>NC_080671.1:24773542-27273542 GCF_030247195.1 Topomyia yanbarensis
AATTGCTCATTTATTCTACCACAAATGTGATATAGAAGGGTCGTATACGTATATACCTAACCTAAATTTGATTACTTTGACTATCAACGACTATAAAAGTAATACACTAAATATATTATTCTCGCGAAGGCGCAACTCGGTATGAATTATGGAATTATGTGAAAGCAGCAATTGTTTACTCATTTTCGTTACACAATTCTTAAACTAAAATATTCCCCTCTCAATTCCACAATGAATCTGAAGAGCGAATAATTTGATATAATCAAGTACATCCTCAACGCTCCATATTCCGCACTATCGCCCGATGATAATTTCCCGATTGACCTATTAACATACCCTTAATCAAAGCACATGTTCGCAATGGCACATACAAATACATACAAACGAGTATCACTTACCTTTACCTACACCAGCGGCCAGCAGATCCGAGTGACGGTGGATTGCAAGACGAGCTACGAAGGCACATGCAAACACAACACGAGTGCTCCAAAAAGTAGCAAACACAGCAACATCAATGAACACTATTCTTTATTTGGGATGTTTTCGAACTCCACGTGGAACAATTGGCAAAATGCAAAAGTGCACACAAGCACACGCACACAGGGCACAGAAGGTATCTATTTACAGAAATTTATGTGCAAACTATCACAGCCGACCAGATACAAGAAAAAACGATTAAACACATAAACTGACAGGGATGAGAAATCGGGAGGACAGTCCACAAAACAACATTAAACACAATAAAACATAAAGAACAAAAAATTAACACATTCCGTGTCGATCTAACGCGCGCTAACCTACGAGGAGTAATTATTCCGAAACAATTCCGCCCGTACTGGCGAATAGGTACGTCCCAGGAAATCGGCTTCCCAACCAACCAGAGTGCGAAGCGCCGTCGTTGAAACTGCGAGCTGCGATGACAAAATTCGTTGAAATGATCAGTTTTCGCTTCCGAAGGCGGCGCGCGGTAGCCCAGTAGGCTGCGATCGTCGTCCGTCTGTGTACCTACTAACCCCGCACCTCACCCAGCCCGACCGACCCGTGCAGCAGCAGCAGCAGAATCGATCTGATAACGAAAAGTGGTGCTCCTTTTCCGCGACGAGCACAATGTCAGAGCTCTCGGCTACGCGTGGCGCGGTAGTTGGCGCTGACTGCACCGTTTCTATGTAGAATAATGCGCAGCGCATTCCACCATCCCCTCTTCCGCCTCTGCAACCACAGTCACAATCACAATCAAATCATGCGTCGTGGTTTGTTTATAGAAAAACGGTCGAAATGTTTGGCGGATTTATGACCGTCTCTGACCGGGGCGTGATTGGTCCTCGAGGCAACGCGTGTCTCCCAGAAAGATAGTAGTAGCCGACGGCGGCGGGATTTTCTGCCCACTGAGCTACTATGATGTGTGCTCCTGTTCTCTTGCTTTCTTTTTGACTCAGCCTATAACTCGGTAGTTGCCTCTCTGCGGTAATATTCTACGCTCACGTTTTGGTTAATCCCGCGAAACGTTCGAGAGAGGGAGAGTCCGGATTAAATCGATTTAATCGTTGCTTTGTACGGGACATTTCGAGTTTTAGGGAACAGTGTTGCCAAGTTTGATCGATTTAAAGCGGTTTTACATTCAATGAAATCTTCCGATCCGGTACGATCGAATTATTGAGAGAATAATGTTTTTGCTGTAAATGTAAATCTACGGAGTGCTAATATTAGTTTTGCCGCAAACGCTACACATTTCAATATTTGGGCCCGTTGCAAAATTTAACATGAAAGAAATGAGATTTTAAACGTTCACAGCTTTCAAAATGATTTTCGAAAAATCTTTTAAAAGCAACGCGCTAATAGTGCACGTTCCTATCCTATCTCTGGCACAGCCGTCAATATGGAGAACCAATTGAGAACATATTGCGACATTATAAGTTATAGATCGCTTGAATAACAAGATTTTTTGACACATATTTTTCAAAAACTTGTCACTCGAAATCCCCATGTACCTGGGACTGGGGTAAGTTGGTGGTTTTTCGCGTCACATATTTTTGTCTCCAAAAATGGAAACAATGCATCAAACCGTTGAATAAAATTCAGAGATGTTGCCAACATTCTACCTTTCCACACAACGTGTTTTATTTTGCAAAAAAATAAAATCTTCCAGTTTTTTGAAATTTGAGCCAGTTTTTTTTATGTATTCATTTATTTAGAATTTTCAAGCAAGCGATGGGAAGATGTCGAGTGCCCCAGAATAAGATTTTAATCCACCGTAACCTGAATTCTTTATGTTCCACCTGTGAGTAAAACGGTTCGAGAATGTACGTTTTGATCCGATTTCAAATGAATTTTACTCAAACATATTATATTGTCCCGTTTTCTATGGGATTTCCTATCTTTATGGGACTGATATGCGATCATGGGCAGTATAGTGGTATCGTAATAAAAGTTTAAGCGCATCCTCAAGTTTAGCAAATGGCAGATCTTAAAAAAATTGATATCCCTGCGTGAACTTGATATATAGGTAATTGATTTTGAAATTTCGTAGCACTGGCAAATGGTCCTTAATTTAAATTTAGATTTTGTGGATGTGTAGATTGAAACCTTCAGAACATTAAAATTCGACTGTAATTACAATTACAATCAAATTCGAATGCTTTATTTTTTTTTAAAGTTAAAAAACAATATCAAAAACCGACTCAAGGTAGGTAAAGGTATGTATAGCATCCAAGATTGGTGAAGTTTCCAGGTGGCCTCTTGATCTGGCCAGGAAGGATTAATTCCGGAACCACTCACTCTGGAACTATCCGAAACTCGAACACTAAATATGATGGAGGGGAACTTTCTTTGATTTCACTTTTTAAAAAAAATACCGAAGTGTATGGGTTGAATGTTGTAACAGACTGAGAGACACTTCTCCCAGCTGTCAAAAGTTTTATTCACTTTTACTGTGGACTACACACTAAATGTGCGTAGCTCATATTTATAATAATACTGTTGTACTAAAAGTTGTACACAACAGTCACTCCCACTTAAGAGGAAACATAGTTTCTATAATTCAAAAGATTTAAATCTAACACTATTATGTACAATAATTCATTTATAAATAAATTCTTTATATGATAGTTCGACCGCACAAAATACAATAAAAATTTAATCAAAATTCAACTAAAATCTTCGAAAACTTTAGTTTTTCTTGTTCTTGGCGACCGTCGCAGTTGTTCGAACGCCGTCTTATCGGCTTTTCGTTTGTCCAACAAACTTTTCTTCGCGGTTTCTTCCGGGAAACCCCGAAAATCTTCCTCGAAGTCGCTGGATCTCCTGTGGTCCACTGGCCATTTCAGCCGCGGAATCTCATCTGTATCTTTTCGAACTCGGGTAACCCCGCTTCCTTCTCGCGTTCCTTGCTCTGCTTGTATCATTGTCTTTTCGATCTGCTGCTCATCTTGTTGATGTGGACTGATATTAATCAGCACGTTCGACCGAACCATTTGGTTCAGAAGTTTAGGGACTCTGAACTGAGTACGGTGTCTACTCCAAGATCGTTCCAGAATTTACCGGACATGATCTTGGAGCTTGTACATTATGTTTAGGTATATGAGGAGTTAGTGGGTTATTTTGTTGTTTGTTTTTGGGATTAATCAAATCGATTAATAGTTTTTGTTTGTATACGAAAACTTTTTCAGATGGAAATTTACCATCCTTTGTTATGCAGCTTCTGTAGTTAATTAAAAATAAATTAATCTGGTCCTCCAAGTGCAATTCTGTAATCTCTGGGTCTAGTAAATATTTTTTTAAAAATTATTTTCGGTTTTAACGAGTCTCTCCGCCTGGCCATTACTAGCAGGATTATATGGAGGACTCTTTAGGACTTTTATACCTTGTTTTTCCAAAAAAATAGTAAAAGAAAAGGAATTGAAAGGAGGACCTCCGTCAGATACTAAAATATCAGGCAATCCAAATCTAGCAATAAAGCTCACTAAGCGCCTTATTACAATCTGTACCATTTTTCATCCATTCCACTTCCACCCATTTTGAGAAACTATCCACCAACAATAAGCAGGTGTGACGCTCAAAGTGGAAAAAGTCTATGTGAATTCTGCTAGTAGTTTCCTTCCATTTAGAAGAAATTTTTGGTTTATGAGTAATCATCATACTATTACAAATATCACAATTAGAAACAAATTTTTATATTTCCATATTTATCCCGTACCAATAAACAAAACGTCTTGCTAATTGTTTCATTTTTACAACTCCACCATGGTTGGCGTGTAAAAGTTTGAGAATCCCACCATGCAAAGATTGCGGTATTATAACTCTGTCCTGGTATAACAAGCACTCGTCTACTATTTCTAAATCATGCTGATTAGAAAAAACGTTGGCAAAGTGTTTGTCTATTTTTTTGGCCAACCGTGTCGAACAAAAGTTATTATTTGTTGTAAAAATTTGTCTTGTTTTGTTTCTTTGGCAATCAACTCCATCGGGAAGTCATTACTAAAATTTAAACTTTGTATGATATCGTACTCTTCTGCAACCAAATCTTCTAAAGGGAATCTGGAACAGAAATCTGTATTACCCATTTTTGAAGATGGTCTGTGATTTATTTCAAAGTCGTAAATGGAAAGTTATAAGATGTATCTTTGAATTCGGGTTACGTAAATGGAGTGTTTGCCTGATTTGCCAAAAATAGCAACTAACGGTTTATGATCCGTGTGCACCATAAATTTTTGTCCATGTAAATATTTATGAAATTTTTTTATAGTGCATACTAACGCTAGTTCTTCTAGATGAAGAATACGATATTTCTTCTGTGCCTGATTTAAAGAAAAGGAAGTGAAACTGATCGGTTTTTCTATACCATTTACTATATGAGCGATTACTCCTTCCAACCCATAACCTGAAGCATCAGACACAACTACCAATGGTTTTCTAGGGTCATAAAATTCAAGAAATTCACTTGAAACTAGGGAGTTTTGACTTATTTGAAAAGCTTCTTCGCAGCTTTTATCCCAAACAAACTTGACATCCTTTTTCAATAAATTATACAAACTATGTAGTTTAGAAGAAAGATTGGGTAGAAATTTGTGGTAGTAATTAATCAAACCAAGAAAAGATTTAAGCTCAGTGACATTTGTAGGTGGTTTCGCCTTCTGAATTGTTATAATTTTGCTTTGGCATGGGGCAAGACTTTTTTCACTGACAATGTGTCCTAAATAGTCTAATTCAGAAACAAAAAATTAACATTTATCAAAATTTACACCTCACCTAACAATTGTAGCTCAGATCCATTAACTACTATAAGTTTGGTGGTAGATTTACTTAATGATTTAGACAAAAGAGAGAAATATTGTTTTCTGTTCATTGCCTAGACAGAAGCTCCACAATCGACCTCCATTTGTACTTCTTTACCATCAATTTTCACATACACGAAACAAGGACTGTTAATTTTATTCAAAGAGGACACATGCATGCAGGACAATTCACCTGAATCAGAATCGCCGTCCGAATCTCTGGTTCTCATGCGCTCGAGAAGGTCAGAGATATTGTCCTTGCTGCTACCGGGAAAGTCCGCCAGATTTACGGGATGTCTCTGTTGATATTTCTTCTTGTAGCATTTCCTCACAACGTGACCGCGAATCCCACAGAAGTCACAAATACGTAAATCCAACCTTGGCTGATCGTAACCCCTTTTTCTCTCTTCCGCTGGTTTTACATCTTCATACTTCCTAGCATTGTTGAACCGAACTCTTTTGTTACGGGTAAAATCAAAATTTTTATAGCCCAACCGATCCTTCACCGGCGTCCGATCTCTTGCATCCTCAAATCGACGATGCAAATTCCTTATTCTTTGTAAAACTTGACCTCTGCCCATTGCTGGGAGAGTTTTCATTGAAAAAATATATTCCTTATCCGAAAATGGTTTTGAATTGGTTGTAGCCTCTGCTCTGCTCTGCTAAGGCATGAGTCAGTTTATCTTCGCTCAGTAATATTTTTCTAAGCTCATTATGCCCTACACCAGCCACAATCCTGTTCAAAACGGCCAGGTCTTTGTGTTCACTGAAACTGCAAAATTCGGCTTGCAGTCTGAGCGATAACGTATAATCTTTTAAAGATTCGTTCGGCTGTTGGTTATGGGTATTGAATCTTAGACGTTGAATCATATCTGGTTCAGTTCTATCTAATCTAGCACTTAGATTGGAAATTAATTCCTCATACGGAATATCGTCAAAATTTCCAGTAGGATACAATAATTTGAGCTGAAAAAAATTACTGGCCCTCCCATCGTAATAAATTGGGCCTTTTTATCGCCAGCTTTATCAATTTTATTTACGACAAAGAAATATTTAATCCGTGCTGCCCAATCAGTAAAGGACGTACCAGTGCGATACGGCTCAATGGTAGCGAAAACGTTCGCCATTTTATATTGTCAATAAAAAATCCTAATGTGGAATTAAAATTACAAATTTTCACACTAATGAAAAAATAAATTAATAGCAAAATAAATGACATCCTACAATTACCGTATTCACCGACAGGTTATCGGTCTCCGGGTCCAAAAAACGGCTGGAAAAGCTTCTTGTCCGCACGTTGAACGGCCAGCGAGTTCGCCGGAAATAAATCCTAATTGCGCCAAAAAAAAAAAACACAAAAGAACATTAGAATATTTTAAACACAATTTTTTCAGTGTCTGTTATAATATAAATTAATAAAACAAATTAAAAAAGTTTTTATTGAATCTTTTTAAATGAAAAATATCACCATAAAAAACTGACCACACTGCTCTCAGATGCCGTCCTTCTAACAACAGGGAAAAAATGACGCGACTGAAATAAAAAACAAAATGGCTATTTCGCACAATTATTACCGAAAGCGTCGGTTTTCACACAAAGGAATACTAATTTCACTTTTCTTTCCGTTCTTTTCGATAATTACTTACAATTATAAAAAGTCCGCCCTGCTACCAAGGCTTCCGACTCGTATGCTTCTAACGGGAACTGAAATGCCGCTACCAATTGGTCTCGTCGCCACTTATAGCATCCGAGATTGGTGAAGTTTCCAGGTGGCCTCTTGATCTGGCCAGGAAGGATTAATTCCGGAACCACTCACTCTGGAACTATCCGAAACTCGAACACTAAATATGATGGAGGGAACTTTCTTTGATTTCATTTATTAAAAAATACCGAAGTGTATGGGTTGAATGTTGTAACAGACTGAGAGACACTTCTCCCAGCTGCCAAAAGTTTTATTTACTTTTACTGTGGACTACACACTAAATGTGCGTAGTTCATATTTATAATAATACTGTTGTACTAAAAGTTGTACACACCAGAATGGAACATGCGCGTTTACTTAAAATTACGTTCATTGAATCGTTGACTTAAAGATTACAAGGGTAAAGTAGGTTTTTTGAGCATCCAGTTTTTTCCAGTTTTTTTTTCAAGAAAGGTTCCAGTTTATTTGAAAAAAAAAAATGTTGGCAACGCTGGTCTCGGAATAATTTCTACTCATAGAGATGAAAGTTTACGTAAAATTAAAAAATCTCATATAATAGCTGGTTGTCTAGGTACCCGCCCGAGAAGAAGAGATCGATGGTGTAGTTTCCGATATGGGCCTTAAGTGCGAAGATCTGCCGAAGCATGGAGTTGGTTTCCTCAAGAACCCTTTGCTTCAGTCAGTGAAAATTCTGGATTGCAAGCAGTTGCTTTCAGTAAAAATCAAGGGCTATAAGAACACAACTTGTTTTCTATTAGCCTCATTTCGGGCCTTTCACTGAATCTGCTCTTCCAAAATTTATTTGTTTGAACTGGGTTTATCTACCTGTTCGCATTTTTGTGAGGCGAGGCATTAATTACCATCGTTGCAAACAATTGGGAAATACAGCAACCAATTGGAGAAACGATAGTGAAAATGCGCAGAGAATCATAAAAAAAATTCTTACAATGGGGATGCTATAAATTTTTCTACTGTGGGAAGTCTCCGCATGATCTCTTGATATATTCCGCTTACAAAGGAAAACCTTCGAGATGAAAAGCTAAAGAGGGCTGCACCACCAGTCACGACTCATTTCTACTTTCCCTTGTTCACTAAAGAGCATTTTTCAATCCTATACATTTTCGAAAGAGGAAATTTTTTCTCTCTCTTTAGTTTCCTCGTAAAGGACTGAGGCAGTTCCTTGATGGGCCTTCGTATATAGAAACTGGAGGACGTGCTGTTACAAAACCGAAGTAAGTGGCTCCTGGTCTAGGAAATTTTGGAACCTAGCATTAATTTGCACATGGGCCATCAAAACCCCAAGTGTCTCTATATTTCGGCGTAGTACTGGACAGAAGAAATTATCTGATGTCGTAGATTGACTATTGAAAACTTTCAACAGTGATAACAGTATTTGATCACTGCTTGAAGAAGTATAATCGATTCTTTAAAACGGTTAGTAATCAATTCTCAGTGTGATAGATTTGCATTGTGTAAAACCTGGTCCACTTCCGGCGTAGATCTTCCACAATTCTGTCATTATTCACCAGGACCGAGAAAACACTATGGAGGAGTGCTTGTGGAATTCAAAATGCGCTATTCTTTCAATCGAATTAACCTTTGCTCGGTATTAGGTGTTGAAGTTGTCACTTGTCAAGCCTGAATAAAAGAAAAAGACATTTTGAGACAGCATTAAAATCCAACTCGCACCTCAGCTGGTTCTTTTTTTCACAATGGAGAATACATTTACGTACTAGCCCAGTACACGTGCTATTAGTAGGGTGGGTGCTCCTATAGTTGAGGTGTACCAATAGTTGCAGTAGTGGGTTATACGCCTAACTGAGGTACCAACCATCAACAAATATTTTTTTTTTATCGATTCATCGCACTAAAATTATGCGACAATAAAACTATTATCCTTGAAATTTGCTCAAATAACTGTTGAAAAAAATGATTTTCTTAGAATTTTGAGCTCCCTTGCACCTATAGTTGATGTAGTGTACCTATAGTTGCAAGTCCCATAAGAAAGCAATGGGATTTGCAACAATAGGAACCGAAATTAGCGATTGCACCACTATTGGTACATGTGTTCCTATAGTGGTACAAGCGGTTTTGAATACATAAATTGGTTATTAAGCCATCTTTATATTTTTCCTATGAAGTAGGGACTGAAAGCTTTCGTTTAATGTATTAACATTGCCCATAGGTCTATTAATCAATTTTCTTAACAAAAATTTTCCTTAAGCATGCGACTATTGGTACATCCACCCTAGATGCCAAGCTACCACACGGGGTGTACTGGGGCGTGTCGGGCTCGAATGGTGACGCTGCCATTAATACCGACTAAACTCCATTGGACTCCGCCATCGTTCCCCCCAGGGACTACCTCTCGGTATTACTTCTGGGGGGATGGCTGTACTTGATGTACTCATTCAGTCTCACTCACGCGTTCATACGTCCTGTATGAGGCTTACTTGGGTGCTCTTTCTATCGCACCTTGATTCACTCTCTAACACTTCACATGAGGCTGACTTTTGCGCTCACCTTTTTCGTACCTTGCGAGGGTGACTTGTGTGCTCGCCTTTTTCATTCCTTGCTAGGCTTACTTTTATGCTAGCCTCTAACATACCATTCGAGGCTGACTTGGATGCTCACCCTATCACCTGGTTTACTCTCAATCATACCACTCTATTATCATATTGACAATATTGGTTTTCCCTTCAGATTATCGTCGTTAAAAAACTCAAAATAAGAAATATTTTCTTCGAAAAACGTTTGGGTTCTGAGGGATTATATTTAACTTTTAATACCGGCATCACTTCCTCTCCTAATTAGAAGCTCGATTTCGACAAGCGCAAAGAACAATCATTGCTCACAACGCGAGAGAGATCTCGTTTGCGCGCGATTAAAATAGAAGGAAAACATGAGGATCTGTCGGTGGCTAAGCTTATCTCTCCCGAGCTGTTGTTAGTAGTATAAGTACAGTACAGTACAGTACGGTACAGCATACAGCCGAAGCGTAAGCCGCGTTTTGTTACGTACATGCTTCTGAACGGTACTGCGCACTTCAAAACCTGCAGTTAGACAACGCAAGATAAGGGAAATTATGTGACAAATAAGTGCACTGGGTGACTAGATTAAACTTGCGTTGTAATATTTGCTTTGAATATTTTGACAGTTGAAGAAGCTTAGTAACAATGACAATTAAAGAGCATGTCAACACTTCTTAATCACCCTGTTCGCGGCAATATCAAAAAAAAAATAGATTTTATTGTACTCAAATGTTTGTAATTCCTTTCCATTTTTTTCTCTCTATTGTCTGCATAGCACAACTGTTTCAACCGGCAATGAGAATAAGTACTGTGAATTCGACCGAGGAAAAATCAACTGGGTACTTAGCTGTCTAGCGATTTTAATGTGACCCAACCGTTAAAAATAGTTTTCTTTGTCTGTAACACTGCTTTGCTACATATGTCACCGTAGGTATGCCTAATTGCTATAATAGTGCGTTGAGAGGTTACACTGGTTAGAAACATGAATTTCGTTTGAATAGAAGAAAATTTATTGCTGCTCATATCAAGGTCCCCGTCCCGTTCAGACCAACTCGTAATGAGTTCATTCTTTCGATATAACGAGCACAGATTCCGGTGACGAAAACGACACACAAACACATCATCCCCAGAAGATATTTCCATGTTTTCCGGAACGAATTCCAAAACTTTACCGCGTCGTTCTTAATTGATGGAGCCTGTCAGCTGAGCGGCAACCGACGGCGAATTCCCACAACATTCAAGATGGTCACCCTTTCGCGCCATAAATATTATTTCTGATGCGCCACATGAAAAATGTTTCTAGATTCGAACGGGAAAAACTTTTAAGTCGGGAATAAATTTTCCTCGGTGTCATACGTAGTGTCACGTTGCCATCCGTCCCACCATCTCACCCGCATCTTAACGGAATCGCTTGCCGAAGAAACATTCTTCGAATTCGCCAAACAGAACAGCAGCAGCAGCAGCCTGCTGTGACGTGTTTCGCTCACTTACTGGAAAACGGTTGGTGGTCGGGACCGACATTTGTGTTTCCCTGCCCAACCGCTCTACTCCGGGATCTAGAAGGCGAACGAGCAGTGAGGGTTTGCGTCAACTTCAGCTGTCAAGACAAATCTTGGTCGGGCGCTAGCGCTAAGCGTAAATGCGAGTTCGCTCTAATCTAAGGTATTTATCACTCTGGGTCAAACCGCAAACGGAGCCAGCATTGGGGTAGTTGGGATTGTTGGCTAGAGGAGTTGAGAGTCTTTGTTATGATTTATCTGTGATGTCAACGGAATTGTATAAAAAATCATTTTAATTTTTTAGTCTCATCTATCAAAGAGTTAAACTTTCGCGAATTTCCGGATTTCGAATTAATAGATTCTCGAATTCTAGAATATTTGGATTTTTCAAGTTTAAAATTTTCGAAAACAAGAATTTTCAAATTTTTGAATGTTCGAATATTCGAATTTTCAAAATTCAAAAATTTTGGAATTTCATTTTAGAATCTTCAATTTTTTAATTATCAAATTCTCGAATTTTGGAATTTTTGGATTACGAATTCTCCAATCTTCAAACCTTCGAATTTTTGAATCTTTGAATTTTCGAACTTTAGAAATTTCGAATTTTTGAATTCTCGAATTTTCGAATTTTCGAATTTTCGAATTTTCGAATTTTCGAAGTTTCGAAGTTTCGAATTTTTGAATTTTCGAATGTTCGAAATTTCGAATTTTTAATATTCGAATTTTCGAATTTTCGAATTTTTGAACCTTCGAATTTTCGAATTCTCGAATTTTAAAATTTTCGAATTCTCGAATTTTCGAAATTTCGAATTTTCGATATTTCGATTTTTCGAATTTTCAAATTTTCGAATTTTCGAATTTTCGAATTTTCGAATTTTCGAATTTTCGAATTTTCGAATTTTCGAATTTTCGAATTTTCGAATTTTCGAATTTTCGAATTTTCGAATTTTCGAATTTTCGAATTTTCGAATTTTCGAATTTTCGAATTTTCGAATTTTCGAATTTTCGAATTTTCGAATTTTCGAATTTTCGAATTTTCGAATTTTCGAATTTTCGAATTTTCGAATTTTCGAATTTTCGAATTTTCGAATTTTCGAATTTTCGAATTTTTGAATTTTCGAATTTTCGAATTTTCGAATTTTCGAATTTTCGAATTTTCGAATTTTCGAATTTTCGAATTTTCGAATTTTCGAATTTTCGAATTTTCGAATTTTCGAATTTTCGGATTTTCGAATTTTCGAATTTTCGAATTTTCGAATTTTCGAATTTTCGAATTTTCGAATTTTCGAATTTTCGAATTTTCGAATTTTCGAATTTTCGAATTTTCGAATTTTCGAATTTTCGAATTTTCGAATTTTCGAATTTTCGAATTTTCGAATTTTCGAATTTTCGAATTTTCGAATTTTCGAATTTTCGAATTTTCGAATTTTCGAATTTTCGAATTTTCGAATTTTCGAATTTTCGAATTTTCGAATTTTCGAATTTTCGAATTTTCGAATTTTCGAATTTTCGAATTTTCGAATTTTCGAATTTTCGAATTTTCGAATTTTCGAATTTTCGAATTTTCGAATTTTCGAATTTTCGAATTTTCGAATTTTCGAATTTTCGAATTTTCGAATTTTCGAATTTTCGAATTTTCGAATTTTCGAATTTTCGAATTTTCGAATTTTCGAATTTTCGAATTTTCGAATTTTCGAATTTTCGAATTTTCGAATTTTCGAATTTTCGAATTTTCGAATTTTCGAATTTTCGAATTTTCGAATTTTCGAATTTTCGAATTTTCGAATTTTCGAATTTTCAAATTTTCGAATTTTCGAATTTTCGAATTTTCGAATTTTCGAATTTTCGAATTTTCGAATTTTCGAATATTCGAATTTTCGAATTTTTGAATTTTCGGTTTTCAATTTTTCTAATTTTCCAATTTTCGAATTTTCGAATTTTCGAATTTTCAAATTTTCAAATTTTCAAATTTTCAAATTTTCAAATTTTCAAATTTTCAAATTTTCAAATTTTCAAATTTTCAAATTTTCGAATTTTCGAATTTTCGAATTTTTGAATTTTTGAATTTTTGAATTTTTGAATTTTTGAATTTTTGAATTTTTGAATTTTTGAATTTTTGAATTTTTGAATTTTTGAATTTTTGAATTTTTGAATTTTTGAATTTTTGAATTTTTGAATTTTTGAATTTTTGAATTTTTGAATTTTTGAATTTTTGAATTTTTGAATTTTTGAATTTTTGAATTTTTGAATTTTTGAATTTTTGAATTTTTGAATTTTTGAATTTTTGAATTTTTGAATTTTTGAATTTTTGAATTTTTGAATTTTTGAATTTTTGAATTTTTGAATTTTTGAATTTTTGAATTTTTGAATTTTTGAATTTTTGAATTTTTGAATTTTTGAATTTTTGAATTTTTGAATTTTTGAATTTTTGAATTTTTGAATTTTTGAATTTTTGAATTTTTGAATTTTTGAAATTTTGAATATTTGAATTTTTGAATTTTTGAATTTTTGAATTTTTGAATTTTTGAATTTTTGAATTTTTGAATTTTTGAATTTTTGAATTTTTGAATTTTTGAATTTTTGAATTTTTGAATTTTTGAATTTTTGAATTTTTGAATTTTTGAATTTTTGAATTTTTGAATTTTTGAATTTTTGAATTTTTGAATTTTTGAATTCTTGAATTCTTGAATTTTTGAATTTTTGAATTTTTGAATTTTTGAATTTTTGAATTTTTGAATTTTTGAATCTTTGAATTTTTGAATTTTTGAATTTTTGAATTTTTGAATTTTTGAATTTTTGAATTTTTGAATTATTGAATTTTTGAATTTTTGAATTTTTGAATTTTCAAATTTTCAAATTTTTGAATTTTCGAATCTTTGAATTTTCGAATTTTCGAATTTTCGAATTCTCGAATCTTCGAATTTTCGAATTCTCGAATTTTCGAATTTTCGAATTTCGAATTTTTGAATTTTCGGATTTCAATTTTTCGAATTTTCGAATTGTCCAATTTTCCTAATTTTCGAATTTTTGAATTTTTGAATTTTCGAATTTTCGAATTTTCAAATTTTCGAATTTTCGAATTTTCGAATTTTCGAATTTTCGAATTTTCGAATTTTCGAATTTTCGAATTTTCGAATTTTCGAATTTTCGAATTTTCGAATTTTCGAATTTTCGAATTTTCGAATTTTCGAATTTTCGAATTTTCGAATTTTCGAATTTTCGAATTTTCGAATTTTCGAATTTTCGAATTTTCGAATTTTCGAATTTTCGAATTTTCGAATTTTCGAATTTTCGAATTTTCGAATTTTCGAATTTTCGAACTTTCAAATATTCGAATTTTCGAATTTTCGAATTTTCGAATTTTCGAATTTTCGAATTTTCGAATTTTCGAATTTTCGAATTTTCGAATTTTCGAATTTTCGAATTTTCGAATTTTCGAATTTTCGAATTTTCGAATTTTCGAATTTTCGAATTTTCGAATGTTCGAATTTTCGAATTTTCGAATTTTCGAATTTTCGAATTTTCGAATTTTCGAATTTTCGAATTTTCGAATTTTCGAATTTTCGAATTTTCGAATTTTCAAATTTTCGAATTTTCGAATTTTCGAATTTTCGAATTTTCGAATTTTCGAATTTTCGATTTTTCGATTTTTCGAATTTTCGAATTTTCGAATTTTCGAATTTTCGAATTTTCGAATTCTCGAATTTTCGAATTTTCGAATTTTCAAATTTTCGAATTTTCGAATTTTCGAATTTTCGAATTTTCGATTTTTCGATTTTTCGAATTTTCGAATTTTCGAATTTTCGAATCTTCGAATCTTCGATTCTTCGAATTGTCGACTTTTCAAATTTTCGAATTATCGTATTTTCGAATTTTCGAATCTTCGAATTTTCGAATGTTTGAATTTTCGAATTTTGGAATCTTCGAATTTTTGAATTTTTGAATTTTTGAATTTTTGAATTTTTGAATTTTTGGATTTTTGAATTTTTGAATTTTTGAATTTTTGAATTTTTGAATTTTTGAATTTTTGAATTTTTGAATTTTTGAATTTTTGAATTTTTGAATTTTTGAATTTTTGAATTTTTGAATTTTTGAATTTTTGAATTTTTGAATTTTTGAATTTTTGAATTTTTGAATTTTTGAATTTTTGAATTTTTGAATTTTTGAATTTTTGAATTTTTGAATTTTTGAATTTTTGAATTTTCGAATTTTCGAATTTTCGAATTTTTGAATTCTTGAAGTTTCGAATTTTCGAATTTTCGATTTTTCGAATTTTCGAATTTTCGAATTTTCGAATCTTCGAATCTTCGAATCTTCGAATTGTCGACTTTTCAAATTTTCGAATTATCGTATTTTCGAATTTTCGAATCTTCGAATTTTCGAATGTTTGAATTTTCGAATTTTGGAATCTTCGAATTTTTGAATTTCTGAATTTCTGAATTTCTGAATTTCTGAATTTCTGAATTTCTGAATTTCTGAATTTCTGAATTTCTGAATTTCTGAATTTCTGAATTTCTGAATTTCTGAATTTCTGAATTTCTGAATTTCTGAATTTCTGAATTTCTGAATTTCTGAATTTCTGAATTTCTGAATTTCTGAATTTCTGAATTTCTGAATTTCTGAATTTCTGAATTTCTGAATTTCTGAATTTCTGAATTTCTGAATTTCTGAATTTCTGAATTTCTGAATTTCTGAATTTCTGAATTTCTGAATTTCTGAATTTCTGAATTTCTGAATTTCTGAATTTCTGAATTTCTGAATTTCTGAATTTCTGAATTTCTGAATTTCTGAATTTCTGAATTTCTGAATTTCTGAATTTCTGAATTTCTGAATTTCTGAATTTCTGAATTTCTGAATTTCTGAATTTCTGAATTTCTGAATTTCTGAATTTCTGAATTTCTGAATTTCTGAATTTCTGAATTTCTGAATTTCTGAATTTCTGAATTTCTGAATTTCTGAATTTCTGAATTTCTGAATTTCTGAATTTCTGAATTTCTGAATTTCTGAATTTCTGAATTTCTGAATTTCTGAATTTCTGAATTTCTGAATTTCTGAATTTCTGAATTTCTGAATTTCTGAATTTCTGAATTTCTGAATTTCTGAATTTCTGAATTTCTGAATTTCTGAATTTCTGAATTTCTGAATTTCTGAATTTCTGAATTTCTGAATTTCTGAATTTCTGAATTTCTGAATTTCTGAATTTCTGAATTTCTGAATTTCTGAATTTCTGAATTTCTGAATTTCTGAATTTCTGAATTTCTGAATTTCTGAATTTCTGAATTTCTGAATTTCTGAATTTCTGAATTTCTGAATTTCTGAATTTCTGAATTTCTGAATTTCTGAATTTCTGAATTTCTGAATTTCTGAATTTCTGAATTTCTGAATTTCTGAATTTCTGAATTTCTGAATTTCTGAATTTCTGAATTTCTGAATTTCTGAATTTCTGAATTTCTGAATTTCTGAATTTCTGAATTTCTGAATTTCTGAATTTCTGAATTTCTGAATTTCTGAATTTCTGAATTTCTGAATTTCTGAATTTCTGAATTTCTGAATTTCTGAATTTCTGAATTTCTGAATTTCTGAATTTCTGAATTTCTGAATTTCTGAATTTCTGAATTTCTGAATTTCTGAATTTCTGAATTTCTGAATTTCTGAATTTCTGAATTTCTGAATTTCTGAATTTCTGAATTTCTGAATTTCTGAATTTCTGAATTTCTGAATTTCTGAATTTCTGAATTTCTGAATTTCTGAATTTCTGAATTTCTGAATTTCTGAATTTCTGAATTTCTGAATTTCTGAATTTCTGAATTTCTGAATTTCTGAATTTCTGAATTTCTGAATTTCTGAATTTCTGAATTTCTGAATTTCTGAATTTCTGAATTTCTGAATTTCTGAATTTCTGAATTTCTGAATTTCTGAATTTCTGAATTTCTGAATTTCTGAATTTCTGAATTTCTGAATTTCTGAATTTCTGAATTTCTGAATTTCTGAATTTCTGAATTTCTGAATTTCTGAATTTCTGAATTTCTGAATTTCTGAATTTCTGAATTTCTGAATTTCTGAATTTCTGAATTTCTGAATTTCTGAATTTCTGAATTTCTGAATTTCTGAATTTCTGAATTTCTGAATTTCTGAATTTCTGAATTTCTGAATTTCTGAATTTCTGAATTTCTGAATTTCTGAATTTCTGAATTTCTGAATTTCTGAATTTCTGAATTTCTGAATTTCTGAATTTCTGAATTTCTGAATTTCTGAATTTCTGAATTTCTGAATTTCTGAATTTCTGAATTTCTGAATTTCTGAATTTCTGAATTTCTGAATTTCTGAATTTCTGAATTTCTGAATTTCTGAATTTCTGAATTTCTGAATTTCTGAATTTCTGAATTTCTGAATTTCTGAATTTCTGAATTTCTGAATTTCTGAATTTCTGAATTTCTGAATTTCTGAATTTCTGAATTTCTGAATTTCTGAATTTCTGAATTTCTGAATTTCTGAATTTCTGAATTTCTGAATTTCTGAATTTCTGAATTTCTGAATTTCTGAATTTCTGAATTTCTGAATTTCTGAATTTCTGAATTTCTGAATTTCTGAATTTCTGAATTTCTGAATTTCTGAATTTCTGAATTTCTGAATTTCTGAATTTCTGAATTTCTGAATTTCTGAATTTCTGAATTTCTGAATTTCTGAATTTCTGAATTTCTGAATTTCTGAATTTCTGAATTTCTGAATTTCTGAATTTCTGAATTTCTGAATTTCTGAATTTCTGAATTTCTGAATTTCTGAATTTCTGAATTTCTGAATTTCTGAATTTCTGAATTTCTGAATTTCTGAATTTCTGAATTTCTGAATTTCTGAATTTCTGAATTTCTGAATTTCTGAATTTCTGAATTTCTGAATTTCTGAATTTCTGAATTTCTGAATTTCTGAATTTCTGAATTTCTGAATTTCTGAATTTCTGAATTTCTGAATTTCTGAATTTCTGAATTTCTGAATTTCTGAATTTCTGAATTTCTGAATTTCTGAATTTCTGAATTTCTGAATTTCTGAATTTCTGAATTTCTGAATTTCTGAATTTCTGAATTTCTGAATTTCTGAATTTCTGAATTTCTGAATTTCTGAATTTCTGAATTTCTGAATTTCTGAATTTCTGAATTTCTGAATTTCTGAATTTCTGAATTTCTGAATTTCTGAATTTCTGAATTTCTGAATTTCTGAATTTCTGAATTTCTGAATTTCTGAATTTCTGAATTTCTGAATTTCTGAATTTCTGAATTTCTGAATTTCTGAATTTCTGAATTTCTGAATTTCTGAATTTCTGAATTTCTGAATTTCTGAATTTCTGAATTTCTGAATTTCTGAATTTCTGAATTTCTGAATTTCTGAATTTCTGAATTTCTGAATTTCTGAATTTCTGAATTTCTGAATTTCTGAATTTCTGAATTTCTGAATTTCTGAATTTCTGAATTTCTGAATTTCTGAATTTCTGAATTTCTGAATTTCTGAATTTCTGAATTTCTGAATTTCTGAATTTCTGAATTTCTGAATTTCTGAATTTCTGAATTTCTGAATTTCTGAATTTCTGAATTTCTGAATTTCTGAATTTCTGAATTTCTGAATTTCTGAATTTCTGAATTTCTGAATTTCTGAATTTCTGAATTTCTGAATTTCTGAATTTCTGAATTTCTGAATTTCTGAATTTCTGAATTTCTGAATTTCTGAATTTCTGAATTTCTGAATTTCTGAATTTCTGAATTTCTGAATTTCTGAATTTCTGAATTTCTGAATTTCTGAATTTCTGAATTTCTGAATTTCTGAATTTCTGAATTTCTGAATTTCTGAATTTCTGAATTTCTGAATTTCTGAATTTCTGAATTTCTGAATTTCTGAATTTCTGAATTTCTGAATTTCTGAATTTCTGAATTTCTGAATTTCTGAATTTCTGAATTTCTGAATTTCTGAATTTCTGAATTTCTGAATTTCTGAATTTCTGAATTTCTGAATTTCTGAATTTCTGAATTTCTGAATTTCTGAATTTCTGAATTTCTGAATTTCTGAATTTCTGAATTTCTGAATTTCTGAATTTCTGAATTTCTGAATTTCTGAATTTCTGAATTTCTGAATTTCTGAATTTCTGAATTTCTGAATTTCTGAATTTCTGAATTTCTGAATTTCTGAATTTCTGAATTTCTGAATTTCTGAATTTCTGAATTTCTGAATTTCTGAATTTCTGAATTTCTGAATTTCTGAATTTCTGAATTTCTGAATTTCTGAATTTCTGAATTTCTGAATTTCTGAATTTCTGAATTTCTGAATTTCTGAATTTCTGAATTTCTGAATTTCTGAATTTCTGAATTTCTGAATTTCTGAATTTCTGAATTTCTGAATTTCTGAATTTCTGAATTTCTGAATTTCTGAATTTCTGAATTTCTGAATTTCTGAATTTCTGAATTTCTGAATTTCTGAATTTCTGAATTTCTGAATTTCTGAATTTCTGAATTTCTGAATTTCTGAATTTCTGAATTTCTGAATTTCTGAATTTCTGAATTTCTGAATTTCTGAATTTCTGAATTTCTGAATTTCTGAATTTCTGAATTTCTGAATTTCTGAATTTCTGAATTTCTGAATTTCTGAATTTCTGAATTTCTGAATTTCTGAATTTCTGAATTTCTGAATTTCTGAATTTCTGAATTTCTGAATTTCTGAATTTCTGAATTTCTGAATTTCTGAATTTCTGAATTTCTGAATTTCTGAATTTCTGAATTTCTGAATTTCTGAATTTCTGAATTTCTGAATTTCTGAATTTCTGAATTTCTGAATTTCTGAATTTCTGAATTTCTGAATTTCTGAATTTCTGAATTTCTGAATTTCTGAATTTCTGAATTTCTGAATTTCTGAATTTCTGAATTTCTGAATTTCTGAATTTCTGAATTTCTGAATTTCTGAATTTCTGAATTTCTGAATTTCTGAATTTCTGAATTTCTGAATTTCTGAATTTCTGAATTTCTGAATTTCTGAATTTCTGAATTTCTGAATTTCTGAATTTCTGAATTTCTGAATTTCTGAATTTCTGAATTTCTGAATTTCTGAATTTCTGAATTTCTGAATTTCTGAATTTCTGAATTTCTGAATTTCTGAATTTCTGAATTTCTGAATTTCTGAATTTCTGAATTTCTGAATTTCTGAATTTCTGAATTTCTGAATTTCTGAATTTCTGAATTTCTGAATTTCTGAATTTCTGAATTTCTGAATTTCTGAATTTCTGAATTTCTGAATTTCTGAATTTCTGAATTTCTGAATTTCTGAATTTCTGAATTTCTGAATTTCTGAATTTCTGAATTTCTGAATTTCTGAATTTCTGAATTTCTGAATTTCTGAATTTCTGAATTTCTGAATTTCTGAATTTCTGAATTTCTGAATTTCTGAATTTCTGAATTTCTGAATTTCTGAATTTCTGAATTTCTGAATTTCTGAATTTCTGAATTTCTGAATTTCTGAATTTCTGAATTTCTGAATTTCTGAATTTCTGAATTTCTGAATTTCTGAATTTCTGAATTTCTGAATTTCTGAATTTCTGAATTTCTGAATTTCTGAATTTCTGAATTTCTGAATTTCGAAATCCCAAAATTCCGGAATTCCGAAATTTCGGAATTTCGGAATTTCCGAAGTTTCTGAGTTCCTGAATTTTTAAGTTTTTGGAATTTGATCTGTTTTACTGTTTTACTGTTTTACTGTTTTACTGTTTTACTGTTTTACTGTTTTACTGTTTTACTGTTTTACTGTTTTACTGTTTTACTGTTTTACTGTTTTACTGTTTTACTGTTTTACTGTTTTACTGTTTTACTGTTTTACTGTTTTACTGTTTTACTGTTTTACTGTTTTACTGTTTTACTGTTTTACTGTTTTACTGTTTTACTGTTTTACTGTTTTACTGTTTTACTGTTTTACTGTTTTACTGTTTTACTGTTTTACTGTTTTACTGTTTTACTGTTTTACTGTTTTACTGTTTTACTGTTTTACTGTTTTACTGTTTTACTGTTTTACTGTTTTACTGTTTTACTGTTTTACTGTTTTACTGTTTTACTGTTTTACTGTTTTACTGTTTTACTGTTTTACTGTTTTACTGTTTTACTGTTTTACTGTTTTACTGTTTTACTGTTTTACTGTTTTACTGTTTTTCTGTTTTACTGTTTTTCTGTTTTATTGTTTTATATATTTTCGCTTCATTTAGAATTGAATTCTTGCCATTCTGTTCATTTTTTTGTGTTTGCTTCGCCTAATATCTTTGTTTTTATATTATCTGCTTATTCTATCGTTTTTCATGAAGACTATTTATTCTAACGTTTTTAAATGTCATGTATTTTTTTGTTTTCTTTTATATTTGTCTGTTTATTTTATCTGCGTAAATTTGGCTTATCAACTTATCGTAGACTTGTTTTAGGATTGCTGGAAATATATTTTAAGTAGCAGTTTCTCCCCCCCCCCCAAGAAACGCCAGTGACAATGCGTCTGACAAATAGAAAGTCTCGCCACTTTTCCCCAAGTCCAGCTGTTTAAATAAAGGAAAAAAAAGCATGGAACAGCATCTCAGATTGGATGCTGTGGTAGGAAAAGATGCTTTCTTTGGGTAACCACAGTGTGGTAAAGTGGGGGACAAACTATTCCAGCTGATATGGGTAAACTATATCAACCCAGTTGGATCCTTGCTGATTTATTTTGGATAACCACAAAACTCCGCAGGGAATGAGAGGGGAAAGTTAATTAATTAAGCAGATGTAAGCCAGCAGGATAAGGCAATAAAGAATTAGAGCCATTCGATGTTGGAGTAATTTAGTTGGATTTTGGATTAATTCGTAATCTTTTCTGTGAAATTTTGCAATCAAGACATGGAACTGATTTTTCGTAATTTAAGGCTCAAGTTACCTCAAGGCTTGGTAGTATGCGTAAGAAAAATTGTGTTCAGCTTTGCCACCGGATTATCCATTTAAACCTTTTTAAAACTCTAAAAGAAGAATATCAGTCGATTTATTAGATCATCACGATTCAATTCATGCAAAATACCTGCTGGAAAAACCATCGGCTTAGCTGGATGGTGCTTTTGAAAAAGTGGCTGTGATTTTTTATCACACTACCACACCGAGCTGGGGTACGCAACACAACTGCGCAATGAAAAAACCACAGCCACTTTTTCAAAAGCACCATTTAGCTAAGCCGATGGTTTTTCCAGATGGTATTTTGCATGAATTGAATCGTGATGATCTAATAATTCGACTGATATTCTTCTTTTAGAGTTTTAAAAAGGTTTAAATGGATAATCCGGTGGCAAAGCTGAACACAAATTTTTCTACGCACACTACCAAGCGTTCAATTCTAACACATGCTTAAAAAAGGTAACTTGAACCTTAATTGCTTCTACTTGATCATATGTTTATTCGTTACCAAGCAACTGCTTCGTCGCTGGACAACCACTAAACAGACAAAGCTGCGTTGGGGAAAAAATGACAACACGCTCATATTGGCCATTTTTCTCAAACGCGCATTGAATGCTACCAATCTTGTCTGACATCGACAAGAATCATTTCATGCCAACCTGAAGGCGAAAACCACTTCGAAAAAGCCATACAATCGATTTTCCACACAACAATTCACCAGCAACGACGCCGTTAGCTCAGAACTCAGAACGAAGAGTTAGGGAAACCAATCCGGATGTTCGGAATACAACTAATTTCACCCGCAACTATTTTTCGTTTCCGACCTTCCAATCGACCACCGCATCTCCAACCAGTGCTGATTCCAGGAGAAAAGTATTCGCCTTGAGTTGAGCTCAATCTTGAGAGGCTGCCTGTTGGGGATGACACAGTCGTAAACAAACAACATTGCGGCGAGACGCAGGAACACTTCACCCGGAGTTCCAGACACATCAATAAAGTGTACGGTTGAAGATGGTTCCGTTCGTTTCTTGCTCTGTGGAATGGGACTGGGATTTCTGAGTGGTACGGAATGGTATTGGTACTACAACAGTGCGGGACCCCACAATGCACAACAGCAGCAGCAGCAGAAGCAGCGGTCGTCTATAGGAAAACCTACTGCTGCGGCAGGAATTTTCTATCACACGAATTGGCATCGAAGGTGAGGTTATGTTGGCTAAACGGGTTTGAGTTTGCATTCGTTGTCAACTTATCCAATACAGATACGGCTGTGTGCAGTTTTCCCCGTCCGAGTTTTGGTACAGCTTCGGTCGATAGTCGAGGTTTCGCCAGGTCCTTTTGTGACGGGAGTAAACAGAGCGTCACAACTTTCTCAATTAAAGTTGGCTTGTTTTTTCACATCTGTTCGACCAACGATGATGGTTCCGTTAAAGGTTAAAAAAGTTGGTACACTGCTTTTCACCTATTTTAGGACGAAATTTGCCTAGGAAATCGTTTGGCTGACATCTACTACTGTACCATATTTGTGTATGAAAAATTTTACGCGCACATCGATGATCTCCGGTTTCGAATAGCCCCATGGCCATCTACGATAAAGTTGTGTGAAATTAGTTCGATAACTGTCAAAACAATATTGAGGGAAATACCGATTTAGTTTATTAATGTTATTTCATCGTACGAACCCAATAGTAAATAACATGAAGATCCTAGCATTTACTGGCATGTAATCTGAGTTATTTCATTCGAAGTCCTGCTGAGACCTCCGCAAACTGGAAGGACAACATCAATTTTCTATGTCTAAACCGTAGCCTCACATCTCGACTTCCTGGAGTGCGGCTGTGCGTCTGTATGTTTGTTTATTTCCCGGAAGCAAGATAATAATTTCCTTCATCATTATTAATAAACTATCAAGCTGGGCTAGGGCAGTGACAACCAATCATCGGGTATCCTATAGACCAAATTAGACGGTAAATACCGTCGGTGAAGTATTTCTCAATTTGCTTCTATTTCTCTGCTAAAAGGAAGACGGCATCCGCTCTGACCAGCTTGGGTGGTGGCGGTCGGAGGTGATTGTGTTTGGAATTTATTGTTTGTGTGATAACCGGAAATTAGAAGGAAGCTGTGCAATACCGCTCCGATTCGATACTGAAGCTGGTAATTGATGAGACCAGACTGGGTGTGCTAATTAGGTGAAGCAGTACTCTCTAAGGTCTTTATTAGCGACATAATGCCTGTCGGAAGCAAGGAACAAAGCTATGCAAACCACAGTAATTCATTGAAAATTCAAGTAAGAGCTAACATTTAAATGAATCTGACTGAGTTGTCATGTTTTCATTTGGCTGGGAAGTCAAAAAATAACTGCCGGTGTTTGTGAAGAACGGCATCATTGGCGGAGGACAATTTCATAAAGAAATAGTTCCGAGTTGCCCGCAGTATTGAATACCTGTGCCGTTTCTACGCAATGTGTATATTGCCCTCACATTCACAGCACCCCAATTTAAAGTACAGGCTTTATTACAATCTGAACCACAACGGTTGCCAACTTTGTCGCTGCTGTTCAGCCCATAACGTTAACTGCAAACGCAGCATCAAGCACCCCAATTTCAATTGCCAGCACTATTCATGAGCAGGCGACTAAATAAATGTTTTCCTATTGCGAAAGAAGCGCAATCCGACGAATAAGTCATGCTAAATAAACGAAATATCAAAAAAGGTGATTGCATTTGTATGATTTGTCTCATTATTCGCCACTCTCTAAATATGAACCGTGATAGTAATTGGGTTACGTTAATACGACGCTTCTAAGTTTGCAAAAATTTTAAATCGCGCATAAGATCTATTTTGACACAATGGCGTGCCCCCTCTTTGTCAGCCGGCTGAAGGTGGCCGAAACTCACGTACGGAAACAATACAGTAATCGGTAGAAGAAGCTGTCAAAAGAAGCCAAAAATCTTTGTCTGACAAGCGATCTGCGAATGCGGCAAAATTCATCATCGCACCAGTCAGGCTGTCAACAGGCAAATCTACCAGGACGAATACCGACAAAAGTCACTTTTGCTTTTCTGGCGTCTCAGCAAGACCTGAAACTTTTATGATTGGATTTAATATCTTGCTCTACGCTTGGACCGTTTTTGACTGATACGACGTGCAGCAACGCGGGCAGATAAATCGTACCTTCACTAGCGAGAACTTCACTGCACTTGCTGAGAGGATGAAGCGATACACCAAGAAGATGACACCAAATAAAACCAATACTCGGCTTACGCATACCATAATAGTTTTATCTCTATTTTTTATATTTATTGTCTGAAGCTTAGTTACTAATGAAAACTAGATTATTAAACTAGGGTTGTAGTGCTAGTGAGTATTTCTGAGTGAGAGGCTAAGAGCAAGAGTGGGTTAAAATTTTGCTCAAAGCCAAAGTGGGTTAAAATATTCTGTTAGATCAGAAATGGTATATTCATCACAATTTCAGGCAAAGGTGGGTCAAATAATAATTCGCGCAAAGCGGTTCGACAAAATTTTCAGGGCAAGACTGGTATGGAATATTAACCCTTATTCGGACTTGTGGGTAATGAAATTTAAGTAAATTCTACGATGGCTTAGAAATCGTGAGATATAGGATCCGTATAGGTCAGCAGACATCGGAAATTGACGATTGCCGCCATTTTGAAATCCAAGATGACGACTTCCGGTTACCACAAAATGGTGAG
Source organism: Topomyia yanbarensis (assembly GCF_030247195.1). Taxonomy (NCBI): domain Eukaryota; kingdom Metazoa; phylum Arthropoda; class Insecta; order Diptera; family Culicidae; genus Topomyia; species Topomyia yanbarensis. The sequence goes on from NC_080671.1 coordinate 24,799,183, forward strand.
GGACATTATCAATGTGGATGTCATTCAAAATAGGAGGTCATTTGAAGAGGGTTTTATATCTTAAGGTTATTTATATATCTTTATCCAACAATCTCGGCTCATCAACATTTTTTTTCTCCGTTCATCGCTTTTTATATTTTGTAGATTCCATTTGCCCTCTCTTCATTGTATAGGTCAGTAATTCGGAACTGAGAATCATAGTAGTCCCCATTAAATCCTTTAGATGCAATTTCACAAATTTTTCAATATTTACGGTCCTAGTGAATTGTACCAAAACTCTGTTTTTCAAATCGTTGAACGTTTGCTCCCCGTAGGATGATGTTGCGTGACCTGCATAATCAGGCAACGCAACTGCTGTCCACAATGGAAACTCTTCAGCAATTCGTCGCTGTTGTGCTATCTTATGACAAGCGCCATTTAGCACATTTCGAGAAAAACGATTTTTAAAGTTTGAGATTGAACATCTTGAAACTTATAAATGGTATAAACATTCCAAAGAAGACAATTAATGCTTCTATCTATTCTTCATCAATCTCTCAAATATTACGAAGATCGGTTGACTATGTTGCGAGTTTTTACTATGAATGTAAACAAAAGTCGCACTCACACGTGTCATAGGCGTGTATTGATGACAAAATTTGTATAACGTGTCATAATCGTGCATGGAAAATTTTCCATAGAAAAAAATCATCAATTTTTAACTTTTATTCATATCTTTGCGTTCATATGGGCTATAAACAATCGGTGAAATGCATTTTGAAGGGAATGAGTCAGGGCATCTAGAAAAAATAGTTATTTTTAGTTACAGTGTTGCCAAATATCCTTTATTTCCAATTTAAAACTAAAACTGTGTTTTCTCACAACTCGTGTAATTTTCTTTTGAAAATGTTTATGTCATTGTGTTCCTCAGACATTTTCACGCATAAAAACATCTAAAACTTCAATATAACTTGAGCAAATCCCTAGATACAGTGATTTTAAGCAAAAAACCGATTTAATCCACCTAGCAGTGAGATGAGACATTTCTTACACATTTCACTATTGGATTAGTTTGCAGAACTCACGAGAAGTAGGCACCCAACTAGAGGTGGGATGTAAACAGTTTCTAGTCTTGCACGAATAAAATCTCGAATAAACTGAATAAATTATAGAAATCAACAAAACGACCGAAATAAAAAAGTAAAGCAAAAAATGAAACAATAGGTTTTTAAATTCATAAAATGAGTAGAAAAATTAATGAACATCAAAATTATAATATACACGAATCAAATTAGATTAGGTTATTACATAAAAATTAAGATTAAATTTAAAAATAGTTATAAGATTAATAGAATAAATTAACTCATACTCACAAATTGAATGAAATAAAACGAATGACTGAACATGAAATGCATAAAATTAAAGATATGAATCAAATGAATCAAATGAATCAAATGAATCAAATGAATCAAATGAATCAAATGAATCAAATGAATCAAATGAATCAAATGAATCAAATGAATCAAATGAATCAAATGAATCAAATCAATCAAATCAATCAAATCAATCAAATCAATCAAATCAATCAAATCAATCAAATCAATCAAATCAATCAAATCAATCAAATCAATCAAATCAATCAAATCAATCAAATCAATCAAATCAATCAAATCAATCAAATCAATCAAATCAATCAAATCAATCAAATCAATCAAATCAATCAAATCAATCAAATCAATCAAATCAATCAAATCAATCAAATCAATCAAATCAATCAAATCAATCAAATCAATCAAATCAATCAAATCAATCAAATCAATCAAATCAATCAAATCAATCAAATCAATCAAATCAATCAAATCAATCAAATCAATCAAATCAATCAAATCAACCAAATCAACCAAATCAATCAAATCAATCAAATCAATCAAATCAATCAAATCAATCAAATCAATCAAATCAATCAAATCAATCAAATCAATCAAATCAATCAAATCAATCAAATCAATCAAATCAATCAAATCAATCAAATCAATCAAATCAATCAAATCAATCAAATCAATCAAATCAATCAAATCAATCAAATCAATCAAATCAATCAAATCAATCAAATCAATCAAATCAATCAAATCAATCAAATCAATCAAATCAATCAAATCAATCAAATCAATCAAATCAATCAAATCAATCAAATCAATCAAATCAATCAAATCAATCAAATCAATCAAATCAATCAAATCAATCAAATCAATCAAATCAATCAAATCAATCAAATCAATCAAATCAATCAAATCAATCAAATCAATCAAATCAATCAAATCAATCAAATCAATCAAATCAATCAAATCAATCAAATCAATCAAATCAATCAAATCAATCAAATCAATCAAATCAATCAAATCAATCAAATCAATCAAATCAATCAAATCAATCACATGAATCAAATTAATCAAATGAATTAAATGAAGCAAATTGATTTAATTCATCCAGTGAATACAATGAATCAAATTAATGAAATGGATCAAATAAATAAAAAATAATGGATGAACAAAATGAATAAAGTAAAAAATAAATGAAAAGCATAAATAAAACAAACGAATCAAATAAACAAAATGAGCTGAAGAGATAAAATGAACAAAATGAGCAGAATTAAATGCATTGATTAAAATGAAAAATTGAACAATGGTGAAAGGTTATAAATTAATATAAAGAAATAAATTGAATCAAATAAATTATTTGGATGAAATGATTAAAACTGAAAAAGTAGTCAGATTATAAAAATGAAAAAACTGAACAAAATGTATAAACTGGAAAAATGAACAAAATGCATACAATGAAAACAATGAATGATATGAGTAAATGCACAAAAGGAATAAACTGATCAGAGTGATTCCAAAGAATGAAACGAATATAATAAGTAAAATGAACGCAGATGAACAAAACGAATAAAAAGATGCGGAATGAAATAATTAATTAAAATGAAAAGGTCATATATTTGAAGCCAAAAACATTTTTGAATAAAGAAAATGAATAAACCGGATTGTACGAATTTGAGAACCATTGCATCAGAAAGTTTTGAAATGTTTTTGAAAATCCCATCTTCTTAGAAAAGGCTAATAAATATGCAATGGACTTTCTACGGCTTTTTGGTTTTAATCTTTTTGTTTTCATGCTTCTTTACTTGACGAATTCGAAGTTTACTTTTTGGCCACATATTCCCGAAAAAAAAGATTTATATTCAGAATAGAATTTACTGGTCCAGTATTTTAACGTGCAATTGAATATAGTAAAATGAGACAAGGTCACATGTGCTTTCAAGCCCCTTAAACAGAGAACGACAGGGAGAATGCGATTCGTGAATGAGACAGGTAGATATTTCAAAGTTTTTATTTGCATTGAAATAAATAGTGTGAAATGTCTAGGCTATGTTGATAGCATAAAAGCCGTGCATTCAGTTGATTGCAATGCAGTCTCTTCCCATTCATCCTTATAGCATTCATATTGTTTCGTTCGGAATTCTCGTGCAGGAAATATGGATAAATAAGTCCTATACAGACCAATACTGTGAAAAAGAAATGGTTCCAACTACTTAGTATATCCAAATATGGACGACGATAAGTTAGAAGATACATTGTAGTTGCATCCCCCATCGAGAGTGGGTACTTTGGGAGACTTCTTTTCCTGGATCTAATTTGTGGATATTTTTGGTCTTTGATCCGTTTTTTCTCATGAAAGTTCGTACCAATACAACGAATGTGCAGCTGATACAACTCATGGTACATTCGCCTGCGCCACGTTCCGTCTTCCAGCTGCACGCCACCATAGATGGTACGCAACACCTTTCGTTCGAAAACTCCAAGGGCGCGTTGGTCCTCCACGAGCATAGTCCAGATCTCGTGGCCGTAGAGGACCACCGATCTAATCAGCGTCTTGAAGATAATCAACTTCGTGCGGCGGCGAATTTTGTTCGACCGGAGCGTCCTCTGGAGTCCAAAGTTGGCACGATTTCCCGCTAAGATCCGTCTCTGAATTTCTCTGCTGTTATCATTGTCGTCGGTTACCAGTGAGCCCAAATACATGAATTCGTCGACCATTTCGATTTCTTCACCGTCAATCCGAACTCGGGTGGGGGCTTCACATTGTCGTCTCTAGAACCTCTTCCTCTCATGTATTTTGTCTTCTAAACGTTGATGGCAATTCCAATCCTGCTGGCTTCAGCTTTCAGTCTTTGAGCAGATATTTCATTCAAAATTCAATAGAGATACGAATAGCTTAAATATTGCACGTGGAATGTCTCTTTTGAAAATTTTCATCGTCGAACTTTCATATTACACAGTTAAGCCAAATATTTTTCTGATATAACCATGAATAGATACAGGTTTTGAATACAATTGAATTAAAGTTGAGTTGATGTAGCAGCAGACAAAAAAAAGTTTTGTTTTCTCAAACCTTCGCAATTACAATTAATAAATATTTCAGATTGGCAGAAGATCTTATCACACAACTTAGAAATGGATACATAAATAGCTAGATAGATGCGATAGAAGAGAGACAGAGAGAGAGAGAGAGAGAAAGAGAGAGAGAGAGAGAGAGAGAGAGAGAGAGAGAGAGTGAGAGAGAGATGGGGGGGGGGGGGGGGGGGTGCGTGTGAGGAATGACAAATGATGGTTAATGCAGTGACATTATTTTTATAGGTATATTATTATGATATATGTAGTCTTACTTTCTTATCATAAATAATGTAAGCAGTAATTTTTGCGCCATAGCCAGTATAACCTAAATCTTGCAAAAGAGCTAAATTTTCGCTAGATTTTTGGGCTTCAAACATACAGTTGCTTCGGTGACGCCACAAGTATAATTATATTAGAAATCTTTTATCTCACTACTAGGTGAATTACTTGTTGATCTGTATTGGTATTGATATACCATCCAACATTTACCTCATGATTGAACGCAATGCCTAATCCAAGGAATAAATACTAGAACTCACTGTTTCTTTATCAACACATTATTTTGTCTTTGATGTGAACTTATACATTGATTTTTGAGAAATAGTCCATTTATTATAAAGGTAATTCACAAAATGTTCTTAACATCGAATTCCTTGAATCACGTAGATGTATTTTCATACCCCGATATTCAAAATCGGTTTAGTTTTGCCCCTAAAACACCAGTCAAGCAATACTCTGTATGAAACAATCTCATTTTTCATTAATGGAAATTGGTAAGCGAGGACTAAAAATACAAAATGTTTATGCTATATTTCACCCTAAGGAGGAAAATTTGGTAAAAACCAAAATTTCTCACTAGGGTGAAAATTTGTTGGTAAAAACCAGTCTTTGTACAGGAGGGCACAAATCCTTATTTCATACTATGTTGCGTTTCGGCTTCGCCTCTTCAGAAACCGACACTAACGTATTGTCGGAATAGATTAGCGCCGGCTTGACGCAAATCCCTTAAAACTAAAACACACTAGTAACATAAAAACACACTATGTGTTTCAATCAAACGACTGATCAAACGTGATGTCCCGTTCGAGCAGAAGTTCTGTTTATGCCGATGAGACACAAGTGAAGCCGAAACTTGTCTTGGCTTAGCAGGCCTATGCGAAAGCACTATGCTATATATTCGCATAGGCCTGCTAAGCCAAGACAAGTTTCGGCTTCACTTGTGTCTCATCGGCATAAACAGAACTTCTGCTCGAACGGGACATCACGTTTGATCAGTCGTTTGATTGAAACACATAGTGTGTTTTAGTTTTAAGGGATTTGCGTCAAGCCGGCGCTAATCTATTCCGACAATACGTTAGTGTCGGTTTCTGAAGAGGCGAAGCCGAAACGCAACATAGTACAAAATGTTTAATATCTCCGCCGCTCGTGCACGGATTTTCACAATCTATAGCTTGTTAGAAAGGTATTTTTACAAGCTTTCTATTTGTGTGCAGTTTGTGGGACTATATTGTATTGTTCGAAAGTTATTTTAAAAAACCGGCTGTGTTTTGACAAAATCACCCATATCTCAAAAATTAAACAACATATCAAAAATCAAAAATAATAGTGTCAAATGGCATTGTCAGGCCTTTCATTAGAAACTAATTTCATTAAGATCGGTTCAGCCATTTCTGAGATAATTACATGACATTTTGTACATACATACATACACACACACACACATACAGACATTGTCTCAATTTGTCGAGCTGAGTCGATTGGTATATGAAACTCGGCCCTCCGGGCCTCGGAAAAAGTTTTCAAAATTTGAGCGAATCCTATACATTTCTTTTGTAAGAAATGTAAAACTCACAATTTCTCATGACGTTTCTCGCAATATCTAAGTAACCAAGTAGAATTTCAAAATTCTGAAAACGCCACTTTGTAGAGATTTTTCAAACAAGTAATGTGGCATATCTAACTCAGTTTTCCCCAAAATGGCGTTTGTCATAAGATAGCACAACAGCGACGAATTCTCATGAGGTCCTTGGCAACGAAGGCCGATAACTTAAATGCGTTCAGTTCATCCCCTTTTTGTTGTTGTTGTTGTTGCTGTCCCGCTTTCCTGATAATGTTACGAATAAATCGTCTAGCGGAGGATACGATTATTTGATCATCGTTTATCTTGTCGTTGTTATCTTTCTCGTTATTATTATCAATTGGATGAACTGATGTATTCAAACAGTCATGAGCAATTCAATTCTCATATTGTCTCGAATCGATGTAACTTTCAAGAGTCTTCCTAGCCTCGGTGACTGTGATCAATTTTGAATTCAAAATAAGACTCGCATCAACGCTGGACGAAGCATGTCAATGTAAACACTTCTTCGAACTGGTCCAATGTTCGACAGTCCACCATAAGTGCTACACATCTTACATAGAAGGCGCGGATAGCTTTGTGCTGCAAATTTTCGAAGCACTTCCAACGGCACACCAGTTTGACTAGGTGAGCTACGTCAATACGCAGAAAAGTTGCTGGTTGTCCATGATTCGTTGTTGAGTCGGAAATTAAATCATCTATACGGTTATGAACATATTGCGAAACTGATATGCCGTTGAAAGCTCGGCAGCAAGCTGATAGAAGCGCTCTCGAATAGTCACAAACTATCGTTTTCGGTTTTGGGGCTTTGTATCTTAACCATACACAAAGCCAATATTCGATTGTTTCTGTGGTTTGACATTCTGAAAGCATTTGATTGATGGATAAAAAGGTTCCTTCGAAGTTGATCACGATCGAATACAGAAATACGTGTGATGATACCAACCCGGGGCCCCTCTTTACTTTATCCACCAAACTTCCGGTTGAATCTATGGAAATTTGCGACCTCTCTTTCATTATGCTTACATATTTTTTATATGTTTCCAACTGCATATTAGTGCTGTACATTATTTTTACTGGAAGTGATGACACTTCTTGAATACACCCCAAGTAAGTAGGAAGAAACGCCATTTCCTCGATGTTACGGATTAAATCTCGTGTGTCTTTGATTTCAAGATCTTTGTCAATCGCTTCTTTTTTGGCTTGCCGATAAACATCTAACGATGGAATGAAAGGCGGAATTGTATCGCCGGGTCTCATGATGTCTCGGGCGTTTTTCGTTCTTAGATTTTTACATCCATAGGCAATCGCTTCTTTGGCCTGCTCTTGTCGATATTTACTGTTCAAAGGTCGACATACTGCTTCGTAGTCCTCGAACGAGGTATTTCTTGTGCGTACAGTAATAGTGATCGGTCCGAAACCTGGATCTTCCAGGCTTGCTGGAGCATCACTCATGATGCTAAAATGAGGTGAGGTATCAACATTCTGAGGAGGACTTCACACACCTCGCCAATAGCAGAAAAAAAACTCTTCTCCCACTCAACAAGCAAACTCATCATCAGAGGTGATGACTTGTTCAATGATTAGAGGATGTTATGTGCATCACACAGGAAAGGCGAGAGCGCAAAACTGATTGAAGATGGGTTGGAACACGGCTCACAGAAAGGAGGCTTGCTATTCCGCGAATTGACAGTTTTCGGTGACGTCAGAGAAATCGTTGAGATAAACAAACGGATTTCTCGAAAGTTGTTAATCGACAATATTTGAGCTCTTACGGTGGAAAAAATAGTGTGCAATGGATTTTTGACGTAAATTACGCCATAATTACACTAGACACAGTGGATAATCAGTGCATCTATGTGATTATTAGCGTAAATTGGGAATTTGGCTGCATGCCATAGAAAACATATCACACCGTAATTTTCTGTTCACAGCAAAGGTTTTGGACATCGACATAGCTTTCTTGAGATTTATCAGGTGCCGATCATTCGTGAGCAGCAAACAATATATGAATTTCATGTAATTGTTTTCGCCGACGATTTCTATGACGCGCTCTCGTCAAATGTTTACACTCTAACGAGCTAGCCTAGTATATGTAAGCCGTGCCATGCGTAAGAAAATAATAATAGGCGTGTTTCGAAATTCAACATTGCTCAACAATTGGTCATCGATGACCAAATTGTTGAGTTAAACATGGCCGCCGCGATTTTTTTCGGTGAGCAAAAGAGAAAGTTTTGCTCTGTTGTGATACAAAACTTCGGATGCAACATTGCACGTTGGAGAGCTGCGACACCCATTCCCCTCTCGCTGCTGAGCGGCAAAGAGAAACTAAAATAAGCTGGTACCAGTGATGCCACATTTTATATTATTTACCGGGAATAAAAAAATCGCACTACTTTTTTAGAAAATTTGTACCGAAATTTACAGCAATAAGTTAATGCAAACGTTTTACTAGTTGAATAATATTTGGTTAATTTAGGTTTAATTGCATCAACCTTTCCAATCTCGCTTTAATTTTTCCGTCAATAATAAATAAAAAACACTGAGTTCTTAGTGCAAAAATCATTTGTTCTATTGTTAAGGTTTCAATAATAAGCTCATTCGCCAGCAAATCATTTGTTTGGAGTAGTGAAATTACAAAATATATTTGTATTACATACCAAAGAAAAACAGTTTCCGTAAATTTATATATCCTATATACACTTTCTCAATATTACTAGGTATTAGAAATGTCAAATAAAACTATTGTTTTACCATTTTATCTCCAAAAATATGCACCATGCTGTAGTTTCCTTAGACATCATTTTAATCTGTACCTATACAATTCAAATAATCTGCAGCTTGATAGAAACATCTGTACTTTTGGTAGCACTGCGCGGTACGCATTCAGATCTGTCAATCGCGCTTCTCATTCGTTCTTGAAATGATGGTGGGGGCATGCAGTTGGCTGAAATAAATTCCCATTCTCACAACATGTGGTCGGCACCCAGCCATGCTATCTCTTTCGCTTCTTTTACCTGTTGTATAAGCTTCTTTCAAGAATGCGTGTTTACAACCGTCAACGAAGTTTTTGCGTCAGTGTGCTCTTGGGCCAGAGATGCCAGATTTGCAGACAAGTCTGCAAATTCGCAGACTTTTAATTTAAGCTGCAGATTTTTCGATGACGCAGATATTTGCAGATTTTCTAGTTTGGTTGCAGATATTTGCAGATTTTTTAGTTTTGTTGCAGATATTTGCAGATTTTTGAATATAGAGGCTTTTGGTTACACTAGCTTTCCTGACATTTTTTGTTCTTCCCAGACTTTTAAAATTATTATTGCAGACATTTGAAAAAAGTACCTGGCATCTCTGTCTTGGGCTCGCATCTGGTAGGATGGTTGCTAATTGATGCGCGCAGTTGTATGATAAATAGGGCATTCAAGTTTTCATTGCGCTCAAATACAGTTTTTCACTATTCTCAGGTTATTTTTGCTATTATCAGTTTCTCGGTGATGGTTTGGCCGATTATCACAAATGCCTCAAATTAAAGGTATGTTTTCCTGCTACAAAATTTCGTACGGATCCGTTGTATGGTTCCGGAAATATAAATTGTTAATCATCCGGTCACATGAAATTCCCATAGAAGAAGGAACTAAAAAATTCTAAGAATTTGAATTGGGGATGACAAATATCTTTAAAATGCATGAAACATCGAGATTTTAACCAAACCATTTTTAGTGTTTAGATCATATGGGCATCCTTCCTATACATTATGCGAACATTATCCTGTTTCTCTTACCAGCTGATCAAGACGACCAAACTCAAACCGCTGATTACTGGTTCAAGTTATCGATTTGGTCTTTTCTTTTACAAAATTTTAGAACTCGAATATTGATTTCTTGTATATAGTTGTCATGTCATGTATAATGAAAAATACACTCAGGTTTTTTTAAGCGGGGGATACGTACCGCGTTAATTGGAAAATCCGCGTAAAAAACCGCGTTAATTCGAAAATCCTCGTAAAAAACCGCGTTAATTCGAAAGTCCGCCTAAAAAAACTCTCAACACAAGACTTAGAATATTTTTAAAAGTTTTTTTTGCACGGATTTCGCAATTAATTCGGTTTTTGCAAAAATAAGTCTTTTTGAATGCAAAAGACTTAGACTTTTTCCTACAAAAATGCTAAGTCCTTTTAAATCCAAAGAACTTAGAAGAATTTTGGCAGTTTTTTTGCGCGAATTTCGCAATTATCTCGTTTTTTGCAAAAAATATGCCTAGTCCTTTTGAATGCAACAGACTTAGAAGATTCTAGGAAAGATGGAAGAGACGGGTCTGGACTCCTTACGTCCCGAACCTCAACAATATGGGTATTTTCTGAATGGTCTTGACGAGTAGGTGCCAGAAATTGATTTTTGGTGTCAATTTGGAATCCAAGATGGCGACTTCCGTTTTAGCGAAATTCTCTACAACGCATGCAATATGGGTATTGTCGGAATAGTCTTGACGAGTAGGTGCCAGGAATATAATAAATAAATCAGCACCTGCAACGCAAGGTTGTCCATGAAAAATTGTTTTTTGAAGCCATTTTGAAATCCAAGATGGTGATTTCCGGCTTAGCGAGATTCTCTACAACTTAATCAATATGAATATTTTTGGAATGGTTTTTGACGAGTAGGAGACAAACGTCATTTTGAAATTCTAGATGGCGATTTCCGGTTAACCGAAATTCCCGAATGAAAAATCTGGGCGATCATCCAAAACATCCTCGAATATAAGATCTAATCATAAACTAGCGAAATGTAAAATATTTTTATGTGCGCATCCAGAAGAGTGCGGTGAGAATGGAAGTGAGAGAAGAAAGAGATGTATGTAATGTGAGTTGGGGGTTTTAATTGATTCAAACTAAACACATTGCTAAAATTCAAGTAAATTCAACTGTTTAATTAAAGCTATTTGTACTTCCCATACTGATTGGGTCTAGGGGCAGATCACTGTAAGAATGTATAACAAATTTGCATCAAATTAGAAAAAATGCATTTAATTTCCATTTTTGCATCAGCTTGGCACTCCCTCGCAGAAGTTTGCTCAACAAACGTCCTACGCTGATCCACTTTGTTCGACGTTTTGTTAAATGTAGGGCTAGTTTTTCTGTAGGGTTTTGACGTCTTACACGCAACGCAAACTACATTGCAGGCAACGCTAAAACATTGCACGCAACGCAAAATACATTATAAATTTCTATTTTGATGGAAATAAATGCATTTAATTTCGCTGATTTTTAAAAATGCGTCACAAGTGATCTGCCCCTAGGATTGGGTTATATCGAATTTCGCTAACCTGAAAGTCGCCATCTTAGATTTAAAAATGGCGTCAAAAATCAATTTCTGGTACCTACTTCAAGACCATTCCGAAAATGTTCATATTGTTGAGGTGCGGGCCATGAGGAATCTTCCAGACCCATCTCTTCCAGCTTTCCGGAAATCTTCTAAGTCCTTTGCATTCAAAAGGACTTAGAATATTTTTTGAAAAAAAAACGTCATTGGTGTGAGCGGTTATATTCAAATATTTTTAAGATTTTTAAATAGTCCAAGTGCTTATAACTAGAGGTGCGCGCCACGCCGCCGCCGCGCCGGCGATTGCATATAAAAATAGTAAGCACATCGGCGCGACGCCGGCGCGCCGCCGATTTTTACCTGAAATCGGCGGCGCGGCGCACACCTCTACTTATAACAGCATAGTATGTGCGTCTGCATCACGTGTGATAATTGAAAACATCTATGACAACTATCATCGAAAAAATCATAAGAAATCGCACGAAAAAGAATTAGAATTTTTTATTTAAAAAAGCTCTCGCATCAGCAAAAAATACCTTGCCGCATTGAAAACATGACGGTTCGGGACAACCACATTATATTCAAATCACAAAACAAATAGTTTTGCTTTTGTTCTAGCATAATGACATCGCATAATTGCATATAATCAATCGTAAGACTAAAACAAAATGACCGCCAGCATAAAATATTACCGCTACAAAGCTTGGCATGGCAGATCGGGACGATCGCATTGTATTCAGCTGAATGCCTTGAGCAACACGATTTTTTGAGCCATTAATGAATTGCTCGTATACGCACACCAGCGTTAGCAACGACGAGCCAAAGGGCTCATTGATCGCAGCAACCTCGACCGGCCATCTTTTACGATCGCCTCACAGGTAAGACGTGCTCCTATTGCTCTCATTTAAGTGTAATACCGTGGTGGGAGATTTTCAAGCAAAGCAACCAAATTCTCAAATGTTGGTTTACGTGGTTTATGAATGGCCCCTTGTCTCTCTGGTCGTGACAATTTGGTGTATACAGTACTACCCAGCGGGTGAAAACACGACCCATGGACTTTTCCCATGTAAATTATCAAAAACGGTTCACCGGAAGTTGCCATCTTGGTTTTCAGAATTGCGTCCAAAATCGATCTCTGCTATCTACTCGTAAAGCCTGCTCCGAAAATACCCATATTGATTAGATTAGAGAGAATTAAGCACTTGCCACAAAAATGGGGTGCACATAACCGACCATGTTTGGGAACCGACAACCGATTTAGTAACCTTTTTAAAAGCAGAATAAAAACAATTGTGGCGAACGTTTCGGTGGCATTCAATTTTTAAACCGCAATATAAAATTAATTCACCTCGTAAATATTCTATGGGCATACTTTTTCGATCGATCTGCTTCTTTCTATAACACTAAGCAAATGATCAAAAAAAACTTTTAAGCAGGTTTTCACTTGTTCAACAAATATTTTGGTTGTAGTACAGAACCTACCAATCAATTGTCGACAACCGACCAGTGACGGCAACCGACCACTTTCCCCTACTTACAACGAAACTATATGAAGTGAAACAACGAGAAAAATGTTAGCCTTCGTTAGGTGTAACATTTTGTAACGAATAATTTCGAAATTATTTTAAGCCATATTTAAATGTTTTTGAAACCAAATTGTTTGTTAGAAATTCAGAGTTTGGTAAATATTACTGTCTTTGATGCGGTTGGCCAACAGGAATCGGTGCCGAAGTGGATCATGTGTGGCCTCAGTAATACTGTACAAAGATAATGTGGTCAATCGATAAAACTGATTCAAAACCTTTGTAATAATTTTTAAGGCATGTAGAAAATCACAACTAAAATAAAATTGAAACTTTCACTCAAATGTTCACTTTCGTAGCTACATCCGAATCTCCCGGGAGATCCAGAGCATCCGTATAACTGATAAATTCATGAATCCAGTACTAAAACTCAGAGAGTTTTTTTCGGAAGCATTTTTAGTAGATTTACTGATAATAATATATACTGGTGACTGGATTAAGGTCCATATAAGTTCTAGAATATGAATTTACAATTTTACACAAACTCGAATTCAAATTCCAATTCGTTTCAATTAAAGTTAAAAAAATCCATTCGACAAAAACAACACCGCATTAAATGCAAAATTTGTGAATTTTAAATTCATCAAGCAGTGACCGCTGGCTTATTCTTTGTTCTGGAACTCTGTGGACTCTCGAAAGTATTTTCAAAATTCGCATTGCAACTATTGCGCTTTTCATATGTTTTGCCTAAACAACTTCAAGGTACCGAAGAGGGGCAGTAAAACAGTTTTTGCATGTCGCTAAATATTGTATTTAAACACTAAAGTGTGTTTTTAATTACGCAAGAGACCTCAATATATTTTACATTCTCGTGTTCGCTGATTTTTTAAAGATGGGTCAGAAAACGTAGAAAAACATCTATGGTCCCTTAAGTGATAGGTATACAGCAGCAACATTGAACGTATTATTGTTTGTTTAGGCTTAGGTGCTTTTCTGATCTAAGAGATAGGGTGATAATAGAAACAAGGAGAAAATCTGCTTATTACCTTATATGTTCATAAAAATATATAGACATTTTCCAACGTCAACGAAATAAGCAGATTGGAATCTACACCATTAATTTTGTTCTACCGACTCTCAATTTTCCCGCAACTTTTTACCAAGTTTTACGCAGCCGAGCACTCAGCCAACCAAGATCTCAGTACAAGTGCCGTTTGTTTTGCTGAAACTCGGAAAATATATCACTGAAAATCAGTAAATTGAAGCCACGTTGTTGAGCTATCAATTGAAAAAATTAACTGATCGTTCAGCTGTGCGGAAAACACCGAACTGAAGATGAGATATTCAAATGTTGAATCTTTAAAAGCACGATTTTGAAGAAACTACTTACCACCGAATCAAACTTAAATTATAAATGCTGATAACAATTTTGGTTTCACCCTAATTAATGCCTGAAGTATCGAGACGAGTACATATAGACCTTTTTAGTAGACCCAAAACGAAAAACACTCATAAACAGCTATATAATTAGCTGCATTTAAAGTATAGTCCATAAAGCAAGGAAGAGTTGCAATTGAAAAGCGATATAGTGAACTTGTTCTTTGTTTATTCTCCTATTTTCAGCCTGCGCAACTAGTGTTTAGGATAAGCAGTTTATTAACTAAAATGTACATAAGATGTGCATAAGTTGCCCAAGCAGAAAATAGGAAATAACGACAGGCGCAAGTCCAATCAGTTCCTAAACTGCTCACTCGACTGACACGCAGTGCTGATCACAGAAGTCCATATCAACTTTTGAATAGGGCTAATAAGATTTGTAAACAAACTTTAGTTTTGCTAATTTCTCTTATTTTGTTACAATTTCAACGCAGAAAACATTTGAAATTGATTCTACCAAGGGTAAAGATGTTGATTCATGTGTATTTGTCATGAAATTCAACTCGGCTGCGGAGTAATGAGCGAAAGAAGTTTGTTTACAAAAATCTCATTAGCCCTTTTGAAGAATTAATATTGAAGTGAAACTTATTCACCAGCAATTCAATACTAGCGCATGCCAAATAACTGATGTATTGGTATGTGTACGTTATAAGTCTCTTTCCTCTCGATGTCGTTTGTTGACCAAATCATCGGCCCTCACCGTACGATGGATTGTTGAGCTGTCTGATGTGAGGATCTCTCTCTCGCGCAACATAATCAAGCTTTATTTATGTTGCACACTGGTGTCACAGCGCGTCGCTTTACTCTCCCGCAACAAAAAGTCATCAAAATTAGAGATGGTCGGGTTTCAATTTTTTCAAACTCAAACCCGACCCGAACCCGAGCGCATGAAAATTTAAAAACCCGAACCCGACCCGAGCCCGAAATCATAAAATTTGAAAAACCCGAACCCGACCCAAGCCCGAACATTTTAAAACTTAAAAACCCGAACCCGACCCGTACCCGAGAATGAAAATTTTGTAAAACCCGAACCCGACCCGAGCCAAGAATTTTAAAATTTGAAAACCCGAACCCGAAAATTTAAAATTTGAGAAGCCCGAAGGATCCAACTTGCTAATACGGATAATCAACCAAAGATCTCGAAGATTTTTAATTCTAAGCACCCGACCAAGGGTCCAGGTCTCATCTAAGAATAGTAGAATCACTCGAATCTGAAGTAGCACCATACGCATTGAGTTATATCTGCATATGGAAAAACAAATCACTGCCGAGTAGAATCCGCATTTATATTTACTATTATTGAACGTCAAATTTGTAACGTGCTGAGAAACTTGATAAATCGTTGATATCTTAACCGGAAATTAAGTTAAATCGGCGGCCAACTCATGGGGAAACAGAAAGCTTAATGTCACAGTTTCCAACAACTTTGCCCGTCGTAATTAGCCAAAATTTCTGATTTTTTATCAGAAACCATTCCTGCAAGGCAGTTTCGTATAATTTATTATATGTATTAAATTAAGCTATGGCAATTGGCAATTCGTATTCGACAGTTTACATGACGTCACCCACGTTACTGGTTGGAACGGTCAAACCTGTATCGAAGGGTATCAATCATTTTCTGACGTGTTTTTGATGTCCCATCATTAGTGTTAGGACGATCTATGATTGGGTATCTAAGTTATTTTATGCTTCAGATTATACGGTATGCGCGCCAATAGAGATGCTTGGACATCTCCAATGGAGCTCTCGGAACGACTCCAAACTTTTAAAAATCCGTTAATGGCTTCAACAGAACATACAAAATTTTTGCGATCATTTCGTTAAGTTCGTGGAAAAACATGTATTTTCATGAAGGAAGCCGGATCATGCAACATCTCAGCCCGGGAACAATCTGACAGAAAGTGCTTGTATCATATATGTACCACTGATTTGATAGTGGTGCTATTATCCCATCACCATATGAGTGTCATGAACAACGAAACCTGGCGGAAGTGAAGCTTGGTTTAGGTCTGATGGAACAAAGACAGTCTCTAGAAAATAAATTTGGCCTAAACCATCTGCTTTAAAAAAAATGTGCCCTTTTTAAATTTGAGCCGCCATAATGACACCAAAGTACCACCAAATTTATGAGACCAAATCCTTGTTTTTCCGTTACAGTTTATTTTAATTGCAAGAAATCCTTATCATAAACCAATTTGATTATCAAACTTCCGTGAAGGCAGGTACAACCTATTTATTTCATTTGAGCAATTTAACAGTGCTTGATTAAAGTTTGTTTGGGGTACAAATGTACCCCACAAAACCGTTAGCGTTAGTGTTTTGTCATATGTACATAATTCAAAAAAAAAAAATAATATATTTTTTTAAAAAGCAAAATATCGATACATCGTCGCTGTTGTGCTATCTTATGACAAGCGCCATTTAGCATATTCCGAGAAAAAACGATTTTTAAAGTTTGAGATTGAATAGCTTGAAACTTATAAATGGTATAAACAATTCAAAGAATACAATTGATGCTTCTATCTATTCTGTATTCTCTCAAATATTAGGAAGATCGGTTGACTATGTTGCGAGTTTTTACTATAAATCTAAACAAAAGTCGCACTCACACGTGTCATAGGTGTGCATTGATGGCAAAATTTGTATGGCGTGTCATAATCGCGCATGGAAAATTTTTCATAGAAAAAAATTACCAATTATGAAGTTTTATTCATATCTTTGGCTTCATTTGGTCTATAAACAATCTATTAGATGCATCTTGAAGGAAATGAGTCAGGGACTCTAGAAAAAATAGTTATTTTTGGTTACAGTGTTGCCAAACATGCTATATTTCCAATTTAAAACTTAAACTGCCTTTTTTCACACAATGCGTGTATTTTTATTTTGAAAATTATTATACCATTGTGTTTCTCGGATAGTTTTAAACATAAAAACATCTTATACATCAAGATATCTTGAGCCAATCCCCATACACAGTTAATTGAAGTAAAAAAATTGAAAATTTCTCAGCACGTTTCTTGCTATATCTCAGTAAGCAAGCAGAATGTCAAAATTCTGAAAACGCCACTTTGTAGAGATTTTTTAGCCAGGTGATGTGGCATATCTAACTCAGTTTACCCCAAAATGGCGTTTGTCATAAGATAGCACAACAGCGACGACATAGTAAGCGAGAAACTTGTGTAAAATTGTATAAGTTCCAACTCTGCTGAATAATAGTATCTGTTATTTGGTATAACAAAGCACTATAGCAAAGTAACTAGAAAATGCGTTTGGATCGGGATCGTAATTTTTGCTTTTGCGGATGAAAGAGTCAAAACACATTCATGAATATGATCTAAATCTATACACGTACAATGCACTGGCTCTACCTATTCCTTCGACGCCTTCCTGTTTCATCTCTGTTACTGCATATTGCTGTATTTTTAACGTTTGTGTTGGCGTTTGGTTTTCTAAAAAGTATCGGAATAAATATACTTTTTGACCGGTTTTTGAAAAAAATTGTTCAAAAGAAAATTTAATAAGCTTTACAACGTCGTATAAAAGATCAAAATCGATTTGAAACTACCGGAGTTATAGCAATATGAAGAAACAAGGGAATTTTGACGTATTTTAAAGACTTGTTCTATACAAAATGAAATATTACATACTTAAATAGTCAAAACACGAATATTTTTAAACACTTTACTTTACGAATGATTTTAGAATAAAACAATCCAATTTTATTATAAATTTATTAAAATTTAGACCTACTAGAGCGATTTTAGTTCTGGCGTATGAATGTACCCCACAAAACCGTATACGTAGAGAAAAAGTCGCCGCGGCCTAAGTATCGGTTTTAAAGTACCTGTCGAAATTTATATTCCATTATAGAAAGTTGAACCGATATTTTCCGATAAATTCCTGTTGACTTGGTTTATTACTAATTACCATGAAAAATAATACGCAAAGAGATTTTAGATGTGAAACACGTATTGTTGAATGATCTTTCAAGAATGTTCGTTTAAAAAATTAAATAATTCAGGCAGTTTGAGAATCTGAAGAGACGAAATTTTATACAAGAATGAAGAAATACAGTATTTGAGCACCAGAAAATACGACGAATTCTAGCGATTCAGAGGTGCTAACATTTGGTACGGTTATATGTGTCATCCATTCGTATTACGAAGTATAATTCACTACTACAAAAAAGACTGTGTTTTGTGTATAGACGCAAACAGTGTCATGAAATGGATGGGTTGTTTTATTCAAAACCCGAACTCGACCCGAGCCTTAAAGTCCAAGATTTCATAAATCCGGACCCGACCCGAACCCGAGAATTTCAAATTTGAAAACCCGGAACCCGACCCGAACCCGAGAAGCTTAAATTTACAGAACCCGAACCCGACCCGAAACCCGTCGGGTTCGGGTCGGGTCCGGGTTTCGGGTCCAAAAACCCGAACCCGACCATCTCTAATCAAAATACCGATGAGTTGCTGGTGGATTTAAGAACGCGCCTAATATTTATCTACATCATTTCGTTGAGCAAGAGAGGAACTCTCTCATTTTTCGGTTCCTCACACACAACGGTAGAGATGCTCCCGTTGCTTCATTCTTTTCTACCTCATCCTGAGGGAGGGATATTAGCCCTCATCGTGTGTTGAAGTGTTTATAACAAGATCCGATCTTCATCCGCATAACCGAAAAAAGTATTGCCGCACTTCGCGCTTTTGCACCGACCTTTAATTGCAAGGAAATGTTTTCTGGCCTCAGAATACAACACCTCGGAGCGTTTGAAAACGAAAGCGCAAGGTAGACGATGTTGTTTCCAGAATGCGATTGCCACGACGTTAGTCCACTCACGGTCCCGTAGTTGATAGCTTCGACTACTATTTCCTTCCCTGATCGGTTTGATTCTTCCCCACTCTTCCGCATTAAGGAACAAAGAGAAGTTTTCCAATGATAGATCGTCGTCTTCTGAAGAACCCTAGTAACAATAGTTTTATATGAAGAATTGTAAACTGTTAGAGGCTGGACGATGAGATTACATCATGTACAACGTTAACGATGCATGTCGTTGGTTTTATATTGTTGTCATTATGATCTTGTCATATGGTGTGTATTAAATAGAATATAATCAAGGAATAAAACCGAAACCGAAACTGTGCCCGTTTCAAACTGTTTCGTTTTAGTTAATCGAATTCGAAACTGAAACCGTTAGTTTTAACTGTAAAGTAATAAATCCGGAACTATTTCAAACACTGGAGCCTGTGTTAATTGGCAGCGATTTTTTTGCTGGATTATTGTTATAAAGTGGTATGAATTCATTATGAAATTGAATTCCATTTATACCACCAAATGATGGTAATTAAGTATTTTAATTGCCTGCATATTATTAATGAGCTAATCAATTATACAAATTATTCTACAATACTTTACAAACCTAAAGTAGTCAACATTAATTATCAATTAAACTCGGTAAATAAGTGAAAAGTGGGTACCCAGTAAATAGCAATATTCATTATTTTAATAAGTAAAATATCACTAATTGAAATTGTGAATTGTACTAATTCAAAGAGTAGGCTTTGGTAATATTCTAGTGAATAATACAATAGTGTATTATTAATAATAAATAATGAATTATAATAATAATAATAATAATAAATTAATGAATAAATAATTCTCGTACAGACTAAAATACTATGCTAACTTAAACCTATTTTGAATTTGAACATTTCTCTACTTATATTAAAGTCGTAAAGGTGAAAAACGCTATTGAAGAGCTGACAGCAAACATCCATTGGGTTATTCTGGCCGTATTGCGTGCGATGAGAAGAGCGGCGAAAGAAATCTATTCTTCGCAACGATCTACCAGGAACATTGAAGTTCAGCTTTGCAAGAAGCACAGGGCAGTCAATGTAAAGGCATGGTAATTGTTTACTTTGGGTACTTTTCCCCCTGTAAGTGGAAAACATGTTTTTCTTTCGTGAATATGCTAGTTTAGTGTTATAGATTCATAAAAAAGGGGCGGAAAGCGAGAATTTTAATAATTTATTAATAAATTTAAAAATAAGTTGTACCTACTAACCTTGCTCATATGGTTATTGTGCTCCCGAAAGTAAGGTTTTTTGGCGAAGCTAGCTTAATGCGGCTATGTCGCATAATCTAGTCCAAGGATCCGGAGCGGCGCAAAGCAGCTGAGGTTCCGCCGGACGAAGTGGCCTTGTTACTTGACATCAGAATCGCAAGCAAACCTGTTATCCACTCGTTTACCCGGTATATTCAAACATAGGGGCTATCCCTAGTTTAAGTCCGACTGAGCGGCAGCGAAGTCGGACAGCATACGAATGAAACGATGTGGCGTAGCCACATTAGGCATTAACAATGTTTTATTTAGTAACAATAGGGTAGTATTCATTGACAAAAAATAAAATACTGTCGCTGCCTAATGTGGCTACGCCACATCGTTTCACTCGAGTGCTGACTTAAAAGAGGGCTAGCTCCTATACTTGAACATACCGGGCAAACCAGTGGATCACAGGTTTGCTTGCGATTCCGTTGACAAGTAACAAGGCCACCTCGTCCGGCAGATCCTTGGACTCTGCTATGCAGCATAGCCGCATTAAGCTAGCTTCGCCAAAAACCCTACTTTCGGGAGCACAATAACCATACGAGCAAGGTTAGTAGGTACAACTTATTTTAAAACTTATTGATGAATTATTAAAATTTTCGCTTTCCGCCCCTTTTTTATGAGTCTACAACACTAAACTAGCATATTTTTAAAAGAAAAACATTTTTTCCGCTTACAAGGGAAGAAGTAGGGGAAAGTGGTCGATTTCCGGCACCACTATGTAACTTTTGACAAAAAGCAGGCATGGACATTCTGATGAATATTATTTGTGTGTTTTATTAGCACGATCTTTTTGTGCCGATTGCTGAAGCAAACTGACTCGAATGTTCTGTTCTACAACCAATATATTTTTTGAACAAGTGAAACTCTACTTAAAAGTTTTTTTGATGATTTGCTTAGTGTTATAGAAAGACGTAAATCGATCGAAAAAGTATGCGCATTGAATATTTACGATGCGCATTTATTCTATTTTGTGATTTAACATTGAATGGCATCGAAATGTTCGCCACAATTTTTTTTTTTTTTTTTTGATCAGTTTTCAAAAAGGTTACTAAAATCGGTTGTCGGCACCCAAACATGTTCGGTTGTCGGCACCCCATTTTTGTGGCAAATATTCTCAATTACCTAATCAATTAGGATTAGATAACAGAGATCGATCTTTGGCACCATTCTGAAAACCAGGAAGGCAATTTCCGGTTTAGCATTTAACATTTACATGTAGAAAACCCACTTGGTCGTGTTTACACCGCTAGGTAGCACTGTATATACCAGATTGTCACGACTAGACAATTTTGTGTAACTCCGCTAGCGAATGACGGATCCCAATAGTAGCATGTCTGTAATAACATACGTACATGGAACTATTGAGATCCAGAGCTACAGGTCCAAAGCCCTGGTAAAGGAGGATGGTTGTGATGATCCGGGCCGAGATCACCACGTAAAGCAAGGTAGGGCATAACCCCAATTCCAAGGCGTGAAGCGACCCGTGCCGAGGGATGAGTGATCGAGGGGGTGAAAAAGATGCTCGATCGTTAACGGAGCCTGTGGGGTACCTGGGCAACCCCCACAGTAAGCGTCCCTTACCACGCTAATGCGGAGCTCTGGCGTGGCGGACATATATTTCTCGCGCTGCTCGTGGGACTATACATGGAGGCAAATAAAAATAAAAATAAACAGACGGAGGTGCCAAACCCCTTCGCAAGAGGTGGTTTGGCGAGGTCTCCCCCCCGTGGGGAGAGTAGTGGAGCGATGAGTGCTGCACCCGAAAGCACCAGTGACCCCCCAGCAGTGGTAGGCAATACCCCTACCAATGCATCGGAGGGGCCAATAGCTGCGATGCGCAAAGTAGCGAAGCAACTCGATGCTATAATCGACTTCGCTAGCGCAAAGCAGAACATAGCCAAGGAGTTGAAGTTGAGCCTTCTGGAGCTCCGGAAAGCTGTTCGTGTCGCAAGACAGGAACAGCAGGCATATGTTGAGAGGGTGGAATGTCGGGAGAGGCCCGACAGAGAAACCCAGACAGTGGCCTCCAATAGGGAGGAAAGAGAGAAGGTCAATAGAGGTTCACAGACAGTGGCCTTTACCTTCTACGGAGCAGCCACGTCGATCGGAGCGACGACCGAGTTCCCCTCGAAGGGAAAAGGAAAGGGCAATCGCAAGACGGCATCGAATGCGAAGCGCCCTAGGAAGTCGCCAGGAGAGGGTGCCAAAACCGACACCACTCGGCGTGCAACCGTCAAGGTCAAACGCCGCCTGGGTGAGGTAAGCGAGGGCGAGAGTGACCTCGCTGTGGAGAGCGATGGTACCAGCAACCCGACACGACCGGGGCAGGGGGGCTCAAACCCCTGGACGCTGGTTACCAAGAAAAAGCCGGCACCGAAACCGGAGGTACCGCGGCCTGCGAGGAAGGCCAAGGACAGAGGCGAAGCCTTGTGGTTAAAAACCGACAAGGACAAATACGCCGATGTCCTTAAATCGATGAAGGCGGCCGAAAGTCTCTCGGCCCTTGGGCAGGATGTGCGTAGCGTAAGACGCACCAATACGGGAGAGATGCTCCTGGTGCTGAAGCGAGGCGCACAATCAAGTGCAGTATATAAGGCCTTGGCCCAAGAGGTCCTTGGTGAGGGCGCCCAAATCAGGTCGCTAGGTGCGGAAACAACTCTCCAGTGCAAGCACTTGGACGAGTTCGCGACCGCAGAAGACGTCGTCGCAGCCGTCAAGGAGCAATGCGGCGTCACAATCGAGCGGGCCTCTGTGCGATTGAGGGACGGACCCTCTGGCACCCAGGTAGCCTACCTCAGGCTACTGAATGCGGATGCCAAAAAGGTAACCGAGAAAGGGAAGCTGAAGATCGGCTGGTCGGTATGCCCTATTAGTATACCCCAGCCGCCTTCAGTGGACAGGTGCTATCGGTGCCTAGAATCCGGCCATAAAGCTTACGAATGCAAAGGCCTAGACAGGAGCAAGCTATGTCGTCGATGCGGCGAGGAGGGGCATAAAGAGCGGGGGTGCACTAAGGCATATAAGTGCCTTATCTGCACCGCTAAGAAGCAAGCCCATAAACATGCTATGGGCGGACCTTCGTGTCCCTTCGGCGAGTTAAATAAGAAGAAGCCGTGAGAGTCACACAGCTAAATCTTAACCATTGTGCAGCAGCCCAACAGCTGCTGTGGCAGTCGGTCTCGGAGTCGAGGACAGATGTCGCCCTATTATCAGACCCGTACAGCATCCCTGCCGGCAACGGCAATTGGGTGTCGGACGGGTCTGGAATGGTGGCAATCTGTACAACGGGAAGGTTCCCGGTTCAAGAGGTAATACACCCCTCCGCCGAGGGTGTGGCGATTGCAAAGATCAATGGTGTGTTCTATTGCAGCTGCTACGCCCCACCAAGGTGGCCAATAGAACAGTTCTACCAGATGATCGACAGGCTCTCGTCGGACCTCGTGGGCCGGAAACCGGTAGTAATAGCGGGAGACTTCAACGCTTGGGCAGTGGAGTGGGGCAGCCGCTGTACAAATAGCAGGGGTCAAGCGCTAATGGAAGCGTTTGCGAAACTCGATACTGTGCTAGCTAATGATGGCTCCGCTAGTACATTCCGTAGAAACGGAGTGGAGGCGTGGATTGATTTGACCTTTGCCAGCCCGAGTCTGGCTCCAGGCATGGAATGGAGGGTAGACGAAGGCTACACCCATAGCGATCATCTAGCAATCCGCTTTAAGATCAACTATGGTGTGCAGCATCCGAGGGCGGGAGATCCCTGTCAGGTACGCGGGTGGAAGTCCAATCACTTCGACAGCGAAGCTTTCACCGCGGCCCTGGGACTGGAGGCCAACACCGACAGTCTAAGCGGGGATGCGCTGGTAGCTGTTCTATCACGCGCGTGCGACGCCACTATGTCGAGAAAAACACTGCCAAGAAACGGTAGATGCCCGGTATACTGGTGGAGTGCCGAGATTGCAGCTCTACGGTCAGCCTGTCTCAGAGCTAGACGTAGGATGCAAAGAGCTCGCACCGAGGATGCAAGAGAGAACCGCCGTGAAGTGTTTCAAGCTGCGAAATTAGCCCTTAACAAGGCTATTAAAAGCAGCAAGAGAGCGTGTTTCGACAACCTGTGTGAGAGTGCCAACGCGAATCCGTGGGGTGACGCCTACCGGATTGTGATAGCCAAGACCAAAGGGGGCTCCTCACCCCCAGAACGGTCTCCGGACCGGTTGGCAACGATTATCGAAGTACTCTTCCCGTCTCGAGCCACAAGCCCCTGGCCACCTGCACTACGAGACAGTGCGGGCACGGTCGAAATGGTGGCTCCAGTGACGAACGAAGAACTACTCGCAGTGGCTAAATCCCTAGCAATGAACAAAGCTCCAGGGCCGGATGGAGTCCCGAACAACGCTCTCAAGGCAGCGATCATAGCGAACCCGAACATGTTCAGGCTAGCTATGCAGAGATGCCTTGACGAGTGCCGTTTCCCCGATAGATGGAAAAGGCAGAAACTGGTGCTGTTGCCGAAGCCCGGGAAGCCGCCAGGCGACCCATCGGCGTACAGACCAATCTGTCTGATAGACACGACTGGCAAACTGCTTGAGAGGATCATCCTCAACAGGCTCACCCCGTACGCGGAAGGTACGGACGGTCTGTCAAGCAACCAGTTTGGCTTTCGGAAGGGTAAGTCCACAGTGGACGCTCTCAACTCAGTGATAAATACTGCCGAGATAGCGATCCAACGAAAAAGGCGAGGTATTCGATACTGTGCGTTAGTGACACTTGACGTGAAGAATGCATTCAACAGCGCAAGCTGGGATGCCATCGCGCTCTCGTTACACCGGCTTAGCCTACCGGTGGGTCTGTACCGGATCCTGGAAAGTTACTTCCAAAACCGCGTACTGCTATACGAGACCGATGCCGGTCAGAAAAGGGTTCCGATTACCGCCGGAGTCCCGCAGGGCTCGATCCTAGGCCCGGTGCTATGGAACCTCATGTATGACGGGGTTCTGAGACTGAAGTTCCCTCCTGGGGTCAAGATCGTCGGCTTTGCCGACGACGTAACCTTGGAGGTCTACGGGGAGTCAATTCCTGAGGTAGAACTAACCGCAGAACACGCGATTAGCACGGTGGAGGAATGGATGAGCGCGAGAGGCCTGGAGCTCGCTCATCATAAGACGGAGGTAGTTATCGTCAACAACCGCAAGTCGGCACAACATGCAGTTATCCATGTGGGAGAAGTCGCGATCACTTCACAGCGAAGTCTGAAGTCTCTCGGAGTCATTATAGACGACAAGCTGACCTTCGGCAGCCATGTCGACTATACGTGCAAGAGAGCGTCGACTGCTGTTGCGGCACTATCGAGAATGATGTCCAACAGCTCAAAGGTGTGCGCCAGTAGACGTAGGTTACTGGCAGGCGTTGCCGTATCTATCCTCAGGTACGGCGGCCCGTCATGGTCAAGAGCACTGAGGGTAACCAGTTACCTACAGAAACTGGAGAGCACCTACCGCGTGATGTGCCTCAGAGTGATATCTGCCTACCGCACGGTATCACACGATGCATCCTGCGTGATAGCGAGCATGATGCCAGTCGGGCTGGTCATTCGGGAAGATGAGGAGTGCTTTGAGCTACGTGAAAATAGGGGAGCCCGCGAGCGCACCAGGGTGACCTCGGTCGCCAGATGGCAGCGTGAGTGGGGCAACTCCTCGAAAGGTAGGTGGACCCACCGGCTGATACCTAGCATATCGAGCTGGGTGGGAAGACCCCATGGGGAAGTTCACTTCCACCTGACACAATTCCTGTCAGGCCATGGCTGTTTCCGTGAGTACCTCCACAGGTTCGGACACGCGGAGGTCCCAGTCTGCCCGGACTGCCCAGGTGTAGATGAAACTGCCGAGCACATACTGTTCGTATGTCATCGGTTCGACGTCGAAAGAAGAGCGATGCTTGACGTCTGTGGCTGGGACACAACCCCGGATACCCTTATCCAGGGGATTTGTCAAACGGTGGAGAAGTGGAACGCAGTCTCGGCTGCTACCATCCAGATTGCCCGTAGGCTACAGGTAATCTGGCGAACCGAGCAACAGACGGCGGGCACGGCTAACTAGTGATTGGTTAGCTGGAGCGAAAAAGGCCAAGCGCAAAATAAGAGAGTGAATGGTCTGTTCATGCCGAGGCAGGTTTGGCGCAGCGAATGGCAACCGCGTAAGGGGTAAACCCAGCCACCCCGAAGCAAGACAGAAGAGTGAGTGTATAGGCGTATAAGTGGACTGCCTCATGCCAAGACGGGAGGGTCGTAGCGTAGTATGTTGGAACTAAGCTATCGATGCCTCATGGCGTGGCAGAGGAGTGAAAGGGTGAGCATCCAAGTCAGTCTCACACTGCATGTTAAGGGTGAGCATAAAAGTCAGCCTCACAGGTTGGTAGAGGCTAGCACAAAAGTCAGCCTAGCAAGGAATGAAAAAGGTGAGCACAAAAGTCAGCCTCGCATGGTATGTCAGAAGTGGGGCCTAAGAAAAATGTCCCACATGGGATGCCAGAGGGAGTGACAAAGGTACAATAGAGTGGCACGATTGAGAGTGAATCAGGTGATAGGGTGAGCACCCAAGTCAGCCTCACATGTATGGGTAGGGCGAGCACAAAAGTAAGCCTAGCAAGGAATGAGTAAGGTGAGCACACAAGTCAGCCTCGCATGGAACGTAAAAGGTGAGCACAAAAGTCAGCCTCATGTGGGAGTGTTTGAGAGTGAATCAAAGTGTGATTGAGAGAGCACCCAAGTAAGCCTCATACAGGATGTATGATCGCGCGAGTGAGAGTGAATGAGTACATTCAGTACAGCCATCCCCCCAGAAGTAATACCGAGAGGTAGTTCCTGGGAGGAATGATGGCGGAGCCCAATGGAGTTTAGTCGGTATTAATGGCTGGTCACCATTCGAGTCCGACACGCCCCCAGTGCACCCCGTGTGGTAGATTGGACCCTACCGTTAGCACGTGTACTGGGCTAGGACATAAAGGTCTTCTCCATTGTAAAAAAAAAAAAAAAAAAAAAAAAAGACAATTTTGTGTGGGGGGGGGGGGGGGAGTTTAACCCTGTAGCCTCTTCCATCGGCTGACCTCTATCTGATCTGTCTGAAGCTTTGGTAAAAATGGACTACCTGAAACAAAAATGATCTAGACTGTCTTCTAAAAAGGGTCAAACTTTTTTTACCAATCTTTTTCAAATGACTAGGGTAATTTCGGCAGAGATGCCGCGTCGGTTGAGATGCCGCACTTTCTATATCTCGTATATAGGGTCACTTTTATACGGTAATATGATATTGTAAGTTTGTCTTTCGAAGAATTACAACACTGGAGATGTAAAATAATCCTTATTATTAACTCCCGACAACTTTATTAAAGTTTGTGTGCGTCCAGTTGCATCACGGAGTGCCGAAAGTTTTTCAGTACCGCATTAAAATTTCGTTTTTTTTATTTGTTCGATTTTTTATTGGTAAATCATGTATTGGTTGAATAGCTGGGACCTTTAAGAAAGCATTCTGATCGTGAGAGGCTGGAAGAAAACCGGGACCGGAGAACAAAAAGACGGAGGGAAAGGTGAAGCGGATGATTAAAGCAAATCCCAACGTCTCAAGCCGTGATTTGGCTAAAAAGATCGGCATGTCGCAGAGCTACGTCCAGAATGCAAAGAAGAGAGCTGGACTACATACATACAAGGTACAGAACTTCCCAAACCGCGATGAGCGGCAACAATCGACGGCTAAAACTCGGGCACGGAAGCTCTACGAGAAGATGCTGACAAAATATGGCTGCTGTGTGATGGACGACGAAACGTTTATAAAAGTCGATTTTAAGCAAATTCCGGGGTTGGAGTTTTTCACCGGCAAGAGCAAGTTCTATGTGGACGACAAATTTAAGAAGAAGAAAATGTCGAAGTTCGCCTCCAAATATTTCATTTGGCAGGCCATCTGCTCCTGCGGACTGAGGAGTGAGCCTTTCGTGACAAAGGGCACAGTAAATGGCGAGATCTACAAATCTGAGTGCCTAGAGAAGCGCCTTTTGCCGTTCTTGCAGCAGCACGACGAAGCTCCGTTATTTTGGCCAGATTTGGCATCATGCCACTATTCTAAAAGTATCCTGGAGTGGTATGAGGCCAATTCTGTCCATTTTGTTCCAAGGGACATGAATCCGCCAAACTGTCCGGAGCTGCGCCCGGTGGAGCAGTACTGGGCAATGATGAAGCGGGAACTTCGAAAGAGTAAGAAGACAGTTAAAGACGTGAAGGACATGTTAAGAAAATTGAAAAAATTGAGAAACTGGTAGCGGATGACACTATAAAGACTTTGATGGAGGGCATCAAGCGAAAATGCGTTCAATTTAACACTCAAGGCTCTATCGATTAACTTTTCTTTTGATTTTTGAAGTAAATATATGAATAAAACTACCCTAAAATTTTGGTTTGATTTTAAACATTATAAGAAAATTAGTATGACATTTTCGGTGTCGCAATAATTTCGTGTTCGTCCTTTAGCTAAAAAATACTTTGGTTCACAATTTTTCAGTTTGTGACCACGGTGCGGCGTCTCTCCCGCAATGACCTTTTTTTAAAAATATTCATGGAAGTTTGATGATTTTTTTTTCATGACAAAACCCTGTTCACAGAATTTTAGAAACTTGTCGTAATTGATAAAAATGATTTCATCAAATATTGAATGGTTTACTTATGCATGACACAGAATCGATTTTAACAAATGTACGGCATCTCTCCCCAAATTACCCTATAGTCTAAAAATGACAAATCCTACAAAAAATGTTGCGGGAGTGATTTTCTCAAAATTAGTCAAATTTTTGAAAAAAATATTGAAAAAATTCTTCATCGACTCCTACACTGAAAATTTTTTTTTTAGAAATTTAGAATCGATTTACAAAAAATCCCACCTTTGATTTGGATGAAATCTTGTTCCAAGATAGGTAATTATGTTCCCTACCTACCGTCACAAATTCAAGTTGGGCACTTTTAAGGAAAACAAGCTACTTGAAAAAAAATTTCTTTGTCCAAACTGAATTTTTTCAGTGCATATTTATTTTATGTATTTTAATGTAATACTTCGTTTAATTTGAAATAGCAGTTTCTCATGCATGAGACTGCTTTAGCAATATGCTAGCACCCATGTCAAAAATCTTGTCAAAGTGCGACATTGTATTGCGTGCTTAAGCAAATTTAGCTAAATATAAAGCCGATAAGGATATCAATGGAGATGCTTGGTTGTTAGTTTCGCTTTGTTGTTTTTGCTAATAACTAACTAACTATTCGCCACCAAACCAAAAAAATTGCATATTCGTGACCACCAAACGATTTTCTATCGATCTGAATAGATTTGGTAGTGAAATAATGATGTTTCATTTTATTCCGGCCAACTTCACGTTAATTTTTTAATAATTTTTACATTTTTTACAAAAGAAATGTATAGGATTCGCTCAAACTTTGAAAACTTTTTCCGAGGCCCGGAGGGCCGAGTCTCATATACCAATCGACTCAGTTCGACAAATTGCGACAATGTCTGTATGTGTGTATGTGTGTATGTATGTATGTACAAAATGTCATGTAATTATCTCAGCAATGGCTGAGCCGATCTTCATGAAATTAGTTTCAAATGAAAGGCCTAACGTTCCCATTTGACACTATTATTTTTGATTTTCAATATGTTGTTTACCTCCTAAGATATGGGTGATTTTGTCAAAACGCGGCAGGTTTTTTGCAAATAACTTTTGAACTATACAATATCGGATCCGCAATCCCATAAACTGTACATAAATAGAAAGCTTGTAAAAATACCTTTCTAACAAGCTATAGATTGCCAAAATCCGTGCACGATCGGCGGAGATATTGAACATTTTGTATTTTTAGTCCTCGATTACCAATTTCCCCTAACTAAAAATGAGATTGTTTCATACAGAGTATTGCTTTACTGGTGTTTTAGGGGCAAAACTAAACCGATTTTGAATATCGGGGTATGAAAACACATCTACGTGATTCAAAGAATTCGATGTTGAGAACATTTTGTGAATTACCTTTATAATAAATTAACTATTTCTTAAAAATCAATATATAAGTTCACTTCAAAGACAAAATAATGTGTTGATAAAGAAACAGTGAGTTCTAGTATTTATTCCTTGGATTAGGCATTGCGTTCAATCATGAGGTATATGTTGGGCGGTATATCAATACACAGATTAACAAGTAATTCACCTAGTAGTGAGATAAAAGATTTCTAATATAATTATACTTGTGGCGTCACCGAAAGCAACTGTAACAAGCCCAAAAATCTAGCGAAAATTTAGCTCTTTTGCAAGATTTAGATTATACTGGTTATGGCGCAAAAGTAACTACTTACATTATTTATGATAAGAATGTAAGAAATCAATATATCATAATAATATACCTATAAAAATAATGTTACTGCATTAACCATCATTTGCCATTCCTCACACGCCCCCCCATCTCTCTCTATCCCTCTCTCTCTCTCTCTCTCTCTCTCTCTCTCTCTCTCTCTCTCTCTCTCTCTCTCTCTCTTTCTCTCTCTCTCTCTCTCTCTCTTCTATCGCATCTATCTAGCTATTTCTGTATCCATTTCTAAATTGCGTGATAAGATCTTCTGCCAATCTGAAATATTTATTAAATGTAATTGCGAAGGTTTGAGAGAACAAAACTATTTTTTTTCTGTTGCTACATCAATTCAACTTTAATTCAATTGTATTTAAAGCCTGTAACTACACTATAATTAAGGAAATTCATGGCTATATCAGAAAAATATTTGGCTTAACTGGGAATATGAAAGTTTGACGATGAAAATTTTCAAAAGAGACATTCCACGTGCGATATTTAAACTATTCGTATCTCTATTGTATTTTGAATGAAATGTATGCTGAAAGACTGAAAGCTGAAGCCAGCAGGATTGGACTTGCCATCAACGTTTCGAAGACAAAATTCATGAGAGGAAGAGGTTGTAGAGACGACAATGTGAACCTCCCACCCGAGTTCGGATTGACGAAATCGAGATGGTCGACGAATTCATGTATTTGGGCTCACTGGTAACCGACGACAATGA
Source organism: Topomyia yanbarensis (assembly GCF_030247195.1). Taxonomy (NCBI): domain Eukaryota; kingdom Metazoa; phylum Arthropoda; class Insecta; order Diptera; family Culicidae; genus Topomyia; species Topomyia yanbarensis. The sequence goes on from NC_080671.1 coordinate 24,830,939, forward strand.
TAACAGCAGAGAAATTCAGAGACGGATCTTGGCGGGAAATCGTGCCTACTTTGGACTCCGGAGGACGCTCCGGTCGCACAAAATTCGTTGCCGCACGAAGTTGATTATCTACAAGACGCTGATTAGACCGGTGGTCCTCTACGGCCACGAGACCTGGACTATGCTCGTGGAGAACCAACGCGCCCTTGGAGTTTTCGAACGAAAGGTGTTGCGTACCATCAATGGAGGCGTGCAGATGGAAGACGGAACGTTGCGCAGGCGAATGAACCATGAGTTGTATCAGCTGCACATTCGTTGTATTGGTACGAACTTTCATGAAAAATAACGGATCAAAGACCAAAAATATCCACAAATTAGATCTAGGAAAAGAAGTCTCCCAAAGTACCCACTCTCGATGGGGGATGCAACTACAATGTATCTTCTAATTTATCGTCGTCCATATTTGGATATACTGAGTAGTTGGAACCATTTCTTTTTCACAGTATTGGTCTGTATAGGACTTATTTATCCATATTTCCTGCACGAGAATTCCGAACGAAACAATATGAAAGCTATAAGGATGAATGGAAAGAGACTGCATTGCAATCAACTGAATGCACGGCTTTTATGCTATCGACATAGCCTAGACATTTCACACTATTTACTTCAATGCAAATGAAAACTTTGAAATATCTACCTGTCTCATTCACGAATCGCATTCTCCCTGTCGTTCTCTGTTCAAGGGGCTTGAAAGCACATGTGACCTTGTCACACTTTACTATATTCTATTGCGCGTTAAAATACTGGACCAGTAAATTCCATTCTGTACATAAATCTTTTATTCGGGAATATGTGACCAAAAAGTAAACTTCGAATTCCAAAGCAAATTGAACGTTCCAGGTTCCTGATAACGAATTAAGGTCCAATAATAAAGTAGAAACACCAGATAATATCAAAACGACGCCGTCAAGTAAAGAAGCATGAAAACAAAAAGAATAGAACCAAAAAAATGGAAGCCATAGAAAGTCCATTGCATATTTCATTTCAAAACTTTCTGTTGCAATGGTTCTCAAATTCGTACAATCCGGTTTATTCATTTTCTTTATTCAAACATGTTTTTAGCTTCAAATATATGACCATTTCATTTTAATTAAGTATTTCATTCCGCATCTTTTTATTCGTTTTGTTCATCTGCGTTCATTTTACTTATTTTATTCGTTTCATTCTTTGAATTCACTCTGATCAGTTTATTCTTTTTGTGCATTTTACTCATATCATTCATTGTTTTCATTGTATGCATTGTATTCATTTTGTTCAGTTTCTTCATTTTAATAATCTGACTACTTTTTCAGTTTTAATCATTTCATCCAAATAATTTATTTGATTCAATTTATTTCTTTATATTAGTATATAACCTTTTACCATTGTTCAATTTTTCATTTTAATCAATGCATTTAATTCTGCTCATTTTCTTCTTTTTATTCATTTTATCACTTCAGCTCATTTTGTTTAATTGATTCGTTTGTTTTATTTATGCATTTCATTTATTTTTTACTTTATTCATTTTGTTCATCCATTCTTTTTATTCATTTGATCCATTTCATTAATTTGATTCATTGAATTCACTGGATGAATTAAATCAATTCGATTCATTTAATTCATTTGATTCATTTAATTAATTTGATTAATTTGATTCATGTGATTCATTGATTCATGTGATTCATTTGATTCATTTGATTCATTTGATTTATTTGATTCATTTGATTCATTTGATTCATTTGATTCATTTGATTCATTTGATTCATTTGAATCATTTGATTCGTGTGATTCATTTGATTCATTTGATTCATTTGATTCGCTTGATTCGCTTGATTCGCTTGATTCATTTAATTTATTTGATTCATTTGATTCATTTCATTCATATTTTTAATTTTATGCATTTCATGTTCAGTCGTTCGTTTTATTTCATTCAATTTGTTAGTATGAGTCAATTTATTCTATTATTCTTATAACTATTTCTAAATATAATATTAATTTTTATGTAATAACCTAATCTAATTTGATTCGTGTATATTATAATTTTGATGTTCATTAATTTTTCTACTCATTTTATGAATTTAAAAACCTATTGTTTCATTTTTTGCTTTACTTTTTTATTTCGGTCGTTTTGTTGATTTCTATAATTTATTCAGATTATTCGAGATTTTATTCGTGTAAGACTAGAAACTGTTTTCATCCCACCTCTAGTTGGGTGCCTACTTCTCGTGAGTTCTGCAAACTAATCCAATAGTGAAATGTGTAAGAAATGTCTCATCTCACTGCTAGGTGGATTAAATCGGTTTTTAATTAATTACCCGCCCACCACCAAACGTTAAAAACCGACTACCAATCACCACCAAACGACCACCAAACGATTAAAATTTAGTTCATCGAATTTCCGCGAATTTTCCGGCCAACTTCACAGAGGTAATGCATTTTCGGCAGCGGTGGCCGTGTGCGGATTTTTCGGGTACCAGCACGGTGTCACAGAATGATTTGCAAAGTGGGTGGGTGGGGTGGTTTGGATCTAATTCAATACGGCATAATGTGTGCTGCTTGAGAGTATTGCGTTGAAAAAATATTTATTTTTATGCATGCGTGTGCGTTATAACTTGTTAATCCATGTTTACGGCGCTTTGTAGCTGCGTAGGGTAAAGAGCCTATTGGCTTTCATATGTTTGATATTTCGGTTATATGTGTTTTATCAGTAAGGCATCTGACAACGTGCTTCTGTAGTTATTGCACTGTTTAGCAGTGTAGTATTTTATATAGGAGAGTACACTCAGGTTTTTTTTACGCGGTATTTCTTGCGCGGTATGTTTTTACGCGGAATTTGAAATTTACGCGGTTTTCATTTACGCATTTTTTTAAATTTACGCGGTTTTCATTTTGCGCGGCCTGTATCCCCCGCGTAAAAAAACCTGTAATTGCATTGGAAACAATCACATTCCTAGCAGAACTTTTTGTTTCATAATTTCAAACTCTTTTGTTTCGTACTGTACAAAACGGAAAATTTTAAAACAGAACTTACCGTCCCAGCAGCAGTTTAAGCGGGTGTTCTTTTTCGATTAAAATTCAAGCCATGTCTTAAGAGTATTTGTCCTGCCCTATTTATTTAAAACACAGTTCTAAGCGTTTTAAAGTATACAACAAATAGAACGGTTAGGTATACCAATTTTAATTTTAAAATAAATCTGTTTTAAATTATGAAACAAACCGCTGTACTGAAGATATAATTATGTCAGTCCTATTACCACATAAAACACCTATATAACATAAAACGCTGCAGAATTGGTTTAATAATACAATGTTTACACTACAGAGTTATAACACGTTTTAATAATTAGCAACAAGAAAAATTTCACCAAGATAGCGTAAAAACCCGTTTTAACCGGAAGTGCGAACGTTGTATAACAATGTAATTTATCAAATAATTTCATTTGTTCAACCACCAATCGATCAAGAAATACTTAACCTTAAGATTGTTTACTCAAGTTCATTAGTACACACCAAAAAAATCTGAATTTTATCATAGACGTAATTGCAAACATGACACAATTCAACAACTAGTAATTCACGAAATGACGAAACATTACCTTGCTCCGTTTAATTTTACATGCTACATATACTTTACATGCGCAATGACATAAAATTACACTTCCTACCATTCAGATCAAACGCTGTATGTGAGTAATTTTACATGATTTACGAAATTAAACGTCATGTAAAATTAAAATCAAACGTAAAACTAAGTCATTTTTGATGCTCGTTTATGTCAGGAGACGTAAATTTACACTATTTTTTCTAGGTGTGTACATTATTGAAAATTTAAATGGAAAATGAAATTTCATATTTCATGGAGAATCTGTATATTTCCGTTGGCGGGCGTGAGCTTCCTCATCACAGTTCTCAATATGGAACTTTTCTTTTGAATATATTTTCTGGACAGACCAGTCTATTTTTACTAGATGGATCAGCCAAATAATGCCAATCACCTAGTGAGATACTTGATTAATTGTAATAATAGGTTACCGTTAAATGACCTTCAATAAATTATGTTTTAATGGGGAGGGTATATAGCAAATTGTAAGTTATGAAAATAGGTGAGTGAGCAAGAACGTGAGTCGATATGTGTGATAGATAAAATTCATTTGCACGCTCTTGAAAAAAGCTACATTTTTAATGTCATTGTGGTCGTGTCCTGTTCACAACCCTTAATTTTTTCTGTTTCTAAGCCCGAAACTATTGAAAAAAAAATATTTTTAGTTTGTTTCCTTTTAGGACACTAACGCATCCATGCATGACCCAGGCGACTTGCACGACTCTATAAGTTGCCTCATCAGATCTACCATAGTTTGCAGATGAAACTTGGGATTGCAAGCTGCTAGCGGATTGCAAAAGTACCAGATCATGCTGTGTGTGGGGCTGTCCTGGTTAACAATAAGGCGAACGAGATATTTGCACACCCAAAACGTACCCGGTAAGATTCACTTACATTAATGCAATAAATAAGAGCGAAAATTGCAAGCGTTTTGGTAATGTGCAAAAATTGCAAGAAGCTTCCTTGCATGCAATGTAAGAAACAGAAAAAACGAATTTTGCCTATGTTTAAGCGATGTATGTTTATTGGTACCAATATGCGTTAGAAAAAAAGACTGCTGGCATTGAAAAATGAGCCTTGCACGAACAGATCACTAACCTATACTTTATCCATCCAACCAAAAGCTACCAAAAAGTTATGAGTGGATAAAAGTCAAATATAAACATTTAGATGATTTCACAATTAATGAAAAAACGCAACCCAGATTTGAACTCATGCCTTTGCGCATCATAACACTGACTAGAAGCACTGGTCTGTTCTTGCACATAAAACAGGATGTTAAAACTCGTACAATCAGAATATCCGCAATTCATTTCATTGGCTGTTCGGCCATCTATGGAAGTTGTCCTTTAATGTCAGCTTCTTTCACCGAACAGCCTAGATAAGCCGTGTCGGTAGTGGTTGTTTCAACCGGCTAAGAATTACACTACGGACTACCTGTTCCAGTGGTAAAAATCCACCAAACAAGGAACCCCATTCCATAGTGTCATGCGACCCGTGCTATGGGTAAAATTGTTGAGCAGGTTTAAAACATTCTCAATGGCGAACGGAGCCTGGGAAGAGTCGGGCGAACTCCCCAGTATGCTGCATTACGCTGCGGAACGTTCACTCTACACACCGAAGTTTTTTCACCGATGATCCACTTAATTTTGCCGAATTTTTGTTGGCTGGAGGTTTGCTGAGACTCTCGGCTGATGGTAGTTCGGTGAAGTTTTGTTGAGTTTCGATTATCAAATTTCGATGTGTACAGATGAACCTGCCCAGAGGCCGTGTGGTATCCGGCCAAGAATTGAGCCACTGGGGTCCTTCTCCCATGTCGTAGGAGGCGACTGAAAGTAGGAGACCCTAAGTCAAGGTGTAGTTCCGTGCCGAGGACTTAATGACTGGAGGGTTTAAAATAGGCTAGTCGCGCACGGATCATTTTGGGTTTTGTCCTTACTGTGTTATGCGAATCTCTGACACAGTGGACCATTATTTTCTTCGCAAATCGTGGGAATCAAATGATCGTGTCCCATTTGAACCTGATATGGCTCGCTATATGCGTTAACATCCCAACTCGCTTGGTGTCCTCTAGTTGTTGTGCAATTTATGTTGGAAATAAAATGTACAGTACTTTAATCAACAATGGTTAGAATAGCACAAATCAATCTCCAGCATAAACGTACAGCAACTATGAATTTATCTCGACTCATGCAGGAAGGTAAAGCTTCAATAGCATTGGTTCAAGAACCGTATTTCCATAAAGGAAACTTCTATTTTGGAAAGTTACTTAACACTGCCTTCATTGCTTACAACAAGACAGGCATGACTAACCCACGTGAAATGCCTCGTGTTTGCATTCTTGCAAATAAGACTATTGACGCGTGTCTCATATCGGAGCTCACAACTCGCGATAACTGTGTTGTCACAGTCGACTGTCGAAAACGTAGACAAAAAATATATATTGTTCAGCATATCTACCGCATAACGAGTCATCTCCTTCTGATGATTTCAAAAGCGTTGTATCATATTGTAGCAGAAATGGGCTTCCGCTCATTATCGGCAGTGATGCGAATGCTCATCACATCATTTGGGGCAGCTCAGACATCAATTTGAGAGGCTCTGAACTGATGAAGTACATAAGTAGTACAAATCTCCATATTCTGAATGTGGGAAACCTACCAACTTTTGCGAGATCTAGGAAGGAGGAGGTGTTAGACATAACACTTAGCTCTGATAGAATTTTGCATAAGCTGGGAAATTGGCAGGTTCCAAATGAAACTGAGAGACGGTTCATCCGATTATAAATATATATTTTTTGATCATTTTGATGTCACCTTCAATGTGGTAACATATCGTAATCCTAAATCTACAAACTGGGACCTCTTTCTGGAAAACTTGGCGACTAAATTTCATGGATATTTTCCAATAATTAGTCAACTAGACGATTTGGATGACGTCGTGGATACGACAAACTCATTCATATTAGCATCCTACGAAGAAGCTTGTCCACTTCGTACTGTTAAATCGACTAGGGGAATCCCTTGGTGGAGAGCTGAGCTTGAAAGAATGAAGAAAGTTATGAGAAGAGCTTGGAACCGGCGTCAGCGTGATGACTCCAGGGCTTTCAGGTCAGCTCGTAGTGCATATAAGAAATGTCTTAGATCTGCAGAACGGGCTGGCTGGCAAAGCCTGTGCACTAATGTCTCTAGTCTGAACGAGGCTAGCAGGTTAAATAAATTTCTCTCCAAATCGAATGATTTTCAGATGAACTCCTTAAAAACCAGAGATAGTGTTTATGTGACGGACGAAAAAGATGTTCTTAATTGTCTTTTCGACACACACTTTCCAGGTTGTATCGATCCGGAGTTGAACAATGTTCACAGATCTTATTCTGGTGATTCGGTCTCGTGAGCGTTAGCACGCACATTGGTTTCCACTGAATCGGTCAAGTGGGCAGTTGACAGATTTGCTCCATACAAATCACCCGGAAAAGATGGAATACTTCCCGTACTACTGCAAAAGGGATTTGATATTCTTAAACAGGTCTTCAAAAAGATTTTGCTTTCCAGTCTTGCTACCGGGTATATCCCGAGGGCATGGCGAGAAATAACTGTTAGATTTATTCCCTCAAGCTACGAAGAAGACAAGAGTTTTAGGCCTATCAGCTTAAGTTCTTTTCTTCTGAAAGCTTTGGAACGGATAATCGATCATCACATCAGGAACGTTAGTTTAGTTGAATATCCACTGCACAAATTGCAACATGCATATCAGTGTGGGAAATCCACGATAACTCTGCTTCACGATGTTGTTTACAACATTGAGAAAGCCTTCTCGCTCAAGCAATCTAGCTTGAGTGTATTTCTAGATATTGAGGGTGCTTTTGACAATGTGTCCTTCCAGTCTATTCTGGAAGCGACGCGCGGTCATGGGATACCTGCATGTATCTCAGGTTGGATAAACGCAATGCTTAGTAACCCCATACTTTGCTCGTGACTGCGACAGGCTGAGATACGGAAGTTGAGTATTTGCGGTGTCCTCAGGGCGGCGTTCTGTCACCTTTGTTATGGAACTTAGTAGCTGACGGCTTGTTGAAGAAACTCAATGAGCTTGGATTTTCAACCTACGGGTTTCCAAACGATTACCAAATACTAATTACTGGATTTTGCATCGGAACAATCTTTGACTTGATGCAACAGGCATTAAGAGCTGTCGAACAGTGGTGTCGACAAGTTAAACTATCAGTTAACCCAAGCAAAACTTCAATGGTTCTTTTCACGAAGAAGCGAATAACAACCGGGGTTCGTCCCTTGCAGTTCTTTGATTCTGAGCTGCTGTGTGCAGATCAAGTCAAATACGTTGGAGTCATATTGGATTCCAAACTGAATTGGTCTGCTCACATTGAGTTCAGAGTCAAGAAAGCATGCATGGCCTTCGGGCAGTGCAGACGAACTTTTGGAAAGACCTGGGGTCTCAAACCTAAATACATCTATTGGATTTACACGACAATTGTACGTCGAATACTGTCATACGGATGCCTTGTGTGGTGGCAGAGAGGAGAGGTGGTTACAGTCCAGTCAAAGCTAAACCATCTGCAAAGAATGGCGCTCATGGCGTTGACTGATGCTTTCACTACGACTTCGATTGCTGCTCTTGAGGCACTTTTAAATATCAAACCATTACACATACACTTAAAACAAGAAGCACTATCATGTGCATACAAACTGCAGGTTACTGGGCTTTGGAACAGTAATCATGTTGATCTTGCTACCAGTCACACGCGATTGTGGTCACAAATGGTTACATGGGGTGAAGATATTCTTGCTCCCAGCGATATTACACTCACATGTAGTTATCCTCACAGGACATTCCATGTGAAGATTCCCTCTCGAGAGGAGTGGTTGTCTGGCTTTATGGAAAGACAACAACAAACGCAAGTGGTTTGTTACACTGACGGTTCTCTGATGGTGGGACGTGCTGGTGCTGGTGTCTACTGTCGTGAAATGAGATTGGAACAATCTCACTCACTAGGTAGATACTGTACTGTATTCCAAGCAATCGGCCCTTCAACTGAGTTTGTCCGGCAGAGTTATAAACTTCTGCTCCGATAGTCAGGCTGAAATCAAGGCCCTTAGCTCAGACAAATCCCGGTCCAAGCTAGTGATCGCGTTGCGAACCCAAATCGAAGAACTAAGCATTGTCAACACTATCTACCTTATCTGGGTGCCCGGACATTGCGGTATTACTGGAAATGAATGGGCTGACGAATTGTCCAGGGCAGGTTCAGCAATTGACTTCGTTGGTCCTGAGCCCGCGCTGCCAATTTCGACAAGTTGGATAAGGGAAAAATACGGTCCTGGGCTTCGTCCGAGCACCGCAATTATTAGAGAAATCTATAAACGTGACGCCAAACAAAGGCGTTTCTAGAACAACCATGCCCAGTGGTTTCGAAAAATCTCCTACATTTTTCCACTGAAAACTCAATTATCACATGGCAACTATTCAGCGCGCTGAGTCTTTTTCATGTGATCTTTGTGAATCCGACTACGGAACCTCATATCATCTGATATGCAATTGTCCAGCGGTAGCTCAATTGCGATTTCGAGTTTTCGGCCGTCCTTATATAGACGAAACCATGTTTGGACGACTGAAACTCAGAGACATACCAAAGTTTCTTATCCAATGTGGTAAAGAGCTTTAGACTTATTCGCAGGCAAGTTGAACTACTTGTGAGTTTAACTTACCTGTTGTTTATTTTTGTTTTTGTGCTGTTATTTTTCCCACCCTTCCAATTCTACTTCCCCACACTTCCGTGTCCTTTCCTTCCGCTCAGAAAATGATGAAAACATACGGCAAGGCACAAATCCCCGACTATATACGGGGAACGTGCCATTTAAGCTAATATATTCTGATTCCGTAGCCAAAATCGGAGAGAGCGAACACGTATCCGCTGGGTGATGCCAATCGAGCAGATATTTCGTTGGACTTAGCAAACTTATTTTTTTCAGTGTTTATTTGAACAAGTGCGTAGGGAATGCGTATGGTTTTTCTGAGTAGAACGATGACTGTTTAATCATGTATAGTGATTGAGAATTGACAATTTGCAAGAAGAACCAACCAGTTACCAATTTGCTGCAGTTATCAGAAATCGGAATATATTGGCTTAAATGGCACGTTCCCCGTACATAGTCGGGAATCTTTGCATTGCCGTGTCTTCTCATCATTTCTTGAGCAAATGGAAAGGAGCAGAAGGAGAGAGGAAATAGAATTGGAAGGGTGGGAAAAAAACAGCACACAAACAAACAGCAGGTAAATTGAACTCACAAGTAGTTCAAATCACATGCGAGTAAGCCTTAAGCTCTTTACCGCATTGCATAAGTCTCTCACAGAAATTGAAAATCTGCATATATGAGCATCATCAGAGAGTCTGCAACGAAAATGATAAATCTGCACATTTGCAGACATATCTGTAATTCGGTCATCTTTGATCCCTACTAAACTATTTTGTGTTGTGGGGACTTTTAATCTTCAAAACCTCCCTTGACTACGCCACTGCCGTCATCCAAGTCTAGCATTCAACCCACACTTACATAAACATCACAATCAATTGAAACATTGCATTTGTCCCTTCTCCTATACTGGATCCTAGACGCAAAACACGAATCTTCCCAAAGGACATCTCCGGTCAATTCTCAGCCGGCATCCATAATATCAAAGTTTTATGTTTCATAATCATAAAAGTGACATCCACATATACACCCTTCCTCAACCCCGGGGTCACTTGACGTATGTTTCAGAAACGCAATTCTATGCTGAAGGCGTGTCTTGTCTGTTCTCTTGTAAAGGCGGAAGCATGCTCCGGTTTTAGGGTGCAATTCAACGAAACACAAGCATCCCTTTGGGATCGATTCGAGGGTTGAGGGCCATTTTCATTAATCCACTGGATGTCGTTCACTGTCGGGAAGATGTCCCCGTTTTTTACGAGTCATCATTAACCAAACAATTTCCACAACAACGCGCGAGCCAGCCATCAGAGTAGGCGATGATCCCCTCCCGGGCAGGCACAGATATTGGATTTTCGTCGATGAAGCTGTTTATTTTCATTTGATGGCTGTAATTGTTATTGCTGTCAGAGGGCGTCATTAAACTTTTGGTTCCAGTGGTAGGTTTTGAACGGTTGGTTGATCTGGTATTTCTCTATTTTAATATTGGCATTGTGACGAAGTTGTTGTAGTTCGAGCAAGGCCATCGGTTTTAGGCATCTGCGGTAGGCTATTTTATGACGATTCGGGAACTTTGTGTCTGGAAAAAGGTAATTTTTAACCACAACTCAAGCCTTTGCAGACAGATTGTCAGAAACTAATGGTATTTCATTTCGTCTTTCCGTAGTCAACACCCCAGAAAATCAGTCATAACAATTACTATCCAAAGCTTCGAGCCCGAGGAAAATCATTTGAAATCTTATATCTGTAATGTAATAACCGTTAGACGGACACAAATAGTGAGTTGGTCGGTGTAAAGTCAACACGAACCAGGTAGCAAAATCTCAAGTGAATCAATAATTTCTTAAGCTACATTTCGTTTTTTTCCAGATTTGGAAAATGGAACCATAAACAGCACTTACGACATAAATTAACTTTGAAAGGTAACGTACAGAGTGCAATGATTTAAACTGTGCAAGCCAGATGCACGAGTTCACATTTGCCATAAGAACTTTGAAACCCATTACCAGTAAATTGAGTAGTGTTCCGAAAAAGCCAATTTTTGTACCGGTCTAATAACTATAGGTAGATATGCATGGGAGCAATAATACCACCTATTTTGTATAGCCTCATCCGGAACGGCGCGAATCGCTCCCGGGCGACGCACGGCTCCATTTAAATATACAAAAGAGAATTTTTGGGTCAGTAAAGCAAAGGATATTTTTTTTACCCTCGCTCGGTTCAATTCCCGTTGGTTTTCGTTGGGCGCTATTTACGTATTCGAGCTTTATTCAAATGATCTTTGCAGCTTTTATTGCAAACCAGGTTGGCCAATCCGCTCCTGATGGTAGCGGTAGGGTGGGGGAATGGTTTATTGAACAAAAGGATTAAGCTATTCTGCGGGCGGCAGCCCATTTGCCCTTCGCGCGCTAATCCTGCCACGGGAACACATTTTCAACGGGGATAAAAGTGCAGGACAGAGTAATTACAGAGAGAGAGAGAGAGTTGCTTTTTTTGGGCTTGTGTACTCTGCTGGGAAACATCGCTACAAGAGGCGATAATCAAACAATGGCGATGCAGATGAGCGGATTTTCCTCGAATGGGTGATTGCTTGTCGAAATGATTAAGCGGTTTGATTTTGAAACCTAACCGGATTTGGTGCTTTTTGTTAAGGGTTTTTTAATTGCTCCCTGCGGAATATCTGTTAATGACTCGGTTATAGGAGAACCTGGGGAGACTTAACCAAGCACGAAATTCTGTGATTAGTAAAACATGTTTTACCAGGTCCTTACATTTTCTATATAAATATATTTTAGGCGACTTGATCCCTCAATATAATTTTAAGAGTTTCTTCTTTCGTAAAAAAAGTCAGTTATTAACGATTTTTCTTTAAATACCTAGGTGTTCAGGTGTTTAATTATTTCAAAGTACCAATGTATAGTGTTAATTCTTATAAAGTAGTGAAATTATTATATATAAATCGAAATTATGGAATAGTTATTGAAAAACTTTTCACTACATTGACCACAAGAACTAATGTTGGGGGGACTTGACAATGGTTTTAGGAAGAGACTTAACCAAGTGGTAATATACTGTTAACCATCTTAAGAGAGATGTTTTCGTTTAATTCCACTATAATAATAATAATAATGAAATGAAATGAATAAAAGCTTAGTGCTAACTTTGTGGCAGTTTCCTGAAAAATTAAATTCACCGTATCTAGATCATCTAGAACAACGCATACCTTCATCACTGCACTGCCTGAGGGATACAAAATGGTGCAGTATGCAGCGCTCCAAGCATAAAATTAAATTTTAATTGATCTATTTACTTTCAATTTATGTAATAATTATAATCGCTCGTAATCATAAACGCTTTCGGTCCCGAACCATTAGGTCCCGGCATCGAACACGATCCCAGGCTCAGCAGGCCGTGCCTTTGTGCGCTGCATATAGCAGCAGCTCGGAAGCAGAGGTCTATGATGTCCAGCCAGCTACGATTAAAGGCGATTATCCTGCACAGCCGAGCGCGCTCCGACTGGAACAACCATCCGGAGTGGATGGGTTCTCGCCGGCGACATCGAAGGCAGTCGTAGGTACTCACACGTGAAAATTAATTGCTTTTCTCCGGCTCAAATGGCGGATGGTTGTCGACACTTGCTTGATGGACCTGATGTTGCAACCTATTCACGTACCTAGATAATGTATGCTAATGAGTCGAACAGCAATTGACGTTAGGTGTTTTCTTGCCACACAAATCAAAGGCATGGACTTCAACTATTTTCTCTGCTTTCAAAACTTTCTATTGGATAAATTTATTTCGTAGAAACCTTTATTACGGACAATCAATTTTCTGTCAAATTTGTGACCCGACAGTCGCATTCCTGGAACCTGTCCCATCCACTTCGCAATAATTGCCAGTCAACTATCGTTTATTCTCCGGAAATGAACCTGACAGTTAATGGTTTTCGGTTCGGCTCCTCACACTCATTTTTCTCCAAAATCGAACAGAGTATTGATTCCACTGCCAATTAGATACGTCCGGACCAATCCATTCGGATCGATTCGTCTACCCGTGCGCGCCCTTTTTGGTATACAAACTATGAACCCTTGGATTCCGTGTCTGTTTAAAGACGTTCCTTGTGCAGTGAGGACAATGAATATTTGATGTCCCACCCGGTTCGAGTGGTTCCGTAAATAAGTTACTGGCCACACTATACTGAGAATCACTTGATTTTATAAGCTTTCGTTTACTCTCCCCATCTAGCGTAAATTGACACTTTTTTCAGGAGAGTAGAGCTCATACCTATCTACCTTATACAACCATTTGATACACGTTCACGTTGAGTGATTTTTTTCTCTAGAAATTTCTGTCCGAGGGTGATGCTGATTGAAATGGACAGTTAATTCTTCGGTTCTTCATTCGAGGGAAACTCAGGTTTAGAGAGCCAACAATGCATCACTGTTACGTGCGATGTTTCTTGTGAATTATTCACATTCGAAAATAGAATAGTCTGTAAATGTACACAGACAATGTGGCAGATATTACTATAATATGTCTTTCCTACCAGACTGATACTGCCGATTCTAAAACTGAAGCTGAATGGATTGAAATCAACTATCAGAATAACCGAAAACAATACGACTCATTTGAGGAGCGAGTGTATATTCTCTGCACTAATAACGAAATGCGACCAATTTGCCAATTCAATCATTTCCAGTAACATCGGAATGTCCGGGTACCCAGACAAGTTTGATATTTAGTATTGATACTAATGAGTTATTCGGTTTGAGATATTTACCGGATAAGTCCTGTCGATGAGCTGTTTGTACCTCGTGCATAAACGCGAAAATTTGCATTCCAATCCTACCTCAAAACCATTGGCATTCTAGCAACCGCACTTTTCTTCCTCGGAGAGCCGACAGAGAACCACGCCATTTGCGCTTCCAGTTGTCTATTCATATAGCCAGACCAGCATTCATTTCGAGATGCAATCTTGACACATATTGTCCTCTAAGGAAAATTACTAATGAGTGTAATATCACTAGGAACAGGAATATCAACAGTCCTTGCAACCATTTATGATCATATTCATGTATGACTTACAGAAAAATCAATAGAGTCTCTATTCCGAAGATCAGTTACAGGCTGTCTGTGTGTACATGATAGTGTTTTTTGTTTCAGATGCATATATAGAGGTTTCCTACTTATAAGAGCCACAAGAGCAGCAGTCGAAGTTGCATCAATGCTCAAGTCATCACCATGAGTGCGATTCTTGCAGATGTTTGAGTTTCAATGAAATTGACTCCACCTCCCCCTTTCGTTACTACAAGGAGCGGATCCAGAAAAAAAATTCGGAGGGGGTCCAAAATTTCGACTTTAAAATGTTCATTGTACAATACGTAATATGTAATACCCTCATTTAATTAAACTCAGTTTTGGTAATCGAATCTGGTTTGCAAAGATTTTGAACTTAGAATGAATTTAAAAAAGAAACTTTTTTAAAAATTCTCAAGATGTAAAAAAATTTCGGGGGAGGGGTCCGGACCCCCAAGACCCTCCCCCTGGATCCGCCACTGGTTACTACTCAAGGCATCTCAGTATTGAATGTACAATCAAAGAATAAATTCAATATGTTTGATATTCCAAGTTTTTCCAAAAGATCATCTGCACTGCCCGAAGGTCATACACATAGGATTCTTCTAACGTTTCAATAACGAGCCCCCGTTTTAAAATTTTTGGTCGAGCTTTCACTCGATATTAAGCCTGTTCTAATGACTCTGCCACTTCTAGTTTTCCGATCTGTTTACTTCACATCCTTGCTCTCACTTGAGTACTATGGCCCTAAGTTTCATAACTTTCCCTACCAAGTAATCTCTAGCTAATTGAATGTCGTTAAAACGTAAAAAAGAAAATGTGGCTAACATAGTCGAAATAAAAAAAAGGCAAATACCTTAATTAATAAAGCGAGGTACCGCGTGTCCGTATGAATCATTCGTCGCTCACCTGCCAAACGAGCAACGTCTTGACTATAACGTCCGGACGATACAATAAGCGGTTGAAAACCGTATTCCAGTTTGCACTCTTGTTTTTAGCTTTGTACAAACCTTATCGTGTGCGCGATTCGAAACGAACGAATATAGAAATGCCATTTATGGTATAGTTCACGTCGTGTACACACGATGACTGCGGTTGGGTTTGGATTGAGTTTACACCTACTGCAGAGTGCGACGTGTGTGCACTGATTGTACTTAGAGTACGCAATTAGCAATTTTTGTTTCAGTAACTGTTTCACAACCAGTTGGCAACAAAAAATAGCTGCTGTTGTGACTGACATCTAACTTCCTGTGCGACTTAAAAAGCACAGTTTTAGGCCGATCTTCAACATGATTATGATTGAGCAAAACAGTAAAAACTTGTTCACATTTCGTTGAAGTAACCATACGAGAATAACTAAATGAAATCATATTGTTGTCAACATGTTGAATGCAGGTCGCAACAAGATTACTTAATCATACCATTTTTCCGTTCATCTAGACTGTCAATTGCAACTGAAAAGTAACTTATTTTCTTATAAATATGTTCGGAAAAATGTGAACATCTAACATGTTTGATTGTCACAAGAAATTTTAAAATGAAATCTTTCTTTTCCCGCTGTAGTAGCATTAATACCAATAGTTGAACTATTTGGTCATACTTCTAAGAGAAGCACAGGGAAATATTATTACAAGACGCAATGAAAATAACAATTTCCACCAAAATAGGAGCTATTTTAAACCAACGATAAATCATATGTATTTATACTTGTGCATATCATAATAAATGAATGGATGGGAATAAGGACTCAATGGTTACAGGAACTGAAATTGGAAATAACGCAACCAGTGGTACACATATGTTCCGCGAGTGAACCACGAGATTACAAATTGAACAATAAATTTACTCGCAACTTTGATATTTTTCGACAAAATAGGAACTGAGAGTATTTGATTGCTGTATTATTTTTCTCCTTAGTAATTTATCGATCGAAGGGTGCTCTTAGCGTTTTTCTTTTCATTTTGGACTATTTGAGTTGGCATGTGATCATCAATGAATGTGAAGAATGTGAGTAACATATTCAATTATGGTATCTAGCTCATCATTTGTTTAAGGTTTGTCGACGTAGATGAGAGACTTACATAACCTCATAAATTCGAATGGCACTGAAGCGCAAGAGCAAGCAGTCAATCGACATTACCCTATTTTGATATGATTCATCTTTCGAACTTGGTTTCAATAAATCGTTAATTGCAACTTATTACTCCAGCTTGTTGAAACTTTAAGGTGTTCCAACATGTGAAAACAAGCAGCTCTTAATATCATTGTTGAAGAAAAACACACAGTCACTTTACAGAATGGAATAGAGTTTCTAGGATCTCCTCAGGATGCTTATCATACCGACAACCCAGTTTTGTTTGTTTTTCATACCTATTTAACCAAAAATTAGCCTCGTAAAGGTAATTTTTTATATAAATTATCAAAAATATCAAAACGTAATTCAAGCGTAGATTTTTTCATGAAGGCTGCTACAATTAAAAAAAGTTAAGGATTCTATATCAACTCAGTTGGCAAATAATCCCAATTGTCAAGTAAATACTCAAAAATACCCAAATAAAAATGTGGTAGTGGAACATTTTTAAAGACTTTTTTGTTGGGAAAAGCCTACTTGAGTGTACGAGTGGGGAGTGGGTCCAAAAATGCTGGCATTTTGTCTACGTGCTTTGTAAACGGTCCCTTTTCGGGTGGAATTCTCAAGAAAAATCTTGAATTATTAGACAAAATGTCATTCAGCTAAAAAAATACAAAAAAAAATCTATTTTGAAAATTTGCATATCATGGACTAGTATTTTCAGACGCTTCACATATTAAACAAGGAATTTGCTAAATAGGAGTACTCCTGAGATCACGTTAACTTTTCTGTTGTTTTCGGAAGGTACTCCACTCCCATGGGGGTTTTGAATTACTTCCAAAATATTATAAACTTCCTGTTCAGGGATGAAATTATACAGCGAGCCGTGTCATTCGAGTACGGTCACTTTAGAAACAAGTCGTTGAAAAAACCAAGAAAGAAACCTCGTGAAGGTGGCTGGTAAGGGGTGTACGTTATGTTGGTCGGCATCTCTGGATCGGTTCATGTTTCGGCATGTTTCGATATTAGCACCAGTTGTGAGTAGATCAGCTTCACAGCAAAGTTCGGTCAGCGGACTAGCAAAGTGATCTAAGGAAAAAGCATGATGCCAGAGAAAATCAAGATATCGTTATTATTATTTATTGCCGATGATCTCTCCATCGGAGTGACTGACAGCTAAATGGCCCGCGAAAATGGTCATCGGTATCGGGAGGAATACCGCCGCGAAAAATTCTTAGCAGCAGCTAGCAAATAAATAGGAACGACTAACGCCAAGAAGGATAAGAAACCCTGCGAAGGTGGTTGTACAGCGATATAAATCATTATGGTCGACATCTCTGGATCGGTTCACGTCTCAACAGATGACTACATTTGCAGCAGATCTTAGCAGGTCAGACATACCGAGAAGGTTGGACAGCAAACAAGGAAAAGCATCAATGGAAAAAACATGAACGATTGACACAAAATAAAAAGAGAATGAGTAGAATCCCCACTGAAGTAGTGCCTACACGGAAAAATCCGATCATAAATCCATGAAAAAATGATCGCTATTTCGTGAACTGAACTATTTACGAAAACCGTGACCAAGTTCCTGAAATTATGAGTAATAAACCTCGTATCCATGAAACAATTTGTGTTTCCACAAAACTAGATCGTCCCGACTATATACATGGCGTTACATTCAAATGTTTGGTTGGGTTACTGTTGTTCGCTGGACATGTTCAGATTTTGTTATGAGTATTGTTCATAATTTGGGAATACACATCCTACAGTCAAGCGATTTTGATGATTTCCGGAGCTAATCCCCGATTTTTGTGATTTCGTATGACGTTACCGTGCTATTTTATTCATGAGTTTACTAACCGATTTTTATGCCAGGGTAGCGGGAGCTATGTTCATGATTTCATGATCTTTGTCGCGATTTTCGTAATGTCTATCCTAATTTCAGGATCCTAGTCACGATTTTGAATATTTCATTAACGAGTAATGTGATTTATGTCCATGACAGCAGGAACTTTGTCATGGTTTTCATAATTTCTGTTCATGTTGTCGTAATATTTTAGTCACGGGATTCATTTTTATTTATGTTCATGATTCATTCATTTTTATTTATGTTCATGATTTCAGGATCTTACTGACAATTTTTTCTATTTTTGTCATGAGTTGTGTGATTTATGAATATAATTTCAGGACCTTAGTAACGATTTTTGTAATTTCTGTTAATATTATCGTGATATTTTATTCTAGAGCTTACTTTTAAATTTGACACGTGGAGTAATGTGACATGATATCAGCAGTTTCATCGTGGTATTCGTAATTTCTTTTCGCCTTGTCGCGATCTGTTATTTTTTGGTTACTATCGGTTTTTTACTCGTTGTAACGTGATAAGGTGAACTGGGTCATAAAAGTGTGACTGGTTCGCGGTATCTTGTTCTATAAACTATATCACGAACACAATTTGTGGCGCTCAGCGCAGTTTTCGTTTTCTATCCAGACATCACACTGAACCGTATCAAATGAATAACGATGTTCGAGGTCTTAATATTTTTTGTATCTACAGCTTTTATCTTTTCTTGGTCGCTAGAAGCTAGATATTTCATGAAAAGTGCACGGAACAAGAATGATTCCACGACTAATACTCCAAATTTTGTGAAATTAGTTCACGTAAAAATTTCATTACACCGTAAAACGGGGGAACATTGATCAATTTTTCTACATTTTTTCGAATAATTTTCTTCGAAACAGGTAGATGTAACTGTTTGCATTTCCAAAACAAGTACTGGTACCCATAGATTGAAAACATCCAAATTGTTTGATAATTTATTCCTGTTTTCTATAAAAATAAAATAAATTTGTTGTAAATTTTGAGACGTTGTTTTCGGGGTATCTTTGATCAGCAAAATATGTCTATCGAAATAAGAGATAACGCTCAAAATGTTGTGTAAATTGCATATCTGCAGGCGAATTTTTGGCCTTATATTGTGTCGTCTCGTAAGAAAACACAATTCCCTGGAAAAATACGGCCGACTTATCTAACTTTTTCGGGAATATAGTCGAAATAAAATAGTTAGCAATAAAAATCGCAGATTTTTTAAAGAAATTATTGGACAAAAATATTTTCGGTTTCTAAAAAAGTGATCAGTTCAGTTGAAGTTGTTTGATTTCATTAATATATAAGGAATTGTTTGAACAGATTGGAACGATGAATGAAAGTTGAATCATTTTCAATTTGAATTTGTTTTTTTAAAGGTACATTAAATGACAAAATAATTGTTGCCGTTTTACGGTACTAGAAATCATTAACCAGTTCACGAATACATAAGTAATATGAAATGAATTTGGGAACCATTTCACTAGCACGGATATTGGATCGTGAGCAATATACTAGGTTTTACACCAACCGACATAACTCTACGAAATGAGCCGGATGAACTTCGTTTGACAATTCTCGGTGGTTTGTTTACATGAAAGTTACGTGAGTTCGAATGTAACAGATGAGCACCCGTTGCACTCGCACTTACGCAACTGACAAAGTAAACAAACCACCGAGAATTGTCAAACATGAACTTCATTCATCATTAGTTCATTCGTGTCGTCATCTTGTAGAACTCAATTAGGAATCATGAACCTGTTTACGATTACATGAATAATATTTGATGGATTTGTGAACTATTTCATAAGCACGAATGGTAACTTGTGACTATTATACTAAATAAAATGAACTAGTTCACGACATGAATAACATTTTACAATTTTGTGATTTATTTCACGGGTGCGCATGGTCAGTGGTGACTATTATACCTGGAATCATGAACGAGTTCTCGAATACATAAATAATATTTCATGATATTGTGAACTGTTTCAGGAGCACGAATGGTAAGTCTTGACTAATATATTAGGCATCACGAATTAGTTCACGAGGATTGAATGGATTCATGAATAAAATTTCGAGTTTCGTGAAATAGATCACGAGAAAATATCCACAATGTTTTGATTTTGCGAACTAACGTGCCTATATCTATGAATAACATCATGAGTCAACTGATTTTAATGATCATAAAGTTGTGAACTACAGAAAATCGATTTGGTAATGACAAGGAAACCGTGACTGAATTCCACAAAACAAAAACAAAATATTTCTAAACTTAACTAAAGCGAAATTGAACATAATTGTAAAATACATGTTTTTTGTTCATAGTCCTGTTTTCGTAGCGTAAAAACGTGAATATTACAGAATTCATGGTACTTTATTAACGATTTTAGGAACAATGTTTATACGGTTTAACGGTGGCGCCGGATGGATAGGATGGCAAGATACAAATGATTGTTTAGTCGGTAGGATTAGCTACTTCAAACCAATCAGACACTACCGCTAACCAATTCCTTTCCTTCTCGATAATAGACATTTATCCAATTTGTTGAGCTGAGTCGATTGGTACACAATACTCGGCCTTCCAGGTCTCATAAAAAGTCGTCAAAGTTTACCCTTTCTTTAATAAGAAATGTAGAAAACCTGCAAATTCATACTACTCATTCCGATCTATATACTGTCTTTCTTGTTCTTAGTTCCAAAATTATTTTCAAATATATCAATCAGTGTTGAAGGAATTTAATCACTTCGTTTAAAATCAGCAATAACATACATGCCATTTGTTTATATTTTTTCCGATACACCGAGCATATTATAGTTGGCGCCACCGTACACCCAAGCAACACGGTATGTTGATGAGCTGTTTTTACATCACCAATGTCAAACATTAATTTGTGAAAATATTCGTGCAGCAAACGTTATTCAACTGTTATGCAATTAGAAAGCGCAAGAGGTGCAGCCTATAGGCAACATGTTCATTTGTTATGAATGATGTACCAAGAATCATACTAACAACAGAGAATGTTACAGTAATGCTAGAGATTGCTTTGAAAACAACTTTGTTGAAATGAAATGAAACTTAATGTGTTCCATGAAATGGTCATACAAACAAAGCAAAAATATTATGTCCACATTCGAACATGACAATTTTATTAATGTGGGTGAAAATGCATAACCAATAAAAATGAATCGAGTATTTTTTGCAAATACTTCGTTTTTTTAAAAGGGCCTTTAAACATAGTTGGTATAAACTCAATAAATTTTATACTTATTGTGTGAATTATTTATCGCACGCAAAGCACTGTGTTCAAATATGCTTTTTTCGAGAGTAATCAAAAATTTGAAGCATATTAATGATGAACATTTTGGGTTCTGATCATAAAATCTAAACATATTAAATGTTCGTCAGCAAGTTTTATCGAGAAACAATTCATTCTATCAATAAATATGGCGGTTGTTTATTTCTACTATGTTACAAACTCAAGTTGAGTAAAAGTTTTATAAGTGTATCCGGAATAAAGTTTGTTGACAGATTGAATAATAATGCCATTTCCAGTTTTTGCGATAATGCTTGCAACGAAATTGTTTTAGCTGTGCAGTAGAGTCACAAAGATGTTGCAAAAAACCTCCATAACATGTGTCAAATTTGATTGATTCAGAAAACATTAGCAATACAAATAAATAACTAAGGTTAACGTGCAGCAGCTGCGTTTTACACAGTCTTGTTTTTTGCAATTCTGTTGTCTTCGTAATGCAACAAATAACTTTTGTTGTTTTTCAAGAACATATTGCAAATGCTACTTGGGCACCTCAATGCTTCTATAATATTAAGTGAAGCGCTTGAAGTGCCATCGGTGAATTTTCGCAATGCTATACCAACAATAATATAACTTATTTTTTGTTTTGCTAAGCATTAGTTGTGAACTAGTGGATTCAATGTTGCGAAAGCATTTTATTAATACGTGTGAGTTTGTGCTGAAAGGCGTTATGATGATATGTGACGGATACATACTATAACACAAATAACACGAATAAACTGAAACGTTTTCAGTAAGAATTTTGGTGTTTGACAACTGTGCAATTGTCAAAATACATACAATAAAATCAAAATCACAACTAAATTTCAACAAACTCTGCAGCATCAGCAACCTGTTCGGAACATAAATGAACATGTTCTAGCTGGCAACATAGATGACTATTTGGTGACAAAAGATGTTATTAAATAACCTTAATGTTATCTATGTTCTCTCGTTGCAATATAGTTTGTACTTAGACGATTAAAACTAGTTGCGATTTGCTACTTGGGTATGATGCATTGAACCCCGTTGTTTTTGTGCATTTTACCCCCGCACAGGTGCGTTTTGCCCTACCCATTTTCCAAAGAGCGATTTATAATGATTTTAAAAAATTCAATATTTTATGTTCCTGAATATTATGCAAAGCGATTGTGATTTCAGGGTAAAATGTTGGCTAAATAATATCATTAATTAAATTCTCCCAATTGATGGTCTATAGCTAAGTTATGATTATATTTTCTTAGGGGTGAATTTTACCCCATCTACCCCTACATACGCTGGAATTACATTCACATAAATCACTTGCGACGCTTTTGTGCAAATGGAATCTAGGTCATACCTCGAAATTTTCAAACGTGCACCCGAGACACATGCGTGGTAAAATTAAAATGTTAGGTTTGTTCCAAAGTTTCCAGTGGGTAATTACTCGATTAGTTTCAAGTAGATAGTACTACTGTTCTGTGGGATCCTTTATCTACATGGGGCTGACTGGCGATTATAGGCAGTTTAGCTGAACATAAAATAAACCGGTCTCAATGAGATTGCATAAAATCCCTTCATACATGCAATTACAAATAATCTGGTTCTACGGATCGTTATAAAACTGTGTTTATAGCAGCATATATGATGATATGTAAAAAGTTGTCCCAGTTTGCCCCGAGTATCAAATCAACAGCAGAAACATATTATATCAGTATCCAAAAAACCAAAATCATCTCCTTCACACAACACAACAAACAATGCTAATCAAATCGTCGTCGTCGATCGCACTACCGCTTGCCAAAAGAAAATTAACGAAATGACGAATTTATCTGAGCCTGCCACACATCATTAAAAGAGCAAGGGAGCGGGGTATATTTTAGGAAACGCTTTTAAAGTTCAAAAAGTCTTCATCGGAGAATTTTACAGAGACTCGCAATTACGAATCTTTTCCGAGACGGTTTCGTATAATTTTCCAAAAAGCAGTTTTTTTTCTTATCCCAGGAATTAATGAATTCTGTATGAGTTTATGATTATAACTTGAAACATGATGGAAGCACATTTTTCCATACTCACTGAATACGGCAACAGAAAGGTAGCAGTAATTTTAGAAGCACCTTTCAGGCCACCAGCCAACCACTGATGGAATTCGGATGCAGCAAAATTTCAAACCGCTTATTAGTATCCCGATATCAGTGCGCTGGAATGCCAGCCCCAGCTGGTGTCTCCCAATCAACCGAACCGGCCAATCAATGCGTCAAACATACAAAATAATCCAACTTGTCCAGATTTTCAACCAACCCCCTCCCCCACCCAGTCCTTCGCCCAATTCAGACAGACCGCGGTATTTAGTCAACCATTTTTCGCCTGTGGTCATATGCCGATTTCCCCCGCCCCCAGGCACCGGGTTTATTCTGCATTGGTTGACACGGAAGGGTGTATTTTTGCGGTTCGACGTTTAATTAATTGCTTTTCCGCCGGATCGAACCGAACCAAATTAATGCTAATGTTATCCCTAATCACGTGTTTGATC
The DNA here is from genome assembly GCF_030247195.1 of Topomyia yanbarensis. Taxonomy (NCBI): domain Eukaryota; kingdom Metazoa; phylum Arthropoda; class Insecta; order Diptera; family Culicidae; genus Topomyia; species Topomyia yanbarensis. The sequence goes on from NC_080671.1 coordinate 24,855,085, forward strand.
AGTTGTTGCTTTTGCCGCTTGCGACGGGGGCAGATGATGCCACGGATTCCGTTGCTTTAATTGGGTTGGGCGAGATTTTTTTAGTCGCGGACCGTAACCATAAATGAATACCAAAATGGATACCGAAACATCAAAGTGAAATCGGGTTTTTTGGATGGGCTATAGACAGTCGGTTCATGTTTTTGGATCATTTTTGGGCGTTTTCACGTTGAATGATAGATAATTAACTGGCTTCTATCGTTCATTTGTGGGATCGGAATTCGAAGCATGCAGAATTCGTGATTTATCAGTCTGCCACGAAAATAATATACAGGTTATGATCTGTGCCTTTTCATACATATTTTGAAAGCCCGTTTTCACCCACTTATGAAAGATAAAATGGCATTTCGTCGCTCAAAGTGCCAAATATGAGCAATATAAAAAGCTTCCGATACAAAGATCCAAAAGTGTAACCGAGCAGAGAGGGAAACAAATTTTAGCACATGTCATAAAAAATCCATCCACATGTCTCTTCCCGGCATCGATTTTGGGTCTGGTAGAGGGATGTCATTTTACTTCCTGCGTTTATGACTCTGTTTGTTTTTGCTTTCACTTTTATCACAACTCCAGCGATAGTATGAAAAGAATCAAACACAAAAGGCATTTTCATAAAATGCGAAGCACTTTCAGGAATCAGAGCCGTAGTTAGAGGAAGGCTGTTTTTGCACAATACTATCTTATCTGTGATAGTTCTAAATCAAATGTAACTACAATTCTGTTGAAAATAAGTTTATTAATAACTGAAATGAATTTCAAAATCATAGTTAGATCATTGGAAATCCTGGAATCACTATTTTCTGAGTTTGACACGTACACTTCAACACTATAGGTAAGAAGAACCTTTTCCTAATAAATTTTAGTCAAACATTTTAAAAATCTACATCACTGGATTTAAAAAAGAAAGTTTTCGTTATAATGCTACCTAGGTGGTAGTATTTCCATAACTCTCAAACGAGCCAAAGTGTTCCTCGAAGCAACCATTACAGGTCTTCTATCTTTTTGTTATACGTTAATGATTGACTGTCAGACGTAGTAATGCTCAAATAACTCAACTTCAGTGAAGTCTAATATACCTAACTTCAATCTGCACCGCAAACTATCCTCGAGAAACAAGTACGACGTATCTATCAACACCCCTGCATCCCACCTGAATACTATACAGTTTGGCATTGTTTTTCCCATCGAATTCCAAGATTTCTCCTATCCAATCCCACATCATCACACCGAATCCCATCTGTCACACTAGCTGTCGCGTAAATCATCCGACAAGATCCATGGACCCATGTCAGCATCGACAAACGATCGTCATCCGGATTGATGCGGGCGGGCGACGGCTGCCTGATTGTGGTGGCTGCACTCGTCGATGTTCAACATTCATGTTATTCTTGGTTGTGATTCCAGTGCGAGAGTGGAAGAATCTTACAAATCGATTGAATTCACCTAGCGATGCGGCATGGAGAGGAAAACGCTTCCTTTCGGTGGGCACCATTTGCATTGTGATCCTCTTGACTTGCCCGGATTGAGAGAGCCCAAAGCGGGGCGATGGAACAAGCTCATTTGCATTGACTAATAGCCGACAACTGATTTTTCATCTTTTCCGTTTTTCACTCGCGGACACAAATTTCTCCTTTCCGTCGCACATTATCGGGTTATCAGATTCAATTCTGCTCCACTCAGTGCTACTTCTTTGATCCTTTTGGGTTTTAAACGACGGAGCGCGACTTCGTGCGAACAAAGAAGTTACTTGAACTAAACCTCCTGCCACGTCACTATGCAATGTTTTTAGTCACAAAACTCGCCTGCCTCCCACGGATCGAGTTCGAGTAGGAGAAGTCGATAGGATTACAGTCAGCGGTTGAATAAATTTGCATTAATTTTCTTGCCAGGCATGCCAGCGAGGTACCTACGGCGACAGGATACGAATTAACTGGGACTAGTGGTCCAGTTGCTTCACAGTACAACTATAGACGTAGTAATGAAATCAGTGGCTCTAGATGTTCACAACCCGCGAATTGAATGGGTCAACAAATTGGTTGTATTCATAGTTCAGTAAAGTATGTCACACGGGCTAAAGAAAATGTGACAATTCAACCTCTTGTGGGTGAACTAGAGCTATCAGTAATAACTCTTATTTTGCATATGATTTTTGCATCCAAATACCATTTGAATTAGCAGTGTTCCGAAAAAAAAGTTAAAATTGTTGCCGGTCTAGTAGGCATATTTCAAAATTGAAACAAAATATGAGCGCTTTTGTTTTGGGTGTAGTATATTGAACACAACTCTCTTTAAACCTTATTTACAATTAGTAACACGGGAACAACAAAAAATCTAAGACTGTAGAATTTTGCTTATGGAAGAAACTTGTCTGCATCTATTTATTGATAAATTGTGTTTTATCGATAGATGTACACATGTTTAGGGTGACCATACGTCCTGGTTTCCCAGGACATGTCCTGGTTTTGCATTGACTGTCCTGGTGTCCTGGGAAGTCGAGGAAAATGCTTGATTTGTCCTGGTTTTTCTCCTGTAAGTGTAACATATTTCTATTTATTCAGTCTTCGATTTTCACTATGCTCCAGACCGCAGTAACGACCGACCGCAACCATAACTGCAACGTATAATCATCTCCAATTGGAATGCGACAAACAAAACTTATTATAGTTGAATCTCTCAATTGTACCTTCCGATGGTTTTTTTGACGTAGGACTACGTCTTTGTTTTCGATATGGGGGTGCACGTTGCAAATTCAACAAAAATGGTATGTAACGAAAAGTGGTCCAATTTTAAACGCTTATAATTCAGCCATCTTACGGTAAATTTTCAAATTTTTTTCGCATATCGCTCAGAAATACTTCTAAGAATAGATTCCAATAGATAAAACCAAAGATTTTTGATCTCATGCCATTAAAATTTTAAATAATGTTCAACATAGTTAAAATACCACGCATTTGCACACAGAAGGCTGCGCTTCCCTAGTCTGGCACGACAGATTTATGTACCTAACGCGCAACGCTTCTATGAATGACGTCATCATCGACTATTTAAAGAGCATATTTGGTAGGGCAAGCTCAGTTGCCTCTTGGACAGCAGGCAGAGCAGAGCACAGCGCTGCATTCTCCCACCGCCAGTGTAGCAGAGGCTAGCGTCGTGGTACTAGTTGTCTCTTTCGCACCACCCATCATCACCAGCCTTGACTCATTTTGCTTGGTGCGTATCTTCCATTCGTGTACGGACACGATGTACTGGCACAGCTTTTTGATTCAAGCACGGTAAACCGTTCGCTTTTGTAGGTATATCCAAGTGTTGCGTGTATGATAGAAATCTGAGCTTTCGTTGCGCGAAGCGAAAACCTTCGGGTTTTCTTTGCATTGTCGTCTCCATGACAGGCTAAGGAGACGAAAACTTTCTTAGCAACAAATTCACGCGAATGGATAGAAGAAAGTGCAACGAAGGCTTATTATTTACGTTTCATCAATTTATTGATTCCACGAGATTCATTTCCACTCAACCTATCCCACTTTGATTCTACCAATACATAGGTACTACAAAGCCTATTTATGAATGGATGCATTGTTACTCAAAAAATCGCTGCAAAAAATGCATCTAAGTCCATCCATAAAACTATTTTCGATTCTTGTATATGTTTTGCTTCGATATATGATTAAGACCACTGCATTCGCTACATTTATGTGTACTTTAGGAAAATTACAATAACGGCAAAATAAAACTATAAAGCTTGTCCTATACAAGAACTGTGACTGTATTGTCTAAAACATGATTTTTAGGCATCGGTCTGGTTGTTTACAGCATACAATAGAAAACTTTTTAAAATTTTAAAGCAGTTCCAGATATTAGTTCGGTTTTCCATCGCAGTTTTCTGTCTGCTTTCTTTAATCGGATTCGATCGCTCATTGTAAATAAAGTGACCTGATGAGCAAGACGGTTTGATTCATGAAGTGAACTGTAGAAAGAAATGTTTGATTAATTATTAATCCAAATGTAATAAGAAATTCAATATTTCACATATTGCAGTCCTACGTCTACAATTCGTACAACCCCATAGGGCTGTCCCTTGTAGTTTTTAATCTCTCAAGAGTGCCTCGTCAATATCGATGAAACAATTGGATTGAATGACGATTTAGGCGCTTCTTCTCGGCTTAAATCGTCATTCAATCCGGGACCCGAAGAATTCCCTTTTGTACATCTAAAAACACACATCGGCATTTTCGTCCTTCTGCTTCTACTTGAGTTCTCTTGCTAGTGGCTTTTTTCGCCTTACTGGAAATCCATTCCATAAAAAGAAAAATAGCACCTAATCAGTCGCTCTGCTTGTCAACAGTGCAGGAATCAAACGAAAGTTTCTACCTAAAGTCTGCTGTCTATATGTAACGTGCCAGTACTATAAACAAGCAAAGCAATCGAATAATAAAATTCGTCACAAGCCAGTGTGAACAATAAAGCACCATTACTTTCATCGATTCGAAATCGATCATTTATTTCAAGATGTTTGAAACTCAACAGCAAAATTCAACAGCAAATTTGCAAATGCAGTATAGACTGACGGAAGTCGTCGTTATACACGCTAACCACACTCGATACTGATAACATTTAAAACTTTGGCTATAACGGAAAGCTATGCTATGGAAGACAACATGCAATACGTCATTGAGCATGAAAATGTTAGGACCAAGATACCCGTTTATATTGACAATGATAAGATTGATAAGCGTCTGCACGATCTACACCTGGGTACTATTAATAAATGTATTACAACCATCATGTCGGAAAACGTAACGGTTGAATCCGTTGAGTTAGAAACCTGGAGAAAATTCAGGTATTTCCAACGGTTTTTGTTTCGTAAGAATGCGAGTGACCTATTCCTTTATATCTGAACTTTCAATTCAAAGCAAAACTCGTGACCAAATCTCAAATCACGCTGTGAACGTATGAAGGACAGACCCCTGTGTGCCCTACGTTGTTACACCGGAGGACGCACTACCAGAAACCATGTACACAAACCTCTAACGAAGCAATATCAACTGCAAGCATACCCATCATCCAGCCCTTCATCAACATCAAGTAAACCACAAACCACCGGAGTTGCAGCTCAGGCACCAACGAATACTGGAACAACAGAACGTACGCACAGCGTGAACCATCATTGTGATATGCCTACTACTTCCCAAACAACTGCCAGAACCACCGATAATAAAGTAAATAACAAAGAACGCGAATACGCGATCGTGACCCGTAGACCCCACAAGCAACTGAAACCAGATAATCGTGAAAGCCCATACAACATTCACAGCGAGAATAGCATGAAAACGATAAACCTAGAGAAAGCGGACTAAGTGAATCACAAGCAACAAGAGGCAATAAAATAAATAGATTTTCAACAAGAAATAAGATCTTTACGCAAAGTAACAAATCGCGTATACAAGATCCGATGGATATACAATAAAATTCGATTTATATTTATTCACACATTGATAATATTAAAAGTTCCACGGTTCAGGTAATATATTGAGGAGTGTCGAATAAAATGCGTGTGAAATATCTAATGGACGATTAACATGCCTTCACGCCAGGACGCTGAACAGCGACTAACCGCCGAGTCGCATCCTACCCCAGACAAAAAATTTCATCGCGACGGGCATGAATTGAATTTTGTTTTCTTTCAAGTTCACGCAGGGATGTCAATTTTTTCAAGCTCGGGCTCAAACTGGTATTATTTTCACCAAGCTATCCGCCAGTTTTCATATAACAATTTTTGGTAACAACGGTAGGTATTGCAGCTCTCAAATCGCGAGATAATGGTTGTCAATGGAGATTGCCAGGCATAGCACAGGGAAGCTACTTGGGATCACTGATGTTTCTGATTTACGTCCATGTCGTGTTTTAGTACTGAAAACTCCTCGCCGGTACTGCACAGACCATCTCAGCATTAAACGTTTGCTTATGGTGGTCTAGCAAGAACTGCCACTGTGGAATTCTGATGAAAGACTTTCTGGCAGAGCTCTTCCTCCCAGACTCCCATAACTTTTTTACTGTCCAAGCTCTGCCTGCCAGACCCCAGAACTTTTCAACTGCCGCAAACGTGCGGAAAAGGCATTGTCGATTGAGAGGTATCGGGGGGAAGCAGTACCCTTTCGACTGTCCTGGTTTTTTACTCGTTTGATATGGTCACCCTACACATGTTTAGCCTTGAAAATGAAAGGCGATAGCTCTACTGTACATCCAACGACCCATTTCAAGAATTCCTGTTCCTACACGTTCATTCTGAGGCCGTCTTCATATACAACAAGAGTGTATAATTTCAGGCGTTTTAATGATGATTCTGATTCCAGGAAATATGAACTAATTTTCTGAAAATTGTTATGAATTGAAATTTATGAAATTGAAAATAAACTGTGTGTTGAACTATCCATCAAAATTTATTTACTAAAATTACGAAAATTAATTGATAAAATTAGCAAACATCTCTTAATTACGATTATTAAATTGGCGAAATTTCCAGCGTTAATTTCCATACGATCCTTATTCATTCACCAGGTTTTTTTTTCTCAACCAGTGTTTGGTAGAATAATGTTTTGATTTTCGTTCAATAACAATCAGAACTTCTTTTCTTGCGGTACATCACCCAGGACTAGCTGTTTGGTCAGAAACGCAAATTGTGTTTTCGGTTTTTGAACTAGTGTTAATCCGGCGCTCCTTTTCTTGCGGGACATCAAGCAGTAGCAGTAGTTTGCGGAAACTACTGCAGCTGCTACATTACCGGCTCAAACTGCAACTGCAGTTACATCTCCTACGGATACTGCTGCTGATCCCATCGCTGCTACCTTGTTTTTGTAGCTGTTGTCGATTTTTATACCCGGGCCGTAAGTTTAGTCCGCATCTAGGGCAGTAATTGGCGTTAAAACAATAATTTATCCCAACTTACGACCATGCTTCTTATGTTCGATTGATACGTGAATTTTGGCGTGTTCTCGCATCTCATATATGTGGGACATATTCCGTTATGAATACATGGCTAATCACTATCGGAATGTTACACTCAGACGAGAATCAAGAACAACCTCATAACATAACTCTTTTGTGACTGCAGCGCTGTCCAAGTGGAAAGCATTGACAATCGATCGTCGCTAACACAAAATGTACAATACAGGTCAAACGTCGGTCTATTATTCAATAAACTAACTGGACATTCGAGTGACGTTCAAATTTGCCTCTTAGCTAAAATTTTAACACATTTGATACATTTTGCTATCGATTTTTGAATCACTGTCACTAAGACCATTTAGTCTTAAATTTCTAGGGACAGTATCACACTATACATGTATAGAAAGGGAATCAAAAATGCAACCAAAAAATATTTGTACTGAGACTTTTCGATAAAACTTTAGGTTTAACTTCGTGAATTCAAAAAAGCAACATATGAGTAGTTTTTGATCGATTTCTTGATCATCACTAAGATCGTTTTTGTTTCCTAAATCTAGAGAAATCCACCTCGTTAGTGGTGCAGCTGTGCCTTCCCCATTTGTACAAACAATAATTTAATAATCTAGTTATGTTCAATAGTTACTTTCACAGAGTCTCTCCCACGAAAAGAACTATTCTTTAAAATACCTCATTTTAGTAAAAGATTAAAAATATAAACTTTTCAAGTGAAGGCTTGAAAATTCCTGTGGTTCACTGATTCTTACTAATTTCCGTAAGGTTGAACACACCTTGCTGGTAACAAAGCGATTTACGATTTTTGCGTTCGAATGCCTCCGAATAGTTGCGGCTTTTTCGGGGCCCTTCAATCTCTCAACCCCGATCAGTGGAATGCATAGCAATCCAACGAACATGCTATCTGTTTAGCAAGGGTCGTTGATTTCTTCCAGCGGCTGTACCGATATGTTGACTTCGGGTTTCACTGTGAATCGAACCTACAAAAAATTACAATGATTTAGTTTTGTAATAAAATGTTCTTACCGTTGGTATTTTCTGATGATCTTCGATAGCGAGCAGTTTTTTAGAGTATCTCAAAGTCATCCGAATTTTTTTTCACAGTTTTTTAGCTTCTGGACGAGACTACGGTTTTCTGCTTCGGCTTTTTCAAACCCTAATTTTAAATTTGGTTCTTGCTCAAAAGAAGTAGTTTCCAGGTGTTCTCAGTCGGAATAATGTAGGCATTTGTGGTAGATTTCCCGACGTTTCGTCGGTTTTCGGTGGCCTTTTTCAAGAGAAAACTATATTGTTAACATAGAGATGAAATTACAGAAATAATAGGTACAAAAAATATGGACATTTAACATTAATATAAACATGGACATTCAACTCACTCTAGTTTTACCGTTTTGTTGGAGTAGCTTCCGAATTCGATTGTAATAAGTAAACGGAAACCGACTCTTCTACTGGCCGTATTTTTTTTCTTTTGCTGACGAATGCTCCGGCTATGGTGAATCGGAGTTAAAACATTAGAAGTATTCTACCTACCTCAAAAACGACAATTTTGCGATCAATAAAACTGGAGATAATGAATTTCATGTATTAGAAGTTTAAGGAAATCCAGTGAATCACCAAAAATCTCCGAGTACTTTGAATATTTTATTTCAGCTTTTATTGGATTGTATAAACATCAAGTAATTCGTTAACGCGAGTTGTAAATTCAATTTCTAAACTGCGAATCTCTTTCATGGGCAATGAGAGCATATGTTTCCCAAGGTAGTTACTGAATTCTTTATGACGATTAGTTTGCTCGTTTTGTATGGAGGTAGTAACGTCTTCACCTACATTCAAAATTCTATGAATGCGTTCATCCACGCCATCAATTTTTTTTTTCTTTGATGGAAGTTGCTGGTATGTCAACCAGTTCCACACTTTCATATTCTGAATTGTGCGCCCGCATATCTGCTTCCAACACATCTTTCATGGACTTGGACATGTAGATGCTGGTGGTACTAAAATATTAATTGGAAAATAGTTTTTTATACATTAATAAATACAGTGTGATTACCTTCGTCGGCGTTTGCAGTTGCTTAAAGAGGAACGACTGTTCCTGGTATAGGCACCATTTCGGCTCATGAACCTGCGAGCAACCTGCGCCGAAAGTAGCCGTTTGTTAAACCTTCCGTAATTCCTTCAAATAACGTTGCCTCTTAATTTTCCATTCCTTATTTGATTCGTCAACTGAAATATAATACAAATAACAATAAGGTAATGGAAAGCAGCTATTACAATTGGGTCTAACTTGTTAGTTTATCTCCGTTGCTAGGGCTCTTTCTTTTGACATTATTTTGGTAGCTTTTGTCTGCTTTAGCGTATAATGCTGGATACTTTTTGACGACAATAATGAAAAATTATAATTTTCTGCAAGCTTGTTGATTGCTGAGTGAACTTCGATTTTTTCCCGTTTCGCTTTGTGCTGTGATGATGCACACGTCGAATCTCATAATAGTTTGTTCATCCCCAGCTATCTGTTCATGCGATGAATACAATGCCTGATGAGTGGCGTTGTTGAGTAAAGGCTGGCACAATCTAGCTTAGAATTGTTCACACAGCATTTCGTTCGATGGATGAAGCAAATTCTTCCGAATGCCACGTTCACTGAATCTGGAGGCAGCATTTTCATGCGAATGCGATTTTCGCCACTCGTGAGAATTTTTTTTTGTATGAATGTGTATTGTGTTTGGTTGCCGGATAAAGTCAGTAGATAAAAAGGCTACCAGATACATAGCGTTCCAACGTGTGCAGATGCACAGTGATTTGAAAAGAAATTATCGCGCATCCAATGATGTGTGTGTATTACTACCAACCATTGCAGCAGGTCCACCGCCCATAGCACTGGGCAGTCCTCTCATTATACGTTGATAAAGTCATTACCCACTAACCATAATCACGAGCCATCGCAAGAAGAGCCAAAAGGATATGGGTGATTGGAATGAAATTGTAGCCATTTTTCGGTCTATAACAATATAGGGAAATATCTTGCATTCTCTGCAAACTTTCTTGGGCGCAATGCCCCTTGTTACGGAGGTGTAACATATCATTTAATCCGTATCGCTTTTATTCTGTCCACTGGACGTCAAAACTCAAACGATTCACTGCATGGTACTGTTGATTTCGCTCCTGGGGCTGTTATCTCTTCTTTCTGAAAATTAATGAACACTTTTGTTTAAAAACACAGCTCTTTCAAAAAATAAATACTTTTGATGATGCTCCATAACGAACAAATCGTTGATCTTTCAAATGCAATTGATAGATTGATCGAATTGCAATCGTTGAAGATATGTAGGTTTGAATAAAACATTTTTGTTGTAAAAACCACTTCAAACAAAATGGATTGAAACATCAGTGCTACGGTAAAAATATGCTCCAATGAAAGTTCCAAAAATCTCTAGAACAATGCATTTGAGAGATAAGCTACCAGATGTTTCAAGAGCCACCCAACATCAAATCTTTTTAAAAAAAATAACAAATTAACCATTATACATCGCCCTGTTTATTCGGCAAACTTGCTTCAATTTATTTGTTTTATTATGTTGTAGGGCATTGCGCAAGTAAACTTCACACATCTAAACAGTCGATACTTTGAACACCCTAACCACAAGGACCACCCTAATTCCATTCATTTGAAAAAATCACCAAAAAAACTAACAAATTTGCCAAAGACATAAAGCTAAAACAAACTAATTGGGGGGCTATTAGTTCTGTATTCCTAAATTCGAAATTTTCTCCAGAACTAGTCTTATGCATGCATGCGCTTTCCTCTGCACTTGACTCTCAAATTGCAAAGACTCTGGTCTTATTATAAAAATTGATTCCGTCAGACGCTAGTTACACTGCTATCAGTTATATATAAATGATTCATTTATATACTTATTGTAATCATTAAATACAACACGTATAGTGTAAAATTTAGTTAACCCTGACATGCCTAACGCTGTTTTAAAATAACATTGCGAAAACCATCTCAAAATTATCACAGTAATATATTGAAGCTATGAGACAATTTTCACAAAATTTGATAAAAAAATTGATTTGCGCTTTTAAGGGTTAATATGACTCCAACGTTTGGAAATAAAGTCAAATGTTATATCAATTGATACAAAAAATATCTATTGTAAATTTTTAAAAGACTTATTAAGTACAAAAAGAATATTGCCAAAAACGGAACCCAATTGTTGCCAAAATCGTAGTGTGCCGAAAAGGGAATCATACTGTATTTTCGAAATTGATTTTTCCATCTTGTGATGAAATTACTCGATTAAATTTGTTATGTTATAAACCCATTTAACAAGATCTCAATTCATCTATTTATTGCACCATGAACAATTCTCGAATTATACCTCTTTTTTCGCGCTCTATAGTGGTGTCACCCCTTAATTTACAAACCATTGATTCACATGCGATGTTTTTTCGCCAAATTAATTTATGATTTATGTTATTGGAATGCCTTGAACACTGCGCTTCATTTCACGACAGACGTGCGCGCTTTCATTTAGTATATCAGGTAATTTTTCACGCAGTATTTTGATTCCCGGAGACGGCAGCAGCCCATTAAAATCAGTTCCTTCCTACTCAGGGAAGCGAGGCAGAACACGTTATAGCCACCAGCCGCTAGCAGTATTCCGATGTTCGTTTTCCAAGAGAATCAATTAGGTAGATACTTATAACCAACGCGCACAAGAACAGCAACAGCACCGGCATCGAAATGCGTTCACGAATGGCATTCACACGAAAGCGATTCATTCAATTATTGCGAATGTCATTCTCAAGATTCTTGGCTCCGAAAATTCGTGCGAGTTTGGTCGGAGAAGAATGGCATATGAATGAACCTGTGCTGTGAGTTAGTTTATTCTCTGTCTCCCGTCGCTCTCACTCTCTCGAGCTTGATTTCGGCTCTCGTTTTCAATCTGTGCGATGCAGAGCTTGGAAAACGAATCAGCTGAAAAAGAACGAACACTCTTCATTCGTTCTTCGCTTCACGAACATACACCCTATTGAACCATTCACCACTGAGCTGCGGAGTTGACGGCTTTGGTTCACCACCACCGAGGCTGGTGAATCATTGCTGTTCTATAGTGTAGGTATATGAGCATAGCGTAATAGTACCCGTTGCTCATTCTCTCTCCCATTCGAAGAGATATCAACCGCTGTGCATCATTCGTTCTCCATAGCAAGCTGTACATAGGCACCCAGATTCTCTTTGCTTGCTGGGTGCGAATGTAGGTACGAAAAATGATGCCGCCCAGCTGCCCCAGAGAACAGCGCTCATAACGAGAATGTGTTTGTTGTCTTTTATTATTTTTATTCGAGATAAGTACATGTTCTGTGCGCTTTTCATATGCAATATTTTTTAGTTTTGTCTTCAACCTATTGAATCTGTCGAATTGTGAAAATACAAATAGGGTTAAGGGAACATGGGCAGACTTTACCAAGCACGAAATTCAACAATTATTAATAACGTGTTCCATTTTTTTTCTGTCAATCGTTCAAGGACACCACAGATAGATACACTAATGATTTTTTATGGCTGATTTTGTGACACGTGAACCTGCAATGTAATCAGTACAGTTAATCCAAAAAAGCAATGCATTAAAAAAATCAAAGCTCATGAAATACAATCGTTTTATATTTTTAACTGTCTGTGCAACATTTAGGAAAAGAATGTAGTACATCATAGTTTGAAACATATATTGTCCTTGTTAAATGCGAATAACTTATAACCAAACTTATAACCACTTCGTTTTGGTTCACGATTATAAAATTCCAAATATTCGTAAGCTAGAGATACAATGTTAGAAAAAAATGAAGCTATATGTGTTGGGCTGAATCATCTGAGGAACCAACATCCAAAAAACTGATAAATGCATATCGATGTTTGAATATCCACGATTTCCCTAAATTTATAATGCATCGTGAACACAAGTTCAAATTTTTTCTCCTCAAACCTCAGCAGAATCAAATAAGCGGTACCTGTTGCCTAATGTCCGCTCCACAAGCCATATGTTCTTAACTGACGTAGCGAAAGACGCTGAAAACCGCTAATATGGCCAGAAGAATTTTATATTCAGATTCAGCATTACACAATGAATCTGAATGATTCAACAGCTTGTATGTTCTTGAACCAATTTCACTAAATAATCAACCAAGCAAAGAGGAACCACTATTCAAGAGAGAAGAGAATACTGATATCCTCTCTCTCAATGATACTCACAACTGTTCATCATTATAATGATACGTGCTTATGCAAGCGTGTGTGGATATATTCGTTCCTGTTTCTGTTTCCTCGTGTTGTTGCTTCGGTATCCATAGCGGCAATTCATTCGGTTGGGGTGAAGGCAAGCGTTTTACTGAACTGTATTGTGGTTCGTTCGGATTGAATTTGAATGAATGGTGAAAGCTCTGGTGCGATGGTTCTTTCAAGTATTGCCTTGCTGATGAATCTAGCACCGAAAGCCATTCGGCAGATGAGTTCAATTCGCATTCAGGCGAATGAAAATTATACAACCTTGATTTTCTGTTCTGATACTTCTTCTATGCGTATTTTTCGACTACACAGCAAAAAAATATGAATATTAACTTAAGCGTATTTCATGATATCGCAGAAAAACTATTCCTGTATTTATGTTTCCCGAATAAATTTACGCTATATATCATGCACATAAAATGATCCCTGAAAATCATGCAAATCTGTATGTTCCTATGAAAATTTACATTATTCTGCTCGAGACCTGCGCGCTATTCATTCAACTTTCAGATAAAATATCTTTTTTTTACACGATTTTCTTAGTATATTTAGTGTAATAATAAATCAAATATATTTTTACGTATAGTTTAAGCACAACCAATCAACATCGAATGTTACATACTGAATGAAATCTTTTTGATTATCAGGTCACTTCATTTGTAGTAGGTGATCGAATCCGATTAAACTTATTTGAAAGATTTGAAGAAAGAAGACAGAAAACCGTGACCGAACTAATATCTGGAACTAAATATTTATAACACAAGATAAATTGTAAAAACTTTTCGATTGTGTGTGGTTAAAAACCCGGACCGGTGAAGAAAAATCAAATATTCGACAATATAATCACATTTCATGTATAGACCAAGCTTTCTAGTTATATTTTACCATTATTGTAACTTTTCTAAAGTACCGTAAACCGGGGTGACATTGATCACTTTTCGAAGTAATCATTACATATTTTTAGACGCAACACATTTTATTCAAGTTTAATATTTTTATACCGTGTGCTGATGTATGGAGAACTCTCTTTTCGTGTTCCGGGGTGACTTGAATAACCTGCATATTCACCGACATTAAGTTATTGATGTCAATGGTTTTCATTCAAATGTTTGTTTAAACTAATTCTGGAAAGATACTCATTGTTAAATAGATGTTAATTGGTATTATATAAAGTATTTCAATGTACTGCAAAATTCGAGTAACCAAAATTCGAATAATTTGTGTTCATCATTAGTCAAATTGATAGCAAAAGAATTGTTGGTGCCCTTTTTCTGGACCTAAAAAAAGCATTCGATACTCTGGATCACTCAATCCTGCTTAAGAAGTTAGAATGCTATGGTATCAGGGGAGTAGCAAATCATATTATTCGTAGCTATCTGTCGTATAGGAACCAATTCGTATCTATTGGAGACTCGTGTAGCTCTTATAGACCAATAGAAATAGGAGTGCCCCAAGGCAGTAATATTGGGCCACTGTTATTTTTATTGTATATCAATGACCTAGGTAGACTCGGGTTAAAAGGGACTCCTCGTCTTTTCGCGGATGACACAGCGTTGTTCTACCCGAACAACAACTGCCTGGATATTGTACGCGACATTGAATCGGATTTAAAAACACTAACGACGTATTTCAACGAAAACCTTCTTTCCTTGAACCTATCAAAAACTAAATATATGCTGTTTCGTTCATCTAGAAGAGCTATAGGCGTGCATCCAGACCCAAGAATGGGACAGTCTGTAATTCAGGAAACTAACTGCTTCAAATATTTAGGACTTCACTTAGACCCCACACTCTCCTGGATTGAGCATATCACATCTATAGAGAGAAAAGTTGCATCGTTATGTGGGGCTATGCGTAAAGTATGCTCTTTTGTTCCCCAGCATGTACTTCTAAAATTTTATTATGCGCACATCCACTCATTGCTGAACTACCTTGTATCTGTGTGGGGCCGTGCCAGTATCTCGAATCTGAAAAAGCTACAAACGCTTCAAAACAGATGTCTTAAAATTATTTATAAAAAACCATTTATGTACCCTACTATTTTGTTATACAATAATAATGCCCATAACATTTTACCTTTGCTTGGGTTGACTAACTACCAAACAATAATATACATCCACAATGCTTTGCATAATACTATTGCTCATAACAATCTAGAATTTACAACAGGCGTTCGAGCTCACAGCACTAGACAAGCCAATCATTTATTATACTCCAGAGTATCCACGAACCTTGGTCAAAGACGCATTTCTTTCATCGGACCTAAGTTATTCAACCAGCTTCCTACTGATTTAAAGCAAATAACATGTCGCACTCGTTTCCAAGCAAAATTGAAACTAATTTTAAAAAATAAAATAGGAGAATTTTTAATTTAAACTTCGTTCACCACCAATCGAGCTTATTCCTTTAGCTATAATTGGTTAACATTTTTTTTAATAAAAACAATTGATAAATGCATTTTTTATAGCAATTAGTAATAAATAAATTTAAATTATAATGAGCTTCCTGCAAAGCTACGATGGGACCCTTAAAAGGATTCTTTTCCGCTGGGTACTCGCCGTAGCTTCTTGTCAAATTTTGTGTTTTGTCGGTCTCGTAATGTTTTTTTTGTTCTCAGCGTTTCCGCGATTCGTAACTTTGTTTTGTTGTGCTGACCTTTTTTTTTGTACGCTGAGAACTGATGTGTCCACTACCAGGGGGCTCCGTTTGTGAGCTTTTTGGTGTGGGGGTAAGAGGCGGGCTATTAAAAAAAAAACAAAAAAAAAAAAAAAAAACTAGAATAAAAGATACTGAAAACCTTTAAAACTGCTAAAATTGTTTTGTTTCAGTGTTTTATCAATGTACAAAAAGTTTCATCCATTTTAACACGTTGGAATATTGAACAATAAAAAAATGTTGCGAATTTTAGCTTAAAATAATTTGAAATAATTGCCAACTAGTTTCACAAAAAATGCATTAAAAATAAACAAACGCTTAAAACTAAATTTAGCATATCCCAATCTAAAGCAAAATAAAAACTCGATTGTAATTTATTACTCTTGCTCAAATCTGAGATTCATTTGTTTCATAAAAAATAGACACTTTACGAAGCTTCGTAAAAATCAGGTAAAGTCAAATTAAAGGATAGTCTGAGTGGAAATTAATCACGTGAAGTGGAAATTAATCAACGAATTGGTCGAACGTAAATAATAAACTTTCGTTGTGCTTTCCGTCGATCTACGTAAATTTGTTGCTAAAAAAGTTTTTGTCTTTGCGCAACGAAAGCACAGATTTCTATCATTGAGATATCTGACGTTTAAAATACTGAATCAACGCTGATGATGATGGATAGAGCAAAAAAGACAACTAATACAACGACACTATTAAGATTTTCGATTGATTGACACCGGTGTAGTGGAGTGCACTGAAACTACACCGTTTTTGCACTTTCTAGCAGAAGTGCAGAAAACTGGGTATGTTCCATTGACACTTCTGCTAGAAAGTGCAAAACCAGTGCACTCCACTACAATCGAAAACCCCACGTGTTTGCAAATGGAGCTCAACACAAATAAAGCATAGTACTTGAATGGACAAGCTCAGTTGCGTATTGAACGACACTGGGTAGCGTACCTCCACAGCCAGTGTAACGGACTTCTAACTCAGCTACACTGACTGCGAAAACACACAGCGCAGTGATCTGCTCCGCCTGCCGTTCAACAGGCAACTGAGCTTGTCCGACCAAATCCGTTCTTTAAATAGTCGATGATGACGTCATTCATAGAAGAGTAGCGCGCTAGGTACATAAATCTGTCGTGTCGGACTTGGAAATCGCTATCTTCTGTGTGTAAATGCGCGATATTTTGACTAAGTTGTACATTATTTAAATTTGTAATGCCATGATATAAAAAATCTTTGGGTTTGTCTATTGGAATCTATTCTTAGGAGTATTTCGGGGCGATATGCGCAAAAAATTGAAAATTTATGGTGAGATGGCTGAATTATATGCGTTTAAAATTGGACCACTTTTCGTTACATACCATTTTTGTACAATTTGCAAAGTGCACCTACATATCGAAAACAAAGACGTAGTCCTACGTCAAAAACGCTCTTTACACTTTTCATGCGAACCACCGCTCTTCTCTTTCACAATAAACCTCTGCACACCGATATGTGTTGCTCCCATACGTGCATTCTACTCCATGGCTGCACACCACAAAGAGTAGAAATAAAGAAGCTCTTTAGTGTTCTTCTTCCGATCAAACTTTATCTGGATTGTAGTTTGATTCGCCTTCCTACCTGCTTGCCAGTAAGGGGAGGCACAAAAAGGTGACTCTTTGAACGACATTGTGCAGCTCTTGGTGCACAGATCTTTTTCGTTTTTAAGTTTCCCTTTGTGCGGTCGTTCTGCACATCACAGTGTTTTGTGCTTTTCTTTTTTTCATCGGTGTATTTCGCTCTTTGTGGCACAATGTGTGAGCAAATAACAAGCCTGTCGCAAGGTATCCAGAAAATGTTCTGTCATGCGATTGTCAAAGACCTTGCAGGCAAATTATGTGGATAAAATCCGAGTTTCTGAATATCTCCCAACAGTTATTTTGAAACTTCTAAAGGGCGAGATTAGGATGCAAATAAAATTACTGCACATGATTGCAGTTAAATTTTGTCATGAATTTTCTTGCAATAAATCTGTACGTATCGTATTCGCTATCTTATTATTAATTATTATTAATGAATTAACAATATGATTTTTTTAATTACGAAAATCATGATAAAATCTTATGTAGGTGAAGGGAGAGTTCACTAAAATCTTACAAACTCTTATCTGGGGGAGGAGATATTGAAAAGTTCTAAAAAAGCCTTACGTTATTAGTGTACCGCCCCTTATAGATTTTTCTTTTAATTTTTTCCATTACTGCCCGTGCTGTGGTCAGAAACTACGGCCAGATATAAAAATCGGCGGCAGCATAAAAAGGGTAAAAATTACCTATGAATTGGTTTCAATCCCTATAATATTTATTTATTTCTAGGTAAAACGATGTTAGACAGCACTCCACCCTGGGCAATGTTCACACCGGAGAGCAAGCACGAGTGTAATACACGAATAATGCCGTAACCCGATCAGAATGAAATAACAAGATTATAACAGAATGCAATTTTCGTAGTAAGCTGTGCCATAAATCTGGTGTCGTTAGTAGTTAAAATAACAGAAAATTATAACAAGTAACAGTGCGAGATATAGTTTTGAAATGTGTGTTTCTGATCGGGAATGCGTACGACCACCGATTTTGCATTCGTTTTTGTTACGTTCGAAGCCAATTGGGCTGGCCATCGAATTAAATCAGTTTAATTCCATCGTCAAAGAGAAGGATCTTCGAACGTAAACTGTTCAAGATTTGCGGCTCGGTACATGTAATTAGCGGGAACCAATCAGATATGAGCTTGAGTCAGTTGAGTTAAAACCTATTTTCGACTCTTCGGAAATTAAAATAATAGTTGGTGAAGGAAAGATGTTCAAATTTAATGCTTGGTTGATGGTTTGATAGCGCTGATAAGGGCTAATTTGTTTTCTAAAGAAAATATTGTCTGCGTGGGAGTTTTTTGTTCCGATTAATTATTAGAGTAAGACCATGGAGCCGGTCAAATCCTAATAATCATCTTCTCTTCTGATGTTGAAATGTCTTCTGCCATCTGACAAGGTTGATAAGTAGAAACCGACTAAAATCACAATTCTTTCTGTTCAAGATTTGCAGCTTGGTGGCAATAATTAACATTGAAAAAGTTGTCAAACACTTAGAAACGATAGAAGCATTTTCTGCCAAAGTCACCTTTTAGTTCCAAATTATAGGCATTTTCTTGCTTCCATTCAGTTGGACAATATATTTGATTTATCGCCTTTTTCGGGAGTTTTTGTAGAAAATAACTAATCCGATGAGAGGGAAGCTATTTTACAAAATAAGAAATGAAAATATCATTTAGAATTTTAACAATGATTTTGTGGTCTTGATAAGGACCGTTTGTGGTGGATGTTTCCTACAGTTCGCTGTATCCTTGCCAGTAACAATACGACTTCTTCACGCATCTAGTGACGGAGACAATTTTGAGAGCGCTTTCGTCGGCTACTGCTAACAGGGAGCATTCCTTCTAGGAACTAACAAAGCGGATCACCGGCGACAAAATGATTGTGTTCTTTACGATGAATAAATCCAAACTGAAAACATTTTCCTATTGACATTTGGTTTTACATGTCTCAGATGTGGTTCTTCGCCAAATAGGCAGCGCTAACAAGTACACCACCAATCAAAGCACAGTCAATGATTGCTTTTACAAAATCATTTCTATCGTTATTTTTTATGATAATCGCACCCTCTACGGCATCTGTTTCACAATTGTTGTGGATATTTCCAAACAGATCACGCGAAAATCTATTTGTTCCGTTAAATCCTACTGCACTTATTGGCCGTTTGTTGTATGAGAATCATTTAGGCATTTGGGTACGTATTAAGTGCAATGCCTTCAGCTGTTCTGAAAAAATGTTCGGATATTCTAGCGATTCCACTGACGCACCTTTTCAATGTGTCATTTCAGCAGCAAAAATTCCCCGATGATTGGAAGTGTTCAGTCATGTTTCCGGTACACAAGAAAGGTGACAAAGGCAACATCGAGAACTACCGGGGAATCACTTCGCTGAGAGTCGAGTCAAAAATTTTCGAATCACTTGTCAACGAGGTGCTGTTCTCTGCTAGTAAACATTACATAAGCACTTGTCAGCACGGATTCTTTCCCGGTCGATCGGTGGAGACGAACCTGGTCTCCTTCACATCCTTTTGTATGGAACAAATGTCCAAACAACTGCAGGTGGACGCGATCTACACAGATCTTAAGGCTGCTTTCGACACTGTTAACCATGAGATACTGCTAACGAAGCTTGATAAACTTGGATGCACTGCCCGATTCTGCCGTTGGCTTCGATCATACCTTGTTTACCGTAAAATCGTTGTTCAAATTGGTGACAATGAATCTGAGTCCTTTTCCAACCATTCTGGAGTTCCCCAAGGTAGTACACTTGGTCCGCTACTGTTTTCACTGTTCGTGAATGATGTGGCTTTCGTCTTAATGCGTGGAGGGAAACTGTTCTTCGCCGACGACTTGAAAATATTTCTAATTATAAGGAAAGAAGCCGATTGCCGTGAGCTACAGTATCTCGTTGATACACGGAGAACGAAAATTAGGCCCAGCAGCTGAAACCTTAGTTGATTTTCTGAATTTTATTAGTTATTATTTGAGACAACTAAAAGAAATTTGATATTGCTAATTTGAATCTGTTGTTTTCAAGTCTCCTAAATAAAACGAAATTGTTGGTTGAAATTGCTGATTTTTTAGTTAGTTTTGCGAAATCAAATATGCTGTCACTTTAGCGCAGACATAAACCCCCAACATTCAACCACTTTGTTTGTTGAATTCAGCAACAAATTTTGTTGGTTGAACTAATGCAACTAGTTGAATTAACAATAATTTTTGATCGATTCAAAAATCATTTTAGTTGATATCAACCAACTTTCTTTTAAATATTAGAACATTTTCTCTCGAATTTAACTATTTTGGCTTTCGGTTCATAAATATAACATTAAAATATCCTTAAAGTTTTGCATTTTAAATTTAAATTGAATGAAATCTCGTAACTATTATACATTTGACAGTTCTATCGGGCTACTGCTGAAGTATACTCAAATATATTGCTGATTCGTATATATCACTTATATCATTCATATTTTCGATTCAAACTGCACATGCTTTAGTATAAAGTGTGCTTTTTGATTGAGCTCTACTGCCTATTTCGCAAGTCAGTCTCATATAGATAGGGAATACCATAAAACATGGAACTGATTTGCGATTATGGGCAGTCTAGGTGTTACTGAAGATATATTCGAACGTTGGCTACACAACTACTGTTTAATTAATAGCTTAAACTGTGAAATTATGCAATTTGTTTGTCCTGCCACTGATTGTCCTCAAATATTACTTCAAATTAGGCATGGAATTTAAAACCAAAGTTATATGCATAACTTTTTATAAAACCCGACTCGAATACTGGTTTGAATTTTCTTGTAAGGAATAACTTCCTCAGAGAGATACATACTTTCTATTATTTGATATAGGAAACTACCGTATGGTTTGAAAAACACTAACTTTAGACCACTAAATATACACCTATAACTCTTCTAGTCACTGATGACATAGTTCTCATTGGGACACAGAGCCCACTACCTCTATAACAATTTGTCTTATCATTTGTGGTAACAGTAAGTTATATTATCATATTTTGGTTAAATATTGGTACTTGGTTAAATAAGTCACTATGTGCTTCTTAAAAATAGCCTATCATAGTCGGTTACGGTCGTTAAATTAAATACGGCAGCAAAAATTGTCGAAATAACCCAAATTGCATGGCTGGGCACAGCTATTCCATTTATGTCGATCATGCATGTTAGTTGAAGTAAGTCATAATCAAAAACATACCTTATTCCTGAAAAACGCGCAAAGTAAATTAATCTATTTCATAACTAAATTATTAAATACTCATCTCAAAGTTGATTCCGCCGTTTCGTCGATAAAACTGCTGCAATTAAAAATAACTGATTAGGTTGATTAGAAAAAAAGAACAACTACCCATCAGAAAAGAAACAAAGCATAATAAATTTATTCTAAAACTCTAAATTCATTCTAGAATTCCTATATTTAAAAATTCTTAAAGCCTTCGCTTCTAAAATTCTAAAACTCTGAAATTCTAATATTCTAAAATTACAATATTCTAGAATTCTAAAATTCTAAAACTAAGATTCTAAAATACTAAAATTCTAAAATTCTGAGATTTCAAAATTCAAAAATTCTAGAATCCTGAAATTCCAAAATTCTAGATTTCTAAAATTCCAAACGTTCTAAAATACTACAATGTTTGAAATTCTAGAAACATGCAATTCAAAAAAATTTAGTTCCATGAAATTCTTTAAATGTTAATCTCGAAGTTGAAGCTCTTATAAATTTAAGAATTTAAATATTTTCTATTTCAAAATTCTGCGATTAAAAATAGAAACTATTTAAAATGCCATAATTTTGCTTTTGATTCATATACTAAGCTAGATTTTTCTGTCCACACAACGTAATGGATTGCGGGATGTTACTTACAGTAATGTGTTCTTTAACGGATAAACACCACATCGCCCGGGTATGAACTTGCCTAAACCTAATATCGATGAATATAGAACGTATGATTTCTGCTACATTGTACTTTCTTTATCACATTTGGACATCGTACTGCCTGACCTAGAATGTGAAGAAATGGTGTGATACGATCACTGTTGGCTATATTTGAAAGCAAAAAAATCTTACCTTGGATAAGTACTGCAAAGGTGACGCAGAAATCTCGTATTTATCCTCGAGTTCATGATCCTTTTTTCACACTACAGTAGGGGCTACAGAATACCTGCAAAACAAAATATCATTAGCAAACAGTTATTACTATTACTATTAGCATTCACTGGTCGAACCATCATATTGTTAAGTACGATTCACTCGATACATCAGGCTTACGTCACGGGTACGGAACGTCAAGATTAGTTACATGCAGTTAAATGGAAGCATTCACACACATCAACGGCACGAAACGTTTTGACGTACGGCACGTTTGAACGGGCACAAAAAAGTATTAAATTTATCCTGACGGAACAGTGACATTCCGTTGACGTTGACGGAAGCTGATGCATCATCTGAATCGTCCCTTATCCATAACTTTACTTGTATTTCACGTTGAAGGAAAAACTGAACTAATGGACGTAACATACGAATATCCGACTAGTGATAACGGCGACATGGGCCCTCTAGTATTTTTCAATACAGCTGACTAGCACTGTTGTGATGTAATAGTACTTTACTTTTTATTAAGATTTATTAAACTTACCTGGTAGAAAATGTCCTTTGCGAGGGATCCAGTCAACCGGAATCGAGAATCTTTCCTGAAACTGGATGATATAGTCAAGGCAAACGTGATTAAAGAAAACAAAACAAAAACACAATCAAAAACAGAGGTGCCAACATTCCAGGTTTAGTTTTATTTTTATAGACTTGTAAACGTCGTCCAGTCAGAATAGGTATTGTTAAGCATGTGTCAATCCAGTCAGGTTGAGTTTCGTCTAGTCAAGATTTTGGAGTATTTGTTCAAATTCATCCCAAACAATTTAAAAAATAACGAAATTTGATAAAACATCAATAATAGTTTTTGTCGTTTATTAGCATGTTGTAAACAACACTTGTCTTCAATTTGTGGTAGAATATTTTCGCTTTTCACTGAATTTAAAAGATCGAGTCGTATACATATCAAATCCGAATGCGTGGATCGAGCATCGTGCGGAACAAGCAGAACATTTCTAGACTGTTAGTGGGTTCCATAATTTGTGAGCCAGCAGTTGTTTGCTGTCATTTCAATACAAGCGATATTTAGATGATTAAGTTCTATAACATTTCGGTGTTTAATATAAACATTGACAAAATACCGATAAATCGATGTATCTGGCAACGCTAACTCTGAGCAACTAAGATCACTATAATGCTAGATCAATGGTAGGAGAGCAAATTGACATGAATTATACACGGTCTAAAATCACGCCTGCATTCTAGAGTACCCAGTACACGAAAAGGCGACTAGGGCGGCTGAAATAGTGCTGGTGAGCGATAGTATATTGAAACTTTGTTCTAATAGTGTGGGTAGAAGTCCACCAAGAAGGTCAAAAAATATTGTCCTAAAATCGTCCAACATAGGTCAAAATTATTTAATGATAAACGTCTGTTGAACGATCTCTTTGCATTGGCTGACGAACGAACACGATTTTGCATAATACAAATTCAATTTAGAAATCGCAACTTGTTGTAGTTAGTATCTATTATAGTTACTAAATTCATAGGTAGGCGGAGACACAATGCGGAGCCAGTTGAACTTGTCAAATGCCTTAGCCAATGGAGCAAGACATCACATACCATGTTCTCTTCCGATGTATATGGAGAAGGTATTCCCAACAAACAACGAAAGCTGAACAAACCTTTATTACGAGGGAACAAGCTGTACAAGAACTGGACAAGCCACTATTCATCATAATTGTTTGTTGGGTTATGATTATGATGATAATTTTCTTTATTTTATCGAGCATAGAGAAATGAAAATAAACAATATTTTTTCTGTAACATCAAGAGATATTCGCACAAGCATAAAACCATCAATCTTCGAATTCGTTTTACTATTCTTACTGTAAGGTTCAACCGGAAATCAGCCGAAATTCTGGCTGGTTCTAGTAAGCATTCCGGCTCATTTTCCTGTTGAACTTAACTGGGTTTGCAGTGTTTTTCTCTTGAAATAAGAGCTGTTACTTTTCCGGCTTTTGCATCCGCCTAACTATGAATATAGCAACTGTAGTATCTATGATTAGTTTGTTCAGTGTATTGGGATTTTCGATTGATTGACACCGGTGTAGGGAGTGCAATGAAACTGCACCATTTTTGCACTTTCTAGCAGAAGTGCAGAAAACTGGGTATGTTCCATTGACACTTCTGCTAGAAAGTGCAAAACCAGTGCACTCCACTACACCGGTGCACATCAATCGAAAATCGCATATATCGATCGTGATCCGACAAATGGGCGTAACTAACAAATATACACAAACAGAGATTTGATTAATATCTGAAAGAGGAGTAAAAATACTTTATAACAAATATAAAAACTCATTTATAAATATTTCATACTTCATGAAAATCAATAAAAAACAAAACGGCGGATCCGACTTTCAACTGTAAACAAAATGCCAGGCGGGTTACGCCTCTGCATTTCTAAGGTAATGTATACAGGCGAAATTGACAGCATCATTGTTTACAAGGTCCGTAAACAGAATCGCCCTAAACAAAAACCAAATGCTTGTTACGCCCAGGGGGAATAACAAATTTTCCCCTCCAGCGAGCACGGCAAAAGCCACATTTGATTTTTGTTTTTTGACGACACTGCAGGGCGAAATTGATGGGATTTTCGATTGATTGACACCGGTGTAGTGGAGTGCACTGGTTTTGCACTTTCTAGCAGAAGTGTCAATGGAACATACCCAGTTTTCTGCACTTCTGCTAGAAAGTGCAAAAACGGTGCAGTTTCAGTGCAATCCACTACACCGGTGTCAATCAATCGAAAACCCCATGAGAGTCGTCAAAACAAGAGGGCGACTCGAAAATGGCCTAATCAACATTTCATAACAACACTCGGCGAAATAATATTTTTTTCAATTTTATCAACGAAATCGTTATTATATAAAACATTTTAGTTATGCTTCCGAAAACTAGTATTGTTTTAATGTGTTGCAATATATTTGAAAGCGCAGTATGCAATCACTGTTAAAATACGATTTAATTTTCTGAAGCGAATTTCAAAGCTATTTTTCTCGATTCGATATCATTGCGACTTCGGCCCTTTGGTCGATTCATGATCGATATGAACTAGTCAGGCGTGATTTTAGACTACCTACATGTCAGTATTTTCCCATCATATTTGTAGTAGTATAGAAATCTTGTTGATCTTTACACTGCTATTCTACAGTCTTTTGTTTACGTTTTATGTTCAAAAAGACTAATTTAATACATTGAGCAAGTTTTCTATAGTAGTATGAATATGAAAACTGGCTAGCGGATAGTCTGACTAGTTTATATACAATGTACTAATTAATCATGGATAGTTCATAAACTGAATGTTTTTGATAAAAGTGTTTATTATATTGAATTTAAAAGAATCGTAAAATTGAATGATTAGGACTTAAAACTATATAGGGTGAAGTGCCTCTTTTCACCATACTAAGGAGGGCGCCGCACTGATTCATTAATTACTCGGCCTACAAACAATGGAATGCGTACAAAGTGGCATCAACAGCTTTGCTTCGTTGTTAAGTACCAAGATAATAACATACATGCGCTGAAAACAGTGAAATTCTCGTGTTTGAGCGCAACGAAAACACGAACCGAGTGCCCCTATTGTTGCGCTACCATTTGATTCAATGCGCTAAACAAAGATGGCAGACACTGCTCTAACCAACGGCTTCAAATGGGTAGCGTGATAATAGAAACATAGCGATAATGGGCTCATCACCCTATAGCTTAATCAAATTGGTAAGTATGATTTTGTTTTTGTACGTATAGATGAAAAAAAGTATTACATAAATTAACATTATATTGAACTATAATAATGAATCATCGCGTTTTGAAAATTGAAAATAGCAGAGCGAAAGAACTAGGTTTGAAAAAAAATCATAGAATGGAATACTTTTGCGATATCATATCTTGTTAATTAGACAATAATTGCAATTGCGTTAAATTCACCACAAAAATTAAGCTTAAACAAGCCAGGAAGCACACCAAAATGATTTGTTTTATAACATAATTTCTGTCACCATTATCCTTTTGCTACTTACTACTGAAACTGCCGTGAATTTTCAATAAATTAAAACGAAAATGGAAAGTTTTTATCACTTTTCAATTTCACTTTTTCGCGCTCACCGATCACTTCAAAACACGGGAAAGTTGTCTTTACATTTCATATTTTCTTATAGCACCACTATTGCATCCAACGATACCGATATTTACATTCGAAATAACTTTTTTGGTAAGAACAACAACTCCCTTCGGAAAGTGAAAATGAATTGCGTCCTTTTGACATTGGTAAATAGTTATTCTTTTATTTTTGCTAATTTTCTAGTTGAAAATACGACTGAATATTCTTATTTGCCGACGTGCTGTATTCTCACAGCCAATATTTCCAGCCCAGAAAAAATATTGCTGTATTTAAGAACTATACAGTTAAAAACATCATTCTAACTTCTGATTTTGACTACGTACATAGTTGAAAATGCAAATAGCGTTTTTAGTTTTTCTTTTGCTGTATTGTGTCTATGATTTCATTTAACTAAACAACTTTGCTGAAATCAAAAAATATTTTAGAAAAATCTCAGCTGAAATTTAACTAAATTGTTAGTTATTATTTAGAATTTTTTCTTAAAATCAACTAATCTAAAAACAGTAATTGGAATTAGCAGCGGAGCTGATTTTTGGCTTTCCGTGTACCTTTTATAGTTGGTGTAAAAGAAACATAATGGTTCTTAGTGTTGCTAAATGCTTTGTTATCAGCTTTCATCGAACGAGGAATATGTTTGCTTTCAACTACAATATCGCTGGAACTCAGCTGCAATGCGTTGATCATGTAAAAGATTTGGGCGTCATCCTTGATGAAAGGCTAACGTACACCCATCACTTCTCAGCGATCATTGACAAAGCTAATCGTCTATTAGGCTTTATGTTCAAAATATCCAACGAACTCCGGGACCCTTTGTGCTTCAAAGCGTTGTATTGTTCGCTGGTGCGCTCACAGTTGGAATGCACAAACGTCGTCTGGTGCCCCTACCCTGCAACTTGGAGCCAAAGAATTGAAGCCGTCCAGCGCAGCTTCATAAGATATGCGTTACGCCAATTGCCTTGGAATGATCCGCTGAACTTGCCGCCATACGAAGACCGTTATCGATTACTAGGACTGCACACTTTAGAAGATCGTAGACACGCGTCGTAAGCTACCTTCGTATCTAAGCTTCTTCTGGCCGAATATGATGTTCCCGATCTCCTATCACAAATTAACCTCTACGCACAAACCCGTGTCCTTCGTCCTCGAACACTGCTGCAAACTGAAATGCGTAACACTAACTACGCTGCCAACAGCCCGATACTAGCAATGGTCCGTCGCTTCAACGATTTTACCGACATCTTCGACTTCGTCATTAGTTCTGCACAGTTTAGAAATCGTTTGTTATCACTTTAGGTTAATTATTTGTAATTTAGTTCATTAAGACTCATTGTCAGATGGACGTAAATTGTTAAATATAAATATAAATATAAATATAAATATAAATATAAATATAAATATAAATATAAATATAAATATAAATATAAATATAAATATAAATATAAATATAAATATAAATATAAATATAAATATAAATATAAATATAAATATAAATATAAATATAAATATAAATATAAATATAAATATAAATATAAATATAAATATAAATATAAATATAAATATAAATATAAATATAAATATAAATATAAATATAAATATAAATATAAA
This sequence comes from Topomyia yanbarensis, assembly GCF_030247195.1. NCBI lineage: Eukaryota > Metazoa > Arthropoda > Insecta > Diptera > Culicidae > Topomyia > Topomyia yanbarensis. The sequence goes on from NC_080671.1 coordinate 24,883,533, forward strand.
TATAAATATAAATATAAATATAAATATAAATATAAATATAAATATAAATATAAATATAAATATAAATATAAATATAAATATAAATATAAATATAAATATAAATATAAATATAAATATAAATGCAAACATATGGGTTATTCCGCGCAATGTGGCCAAAAAAACCAAAACTAGAAATCGACATTCACGGATTGGAACTAGTTTTGACGAAACTGTTCATCTAGAGCCAATATTGCTTGTGGCACTAAAAACTGGATTCTAATCGCACTGCGCACTTACCATTCTTCCTTTAAATTCTTCTCATAGACTGGTTAGTTCGACTGGTCTGTCTATGAAAGTATCATCTCTATCAGTTGAAATACATGTGTTTTGGCAGCTCACAGTTTTGAGATCACTCGCACTTTAAAAGTGCGGAGTCCAGGTTGGTGGGAAGTGCACAATATATAATATCCTAAGTTATTGTGTCAATTTTTAACCACCCCTCGGTCTATGGGAAGACTCCTAATTTTAATAAATTGTTCAAAAAATAGTTGTTCTTCGGATTATATCTCTGGTACTGTTTGCACTAGAATCAATCAGAGAGATGATTATTGAAGGATTTGTTCAATGAATCTGGAAAAAATGCTAGGTTTTACGGTACGGTAGTGTTGCCAAATATGCAACTTTTTAGTTTTAAACTAAAAGTACATTTTTCTCGTAATACACATATCGGTTACAGCAGGCCTTTTCTACACAGAAAATGTAATTAAACTCGGTTTCTGGCACTCGCTTGAGATAATGATAAAATGCTTTTCAGGATTCTGTTTGGATTCTAGTTTTCTTAGCATTCTGATGGAATCTATTTCAAAATTTCGATTGAATTTTGATGCAGGATTCTAGAATTTTGGCGCAGGATTCTAGAAAAAAGCTTCTCGAAGATCTGGTGGAATCCTGCTAAAAATAGTATTCTGCTGAAGATTATGATTTATCCAAGATGCTGATAGAATCATGTTCCTATTTTTAATGAAATGCTTTGAGCTCCAGTGGACTTTGACACAATATTCTATTCCCTTCAACAATTTATTCCTGCTCATAATTTCAATGGCATCTTTAACCCATTTGACAAGTAAGGCTAATAACTGGAACTAATATTTTTAATTCGAGCACTAACAGTTATAAATATTATCAGTAGAACAGAAGTTATTACAATTAATCTGATTTGGTTGCGCTGAAACAGTGCTGTCAGGGATAGTTTATATTAATGGTGAAAATGAAATTTTGGAATATTTTCATAGTCTAACTTGTGTAAATATTATTGAAAACTGAACTTTCTAATTTAGACTGCCTTAGTATTGAACAGCATCCAGGACTGTGAAAGAAGCACCTATTTTTATTAAACCAGGTTTCTCGTGTTTAATGATACTAACATTTCTATAAGTAAAAATAGTTTTGAAACCCTATATGCTGTAGAAAAAAGTTGGTCGAAAAATGGTTAACAAGAGTCTGATAAGAGACTCGACAGTCACTGGAGGCGAGCTCAATTCATGGGTAGCTCAAGCAAAAATGGATGTTAGGCTAGAGGGTGCCAGCAGTACTTCTCGCTGAGGCCGCCGGGAACCCATCATCTACGTACCCTTCTGTAGTTCTTCGCTGGTGACAAACATGAGTTTACGAAGACTACATGCGTAGTGATCACCTGACAATCCGATATCAACTAAATGATGCTACAAAGACAAGGATCTCTTTTTGGATGCGCCTCCTTCTAATAAGGGTTAAAAGAAACGTTAGCTGTTACATGTGACACCACCACGTAAATTAACCTGGATGCAAGAAACAGACGACCCCCAGTTCACTTAATTACTTTATTTTTTTCTAGTATACGAGTAATCGATATTACCTCGGAAAATCTTGTGTTGTATTACAGAAGACACAATTTATTAAAAAGTTTATCTTAGAATTCTTGCACAAATAACTATAAACAACTAATACATACTGTTAACTCGTTACGAATATAAATAATAAATGAAAACCAACTGAAAATACAAATCACACCTTGAAATTCTGAAAAATCTACTAGGGTCAGAATAGGTACATTTACATTTACCATAATAGGAAAATTTAAGCTGACCATTTTATTTCCAATTTCTTCGTAAATAAAGCGTAAATACATAAAATAACACAAAAAAAGTTTGATTCGATTATCTGGGGTGAGATATTTTTGAAATCCCCGGATGCTGTCCGATTGAGCTATAAAATTTCATAGATTCTATTTTCGTTGTAACTTTGTGCGAAAATTTAAGATGACCATTTTGATTGATATCTTCCCTCTTGAGCACTCCTAGTTCTCCATACAAACTTTGGTTTTGAACTGTGAAGCCCCGTTTCATTTTTTTTAAAAGCCAGGCATTTCCTGGAACCCCAAACTTTCGGCATTTCTTTATTGTTCTGTTCACATTTTTTAAAATTTTGTTTCACATTATAATGCGGGAACTATTAATCACAATATATTTAATTATTTAAATCAAATTTCTGGTTCTTACTTCTCCTTTTGAAATAAATAACCAGCTCTCCATTTTATATTTACATAGATTGCGTTGAAAAAGTTTTCATATCAGAATACATCAGGCTCGAGATTAGAAACGCAACTTCATAATTTCCTCTGATGAATTACAAAGATTCAGTCTGAAAGTCACCAACGAATTTCCACCCATCGACATTGTGTCTTCTTTAAATGAACAGAACCAGTGCAGCTACCCGGCCTCGAGTCGCTTCCAGTATGACTTTTTCCATCAGCAACTTTGCGATAACATAAAAACGTCCCCACCGCTCACAGTTAAAAGCCCAACCATTGTTCGTACATATTTTTGCACCAAATCCAACAGACGGAAGGCCTCCAAGTGCGGGACCAACCGCACCCACTTGCAAGAGTCAAGAGAAGGAGAAAGAGAGAGTTAAACCCGGCGCTGAAAAGCCGGATTCATTTAAATATGATGGATTCATCGGGCTCTGGCGCCAACATGTTAATATTTCAAAATTTGTGGCAAACTATTTCATTTTTTTTACGCCGCTACATAAAACATGCGGGGGTACGTTCCATCGGTTCCGTCCGGTTAGCTTTCGTTGGTCGTTGGTAGTTGTAACTACCGGAGTCGGATTCATGGAACAAAATCGGCTAAGGGTTAGCCTAGGCTAGCCTGGTCAGCTTGGACCACGGACGGACCGGAATTTTAGCAGGAAGTGAAATTTATGTTCCAAATGATAAAAATGTCAGAACATTTCGTTGGTTTTTTTCTCCCAGGATGTTTTCCTACTGCCCTCTTACCGGTTGGTGCTTCCAACGTTGCCGTTTGACAACAAAAAAAAACTAACTACGGAACGGAACCTTAGATTCAGAGAAAGGATGTTTATGTTCAGCGTGCTGGTCGTTGGTTGATGGAGCTTCCACGTTGACACACGAAGTGCGCCAATCCTCGCCTCAACAGCAGTCTGCAGCGAAGGAGTACACCAGAGTAGCAAACAATTATCGTAAATTGTTGAGTGTCGAGAAGACAGCGAAACATCGGAGATTTATGCCGTGATAATTTTCAGCAATGGGAGGACAGTTAGTGTGCTGTTACAAACTGGATGCAGTCGAGTTGTGACATCAAGTTCTGGGGGCCTGATTTGTAAAAGTTTTGGTTCGGTTTGCGCTACACAAAAATTGATGGATTAGTCAAAAGAAATATGCTGGAAATATTCATGGCTGTAATTGAATCAAATATATAGAAATTTCAGTAAAAACAAAACAAAGATCTCTTTGATAAATTAGTTATGGGATTTGGGCTTCGAATTCGTCTCATCAATATCCGACACTAACTTAGTGACAGGACTACTCAGGAACACAAAACGTGTCTCAGTTTTTTGGAGCTAGCGTCAATCCGGCGCTTTATTGTTCCTGTCACTAAGCTAGTGTTGGATTCTGATGAGACGAAGTCTAAACATAAATTTAATAAATAATTTAGTTATAGACTATGTGTTCTTCACGCGCAAAGACGGTTTTAAACAATTTTCTCCTTAAAGGAGAAAAATACTTTTCGTTCATTTCTAGATTTGTCAGTGCTTTCTTGTAAACAAGTTTCACGAAACATTGATATTCTTCATGCTTTGAAAATCATATTCTATTAAAAATCCTTTTCGTGTTATCCACTTCAAAAATGTTCATCGACGAAAGTTTCAAAGAGAAAGTGAGCCATTAAACGGAACGGGAACCACCCCCTCCAACGTGGCATAAATACGAATGTCAGAATAGAATCAAGTCTCATGTTACGCCTAGTCAAGTAAGAATCGTAACTCAAAAAACCGGACGAGTATATTTAAGGCCAGAAACTAAAACTGTTTGTTTTACGGATGGTGGTGGAGCTCCTCTAGTTCGGATTGGATTGTTGTCAGTGGGGAAGGGAAGGTGGAAAAGGTCAATTTAATAAGAAATACGACACCTGTGAAGGGTGGCAAACAGAACTTTATTCGTTGGGTATGTGTGTGATACAGTCGGTTAGAATTATTTACGGATCGACAGTTTATTTTTAATGAGTTTTCTGTGGCTTTCGTGTGCTTCGATGGGGCGGAATGGAAGCGTCCCCTTACGAAATATCGTAATACCACACTATCTGGTAATTATCTAGACGAAAAAAGGGAACCCGGATGGGATTGTTTCCTAGTTTCGTTCCCGTTGCGGTAAACTAATGAAAAACTAAAACTTGTATCCTGTTGGTTTATTACGGCAACCGCAATCAATAAAAGATGTTGAATGTCACGGCGAAGCACGTGTAGGTGTTTGGAATTCCCATTTCGACATTCATTCAAATTATACTCACAAGAACGATTTCCACAATTGCCACTGCATTCACGATTTTGAGACGGACATTTTTCTTCAATGACATGAAACTTTTTTCAACGGTATCCCAGTCGACACGAAATCCCCGCAGATTATGATTCATATGCATTTCGAATATGAATTGGAACTACGTGGGTGAGCCAGCAGTTCTGAGCTCACGAACGAGGACAACGGAGTGGGTTAAAAAGGTTAGTCTGGCTAGAATCCACTGCAAACCTCTATCCGGAGAGGGTCCAATAAAACGATTGAAGAAAGTAGAAGAAAAAAACGCATACCTACTGCGAACTACTGTCTGGGGATCACGTAAAGCTCTTGCAACAGGAGAGACGATATTTCCGCAATTGTCGTCTGGGTGAATTGAGCTGAGCCTGGTGAAATTCCCTGGCGCTAGTGGGCACAGACTGGAGGGTAACAACTTTCACTCTTTCCGTGCGACTGAAAGTACGACAGTTCACAGGGTGGCGTGGAATAAAATGCGTAGCTGGTCAGTTTTCGATTGCTATAGGATTTTAAAGCTCTGGTGAAGTTTTGGATTCTTGGACTTTTGGTTTTTTGTTGACTCTTATCGTCTCGCTAGAACAGCTTTGAACAATTTGATTTGTGAATCATCATCAAATGGCTTCACAACCATGAGATATAGTTTTCTAAGGTCATTCCAAGAATTATCCCATATTGCCAGTGCTTCATTGCTATGCAGAAATAGTATCCCAGAACTGGAACACACTTCTGGTTAACCGAATGAGCGGAAACTAAATGTGAATGAGTTCTAAAAGTGCCCAAATCAAATGAATATTACAATTTAAATGTAATATTTTCATAGATTATACATGCATTTTGTACGGATCTGTCTTCAGGTTTTGGAGATAAAGGTTGATAAGTGCACACACGGATAGGATTTCCCTAAACCAGCACCAACTATAATAACAAAATAATGGTTCAAACTCTATTGACATGGGCTTTAACATACCAGGATTGCCTAGTCTACTTAATTGGTGGACAAAATAGACCACTAGGTCACATTGACTACTTCAGACTTCGAACGATTTCATGCACAACAACACATTTTCCTATATAATGAGTTCATATCTTTTGCATGCACGGTGTCTCTGATAGAAAATATTTAAACAAAAAAATCAGTATCGCTAAACTTCTCACTAATCGAAAGTTTAGATGCTCCTCTTTCATCTGAGTATAACTTTGAAATATTCTATCGGGGGTCTAGAACTTTTTTTTTTAACATTTAGACAATGATTTTTTAGATAAATTTTCAATTTGGAGCTCAAAACAGATATCTCCCTTTAGGAGGTTTAATCAGTGAACACACACTGTCAGAGGAACGGATTTGTAAAGTTAATGAAAACCTTCGAAGACACCATTTAGCCAGTTTCGCGTTGATAATTAGATTTCTTGAAATTCGCAAAACAAACCATCAATTTTTTTTTGTAACTACAATTAGCAAGGGACTGGAAGGTGAAATATTATTCAAATATTAAGAGCCATAGTACTCAAGGAAGAGCAAGGATTTGAAATAAGAAAGTTTGCAGCGCAGGAGTCAGGATCTTTTGGCATTAAATGCGAATCACCTGAGCTTCAATTTATTTTTCTTCGAAATATATTTTTGCTCGGGGTTCCTATGTACCTGATGTTACATTCAAAATTCTATCATTGTTCTATGGATGCTTCGAACAATTTTGTCTCAATTAGATTTGTTTTCGTTTTTAGTTTCGTTGAAAATCACGAGTTTAATCACGATCGAAAGACTATCCTTTTAGAAACACATCAGATCAGTGGTCCACGTATTAGTAAAAAAATAATATTTTCCGCAAAATCATTTCATGTTTTATTTTGTAGTCAGCGAGAAAATGTTTGGAAGCAGCAGGGTGTTATCTGTTTTTAGGAATTGTATATTTGTTCAAAGTAGCAATTCTATTATAGGAAATATGGGAAAGTTGGAATTTTGAAGTTCACTTTATCAGGTACTTCGATATCATTAATCGACGAAACAAAGGATCTAAATACATCAAAGAATGGTCAAATGGTCTGAGAAATTCGAAAATTTTGAATAATCAAATGGTCGGAAAACAACCCCAAACAAAAAAAACTCTGATAATAGAAAATACAAACAAAATAGTATTGTTTCGCGGATTTCAAGAATTTCTAAAAAGTTATGATAACAGGTTTATGACCCTAAGTTAACCCAAAACACATCTGTTCAGGTCTTTTCGCAACTCGATGGATGCGAATAATTGCAACGATTTTTATATAGTAGTATTTTCAAGGTAAAATATAATAATATTTTAGTGTATTGATCGCAAATCCAAAGAGAAAGTATTCAAAATTTCAACCAATTTCGGAAAGTTAATTCACAAAGATAGATTTATCTCACTTACCATTGAAGTAGGAAGCAGATATTAAGAAGTAAGAAGTAGATACTAGGTCAATGTTCCTATAACATATGTACTAACAAAAACTGTAATTATTCAAGTCGACATACATAAAAATGACTTCTCGATCAGAGGGATGGTCGTTTGTGAAAAAGTTCTCTAAATTTAAATATCAAGCAAAAAGTACGTAAACATAACTATGTAATTGAATTCAACGAACACAATACAAATACATAATAAACTGAAAATTTATATTCTGATACCAATTATTCATAAAGGTTAAAAAATGTTAGTATTTTAGATCAACGTACAAATGAGTAAAAGTATCCATATTATACAGGGTGTTTAGTTCATGGTTAAGAACCTCTCGGGGGGGGGGGGGGGGGTGATAGACTGTCATATTTGGAGAAAAAAAAATGTTCTACACATACCATCAAATCTCAACCGTTACAGAGTTATTGAAATTTATGTGTAAAAAACTTATTTGTCTTAAAATACCTCTAACTCAAAAACCATACTTTGTATTTCAAATATTTTAGGTCCACTGGGAAGGTGAGAAAATTTCGCATTAAGTGATGCCCTCAAATAATTCAGTTAATGAGTTTAAGTAGCCTTTTCAAAGCAATTTAGTGAAAATTAAACAATTTTAAACGATTTTTCGTTCATTTCTTGAAAATCCTAATAGTTAACCTCATCATTTTAATAATCCAGATTGTTAGTCTTGAAGAGCTGCATAATTCGTTCTTTGACATGATACACTTACCTTTTCTTATTTTCATGAGTTTGGGTTATTCAACTTGGATATTTTTATCTCATTTTCACTAATACCAGCTCTAATTGGAAAAGTATGGCACTTATTGTACTTTTTTTCATTTTATTCGAAAACCAGGAAAATTTTACATAGAAAAATGTATTAATACCTTTCAGTTAAGTGAATTTAGTATTCTTTTAGAAGTGATTTAGTTTAAAGTTAGTGCTATTATTAGCATTTTCGTTAATTTTCTTAAAATAGTAAATAATAAAAACCACCATTATTATTATGTAAATAATGCATCTCAGCAAGTTCTATAGTTCTTTCTTTGACTACATTCAATTATCTCTTTTGGTTTCGACGCAAAATCGTTTTTATCACATTGTTTCATATGCAAAAATAACGATTTCGAACCCACTACATTTGTGGCGAGGTCATGCTGTGTTAACTATTAAATAACAGCAAAATGAAAAGAGATATAGACAAAGTGCCAAATAAAAAGTTATAGAGAATATTAAGGGGCATCAAATGAACATTAGTAACGATAAATTTTGTTGATTAATAATTAGAATAATTAAAAAACTCTCCAAAAAACACAAATTTTGAGTTATTTCGTTAGTAAAAAATCATTTAGTACACTTAACTAAAAGATATTTGTACATACACTGATAGGACATTTTCTCAGCTTTACAATAAAATCTTGTAAATAAAGATATAAAGCATATTTTTCAGATTAGAGCCTCTTAAGCACTTGTAAGTCGGTTACAGGAAAAGTATAGTAATGAAATTACAAAGAAATGAGAAGAGATAGGAATATGTCGTCCAAAAACAAATTATGAATCGTCCTAAAACCCAACTTTTGGATAATGGATATTGCTATAATCATACTTCATTATTTCGAGAAAATTAGCAAAAACCTCCTCAAAAACACTAATTTTTAACTACTTTACAGCTAAAAGGTAATTAAAACTAATTAACTAAAAGATATAAGAACACCATTGAATAGAAAATTTTCTCACCTTTCGAATGGAACTAAAAGATTTAAACTACAATGTATACTTTTAAAGTTAGAGGTATTCTAAGACAAATAAGTTTTTTACACAAAAAGTTCAATAACTCTGTATCGGTTGAGATTTGGTGGTATGTGTAGAACAATTTTTTTCTCCAAATATGACAGTCTATCACCCCCCGAGAGGTTCTTAACCATGAACCAAACACCCTGTATAAACATAAGTATTTATTTTGTTAAAATAAAAATAATTCTGGACCCTTTGGAAGAACGATTCAAAATTTGTCTCTTTTAAAAAAGAAGCGAGTTTCCGGATAGTGAGTAAATCAGTGATATTGATTTGTTTGTGGTAATAATAGTGAAATATCTTCTCTTCAAAAATAATCATCAAAGCGTTAAAAAAACCCCGTTAGAACATTTCAAATCTAGTCTCCTATGAAAGAGGAGTATCTAAGCTTTCGATTAGAGAGTACTTGAGCGATACTGATTTTTTTGTATAAATATTGTTGTACCAGAGACACCGTGTATGTTTTATTGTGTAATTAATTACATTGTTTTATACTTTTTAATCTGTACTCTACTTTTTCCCTTTTTATGTCGTCTCTCCTTCGTTTACTTTCTTCTGTTTCAATCTCTTTTCCTATTTTCAAATTCTGGCGTTCAGCGGCTCGCATTTTCTTTGCTCCTGCTGTTTAAATTTTTTCTTGTTTAAAGTGTATTTCATCCAATCACTCCTTAGGGACGATTAGGGTTCGCAGTACCTTTTATGGCGAAAACCGGTACTACGGTACTGTAGCCCTCAGTACCGGTAAAGTACCGGTGCTCGAACATTTTTTTTTAAAAAATCGAAAAAGCTTCAAATTAAAAATGAATGCTCAAACTGATAACCTTATTGTCAGATGATTGATTTGTGCTGATCAAAAAAACATGTTAATAGTTTTTAATTGTTTCGGAATGGCATGACTCATTTCAGCAGAAGATATTTTTCGTATGCGGCACCTTCTTTTATTTCGAAATTTAGGCCACTTTGAAATCAATAACTACTAAGCGAAGCGACTTTCGTCGACTTCAACAGATTGTAAATGTTAACAACAGTGAATCAAACCGAGAATGGCCCATCGGTACCGGTATTACCGGTACCATAACCCTAGGGTCGATTCATGAATTACGTAACACTTTAAGGGGGAGGGGAACGATAAAATGTGAAATGTGGGAGAGATGGAGTAAACTAGAAAGTTACATAATATGATTTTACTGAAGAAGTATCTTTTAAGGTATTTGTTACGTACTATTTGAGGGGGGATAAAGAAAATTGTGACTATTTGTTGCATGTGTTATGGCTGTTCGGCCATCTATGGAAGCTGTCCTTCAATGTCAGCTTCTTTCACCGAACAGCCTAGAAAAGCAGTGTAGTGTCGGTAGTGGTTGTTTCAACCGGCTAAGAATTACACTATGGACTACCTGTTCCAGTGGTAAAAATCCACCAAACAGGGAACCCCAATAGTGTCATGCGACCCGTGCTATGGGTAAAATTGTTGAGGGTTTAAAACATTCTCAATGGCGAACGGAGCCTGGGAAGAGTTGGGCAAACTCCCCAGTATGCTGCATTACGCAGCGGAACGTTCACTCTACACACCGAAGTTTTTTCACCGATGATCCACTTAATTTTGCCGAATTTTTGTTGGCTGGGGGTTTGCTGAGACTCTCGGCTGAGGGTAGTTCGGTGAAGTTTTGTTGAGTTTCGATTATCAAATTTCGATGTGTACATATGAACCTGCCCAGAGGCCTTGTGATATCCGGCCAAGAATTGAACCACTGGGGTCCTGCTCCCACGTCGTAGGAGGCGACTGAAAGTAGGAGACCCTAAGTCAGGGTGTAGTTCCGTGCCGAGGACTTAATGACTGGAGGGTCTAAAATATGCCAGTCGCGCACGGAGCATTTTGGGTTTTGCCCTTACTGTGTTATGCGAATCTCTGACACAGTGGACCATTATTTTCTTCACAAATCGTGGGAATCAAATGATCGTGTCCCATTTGAACCTGATATGGCTCGCTATATGCGTTAACATCCCAACTCGCTTGGTGTCCTCGAGTTGTTGTGCAATTTATGTTGGAGATGAAATGTACAGTTCTCTAATCAACAATGGTTAGAATAGCACAAATCAATCTCCAACATAAACGTACAGCAATTATGAATTTATCTCGACTCATGCAGGAAGGTAAAGCTTCCATAGCATTGGTTCAAGAACCGTATTTCCATAAAGAAAACTTCTATTTTGGAAAGTTACTTAACACTGCCTTCATTGCTTACAACAGACAGGCATGACTAACCTACGTGAAATGCCTCGTGCTTGCATTCTTTCAAATAAGACTATTGACGCGTCTAATATCGGAGCTCACAACTCGCGATATCTGTGTTGTCACAGTCGGACTGACTGGTGGAAACGTAGACAAAAAATATATATATATATATATATTGTTCAGCATATCTACCGCATAACGTGTCATCTCCTTCTGATGATTTTAAAAGCGTTGTATCATATTGTAGCAGAAATGGGCTTCCGCTCATTATCGGCAGTGATGCGAATGCTCATCACATCATTTGGGGCAGCTCGGACATCAATCTGAGAGGCTCTGAACTGATGGAGTACATAAGTAGTACAAATCTCCATATTCTGAATGTGGGAAACCGACCAACTTTTGCGAGGTCTGGGAGGGAGGAGGTGTTAGACATAACACTTTGCTCTGATAGAATTTTGCATGAACTGGGAAATTGGCAGGTTCCAAATGAAACTGAACCGTCTCTATCCGATCATAAATATATATTTTTCGATCATTTTGATGTCACATTCAATGTGGTGACATATCGTAATCCTAAATCTATAAACTGGGACCTCTTTTTAGAAAACTTGGCGACTAAATTTCATGGATATTTTCCAACAATTAATCAACTAGACGACTTAGATGACGTCGTGGATACGACAAACTCATTCATATTAGCATTCTACGGAGAAGCTTGTCCACTTCGTACTGTTAAAACGACTAGGGGAACCCCGTGGTACTTTGCTCCATACAAATCACCCGGAAAAGATGGAATACTTCCCGTGCTACAGCATGATATTCTTAAACATATCTTGAAAAAGATTTTGCTTTACAGTCTTGCTACCGTGTATATCCCGAAAGCATGGCGAAAAATAACTGTTAAATTTATTCCCAAAGGGGGGCGCTCAAGCTATGAAGAAGCCAAGAGTTTTAGGCCTATCAGCTTAAGTTCTTTTCTTCTGAAAGCTTTGGAACGGATAATCGATCATCACATCAGGAACGTTAGTTTAGTTGAATACCCATTGCACAAAATGCAACATGCATATCAGTGTGGGAAATCCTCGATAACTCTGCTTCACGATGTTGTTTACAACATTGAGAAAGCCTTCTCGCTCAAGCAATCTAGCTTGGGTGTATTCCTAAATATTGAGGGTGCTTTTGACAATGTGTCCTTCCAGTCTATACTGGAAGCGACGCGCGGTCATGGGATACCTGCATGTATCTCGGGTTGGATAAACGCAATGCTTAGTAACCGCATACTTTGCTCGTCACTACGACAGGCTGAGATACGGAAGTTGAGTATTTGAGGTTGTCTTCAGGGCGGCGTTCTGTCACCTTTGTTATGGAACTTAGTAGCTGACGGCTTGTTGAAGAAACTCAATGAGCTTGGATTTCCGACCTACGGGTTTGCTGACGATTACCAAATACTAATTACTGGATTTTGCATCGGAACAATCTTTGACTTATTGCAACAGGCATTAAGAGCTGTCGAACAGTGGTGTCGACAAGTTAAACTATCAGTTAACCCAAGCAAAACTTCAATGATTCTTTTCACGAAGAAGCGAATAACAACCGGGGTTCGTCCCTTGCAGTTCTTTGATTCTGAGCTACTGTGCGCAGATCAAGTCAAATACGTTGGAGTCATATTGGATTCCAAACTTAATTGGTCTGCTCACATTGAGTTCAGAGTCAAGAAAGCGTGCATGGCCTTCGGGCAGTGCAGACGAACTTTTGGAAAGACCTGGGGTCTCAAACCTAAATACATCTATTGGATTTACACGACAATTGTACGTCCAATACTGTCATACGGATGCCTTGTGTGGTGGCAGAGGGGAGAGGTGGTGACAGTCCAGTCAAAGCTAAACCATCTGCAAAGAATGGCGCTCATGGCGTTGACTGGTGCTTTCACCACGACTCCGACTGCTGCTCTTGAGGCACTTCTAAATATCAAACCATTACACATACATGGTTACATGGGGTGAAGATATTCTTGCTCCCAGCGATATTACACTCACATGTAGTTTTCCTTACAGGACATTTCATGTGAAGATTCCCTCTCGAGAGGAGTGGTTGTCTGGCTTTATGGAAAGACAACAACAAACGCAAGTGGTTTGTTACACTGACGGTTCTCTGATGGAGGGACGTGCTGGTGCTGGTGTCTACTGTCGTGAAATGAGATTGGAACAATCTCACTCACTAGGTAGATACTGTACTGTATTCCAAGCAGAAATCTTTGCGATTATGTGCGGGGTGCAATCGACCCTTCAACTGAGTTTGTCCGGCAGAGTTATAAATCATAACACCTCATAGGTTAAAAATCTATTGAAATTAACATCAAATTACTTCGATTCGCTGGCCTAGATCACTGATGGTGAATCAAAGATTCTTAGAATAAATTGTCCACTATCGATAATTCCTGAATTCTTGGGTTCTCGACATATTCCAGAACGGTAATGATTGAACCAATTTTCACTAATCTTGTCTCAAATGGAAGGTTTAATATGCAGTTGGGTGTTGCATCCTACCATCCACCGTTCCCCCTCTTTCCTTTCACACCCAACCCCAACTCTGCATTTCAAAGTATGTTAACATGAAGGCAACATTGAACTCATGCTGATTAAGCTAATTAAATATTATATATTTGTTTGTTTCAAGAGTGTCAGCGTCGACATGGTGCTCATCAGGTTTGTGGCAGTCTTCTTTTTTATTATTATTTATTTTTATTTATTTGGAGCAGGGAAAAGCCCCATGATGTGCCCATTTTGAGCTCAGTCTCCAGAAGGCATAAAATCTCCTCTTCTTTTCGAATTTGAGTTGAAGTACATTACGTTTTACTTGACATTGCATCTTTTTTTAACTGCGACACTTTCCAGTAAGCCTAAGCTCTATTAAGGAAGTGTATACATTGTAAATTCACTTATTAAATATTATGCTTCATTATCTTAATAAATTAAACTTCAAATGAACGATCGTTAGTGGCTGGCATTGATGAGTGGTGGGTGGCGAGGATTATCGGGTGGCGACGAGTGGTGGGTGGCAAACCTTGTACGGAGATATCGGGCGAGAAAAAAAACAGAAACGGTATGAGTATATGGTGGCATGTTTATGACAGGTACTGCAAAATTCTGTCTTTAATACTGCTTCTCAGTAAACGTTTGAAGGCAATTAGGTTGGGTGCGTTCTTACACTGGTTGGAAAATGTGTTATAAAGCTTACTACCCATATAAGTAAATTTTTTTGTCCGAAGTCTGTGTTCGGCCTAACTAGGAAAAAGGTTTCAGCCTGTCTGGAAGTACGGTCGTGTTGGATTCTGCTTAGTACAATGTTGTGATGTATTGATTTATTGGTTGCGATTTTCCGCATATTAATGAGTATTTGGAACTCGTATAATGCTCGTATGGGAAAAATGGTATCGTTGACATCGGAGTATAGGTGGTTTGTGGGGTACAAATGTGGTTTTTGGTATACAATTTTTAAGCATCGATTCTGGATCACTTGTAACTCCCGGAGGTTGGATCGGCTGGCGGCTCCCCAGTTAGCTATCAAATATTGTAACCTTGAGTGAATTAGCGATAGGTACAACTGCTTAACCCAGTTTTTTGGTATGAATGCTGAGACTTTTCGAAGAATTCCACAGAATGAGCTGAGTTTATTTGTCAATGCTGCTATATGTCCAACCCAGCTCATCGTTGAGTCTAGCGTGAGACCCAGGAATGTGTATTCAGGTACTTCTTCGATTATCTGTCCATGAACTTCGATCGGGGGGCGATCCCCAACTTGTCTTCTAGGGGAATGAATTATCATGTGTTTCGTTTTTCCTAGATTCAGCGATAGCACATTGACCTCAAAGTAGGTTTTTAGCAATTGTAAGTCTTCTTTGATTTGTTGATGCACAATTTCTCAGGAATCTCCGGTGTACAGTACCGATGTATCATCAGCGAATAAACGAAGCTTACCTCTTAATTTCAATCTTAACATGTCATTTATGAAAAGCAGAAACAGCACTGGGCCTAAGTTACTACCTTGCGGCACGCCGGTTGTTATTGGGTGCATGGAACTTTTGCAGTTTCCAATTGAAACGAATTGATAGATAACTTGCAATAAGGGATTTTGCGGTACCTCTAAACCCATAGAACTCGACCTTCTCGATGAGAATATCGTGATCGATCGTGTCGAAAGCTTTCTTGAGATCGATGAACAGCGCTCCAACTATTTTCCTGTTATCCAGCGCATCGTATATACTTTCTACCAGGTCGCGTAAAGCAGACATAAATCCGTGCTGATGTGCGTATAGCAGGTTGAAATGGTTAGTGTAATTCACGATTCTAGCGACGATGAGCGTTTCTTTAATTTTGTCCAGGACTGATAAAGTTGATATTGGACGGTAATTATTCAAATTCTTGACATCTCCAGATTTGAAAATTGGGAGAACACGTGTTACTTTTAAGCAGTCCGGATAAACACCAGTTTCTATAATCTGATTAAAAACTTCCACCAATAGGTTTGTGAAAAAAATATGGTGATGTTTGACGAAGGCAACTGGTATATTATCGGGACCAGCGGATTTTAGAGTCCATGTTCTTAATTAGCAGTATAATTTCGTTCGCGGTGGCTGGGTTTAAACACATAGAAGCACTGTGCGTTGTGAGTGTACCCAGTCTGGATATCGCGGTCACTGTTTATATTCGCTGCCAGTTTTTTTTCCCACATCGCAGAAAAACGCTTTGAACGCATTGCAGATTAGGCTCATATATATTTACAATGTTTGGTAAGAATGTAATAGATATTTCCACAATGTTATATTGAATATAACCATAGCTTCGATAAATGAGAAAGACACAATTTCACCACTTGGTGGATTAAAACAGGTTTTTTTGTTCGATCACAGTAAGCCATCCTTAATTTTAATTTTTATCAGATTGTGGGGAATATTCATACGAACAATTCCTTCAAAGACATCCTGTGAATATATTCGATGGTTTGGACGATAATTGACTAGATAATTAAGTTCACGTTTTTGGGGTTTCCGATTGCTGTGCATGGTGTTTGATCGGACAAGCCCAGTCGCCTGTTGAAAGGCACTACGTAGTGTACCTCTATCACCAGTGTAGCGGACTTATCAGTCTGCTCAACTGGCCATGGAAACACACAGCGCAGTGCTCTTCGGCTGTGTGTTTCAACAGGCTTGTCTGACCAACTCTGTTCCTTAAATAGTTGACGACGTCATTCATAGAAGAGTACCGCTCTAGGTACATAAATCTGTTGTGCCAGACTTATGAAGCGCTGTGTGCAAATGCGTGGTATTTTGACTATGTTATACAGTAATGTTTCGATTATATCACGGTCGGTCTGTATTTTAGCGTGATATAATTGAAGCGTGATATATTCAAAACAAAACAAAAAAAAAAATACATTCAAGCATTAATCCATGTATTTATATTAACAAGAAGTTTTAAAAAGTTAAAGTTAGTCAAAAAAATAAATCATAGTAGGGTTAGTATGTTTCTATTATCACACTACCCATTTGAAGTCGTTGGTTAGAGCAGCGTCCGACATCTTTGTTCAACGCATTGGGTCAAATGGATAATTTTTTCCCACACAGTTTCTCTTTTTCGTATCCCGTACTGTTTATTAAAATTGTTGAACCACCCAAAACTAAACTTGAAAAAATCTGGCACGTTAAGGTTTTGGGCAAATATCATGACTATTAAATCAGTGTATTCGAAGGGCCTACGATTCAGTTCTCGTTGTTTCAACATCCATAGAAATAGTCCCATATCCAATCGTTGATGTTGTTCTTGCAAAAAAAAAAGTATTCACATCAATTCAAGAGAAAACGCATATCTCGGCATACCTACCATATCTTGCGTAACTTGTTTTTCTCATTTTTGTTAGATTTTCCTGCCGATAACTAACAATTAAGCGAATAAAAAAGAAGTCGATTTTTTTACCCGCTGCACCAGACACCTCCTTAAGGACACGGCAAATAAGTTACGAAGAATTCAAAACAAAAATTGGAATCAGCCGAAAGATGTTTGGCCTATCCTAGTCATTGCAACAAAGCTTTTGGTAAAACATGATTTTGAGATTATTCACGTTTAAAGCTTCGCGCCTCGCCCTCTGCCCACGGTGAACAACGCCATAACTTTGCTTCTACTACTTAGGCCTCTATAAAAATTTAAGATATATTCTAAAGAATCTATACTTTAAGATAAAAGAATAAAAAAAGTTTGACTTTTTGACCGACCTCATCATATATAAACCCTTAACGCAATAGTCCGAAACCCAATAATAGGCTCATTACCCTACATGTAAATCAGCAAATCAATTGTAAAAATATCTTAAAAGTGCCAGGACACAACCTGTGGCTTAATTGGATCAAAACGTAGTGTGCCTTGTCTGTTTTTCAAAAAGCGTGATATAATCGAGGGTGATATAAACGAGTATTGATATAAACGCATAGTGATATAATCGAAACATTACTGTACATTATTTAAATTTGTATATTTAAATGTTATTTAAGAAATATTTCTGAGCGATATGCGCAAAAAATTCAAAAAATGTTCGTGGGATTGCTAAATTATAGGCGTTAAAAGCCTAATTACTTTTCGTTACATACCATTTTTGTTGAATTTGGAAAGTGCACCTACATATCGAAAACAAAGACGTAGTCATAGGTCAAAAAGTTATAAAATTAATAGAATAAATTAATATAAGTGAAATTAACATATTGGATTAAATGTATTCAATGAAAAATTAAGAATATAGTGAGATCGTTAAAATAAAAAAAAAACTGAATAAAATGTATGAGCTGTAAAAAAAAAATAAAATGCAGAAAATGAAAGCAGTAAAATAGAATAAGTTAAATGAATGATATTAATAAAATGCATGACAAGAATACAGTGACCAGAACGAATCCAGAGATTGAAATGAAAAAATATATAAAATGAACAAAATAAATTAAAAGAATTCTGAATAACATAAATGATTAAAATGATGATGATTTAACTAAAGTAAATAAATAAAACGAATTGGACAAATTTGAGAATTATTGTTTTAGACAATTTTGTAATATTTGTGAATATTTCATTGTTTGAAGAATGGCTAGTTTGGCGACGTCGTTTAAGATTATCTGTGCACTGCGGTGTATACACTGGAGTGTACATTTGAGTGTGCTCTTTGGTTCGTTTTCTTCTGGCAAGCGGTAGGGCGGGCGCGGATTCGTTGTCGGTTTTTTCATAAGTGACAATTGCAGGATTATTAGGATAATTACCCGATCAGAACATCATAACAGAAAGCTATCAAATTTATATCTCATGTAGATATTTATTACTCTCTGTGTTATCTTTATGATATACCGAGCAGGAATGCAAGAAAATTTATATCAAGATTATATCTTCTGGTGCTATCATTGGATTAATAATATGATATTAATGTACGCATACAACGATGATGTTACAGTAAGTTATATATTATTTCACAATCATCTTTGAATGCTAACGGTTACACAAATGACAGTCTATTTGCTTATACACTGAAGTCTCTTTTTATGCGTCGAAATTCAACTTTTTAAAGCGAATTTCCGAAGTTTTTGATTTTTTTTTATTTGGATTTTCAAAATTCTGTGTTTTGAGTATAGACATGTTTTATATGCAAGTGGTCGGAGAACTTGTCAGTAAGGTGTTTGATGACACTTGCCTATTTTCTGAGACACTCGTCTGACACATTACGTCGAGTAGGAGGTAGTATGAAACAGTCCACATGAAATGAAGAAACGCGAATTGAAATCAAAAAGCATTTTAAAACTAGTTTTTAT
The DNA here is from genome assembly GCF_030247195.1 of Topomyia yanbarensis. Lineage (NCBI taxonomy): Eukaryota > Metazoa > Arthropoda > Insecta > Diptera > Culicidae > Topomyia > Topomyia yanbarensis. The sequence continues at coordinate 24,902,663 of NC_080671.1, forward strand.
GGCTTAGTCAAATGAGTATATAATTAATTTTCCTCTAATCTAAAGTGCATATTGCGAAAACGAATTTTCAGGTCACAAAAACTATTTGATATATACTGATCTCCAAATATATATTATTCTGATCTCCAAAATTTTCGCAGCGTATTTTGAGGATATTGATAAGACTTTCAGTGCGATTTCTCCAATTTATGCGGGTTTTTATGAACACTCAAACCTTATCCAGTTTGTGGGTTCCTAGGTTGTGCGTTTTTTGAAGTTTTAAACTATCGCGACTTTTTTATTTTATCCTCCGCATAAAAAGTGTTTGAGTTTACTTGAGTATTATAACTCTTTATGCCCCGTAAGATAAATTTGATATTTAATGGTTGAACTGACAAGTGATTTCAATGCGTTTTAGATAATCCTTGAAATATCTAAAAACTTTAATGCAAAAATATTGTTAATTTCCTCCTTAAAATTTAATCGAATTTGGAAAAAAAAAATGTGTAACAGAAAAAACATGAAATATTCAAGAATCCGTCCCATCAAAGAAACATCAACAATTTCTCGATATAACTTCTGTGAAAGATTTTGCATTTCTAGCAATTTATTAGGTGCGAGATAATTGTACCGATTTGTTTAGTCTTTCCCACATCAAAAATGCCAAAAAGAGACAAAATAATGAAACCTCAAAACTCATATGTTGCTTTGAATTTACGAGGAATCCTGGATAAGATTTGTCGTATTCGCCGTAAAATAATGTACGTAAAATATCCGCTCAATGTTACCATGTCGCATCAACAATATTTTTAAAAACCGTGTAAAACACATTAACGTACAGGAGAAGCGCCAAAGCGCACTATTCGGGATCTAAAAATAGCCCCTCTTTCCTAATCTGAAAAGATATTATAAAGCTATTCAGTCTATCGTCATATAGGCAGCTGTATTAGTGAGTAAAACTTAATAAAAACAAAGCGTATGACACCAGGAAAACAAACAGCACGTAGGCTTGAGCAAAGTTCAATGTGTGCGTTCTGGAAACGTCTTCTGCATCTATAATCGTTTTGCCCTTGACGGATGCGTGGAATATTATGCTAACATTAAACATCAGTCGAAAACAACGTCGTTGGTTCATGCAGGAAACTTCCCCATCAAATTTAGAATACCCAGGTTCATTATCGACAAATAATAATCTGCGTGTCATATATTCACAATAACAATCAGCCAGCAGGTATGCAATCAATTTGGCAATGCTATAAAAGCTTTTGCTGCATGAAGCTTTTTGCTCCATAGCAAAAAGCGCCCTAATGTATGCTTTATTTTTCTCGTATTCTATTTTTAGACGTACACGCTAAAATCGTTGATATTATACAATAAGTATACAAGCTATGTTGGGGTCATTTAAGCTATCTCAAGTTGTTATGATCGTGTTATTTTTCTATCAACGTTTGTTATAAATTTTATATCAGTAGAGAATTTTTTGTTAGAATTTTTGTTATTTTAACACCTAACGGATTCTACTTTATAACAAAATTTGATAGGAAATTTTTCGTAACAAAATATCAGCATGAGTTATAATTGTGTTATTTCCTTCTGATCGGGTACACACTAAGAAACATGCATGGTTTGGGTTTGAATATATTATTATTTATAGAGCGTTCGCCTTAACGCTCTAATCCTGACATTTCCCTTCTACTGGTTTTTCACCATTGTGGAGTGGGTTTAATACGCCGTGGGGCAAAAAAGGGTTTGTTATTCGATTTGTCGCTTAATTTGCTTCATTTGTGAATGCCACGCTTTAATTTCCAAAAATGTGCAGCTAGACGAATATATTTTGATCTCATTATATGTGTAATGAAATATTCAATAATCGCAAGGGAAACACATGACTTGAATTTATATTCATTCTATTATCTTGAAGAAAGCCCTAGATGTTTGTATATTTTTAATTCCAATATACGCGTACCCAAGGAGCTTTTATTCTAAGGTGATACGATTATCAAAAACGCCGATATTGGTTTTCAAAACGACAGCTAACAACATTGTTTACTAGTTACTAGTGATGGAACCTTTGTGTTTGCTTGGATTTCTGGTTGCACACGAAGTTGTTTGCAGTCGTTTTTCTCCCCCGCTGCATATTGCACGCTTACCTCACTTCTCACCTAGCTACTGCGAAAACCGAATCACCTTAGCACTCTAAGCACCTTACGCGTACCATTATATCGAGATTTCCACCAGAAATACCGAAATAGCTGCAACCATGCACAAGACAGTAAAAATTGTAGCAACCGGATTAACAGCCTAAATTCTACTTTACTTCGGTTATGTCTCTGACATTACCCACCCATATTTCTACGCTGGACACAGGAATTTTCACAATATTTTTTTCTTTCTATTATTGTTTTTCGATTTACCAACTACGCGATTTCGGTTGAGAAAGAACAAAACTATGGGTATGTATACATTCCAAGTAACAATTGAAGTTTTATAGCACGCTACAAGTGCAATCTTAATTTTATGAATGGCTATAAAACCACAGACTAACAGCAGTGGCGGATCTAAAGGGAGGGTCTTGGGGGTCCGGACTCCCTCCGAAATGTTTTTACTTGTTGAGAAATTTCAAATTAGTTTCAATTTTATATAAGTTTCTATTTCAAAATCATTCCAAACCAAATTTGTCCAACATAACTGATATTCATTAAATATTGTTATTACGTATTTATAATTGTGCAATGTTCATTTTGAAATCGAAATTTCGGACCCCTCCCGAAATTTTTTTCTGGATCCGCCCCTGACTAACAGACATAACACTATGAGGAAATTCCCTTAAAATATCGATCCGACAATTTTCCCAGAACACTAGCTCCACCTTTTATTCACGGTCCCAAACATTCATTTGCTGGTGAGTTACCCCTCAGGCTTAGGAACAATTTTTCACTAGTGGACTATCCCCCATATGTTTGTTCATATGTCAGTGGCGCCATAATTTCAAATGCGGCCGCAGTCCAAACTACAAATACATTTAAAATGACCGTTAAAGCGGGCGAAGCATTGTTTTCGAGTGTTATGTCTGTTAGTCTATAATAAAACTACTATAAAAACCACAATTGTTACTGAGGATGCTAATTGTGTGACAAAGTCCTATAGCTTTATGGAAAATGTAGAGTTCATGCTAAAATTACCTAGAACTTTTGAACACTAGGACTTGCGGACTGTTTGTTTTTTAGGACATTCGAATTCAAATATTTAATATTATTTAGTGTACGATACAAAATAATAAAGTGGAGCTGATCACACCAATTCCCCTTGTACCAAGCACAACAACACGATGACGACAGTAGAACTAAGAATGTGCCTTTTATTGGCCACAGCGTACCGCATCGAAGGGCCAAGCCTAATTGAATTTAATCCGTCTCGAATTTATACGATTTTGGCATTAGGTCCCTATCGTCGACCGGTCTGTCGGTCGACGAATCGGCAAGCTCGGATTTTCGTTTGTTTGCGAGTAGTACATTTTTGCAAATCGCTTCCGTGCTTCCGGCAATCTACCGCATCTGCTTGTCTCGGTTTCATTCGGAGACCTGTTGTATGCTGGCCCGCAGGTGTTTCGACAAAAAGCAAAAGAACTGGTATTTTCTTGTCCACTTCCATAACTGCGGCAAATTAGCCGCAAGGAATGGTCCAACATATCCATTTGATCTCACGATAAGCTGCAGCAAAGGGGATTTGCTTGATGCTAATAAATGACGTCTGCAGGAAAAAAAAATGTTTCCGGATTGCGACTGTTTCGGAATCAACTTTTGATGTTGGACAGAAAACGGGCTCAGAACTGAACGCATCACTGTATCTTTTGTATGGTCAGTTATATATGGAGTTACCGCAGCAAAAATTGTTCTCTTCACCTTTGGATCATTTACATCTAGGATCGTACTAATTGGCTGATTTAGTAGTATGGTTTTGTTTAGAAATTGTGAGTTTCTAAATCACATTGACATTGAACTATTCTGACAGAAGTAACAAAAAAACCGTCACCCAATTTTCACATTTCCTACAACTCAAATCAGCTTCTGAATAAGAACTTATAATCTAGTTACCCGTAATTGTTAATACCCATAATTTAGTTATCACTATCAAATGCACCAATTTCCCGTAGGTTCACATCGTCAAGCGACAACCAACCTCGCAGCTCGGAACAGCAGCAGGCGCTGACAAAATGTTATCTCAAACTTTTCACCTCCCCCATTCTCCTTCAAAACCAGGATCGATGGTTGCTTGGTTGGTTGGTTGGTTCCGCTTCGGCGATTTCCCTCCAATCAACATTTTCTAAATTTGTACGTAGAGAGGTACCTACTTCGTCGCAGCTGCGGCGTCCGGTATCCTTGACAGTATCGGGACCGAAATCCGGCACGGGAGTCTCTAGTTTACCCAGGCGAACTCCGTGAAGCGCTCGCTGCTCGCCTGACAAGGTAATCATAATGCGGTGTTTTTCTAACAATATCAACGGTTGTTACGGTTTTCCAATCAAATCACTGCTGATGTGGTTTCGCTCGTTTCGCAATATGGGACTCTGTCTGGATACGCAGGGTGCTTGAAGTGGCAGCGAGTGAGTCAAAGTTGATTGAAAAGGACCCCTCTTCACCTATGCAGGGGTGGGTCTGGGAGAGACGGTGTATTTCGGATGGTTCCCTTATCAATGTTGAAACTTTGTCGACATCAATGCTTGGTGCGAGTGTTCCACTGTCAGTCAGTTTGTTCGACACATCCGAGTGTATGGCTTGGCCTGTCAAGAGTTCTATTGTTGGTCTGTGATGCGAACAGTTCGTTTATTACTAGGAGCTCAAGATTATTCTTGATGTAGCGAAACATGTCGAACAATAAAACTGACATTGCTAAGGGTTGTGGTAACGGAAAGGGGAGGGGTAGAACCCTCGAGAAAAGCTCATAAATTCAAACTCTATCACGAAAAGCTGATTGAGGATGAGTTTTATCTTGCGGCGATTTTGGAAGTTTTCACATATTGGATTTCTTTTTGATAAGTGAATTTATGTTGAGTCATGGAAAATTCGATTTTTCACAGTCACCGAATAGCATGATTCGATTGTTATTTTTATGGTACCATAGAGTTAACTGGAAAGAATGGCAGATTATTATTTCTTTTTTATCACTTTTAACAAGTGTTTAGAAAAAAACAGGGCAACACCTTTGTAGGATAAAAGAAATAGTATTCAAATTCGTATTCTTTAGAAAAATATATGTTGAACAGCTTATTATTATTATTATTACTTTTATTGGGGCTTTAACTACTAAAAAGAGAGTCATTACATTGCATTTAACAAAGTTGGCGATAAAGTTCTTTGCTTAGATATTGTGCTCAGAGGCGCCATCACCCGGACAGGGACTCGGAAGAACCTCTCCAGTTCGGGTGTGGCGGAGGGCCCTCTGATTGATGGTGGTAGGTAAGGTAGTAAGGTTTGCCTGTTCCACTTAGGGTGACGCGAGCTGATGGTGCGGATAAGTTGATTTCTACTTTAGCAATCCTTTTTCACCTGTCGCAAGTGGAGAGGTAAAGGTATCTTCCGGTCGACAGTAACACCAAGGATTTCCAGAATGTAATTGCGGTTCTAGCAAGTTTGATTGGTCTGCCGGTGGCCATAGGTGGATGGGTATTGCATCGGGTATCGATGGTCAAGAAGATCTTGTTCCTCAAGAAGAGTCATCAGGCGTCTGTTTACCGTTCTTTCCATCGTTTTCCCGATACTGGGGAGAAGAATGATAGGTTGGAGGTCATTCGGGTTTCTGGTTCCTTCGCATTTCTTCGGAATTGGGATCGTGAGTACGGTTCTTCAGCTGTCTGGGAAAGAGCCGTCTTCCCACATCCTATTGAATCCGCCTAAGAGCGCTCGCTTGTCAACCGAGGATAAATGCCGTTAAAGAGGATAGTCAACGTTGTTGAGCCCGGCAGAATTGTCCTTTACAGCGCTCAGTGCAGTTGCTAGTTCCACTCCAGAGAAAGTCTTGTTATAACCTTGGCTATCATGTGGTATGAATGTTGTAGGGGTGGCTTCTATGGTCCTCTTCGTTTTGAGGAAGGCAGGTGGGAAAGAGGAGTTCCCAAAAAGAAGAGCAAAGTGTTGACCGATATATAGTATTAGCAAATTCGGAGGGCTCAACTGTAATGGTACCATCGACCGCTTATGAGACGCCGTTTTGCCTTCTTTTGTCGCTTAAGGCACTGACCCTTCTCAAACGATCCTCAGTCGACGAATAAGAGCCGATCCCGTCCAGGGAGGAAGCCCAGCTGGTCTCCTTGGCTTTCTCGATGACCTGTCTGGCTTGGTTCCTGAGGCGGTGAAAATTCGCCGTTCTATCATCCCATCGGTGATATGGACGATTACCTTTAAAAGATCGAAGAGTTTTTCATCGATCTTTGATTGCCCTCGCTAATTCGCTGGGTTCCAACAATGAACCGCTCGGTTTAGTGGTGCTCTGCTGGTATGTATGGAATGTATGGTATGGAATATATGGTTTTGCAAGCTGTGTCATGACTTCTACAAGCTCCTACGGCGATTATCTGCGATCTCGATCGAGGGCATCCTAATCGCTTAGTAGATGGGGCAATCCACAAAATCATAGAGCCAACAGCAACGCCGCGACGTCGAAGGGGACATCGGATCATAGCAGACTACAACAGGGAAGTGATTGCTGTTGTATGTTTTACAAATATCATCACAACTTACAATTGTTTACTTGCGGAAAACACTAGAACGGTCTCCAAAACTTTTAAATGTAAAGGCGTTTTTTGCCCCTGGATCAATTTCGATTTGTGGACACTGATTAAAATCAAAAGTAATTATCTGAAACGAGTAAAAAATAACCCCAATGATGAAAACCTCAAAGCTCTTCTGCAACACATAACTAAAAAAGTTAATGTAATGAAAAAGCGGTGCAAAAAGGCCTACTTTGAAAACCTTCTATCCAACACAACTCATTCAAAACTTTGGAAAAATATTAATACCATTTTTGGTCTTTCAAAGTCGGATGTTCCCATCAGCCTAATTTGCAATGATATCAGAGTCACTGAGACTATAGAAGTATGTTATGTTTTCAACGAATATTTCTCTAGTATTGGCAAAAATTTGGCTGACAATATTCCCACGAGTCCCAACTCAAATCCTATTACAAATATACAACACGTCCAAGAAACAATCTTCTTGCGTCCTGCAACCATAAACAAAGTGATCCTTTTGATTAAAGACCTCGAAAAAAATAACAGTTGTGGTACTGATAAGATCCCCGCTAGTGTTCTTAAGAGTAACTGTACCACTTTTGCAAACATCCTAATCAAAGACTTTAATTTAATAATTCAAACCTGCAGGTACTCAGACTGTTTAAAAATAGCCCGAGTAATTCCAATTTTCAAAGCTGGTGATCCAAACCAACCTTGCAACTATAGACCATTTTCAACATTGTGCGTTTTCAATAAAATTCTTGAGAAATTGCTCATCACTCGACTACTCGAGTTTTTGAACAAACACAACATAATTTACAACTACCAGTATGGGTTCAGACAGGGCTGCAGCACTTTAATTGCAATGACCGAACTAATTGACTCCATCATTAGTCAAATTGATAGCAAAAAAATTGTTGGTGCCCTTTTTCTGGACCTAAAAAAAGCATTCGATACTCTGGATCACTCAATCCTGCTTAAGAAGTTAGAATGCTATGGTATCAGGGGATTAGCAAATCATATTATTCGTAGCTATCTGTCGCATAGGAACCAATTCGTATCCATTGGAGACTCGTGTAGCTCTTATAGACCAATAGAAATAGGAGTGCCCCAAGGCAGTAATATTGGGCCACTGTTATTTTTATTGTATATCAATGACCTAGGTAGACTCGGGTTAAAAGAGACTCTTCGTCTTTTTGCTGATGACACAGCGTTGTTCTACCCGAACAACCACTGCCTGGATATTGTACGCGATATTGAATCGGATTAAAAATACTAACGACGTATTTCAACGAAAACCTTCTTTCCTTGAACCTATCAAAAACTAAATATATGCTGTTTCGTTCATCTAGAAGAGCTATAGGCGTGCATCCAGACCCAAGAATGGGACAGTCTGTAATTCAGGAAACGAACTGCTTCAAATATTTAGGACTTCACTTAGACCCCACACTCTCCTGGATTGAGCATATAACATCTATAGAGAGAAAAGTTGCATCGTTATGTGGGGCTATGCGTAAAGTATGCTCTTTTGTTCTCCAGAATGTATTTCTAAAATTTTATTATGCGCACATCCACTCATTGCTGAACTACCTTGTATCTGTGTGGGGCCGTGCCAGTATTTCGAATCTGAAAAAGCTACAAACGCTTCAAAACAGATGTCTTAAAATTATTTATAAAAACCATTTATATACCCTACTATTTTGTTATACAATAATAATGCCCATAACATTTTACCTTTGCTTGGGTTGACTAACTACCAAACAATAATATACATCCACAATGCTTTGCATAATACTATTGCTCATAATAATCTAGAATTTACAACAGGCATTAGAGCTCACAGCACTAGACAAGCCAATCATTTATTATACTCCAGAGTATCCACGAACCTTGGTCAAAGACGCATTTCTTTCATCGGACCTAAGTTATTCAACCAGCTTCCTACTGATTTAAAGCAAATAACATGTCGCACTCGTTTCCAAGCAAAATTGAAACTAATTTTAAAAAATAAAATAGGAGAATTTTTAATATAAACTTCGTTCACCACCAATCGAGCTTATTCCTTTAGTTATAATTGGTTAACATTTGTTTTAATAAAACAATTGATAAATGCATTTTTTCTAGCAATAAGTAATAAATAAATTTAAATTATTATAAGCTTCCTGCAAAGCTACGATGGGACCCTTAAAAGGATTCTTTTCCGCTGGGTACTCGCCGTAGCTTCTTGTCAAATTTTGTGCTTTGTCGGTCTCGCATTGTTTTTTTTTTGTTCTCAGCGTTTCCGCGATTCGTAACTTTGTTTTGTTGTTGCCTTTTTTGTTGTACGCTGAGAACTGATGTGTCCACTAGGGCATTGCAAAAAAAACTTTTTTTTGAATTCTCAAAGGCCCCCCCTCTCATATTGTGACAAATGTCAAAGTAAGCTCAGATGCCAAATTTCACATCATTTGGACAATTTTAGACCCCCGCCCACTTCGCTTGAAATTTTTTGAAATTGGTACTATGGGAAAATATGGAGGAAAAATACATTAAATGCTATAACTTTCGAAGTAGCAATCAGAAAATTACAATTTATACCTCTTTTGAACGGAAATAATCTAAGTATTTGAATGAAGAGATATTTGTTTCTTGAAAAATACGGGAAAGTGGGGTACTGGCTCATTTTGACCCCCAAAATCCCCTATTTTTAATGATTTTTCTGCTCCGTGATGCAAATCATACATATTTTGTAGTTTTTCTAATGTGAAAAAATCTCAGAAATCGAACGGAACCATTTTGACCTTAGTTCGAATACGAGAAGTTGGGGTTATAGGGCTTTTTGTCAGTCATATTAAATTTTATCATTTTCTCATGCATATATCTCTATTATTCTTCAATCAATTTTCATAAAATGTAACTTATTGAACGTGCAAAATTCTGAGGAATAAAACAAAAATAAAAACGTTAAAGGTAAAATTCAGAAACATCAAACTTTTTGATATTTACTCTACAAATCTAATTTTTTTCATTATTTGTCATAATACCTCAACTTCCCCTATTTTTCCAGGAATGGAACTTTTCTCATGTGATCCCTAAGCATATTTTACACTAAAAGTAGTAAATTAAATAAGAATTTTGTTGTTAAATGGAGTTAATATGTGCGATTTTATGATAAAAATGTGAAATCGACACTATATGTCAGATAATTTGATGTTCCTGAATTTTACCGGTAACGAATCTATTTTTGTTATAATCCTAAGGATTTTCCACGTTCAACAAGGTATAGTTTATGAAAATTGAGTGAAGAATAATAGAGATATATTCACGAGAAAATGATGAAGGTTAGTATTAATGTCAAAAGGCCATTTAACCCCAACTTCTCGTATTCGGACTAAGGTCAAAAGGGTTCCGTTAGATTTCTGAGATTTTTTTACATTAGAAAAACTACAAAATATGTATGATTTTCATCACGGAGCAGAAAAATCATTAAAAATAGGGGATTTTGGGGTCAAAATGACCCAGTACCCCACTTTCTCGTATTTTTCTAGAAACAAATATATCTCCATTCAAATACCAAGATTATTTCCTTCCAAAAGAGGTATAAATTTTAATTTTCTGATTGCTACTTCAAAAGTTATAGCATTTAATGTATTTTTCCTCCATATTTTCCCATAGAACCAATTTCAAAAAATTTCAAGCGAAGTGGGCGGGGGTCTAAAATTGTCCAAATGATATGAAATTTGGCATCTGAGCTTACTTTGACATTTGTCACAATATGAGAGGGGGGGCCTTTGAGAATTCAAAAAAAAGTTTTTTTTGCAATGCCCTAGTGTCCACTACCAGGGGGCTCCGTTTGTGAGCTTTTTGGTGTGGGGGTAAGAGGCGGGCTATTAATAAAAAAAACTAAAACAAGTGGTTAAATTTAAGACGAATGTTGACCTGCCCCGGAGAAAGGTGATACTGGCGTCATTTATTGTCTCCGCGTTGGTATATCTAATGGCCGCGATGATGGCATTACCCCGATGGCAACACGTTCTTGAACCCTACGCTGTGTGATGGACGTTAAGATCATCCATTAATAGGAACGAGGTCTGTAGTTGCTTGAAGAGATTTCGCATTTTATTTCCGACGTCACTGACTTTTTTAGGGATGTAAAAAGACGCTACTGTGCACCTTGTGTGAAAGTTGGTAAAATCCGATGAAAACCCACAAAAAAGGGAACTCCAATTCCATAGTGTCATGCGACCCGTGCTATGGTTAAAATTATTGAGGGGGTTTAAAGTATTTTCAATGGCGAACGAAGTCTGGGTAGAACCGGGAAAACTCCCCAGTATGGTCTACGCACCGAAAATTTTGATCGGCATTTTTTTGCCGGATTTTCGTTGGTGGAGGGTTTGTTGAGACTTTTGGCTGATGGTAGTTCGGCTAAGTTTTGCTGGGTTTCGATTATAAAATTTCGATGTGTACAGAAGAATCTGCTCAGAGGCCGTGTTGCATCGGGCCAAGAATTGAACTACTGGGTTACTGCTCCAAAGGAGGCGAATGAAAACAGGAATGCGTAAGTCAAAGTGTATTAACGACTGTCTAAATTGTGCCAGTCCCGCACGGAGAATTTTGGGTTTTGTCCTTACTGTCTTATGTGAATCTCTGACGCAGTGGATCTATTAGCTTCGCAAATCGTGGGAATCAAATTATGATCGTGTCCCATTTAAACCTTATTCGCTACAAGCGTTAACATTTCAATTCACTTCTTGTCATCTAGTTGTTGTGCAATATATGTTGGGAATGAAATGTATAATTTTCTAATGAACAATAATTAGAACAGCAAAAATTAACCTACAGCATATACGTACAACAACTATGAATCTATCTCAACTTATGCAGAAGGGTAAAGCTTCCACAGCATTGATTCAAGAACCATACTTCCCTAAAGGAATCCTCTATTTATATTATAAAGTTACTTAACTCTGCCTTCATTGCTTACAACAACACTGGCATGGTTAACCCACGTGAAATGTCTCGTGATTGCATTCTTGTAAGTAAAGCTATTGACGCGTGTCTCATATCGAAGCTCACAACTCGTGATATCTGTGCAGTCACAATTACTCTGACTGTCGGTAACATAGCCAAAAAGTTTATATATTGTTCAGCATATCTACCGCATAACAAGTCATTTTTTTTTTTTTTTTTTTTTTTTTTTATTTCAATTATAGAGGTTTTAACCTTAAGGTCATTCGCCTCTTCGGGTTAGAAAAATCTCTTAGGAAAAATTTCTAACCCTATGTGCGGGGTCGGGACCCGAACCCAGGTGCGCTGCGTACAAGGCAATCGATTTACCAATACGCTACGCCCACTCCCCATAACAAGTCATCTTCATCTGATGATTTCAAAAGCGTTGTATCATATTGTAGCAAAAATGGGCTTCCGCTCATTATCGACAGTGATGCGAATGCTCATCACATCATTAGGGACAGCTCTGATATCAATGTGAGATGCTCTGAACTATTGGAGTGCATAAGTAGTGTAAATCTCCATATTCTGAATGTGGTAAATCGACCAACTTTTGCAAGGTCTGGGAGAGAGGAGGGGTTAGACATAATGCTTTGATCTGAAAGAATTTCGCCTGAGCTGAGAAATTTATAGGTTCCAAATGAAACTGAGCCGTCCCTATCCGGTCATAAATATATATTTTTCGATTATCTTGATGTCACCTTCAATGTGGTAACCTATCGTAATCCTAAATCTACAAACTGGGACCTCTTTTTAGAAAACTTGTCGATTAAATTTCATGGATATTTTCCAACAATTAGTCAACTAGACGACTTAGATGACGTCGTGAATACGACAAACTCATTCCATAAGATGCTTGTCGACTTTATACTGTTAAATCGACTATGGGAATCCTTGGTGGAGCGCTGAGCTTGAAAGAATGAAGAAGAATATGAGAAGAGCTTGGAACCGGCGTCAGCGTGATGACTCCAGGGCTTTCCGGTTGGCGAGTTGTGCATACACTGATAATATAAATTCGTAAATATAATGAAATCGATCGTGCAATGCACGAATTCATTCGTCGTTTTCTGCAACGAAGTATTTTCGTGCATTGTAAATAGTAGGTTTCGTTCATTTCATGAACAAGACTGGCCGCTTGGTGAACGAAGGCTTTCGTATATTTTACACGTTTAATGTACATTGCACGAATGTTATCGTTGATAACGACATTATTTTTCGTGAATGAAACGAAATGTTTCATTTATTTTAATAAACGTTTGTGTATATTACGAACGAATTCATTGCTCACGCAATTTCGTTCATATTACGAATGTTTTCGTATTCATTAGCATATTATTTTTTCAATCGATATTTTAGGATCGATGTTTGACAACAACGATTTTTTTAACTAACTAAAAGGATCGATCTGGCAAAATCGATTTTATTTCAACCTGCTCACCTCTATTGAGGACTAGAAAGATTGTGGTGTGAAGAAATGGACTTTTACTTTTACTTTACTAAATTTTACTTGTCTAGTGTACATGCCACGAATGTTATCGTTGACAACGACATTATTTTTCGTGAATGAAGCGAAATGATTCGTTTATTTCAATAAATGTACATGCGTACATTACGAACGACTTCGTTGGTTGCACGAATTCATTTCGTTTATTTTAGAAAAGTTTTCGTATTTGTTAGCCTCTTATTGTTTTCAGTCGATCTTTTGGGATTGACGTTTGACAACATCGATTATTTTTAATTTAAAAAAATCGATGTGGCCAAATCGATTTTACTGTGGTGTGAAGAAATGGCCGCTTGATGAACGAAAGTTTTCGTAAATTTTACTTATTTAGTGTGTATTTGCACGAATGTTGTTGAAAACGACATTATTTTTCGAGAATGAAACGAAAAGTTTTGTTTATTTTAATAAACATTTGTGTATATTACGAACAATCTCGTTGCTAGCACGAATTCATTTCGTTCATCTAAGAGAAGTTTTCGTAATCATCTTTCATCGTTCATCTCTCGTCATTCTCGATTAGATAAATTTTTTGTGGAGTAAAGTGCATAACGTTAAAAGTTAATTAAGTAGTTAATTTCTCCGGGTAAAATAGTGGCACTGTAACTAGAATCTTCATCTAACCGATAGCCGCGCAAGAAATCATACAGCATGTCTGTTAAAGCAATCACCGATGAAGCTCACTTCCAAACCGAACTAACCGCAGCAGGAGGAAAATTAGTCGTTGTGGATTTTACCGCAGTTTGGTGTGGACCGTTCTGAAACATATCGCATTTGTTCGATCAGCTTACGGCGAAATATCCAAAGGCTGTGTTTCTCAAGGTGGACGTCGACAGATGTACCGAAACGGCGCCGTCCCAGGGCATGTCGACCATGCCAATGTTTATTTTCTACCGAGCCAGAATAAACATTGACAGGAATTGCAGACATCAATGGACTTGAAGCCAAAATACAGAAACATTACGTCGCCAGCGTGGATGAATCTGGAGAAGATTACGGTCATGGAATGTTGGACTTGAACCTCTTCATCCAGAAGAACCAGTGCGAATGTTTGAACGAATCGAACGAATGGTGAATGCGCTCAGTTCCAGCGGTGGTCATCTGGTGTCCGATTATGACGAACAGCTGATCATTTCGATTACTTTCAATCAGCTGGTCAAAATCAGTGCCATCAAGTGCAAAGCACAGCCCTCTCACGAACCAAAAAAAGTTAAAAATCTTTATCAATCAACCAAGCACCATCGATTTCGATATGGCCGAATCGCAAGTTTCGGTGCAGGATCTGGTACTGGAGCAGATTGTTTGAGCCGCCGGGAGAAGGGTGGTTAGAAGGCGGTGGATAGGTGCGGTGACGAATATTTTTGATCGTATACTTAAAAGGTTAAAGATAGTGATGCGCGTGAACTTGTTATTTTAATAAATTGTTCAACAAAATAATGAGCAGAAAGAAATGGCATATTATTTTGACGTTGCTCCGGCAGAGAAAAACTCAATCTTATTCATACAAAACCAACGAGCAGTTCGCGATGGTCCAACTGAATTCGTACAGCTCCGGATTCTGGATCAACTGGAAGCGAAAGAAATTCAGGAAATCTTCCTGAAACTGGCGGGCACGGATACGGCTACTAATTAGTCATACTGAAACCGTCGTGATGATTAACAATTATCTGACGTATAGCAACAATGACTCCATATTCTACCTCTATTGAAGCTCTTTTGACGTTGACGGTTTGACGAATAGTACTCGTAAATATTACAAAGATGTTCGTATATAGCAGCGAACAATTCGTTTACCGAATGAAGCTGTTTCGTAATAAGCCAACGAAAGTCGTTTCATGGTATTCACGAAAAATTCCTAATAAAAAATAAAAATGTTTCAATAGAACTACGAACGATTCATCATATGTACGGAAAATTCGCATATTTTATGAAAATTGTCTGTACGAAACTAATTCCTAGAGATTTACGAATATATTCTATCAGTGTATAAGAAATGTCTTAGATCAGCAGATCGGGCTGGTTGGCAAAACCTATGAACTAATGTCTCTAGTCTGAATGAGGCAAACAAAATTCTCTCGAAATCGAAAGATTTTCAGATAAGCTTTTTAAAAACCAGAGATGGTGTTTATGTGACGGACGAAAAAGATGTTCTTAATTGTGTCTTCGGCGCACACTTTCCAGGTTGTATCGATCCGGAGCTGAACAATGTTCACATATCTCATTCACGCATATTGGTTACCACTGAATCGATCAAGTGGGCAATTGACAGGGTGGGGTGAATTGGGTGTATTCCTAGATATTGAAGGTAAGGTGCTTTTGACAATGTATTCTTCCAGTCTATTCTGCAAGCGACGCGCGATCGTGTGATATCTGCATGTATCTCGGGTTGGATAAACGCAATACTTAGTAACCGAATTCTTTGTTCGTCACTGAGACAGGCAATTATAAGGAAATTGAGTATTTGCGGTTGTCCTCAGGGTAGCGTTCTGTCGTCTTTGTTATGGAACTTGGCTGCCGACGGCTTGTTGAAGAAACTCAATGAGCTTGGATTTCCAACCTACGGGTTTGCTGACGATTATCAAATACTAATTACTGGATTTTGCATCGGAACAATCTTTGACTTAATGCAACAGGAATTAAGAGCTGTCGAACAGTGGTGTCGACAAGTTAAATTATCAGTTAACCTAAGCAAAACTTCAATAGTTCTTTTCACGAAGAAGCGAATAGCAACCGGGGTTCGTCCCTTGCAGTTTTTTGATTCTGAGCTACTGTGTGCGGGTCATGTCAATTGGAGTGATGAGCCTGAGTTACGAGTGAGTTTTCTGTGCTGTGGTTCTTTTGGTGTTTTTCAGCCGAATGTTATCAGTTGTGATTCCAATCTCAGATTGCGAATCATTATAAAATCGACGAGCTATACGGAATGCATCGAGTTCAGTGGTTTTACTGAGACGTTATTCGGTAATTCGAGTAAATAAAATCGCCCCTTACGCCTCTTCGCGCCAGTTGACACATTACGCTTCCATTTGCCCAGCCACTCAATCAGATGAACAGAAACAACCACGCTCACTTTTATCAGCTAAGATGGGGAAACACATTGGATTTGCCTTGATCGTCATGTGAAATCCCGATTCTAACGAATTCTGCGATGAATGTAAAAAGGTGATTTTTTTTCCAAAATGTAAACACAACTGTTGAATTTGTAGATCTAGGTCACCAACACGGATCCGGAAGCATCCAAATTCAGAATAACGGTTATATTGGTTTCTCGAAAATGGCTAGACCGATTTGATCAACTTAGTCTCAAATGAAAGGTGTTGCGTCCCCGGAAACTGATATTAAATACCATCTCCATCCGACTTCCAGCTCCGGAGTTACGGGTTGTGGAGTGCGATCACATAGAAAACTCCGATTCAAACCGATACCGCGATGAATGCAAAAAGGTGCTCTTATATATACTTACCAAGTGTAATAAGAATGAAAGACATTTCCATGATGTTATATTGTACGAACCAGCTATTAAATCATAGTTTGGAGAAATGAGAAAGGCACAATTGCACCTCTAGGTGGATTAAAACAGGTTTTTATATCTGACTTCAATCTCCTGCATGCTGTTCAATCAGGTTTCAGAGAAAGTCACAGTACAACCTCTGCTCTTTTAAAACTGCACAATGACATTTTCAAAATAATTGATAAAAAGGGTTTAGGTGTTAATAGATTTATCTAAGGCTTTTGATAGAGTGTCGCATTCGAAATTGCCGAAAAAACTATCAACCAATTTTCACTATTCTAATACTGCAATATCATTGATTAAATCATACCTTTCATGTCGTTCGCAAGTAGTCTTCGTTAACGAAATTTACTCTCAGCCAGTGAATATTACGTCAGGAGTCCCCCAGGGCTCTATTCTGGGACCGCTATTGTTTTCATTCTTTATTAATGACCTTCCATCTACTTTAAAATATTGTTAAATCCATATGTTCGCCGATGATGTGCAGCTTTATTTATGCTCTACTGAATTATCTGTTTCGGAAATGGCAGATTTGATCAATGCTGACTTATCACTTCTTCCTATTAATACACCCAAAACAAAAGCCATGTTTATAATAAGGTCCCGCCGTCCCAATATTTTACCAAGTATTATACTGGGTACTGAGGAGATCGATTATGTTGGACATTATATAAATCTTGGGGTCAAGTTCCAAGATGATTTCAGATGGAATGGTCATGTAAATATCCAGTGTAGTAAAATTTATAATGGGCTACGGCATTTTCTTTTAACTTCGGACATGTTATCAATCGAAACCAAACGAAAACTCTTCAAGTCGCTGCTTTACCCACATTTTCTATATGGAGCTGAACTTCTCCTAAATGCCTCAACTATTGCTCTGAATAGACTGAAAGTCGCCCTGAAATGCTGTGTGTGATGGGTGTTTAATATATCTCGGTTTTCAAAAGTTACCCACCTCCAGAGTGAACTGATCGGTTGTCTTTTCACCGAATTTTTCTAAAGTGCGAGTATTTAAAATAATTAGCACCGCCAAACGCTCTTATCTGTTCAACAAAATTCAATTTTCTAATAGCAGTCGCACAAGAAATTTAACTCTACCTCAATATCGCACTTCCCATTATGGAAACACCGTCTTTATTCGAGCCGTTGTTCATTGGAATCAACTACCTATCGCTATAAAAAGTATTCGATCTTTACATATTTTCCGTAGAGAATGTATGGACTGGTTTAATAGAGGGAATTAGAATTTATATCGTAAAATAATAAATCACACGGTACTACCAAATTGAATTTAAACCGATTGTGGATATTAAAAAGGATTCTTCCTTACTTTACAAGTATATGATACAAATTAATAAATAAATAAATAAATATGTTGGAGTTATATTGGCATCCAAACTTAATTAGTCTGCTTCAGAGTTAAGAAAGCGTGCATGGCCTTCGGGCAGTGCAGACGAACTTTTGGAAATACCTAGAGTCTCAAACCTAAATAAATCTATTGGATTTACACGACAATGCTTGCTTTGATGCTTTGTTTGGTGACAGAGAGGAGAGGTCAAAACTAAGCCATCTGCAAAGAATGGCGCTTATGGCGTTGACTGGTGCTTTCACCACAACTCCGACTGCTGCACTTGAGGCACTTCTAAATATCAAATCATTACACATACACCGCAAACAAGAAGCACTATCATGTGCATACAGACTGCAGTACAGTACAGTATCTACCTAGTGAGTGAGATTGGAACAATCTCACTCACTAGGTAGATACTGTACTGTATTCCAAGCAGAAATCTTTGCGATTATGTGCGGGGTGCAATCGCCCCTTCAACTGAGTTTGTCCGGCAGAGTTATAAACTTCTGCTCCGATAGTCAGGCTGCAATCAAGGCCCTTAGCTCAGACAAATCCCGGTCCAAGCTAGTGATCGCGTGCCGAACCCAAATCGAAGAACTAAGCATTGTCAACACTATCTACCTTGTCTGGGTGCCCGGACATTGCGGTATTACTGGAAATGAATGGGCTGACAAATTGGCCAGGGCAGGTTCAGCGATTGATTTCGTTGGTCTTGAGCCCGCGCTGCCAATTTCCACAAGTTGGATAAGGCAAAAAATACGGTCTTAGGCTTCGTCCGAGCACCGCAATTATTGGAGAAATCTACAAACGTGTCGCCAAAAAAGGCGTTTCTAGATCAACCGTGCCTAGTGATTTCGAAAAATCTCCTACATTTTTCAAAGTTCCACTGCAGCATGCTGACCAGGGCTTTAACCAGCCACTGCAAACTCAATTATCACATGGCAACTATTCAGCTAGCTGAGTCTTTTTCGTGTGATCTTTGTGAATCCGACTACGGAACCTCATATCATCTGATATGCAACTGTCCAGCGGTAGCGCAATTGCGATTACGAGTCTTCAGCCGTCCTTATATAGACGAAACCATGTTTGGTCGACTGAAACTCAGAGACATACTAAAGTTTCTTATCCAATGTGGTAAAGAGCTTTAGGCTTATTCGCAGGCAAGTTGCATTACTTGTGAGTTTAACCTTCCTGTTGTTTATTTTTGTTTTGTGCTGTTATTTTTCCCCACCTTCCAATTCTACTTCCCCACACCTCCTTGTCCTTTCCTTCCGTTCAGGAAATGATAAAACCTATCCGTGTGTTCAAATCCCCGACTACATACGAGAAACGTGTCATTTAAGCCAATTTATTCTGATTCCTGATTCAACTACCCATGCAATCAACTACCAAGGATGCCTAACGGAATAGCACCTCGAACACCGACGTGAGAAAAATAAATTGTTATGATTCCGCCTTGTACCCAACAAAGTGTGTGACATCACTCTAAAAAAATTTAATGAAATTTTCCGTTGAATACTGGTTGGTTCAGTATACATAAGCTGGCCAACTGTAGGCTTGGAAAATTCCGTACAGTTTTCAGCTCAAAATTGAGAACACAAAAGTTGATTTATTGGGCTGTTTAGTAGTTCTCACGTTCCCTTTTTTGAAGTAGAATACTTCTAACGTTTCAATATAGGGGCCCCGTTTCAAAATTTTCTGCCAGAATTTTACCCGATTTTTTAAACGTGAATATCTGCATTTGTACTGAATGAAAAAATAATATTATTACGCTATCTGATTGGAAATATGTACAACAATTTTGTATCCAATTCGGTAGTATGTACAATTACTAAAAATAGCGGAAATAATGGATTTTATGAAAGTAGTAATTATCTGATCCATGATTGGTTGGTACAATTCGCTCAAAAAGCAAGCGTTGCTGGGACTGCCTCTTTTTCATCGAAAGAACTGTGACGGGTATAAAAAGAGAGCACACAAGAAAAATTCGTTAGTTTGTGTTCTGACGTTGTAAGCGTAGCAGCTGCTGCGTTTCATATCAGCACATTCTTCTATGGTAGGTAATAGATACCATGATTGCCGCCAGGCACTGATGATTCTAATCATGAAATGACGTGACCATTTTTGTATTTCAATATCACACTATTGACAAGCAAAAATGAACAGATCTCGAAAACGTGAAAACTCCCATACATCAGTCAATCTATCCCCGGCAGAGCCGTCCATAGAGAGCAGGTTGGTAATTCAAACGAACACGAAAGTTATAAATAAATGTGCCGCGTGCCTATTTGAATCAGTTGTTGCTCTTTTGCCAGACAAGTAACATCATGCCTATAGCGTCTCGTACGACAGATTTGAGCAACCAGCACACTACTCTTCTATGAATGACGTCATCATCGACTATTTAAAGAATATCATTCCTCGAGCCACTTCATTCTCCCCTCAAACATCGGGCCGTAAAGAACAGCAGTAGCAATCATGCATGTTGACAATGCGCTGCGATGAGTGCTGCATTTGATCACTGCTACCGCTGGGGGTGATCCGTGTAACTAGCGCGCGGCTGGAAGAGTTGGCAAACCTCAGTTGAAGCTGACTGCATGTTATTATTGTTAAATTAAAAGCCCTTTTAAGGGCTATAACAATAACAAACAATAAATAACAAATTGGAATTTTTCCAATCATTCCAATTGCGCAGTTTAAATTCGTTATTTGTTGCTTGGGCGTATATTGACAATCTGAAATTTGCAACAATCTGTTATTTGTTTAAATTTATCCTTCCGAAACAATACAAAAATGTGCAGCTACTTAAAATACATTTCCAGGTTGATCCTGTGATTTATTAAAAATAGTCTTACGGAAACATAATCCAAAATTCTGCAATGTTTCAGAAAATTGGAGGATGTGGCAACACTGCCAGCTAGCGAAAGCCGTACCAAAAAGAATCCGCAAATATTTTTTCGTTATTCTGCATGAAGGCAGTCCTTCCATCATCAGTGCGAAAGTGATAAAAGCCGATGTCACGTTTCAAGTTATCAGTATTTCATATTAGATGCTGAAGAGAAAGGTTGTTTCTTTTCATTTCGAAATATTTATCTGATGTAAGTAACGTGCGGCTGGAAGAGATGGCAAACCTTTTTTTGAAGCTGACTAATTGTTCCATTCTGCATGTTATTTTTGTTAAACCAAAAGCCCTTAGTTAGTTTAGTATTTTTCATTCCATAGCACGCGTGTCTGTGTATCCCACAAATAGTCCTTTTCAGGATTCCACCAATGGTCCTTTTTAGGACCCCACATACAAAACAGTTAATTTGAATGATTCCCTTAAAATCGTTCTTTTTAGGACCCCAAATATAAATCATTTCAGAGTTAATGTTAATTAAACCACCGAATATATAAAGATATATATGTTATACTTTCTTCGTTTACGAATCATTTGATTTATGACCAGTTATTTTTCTATCGTGCTTGCAAACATTTGATTTGATAGCAGGTATTTAAAGATAGATGTAAGGTTTTGTTTGTGAGCATCATTAATTTATGTTCCCATTTCACGGATTTGAATAAAACTTTTTTATAACTTGAATTTATCACACTATAGGTTATCGATTTTAATTTAAAATTTCAACAATTATCTCTAGTGAAGAATAGCATGCCTGTGTAATGTTTCAAAGATTTTCTTCCATTTAATTCCACTATGTTTTTATAGTTAGATGCACTTGCACTTCACTATTTAACAGATACCGGTATTTCGATTACTACTTGTAATCTTCTTCAGTGTTTGTATCAGTCTATAGACTGATACAAACACTGAAGAAGATTACAAGTAATACCGAAATACCGGTATCTGTTAAATAGTGAAGTGCAAGTGCATCTAACTGTAAAAACATAGTGGAATTAAATGGAAGAAAATCTTTGAAACATTACGTACATTCCACTAAGACCTCCGTTCGCGTATATAATGCCTGTGTAGTTCTGAAACAGTCGATGGCATTAACGGTTTTTAATTTGGCCACGGATAATATTGCTTGCTCATAAAACTGGCTGCATTTTTAATGTCATCGTGGTCGTGTCTTGCACACAACACTTATTTTTTTCATTTTTTTTGGTGAATTTATCTGTGTATTTGTTTCCTCCGGCAAGCCGTTATGCGTACTGGTTGTTTCGTTGCGTAAAGGAGATGGTGTTGGCTTATTGGATACTGATAATATGATTTTCTGTTCATGATTTGATACGAGTTGCTTCGGAAAGTTTATTTACGAGTTTATAGAGCATTTTTGCACTACCAGGGGAAATTTAAAATGCTTGGTCCTCGGAGCAAGCTGAGAAAAAGTTTTACGTATCATCATGTTTTAAACTCAGCTAGATAACAGTCCGGAAAACAGATTAATTGTATCCACATTAAGCCCGGCTTATTTTGTGTGCGGCTAAATGACACAATGTGCTTGGTTAAGGTTCGAGCATATTATTATTTATGAAAACATGGGGTAAAACGCGCCTCCTAAGGAAATATGATCATAGTTTAGCTATAGAACATTAATTGGGAGAATTTAATAAATATAATTCAACCAACATTTCCCCCTGTAATCGCAATCATAACGCTTTGAAAAATGTTCAAAATTTTAATGATTCACAACAACAACGGGACAGAAAGTTCGTTGGACTAACACGTAATTTTGTTTTCTGTTGAGATTTCACAAAAGTGTAGCTTTAAATCGTCTTAGGTTATGCAATTATTAGGTTTTCAAAACAATTGTTCTGTTTTAGATTAGAAAGATGGGTAGGTAATGTCAACGACTAACCGAAATGAAGTAGCATACGTTTTAAATTGTTAATACGAATGCTGCAATTTTTACTAATTTCTGAAAGGCTTTATTAAAATAAGTTATTTTGGTATTTCTAATGGAAATAGAGAAATAACGGCACAAGTATATACGACTCTCTACTGTTGCCAAATGATTTGATTCACTCTCATTATATGCTCTTTGCAGGGTTACCATATGAGGATTAATATGTTGGAATATTTTAGGTTTCGATGTACGTGTACCGATATTTCGGTATTTCCATTAGAAATAACGAAATGGCTGGTTTTAATATAACCTATCAGAATATAGTCAAAATTGTAGCATTCGCATTAACATCCTAAAGTGTATTCTACTTCACTCCGGTTATGTCTCTGACATTACCCACCCATCTTTTTACCTCTGGCGATTGCCTTTTTACAAAATATTTTCTGGATTCAGTGTGAGTGATGGAGCACATTAAGTAAATGTCAAAGTTTGTGTGTTCTGAGTATTGTTATTTAAATATAATTAGTTTGCCGTCAAAACCTAGCTCGATCATTTCACGACATCGGAAGCTTTTGAACAATTCAGGAAAAATGTTTTCTATTTAATATTTTCCATATCAAGTAATCAAAATGAACTGAATGATATGATGGAATTGGAAGGTGAAGATTTTCGGAAGGCTTGGCTATAAAAAAATCTTGGAAAATGTTCCACCTGGCAAGTACCAAAGCGAAAAAATCCACAGCTGTAGCTTTTGATATTACTTTAAAAAATATAATTCAACTAGAAAAATGGCCCTTGAACATAATTGTAGCATTCTTATGTCCACGATCTCGTAATAATGAAAATGTACGGATTTATGAGCGATATCTCAAGCGCCAACACACAAACGCAATCTTGAATCGTACTCGTCCGGGAGTTCCCACTTTAAAATACGAAACCTATATACACTAGACAACAAGTCTCAAGGTGCCATAGTTAAAGACTTCAGTGAGATGGGGGAGCTCACTTTCTTTTTTCATCTGCACCGTACGGCTAAAACCATACCACAGTATGACGGGCCGCGTAAACATTCGAAAGCCGCACGTAAACGGCTACAAGGTTATATAAACGAATTCAAATACGTGAAGCTATACACACACCCAAGCGATCAAACACGTTAACATAAAAACGCTTGTAGCCTTCACGGTAATTTAAATCTAGTAATGCACGTGAACATGGAATCGCCATCATTCGCGCAAACCCCTCCCTTAATTCCTAGCAGCCTAGGTCCATGCCTTCCATCTTGGTCTCAAAAAATTCAAATGCACTAGTAATCTCAGGGCGTTATCGCCGT
The DNA here is from genome assembly GCF_030247195.1 of Topomyia yanbarensis. Taxonomy (NCBI): domain Eukaryota; kingdom Metazoa; phylum Arthropoda; class Insecta; order Diptera; family Culicidae; genus Topomyia; species Topomyia yanbarensis. Next base: position 24,926,835 of record NC_080671.1, read on the forward strand.
ATACTCCAGTGATATGGGGGAACTCATCCCTAGATAAAAGGCGTACACTCAAAATCGCCGTTCGTACAAACATTCGATAGCCTACGCGAAAATGCAAGAATTTACACGGTTGTTCAAAAAAAATTATACACGCGGCACACAGATGCCCACGCTTCAAAACCGTTAAACTACAAACGTTTGAGCCCTGCGCAATAATACAACTCTCGTCACAAACGCGAACATACAATTGTGATCATCCATGCAAACCTACGCCCGCGAGGGCGAATGACCTATCGAGATTAAAGTCCCAATATACACTAGACAACAAGTTTCAAGGCGACAAAACCGGCCATTCTAGTAATATGACGGAACTTAATCTCTTCTTGCATCTAAACCGTAATTCAAAATTAAACGTCAGACTCGCGGTTTGCGTGAACATTCAAGAGCTCACGCGTATATCCAAATGACCACACGGTTTTGCAATCGAATTTACACGCGAAGTTACATACTCATTAACATATGCGACAAACAAACGCCTACGCTATCAAATACGTTAACATACAAACACTCGGATCCTTTGCGATCATCCACACGCTGTTACACCAGCGATCTCGCAAACATGAAAAATATCCCGGTGATTAAGTGAACGTTTTAGCACTTCCACTTTATAAACGCAGTCTCAAGCGTAAACATATACTTTCAAAAAACGTTACCGTACAGTTTCACTCTTTAACCTATTTCACCTCTGATCAAACCTTTTAAAATAGAAGCCCATTTCAAAACATTGACCTGCAAGATGGCATCATGAGAATAATGGTATTAATTCTTATCGTAGCGAAAGGCATTTTCTAACTATTTGGTCAAAATAATTAAATCGATTTTGTGTCAAATTTTAAAGTATTTTCAAGGAACAGAATGTAACGAAAAGCATGATTTTTTAGAATGTTTCATAAGCGAAGTTTCGCTTAATTTCCATTATTCGCTGTGTGCCGATGTAATTAGTTTGTGGCGTCACGTTTGTTTTTGGTGTGTTGCTCGATCTTCATCGATAAAAGAACGTACACCGATTTGGCATATTTGGTACATAATTAAAAAGCCATGTAGTGCAAATGAAAGAACCAGGCAAATGATAATCGAATGAAATGAATTGCGCTGAATTATGTCGCTAAAAAGAAAGAGATAGTTTCTCGCATTCTTCGAAAACAAGAATATCATCGATACTGAGGGCTTCATGGCACCGATTCTCACAAAACGGATTTCTAGGAACCTTCGACTTCGAGCTAGCTATCCAAATTCAAAAAATATAACCCAACTTGCGTGAATGGTTTAAATGACTGGCCGGGACGGATAGTTAGACAGATAACTGTTCATTTGTTTATCTGTGTTAGGGACAATTCAAAAAATATACTTGTTCCCAGAGCTCAGAAAAAACTCAAATTTCGATTTTTTTACTCTCATTTACTGGTTGCCTATTACCACCAAAATCGCAGTTTAGATCCTGCTAAACTAGTTCGCGACCATATTTAGGACTGGAGGTATCTAACGGGGAAAAACAATCGAAAATGGTGAGTGAAGCTAAGCAATCATGTGAAAAAAATCCCCCAGAGACGAGATTCGAACTCGCAACCTTTGAGACTCCGACCCAATGCATTAACATTATTTTGTTGTTTGTGTAAGAATTTGTATTTTTCCGGGAGTACATCTACTTCCACTAAGCTCGGAAATTCCGCACAAATTCCGGACAAATCCGTACAGGTATTTTTTTCCGGACATGCGTCGGAAAATCCGTACAGTCCTCCCAAATTCCGTACGGTTGGTCAGCTTAAGTATACATCATCCACTAAATGCGGCTACCAAGAACCACCATCATGCGTTAAAACTGTTTTCAGGACAATGCTGATGATGTTAAGACGTCCAGTTCATCAGTCACTCGTAAAAATAAACGGTATCCCTGTCCAATCACATTTCATCCGTTTGACAGTGGACATTACCATAACCCACCTGCATCCCATGGACAAACGTAGACTTTTTTGTGCCGCATTCCTATCCCTAAATAGTACACATAGTTTATGGAATCTTAAATTACGACTAATATATATTTAGTCAATTAGTAGTGTCACAGCCCCATGGAACCTATGTTACACATCCAGAAAAAATAAACCTTTTCCGAGTATCCGACATCAGATTTGATACATTCACCCTCTCGTAAAAGCCAGCCTGTTGGAGAAAAATAAACAACTTAACGCGTTTTTGTTACGAACACAAAATAAAAACTTATCATCCTCAGGATTTGACCCTCAGTAGGCATTGCCGACCATTCGGTGTGTCTGAAAACTTTGTCCCTTTTCGTGGTGAGTTGCTGCGTTGATCCAACCTTCTCGTTTTGCCATTTATTATTGTGGAAAAAAGCCCAAAGGATTTTTTTTTCGATTCTCCCGGATGTTGTTTTTCCTTTGTGTTGTCCAAGCTTCAAGAGAGCTATTTTCGATAAGTGACAGATTTTCTTGTCGATAAGAAGAAAATTTATTAGTAAACAGGTTATCAAGATCAGCTATAAATAACAATGAGGAATTACGCATGTCAGAGATTTGTTTTTGATTTCAACAACTGAACAAACATTTGATTCGTTTGTATGTAGAGTAACTGTTTCCAAATTCATCTCAGGGCCTCTACTTATCGCACACATTTAGAGGTGTACGACAGAGCAGCATGCGCTAAACATCTTAGACTCAATAAGTGCTGTAATAAAATTATCGCAACAGTCAAAACTTAGTATATTATAGTTTACACACATTTTGTTATTAAATTGAATCTAAATTAAATTGAAGTTTTCGACTAGGTACGACGAAAACAAGTCTTTGGCATTGACGACAACGCAAAGGCCGTTCGTACCACTACTTCGTGTTATAAAAACGTCACCACTTTCCTTCGCCAGCACCGAATCAAACAGGCACATGTTGCTCCCGAAGTCACGTTCTAAAAGCCCTTTCCATCTCTCGTCGGATTTTGCTAACGTACACCGCATCGGAAAAAAGGGCAGCACGCGATTGCAAAAAAAAAAAACACCAACAGCGCCGACGACGACGGCCGCCATTCGTCCCTCGGCCGCACGGATACCGCAAAGAAGCAATGGGAGGCATGTGTTTGTTTTGACTGCGCTGGCTGCGGTGACTCGAGATGAAGACGAATGAAGGATATTTTTCCCAGTTCGTTGGAAAAGCTCTTGTATTTGCTCACGTCCCTACTTGCGCTGCGCGATGCCTCTTTGTCTTGAGGGGGCGACTGGGATGTGCCGTGGAACAATCAAGAAATTAATACCCACCGAAGCAACAGGGAAGCGAAAACAAGATCTCGGGGTTAGGACAGCTCGTGGAATGGTTGGGATGAAAAAAAATCTCCTGTTGATTCCGGGTCGCGAGTGCAAACAGTAAATTTAGTTAAGGGTTTGTTGAATAATTTGTTGCGAGCATTCTGTTGCATATAAAATATTGATGCTCGTATATTTATAAGAAGGAACACTGAAATCAATGAAGATTAATTAGTCATTTGGGAAAAGCGATTTATTGTAATGAACTTATTAATTAGAACAAAGTTATTGTATGCTCATGAAAGTGATACGAATAATTAGTTTATCTTTGAGTAATTATAGTATCCCAAAAAAGGTAGTAAAATCAGATCTGCTACAAAAAACGTCTTGTGCTTATCAAAAAAATGCAACAGACAGAGAAGTGAAATTCACTTTCGAAGGACACCGCTTCCAGTTTGAGTGGTTTGGACTCACTGGAATGATACATTCAATTATGTTGCAAGGACTCCCCTCACGAGCCTGTCAGTTTCGAAGACATGCGCACTTCATTGCTGTCGAGAGACTTCCAGCGGTAGCAACAAGTCGAGCAGTTGATTGAAATATACTTTTTTATTGGTTAATGGTATTATATTTACAATCAAACAGTATTACATGATGTATAAAAAATGTACTAAAAAAACAGTAAACAGAGCAATTTCATGGCGAAATAATTGTGATATTTCGGATTAAGTGATTCTAAGGAACGATTTAATTAATATTTCATGACTGATCCACTTTCGACAAAAGTAAACCAAATCGAGGCAACGTTCACAGACAAATTACCACCGTACCAGCGTACTTTCAACCATTACTAATAGGACTTGTCAGTCTTCCATTATCCGGAATTAGTCAAAATCATTGGTACCATTAGTCCTGGCTGTGAGCCGAGCCATCCCCGTTCTTTCTGCATTCATTCTAACATCCTCCGGCAACCAACCACTTTTCTGGGGTTATGTCGGTCCTGTTTGGTCGGACTATCACAAGCAAGCAAGCAAGCAAGGGAACTGGTGAACGCAGTTGGACCACTGACTGATGAGTGATGCCTTTATTTTACCTCGGTTTGTTTCTTTTATACATTGGCTACATTGTGAATCTAACCGCAAGCTGTGCTGAAGAATGATCTCTAATAAACTTGCAAATAATAATGGTTTTCTATATCTGAAAAACGCCGGAGGGGTGGCGGTTTTTCCTTTGTATTAGGTGGTGCAGGTTGTACGCTACTCGTTTAGTTTCGGTAAGTTTTTTGAGGTCAACATGAACGATGGGTAGACGGATGATAATGTTTCTAACATGTAACTGTAATATAACACGTATAATATAACACTCATCAAATTGAATCCAGAATAATTTTAACAGCAAACCATGAACGAAAAGCAAAAAACTTCATTGTTCACCACTGATCTACAATATCATTTCAGTGACAATCGAGTAAACACACCATTCAATAACAATTGTGATACCAAAAAACCATTCAATCCAGAAGGGTGACTTCCCCCTATTAGTATTGAATGAAACGAAGCATGTCCAGCACCCGTGGTAGTAGGAGCATTCGACTCAAGGATAACACATTGTCCAATCATTTTTTTTCCAAGATTGCTTCATCTTGCGATTGTTCGGTGTCCTGGGAGATACAATCAGTTAATGCGACTCGTTGTGTTGAAGGGCGACTTCTTTTCTTATAAATCGATGTAATGTCTACAGATGGTCCAGTTCGAGTTTTCGAACCTGTACCGCGGATTCGAGACGAACTCGGAAGGTTTGGGGTTCTTAAATTGTAAAATTCTCGGGTTCAGCTCGGTTCTGGTGACCCTTTGAATGTCAAACTTTGAAGATTATGATCCGGATCTCAATTTAAAATGATCTTATTAGGGTTATTAGGGTCTCTCTAATTTTAAAAAATTCGGGATTGGGGGTTTGGATTATCAATCACAAAATTTTTGGGCTCGGACGAAGGAACTGTAAAGAAATTGTTCTCAACATCGTGAATATAGTGCCATGAGTTCTGGAACAGCCACATTTTTACGTTACCTAAACAGGACCATTTACGAAAATCGTGTGCTTTATAATTATCTTCAATTTCCCTTCAGTAACGCCCGCATAACGCTGTTATTAGTGAACATATTTGTTTCTGTTTTGTGAACTTTACTCACTGTTTCCCATATTATTAGCAAATTGATGTTCTGTACATGAACTAGTTCACAATTTTGTTAAGGTTATTTATAAAATCAAATGTTGACTAATAATTTTATTAATATATTTAGGAACATTAGTTTGCAAAATCAAGAGTCTGGATTTTTTCTCGTAAACTATTTCACGAAACTCGTTGAGATAACAAGGAAGAGACAGATAGAAGAGATATTGTCATTTTTTTATATATCTTAGTTTATTTAGGCCCAAATACGGTAGCTTAACGAGGCCGATAATTCATTTTTTAAGGTATATCGCACGTGTTAGTTGGGGAAGAGAAAGCCGTATTTAGGGGCGGCTTGCTCCCCTCTTATGGAAAAAGGTAGGAAGTGGGATACATATTGTAAAATTTTATAAAATTGAAATTCTCGTTGACTGCTTGATGATTGTGGGGGATATGCACACTTTATTGTAGTGGTTTCCATCCAGTAATCGCAGGGGCGAGGGGAGGGTCGATATTTCGTATGATTTTTGGCACTCCGATGCTGTCATGGATGGTTATCAAGAAAGGTATGCATCGTAGACTCGTGAAGGAATGCCATATTGTAGATACAGGGAGAGGTTGACGAGGTTCTACTGTGAATGAGAGGGGAAAATGTATTAAACTTGATCATCATCATAGTTTTCAAAAAGGTGTAGATAAGAAAAATGTAGGGGTGGTCACGGCTTGCCAGGACGTCCCCGACTGGCACATAGGGTGATCTACCTCGGGCCCGAAGAAAATCTATTAGTTGGGACCTGGCAACACGGCACTCTGCGCACAGCCAAACAACATGATCGATGTCGTGATAGCCGTCCTCACAAACACAATGGTTACTGTCAGCAAGCCCTATACGACGGAGATGCGCGTCAAACGAGTAATGGTTGGACATGAGCCTTGCCATCGTACGAATAAAGTCCCGGTTCACATCCAAGCCCTTAAACCAAGCATTCGTTGATACCTTCGGGATAATAGAATGTAGATAATAGAATGTAGTCACAGATGCCCATTGCTCCACGAAGTTTGCTAACTTTCGAGCGTCCTCTGGCGAGAGATACTGAAAAATTCATTGAAGCAAATTGGTCTTTCGTAAGTGTCGCCTTCTAATGTGCCCACCTTGGCTACAGAGTCCGCCTTCTCATCCGCATCCGCATCCTCACCACAAGAACACTGTTAGGTGTACCGGGGAAGAAATTTCTCCACGTATCAGGTGTAACGGATTCTACTTCTCCGTATTGCGACATGTATTCTGCAACTAGATCAGGAGGGGTACGTGGTGATAGGTCATGTAGCTTTACATCTACATAGTCTTTTTCTATATACACGGGAATCTTAATTCCAACTTTATCACTTTCAGCCACGTGCTTCAAGTTGTTCTGCAAAACGAAACGTGCAGCTTTGGCTAACGTGTTGAATGATATGAGTACTACATTGCGAAGATGATGATACTGGAGATACATAACCTCCTTGAGCCTAAGCTGCATCTTCACCTTCAGCAGGTATTCCACTTCACTAAAACTCAATCGTATTGAACAGAATTTAAGGTCAACGGTCGCTGTGTTGGGTCGGAGCAGAGTTTTTTCGTCAACTTTACTCATGACGGCAAGAATAAATTAAATGTTTCCTTTGTTCTCTAGACAATGCACACTACATCGAGAGGTTGCTAGTTGTTGTTCACTTGGTTCGATTGTACGTCTGACTTGGGCAGAAGTTGAAAGTAGACTGTGAGAAATGCATTTGTTTTTCAGACAACAGGTTTAGCAAAAAGTTGTTTAAAATTGGTGAAAGACCATGCTGGTGCAACTTCTCATAAAGAATGTTGATAGAAACTGAATCGAAAGTCCCCGTAATATCCAAGAATACTGATGCCATCTGCTCTTTGTTAGCATAAGCCATTTGAATTTCTGTTGAGAGCAACGCAAGGCAATCGTTCGTCCCTTTGCCTTCGCGGAAGCCAAATTGTGTATCTGACAGTAAGCCATTTGCTTCGACCCAATTGTCGAGGCGAAACAAGATCATTTTCTCGAATAACTTCCGGATACAGGATAGCATTGCAATCGGTCGATACGAGTTGTGGTCGGAGGCTGGTTTTCCTGGTTTTTGGATGGCGATGACACCCACTTGTCTCCAATCATGTGGGACAATGTTACCCTCAAGAAACTTATTAAATAAATTCAACAAGCGTCTCTTGGCAGAGTCTGGTGGATTCTTCAACAAGTTGAATTTGATTCTGTCTGGCCCTGGGGCTTTATTGTTACATGATAAGAGAGAGCCCCAAAGAGTGCTTATCGATGTTTCTCTTGTTAACCCGTCGACAAACCGGCGCCAGTAACTGCGTTTCTTGGCTTTCATTAAATTTTTTATTCGCTTTTCTAATATCGCGTATAGTCGATAGCTAGCGTGTAACCCGTCGTTCCGGAAGGCTTTATACGCGGCATCCTTCTCCGCGAACACGCAGCATTCTTTGTCCTATCACGGGTTGAGAGAACGTTTTTGGGTGTTCCCGTCGGGTACTCGTTTCGTCTGAGTTTGAATCGAGATATCGAGAATCGAGTTGGACAAAAACTTATACTCTTCCTCCGGGGGAAGTACCTGTGTTGAATCGAGTTTTGGATATCTCAGCAGCGTAGCTCTTCCAATCAATGTCAATGTCAATGGTCACTACCGTGGGGATCAGATATTACCGTCCAGTTGCAATCTAACCGTAGTGATGTCGAGCCTAGAGATATGTCCAGTGCACTTGCTTGCGCTGGTGGTCTAGGAATCCGTGTCATTTCTCCTGTGTTCAAAATTGTCATATTGAAGTTGTCACAAAGGTCTTGAATTGTCGAGGATCGATTATCGTCGTACAGACATCCCCACTCTGTACCGTGAGAGTTAAAGTCTCCAAGAAGCAGGCGGGGCGAGAGAAGGTGTTCAATCACGTTGGAGAGTCTTCGATATCCCATCATGGCCGTAGGAGGAATGTAAATAGAAGCAATGCTAAGATCTTTGCCTTTGATTGTTGTTTGACAAGCGACAACTTCAATGTCTGGCGTCGAAGAGAGGTTGATTCAATTGAAGGAGTAGCTCTTTTTGATCCCTAAAAGTACCCCTCCATATGAGTCTTCTCGATCCAAGCGGATAATGTTAAAATAGTGGAAGTTGAGGTTTATATTAGAAGTAAGCCATGTTTCACATAGGGAAAAGGCATCACAATGATTGTAATCTAGCAAGTGTTGAATCAATTTTGAGGATAATACTTCTTCAGTTCCACTGTAAAACAGTGATCAGATCCGTGATTCCGTTTAATAAGTTAGCCATCGAAGGATACGATCGCTGCAAGGAGGGGCCATTGTTCAGTCAACTGTTTTAAAAATGTTCTTACTGTTGGTAGAATAGCAACCAGCAAGCTTTTCAGTGGATCGGTAATGTTGAAAGCTGTGAATATCCAGTCCACAATGTCAGAGAATTTAAGGAATCCCGTTTTAGGTTGAGTTTCTGACTGTAAAATGGGAGCACTTGGGATTTTTGGTGCCCCGGGGAGTGCTGGGAACTCCTGGTTGTATCTCAATTTCCCAAAACCAGGAGGTATTATCTTCGGATTTGTACCAGCACTTCCAGTTGATGAATTATTTTTATTTTGTGCCCTTGTTTGGGACAACCTAGGACCCTTACGAGGAAGTTCAGGTGAGTTTTGATTAGGTCTTTTCCTAGAGTTTCCAAGCAGAGCCAAAGAATGCCCCACGCAAGGGTCGTTAGAGGCGTTATCGTCAGTTGGCAAGAGAACGAATGGATTTTCGGAGATAAGTGGAACAGCTCTTTTAAGCATTTCTGCGTGGGAGCGTCTGGAGCAATCTTTGGCGGATCGCTTCAGTTTATCCGCGCGAAGTTTGTACCTTGGGCATGTCAAAAGCTCATGCGGATTCTCACCACAGTAAACACACTTCTCAGCGGGCCTACTGCAAGTATCATCCGCATGGCGTTCCCCACATTTACCGCATCGTTGCCTATTGCTACAGTAGGTGGCCGTGTGACCTAGCTGATTGCAATTGGAACAATTCATGACCCGCGGTACATCCAGACGCACAGGTAGACGAGCTCCTCCCACTTCAACGTAGCTCGGAAGTGCAGATCCGGCAAAGGTTACGCGAAACGAGTCTGATGGATAGTAATTCCCATCTTCAATGGACTTTGAGTGCAATTGCTTGCACTCTAAAATCTTAACTAATTGAAGGTTAGGGTCCTTAAAGCGGCCAACCCCATCATTCATCAGATCATCGACAGTTAGACCCGCATCACTTACCACACCGTCGATCTCCACATCACGAGAAGGAATATAGACGCGATACTCCAGCGTAAAGAGGCTATTGCTAACGATACCATTGGCCTGTTTCAAGTCACCAACGACTACGCGCAGCTTATCTGACTGAACCTTTTTAATCTCGGTTACGGCCGAGTAACGTCTGACAAAACGTTACTCGGCCGTAACCGATATTAAAAAGGTTCAGTGCAACAGTTATGCTGTTTAACGGTTTATTTTTTGGCCGAAAGTATAACACCCAAGGACCAACGGATCTATCCTGGGAAACCTTGAGTCGGGGGGGGGGGGAGCTGTGAGACATTGGGGGAAAGGGGGAAGTGGATCGCCCATAACATCATCTGTCTCCGAATCAGATACACGTTCCTCTTCCCCATAATATTCGTCTTCGGAGGGTGATCCTTCTGTTTTTCCATTTTGTTGCGGGAGCAACACGCTTGACCGCTCTATTTAACTTAAGTCAAATTAAAAAATCAAAAACAATAATAAAAAAATCAATAAGAAAAGTAAAAAAACGAAACACTTCACCAGTTAATTCCTGACGAGCTGGTAGGTGAATTGATCCTTCGTTTCTTTTGTCAGTCACCCGCGTGACCTACACACAGTAGAGAGCTGGTATAGCTCGTCTAAACAAAGCCGTCTTTCAGGCAAGAAAACTGTTTAGTACCGCACTAAACTGCACTGCTTGACACAATTTAACGTTTATAATGTTTATAATGTTTATACTCTAGCTCTTGCTGGGATAAACACCTTCACCGATATCGCCTAACTCAAGCTAATGTTACAACAAACAACGCGCATGTGTAAACTGAGATATCGTCATTCAAATACGGCTTAAACTATAGCTCTTTACTACACTGGGTTAGAAACAATAGCATATCCTTGAGTTTTAGCTTTCTGTATATAGGTTCATCTATGTGTGGAGAATCAAAAATTCGGTTAGGAATTGCATCACTACAAGGCAGTTGCATATCAAATGATATGATGTTCCGTAATCGGATTCACAAAGATCACATGAATAATACTCAGCGCGCTGAATAGTAGCCTTGTGATAATTGAGTTTGCAATGTCCAGTCAGTGCCCTCACTAGAATACTGCAGTAGTACATGGAAAAATGCAACAAATTCTTTGACATTTTCGGACTCACATTTGGCATATTCGGATGCAGCTCAAGAGCCAATCTTGTGCTTACATTTGGGATAACGATATGTGACGAAATCTAGCGCGACGTTTAAATGATCGAAGACGATGTACTTATGATCAGATAACGACGGTTCGAGCTCGTTTGGTACGAGTCAGTTTGCCAACTCGTGCGTAATACCGTCGGAGCAGAGCGTCACATCTAACACCTCTTCTCTGCCACCTCGTGCAAATGTTGGGCGATTTCCTATATTAAGTATTTGCAGATTTTTACTACTTAAGTCTTTCATCAATTCGGAGCCTCTGAAATTGATATCTGAGCTGCCCCAAATTATGTGGTAGGCATATGCATCACTGCCGATTATGAGGGGAAACCCATTTCTGCTACAGCAAGATACAACCCTTTTGAAATCATCAGAAGGCGATGCTTCATTACGCGACTAATGTACCGCTCAATAGACGTATTTCTTGTTTATGTTATCAACAGTCATATTGACTGTGGAAGCCAAAATATCGTGATTTGTGTGGTCGGATATAAGACATGCGACAATAGCATACATGCACGAGGCATTTCACGTAATTTGTAATTTGTCATGCCATTTTTGTTGAAAGCAACGAAGACAGGGTTAAGTACCTTCCCAACAAAGAAGTTTACTATATGAAAATACGGTTCTTGAACCAGTCATGGAAGTTAGTCCGTAGTGCTGTGTGGTTATTTTGCCAGTTCGGTTCGGTCCTGAGTCTTTTGTTCGCGTGTGAGGATTAAACAATAGCCAGCTGTATAAGCTGGACCGGTTCGTCGTTGGACACCAGATTAAAGCTAAGTGGTTTTTGTCTTTTGTAACACATTTATTGCTGTCTTCCGTTTGCGCGGGCGCTGACCCCGTGCGTTGACGTTTTCTTGAATCGTGGTTAAATTTCTAACGCTCCCCCCCGGCCCAAATGCTATCCAGAACTCTCAACTGGTCCATTTGTGGTCTTCTTTCGGCCCAAGACTAAATCACTGAATCTTCTTCAGATTTCTAGAGACCTGACGGAACGGTTCTCGGCTGTGACCGAAATTTCAAAGGTCCACTCGGACAAGATAAGGGTGTTGCTAGCCAACTCAAAGCAGGCAAACGATACTGCTTGCTGTGAGCACTTTACGCGGTATTATAACGTGTATATTCCAGCTGTAAAGGTACAATCCGAAGGCTTCAGTACGGGGTTGGCCGTTTTAGAGACCGCTTACTTCAGCCAGTGAAAATACTTGAGTGCAAACGTTTGCACTCAGTAGTAGTTGCGGGGGTAGGTTCAAAAACGTACCCCCAATCAAACTCTTATCGGGTGACCTTCGCTAGTACCGCTTAGCCAAATTTCGTCCTCTTGCACAAGGTTCGTCTGCCTGTGCGCCTGTTTGTGCCGCGGGTCATGAATTGCACAAAGTGTAAACAATTGGGTCACACAGCCACCCATTGTAGCAATAAGGCCCGCTGTGGAAAATGCGGGGAGAATCATCTAGATGATTCGTGCAGTAAGCAAGCCGAAAAGTCTCCTTACTGTGCATGATATCTCGGCATGTCCCGCGTACAAACTACGCGGGGATAAACTGAAACCTTCCCTTGCGGGACGATCCGAACGTTCTTTCGCAGAAATGCTAAAGAAAGCTACGCCACAATCCTCAACAAACATCTATGCTCACTTGCCTCCTGACGAGGGCTAGACTGATGACCCACAAGAGGGAACATCTACTAGGGTGCCTAGAAGTTATAAGAAGAGGAGGAACATTTCCTCTCCTAAAGGTCCTTGTAAAGGCCAGAAAGTGTCCCTTGATGGGGCTCCGAAAGTGACATCTATTGGAAGTGTTGCAACCAAACCGAAGCAAGTAGCTCCTGGTCTCGGAGGATTAAGCTCAGAGAAGGAGTTCTCAGCACTTCCAGAAACATCAAAAATCCCAAGTGTTCCGTTGTTTCAGTTCAAGAATAATCACAGCACTGCAATTATAGAACTCTCAGACATAGTGGGCTGGTTAATAAAAACTTTCAATATTACTGATCCTATTAAAAGTCTTATGTTAGCTTTTCTCTCTACAGTAAGAACATTTTTGAAGCAGATGACTGCTAAATGGCCCCTCCTTTCAGCGATTGTATCCTTCGATGGCTAACTCATCGAACGAGGTAACGGATTTGATCACTGTTCTCCAAGGGGCAGAAGCACGGGTCTTCACTGTACTCGATAACGCTAACAATGTGGGTATTTTTGGAAGAGACTTGACAATATTTTTGTTCTCCCCCCCCCCCTTGGTTCGCATAGTAAAGGGGAATAAATCTGTCAACATGTTGGTAGACGTGAGCGATTCGTGGTGCTGCCTAAGCTCGACTTCTGCCAGCAGAAGACAAAATTTTATAAGATTTTAAGCCTATTTCTAATGACCCTGCCACTTCTAGTTTTCCGATTTGAATATTTCACATCTTTGCTCTCACTTGAGTACTAGGGCTCTAAATTTTCATAACTTTCCCTACTCAGTAATAATCTAGCTATTTTAATGGATATTTTTGGTATGAGCTTGACGAGTAGATGAGGAAAATAGATGAGTGACGACATTTTGAAGGCGAGTTGAGCAAAATTTTACAGAACAACCATATACCATATATCTATATCTTCTCTATAATTGTCCCATTCAGAAAATGCCCATATTTATTTTATTTTATTTATTTAATTAACTCATCTGACAACACAGTCTTAATGAATAAATGAAAATCTAATTATAGTAACGAAGATCGCGATATTTTCTGCGCGAATTTCAGCGACGGTTCTCCAAAGACGAACAGATCCTCAACTGTGGCGAAATTTCGCATACATGCTGATATCGGTTGGTTGAATCCAAACACCGTGCGATGAAACCTTGGTTGAAGCAAGCCAGTGGAGCGTAGAGGTCGTTGCGGAGCGCGGAAGTTAATAAGGGATAGAATCTTTGGAGAGTCGATTTCGGCGTTGATCACCTTCGCCACAAACACTGCTTGTTGAATTTTCCTGCGTCGCTCTAATGGGTCGAGTCCGATCAGGCGGCATCGATCTTGGTACGGTGGCAGATCCAAAGGACTCCGCCAGGGAAGGTCTCGTAGAGCGAGCCGAACAAATCTTTTCTGCACACGTTCAATTCGTAGATTCCAAACAAGCTGATGAGGACTCTAAATCAGACTGGCATTTTCGAGTAGTGGGCGAACCAACGAACAGTTCAACGCCTTCAAGCAGTGCGTATCCTTTAAGTCCCGGCCAATTTTGGAAATAAACCCGAGTTGTCGAGTAACTTTCGAGATTAAAGCTGAGCGGTGCAGATTGAAGGTTAGCTTAGCATCCAATAAGACGCCAAGGTCGCTGACATGATCAACTCTATTGAGCCTTTGCCCCTCGATCTGGTAGTCGTAAAGTATAGGATTGACTATGCGGTGGAAAGTTATTATCTGACATTTAGCGATGTTTACAATGACCCAATTTCTACGACACCAGCCGACGAATGTATCCAGAAGCTCTTGAAGCCGAACGCAGTCGTCGATATTGCGGACTACGAGGTACAACTTCAGGTCATCAGCGTAAATAAGTTTGCATCCAAAACCAAGTAGCAAAGTTGCGTCGTTGAAGAAAATAGCACAAACAGTAGTGGCCCCATGTTGCTGCCCTGTGGGACCCCAGATTTGTTCGTAAACTGAGAAGAGACACAATACCCAAGCTGCCCACGTAGAACTCTATCACGCAAGTAAGAACTCAGCCGTTTAACAAAATTGCGCGAGGCACCCAACCTGGACATTTCTTTAAAAGTATTCGATGGTCGATTCGGTCAAAGGCTGCTTTTAAATCGGTGTATACTGCATCAATTTGTGCCTTTTTCCTCCATCTGGGAAATGCAAGTTGACGTGAAGTCCAAAAGGTTAGTACTTACGGATCGTCCTGGCATAAATCCATGTTGGTCGGTAGAGATGTAGCTTTTGGAGCGCGAAAGTACAACGGTGCTCACAACTATTTCAAATATCTTGAATGCTGCCGATAAGCTAGTTATACCACGGTAGTTCCTTACATTTCGACGGTCACCGCTCTTGTAAACCGGGAACATGAACGATTCCTTCCAAATCACCGGAAAAGTTCCTTACTCAAACGATTTGTTGAAAATACTGCATAAAGGTTCGGCTAAGGCAGTAGCACAACGACCATAAACGACAGCTGGTATGCCATCCGGTCCCGCAGAGTACGATTTTTTCAACCTGTTCGCAGCGGCAAGAATCATGTCGGGAGTGATAAAAAATGTGCTCAAATCCACTAAGTTTTCAGGAACATCCATCGAAGCAGCTTCAGCTTCTAAGTTGTAGGCGGTATTCTCAGCAAAGACAGAGGCGAAAAAATTTGCAAACAGCTCGCACGAATCTACAGCAGACGTTGATTCAATCTCGTCGAGACGAACGTTCAAAGTAATAGAAGAACATTTTCGCTTCGATTTCACAAAGTTCCAGAAGTTTTTAGGATTTCGCCGAAGGTCAGCCTGAACCCGCATGACGTATGCTTTATACAATCCGGCATTTAATCCACGATTTTCATCGCTGGATTTTTTAAAATTGCGTTTTGTCTCTGAAGTGCGCCAACGACGATGTTTACGCTGCCAGGTGTTGCGCTCCCGCTTTAGCTCACGCAAACGTGATGTAGTCCATGGAGGAGAAATAGGCCGTTTCACGAAAGGCAAATTTGAGCTAAGCCATTGATACCCAGTATCACGAAAGAGCACCGCCATATCATTAACATGCTCTAGTTCCGAGAGAGATGCCCAATTAACATGTTGCAAATATTCCATGAGAGCAACGAAATCGATTCTTCTATAATTTAATCCTCTTAATTCATTCAAATGTCACTATTGCGACGCTCAGTTGGCAACGAAAGAATTAAAGGCGGATGGTGTAAATCGACGGGTAGCAGCAGAGCATCACAACAATCAACTACCAAATCGTGCGCAGCAGAACAAAAGACCAAATCGAGCACACGTCCGAGATGGTTCGTGTGCAGGTTAGTTTAATAAAGATTCAAAAAATCCATACCATCGATCAGCGCAGTACTTGCGGAGATGTGAGGAGGTGGGATGTATTCCATCAGAACCACGATTCCATCCAATCCTTGGCTGATTGAAATCGCCACACACCAGAACAATTTCGTCGCCAGAGCCTTTGCAGCACATCTCAGAAACAGATGAAATGTGCGCATCAATGACATCGACATCATGACTTCTATCGGGAGGGATGTACACACCACACAGAAACAACTTCTTACCCCGCACGGCGGCAGTCGCACACACTTGCTCTAAGCAGCGACCATTCACAGTATCAATCTTAGAACAAGCATGTTCTTCTGATACTGCGATTAAACGCCCCCAAAGCCAGTTTTGTTGCTATTCTGGGAACTACGGTAACAGCGCAGAACGTTGAATGACGTATCGAAAATCTGAAGTGAGTTGATGCGGTCGTCCAATCCAGTCTCAGTTAGAATAATCACATCGTAATTACAATCGCGCGTTATCGGGAAGATCTCGTCGACTTTAGTCTTTAGGCTGCGGACATTCTGATAGAATATCCAGATTTTCTCGTCGTCTCCATCGTCATTCTGCAACACGGGGTCATTTAGTGTAGGAATAGTAAAATCGACAAAATACTCGCCTTTGGTGGAAACCCGAAAGTTTCCACCGTCCACTGTAGAGCGCACAAAAACAAACAGAAACAGAAACAAACAAGGTTAAAAACTCAATCAACATACATTGTAAATTTTTTTTACAACTAATAATAAAACCGAATCACCTACAATAATCCAGCTGCTGGAAACATATTCTCAATTTTTTCATTACCATAAAAGCCCCAAGGCGGAGTCTATTTGCAACATGTCGTGAAAACATGCGCTGTATTGCAAATCAATTTTGCCCCCTAGTTTCGAATCGAGTTCAATTATGTTACTATGTTTTAATTGCCGCAAGGTTCTACTGTATCGATTTTGTTGGCTATTTTCGGCAAATTTGAGACTAAGAGAAACGAAAGCAATGAAATTGAAAGACGGATAGGTATTCTAGAGCGAATCAGTTATAAACTTAGAACGGAAAACTAGAACTAGGCAGGCTCATATGGGCATGATCGAAAGGAAATGTGAAGAATTTTTTGCCTTCTGCATAGTAGGAGTTGGGCGTTCCACCCAAGTCTACCGCATGGTCTATGGTAGAACATAACTCATCATCATGTTTTACCGCCGACTCCTACTATGCAGAAGGCAAAAAATTCTTCACATTTCCTTTCGATCATGCCCATATGAGCCTGCCTAGTTCTAGTTTTCCGTTCTAAGTTTATAACTGATTCGCTCTAGAATACCTATCCGTCTTTCAATTTCATTGCTTTCGTTTCTCTTAGTCTCAAATTTGCCGAAAATAGCCAACAAAATCGATACACGAGTTCAATTATGTTTGGAAAATTTTGGGTGATGGAATAATACGATGTTATTTTGTCAAGATAAAATGGAAAATTTGGAAGTATATATTTTGCTCTTCTATACTTAAATTTCTCCGCCTCGTCTAGATTTACTGTGAAATTATCAATTTTACGTTTATATTTTCAACGCGCCCTCAAATGTAATCAGAAATGGATGAAAATATAATTAGATAAGGGATCATCCATAAATGACGTAGCATTATAAGGGGGAGAGGGGAGTTTTGCATTTTGTGATGAGGGGGTCATGTCATGCTACGTAGCTTTTTTAAAAGGGGATAAGAAGTTGACCTGATGTCATGACAATCTTACACCGTTTTTTTATTTTTTACGTGGACAAGGGGGGGAAGGGTTACCGTCAAGCTTCGTAATTACCAGGGGGGTATTTAGGGTTTGTAACGAAATGCTACGATGGGGGAGGGGGGTGTAAAAAATCACTCAAAAATTGCTACGTTATTTATGGATGATCCTTAAAGCACTCCACACAAATGACGCAGTTTTCGTTTGCGCCTATCAATATGCAATTCGAATATTCGCAACAATTTATGAAAGCATCATGGCCGTTTTCTTGTTGTGACTAATTCGTTGACAGCCGATTAAAGATGCATCGTTGACGCCTTCTCGTTGTTGCAAATTAGTTTTGTTGAAGTGCCAGCAACTATTCCCCAAGTTTGTAAGTATTTTGTTCATTATATGACACTTATATCCAACAAACGCTGACAGCTGCTTTCCACTAAATTATTGAGTTACTTTCAACTAACAGTTATCAAACATAATAGGCTCCACCTTCTAAGTATCGTTTAGAGTCAGTGTTGTTGAATGGAACATAATTATTTTAGTCAACAAAACGACTTTTTACGGTTCGTTTAGCAGCA
Organism: Topomyia yanbarensis; assembly: GCF_030247195.1. NCBI lineage: Eukaryota > Metazoa > Arthropoda > Insecta > Diptera > Culicidae > Topomyia > Topomyia yanbarensis. The sequence goes on from NC_080671.1 coordinate 24,945,124, forward strand.
ACAAACTTGTTTGTGGTCTATTAGCAACAATCCATGGTCTGAAAAAATGCTTTGATACTTTTCTACAACTGATATTCAACCAAATAGGTTTAAAATTTTTTTAAACTTGTTACATACGTTGCTTGGGGAGAGTATATCTAAAAAGGGAATCGCCATCTTGGATTTCAAAATGGCATCAGACATCGTTTCCATCGAGCAGTTAGTTAAGAATATGTTTCGTAAAAAAGTTATTTCGAATTTAATTCATAAAAACAATTACGTAAATCGAATATTACGTAAAAAGCTCGTAAATAGAGGTTTCATTTTATTTGGTAACGAATTGGTATGTCTGATATAGTGATACAACAAGATAAGAATCCACTAATCTGTTCTGAAGCATTAGAAGTTTGGCAACTGTTATTGATAATTTTAGTAAATCTTGAGCGTGAACAAACTTCAAAATAAGAAATAATATACGTAATATTTTACAAGCTAAAAGTACTGAGACGTTTTGGCGCCTGTAAAAAATAAAACGAAATTCATTCGAATTACCCACTCTCAGCATATAACGCCAACATTCTCCACGATACACTGCCAGTAAATCAGCGAATAATTGCTTACTATCTAACGACCGCACCGATAAAGACGGGTGAGGGACCACCTCCCATAAAGACTCTTTCACTCTCAACAAGCAACAAGTGAGCGATTGTTCCATCAAACTTGCATCGCGCGAAAATCGCTGATGCTGATGATGAAGACGGAGTGTGATCTGGGAAAAAGTTTTCCTTCGCCGATGCATGCATGGATCCCGCACATTGATGCTGTAGGTGTGTAGCTATAGATTTCATTGCGGATTACAACAATATAGTGTTCACCGGAGGTACCGTATCATCATTAGGAAAATTGCTGCTCACATGGTTGATCGTATGTTTTTTTTTCTCTTTCCCCCATCATTTCGTCCTGATGAGCATCTGCGTGAAGCAGATATATGATCAGGTTTCTCCCACTACAACCTAGTATCAGTCTAGCTCATATTTCAAGCGATAATTGGCACGTAAGATAAATCAATGCTGAAGCTGATGGCTGATGTCTGAAGTAGTTTCGAGTTAGACGAAGGAGATAAAGTGCTGCATTGTGTAGTATTTAGATCGAATCACTAAAGTTGCCCTATTCCAGACCGGAAAGCAATTAAGGACTATCGAATGGAAAGGCATCTGTTCGGCGAATCGAATCGAAACTGCTGTGGCAGGTAAAAGTCCTTGAGAACAATAAGCAACTTCTCACCATCGGCACCACCAGTCGGAGGGAAAGGACCAAAAGCTCAAAATTAATAAACAAACACCGGCAGGGTTCCAGTGGAATGGTTCAAATTTTAAGGCGGTCGTTCCGTGTTGTAGGTGAGAAACTTTTAAAAAATTGGCTTTGCAGAACTTTTCTCGTGTTTATGTGAGTTTTCCATAAAATCTAAAAATCATACATTTTATTTTGATTTCGTCTCATCAGTATCTGGAACTGACCCAGCTTCAAATATAAAGAATTGAATTGGTTTATTTATCGAACGAGATATCGATTTCGTTATACCTAATTCTTCAGGAAATCAAAACTTCTGTAATTCCAAGACCTCACTTTCGAACAGTTGTTTGCCTCGCGTACTTAATTTGTGTTGTGCTTTTGGATTTTGCGTCTAACCGGTACTAAGTTAGAGCCACATACTGGTGGGCGAAATAGAAACCTAATCCATGACATATTCAATTTTTCAATATTCACTCGTCTATATACCCACAGAATTGCGTATTCTGGTGTTGAATACTACAACTGAAATTTGAAAAGATAGTGAATACAATATGAAAGTCTCAAGTAATTATGCAATTTGACATAGCAATCACAGAAAAAAAAACATGGAAAAAGGTCACATGAGACGACCACCTTAAACCAGCCAACAAAATGCTTCACCACCATCACAATTGTATTATCGCATGAAGAAATAGCAAAGTGCAGTTTTCTGGTTGCGGAACCAGTTGTCGTTGATCCGGAACCGACTCTGACTCCCTCGTGAGAGCCACGATGACAACTTGGTGTTTTGTTTAATTAAGACTCTTGCATTTCACAACGTTCCAATTTTCAGTGCACTATACTCTACTGTCCAACCCGGAATACAAACCAACCACAGCCCAAGCCAGCTTGCGGAATTTAATTAGTATAACTCAATTTAGCATTCTGCTCAATTTCTCGGCGAGTCCCAAAACACCACGAACCGACCTGTCCTGCATTGGGTGGTTGGTGCTACTCGGTCCAGACCCATTTCGGTGTGCCGCCAGCAACCCGTCAACCTCCAATTGGAAATGGATACAAAGCAGCGGCCAGAGTGGCGCTGTCGGCCCGTCGTCATCTTCGTCGTCCGTTCTGGGTTGCGGCGTTGGTGTGAAAGTGTCGACAATTTGCCTGTTATCACTTAGTTCGGCCTTCGTCTTAAATCTGATGTTACAAATGCTGTACCTACTTTCGTCTCCAGAGGAGGAGAACTGGTTCGCATGTGACTTGCGTTGCGATTGTGTCGAGCAGTTTGGGGACCATTGCTATCAACGGGTACAATGCTTTGAAAGCCGGCATGGCTTATGCAAATTGAGGCAGATGGTTGAGCATTTTGACCCAATTACTTCGGGACTTTTGATAGCAATCGTAGATTCAATATCAACAGGATCTCATGATCATGATTAACTGAAATAAAAATTTCTTTGTTATAAAAATGAGAAATAGACCATTGAGTTTCGGTAATGGATTCCGCATTCTCAAGGTTTCAAGCTACTTGTACAAATATAACAAAAAGTTCGAACATTACATGATCAATGGCAGTACTATAGACCAAATTAAGCTACAGATATGAATACAAGTTAATAGTTGATGTTTTATTTATATAGAAATTTTTCCATGAACGATTACGACACGTCATACATATTTTGTCATCAATACACACTTATGACACATGTGTTTGCGACTTTTGTTTACACTTTCGGTAAAAACCGTTCTTCGCAATAATTGAGAAATTGATACAGAATAGATAGAAGCATCAATTGTCGTCTCTGAATTGTTTCTACCATTTGTAACTTTCCAATTTTAAAAATCATTTTTCTCGGAATGGGCAAAATGGCGCTTGTAATAAGATAGCACAACATAGACAACTTGACAAAGAAAATATTTGTAGTCGGCAGAAAATTTGCAAAATGTTTGGATTATGGGAAAATTATAACAAATTTATGTTCAAACTCTGCTTTCGCCTGGAGATAAAGCCTATTCCTTCGAAACGCTGCACTATGGGAGGCATATCTTCGGAACGAGAATTCGGAACAAAACCATTCACAAGCTATGACTGTATGACTGTAAATAGACTGTTTTGTAGTTGACTACATGCACGGCTTTTGTGCTATTGTTATTGTTCGCAGAAAATTTATCCTTTGTTGGCATTTCGTTATTAGATATTTAAAAGTCAGGACTTAGGCTATCTTTCTACCAACCAACTGAAGCTGAAGCTGAGCTGGATCACGCTTCCTTGAAAAAACAACCAACTCTGTTTTCTCCGTAGAGAAATCGATGCCTAGCTTCAATGCCCAACTTGATAAATTATCCAAACTATCTTGCAGTGGTTGTTGTAAATTTATGGCTTTTGGTCCTGTAACAGAAACCACGCCATCATCTGCAAGTTGCTTTAGAGTGCATGGGCTGACAATATAATTATAAATGTCATTCGCATAGAAATTATAGAGAAGGGGGCTTAGACAAGAGCCTTGTGGGAGGCCCATGTAACTTATTCTGAGTGTCGTCAAATCGCCATATGAAAAATGCATGTGCTTTTCTGACAATAAATTGTATAAATAATTATTTAATATCGGTGAAAGACCACATTGATGTAGTTTCTCCGAGAGAACATCAATGGAGACTGAGTCGAATGCTCCTTTTATGTCTAAGAACACAGACGCCATTTGTTCTTTTTTTGCGTAAGCGAGTTGGATTTCTGATGAAAGTAGCGCCAGACAATCATTCGTTCCCTTTCCTCTCCGAAAACCAAACTGGGCATCTGAGAGCAAGCCGTTCGCCTCAACCCAATTGTCGAGACGTGGAAGGATATTTTTTTCCAGCAATTTCCTGGTGCAGGATAGCATTGCAATCGGTCGATACGAGTTATGATCGGAGGCTAGTTTTCCCGGTTTTGGAATGGCGATAATTCTCACTTGTCTCCAGTCACGCGGGACAATGTTTTGCTCAAGAAACTTGTTGAATAAATTCAATAAGCGTCTTTTTGCTAGGTCAGGCAGATTCTTCACCAAGTTGAATTTAATTCTGTCTAGTCCCGGAGCATTATTGTTGCATGAGAGGGGTGCAATTGAAAATTCCGTCATTGTCAAAGGCGAATCTATGAAATCGTTACTTGTGGGAGCATCGCGAATGATTTTCTGCGCAGGAGCAGAATCTGGACAAATTTTCTTGGCAAAATTAAATATCCAACGATTCGAAAAATCTTCGCTTTCATTAGTCACGTTTCGATTCCTCATTCTTCTGGCTGTGTTCCAAAGAGTACTCATTGATGTTTCTCCTGACAAGCAATCAACGAAACGTCTCCAATAATTAGACTTTTTGGCACGACGGAGACTGTCAAATTTGTTTTGTAAAATCGAATAATTTTCAAAGTTCGCACGTGTACACCCTTTCCGTTTCATAATTCCTTTGTAAGCAACTTGTTTAGCTCCATATGCATCAGAGCACTCTTTGTCCCACCAAGGATTAGGGGGCCGTCTATTTATTGTCATTCCAGGATTGCATTTCGTTTGGGTTTGTTCTGCTGTTTCAATAATTAAACCCGCTAGGAATTCATATTCTTCGGTAGGGGGTAGCTCTTCCGTCGAAGCAAGAGAAGTGGAAATTAATGTTTCGTATGTTTTCCAATCAATATTTCGTGTTAAGTCATAAAGAACATTAATTGAGTTCGTAAGGCTTAATTCACTGTTAATTGAAACAACGATTGGCAAATGATCGCTACCGTGAGGATCAGGTACAACCTTCCACGTGCAATCGAACCGAAGTGATGTCGAGCACAGAGATAGATCTAATGCACTTGGACGTGCAGGAGGTCTGGGGATGCGTGTTGTGTCGCCAGTATTTAAAACTGTCATATTAAATTCGTCAAAAACATTGTATATCAAAGAGGATCGATTATCATTGTAGAGGGAACCCCACAATACTCCGTGCGAGTTGAAGTCTCCCAGTATCAGACGTGGAGCAGCCATGGATTCCACTACCTCAAAAATTTCACGTTGTCCAATTTGAGCCTTGGGAGGTATATATATATATATATATATATATATATATATATATATATATATATATATATATATATATATATATATATATATATATATATATATATATATATATATATATAGAAGCGATAGACATGTCTTTGCCTTTAATATTCGTTTGGACTGCTACAGCCTCAATGCCAGCAATCATGGGGATGGTAATTCTATAGAAAGAATAGCACTTTTTAATTCCTAGAAACACTTCTCCATACGGGGTGTCTCGGTCTAGGCGAATAATGTTGAAATCATTTAAGTTGAAATTAATATTTGAGGTAAGCTATGTTTCACATAGAGCAAAAGCATCGCATTTTAAATTATGCAGTAAAATTTTTAAGGAATCAATTTTTGGTATGATACTACTGCAATTCCACTGTAAAACAGTGATGGAGTCTTTCACCTTAGGCGTTGAATTAACCATTGAAAGATATAATTGCTGCAAGGGTGGGCCATTGAGCAATCAGCTGCTCTAAAAATGTTCTAATTGTTGGGAGGAAAGCTGAAAGTATCCTCTTTAGTGGTTCAGAAATATTGAATGCTTTAAAAATCCAATCAACAATTTCAGAAAATTTCAATAATCCTACCCCCGGTTGAGGCTCAGAGGAAGTCGAAATTTTATTATTTCCAGTAATGGTGTTCTGTTTGGATTGTACATTACCAAAACCGGGAGGGACTGGCTTCGGTATTGCATCGGAATTCTTTAGCTTTGGCCGCAATTTATTTGTTGGAGGAGAAGTTTTAAGGCCCTGGCTTGGCAGTTTGGGAAAAGAGGATTGTTTTCTTTTCCTGGATCCTCTAAGTAAAACAAATGATGTACCTTCGGACGCTTCGTCAGACTCTTTCGGCAATAGAATAGCGTATCTGTTTTCTGGGACCGTGGGTTCAGGAGTAGCATTTTTCAGTATTTCTGCATAAGAGCGCTTAGACCTCTCCTTCAAGGATCGTTTAATTTTATCCTCCCGCAATTTATATATGGGACATGCAAGGAGCTCGTGTGAATTTTCTCCGCAATGTAAACATTTTTCTAAGTTTTTATTGCATGTATCCTCTTGATGAGGACCCCCACATTTGCCACACCGTACCTTATTGGAACAGTAAGTGGCTGTGTGGCCAAGCTGTTTACAATTGAGGCAATTCATCACACGAGGAATGAAAAGGCGAACGGGGAGACGAATTTTATTAATAAGAACATGGCTAGGCAAAGCAGACCCAGCGAAAGTTACACGAAATGAATAGGATGGTCGGTAAACTTTTTTCTCTTCGTCAATTGATACTGAGTACAATTGCTTAACATCGAGTATTTTTACTTTATTAAGCAGGGTGTTCTTGAACCAACCAACACCACGCTTAAGTATATCCTCGGCAGTGATGCTGGGTTCTGAGATGACTCCATCGCATTCTATATCGCGCGAAAGTATATAAACTTTATATTCACGCGTGAAGAGTCTCGTTAGCTTGTCTAATGTTATCAATGCTAACTCGAAGTTTGGCTTTATTTACTTTCACGATCTCTGTTACAGCAGAAAATCGTGAAGTCAGATCCCGTGCAATTTGCACAAGGTTTAATGGCTTTCCTTTCCGCCTGAAGAAAACCAGCCAAGGTCCAGAAGACCCTTGAGGGTATAATTTTATTCTAGGGGGAGTTGAGGGAGGGGGATCAGAAGAATTTTGCTCTTGTGAAATGGAGGATTCCATCTCACTATTCTCCATCTCGCCTACCATACACAGTAAGTTAATTAAATACTAACACTAGCAAAATTATATTAAAATCTACCTGTCCTTCGAAGAGTTGCAGATTCACGCTGTCTCCCTCTGTCACACGCTCGGGTTGAATACAGGGCAACCACCCGCCGCTGTTTACCTGTGGGTCCAGGGGTATTTCCTTACTACGCAGCGTGGCTAGGTACACAAATACACAAAAGCCCGTATCTGCACTAGCACAGATGAATAAGTGATGATGAAGCGAGACGCTTCACCAACAAGATGCAGCTCTGTCTCCCTTAGCGCCGACTGTATGCAGCGTAACCACTACCACCACCAAGGTGGGGCCGCCGCTTACCTGTGGATCCAGAGGTATTCCCCTATAACGCAGCGTGGCTTGGTACACAAATACTCAAGATCCCGTATCTGCACTAATACGGATGAATGAGTGATGATGAAGCGAGCCGCTTCACCAACCAGATGCAGCTCTGTCTCACTCCGTCGCAAGCGCTGGTTGTATGCAGCGCAACCACTACTACCACCAAGGTGGGGCGCCACTTACCTGAGACTTCGTTGCCTTCGCACCAACACTCGCTTATCGCGTGGTACCACCACCAAACGACCGCTCTCGCAGCCAACAATCCTGCCTGTCTCCGCACCAACACAGCATCAAATACTGACACGGTACACAAACTTCTAGCCTATTCACGGCTTGCACATCCTTGGTTGCTACGACCAATCAGCAAACACAACCTTTCAAGGCGAAGGCTAAAACTGTTATCAATTATTCTTAATTTAGTAATAATTTATTGAAAATAATAATTAATTTCATAATAATTAGTTAACTGTCACTATAATTTTTAAATATTTTGTTGTGTATCTTTAATGTTAAATTGAGCCCCTTAAAAGGAATCATAAATTCCACTGGGTGCTCATTGAACAGGAATTAGCAGTTTTACCGTCATTCAACATACCTATATAATGTATTATCTGAACTTTGTTTTTGTTTTGTGAATTTGTATTAACTTTTATTTTTGTATTAATAGCTGAGATATTTGTAAGTGTCCGTCAGGGGCGAGTGGAGGGTTACTTAGGGGCCGTACACAAATGACGTAGCTTTTTTTCGACGATTTTCGACCCCTCCCTTCCCCCTCGTAGCATTTGGTCACAAAAATCAAACGTCCCCCTTGTAAATAACGTAGCATTTCCCTACAATGGTATTCAAAATCCATCGCATCTGGCCGATTATTAAACTATTTTTCCTTCCACCCGACGCACATGAAAATCAACGTCGCCTCCAACTTCATAAGACGAGTGACATCCCTCACTACCAACCAATCGTTTGCCGAACAGAAACATGTCATTTTGCAGCATCTCCGCCAAAACGACTATCCAACATCACTTATAAACAGGGGTGGCATTCCGTATCTCGATTCGAGTGACTCGATTCGAAACGTTTTGAAGTCGTTTCGACTAAATTGCGGCATTACGTATCGCATTCGACCATGCGTTCGAGCTTGTTAGATTGCGGTACTAGATTTCGACTGCCTGTTCGAGCGCAAACTGTCAAATAAGAGTGTACACTGAGAAAAAATATTTTTAATTCTGCTACGAATAAGTTTCATAAAACCAACTTTGGTAAAACATAGGAATTGTTTTAATTTTAGTTTTTAATTGCTTGTTATCGAAATATATTTGGATAAGTTTCGCAAATATAACATTTTTTTCTAGTATACAATAGGGGTGAGCTCTTTGAAATAAAATCGATGTTGTCAAACATAGATCCAAAAAGATCCGATGTAATACGGAAATACGGTGTTTTTTTCCTTTCATGTATGAAAAATTAATTTACCCTTTCCAAAAATATTTATACTATATAAAACAATTGAAACGAATCATTTCGTTTCATTGGCGAAAAATAATTTAGACATCGATGATAACTTTTATGCACCGTACGGGCCAATCCACGTCAGATTTACAAATAAAATTTTAGTTCATTCCAATTTTTTTCTTGCATTCTTCAGCTAAAAATATTTGACAGGTATTTTTGTTATGGCTGAATATAATATTTACTTCAAGGTATGAGCTTTCAACTATTGAAGTTAGAAAAATTGAACATTTTCCAATCGCTGATAGCTCGTAAAGTATTTGATGCATGGAAAAAATATTAAATATAAAAAGTTGCATTTTCGCATAAGCTTTCCGAAAAAATTGAGATTTTTTTTAAAAGTTGGATCATTTTTTTTGCTTATTTTATCTTCAAATAATAAAAATCATGTTAGAAATATTGTATAAAAATTTTGCAGTGGATCTCAAAATGTTTTGCGAGATATTACAAATATAACATTAAAGGGCAATTTTACATTAAACGCCACGTTATTGGCCAGCCTTAATTGAAATATCTCGTAAAGTAAAGTTTTCATTGAATAAAAAACTTATTAGTCCAAGCTTGTTTTTTCGATATGTTTCTATTATTTGCAGAATTAATAACATAAATAATAAAAAAAACTATATCAGATTTTTATTGGTGAGTTCATTCGAAAACGCACTTTTTATTATTAATAAATTTTTCGTACAACTAAGAGATTCCGAGTTATCAGTGGTTGAAAAATGGTCCTATTTATAAAATTCATTAACTCATAACTTGAAAAAAATCTATCGTATTCAGCCAAAACAAAAAATAGATGTCAATTATTTTGTGCTAAGAATGCAAGAAATTTTTTTGGTAGGAATTAAATTGTGGTTGTACATTTGACATGTAATAACCCGGACATTAAATATGTAAAACTACTTAACTTTTCGTTCATCAAGATTCCTTTAGACGAAACGAACTATTTACAAAGCACGAAAATGCTTCGTTGCAGAAAACGAGTAATGATTTTGTCCATCGTATGACAATTTTAATTCCAACTAAGAATTTTTTTTCAGTGTAAGCAAAATTGCAGTTTGTTTTGTTTTTTTTTCAATGAGCGTCAAATTCACAGAATATAAATAGTGATAGTGGTAAATAAATTGACCCAAGCATGTTCATAATTTGTCCACGTCACTCTCCCTCTCCACCTTTTTTAATGCTTGGGCAATATTTTTGTTTGATATAATTGTATTCTTGAACTTCTTACCACAAAATTTTAATATATCTCGCTGTTTAAGTTGATGCACCGAAACATCAAAATGCCTAGCTGGAGTCTTATTCGGACCTCAGTCGCGTGATGGAATGTATTATCTGCAGAAACCGTTTTTCTCAAATCTTTTGGAAAATAATCATAGTGAACACAGCCCTTTTCAATAAAAATGGCTAATTATGCATTGAATTTTTGGTTTTCAGGGGTTTTTTTTCAGGAAACTGATAGCTTCCAAAAGCAACAATTTTTTTCAGCAATTGATTACGCAAAAATTTAAAAACTAGTTCGTTAAAATAGCCATTTTTAGTTGAAATAGTCAAGACAAAAATGCGTTTTCGTGTTTGCGGGGTTGTCCGTGTACTTGTTAGTTAATTCTGTTATAGCTAGTTAGTTATTCTGTTATAGCACACAACTAGAGATAAGGAGAACACAATCAAAATGAAGTGTTTCCAGAAATGGCTGATGGCATAATTAAATTTGATTCAAATTTCTTTGCTATATAAAATAATATTCTGTATTTTCATGCATTTAATACAAATGACGATATAACACCTAATTCTGTTGGTGTATAAAACGTACATTATGGCATTGAATTCAAGGCTATATTGTGCAGGGGCGACGAAACACTTTTCGCCCGAATGGCTAGAAAGCATAGGGTGAGGGGTCCATTAGTAAGAATTTTTTCCCTTTTCGCATTGCACACATTACATTCACATTAAATCACGTTCGTTTATGCAAATGGAATTGTGGTACATCGATGTTTTCAAATGTGTGTAGTTCGAAATACATGCGTTGCACATCTGAATTTTTTGAAATGGTTCAAAATTTCGAGTGGGTAATTACCCACTCGGTTATTTTCGAGTGGGTAGTACTACCCATACCACTCACGCTTTCCGCCGGCCCTGCTATTGTGATATTGAAAACAATTGAGGTATAGTCGGGAACAAATGCATCAATTAGAATATAAAATTGTTTAAATCGCCACTTTGAAATCAAGAATGATTGTAATTCTATACATCTATCAAATAGCGATTAGACAAGTCAAGGTGTCTTCACTTTGTTCCATCGATTTGTTTCAACATTTTTTTATTATTACTTGGTGTAAGATAATTTATTATCAATATTTAGTATTACTTTTTCCAAAAAAGTATGTTCCTGATGGTGAAAATAGATATAACATAAAGTAACTCAAGTACGTGGGAGCTTTTTACACCTTTTGGTAATTTTATATCCTCTAAGTATTCCGAAATAAAACAAATCATAATCTCGAACGACAGTCGACAGCAATAAAACTATCGAGCAAATACGTTCGACTCGAGTCGCTTTCGAGTTCCATAATGCCAACACTTCTCGATAATCTAGTACTTCTTCGAGCTAACTCGAACGAAAATTTACTTTCGAGCTCAGTTCGCAATACATAATGCGAAACAAGGTCGAGTCGATAGAATTTTGATCGAATCGAGATGCGTAATGCCACCCCAGGTTGCTTAGCCAAATTCACCTATGTAGTCAAATCAGCCATAAAACCGTCCCACAATTGCCATCCGAGAGCTCACTGGATACAAAACAAACAGCCAAAGCAGACGTAACAACGTACCGGTCCCTACCATACACTATATGCTGACCAACACACTCGTTCGAATCCTAAAAACAGACTATCCTAACGTCAAAATTGCCCCAAAAACAATCAAAACAACTTCAATGTTGCTAAACAACATTGAAGATCCCGTTGATCCCTCACTATGTTGCAATGTTATTTACAGTATCCCATGTGGTGTGTGTGAGATGACATATATTGGTATGACGAAAAATCAACTAAAAACAAGACTTAGCGGACACCGGACCAATATCACAAAATATAATATATTTATCGAAGCAGGAAAAACCAACACAGATGTCGAAATGATCGAACTTGGAGAGAAAAAACAGCTCTCATTCTTCACAGCATCCAACACCAACACGATTTTGACTTGACCGCAACCAAAATTATCGACAGAACCTATCGCTCATCAACATTACCAGTACTGGAGATGTGTCATATAGTTAACACACCCAACACGGTAAATCACCGAACAGATGTAGATGGTCTCAGTGCCACTTACGCAGACATTCTACACACTATCAAAAACTCCAAAGCTCCCCAAACTCAGACTCACACCACTAACTCACAGTTCAACTAAAGCTTACCTATTCTGAAGATCCCCTTTTCACACTTTGCGCTCATCATCTCACTGTAGTTTTTCCAAAGGGATCGTAAAGTAAGATCCAAAAGTGTACCCGTGACAAATCTTGTGCCGATAGAAACTCCACAGCACAGTATGTTTATTTCTATATTATATTTCCACCCATTTCTTTTTCTTAATTTCAAAATTTATTAGCCTATGAAAAATACAAACCGAACGTCCCAACGCGGGAAAAAAATATACATGACAATAGCGACAGGCAGATAAGTGAGTTCACATTCAACACTGTAAAACAAGTAACCAAATATAGTTTTATTATAGTTTTTCTTGAAAAATGTCGCCAAAAACGACCGAATCGTCGGATAATCAAAAAGTAAATTATAAAGTATTTGGAAATTTTTAATAGAAGTGACGGAAAGTTATCGAAAAGTTTCGTGAAAAAGAAAATTTCAGTAATGATAGTGATTTTCCGTAACCGGTTTCGAGAATTTTTTATTTGTTCTTTGGCATTAGTATTAGGAATAATAATTCAGATCAAAGATACTACTGGGAAGTCATTTTTAGGAAAAGTCGGTATCGAAGTAAAGATTGAACTATGTACGCATGCACTTCAGAGGTAGCGAGATATCAAGAGCTGAAATTTCAGTGCTCAGTTATCAACCGCGTTGGGAATTTGAGTAAACGCTATTGAGAGTAGGAACTTCAAATCCATTCGAAATTTTGTTTTTCGAATTTTTTGGCTCAGCACAACATAATCCCTTCAGAAAAAAATCAGTTTTCCCTACACAATGCATTGATTGAAGAATTTATATATGTTATTAACGGAACATTAGCATTAATTGGTTAGTATTTCTATTACATGGTCCATCTTTCCGCTTTTCCATTAAATTGGTTTAACCTTTGAGATTTTTTGCACTGATATTGTCCTATGCTAATTTGAGCGATTCTCTGAGTCCTGCTACTATCCCATGTAGTATGTGCTATCTAAAACATCGCGAAGCATCAAGTTCTAAATGCTCTCAATCGATATAATACCCGAAGAAAGAGATAAGAGCTATAAGAAATGTATCATCACACTGTTAAATTGGATTAAAAGCGTTTTTCATTTGAGTTTCTTTTATTTTTTTATTCGTTTTATTCTTTGGATTCATTCTGATCAGTTTATTCATTTCATGCATTTTTGCCATATCATCCCTTGACCTTATTTTATTCACTTTTTCATGTTATGCACTTTCTTCATTTTGATAATTTATTTCTGTCATTCTTTCAGAATTTAGTGGAGAAAAACTATATGATTTGTCTCCTGATACCTGCGATAGCGAGGTGGTCTCCTAGATGACGCCTAGAGGAATATATTCCCTGGCTTTCCCAAAGGAGTTCGAATAGTAGAAATGCGGTTAAAATGCTATATTTCTATATTAACTTTTGAATAGGGCTAATAAGATTTGTAAACAAACTTTGGTTTTGTTGATTTCGCTAAATTTGCTATAACTTCAGCGCATAAAACATTTGAAATTGCTTTTACGAAGAGTAAATATATTGGTTAATGTGTTTTTCTCTTGAAATTTCACTCGGCTGCGGAATAATGAGCGAAACAAGTTTGTTTACAAAAAACCCTTTTGCCCTTTTGAAGAATTAATATTGATTTCTTCCTTTGTGACTCTAGAACATGGTACGCACATTATGGAAAACCGTGCACGGAAACTCGCAAGAAAAAAAATCAGCTACAACCAACAAAACCATCCAGACTTCAATGACATTTCATGGACTTGATGGGGGTTTTGTTTATTTGGAATGATACTGACATATATTCATAGTCGATTTTTGTCCTCACTTTTCTTACATAAACTTAGCCTTTTTTCTCTTCCGGAATTATCAAACTGGATAGGTATGTAATCTTAACGACATCTAACGGGTGACAATAATTGCTGTCGACATTATAACCTGGTACTCCATCGGGATCGCCATGATTGTTGTATCGCACATTCGCAATTATTTTCCGAATGATAAATGACAGGAGGAGGCACATAAATTGCAACCTGGGTGATAATTACTGCTGCATCTATCAGATGGGTAATTGAGAAAATTTTTTGCAATTATAACTGAACTGGCCCGGTGATGAATATTATCCGGATAAAATAGTAGGCTGAAATTTGCTTGCTGATAGATGATTCCGTCCGTTGCATATCAATGCGATCGATGATTGATGAAGCAATCACTAACGAGCCTTCGGAGTCAAATGAAACACGCAATAATTTGCAGGTTGGGAAAATTGATTGTGGCACGCTGAAATGCTGAAGGTTTTTTTTATGAAATCGGATCGAATGTTGTGAAATACATGATGACATCTGATGTCTGTTCAATTAAATATCCTCACTAACTTTAGTTTATGATAGCTGTCCTAAATTATTTCCTAAAAGTTTTTATTCGTCTTAATTCGGAGCACTGCCTGAGGGGCAATGCTCGTCTGCAAAGTTTTCAAGCCGAATTACTTGCTCCGAATCCGATGCTAATTAAAGTACCTGCACAAAATTTATGTTCTTCAAGCTAAAACGAAAAAAAAAATCCATAGCCTGCTACTGAGATCCAATTCTCATTACAGTTAAAAGGTGTCACACCATATTTCACTGTTCAGAAAAGTAGCAAACAAACTGGTTAGCTTGCTTGCGATGGTCGTTATTTTCCCGTCTCTAGTCCCAATGATCTCTCTGAAGAAACCCCCTCCTCTCCCCATCTAAATCCACTTCACTCGAAAAGGTTGTTTTTGCCACTATCCAACGATTGGAATACGCAGGACTCCATGAAATAGAAATTTAATTACCACTTGCTAAAATTATATCTTCCAGCAGCGGGAAAATAGCAGATGTTCTTCTTATCCGTACCCCGCCGTCCGGCCAGTCCAGCATCAGCCGAGCCGAACGCTTGATTCGAAAGGAGGGTCGATATCTTGCACCAATAAAATAATTACCGTTTCGATACGCCGAAGACCACCAATACGAAGCGAAGCGAGAAATTCTATTCTGTGCAGAAGCCACATCTCCCGCGGCAGGCTATTGGTTGGTGGGCTTTCGGGAAGCGAATTGTTCAATGAAATTCCCGGCACGCTCCCACGCTACAAGCGCCAGTTGAGTGTCGAACGATGATATCAAATTATATTTATTGAAAATTACTTTTTATTTAATTCCCTCCGGCAAATCTCCCGTGCGCGATCCGGTGGGGTGGACGATTGCGAGGAAAAGCAATCGAAAAAAAAGCGAAAACAGCTGTCCGCTGCTGCTTGTTGCCATATTTCTTCCGAGCTCAGCGGAACCTCAAGATTACAGCGAACCAGACTACCGGAAAGGAATTTGCTCCCGGACAATTGCCATTCCGCCGGTGCCGGTGCTGAGTCAGTAAGCTGTCGGGGGACGACGAAATTGAATGGATTGTTGGTCGGGCTGGATCCTGCGGGGACGAAGGTCCGGAAAGGATTGATATGCTACCCGGTCCCAGTCCCGGTCCCTTTCGGTCGGTCGGTCGGAGTGGGAAATAAGACATTCGTTCGTCTAGATAACGGCATGATTTACTGCTGTTTTGTTGGTTCGAGTGTCCTGTCGAATGAACGAGCGCCGCCCGCCTTGGTCGGGGTTCAGCTGGCACTGGTTGGTGGTAGAAGCGTTTGTTTGCGTTGCTTTTCCCCATTAGGGACGGTAATGGGGAATAAGTTTTCTCGGACGGACCGAAGATTGCATTGTTTTGCGCTGATTGCATTATTGACGAAAAATAATGCCTCGATTCGTTTTCGAATAATCGTATAAGGTTGGAATTTGTTATCGGGTGTTTTGTCATCCCTAATAAGTAGAGTACATAGTTGGATAGAGTTTGCAGCCTAATATTCTTTGCCGCTCACAGCAGTTTGTCGACCTAGCCGGATCCCTCGCAGCCAGGGGTAGTTGGTTTTCCCTATATTATTTATACAGGGTGATTGGTTCATGGTTAAGAACATCTCAAAGGGTGATTGACTGTCATATTTGGAGAAAAAAATCGTTCTACATATACCATCAAATCTCAACCGTTACTAAGTTATTGAAATTTTTATGATAAAAATTTAGTTATCTGAAAATACTTCTAACTCAAAAAGTATACTTCGTATTTCAATTTCCCACTGAATGATGTCCTCGCATGTCTCAGCTAATGAGGTTAAGTAACTTTTTTAAAGTAATTTATTTAAAATTTAACAATTTTGATCGTTTTTTCGTTCATTTCTCGAAAATCTTAATAGTTAACATCATCATTTCAATAATTCAGATTGTTAGTCTTGAAGAGATGCAAAATTCGTTTTTTGACATGATACACTTATCTTTTCTTGTTTTCATGTGTTTGGGTTATTGAACTTGAATATTTTTATCTCATTTTCACTAATACTAGCTCCAATTAAGAAAGTATGGTACTTTTTGTACCTTTTCTTCTTTTCATTAGAAA
Source organism: Topomyia yanbarensis (assembly GCF_030247195.1). Classification (NCBI taxonomy): domain Eukaryota; kingdom Metazoa; phylum Arthropoda; class Insecta; order Diptera; family Culicidae; genus Topomyia; species Topomyia yanbarensis. Next base: position 24,961,918 of record NC_080671.1, read on the forward strand.
GCCAAGAAAATTTGGCAGAGACAAATGTATTAATACCTATCATTTTAGTGAATTTTGTATTCTTTGAGAAGTAAATTAGTTTAAAGATATTGTAATTAATTGTATTCTCGTTATTTCCTTAAAATAGTAAATAATAAACATCACCAGTATTATCATGGAATTTATGCATCTCAGCAAGTTTTACAATTATTTCTTTCACTCGATTCAATTACCTCATTTTGTTTCGACGCAAAATCGTTTTTATCACATCGTTTCATATACAAAAAAAAAACGATTTCGAACCCATTACATGTATGGTGAGGTCATGCTGTGTTAACTATTAAATTGTAGCGAAATGAAAAGCGATAGGGATAAAGTATCAAATAACAAGTTATAGAGAATGTTAAGGGGCACCAAATAAACAATAGTTACGATAAATTTAATTGATTAATAATTATAATAATTACAAAACTCTCAAAAAACTCTAATTTTAAGTTATTTTACTATTAGAAAATCATTTAGTACACTTAACTAAGGGATATCTGTACATACATCGAAAGGAAATTTTCTCAGATTTCCAATGAAACCTTGGAAATAACGATATAAACCATATTTTTAGATTAGAGACTTTTGAGCACTTGCAAGTCGATTACAGGAAAAGTTCAATAATGAAATTACAAAGAAACGAGAAGAGATAGGAATATGATGTTGAAGAATAAATTATGAATCGTCTTAAAACCCAACTTTTGGATAATACATATCGGTATAATCATAATTCATTATTTTGAGAAAATCAACAAAAACCTCAACAAAAACATTAACTGTTAAATTCTTTACCACTAAAAGGTAATTAAAACTAATTAACTGAAAGATATGAGGACACCATTCAATAGGAAATTTTCTCAACTTCCCAATTGGTACGACAAAGCCCCCTCGTCTATACAAATCTTCTTTACCGGTACCTGGAGACCTGTCCGATCGAACGTCAACTCATAGACAGGGAAGGATGAACAAGTCTAGTTTTATGACAAACAATGCATACAATTACAACAAACACTGCATACATTATAGTTAAACTTAAGCTTCCGTATCCCACTAGTCAGGTAACTGACCTTAGCTAACCTGAAATCATTATGGCAACTCTTTAAACGGCAGGGTATCTATGATATTAGCGCGCTGAAAGTTATTAGACCACTGATACATGCTGACATGAGTTGCAAATACCAAATATCTGAAGCGAAAACGGACACGAACACTGACACGAATACACGAACACTGAAGCGAAAACGGACACGAACACTGACTAATGTGGCTACGCCACATCGCTTTCTAGTACACTGTCCGACTTCGCTGCCGCTCAGTCGGCTTTTAACTAGCTATAGCCCCTATGTTTAAGTAATCCGGGAAAACGAGAGGACCACAGGTTCGCTTGCAATTCCAGTTACGGGTTAATCTATGCCTCGCCCAACTAATCCTCAGCGGCTTTGCGCCGCTTCGGATCCTTGGCCTCGGGTATGCGGCCAAGCCGCATCGCACTAGCTCCCAGTATAAGCTCACTTGTTAAAACACTGTGCCTTTTATGAGTATTCTTAAGCACAACTTATTTTTTTCAGTTTACCATACTTTGGTTAATAATTTTTCATTTCCGCTCTCGGATTCGGTTTATTTAGGTTAAAATAGCGTCCATAATGATTTCAGGTCAGCGAAGGTCAGTTACCTGACTAGTGGGATATGGAGGCTTAAGTTTTCTAACTATAATGTATGCATTGTTTGTTGTAGTTTGGAATTTCAACCAAATGTAATATGCTTTATTATTAGTTCGAATAGCAAAAAATTCACATGAATTCATTAAATTTAATTTTTCTGGTGCATAAGTACATATTAATGGATCGTTTTACATTTTTCTTCTTATCGATCGTTTTATAAATATCCATGAACCATAATTTAACGTTCGATATATGAATTAATACATAACATTTCTACATTTTCTATGGACCAAGAAAAAATATTTAGCAAACATTTTCATCAAATTTATGGAACTTTTTCTAACATTTTATTGCTCCATTTTTTAATACCGTGGAACATTTTTACGATATTATGGAACATATCAACGTGTTTTAATGTACATTGTTAATATTCTATGGATCAATGCCAGTTAATTTATGGCGCAAAATGTAACCTTTTTTTGGAACATTTCCAATACTTTTATGGGGCATTGGTTGATTTTAATTGCTCTTCTATTACTATTTTAGTGCTCTCTTGCGACCATTTTATGGCTCAATTTTACATAATCTATGGACCAAATCTCCCATTTTAATGGATCATTCACACTGTTTTATGGATTTTCAGTTTTGTTTTATGGAACATGGACAACTTTTTTATGGATCGTTTTACAATTGTTTATGGATTATTTTAAATATTTTATATGCAAAAGTATTATTCCCCTCCTTAACCTTGTCCATCAGAAAGGATTTGGCTTCATAATACCGGTTGTTGAACTCTCGCCTTTCCTTGCCATATGCCTCCTCCTCCGCAGTGAAATCGTCATGGGATTTGATCTCCACCAACGTCTCACTAAATTTCTCCCATAACTCATCTAACTTCTCCGGTCGCACATTCACCTGGGATACCGTTGAATCTTCCTTAAAATCCTCGATAAAATTCCAGATATCAAGCAGTGAAGCCTGCGTATCTTTCAACCTTGTAGTCAACTGCTTCAACGACGGTGACTTCTTTGTAGACGATGCAGCTGGCGGCATGATGGTATTAACCGGTAATAAAACGAGAGGTGGTGTGGTGGTGTAGTTATCCGCGTATAGACCTAGCGGGCTGGCATATACTATAGGGTTCACTAACCTGACAAAACAGGTGAAGGCGCCAAGGTGGAATTAATTTAAAATAACCAGGCTATACTAGCACGACGGTCTGTAGCACCATCCAAATTCGTCTCAGTAATGATCGTTCGTAACGCAGGAAGTGAAGAGGGGGTATACGATGTAGTATTCAAAAAAATGCCACGGCTGGGCATATACTAAGGTGACTCAACCAGAGAAACCAACCAGCGGTTTCAAGATGTCCAAAAGGTACAACATAATATTGCAATAATCATCAATATTGACTCAAATGAGTCGAAAAGGGCTCAAACGTATGATGAAGGAATCGAAGAGGATATAAATTTTATCAAAAAGTGTATTTCTGTACGCCTGGCTTCGGCGACATATACCACCAGTTCAACTAACCTGAGCAACAGTTAATTAGCGCGTCCTCTTCCTTTCCCTTGTTGAGACCAAACGCTGCCATTGAATCCAGTGCTCAATACGAACACGATGACAAATGCACTGGCGATGGAAATCTTCCGGCTGTTGTTTCAACCAGCAATACACGCCAGCCCTCGGTTAACTCCGTCGAAATTCCGGAAAATGGTCGAAAATTGCGTGTAATACTGTAATACTGACGGGTAACACTTCGACTGGACATACACACTGAACTTATAATATTTAACTGTGTAACAGGAATCGGTGCTGGTCCAGCGGCTGTCCTACCAGGTCGAATAAGTTACTGGCTAATCTTCAATCTTAGTATGGTTCCAGCTCCAGGAAACTCCCGAAAATCCAAATCTCGATCGAATTCCAGTTCCAATTTAGAAAGATGCGAGTGTTAGAATTGTACGTAGGTTGCCAGCTTCGGCTGGACATATAGTGGTATTCAACTAACCTGAGGAAGAATAAAATGAGTAAAAATTTCTGAAGTGCCCCCCCCCCCCCATTTTTCACAAAGTAGTGAATTTTGAAAAACATGTTTTTATTTTATTGTTTAGGTACCCCTAAACATCTTCATGAAATATTTTATCGTTATTCGAAATATTTATAGTAGTTTTAGTTAATTGAAAATTTATACACCTTTTTATTATGATATTTTCTACAGCCAAATCTTAATTTCGAATTGCACCAAACTTCACTGGTGGTTTAACAAATGTTTAGTCTTGAAAATGTCGAAAAAAGTTTTAACAAATGTTAACTATTTCTATTATTTTTTAAGCAATTTTTCAATAAAATGCAGTTTTAAATGGTTTCTTCACGCGATATTCATTCCGTTTAAGTTGTAAAATGTTGCATATATTATCAGCTTTGAATTCCAAGAAAAAAAAATTTGAGCAAACATAAGATTTTAAAAATATTTGATTTTATGTGTTACCCGGCATACAAAAACAACGCGCGAGCGAAACAGTCGCTGGTCGCCACGGCACGCTTAGACCAACATCGCAGGAGCGAGTTGGTGGGAACTCGCCACGACTCTGACTACACCAAATGCAAAGTAAAACAGGCCATACACGATACGATTGGTCGTACGACGGGTCGTACAACCGATAGTACGACCGGTCGTACGATTTGACCGTCTGAACAATTTTCGCCTATGTCGTACAACCCGGTCGAGTCGTATGGTAGTTTGACATGTTTAAAAACTGGTCGTACGACCAGTTGTATGTATGAGTAAAAATTTGTAGGTATATGTTTTTTTCTGCCAAATTCGCCAGAGAATCTGTTTCATTTGTCGTGCAGATTCATTCACCTAGTGATGTAATTGTGCATTTCTTTTACTATTGTCATGGTAGGTTATACTCAAAATTATATATAAAATTGATCCTTGATGCACCTAGATTCAATGTTAACATCCCGATGATAGTATTTTAGGCAGATTTGATATAGTGCTTTATATAATTAATATCTATTCTTCTCGACAAGCGAGACTTTAGAATTAATTCTCAATTTTTCATCGTTACGTGTAAACGTGTAAATATAAGCGTAAACTGTTTCCATTTGAGTGTTATTTGGACGTTTTTCAAAGACAACTAGCAACATGAAAAGGCTAATTTGCTGTACTACATGTAATTTATGAGAAATCGAAAAAACATTTTTTAAAGAGCTGATAATTATAATTCATCAATCGTAAAACAGTTCAGAACAAATCGATGACAGAGGAAAGTCGGTAATAGTTGCGATTGAGAAGATCTGTACGTTGACTAATCATAATATTCGGCATAGAAAATCTTGTAATTTGTCAGCCAGCCTACTATTATTTGAATATATCGGCTCGATTGGCACGTTCCTCATGTTATTATTTATGTTGTTTTGCATTTCTCATAAAAGAAATGCATAAAACTCGCTCAAACTTTCAAGACTTTTTCCTTATATACAAATCGACTTAGCTCGAAGATTTGGGTCAATGTTTCGCTCTCTCTGTGTTTACAATAGTAAGGTTTAAAAAGATTCAAAAGCTTGGCCTGTAGTGTATTGGTGCTGTGTGAGGCTCTCTTTCGTACCTTACCACTACAACACTCCTTACTCTTTGTTCGTCCTTCTTCCCCACGGAACTGCATCAAGGTATTATTTTGTGGGAGAGAGGGCGTTGTGCTTTCTTCGCACCTATTTCTTTTGCTCACGAGTTTTTCGCAGCTATCTCGGAACCTCACTTGATGCATGAAATGGCTCGTCCTTTGAGTCCATTTAGCCCTCGACTCTTCTCTTGCTTTTCTTCTCCATCTATTACGTCACCATTTTGCTCTTGTCGCAGTAAGCCGTTTAGCTGCTGATTTCCGATTGTCAATAAGCTGCCAGCGTTATTACGATCTTCTAGGATAGTCCACAGCGGTGAACTCACCCTACCTCACTGAGTTTTTCGACGGAGGAATTTCTCCCGACACTGATACCCGCTTTCTTGAGCCGTTTAACTCCCAGTTTCATCGACATCTACTCGGACTGTGTGCATTGGCTGAACCGATCCTATCCAAACCAATTTGAACTAAAAGGCCTAACACCCAGACAGCACGCTATTGATTTGTTTTTGATTCTGATGTTTAGTTTCTAAGATATTGTTTGAATGAGTAAAAAAGGAGTTGGCTAAGTTGAGGTCAATGGCATCTTCGGAGAATTTGTTGGATGTAATATGATCTTTCTTTTGGTATTGTGTTTTCACATATTAATCTCCCTATAAGGGAAATATTTAAAAAATAATGCCTTTGTGATTATATTGAGATGATGTCTTCTGCAAATTTATAGTTTTTCTGCCAACATCTTTACTGAAGACACCAAGTGTCTGTCTTGTATGCTTTAAAAGTTACAGCATGTTTTTTATTGTTCAATATAGTTTTAATACACCATTCGAATTTTATTTCGGAAACGTAAAAGGATGAGATCAGAACATATTTTGGAAGCTTAAATAATTGATGTTGAGCACATTTTCCATAAAAACGCACATAACAGTGCGAAATTTTTCTTCTAATATTTCTTTAAGACCTAACTTAAATGAAAATCTAGTGATTGGAGGCTATAGTTACATTTGTAGGACCATTGTCTCACAAATTTTATTTGTCTTTGTATTGGTGACAATACATAAACCACTTTGATTATTAACCATTCTTCTCTCATTCGTTCGTTTGTTTGGGTAGTTTGTGTTAAAAAGTGTCCTAAATTAATAGATACAAGTAAGGGGGTGGACTGCTTTAGCAGACAAAAAAAAACATGTTTTCGTGATTTTTGGATAGGAAAACTTCTAGTTATTTGAAAATGTATGTGTTTTTTGTAATCACATTGGAAACGCTAAAATGAAATTTTTTCTTGGAAATCTTCACAAAAAGGCGAAGTCAAAGACCTAATGCCTAATTGGCGGAAAAAGTGCAGTTCGTAATTCTTGTTGAAATTAATGAAACAATAAAGATTTTTTTTCCGTAACTTTTTTCCGCGGTTTTCTAAAAAAAAATGTGTTATCGGTATACATTTTTTATTTTAGCGTGCTACAGAAATGGTTAAGACGGGTTTTCTGGTGATATTGTTTGTTGGAATCTTCAAAAGGCTATCTGAAAAATTGTTATTTTCTCTAACCAAGATTGCAAAATTTTAATAAGGGGTTACACCAGTGTAGGGCACGAAAAAATAGGCATGTTTCAGAAATTTCACTTGACGCATTGTAACGAGGAATCGAGTACCCGTAAATTACGATTTATAATACAAGTTCTGATGTACAAATAATGAATTTGTCAACTATTTTCAACATCGGTTGGATGGTATTTTCCAACAGGCGAGTTCTTTTGGTCCGTGGCCGGAAATCTGTCTCCCGTAATCTTTGATCTAGAGCAAAAACAAAAGATTTTTCGATGCTTTAGAACAACAGAAATCGACGTACGTAGGGTTTTTGAGACATTTCTATTTTCCAACAAAATGCACCCTTTTTATTGGAAAATGTCATAAAAATCGATAAAAAAAAATTGCTCAAAAAACCCCTACGTGCGATACTGACAAGCCATTTGGAACGCACTGAATATTTCAGAACGGTAGAAAATCATTTATTCGAGTTGTATTTTTCACTACACTCAGTAATGGTGGCGATTTTCCCTAAAAAATCCGTTATTGATAACCCAAGTAACAATTGAAGTTTTATAGCACGCTACAAGTGCAATGTATGTTTTTTGAGGGGCTATAAAACTGTCATAAAACTAAAATTGTTACCAGGGAACTTTCTAATTTGTTTTTTGGCATTAGGATTAGTAATAATGATGCAAATCAAAATCCTTTGTTCAATCACTAGCTACTGTGAGTCCAACGTTATCCGAAATATGTTGCTCACTGCTAGGTCACGTTTAGAAAAAGTCCATATCGAAATAAGATGAGATGCCGCGTCATGACCCTATATACGACATATAGAAAGTGCGGCCTTTCTATATCTCGTATATAGGGTCACTTTTATACGGTAATATGTTATTGTGAGTTTGTCTTTTGAAGAATTACAACACTGGAGATGTAAAATAATCCTTATTATTACCTTACAATTTTTTTAATAATGATTTTGTGCGTCCAGTTGCATCACGGAGTGTCAAAAGTTTTTCATTACCACATTAAAATTTCTTTTTTTTTAATTTTTCGATTTTTTTTTTTGGTAAATCGTGTATCGGTTGAGTAGCTGGGACCTTTTAGAAGGCATTGTGATCATGAGCACGGTCATCCATAATTTCAGAGGAAAATGTCGTCGTGCGGCATCTCTTCCATACAATTGGGAGAGATGCCGCATCAAAATTGCGGGTGAGATGCCGCACTCGATGGCGGAGGATACGTAGCTAAAATGTATTTTTTCACCTCGAAATGTCATTAAATGATCATTTGCGTCAGGTATAGATTATTAATAAGGTATATCCACAAATTAACGGACCTAAAACAGCGGCATATAGGAATATGAGCCTATTTATTCATATATTTGAACGGGCGATATGTATCTAAGTATTAGTTACTTCGGTTTATTCTTTAAAGTTTCAGGCACTAATTTTAGTAAACGGAATTGATTTGTAGTGATGTCAATCTTGGCATAAAAATGAAAATTTCGATGAATTGATGCTTTTTAAAATGAATCTTTCAAGAACAAACCTAAAATTATCTTATCTAAGTTATCTAAATACATTACAAGCAAAAACTGCTTTTATGGAACCTCTACCAATATATCGCTCGTACAAACATATAAATAAACAGTACCCTTAATTAAGTCACTCCAACTAAACCGTTACACAAAGTTGTAAAAATAAAATATTTTTAAAATGTTGAATAAAAAATGTTTCTAGAAATGGTATTACCCCCTTAAGAAAAATGAAGGTGCTGGCCGATTTATAGGTGTAATCAAACTTCATTAAACTCAGCTGAAGACCCCTAATCACAAAAACATCAATGATAGCTAAAAATATTTTTGTTCACCATTTTTCAGTTTGTAACCATCCCGCAATGACCTTTTTTTTAAATGTTCATGGAAATTTGATAAATTTTTTTCATGAAAAAAACCATTTCACAGTATTTTCAAAACTCGCAATTGATTAAAATGATTTTATCAAATATTGAATGGTTAACTTCGATGCAGGATCGATTTTAGGAAATGTGTGGCATCTCTCCCCAAATTACCCTATAGTCCCTGAAGAGAATTGAGTTTTCCATTTATATTGAATTGAATGAAGAACATAAACATTTTATTCATAAAGTAATAGTAATAAGTTGATTGTCCGCTTATTTTAATGGGCATTTTTTTTACTTTACCTTTGATTTGATTTTCGAAATTTCTTGCAATGTATTTTATTATTAAATATTTATGTGAAATGTCTCATCACACTGTTAGGTGGATTAAAAGCGTTTTTGGGTTATATTCAAAATATTTTAGAAAGGAGCCCGAAAACTGAATGTGTACGCTCAACATTATTTTAATAGAATGACAGGTTTTTTAGATTTCCGTATTTTACCTGTTCCTTGCGAGTATATCATCTTTGGATTAGCCTTTCGAGATCTTTGAAGAAATGAAAATTTCAATTTACGAAGGTTGTCTTTCGACAACTCTATTTGCCCCCGGTTTATTTTGGTGTCTGGTGGTTGAAGGTGATGAGAGGCGAGAGAGAAGTCTGCCTGAGGGGGTAGCATGGAGTATCGGTTTAAGTGGATAATATGGAGATGATATTTGGGGGAACCTCTTGCCGTACAGCCCTAGCCACTCCCCTGTCAAAATCCAGCCAGCTTTTTGGCCCAGTTACCGCATAGTGCGATGTTAGCTTGTTGGTCATACATGCACACCTACCAAGCAACACGGTATGTTGATAAACTGTTTTTACAACACCAATGTCAAACATTAATTTGTGAAAATATTCGTGCAGCAAGCGTTATTCAACTGTTATGCAATTAAAAAAGCGCAAGAGGTGGAGCTTATAGACAACATGTTCAATTGTTACGAATGTACCAAGAATCATACTAACAACAGAGATTGTTGCAATAATGCTAGCGAGTGCTTTGAAAACAACTGTTTGGAAATGAAATGAAACTTAATGTGTTTCATGAAATTGTTATACAAAGCATAAATATTGTGTCCACATTGAAATATGACAATATTAATGTGTGTAAAAATGTATAACCAATAAAATGAATAGAGTAATTTTTGAAACTACTTTTATATTTTTAACGGCCTTTAGACATCGTTGATATAAACTCAATAAATTTTAAACTTATTTCGTGAATTATTTATCATACGCAAAGCACTGTGTTCAAATATGCTTTTTTCGAGAGCAATAAAAAATTGAAATATGTCCGGAATAAAGTTTGCTGACAAGTTGAATACTAATGTCATCACCAGTTTTCGCGATGATGCTTGCAACAAAATGGTTTAGCTGTGTAGTAGAGTCACACAGGCGTTGCAAAAAACACCCGTAATATGTGTCAACAATATAATTTGTTTCAGAAAACATTAGCGATACAAATAAATAACTACGATGTAATGTGTAGCAGCTGTGTTTCACACATGCAACAGTCACGTTTTTGCAATCATGTTGTGATTGTAATGCAATAAATAACTTTGGCTGTTTTTCTAGAACATGTTGCAAGTGCTACTTGGGATACACTCTCAAATTCACGCACACACAGACATTAGCCGAACTCGGCGAACTGAATCGAGTGGTATATGAGACTCGTTCTGCTGGGCCTTGGTTGAGAAGTCGATTTTCATAGTGATTGCATTACTTTTTTACAAAGAAAGAAAAAAAAAACGTCAAACTGGTTGGACGACTTATCGTACTGCAGTTACAACCGTGTGTGGCGAATCGGTCGTACGACATATCGTTTCAACAGTCTATCCGACTGGTCGTACAACACGTTGTACGACAGATCGTATCGTGTATGGGCCGCATAAGAGAATGAGTTTCGTTGCGATAGTCTTATCGATAATACCCAGTGCTTTTAATATAACAGTTTGTTCATTACATATTTTTGAAAACAACATTTGTAATACATCCTGTGTCATTCGAAAATTTACCATCTAATTTACCTTCATCAATTGTTATTGCATTTCCAGGACATTTTTTTTGTTGAGAAGCGTGAATTTCATGGTGCAAAATAAATATATTTGAAATAACTCTTCGTCCAATCAAACCATTGTAATTTTATTATAATTGTGCAAACAGTATAATGTATAATGTATAATGTATAATGTATAATGTATAATGTATAATGTATAATGTATAATGTATAATGTATAATGTATAATGTATAATGTATAATGTATAATGTATAATGTATAATGTATAATGTATAATGTATAATGTATAATGTATAATGTATAATGTATAATGTATAATGTATAATGTATAATGTATAATGTATAATGTATAATGTATAATGTATAATGTATAATGTATAATGTATAATGTATAATGTATAATGTATAATGTATAATGTATAATGTATAATGTATAATGTATAATGTATAATGTATAATGTATAATGTATAATGTATAATGTATAATGTATAATGTATAATGTATAATGTATAATGTATAATGTATAATGTATAATGTATAATGTATAATGTATAATGTATAATGTATAATGTATAATGTTTAATAAGTACAAACTAGCTCTATACGCGATAGTTTATTTGTCGCTTCATTGAAGATCTGGTCTTGTTCACGTGGAGTAAAACCATTTCTTTCACATATGTAAATATCAATTCGATTGCATATTTGCAATCCAAATTTAATTTATTTTAATTTGTGCGTATCAACGAAAAGATTTCCCCTCGCACATTGGTTATGTTTTTTTTAATTTTATGCAAAGAATTACAGCACTCTTCCGGCTGACCTATCAACCACAGAACTATAACTTATTTGAACACACGAAAACGATGAAGTAATAAATAGTATGTATGTATCAAGTATAATCGCACCACCTGGTCTCCTAAAACTGATTGATTGAGTCCGTCACACGCAGTGATGTACCGAATGGAAAAAATCCATCTTCCCGGGTTTTTATTTTTGGGTTTTAACCGGGTTTTTTCCCAAATCACTTTAACCCGGACGAAATATGGGTTTTTTTCGTTTTATCGAATGTATGATGTTCATTTAATGTTTTAACCTTTCGGCTGTCGCGCTAGTGCACTGAGTGCACGCTGCTCTGAAAATCTAGCGAAATCGTCTTAGGGCACCAGCGGCTGCTCGTTCAGTGGGCCACTTCCGGAGGGTTAAAGAATCATTTACATTTGAGAGACCGAAAATAAAAGTCGCAAGGATAAAACATACTTTGTAGAACCCACTCTAGATATCTTAGCATGTAAAAATCGAATATAAACAGCAAGCGTGAAAATCGGACAGAGATCCTTGAGCATGAGAATCGCTTAAAATATTTTCACCCGAAAAAGTCGGCAAGTATGAACCTCCAGTATAATTAGCTCACAGGCAATTCCATACAACGCTACATTCAAGATTAAAAGTTGGATAAAGAAAAGTCCTTTGTAAGAACCGGATATACTTTTTTACGGGTTTTATTCTATAGGACAATCGAAAAGCTCCTGTCCGATTTTGAAACTTGAAGTTTCACATTCACACATAATTTAGAAAATACCTATTTAGTTCGGTGAAAAGTAAAAGTGAGTAATATGCAGAAAGCGAGTGGCCTTGACATTCGTCTTTAGTATGAACAGTAATCAGAACTCTCACAAATCGCAATCCGAATTCTTTCGGCATCAACTACATCAGCAACAGTAGAAAAAATGTGTAGTACGTTTGGGTGGATTCACAGTAAGAAACGTAATCGACTTAGCCCAAAACGTGTTGAAAAGTTTTATCACTTATTTAACCACAATATTTGTAAAGAAATGTTGGATCACCGCTATAACAATGATTCAATCGAGAAAACCCGATTTGGTACATCACTGGTCACACGGCATTTGTCAACCGAAGCTCATCATTGCCAACTTTTATACTTGTCCAAACGTGTCGCGGAAAGTACGGCAGGTTCGCTAGTGCAATGTTGGTCCAAGCGTGCCGTGGCGACCAGCGACTGTTTCGCCCGCGCGTTATTTTTCGCATGCCGGGTAACACAAAAAATCAAATATTTTTAAAACCTTATGTTTGCTCAAATTTTTTTTCTTGGAATTCAAAGCTGATAATATATGCAACATTTTGCAACTTAAACGGAATGAATATCGCGTGAAAAACCATTTAAATCTGCCTTTTTCTTGAAAAAATGTTAAAAAAATGCTCCCTAATTCATCTTAGCACCTCTATTCATCTCACCCATTTGAACACATTAGTTAGAGCAGTATCTGCTATCTCTATTCAACGCATTAGCTCAAATTGTAGGATGAATAAGGGTACGTTGTGCTCGACTTTTCGCTTCGCTCAAACGCGAGTATTTTACATTTCCCAGGAAAAATTTTTAAACTGTGCTGCTTCTTAGGAACGAAGCAAAGATGATGATACCTATTTCAGCGCAATCCACTAACTCTAAGTCGAGTTATCATCGAAATAGTGTGATATCCTGACTAATGAGATGAATAAGGGCTCGTCTACCCTAGTAGAAATAGTTAACATTTGTTAAACCTTTTTTCGACATTTTCTAGATTAAACATTTGTTAAACCACCAGTGAAGTTTGGTGCAATTCGAAATTAAGATTTGGCTGTAAAAAATATTATAATAAAAAGGTGTATAAATTTTCAACTAACTAAAACTATTAGAAATATTTCGAATAACGACAAAATATATCACGAAGATGTTTGGGGGTCCCTAAACAATAAAATAAAAACATGTTTTGCAAAATTCACCACTTTGTGAAAAATGGGGAGGCCACTTCAGAAATTTTTACTGCAATCCGAAAATGCAATGGCGTTGATCCCCTTTGTTCCTGTGATGACCAATTGCCGCGGTGAAAGGACTGTTCAATCCGCGATCGCAATGGCGTCGATGAGCGTCGGTGGGAATCGGCGGCGTCGACCCTGTGTCCTTACAAGCTTCCATTGATCCTTTCCCGGTCCTATCCGGCTCGAAGGACCATAATGTTGCGGACTGACCGCTTACCTTCCTGGGTCTTCGATAGCGGTGATAGCAGTGGTGCAGCCAGGTTCAACATCGACCGTTGATTAGGTAGTGAAGGGGTAATGTTCCAAGGGGTACCAAATCCAAAATTGGCGGACCGTTGATTAGGACCAACTGGTGGAAGCTTGTTCGGTAATGACCAATGTCAGGTCAAGCTCACTCGCGCACAAAAACTCGCGTGTTTAGAGTACAACACCTTAGTAACACACATTTATTCGACGGGTAAAAAATGACATGCTATTTCAACTTAAATTCTATATTTGACTTAACTCTAGACACATTAAAATGCGGGTCGGTTGCCCGTTCTTGGTGGTGACTTAATTTCGACTGCCTCTTCGATCGCATTTAGGTAGATCGGAAGGTGATGATCGAGAGGCCTAGATTCGGCTGACGGTATGTGAGAGATGATGGGATCTCACTCTCTTATCGCCCGTTATCAGTTCGACATTTTCGCGGATGATAGTGGTTGTAGGGTAATGTAATCACGGTGGCTCTTCATCGATGCACACATCGTAGATAAATTGTGCCTTCACCAATGCATAGGCTGGACCGGTACCTTGGTGCTCTCGACGGTGATGTGAACGATGATTGGGTTTGCTGCTGACCAGGGATGTAGTGTAGGGTGGATCATTGTTAGTCGCAAACACCCTCACCAACTGCTCTCGTCAAGCAACCCAATACGAATAATCATAGGAACAAACATGTAGTGGACCTATATATAAATTTTGCATTATTATATTGTTCGGTTGGTGCACCATATTGACGGCTCTGTGCGGGATGGGCTGAAAATTTTCACTTTTCCGAGCCGTTTTCAAAAGATTTTTCAAAACACTATTTTTCCATTGATAATGAATGTCCTACATATTCCAAAATTCAATACAACATTGATACAAATATTTTCGACAAAATGCAGAAGAAATCGATTAAATCCATTCAGTACAACAAAAGATATAAGGGTTCAAAATCTTACATCATTTTTCTTCCGAAATTTTGAAAAGGGGCCCCTATATTGAAAGGTAAGTCGTTAGTCACGACATTACATTATTTTAATTACGCTCTTTCGAATGCCAGCCATTCATCTGAAACAGAAGGCTAAGATGGCTAGTTAAGTTATCTGATGTGAAAAAAGTTGAAGGTTTAAAAACAGTATGTACTAGTGAAGACAATCGCTATCGATGCTTATGAAAAATCAAAAGAATTTATCCAAATTTACGAACTCAATTGATCCACAAAACGTAAAGTGAAAATCTCCAACCGTCGTTTTATTGATGGTTTCAACTCACTTACATCATTTTGTTACCCACTTCCCATCTGGAGCTAAACATTTCCGAACAACTACATTTGTCAAATCAAATCAAGACTCATGAATAAATTTCATTCCCTCACATCTGTTTCGATTCCGGTTTCGAAACATACTGATGACGTAGTCATATGCTTGCTGTTGTTACATCCAACTAAACCGGGAAGCTCCAAACCACGTCGCCTTTTCCCGGCTTATGACGCGCCCCATATGCACAGTCTCCAACAGCAGCTGGGATTTCTTCTTGTTCTCCACAATATTAGCATCCGAATCGAGTTTATGGAAATTCTCAGACTTCACCCTGGACAGGCTAGCTTCGCTGGATCCCCGAAAAAGTATCGAATGCTGCAAATTTCAACACGAGGAAGGATCCAGAGAAAAGAAAAAAAATAAACCCAAAATGCATGCAGCTTCCAATGTGCGCTCCTCGTGCCAGACTATACAGGATAACTTATTTTCGGATGCACTGTCTACAACACCATGTAGTACAACTATCATATGAACTAGTTTCGCCATTCCGGATCGAAAGGAACTCGTTTCGAAAGGGAGGACTGTCAGTAGTGTTATAACAGTTTCCCCCTGCCTAGGTCGGTTGCATGTGCACGGGTAGTAGCGAGTAAATACAGGATTCAACGCCACCAGGCGTTTCACAGAGGTGCGAAAGTTATATGAATAAATTTAAATATGTGATTTTATTATTTTGTTATAGATTTATAACTGTTTTTCACATGTTACAGAGCCGTTTCGCAGCAGATGTGCCACTGGAAAAAGCACAAGTTTCTTCGCACGTGCTCAAACGGTAAATGAGTTCACTAATGTTTAGTAACTGTTGTTCATACAGTAATTTAGTGTGATTCGTGCAGTGCACCCGGTTGGGTTAATTAATTAATTCCCACGAGGGTCCAAAATATGTTACAGTGTTAGGGCCCTCCAGAAGGAAATAACTGATTGATAACCCGATCATACAATTTCCTCATATCATACCAAAACTTTGTATTGATTGTTTATTTCACATATTAATATCTTAAGGTCCAACAAAGAAAGCCTCAAAAAGCGGACATCTTTGAAAACTAAAAAAGCAGTATTGAAAATCAACCAATGTGTTCTGGACATTTCGAGAATACTACTGTAGGGTCAATCAGTAAATAGCAATGTATCCGAATGGATTTGACAACTTTCGTTTACTGAATGATGGGTAATTTAATTCAACATCCCTTCTAGCCGGGAGAGCAAACGTCGATTTTTACAATCGCACTTAGTCCCTACAATATTGAACGATGCAGTTAGGTAAACATCAAAAGCGCTTATCGAGCAACCAAAACTTGTTGCGCTCAAGAAAGAGCTTATTTTCGAAACCGATAATCCAATGCTTTGAAGTTCGGCTCCACGCTTCATTTTCTTCTACACAATGTTTCAAATTTTATGCCTTACTGCACCAACCCTTAACCCGTCCATCCCAGTGCGCACATACACACACACGCACTCACCGGCGACAGCTTGCAAAACAATACATCTTCGCTCAACTCCCTGGCTGGATCCAAAACAAATTCGGTCTACCGGAACCAACATCCCCATCCCCGCACCACCCCAAAATCGTGTACATTCTGACACAAATAGTTTCGCCTGCAGAATTTGATGCCAATCACATCAGTTTGACTGCAGCTTGCCTCTGACAGCTGCCCCGGGGCACTTCAGCCACTTTCGAAAGCGATAGAGTGCAACCGAGTGCTTCTGACCCCATCCGTTCCTCCCGACCCTGACTTACACCGGTTGGTTGACCCCTTCTCCCTAATATTAGGCAACAAGTCAAGGTTCGGCTTTTACTTTATAAATCTTGTTACGGGAGCTTTTTGGGGGAATTTTCGATCCTAATACATTTGTCACAGAAGGGATCAATTACCGGGATGGAAATGACTCTATGATGTACGTACATATTGGAACTGCTGAGGCGGGGTGGGGTGGATTCAATATGTCGTTCTCACAGCCGCCCGTCCGGTGCAAGTGCATAAGTATGAACTCTGTATTCTGCAGAGTTTAACCTCATCAAAGCAAATTTCCATCAAAATGATGTATTGCCGCCGGTTGTTTGCTGCGTCCTTGTTGCTCATTGGCCGGGTTCTATCTAACCATGATGCATAATGGGCAGCATGACTTCTTCGCCTGGGACAGGATCTGAACCGAGGGATGAGAGGAGAGATTGGCTCGGAAGCGGAAACCTCAAGGCAAACAACAACACCGGCAAATATTTGCCCACTCTGATCTGCATTTAATTTCGATTCAAATGCAGTCAGGTGCGAAGCCAAAATTGGAAATAGAAATGTTGGATTGGTTGTGCTTGAATGGTTACTTGGGAAGCTGGAATTGGAATGCTGCTGATGGGATTAGTTTTTGAGATAGTTTTGTAAAACTTAAGATCATTTTACCAAACTTTTAATGGCGAGTGGTGATTGAATGAGATTATCGTCTTTCGTTGAGTTCTACTTTTTCCATTTTTTGCGATTTGAATTCAACGTCTGGAAACATTTATTTCAATGTTTTCAAAGATTTGAATTATTATTTATACACAACTAATGACATTCCTCAATCTGGATCCGATAAAAAAATTACATTGTTTATTAAACTTTTCGCTTAAAAAAATATGAAAAGCAAAATGATCTTCGCGATGGACTTAACCAGATATGTTTTCCAAGATTGATGTTTCATAAACCTCCCAATATCCCGATCAGAAGGAAATAACACAATTATAACTCATGCTGATATTTTGTTACGAAAAAATTCCTATCAAATTTTGTTATAAAGTAGAAACCGTTAGGTGTTAAAATAACAAACATTCTAACAAAAAATTCTATACGAATATCACATTTATAACAAACGTTGATAGCAATATAACACGATCATAACAACTTGAGATAGCATAATTGACCCCAACATAGCTTGTATTACTTATTGTATAATATCAACGATTTTAGCGTGCACGTCTAAAAATAGAATACGAGAAAAATAAAGCATACATTAGGGCGCTATTTGCTTGGGAGCAAAAAGCTCCATGCAGCAAAAGCTTTTATAGGATTGCCAAATAATGATTGCATACATGCTGGCTGATTGTTATTTTGAATATGTTAACATGCGGATTATTATTTGTCGATATTGACGGTTTGAACCTGGGTATTCTGAGTTTGATGGGGAAGTTTCCTGCATGAACCAACGACGTTGTTTTCGACTGATGTTTAATGTTAGCATAACATTCCACGCATCCGTCAAGGGCAAAACGATTATAGACGCAGAAGACGTTTCCAGAACGCACACATTGAACTTTGCCCAAGCCTAAATGCTGTTTGTTTTCCTGGTGCCATACGCTTTGTTTTTAATCAGGTTTAATCAATAATACAGCTGCCCATATGACGATTGACTGAATAGCTTTATAACATCTTTTCAGATTCGGAAAGAGGGGCTATTTTTAGATTCTAAATAGTGCGCTTTGGCGCTTCTCTTGTACGTTAACGTGTTTTACATGATTTTTAAAAATAATGTCGATGCGACATGGTAACATTGAGCGGATATTTTACGTACATTATTTTACGGAGAATGCGACAAATCTAATTAAAGAATTCCGCATAGATTCAAAGCAAAAAAATGAGCATTGAGGTTTCAAAATAAGTCTTTTTTGGGGATTTGTTATTTGGCATTTTTAATATGGAGAAGATTAAACAAACTAGTACAATTATCTCGCACTTAATAAATTGCTAGAAATGCAAATATTCTACAGAAGTCATATCTATCAACTACGAATATAACAGATAGGGTAAAGTGCCTATTTTCACCATACTAAGCAGGGTGCCTCACTAATTCATAAATTTCTCGGGCTACAATCAATGGAATGCGTAAACATTGACATCATCAGCTTTGCTTCGTTGTTAAGAACCAATATAATAACACAAATGTCCTGAAAACAGTGAAATTCTCGTGTCTGAGTGCAACGAAAGCTTGAATCGAGTGCCCCTATTGTTGCGCTACCATTTGACTCAATGCGTTGAACAAAGATGGCAGACAGTGTTCTCACCAACGGCTTCAAATGGGTAGGGTGACAATAGAAACGTGGCGAAAATGGGCTCATCACCTTATGTGATAAAATTCGAGAAATTGTTGATGTTTCTTCGATGGGACGAATTCTTGAATAGTTCATGTTTTTTCTGTTACACATTTTTTTCCAAATATAATTAAATTTTAAGGAGGAAATTAACAATATTTTTGCATTCAAGTTTTTAGATATTTCAAGGATTATTTAACACGCATTCAAATCACTTGTCAGTTCAACCATTAAATATCAAACTTATCTTATGGGGAATGAAAATATATAATACTCAAGTAAACTCAAACACTTTTTAGGCGGAGGATAAAATAAAAAAGTCGCGATAGTTTAGAAATTCAAAAACGCACAAACTAGAAACCCAAAAACTGGATAAGTTTGGAGTGTTCATAAAAAACCCTCATAAATTGGAGCAATTGCACTGAAAGGCTTATCAAGATCCTCAAAATACACTACGAAAATTTTGGAGATTAGTATAATTTATCAGATAATATTTTGTGACCTGAAAATTCGTTTTCGTAATATGCAGCACCGATTAGAGGAAAATTTATTATATTCTCATTTGACTAAGCCATAAAAACTAGTTTAAAAATGCTTTTTGATTTCAAATCGCGTTTATTTATTTCATCTGGACTGCTTGATACTTCCTGCATATTCTTCGAAATAAATTTTATAGGAAAATTATAATCTTTAGTAAAGCTCTTTGATAACTTCACGATTCCAAAGCTTTTTATGATAATTGCTTTAACATTTAAATCATACGCCTCCTATTCGCCGTTGTGTGTCAGACGAGTGTCTCAGAAAATAGGCAATGTCGTCTCTTAATCCAACTGCAACCAAGTAAGTCAATTAACACCTCACTGACAAGTTCTCCGACCACTTGCATCTAAAACTTGTCTATACTCAAAACGCGGAATTTTGAAAATACATGTAGAAAACGCAAATCAAATATCAAAAACTTCGAAAATTCGCTTTAAAAAGTTGAATTACGACGCATAAAAAGAGACTTCAGTGTATAACCAAATAGACTGTTATTTGTGTAACCGTTAGTGCTCAAAGATAATTGTGAAAGAATATATAACTTACTGTAATATCATCGTGGTATGCGTACATTTATATCATATTATTAATCCAATGATAGCACCAGAAGATATAATCTTAATATAAGTTTTCTTGTTTTCTTGATCGGTATATCATAAGGATAACACAGAGAGTAATAAATATCAACATGTGTTATAAATTTGATAGCTTTCGGTTATGATGTTCTGATCGGGATGCCCTTTCACTCATACAGGGTGTTTGGTTCATGATTAAGAACTTCTCGAGGGATGATTGACTATCATATTTGGAGAAAAAAATCGTTCTACGCATACCATCAAATCTCAACCGTTACAGAGTTATTGAACTTTTTGTGTAATAAGCTTATTTATCTTAAAATATCTCTAACTCGAAAGGTATACTTTGTATTTTAAATCTTTTAGTTCCCTAGGAAAGATGAGAAAATTTCCTATTGAATGGTGTCCTCATATTTTCAGTTAATTAGTTTTAATTACCTTTTAGCTGTAAAGTAGTTAAAAATTAATGTTTTTGATGCGGTTTTTGTTGATTTTCTCAAAATAATGAATTATAATAATTATAATTTGTTCTTCAACATCATATCCCTATCTATGCTCGTTTCTTTGTAATTTCACTACTAAACTTTTCCTGTAATTCACTTGCAAGTATTTAAAAGTCTCCAATCCAAATAGTATAGTTTATATCGTTATTTCCAAGGTTTTATCGGAAAGCTGAGCAAATTTTCTTTCAACGTATGTACAAATACCTCTTAGTTAAGTGTACTAAATGACTTTTTACTAGTAAAATAACTTAAAATTAGCGTTTTTTGGAGAGTTTTGTAATTATTCTAATTATTCTAATTAATTATTAATAAACTAAATTTATTGTAACGATTGTTCATTTGGTGCCCCTTGACATTCTCTATAACTTGTTATTTGAAGCTTTATCCCTATCGCTTTTCATTTCGCTGCAATTTGATAGTTAACTCAGCATGACCTTACCACAAATGTTATGGGTTCGAAATCGTTGTTTTTGCATGTGAAACGATGTGATAAAAACGATTTTGCGTCGAAACCAAAAGAGATAATTGATTGAAGTCAAAGAAAGCATTGTGGAACTTGCTGATATTCATTAATTCCATGACAACAATAGTGATGTTTATTATTTACTATTTGAAGGAAATATGAAAAATGCTAATAATAACACTAACTTTAAACTAATTTACTTCTAAAAGAATACTAAATTCACTTAACTGATAGGTATTAGTACATTTTTTTTGTGATAAAAATATCCAAGTTCAGTAACCCAAACACATGTAAACAAGAAAAGATAAGTGTATCATGTCAAAGAACGAATTATGAAGCTCTTGAAGACTAACAATCTGAATTAGTAAAATGATGATGTTAGCTATTAAGATTTTCGAGAAATAAACGAAAAATCGATCAAAAATGTTAAATTTTCAATAAATTACTTTGAAAAGGTTACTTAACCTCATTAGCTGAGACATGTGAGGACATTATTCAATGGGAAATTTTCTCACCTATCCAATGGATAAAAAAGATTTGAAATACAAAGTATACTTTTTAAGTTAGAGGCATTTTAACTAAGTTTTTAACACAAAATATTCAATAACTTAGTAACGGTTAAGATTTGGTGATATGTGTAGAACGATTTCTCCAGATATGACAGTCAATCATCCCTCAAGAGGTTCTTAACCATGAACCAAACACCCTGTATATTACCGTTTGTATCGCATCGATTATTTCTATCTTTAGCTTCGTCCAATGCTTTTTGCAGCTCGAATTTCGTAATAAAGGCAGTTATTTACCCTCACCGCGAGATGGCAACGTGGCCAAGACCACGAAGATCAAGTGCCAATGATAGGAAAGTATCTACCCGAAGGCCGCATAAAAATTCATAGTGTGTTCCTAAAGCGCTATTAGTGGATCAGTGTGTTAAGGGAATCTTGAAGAACGCTTTTTGCGAACAACACGGCTCCTTGGAAAGCGATCTATAAAAATCTTTTCAAACGTTGTGAAAATTAAGTTCACTCATACGGCGTAATGGGACTGAGCCGCGTTCCTCAGATCGGTGCGGCGTCATCACCGTACCTGAATTCCGGAGACATCAACAGGCACTGCAAACGAGAGCGGTCCACTCAAATGAAGGAGCCGAACAACGTCTACCACCCGATCCGTTCACAATCCACGAATCGATGAAGACATCCTATGGTTGTTGTTGTTGTTGTTTATTAATCCATTCATGTCCATGTTGTTTGTGGACAACAACGTTTTTAAACAGCTATAACTATTGAGGCGAGATTTGCTCACAAAAACAAGTAAGGCTCATTATTGTGGTTATTGCTTTTAATTTGAGCATTAGCAGTTACAAGGATCAGCTCAAGAGCTGAAGTTATTGCAATTAGTCTGATTGGATTCCGAAGGAGCAGTGCTGCCAGGGACAGTTTACGTTGACGACGGAAAATGATTTTTTTCATATATCTTCGTTATGGTGCAATATTATTGAAAACTGATAAAACTTATCAATTTAGACTGGAGAATTGTATTGAGCTGTTCACGCCGAAGTGAACATCGCACCAGAAAAATGATTTTGACCGCCAAAGTCGACACTTGCAGATAATGTGCGAAATCAAATATTTTCTCCCCCGACGCACAGATGAAATTATTCTCCAACCTCAATCACCTAAGGCAAATCCTGCGCTACGATCATCGTTGCCCAGCTGACTGCTGATGTTAGCCACTGGAGAAGACAACAATAAGTTTTCACTGTACGGCGATTTCTACGCAAATTCGTCGCCGTAGCAGCACCGAGAGCAGATGATCGCACACGGCTGGGTCATCTTCCCCTTCAGCCGTCTCATGTCCTGTGGGAGCAGCAGGGCAGTACGGCAGTACAAAGTTTATCGCCGATCAAGACAGTCCAGCAGAACTGACTGTGCGTCGCGCTCGCCGTGCATACGTTGCACTACCGCTTCCCCACAGACCGGGACATAGAAATATTAGAAGCAGTGAAATTTGAATGTAACATATGTAAATAGTGTAAATAAATGTTGTTATGTTATAAGCGACTTTCTGGTGTTGCGTGGACTGGAAAGGTCCGAAGAAGGCGGAAAAGAACGCCCTTTTGCTGGCCTGTGCGGGGCCAGCCAAGTTTATTTCGTTTCGGGTGCTGTTCGTCCGCCCTGTGTTTCACTGCTTTTCTCGGGCTTGAGTATCGGCCAGATCCCGGCGTAAACATGGTCCTTCGAGCCGGATAGACCCTCAAGTCCGCAGGATGGCGCTCCATTTACCGCAAGCCAAGCGGTCCGCTGCAAAACGCGCGCAACGATCGCGCTTTTGTTTTCGCGAGCGCCATCGCGATCAACCCGGTCTGTGGGAGAAAATGCAATGGAGACTGCACCCATTTTCCAATACTGCGAAGACGCGGATCGAGATTACTTTCGCTGCTGATTTGGAGAATCGGCGGCCAGCTGGACAGCTATGCAACAAATCTGCCAGCTGTAGGACGCGTTTTCCATCGCATCATCGACGGAAATGGGTGAGTGCAGTTCCATTCAAGTGTGTGAATAAATCAGTGCTTCTGGTAGTCTTTTTTCTTGCCGTTGACGAAGAAACACAATTCGCGAAAGTTACACACCGACCGCGCTGTAACAGTAGGTCCAAGCAGGACCGATTCGTGGCCACAACACGTCCCGCTTTCGCTGCGATTCTTCGGGACGAGCACCGTTGTGAGCCATTTACGTCATTATATATTAGTGAGCACCCTACGACGAAGACTACCAGCCCGATTCACACTCGAAACCAGCCATATTGTGGCATCAGATGCCAAATCCCACGTCATCAATTCGCGGCAAACCGACGGCCGCTTCATCTAGTGCAGCACAGAACGACGTTCTTCGTATGTGTCGCCAACAGACACTCGAAACGGCGCGTGATCGTGTTTTCCCTACATAAGCCTGCACTAGATTTGCTCTACCGGCATTAGAGCTGTATCGTACCCCGTACACGCACACTAGGCACATTAAGGATCTCTGGTGGCCAAAATGCGCACAACGTCAACCCGCACACACGCACGATTCGTACTTCCTGGAAGCAATTGGCTTCACTTTTCCCGTCAAAGACGACCGAAGGACGATTCTCACACACACACAACCACACACGGATGTCGAGTCACTTTCCGACCTGGGAAGCAACCAAGTGCTTCATATTTCACCGTTGGTGTTTTCTGGTCCCACCAAAGGGCGATTTGGTGGAATTATGATTGCGTATTCGCCAGAAATCATGCAACCGGAAGGTGACATTCGCCAAATTCTTCACGTCATCCGTCAGCTTACCCGATACTGGATCAACTTTCCGTGGGATTCTGTTCCTCAACGCACTCCTTGTGGTTGGACCGGAGGAATCCATCTTTTTGCGTGTAATCCGTCCACGGATGTACGGATTGCACCACAAAGTTGATCACATCGCATCACTACACGCAGTAAGATACGACGAAGCGGTTTTGTCACCACCATCAACGAAGCCAAAGCAGACCGCTTCCCCACAGACCGGGACTTAGAATAGTTTGAAACAGTGAAATTTAAATATAACTTCTTGTAAATTGTGCAAATAAACGTTATTTTGTAAGTAAGAACTTTTAGTGTTGTGCGGACTGAAAGTTGTCCAAAGCAGGCGGAAACGAACGCCCTTTTGCTGGCCTGTGCGGGGCCAGCCAAGTTTATTTTGTTTCGGGTGCTGTTCGTCCGCTTTGTGTTTTGTGTTTCACTGTTTCCCGGGCTTGAGTATCGGCCAGATCCCGGCGTAAACATGGTCCTTCGAGCCGGATCTGACCCTCAAGTCCGCAGGATGGCGCTCCATTTACCGCAAGCCAAGCGGTCCGCTGCAAAACGCGCGCAACGATCGCGCTTTTGTTTTCGCGAGCGCCATCGCGATCTACCCGGTCTGTGGGAGAAAATGCAATGGAGACTGCACCCATTTTCCAATACTGCGAAGACGCGGATCGAGATTACTTTCGCTGCTGATTTGGAGAATCGGCGGCCAGCTGGAGAGCTATGCAACAAATCTGCCAGCTGTAGGACGCGTGGGTGAGTGCAGTTCCATTCAAGTGTGTGAATAAATCGGTGCGTCTGGACATGTTTACGCCGGGATCTGGCCGATACTCAAGCCCGAGAAAAGCAGTGAAACACAGGGCGGACGAACAGCACCCGAAACGAAATAAACTTGGCTGGCCCCGCACAGGCCAGCAAAAGGGCGTTCTTTTCCGCCTTCTTCGGACCTTTCCAGTCCACGCAACACCAGAAAGTCGCTTATAACATAACAACATTTATTTACACTATTTACATATGTTACATTCAAATTTCACTGCTTCTAATATTTCTATGTCCCGGTCTGTGGGGAAGCGGTAGTGCAACGTATGCACGGCGAGCGCGACGCACAGTCAGTTCTGCTGGACTGTCTTGATCGGCGATAAACTTTGTACTGCCGTACTGCCCTGCTGCTCCCACAGGACATGAGACGGCTGAAGGGGAAGATGACCCAGCCGTGTGCGATCATCTGCTCTCGGTGCTGCTACGGCGACGAATTTGCGTAGAAATCGCCGTACAGTGAAAACTTATTGTTGTCTTCTCCAGTGGCTAACATCAGCAGTCAGCTGGGCAACGATGATCGTAGCGCAGGATTTGCCTTAGGTGATTGAGGTTGGAGAATAATTTCATCTGTGCGTCGGGGGAGAAAATATTTGATTTCGCACATTATCTGCAAGTGTCGACTTTGGCGGTCAAAATCATTTTTCTGGTGCGATGTTCACTTCGGCGTGAACAGAGCATTAGAAGGTAAAAATTGACTAGCTTCTAGCACTGCCATGGAAGCAACTATCTTTATGAAAATAGGCTTTTCGTGTTTCTTGACCGCACCGTTTTCAAAGAAAAATAGTTTTGAAACCCTACATGCACCAGAAAAAAGTTGGGCATGAAAGGGTTAAGGACACTTTACACCAAAGGCGTTGTTTATGTTATAGGCTCGCACAGAGTGAAGCCAAATCTACCTATCGAACAGTCAGATGTCTACCTATCGTGTGCAGTAAACAAACATTTTTCTTTCGGAGAATATGCAAGAAAAGTATTAGTCTTGAGAAAAATAATATCATGGCGAAATATTTCAATTGACCAAACAGGACACTGTATTCAGTTTATTATACTTTTTTGTAACAATGTAAAATAAATTACATGGAATAGTATTATGAATAAAGTGCTGCAAGCCACGAACTAGGTTTGTTAGGGCATCTTTTTAGGCAGTGTTGCGCATTCCTCTGTACGGGACTCTATAATACCACGGACTCTATTTGCACCAATATTTTTTCATATTTCTTGAGGCTTTTTTCAAAAAGACATACCTACAATGAGTGACTTTCACTGTTCACTTTCTCTTCTGTTAATGATTCGGCCGCTGCTTTAGCATTTATCTCACTACTCTTTGCATAATATGCTAGTCAAACCCACAAAACCAGTGGACTATCACGTGACG
The DNA here is from genome assembly GCF_030247195.1 of Topomyia yanbarensis. Classification (NCBI taxonomy): domain Eukaryota; kingdom Metazoa; phylum Arthropoda; class Insecta; order Diptera; family Culicidae; genus Topomyia; species Topomyia yanbarensis. Next base: position 24,988,756 of record NC_080671.1, read on the forward strand.
AACGTCAACGGTTACCCTGCTGCAGGCTTAAACTTATGAGGCTTCTTTCTTCAGCAGGAACTCTTGCGTTAGTCGGGTATGTCCAATTCGCAGTCGGGTAAGCACTTGCTGATCAGCCGAGCTCTCGCTGTCAGTCAGGTATTTAAAATGACCGTAAAGTACGCTATCATGTCCGTTTTGCCCCAATTCTCCTTTTCGTTTGAGTTTATTTTCAAAACTGAATATATGACTCGAAAGAAAGTTGGAAACGGCTGACAAAAATTGATATTTCTTATGTGAAAAAGTCCAGAAAATTGATTGAAGACATTTGGAATCATCTCACGAAACGTATACACCCATTTTACCCCAATTGTCCGCAAAACTAAAGTTTGAAGTTAATCCTGGCTTTATATTTCGGTAAAAGGCTATATGCGGCTGATCAAAAGTGATGATTCTTATGTATAAAAATCCAGGTTATCGTTTGAATATGGTTAGACTGGTCGCCCGAAACGTATGTACCCGTTTTACCCCAATTCTTCCCATAACTCAAGTATAAAGTCAAACCAGGCTCTACATTTCAAAAAGAGGCTGAATGCGGTTGATCAAAAGTAGTATTTCTTATGCAAAAAATTCTGGGAAATCGATTGAAGATAGTTAGAATGGCCGCACGAAACATGTGTACTCGTTTTACCCCAAATCTTCCTATATCTCAAGTGAAAAGTTCAGCCTGACTGTGCTTCTCGAAAAGAGGCTGAAGGTGACTGATGAAAAGAAGTAAGTCTTATATAGAAAAATCCGGGGAATCTGTTGAAGATAGTTGGAATGGCCGCACGAAACGTTTGTATCTGTTTTACCCCAATTATTTACATAATACAAGCGTGGTGATACACCTTACTCAATATTTCAGAAAGAAGCAGAAAGCGGTTGATCAAAACTATTTTTTTTATACCAAATAATCCAGTAAATCACCCGTTTTACCCCAACTTCTTCCCATAGCTCAAGTGTGAGGTTAAACCTGGTTGTACTTCTCGGAAAGAGGCTGAATGTGGCTGATGAAAAGTAGTAATTCTTATGTAGAAAAATCCGGAGAATCAGTTGAAGATAGTTGGAATGACCGCACGAAACATTTGTATTTGTTTTACCCCAATTATTCCCATAATGTATGTGTGAAGTAATGTCTTACTCGTTATTTCCGAAACAGGCTGAAACCGGCTGATTAAAAGTAACTTTTTTATGTTAAATAGTCCAGGAAATTGATTGAAGATAGTTCGAATGACTGGACAAAATATGTGTATCCGTTTTACCCAAAATTTCTCCCATAGCTCACATGTCAAGTTAAACCTGGCTCGGGAAGAGGCTGAATGCGGCTAATGAAAAATAGTTATTCTTATGTACAAAATTTCGGGGAATCGATTGGAGATAGCTCGTATGACCGCACGAAACGTGTATACCCGTTTTGCCCCAATTCTTCACGTAATGTATGTGTGCAGTTATACCTTACTCATCCTTTCAAAAACAGGCTCAACGCGAATTTTTAGTACATAGAATTAGTATTTTTCATCAGTTGCAGTCAGCCTATTTCGGAGAAGTACAGCCAGGTTTAATTTCATATTTGAGTTATCAGAGGAACTTAGGGTAAAACGGGTACACATATTTCGTGCGGATATTCTAGCTACCTTCATAAATTCCCTGAAGTATTTAACATAAAAAATTACTTTTTATCAGCTGCTTTCAGCCTCTTTCTGAAATGTTGGGTAAGTATAATTTCACACAAGTGTAAGGGACAGAATTGGGGTAAAACGGGTCAACACGTTTCGTGCGGTCATTCCAAGTCTTTTCAATCGATTCCCTGAACTGATTTACACAAGAGAAATTACTTTGGTGAGCCGCTTACAGCCTCTTGCTGAAATAATGAGTAAGGTATAACTTCACACATACATTATGGGAAGAATTGGGGTAAAACGGGTATACACGTTTCGTATGGTCATTCTAACTATTTTCATTCGATTTCCCGGAAGTTTTTACATAGGAATTGCTACGTTTCATCAGCTTCATTCGGAGAAGCAGAGCTAGGTTTAACCTCACACTTGAGCTATGGGAAGAATTGGGATAAAACGGATATACACGTTTCGTGCGGTTATTCTAACTATCTCGAATCTATTGCCCGGAATTTTGTACATAAGAATTACTATTTTTCATCAGCCACATTCAGCCTCTTTCCAAGAAGTACAGCCAGGTTTAAGCTCACACTTGAGCTATGGGAAGAAGTTGGGGTAAAACGGATACACGTGTTTTGTCCGGTCATTCGTACTACCTTCAATCGATTTCCTGGATTATTTGGCATAAAAAAATTAGTTTTGATCAACCGCTTTCTGCTTCTTTCTGAAATATTAAGTAAGGTGTATCACCACGCTTGTATTATGTAAATAATTGGGGTAAAACGGATACAAACATTTCGTGCGGCCATTCCAACTATCTTCAACCGATTCCCCGGATTTTTCTATATAAGACTTACTTCTTTTCATCAGTCACCTTCAGCCTCTTTTCGAGAAGCACAGTCAGGCTGAACTTTTCACTTGAGATATAGGAAGATTTGGGGTAAAACGAGTACACATGTTTCGTGCGGCCATTCTAACTATCTTCAATCGATTTCCCAGAATTTTTTGCATAAGAAATACTACTTTTGATCAACCGCATTCAGCCTCTTTTTGAAATGTAGAGCCTGGTTTGACTTTATACTTGAGTTATGGGAAGAATTGGGGTAAAACGGGTACATACGTTTCGGGCGACCAGTCTAACCATATTCAAACGATAACCTGGATTTTTATACATAAGAATCATCACTTTTGATCAGCCGCATATAGCCTTTTACCGAAATATAAAGCCAGGATTAACTTCAAACTTTAGTTTTGCGGAGAATTGGGGTAAAATGGATGTATACGTTTCGTGAGATGATTCCAAATGTCTTCAACCGATTTTCTGGACTTTTTTGCATAAGAAATATCAATTTTTGTCAGTCGATTCCAACTTTCTTCCGAGTTATATATTCAGTTTTGAAAATAAACTCAAACGAAAAGGAGAATTGGGGCAAAACGGGCATGATAGCGTACCGTGCGGTCATTGTAAATACTAGTAATCAATTTTTCAGCCCTTTTTACATAAGAAAAACCTTACCTGGTAAACGACATCCAGCCTTTTCAAAAAATGTCGCGTTTTGGGTCCATTTTTTCCCACTGTGCATTGGTTTCAGATAGTTGTTTTGCTTTGGTTGACGACGTCCCGGAGCGGATACATCCAATGGAGTAATGCTGCTGGCTTCTCCAGCGAGTCCATCTGCTTTTTCATTACCGCGGATGCCAGTGTACAGCTTGATTGGATGGTTTCGAAGCAATCAATCGCAATCTTCTGAATTCACGGGTGCCGGGATGTACCAGTATCGATTGCTGAAAGACAGCTGGCCGAATCTTAGTTAGCGTTGTTCTTATTGCGAAAGCTTCTGCGGAGAAGACACTGTATCGAGGCGGAACCCCAACCGATTGTTCATTGTGTTCTCCAAATACTCCCGCGCCTACTGTGTTATCGTTTTTGGAATCATCGGTATAGACGACAAATCAGCAACTGAAACGATCTGTCAGGATTCCATGAACAACTGGACGAACAATTTCTGAAGGATCTCCAGCTTTCACGTGTTTCTTTACGTCTCAAATTTTATAGTCAGCGCCGGTGGTCAATTGATCAGCCTGAACAATTCAAGCCATCCTTCGTAAGGGAAGTGGCTCACATTTTGCCTGACAACGTTTGACCGTAAACTAAGGTTTTGAATTTAGCATGTATAAACTACATTGTAAAATTCAAATCATTTTATTTCAGGGTCACAAGAGTTCTCCATAATCAGGAAAAATATTATTAGTGAAAAAAATAATGGGGTCGCTCCTTCTAAGTACGATAGGGCGAAGTTCTGGAACGTTTGAAGGTTGACCTGTTTTTGGTCAAACAACAACATGACTGGTTCCGTGCCAGTTTAAGAGAGTCTAGGAACAGAGGAAAAGTATAATTTATAGAGGTTGTGACGAAAGTCTGAATCATTGTTTCATATCCGCAGTACGCTAGCCATCGTTTTCTGTTTGTCGCTCGGGGTTCGGTCCCTTCCCAACTTTGTATACCTGCAGTCCAAAATACGTCATTGGTTTTCCTTAAAATAAATGGAAACTTGAAAGGAAATGTTTATGCGACGCTTGAATTGGTTCAATGCCATCTTGACCCTGTTGTGATGCGTATCATTCCGCTGGGTTGTCTGATGTTTTGTGAACGTTTGATCACATGGGATACGAATCAATGTGCGATTCCGAACTGCTGTGCTACCGATTCATGCCATTTTTAGCAACGCGCTGAAGAATTACAAATATTCGAGTGTACCTTTTTCGGACTCTACGTTACGCCAGGCATTCGACAAGCTAAGAAATTCATACATCCAGATACAACTAGAGCCAAAAAACTAATAGATTTAAAACGAAAAGATTTACGTATAATCACAGGTTTATTTACGGGACATTGTCCTGCTAAGTATCATCTGAAAAAAATTGGCAAAAGTTAAGATGACAATTGTCGATTCTGTAACTACGACCCCGAGAACTCGGAACATATTTTTTGCCATTGTGCAGTACTATTTCTTCGAAGGGAGTGATACTTCGAAAGGCATCTTATGACGCCTCACGAGGTATAGCATACCTGTCTCATACGGATCCTTAGCTACATTTATAATGTACTACCCGGTTGGGACAACACATGTGGACAAACAAACAACTCGCTTCCAACTACATTGGATTCGGGTAATTTGTAACATGTAGAGCACACAGGGGAAGTCACAGAAGATAACCTGAATAGTGGTCGCAGTGGCAAAGTTTCCCCTAACAAAATAAAAATCGGGTCTTCAATGTAGTATAATAGATAGGCAGTATTCGAAGAAGTTTTTTGTGTACGAGTGCAGAACGACTTTGTTTCTACTTACTAGGAGTCAGCGGCGTAGCCAGAAATTCAGCTTGGTGAAAATCGAACTTACTCTCCAAATGGCATAATTCCAAAACCGACATCTTTGAAGTTGTAAAATCATGGAGAATTAATTTCGCAAAAAATAGTAACACAGTTTGTGTCTTTAGCGAATTTGTTGAGACTGCCATTTAAAACAACTTTGTTGAAGGCAGTAATATCACGTGTAGCTATCGTGTATCGAGCTATAAAATAATATTTACGAAATGTTCTTAAATCTATTTTTATTTTTTTTTCTGAAATAAATTTCCGTTGTGAGCTTCAAATTCAAACTATGAATAAAATTTAAATTTTATTGTTTGTAAACAGTTGAGGAGATTCATCATAAACAGTAAAATCATATTAATTTATTTTAGAGGTAAATACAAATAGCCTAACATATTTTGATACCCTGAACACATGGAGCCTTCATGTATTTAACAAAATGGTTTGTAATAGCACTTCCAAAAATTTTGTTGAAGAAATAAGTCTCGAACTAAATTTGTTTGAAGAGTAAATTCTCAATAAATCCTTTTTGAAGGATATAGCGCCAGAATTATTTTATCAGTTGATGTGTTCTTTAACGTTTGTAAAATTCATCGAAGATGCTAAATCTCCGAAATTGACGGTTTCGAAATAATGTGTTCCTGACCTTAAATTAATATTTTCAAATATTTATTTTACCTAATCATATAATTGATAATACAACAAAAATTAAAATCATGAAAATCGATCAGAACATGCTAGAGCCAAACGGAAAACGCAGTTTTTCAAAAAGGAAGGAAATCCAATTTCGGAAAGTGTTATTCTCGCTATTAATCATATTACGTTTTCATCTCAACTCTATGCATTCCCAGAATAAAAATATGTTTAGCTATTGTTGAAAGTTATGCAATTTTTCAGTGAGCGATAATGTTTTATGTTTCATAGAGATTCAACCAATGCCAACTTCGCTTGCTATTCAAAAAATTAACCTCAATCCATATTTCGGTATATCTAGTACATCCGGAAATCTGAGAGTTAATTTCAGAACTCCGGAATGAGTTTATATTGTAATGTTTTCATGTAGGTTGATGTGATTAGACAGCTATGATATCCCGACCAATAGATCAGCTACAGATCAGGATCCCATACCCACATTTTTTCAAATGTACTCATAAGGTTCAAAACAATAGGTTATCAATGCACCGATGTAATAATTATTATTGTAATATTAAAATAAATCAATAAGCACCAATAAATTTTTCGCGTCAATCCAATCTATTTTGATTAGGGACAGGGGGTTGAACCAAAACCTACTTTTGACTACGATACTGTTTGGAGTTATTTATTTCGCTTTTCATTTGCCGAGTTATGTTCCACTTCGATCCGATGGTTATAAGCTGTGAAATTTGCTGTCAAAAGACTGACGTAAATGAAAATGTTGGCACCGATAAGTGATCAAATTTCATCCAGACAATTTAGAATTGTTTAGTGGATATTTTTGGCGGTGGTAGGGTTTTAGCAGTGGAAAAATTAAATACGAATCTGCTTTTATCGAAATAATATTTGTCATATTTAAGTGGATTATTACTATATTGAACAATAAATAGACGACAAAGGGTAATCCACAAACAACAAGCCATAACTTTTAAAATATTCAAAATAGATATTTGATGTCTTCAGTAAAGTTATTCGCAAAAGTAAGAGCGACAAATTTGCTGAACGCATCATTTCAGTACAATCACTGTATGTAATGTATGACAATATCTCACTTGTAGGGAGACTAATCAACAAAAATGCAATATCAAGTGCAAGTGCATATTGCATCTATTAAATTCCCCGAAGATTCTATTGATCTAAAATTATCCGTTTTGGCGTTGATGATAGATTTCCTGTTTTTGGTCTTGTTTCTTGCTATGGGAAATGCTAAAAATTTTTCGTCCGAATTCAATGTTAAATATCTCTCTTGATAGCAGTACGATTTCAACAAACTATAGCTCGTTCGAAAGGTATTCGTACGAGCTATTAAAAATATATAAAATGTTTGTCTATGTTATCAATTTCGACAGATAATGCCGCGTGTTCGTTTGTATAATTCGTCGCTCGCCTGCCAAACGAGCAACATGACTATAACATCCGGACGGTATAATAAGCGGATAAAGCCTGTTAACCGTGTTCAAGTTTGTACTCGTTTCTTTGCTGTGTGCAAAGTTTATCGTGCGAGCGAGTATAGAAACGCTATGATATGGTTCGAGTCATGTATACATGATGATTTGCAAAGTTGGTGGGTAGGGTGTGTTTGGCTTGAGTTCAACACACAGCATCATGAAACTTGAATAATAGTGCATTATGTTTGATTTGTTTTTTATGGTTTATAAAAACCCAAATATGTCATTCTACTCATGTATTGCAATAATTGTATGTGCTTATTTTTAGTTATATGCTTTGGGAATGAAATATATTCACATCACCTATTTACTATTTTCAACAAAACATCAATTCACTTAAATTTAATCCACAATAAATTAAAAAATAGCTGATGGAAATCGGGCTTAACCAACTTTACCGACCAACATTAAATCAGTAGAACCAACCACCAAAAGATTGCATCACTTTCAACTGTCGTATGTCTGGAATCCGACCATCTGCTTTAACCATATGATAATCGCAATGCGATCGCGCCACAAATGTGGCAAACGAAAACTTCTTTAATCGTCTAATACGGTCGAATCCTTTAACTCGACTTTGCTCCCACAAACGAATCTTTAGTTCAATCAAAAAGCCACTATCCCTTCTCCTCTGAGACGCCATCCAGCAAACAGCTTCCCGCTTGCAGCTTACCAGCTCTCCGGCAGCTTACAATCGGTCTGTCCTATTTCTCCATCGATGGAGGGTGGTGGCGGCGATAACAGTAGCGCTTTGTCACACTCTCATAAAGTAGGTTACACTAGAGGCTACCAAAGTACACAAGATGATGAAGAAGAAGACGAAGACAAACTGTAGGAAGGAGTCGAATGAAAATGAAAACCGAAGAAAGACGACGACGTGACTTTTACAGCTTCATTTAATTTAATTGGGAAAATCGAGATAATTGAAAGTGATTGCACACTCAGCAGCCCGCCAGCAACAGCCAGCCGAGAATAAGCCCGGGCGGCAAAGTTATGTTCCACCTTTAGGCAGAAGGCGTAGGAGTTTGAGGAGGGTCGGTAGGAATTCCACACTCAAATTAAATGGTTCTTCCAAAAATCGGCAGATTCCGAACTGTTTTTCAACACCGTTCTACCGTATGCTGGGAAAGGATGGGACTCGAAGACAACGGGAAGGACAAACGTTTGTTCCCCGGCATCGGCACCGAGATGAATGTGACGTAATTGGATCGAAAAGCCGAAGAAAGCAAAGGAACCTTTTCCGGCAGTTCCGGAAACGAAAGTAGGTTCGAAAGTGCCTTTTTTACTTGATGTGAAGTTTTAATTATCGCTCTAATTTTACGTGCAAGTGAATCTGCCACCAAGTCAAGCTCGATTGAGAGGAAGAACTGTGTTTAATAGAGGAACTGAAATTGATTTCGGTTTAAAGATTTCCAAAACTGGTTTGTAATCATTTCAAAGTAGAATAATCGAGTATTAAATTCACGCACGGAGAATAATTAAAAGTCATTCTCATAATGGAACTGTCCTCGGACGAAATCTGACACAGGAACACGGCCATGAATTATGTAATCCTCCATCGAACAGGGCGTCCGTCTGCATTATTGGCATCGTGTGTGCTCGGTTCACGGTAACAACGTACGGTTCGAACGGTAAAGTCCGCAAAGTCATTTCCTGCACCATCATCACATATTTTATTCAATTGACATTAGTGACAGCGTATTGCGAAGAAAAGTGGCATCCTAACGATGACACTGATGGGTACGGTGGCGGTAAATCGTCGGCAACCGAAGTCTCGTTAGTGATGCTATTCTAGCGGTTTGGAGACCCGAGCAAAACAATGGCATCGTAGTAAAGGCAGCAATCAGATGATACTAAAGAGTAAAGGGGAAGTCGATAGTTTTTGCGAAAATATCAAACTTGCACAATGTTTTTTTATACTTCACCGAATTTGCCCAGTTTCACTTTACAGGGTTGCATCCGCTCAGTTGTGGAGTTGTCAGTGAGATTTAGGTCGGGATGGAAGAAAATCAGCAAACCGTTCGCGACATGTTCGAGGAAAATCAGTTCTGGCAGAAATCTAAAGCTAAACGACAAACAAAACTGATTGTTCGCGCCTCTGTTCAGCGCTAATAACTGCCAAGTAAAATTATTCACACGATTCCATCACAATCGAGCAGAATCTCCAACCGGTAAGAACATTCTCGAATGAACGCCAAATATTCCATTCGCGCACGATCATCACACACACAGCAGTAGCAAAAGCAATTTTGAATTTTTGCTAGTAACAAGCAAAGTATAGTTTCTAGGGTTCTGGTACCGGTAAAAACCGCTGTCGAACATCCGAGCATCCCGACGGGCTGCGTTGTTGCCCGTCTACAGAACGTCGTGTCCTGTCTCGTTTACGTCGCGTTTCTATAGAATAGATCTGACTTAGAATTAAACCTTGACACGAATCAAAATGCCATCGCCTCCCGAAATCTATCCGGTGATAACTGAAGTTAAATGACACATTCATCCGTAGAATGAAGCAGTATAAGTAAACGCAGTGGTTACACTGGACGTAAAAAACGCCTTCAACAGTGCTTTGCCGATTTATTTATTTATTTATTTATTTATTCATTTATTTATTTATTTATTTATTTTTTTATTTATTTATTTATTTATTTATTTATTTATTTAATTCATTTGACAACACTTAGTCTTAATGAATAAACGAAAATCTAATTATTAAAACGAAGATCGTGATATTTTCTGTGCAAATTTGTGCGACGGTTCTCCAAAGGCGAACAGATCCTCAACTGTGGAGAAAGTTCGCTTACATGCTGATATCGGTTCGTTGTATCCAAACACCGTACGATGAAACCTTGGTTGAAGCAAGCCAATGGAGCGTAGAAGTCGTTGCGAAGCGCGGAAGTTAATAAGGGATAGAATCTTCGGAGAGCCGATTTCGGAGTTGATCACCTTTGCCACAAATACTGCTTGTTGAATGTTTCTTTGTCGTTCTAATGGGTCGAGGCCGATCAGCCGTCATCGATCTGGGTACGGTGGTAGATCCAAAGGACTCCGCCAGGGACGGTCTCGTAGAGCGAAAATCTTTTTCTGCACACGTTCAATTCATAGATTCCAAACAAGCTGATGAGGACTCTAAATCAGACTGGCATTTTCGAGTAGTGGGTGAACCAACGAACAGTTCAACGCCTTCAATCAGTGCGGATCCTTAAAGTACCGGAAGATTTTGGAAATAAAACCGAGTTGTCGAGTAGCTTTCGAGATTAAAGCTGAGCGGTGCAGATTGAAGGTTAGCTTAGCATCCAATTAGACGCCAAGGTCGCTTACGTGATCAACTCTATTGAGCCTTTGCCTCTCGATTTGGTAGTTGTAAAGTATAGGATTGACGATGTTAACAATGAGCCAATTTCTACGACACCAGCCGACGAATGTATCCAGAAGCTCTTGAAGCCGAACGCAGTCGTCGATATTGCGAACTACGAGGTACAACTTCAAGTCATCAGCGTAAACTAGTTTGCATCCAAAACCAAGAAGCAAAGCAGCGTCGTTGAAGACTAGCACAAACAGTAGTGGCCCCATGTTGCTGCCCTGCGTCCCGCGTCCCAGATTTGTTCGTAAACTGAGAAGAGACACAAGAGCCAAGCTGCACAGGTAGGACGTAAGTAATAACTCAGCCATTTAACAAAATTGCTCGACGCGCCCAACCTGGACATTTTCAGATGGTCGATTCGGTCAAATGCTGCTTTTAAGTCGGTGTACACTCCATCAATTTGTGCCTTTTCCTCCATCTGCGAAATGCAAGTTTGCTGCACAGACAGTTTCCGAGTACCTCTGTAGGATTCTGAGGAACTACTTTCAGAGCTGGCAGCTGATCTACGAAACTGATGCCGGAAAAAGAAGTGTAACCGTAACAACGAGCATTCCACAGGGTTGCATACTCGGCCCAACTTTCTAGAATGCTATGTACGATGGAGTGCTTAGCCTCCCCAGAGGCGTGAAGATTGTCGGTTTTGCGGACGACGTGGTGCTCCTACTGATCAGCGAATCACTAGGGGAAAAAATATTAATACAACGGAGGCAATTGATGTTGTGGAAGACTGGATGCGTGAGAAGACGCTGGCGTTAGCTCACTACAAAACCGAGTGTTAAGGGGATCGAGGCACGAGAGGAGTGACCCGAGCTGATACCTTAAGCAAATGGCAACGTCACTGGGACAACGCTGTAATCGGAAGATGGACCCATCGACTAATTCCATTTCTTTCGGTGTGGGTAAACTTGCACATGACACAGTTCTTGCCTGGTCACGGGTGTTTCAAGAAGTATCTGAATGGGTCCGGCGTCGCGATATCGCCGTTCTGCAACACGTGCAGTGCTGCAGAGGAAACCCTGAGCACGAGGTCTTTGAATGCCCGCGATACGCGCACGAGCAAACAAAATGGTAACCATTGTCGGTGAGGATATTAAAATGAATATTGTCTTAATCATGTGCGCGGACAAAGAAAAATGGGACGCGGTGAACTGAACAGTTGTTCAACGTTGCAACGAAGATGGCGAGAGGAGCAACGACCACCAACGTAGCAGTACATGGTTTCAAGAGGGTCGAGGCACCGATGAACCGGAAGTTACACTCCAACCGGAATCGCTGGACCGACCTTGGCACTCGACGAGTCAGTCTGCTGAAGAGAGATAAAGTAGACCAGCAGGCGCGACCGGAGTAGGCTAAATCCACCGCCAGGGACTACACTGAGCGCACGCATCGTCGACGAGAGGTCATCGGGGCACCAGAGAACCGAAAGTTATTATTCCCCCTCCCGAAATCGCAGGAATGACCTCGGCACCTAAGCGACCAGCAACCAGATAACGGTTTCAAGAGAACTTTCGACGCCGGAAAATTCCTCCGTTTGAGTAAGCTAGGCCCGCCGACTGGGCTGGTTCGAGTAGATCGTGTAGTAGCACTGGCAAAGGGTCGTCGAGGTGCCTATGAACTTGAAATGAATCCTACACCCAGAACCACAGGACATCCGCATCTGCTCGGGTAGCATCGGTTCTGGATGATCTTCCACTACCGTGGAACTCTCCGTCGGAGCAGGAAAGATCCACCGTCAGGGACTATTCCGAGTAGTCCGTAGCGAGTTGCCAACTTGAATCGTCGGGGCACCAGCGAACCGGACGCAATCCTCTATCCGAAATCGCTGGACAAACCTTGGCATACTGCCAGATTGCATCGAACCAAGAATAACGCGTCAGTCAGCGGTTGTGGGAGACATTCCTTCGTCGGGCAACTTTTCGCCGAGGTAGGCTAGCTCCATCGTCGGGGATTATGCCGAGTAGTACCGAACGTGGCAAATGACCATTATAGAGTGCTGCGTTGCAACGGAAAATGCATGAAATTATTCGCAATGTCGTGAAGAGTTCATGATTACTAACAGGAATGTGCTGGGGTACGCGAAGATTGAGAGGCATTGGGGTACGGAATGACTTTCTACGCGTCACATACTGAACCGAGCTTAAAAGTACAAGAAAAGATCCGTTTTTCTAGCCGCTTTGCGCGGTTTTTATGAGCTTACAGCTACTAGGAGAAATACTGGGAGTTTTCCTGTGACTTGGGGAAGCTCCTCGCTCGCTTACTTACGCTCTCTTACTTTTGAATCGTTGCGCTGGATAGTCAAGAGTCCAGTCTGAATAATTTGGCTGTTTTTGTTGGTTTTTCCGTTGGCCGTCCGTTTAATAAATTTGGTATACCGTTCAAAATTCAGTGGTTTGTGTCGTGCGTTTCTCGGTTTGTGAAGTGTGAAGAAGTGGATCATAGAAGCGGATTTTCGCCTGGTTCTGAATCCTGGCCGTAGCAAAGGCCGAAGAAACTGTGCAAAGGCCGCTTGAGGACGTATTTGGCGGTCCGTGGGTAAGTCATATTTATATTTCCTTTGTTTCTTGATTTTCGGTATTTCTGTGTATTTTTATGGTAGTTTTGGGCTTTCCCACGATATTGCCAAATACCTAAAGATAGCGCGAATCTGAATGTCCCCCCCCCCCTGGGGTAAGATTCCGGGCAAATTAATTAGAAAACCGCTAACACATCTGCTTTTCGCGGATGGCGCTAAAGTGTTAGTTGGTAGAGTTCGCGCCATCTTCCCATTAAACAGGCAGAGCGATACGCCACACGTAGCAAGAGTCGTCAGGCACCAGTGAACCAGAAGCCACTCTCCAACCGGAATCGCTGAATCGACCACGGCATCGAACAGGTCAACACAGAGAGGAGCACGTGTAGAATATCATGCCGTGCAGGACTGATATGGCTGCTATGAGACCAGCGAACTAGCATGACCAGCTAGACCTGGGATCAAGTGAAGTGTATGAGCCAGCCTCCCCCCGAAGTAATCATTTCAAATAGAATCCGCGGGATCAGACAAATGTCGGAGTCGTTAGTAGCGATTAGAGGAATAGGGTTCAAAGTTATCTTTTCTGTTCACTCTGGCACACGATGGACGAAATCGGTAATATGGTCTATCTATTGAACGTGTGCTGGGTCGGCCTAGAAGCTTTACCGCCAAGTAAAAACACACAAACAATTGGACCCCCTTGTCGAGCTTTGAAGCAAGTCCTTGCTGGTATAACATAAATGGGCTATCATGGGACTGCTGACGCCGATTTTCTTGCCACAGGGACAGTTCTCTTGCCAAACCATTTGTTTCGAAAACAATCTTTATTCTGCTAGAAACCGTAATCAGTAGTCTTTTAAAATTTGGGTGGAAGTATTTGAAGTTCATCGTCGATCCAGACACATCCATCAAATTCGTCAGTACTTGGCCGTACAGCTAACGGGCTCGGGTTCTGACCGGTTTCTGTTGTTTGGAACTACTGTTAGGTTGTTTCTTTGCTCGGTGACATTTGTAGCCTTTTCGAAGATAGATTCGCCCCATAGGTCAGTGTTCAGTTAACAGTTACAGTCTGCAGGTCCATTAAACATACTTATAACGTGCAAACCTTACATAGTTTCATTACATAGGAGAAATATGATTTTAGAATGACCCAGCCCCAGATAGTGTGACATTTTTTATGTTAAAAATAAAAATTCAAATATCTTCAAAATTTAGACGTAACGTTTACCAGCTAAAAGTGTACAGACCAATCAGCCTTATTCCTACTATTCTGAAAGTATGAAAAAAACTAGATTCTCAACCGACAACATCTGAATAATGAACAGGTTGCCTATTAACCTGGCAAACCAACTGTTACGGCATTGTAGAACCTTGTCGAAAAGGTTAAAAATGTCCTGCATAATAAAGAATGTGTTAGCATTACACTGTCGAATCGATTACTGAAATGATATGTTGCCGGATTGTGACAGCATCGTTGGGAGGGCGAGACTATAACCATGAGAACCACTACAGGCTATCCTCAACAATGAGTGCTGTCACCCCTTCCGTGGTCCTCGGTAGTAGACGGATTCAGAAATTGTCTACTTAGTAGAGACGTAAAAGGTAAGGACATGGTCATGTAAATTCGAGTCTAAACTCGTGGATCTGACAAGAAAATGCCATCGCGCAAAACAAACATCCTAACTAATACTATGCCTCTGCCCACCTCTGTTCAGATTGAGCTCAATGCACAGTGGGGCAGGAACGAAAATTAGCAAGATAAAACCTCTAGCGCTTTTGGAGTGTATTTTTGTTAGATGCTATGTTCAGCAAAGTATCTTCGTTTTTTCTGCGCCTTATTATGAAGATGTAAATTAGTTTTGATTTTCACCACATAGGTGGCGCTGCGATGTTAACTTTTTTATTTCGCATCATAGAGGTTTGGTGTCTTCTGCAAAGTTTTAGAACATTCAAAACTGCGATAAGTTGTCGAAGATAACTAAGCTCTATATCTTCGAGGAACAAAGTTATAATGATTATAAAATGTCACTAAAGTTTATGTTTTTATGTAATATTTGCTCTATTTTCGTTAAATTTATCACTCACAAAATTATGATTCTATCAGGACTAATGTTTTGCGTCTATTATGGAAGAATTTGCGAATTTTCAACACGACAAGTTGTTCGATCAGATCGCAGTATATGTGGAATCTTTCTTCGGGCACAACCATGGAATAAAATAAGAAGAAATGTGGCCTCCAATTCATCTATATTGTGCTTGCTTTCAAGTGCCACAGTTTGAGTAACAACATAATTATTGAGATATTTGGGGAAGTCTGTGAGGGATTACGCTTTCATAATTTATTGGAATTACATTTCTGAGATTGTATTAACCCTTTCACGCGCAACTTTTTTTAGTCCATGTAGGGTTTCAAAAATGATTTTTCTTGAAAACGGGGGAGTCAAGAAATCCGAAACCGATTGAGTCGGAATCGATTGTTGAATTGGAGCTGGAATCCATTTGGAATTCCGAACCGGTTCCGGAATAGGTTTTACTGACTTTTGGATTATTCATAGAGTACCTACATTTTGGATCATTCGAACGCTACACAATTTTGGGTTATCCGCTCGTAATTCAAATTTTGAGTTATGTCACTCATACTTTTGGTTTCTCGCTCTGTACCCAAACTTTGGGTAGTCAAACTTTGCTACCCAAAAGTGAGGAGATGCACTTTGGTCCGTTTTGGGTAGGTTTCTACCGAAAATTAATTGTTGGCTGGTAAGTGTATACTAGAGTGGGACATGGTTATATGCAAAAAAAATGAAATCTTGCTCTGAGTAACTTCTTGGGTCCCATTTAGCTCCCAGAACAACTCTGCAAATTTTTAGCTCGATCGGTGAAACTATATTTTTGCGCTCACGGTTTAAAGTTTACGTGGGATTTCGTATGGGAGAATCGTCTTTTGCAAAATAATTCTTCCAAGAGTCGCCCGTTACTTCTTAAAAATAAATAGATGTCTGATGTTTATAGAAAATTTGTCAAGGAAACAAAGTCTAGAAGACCGCGAAACGATCTGATGCTTGTGGTAAAAGTTATTAAGCCAAAACAGTGTCGTTTCCAATAAACAAAAAAAAAAAGATTGTTATGTCTCTCTGTCATACAACTTGCAGCACGATTCGGTCGAATCATATGCAAGTTCGGCATTTATTGTGTATTTTCTGTCAAATTCAACGATGAATCAGTGTTTGGGCCTAGGGGTGGCCCTTGGTGTGGAAAATTTGCAGCTTGCTGTTGGTGGCTGGCTATGTTTACACTTGTCCGCAGACAAATAAAACTCTTGGATGGACCACTCAAAACAAACCGCAAACAACTTATGTGGACTGTATTTAGGAAAACCACTTGCAACTGGATGTGATTTATTGGAAGGAAAAACACTTTTTGCACTTCACACTTTACTCTTTTATTTTCACTCTTCACTTGTACTTCACACTTTACTTGTTGGAATAATACTGATTGCTGCGATGCGCAGAACGCGCGTACTTATATTACACGCCACACGTTCTAGAAACGCGTGGCTCAACCGCGATGCTTGTCGATGCCATGTCACACATCAATTACCTGTCATCTCTTTCCCACATCATACGATTGTATCGTTGGGTCACTCACGCTCGCTGACGATGATGCAATACCGCGCGTATCGCTGCTGCTGCTATTTAATTAATTGATTTTTAATTAGTTAAAAAATTTAGTTGAAGTAGAAAAATGCAAATATATTTTACAAAATCAGCTTCTGGTCGAATGAGAGGGGCACGTGTCCCCCCGCGCCCCTCCCTGGAGCCGCCAGTGGTTTTCAGTGAAATTCTGGACGGGATGGAAGAAAATCAGCAAACCATTCGCGATGGGGTTGTGTTCACCCACATGCAAAATCTTGGGTTGTCGAATTGCGCCGTTTCCAAATAAAAAACTCGATCTTTCAGTCATTAATCAAAACTTTAACCGTTATATGTCCAACAAAAAACACCCTCAACAGATAACGGGTTCCTAAAAGCTAATACAAAATGGTAATATATCCAAAGAAATACCAGTTTCGTAGATTTGATTCCGTTTCCATCAGTCAACAATTCGATTTTCTTTGTTGCCAGTGGGAAAAAAATCTGTTACTTTGAAGAAAGCAATAGTAACATCAGTTGTTTGGATTATTTATGCTTCGAAGCATCGCTCTAAACTTTTCAAACTCTACTTAAAATGCTTTTGAAAAAATAAAGGCAAAAAAAATGTTTCGCCACCAGCTGAAAGCTTTCCCACAAAAATATTCGGTAGCAATACCATCGAACTAAATATTGCAGCCAGTGCGAACTCGCAAGAGTTTCCCGACGATGAGCGGCAGAAAAATGTAACCGGTATTTATTGGAAAAGAAGAAAAAATTCTCTCGTGCCACCTTCACCACCAGACTAAAGCATCGCGATACAATAACTGCGACCAAAGTGCTTGAAGAAAAGATAACTATAGAAAATAGCAAAACTTTTCAATAAACATACCGCCCCCCCCCCCTTTCCCACTCGTCGCGTAGCAAAAGGGTTCGAGGAAATTGTGTGCACGTGTAAGCCAAAAAGGATCCAAACTTGGCGACAAAAGTGGAAATTTTCTTTTCAGACAAAATTAAACTTTGTTGCTAGATTCTTGTAAATAAATTATTCTCCGGAAGAAGAAGGAAAAAAAGAACACTTTCTATTGTTTCCTCTCTCTATGTGTTGTGTATTCATACGAGCACTCCGGATCTGGTTTGTTACAATCTGGATGGTAAAACTTCCGGGGTCTTCTGCCCGTGGGATGAAAGGACAGCGTGATCAAATTTTCCAGTAAGTGTGTTTGATCGGCGAAAGTTTAGATCCCATTTCCGACAACACTTGCAGCACATTTTCCGAAGCTTGGAGTAAAAACAATTATCTAGAACCAATTTTCACAACACAATGCAAACTGTATCTAATTATCAAGCCAAAGGGCAAACCACAAACGAAATGAAACCATCATTAGAACAGCTCGGAACAGAAATGCAAGGGAAAAAACAACCCTCGTGGCATGACAGATGAAGCGATAAGGGCTGTGGAACTTAAGGCTCAAGTTACCTCAAGGCTTGGTAGTATGCGTAAGAAAAATTGTGTTCAGCTTTGCCACCAGATTATCCATTTAAACCTTTTCAAAACTCTAAAAGAAGAATATCAGTCGATTTATTAGATCATCACGATTCAATTCATGCAAAATACCTGCTGGAAAAACCATCGGCTTAGCTGGATGGTGCTTTTGAAAAAGTGGCTGTGATTTTTTATCACACTACCACACCGAGCTGGGGTACGCAACACAACTGCGCAATGAAAAAACCACAGCCACTTTTTCAAAAGCACCATTTAGCTAAGCCGATGGTTTTTCCAGCAGGTATTTTGCATGAATTGAATCGTGATGATCTAATAAATCGACTGATATTCTTATTTTGGAGTTTTAAAAAGGTTTAAATGGATAATCCGGTGGCAAAGCTGAAGACAATTTTTCCTACGCACACTACCAAGCGTTCAATTCTAACACATGCTTAAAAAAGGTAACTTGAACCTTAATAATGCTATTTCTTGTGAGAGCGGTTCCTCTGTGGATATTGGTAAACTAATAAATATTTATTATTCGCCACTCCACTTCGCAGATAGACCGCTTCGTCAGAATTCGTAGCACAAACTGTGGTGGGTCGAGTAAAAAAAATAAACATTGGTAAAATTGTATTTATTGATGAATTACTGAGAAAATTGATAACAATCGTATTATTAGGTATTCCAATGATTAAAATCTACAATTTTGGTCAATAGAGTAATGGTGAAAAATGATGAAGATAATTCCATACGAAATATAATAAGTTGTGTATGACGTTTCAATTTCATTTCTCCCACCAAATAGACGTTCAAAGAAAGAAATACTAGTTGTGTTTTCATGAGTTCTGATAAGATCATTGATGACTTAATTTCCGAGAAACATTCTAAAACACAGTCGTATTTAATGGTTCCGTACTCAACAAAAATGGGAATCTATGAGCACACACATGGCGAAGCGGGTGCGCTTCTTCGCATGCGGCTATACTAAGTAGGTTTCACATACTCACTACCTTATCCAAGTTAAAAATTCAGTTTTATGGTTTAATTGAAGATATCAAGACTAGTTTCATTAAAGAGGAATTTCACGAAGATCCGTCCGAAAATCTCTAAAATTGTGATCGACCATCTTAGATTCCGATGAAAATTTTCAGGTTTAACCGGCATGGAGACTAAACATTTTCCACAATCAATAAGATTATTTTGACTCAAGCGCAAAAGGGCGTAGACGTTTCTACGTGAAAAAATTTCAATTTTTTGTACGATTACGCTATTTTATACAGTAAAACTATCTGAGAACGAGTTACAGGTAATGAACACTTCTGCATGGAAAAAATAAACACGGAAAAAAATTTTGTGTCATTTCTCACAAAAACAAAAATTTATGATAAAAATTAAAATTACAAAAAAAACATTTTTTTAATTTTTTATATTTTGTCAACAAAAACCTAAAGAGAAAAGAAACATTTTAAATGTGATTTCATGATGGAGAAATTATCAACAAAACAGCTTTCCTAACAATAACTTGATACATGTTTTTAAATTTCATGCTAATTGACATACAAAACTGTATTTTCTGCAGAATATAATTCTAAGTAACATTTTAAATCAAAATGAATTTAAGAAATATCTTCCAAAATGCGATAGTTTTCGAGATATTTGGATTTTGCTCCAACAAAAACAATTAATTCATGTAATTGCATCCTTTTTAAAAGTTATTCGCGTTACCACATCATAAATTGTCAAAAGTCTAATGTTTATCGTTTTAAAGGCATAAAAGAAACTTTTTCAGTGTATTTGGATCATGGAGAAGCTTTTAATAAAACAAATTTCCTAACAACAACTTTCAACAAATTTTTATAATTCATACTATTTGCAATCAAAAGTAGAATTTTATTTTTGAATATGATTTCAAAATGCTTATAACAAAAAAATTCTGAAATGTAGTAGTTCTCGAGATATTTAAAATTTTGTTCTAACGACGCAATTATTTTGTTTTATTACGACCCTTTCAGAAGTTATTCGCTTTTCTCCATCAACAACAATTAGTTTTTGGTAAAGCCCATATTATTTCCTATAACATTCCCATTGAAATCAATGCGATATTGTAAGACATTTATTTTTACACATATTTATTAGCTACAATCCTGTAAGAAGAGACAATTTGACAAATTTTGCACTAGATGAGTTTTTACTGTGAAAAATCGGAACAAATTTTAAGATAGATCACAAAAACAAGACACTTCGTTGAATATTGCCACCCTTGATATCAATCGACATAATATTGATTCTATGCGTACATGTCGACTTGAGATTCACTCAAGGTCCATCCTTGCTGTAGGAATAGAAATAACAACTCTTTGAAATATTATCCATTTTTGCTCTATTTTTTGTTAGGTAGGTTTTTTGCACACCACAGCGGTTTCACATATTCTACAATGTTTGTATGGTATGGACGGTCATCGATTTTTTGCGGTGAAAATTAAAACAAACTGCATTTTACTGGACGTTTCGACCTACTAACATGTTCAGTCATCCTCAGCGGCTTACTAAAATATAATATTTGTTGAAATCTAACACTAAACACAAATTTAAACAACATCACTTACATGCTAACAACGTCTACACAATGAACAATCACATTATCAACTGCTGTCTTGTCTTGTACACTCATTTCCGTTGGTACTTTCTTCGGACGCACGGTGCTCTTCAGCTTCTCTATTAAGCCGCTGTATGCAGACCTAAACTTAATAGAATCCCGTTGTAGATTGAACGTGTTCGACTCTCCTTTTATTTTTATTTGGAACATTTCCACTATCAACCGGGTATCGGTCCTAGGCACCTCGTCCATTATTTTAGCATTTTTAAAATCAAAAAGGTGGCCTTCATTGATTGTATGTTGTGCTAGCCCCGTACTTCCTACGCTTTTATTTTTTATATCGTTCTTATGTTGTTCCAAACGATTTTTTAAAAATTGACTTATTTGTCCAATGTATGTATCGTTTCGCCGAACGATCTTACGCCGCATAAGGGGGTGCTGGGTCTAGTTAGAAGCGTCCTGCGGTACAAGCCACTTCTAATTCTAGACTAAGTATAGTTTGTGGCACCTGCGTTGCAAATACCACACGCTATAGCTTAATAAGCCGGGAATTCCTCGTCCAGTTAGTATAGTTCTGCGTAACAAACCAATACTAATTCTGGTCGTAAGACAATTTGCTTCCCCGCTTGCGTTACAAACAAGGAAGTAATTTGACTTGGGATTTATCAAAATGGAAAAACCAACGAAGAACTCCAGGGTCTGGGCACGAAGTAAAGGATTTGTGACTGGAGTGAAGTACTACTCACGATAGCTCGATTTCAACTTGATTTTATTATACAATTTTTTGGTTTATATAGGGGAGAGAGGGTAACAGTGGAACACATTTTTTCAATGATTTATTTTTAGAGTAAGCAAACGTTTTTAATGTAGCTCAATATGATATATAGTTTCAAATATTAGTAAACAAACACATATCTTTTTTTTAGAGGATGCGTTCAACAGAAAATGCATTTTTTTTTAAATATGGTTGGTGGTAAAACGATTCAGTGTACCTCACAGGTAGGAACAATGAAACATGGCGTCGTCTTCAGTGAAACAGTATTTTATTAGAAAATCTTATCCATTAATAATAATAATAATAATAATAATAATAATAATAATAATAATAATAATAATAATAATAATAATAATAATAATAATAATAATAATAATAATAATAATAATAATAATAATAATAATAATAATAATAATAATAATAATAATAATAATAATAATAATAATAATAATAATAATAATAATAATAATAATATAAAGTAATAAATAAAAGTATTTTTATGGTAACACAGAAAAGCATATTTAATATCATTAAACATTGCGTTATTGCATAACATTCACGTCCTTTTTTCGTGGACAAAAGTGGATGTAGTGAAAGGCATAATCGGCGGTTCTTCGTTTAAAACTTATCGTAACTCTCGTTTCCTAGGATTGTGTAAACCTTTTGTTTGCTTCGCTTTCAGTTTGGATACAGGAACGCAGAGATTGGATGTTCCACGTCCTTTTCTTTTTGTCGGATCGACAGGAACGAGAGTAGACGGTACACTGTCAGGAACTAAGACCATCGGACGCTCATTTGATGATCCGTTTATTTCCAGTGGTTCTTCTTTAATATTTATCTTCTTCCTTGCTGATTTTCCTGTTTTCTCTAAACGTTTCTGCTTGCATTACTTAGCCTCAAGTTCTTTTTTTACAGGTGTGTCGGTCGCAATCAAGCATCTACCTCTTGTTCGACGCTTTTCCAATTTTATATTCCTGCTAGGGAATCCACGAATATTTTCCGGGCGCACCAATGGCAATAGAGAATTTTCTTCTTTTTTTATTTGTACCACTGTTGTGATGCTCGCGCTATTCTTTTGAATTAGTTGCGGTAATTGTTCATTCAGTTCGTATTTAGATGTGTGTGATACTGCAGTGTCCGTGCTTTTTCGACTGGAAAATCTGGTTGGAGTTCAGGTTGAGCATTAGATGGGTTTGCCCTTTCAGAAACAGCCGACGGTAGAAAATCAATGTCAGTGAAAATATGACGATTAAAGGGGAATATTCCAGTTTTTTTGAATGCTGCAGAAATATTCTCTTTAGTCATACTTTTCCTGTACGCAACACCAACACATTCAGCTACGTTGTATATTGTCATAGGACACCCCGGAGTGCGCATTAGTAATGAATCAATAGCCGCATTGTAGTACAAACTGAACGATCGAAACACGCCGACGTCCAGAGGTTGTAGTTTATTGCTGCAGTGTGGAGGAATTGTCAAAATCGTAACACCGT
Source organism: Topomyia yanbarensis (assembly GCF_030247195.1). Lineage (NCBI taxonomy): Eukaryota > Metazoa > Arthropoda > Insecta > Diptera > Culicidae > Topomyia > Topomyia yanbarensis. The sequence continues at coordinate 25,011,759 of NC_080671.1, forward strand.
TGTCTTTTGCCAGATCCAGCACTTTTATGGACAAATGTCTCTCGTGATTATCATAAATCAACAGTGTTGGAGTTTCTTTTGAAGAATTTGTGTATTTTATGAAGTTTATCAACACTTCTACAAAGAGCTCGTGATTCATCCAACCTGCTGGGTTCGCCAAACCTAAGGTTCCTGCAGGAGCACCGTTTAGCATATTGCTTCGAAAGTGCACACGAGGGAAAATCATTGCAGGTAGCAGATTGTTTCCTGTCGTTACTAAAGTTACTCTTTCTCCGCTGGTTACCTTGCTGACCTGTTTCTGTCCCTTTTACGCAATTATTTTCGGTGATTTTTGAACCGTCATTGTTCCAGTCTCATCGAGGTTGTACACTCTGGTTCCATCAGCGAACTGAGGATGTCTTTTCATAACGTCGTTCAACAAATCAAAAAACGCATCAACATTTGTACGATTGAATGAGGAAGCTCTAGCCATGCTACAACCTTCGGGGCTTCGAAGAGACAAATTACGATGTCGGCGCATGAAACCGTAAAGCCATTCTTTACCCGCTAACTGGCAGTGGTTCCATTTTGGAGGGTACTTTAAATTATTTGCAAAATCCATTTCATAGGCTAGCTTCCTAACCTCAATCTTCGTCAATCCGTACATCATGTTTGCGCATCTGATAATGTATTCCGTCAAACTATCCTCAAGGGCAGTACTGAATATTTTGTTCACTGCATAATTCGGGCGCATCATCGCCATTTCTTCCGCGTTTTGCCTCTGTTTTTTCACATGTCTGTGTAGAGTGGCAAAGGACAAGTGTTTTCCCTGGCTACTGAACGAATTGTCTCTCCCTGCAGGACTCTGAAAACGGCGTTCCGCATCAAATCCTCGGTAAAATTTCCGATGTTTGATTTTTGCTTGGGGTTCTGTGGCATCTGAAACAGATAAATGTTCTATATTGGGTGAAATTTTACAGTTTGTTTGATCTTACGGTTCTGAGTTTTTCGATCGTAAGATTCTTACCACCGCAGATTCACGAATCGGATAATGTTAAAAATCCGCCCCTTCGTGTACGGCGATGCAAACCTGCAATAATAACTTATTAGAAGGGTAAAAACTAAAGTTAATTTACAAATTTCTTACGGTTTGGATTGCTGAAAGACGAACCGAATCACGTTTGATGATGGTAAACAAAAACAAATCAATTCTAGGCCAGAGATGCCAGAATTTCTTTAGGTAGTTGAATTAAACTATATAATTTTTACCAGTTTGCTAATTTTTGAGATTTTTATTTCCTGTGCGTGAGTGAGAGAGAATTACAATGCCTGATATGAATAAAAATATGAAATTATTTTACATCGAGGATTTCAAGAATCTTGTGCGCAAGATACATAAGTGGTTAACCTCAGGTTTTGATTGTTTCCAAACTTTCGAGTGGGTAATTCTCCCCTTGGTAATTTTCGAGTGGGTAGTACTACCCATACTACCCACGCATTCCGCCGGCCCTTGTTTCATTTTGTAGGAGAACGAAAGAACTTGGTTTGCGATTATAATAGATCCACTAAGTTTGTTTGGAACTATGACTTTTTTGTTTAATTATGTTTTAGGTGGTCAGATCAACAATACTTTTATTGAGAACTAGCCAATACCCATCGCGCATTGCTGCGATTTTCAACGAAATAGAAGGAAAACACAATTAGCCCCAAAGCGCCATCTGACGGGCAGATAATCTCCAACTAATAGCACACAAACACGCCCCATACCAAATACCTACTGTGCGCAAATTTTTACGGCAATCGGTTAAGCCGTTTGGGAGTCTATAAATCATATACATACAAACATTGACTTTTATATATATAGATAGATAGATAGATATAAATAGATAGATAGACTAGATAGATAGATAGATAGATAGATAGAAGATAGATAGATTGGTAAACTAATAAATATTTATTAGATGTATGCTGTACAATCAGGGGAAACATTTCGGTGTGGCCACATATTATTCCTTCTATAGGAAATTACCTACTTTTCGAATAACATGGTCTCGTTCTGCGGCTAGGTGCGCAAACGGGTTTAAAGAGATTTTTAAGTTTTGTTACTGCTATGGAGACGCATGGTGTTTTGTGCAAGATAATTAGTGTTGGCTCTTAATGTTGAAATACTTTTCAATATTAAGAGCCATAGTACTCAAGGGAGAGCAAGGAGTTGAAGGAAGAAAGTTTTAGAAAAACGTGGAGTAGGGTCATTTGAGCAAGCTTAGAGTTTCCCGGCGACTTAACATTTTGTCTGCTACCGCAGGGGTCAGAGTATTTTGACATTTGAAATGCGAATCACCTGAGTCTGCGGACGAGCGTAAAGTAACTTTGTGCTTTATGCTATAGGAAACGACTATTCAGGAACTGGAACAATTATTAAAAGTGCATATGGAGCTCAATCTGGTAGAAGTTAATACTCTTCAACTGCATTATATTTCTCATATAATGCTACAGGTATACCTCGATAGTATGTACACCTTCGCTTCGTTTAGCGTACGTACTATCGAATCACAAAAATAAAATTGAAAACATCACTTTTTATGTTTAATATTGACCGAAATTTTACAAAAATAATATTAATCACTAAATTCATCACCCCATTAGTGATAAACTGACCTATCATCAAGTACTTAGAATGTTAGGGCTTCCATCAGCCAGGATGGTTGAAAATGGTTGTGTAGTAATAACATTATAATTTATCAAATTATAGAGCAAACTAAAAAGAGAAATTTTCCGCGCGATAACAATTCGTCTCTGATGATACATGATTTCAGATTGGTTTTTCATTCCTTTCAATTCTGGTCGTTGATAAACTTCAAAAACCCTGAAAAGAGATATTTAAATATATTTACAAAGTCGATATAATTTTAAATTAAAATTATGCCGGCATATGAGCTAAAAAGTATATAAACCATAGTTTTTGACTACACAAGATAGGTTTTGCTAAGCTAGGGCATATTTCTTGAACCACTCCAATATGGGGGATTCATTTTTTTAATCACACTCACAAGAACTCCAAAAATTGACAAAACGCTCATTTAGATGCTTTTTTCAGCTCTATGAGTACTATTTTATGTGCGTAATGTTTGAAGATCGTTCATCACAAACCGTTTTATCATCGCTCTAGATTTTACCTTAAAAATTGCCAAAAATCTTTTATGATGTTCGAAGAATATCTCGAAATTTTGCTTAAAGGGGTTTTTTGATATTCGTCACTTTTCTAATTCTGTAAGTTTTTCTCGAAATACTTCGTTGAAATTAATTGTGAGTTCCATGAAATGCACTTGGCATTTTTTAAGCTTGATAGAATTTTATAAAATTTCCAGACGCTCCCTGATGTTTTAAAGATTTTCCATAAATTCTTAGAATGTTCTTGAAATTTCGTAAACTTTCCAGAGATTCTTAAGAATTTACTTAATATCGTAGAATTTTCTTGAAGTTCAGTACAGCTTGACTGATTCACCGCGGTGCTCCGATAGCCGTTAACAAGATCTACTGAAACTGTTATAATATTTCTAAATGTTCAGTTTGCAGAATTTCCCGAGTTTGGTAAAATATGTGTGAAAATCGTGAACACTCTGCTTTCTGTAGAAATTGGTAGTATAGAAAGTCTCTAAAGTCTCCTAAATTCCATATGACCTTCGAAGATCGTCCATAAAGTTAATTGAGATTCTCTGAAGTTTGACAAAACCAAACTATAACTAATTTGAGAGTTTTTTTTTTCGAGAGTTGTCCTACTGGAGCTGTAGAGCTAGGTTCTCGAAAGGGCTCCCTGTCAGAATCACCTACTACAATTTGCAGACGAGACAGGCAATGTCGACAACTAAAATACTGCATTAGGCCAATTGTAGCGGGCCGTGATTCTGAATGCGATATTCATTGTACGGTTCAGGTATGTGCGGGCGTAGGGACTCGCGATCGCGTGTATAATCGCGAAGAGCTCGAACATTTGTACGTTAACGTGTTCGATCGCGTGTGCGTTTGTATGTCGCGTGTGCTAACGTGTATGTAACTTCGCGTGTATGAATTCCATTCTATAACCGTGTGCCTTTCGCATATTCGCGTGTGTTCTTGGATAGTCGCGCGCGGACCGTGAAACTAGGTAGGTTCGTGTTTGAAACAGTGTTTGAAATTTCGTGAGTGCTAATACGTTCTCCTTATTACTGGGATGTTACTAAGTTTGCGCGAACGCGACCGTAGGTGTGCCTTGTTAGTCGCGAAGGGCTTAAGCGTTCGTATGCTAACGTATTTGTCACGTGTTCTCGCGTTCATGTGACTTCGCGTGTACAAGACTGGATTTTGTAACCGTGTGGCATTTCCTATATACGCGTGCGTTCTTGGATGGTCACGCGGACCTTCATTGTGATAGTTAGTTTTTGGTGTACAATTCACATTCTGACAGGGAGTAAGTTACCCCATATCACTAGAGTCCTCGGTCATGTCGCCATGTAACGTGGTGTCCAGTGGATATGAGAGCTTTCTTTTTTTAATTGATCAAATTGAAGGCAAGGACCTAGTCTGCTGATATCAAGGATAGAAACATCCGGAAGTGACCGATTCATGATCGTGCGAGTGCGGGAGTTTTTAGGTTCATGCTTGAGTCCGCGTTGGAAAATTTATAGGGGCAGAGACATTCACTTTGTACCGAGATGTCATCATGTTTACGAGACCGCGGGTGTAGGTACCGGGGATAGTCGCGAAAGGCTCAAGCATTTGTATATTAACGTGATTGTCACGTGTGTGTGAATTCGCGTGTATAATTTTGATTTTATAATGATGTAGCGTGTATTCTTGTTTGATCGCGCGCGGACCGTGAATCTTATGCTTAATTTTTAGTATATTGTAACGACATATAATTAGCAAGGGACTGGAAGGTGAAGTATTTTTCAAATATTAAGAGCCATAGTACTCAAGGGAGAGTAAGGATTTGAAGTAAGAAAGTTTAGAAAAGCGTGGAGTAGGGTCAATGAACAAGCTTAGAGTTTCCCGGTTACTTAGCTTTTTGTCTTCTGCAGCGCAGTAGTCAGGATCTTTTGGCATTAAATGCGAATCACCTGAGTCTGCGGCATGTCCGGACAAGCGTAAAGTCAATTTAATGACCTATGCTGTCGGAGCCGATGACTCACGTGCGTCGGTAAATTTATTTTACCCTAATTTATCCAGCCCGACTTTCCCCAATGAATAGAGCCAAATAATCAGATTGATCAAAAGAAATATTAGCCACTATTCTATCATATACGTCAGTTCTGCATCCATTCCCTGATCTAACTGTCACAAATACTCAGGCGAATGCATACATAGATACACATATGACTAGCACATAACAGTTGTACACTAGTACGAAAAACTACGATTATCACAAAGCTACAACTAATAGGTTTCTACTTATTCTACTTTATTAAATTAATTTAATTATTAAATTAATTTAATTAGTATATGCACGATGACGAAGTCGACCGATAAATGGACACATAATGACTCCCCCCGTGAGCCCTGTCCACGAATACCACCAATAGAACAATATTTGCAAACATGGCACAAAGCAAAAGTCAATCTACGTCGATCCGCCAGTCGGCCACGCCACCGCGCATAGACCAGTGGTTTGGCGTTGGTATGCGCTGGTGCAGAGTATGAAAAGACATATAACATAAAAAGGCGCATAAGCCCTCTCGGTCTCCTCGATGCACCACTATCGAGGCGTAATGCAATACCCATCTTAAAGTAATTGATGCTTGATGATGTTTGTAATACCGTCAAACCCCTAAACCTTGGGGAGGGTATAACTAATCTGAGAGTTGTACAAATTATCTGAAGTATTAAGGATATCCTTGCATGTTGAATCTCCCAAAATATAAAAGACTTTCCTGAAACTGGTAGGGCGTCCCTGAAGCTTGTAGGATTTTTTTTTACTTATTAGTTTTCCACGGTGAGTTTATGAAAAGCTACTCTGAGTAGCACACAACTTCTCTAAAGTATGCAGAAACCCATAGAACTTTCACAAAATTTGTCCTATTTTGTTAAAGTTTACTTTATCAAAAGAAAAAATGTTTGATGGTCTGTGTACGTACTATCGAAGCAAATTGTGCGTACTATCGAGGGTACGTACTATCGAGGTATACCTGTAATAATGTTCAAGAACATTACCCAAGCCGAGTCATTCGTTTTTTGGAACAATATGCAGCATACCGACAGCGGTAAAATTAACATCCCCTTATATATTGACAATGATTCTAGAGATGTTCAAGGGTGTTTCGAATGATGTTCATGTGGTGAGAATGCATCCGATCCAACCAATCCCTTCATACGTGACCATTATATGCAGATCAACCGAAAATGGCACTTCTAATCAGAGAACGCTGGTCATGCACCCAGGGCTGATTCCTACGTGCCAATTCTGTAATGAGGCACTACACCACGGAAATCCCTGCACAGAAGAAGCTAAAGAAACTCCACCTACTAGACTACAATAAAAAACAACACGCAAACATCTTGCGCTAAACCCAATATCCAACCCAATATCCAGGGTTCTGACAGAAACAAATACTCTTTCAACAACGACTTTACCCAATGTCTCCAAGCCAACAACTAGTACCATCAACAAAGAAACGAATTCCGAAGAGGACATATTCACAATAGCGATCAATAAGAACAAGAAACAATCAAGAACAATCGACCGTGAACATCAAGAAAGCATCACCGATGACGAAATGGATGTGATCAGTAACGCGAAAGAAGGCGGACTATTGATCCACAGTGCAGTGCACCGTGCAACGCAGCTTCACCACCAAGAAAGAAGATCTCAACACGCAGTAGTAAACTGCGGCAATAAGACAATAAGAGTGAAAGTGAGAGGTAATTTTCTTTCTTTCATTTTTTTTCCCTTTGTTAAACCATAAGATCCACGGCTCAGTTACGCTAACGCGTTGAGCCGTGTCCAATAAACAAAGAAACAGGGAATAGGAAAAGGTATTTAAAAAACCTAACAAGTTACGAGCGGATCTTCAACCCACGTTCTGCTCGGGCAGGAATTTCGCGTTTCTCGTGGAACCGCCAAATCAATCGTCGGCACGACAGTTTCTGCACCAAAAACTGTAACGATATGTTTTTGTGTGCTTTTAAGAAAATTTTAAAAATTAGGAATCTATTAGGAATCTGTTCATCCAATGAAATATTCCGCAATTAGCGTCTTCACCAAACCATCATTCTCTCACTGTAACTAATGGATTTAGGTTGATCCAGCAGCCAAATCCTTCTAAAGTCAGATGCACAATTTGCCAAAGACTTTCTATTCGCTATATTTTTTTGACTAAATAAATTATACTCGTTATATGAATATCCCTTACTATGTTATTTTATGCTAAACTGCATATCAGATTAATGTTCCGGTGGTGATCAAAGGCACAAAGATACAATTTTCCAAGCAAGAGTGCTATCCTTTGCAATATATCATATACAGGGAAACCCCATGGAGACAGTTATCTCAACTCAATATTCAACAGTTGCATCAACGTCAAGATAAGACCCCCATATTATTAGTGATACTGCATCCTTACCGGTTTCTGCCGTTTTGATGCATCAGCATCATCATCATCATCATGACAATATCGAGAGCATCGATTAGCTTCCGCATTATGGGCTACGGAATTGCCGAACGGGCGGGCCAACGGGATACAAGAAATTGCAATATAAAATATATTTTATTAAATTTTCAAGTAGGTTTTCCACTCTCCACTTGGTACATCCCCACCGCATATGCATGTTCGTACTTTCAAACCCATTCGGCTGTCTATCGGCTGAAACAACGTGACGCGACCGAGGAAAACACAGAAACGGTTGGAAGGATATTTTCTATTATTATCTCAAGTTATCCGCAGGATGCGGGATTTTACCTCAACCGATGCCGTTCTCTTCTGTGACCGACAAGCAGCAAGAAGTGATGCAGCAAGCCCGTAAACAGTGGGAGTGGGATTGGCAAATATAAGATGATTGATTTGAATACACTCCTAAAGGTAGACAACCTCCCGCTTCAAATGCAAAGCGAGCGGTCTCTCTATTCGAGATAAAATGTAACTCGACGTAGCAGGCGCGATCGATTGTGTGTGAGGGTAGGAAAAACACTATTGTTGGGATGCAGAAATGTTACCAATTAGTCAATGTTCCTATTAGCCAGCTCACTCCCACTTTGGAAGACTCAGTGGAGGCAGGAGTAGTTTGTGTAGAAATTGATGGAAACGCATGTGCGCCTGTGAAAGCGGAGTTTACCATTCAACTGGTCTGCGTAAATATGTATTATTGAATCCGATTTGAATCTTTATTTTGTTTTTGTTACGTTCGCACTAGAGTATTTCCTGCCGTACAACAACTCGTCGAAATGCCAGATTATATCGAGATTGATAATGCCTTTTGTCGGAATATCCGGTAACCCGAGCAACGTTGCTATTTTTGTCAGCATCAAGGTAGGAACGTCACAGAACCATCGCATCGATGAAGAAAGTCGTCCACCTACGCATAACTTGAACAGCCAGGTACGTACCTAGAAACAGGTCGTAATAGAAGCAGAATCTATTATCGTTCTGACAATTTTCAAAACGGCAGATTGAGACTGTCGATGAAAGTCAAGGGGAGATGGGAGTTCGATTTCGATTATTTAGTTAACGATATCGTGCTTTCGGAAGAGCGTGAGACATGTCTGGAAGGGAAACTGGAAAATAATTGCTTTATTTATTAAAGATTAAAAGACAAATAGCAATTGCTAATTCTGAGCAAATAGCCACAGGGAAACGGAACTGAGCTGAACTCAACTGAACTGAACTGATGATGATGATGATGATGATGGTTATTATGATGGCAAGGACAAGGAGAAAGGAAGTGACTTCGTCACCATCTTTCTATTCGATTTCAAAAGAGCAACCGAACTGGCAGCTAGATGTGCGACTGGGTGCCGTAAGGAACGATGAACCGACAAACCATGGATGGCGTTCAATAAGTTGGGAGTAATTGTTAGCTTAACGACGATGGAGTCGATTGTGAAGGAGGAGCGGTGGGTGGGAGAAGGGAACTTCCTATTATAAAAGCCACCGGCAGAGAAGGGATAATTTCCTTCATTACATCGTAAAATGGTTTGCTTTCAGAGCAAATAAATAAACAGTTGCTGTGTAATCAAGTGATAGGTATTGAAAAATAGATTAATATTTCATGGGTAAAATAATTATGTTGTTTCTTTTTCGACTAATTACTTGAAATAACGCAGACTGGTTGGTTTGTTTATAAATTGTGCTACTCCCCATCATACTACAACTCGATTTTGTAGATTTAAGACAAGTTGTGATAATAAAGGAGGCCGCTGTTTTTGTTATAATTTTACGCCAAAAGATTTCAGGGTGTGCTTTGATGGTGAGCCAAAATCTAAAAACAATATTATATTTCCTTGTTAAAATTTTCAGTAAATGACAAACAAAATTTTGCTGGTGTCGTGAAACAATTTACGGATCGTGAAACCCCGGTTACAAAATAATGTTTAATAATCGATTAATTCCCATAGTTTGCGATGTGATCTGCTGGATGATGAGACATACGTCGAAGCGGAGATCCGGCTGCTTCCGGGGCTCCTGTTCTTCACCGCTCAGCATAGCTTTATTCCTATAAAACTGAGAAAACGAGCGGAAAAAGTTTGCTAAATTTGGTGAAATTTGAAGCATTTATTTTGTTCGTTGTTTACACTGGACTAACAGGTCTGTAGCGTAGTTTGGTGCCTTTGGTAGAGTCTCAGTTATGCGCCTCTTTGTTGTCTGCTTTGGTTTTCTTTTTCAATTCAACTTTCAAGCAATAATTTTGAATGATACTCTTATCCTGACGTATTTTATGACTTAACCTCACTTATTTTACAAAGCAGATCAAGATTTTAGCGCCCCCCCAAAAGTTGGTGTTGATTGGAAGAAAAATTATATTTTCATTTTTTGTTCATTCATTTCATTGAATCCAACAAAAGCGCTTAGATCATCTTATCGATTAAAGCAGACAAGGGGTATACAAGGAAAGCCTGCATATCTAAAGCCTATCAATTCGCAGGGCGTAATGCAAAAATCCATTGAATCAGTCGGTTATCTGACGTCACTACCGCAGCTTACTTAGATCCTAATACCCTAATATAAACTAGTCCAATGCAATGCTTAAAAAAGGCAATGTTTACGCCGGGATCTGGCCGATACTCAAGCCCGGGAAACAGTGAAACACAGGGCGGACGAACAGCACCCGGAACGAAACAAACTTGGCTGGCCCCGCACAGGCCAGCAGAAGGGCGTTCTTTTCCACCTGCTTTGGACAACTTTCAGTCCACACAACACTGAAAGTCTCTTATAACATAACATTTATTTACACTATTTACATATGTTACATTCAAATTTCACTGCTTCTAATATTTCTATGTCCCGGTCTGTGGGGAAGCGGTAGTGCAACGTATGCACGGCGAGCGCGACGCACAGTCAGTTCTGCTGGACTGTCTTGATCGGCGATAAACTTTGTACTTAACTATTGTCAAGTCACAGCCGGGGGGTTCCGAGAACCCGCCCGGCGAGGCTTGTGCTCTTTACAGATGCTTCAGGAACTGCTCGATTCCCCCGAGCTTGGGCCAGGATCTCGTCTGGCGACTCTATACCCTGAGTGAGGGCCGGGATCTCGTCCGGCGGGTGTGTTTGCTGCTGTGGCTTCGTTGATGGTGGTGACAAAACCGCTTCGTCGTATCTTACTGCGTGTAGTGATGCGATGTGATCAACTTTGTGGTGCAATCCGTACATCCGTGGACGGATTACACGCAAAAAGATGGATTCCTCCGGTCCAACCACAAGGAGTGCGTTGAGGAACAGAATCCCACGGAAAGTTGATCCAGTATCGGGTGAGCTGACGAATGACGTGGTAAATTTGGCGAATGTCACTTTCCGGTTGCATGATCTCTGGCGAATACGCGATCATAAATCCACCAAATCGCCCTTTGGTGGGACCAGAAAAACACCAACGGTGAAATATGAAGCACTTGGTTGCTTCCCAGGTCGGAAAGTGACTCGACATCCGTGTGTAGTTGTGTGTGTGTATGAGAATCGTCCTTCGGTCGTCTTTGACGGGAAAAGTGAAGCCAATTGCTTCCAGGAAGAACGAATCGTGCGTATATGTGGGTTGACGTTGTGCGCATTTTGGCCACCAGAGATCCTTAATGTGCCTAGTGTGTGTGTACGGGGTACGATACAGCTCTAATGCCGGTAGAGCAAATCTAGTGCAGGCTTATGTAGGGAAATACGATCACGCGCCGTTTCGATTGTCTGTTGGCGACACATACGAAGAACGGCGTTCTGTGCTGCACTAGATGAAGCGGCCGTCGGTTTGCCGCGAATTGATGACGTGGGATTTGGCATCTGATGCCACAATATGGCTGGTTTCGAGTGTGAATCGGGCTGGTAGTCTTCGTCGTGAGGTGCTCACTAATATGTGATGACGTAAATGGCTCACAACGGTGCTCGTCCCGAAGAATCGCAGCGAAAGCGGGACGTGTTGTGGCCACGAATCGGTCCTGCTTGGACCTACTGTTACAGCGCGGTCGGTGTGTAACTTTCGCGAATTGTGTTTCCTCGTCAACGGCAAGAAAAAAAAACTACCAGACGCACCGATTTATTCACACACTTGAATGGAACTGCACTCACCCATTTCCGTCGATGATGCGATGGAAAACGCGTCCTACAGCTGGCAGATTTGTTGCATAGCTCTCCAGGTGGCCGCCGATTCTCCAAATCAGCAGCGAAAGTAATCTCGATCCGCGTCTTCGCAGTATTGGAAAATGGGTGCAGTCTCCATTGCATTTTCTCCCACAGACCGGGTAGATCGCGATGGCGCTCGCGAAAACAAAAGCACGATCGTTGCGCGCGTTTTGCAGCGGACCGCTTGGCTTGCGGTAAATGGAGCGCCATCCTGCGGACTTGAGAGTCAATCCGGCTCGAAGGACCATGTTTACGCCGGGATCTGGCCGATACTCAAGCCCGGGAAACAGTGAAACACAGGGCGGACGAACAGCACCCGGAACGAAACAAACTTGGCTGGCCCCGCACAGGCCAGCAGAAGGGCGTTCTTTTCCACCTGCTTTGGACAACTTTCAGTCCACACAACACTGAAAGTCTCTTATAACATAACATTTATTTACACTATTTACATATGTTACATTCAAATTTCACTGCTTCTAATATTTCTATGTCCCGGTCTGTGGGGAAGCGGTAGTGCAACGTATGCACGGCGAGCGCGACGCACAGTCAGTTCTGCTGGACTGTCTTGATCGGCGATAAACTTTGTACTTAACTATTGTCAAGTCACAGCCGGGGGGTTCCGAGAACCCGCCCGGCGAGGCTTGTGCTCTTTACAGATGCTTCAGGAACTGCTCGATTCCCCCGAGCTTGGGCCAGGATCTCGTCTGGCGACTCTATACCCTGAGTGAGGGCCGGGATCTCGTCCGGCGGGTGTGTTTGCTGCTGTGGCTTCGTTGATGGTGGTGACAAAACCGCTTCGTCGTATCTTACTGCGTGTAGTGATGCGATGTGATCAACTTTGTGGTGCAATCCGTACATCCGTGGACGGATTACACGCAAAAAGATGGATTCCTCCGGTCCAACCACAAGGAGTGCGTTGAGGAACAGAATCCCACGGAAAGTTGATCCAGTATCGGGTGAGCTGACGAATGACGTGGTAAATTTGGCGAATGTCACTTTCCGGTTGCATGATCTCTGGCGAATACGCGATCATAAATCCACCAAATCGCCCTTTGGTGGGACCAGAAAAACACCAACGGTGAAATATGAAGCACTTGGTTGCTTCCCAGGTCGCTCGTCCGGCGGGTGTGTTTGATGCTATGGCTTCGTTGATGGTGGTGACAAAACCGCTTCGTCGTATCTTACTGCGTGTAGTGATGCGATGTGATCAACTTTGTGGTGCAATCCGTACATCCGTGGATTACACGCAAAAAGATGGATTCCTCCGGTCCAACCACAAGGAGTGCGTTGAGGAACAGAATCCCACGGAAAGTTGATCCAGTATCGGGTGAGCTGACGGATGACGTGAAGAATTTGGCGAATGTCACCTTCCGGTTGCATGATTTCTGGCGAATATGCGATCATAAATCCACCAAATCGCCCTTTGGTGGGACCAGAAAACACCAACGGTGAAATATGAAGCACTTGGTTGCTTCCCAGGTCGGAAAGTGACTCGACATCCGTGTGTGGTTGTGTGTGTGAGAATCGTCCTTCGGTCGTCTTTGACGGGAAAAGTGAAGCCAATTGCTTCCAGGAAGTACGAATCGTGCGTATATGTGGGTTGACGTTGTGCGCATTTTAGCCACCAGAGATCCTTAATGTGCCTAGTGTGTGTGTACGGGGTACGATACAGCTCTAATGCCGGTAGAGCAAATCTAGTGCAGGCTTATGTAGGGAAAACACGATCACGCACCGTTTCGATTGTCTGTTGGCGACACATACGAAGAACGGCGTTCTATGCTGCACTAGATGAAGCGGCCGTCGGTTTGCCGCGAATTGATGACGTGGGATTTGGCATCTGATGCCACACTATGGCTCGTTTCGAGTGTGAATCGGGCTGGTAGTCTTCGTCGTAGGGTGCTCAATTTGGACTCAACTCCAAATCAGACCGGGACTTAGAATCTCGGTGGCCTAAGCAACAACTTGTTGAATTTTCTTAATAATTCAAGGCGGGGAGAATGTTCACGCCGAAGTGAACATCGTACCAGATAATTATTTTGACCCCCCAAATCGACACCCGCAGATAGTGTGCAAAATCGCTTATTTTCACCCCGGTGGCACAGATTAAATTATCCTTCAATTTCGATCAGCTGGCGCACACGCAAACCGAAGGCAAGCTCTCATCATCGTTACCCAGCTGATTGCTGCCAATTGCCACTGGAGATGAACAATGCTTTTTGCAATCCGACGGTTTCCATGCAAATTCGTCGCCGTAGCAGCACCGAGAGCAGATGATCGCACACGGCTGGGTCATCTTTCTCTTCAGCCGTCTCATGTCCTCTGGGAGCAGCAGGGCAGTACGGCAGTACAAAGTTTATCGCCGAACAACACAGTCCAGCAGAACTGACTGTGCGTCGCGCTCGTCGTGCATACGTTGCATACCGCTTCCCCACAGACCGGGACTTAGAATTAATTTGAAGCAGTGGAATTAAATATAACAATTATGTAAATAGTGTAAATAAATGTTATGTTGTAAGCGACTTTCTGGTGTTGTGTGGACTGGAAAGGTCCGAAGAAGGCGGAAAAGAACGCCCTTTTGCTGGCCTGTGCGGGGCCAGCCCAGTTTGTTTAGTTTTCCTGTTTGGGTGCTGTTCGTCCGCCCTGTGTTTCACTGTTTCCCGGGCTTGAGTATCGGCCAGATCCCGGCGTAAACATTTGGACTGTATATCCATAGGTCGCTGGTTCAGATCCGGCTCGAAGGACCATGTTTACGCCGGGATCTGGCCGATACTCAAGCCCGGGAAACAGTGAAACACAACACACAACCGGACGAACAGCACCCAAACAGGAAAACTAAACAAACTGGGCTGGCTCCGCACAGGCCAGCAAAAGGGCGTTCTGTTCTGCCTTCTGCAATCACTTTTAGCCCGCGCAACACTAAAAGTCTATGTTCTAGAACAAGCAACATTTTGTTGAATTTCTTTAATAATTCAAGGCGGGGAGAATGTTCACGCCGAAGTGAAAATGATTTTGACCGCCAAAGTCGACACTTGCAGATAGTGTGCGAAATCAAATATTTTCTCCCCCGACGCACAGATGAAATTATTCTCCAACCTCAATCACCTAAGGCAAATCCTGCGCTACGATCATCGTTGCCCAGCTGACTGCTGATGTTAGCTGGGCAACATGTTTACGCCGGGATCTGGCCGATACTCAAGCCCGAGAAAAGCAGTGAAACACAGGGCGGACGAACAGCACCCGAAACGAAATAAACTTGGCTGGCCCCGCACAGGCCAGCAAAAGGGCGTTCTTTTCCGCCTTCTTCGGACCTTTCCAGTCCACGCAACACCAGAAAGTCGCTTATAACATAACAACATTTATTTACACTATTTACATATGTTTCAAATTTCACTGCTTCTAATATTTCTATGTCCCGGTCTGTGGGGAAGCGGTAGTGCAACGTATGCACGGCGAGCGCGACGCACAGTCAGTTCTGCTGGACTGTCTTGATCGGCGATAAACTTTGTACTGCCGTACTGCCCTGCTGCTCCCACAGGACATGAGACGGCTGAAGGGGAAGATGACCCAGCCGTGTGCGATCATCTGCTCTCGGTGCTGCTACGGCGACGAATTTGCGTAGAAATCGCCGTACAGTGAAAACTTATTGTTGTCTTCTCCAGTGGCTAACATCAGCAGTCAGCTGGGCAACGATGATCGTAGCGCAGGATTTGCCTTAGGTGATTGAGGTTGGAGAATAATTTCATCTGTGCGTCGGGGGAGAAAATATTTGATTTCGCACACTATCTGCAAGTGTCGACTTTGGCGGTCAAAATCATTTTCACTTCGGCGTGAACATTCTCCCCGCCTTGAATTATTAAAGAAATTCAACAAGTTGTTGCTTAGGCCTGTGAGATGGGTCGAAATACGATAGAGTTGGTAGCGTTGACGATTCCGCTAGTTGGTATGGACTAGCGGTGTAGCTGTGATGACGTTGTATTGTCTGTTTCTTGCGATGACGTAGTACGGGCCGGAAACTGTCCGGAGATAGTGTTGCTAGGCGATGGTGACTCGTCGACGGCGATCACAGAAAACTACTGTGCGGTCCAGTCTGCTACTGGAGTGGTGATCCCGTGACGTCACAAACGTTCGTGGTGATGAGAATAGATTTCCTACCGATATTCTGTCGGGATGATACTCGTAGAAGGTGGAGTCCGATATTCTGTCGGAATGGTGATCGCAGAGCTTCGTTGATGTAGCGATGAGTGCACCTACGATCATGATAAAACGGTCCGAAATTCTGTCCGGATGGATATGCGTACAGACCATAGTGCGGTTAACGATCACGATGAAAACTGAAAGAATAGAAAATCTGTACGCAAACATCGTTGCTGCTGAGCGAAAAAATTGTACTTAACTATTGTCAAGTCACAGCCGGGGGGTTCCGAGAACCCGCCCGGCGAGGCTTGTGCTCTTTACAGATGCTTCAGGAACTGCTCGATTCCCCCGAGCTTGGGCCAGGATCTCGTCTGGCGACTCTATACCCTGAGTGAGGGCCGGGATCTCGTCCGGCGGGTGTGTTTGCTGCTATGGCTTCGTTGATGGTGGTGACAAAACCGCTTCGTCGTATCTTACTGCGTGTAGTGATGCGATGTGATCAACTTTGTGGTGCAATCCGTACATCCGTGGATTACACGCAAAAAGATGGATTCCTCCGGTCCAACCACAAGGAGTGCGTTGAGGAACAGAATCCCACGGAAAGTTGATCCAGTATCGGGTGAGCTGACGGATGACGTGAAGAATTTGGCGAATGTCACCTTCCGGTTGCATGATTTCTGGCGAATATGCGATCATAAATCCACCAAATCGCCCTTTGGTGGGACCAGAAAACACCAACGGTGAAATATGAAGCACTTGGTTGCTTCCCAGGTCGGAAAGTGACTCGACATCCGTGTGTGGTTGTGTGTGTGAGAATCGTCCTTCGGTCGTCTTTGACGGGAAAAGTGAAGCCAATTGCTTCCAGGAAGTACGAATCGTGCGTATATGTGGGTTGACGTTGTGCGCATTTTAGCCACCAGAGATCCTTAATGTGCCTAGTGTGTGTGTACGGGGTACGATACAGCTCTAATGCCGGTAGAGCAAATCTAGTGCAGGCTTATGTAGGGAAAACACGATCACGCACCGTTTCGATTGTCTGTTGGCGACACATACGAAGAACGGCGTTCTATGCTGCACTAGATGAAGCGGCCGTCGGTTTGCCGCGAATTGATGACGTGGGATTTGGCATCTGATGCCACACTATGGCTCGTTTCGAGTGTGAATCGGGCTGGTAGTCTTCGTCGTAGGGTGCTCACTAATATGTGATGACGTAAATGGCTCACAACGGTGCTCGTCCCGAAGAATCGCAGCGAAAGCGGGACGTGTTGTGGCCACGAATCGGTCCTGCTTGGACCTACTGTTACAGCGCGGTCGGTGTGTAACTTTCGCGAATTGTGTTTCCTCGTCAACGGCAAGAAAAAAAGACTACCAGACGCACCGATTTATTCACACACTTGAATGGAACTGCACTCACCCATTTCCGTCGATGATGCGATGGAAAACGCGTCCTACAGCTGGCAGATTTGTTGCATAGCTCTCCAGCTGGCCGCCGATTCTCCAAATCAGCAGCGAAAGTAATCTTGATCCGCGTCTTCGCAGTATTGGAAAATGGGTGCAGTCTCCATTGCATTTTCTCCCACAGACCGGGTTGATCGCGATGGCGCTCGCGAAAACAAAAGCGCGATCGTTGCGCGCGTTTTGCAGCGGGCCGCTTGGGTTGCGGTACATGGAGCGCCATCCTGCGGACTTGAGGGTCTATCCGGTTCGAAGGACCATGTTTACGCCGGGATCTGGCCGATACTCAAGCCCGAGAAAAGCAGTGAAACACAGGGCGGACGAACAGCACCCGAAACGAAATAAACTTGGCTGGCCCCGCACAGGCCAGCAAAAGGGCGTTCTTTTCCGCCTTCTTCGGACCTTTCCAGTCCACGCAACACCAGAAAGTCGCTTATAACATAACAACATTTATTTACACTATTTACATATGTTTCAAATTTCACTGCTTCTAATATTTCTATGTCCCGGTCTGTGGGGAAGCGGTAGTGCAACGTATGCACGGCGAGCGCGACGCACAGTCAGTTCTGCTGGACTGTCTTGATCGGCGATAAACTTTGTACTGCCGTACTGCCCTGCTGCTCCCACAGGACATGAGACGGCTGAAGGGGAAGATGACCCAGCCGTGTGCGATCATCTGCTCTCGGTGCTGCTACGGCGACGAATTTGCGTAGAAATCGCCGTACAGTGAAAACTTATTGTTGTCTTCTCCAGTGGCTAACATCAGCAGTCAGCTGGGCAACGATGATCGTAGCGCAGGATTTGCCTTAGGTGATTGAGGTTGGAGAATAATTTCATCTGTGCGTCGGGGGAGAAAATATTTGATTTCGCACACTATCTGCAAGTGTCGACTTTGGCGGTCAAAATCATTTTCACTTCGGCGTGAACAGGCAAAATACACTTTTTTTACAAAATTTTATTTACCGATATGAATTATGTAATAAGCACTGCATTACATCATGCTTCGAAAATCCTCCCATGATAGCCCATGGACAAGGTAATATTAACTGTGAAAATATTACTTTTAGTTTATGATAGCTAACGATGCTGTTAATCTAATGGCATTCAGCCCAACGATAAACACAGCTTACTGACCCATTCGGCCTACTGACCTATTCGGCGTAATGACCCATTCTGTTTAATGGCCCATTCGGCCAAATGACCCATTCGGCCTAATGATATTCGACATTACGACCCATTCGGCCTAAAGCCGTTCGGCCTTGCAGCATTCGGCCTAACGGCCTTCGGCCTAATGGACCGACACCCTTAATAAGATTTTACAAATATTTTCTAACTTCTTCAATTTTACAAATCTTTTCTCACTTCTAACGATAAATTAATGTAAGGTAAACGCTCCCTTATTCGTCTCATTAGTAGCACGTTTGGGAAAAAGTTCAATTATTCTGCAATATATTTAACATATAGTGAAAGTTTTTGGCAAACACGCCTTGCTACATATAGACACACGACCTACAAAGCTTAAAAATCAAAACATTGACACCAATTTCATTTTAAAATGTTTTAATCACATATCGTGTCCCTGATTTCATCTCAATGCTCCTAAGAGTTCGTTTTACAGTTCCCAAATTCGGCTCAATTAATGAAGGTAAAAAAAGAGTAAAAACCTCCCTGTCAAACTCAACTGGAATTTGAGTTGGATTTTCGAATGACTTTCGTCGAAATTCCAACTCAAATGAAACGAGCGACTCCTAGTAGGGACCGGTTGTGTCATTTGAGCAGGGTTTCTGACAGAAACGAGCCAATTATATTCCGACTAAATTCAATGGGGTGTACTGAACTACTAACACACATGTAAAAATCATCAGAATAATTTTCGAAAGCGCCTAATACAATATTTAGTTCCGCTGAGTGGAGACATCTTGTAATTTTCTAGATTTAGATCCAAAGTCATTAATAAACCAGACGCTGATCCGTCGCTTTGACATTCTTGACATTCACTTCACATATGGGTTGCGATAGCGTTGTTCTTCGTCAGTTACGAGATCAATAGAAATAAAATTCAAAATTAAAATCTTCTCTTCTTCAGGTTTGCTCCTTAACAAAATAACCTCAACTCTTTAAAATGATCATTAAGCGAACTGTCCAGCTGGTTGGAGAATATATTCTCAGTACTGATCACAACAGAAGTAGTAAAATTTGTAGAAATAATTTCTCGTTTGAAAAATACGTGCTATGAATGTGATGGTTTGTCCGTAAAGTAATTTATCACAAGCCTTTGAATAAAAAAGGCCGTTTTAATTAATCAAATACGATAATAACAAAAGCCATGAATAGAACCCCTGATCCGCATGAGTAGAGTTAAAAATAATCGAAGCTCTTTTTGACGGCTGAAAATGAACCTGGTGTGACCCGTGGAGATAAGAAAAAAAAATTCATTCAAAAAATCCATGTGATTCATTCAGTTTAATATCGTACCATAATATTCATTTCAATAATTATTTAGGTAAATGTTTTCAAGTGTTGGTAAAGCATATAAAGTAATAGTTATCATCGCTCACATTATGCCAGGGCCTACTTTGATGCGTTTGATTCGTTGCTCGACGTTCACTTCGTGCAATAATCGAAGATGAATGGAAACCAGTATTAAATGAATAGGCAGTTTGTTCGATTTACGTTTTCAGTTGCGTAACTGAATATTGAAAATTAATGCGGCTAAATATGATCAATTTTCATTCAATGAATTTAGATTTGAGACTTAATTATCAACTAATTTAAGATTAGGACTTTAAGTCAACTGCCATAATTGAGGAATTATCGACGAACTCGAATAGGAATAAAGATATACAAAAACCAAGATTTTTGCAGGAATAGCACAGCAATGTTTCAATATGTTACAGTAGTCAAAAGTGATGGTAAAATACAAAAGCAAAAAAAACTTTAACATTTTACCTGTAAATTTCAATGTAAAATCGGCGGAGAGTAAAAACAGTAACATTCAATATTAGTTCATTGCGCAACCGCAAGATTGTGAAATTTTTTGCTATCTATAGTATTATTGTAAAATTTCTGTAAGAATTCTGCGTCGAAAGATATGGAAACACTAAAAACCACAACGTTCAACAATTGTTGTAAATATAATTATTTGCTTATATACAATAAATATAATTGAACTGTTAACTAAGCTGCGCTTGGAAAAAAGCGATTTCCTCTTAAGGTGAAATTTGATAGCCGGCTTTTATGCCCATTTGTCGAGGGTTTATCATTAATTCGTCATAACACTGGTGTACTCCAATGAAAGCCAAATGAAGTTATCTCGACAAACATATGATTACGGCTTAAAAGCCAACTGTCAAAATTCTCTTCCAAAGAAAATTGCGGACAAACCGTTACTCACCAATCACAGATGTTGGTGGTAAACAAAAGAGAAAAGTTTTCTCTTTCATTAACTGCTATGAATTGTGTTTAGTCAGTAACGCTTTGTCTGGAATTTCCTTTCAAAGAGAATTTTGACAGTTGGCTTATAAGCCGTAATCATATGTTTGTCGAGTTATGCAGATATTTGTGAATTTACTCGAAAGCTGGATTTTAGCGGCTACTTCTGCAAGATCTCAAAGCAGGCGTTTAAATACAAGTAGGGTTACCAACTGTCCTTATTTTAAAGGACATGTCCTTATTTTCCAAGTTTTTGTAAAGCGTCCTTATTTTACTTCAAATGTCCTTAATTTCAGTCTCAAACCTTTGCATATACAGGGTGGTTCAACATGAGGTTTTCAACAGGGCATTTTCTAGTAGTTAACGGGTACTAACTGCAAACTGTCATTCTATTGTAGTTTAGTATTGTTTGCCATTTCATAATGGCTTTCCATTTACAAATTATTCAACTGTAGAGACGTGGCCGACGGTGGCCACTGGTTTTATAAAACGTGCAGGTGATATTTTATCGATCGGATGAATTACAACACGAACACAATTATGAACTTAAACTTTCTTATATAAATTCTGCATCTCACGTGCCTGTTACTTCTACTTACTTCGAAACCTAAGCAAACTTTCGCACGACAATTATGAACTTAATTTATCGCTCCGGTCTCTGCCGGGCGAGGTGTTAATTACTAACTGACTGCTAAAAACTTCGTACCGGTCCCGGTCGGACGAAGAACTTACTATTGACTCACTTCCACGACTGACCTTTTTTTGACTGACCACTTAACTCGGGTTTAAAAGACTTTTTAACAACGCGGGTTTAGATCACTTTCGCGCATTTCTGAGAGAAATGCACGAAGTTTTGAGAAAGCATTTCTAAAGCTCTCTCTAGAACTGTCGGTTGCTGGCCGATTCATTTAAAAACAATGGACTGCTCCATAAGGTGATGCCATGCCCCTGCTACAGTAGGGTCGCGGCGTAAGCAAACAATTTTGTTGTTATTAAACATTGCCTTCGCGTATACAAGGCGCAGCGTTAATGAAACTTACTTAGCTTAAGGCTAATTCTTTATGATGCAACTTAACTCATGGAATCGAGCATCCAAGAGATTGGCAAATGATGATTGAATATTACCGGGATTGAAACCGGAGGAAATTAGGGACTCTGCATGCCCCCTTACTTATTGAGCTTGATGTTGCCTCGGAGAGACGCATCATCAAGACAATTGCGCGGGTTACCTTTAAATGAGGTAAAAAGTCTTTTGTACCTTAATTCCTAAGATTGCCATTACAAAAATCATATTTGTTGTTACTTTTGTCAAAACCAAATATTTACAATTTTCTATCATTATTTGACATTTTCTTAACATCCTAACTTTACGATGGTCCTAGTGTGCACCCCTGCTGTCCTTCTCGCGGCTCGTCCAATGCTTATACCGGTGTTTTCACCAGTGTGCTGCCTGGCTGCTTCCTCTCGGGTCGATAATGGTTTTCGGGACTTTGATCTCGGGGCACCTCCTCTGGTCCTGCACCCTCCTAGTTTCGTTTATATTCGCACCAGTCAGAGTTTGGTGTTTCTGACTGTGCCTTCCATTCGCCTTGCTTCGGGATGTCCAACCACCAGTGTCTAACATGACGGTGGCTGTCTTTTGGCGCAAAGTCGGTTTTGGTAATTCCGACTGCGTATAGTGCCTCATTATTGGAGCGGCTGACTGGGCTTTTGATTTTCTCCAGTCGTGTCTTCGTTCGGTAATTCACCGCAGTCGGACGTTATGGTAGTTCCGACTGGGGCAACATATATATGTGTTGGCCGAGCATCAGTCGAATTGTAGTGTGTCGACTGTGCGGCATGCTTATTGTTCTTGTATCATCGGTCAGAGTGTAATGTTCCGACCGAAGTACTTTGTAGTTATTATATGGCCGTAGTCGGGTTGTGGTGTCCCGGCTGTGGCCTTTTTGCTCGTGTTTTGGAGTGAGCCGGGTATTGGCTGTACCGACTTCACTCCCTACGTCTTCTTTTTACTTCCAGTAGCGTATACTCATTTCGTGCCGGTTTGGCTTTCCGTTTCTTGTTCTTGTTGTCTTCTGTGGCGCCCCTCAATCGTTCCCGTCACCACCTTCGACTGGTTCCATCCTTATCGAACGCGTTGGGTAGTCTAACAAAGCTACCTTAATCCATCCTTGTCGAACGCGGTGGGTAGTGCTCGTGACTACCTTCTCCACAAGGCACACACTTCTCTGGACTTCTGCTTCCACTTTATACAAAATCTCCTATATTTAGTAGTTATTATTATTTTTGTCAATATACGTTATTTGCTTATTTGTTGTACGGTTTTGATAATTTGGCTGCTATAGATTATTATTGTATTAAAAATATAAACAAACTAATTTTTTTTTGTGTTACCTTCATTCTCAACCTGTAATTTACTATATCTATTTAATTATTTCAATTTGTGTTTGTTTTCAATCATTTGCTTTAATCTTCAAAATTTGTCATATGTGAAATTACTTTTGTTTATAGTTTGTTTTAAAATGAAAACCGACTCGATTGGCAATCTTCCTAATCTTCTAATTTATTTTTGTCGGTGATTCTTTGCAAAAGAAAAAGAGTGTTAGTGGTTAGTATATTTCCCCCAATTCCTTCTTTTTCCCCAGATGTGTTTTTTTTTCTTTTGTTTTTTTTTCGAGATCTTTTGCTACTTTGCTCATTTTAATAATTTCGAGTTCTTTTGCCTATTGTGCTCGTTTTTAGTAAATTTCTTTTTTGTGATATTGTTTTAGGCTCGAGATGGATAATATTTTTTTTTGTGTGTTCCTCGAGTTGTGTCTTTTTTTGTAATTGTGTTTTTTTTCATAATAATGTTTTTTTCATAATGCATTTTTTTTTCTTAAATTTTTTTTTTCAAAAATGTTTTGTGTCGACAACATTTGTCGAAGCGAGGTAAGTGTTTTTTTGTGGGAATACTTGATTGTCTTCCTTCCTGTCTATTGTGGTTTCGTGTATGTTGCTTCGACATCTCCCCCTATCCAATTGAGGTTGACCCAGGAGGGTATCTGTAAATAAAGACTTAAATTCCCGAAAAGATACATGGTATTGGTAACCATGCGGTTATGAAAGAAAAGTACTCTGAAATCTTACTTACCATAATCAACTACATCCATCCTAGAGAGTACCTGAGGTGGACTGATGCGCAACTTGTGAAACCAAATCGAAATTCTCCTATTAACATTTAGAAAGATAGAAAAAAAATATAACGCACTTTGGCTCATTTGCGATTCTTATGAAATTTAAAATGAAATTCTTCTGCAGTGTCTGTCTCCGGCATGTTTGCCGTTTTCCGTAAAAATATTTCCCTTCTGGGCGTTTTACTCGCCATTACTATTCATCTTCTGAGCGTGTTCTCTGCACGTCTCTTTAAAAATTGTTTCATAAAAATTTTCTATTCCCACCTTCACGTTTTTCGTGACGCTTTCATCACCTATATGTTATAGTGTCCATTAACACTTCTCTTTGATTATGACACTTTTTCCCTTGTTTTCACCGCTAAGATCTCCTAATGATTATTCCCTTCGTCTTTGTCTCGTATTCCTGTTCTTCACCCTTTTCGCCCTTACTTAATTCGGTCTCGTTTGTCAACCTTTTCGTCCTATCTGAAATTTTAACACTCGTTCATACTTCACTCATTTATCATGCATACCGGCGTAGGTTTCCTTGTGTTCAGTCACCCTTGTCATTCTCAGGAGTCCTACCTCCCCTTGTCCATTCATTCTTGTGCTTCTAATCTCGATTCTTCGGTATTGTCAACTCTGGAGTTTCAAATCGTAGTATAGCTTACACGATCCGATTTAGAAAATACGTGAGACACCCTATGATTTTGGCTCTAGCTCTGGTCCTTTGACTCTGGCTTTTGGCTCTACTCTTATTTTGGCTCTGGTTCACTGACTCAGGCCTTCTTTTATTTTTACTTTATAAATTGCACTCGACTCAGGTCCTTTGACTCTGGCTTTTTGGCTCTTGACTTTTATTTTGGCTCTGGTTTGCTGACTCAGGCCCTTCTGTATTTTTGCCTTAGTTTGGTTCAGGTTTCTTGGACTCTGACCATCTCTTGTATTCATTGTCAATGTTTTGCAACCTTCCTTTTGATTGCACTTTTTCCTGTGTTACACTTGCAAACAACCTTGCAAAATTTATATTACTTTTATTCGCAACCTTTCCTTCGATTGCATCTTTTTCGTGTTTCTATTATATCCCATATTTTATACGACAGTCTACTTGACTCGTTAATAAAAAAAAATTTCCCACTTTCCGGCTTTATATTTTCTACCATTTTAAATTGCTTTTTATCGACAGACACTGCTTATTTTATTTTAAACTTTTGATTTTTTTTTTTTTTTTGACATAAACCCTTTTTTTAAATTAAACATTATGTCCTCGTATTATACTTTGCCCTTCAGTTTGCATTCCGTTATTTATTTGTTCTTCGTTGTGTTGTTCGTACACATATTTATTCTTTGTTCCTATTTCAGTATACACAATGCTGGCTAGTATATACATATTGATTTAATAGCTACTTGTGTTTATATGTAGAATAGTTTAATAAGGTGAATATGTACATATGTATTTACAACTATGTACATTTTTTTTTTATTAGAGCTCAGTCCATATACCTTTTTAATCGGTTGACATGTACTTTCTCAAGTCTATTTCCGTTTTTAATTATGGCTGTTTGCTCACTTGGCAGTTCGACCACTTCGTATGGTCCTCTCCATAGATTTTGCAATTTCTGTCCTACACCTATGGGGTTGGCTTTAACTAACACCAATTCGCCCCACATGGGTTGCCATACGTTTGTGTTTTTATCGTATATTTCTTTTCTTTTTTGTTTCGATAAAATCAAATTTTCGCGCGCTTGAGTATGCATGCGCTTGAATGTAGACCGCATCTCATTCACATAATCTTCATAATATACGCCATCACTGTCCCATTTGTATACTGAGTTCGGGATGTTTGCGCGTTGACCATATAGTAATTCGAATGGTGTGTAACCAGTCGATGAATTTAACGTTGTATTATATTCAAACGTAAAGAAAGGCAAGTGTTGATCCCAAGTTCTCGGATCCTTTCCAACGTACTGCCTTAGATAGATTTTTAATTCTCTATTGGACCTTTCCACCAAATTAGCTTGTGGGTGGTAGGTACTTCATAAAAATCAATCAGCGTATGTAGAATATTGTTACAGTACTGCTGATTGATTTTTATGACAATCTGACATACGGTGTGGAAAAAAACTGCTTTTTTCGTTTGCGAATTTTGCGCATTCTCTGTGCAACCTTAATTTGTTACAATTTCAACCCAGAAAACATTCGAAATTGTTTCTACCAAGGGTAAAGATGTTGGTTCATGTGTATTTTTCACGAAATTTCACTTGGCAGCGGAATAATGAGCGAAACAAGTTTGTTTACAAAAATCTCTTTAGCCCTTTTGAATAATTAATATTGATATGGTCGACATGATCGGCCAACTGACTCCACTATTCGCCATGGCCAATCAAAAAGTAAGAGTTTCAATTCTCGTTATTGGATGATTAGCGAACAAATCGACCACATCCAGAACGCGGCGAAGAAAACATATCGGCGGTGACATCCCCAAGCATTGGAAACCAACACTACTCGAGTGATTAGCCAAATACCACTTGAAATACTCGAATCTGTAATCAAAAATTGGATAAGTCGAATGGACTACCACGAGCGCCAACGTGGTCATTATTTAAAAGAAATTGTTTTCAGACAATAAATGGCAAAAAAAATTTCTCTCGATTGACAAATAAACATTTCGCGATTTACTCCATTTTTCAATTTTTTTTTGCTAGATTAAAAAAAAAACGTCATGACGAATCACCCTGTATTAAATTATTCAGATCAAATTTATTCCAAGAGAATCAATTTCAATCGTCCAGTGATTTTTTTTGTTAATGTATACTCTCCGCGACTCATTGAAACCAAAAGTTGTTTTACTCAGAAGTAACCAAAATTTGTTGGATAGCTCAATAGGAGGTTTGGCCAAAGTGGTTATCTTCGTTTAGTATTGGCACTACACTATTCTAATTTGTCTCGATCAAGATTCAACGTCCCAGTTCAACCGCTGGAAAATTAGCCAGAATTCCAACTGTTTTTTGACATTAAAAATGTTTTACTCCACTATCTGGGGCTAGGTGTCATTCTAAAATCTAAACTATCTCCCATGTAACGAAACTATGTAAGGTTTGCACGCTTATAACTCCGATATTACTAGATGGATTTTAATCATTCATACACCAACCGATTCAGAAACACCTAACTTAAATATTGGTAATAATTTAATATCTCCCCAATAAAAGTAGACTTTTGGAAATTGGTAAAATTAAAAAGTTCACAAAAAACGGGAAAAATACCATTCGCGAGGCAGATTTCTCAGACACAGCCGTCAAAAGAGGGCAGCTTAGTTGCTCAATGAAACACGAAAAGTCATAAATAGAAGCAACGCATGTCCGTTTAAATCAGTTGTTGCTCTTATCCCACACGAGCAACGTCGTCTCCGGGCGATGCAATAAGCGCTATCGGTTTTCGGTAACGTTGGCATTTGCACACACTCGCACCTAAGTGACTAAACCATATACGGTTAGTTTATAAATAGAGGTGACGCGTACCCGTTTGAATCAGTTTTTGTTCTTATGTCGAACGGGTAAGATCATGGCTGCAGCGTCTGGGCACTACAATAAGCGGTAGACGCTATGCATTTTCGGCAGCGGTGGCCGACTGGCCGTGTGCGGATTTGTCGGGTACCAGCATGGTGTCACAGAATGATTTGCAAAGTGGGTGGGCGGGGTGGTTTGGATTTAATTCAATACGGTGTGTGCTGCTTAAGAGTGTTGCGTTTGAAAAAAATATATTTATTTTTATGCATGCGTGTGCGTTGTAACTTGTTAATCCATGTTTACGGCGCTTTGTAGCTGCGTAGGGTAAAGAGCCAATTGGTTTTCATGTTTCATATTTCGGTTATATGTTTTTTATCAGTAAGGCATCTGACAACGTGCTTCTGTAGTTATTGCACTGTTCAGCAGCGTAGTATTTTATATAGGAGAGTACACTCAGGTTTTTTACGCGGATTTTAAAATTTACGCGGTTTTCATTAACGCGTTTTTTTTTAAATTTACGCGGTTTTCATTTACACGGCCTGTATCCCCTGCGTGAAAAATCTGAGTGTAATTGCATCGGAAACAATCACATTCCCAGCAGAACTTTTTGTTTTCTAATTTCAAACACTTTTGTTTCGTACTGCACACAACGGAAAATTTTAAAACAGAACTTACCGTCCCAGCAGCAGTTGAAGCGGGTGTTCTTTTTCGATTCAAATTCAAGCCATGTCTTAAGCGTTACTGGACTTAAAATTGTTTTCCCAGTTTAACCAGTCAGAATATCTGTCCTACCCTATGTATTTAAAACACAGTTCTAATTGCGTTTAAGGTATACAACAAATACGGTTGGGTATACTAATTTAAATTTTAAAATAAATCTGTTTTAAATTATGAAACAAACCGCTGTACTGAAGATATAATTATGTCAGTCCTATTACCACATAAAACACCTATATAACATAAAACGCTGCAGAATTGGTTTAATAATACAATGTTTACACTACAGAGTTATAACACGTTTTAATAATTAGCAACAAGAAAAATGTCACCAAGATAGCATAAAAACCCCTTTTAACTGGTAGTGCGAACGTTGCATAACAATGTAATTTATCAAATAATTTCATTTTTCCACCACTAATCGATCAAGAAATACTTACACTTAAGATTGTTTACTTAAGTTCATTAGTACATTATTGAAAATTTAAATGGAAAATGAAATTTCATATTTTATGGAGAATCTGTATATTTCCGTTGGCGGGCGTGGGTTTCCTCATCACAGCTCTCAATATGGAACTTTTCTTTTGAATATATTTTCTGGACAGACCAGCCTATTTTTACTAGATGGATCAGCCAAATAATGCCAATCACCTAGTGAGATACTTGATTAATTAATAGATTACCGTTAAAAGACCTTCAATAAATTATGTTTTAATGGGGAGGGTATATAGCAAATTGTAACATATGAAAACAGGCGAGTGAACAAGAACGTGTGATGTGTGTGATATATAAATATATAAAAAAGCTATATTTTTAATGTCACCGTGGTCGTGTCCTGTACACAACCCTTTAATTTTTTTTTTCAGGATTCTCGCTCAAGTGATATAACTGGCAAAACATTTGGTAGGGATGTCCTTAATTTGCTCTCAGTTCATTTGGTAACCCTAATACAAGGGATATGCGAGTAGTGTAAGCGATTTCGCACTGTATTGGGTATTGAATCATTTCAATTCGCATGTCTGTCGAAAAAGGAGTACTTTCAAAATGCTAACAACGATGAAGACATATTCGCAATGTTTGCAAAATATAATTTACGTATACATTACCTAGATAATTGTTCCTTTTTTCATCATCCTTCCTCTAATTACGAGTATTGTGACCATCCGTGCGGTAGAAGTCAAATCAAAACAATCATTATGCACTCGATGTATCTTGCTATTTCATTCATTTGTTGGTGTTTTCAAGATTGATGGTACAGTACGTACTAGAGATGGGCAAACCGATTCAGTTTGGTGATTGCACCGTTTCCGATTCATTCACTAAAATCGATTCTTATGTTTTATGTTTCTCAAATACTATTAGAGAGAATGTTGACGTTGAAGGCACGTATAGGCGTTTTAGCATAATTTCGAAAAGAGTAGGATAAACTAATTTTCTTTCCTTCCATTAAACAGTTGGACCATATATGAGCGTGAGAGGGGGTTCTGCTATTGCTTACTATAACTGCAACCTTTGGATTTGACAAAATTTCCCATTTAGACGCGATTTTTCAAAAATATTTTGAAATGCTCCATCTAGCAGTAGCTGTTCTAATTTGGAAAGCATGAGAGGGCTTTGCTTCACCTTGGATTGATTGAAACACACATTTTACCATTATGTTTGATATAACAGCTACGGTTTGTTGATGTTTTATTTCGTGAAAACAAACAGTGTTCAATGTTTGTCATTCATTCGCTCTAAAGATACATAATCTTCGCAAACTGTCGAATCGACTCATTCAGTTCTTGTTGGATCTCATTGGGCTCATAGTAATTAGTTACTTTTACAGTTAATAGCAATTTTTTTAAAAAAATAATCGCAGTTCATTCATTCTTTTTGAAGAGCCGATTTTTCGTGATTCATTCGCCCATCTATAGTACGCACATATTTCCCTTCCATATTCCTACATGTATGTGCTAATGCTAAATATGAAAATCGCCGACCAAAAAATGACAGCGCTCCAAAATATCGAAATAGCTACCTTTTGAGCTTGAGCTTGTGCGACCACCCCTGGCTGCCACTCCGTTATCGATCGGGACTAACTGAAGTTGCACAGGGAATCAGTAAATAATTATGCTTGGGATTAGCGAAATATCTTTCAATGTGCAACTCCTGGTAATCCTAAAGTTCTGATCAATATCGGCGCCGGCCAGACCCGAACGTAGATCGCGGAAGGAAAGGGAAGGAATTGTTAGTCCGATACTTGCTTTTGCTAGAGGCCGTATATACTACTGCGCACTCCACAAGTATCACGGGAGGAGGATATTTTTGTTAGTAAGAGTATAGAAGTTGGATCACTTTTTCTTTACCGACGCCAGAGAGGTGACTTCACTATCTGGACTAGATATCGATCCACGAATTTCATGGACCGGGGACCAACGGCTTTACTTCCCTTCCGAAGGAAGACGTGACCACAGATTTTTTCACCTTCAGAAAAATCTCAACGACCTCGGCTAAAATTGAACCCAGGCCAACTGGAATGAGTGGCGGTCACGCTTACCACTCAACCAGCGGCGCCGTCACTACCTTTTTTTGGTTGGAAAACTGAGATTTACTATTTAATCGATTATTAATCTTAGTCGATTATTTTAGTCGATTAATCATATCAATTAATCAAGCTTTCGACGCACAACAATAAATCACGATCTACGTAACTCTCATTTTCATATGGATTATGAGTGTGTATGAAGCGAATGACAACTATCATACACGGAATAATACCTAATAATAGATGGATTAGAGAAGTCGTTTGTTAGATTAGATTTGGCGATAATCATTGTTCCTTATTTCATAGTTGTTGTCACTCTCCCCACATACACTCCGCAAATTACGTAAACAAAGAAAGCAGCTAGCTCTGACTTGAATCCTAGAAAACAAAACAGCGCACTATCAGTAACCACATTCCCCTAAACTATCGTTTTCATTTGTTAAAAAGTTACAACTTTTTATCATAGGCCCTTTCATGAATATCATTGCACGGGGAAACGCCCTATGCCACCCACTGAGAAATCACAAACAAGTGCTTGAAAATCATCCTACACGGGTCTCACATTGGAACGGTTGATCAACAGAAGACCTTCATCAGACCACAGGCTGTTATAGAGGGAGAACGAAAACCGGCCGAAATCAGTGCGACCAAACAAACCAATATGGAAAATGATCAACATTGTAATAGATTTCCATTTCTTGCAACATTTCTCGACAAACATATGATTACGGCCCAAAAGCCAACTGTCAAAATCCACTTTAAATGGAAATTCCAGACAAACCGTTACACGCCAATCACAGATGTTGGTAGTAAATGAAAGAGAAAAGTTTTCTCTTTCATAAACTGTTGTGAACTGTGTTCGACTAGTAACGGTTTGTCTGGAATGTCCATTCAAAGTGGATTTTGACAGTTGGTTTTTAGGCCGTAATCATATGTTTGTCGAGATTTGATACATTTGGCTTAATAAGTTAAAGTTACCAATCAAAATTCTCTATGAAATTAGTCGTTACGATTAATTAAAATTGGGATACATATTACTATGTCAATTATCGACATGCTGTTTGAAATATTTGTCGGAAATCGACAATCGCATGTATCGCTTTGGAAACACTGTTCGTGCTTTATAGTGTGTGTAATTAGTATTTTGAGATAAAATTAGGAAAAATCAAATATAAAATTTAGAAGAAATTCATCGCATAGTTTTCGTATCATAAAGAAACAATTTTAAATTTCTGAAGTGAGTGTTTTAATCGGAATTTAGTGATGAATCGTTCTATGGAACAGAAGAAGTGAGTAAAGTTCGAATTGTTGTGCAATTAAGTGAAATATGTCGGTGTGTATTGCGAAGATTTAGCTAGCAGCGATGAAGAAAATTGTCTCATCGCTAATTTCAAGGTAAGAAATCGGAAAAAAATAATGAGTGCTTTCTTTGCAAATTATTATAAGTTTGCTGTACCCATTTTAGAAAAGTGATAAATGGTAAAATATATGTTAAGTTCCGAAGAACTTTTGTTTTTTATTATTTAAAAATTGATTCTATAAAGTCGTATTGTATAATGAATGTTTAAAATTGAGTAATCAGGAAATGAGATGAATAGAGGGGCTGAGATGTGTAACTTGCGTATCGCCACTGCCTAGCAAATATGAGACTCCCCTTCTCAACGCCTCAGGGTCGGCATACGCTCGTGGCTAATCGCGGTCAAGAAAACACCTGATCTTTATCCTCAAGCAAACACAACTTTTATTTCCCTTTTCGTCGACACTTTTATTCTTTTGCTCCCACTTTCTTACTGGCTATCTCCTACCTTAGCACTTCTTTATTCTTCGGTTTTCTTCGGGGCCCCTTTTCCACTCCAGTCGTTGTCGCTGCCACTCCACCACCGTACTCCACTGCTTCACTCCGTTGATTATGCGGTTCCACACGGTGTTCTACGGCTGCCGCACGTCGCTCGCTACCGGTCGTCTACGCGGCCTCGAGTGTTTGACGATCTCGAGCTTCGACGAGGGGTTCTATTCGTCGGCTATGCCCGGTTTCCCGCGTGAGTATTCGACGGTCGGACACGGTAGGGCTTTCTGGGTTCACAGGGGTTATACACTAAAACCACGGCTTCAAGGTATGAACTACGGGGTCCTGCGAACAGGGCAGGAAATATTCGAACCGAACCTATGTTCGAATACTTTCAAAGCGCGAAGCTTTGCGTTACTGGTTCGTATTCACAAGCTTCGCATCACAATCGCTTACCATCGTAATTGCGGACATTTGGGCGATACTTTTGCATGCTCTTCGGCGAGGACAAATGAAGCTTCTTGTTCATTTCATTGATGTTCGGAAAGATATGTAAAAGCTTTTGCGTAGTTTTCGACGAACACGAGCTAAGCTCTTGGTTCGTGTGATCGATATTTTTGAAACAGTTACACGGAGCTTCGAAGCGATGTTCGCGAACACAGAAAAAAGATTACCTCGAAGTATTTCAGAATCGCGAACATCGAAGGATTATATCAATTTAGCATCGCGAGGGCCATCATGTTAGTGTTCGCCGGACGATATTAGTTTTCTTTATTCAAATACCTACCTACTAGTTATGCAAAAAAAGTATATTCTAGACAGAGGCCTTGTATTAAGGGTGGAATAGGTGAAAAATAATTGTGACAATGTGTAGCTTATGGATGCTGGAGTTAACTGAAAAGTGACGTAACAAGTTTATTTAAGATACCCTACTGATATATTACCAGTAGGGATAAAATCAAGATTTCGTGACAGGGCGGGGATAAATTTTCAAATGAAATAAATTAGGGCTAGAAAATGAAGTTAAACACAATGTACACAACGTATTGAGTGGCTCGCTTATCTTAGTCATGTTCCTATGTCAGTTTCTTGAGGATCCAGTTATGTCAGTTTCTTGAGGATAAAGATATCGATATCCATTCAAAGGAAAAAAATCGATCATCAGCTAAATAAATAACGTCATGATGTGTATGATGAATCCTAGAAATAAATAGGGAATGTCAATAAACTCGACCATTCCCGATTCATATTTGGCAGTTCTGGTCGTTTTGTAAATCTTGTTTTCGACTAACAGTAAAACCATTTTGATTCAGAAGTATGTTTTAGAAGGGCGCATGTTTTTTCGTGCACTTATTTAAAAAACGCTTTGAATCCATCTACCAGTGTGATGAGACATTTTTATAACTATTTTCGAATATTATATCGGTTGAGAACTTTTAGAACATGATATTTCGAGAAATTTTGAAAGTGAAATTAAATCAGTTGTAATGTTATAGAAAATAGCCTTTTAAAATGAACGGACAATCGAATTATTACTAATACTTTATGAATACATTATCTAAGTTCTTCATTCAATGCAATATGTATGCAAAAAGTTAAAAACTGGATTTCCCTTGAGAACTGGGCCAAAAAATCGAAAAAAATGTGTTGGCGATCCGAGAACTAGAACAGAAATTGTAACCCCTGGACCTCTGAAGTGCATGCGTACAAAATGCTATAGTCTAATGTTTGTTTTCATTCATTTCTTTTAATAATTTTCAGTTGAGCAATTCTGTCGCAAACTGCATTGTGGAGCGAGGGTCATAACTTCCTAAATTTAAGTGTTCCTATTAATTTAGTACACTCTCTTTAACATAAACTACTCTAACGAATGAACGAATGGGAGTAGGTTCGATAAATTTTGAAAGAAGCCGTTAAATCAACCACTTAAGGGATTACACCACCGCAAAATTAAAAAAAAAAATCGAAATTGATCTTGATTGATTTTATTATTCCATATCAACATTTGATTAGGGCTAATAAGATTTGTGAACAAATTTTTGTTTTGCTGATTTCTCTTAATTTGTTATCATTTCAACAGAGAAAACATTTGAAATCGATTCTACCAAGGGCAAAGATGTTGATTCATGTGTATTTTTCATAAAATTCAACTCTGTAGCGGAAAAATGAGCGAAATAAGTTTGTTTACAAAAGTCTCATTAGCCCTTTTGGAGAATTACTATTGTATTGATCTTAAATATGGGTCTTCAAAATAATATATCAAAATATGGAATGCGACAAAAAGTGAATAATAATGGAAAGACAGTATTCGAAAAAGTTAGAGTTTAGAACGACTTTCATTCTACTTGGAGTTAATTATTTCGCTTCTCATTTTCCGAGATTTCCCTTACATAAAGCATTTCGGCTATAACTGATTCAAAAAAAAAAAATACAGGGGGCCCTAAAGATTTCTTTCTTTTATTTTTTATTAGTAAAAGTCAAATAAGGG
The DNA here is from genome assembly GCF_030247195.1 of Topomyia yanbarensis. Taxonomy (NCBI): domain Eukaryota; kingdom Metazoa; phylum Arthropoda; class Insecta; order Diptera; family Culicidae; genus Topomyia; species Topomyia yanbarensis. The sequence continues at coordinate 25,046,727 of NC_080671.1, forward strand.
AAGATTACATCATGGAGAAGATAAACCAAATTTTGTCCTTTTCAGAATTGTTTTTGGATTTCCAACAAAAAAAACTCACTAGAACATTGTTTGTAAGTTCTTTGCGTTTCTCCATCAGTAATTAGTTAACAAATACAATACAAACAAGTTGGAATATCCTTCTCATTATTTATCACAAAACACATGTACAGGAGTCAGGAAATAAATTTCATAAAAGTGGAACATGCAATAAGTTTGACACTTCATTTATTAAGTGAACAGATTCTGTCGAAAATGTTTGAAAATAAATATTTCGTCTCTTGTGATTAGGTAATCAACCAATAAACTTATAAAACAATATTATAAAAATCATTTGGAAGCTTTCCTCTTGGTTTGGTACAGATGCCAAGAAATTATAATTCAATTAATGACAATAATAATGGATTCAAGTATGTAGGTATTTGTTAATAAATTCATTTGGTAAAATTAAAAATAACGTTTAACACACAAATCATCGCATATTATTGAGTGAATATGACTAGCCGAATTAGGAATGTTGCGCAAGAACGTTAGAAACCGCAACAAGTTGAAAACAAAGGCCAACGGACTACGCCTAACTACCCCTCAGTGCAGTGGCGTAGCCAGGGGGGGGGGGGTTTGGGGGTTAAAACCCCCCCCAAACCAAAATTAATTGGATTGAAAAAAAAAATTGATACTGACGAATTTAATTTATTATTCAACAAAATATTTTTGGAAAAATATTCTCTGATCACTACAATGAGAACTGTGTTTAAAGCGTCATGAGAACTTTTGGAAAATTGTGGGAAGGGGATCTTGTAACTTATCTCTTAGCCAAAATCCCATAGTTGTCAAATTACTTCAATGTAAAATAAAATAACTGTCTGAATTATTATGAGCACATTTTTGGAAAGATGCTTCAAAATATGGATTAGAGACAATTTTTCGAATGGGAATCTAAATTTGAATAGGTTAATTGCATATAAAACATAAGCTTGTTTACCGAAAACTTGCATACATTTCAACATTTGCTGAAAATGTATTCCATTAGATTGTGTAGCGTTTAGACAACAATTCAATATGGTTAACAACAAGAATAACATTTCAGAAACTAGTTGAAAGCTGATGTAATTTTGTCTCTAGCAGGTCAGGATCGGTTTTATGAGCATTGGATTTTTGTTGTATTATCAACTATATGAATAGCCTCTTAGCAGGATGCAATGAATGGCGTACTAAAATTTTGTGTGCTACGTACTAGTGCTGCAAGTTGTGAGGTTGACTAATGAAGAAAAGTAAAATTAATGCTCGATAAATTTTTAACGGTCACGATCACATTCATTCGAAACTGCCAAATTTCGATTTAAAGTATCATTGAAGAATTTCAAAACGTAAAACTGTTCATCTACTGTTAGAATAATTTTGACGGTTAATCCTCCTAGAAGTAATTATAGAGAAGAATTACTCTTCAAGCATATTTGGGTCGAGACTTAATGTCTCCAGCAAAGTTTTCGAAAGTGCTATTTCAAACAACTTTGTCAAAGACATAAATATCTCACATATTCAGAGTATCGAAATATAGTAGTAGAAAACCTTTACAACAAGCTATTCTGAAATTACTGTATTTGATAAATCTCTTCTGCGGTAATTAAATAATAAATTCACATTGCGTTCAAGGTGCCTTTGAAGCATACAAAAAAAATAAGGGAGATATTAAAGATATTAAAAGGACTCAAAAACACAAAGAGTGATTCCATTTTCAGAAGCTAGCATCAATTCGGCGCTAGCTTAGTCCGCCCACCAAGTTAGTGTCGGATTCTGATGAGATGAAGTCGAAACGCAAGTTTCAGTTCCATCCATCCATAATTTAGTTATAGGTTTTGTGTTCTCAACTCGCAATGATTGTTTCAAAAAATTTTATCCGTAGCACAGAAAAAAATAGTTTTCACCTAAATTTTTCTTCACTAAGGAGAAATATAGCAGACCCAGTCCATTTAAATCCCTATATGTTGAATTCATGTAGCCTTCATATTTTCAACAAAATTGTTTGAAATGACATTATCAAAAACTTTGCTGAAGGCACCATGTCTCTTAATATTTTTGAAAAATTAATTCACCATAATTACCTCTATGAGAATTAATCACTAAAATTTCTATATCAAAGCAGGCGCTGTTTTATGTTGATAACTTCCCGAAGTTGTCAAACCTTCAAAGCCAAGGATTATTATATTAGGTGATCTTGAACGTTGAAAATTTTTTAGACCATTTATCCCACTTTAAAAGATCGCAATTTTTGACTTCATTGACATATTATACAAGAAAATAATCTATAGAGGTTTGAAAACTGTTCCATGTTGATCCTTCTTGTTTGTAGACTGGAATGACATCTGTTAGACTACTTATGTTTTTGAGTTTTCAATAATTTATCAAACTCATATTAAATTTTAGCATTTTTTCAAAAAATTTGCGATTTTCATCAAAACCCCCTCCAAACCAAATTTCTGGCTACGCCACTGCCTCAGTGGATGCAAATAACTGAAGTTCGCCGTCTAACTGAACTCGGACGTCAGCAGTGAGATTCCATCCGAAAATTGTTCTTTTTAGGAAGAATTTCTTTTAGATAGGGAGATTATTAAGAGAGGGGTAATGGTTTTAGCGTTAAAAAACACTATTTGCGATTTTTTTAGAAATTTGGGCGAAGCGAATTGATCAAAACTTTTGTACATTATAATGTATCATTTCATCCAAAAGAGTCATTTCACCAAAAAACATTTTTTCACGCTGAAACCCTTACCCCCTTAAACACACTTTATACATCTTCACCTAAACTCCTTGGCAGGGAAAATATACTCCGATTGAAGAAGAAAAGACGAGTTTGCAATAAAAGTAGCTAGTAAACATAATTGTATTCCGAAAAAAAGAATTTGAATTTCACTACCACTACGCTCATTCAAACTCGTGGCTCATAAATTGGTAAGGTATGCGACGCACCTAATCCCTAAATCCTAAATTATAATCTTAAAATAATCCATTTTATTTATACTCAAAATAAGATTTACAGTTTATGATTTTAAGACAGATAGTCACGTAGCGAACATGTTCGCGGTGGCTTCATGATGCTGATGCTTGAAGCGATATAAAACTTCGATGTTCGCGATTCTCAAATAAACGAGGCATTCGCTTTATATGTGTTCACCGAATATCGCTTCGAAACTCGGTGGAAATGTTCCAAAAACGCAAAAACCACGAGCCAAGAGCTTACCTCGTGTTCGACGATGTGTGCTTCTAAGGTTAATGTGAACTTTTTCGAACATTGTAAAGAGCGAACTAGATGCGAAGCTCGCTTCGTCCGAGCAGAGATAAGTTTTACCCCTAAATGTTCGCAGCGATTGTGTCAAACTCATCGATTGCATGTGGTATGCTTGAGAAGGTGCTTCGTGAAGCTTCGAACAGCAATCAATTCATTTTTCGAAATTTTCCTGCCCTGCCTGCGAACACAATGGGGGATGTCAAAATGGCGGATTGGCTTTGGGGGGACGGTCGAGGCGTCACATGGGTTAGTTTAGGGGACGGTCAATTACCTGGAAGTCTGGATTCTCCGGTTAACTATCCAGTTCCTTATTTCTGCTTTCTTACTTCACTCTTTTTTTATTTAACACTCAGCTTCACTTCTCTTTACTTCGAACTTTTATTGTACTCTTCTGGCTTGACTTGAGAATTCCAAGTTTCCTCGTCGATAGTTACCGGGCAATTGAACTCCGGTTTTGGTGGTTATTGACCTCATACCTTCGACCGTTGACCCTTTGGTTCGCCAATGAATTCCGCCCAAATCCTCTATTATCGCCACCCCCAATGGCCGCCTGTTTGCTGAATCCGGCACCTGGTGGTGGTTTACGGAAATTGTGGCGAGTTTTCCTGGCTGCGTTCTGGCCTTCTGACGGTGTTCGCCTTTTAGACACTTCACAGATCTTTTCTTGACATACACAGATTTAATAAACGTAAACCAAACGCGACAATCTCACAAATCTTATACAGAAACAAATACACTGGTTACAGATGAATAAGGGAGCGTCAACCCTACGCATATTATTCCGTCCTTCGCTCGACGGGTAACGTACAACCCACTAACTACATTTCTTATCCTTTCCCATTTATTCTTTTGTCGCTCTTAAGTTTCCATTTTTTGCCAATGCAAAAATAATAATCTTATTTAAAGATCGAAGCAACCTTTGACGAGAAAGGTGGTGGTTTTTCACTCCTGACAATCTTTTTTCGAAAGAAATCGTTCAAAAATGTCGTAAGTGTTCTACTAGAAGCTCTGCTAACTGTGACCAAAAATCATTTCGAAGCCAGCAAGTAGTGCCCCAATCGGAATTTTGAGAAGACTCTCTTCGTTGGAAACGGATCTACACTGAGCCGAATACTGTTTCATCTCAACAATGCACTGAATCTGACAAAGCCTTCCAACGGTTCCCGCCTGATTTAGCTAACATCCAATACCAAGTGATAGCATTAGAACTGTGAACATGGTTGGAACAAATCCATCCGTCTTGACTCAACAACGCGGATATATGTTGGGCCATCGTCCGATGATCGTTCTCTATATAATCAACATGGTGATTTCATTTTGCATTCCGTCGCCCACAATAAATTTCCCATGTTGATGGTGAGAATCTTTCGCATTACAGGCTTCACCAGCACATTAACTACGAATTTCATCACGGATATCGTGAGTACATATATCAAGATAGATGGAGATCTATTGAGGATTAGAAGGTTCCTGTGAAATTCCATTGTGAAGGATGAAAACATTTCGGGACCTGAGAGGCACCGACGATTTGGGTACCCGTCGGCATAAAAAAAAACAAGTTAAAAGCGACTGCTGCTAACGTAAAGTAATAAACAAGCCATGTCCGAAGGACAATAGGTTGCCAGGAGCATTTTCTCCCGATGTGCTATTATAATCGGATTCTGGGATCCAGCATTACTTAACCGGTGAATTCGTTCTAATTACACTAGTTTTAAAAAAATAAGTTGCTGGAAAAGATGTAGAGCGAGTAAAGGCGCTATAACCTAGGCTTATCAGCCAGGGCAAGGTGTAAATACCTGTGCCCTATTCCAAAGGATTGACATTAACCTTCTTAGCAAAGTCACTCCCAACGATTTATCATATTCCCTTCAAACGGAAACGGTTGGTACGGTTGTCCTCGTTTCTTTTTCTTTTAAGATTCAAAATAAAGTAATTTTATTGCCGCTTAATTTTGAATCATCTTTACACCCAAATCTGCACAGTAGGCCTGGCCGTTTTAATATTTTCGACATATGAAAATATGCTTCGAATATTAATATTGACAAGAAAAACACTATAGAATAACTGTAGTGTTTTCCAGGATGCTTTTCAATACTGGCTGTGTAAGAGTTAGAATAGAATAGAATAGAATAGAAATGCAAAAATAATAATCTTATTTGGGAGCAGCGTCAGAAAAGTGTGAAGTGCATCTTGTTTGGTATTTAACATATTTTGATCTGGTGATCGTTAATTTTACTCTGGCATGAAGTGCATATTTTCTATATTCATTGTTTTTATCCTAAGCTAAGCTCTTTTAACGTATTCATCTGTTCGATATATTTATTTATATTTTATTGTATCATTCCCCTAAACCTCTACTTTTTAATAACAATATACTAAATAAAAGTCAATTCAAATATTACTATCCTGGGTGTTGGCCGCAACTGTAGCAGGAGGTAACATCCTAATGATAGAATACTGTGCTTACGTACCCGCCCATAAAATTGAGATCAATGGCGAAGTCACCGACCCCTGCGTAAGCCATGCACTAAATGAAAGCTATTGGGACACACAACCACACATGGCAGCAATAAGACTCGGTGTGGCGAGTGTGAAGGGAATGATGGGAGTGTCGATTCCCAATAACTACTGTTAGGAGAAATAATCATCATTTTTAGCATCGGGGTATGAGATATATTATTTTGTAAATCTGCTTCCAAAATTGACGGTTTCGAAGTTGACTGGTTTTGACCGTAAAAAAAAACAAAATTTGAACATTTATTACCCTTTATTTTTTCTTAAAATGCACCACTTGAGAATGAGAATTCGCATACAGAATCTGATTACTCTATTAAATTCATTACCCAAGTGTTCACCATCCGTAGCCAGTCAATGGACTTTTTTTTTAATTTTTATAATTTTCAACTATTCTTGTTGATTATACAAAAAATCTTCAAATGCTCATAACAACCAATTCTTATGCAATAGACTCAACCGGAAACTCCACTTGCCATCATTTTGCTTCTTATATTTTAACAACAATATGCAGTTTCAATTATTTTCTATAGAAAAGTGTTATTCTACGATTAGAACACATGTGAATTTCTGTTATCAAGTGCCACAAAATATTCAAACGCTCATTTTTCTATCGAAAAATGAGGTATGGGAAATTGAAAACATTGAAATGTTGAAAAATGTAAAATTAAAAGAAATATAAAATTGAAAAATGGAAAATTATAATTTAAAGAAATGGTAAAATTGAAAAATTTTAAATTAAAAAATAGATGATCGAATTTAAAAAAAATTAAAATTTAGAAAGGTGCGTTGAAAACTGAAAAACTAAAAAATGAATTAATGGGGAGAATGAAAAACAGAATAATTGCAAAATTTTTATGTTACTATGTTTTAATTGCCGCAAGGTTCTACTGTATCGATATATATTATATAAGACCTGGTCCGTACGGTTTGTTTTAAATTTTCATTATGTTTATTTATCTTAAGAAAATTATTACCCTAATTTTGTATTAACATTTCTCACTGTTATTCCCCAGGCAATCAAAAACTTTGTACAAGACAGCTGGTTCAACTTCACGCTTTGAGTCGTTATCCGAACCATGTGAACTTTAAAAACCGTTTTGGCAAGCTTCAAGTGCAATGATTTTTTTTGGAGGAAAGTGCTCTACGAAATTTATGTGAATTATTTATAATTCTTGAACTTTAAAGCGTTCTTTTTTAGTATTTTCCTAGGTTTTGGGCCCATGGGATATGTTTTTATTTCTCAAATATATGGGTAAAAGTATGTAGTCCTATAATTAGAATCATTATCGTTTTAACATTAACAGTCTTGCGGTGAATAACTCATTTTCTTAGAATGTCAGCTACTTACAGCAATTATGTATAAATCTCATAATAATTTACCTCTTAGTATTAGTAAATACCGTCTATCTGTTTTGTTCTTTGGTTGTTTTGAGGTTAGACAATTTTAATAAATTACTATGCAACTATGGTCATAAATAAATAAATACACTATAATCGGATCCAGCTTCTAACAAACTCATGGTCTCACATTTCGGAAGTTAGCGGGAAATGCCTGTGGGAAGCTCATCATCAGCATTGATGTCTGGGGCCGCCCGAATCCACCGGGTCGCTGCTGCTGAACGGGAAATTGCTGCTGTCCCTGAATCAGACGCTGGCCTCCGCCGAATGGGGGGAAGATCGGGAACGTCTGCATCGGAAACTGTCCACCCACTCCGATCGGTCGCTGAGGGAACTGTTGAGGAAATTGGTTTGGGTACTGTACCGGGAATCGATTCCCACCGGGGAACGGTTGTGGAAATCCAGGGAATACCGGAAAAGACTGCATTGGATCCTGCTGAACCGGTCGTCTGCGTTTGGGAGCGAATACCTCTACATCTGGATGAAGCGGGATCGATTGATCGGCTAGAATGTCGTTGATGGCAATGTCATTGGAGAGGTCAATGGTTCCGGATGGTAGGAACCCATCTGCACCGAGTTGATTTTGGTTAGTGGGTGGGAATCGATTAACTTTGTTGCGGTTGTTGTCTACACTGACCATTATCCTCTTCCGGCCGTCGTGGTACTGTTTCCATTCGTCCGGTGAAAATATGTCATCTGATCCATCCGCTGAACTGATATCTTCTCGATCTTTATTAAGCTCGCTGGCAAGGATATTCCGCTCCAATGTTTCCCTAATAGGGGAAATGGTGTTTAGTTTGGCAAGGGGTAACGCCTCCAGGCTCTCAAAAGATTCGATTCCAGATGACGTGATGGGCTGTTTGGAATAGAAATAGATGACAATCTTTAATTACAAACAAACTATATAGTGAATGGTTTCTAAAACAGCCTAATTCAATATTTTGTGCTTTTTCAACCTAATGTAGTTTTCAAAATATAGATGGTGGTGCAAATTCAGTTCACACTGAAACTTTTTTTGCGAACTAAGTTCGAAACAACGAATTCTTTTTTTACAAACCAAGTTCATAAAAAAAGTTTTAGTAAGAGCTTGTATACAATTTTACATATTCTTAGCTAACTATTTTTAAAAACAAAAGTTAGGTATTATCGGAATGTGGTTGACGAGTGCATGACGAGAATCAATGCCTTGAGCCATTTTGTAATCCAAGATAGCGACCTCCGGTTTATATAAATTCTCTATTACCCCATCAATATGGGTATTTTAGAGTGGGATTGACGAGCTCACTATCCATGTTGTTAGGGTTATCGTGAATATTACTCAACTGAATGTCGCCATCTTGGATTTCAAAAAGGTTTCAATTGTACATTTTCAACCTCTTCTTGTCAAGCCCAGTCCAGAAATACCCATATTGTTCGGGTTATTGTAAATATTGCTCAACCAACGAATTTTAATAAGAATGTGAACCTGCAAGTTTTGCTCTTCTCTCCCGGTCACCATCTACGCTTTCTTTCCCCTGTCCTTGATACAACTGCTTCTACAGCCCCCCTCTGAATATCTTGACCAAGCATAAGTCTCCGCTAAAAAACTTCAAATTTGTATTCTGTATTCCTAGTTTTAAGATAGTTGTAATTTTACCTCTTTGTTAAAACTATTGTCCCCCATCTTGTAAATAGAATTGTATTCCTAGTCTTAAAACACCTGCGAATTTTCTCATAAATATTTGTTCCCCCTTTTGTGTACCAAACTATATTGTTAGTTTTAAGATAACTGTAAATATTTCCTAAAAATTATTACTATTGAATTCCTTGTTTTAAAATTTTTTCATAAAAAAAATCTTTTGCCCCCTCTCTTGTATATAGAATCTTATTTGTAGTCTTAAGATAGCTGTAAAATTTTTCTTTTTAAAAAAAAATATTTCAACATTGTAACCTCCTAGTTTTAAAATATCCAAAATGTAAAAACAAAAGAATTTGGCACCGCCAAGCTAACGCATTTGTGCCTAACAAATAAACGAAATGAATAAAAAAAAGAATGTGAACCAAACTTTTGACATTGAAAATGTCTTGCTCCACTATCTGAGGCTAGACGTCATCCTAAAATCTAAACTATCTCCTATGTAACGAAACTATGTAAGGTATGCAAGGTTATAGCTCCGCTATAACTACATGGATTTTAATCATTTATACACCAACCGATCCAGAAACGCCAAACCTAAATATTGGTAATAGTGTAATATCTCTGCAATAAAAGCCGTCTTTTAAAAATCGATTAAATTGAAAAGTTCACAAAAAAGGGAAAATTACCATTCGTTTCGGCAGATTTCTCAGACAGAGCCGTCAATAGGAAGCAACCTTAGTGGCTCAATCAAACACGAAAAGTTATAAATAAATGTGCCGCGTGCCTATTTGAATCAGTAGTTCCTCTTTTGCCAAACAAGTAACATCGTGGCTAAAGCGTCTCGTGCGACAGATTTGAGCACCCAGCACACTACGCCTCTATGAATGACGTCATCCTCGACTATTTAAGGAATATCATTCCTCGGGCAAGCTCATTTTCCTGTCGAACGCGGGGCCGTAAATAATAGCAGTAGCAGCCAGGCATGTCAAGACAATACGCTGTGATGAGTGCTACATTTGATCACTGCTACCGCTGGGGGTGGGGACTATGACAGGTCTAGGCATCCAGCGGCCAAGCGCTCGAGATGTCTTCTTTTCATGGCTCTGATTGACTGTATTGATTTTGTCGATGACGTTATCCTCGGATATATAACTTTCAGCATTGCTCGGGCGAGCTCATTCTCTTGTCGAACGTCCGAGCGGAGATGATAGCATTAGCCGACAGATATACTGTGAAGACCCGTTTTTATCAGCCCCTTGGCGAATGTTAAGCTGACAAAACGGGGACATTGACAAAATCGGGACATTAATTTTTCTGTCTTTTTAATATACCGAAGCTCTTAAAAAATTGTGAAAGTCTTTGAATTCGTTAGGGTGATGTTAATTGTTGTGGATTAATTAAATCAATTTTTTCGTACAGGAAAAAGATCAATTCCCGCCGCAAAATTAACACCAGCGGGTGCGCGAAAAAGTTTTCTGTGAGGTGACACAGTTTGTTTAACGTCTAAAGTACAATCTACTCAACTAAAGCGATAAAACGCATTGCATTTTCTACCGGTCTGACACAACAAAAGCCAACCAGTGATCAGTGGTTTATCATTGCTTCGTTGGACCGTCGCAGGGCGAAGCAAAGAAAAGCGTGAAACACCGATAGTCAGATATGACTACTGTGCTGTACAGTGCGTGGGCATTGAAGATTTCGTCAGCAATCTTCAATGCCCACGCACTGATCGTGTCTATTGTTTCGGTGACTGCGATCACATCGTGCTTGAGAAATGCGCGGATCTCAATACCGCTAGTGCAAGTGCTCTTAAAAGCAATAATGTGCTACGATATGTGTGTTTTGATTGTCGTAAAAAACAGTCTTGCCTGAATGATGTACTGAAAAAATGTGGGGAACTACAGAGCGCGGGCACTGAACTGCAGAAGGCACAACATGAGTTGTACGTATTATTAAAAAGTAGACCTAATGTTTTAGTATTTTCGCACATGTGCATTGAAAAAGTTTTAAATTGCGCGTGGTGTATGTTTTTTGGTATCTTTAAGCTCACACTAGCTTAATCTTAACAATTGCGCTCGTTATTAAAAAACGAGTTTAATCCACCTAACAGTGTGATGAGATATTTTTTACAATTCTTATCTCTCTCTTTGGATATTATATCGATTGAGAACATTTAGTACATGATGTTTCACGATAGTGTTGATAACTAGAGATGGTCGGGTGTCATTTTTTTCTAACCCGAACCCGACCGAAACCCGAGAGCTTGAAAATTGAAAAACCCGAACCCGACCCGAGCCCAAAATTATAAAATTTGAAAAACCCGCACCAGACCCGAGCCTGAAAATTTTAAAATTAGAAACCCCGGACCCGACCCGTACCCGAGCATGAAAATTTTGAAAAACCCGAACCCGACCCGACCCCGAGAATTTTAAAATTTGAAAACCCGAACCTTACTCGAACCCGGAAAACCTTTTATTTGAGAAACCCGATCCGAACCCAACTTGCTAATATTGAGAACCCACCAAAGATCTCGAAGATTTTTAATTTTAGGCACCCTAGGCTCATCTTAGAATAGTAGAATCACTCGAATCTGAAGTAGCACCATACGCGTTGAGTTATATCTGCCTATGGCAAAACGAATCACTGGCATTTTTATTTGCTATTATTGAGTGTCGTATTTGTAATGTTATGAAAAACTTACAAATCGTATAATAGAACAAATCGGTCGCTAACTCATGGGGAAACAAAAAACTTAATGGTGATAGTTTCAAACAACCTTGCCCGTCGTACTTAACCCAAAATTTCTAATTTTGTATCAAAAGCGAATTCTATACATTTCTTTTCTAAGAAATGTAAAACCATTCCTGCAAGGCAGTTTTGTATGATTTATCACATGTATTAAATTAGCTATGGTAATTGGCCACAGCAGTACCACCAAATTTGTGATTTCAATATACGGGAATTGTGAAATCGTCCTCGGGCTACAACGCCCTTTTTAGCCAATATTTACCGTTTATTTTATTATAAATCAATTTGATTATTATTAAACTTCCATTAAAGCAGGTACAAACTATTTGTTGCATTTGACCAACTTAACAGTACCCGCTTAAAGTTTGTTTGGGGTACAAATGTACCCCACAAAACCGTTTACGTTAATGTTTTGTCATGTTTACATAATTCCGAAGACATTATTATATCTTTTTTTAAAAGCACAACATCGATACATAGTAAGCGAAAAACTTGTGTAAAATTGTATGTTTTCGAATAAAACTACCCAATTTAATTATAAATTTAATAAAAATTAGGCATATTTTATTTCTGGGGTACGAATGTATCCCACAAAACCGTTTACTTAGAGAAAAAGTCACGAAACCGTTGTAGAGTTAATGCACAATTATTATTCAATATGTAGCAAAAAGTACTACCATATAGTGCACTCACAACACCCACTGTTCGATTTCTCGCGACTGTCAAAACGACCAAACGGATCAATAGATTGGTCAAACGGATCAATAGATTGGTTTTTATTGTTTCTACTTCCCGTAGATTTCTACTCGCTTTGCTTTAGACACTATTTGCTGTACGCTTTAGCTGAGCTTTACGCGTTTACTCAGACCGCGGCCTACGTATCGGTTTTAAAGTACCTGTCGAAATTATTATTTTGAAACAGAAAGTTGAACCAATATTTTCCAATAAATTCCTGTTGACTTGCTTTATTACTAATTATCATGAAAAATAATTCGCGAAGTGATTTTAGATGTGAAACACGTATTGTTGAATGCTCTCTCATGAATGTTCTTTCAAAACATAAAATAATTCAGTCAGTTCGCGAATCTGAAGAGGCAGAATTTTATACAAGAATGAAAAAATACTATATTTAAGCACCAGAAAACTCGACGAATTCTAGCGATTTCAAGGTGCTACCATTTGGTACGGTTATATGTGTCTTCCATTCGTATCACGAAGTATAAAAAGAGACTGGGTTTTGTGTATATACAGCGTCAAGAAATGGTTGGGTTGTTTTGTTCAAAACCCGAACCCGACCCGAGCCCGACAATTTCTAAAATTTTAAAAACCCGAACCCGATCAGAGCCCGAAAATTTCAAATGCTCAAACCCGGAACCCGACCCGAACCCAAGAAGCTTAAACTTATAGAACCCGAACCCGACCCGAAACCCGTGTCGACAGGTATCGTGTTCAATTAGAATGACATTCACAGTTCATTTTGAATTCAATTTGAAATATTTCAACCAATTTTTTAATGAAAGTTTAAAATAACTATCATGGCACCAGTTACAAACGATGGTTCAACCACCACAAACTTATTTTCTTTTGCGCATTGAATATTATGTCACTACAAAATGCTGTACATCATCGGCCAACTGTAAACTATCCAAGTTCCAGTTCAGAAACATATCGGTTACATGTTGAAAAAATTGTTCTCACACGCTATGGAACGAGGCATATGACGAAGAAAAGCTATTTTACTGCAATAAAATATCGGAATTGAAAACAATTCTCCATGTTGTCTAATGTACTCATTTTCTTTAACATGAATTTGTTGTTTTTTAATATTGTCGTGTATCGCAGATCAGAACGCAGCCATATAAATGACAGCATCGTTTGGTTAAAGCTAACGAAATAGTTTAGGCCTGTTTAAAAGTAAGTCCGGTTTAAAAATAGTTAGTACGCGTTTGAGCTTACGGCTATAAGTGTACCAATTCATTTGGATAAAAGGATATCTAACAATAGAAAAAATATCCCCAAAAAATGAAATGTACCAGAGCACAGTGAATAATCAATATTATAAAAAATAGACAGCATTAAAAGAAGTTTCATGTGGACGAATGTAGAACGATTTTTCTACTTAGGAGTCAGTGGCGTATCCCGAAATTCGGTTTCGTTGGTGTTTTGTGTGTCGAAGGAGGAGGGAAGAACCTGGACCGGAAACCGATTTCCAAACGACCGTAATTAACCGCGAGTATCCTTTGCGAATATCAATTTCGAAGCTGTGTAAAAACGCGGCCGAACGTTACTGTACCAATTCATTTTATTACATGTTTGTTCAAATAAAAATGTTCACATGAAAACATTGTCTTCCGGTAAACGACATTGTATGGGAGAAATATAGACAGGTTATACACCAAGGGGTCGACGTATCGATGATCACCAACATCCACCCCGCCTTGAGGCAACGGCTCAATCAGGAAGTGGACAAAGCTTCTGGACTGAGCGCTGATACTCCGATTTGCCTCTACGAAGAGTGACGTTGCGTACTAATCCTTGTTTATCCGGATGAACTGCTACAATGCGCGCTAGCTCCCAAGCTGATGGTGGGCTACTATCGTTCTTCACTAGTACCAATTGCCCAGACTTCAAGTTGTCCTGCTTCATTTTCCACCTTCCTCTTGGCTGCAACGTGGCAATGTATTCATCACGCCAACGTTTCCAAAACTCCTCCGTATACCGTTGTACTCTTTGCCAACGATCGAGCTGACTCATCTTGAGATGAGTGTGGTCTGGTTCAGGCAGTAGATTTAGCGGTTGCCCAACTAAAAAATGTCCCGGTGTAAGCGCTTCGAGGCTATCGGGGCATGAAGAGATAGGGCAGAGGGGTCTCGAATTGAGACAAGCCTCCACTTGACACAATACCGTCGACAACTCCTCATACGTAAGATTCTCATTGCCTACTATCGGTCGAATCAACTTCTTGGCGCTTTTAACTGCCGCTTCCCATATGCCACCTTGATGTGGACTTGCGGGTGGAATGAATCGCCAACGAATTCCGAGATTTACAAAGAAATGCTCCCTTTGCTTAACATGTTTGGTAACAACGTCATAGATTTCCTGCAGCTGTCGATTGGCACCTACCAGATTGGTGCCGTTATCGGACCATACTTCGCTACAATATCCACGACGTGCGATCATTCTCTTGAAGGCTCCCAAAAAGGTATCAGTGGTTAGATCTCCTGCAACTTCCAAGTGGATAGCCTTACTTGAAAGGCAAACAAAAACGACAATATATCCCTTCATACACCGTGCTCCTCGCGTGTTGCTGCAACGTACCATTATTGGACCAGCATAATCCACCCCAACGTGAGCGAATGGGCGACATGCTATCACTCGAGCCGCTGGCAAACTTCCCATCAATTGTTTTGCTGTCAGCGCCTTGCGACGACAACACATCATACACCGTTGAATTACCTGTTTAATAATCCTTTGACAACCCTGAATCCAATAACGCTGGTTGATTGTTGCTGTCATTAAAGTTGGCCCGGCGTGGCAATTGTTGACATGAATTTCCTCCAACAGTAGTTTTGTGAAGCGATGATTTTTGGATAAAATTATCGGGTGTTTGACGTCGAATGTATACAACGAGTGTTGCAACCGACCACCGACTCGGAGCGTACCGGCACTATCCAGGAACGGATGCAGGCTTGAGATGCTAGACTTGACGGGAACACTATCCCCACGAGCTAGCGCTTTAATTTCACCTTCGTAGGATTCTTGCTGCGCCAGTCGGACGAACTGCATTCGAGCCAGATTTAGCTCCGATGGTAAAATTGAACCGGAGATCTTGTTGTTGCCGTTAATTGAACATACCATATTATAAACGAATCTCATAACGCGAACGAGCTGCCAACATGCCGCGTTGAGATCGGATCTTTGCTCCAGGATTTGCTTCTAAATTATGTTTCTTGTTACTGGAAAACTAACAATAATGTTTAAAGATTGATAGTACTTACGTACCTCCAGTGTCCCCTCATCGTGTGTATTATCTGGTACGTCTCGACTCCATGTGAGGGAATCTTCATATAGCCAAGCAGGCCCTGTCCACCAAAGCGGATGATGGATAAGCTCTAGCGGGGATATGCCTCGAGAAGCACAATCCGCTGGATTTTCCTTTAATGTGACGTGTGCCCAGTGCCTTCTAGGTAGTATGTCTAGGATTGAAGATGTTCTATTTGCTATATATGTGCTCCATTTACGAGGGTGAGCGGATAACCACTGCAATACAATCGTAGAATCTGTCCAAGCATACTGTTCGATCTGGAATCTCTCTAATGGTTCTGCAACCTTTCTTATGAGTTTCGCCAACAGTTCAGCTGCATTAAGCTCTAGACGTGGTATGGAGATTTGTCGCACGGGAGCAACCCTCGTTTTCGCTGCTAGTAGGGTGACATGAACTTCGCCGTTGCTGTCTGTGGACCTAAGGTATACCACAGCTGCGAATGCCTCCTCAGAAGCGTCTGAAAAACCGTGCAGCTGAATGTGGCCGTTGTAGCTGGGTGCCCATCTGGCTATCTTGATTTGCTCAAGCTGATGCAGGTTTTCTTTCACTTCGCTCCACGCCTCTCCGATTGTGGGAGGTAGCGCGTCATGCCAGTTGAGATCGTAGAGCCAACATTTCTGGTAGAGAATTTTGACTCGTATAATCACCGGTGCAAACCATCCGAAAGGATCAAATAGTTTCGCTGAATCCGACAAGAGTTGGTGTTTCGTATTTGGCCCATCGGTTGACATGGTTACCTTGAACGTGAACACATCTTCCCTCGGAACCCAATGCGTTCCAAGTGCCTTCACGGCGTTCCGTTCATCAGGAAATTGGATCGATATCGATCTGCTGATTGTGTCTGATAGAGACTCCAGCACTTCACCAGAGTTCGAGCTCCATTTGCGAAGCGTAAACCCAGCTTCACCGAGAATTTCATTTATCTGTCTAATAAGCTGTTTTGTCTCATCCACCGAATCTGCACCTGATGTTAAGTCGTCGACATAGGTATGCTTTATGATCCGCTCTGCTGCTTCTGGATATTTCGGCTCGAAAGTCTCAGCCGCCTTGTGCAGTGCAGCCATCGCTAGGAATCCGGAGTTCTTTAGTCCGTAGGTAACAGTAAGAAGACGAAAATGTTGAATGGGCTTATCAGGTGAATCTCTCCATACGATACGCATGTAATCGGTGTCGTCATGATGTACCAATACCTGACGATACATCTTTTCGATGTCCGCTATGAATACAATCGGATAGGTTCTGAATCGCAGTAGTACTTCGAACAGATCTGCGTTGATGTTTGGGGTATCCAATAGAATATCGTTGAGTGATGCTCCGGTCGTTGTTGCAGACGAGCCATCAAACACCACCCGGAATTTGGTAGTGGTGCTGTCTTCCTTGATGACGCCGTGGTGCGGCAAGTAATACGACTTTGACCAATCCACGTCAATCTCCGCTGGTGGTACAATCATCATATGACCTAATTCCTGGTACTCCCGCATGAACGATATATAGCATTGCTTGAAATCATTGTCTTTGTCGAATCTGCGTTCGATGCATCTCAATCGCCTGGTAGCGGCAACTAGAGAGTTTCCAAGTTTGAGCTTCGAATCATCCATTGGTAAACGAACGATGAAGCGACCTTCCTTCGAGCGTGTTAAGGTGGAGTTAAACAGTTCTATCATCGTAAGTTCATCCTTGGTGTGTTTCTTAAGACTGTGTAACTCCTGATCTTCCCAAAATAAGCGCAGAGTCCGCTCAATATCAACCTCGTGCTGCAAATTGATGACCGAATGATAGGTATGAGCACATTCTTGTTTTGAGATTTTTCCTGTGACCATCCATCCGAAGATGGAACGCTGTGCCATAGGATTTCCGTTGTCATCCTTGATCTGTCCTGATTGCAGTATTGACAGGAACATGTCGGCTCCAAGAATGATGTCCGTTGATGCAGGTTTATTGAACTGCGGGTCGGACAATTGTAGACCTTCCAAATAAGGCATGTTAGATACGCTGAAACGCTGACACGGCAGAGTTGCCGTCAGCTTCCCCAATACGTAGGCTTGAGCAATGAGCTTTGTTGTATTTTCGAAACGTGATGAGATCACCAGTGTAACCTTGCCGGCGGTTTTGCCGACGACTTCTGCGCTGACGCCAGTCACTACCAGCGAAGCGTTGCTGCGTCTCAACCCAAGACGCCTGACGCACGCTTCTGTAATGAGCGATACCTGTGAACCACAGTCCACTAGAATTCGTACATCGTGCAGTTTTCCGTCGCTCCCTTCCACTCGTCCCACCGCTGTAGGCAGCAGTGTAAATTCATATTTATCTGCCACCGTCTGCGCTGTGTTCACGTTCGCTGATGCTACTGCTGGTACTGTACCAGTATCCCAATTGGGTTGATGCTGTTCTGGTTCCTTTTCCGTCTTTTTTACATCCTGGATGCACAACAAGGTGTGGTGACTTTGCTTGCAATCAGTAGAGCGACAAACAGACTTTGACTGACATCTCTTCGCTGTGTGGGAGGAGCGCAAACAGTTAAAGCACAGTCTTGATGTTTGTGCTAACTCTCTGCGGGCCGATACATCCATTTCTTTGAACCGGTCACAGTGATAGATTGGATGATCCTTCGAACATTTAGCGCATGTTGGTAATGAAGCATTGGTGAGGAAGGATTGCACCTTTTCACCACCGTGTGCCTTCGGGTATTCCTTTTTTACGACGTCTCCCTGGCTAGTCCGCTTCGTGAAGGCTGTGCACGTCTCGAGCGCATCGCAGCGCTTTTGCAAGAACTCCAAGAAGTCTGTGAACGTTGGGTTATCGACATCAATTATCTTCTGTGCCCACAAAGACCGAGTTTCCTTGTCAACTTTCTCTAGCAATAAGTGGATAAGCCACGGATCTCTCGATTCGAATTCGTTTCCAAGAGCCTTGAGCTGTCGTATCACATCATCGGAAGTGGCCACCAGCTTTTTTAATCCGAGTGCGATTGACGTTGATGGTTGATCGATGAACTCTCGAACCAGAGCAAACACCGTATACTTCTTCTTATTATAATGCGCTTCCACTGTTTCCCAGGCTTCCTTGTAATTGGCGTCACTGATGGGAAACGAACTGACCATTTTCTTCGCCTCGCCATCCAAGTAGGACAACAAATACTGCATTTTGAGCGAGTCATTTAGATCCGTTCTGCTGTGGATCGTGCTCACGAACAAATCCTTGAATGAGTGCCAATTCTTCCGTTCACCCTTGAACACCGGAATGTTTAGCTGAGGAAGCTTCACGTTCAGAGGGTTGTTATGATTAGACACTTGGCCGGTAGCCGATGCTGCTGTGGGTTGTATTTGATGCAATATCAAGGCTTGCTGTGTTTCTACAAGCGCTCTGATCGCATCCCGTAGGTCATTGACCGATTCTCCAGTTCCGACACTGCAGTTGGACATTCGATCTTGTTTCTCATCCAGATATGCTGTGTAGATACCTTTTATCTGGAAGTAAACTTCATCAAACTGCAGCCGGTAATTGAAAACCGATACAACATCCTCCAAATTGCTGGTGCATTCTTCGATCGTCGTCTGTATCCTGTCGAAGTTTCCAGCAAGTTCTACGAGCTTGTTCTGCCGCTCGTGCACCTCGTCGAATGAGGGATTCCGGGTGCTAAGCGATTCTGCGACGGACAACTCCCATTTTGCTTTGGCGAAAACAACCTCCCTCTTCGCCCATAACTTCTCCAGCTCACTTTTCTCCATTACAACCGGACGCGAAGGACCAATGTTTTGTGTGTCGAAGGAGGAGGGAAGAACCTGGACCGGAAACCGATTTCCAAACGACCGTAATTAACCGCGAGTACCCTTTGCGAATATCAATTTCGAAGCTGTGTAAAAACGCGGCCGAACGTTACTGTACCAATTCATTTTATTACATGTTTGTTCAAATAAAAATGTTCACATGAAAACATTGTCTTCCGGTAAACGACACTGTATGGGAGAAATATAGACAGGTTATACGCCAAGGGGTCGACGTATCGATGATCACCAACAGTTGGGTTTGATGAAAATCAAACTTACTGTCAAAATGACATGATTTCGAAACCGTCTTGTTTAAAGTTTTGAAGTTAATCATTAAACTGCGCATCTTCTGATATAATAATTCGAGTAATAATTTTCCTAGAAGTAATTATGAAGAATTAATTTGTCAAACAACAGTAACAGACTTCTGGTCTTTAGTAAAATTATTGAATCTGTCATTAAAACAGTTTTGTTAAAAGTATGAATTCTACATGTAGGGAGCAAATCGAGTTATAAAATGATATTTACGAAATGCTTTTTTTTGACTAACCTTATTGTGAGCTTCACAAACTCAAGCTGTGGATAAAATGCAAATTTTATTGTTGATATACAGTAAAAGAGATTTATCATAAACAGTAAAATCATTAATAATTCGAAAAATTTGTTGCTGTCGCAATTCTCGTTTTTTTTATCGAAGTTGAATCTTTAGCGAAAAATTGAGTACTCAAGTTCATCACGGAGATTGATTACTTGCTGTTCGTGCTTTATGGACGAAGAAATGGATTTCACACAGCCTGGAAGAAATACTTCAAAAGATCTGGTAGAATTACTGCAGATTCGATTGTCCTGTTAATGGTAGAAGGAAAACAACCCCATTTGGATCGACTAGAAGCAGCCGATTTGACTATGCTTTCGACTCGGAATGGACTACCAATATTGATAAGTATCTGTAACATTTTTATTCTTTACATTGTGTATTCATATTAATCGTCTGGGTAAATAGCGAACGTTTTGGATCCGGGAAGAGCAACGACTTGTCCATCTCAGAGTGCGTTGTGTTCTGGATATCTCCATGTAATCTACCTTCGTATGTATCCATTGATTACTTTGTGTTAATCTAAATCCACGTTGTCGATCACCGCACCGCCTCACGGGGACGAAGACGGAAATATATTCATGAACAGACCGAGGCTCACATAATGCATGCCAATGTTTGTTGAGCAGTATCTTGTGGTAAAGCGGAAGTGTGAATAGGGTAAAGCGGTTTGGGGGAGGATGACTATGCCTCGACTTTGTACACAATAATCTATTCTAATTTATTGCTGTATTGGTTAGAAATATATGATGTGGGTGAAAATTTGTGTCTTTCGTCAATTTTACCTGGATTACAAAAATATTTAAGAAGGAGATGTTAATCGAGATATGGTATGTAACTTAACAGTAGAAGGCGGATGCTGAATAGAATGTAATGCTCACGATGGAAACTCAAGTTCCCAAAAAGCAGAGCTCGATTACGATAAGTTCACAAATTCTTAAAGCACCTTATCTGACGCGGTATTTCTAGCACAAGCAAAATTGGTCCAGGTTTAATATCTGAGCATTAGTTCGTAAATTAGTTAAATTATAGAATGTTAAATTATATCTTCTATAAAGAGGAAATTACATGATTATCACCTGGGCCTAAAATTATCATACCCTTTCAATGAACACTGAAACCCACTAGATTCACCTTCATCTTTTTGCTGCCTCCTTCATTACTAAATACATACAAAGCAAAATAAAAAAGACAAAGCCGGCTTCTTTAAATTCTATGAAAGCGAGTAGCAGAAGCTGATTAAGTTTTTGAATAAGAGTCGCTCTACGTCCACTCGAAACCATTAATTTTATATGGGTTTTGTAGACATTAGGGCGACTCGGATCCAAAACCGAGCGAATAAAGGCGCTATAACCTAAGCTCACTAGCCAAGGCAGGGCTAAATACCTCTGTCCCATCCCAGGAACCAAAGGAGTGACATTAACCCTCTTAGCAAAGTCACTCCCAACGATTTATCAAACCCCCACTAAATTGAAACGGTTGTGTACGGTTGTCCACGTTTCTTCCTTATTTAAGGTTCAAAATGATTCGTTGATTGAATTCTTCATTAAATGAATAATTTGATTGCCGTATAATTTTGAATCATCTTTATTTTGTACGCTGCACAGTTGGCCTAGCCGCTTTAATGATTGTGTCACGTTCCATATGTACCACAAATATTAATATTGACAAGAAAAATTGTAGACGAACGTCTTCAATTTTCCAGAATCCCTGCATGTATTGGTTGTGTATGTGTAGACTAGACTAGACTAGACTAGAAACAGTAAAATCATAATAATTCATTTTAAAGGCAAAAACAAACAGCCTAACATATTTTGATACTCTTAACACATGGAGTCTACAACAAAGTGGTTTGTACACTCCCCAAAATTTTGCTGAAGACATTAAGTCTCGAACTAAATTTGTTTGAAGAGTAAATTCTGCATAAATACTTTTTGAACGATATAATGTCAAAATTATTTTATCAGATAATGTGCTGTTTAACGTTTGTAAAATTCATCGAAGATACTAAACCTCCGAAAATGGCGGGATCAAGAAGATGTTCAGCAAATGTTGAAAAATATGCAATTTTTCGGTGAGCAGTTCTATGTTTCATAGACATTAAATAAATTCCAACTTCGCTTCCTATTCAAAAAAGTTACCCGAGTCCATATTTCGGTACATCTTTTCAAAAGTTAGCTCAATATGATAGGAAATCATAGGTTAATGATTAATTGTAGAACTTTGGAATGAGTTTCTATTGAAATGTTTTCATGCAGGTGTTTGATATTGATGTTGTCATATATACACAAACAGACAATTCAAAGCCCTAATGATGTCTTATTGCTAAACTTATTGCTAACAGTCAAATCGTTAAAAAAAATTTGATAAAAATAATAACAATACAATGAAAAAAAAACTGGAATGAAGGAATCAGCCGAAATTAACTGGTCCGTTGAAGGTTCTGAAAAATCGTAGACGTAGAGTTGGGTGAGACAAATTAAAGTCGAAGGCTGATGCGACTCGGTTGAAGATCCTTTGTAGGCCAGTAATGGCCCCATGCATGCTATAATTAGTGCGTCGAAATGACAATCGGAGCATGAGGTTGTTACGCGTTGTTCGAGGGGCGACATTTATGTTAATTTGCTCCAAGATGGCTGGGCAATCCACATGACCTCGCAAAGTATCAACAACGAACAAATACCTTGCTGTATTCCTTCGTACAACCAGGGGTTCTAAACTAATCAGCTGGCACCGGCTTTCGTAACTTGGCAGACGGACGGGATCTCTCCACGGCAACCTACGAAGCGCAAAACGTAAAAAGCGTCGTTGCACGGACTCAATTTTCTTAACGACGTTGTTATAGTTTAAGCTCCAAACTTCGCAGCAGTACCTACTCCACGATTGACCGCGACAAAGAGCAGTACAGCGCTTTGAGACAAAAAATGTCCGTAAAATTTTTCGCTATTCTGAAGATGCATCCCAGCATTCGAGATGCTTTGCTAACTGTATAGGAGACGTGCTATTTAAACGTAAGTTGCGAGTCTAGAATCACTCCTAGATCCTTCACGTGACCAACGCGTTCAATTTCAGTATCCAGTAGACGGTAGTTAAAACAAATCGGGTCTTTTTCGGGTGAGAACAATATCACCGAGCACCAGTCAGCGCTGGTTTCAAACTGTCGTTGGAGTAATCTACAATCTTCAGTAGAGCGGATGAGAAGAAAGATCTTGAGATCGTCTGCGAAGGACAGACGTGGAATCTTCAGAACTAGATGAACGTCGTTGAAGTAAAGCAGAAACATCAGCGGTCCCAAGTGACTTCCCTGGGGTACTCCTGACGTAGCAGTAAATGTGGGTGCCTGACAATCTCCTATGACAACCACTATTTCTCGACCTGAAGGATCGAAACAACTGCAACAGACTACCGTTAATTCCAAATCTCTCCATTTTAGCGATTATTATATCATGGTTCACTTTGTTAAAGGCTGCAGATAGGTCTGTATAGATAACATCGGTTTGAGTGCGACGTTCCATACTGTCTGTTATGTAGGATGTTAGGCAAAGCAGGTTAGTCGTTGTCGAACGCCCAGACGTGAAGCCATGTTGATCGTCACTTAGGTACTGCTTGCAGTGAGCCTGAAGAGGTTCCATAATCACCAGCTCGAGCAATTTCGAGACAGCACTCAATGAAGTAATTCCCCGGTAATTATTCACGTCTCGCTTATTACCTTTTCTATGGACTGGGAACATATTCGCGGACTTCCAGCAGGATGGAAAGATGTCACTGGAAATAGATGCTCTAAAGATGCGAAGAAGTAGAGTCTCTAAAACGTCGATGTGTCTTTTCAAAAGTACTGAAGGGAAGCCATCAGGTCCCGGATTGAAAGACGATTTTAACCGAGAACAAACTCTGGTAATCATCGTTTCATTGACATCGATAGCGCTTAGAGTTTGGCTCACAACCGGAACATGACTAACAGCGACTTCAATTTGATCTACTGTTAAGTCCTCATCCTCATCACAAATTTCTCCGAAAGAAGTCTGCACATATCTTGGGATATGATCATGGCGATCAATGGTGGATGAAGTGCTACTGGTTTCACTAGAAGAGAGGGACCCATCACTACTGATGTAGCAGAAAACAGAACGCTGACAAAACAAAGCTCAAGGTGTGATTAGACAACTGTGAGATCAAGACCAGGTCAGTTACAGATCAGGTTCCCATTTCCATAATTTTTCAAATTTTTCATGATGTTTAAAACAACAGGTTATCAATGTACTGATCAGATAATTATTATTGTAATATTGGATTAAATCAGTCAGCATAAATTTAGTTTAGTTTTTTTTGGGTGGAGGGGGGAGTGGTCCTAGACCCCAAGGCCTCCTTTTGGCTACGCCGTTGCTTCGAGTTATTTATATCGCTTTTCATTCACGTGAGAACTCTATGTCGAAAGACAAACGGTCCACTACAATACTGCAATATATATCAATTCACTCACTCCTTAGACCTAGGAACTCCTAGCATGTTGTTAGTCGCCTATTACGACATGAGAGCAGGTTCCCAGTGATTCTATTTTTGGCGGACACAGCGCAAAAAAATTTAGCCCGCCGGGCACCACACGACTTAATCGGCATAATTCGTTTCAATGTTGTCCAAAGCCGTGTGGTGTCCGGCGGGCTGAAATCTTTTTGCACTATTTCAACCAAGAATAGAACCTCTGGGAACTGCTCCCATGTCGTAAGAGGCGACTAACAACATGCTAGGAGTTCCTAGGCCGAGGTTTTGCTCCGTACCGAAGACTTAATCTGGACGGACCTTAAGGTTTTCCATATTACCCTCTTTCCAGTCTGTATTTAGTGAATCACTGACATATACCTTTTCTGATTCGCCTTTCTTGATTGTGTACCAACGTTTTAAGTTTCTTCTGGCGGTTGTATATTAGCCGTAAATGACGAAATCTAATTCTACACTAAGTAACAGAATATATTAATATACCGGCACTTCCACGCCAAGGTTTAACTTCCAAAGCTTTGGTTTAAAAACCGTTTTTAAAAAATGGAAACTTTCATGTAGGAAATTTATTGAATTGGCCTAAGATGGAGCTGTCGAATTTCACAAAAAGCTTTTTATGTTGCAAGTGATCTGTAGTTGTGTTAAATTAGGTATTTTTCTTATTATATTTGGAACCGTCTACCGACAAATCTACATTTACGAATACCTCCAAAAGTGACTTCTTGAGGTCTCATGAAGGCCTAACACTAGCTTTATGATACTTTTGCTTTTCTAACCAGTAATAAAAATCTCAACATTCAAGAACTTCACTTTGTCAGAAAATGTAGGGCCATCGGAAGCTAAAACTTCGTAAAATCGCACTCCTGGTCCTTTTTTCAGTGCAGTACCCTACGTCACTCGTTCAAATTTGCACCGCTCTTATGGTAGTCGGTATTTGCTAGTATTACTGTTCTCCCATCCATTCTGGTAGTCAAACGGTGGGATAGCAAAATTCTTACAAGTTTCCTATCTCATGCTTCCACGCGAGTCTAAGTCTATTGATGACATTTGGTCCTTAGACCGCAGAATGAGAGGGTGCGAACAGAATGAGAGGGTGCCGTAAAAATGAATAGTTGATCGTAAATTAGCCCCAATACGACTAATCTGACTAGTATCTATGAACACGGGTCAATACGTATTGAAAATTCGCCGCTTCTGTTTTTATGAACCTAATTTAAAGCTCCGTTATTGCTAACAAGCCCGTGCATCAGGTTAACAATCCTTTATATTTCCCTTCAGTATTCGGTATTATCGCTCGTATACTTGTATTCCACAAACAATCCGATATGGAAAATAAGAAATACTTTCCTTGATTTATAACATCTCGCGCTATTTTTGCCAGTATAATATGCTGTCACTTGGTAGTTTTCAAGCCAATAAATATATCGTAGAGAAGAAGTAGCGAGTTCTGTCCAAATACTGTTGCAATAAATAGTGATCCGGCCCATTACGCAGATAAGATTAGCTTTTCCAGGCAATACTCCCACGATCGGCTGTGTGGAGTTCAAATTGTTTTTGTTTAGGGAACATAGTATACTCTCGGTAGCCGGCTGCCCAGAGTTTAAAAATAACCAAAAACTAAACAAGATCATCTCTTTTTCGAGTGATCGTGCACTCGAAGACTAACTAAACAACTACCTAATAAAATATGCTTTACAGGTCGCATCGTTTGCTTGGAGCGAATCCTAGACCTGATACCCTTCTAAACCACCAACTCCGCGACACCTATGGAAGAGTCTGATGAATCGTCGTCCTTCCGTTAAGTAGGTGGAGCATCAACACTTCCCGTCTACCTTATCCTTTATCCTTCCCCGTGAACGATGGAGATGGGGGCGGCCGGCAATGATGGCTATCATGCTGTTGAGGTTTTAATATGGGTCGGATTGGTATGAATTCCTACTTACCACTTCCTAAGCAACTCTTATTAGATAATCAGCAGTCAAACATGATGAAGTCAGTGTGCAATCCGCCAAAATCATCGTCACAACGCAACGCAACGCAACGCAACGCAATAATTCGTTTCAATGTTGTCCATAAACTCTGAGGCTATGAATTTAGCAATGAAAAACTGAATTTTAATAATTAAATTATATCATTCCAACAGAACAAGAATTTTTTGCTTGTATGAAGCATGCTTTGAGGCACACCTCAAAACTAGAATATTTATAAAAATATTGACGCTGCTAAATGTCCAAGATTCTACAAATATCCTCAAATAAACACACATTTACAGTGACCCAATTAGTCAAATCTAGAGTAAGGTTAAATTTGATACGTGTAGACACTTTCACAAGGGTATTTTAAACTTCTTTTTTGAAATTTCGTGAAATTTCGTGTTTGTCTTCAAGATGGATTAAAATTGTGATAGGGCGGAGTATAGTGCAAAAACAACATTATTGGTTCTGTGCCAGTCTAAGACTGATTGGGCAGAGCGAAACATGCCAAATCCGACCAAACAGTGTCGATTCTTCGTAATACCTCGAGATGTCACTTTTGGACGCTTTCATGTGGATTTGTTCGTTGCAGACTCAGATGTAACGAAGAAATATAATTAATATTTTGCCACATCCACAGATCGCTTGCCAAACAAGATTTTCTGATTGGTTGCCTTCCAAACTTTGCACAGAGGGTGTACCAAACGTTTTATTGCTGCATTTGAAAATAAATTGAAACTTGAATCGAAATGTTGGATTGACGTTTGAATTGGTTCAATAGTCATGCAGTGCCTCGTTTCCTGCTGCTCTGATGCTTTTTAAACATTTTGATCACCTGGGATACAGTGCAATGTGCGTTTCCGAGTTGCTACTGATCTATAGTTACCAACACATTAAAAAGTAACGAACAATTGAGTGCGACATTTCTTTGAAATAGAGTCTACAGAAGAATCTTATATTCATCCTAACTACGGGCCCCCCAAAAACCAATAAAACCAGCCTCCGATCACAAGTCGTATCGATCGATTGCAATGCTGTCCTGTATTCGGAAGTTGTTCGAGAAAATGATCTTGTTTCGCCTCGGCAATTGGGTCGAAGCAAATGGCTTACTGTCAGATACACAATTAGGCTTTCGAAAAAGCAAAGGGACGAACGATTGTCTTGCGTTGCTCTCAACCGAAATTCAAATGGCCTACGCTAAAAAAGTGCAGATGGCATCAGTTTTCTTGAATAATATAACGCAACTCAGCATTAGCTCATTGAACCGTGTTAAATAAACGAATAAAATAAGAAACTTAATCCGAAATGAATTACACTACACTCCCCCAGTACCTCATCAGTTAATCTATTTAGTTTTGTGAGCGTGAAGTTATTCGAACGTACTTACCCCGATATTTACACATTATCCGTGAGATTCGTTAAAATGCATGCAGTTCTGTTCTTAGTACTCGACTCTATTAGGGCTAGTATAAAAAATGCAGTAGGATTTAGTTCATCAGCGAGAGCAGGGACAGTTAAAAATTAATTGTGTTAATTTCTGTAACAGTATCGTTTATTTACATAAAAAGTAATGTTTAGCAAAAAAATAAAACGCTTCATCACATCGCTACTCGCAAATAGACGGAACCAAAAAACTAAAATAAGCAATGAGAGCCATTCTTTGGGCCTTCATCTTGTTGTTTTTTTTTGTACAGGTTCGAAGCTTTCTCTCGAATCACTAGCCATCCTGTTGCAATAAATCGTATTGTTTCTACAGAAGAGCGTCGGACGAATCTTTGTTTCTTATTTTTTCATCATCTGGTATTCTAGTTGTAGATTTCCGGTATAGCGTGGCGTGCAACCCGTCAGTTCGAAAGTTTCTTAGGCTTAAAATGGTGGAAGTTGTTCGATTAGAAACGAATCTTATGCACAGAGTGCGACAGGAAGGTAGAATTGAAAACTGTACAGCAGTCCGACGAGTAGCAGAATCACAGTGGGATACAGTAGAAGATTGGATGGTTAGATGCAAGGTGCATGCAGTTCTTGGTTTGGTTCAAATGGGTTGGCCTAATGGTTTGTTCCGATAATATAAGTAGATCTTAGCTGTGATAGAGGTATTAGTGCTATTTCGAGAGATCGATTTAACAGGAAACTACAGAGCAGTCCAATTCTTGGAAGAAGGAAATCTGGTTGAGCCCATCTTTTCCATAGAAGTGTGAAAGTCTTAGTAGGTTTATTCTTCAGCTGCAGCAGTAGTGGCGGAAGCAGCATCTTTATCAGCTGAAGCTTCAGTAATTACCTCATCCTTCTTCGCGCTGTCAATATCGTTGTTGATCGTATTCAGACTGTCATCGGCCTGAGTGGTATCCTCATCACTCGAATCCAGTTCGGTGTCACGCTTCGGAGCATCCGTAGTTGGTTCCTTCTTGTCCGAATCGTCACTTTCCTTCGGTGTTTCCGCATCATCAGTGCCGACACGATTTCCACTTTCAACGGGCTTTTCTGTGGGAATCTTACCGGCTTCGTCCTCGTCCAGTGGTTTAACATCAACCACTCGAACCTTGTAAATCGATGTTCCGAATTCGGTATGCTTGGTGTAGTAGGTATCGTTGATGATCACTTTGTGTCCATCGATGATCTAAAAAAAAAACATTAAGTAGAATTAGACAGTAACGAGTAGTGATGCAACAGCAAACCTTAACAGTTGAGGTTGTATTGGTTTCTCCACCATCGGAGGATTCGTCCGGAATGTCGACAGGCCAAACTCCCGGTCCGGATGGAACAAAGTCACCGCCACCATAGAACGGATTCCATGAGCCGGAGAACCGATCACGAAGACGTCTCATCAAATCTATGGGAAAAAATCAAACAATGAGTGCTATAATTATTCGCATCGACTCACGTCTGCCAAGTATAACTAATTTAATTGCGTTGCAGTGGCGTAGCTAATAACGATTTTAGAAGCATTTAAAATAGATTGTCTGACATTTTTAAAAACTAATCAATCTTTCCGGTCAACGGTTCAGCAAGGTACTCTGAGCACGCCACAGCAGCTATGATAATCTGATGCAGCGACTCACCGTCGAGGTAAGACGAAAACTGCCACGTGAACGGGTTAATCGACGGGAAGAAGATCGGATTTTGGCCGTGGTGAGGAAAATCGTCGGTGTCCAACACGCCATCGAAACCATCAAAGCTGCCCGGGTAACGGTTGAAGTAGGATGGCCGCTGATGTTCTAGTGGGACTACGATGAACTCGGTATCATCCGACGGGTCACTGGAACTGCTCTTGCTTTCTTTGCTGGCTGTTGGTTGGTTGGTTGAAAGAGAAAAAATTACGATAAGTTGTCGGTATTTAGTAATGTTCTGAGAAATGTAGCAGTCGTTAAAATTAGCATTTTCTGCGGGTGATTTCTATCCCAAAAATGCAGCAATTATCCGATCACCGCCCGCTCAAATGAATGCTTCAGCCCACCTGCATTGAATAGTGTGGAGTCGGGGCAGGTGATGACTCAATCCCAGACAAAATAACGATGCCCCCCCCACCTTGGTAACGATTTAGTCGTGACGAATGACATCTCTATCGGTTTCGTGTAGGCTTTGTTAGTACATAGCCAGGTACCTACATTTTATCCATCAGTGGTGACATTGCCATTCGGCGATGATTTAGTTTGATAACGATGGCACGCCATTGCATTGTGTGGCGCGGCGATGCAGAAAAATGCACGACTCAACAACTGCTGGGCAGAGTAGGCCATGGGACTCTGTCAGTTGGATCCGGGAAGTATTTTTATTTACGCTTGCTGAACTTTCCACTGCAATGTTTGTCAACTTCATGATTGCCGCGTAATTGGATCGTTGCGAAACAATCAGATGGAATTGTGCGCAGTGACTTGATTTGAATAAATTTGTTAATGTGATATATTTTGGATGATGGACATCATGATCTAACCATACCTAGTGCAACGGGGGTGGATACATAGAAACGGATCCTAATAATTTCAACGTTTTAAAATAATTTTTTAGTGTTGAAGAGCACATATCACTCAGAACGACTTCTGAAAAATGATTCCAGCAGAGCAGAATATATTGACTTAAATGGCACGTTCCCCGTATGTAGTCGGGGATTTGTGCTTGCCGTGTGTTTTCATCATTTCCTGAGTGGAGGTGTGGGGGAAATAGATTTGGAAGGGTGGGAAAAATAACAGCACAAAAACAAAAATAAACAACAGGTAACTTAAACTCACAAGTAGTTTAATTTCCCTGCGAATAAGCCAAAAGCTCTTTACCACTTTGGATAAGAAACTTTGGTATGTCTCTGAGTTTCAGCCGTCCAAACATGGTTTCGTCTATATAAGGACGGCCGAAAACTCGAAATCTCAATTGCGCTACCGCTGGGCAGTTGCATATCAGATGATATGAGGTCCGGTGGTCGGATTCACAAAGATCACATGAAAAAGACTCAGCGCGCTGAATAGTCGCCATGTGATAATTGAGTTTGCAGTGGCCGGTTAAAGCCCTGGTCAGCATGCCGCAGTGGAGCTTCGAAAAATGTAGCAGATTTTTCGAAATCACTGGGCACGGTTGTTCTAGAAACGTCTTTGTTTGGTGACACGTCTGTAGATTTCTTCAATAATTGCGGTGCTCGGACGAAGCCCAAGACCGTATTTTTTCCCTTATCCAACTTGTCGAAATTGGCAGCGCGGGCTCAGGACCAACGAAGTCAATCGCTGAAGCTGCCCTGGACAATTCGTTGGCCCATTCATTTCCAGTAATACCGCAATGTCCGGGCACCCAGATAAGGTAGATAGTGTTGACAATGCTTGGCTCTTCGATTTGGGTTCGGCACGCGATCACTAGCTTGGACCGTGATTTGTCTGAGCTAAGGACCTTTTGATTGCAGCCTGACTATCAGAAGTTTACAACTTTGCCAGACAAACTCAGTTGACGGGCCACACTATGGGAAGGTTCCATACAAACAGGTGGCCAAAAATATTTTGCTTCATATTCTTTCGCGAAAAGCTTGTTTGAGTTGTTAATAATGTACGACACTCAAAATGGACGTATCCAAAATTAAAAACCTTAAGGGGTAGAGAGAGAGGTGGGGGGTTTGGTATAAAGTATTCAGGTAATTTTTTTTCTTCAAAAAAAATCAAAAAAAGAGGCACAGAGAGTTTTAGTCAATTCAATCACATTTCATATAATGATGCAACATTTGAACAATATTTTCTTAAATTTTAATTGGTCAAGTGATAGTGAATTTCCGAATGCACCTAAAAAGGACATCATAACTCAAAATTTACTAGGCCAATCGTTTCGAAATTCTCCACAGTTCTTCTTCACATCATTCTCCAGATAACTACAAAACCTTTCGACAAAATTATTATTACAACTATTTTTACAAAAAAAATGATAGTATATTTTCTTGAGCGAAAATGGGAATTTGGCTTCAAAGTGTTACCAAAAACTCAAAGATCGAAAAATGAAACAAATAAAAACTTAAGTTTTTTAATGAAAGTAATTCGTAGTTTTGCTACTAATTGGTACTATGGACATTAAAAAATACTAAAAGTGAGAATCTGATGAACAATTTCATTGTCTACAACTTCGTAGAATGCTATAAATCGATGTAAAATCACCCGAGAAAATTATTAAAATTTTATCAGTTTTTAGGTGTGTGCGGGGCCTATGGGTTAAGAAGTCGATTAACAAGGACTTACAAAAAAATGTTGGGTTTAAATGAACAGTAAATTCAGATAAATTTCAATATATACAAAGTCCCATTCTCAGCAGAAAAAAATATATTTTCAGATTCCTCCGGGTCTTGGGCGAAAATGACATATTATATACAAGGAGGTGTGGAAAGGTGTTGTCCAAATTTATTCGATAATCTTATACCTTTTCAAGATGTTGATTAATGTCACTGATTTTATCATGCCTTTTTCATTTCTTTCCTCGCTCTAGGAGATAGCTAATGTTAACTAGAATGACCCTTCTTCCTGATCCCATCCTGCCAGGTAAAATACAATTAGCTTAAATTCAAAGCTTTATATTTGAATGAACTAAAGTGAACAGTTCAAGTCAATGTAATAAACAGATTTTATAGCAATTTTGGGTTGAGAATCCTGAGAATCTGTTTGTCCTTATCAACATTAAAAGAAAGATGATTGAAAGAGAAAAAAAGTCTTCGAGTTTTCGATCCATGTTTGTTTTCTTTTTCATTTCATCAGAATTTATAGATGTAGAGTTTTACTTGTCCTCAAATTTTATTTCCAAATCGAACAGGCTTCACACAATCTTAGAAAAAAGAACAAAACCAAATTTCATAATTTCCTTTAAGAAGAAAATCCGGAGTCGTTAAAGGTTGAACACGGATCACAAAAAACGAACAAGAAAATATCAGGCTGGACCATACATTCAGTAAATTCTCAAAGTAATACAAGTCTGTTTATTGAAGATTTTCCTCATAATATGGGATAAGAGCAAAGACAACACATCAATCTGAATCTGGAAACAATAACAGCAACACGTCTTTCGGGTAAAGGTGATACTTTCTATATCTACTTTTATATTGAGATCGCTATCTTCGTACAATAGACAACATCTTTATTTCTCATTTACTATTGCGTTTTCTGTTCAATGTACCGCGACTCCCAAAAGTTAACAAACTTGAACATAAATCTCATCGAATTATTTTTCTATCCTTCATGAAATTGTCAATCAGGATTCTCAAATGAAATAAAATCAAATGACTGAATATCTAATCGAGTTGATCAAATATAAAGTTAAAATTTAGGCCAAATATATCCCACAAGATGCTAACGAGCAAAAAGGTTGATTCAAGATTATATCAAGCATACTCCAGAATAAGTGAAGAAATAAAAAAGAAGAAACAAATATATCTGTGACAGAAAAAACGGTTTTATTTTGCTGCATTACTCAGCATCTTTCAAAAGTGTCTTAATTTCGTTCAAATTTTATCTACTCTTCTCTATATCTCCATGCTCCTAAAATATCATTGGTGCGCATAAAACGGTGGAATCTGGAATTATATTTTTCCGCTTAAAGGTGGGACTTTGCTAGCATTCAGGTTCTTCTGAGCACACTGTTAAAATAAGGCAATCCATTTTTTTACAAATGAAAATGTTCTTGGAATAAAGCTTCTGTACCAATAGGTCCCGTGAGAATCTAGAAAATTTAATAGCTTTCTCTGGTGATTTTAGATCGGGATGTAGTTTTCTACAAAGTTGTACACAATTGAATTGTCCATCAGATTCTCACTTTTAGTAATATTTGAATGTCAAAAGTACTACCTAGGGGCAAAAATGTTAAATAGTTTCATTGGAAAACCAAACAAAAAAACTTTAAAATAAAAACTACAAGGGGCAGCCCTATGGGGTCGCACGAACTGTTGACGTAGGACTTTACTACTTAATGTAAAATATTTATTTTCTTAGTACATTTATAGTAATAATAAATCAAACATATTTCTTACGTATGGTTTAATCACAACCAATCAACATCGAATATTACATATTGAACCAAACCTTCTTGGTTATCAGGTCATTTCATTTGTAGTAGGTGATTGAATCCGATTAAACTTATTTAAGAAGATCTGAAGAAAGAAGACAGAAAACTGTGACCGAACTAATATCTGGAACTAAATTTTTATAGCATAAGATTAGCTTGTAAAAACTTTTCGATTGTGTATGGTAAAAAAACCCGGACCAGTGAAGAAAAATCAACACATTTCATGTAAAGACCAAGCATTCTAGTTATATTTTGCCATTATTGTAACTTTCCTAAAGTACGCATACAAATATAGCGAATGCATTACCGAAACTATAAATATACAAGAATCGAAAACAATTTTATATCTGGACAAGATGCATTTTTGCAACGGTTTTTCAAGTGGCAGTGTATTCATTCATAAATAGACTTTGTAGTATGTACCTATTAGTAGAATCAAAATACTATAGGCTGAGTGGGAATGAATGACGTGATGGGGAAATGAATCAATGAATTGATCTAACGTAAATATTAAACTTTCGTTGTGCAATTTAATAAATAAATGATGATGGGTCGAGCGAAAGAGACAACTAATACCACGACACTCTGTTAACCGTGTTTGCAAATGGAGCTCGTAAGTATAAACTATTTTGTGTGCGAATAATTATACATTAAAGTGTGCTGGAAACGAGCACAACACAAAAGTTAGCATAGCGTACCACCACAGGCAGTGTAACTGACTTCTAACTCAGCTACACTGGCTGTGACACACACCGCAGTGATCTGCTTCGCCTGCTGTTCAACAGGTAACTGAGCTGGTCTGGCGAAATCCGTCCGTTTAAATAGTCGATGATGACGTCATTCATAGAAGCGTATCGCTCTAGGTACACAAATCTGTCGTGCTAGACTAGGGAAGCGCTATCTTCTGTGTGTAAATGCGCGATATTTTGACTAGGTTGTTCATTATTTAAATTTTTAATGCCATAATATCAAAAATCTTTGGGTTTATCAATTGGAATCCATTCTTAGAAGTATTTCGGGGCGATATGAGCAAAAAATTTGAAAATTTATAGTGAGATGGCTGAATTATATGCGTTTAAAATTGGACTTTTCGTTACATACCATTTTTGTAGAATTTGCAGCGTGCACCCCTATATCGAAAACAAAGACGTAGTCCTACGTCAAAAGTTGTTCTAGAGCCTCCGACAGAATATTTTAATTTTACTTTCAAATGAACGAGAAAAGCCGATTCTATCACATGTTGAAGTTTTAGCGATGCCGATTTTTTTCGAATAAAATTGTTCTACCAAACACACCGTGTGTTCTCTACACTCGTTGACTGAATCCTTTGTCGGCGAATACCGAAGCGGATTTGGAGAAGGACGAACACCGACGGGCCAAATGTTGACCCTGCGACAAATGCTGGATGATTTCCTGCTATCCAACGTGAAGACTCACCACTCTGTCTGTGGATCTCAAAGCGATGTACGATTCAGTGGAACGAATCAAACGGTGGCAGATAATGCTTGAATATGGCTTTACGACAAAACAAATTTAGCTGATTCACATAACGCTGAATAAATCATAATCAAGCGTCAAAATGGCCGGAGAAACATCCGACTCGTTTGTGATGTTGGATAGATTGATGCAAGGTGAAGCACTCTTCTAATCTATTGTCCAACGTAGCGATACGATGATCTGATGTAGAAAGGAATGGATCAATCACCACGAGATCTCGCATGCTTCTTAATTTCGCGGACAACCTTGATATCAATGAAGGTCGATCGTAGATCATTTCAAAAGGTGCCTTTTAAAAGAGAGCCTGCACGAATCGGACCAACTATAAGCTCTGGGAAATCAAAGAACTAGCTGGTGGCGTGGTAGCTGGTAGAGAGCGAAACAGAACGGTATTGATTTCGAGGGAGAAATCACCTCATTGAATCATAGGGGCATGTGATAAGAATGTTATACACGAGGTAAAAGACAGATTGGGACTACGAATTGGGCTTTCTATGATCTGCGTAGCCCGCTAAATTCAGGCACAGTAGAAACAGGAACCTCAAGCTGTCCAGGAATACAAACATGCTGACATCAGAATACAGATAAAACACGGCAGTCTAGAGTGGGCTGCACATATAGTGCTAATGGTGGCAGAGAAACTAAAATTATTCTCAACAAAGAACTTGGAAGAGATCCTCGATCGCAGCTCACGTAACAGTCTCAAGGCTACCGGCGCACAGTGGGGCGAAACTGAAAAAAGACGGTCAAAAGTCTTTCCTGAGTTTCACAGATGTTTTCATGCTTTTATGTCTTCAGGAAAGTTTCCTAGGACTACATCCCACATCTTTTAAGATAAGCACCTTAATTTTTCTTAAGGTGCAAGTGTCACTTAAAAAAAAATTTTTTTAGCTCGACATCCAAAAAATTTTTTTTGTGCGGAATCTTGTAGAGCAATTTATTTTGAACAACTTTGAAGAACATATCTGCCATCTATATATTTTTCCTTAAGTGATATGTACGTTGCACCTTAAAATCAATTTTTCAACTTTCTCTTCTACAACTTAATTTTTTCTACATTTGTATATTCTAGAAAGTTTTAGATACCGTCGAAACACACAACTTTTCTGAAGACTCCAATGATGTATAACATGTGTATCGGGATTTAAATCGATTTTTCTTTAAAAAATACTCTTTTTCATTACAAAATTTCTCAAAATTGTGAAACTTTGTGAACCAAAACTCAGCATGATTAGATTCGTCATGTTATGTAGTATTTGTAAGCGAAGTATAACAATCCGGACTTTTCGGGTTTTTTAGTTCTCCTACATTTTTATACTGTATAATGCATGGATATTTCGCAGTATCTATAGAGCGGGCGTTAGTAAATCAACACGTAATAATACAGAATACTACACTCAATGCAAAATATATCTTCTATTATCAACAATCAACATGTAAAAACAATGAAAGTGTATGAAGCAC
Organism: Topomyia yanbarensis; assembly: GCF_030247195.1. Lineage (NCBI taxonomy): Eukaryota > Metazoa > Arthropoda > Insecta > Diptera > Culicidae > Topomyia > Topomyia yanbarensis. The sequence goes on from NC_080671.1 coordinate 25,083,656, forward strand.
TTATTATACAATAGAAGTATTTTATATTGAACTAGCCAATACCCGCCGCGTGTTGCTGCGACTTTCAACGAAATAGGATTAAACACAATTTGTTCCGAAGCGCCATGGCAGATAATCCCCAATCAATAGCACACAAACACGCTCCATGACAAATGTCTACTACGTATAAATTTTTAGGGCAATCGGCCTTTTGGGAGTCCATAAATCACATACATACAAACATTGACTTTTATATATATATATAGAAGAAGATGACTAAAACGATTAATCTTGGAAAGATTACATAATTTTGGTATTATCCCTCTCATTCTTCGTTCCAGTTACTCAAAAATCCACAAGCTCTGATAGTGATTCAGAATGATATTTGCTTTGATGTGTGTTTTCTTTTATTTTCAATAATTCACAATAAAATATTACTAATGCTATAAATAATTAGATTACTGTTAAGCGTGTAATGTACCCGCGTAAAAAGCAATTTAGGCTTCCTTCTAATGTATAATTAGTGCTTCATACACTTCATTGTTTTTACATGTTGATTGTTGATAATAGAAGAAATATTTTGCATTGAATTTAGTATTCTGTATTATGACGTGTTGATTTACTAACGCCCGCTCTATAGATACTGTGAAATATCCATGCATTATACAGTATAAAAATGTAGGAAAACTAAAAAACCCGAAATGCCCGGATTGTTATACTTCGCTTATATTTACTACCTAACATGGCGAATTTAATCATGCTGAGTTTTGGTTCACAAAGTTTCACAATTTTGAGAAATTTTATAATGAAAAAGAGTATTTTTTAAAGAAAAATCGATTTATATCCCGATACACATGTCATACATCATTGGAGTCTTTAGAAAAGTTGTGTGTTTCGACGGTATCTAAAACTTTCTAGAATATATGAATGTAGAAAAAATTAAGTTGTAGAAGAGAAAGTTGAAAAATTGATTTTAAGGTGCAACGTACATATCACTTAAGGAAAAATATATAGATGGCAGATATGTTCTTCAAAGTTGTTCAAAATAAATTGCTCTACAAGATTCCGCGCAAAAAAAATTTTTTGGTTGCCGAGCTAAAAAAAAATTTTTTTAAGTGACACTTGCACCTTAAGAAAAATTAAGGTGCTTATCCTAAAAGATGTAGGATGTAGTCCTAAGAAACTTTCCTGAAGACATCAAATCATGAAAACATCTGTGAAACTCAGGAAAGACTTTTGACCGTCTTTTTTAAGTTTCGCCCCACTGTGCGGCGGCGGGGTACTTGTGGCTATCCATCGTCGATTGAAAGCGCAACTGATTGACGATACTTTGGGGGTCTGTGTCGAGCAGGTGTGGGTGCGAATCAAACTGGCTGGCTACGCACTTTTTCTTTGCGTGGTTTATCTTCCACCGGACCGCACTCGCGATTCGACATTGATTGATTCACATACTGAGTCACTGGAACGGATTCCCGCTCAAGCAAGCCCGGTTGATGAGATCCTGATTGTTGGTGATTTCAATTTCTCCGGATTAAAATGGCGCTCTGCTTCTGACGGATTTATGTTCGCTGATCCCGAACTGTCATCTTTTCACGATGGTATCACCAGTTTGCTTGACTGCTACAGTCTTAATCTGCTGCGCCAAACGAATAATGTGGTGAACGAGAACAACAGAATCCTTGATCTCTGTTTTTCGAGCAAATCTGACTACGCGCCAAAAGTTACCGCAGCACCATTCCCCCTGGTAAAGACTGTTAGACACCACTCTCCCCTGCATATAGTACTTGAAGCGATTCGAGTGAAACATGACTGCAATGCTTCTGACACCGTCAGCTATAATTTTAGAAAAGCCAACTATAATAGCATTATTGACTTCCTGTCGAATATCCACTGGACTGCAATTCTCGACAATGATGATGTCAACGTTGCAGTGCAGACCTTCTCCAATGTTATGAGTTATGCTATCAATCGCTATGTACCCAAAAGATGTGGCCTTCAATCTAAGCACCCAGCGTGGCACACTGCCGAGCTGAGACGGTTAAAAGCGACTAAAAGAGCCGCTCTGAAGAAGTACTCCAAGTTTGGGGGCTACGTGCTGCGACAACACTACGTTCATGTTAACCAAGTCTATAAAAAGACATCGAAGCGTTGCCATGCCGATTACTTGCGAAACGTGCAACGTAAGTTGAAGTCCGAACCTAAAACATTCTGGAAGCATGTAAACGAGCAAAGAAAGGAATCCGGGTTGCCTTCAACGATGAGCTATGGAGGACGTATGAGCTCTAGTTTACAGGAGATCGGCCAACTATTCTCTGAAAAGTTCGCGAGTGTTTTCTCCAACGAGAAACTGACACCGACCCAGGCTTCACGCGCGGCTCTCAATGTACCTCAATCATACCAGTCTTTGAACTCTATCAATATCGACAATAATATGGTACAACTGGCGATTAGCAAAATGAAGGCTTCAACCTCGGCTGGCCCAGATGGTATACCAACTATTATTCTAAAAAAATGCTCTGCCGGTCTAATTGAACCTCTTTGTCATCTGTTTCAATTGTCGCTATCAACCGGAGTATTTCCCGAACTCTGGAAATCCTCCTTCATGTTTCCAGTTCACAAAAAAGATGATAAAAAGGTAGTTGACAATTACCGTGGTATTACAACGCTAAGCGTCGTTCCTAAGCTGTTTGAAATGGCTGTGTTGGAACCCATCTCCAGCCACTGCAAACAGTATATCTCCGAGACTCAGCATAGATTTATGCCGAAACGTTCAACATCTACGAATCTTCTGTCGTTCACAAATATGTTACAGATGCTATGTCGGACGGCCTTCAAACTGACGTTATCTACACGGATCTTTCAGCTGCTTTTGACAAGATAAATCACGCTATTGCAGTGGCAAAATTGGATAGACTTGGCTTTGGTACTAATATTCTCCGTTGGATGCAATCGTATCTCAGTGATCGTCGTCTAGCAGTCAAGATAGGTGATTGTGTATCCGAAGAGTTCTTTGCTTCATCTGGTATTCCGCAAGGCAGCCATCTCGGTCCATTGATTTTTCTTCTGTATTTCAACGACGTTAACTCTTGTTTAGAAGGACCACGGTTGTCTTTCGCCGACGACCTCAAGTTATACCATAGAATACGGAATACTGATGATGCATCTTTCCTTCAACGCCAACTGGAAACCTTTGCGGAATGGTGCGAGATCAACCGAATGACCCTAAACCCCAAGAAATGTACGGTCATTACGTTCTCGAGGAAAAAACGCCAATTCGATTCAATTACTGTCTAGCTGAATCCACAATTGACAGAGCGAATTGCGGCAAAGATCTCGGAGTTTTTCTCGATGAACAAGTGACGTTTAAACAGCATATCAGCTATATTGTCGCAAAGGCATCACGCTGTTTGGGGTTCATAATGAGAATATCTAAGCACTTTTCAGATATTTACTGCTTGAAATCTCTCTACTGCTCACTCGTTCGATCAACTCTGGAATATTGTTCAGTTGTGTGGAATCCTCATTATCTCAACGGTGTCCATCGAATTGAGACAGTACAGCGCAGATTTGTTCGATTTGCCCTTCGTCGATTGCCTTGGAGCGACCCTCACCAGCTGCCAAGTTATGAAAGCCGGGGTTTGCTTATTGGACTCGATACATTGCAAGTGCGACGGGATCTATTCCGTGCTATGACGATTTCGGATATTTTGCAAGATCGAATTGACTGCCCCGAGCTTCTCAGTGCGATAAATATGAATGTTCGCCCTCGCGCCCTTCGCAATAATTTATTCCTCCGATTACCTCTTCGCCGGACTAACTATGGAGTAAACGGTGCAGTCATTGGTTTGCAGCGGACCTTCAACAGAGTGTCATCCGAGTTCGATCTTCACATTCCACGTAGCAGATTACATGTTGACTTTTTAAATAGATTAAGAAATTATCATTAGGACCACACTGTGTCTGTTGATATTAATTAATTATAAATAAGAAAAAGTTATAGTGAGAGATTCGAATACATAATACATAATAATACTTCAATGGTTGTGTGGAATGGTGAAAGATGCGCGAGCGCGAGAATTCAAGGAAACTGGAGCATGGCGACCCAAGATCGAGTAAACTGAAAATACATTCGGTCGTGATTCGGAGCGTCCAGATTGTTCGAGTACTGCAATGATGAGTGGAATTAAGCCGGAATACTTTTTCTAAAAATTGTTATTTTGACATTCCACCAAGGCACCCAAAAACAGTCGTTTTAGAAAATGTTAAAAACTTATTCCCGTTCTATTTTAAGCTAAGCTAATAAATAATTAAATATTGAAGCAATACTAAAATAACTTGAGAATTTGTATTGCGTTTCTATTGGCATTTTTGGCCCTATCTACCAATCAATCAACGAAGGTGGTGTTATTATTGCAGGCCGCGATCACATGATAATCCGATTCATTCTCACAGTAAGACATGCAACGCCACTTCCAACCAAAAATCCCCTTGTCCGATTCGAATAAAAATGTGTCTCATGCGAAGAGCAATGGCATCTTAAACTCGAATGTTCCGAAGCACTTTCCAGTCTCGAATGCTACTTGTTTCCAATAAATCTGTTGCCGTTGAATAAAAACAAAAAAAAAACACCTCGGTAAAGGTCGCACTCGATGATCTGCGCAGTTTCACACTGCCGGGGCTGGCCTCTTCGCACCCGAGCAAGCTGATCATCGCCGAACACTTTTCTTTCCTAATGGCTTTCCAACGAATGACTTACCGATATTGTATTCTTAACCGGAACCTTCAGACCACGTGATTCAAGTGGCAAAAGGTAACGAGAAGAGAACATAAAAACAACAACAACAGTTGAAACGCACAAGACAGCCGGGTTAATCCCCGGTGTGTGCTTGGTGTCCGTGTTCGATCGAATCTTCGAACTCTGGCGGAGAAGTAGGAGAAGAATCGTTTTCACCTTGATCGGTTCTTGATGAATTGCCATTTGAAACAAATTGTCATGGGCGGGCGGTGCCGATCGGTCGCGTGTGTGTGTCTGCTATTTTGCTGATGTAATTATATTTTGCCTACAAACAACATCTGACCGCAATCCCGGCAAGGCGAAGGCGATACTCATTTCTAAAATTTTAGAGCGGAAAAATGATGACAGCAACCGAAAACGACGTCAACCATCGCGGACTGGTTGCTCATCGTAACGAGCCATTAATGTACGTGAGCTTATATGAATGAATGCGACGTAGATAGACTGGGGTTTAGTCGGAGATGGTGGAAAATTGCAACTGAAAAAAATTACACAAAATTGGAAATTATCATTCGCCGGGGCATTATAGAAATGTTTTCCATACAATGCCCATTCTAACTACCCTTTGTGAGGGCTTCCGTGCATCCGAAGTGGGTAAAAGGGGCAACGAGAAGGATGCTCCAGCCACGTGATCTGTTCCGTGTAGGCTCCTCCTCTTCCGCCCCGGCGATTTAATCAATTATCCGTGGCGGCCGTGGTCGTGACATGGTCAATTACGCTGAAAAACGCTAGCTTTTGCCAACGATGCTAATTGCGAAGAGATTTGCGTTTTGTTTTTGTTTTTTTTTTGCATGAATTCTACATTTATTGCTAGAACGATATAGGGAATGATGCGGGATGTTTGGTTGAGCAGATTTCTTCATCTGATACTGGTTTTCTTAAATGTGTGCTTTAATCACCCAACCTACAAGATGATTTGAACAAAATATTATCGCAGACTTCGTAAGTGGTGACGATTTCTTCTGATAGTTTATGCATGTCAGAACCCTCGTCCGTGAGTAATCACAAATCCTAACTGAGATCAACCAACACCGGTTTAGGTCAGATTGTTCTCGCAATGCTGTTCCTTTTCTGTATGAACCTATTTTAATTTATGTGCATATTCCAGACAAACACGGTACCGTTTCCGTATGAGGGACCGACTGCGTGTTTGATATGACAAATCAGCTTTATTTGCTCATAACTGAGCAAGTCGTATTGATCAATCACCTTTGCCACCGATCACAGAGCGGACCGAGACCAGCGACGATCGACGATGACTCCCACTATGGGCTATAAAAAAAGGATAAAGTTTCATTGCGAATATGTCACCACGATCCGGGGTCGAGCAGAAAAGGCATTACTAGTGCGGAAAGATCTATTATAAAGATACCTCGTGGGTAGAGGGAAATCGTAAAACTGTCTATTGGAATGGCTTGTTTTATAAGATATTTTATGAATGATTTGATTTTAAAACCATAGTTCAATTAAAACTATCGCGATCTTTGGGTCCATGTTGATCAGGTACGGGGTTGAATTATTTCATGTGAATTTAATGATATGTAAAATGATGATGTACTAATCTTTCATTGATTTAAATTCAATTTTTTCACACGGCAGATTAACAGACACATAGGTCTTTTTTATATATTTGATATAAAACTAAATATTGTAAAAATAAAAAAAATAAAACAAAAAGCATTGAGTATCCACCGGAACTATTACATGTGCAGATCTTCTTTCTCGGCGGAGAAACATTTGTTTGCTTGCCTACTAAATCATGGAATAATGTTTTTACATTTCTTATAAAAAAAAAGTATAGAATTCGCTCAAACTTTCAAGATTTCTTCCGAGGCCCGGAGGGCCGAGTCTAATATACCAATCGACTCAGCTCGACGACTTGGGACAATGTCTGTGTGTGTATGTAACGGACAAATTCTCATTCGGAGGGCCGAGTCTTATATACCAATCGACTCAGCTCGACGATTTTGGACAATGTCTGTGTGTGTGTGTCTGTGTGCGTATGTAACGGACAAATTCTCATTCAGCAATGGCTGAACCGATCTTATCCAAACCAATTTTAAATGTAAGAACTAAAAAACAGTATGAACGCTATTAATTTGTTTTTGATTCTGATGTTTAGTTTCCAAGATATGAATGTTTGAATGCGTAAAAATGACGTTTTTTGCAGTTTTTTTGAATTATCTGCCGAAATTGAAAATACAGATTAACAATTTATATGCTTTTAGATAGCTTTAACGAATACCTTTCGAACAAGCTATAAATTGTTGAAATCGGACTATTATCAAAAGAGATATTCAACATTAAATACGGACGAAAGATTTTTATCATTTCCCATTGCCAGAAATATGATCAAAAACATGTGATCTATTATTAACGCCAAAACGGCTTATTTTAGGTCAATAGTATCTTCGGAGAATTTAATGGAGGCAATCTGTCCTTTCTTTTGGTATTGTGCTTTTGCTGATTAATCCCCCTATGAGTGAGATATTTTCACAAATTTTCTTGGAAGTGATTATATCGAAATGATGTCTTCAGCAAATTTTTAGCTCTTACTTTTGCGAACACCATACAACCCCGCCCCCCCCCCCCCCCCCAACACACCCTAAAAAAAATATTGGATTGAAGTTGATAATTTATTGATGCTGACTGATTTAATTCAACATTACAATAACAATTATCTGATTCGTAGATTGATAACCTGTTGTTGTAAACATCATGAGGATTTTTGATATATTGTCGGAATGGGGTCCTGATATGTAACTGATTTATTGGTCTTGATTTCACAGTTGTCTAATAGCATCAATATCAAATTCCTGTCTGAAAACATTCCAATAAAAAATTCCAGAGTTCTGTAATCAATCATAATCCTCAGATTTCTTTTCAAATTGAGCTCGCTTTTGTAGAGATGTACTGTAATAAGGGTCTTTATTTAATAGGAAGCGAAGTTAAAATTGATTTAATGTCTATGAAACATAGAACTGCTTACCAAAAAAAATGCATAACTTTCAACATTTGCTAAAAATGTTTTTGCCTTTCTCATTCACTCTAAAATTCGTCAAACTAATCCCGACCCGGAGGACCGAGTGTCATATGCCAATCGACTGAGTTCATCGAGATCGGAAAATGTATGTGTGTGTATGTATGTGTGTGTGTGTATGTGTGTATGCAGAAAAAAATGTGACCTCTGTTGCTTAGAGATGGCTAGACCGATTTGCACAAAGTTAGTCTCAAATGAAAGGTACAACCTTCCCATCGGCTGCTATTGAATTTTTTATTGATTGGACTTCCGGTTCCGGAGTTACGAGTTGAAGAGTGCAATCACACAGCAAATTCCCATATAAACTGAAATGAAAAATTTTCAAAATCAAATTTGTATTTTTGATGCCAAATGACTTTAAAATGCATGAAACATTGAGATGTTTGACAAAAATTGACTTTTTTGGACTTTGGTACATTTTTGCCTTTCTCATATAGAAAGGTTATGCAATCACTCTAAAAATCGTCAATCATACCGGCCCGGAGGGAGTATGCAGTGAGGGGTTGCTACTTTAAAATTAAAACTAGTTTAAAATTTCTTAACAAGTTGAAAATTTTCGGCAGGACCCCGACCTCCCGGATATTTCTCCATGATCCGCCGCTGGTTTTAAGCGATGTTTCAGTATCACATAGTATCTCAAGATCGTGGCTGTCGATCCATTGTGTGTATGTGCAAATCGTACTGAACATGTAATATTCATTTCCACCATTGTATTGAACATAACCAGCCATGGAATCGTAGTCTGGACAAATGAAACAAGCACAAACAGGATAACACATGACGATTTCCATTCGATTCTAGCAGGTTCTGATCGATTTTGATGAGCATTTGATTTTTGTTGTATGACCAATTATATGTATAGGTCAAATGTTTAAAAACAGTAATTTAAGGTCAAGATAGCATCATTTTGAAACCGCCAATTTCGGAGGGTTAGTATCTTCAATGAGTTTTACAAACGTTAAACAGCGCATCATCTGATACAATAATTTTGACGGTACATCGTCCAAGAAGTATTTATGGTGAATTTTCTCAGGTTAATATTCATGACTACAATAAAGTCTCAACAAATTCGCAAAAGACACGAACTCTGTTACTATTTTCTGAAAAATTAATTCTGCATAATTTTAAAACTTCAAAAATTACGGTTTTGGAATTATGCCGTTTGGACAGTATGATCGATTTTCACCAAACCGAATTTCTGGCCGCTGATTTCAAGTAAGTAGAAACAAAGTCGTTCTACACTCGTTCACAAGAAACTTCTTCGAATGCTGAATATCTATTATAATACATTGAAACCCCAATTTTATCAGCCAAATATGAACATATGTTTGATGGGCTCCAGCAGACGAACAAGACTGAATTCGAGTAAATCCTTTCTTGAGCATGTTTTCCTTATAATGAAGATGGAAATATGCAAAAATAAAAAGTTCATCATAATCAGAAATAGTTATCAGACTACATCAAGGGACGGGAAGAATATTTTAACAGCTTCAGTTTATTATAAAGAAGAAAAAATTGCCCGATTTAGTCAATGTCCCCATTTTGTCAGCCTAAAATACATCATGAGATTGATAAAAATGGGTGTTTATTGTATGTATTATTCACTGTGTTTCACATTAATAGGTACATTTCATTTTTGGGGATTTTTTTATTGCATCGAACTACAACAATTTTTAGGTAGTTTTCAAGGGGTTATTTTATAGACTTCTTCCAAAAGTTGGCGAACCTATTCCAATTCGTATACCAATTAATTGGTATACTTAAGGGTTTATATGTTGCAGATAGAGAAAATACTGAAATTATCAGCTTTTTTCCTACACAATATTACGAAAGCTTATTAAACAATTTTCCCTAATAAGTTTGCGAAAATTATAAACTATTTCAAATTTTTTAATAGTTTTATTTTTTATTTAACCGCGATTTTTTAATAAATAGTGACCATCGCTTCACAACGTAGTTTATTTTTCATGGCTTGCGGTGAGCACGATCTCTCGAATTGCTGAACTGAAAATTATGGAACAGAAATTAATTTTTAGTATTCTTTGCAGATTTAACTCGCTGCGCAGATAGCTCTGAATTAGACCCGCTGGTGCCCTAAGACGATTTCGCTAGATTTTCAAAGCACTGTGCACCCAGTGCATTAACGCAAGTGACGGAAGGTTATCGAAAAGTTTCGTGAAAATGAAAATTCCAGTAATGATCATGATTTTCTCAAACGGTTCGTTTTCGGGAGGTTTTTATTTGTTCTTTGGCATTAGGATTAGCGATAATAATTCAAATCAAGGATACTACTGGGAAGTCACCTTTAGAAAAAGTCGATGTCGAAGTAAAATTTGGAACTATGCACGCATGCACTTCAGAGATAGCGTGATATCAGGATCTGCGATTCCATTTCAACGCTTTTTTGTGAAAAGGGCGATACTTACAAATATAAACATAAGGTTTTTTTTTCATACATGCGAATGAGGGCTTTGAAACGCAACAAATTAACCTAAAAATTTGGATTCTACGATATTGCTTTCTTAAACTACAGCAAAAAATACAACGGGCGAAACTGTATTTTTGTTTGTTTATTTAAAGTTTCGCCCTCCACGCTCCATGCAAACAAACAGGGCGATACTTTTTTTGCTAGCAGTTTAGAGGCGAAACTGTTATTTTCGTATTTTTTTAGAATTATCAAGCTGATACCAGCTGTAAATAGTAACAATGATCGCTATTGAAAAAACGCGGACGAAATCAGTGGTGTAGAACGGTAGTTATTGCAAAAAAACGTAAGGGCGATATTTCAATGCTGATAGGTGGGACCGAAAAAGTAAACAATCGCCAAAGAGGCGATACTATCATTTTGTCAATTTTAATAGCAAAATCAAATTTTAATTTAATAATTTCAAATACTTTATGAAGTTTTGGGTTTCGGTTACTGAATCATGCAATCTACGATGTAAAAAACACAACAGTTCCTAAATAGGAAATAAAACCAAGTCTAGAAATATTCACTGTTGATTTTCTTTGAATGGTATCACTGCTAGTATCGCCCTTTTCAAGAAAAAGCGTTGATTTCTTAGTTCTCAGTCGCGTTGTAAATTTGAACTTAACTAAACTTCAAATCGATTCAAAAAAAAATTCGATTTTTTTGGCTCAGTACAATATATAATCCCTTTAGGAAAATTCAGTTTCAAATTCAGATATTTTATTAACAGAGCATTAACAATAATTCGTTGGTATGTCTATTTTATGGGCCATTTTTTCGCTTTCCCATTGATTTGGTTTGAGATTTCTAGCACCGATGTTGTCCTATGCTGATTTGAGCGATTCTCTGAGTCCTGCCACTATCCCATGTAGTATGTGTTATCAAAAGCATCGCGAAGCATCAAGCTCTAAAACGCAACATAGTATGAAGCTCTAAATGTTTTCAAACGATATAATATCCGACGAGAGTGATAAGAGTTATAAGAAATGTCTCATCACATTGTTAGGTGGATTAAAAGCGTTTTTGCACTTATTTTCATTGTTTTTGTAATGCCCAAAAGAAATTTAAAATAATTTAGTAAAACTAGTGAATAGGTACTTGAGTGGTCATTTCCCACTCTTTGTTCCAACCCTTGACCGGTATCACAACCCAACCAACATCAATTTCTGCCACGCAGAGATATTGATAATAATCATCATAACGAGCACTAACGAGACTAATGTTCGAAAGTGGTCGGCATACATTCGAGCCTATGGGGGTATGTAGAGGATGCATTTGAAGCTGAGCTGCGACAATAGCGAAGCTGTCAATTATTTCAACTGAGGGTGCTTCCTACTGCTAAACCGTATAAGTACGTATGTTTATCTGCAAGCATTTGCTGTGTCAGCTCATCGTACATCGAAGAGCCCGAGTCTGTACGTACGTTTGCGGCCCTATTTACGGTGTTGTGTTTTGTTTCTGATTTTCTCTGCTGCCTGACGGCAGTGCTCTGCACAATGAACCAATGCAGAACCATTTACACAAGTAACTAAATCAAACTCGATTTATTATACCGTGTTGGAAAATCACGCACTAATGTATGTTCAGTCGGTGGTGCCTAAATTATGCTGCGGGCGCAAATCCAGTGAAACAGTACAATTATCAATCCGATATACCGCAGAAGCTAAACACCGGTACACTGCCGCTTTCATCGGTGATTCGATTTGATACACCATTGAATGCAGTGAGGGTCGTGGGGTCTAATTTTGTTTACAGCGACCCTGATGGACACAGAACGAACCACTACAATTGTCCTGTCTGTTGCGGTTGAACAAACTCAATTCAGCGTATCTATGTAAGGTATAGACACTGCGATGCTACACGGTTAGTGTTCGGATTGGTTTGGTGTTTAGGAATGGTTTACGATTTACCACCAGCTAAGGTCATTATCAACCCACGGTAATTAGTACAGTTTTTCATTTGGATTGGTTTTGTATCGACGATAGGAGGATGATTTCAAAGTCAAATTTGTTGAGCATTCGGCCCTCCTATCGAACAAATGCTAATGAATTGAATGCTCCCATGATGGTATCCAAATTGGATTTAAGACCCAAACGCGTTTTTTACCCTGACAATTTTTTTTGCACCTAGCGAATCAGACTATACCCCATATTGCTAGTTAAGTTGAAGAGTTACTATTAAAAGAAGTGCTACCCCCAAAACCAATCCGAAAAAAATTAGGTATGGAATTTGGGTTTTGACTTCGTCTCATCAGAATCCGACACTAACTTAGTGACAGAACCAAGCTAGCATCGGATTGAAACTAAATCCATAAAACGAAAACACTATTTGTGTTTCTTAGCAAACCTGCGTGATGTCCCGTAATAAAAGGAGTTTAGCATTTTTAAGCATACATGTACAGTGTGAATCACGGTGTGTATATAAAACGACCTTTTAACAAAAAAAGCATCGCTGAATCTTTCGCTATTCGATAACAGACCTTTATAGCTTTCATTTAAGACTTGTTTGAACATAATCCACCGAGGGTCGACGAAAGTTTTTATTTTTTTCAATTCAATGAGGGTGGTTGTGAGTTATTACCATTAATACAAACCTATATCCAATAAAACGGTGCGGCTCCAACAATCAAACTAAGCCGGACTATTATTTCTACCTATTTTTCTATTGAAATAGCAAAACCTCTCCTGGGTTAGCAAAAATTTTCTATGGCCACCATCGGCGATACCATAAAGCATGTCTAAGTTGACTGTCTTATACTACCAGAAACCATAATCCGGTTCACTTTGATTTCAAATTATCGCACAGTGTAATCATTTTGGCATGTGCATTTTAGTAGGCTTGTTGCAATTATCTCCATCCAAAATTATCATTTCATCATAGGACAAACAAGCTTATATTCAAGATGAAGCCGAAAACATACGAAGAAAATCGTTGTAAAATTTGTGTTCTGTGACTTAAAAAAGGGAGTTTGAGGGTCATTTCCAAAAAAGTAAGACAAGTCATCAAAGAACAATACCTGCTAGATATTGACAGCAAAAACTTGTTTTATCCGACGCGCGTATGTTCATTTTGTCATATTGACCCTCAAAGGCGCCAATCAATTTTTTTTAATATTGTGAAAATTGTCTCATAGCTTCAATACATTACTGTGATAATTTTGAGATGTTTTTCGCAATGTTGTTTTAAAACAGTGGTATGTATTAAAGGGTTACCTATATTTTACACTATACGTGTTTTACTTAATTTTTTTTTCGAGAGTTGTCCTACTGGAGCTGTAGAGCTAGGTTCTCGGAAGGGCTCCCCGTCAGAATCACATACTACAATTTGCAGACGAGACAGGCAATGTCGCCCAATAAAACACTGCATTAGGCCAATTGCAGCGGGCCGTGATTCTGAATGTGATATTCATTGTACGGTTCAGGTATGTGCGGACGTAGGGACTCGCGATCGCATGTATCATCGCGAAGGGTTCGAGCATTTGTACGTTAACGTGTTCGATCGCGTGTGCGTTTGTATGTCGCGTGTGCTAACGTGTATGTAACCTCGCGTATATAAAATCTATTTTATAACCGTGTGCATTTCGCATATTCGCGTGTGTTCTTTGGATAATCGTGCGCGGACCGTGAATCTAATACTTTATATTTGGTGTACGGCTCAGATGCTAAATGAAAGTGAGATCTTCCATATCACGAGTTCCCGGCGATGTCGCCGTAGAGCGTGTGGTCTAGTGGATATGAGCTTTATTTTTTTGATTGGTCCAACTGAATGTATGGACCTAAATTACTAGAATGAAGGCTAAAGATTTCCGGACGTGACCGATTCATGATCGCGCGCGTTTGCGGATTCGCGTTCGTAACTTCGTAAGTACTAAAACGTTCACATAATTACCGGAGTGTTATCAAGTTTGCGCGATAGCGGGCATAGGTGTGCGTAGATGATCGCGAAGGGCTTAAGCGTTCGTATGTTGACGTGTTTGTCGCGTGTGCTCGCGTGTATGTGACTTCGCGTGTATAAATTCGATTTTGAAACCCTGCGGCCATTCATATATTCGCGGACCGTCATTCTGATATTTAGTTTGGTGTACGGATCACATTCTGACAGGGAGTGAGTTATCCCATATCACTAGAGTTCCCGGTCATGTCACCATGGAACGTTTTGTCTAGTGGATATGGGAGCAATTTTTTTTAATTCTTCAATTTTATTTATTTTTTTTTTAAGTTAACATGGACCTAGACTGTTGGTACCGAGGATAGAGACTTCCGGACGATTCCGATTCATGATGGCGCGAACGCGGGAGTTTGTAGATTAACGCTTGAGATCGCGTTGGTAAGTTTATGAGCGCTGAGACGTTAACCTTATCACCGGGGTATAATCATGCTTGCGAGTTGGTGGGCGTAGGTTGTTTGGAAAATCGCGAGGGGTTCTAACGTTTGTACGCTAACGTGATTTTCTAACATATTTGCGTGTGTTGTGTGTTCTTGAATGGTCGCGCGAACCGTGAGTCTGATATTAAATTTTCGGTGTGCGGCCAGAATTCTGGCAGAGAGTGGGATCCCTTATATCGATAAGCTTCCCGGTTATGTCGCCATGAGACGTGCCGCCGAATAGGTATGAGCATATTTGCCCAATTGGTACAGCTGAAGGCATGGACCCAGGCTTCTGGGATCAAGGGTAGACCTCCGGACGTGACCGATTCGTAATCGCGCGCGAGGGCATTTTTTTAGGTTCCCGCTTGAGACCGCGTTTGAGAATGTGTGAGTGTTAAGATGTTGGCTATCACCATCTTTGCTGACCCAGCTGAAGGCGAGAGTAGAATGGTAGTATAGGATTCGAAAAGAAGAGATAAAAGACAATATATGAGAGACGCAATAGATAAAACAGGTACAAGATACAGCTAAAGTTATGATCATAACATGAAAGACATACATTAGTACTTCAAACACTACTAATACTTGAATACCCAACCACCACACATAGCACATCCTTTCTCAATTATCTATTTGTTACTAGTTGATTGTTGTTTATGAGCGGGTGAATAGAAGAAAGATAAAGAACAGAAAAAAGGCTCCTATCAGCCCTCCCGGCCTCCTCGATACACCACTATCGAGGCGTATTGTAATCAACATCTTGAAGCGGGCTTCTTATATAAATAAAATCTTGCGTCATAATGATTGGTGGATTATTGACATAAGAACTAATTAACCTCTAGTAGTAGCACTTGGTGCAAATAGAAACCAAAAAGAGCGAAGGGTCCTTATATATAGATAATTCTATTTAGTCTATTGTGGCCTGATGATGTTTACAATACCGTCAATCCTTCTGCGAGAGGGATAAAGAAATAGATATTAATAGATAATAGAATAGATAATATAATAGATAACACAGAAATAGATATTACATGCATCTAAACTACTTTTAGGTGTTTGGTAATGTCAGGGCCGCAGAGAGAAAAAGCGGGCCCGGGGGGTCCAACATACGGGCCCCACCACTATGTATTGCCTGAGTACAAAAAAAGTTAATGTTTGAAATCCATTGGAGTTCACTAATATTACGTACACTCATGTTTTTTACGCGGATTTTGAAATTTACGCGGTTTTCATTTACGTGGATTTTGAAATTTACGCGGTTTTCATTTACACGGCCTGTATCCTCCGTGTAAAAAACCTGAGTGTATAGTACACTGAAATTTTTTATTCATGTACCAGTTTTTTGCTCTAGTTGTTTGTAATGCCAATGAAAGAAAAAACGTAGTTTTTTACACTTTGGGAGTTTTTAATACCTCTTCGACAGTTTTGGTGACTTTAAAAAGCGCTATTTTTGTAAATAGGCAAACTAACTATTAAAAGAAAGTACAAAAGAGATAAAAACAACAAAATCAACCAAATAAACAAATGAATGTCAATTGTCAAAAAATGTTTATTAAAAAAAACCAAAACGAAACCTATAAAAATTGATAAAAGAAAACAGGAAACTAGAAAAACATATTGCGAAGATTAAAGAAAGTAGGAAAATTTTAAGAATCAATGAAAATGAAAAAAAAAACTACCGAAAACTTTAATATAAAAATGCATAAAACTGAAAAACTCGATAAATCAAGAATAATAAAATTTATTTAACATTAAAAACAAGACATATTAAAAGCAATAGAAAAAGTAAATAAAACGTTAAGAATGCATAAAATTAGAAGAGTGTATATAAAAGACAAGAATAAAATAACCATAGAGAAATTAAAAAAATGGACGAACTGGAAAATTTTGAAAACTGGAAAAATGGAATGATGAAAAGACGAAAAAGTAAAGAAAATTGGAGGTATCGAACAAAAACGGAGCAAACAGACAAAATGGAAAACAAAAACTAGTAGAAAAAAGTCAACTATAGAACTATTGAAACACAAAAAATGAAGAAATAACAATAACGAATCAAATCTTAAGAAAAAGGTATAAAAATAAATAAAATTATATTAATTAAACAATGGGAAAAAATAAAATTGCGAAAAACGGAAAGCCAAAAACTAGAACATAAGGAACAAAATAGGAGAAAGATAAAACATTACACTATAAGACAAATTGGAATGAATTTGAATAAGTGAAATTGCTTTTGGAAATGCAAAAAAATAGAAAGAGGGAAATAGAAAAAAGCTATGATAAGAATAAATGTAGTAAATAGAGAAATTCTAAAAATTAGATGGAATGACAAAAGAAACAAATAAAAAAGGGTATTAAAATATGAAACAATAAGAAAAATAAAATAACGAAAGCAGAATTTTCTCGAAAAATTGCGAATAAAATGAAACAACAGAGAAAAAAACTATAAAATAAAGTAAGTGATAGTGATAGCAATAGAAAAAAAATCAAAAGTAAGTAACGTAAAAAGATGGATAAAATAAAAGTATGGAAATAGATAAAAAAGACAGAACCTCAAAATTGTAGAAATACAAATACAATCCACAACTTGAAAAATAGATCAATGAAATTTTAACAAAATAAAAAAAATCCAAGTTGGAAGAAAAAAATGGGAAAAAATGAGACACATGGATCAAATTTAAATAAGGGTTGTGGTTGGATTTTACGCTATGCTTGTTTCGAAAACATTCATAATCCTATAAAAACATGAATATTTTTTTATTTGTGTTGGTGTTTTAGCACAACTTAAAATATTTTACAAGAATGTTGTAACCGATTTTTAGTAAATAGCTCAAAAATAAAAATAAAATCGTTACGTTCAAAATGAAAAGATTTTGTATGCGGATTTAACTTGCTACATTAGTTAGCTAATCGTGTTAACTAGTTGATTTAGTTTGGTAGCAGAGTTGACATATAAAATTCAAACAAAACTATTAGCACTATACTCGTCATGAAAGGGGCTTGTTGTGTACGCAATTTGCTGTTATAATGAAAATGTTGATAAAAAGCCGTATTTGAAAGAATTGTAAAACGTATTTATTTTTCTCTATCCCCGGCCTCTTTGCAAGGGAGAATTGGTAGTCGAAAATCGCCAAAAAAGCTACGTCATTTTAGTACGACCCCTTGCAAAAATGTTTCAGTATCATCGCGTATCTGAATATGATTTTTTATGGATTTTGTAACAATGAACGGTAAACCAAATATATTAAATTTTAAATTGAAATTTTTGGATTAATTTCAAATTCTTTTGAAATATCAAGAGTTTTTGATGACTCATTTGACCAATTGAGCTCTCAAATAGAGGTAGGGTTACAGCCTCTAGTGGTACTTTGACCAGCAGAGTTGTACTGAGCAGGAAATAGACTTCAAGTGACACGTGGGTTTACGTTGAAATCAATTAGAATTTCGAATTAAAGTGATCACTCGACAGAATTTTGGAGCACTTCCATTGCTTTTTATTGTATAAAACGCTTACAAACAAATAAATATGCACTATTTTATTTCTTATGTAGCTCGCAACACTAGAGGAAAAATATCTTATTTTCTTCACATTCGCCGTAGAGTGTAATGTTTTGGCAAAACACTCCACCTTTCTGTGCCATTCACATTTTGTTGTATAATTTTGCATTTGTTAACAGTTTTGTTGATATAGTTGGGTGTAGTACTTCGTTTCCACGGATATTCACAAAGAATCTAAAAGCACCAGCTACTCTCGCTGTGAAGGATAACCCGAGCGAGCTTTGCTCTGCTCCTCAGTAAACAAACACGGGGTGTGAAATCACACTTCAATTTTTTCTAGAATCTTTGTGAGGAACATTGATCCATTGAAGCGAAGGTTCAATGGAGTAAAGTAAACCCAAATGGCACTTTTAAAATAATATTTGTCAACGCCAAAAGGGGCCCTCCTTAACAACTAGGGCCTGCAACCCGAGGATGATGTTTATGAGGACTGGGTGCGGGACGGTTTCTGGTAAAGAAAAGGGCAACGCAAAATTGCAAAATAATCCAATGGATTCTTCCGGGCGAATTCGGATTTACCTGAACGAAGAGACGGAGTTCGCCGAAAAAACGGTGTGGCAACCCTAAGCAGGGTTTTTTCTTTCAATAATTACTTTCGATACTAATCCAGCGCTTTCAAAGATTGGAAATTCAATAAATCAAAAAAATCAAATTCATATTGGGGAAATTTGAAGACAACCTCATGACTTCTAATCAAACCATTTTATGGTTTAACCTTAACAAGTCTGATCAGAATTTTGTTTCGAGTGCATTTTAACCTTAAGGTCATTCGCTTCTTCATTCAGGTTAGGAGTTTTCCTATAAAAAATCTCTATTCCTGTGAGAAAGGATTAGATTCGAACCCAGGTGAGCTGCGTACATGACATTCAATGTACAAATTCCGCTATGCCCAATCGAGTCTGACCTTATTTCGATGCGATAATTAGGTTGGTATAAACATATTTGATATCAAATATGCAGTAGTTTACAACTTTCGGTATTTTAGTTACCTCATACACAAGATATTAAATTTTTAATTGCATTCTCTAAAAAATTTTGTCGAGAAAGTATTTGTCAAAATTTTAGTTTCTGTCAAGAATCCGGGCCCCCTTCAGAACTCCGGGCCCGGGGGGAAATACCCCGGTCCCCCCCCCCCCTCTCGGCGGCCCTGGGTAATGTGGTTCACGTGGATTGGATTTCTTCAAAAACTACGTGTTTCAGTTTATTAAGTTGATTTAGTTGAGCATTAACTAGTGGCTGAACAGTATGTTTAAGAGAAGGTTCCATCCATAAGAGATTGTCATCTCTGTTTCTGAAAACAGCGAATCCGATTCGTTATAAACGAGTGTTACTCGCCATCTTCACGAGCCAGAGCGACAGAGCGATTTAAGAGATAAAAACACCCACCTTCAGTCTGATCATCTCTTATAGATGACAGTCTATCGATCCGAATCGAATGACTCGATCACTATGCTCAAGATGAAATGAGTCCCCGAACAACCGAACCAGCATGTTCCCCCATTTGAAAGTAAAACGTCCATATCAGCCGCCCGCCAAAACACTCGATCGAATGATTATTAGTCATGAGATTCAGAGGTCAATGAACCAGCACTCGCTCGGATCTCCCACTCTTATCGACCAAGCAAGAGTACGCGCCCATTAGGCTCAACACCCAAGCCCAGGGCACTATACGTGTTTTATTTAATTATTACAATAAGTGTAGAGATGCATTATTTATGTAGGGGAATGTGTTCGGTTGTCGGAACACTTTTGTTTTTGGCTCACAACATTACTCCAATTAAACAATATATGAGAATAAGCATACCAATAGAAAGCTAGAGGCCTTAGCTAATAACTTATCTAAGAATTTAATTTCATTTGTCAACTTCAAAAAAGTTATTAACAATTTAGTAAAATGATAACTGTTTACCATTTTGAAAAATGTGGTCGGTTGTCGGCACCCTAAAAAAAAATTACTAAAAATGGAAAAATATGAATAATGATCATCACGATTCAAAGGGAAAAGGAAACTTATTCAGTTCAATACCCATCAAGGGCATTATGAACATCATTCTTCATCAGAACCACAATATGTGTATGTGAAAAACTAGTGCGAATATTACGCACTGCTAATGCACAGACGGATTGCATTCACTGCCATTGAGTTAGTTTCAGGAACTCCAGTTTTTTATCAAAGCTTCAGACAGATCAGATAGAAGTCAGTCAAAACGGGAGGAGGACTCCAGGGTAACCACGAGTCCCCCCGCCCCACCAAATTATCTGGTCGTGACAATCAGAGCCGTCATAAAACCACTCGGGGCCCCTGGGCACAACTGATTTAAGGGGCCACTATAATTGAACAGGCATATACTGCTGTAGAGTAGGATGATAAAAAAATCATCGCCAGCATCAGGGAGCCATATATGCCACCTTGAAGGCATATAGGTAGGCTGTAGGTATCAAAATATATCGCGAAAAAATTTTAGACTTTCATCACTATAGGTGGCCTTGTAAAATTCCAGGTACCGTCGAAAAACAGAAGATGATGTTGATAGATCTTAAAAAGATATTAGCATCTCTGACCAATCTTACTGAAAGTGACAAAGAGCATCACATACTATATGCGGTTATGGGAGTTCGAACTCAGGTGAGCTGCGCACAGTGTAATGGACTTACCAGCTGCGCTATTCCCACCTCATATGATATAATCTGATCTTCATAGTTGTAAGACGTTGTTTGGGGCTGACGAGTGCCTCCGTCAATAATGAGGAATGATTTAGTAAGGAGAGTTAAACGTCAACTCTACAATGTCGACGATTCATTCAATCATTATCCTGACACTATGACAAACTAAGAAAAATATTTAGCAATATGCCAATCAAATTTAACTTGTTAATAGATGACGACTACATGATTTACAAAAGTTACATTCATTCGTACAAAGTTGTTCTCAATTTCTTACTGTTCCTGATACGATGCAGTTTAAAAAAGTCAATTTCCAACTTGAAAAAAGCCACACTTGTTCAATCATAATTCAACTACATTTACAGATGATAATATTGAATATTACAGCCATTGAAATCAATCGATATTATGTCGAATCTAAGTGCGCGATTCGAGGTTCATTCTTTTTAGATATTCATATTTTTCACTGCAGGATTCTTTGAAATAGTGTCTCTTCATACACAAATTGCCGGTGAGGTAGATTTTTGTTATATATTTTAACAGAAGTTTTGTGCTTTCTTTTATAGTGAACGGTTCGGAGAGGCGAAGATAGCAAACAAATACAAACAGAAATGTAACCATCTACCAACGAAGCTCATCAAATGCGCAAAGCAAATGCTATTTCACTTTGACTGCAAAATTATACAAAATATAAACCCAAACATAAATGAATTAAAATTTAAGTTACAAAAAAATTCATTTCAATACTGGTAATGTAAAACATTCGAAATAGGAAACACATCGAATGCACGTGACCGTGAGGCACACGTTCTCGACTACTGATTCCTGATTCTGACGGCCTAAAATATTTTTGATAAGTGTCGTACAAAAATAACATAGTTGATTCTGTACCAGACTACGACGGCATAGTGGAAAATGTCTAATCTGGCCGCGAAAGTATCGTGAAATCTCAAGAAGTCCAGGAGGAGAATTAAACTGGATTTCTGGTTTTAAGATAGCTGCAAAAAAATCAAATAGACTATTGTAACCCACTGTTGTTTATAGCATTGAATTTCTAGTTTTAAAATAGCTGTAAATTTTGTAATTTTTTTTTTTTTTTTTTTTTTTTTTTTCTGGTAACACTGTTCGAGATAAGTTGCAATTTTGGACTCCGCGATTGATTCTCGTTTTTCCGTTTGTTTTACGTGTTTCCGGCGTCCGTTTTCTCTTCAGGTGGTTAAACCGTGTCCGGGACGCGTGTGGCGAATGGAGTTCGGCTTCTGCTCGGTCCCACAGTTGGGGAAAGTGCCGTTTTTCAGAAGCTGGTTCCGGTGAATTCAGTTACGTCGGTCTGCCGCGTCTCTCGCTTTTGTCTGTGTTGGTGTCACATCATTACAATGCAGCAAAAGTTCACGTTTGACCGTCGGGATTGGTAGTGTGTGTAAAGCTAAATTTGCTGCTTTAGTGTCGTGCGTGTGTACAGTGTGTTTCGTAGTGGATCGGTATCACTTCTGGTTCTTGTAATCAACAGGAGTGCACCAATTAAAATGAAATGATCGGGTGTGTTTTTACATACAACATTCGAATAAAATTAATCGTATCGGAAGGTTTTATTAGCGACCAGCTACACGCAGAGCACACATACCACTCCATGGATGAAACTGGAACAGGAGTTGGAAGAAAGGCAACATTCAACACATGAAAAGAGTGAGTTCGTTCCGACATATATGTGTATATGTACTATTTTTTCTATTCGCTTGCGTGAGTGCGTTCTCATGGCTGAGTTTATTTTTCATTCCACTAGAAAACACGAGAATGTAGGTATGTTTGGTTCCAGAAATGTGTGAAGGACAAATGAAGTATGCAATATTAATGCGAGATTGAGATTAAAGCAATATTTACACTTATCCGATCCGTTTCAGTGGCGTTTCGGTGCCGTGCGCGGGCACCGGTATTCTTTCATGCGGGCTGGATGCGAGCATTCACACTTCTCCAGTACGACATCGTGCCGGACAGGTGTGAGTGCTCGCATTTGAATTGTGTTGGGGAGTATGGGTGTCCGTGCGCCGTGCTGGGCCGTCGCTGGGTCGGGTCGGAGGGGGTGGGGGTGAATTTGGCTTTAACCGGGTGGAATTTGTGAAGAAACGCCAAATAACGCGCACTCCTATTTTGCATGCATGCGTGTCCATAACCATTGCAACTGTGTCGGTGTCCTAGACGTCAAAAAAACTGAATGGTTGAGTTTATTATTGACTGAGTCGGGTAAACTTATTGAGGAGCAATGTGATATATTCAGGTGTGGCCAAGATGGTCTTTTGGTATTCGTGGGATGAACTGTACATGAGCGGTGTGAGTGATCTCAGAATGGATCGGCTTGCTTTCGTCATACCGTTCGTTCCGCTCCCATTGAGTTGTGTGAGCACTGTGACGTCGACCCGTTGTGCTTCTGGATTGTTCACATATTTTTGGTTGCCAACATTTGCAGGCCGTGTGTTCAGCCACTCCTGTATATGCCACATTGATTGAGGTGGACCTGGGTGCGTTTGGCAGACTCTTTGTTTACTCTTCCGCTAGCAACTCGGTCGCATTTGTGTTAATTTTTGACGAAGCCTTACAAAAGTTGTGTTGTACAGAGAATACAGTGTTAGTGAGTTCCGATGGCGATTTGTAAACGATTGACATGTAAAAGCGAGCGAGGCGTACGGCAGAACTACTCGGGTACGCTCGGTCCATGTCTGTGTGCGTTTTTAATTTTCTTACAGGTACTGTGTATGCGACAAAAGTAGAAATGTGACGGCAACGAACGTGCCATGGTGATTGAACGAGTGTAAATAAACGAGTGAGTGTGGGAGTGTGCCTAAATATCTCGCGTGTTTTTTGTGAACGGCCGATAGGCGTGCTGTCGGAGTTCGCTTTGGGGGGGAATTCCAGACAGGCGCTTGGTATTTTCGGAGACGTCTGCCCGCTGGGTTTCGCGATGTTCGCGAGGTTGGGGTGTGGGGTTTCGTGTCAGTTAACGGATGTCAGCTAGTCGTTTTCCTCGATTTTCCCAAGGCTAATAATCGATTATTGATTTTCGAGTATTCTAATGATTAATCGATTATCTGCGTTAATTGAGTACAGAACGCATGACTACTTGTGTTGCCTTATGTATTTTCTTTGGAATGGTTTCTGCGGATATGATCTTCTATACATGCTCTTTGCGGACTTGCGGCCGGAGGGAGTTTGGTGCGCTTTGACGGTATTTTTGTCTGCTGTTTTTAGCGCTTCGCTAGCCTGTGTGTAACGAACCGAAATGGATCATTACCGGAATGTGAACTTGTCGTTTTCGGGACAGTGTGGTGTTTGGTATCATGTGTGCTAGTTGACTTTGTTGCCAAGCCGAGGTGCGCGAAATAAAACTTTATGAATGCTAAAAGATCAATAGAGATTAAGTATACAGTAGTTAAATCAATCGCGCGCGGAATTGATTGCTCCGAATCGACATTGTATTATTTACTTAGAATCGGTATTTTATTGAACTATTGTCTTAGAAATAACACAGTTTTTCATACTACGTTTTTGAAGTTCAATATTAGTAAAAGTCACTTTTGCTACGAAACCATTATACATGTGCAATTCCAACTATCTATAAGAATACTACAATAAAGTAACTCACGCACAAATACCTGTTGCATATGGTTTCCAATTTATTTCAAACGATCGGCGGGTAAAGTTAGCACCGATACAGCAGAAACCACCAAAAATTCGTCGCGTGATAAAAAAGGGGATGAAACCGATTTATTAAAATATCCATAGTCGGCTATCAGGAGTTCAAGTTGCTTATTCGGCCTACCGTACTAATACAACAAATGATAAATTCCCCAAATTCTCGGCAGCCGGCTGACCAGAGCAATTATTGCATGATAACGCTATTAGCACACTTACTAACAAATCTTCCCTTCCCGTGATACATGTGGAGATGCAAAGGATTCCTCGGTCTCTGGTAGCAACATGTATCGGACTAACATTCCTTCCTTCCCCGGAAGATCTGCATACGGACGTGGCCGGTGTCGGTATTGATTAGCATGCAGGGATTAATATCGATTGCACAATGTGATTCATAATGTTATTCCCCAGCATGTTGTTCCAATGAACATTTTGCAATCTAAATTGGTTCTGGTCAATCACGGAGTAGCAACCACGGGCGATCTCTTATGCTTATGCTTATGCTTTAAATTGGCTGACAGTTTTAGATATCACAGCCGGAGGAAAACAAACCTCCAATTAGTGTGTGTGAAATGACTTGCATAGAACTCTATTGTTTATACCCTACCATTTCGGTACGGTACCGTGTCTCCTTAGTTAACCGGATCGTCATGTGCAACTCGCCCAGGTTAAAATGCAGCTTCAGTGCACCTTTCAGCCCGTTCACAGTCCTGATATCATCCTGGTCTATACACATAATCACTGTCTAAGGGCTTAAGGCTTTAACTTCTGCCTTTTCACCCAGTGATGTGGTAAAAATCTCTTGTATAATTGAGCTGTTAATCGTGGGGTCCTCCTTCAACTCGAGTATATGTATGTAATTGTGTATATGTGTGTATGTATGTATACATGTATTACAATGCGTATATGTATGTAGGTATTTGTATATGTATGTGTGTATGAATGTATGTGTATATTTTTTATGTATACATGTGTGTATCTATGTATGTTTACATTCGTATTGATTTACATGTCGTTTAAATTTCATTATTTTTTTGGTTTGTGTGTGTGTATGTGTATATGTGTGTATATGTACATATAAATGTTCAAAAAATGGTTGCATTATACACGGGATTGTTTTGTAGTGCACATATATATTCTATTAATGTGAAAAACTGATACTTCTGGATAGAAGTCAGATCTTCCTCCAATTACAGCCCCTTGGAGATCTCCAATGGAACAACTTACACAAGTTCAACAGGCAGTGACACCAGACTAAGAGAAACAAAAGGCTGAAGAAAACACGGAGTCTATCGGTTCTTTTTTATTATTTCCCCTTTTCTTTCTTAAATAAGCAGGAATTCAAGACATGTGGATGAGAGTCAAAGGAGACATAAATGGGAGATAGAAATGAAGGTAGAAAACTACAAAAATGGTAAGTTTTTTAGTACACATGTTTTATGTTATATATACAAATTGAACCAATATACTAAATACGCGTCGATTTCCTGCTTAAATGGAATCGAAAGTCTTACTGTAATGTTACAATCCAATTGATACAAACATTACAGTAAGGCGGGGCTAGTTGATGGAACGATGACCTCGGAACATGTCTGGCACTGTACACGAAATGGGTCATCGGAAAGTCAATTGAGCTAACACCTTTCTAAATCCGTGAACCAAGTTATTTGCATGAATGTTTAAATACATGCAAACATCTTTTTTCTGTAAATCACTACCAGCTAGTGGGAGATAGGATGGTTAACACACACACACACACACAAAATAGCTGTAAATTTTCCTCTTTTATAAAAAATATTTCAACATTGTAACCTCCTAGTTTTAAAATATCCAAAATGTAAAAGCAAACGATTTTGGCACCGCCAAGTTAACGCATTTGTGCCTATCAAAAAAGTCCAGGAGTCATTTTTAGAGGTTTTCATGAAGATTTGTCCATTCACAATCCCTGATGTGATGAAGAAATTAAAATTTTCCACATGCCAAACAAGGACTGTGTACCGAATTTTGACATCTTCTTCTTCCACTTTCTGTACAGCTTTCTTGTGCAAATTTTGCCACCTTGTTAACCCTCCTGGTGCCTTTAGAACTTTATAAACATATTGTAGAAAAGATTTCATTGAAGCGAGTAAAGGCGCTATAATCTAGGCTCATTAGCCAGGGTAGGACTAAATACCTCTGTCCCATTCCAGGAGCTTAGGACCAAAGGAGTTACATTAACCTTTTTAGCCAAATCACTCCCAACGATATATCAAATACCCATCAAATTGAAACGGTCGGTACGGTTGTCCCCGTTTCTTCCTTATTCAAGGTTCAAAATGATTCGTTGATTGAATTCTTCATTAAATGAATAGTTTGATTGCCGTATAATTTGGAATCATCTTCATTCTGTACGCTGCACAGTTGGCCTGGCCGTTTTAATAATTGTGTCACATACCATATGTTCCACAAACATTAATACTAACAAGAAAAATTGTACGTGAAAGTTTGCAATTTTCCAGGATTCCTACATGTATTGGCTGTGTATGTGTAGACTAGACTAAACTAGCATTATAGAAAATCATTCATTGTTTTTGCTCAAAATGAACAAGCATTATCAATGAGTTAATATTGTTCATATACTCTTGCAGAATACGTTTAGAGAAGTTAGAGTGGTTAAACCGGTGTTTATGTTCTGTTTTTATTCAATTTTCCCTTAAGGGGTTACACATTTTTGTCATGATGAAAAAATCGAATTTTTGTAAATTAGATATTCTCAAACTCAAAATTTTCTCAAAACTCAAAATTTTCTCAAAATTTGATTAAGATCGGAATACCAAAACTTGAGTTACACCGATTCATAGACCGCTACCCATTGACCACTCGTAGGCGGTGCGTAGTGTTTGATACGCCAGACCGGTGACTCGCTGCAGCGACATTGAAACTCGATTATCTCGGAATTGTATTTTGTTGAGAAGTTCATTCGCGGCGACCACGATATCTCAGGAATTAATTAATCGATCAATCTGAAATTTTCACTGGTTGTTCCTTATTTTATCATCTACTCTTAGTAAGAAATTAATTTCACTGGAATGACCACATCTATTTTTACCATTTTTTTGTTAACCATTTTTGTTAACGACCTATTGAGTCAATTTGTTCCGACAGCATGAAGTAACAAGTTACTTTACGCTTGTTCGGACATGCCGTAGACTCAGGTGATTCGCATTTCTAATGCCAAAAGACCCTGACCCCTACGGTAGCAGACAAAAGGTTAAGTCGCCGGTGAGCTCTAAGCTTGCATATATGATCCTTCCACGCTTTTCTAAACTTTCTCCTTTCAACACCTTGCTCTCCCTTGAGTACTATGGCTCTAAATATTGAAAAATATACTTCACCTTCCAGTCCCTTGCTAATTAAATGCCGAAAAAACTGTTGACAAAATGACCACATCATTTTTTCCAATCGGAAAACTCAATTTGTGCTGCGTGTGAAAAATAAGTTGGGCAATAATGGGTTAAATCAAAATGTTGGATTGACGTTTGAATTGGTCCAATACCATCCTGATCATGTAGTGCCTCGTTCCCTATCGCTACCATCACTCCGGTTGATTGAATGTTGCTCTCTAAAAATCACATGGGATAAGGTGCAATGTGTGAATCCGAGCAACTGATCCATTGTTACCCCGCACGCTAAAGAGTTATAAACAATTAAGTGTTACTATTTTTGGAACTATGATTCTATATTCATCCTAAGTTGGGGGCCCCCAAAAGCCTGGGGCCCCTGGCCTTGGCCCAGTGTGCCCATGCGTAAAGACGGTACTGGTGACAATCTGGTATATACGGTGCTACCTAGCGGTGAAAACACGACCAGGTGGGCTTTCTTCATGTAAATGTTAAATGCTAAACCGGAATTCGCCTTCCTGGTTTTCAGAATGGTGCCAAAGATCGATCTCTGGTATCTATTCGTAAAGCCCGTTCCAAAATACCCATATTGATTAGGTTATTGAGAGCATTTGCCACAAAAAATTGGGTGCCGACCACCGATTTTAGTAACCTTTTTGAAAACTGATCAAAATAAAACTTGTGGCGAACATTTCGGCGCCATTCAACGTTGAATCACAAAATAGAAAAAAATTAACATCGTAAATATTCAATGCGCATACTTTTTCGATCGATTTACTTCTTTCTGTAACACTAAGCAAATCATCAAAAAAACTTTTGAGTAGAGTTTCACTTGTTCAAAAAATATATTGGTTGTAGAACAGAACATTCGAGTCTGCTTCAAAAATGAGCACAAAAATATCGCGCTAATATATAACACAAATAATATTTATCAGAATGTCCTTATCTGGTTTCTGTCAAAACCTACATAGGGGTGCCGGCAACCGACGACTTTCCCCTATAATATGGACAAGTTGCAAGTGATTTTTACAACAAAAAGGGTTTTCTTCAAACCTAAATATCTTCAAGCATTGTAGTTCGATTTTCAATCTATCAATTCCATTTGAAAGATCAACGATGGGTTAGTTATGGAGAAGCAATAAATTTATTTATTTTTTAAAAGAGCTGTGTTTTTTAAACAAAGTTGTTCAATAATTTTCAATGTTCGTAATGAGGGGAATTGCAATCTAGAAGTGCGAGAAGATTGTGAGAATTCTACAGGACAGTGGGCAGAATGCTATTTTCGACGCTCAAATTCTCCAGCACCCTGTGTATGTATCCTAAAAAATTTGTGTCTTCGGAAAAGTATCTTGGATGAAAATGAGCATTATTTTGACAACTGACTGATAAACGTTTCTTGCAAAGAATAAGCACAGCCTTATGACTGAACTACAATTCGAAAACAAGAAAATATTTGCATATATTTTAGTTTACTCAAAAATTCTCTAGCGAAGTAGGAACTATTTAACTTGATTTATATTTTTTTCCTCATTTCATTTGTCTACAAAAGGCCCACCTTGCCTCACTTTTTTCTCTTCGTGGTTATAAAGTTAAAACGTTTTACTAGTCACAAACAAAATTCCAACTGCCGCTTCGTGGGTTGTTACAAATTTTGTGGAACATATTTTTTTAATATTTTTGATGAAAACAACCTTAAAATGTCATGATAACAGTTATCACTCTTTGAAGCATTTTTATTATTGTATATTTTCGAAGATTTAGGAATAAAACATTTATTTCTAGACATATTTTTCATAAACAAATGTAAAAATTCATTTTCTCGAGTATTTTTTAAATGTCATGTAGCGCCATCTACATAGGTTATAAAGTATAAATGTCTTCAGTACATGTGTTAGAAATATCAAAACAAACAACTTTGCCGAAGAAAGTTTTTTGATAGAACACCTCTATCAAAAGATAGATTCTGATCTAGATCAGTTTCTACTTATCTAGATTAAAACCAAAGTTGACAAAATAATGATGATTTCCATCTAAGATGCTTTGCTAAAGACACTAATCCTCCGGGATATATACCCAGGGCGGTAGAGGTTTTGAGCGTCGAAAGCTTGCCCCACTGTACGACGTCTGAATTTGATAAAATCATGAATAAAATTGAATTTGCATATTTTTTCTTTCATCTCATTTCATTTCACATATGATTAAAAATCCTTGAAACATTTTTGAAGTCGTAAATTGAAAATCCAAACCTTAAAAATAAGGTTCCATTTTTAGCACGGTTCCGGTTTTGGCAACTAAAAAAGTAAAAATTTTGCTGAAAACGGAATCCTACTATAGTATGAAACATAATAATCATTTTCTCGGTTAACTGGTCTTCATGTAGAGTTGTTCGAACAAATGCATATATGTACCGCGATCATGCAGAACATAAAAAAAGCAAACCATTACGATTTCTTTGTCCAGTACATTCATGAAATCAAATAAATTGCCTATTTTCAAATTTGTTCGTAACTGTCAACAATAAAATTACAGAACAGTAAACGATTCGATATTTTCAATCTCTTGTAACGCACAATGCGAGAAACGATAGACGCAACAAGTGTCCAAATAGCCGTCGAAATTTCAAACGTTTTCTTTTGCTGCACCTGCAAGTACTTACCACCGTGCCTCCATTAACGGGCGAACGGGTAAATTTTCACATTCAATGTCATAACACCATTTCATGGAATATTTTTATTTTTTACTTTTTTTCGATTGATGCATCGTTAAACACCGTACGGTGGCATTGGGACACCCATTTCGAAGGCCCCACAAACCGACAAAAAATAACAGAACCGGTATATGCAAAAAAATTGAAGCGCAATAGAATCACCCACCGCCAGTCCACAATATTCACCGCAGCGCACTACAACGTCATCACGTCGAACGCCGCGCCACGACAGGCAGATTGCGTCTGCCACGAACGAGGTATGCAATGTTTTTCCTCTCTGCGTGCCGGTGCATTTTCTCGTGGAGATGTATCACCTGCTTTGGGTAGACCGATACCGGAGCTCAGAACGGACGGGCGGAATGTAATGGAAACGGTCGTAGGTACATACAATAAATAGGCACATGCATCAAATTATGTACAGCGCCGCTAGTCGCATCGAATCGAACCTCGACGAGTGTCGTCAGCTGTAAATTGCGACGATCAGCGGCGTCTCGTGAAAATGTAGGTACCTACATACATTTATTTAGCTTCGAAGTAATGTTTTGACTGCGGTTTCGAGATCTCATCCTCCGCCCACCTTGTAACGGTAGGAGATTGCTCACACTGGACAGCTCAGCGAGTGAATAAGTGCGCGCAGCTTAACGTGGAAACCCGCAAATTAAGCGGTCACTATTAAAAATAAAATGTGATTTTTGGTTTTGCGATTCGGCAAGTGCACTTAATCATTGCGCAAAGAAGGTGTATGATTGGTAGGCTGTTTGTGTCCTTCGGGGTGCTGATTCATAAACGATTAATTTAAACACCACTGGAGGCACAGAGAACAGACGACTGTTTCGTGCATTTAAGTTATGTGAAAATCAACGGCCGAAGGTAATTAGAATATCGCTTCCATGTTCGTAAATCAGTTTGACCGGATTGACATACACGCTCAACAGACTCTATTCTACCTATGAGTAACGCAACGCAATGGGTAATTGCAATCAGATAATTTATGTTGTACCTGCCGTTGGGTTGTTTAGCAAAACATTCAAAATTCAACCAAATTTGCACTTGTGGCGGTGTAGATCCAGGAAGCGAATGGGACAACGTTCCGCATCTCAGCTACGTACGTCAACCGTGCGTAATTTGACAAACTTTGAGGATATTACCAGTTTGAATGCTGGAGGATCCGTAAACTGTACGAAGAGTGCACAAAACGTTACGTAAACTTCAATCATTGGGGAGCGAAATGCACAGCTCGTAAGTGAAGAATTATTTTGTCCAGTTATTGATAACACCGCTCAAACACTAAGAACAACGGCCTAAGATTGATCAATCTCGGAGCAGTCAAAGGTAAATATGAATATCTATAGCAACTACATAGCACGAAACAATATTTTTTTTCTTTTTTTTTTTAATTTTTTATTAATTGCCCACCACACTCCCCCACACCAAAGAACTCATACAAGAGCCCCCTAGTAGTGGACGCAACTTGTCTCAGCCCATGAACAATGGCAACAAAAACAAATAAAACAAACTGAGCTGAGACAGACATTTATTGATGTGCAATTAGGTTAAGATAATTAACTAAGGTGGAATCCCAGTGGAAATAGATTTCC
The DNA here is from genome assembly GCF_030247195.1 of Topomyia yanbarensis. Classification (NCBI taxonomy): domain Eukaryota; kingdom Metazoa; phylum Arthropoda; class Insecta; order Diptera; family Culicidae; genus Topomyia; species Topomyia yanbarensis. Next base: position 25,115,898 of record NC_080671.1, read on the forward strand.
TGTTAAGGGATCCACATTATAAATTAAATTAAAGTTAAATACTGCTGACGGATGTTTACTTTAAATTACAAAATAATATCATTAATTAAATATTTCGTTAAGCCTATGTTTAAAGTACTGTTTCAATCTAGCCTTGAAGATGGTACGATTGTCGATTCTCTGCATGTCAAGTGGAAGTGCATTAAATTTAGTAGGGCCAATAAAAAGAATGCGCTTTTGGCCAAGGTTTGTGGCTGCTCGAATGCGTTGCAAGTTACTATTTTGACGTGTTGAACGAGAATGTGTTAAAGTTGTAAAATGTATATTATGCTGCGCGATGGAGTTATGTAGATTGTCGTGTATGAATAATAGTGTTTGTACGTCACATAAGTGGGCTATGGGTAAAATATTGTGGGCACTTTCAGAGTATAACAACCAAGTCGAATATAAAAGTGGTTTATTAAATATAATTTTCAGGGATCTGTTTTGTAGTGTTTGTAGCTTTTTAAGGTGAGAGCTCGCTGCTCGCCCCCATACCGATACTAAGTAGTTAAGTTGTGAATGAATGTATGCAAAGTAGTAGTTCAACAGAGCTCGCTGGGGAACAAACGCTTTAACTCTCCACAAAATACCACAAGAGGATGCCACACGCTTTTCGACAAATTTTATATGGTGTGTCCAGGATAACGTAGGATCTAAGTGTATACCCAAATATTTGAAACAGTCCACATTTTCAATTGTACAATCTCTAAGTTTGGGATGATGATGTGTTGGTAAAGTTTTCCGTATGGATCGGAAGATCATGTACTTAGTTTTGGAAAGGTTTAGTGATAATAAATTTGCCTTGAAATATTGGTCGAGAACACTTAGATCGTTATCAATCGAGTTAATAATAGTATTGACATCATTGTTGGGATAAAACAGAGCTGTGTCATCAGCAAACAGTCTAGGCGTTCCGGTAAGCCGCAAGTTACCTAAGTCATTAATATACAACAGAAATAACAAAGGTCCTATATTACTACCTTGAGGGACACCGATTCCAATGGAAGCAAGGCTACTACGTTCACCATCCACAGATACAAATTGCTTTCTATTCGTCAGGTAACTATGAATAACAGAATGAGCAATGCCCCTGATACCGTAACATTCAAGCTTGGCCAGCAGTATTGTGTGGTCCAAAGTGTCAAATGCTTTTTTAAGGTCTAGGAATAGAGCACCAACAATGTTTTTACGATCCACTTCGCTCATTATTAGATCAACTAATTCAATTATAGCAGTTTGGGTGCTAGAGCCTTGTCTAAACCCATACTGAAATCTATAGAGGACGCTGTGTTTGTTAAAAAATTCTAATAATCTAGCAACAAATAGTTTTTCGAGGATTTTGTTGAAAACGGACAGTGTAGATATAGGACGATAATTATTACAATCACAACAGTTACCTGATTTAAAAACAGGGATGACTTTAGCCACTTTGAGACAGTCAGGGTAATAACCAGATTGAACAATTATGTTGAAACATTGAGAAAGGATTCTAGACAAAGCGCAAGAATTTTCTTTTAACATATTGACAGGAATGTTATCAGGGCCACTACTCTTCTTATTATCTAGGCTATGTATCAGCATAATTACTTCGTTTGTTGATGAAGGACGCAAAAATATTGACTCACGGACGCGACGAACATTACTTAAAGGACACATGTTTAAGGTGGTGGGGATATCATTTGACAGTTTTTGCCATATACTACAAAAGAAGACATTAAAAGTCTCACAGACTTCTGCATTATTGTTGATTTTTTTACCATCGACAATTAGATTTATCTGGTCGCTTTTCTTTGCTAAACCAAAAGTGCTTTTTAGGTTTTTCCATAGTTTTGAATGTGGTGTGTTAGTAAGAAGGTTCTCATAGAAAGATTTTTTTACCCGTCGTTTTGTGGCATCTACCTTTTTGGATACATGCAATAGCATTTGCTTTAGATGTTGATCCGCGGGATTACTTTTGAGACGTTGAAGGTAATTGCTCTTTATTTTTACTAGAGTCCATAAATCCAAAGTCATCCAGGGACAGTGAGTGCCTTTCACTTTAACTGTTTTAGTTATTGTTTTCGTATGACGTTGAAGTAATGAGTTGTATGTGGATGCGATAGATTGAATAGTAGATTCCGCGTCGACAATGACCACTGTGGGCACCACAATATTCAAATGATTTTATATTTATTTGTTGTAAGTATATAAGAGACACATGGCTCCGTTAAGCTCGCGCATAGAATCGTGTCAAATAAACTACTCAACAAAATTGAGAGAGAGAGAGAGAGAGCACAATTACCAATAAGAATCGAAGCACGAAAGGCTATGCGAGAGCTCAAAAACAGCAAGGCAGTTGAGGGATTCCACGAAAAACCGGCCGATCGCAAAACATGACCATCGTCGATTCGAACGAAACTTTACATTTGTGTTCGGTTTATCAATCTCCATGATTTTCTCTGGCAATTGCAAAATTCTAATACAACGGCAATTTTTCAAAAGGGCGTAGACGTTTCAACGCGCAATAATTTAAAAAAAAAATTGTTCGATTGCCCTATTTTATACAGTAAAACTATCTGCGAACGAGTTACAAGGAATGAATACTTACACTGCTGGCCAATAAAATAGGTGTGTGATAGATTATTTTGTTTTTCTCTCAATTACGCATACCAAGTTGCAGCAGTCTCAATCACACCTACCGCACACCGAAGCCTTGGGATCTATCAAGTTACTAGTGGGTTGTTGGCGCTGATTATATTTGCAATCTTTGTCAAGATGCAAAACAAGACTGCCGCAGGCTTTTTCGTGTGGTCAATATAATAGGTGTGTGAAATATGTTATCGTGTTATTATTTTACATAATTCCATTATACGTTTTATTTGGTGAAGTTTGAATTCTGCGTGTTAATAAATGTATTTTAATGTTGAATAAGTCAAAGATTTGTTGTAGAATGGGTCGAGCATCTCACTGTACTCAAGTGGAACGAGTTTTGCTAAAAATTTTGGTAAAGAAGATAAGACGTACAAATAAATCGCGAATACACTTTGGTATTCCGAAAACTTCTTTACAAATGCCTTAAAACCTTTGAAAAAAGAAACACGCAAAAAAACCTAAGAAAACATCTACAGCAGCTGACCATTGTATTGCATTATTAGCGAAATCTGATCCATTCGCGTTATCCAGGACTATTACAGCACAAATTGGAAATGTGAAAGTCCGAGAACAGTTCGCCGTAGGCTGTAAAACTCCAATCTTCCAGAAAGAATTGCTAAAAAGGTTCCACTATTGCGAAGCAAAAGACTTCGCAGGAATATGCAATTTACTTTTCAACACCGTTAATGAGCCTGGTTCAGAAGGAATCTAAAATTGGCGACATATCCTTCAGAGGGTCGAATAAAAGGTAAACCTGTTTTCCTCCGATGCACAACGAAACGTTAGACGTCCAAAGTGCACACAGTTTGATCTGCGACACACGCAAAATATGGTAAAGCACGGAGGCGAGAACAATGAGGTTTGGGGCTTGCTTTTCGCGGAATGGCGCAGGTCCTATTCTTCGCAACACCACTATATTGGCAAGATTCGAATACAAGGCTAAAGGATGGACATCCTAAATGATGTCATGCAGTCCTCTGCCAAAGATAACGTGCCTTTACATGACAGTTTCAGTAAAATATTGACCAAAAGGACACATCGAAGTATGTAAAGGAATGATTTCGGGATAATAACTGCCCATAAAAGCAAAAGAGTCCCATATGAATTTTTGTCGAAAATGAGTAATCTCTTGGATTCTATTCTGTATCACCACTGAATCACAATAAGATTACCAGGTTTGTTTAGAAAATATTGAAAAAAAATTCCAAAACATGATTGTCCCATCCATAAGGCTCAATGAAAGTGTTAATTTTCAACAGCGTTTTTCTCGGCTTGCTGTTTTTCAATATGGGACTCTTATGCTTTTATGGGCTGATAAAGTGACTATAATTTCGGATCATGCTAATCTCCTGTCATCAATCCCGTAGAACATTTAAGTAATGTACTTAAAAAGAAGTTATTTGATCGAAATATCACAAATAAGGATCGTTTGTGGGAAGCAGCTTAAAAGGAACGCTACCCTATACCAACGGAAACTTATCAGCGTTTGAATGACTCAATGTTAAGACAAATCGATAAAATTTGATTGAATTGGGGAGCATACAAAGGTTACTAGTTGTTAAAAATGTTGGTCTTAAAATCATTGGATTTGAAAATGTTTAATGCAATGGATTACAATACACCTATTTCATTGACCAGGTACTTTTTTGGATTTCATGGAGAAGAAAGAGTTACGATAAAGCATAAAATTTAATTTACAAATAAAAGTGTTCTTTTTCATATTTACGACTGTGCCTAACTATAAAATATTTGAATATAAAAATATTTTTAGAGAAAACTCAAAATTTCATGTATTTTTATCTCACACCAATTTTATTGACCAGCAGTGTATGCACAAAAAATATGCACTAGAAAAAATGTTGTGTCATTTTTCACAAAAACAAATTTATGATAAAAATTCAAATTGCAAAAAAAAAGCATTTTTTCGATTTTTTTATATTTTGTCAACAAAAACCTAAAGAGAAAAGAAACATTTTGAATGTAATTTCATGATGGAGAAATTATCAGTAAAAAGTTTTTCTAAGAATAACTTTATACATGTTTTTAAATTTCATACTAATTGACATACAAAACTGTAATTTTATTACAGAATATAATTCTCAGTATAATTTTAAATCAAAATGCATTTAACAAATATCTTGCAAAATGCGATAGTTTTCGAGATATTTGGATTTTTGCTCCTACAAAAACAATTACTTCATGTAATTATGTCCTTTTTAAAAGTTATTCGCGTTACCCCATCATAAATTGTCAAAAGTCTAATGTTTATCGTTTTACAGACATAAAAGAAGCTTTTTCAGTGTATTTGGATCATGGAGAAGCTTTCAATAAAAAAGTTTTCCTAACAACAACTATTGACAAATTTTCATAATTCATACTATTTGCAGTCAAAAGTAGAATTTTATTTTTGAATGTTTCTAAACTCCATTTAAATTAAAATTCCTATAACAAAATTTTTCTGAAATGCAGTAGTTCTCGAGATATTTTAAATTTTGTTTTAAGAACATAATTATTTTCTTTTATTACGACCTTTTCAGAAGTTATTAGCGTTACTCCATCAAAAGCAATTAGTTTTTCGTAAGGCCCATAACATTTCTTGTAACTTTCCCATTTCCTGTAACTTTGATAATACATATAGTTGAGATCAATTATTTTGTCTATTTATTGATGTAGATGACTCTATTTAATATTCTTCTTAATAAAAATTAACGATGAAACGTCTACCTGTTCAATAATGGAAAAATAATTAGAATCGGTCAACAAACCATTGAGATATGGCCTTTTTAAGTAAACATTCTAACTTTTATCCATTTTTTTTTAAATTTACACATTATATTTAACGTTTGGTAGACAACCCTATTTTCATATTTTTTCAGTGCACCATATAAATAACACCTTTTGTACATTATATTTATGAAATTAAATGGTAAGGTTTTTCTTTAAAAACCGCGACACGTGTAAACGATCTAAATAGTCAATGGACAAACATGGATTCACTCTTGAAGTCTGGTAGAAAACCCATCTATGACCACATACCACATCCAAACCGTTATGAATTTCGATTCCGTCAATGAAATATTTTCAAACTTGCAAGGGATATACTTGATTACTATATCTTTCGAATACCGTGTACTAAATAAGTAGACAAATATTTTTTTGTTTATAGAGATAGGACCAAACCCGTGGGTGTTTGCTGGTAACATTATGAAACGTGTCATAAAACTTCAAATGGCAATTTCTCTCGAATCTCTCGATGGATCATTTTGAAATTCACTGAGAAAATGCTTGGATACTGTATCTTTCGAATGCCGTATTACAAATTTATGGTCATTTTTTTGTTAATAACGGTTTTAGGAACACCGTGTTTACTGTATACAATAGTGTAATCGAACAAAAAAAATTTGAAATTATTGCACGTAGAAACGTCTACGCTCTTTTAAAAAATTGCGCTTAAGTCAAAATAATCTTATTGACTGTGGAAAATGTTTAGTCTTCCATGCCGGTTGAACCTGTAAAGTTTTATCGGAATCTAAGATGGCCGGTCACGATTTTAGAGATTTTCGGACGGATCTTCGTGGAATTCCTCGGTTGGTAATAACACAAGCCAGTTCGAACTTCCAAAAGTCGGAAGTGACCGGCAGTACGAGGCAATCCATTGCATCGGGATGATCTAATTGGAAGAACAAAAGCCTTCGGTTGGTTGGATGGCCTCAAGCCCTATCTACAAGAAGAGCCGTAAACTCGAGTGTATTAGTTCTCTATGTATAACGATCCTCAACATTGCCTATGAGTACCCTGCTCTGTTTAACTGAATGTATCAGTTGGCTGAATTCTTTGAAGGTGTATACCAAAACGGACGATTAACTACGGACCACAAGTTTACCCTGCGTGATATATTGGACAAGTTTTGAAAATACGACCAGTTGAGGTTTTCAAGGCAGCGTATAATTCAGTGGATTTGCGATACCAGGAATAATATTTCAAAATTTTGATACCCCAGAAAGGGTTTACAGGTATACCTCGATAGTACGTATACCAACCTGCCCAAATTTTTTTTATGTTGTTAACTTCTAAAAAATGGGATACACACTCAATTCGGCTTGACAATTTGCAGAAAGCTATGTAGTCAAAACATTAAAAATTTAAGGGTTGTGTACAAGACACGACCACGATGACATTAAAAATGCAGCCAGTTTTATGAGCAAGCAATATTATCCGTGGCCAAATTAAAATCTTAATGCCATCGATTGTTTCAGAACTACACACAGGCATGCTTTTCTTCACTAGAGATAATTGTTGAATTTTTAAATTAAAATTGATAATCTGTAGTTTGACAAATTCAAGTTTTAAAAAAGTTTTATTCACATCCCCGAAATGTGAACATAAATTAATGATGCTCACAAACAAAACCTTACATCTATCTTTAAATACCTGCTATCAAATTAAATGTTTGCAAGCACGATAGAAAAATAACTGGTCATAAATCAAATTATACGTAAACGAAGAAAGTTTAACATATGCATCTTTATATATTCGGTGGTTTAATTAACATTAACTCTGAAATGTTCTATATGTGGGGTCCATTGGTGGAATTCTGAAAAGGACTATTTTTGGGATCCACAAACACGCGTGCAATGGAATGAAAAGTACTAAACTAACTAAGGGCTTTTGGTTTAACAAAAATAACATGCAGAATGGAACAATTAGTCAGCTGCAAAAAAGGTTTGCCATCTTTTCTAGCCGCACGCTACTTACATCAGATAAATATTTCGAAATGAAAAGAAACAACCTTTCCCTTCAGCATCTAATATGAAATACTGATAGCTTGAAACGTGACATCGGCTTTTATCACTTTCGCACTGATGATTGAAGGACTTCCTTCATGCAGAATAACGAAAAAATATTTGCGGATTTTTAACATCCTCCAATTTCTATAATATTGCAGACCTTTGGATTTTGTTTGGTTTTCGCCAATTTACTTTTAAATAACTGTACATTTTTGTATTGTTTCGGAAGGATAATATTAAACAAATCACTGATTGTTGTAAATTTCAGGTTGTCAATGTACGCGCAAGCAAAACGTAACGAATATAAACGTCGAAATTAGGTTATCGCAGTCATTGTCAGGAATTTTTCAAATTTGTTGGTTATAGCCCTGAAAAGGGCTTTTAATTTACAAAAATAACATGCGAAATGGAACAATCAGTCAGCCGCAACTACGGTTTGCCGTCTGTTCCAGCCGCGCGCTACTTACATCGGATAAATAATTAAAATTGGAAAGAAACAAACAACCTTCCCCTTCAGCAGATAATTTGAAATACTGATAGTTTGAAACGTGACATCGGCTTTTATCACTTTCGCATTGTTGATAGAAAAAATATTTGCGGATTCTTTTTAGTACGGCTTTCGCTAGTTAGCAGTGTTGCCACATCCTCCAATTTTCTAAAACATTGCAGAATTTTGGATTATGTTTCCGAAAGATTATATTTAATAAATCACAGATTTTCATCAATTTCAGCCTGGAAATGTACTTTAAGTAGCTCAAATTTAATTTAAACAAATGACAGATTGTTGCAAATTTCAGATTGTCGATATACGCGCAAGCTACAAATAACGAATATAAACTGCGCAATTGGATTACCGCTGTCAATGATTGGAAATATTCCAATTTGTTCTTTATTGTTATAGCCTTTAAAAGGACTTTTAATTTAACAATAATAACATGCAGAATGGAACAATTATTCAGCTTTAACTGAGGTTTGCCAACTCTTCCAACCGCGTGCTATTTACATCATATCACCCCCAGCGGTAGCAGTGATCAAATGCAGCACTCATCGCAGCGCATTGTCAACATGCATGACTGCTACTGCTGTTCTTTACGGCCCGACGTTCGAAGGGAGAATGAAGTCGCTCAAGGAATAACATTCTTTAAATAGTCGAGGATGACGTCATTCATAGAAGCGTAGTGTGCTGGGTGCTCCAATCTGTCGTACGAGTCGCTATAGGCACGATGTTACTTGTCTGGCAAAACAGCAACAACTGATTCAAACAGGCACGCGGCACATTTATTTATAACTTTTCGTGCTCGTTTGAATCACTAAGCTGCTCCCTATCGACGGCGCTGCCGGGGATAGTTTGACTGATGTATGGGAATTTTCACGTTTTCGAGATCTGTTCATTTTTGCTTGTTTTTCAATAGCGTGCTATTGAAATACAAAAACCCTTGGTTTGGTGATAACCAGACGGAAATCCGTTCATAAATAAGAAAGTTATTAGCGTTCAAAATAGTGACGCAAAAACGTGACATCGTTTGATTTTAGATTTTAGAATGACACCCTGCCCCAGATAGTGCAGTAAGACATTTTCAATGTCAAAACAGATATCTCACTTTTATTGATATCCCAGCACAAAACTGTTGGCTGAGATTTCAGCTGTTGAGTTCTCGGTAAAAGATTCTAAAACGCTGAGATTCGCCAAAAAATAAGTGTGTGCATTTCAGGGAAGTTCATGGGTTTCAAGGCAATTTCTTAAATTATGTATTATATATTCTAAAAAGGGAAAAAATTGATTAAAACAATCTCTCCATTAAGATCTTAGTTAGGTCTTATAATTTAAAATTAAATTGGCTTTTTCTGTTTCGAATTCATTTTGTCAATAACTAGCGCCAACTTGGGCCCAATTAGATAATGTATCTAAACTAGTACTCAAATTAGTACTAGTTAGACACCATCCAAACTGTCATCATCGCCATACATGACACCTTAAGCAATTGGCAAGTTCTGAGTAATGTTCCCGGAAGCAAGGCATTTAGCTTCATAATCAATAAATAAGGGTTCGTTTTAGTTTTATCGTCAGCAAACCAAAGCTTCTGGCTTTGCTTCGCGGAACATCACTCAGAACTTGCCAGTTACTTAAGGTTCAACTGAGAAAGCTTGGGAAAGCGACCATCTTGGAAAACGAAAAAGCAGTTTTCATCACACCTTTGAAAAAATATTTATGAAAATCAATCAGCAATACTCTACCAATGCCCCGAATACATTGATTTTTTTTATAAACAAAAGCTGCTTTTTTCGTTTTCCAAGATGGTTGCTTTTTGAGACGTTTTCAGTTGAACCTTAAGGGACCATGCCACGTCGTGTGACAGTTTAGATATAGTCTCTAACAAGTGCTAGTTTGGGTACTAGTTTAGATATGGCCCCACGTTGATGCTAATTACTGACGAGATGAATTCGAAAGACAAAAAATCAATTAAATTTCTGAAAACATTGCAGAAGTTCTATGAAGTATCAAGCTGTAGGGTTATCCCACAAATTTCTGGAGAATTCAGAGATATCCTAAGAACGATAGACAATTTGTACGAAGCTCACGCTAGTTCTTCATTGTTGGGATAAGCCCAACAAATTTAATTTTTTGGTCAAACTACAGAATATGTCTACGATTTTCGGGGAAGACTGTCAAGCTTCAGAGAAACTGTACAAAATTCAAGATGGTCGTACAGAATTTACGAAAATCCGATTTCAGAGAATGTCTATCCATTTAAATAATTTCTTTGAATTGCAGAATATTCACGTACTTCAAGCATATTCTACTTCTCAGGGTAGCTCAGTGAGCTTCTGAATTTTAAGACATTCCTATTACCTTGAGAGAAATTATTGGAATTTCTGGAGCTCCTAGAAACTTCAAGAATTCTGGGAAGCTCCTTTAACTTCAGGTATCTGTAAGTTTTACAATACTTCTTCGAACCTAACAGAAATCACTACGAATTTCATGGAAATTTAAGGGGTTATATACAAAATTAAACCTCAAAGAATCGAAAAAAAATTATTGAATATGCTGAAAGTACACACTTTTGAAAATATTTGTGCGAAATTTCATCTAGATCGGAACACTACATTAAATTACAGCCATTTGTAGCGCGCTGGTTCTTCCACGAATGAAGTTAACACAAAACTTGAAACGTAATTATCTCGGAATGAAGATTTTTGAATGGTACCGTTGCGGTGAACGTGATGTTTCTCAAAAACTATTCATCCGATTTTCGTAAATTTTTGTTTTGAATTGTTTGTATTTACATGCTCGTGTACTTGAACAGTTCCTTTTTCATCAAAAAAAGAAAATCAATTCTTTACAAATAATTTTTGTTTAAAATTTAGAATACAACAGAACTCAAATTTTTGGTCAACTTTTTTTTGCAAGAAAAAATATTTATTGGGAAACCGATCCGTTCAAGGAAACCACAATACATTTTTCTTCAATAATATTTTCTGGTTCTTTTGATTTCAGTTGAGCGGTTCGGTTTGGAGAGTGTTTACATCACTTTAAGATTAAAAAAGTCTAACCAACATCGGTAAAGTTCTGAAACCTTTAGGAAGGGTATGTCCCTCAAGTTCCACACGAAAACCCTGCTAACTTCAAGGAAATTTGTAAAATTCGAAAACATCATCCGACTATCATAAATGAATTTCGGCTTTCGTGAAATTTTCAATTCAAGGGAGACTAGCGACAAAATGACGATTCTTGTTCATCGATTCATAAATCTTCATAAATTATGTGTATACAAATTGAGCGGTTAATTGCCTATGTACAATGAATTGGAAGAGATCTGAATCAGACAAGTGCAGTTGCTTTAGAAAATCCTTGTAATGTGAAAAATATTAAACTCGCCGTTTTCGGACTTTTCGAAGTACATTGACGATTGCAAAGTATGAAAAAAAAAAACAATTTTTTTTCTAGGATTCTAACAAGAATCAACCTAAGAATCGACACATGGCACCAGGGTTAATTTCGTCAATTTGTGATGTTTTAATGTCCCTAAATTACGGTACATAGTTTACATGCGTGTTCAAATTGTATGACAAACTACAATGCTATTATTGCACTACTAAAATGTACGAAACTACAACTTTTTTCGGGATGGTATTTCTCCAACAAAAATTTTTAGAGATTTTTACTACTTTCTGGATTTTTTACGAATTTCAGAGAAACCCTTTGAACTTCCGAAAGATCGTACAAACGTTAAGGAACTATAACTTTTTTTATTTATTTTTTTATTCGCCATTTTCAACCGTACTGAGTGGTAGAAGCTATAATGTTCTACAATTAACTATCTCACTAGGACATCTCATTACTAATGTGGTTTAATTTAGTGATAAATAATATTTAAAAGAGATCCCTGGTAGCTTGTTAAAATTTTCTCGATGAATTTCAACAAACCTCAAGCGTTTCTATGAACTTCAGCAATATCTAAACTACAGGAACTTCAGAGAGGATTTAGGAAATTCGGAGAATTTATACCAAACTCAGAAGACTCCTGCATAAATCGGAGAAGTCTTACTGCTTTCGAGGTTTTTTTATGAATAAAAAAAATCCTAATTTTTGAAATCGTCAAGGACCTGTAAGAAATCCAAAAATCATTTTTACTCGTAATTTTCAACTATTCTGGATGAAGCAAAATTAAGTATTGTTCAAAATAAACTACCCAAACCGGACAGTTTATAACATTTTGTGTAACAGTTGATATGTTTCTACTGCAAACATATTGATCGTTTCATTTTGACACCCGTACCACAATTAGAAACTACCAAGAGTTCGTATGCTATTCACATAACTGCGAACAAAGTTAAATTCTTGGCCAATTCTAGATACCGGTTAATTGAATCGATGGAAAACAGAAATCAGATATTGATTTAATTAAGGTTTTTTTGTTGGAACTGAGTTCTTTGTATATGAACTTTTTCAGTGCACAACGTTGCAACTCGTTAGATAAATCACTGGCCGAACCTAATGTCGTCAAAATTCAACGTGTGTTTTAAAAAAGAACAAGAAATTACTCAAACGAAACAAACGCAATAACATCTCTTTATTTTTGAAAGCACCCGGCAAATCGGAGAGCATCGTTACGGAGACTGCGCATTCATTCAAACTAGCAAAATACAAACGTCAATCAAGATTTATTTGAAAATTAGCAGCTGTATGATGAAATTCAACTTCCTACCCTACGACCGACAAAGCAAATCAACAGATGTCATTGTTTTTGCCACGAAAGATCCACCCACTACCCACTTGAGTGAATCATCAAAACATACCTGGATAGGCAAAGCCGGTAGCCAGCAGAGCTCCAATCAGCAGAATACACGTCGCCTTCATTGTTCCGCTTTCGTTGATGTAAGGTACGAATGTTCCAGATATTTCACTGCTCGTCCGTCACTACCAAATTGAAACCAGCAAGTATCTCTTCACAACCACAACTGTCACCCTTCGTTATTCGTAATAAATCTAACCGGAAGACACTTGACGACGACGGCCAACTTGGATCGATTAACTTTCACCGCACACACACTGAACTTGTCCCCCAAAAATGGTACACGAAAGTATTTCCCCGTTTTCCGAAGGTAGGTTATTTTTGTAGCCGCTGGAGAATTCTGTCCACTCGATAACTTCCGCAGGCACAGATAATTTTGTTTTCTTCTTGCGTTGCTTTCCAAACGCTCCAATCTCTCGTATCGCGTTCTCTCTACTAAACCGTGTGCGGCGCTAGCTCTCCGCTATATATATGAACGGGACCGTGGGCGCGTGAGTCAGCTCGCGGGTTCTCTCGCCGTGCAGCGCGCGTCCGTCGCATTCGCGGCGGCAGATTCAAACCGCTCACGACCGACACACAACAATGCACGACTCAGTCGGTCGGTTGGTTGGTCGGTGAGGTGTTCAATTACCTACATATACCTACGCATATGCAGTGCACGGTTGGTAATGGACAACAACAACAACAACCACAAACAACGGACGGGACGGCCGGCCGGGTGTTCATCTGTTTTGAATCGCTACATCAGTCAGTCACACAAATTTGAAACGGGTTCAAAATTATTACACTTGAATCTTGATTGCATACTGTTTGCGGCGATTCTGTTGGTGAGGTTCGGCGGGAACGACTGGTTCCTATTTGTTAAATAGTGAATGTTGTGACGCGGATGATCCCGAGTTGTGGGAAGTTGTACGATATTGATGAGCGATTTGTGATACCTATGGGCTTTTAATATGTGCATATTATTAACCCTGGCAAGTTCATTCTAGCTAGTTGATATATTAACCCTCCGAAAGTCACGCATATGGCCCACTGAACGAGTAGCCGCTGATGCTCTAAGACGATTTCGCTAGCTTTTCAGAGCAGCGCGAATGCCGGAAGGTTAACTGACTTTTTTCATTTTTGTTTGTTTCTGGGGCTACACTGGAGTAGTGCAAAGAAGAGTTTGAATGAGTTTAGCACACTGCTGTAATGAGCAGCCTAAAACGAAAAGGCCATAAGATCACAACATTCGCAAAATTCTACATGCAACAGGTCTGTAATTATCGTCGCTGCCATCATTAGCGTTCGGGAGCACCCAATCGAGGAGTAAGGCGACGAACCTTATCATCTTGATCTGGTTTGAAACTGAATAATCGTTATTATTTTCCGGTTTCAAAAAACGCTATTAAATATACGACATTTCAGCGTTCAGAGTTTGTTTTTATTTATTTCCCGGATAATGGCACTCGAAATTCATAATTGGTTTTGTCATAAATTTTTATACGATTCAGACACTGACACTTTTTGGTTGCAATTCTTTATCATTATTATCTGTTCTAAGTTTTTTACTGTTCTCAATTGCTGATTGTTTCTGCGGATTGTGGTCTCTTTTCCATTACTTTTACATAGTGTTTTTTTAATCCACTCCAAAAGTGACCGAAACCTATTGACGCTACCGGAAAGTCATTTGTCATGTCTGTTGTCATGTTTTGCGCCACGTCGTCTAAACTCAGCGTGCTTTCTATTCCAGCTTTCTACCATGATTGAAGTTGACATTAATTTTACCGCTCATATTAATAGATTCGAGTAATTTTGTTGTTTCGTTTTGAGAGCTTTTTTTCATTAAATTGTTCGTAACAATTAAGGGGAACACTTTTTCCGTTTATTGGTGAAAATGCTAACAATTGTTTCTATTCAATGTTCCTTTCCATCGTCCTTGGCGTATCTACCACCAACGCCAGAGCGAAGATTTCACCATCTGGATCTTAGATACTTATCTTACGGAAGAAGATGACACCGCAGTTTTCTTTTCACAAGAAGAGCCAAACGAGCTCCACTGGGATGGATCCCAGACTCGCTAGGCTGAGAAATAATCAGACTCACTTTTCTACTATCGCCGTGGCTACGAAACACCAAACAGCTAATAAGTCTGAGTCTAACTTTCGCGAAAAGTTATCATGCTGTCCGCTGTGCCATCAAAACTGCTTCATATATTTCTAACCCGAAAGAATCAGTCAGCACAATTAATTGAAGAATAATATTCTCCTTTTATTACATAAACCGATTAAGCTCTTCCCTCTAAATATAGCATCATATATTTTCAACCATTAAAACTTATGAATATTTTTTAGCTGTTTCGGTCTTTCTTGATAGTAAATTTAGCCACCTAGATTAAATTTTATGACAGTAATCTCAGCCAATATGAAGAGAAAGACAGGTGGGAACATTTGACATGTTTGAGTGTATTAGTTTTATACTTGCAAAATTAAGCATGGCCGCCGGGTCCCTGGATGTAAACATAAACATCCGAACGAGCATCCTGATTCTTTGGCGCATGATGCATTGAGAGAAAAGGCCTAGCTTCACCTCGGATCTCCCGATTTAAGCACTTGGGAAGACTTTTTATCACGAAACTACCGATAAAAAATAATTATGATCGAACCGAAACAAAACTTATATGAACAGAAAAGCCCACTACGTCAATTGTTTATGATTTTCTCCTGTTTATCGGCTTCTCCAAAGAAAAATTACAACATCACACAGTCATAGAAAAAAATGTGCATACTTGTATCCAGGGATGCCAAAGGTACTGGTAAACTACATTTTTTCGGTAGGGGAATTGTGGGAAAAACCGACACTGTGGGTAAAACCGACACCCCACAACTTTTCCTAGAAATCAAATTTTTATTCATTTCATAATGATACAATATTATTAGTACGTTTATTTAGAGCATTTGAAGAAAAATTGGATTTACGTTAGTGCGCCGAATGTCATAAAAATTAACAAAACATTCGACAGCAGCGTTCATACTCGTCTGGATGTTAAATTTCGTTGGTAGATTTTAAGGTTTTAACCGAACGAAAGCTTTTCAAATCACCCCATTTTTCAGTACCTATTATTATCGGCCTGTCCTATGATCAACTAGGTGCATTGAAGACGAGTTTGAAAAATTCAATATTTTTAATTGCTTTCATAAAAAAATGTGCGCTGTTGGGGTAGAACCGACACCCTATTGTTAGGGTAAAACCGACACCCTGTTAAGATGGTTGTGTATAGTTGCGATTCATTTCAAAATACTGGGGATCTTTGTGACACTTCAATTAGCCTATTAGAACACTATAGTATTAGCAGAAATACACAGAAATACTTTTATTGTGTTTATTTCTTGTAAGTCTCTTTAAAAATCAAAAATTGGAATTTTTGCTTATCTGATTCTAACGAAGCTTTTGCTATTTCTGCAAAAAGGTCATCAAACCGAATTTCTAGTGTTCTCTTGGTTTGTCATAGACGAATTTTATCACAATGAGACAATGATATTATGTATACTCCAATAGATCGTTGATGATCAGAGTCCGAAAAATCAAATCTGAAAAAGATAGTTTTACTAAGAAGTGTGTGTGTGTGTCACTTATAAGTGAATGAATCCAATTAGCAGAACGTAGAACGCTTGAAAATCTTCTCTTATGAAATAAAATGACACTGGAGGTTGCAATGATGTGCGCAAGGATTATTTGGAAATATTCATATCAATAAATAATCCTATAGCATAAAATACTCTTATTTATAGTACTACGCTTTCGAACTTTCTTCCCCTCACTACACGATGAAGCAATAAAAAGCACATATTTGCATCATACATACTCACACTTTATTAATCACGCATATATCTCATTTTTAATGAAAATAAAGATTTTAATAAAGTGGAGAGAAAATAAATTAAAGGGGGTGTCGATCTTACCCCTATGGGGTGTCGGTTTTACCCGCAGTGCTTACGAAAAGTCACTTTGTTTTCCAAGTTTTACAACCAATATTTTTTAATGAAATTAATTTTTTGAAGCGCTGAAAAAATTAAGTCTTGTTAAGAATTTTCTGAAGAAGAATTCTGCATAAAAATTATAATTTTATTGGTTTTGTGGCAACTTAGAAAAAGTGTTAAGTTTAAGGTGTCGGTTTTAACCATAATTCCCCTATATTTACATTTGCACAAGCCGTACAGCCCGCTACAGCGCGAATCACTACAGCTCTTGCCAGAACGGTAGCCAAACCGAGTTCATTTTCCGGTAGAGCAGTAGAATACATTTTTGTTCTGCTGCTGTACTCCGACTGCTCGAGAGTGTGGCGTAGTAAAGTTTGTTCTCTCGCTTTGTACACTTTTCTCTGCGTAGTCAAATGGAGAGGCCCGCACACGAAAGCGTTGATGCCGACAGTAGCGTAAACGAACCGCATTTATTGTGGTCGTTTGTGATTGAAAATATTGAATAGATTAAAAATACTAAAAAGTGTAAAATAAGGAAAGAGAAGCTGTACCGCTCGCGTCTGGTGGCTGTACTGGGGGCAGTATTTCTTTGTCATGTTACTGCTTTGCTTACAGACTGCCGTACAGCGCTGGGCGTACTGCAAAAGCGAACGTCAGTAGCGTAAAAAGAGAAATGAGAATGTAGGCAGAAAAATTACAGCCGCAGAAATGGTAGGCATTTTGCATCCTTGCTTGTATCCGTCTCGAATCCCAGCAAAAGGATAGGGATCAAGGTAGTTCAATGGAAAACGTGGCCATAATAATACAATTTTATAAAATAATTTATATTTGTTATTTTGCGTACGAAGAAGTGAAAAAAAAAATCGACTACGTATCTTTAACGTCAACTGTATCGGAGAAAAAATCAAAAGCATATGGAATAATAACCCAATTTCCATACTACCAGAATTTTTACGTCAAAACAGAACAGGTCTTCTTTGTGTACGAGCTCACCTTATTTAGCTGCAATTCACATTCCCTAATCCAGTGGTTTTTAACCGGGGGTGAATTCACCCCCATGGGTGAATTAGACTTTTATAGAGGTTGAAATTTTCGGGATAAATTTTAACTTGTTATTCTAACATTCCCGTCGGATATTTGTTTTTATATATTGTCCAGTTGCGCTTGAGCTTGTGCGACCACCCCTGGCTGCTACTCTCCGTTATCGATCTGGACTAGCTGAAGTTGCACAGAGAATACGTAGATAATTATGCTTGGGAGTAGCGAAACATCTTTCAATGTGCAACTCCTGGTAATCCTAAAGTATTGATCAATACCGGCGCCGGCCAGGCCCGAACTTAGATCGCGGAAAGAAAGGGAAGGAATGGTTAGTCTGATACTTGCTTTTGCTAGAGTCCGTATATACTACTGCGCACTCCACAAGTATCACAGTATTTGTTAGTAAGAGTATAGAAGTTTTATCACTTCTTCTTTACCGACGCCAGAGCGGTGAATTCACTATCTGGACTATATATCGATCCACCAAACTCATAAACCGGGGACGGCTTTACTTCCCTTCCGAAGGAAGACGTGACGTGACAGATTTGTTCTCCTCAGAAAAATCTCAACGACCTCGGCTGGAATTGAACCCAGGCAAATTGGAATGAGTGGCTGTCACGCTTACCACTCAACCACCGGCGCCGTCATTTGTTTTTATATATTGTCCAGTGAGTCAAAACTTTAGGTGGTGGATGATTGTCTTCAGGAATAGGCTTTAAATAGAAAGAAGTTTGGTATTAATCCAATTGAAAATTTGGTGGTAAACGGTTTTTAAAATTGGGTACATGATGGAGATCATTATTCGGAAAGGGTACATGGAACGAAAAAAGTTGAAAACCACTGCCCTACCCTAGTAACAATTGTTGTTTTATGATAGTTTTATAGCCACTAATAAATCTGAGATTGCACTTGTAGCGTGCTATAAAACTTCAACTGTTACTTGGGTAATCACATTCTGTCACATTCTAGCCTTCTCCCTCTACCCCATGTGGCTGAAAATGTCACAATTTGGAGAACGGGGTCTTTTATGGCATAATTCTTTGATGGTTCCTCATGTATTTCTTCAGCTACTGGGACCGAATTGGAGTTGTTGGCGGCATGCCACTTCGTGTTTTTTTATCCGTAACGCTAGGATGTCAATTCCGGTTAAAAACATCACGGAACAATTGTGTGGCTTCAGGAAAGCCAGCAGAGTTTTTTTTCAGGCGCACGTTCGCATTAATTTTCTAGTTGACGGTCCCGGTTGCAATGTAAATGTCGCTTCTCAATCTACAGGCACATATAGCTTGCCAAAGCAGGTACTCTTAGTGATCTTTTACATACTTGAAATATCTGCCATCTTTCCCTGCCAGTTGTCATATAAAACCCTTGCCCAGGACATTGTTTGAAGTCCTGGTTTCGTCATCCATTATCACGCAATAGAACTTCGTCAGCATCGTCGTGTATGTACAGTTTCCGCGATCGTGCGTTGGCCGATTCGTTTTTTTCATCGTCGCGATTTGGAATCGCTATCTTTTTTATGTCGACAGTTCAGGTCTTGTTTTAGTCCGATTAGCGGTTGTAAACGAATCTCTTTTTTGTAGAAGACGAACGACCACGACGCATCGCTTAGCTTGTTTTCACTGGCGGAAAAGTTTGGGTAGTTTTTCGTTGGGAAGTTTCTCTTTTTATCGTCGCTGTGGTTTTCGATTTCCTCCAAACAGGCTTAATGGCTGTCGACAAATGTTCCCTGAACAGAAATATTTCGTTGGTTAATTTGGCCACTTTTAATGATTTCGATGACTCGGTGTGCGACTAGTTAAGATTTTTGCGTTGATTGAGCAAAATTGTGATGCGCTGCTCCTCTTACTTGGATACCATTTCAGTAGTTGGAGGGCAAATGTCAAAACCAATATAGGGGTATCATTCTACAAGTAAAGACGCGTATCCACCAGTTGATATTTCTTTGGACTGAGTAAACTAATTTCTCTGCTTCTTTAGTATTTATTTGATCAACTAGGAAACTAATACAGTGGGCATTCAATGTGCGCAGTGAACACGCATGGTCTTGTCTGAGTGGAAATATGACTGTTGAATCATATATGAGGGTTAAGAAATTACAATTCATGAGTAGAATCAAAAACCAGTTCTCAACTTGCGACAGTCATATCAGCACGAAGAATAACTGTTGTTAGTTTCGTTTCATTCATATTGTTTTAATCCTTGTTTTAGTGATTAGCATAACAACCCAAGCAACACGGTATGTTGATAAGCTGTTTTTACAACACCAATGTCAAACATTAATTTGAGAAAATATTCGTACATCAAGCGCTATTCATCTGTTATGCAATTAGAAAAGCGCAAGAGGTGAAGCTTATTGGCAATATGTTCATTTGTTACGAATTGTATTGTATTGTCTTCGATTTAAAAAAGTTACATCGTACAGACTTAGACTAAACACTAACTTAATCCTATTTTTAATATAAACGATTCCTTACTAATATTAAAATGCATGTACCAAGAATCATACTAACAACAGAGAATATTGCAATAATACTAGCGATTGCTAGTAGTAGTTGTCGAAACTGAAATGAAGCTTAATGTGTTTCATGAAATTGTTATGCAAACAAAACAAAAATATTATGTCCACATTCGAAAATGACAATATTACTTATGTGGGTGAAAATTTACAATCAATAAATATGAATCGAGTTTTTGAATATAATTTGATATTTTTAAAGAACCTTAAAACATCGTTGATATAAACTCAATAAATTTTATACTTATTGTGTGAATTATTTATCGTACGCAAAGCACTGTGTTCAAATATGCTTTTTTCGGAGGAATAAAAAATTTGAAGCATGTTAATGATGAAAATTTTGAGTTCTGATCATAAAATCTAAACAAATTAATTGTTCGTCAGCAATTTTTATCGAGAAACAATTCATTCTATCAATAAATATGGCGGTTCTTTTATTTCTACTACGTTAAAAACTCAAGTAAGCCGTGTGGTGTCCGGCGGGCTGAAATTTTTTTGCACTATTTCAGCCAAGAATAGAACCTCTGGGAACTGGTCCCATGTCGTAAGAGGCGACTAACAACATGCTAGGAGTTCCTAGGTCGAGATATTGCTCCATACCGAAGACTTAACCTGGACGGACTTTAAGGTCCCTTCCACTCTGTCTTTAGTGAATCACTGACATATACTCACCTTTTCTGATTCGCCATTCTCGATTGTGTACCAACGTTTTAAATTTCTTCTGGCGGTTGTATATTAGCCGTAAAGGACGAAACCTAATTCTACACTAACAGAATATATTAATATACCGGCACTTCCACGCCAAGGTTTAACTTCCAAAGCTTTGGTTTAAAAACCGTTTTAAAACAAAGGAAACTTTCATGTAGGAAATTTATTGAATTGGCCTAAGATGGAGCTGTCGAACTGCACAAAAAGTTTTTTATGTTGTAAGCGATCTGTAGATGTGTTAAATTAGGTATTTTTTATTAAATCTGGAACCGTCTACCGACAAATCTACATGTACGAATACCTCCAAAAGTGACTTTTTGAGGTCTCACGAAGGCCTGACACTAGCTTTATGATACTTTTGCTTTCCTAAACAGTGATAAAAATCTCAACATTCCAGAACTTCATTTTGTCAGAAAATGTAGGGCCATCGGAAGCTAAAACTTCGTAAAATCGCACTCCTGGTCCTTTTTTCAAAATCATCCAGTGCAGTACTCTACGTCACTCGTTCGAATTTGTACCGCTCATATGGTAGTCGGTATTTGCTAGTATTGCTGTTCTCCCATCCATTCTTCTTCTGGATCACCGAGGGATCCTCTGTCGTAGTGTTTATTATATTTGTTACGCATATTAAACATGTCGTTTGCAATTGCTATTTAACCCAATTATGGGAACGTGTCTGATAGGGAGAGTGGAGATACCAACTTGTGAGTAACATTTCGCAGTGAATTTTTTCCCATTCATTTGGGATATCTTTTATACATTTGTACGCTTTCTTTGTACTGCAAACTTTGAAAATGATTATTGAAGTGTTAATAAGAAGCATTACTCCCGATGACCAGCTGTTCGGAGTTCAAATTGTTCGTTTCGAATTCTCGGAAATTGATCGCGAGCGACTTCGTACATATTGCTAAGATCATATTGTCTATAGATGAATATACCTCTATCATATTCCACGCGGCTTTATCATTTCATTACGCCCCACGGAAGAATAATTTGTGAAATGCCTATTTGAATGGATTCATATTTCTACTGGAGGTCGCACACCTGAAAACTTTGATCTAAAATGAAAAGACAAAGCGCGTGGGTACTTAGCTAAATCACAATATCTACCAAGACATATCCAGATTCATCTCCCTACCTACTAACACCAATCCTATCCTGTGACACTTGTGGATGATGCAGAGAATTCCTCGGTCATAATAGTCACAAGTGTTGAACTAACATTCCTTCCCATCCCAAAATTGACCTGCATGTGCGTGGCCATCTACGTTATTGATCATACTATAATCTTAGTCTCTTTAGGTTGCACGTTGAGTGTGATGAACTGCTCCCAAGTATCATGCACTTGGTTCAATATGCAATTTCAACAGGCTTTGATCAATCACAGGAAACGCACGGGCGGTCAACTAAGCTAAGCTAAGCTAAGCTACTATGTTAAAAACTCAAGTTGAGTAAAAGTTTTATAAGTGTATCCAGAATAAAGTTTGTTAACAAGTTGAATAATAATGCCATCTCCAGTTTTCGAGATGATACTTGCAACAAAATTGTTTTGGATGTGCAATAGAGTCACAAAGGCATTGCAAAAAACACTCATAATATGTGTTAAATTTGATTGTTTCAGAAAATATTAGCAATACAAATACATAACTAAGATGTAACGCTGTGTTTCGCACATGCAACAGTCGGGTTTTTTGAAATTCTGTTGTATAATGTAACAAATAACTTTTGTTGTTTTTTCTAGAACAGTGCTTCTTGGGAATCCGCATTATCGGTTGTATATTCGACATAGAAAGTGACTCGCTTCAGTTAGGGTAATTTCGGGAGAGATGCCGCACATTTCTAAAAATCAACCCTGCATCAAAGTAAAGCATACAATATATGATAAGATCATTTTCATCAATTACGCCATCAATACAAATTAATGCGTTCATGAAAATTAGTGCCTGAAAATTTAAAGAATTAACCGAACTTACCATACGTAGATACATATCGCCCGTTTAAATATATAGATAAATAGACTCATATTCATATTTGTCACTGTGTTAGGTCCATTAGTTTGTGGATATGCTTTATTATGAACCTATACCTGACGCAAACGTTCATTTAATTACATTCCGATGGGACGAAAATTTTTTATAGCTACGCACCCTTTGGCATTGAGTGCGGCATCTCACTCGCAGTTTTGATGCGGTATCTCTTTCAATTGTAGGGGAAAGATGCCGCACGACGACACTTTCCTCTGAAATTCTAGATGACCGCATTCATGATCAAAATGCCTTCTAAAAGGTCTCAACTATTCAACTAAAACATGATTTACCAAAAAAAAAATCGATCAATCAAACGAAATTTTAATGCTATTCTGAAAATTTTCGGTACTTCGCGATGCAATTGGACGCACATAATCATTAATAAAATTTTCGTGAATTAATAATATGGACAAACTCACAATATTAAATTACCGTATAAAAGTGACTCTATATACGGGAACTAGAGAGTGCGGCATCTCACCCTGCGCGGCATATCTCCCGAAATTACCCTACGTTATGCGTCAAAACCTCATTTAATGAAAATCTGAGCGAGTAAAGGCGCTTTAACCGAGGCTTTTTAACCCTCTAGTGCCCAAATTTTTTTTGGCTTGAAAAAACTTTTGGAGGTGGGCCTCGTGATGAGAAAAACGAAAATAATGTTGAAAATTCTTGGAAGTAATAGGTTTTTCATTAAGACCTTAAAATAAGTAGACCGCCTAAAGGCGGTGTTGGGCACCAGGGCGAATAAAAAGCAAAAACTTCTTTTTCTTCTAGTTACTTCAACATAAGCGAATACAGATGGTTTCTTATATTTTGGACTCCATCAGAACGCAAAATACCTAAACTGTAAGGAGTATTTCTCTAGTGATTTCGTTGTTTAATTATTGACTTCTAATTTATAGTAGGGGAGTCCAGGGTCTGCTGGCGATGGTTTCACTAATCATGTTTTATGTTTTTAATTTAAGAAGATCGTGTAAAAGTGAATGCGTTGCATAAAAGAGCGGACTGTTGTCTGCATTACAGAATTTTAAATATGTGACGCGGAAATTTCGCCAATTAACGACTATACGCACAATAATGCCACCTGGCCACTTTTGATGATAAAGTATGGATCGCGTGAGATGTTTTTTGAATAAAACTGCAAATCAATGATACTTGTTATTATTTTTCAGCCTCAATGCTCGTGCATTTTAATTTCGGCGCACAATTTGTATTCAAAAGCTAAATTTTCGAAATTTTTCAGGTGAAATTCCGAAGTAAACAAACAAAAAAAACAAATTTTACTTGTGGTTACGTATATTACATATACGACCGAGGCAAGTTCCTTTCGCGCGCTATCGAAAAATCTAGTCATTCGTAGAATAGCTTTGAACTCCATCTAAATAACAAAAATGCTGAAATTTAAGAACGTTACTTAGGGTAATGAGTTAGAGCGGCGTTAGCCATCTTTGTTCAACGTATTGGTTCAAATGGCGATTTTTGATATCATAATGGTTCATAAGAAGAAAGCAAATATATTGATGCCAATTCATATGCATTACATCAATTGTATTCCGAGTAATTAATGAAATTGTGAGGCACCCTTCCTAATACGAGTAAAGTAGGCCCTTCACTCTAATACGCTCGAAAACTCAATATCACTTACTACGTGTACGAAACAGAATTTAATGCAACATAAACACATTGGAGAATGGATAAAACAGTACTTGAAGTGCAGAACTAGAGACAGCGCCATATGTCTAATACAAAAGGAGAAAAAAAGATTCTGTCAACTAGCCCCAGACTCCCCTAAATATTATTAAATGATAAGAATATCCATATTCTAACTGCAACATTCACCCAAAGTTTTCAAAACACGAGTTTTTTCAGCTAAAATTGCACATAATACAGGTTTCGGTACGATAAGTAATCATTAAAGACTAAAAAAAATTTCGCTCAGGTGCCCAACACCGCCTCTAGGCGGGCAAAGTATTTCACCAAAAACCTAAACTTCCGAATTATTCCACTAAACCAATTCACATCTACAGTGAAATGCTAGTGCTAGGCTACTCAAAAATATTTTTTTAGTTATTGAAATTTCCAAAAACAGTTAAAATTTGTTTAATGAAGATTACCACTAAACACAAAATAGTTTTTTTCCACGTTTTCCTCTAATTTTCAAATTTGAGCTTCAAATGCCTTTGACAGAAAGCTACGAATATTAAAATAATGTGTGTGTATGAAGGCTGTGAGCGTTGGGAAAAAATGTTAGTGCGGATGACAACATACAATCATGTTTTAGTAGTTTTATTTAGATTTTTATAGAGACCGCCTAAAGGCGGTGTTGGGAACTAGAGGGTCAGGGCAAGGTGTAAATACCTCTGTCCCATCACAAAGGACCAAACGAGTGACATTAACCTTCTTAGCCAAGTCACTCCCATCGATTTATAATATCCCCTTCAAATTGAAACGGTCGGTTCGGTTGTCCTTGTTTCTTCCTCTTTTAAGATTCAAAACAATTCGTTAATTGAATGATTCATTATATGAAAAATTTAATTGCCGTCTAATTTTGAAACATCTTCAAACTCAACTCTGCACAGTAGGCCTGGCTGTTTTAATATTTGCGACATATGAAAATATGCTTCAATATAAAAATGAAACTAAGTCATTTTTCAACAGTTTAACATTTTCGGAAAGGGGTCATTGATAGAAAGGTTGTGCAATCACTCTGAAAATCGTTAACCAAATCCCGGCCCGGAAGACCGAGTGTCCATTCGACTCAGTTCGTCGGGATTGGAAAAATCTGTATGTACCTAAATTTTTATAGCGAACAAAAAAAACTCCAAAAAAGCCCAGAGTAGGCAGGAAAAAATGTACAAAACCCAACGTCTCAGGGAAAGAGTTTGGGCTGCCACCCGACCCGCTAAAACCACTACTCTTACCCAGAAGCGGATTCCTCCCCGGCACTACCTTACGACATTACTTCGGGGAGGGCATTTTTATGTGCATAGCACCTACTAAAATTCAAATACCAGTTATCGACCATCCACACAGGCTGGCAGTTTCAGCATGGCTGTCGGAAAGCTAGCTGTGGGTAGAGACTTAGTGCTTTTCCCTCACAAAGACAATCTGGGCGGCAAACATCAGATTGTCTAATTTACTTAGCCCTTCTTAGCCCCTTTACTTAGCTCCCTTGTGCCTTCCAGCATTGCAACTCCCTTCTCGTACCAATAGGCACCACTTACTCGTTGAGCACGCGACATGTTCGTGAACTGCTCGGTCTAGTCCCCGACGATGGACCTAGGCTACTCCCATGGAGAATTCTTCGACGAGCCAACCAATTAGGTGTAGGGGTCAGTTCGGCGATTCCGGTGGAGCAGGGCGCTGGTTCCAGTTCGCTGGTGTTCCGATGATCCGCGACTGGCGGTGTCTTGTCGCTGTCTACTCAGTTTAGTCCCCGGCAGTGAATCTAGCTTACGCCGACGAAGACTTTCCCGGCGAAGGAAATTTTTGGTATTCACTATATTTCTGTCGGGTCAACCGGTAAGGTACTGTGGTTGGTTCGGTGATTCCGGGTGGACCATGGTATCCGGTTCTCTGGCGCCCCGGCGTCCCATACTCGGTGCTTTATCGTGGTCTACTCGACTAATCGCCGGCGGTGAATCTAGCCTACTCTGGTGGAGAGTTTCCCGGCGGTGATTGCTCTTCCGAAACCGATCCTCGCTGGTCATCATGCAATATCCGCTGTAAGGCAGTCAGGATCTGCGCCACCACTCTGTTGACCGCGTTCTACGTGTTCACCACGTGTTTGTAGACGACATGGTCCGGCCCTCCTGTTTCTAGCATCTCTCTGCGTGTCGCTTCAAACCTCGGATTTTCAAAGTTCACATGCTTCGGTGTCTCCTCAACGTTCTCACACTCCAGTGACGTTACGTGCCCAAACCGATGAAGATACTTCCTGAAGTAACCGTGTCCCGACAGGAGCTGTGTCAAGTGGAAGTTCACCTCTCCGTGCTTTCTATTTACCCACGTCAACAGGTTTAGGATAAGCCGGTAGGTCCACCTTCGTTTTGCTCTACTGTCCCATTCCTGTTGCCACCTCGAATCGATTCTCGCAATCTTCCTCACGTTTCTGGTGTTTCTTCGATTGTAGCACTCGATATTCTCAGCCAGGTTGATGTAGATGGGAATCATCCCGGTGATAACGCATGCTACCTCCAACGATATTGGTCTGTAAGCACTCACCACTCGTATAGCCATCAGCCGGAATATCAGTGCAGCACCCCAGTGAGGAACCCCATATCGCAGTGTCAATGGCGAAACAGTAGATTTGTGTATTTATGTATGTATGTCTCAAAAATGCCACTCATTCTTCTCAGAGATGGCTGGACCGATTTGCACAAATCTCAATTGAAACGTACAACCTTCGCATCGACTACTATTGAATTTTATGTGGATCGGAAATCCGGTTCCGGAGTTACGGGTTGAAGAGTGCGGACACGCAGCAATTTTGTCATTTAAACGTGTACCACTTTGATATTAAATTGATACAAAAGCTATTAAAATGCGGGCAAAATTTCTTGAATGTGCCTGTCTAGATCACTAATGATAAACCAAAGTCGCTTTGACCACAATGGCCACCTACAACAGTTTCTAAGTCCAAGCTTGAAGTTTCGCGTCGTATAAACAGAAAAATTATATAATAACAATTATTGTTCAATTAGTCAAGAACAAATTTGAAGGTTGCGATTCAAATTGACGCGCAGCCCATCAATTGTTTTAGCCGGAGTTCTCAACTGGTTTGGCGGTTCAGACGACGCTAGTCTCATAGGGTATTCGCTCGTCCTATAACCGAGTCCTTGCCAGGAATGGATTTTAGTGGTCAGTAGTATTATAGCACTTACCATACAAATACAAATATGATTTTTTTTTTCGAAACAGGAGGTCAAGCTCCGCGATGAAATGTATTAGCTTATCTTTGTTATTAACGGGACAGTAGTGCAATCCCTGTTGGGTATATTTGAAATAAGCATTGAACTATGTATCGGACAAAAAGTTGAAAATCTTCTGCAACCATTTTCAGTCGCGGTAGTATACGTCACCCACTGACCATATCGACATGTTGCAAAACCAGTTGAAGTTCATAGTTTAAGAACTGGTCGACAATTTGCCAATTCGAAACATCGAATGAGCCAAGTATGTTAGGCACGGAACAGCATCTATCGGCAGAGGCAACGAGTAGTCATTCTCGGTTTTCAGTATGATTTTATTTATTCGTACTCTATCAGTATTGCTTTTTATCGCTTATGACTCGTAATTGACTGCAGTTGCGGATTAGCAAAAAAAGATTCTCGTTTGCTATTCGACAAAAAGAAACCTGCTAGTCGTTTAGCATGTATTTCCACTCCGCATTTTGGCTCGTGGCTATAAGTGTTAATTATGGGGATAGAAAAGCCACCTCTGATTGTACACCCCGAAAGGTAGAATTGAGATGCGCTAAAAATTTGCCGGTTGTTCTATTTTTCAGAAACGAGGCTTATGATATTATTTTTTTTTCTTTTGATGCACACATTTTTAGCGAACTTCAGTTTTGGGCAACGACGAAAAACCCAGGCAAACGAGTTAAGGAAATATGAACGAGCATTAACATCGTCTTCGATCCGAAACGGATTGAATCTTTTTTGTACCCAATTCGTCTTCTAATTTTCAGACCAATCGTCTCATCAACATTTGCGATGGGTTAAACCGGTGGCTATTTCCTGCCGGCACTCATTGTCACAATTTTCATAACAATTCGAAATGCTCGTTGGCCGTGTGTAGTCATAACGAGAATCACTCGAAGCGAGTTCGTTCAATTGCTAGCAGAATTAATTAGATAGCTATGTACATATAGACGAAGCTGATGCTGCAGTTATAGTCGGAATGCCATAGGTTATGATACAGCAAAGCCTTTTGAGAGTGCACAGTTGGATAGCTTTTCCTACTTGGCTATCGATGCGAGAAAATGTCAGTTAGTTTAGGTGCTTTGAAGTTAGAACGTATAAGTTCGAGAAATGAATTCCATAATCGAAACAGCTGGTGATTGGAGACAGCTGTTATCGACTGCGGAACTGTCGGTTCCTAAAATGATCACGTCAAAGTAACAATAAGAATCGCTGGAATCTGTATCAGGATGTGGCTTGTTTTTTTTCTGCTTGATTTGAATCGTTTTCTATCGAGAGCATGTTGATTGATTGACGTGTCGTGAATTATAGCTAAACAGTGTAAACAGACGTGTGAAATGTGCAAATTTAGATTCGAAAAAATGTAGTCATTAGCACGTGTACGCTGCCTGATTGTATCTTACACAGTAGAGCGGTAAAAAGCTGCACTTTCATGCATTCGTCATCCGTTAGGTTATCGGGGGTTTTCTCCAAATTCAACACTATACGTAAGTTTCAATTCAAAGGTCCCTTTCAATTATGAAACTTCCTAATTTCTAATTAAATTGGATAGTATTATTCTTAAATCATTAATAAAGTAGCCTGTTCAAAAATATTCGTATTTTGTCAATTTTATTATGTAATATTCCATATTTTTTATTAAAACAAGTCCTTAAAATACGTCAAAATTCCCTTTTTCTTTAATATTGCTATAACTTCGTTAGTTTCTAATCGATTTTGACCATCTGTACAGCGTTGTGAAGATTAATAGTGAATAATTAAAAAACCGGTCAAAAAGTGTATTTATTGCGATGCTTTTTTGAACACCCAACGCCAATACAAACAGTAAAAATACAGCAATATGCAGTAACGGAGATAAAACAGGAAGGTGTTGAAGAAACAGCAGGTGCATTGTACGTGTATATATAGTATGTTCCAGATACTGGGCTTCAGAAGATGACGAATCGAGCGTGGTGTATATTATATACAAATGTTTTTTTTTATTATAGAGGTTTTAACCTTAGGGTCATTCGCCTCTTTTGGGGTTAGAGAAATCTCTTTTGAAAAATCTCTAACTCTATGTTCGGGGTTGGGAATCGAACCCAGATGAGCAGCATACAAGGTAATCGATTTACCAACTACGCTATGCTTGTTCCCAATATACAAATGTTATTTACAAATGTGTTTTACCTCTTTCATCCTCGAAAGCAAAAATTACGATAACGTTCTAAGCGCATTTTTTAGTTACGTTATTGTCAATCAATGTTACTTAAGTTTATCGCTTATTATGCATCAATATTTTGCTTTTAAAAAAAGATTCAGTAAATTTTCCGAATTATGTACACATGACAAAACACTAACGCAAACGGTTTTGTACCCTAAACAAACTTTAAGCGGGTACTGTTAAGTTGGCCAAGTGAAACAAATAGGTTGGTCTAAATGTGAGAATTCATGCCATTAATTATTTTATGGCTAAACCATAAGGTTTGTAGTTTTGGTAACAAAATATGACATGGGCAATTTTTGCGTTACGTAATATATGAATGGTCCTATATTTGGCACAAAAAATACAAATTCGAATCTGTAGGGATAACACACCTTTTGTTTGAGACTATGTTTGAGTAAATCGGTCTAAACATTACCGAGAAACTGATGTAAGTTTGTTAAGTTTGAAAAATGGCCTTTTTCTCGGGAACTTCCGGAACCAGCAATGGTGTTAAATTTAGTCAACGAGACTTCGACGGGCCGTCAATGACCTAGACAAATGCAAGTTATGTGGCACCTATTTTAGATTTTTTTTATCTTTTTGCATTCATCGCGCTATCGGTTTGAATTTGATTTTTTTTATGCAACCGCAGTCCACATCCCCTAACTCCGGAACCGGAAATCGGATCGTAATGAAATTTGATGCACCTTTTTACATTCAACGCAAAATTTATTAAAATGCGACAAACAAAACTTAATAAGTTGAATCTCCCAATTGTATCTTTCGATGTTTTTTTAATCTCTCAAGAGTGCCTCGTCAATATCGATGAAACAATGTTTACCAGCGCTTCTTCTCGGCTTAAATCGCCTTTCAATCCGGGACCTGAAGAATTCTCTTTGGTACCTCTGAAAAGACACATCGGCGTTTGGGTGCTTCTGCTTCTACTTGAGTCCTCTTGCTAGTGGCTTTTTTCGTGTTACTGGAAATTCGTTTCATAAAAAGAAAAATATCAACTATCGTGGAAAATTTCATTGAGCGCTTTCTCGAGCTGGGGATCATGGAATTACTACGGGGTTGATACCAGTACCTAATCAGTCGCTCTGCTTGTCAACAGTGCAGTGAATGAAACGAACGTTTCTACCTACAGTCTGCTGTCTATATGAACCGTGCCGGTACTATAAACAAGCATAGCAATCGAATAATAAAATTCATCCCAAGACAGTTTGAACAATAAAGCAACGTTACTTCCATCGGTGCGATATCGATCATTCATTTCAAGATGTTTGAAACTCAACAGCAAATTTGCAAATGCAGTTTAGACTAACGGAAGTCGTCGTCATACACCACACTCGTTACTGTTAACGTTTAAAATTTGGCCATAACGGAAAGTTACGCTATGGAAGACAACATGCAATATGTCGTTGAGCATGATAATGTTAGGACCAAGATACCCGTTTATATTGACAATGATAAGATCGTTATGCGTCTGCACGATCTACACCTGGGTACTATTAATAAATTTATTATCATGCCGGAATACGTAAGATGGAATCCTTTAATGTTGAAACCTGGAGAAAATTTTTCTAGGTATTTCCAACGGTGTTTGTTCCGTGAGAATGCGAGTGTCGGAACCTATTCCTTCATATCTGAACTTTCAATTCAAAGCAAAACGCGTGACCAAATGTCAAATCACGCTGTGCACGCATGAAGGACAGACCCCTGCGTGCCCTACGTTGTTACACAAGAAGACACACTACGAGAAACCATGCACACAAACCTCTAACGAAACAATATCAACTGCAAGCATCACACAGCCCTTTATCAACATCAACTAAACCAGAAAGCACCGGAGTTGCAGCACAGGCACCAACGAATACTGGAACAAGAGAACCTACGCACAGCGTGTCCGATCATTGTGATGCGCCTACTAATTCCTAATCAACTGATAATAAAGTAAATAACAATTCAAACCAGGTAATCGTGCACACCCATACAACATTAACAGCGAGTATAGTATGAACGATAACGATAAACCGAGAGAAAGCGAACTAAGTGATCCACAAGCAACAAGAGGCAATGAAATAAATAGATCTTCGACAAGAAATAAGATCTTTACGCAAAGTAACAAATCGCGTACACAATATCTGATGGATATACAATAAAATTCGATATATTTATTTTTATTTACACATTGATAATATTAAAAGATCCACGGCTTAGGTAATGCATTGAGGCGTATCAAATAAATGAAATAGCTAAAGGACTATTAACATGCCGTCACGCTTGGACGCTGAATAGCGACTAACCGCCGAGTCTAGCATCCTACATAATAGGGAGTATGGAATGTCGCCCTCAAACCAGTGCTGCGAAATTTCAAAATCAGTTTCTGCTTGTATTTACCGAAACCAAAATTCAGATTCATTAACTTTCCAACTGACTGAAACTTCATGCAGAATGGAATGCTTGAGTGCAGAGGAAATATAAATTCCAAAGCATTTATTTGTTTTTATGTGGACAGTTTGAAGGCAGAAGCTGACATCTTCTACATTTTCGAGCATAAGTGAACTGCATAATCTATATCTGGTGCACTTTTGCTCAATAATCCCTCTCATAGGTAGAACGGAAACAAAATTCAGTTTGCTTCTGAACATGTCCGAACCTGAATACGATGTGTCGGGAGAACGAATGACGAGGGAAACGAACCAAACATTTCATTCATCGCGACGGGCATGAATTGACTTTTGTTTTCTTTCAAGTTCACGCAGGGATGTCAATTTTTTCAAGCTCTGGCTTAAATTGATATTATTTACACCAGCTATCCACCAGTTTTCATATAACAATCGATTAAGCGGAGAAATTTTTGGTAACAACGGTAGGTTTTGCAGCTCTCAAATCGAGAGATAATGGTTGTCATTGTCGTGTTTTTGGTATTGAAAACTCCTCGCGGTCCTGCACGGACCATCTCAGCATGAAACGTTTGTTGATGGTGGTGTAGCAAGAACTGCCTTTGTTGTCTTGGTGATCGAATTCCGACGAAAGACTTTCTGGCAGAGCTCTTCCTCCCAGACTCCCAGAACTTTTTTACTGACGAAGCTCTGCCTACCAGACCCCAGAACTTTTAACCTGCCGAAAACATGCGGAAAAGGCAATGTCGATTGAGAGGTAGCAGGGGGAAGCAGTACCCTTTCGACTATCCTGGTTTTTTACTTGTCTGATATGGTCACCCTATCTTAATGTACACAACTACATCAAGACACTGGTCCTGAAGATACAAGGAAACCTCGGATTGGCCGTCAAGGAATGGAGAGTCTTTGAGCAGATCACCATGTGATGCGAAGCCAGGAGTTTCCAGGAAACACAAGAAGGTTCCCGGCGTAGTGGTAAGCGTAGCGAACGACGAAGCAGCCACCAACGTGGATAAAAACATTAAAAGGGAAGTCGTCGGCAATTCTATTCTATTCTATTCTAACCCTTACACAGCCAGTATTGAAAAGCATCCTGGAAAACACCACAGTTAGTCTGTAGTGTTTTTCTTGTCAACATTAATATTTGAAGCATAATTTCATATGTCGCAAATATTAAAACGGCCAGGCCTACTGTGCAGAGTTCGGTTTGAAGATGTTTTAAAATTAGACGGTAATTAAATTATTCATTTAGTGAATAATTTAATTAACGAATTGTTTTGAATCTTAAAGGAGGACGAAACGAGGACAACCGTACCGACCGTTTCAGTTTAAAGGGAATATAATAAATCGTTGGGAGTGACTTGGCTAAGAAGGTTAATGTCACTTCTTTGGTCCTTTGGGATGGGACAGAGGTATTTACACCTTGCCCTGGCTAATATGCCTAGGTTAAAGCGCCTTCACTCGCTCTTAAACTTATCGTGCCGTGTCAGATAATAATATTAACAGTAACTACATAATTCCGAAGAATTAGGAAGTAAGTGGAGACATTATTACCTTTTGACTAGGGACAGGCGATTTATGTACCCTAATCCATGTCATAGTTCGTATAATGCCCTGATGCACCCATCCTGTCCAAATATTGAAATAAATGTCATGGATTAAATGCATATAACGAACCTTACAGTTAGACAGTGAAAATACAAAGTAATGAAATACTTAGAAGGAATAAAATCACCTACCACTATCGAAAAAATGACATAACAATTTGAAAGTAGAAATAATATAATCAGAACGATCTCACCGGTAATTGCAGATACATCCACTGCGTTGTTGCCCTGTCGGCGTAGGTTGTGGAATGATGTGTTGCTTCTGATGACGATGATGAAGACAACGCAATATATTCGGACGTCGGCAGTGTCAGTTTTGCTGCTGGAACTTGCTAGCCGCGATGCATATTGCAACCACAGCTGGGGTCTATCGGTGACGTTGATTTTGCTCTCATTGTACGACGACCTATGAAGCAAACAGCTCACCGCCATCCAGCAGTGTCTCCTGCACGATGATAGCTAATGTCACTTCCGAACACAGCCAGCAGCGTTAGGCCCGGCAAACGTTCCGCTTGCACGGGCAGCACAATGACGCCAAAATCGTTCCGGGAACGCTGAATTAGCTATTTCCCGTATAGCACTCCGTGTTCCACCACCGAGAATTCGTCTGAAGTTGTCCAACTAGTAAAACTTCTGAAACTGCAGCAAAATAGTGCAGAGAAAAAAAAACTGACGGAAAAAACAAAACTGTCTCGAAAGAGACCTCGCCTACTATCTCTCTTAAAAGGGAAGTCGTCGGCAAGCACAAAACAGAAGGCGAACAAAAAGGATAAGTTCGAAAAGCGAAACCTCTTCAAGGGACGAAACAAAGGTGAAGCACTCATAGTCAAAGCTAACGATGACTCGTACGAGAAGGTATGGCGCGCTATGCTGACAAACTCGGTACTGAAGGCGCTGGGCTCAGGCATTAAGAAAATTAGGCGCACTCGCACCGGAGAGATGATATAGGAACTGAAAAAGGATCCAAAGTCACACACCTCTACCTATAAAGAGCTCACCGAGAAATCTATGGGCGAAGTAGTGGATGTGAGAGCCTAGTGCCCAAAGGCAACCATCCAATATACAGACTTGGATAAAATATCATTGGAAGAAGAGCTAAGAGAGGCTCTGAAAAAACAGTGCGAGTTTGGAGAAGTGCAAATGATGATCCGAATGAGGAAGCGACCTTTCGCCACGCTCTCGGCTTCTGTTAGGCTTCTAGTCGAAGCAGCTAACAAGGCACTTAAAATTGGGAATATCAAAGCTGGCCACTGAGTGTCTCTCAGCGACCGGAAGTGTGCTTGAAGTGTCAAGAGTTCGGCCACCTGGCGGAGACTGTAGTGGAGTTGACAAGAGGAATTTATGCAGAAGTTGTGGAGAGGAAGGCCACAAGGCAAAAGACTGTCGGCAGATTCCGAGATGTTTGATCTGTGAAGCCGAAGAAGGTAACAACGACGTTACAGGAGGCCCACGATGTCCGGCCTTCAATTAGACGACTGCACGAAGTAACAGTGGAGGTAACGCAAATCAACCTCAATCACTGCGATACAGCACAACCCAAGTAGCATTTCTAATATTATAGAACACTACAAGTGCAATCTAAGTTTTAAGGAAGGCTTCAAGAGTATCACAAAACCTTAATTGCTACTAGGGAACACTTGCTGCGGCAATCTGTAGCAAATTCTAAAGGCGATGTAGCCTTCAATTCGAAGCCTTGTCGTATCCCGCCCTGCGATGGACACTGGGTAGCAGATAACGTAAAATCAGTGGCGATTTGGACGACGGGGAGATATCTTTTTCAGGAAGAGGTTTATCGTACAGATGAAGGCTTCGTAATCGCCAAAATTAATGGAGCCTTCTTATGCAGCTGCTACATACCACTGCGGTTGTAACTAACGGCCGGCTAGCCCAGTAACAAGACCCTCTATAGCTTCACAGGGTCGGCAACCGCGTTAGGGAAAACTCACCTGAACACTCTAACCAGGATTTGGTCTCAACCTGAAAACAATTTCAAAGGCGCACGCAAGAAATGTGGCAAACAGAAAAGTCCAACAACCAATTTAATTTAAAAGAAACTACTATTTATTGAAACGAGGAATGAGAAAACTTTCATTAAC
Source organism: Topomyia yanbarensis (assembly GCF_030247195.1). Classification (NCBI taxonomy): domain Eukaryota; kingdom Metazoa; phylum Arthropoda; class Insecta; order Diptera; family Culicidae; genus Topomyia; species Topomyia yanbarensis. The sequence goes on from NC_080671.1 coordinate 25,152,096, forward strand.
TCACTGGTCACTGCGTTGGTTCGTCGACGATGGCTGCTTCCACGTGTTGCTGCTGCTGATGCTGTCCGCGTGTTCCGCCGGCCGATGGCCACCGGTCTTCGTCGCTGTCTTACCGCGAGGCTTGATCGTCCAACTCTTTCGCCGGGAACTTCCACCGGCCTTCCGTTAGCTTCACTCAGATAAACGTGGTCGTATGTTGACGGACGACCGTTCGACACTTCTGAGCCGCTGCCACTTTTCTTCGGAAGAATCTGGCCTTAATTTTGGCTGACGGGAGGTCCACATTTTCCAGCACCGAGAGTCACTTTATTCACTCAAACTATGGGCAAATATTGTCACTTCGAACTTACGGCGGATTTATAAAGTTCCGGGACTTGTAACGGCTTCCGGAACCAAATAGCTAAGATAATTATATATCTTTATAAAACTGTCGAATTTAATTCACTATGTGGCTTTCACGGACTCAGGAAATAAGAGAGCTTAACCATGTGGTACAGGAGCTTATATAGCCTGAGGGATTCACTCGGGCGGTTTCCCTTCGGGTGCTGGCGTAAAGGTATAGCCTTCAATCGGCTGCAAACGGTGGCTCGGCAGAACACGCGATCATCTTCCCGCCCGATCATCAGGCATAGCTTCGTTTGCGGGTTGTGAACTCGGCTACTTCGATACGCATACAACCAGCGAGTCGCCTAGCATCCCTATTCTTGCACAGCTTCGAATTTCGAAGGGATTAATTCACCTAGCTAGCTCCTGATTGGCTGTCCGTATTAGTGAATGGCCCCACTTGACGACACATCAAATATTTTTGTCGCTCTGCTCGTTTATGAGAGTTTGGGTTTTTTTTTTCTCAAATGGGCATGGTGGCGAAATACTAATACGGATGCCTTTTACTTGTGAATGCAGGATTGGTCTCACTTGACGGTACAACGGCTCTTTTTACCGTTCTGTCTGAGTTTTGAATTGCTTTTTATTTTCAAAACCGACGTTGCGACGACCCACATATTCACGAGTATTTAACTGAAATGAAATGCAACTTGTTCAATTTAGTGGAACCTTGTCGAAGGTTACACGGTGGACGACCGATCTATTCACAGAAATGCTTGATAAGCTGACAGAAGATCTTATTGATCGGAGATCTGTCGTTATAGCCGACGATTTCAACGCTTGGGCAGTAGAATGGGGCAGCCGCTTCACCAACTCAAGGGGGAGTCCCTTAGCAAGGAAATCAAGCTCAGTAAGAAAGCCTGCCTAGAGGAGCTTTACCGCAACGCCAATTCAAATTCGTTGGGCGATACCTATAGAGTTCCCTGTATGAAGAAAAAAGAAAAAAAGAAACAGATAGGTGCCCGGAGAAGAGTCATCCTAGAAGCGCTATTTCCACAGCATGAACCGACGGCCTGGCCGCCACGCCATACGGAACGCAGTATGACTACGCAAAAGACGCTCGGGTAACCAACGAGGAGCCGATGGTGGTGGCAAAAGCTTTGAGAACCAAGAAGGCCCCGGGACCAGACGGTATCCCCAACGTGGCTCTGAAAACAGCAATCCTATCGAGCCCGGATATGTTTAGGACCGCGTTGCAAAAATGCATAGACGATGGTAACTTCCCCGACATCTGAAAGCGACAAAAGCTAGTGCTGTTGCCGAAGCCAGGCAAGCCCCTTGGAGATCCTTCAGCATACAGCCCGATATGCCTGTTGGATAGAGTCGACAAGGTGCTTAAAAAGTAATCCTTAACAGGCTTACACCATACATAGAGGGAGAAAATGGACTATCCAATATGCAGTTCGGTTTCCTGAAAGGTAGATCCACTGTGGACGCCATACGAACGATCGTGGAAACTATGGAGGCTGCGCAGAAGCAAAAAAGAAGAAGAAATTGTTACTGCGGAGTTCAACAGCGCTAGTTGGGCAGCAATCGCCGATTCACTGCACAGTCTGAGAGTTCCCAAGTACCTCTGTAAGATTCTGAGGAGCTACTGCCAGAACCGACAACTGATCTACGAAACTGAGGCCGGAAAAAGAAGTGTAACCGTAACAGCGAACATTCCACAGGGTTCCATACTCGGCAAGAATTTCCGTCGGAGAGTGTGTGATCAACTCGAAGCGGAAAGTTACACAACTGAGAGTAATGATAGACGATCGGCTAAGCTTTAATAGCCACATCGACCACGAAAGCGGAAGAGTCGTAGAAGCGATCTCGGCACTATCTCGGATCATGCTCAACAGCTCGGCGATCATCAACAGTAAAAAAGCGACTACTGGCGAGTGTCTCCATAGGCTAGATCCACCGCCGGGGACTAGACTGAGCGCACGCATCGTCTACGGTAGGTCGTCGGGGCACCTGAGAACCGGAAGTCATTCTCCCCCCGGAATCTCAGGACTGACCTCACCTCACTGACGGCACCTAACCGACTAGCATCGAGATAACGGTTTTGAGAAAACTTTCAACATCGGCAAATTTCTCCTTTGAAATAGGCTAGGCTCACCGCCGAAGACTAGTTCGAATAGATCGGGAAATAGCACCGGCAAATGGTCGTCGTGGCGCCATTAACCCATAATCGCAGGACCGACCTCGGCATCTGCCCAGTTTTGCAAAAATCTTCCACTGCCGGGGAACTCTTCGTCGGAGTAGGATAGATCTATCATCGAGGACTATTCCGAGTAGTCCGTAGCGAATCGCCGACTTGAATCGTCGGGGCACCAGTGAACCGAATGCAATCCTCCACCCGGAATCGCTGGGCAGACCTCGACATTCTGCCGGACTGTATCGACTGAATAGCAAGAAAAACGCGTCCGTCAACAGTTGCGGAAGACATCCTTCGCTCGGGAACTCTCCGCCGAGGCAGGCTAGCTCCGCCGTCGGGGACTACGCCGAGTAGCACCGAACGCAGCAAACCACCAGTCGCAGCAAGATCGTCGGGGCACCAGTGAACCGGAAGCCACCCTCCAACAGGAATCGCTGGATCGACCATGGCAGCCAACTGGCACGCCTACCCCCGACGTAGTCATTTCAAATGGAATCCGGGAGATCAGGCAAATATCGGACTCCTTGGTGGAGTTTAGTGAAGTAGGGTTTAGAGTTATCTTCTCTGTTCGGAGTCCCTCACCCTGGTACATGATGGACTAAATCGGTAGTATGGTCTAACTACTGAACGTGTGCTGGGACGGCGTAAAAGCTTTACCACCAAGTAAAAAAAAACAACACACAGGATCAAGTGTGCAGTGACGCCACTCGAAATGTGCGCAAACAAGCTGGAAATTATCGTGGAGGATCTTTTCCCGAAGCACGACCGCATGACCGCCAACACCATGCATTGATGCTCCTCAATAGGCTAACGACCTACGCTGAAAGTGACAACGGACTATTGCAGAGGCAGTTCGGATTCTGGAAAGAGATATCGACGGTGGACGCCATACGTACAGTCATCTAGAGCGCGGAGAAAGCATTGAAGCAAAAGAGAAGGGGTAATCGCTACTGCGACGTGGTTCCGATCGACGTGAAGAACGCGTAGAACGGTGCCAGTTGGGGGGCTATCGCCGTAGCACTGCACGGAATGCGGGTTCCGGACTCTCTGTGCAAGGTTCTGAAAGGTTACTTCCAGATTAGGGTCACGGTGGGAGTACCTCAGGGCTCGTACAATGGAGTGTTAACATTGGAACTGCCCAGGGGAGTTCAGACCGTCGGCTTTGCAGATGATGTTGTCCTGACGATAACCGGCGATACCCTTGAGGAGGTGGAGATGTTGACGACAGAGACAATAAGCATCGTGGAAACCTGGATGGCTGACGTAGAGTTGCAGATGGCTCATAACAAGACCGAGGTAGTGCTGGTCAGCAACTGCAAAAAAATCCAGCGTGTCGAGTTCAGCGTCGGGGGACAATCCATCCCGTCGATACGTGCGCTGAAGCACCTGGGTGTGATGGTCGACGATCGGTTAAATTACAACAGCCATGTCGATTATGTATGTGAGTAGGCTGCGAGGACAACTAACGCATTGGCAAGGATCATGCCGAATCACGGAGGAGCAAGAGGCAGCACGAGATGTCTCCTGGTGGGTGTCTCATCCTCAATACTGAGGTATGGTGTACCGACCTGGGTTGCTGCACTGAACTTAAAGCGGAACCGGACGAAGTTGACAAGCACGTTTCGCCTAATGGTTGTTCGTGTCGCTACCAGCGGAGAAATACACGTAATGCAAAGAGACTGGCGGCGGTTTCAACGAGCGACTCGTTGGATAACTGGCGGCAAGAGTGGGACAACGCGGAAAAAGGAAGGTGGACCCACCGACTTATCCCAAATGTGTCTGCTTGGGTACATAGGAAGCATTGAGAGGTGAACTTCCATTTGACGCAGTTTATATCCGGGCATGGATGCTTCCGGATATACCTACATCGGTTTGGACACGCTTCGTCAGCCCAGTGTGTGGACGTGCTAGAGACACCGGAGTACGTGGTGTTTGAATGCCCTAGGTTCGAAGAAGTTCGTAGGAATATGCCTGATGTGACAGTGGACAATATTGTCGAAGAGATGTGCCACGACGAGCATATCAGGGACGCTGTCAACAGAGTGGGTACGGGTATACTCTCCGAGCTGCAGCGGAAGTGGCGTAAGGACCAACAAAGTAGCGCCATTGACTATAACGCCGCCGGAAAACCACAAATCGGGTTTCGGGAGAAATTCCGCCGCCGGGAAATTCTCCGACGGTGTAGACTAGGTCCATCGCCGGGACCAGTTGAGTAGTACGTGACCTAGCACCGGGTTTGGGTCGTCGGGGCGCTAGTAAACTGGACGTCAGGCTTCACCGGAGTAGCCGGACCGACTTCGACACCCTACCGGGTAGCTCGTAAGTAGGCTAGATCCACTGCCGGGTATTAGACCGATTAGACGAAGCGGGGAGCTAAACGGCAATCTACCGCCTGGGAATTCGCGGTAGGGCCGCCGTGGACTAGCCGACAGAATCGTGACGAGAAGGGGAGCACGAAACAAACACCGGTACCGAGAGAAATTCTGTTGCCGGGGAACTCTTAGTCGGAGTAAGATAATATCTTAGTTGATCTCGATAAAGCTGGCTCAAGGAAGTGGGTATCGGTGTCGGGTGAAATTCCTCCGTCGGGAAACTATCGGTCGGAGTAGAGTGAGTTCACCTTGGGCGCTATCCAAGTAGATCGTGATAAGCCCGGGAGCTGAAGGACTCACGGAAAAATGAGCTAAATTGCTCAAGGAATCAGCACCTAAACGGCTCACGGGGACGAGAGCTAAACGGCGACGTAATATACGACGAGACAAGAGACGAGAGAAGAGACGAGAGTTGAATCAAAGCTCATAGGTCGAGCCACTCCATGAACCAAGTGAAGAAAGGGATGCGACGAAAGCACAACGATCCTACACACGAAGTAATAGGATGACGTAGTTCCTTGGGGAAGAAGGACGTAAAAAGTAAGGATTGTTTTTAGTGGTTAGGCACAAACGTGAGTCGTGAGTCCCACACAGTGCCAAAACACTACAGGCCAGGCTTTTGAAGCTTCTTAAACCTTACTACAAAAAACACACACACGGACATTGTCCCAAATCGTCTAGTTGGGTCGATTGGTATATAAGACTCGGCCCTCCGGGTCTCGGAAATTATCTTGAAAGTATGAGCGAATTCTATGCATTTTTTTATAAGAAACGTAAAAAAGGAATCGTTAAGGTACGAGAAAAATTATGTAAAAAATTATTCTATTCTTCTATTCTATTCTATTCTAACCCTTACACAGCCAGTATTGAAAAGCATCCTGGAGAACAATACAGTTATTCTATAGTGTTTTACATTTCTTATAAAAGAAATGTATAGAATTCGCTCAAACTTTCAAGATTTTTTCCGAGGCCCGGAGGGCCGAGTCTTATATACCAATCGACTCAACTCGACGATTTGGGACAATGTCTGTGTGTGTGTATGTAACGGACAAATTCTCATTCGTGTTTCTCAGCAATGGCTGAACCGATCTTATCCAAACCAATTTTAAATGAAAGAACTAAAAAAACAGTATGAACGCTATTAATTTGTTTTTGATTCTGATGTTTAGTTTCCAAGATATGAATGTTTGAATGCGTAAAAATGGCGTTTTTTGCAGTTTTTTTGAATTATCTGCCGAAATTGACAATACAGATTAACAGTTTATATGTTTTAGACAGCTTTAACGAATACCTTTCGAACAAGCTATAGATTGTTAAAATTGGACTATTATCAAAAGAGATATTTAACATTAAATGCGGACGAAAGATTTTTATCATTTCCCATTGCCAGAAATATGACCAAAAACATGTAATCTATTATTAACGCCAAAACGGCTTATTTTAGGTCAATAGTATCTTCGGAGAATTTAATGGAGGTAATATTCCCTTTCTTTTGGCATTGTGCTTTTGCTGATTAATCCCCCTATGAGTAAGATATTTTCACAAATTTTCTTGGAAGTGATTATATCGAAATGATGTCTTCAGCAAATTTGTAGCTCTTACTTTTGCGAATAACTTTTCTAAAGACTTTAAATATCTATTTTGAATATTTTAAAAGTTATAGCTTGTTGTTTGTTGATTACTCTTTGTGGCCTATTTATTGTTCAATATAGTAATAATCCATTGAAATAAGCTAAACATTATTTCGATAAAACGAATTTTGTATTTCATTTTACTATCTACAACCGCTAGAAATAATCACCGAACACTTCCAAGCTGTCTGGAAGGAACTTGATAACTTATCAGTGCAAAAATGTTCATTTGTGCGAACATTCTGACTGCAATTTCTCTAACTTATAACCATCGGATCGATCTGAAACATATCGGAAAATGAAAAGCGAAAAAAATAACTCCAAGCAACGGCGTAGCCAAGAGAAGGTTTTGGGGTTTAACACCATACAACCCCCCCCCCCCCCCACAACACCCAAAAAAAATATTGGATTGAAGTTGAAAATTTATTGATGCAGACTGATTTAATTCAATATTACAACAACAATTATCTGATCCGTAGATTGATAACCTGTTGTTGTAAACATCAAGAGGACTTTTGATAAATTGTCGGAATGGGGTCCTGATATGTAACTGATCTATTGGTCTTGATTTCCCAGTTGTCTAATTGCATCAATATCAAATTCCTGCCTGAAAACATTCCAATAGAAAATTCCAGAGTTCTGGAATCAATCATAATCCTCAGATTTATTTTCAAATTGAGCTCGTTTTTGTAGAGATGTACTGTAATAAGGGTCTTTATTTAATAGGAAGCGAAGTTAAAATTGATTTAATGTCTATGAATCATAGAACTGCTCACCAAAAAAGTGCATAACTTTCAACATTTGCTAAAAATGTTGTTGTCTTTCTCATTCACTCTAAAATTCGTCAATCTAATCCCGACCCGGAGGGCCGAAAGTCATATGCCAATCGACTGAGTTCGTCGAGATCGGAAAATGTCTGTGTGTGTATGTATGTGTGTATGTGGAAAAAATGGGACCTCTGTTTCTCAGAGATGGCTGAACCGATTTGCATAAAGTTAGTCTCAAATGAAAGGTACAACCTTCCCATCGGCTGCAATTGAATTTTTTTATTGATTGGACTTTCGTTTCCGGAGTTACGAGTTGAAGAGTGCAATCACACAGCAAATTCCCATATAAACTGAAATGAAAAATTTTCAAAATCAAATTTGTATTTTTGATGCCAAATGACTCTAAAATGCATGAAACATTGAGATGTTTGACAAAAATTGACTTCTTTGGACTTTGGTACATTTTTGCCTTTCCCATATAGAAAGGTTATGCAATCACTCTAAAAATCGTCAATCATACCGGCCCGGAGGGAGTACTTTAAAACTAGTTGCTACTTTAAAACTAGTTTAAAATTTCTTAACAAGTTGAAAGCTTTCGGCAGGACATGCACCTCCCGGATCTTTCTCCATGATCCGCCGTTGGTTTCAAGCGATGTTTCAGGATCACATAGTATCTCAAGATCGTGGCTGTCGATCCATTGTATGTATGTGCAAATCGTACTGAACATGTAATATTCATTTCCACCATTGTATTGAACATAACCAGCCATGGAATCGTAGTCTGGACAAATGAGACAAGCACAATTGCACCACTAGGTGGATTAAGACAGGTTTTTATTTTGGGAATGCGTCGAGTTGAGACGAAAACGTATTATGATTAATAACTAGGATAACACTTTCCGAATGTAGAAAGAAATTTATGAAAAAAAGACGATTTCCATTCGACTCTAGCAGGTTCTGATCGATTTTGATGAGCATTTGATTTTTGTTGTATGACCAATTATATGTATAGGTCAAATGTTTAAAAACAGTAATTTAAGGTCAAGATAGCATCATTTTGAAACCGCCAATTTCGGAGGGTTAGTATCTTCGATGAGTTTTACAACCGTTAACAATGTTGACGGTATATCGTCCAAGAAGTATTTATGGTGAATTTTCTCAGGTTAATATTCATGACTACAATAAAGTCTCAACAAATTCGCTAAAGACACGAATTCTGTTACTATTTTCTGAAAAATTAATTCTGCATAATTTTAAAACTTCAAAAATTACGGTTTCGGAATTATGCCGTTTGGACAGTATGATCGATTTTTACCAAACCGAATTTCTGGATACGCCGCTGATTTCAGGTAAGTAGAGTCAAAGTCGTTCTACACTCGTTCAAAAGAAACTTCTTCGAATGCTGAATATCTATTATATCACATTGAAACCCCAATTTTATCAGCCAAATATGAATATATGTTTGATGGGCTCTGGCAGACGAACAAGACTGAATTCGAGTAAATCCTTTCTTGAGCATGTTTTCCTTATCATGAAGATATGCGAAATATGCGAAAATAAAAAGCTCATCATAATCAGAAATAGTTATCAGACTACATCAAGGGACGAGAAGAATATTTTAACAGCTTCAGTTTATTATAAAGAAAAAAAAAATCCCCGATTTAGTCAATGTCCCGATTTTGTCAGCCTAAAATACACCATGAGACTGATAAAAATGGGTCTTTATTGTATGTATTATTCGCTGTGTTTCACATTAATAGGTACATTTCTTTTTTGGAGATTTTTTTATTGCATCGAACTACAGCAATTTTTAGGTAGTTTTCAAGCGGTTATTTTATAGACTTCTTCCAAAATTTGGTGAACCTATTCCAATTCGTTTACCAATTAATTGGTATACTTAAGGGTTTATATGTTGCAGATAGAGAAAATACTGAAATTTTCAGCTTTTTTCCTACATATTATTACGAAAGCTTATTAAACATTTCTTCCTAATAAGTTTGTGAAAACTATAAACTATTTGAAATTTTTTAATAGTTTTATTTTTTATTTAACCGTGATTTTTTAATAAATAGTGACCATCGCTTCACAGCGTAGTCTATTTTTCATGGCTTGCGGTGAGCACGATCTCTCGAATTGCTGAACTGAAAATTATTTTTTTTTTTAATTTTTAGTATTCTTTACAGACCCGCTGGTGCCCTAAGACGATTTCGCTAGATTTTCAGAGCACTGTGCACACAGTGCATTAACGCAAGTGACGGAAGGTTATCGAAAAGTTTCGTGAAAATGAAAATTGCAGTAATGATGATGATTTTTCCGAACGGTTCGTTTTCGTGAGGTTTTTATTTGTTCTTTGGCATTAAGATTAGCGATAATAATTCAAATCAAGGATACTACTGGGAAGTCACCTTTAGAAAAAGTCGATGTCGAAGTAAAATTTGAAACTATGCACGCATGCACTTCAGAGATAGCGTGATATCAGGAGCTGCGATTTCATTAAAATTTTCTTAGTTCTCAGTCGCGTTGGAAATTTGAGTAAAGTATAAACTTCGAAACGATTCAAAAAAAAAATTCGATTTTTTGGCTCAGTACAAAAAAAACATCGCGAAGCATCAAGTTCTAAATGTTCTTAAACGATATAATATCCGAAGAGAGTGATAAGAGTTATAAGAAATGTCTCATCACACTGTTAGGTGGATTAAAAACGTTTTTTACGAACTAATTCAATTTACGAACCCCCGGTTTGGTTCGTAAATGGAGGTTTCAGTGTACCAATTTGATCGTACAGTCGATTGACACAGGCAGCATGCTGTTCATACAAAGCGAGATCAAAATTCGGTGGTAGGTAAATCACACATACAACGAGAGACACTGTCCCGTAATATATACGAGCTGCTACTTGTTCTAGACGGGCGGCTCCATCGACGGTCACAATATTGCTTCGATTTCCCTTTTTGATGCCTATCAATACACCACCACCACGAAGGGCACGGCTAGTAGAGCAATAATTCTGTTAATACTACTACGTCATAGTCAGAAACAGATAAGGCTCAAAAGATCTCTTGAGTCTTCGTACGTAATCCACGGACATTCTGATAGGCAATCGCGAGTGAGCGCTTCGTATAAATAATCACATTACCGGTAGTCGGGTAGGATTCAGAGCGGATTCAGTATTGTTATCGAGAATATGGCTCAACCAACGAATTTTAATAAGAATAGGGAGTAAACTTTTTTTACAAACCAAATCCCCCCCCCCCCCCCAAACGAATACCAAATTCGTTACTAATACTTATTGCATGTATCAGGCAACTAGCAGTTGGGAAATTGGATTCTGAGATGAACATCACTTTCATTGATTTAATTTTCGATAAAAATGCACTAAAAAATTCAGTTTGGACAAGGGATAGTTTTTTTTCAAATAACTTTTTTCCTTAAAGGTGCCTAAATGAAAGATGGTTTTTTTGTAAATCGACTTTAACTTTTTAGATCAACTTTTTTCAGTGTAGGAGTCGAAGAATTTTTTCATTATTTTTACTCAAAAATTTGAATAATTTTTTAAAAATCATTCCTACAACATTTTTTGTGGCATTTGTCATTTTGCAAAAAAAAAATTGGGAAAAAAAAGTTTCACCCTTTTCAAAAGATTGGAGTTTCGGAAAAACAAAGTATTCAAAGAGGCTTTGTGTGACAAAGTCTTCATGTACAGAAAGTTTCATTACAATCGGAGAGAGTTCTGCCAACATTTGATCGAGTTGGCGCAAAATTCGTCATTTCGAAATTCGCCATCACAAACATTCGAAGAAAACGTAATTTTTCTGTTGTTCTTGAAAAATCAGAATCGTCCCCAATCTCTACGTAACGAAATAAATACGAGAAGAACAGGTTGCTTTGATTCTGTATAACATGAATTGGTGAAAAGTGTACTAAATCGTGCTGACCTGATCTGCATATAGTCCTACCTAAACCTATTTCATCCGCTTAAAAAGGCCCAGAGGGGCCATAACTTTTCATCATGTAGGTATTGTTGACGATTGTCCTGATCTATACATTCTCGTTAAGTGTTTGACTGGATATATTTTCCAGGCATGCACCACCTTGAGTTTTATTTTCACCAAGTCTAAGAAAGCCCTCTTCATCGGGTACTGTAATCATAAGACTTAGCGTACTGTGTGTAATTTTGAATGCACGAAATGCTGAAAAGCACCACTAATCTTTTACCCATTAGTCACTTCGTTCGGAATTTCCGCCGATCATCTCGTGCAGTTGTTTACTGAATTACACGTAGGTAAAATAAAAATGCTGATCCGATAAGAACAAAAATTTGCACAACTGCGGACTGCCTTCCGATAATATTATTGTTTCAGGCCACCCAACACGAATGACTAATGAGCCACGGAAACAATGATGATTTGAGTGACACCGCGATGATTTCATCCTTTACAGAAGGTACTAGCCAAGAATCTTCGCGTCTGCGGTTAACAGATTCCCATTTCAGAGGATACCAATCATCATTCTGATATTTGTTTCGAACATTGTTTCATTGACCGGTACAGTGCAAATTAGCTTCCCGGATTCCGGATAATCGATTTAAATATTAGGACCAGTTGATAGAAGCAACTCACGTTTTAGAACACGTTCCAGGAATCAACCTAAGAAATTGCAACTTTATATTTGCGGCGGCTTTGAAAAAAAGCAGATTCATCACGACTAAGTGAATTAATTGGGAGACTTAATTGATACAAACCGATTCCAGCACCTGCTCCGAAGTGGGTGCTGAATTGATTCCAACGATCTTTGGTCAGAGATAAGTAGGTACCTAGGAACGTGTGCGATCGACACAATCCGCTTCAAGCAGGCATCGCGATCACGAACTCGCCACGATAGAGCCAAAAGCCTTCAGCTCAACCTGATTCACTCACCTTTCTCTCGACCCCTCTATCGCCGGTTCGTCCACCGTTGTGTCGATTGGTGTGTTGTGTTTGTACGGACACCCCTTCAGGCTAAGGTCGCTCGCTTGGTAGCATCTGCGTCTTGGAGAAGCGGCCTACAAAAATAACAACAATCAACAACGAGAAGGAAAGATAATCGATTTTCATCGGTTTCTAAACACCGTAGTAGATCTTTCGCTGGGAGGAGGTGCTTCAAAAGTCGAATCGCCATGAGGTCAAGTATAGTGCAAAAACGAGGCTTTGGCTATGATGATTAGAGTCTCCATCATAAAAAAACACACATTTAAGATTGATTGCAACGTTTTAAACCAAAATAAGCAGGCTTTCAAAGACTGGTAATTAGTCGAGGTAAATGGTGTAATTTATTGTTGTGCAGTGTTTATGCCATCGATTTCAAACATTAAAATCACTACGAATAGGTTCATTACAGAACCATCCTATTTAACCTTCAATTTAAACTAATAATATTTACAACATACCCAGTAATTAGATCGCTACTTACCAATGAGATAATTTGCCACCTTAAGGAATTCTTCACCGTACAGGTCGTAAACGAAACAACTCACATGCATTCACAGAACCATTAAAAGTCATTTGTTCCATCGCAATTTACATCGTAAACTTACATACAAGGAAACGTGCAGTACAAAAATCCACACTCCCAGCCCGGCGACATCTATCCAGTAATTGCTTCTGTCGACCTCCAACATTTGCAGAACCTTTGCACTTTTCCGATAGTAACAGAACATTTCCTCACATCCGATCTCGGTCCGATTGAACCCGTAGGTGGCCAGTGCCAGCCCTTCGAATCCATAGCGAAAGGGAGACACATACGTCAACGGTTTAAACACACTCAACAACTCACTGTAGCGAATGAAAAACCCACTGAACAAAATCATCGGAACAACCGTACTGGGCACGGCGAAAGGACTAATATCCACCGCGAAAATACTCCCCGCGACCATCCCATACATCTGCGCGGTCCATCCCATTAGAGCACAAATGCCCCAAAACATTACCACCCTGTTGGTTTCGTTCAACTGTCCCGTAAGGTAGTAGGCTATAAGCTGAAAGCAGGTAACAGCGCTTAACATCAGCGGAAAATCAGCGACGATCTTCGAACAGAAGTAGGCCACCGTAGAGTAGCAGTTGCTTTTATGCTCTCGAATAAAAACCGACATTTCAAGTGGGACTGAAATTGTTTGAAATTAAAAAAAATCAATAATCAATCGCCATTCAGCATTAATTAAACCTACTCACACGTTAGCACCACGGTCATTGCGTTGGAAAAAACTATAAACATAAGCATCATCATCAGACAGCCAACGTTCGATAGCACCTTGGCTCCATTGTCGCCTACGTCGTAGAAAACCGCTCCGATAATCGTTCCGAACAGAATGTGACCCATTAGGCGCAGTCTGGTCAGTTTGAGATTCCTTAGCGTTCCCAGTGCCGTCCGGCGGGTTAGGATCAGAAATTGCCGAAACTGTGAGATTGGATATTGTCGACTCGAACCCTTGCCTCGTTCGTTTAGTAGGTTGGCGCCATCGTGCTGTTCGTCGTGAGTGCCTGCGGATAGAAGCGTTTCGCAATGAATGCTAGTATAACTAAGGAGTGCGGGAGAGTGTGCATTGAGGCGCATTGAAACCGTTCTCTTTCGTGTGTGGCAAAGGTTGGTAAGGTAGGAGGTGACACTCACCGTTCAGCTGTTCGTTGGTAGCGGATTCCATGCGTTTCATTAGTTGGCTGGTTTTATCCGGATCGGATTCTACTGTTGAGGCAATTTTGAGTGCTGGAATGGGAAGTTATCGTTAAATTAATCATAGAATTCTATAACTTATGCAATGGCATGATGATTGCTTTAAATTGATGGTATTTGAACTTATGTTTCAGCTTTATTTGATTTATCCGGTAAACTAATTTCGTTTTTGCTGGTGGCGAAAATGAGTCAGGACTCTGTTTCGGGGTCAAACAAAAACGGCATAGGTATATACATACATACATACAGTGTCAGGAAAACAACAATACCACTACAACTCAGACTGGGGTACTAACGACTAACACGATGTCATCCTGCAGCTATCACAAATGTGCCAATAAGCGTTACCAACTTTTTGGTATGGAAAACAATGTGAAGCAACCAGAAAAGATATTTTAACGAGTATGGTGTTGAGCCCATTTTCGTCATGTTTCTATTATCACCCTACCCATTTGAAGCCGTTGACTAGAGCAGTGTCCGCCATCTTTGTTCAACGCATTGAGTCAAATGGTAGCGCAACAATAGGGGCACTCGATTCGAGTTTTCGTTGCGCTCAAATACAAGAAATTCACTGTTTTCAGCGCATTTGTGTTATTATGTTGGTTCTTAACAACGAAGCAAATCTGTTGATGTAAATTTTTTCGCATTCCATTGATTGTAGGCCGAGAAATTAATGAATTAGTGAGGCACCCTGCTTAGTATGGTGAAAATAGGCACTTTACCTTATGTCATTATTCATAACACTAGTTTACAAAATAGAAATAAAAATCGGAACTTCAATATTCGAGCACCATTTCTGATGTAAAATTTCGTGCTGAATCCAAAAATGAGGTCCAAAAAATTTACAGTAGAACAGTTTTCGTGTTACAGTATAAAAATGAATTTCACCTGTAAAATAAAAAGTGGGTTCAGTAAAATCCAAATTCTTCGGTTGTAGTGCATCGATATGAAATATTACAATGTTGAATTAACCCTTTCATGCCCAACTTTTTTCTAGTGCATGTAGGATTTCAAAACTATTTTTCCTTGAAAACGGTGGGGTCAAGAAACACGAAAAGCCTATTTTCATAAAGATAGGTGCTTCCATGGCAGTGCTAGAAGCTGGTCAATTTTTACCTTCTAATGCTCAATACAATTCTTCTAGAATAATTACAATAGTCCAATTACGTGGAAAACGTAGCCAACGACCGTCCAAATTGATAAGTTTTATCAATTTTCAATAATATTGCATCGTAACGAAGATATATTAAAAAATCATTTTCCGTCGTCAACGTAAACTGTCTCTGGCAGCACTGCTCCTTCGGAATCCAATAAGACTAATTGCAATAACTTCAGTTCTAGAGCTGATCCTTGTAACTGTTAATACTCAAATTAAAGTCCATAATCACATTAATGAGGCTTACTTGTTTTTGTGAGCAAATCTCGCCTCAATCATAAGTTATATCTGTTTAAAAACGTTGTTGTCCACAAACAACATGGGCATGAATGGGTTAAAGGTAATTGAATGCGCTTTCGATCGTTAGAACGTTTTGTTTTAATGCGACTACTGGTTCTGGCGTTATTTACGAATCTATTGAACTTTTTCTTAATTTTTCGTCATTTTTTGAAGAAAAATGAGCGTTTGGTCAATATTTTGGGCATTCCTAAAAAATATATTTTTATGGAAAATTAAAGCCTACTAATAACCAATGAAAATAAGCACTTAGTTTTAATCGGATGAAAATTTCGAAAATCATTCCATTTTTTGAAGAATGGAGATTTTTGTGTTTCTCTGGGTCAACTTATTGAACCGTCTCGATTCCATTTTTTTTCTTGGACTTGTTTCATAATATAATATATGTCAGAATTCTGTTAAACAAGTAAATGGAAGAATTTTGAAAGACTTTAATGTGAGGTCATATTCGAACTCGTATATTCAAATGATTCAAGACTTATAATAACAATAATTTCAGGTTCAATGAAATTATAAGTCATCGAATGATTGGTATGCAATACTGCTTGTAATATTCACAAGTGTATTACATAAAATAACACTCTTATGATACAAATTTCGTTGTAAACTAAATCCTCGCATGTCATAGAATTCGTTTTTTGAACCGCTAACTGTTCAACTGGGTTTTGTACAATGTTAATACAAACTATACGAATCCGTAGAAATATGTGATACATACGTCAAGTATTATAAAATTAATAATATGTAAAACTTTTAGTTTGTTTTAATTCGTGTTTTAAAATTATGTAAGACATCGAACAAGACTTATTTTAGGTTTAAAATCTCAAAATCGGATCTTCAGAATAATTTGAAGAACGTAGAATATTTTGTAATTACAATTAGATGTTTTACGCAATATATTGTAATATATTGAAGTTTTGTGAACCAGTACAGTAAAATCGATACATCGTGGAAGCCAATGTGAATACAATATAATTTCAAATTATGAACTTCAAGACGTTTTAATAACGGAAAATAAATTGTTAGTAGAACAAAACGTGACGAATTCGGTGGATAAGTCATCATTCGTGAAGCTAGCGTCCGAATTTAACATTTTGCACCGTCATAAGCTTCCGATGTGTGTATCAAGGCGTTGTGGAGCGTGTAGTTTACAACGTATTTTGAGCATATACGATTCTGTATCACACATGTAAATATTATGCGTATTTTTTAATGCCGAATTTTTAATAACATTACTCCAGAAGTCATGAAGCATTTTGGATAAACGATTTCGAATATTACCCCACATTAAATTCTCTCAAAATTCTTCAATTTACATGTTTAACAGGATTCTGACAGAGAATCCCTCATATAATATGAAAAAAACCCTAGAAAAAATTGAAATCGAGACGGTTCAATAAGTTGACCCAGAGAAACTCAAAAATCTCCATTCTACAAAAATTGAATAACTTTAACAATTTCCATCCGATTTAACCCAATAAGTGCTTATTTTCATTGATTATTAGCAGGCTTCAATTTCCCATAAAATTATAATTTTTAGGATCGCTTTATCTTGCCCAAAATATTGACCAAACGCTCATTTTTATTCAAAAAATGACGAAAAATTAAGAAAAAGTTAAATAAATTCGTAAATAACACCAGAACCAGTAGCCGCACTGCAACAAAATGTTCTAACGATCGAAAGTGAATTCAATTACCTTAAATTCATCATTATAATATTTCATATCGATGCACAACAACCGAAGTTTTGCTAACAAAACCTAATAAGGCTAATACCTGGGAATATTACCTTTCATATGAGCACTAATAGTTAATAGTATTATGAATAGAACTGATGTTATTACAATTAGTCTTATTCTATTCCACTGAAACAGTGCTGTCAGAGATAATTTTTAATGATTGTCGAAAAACGCAATTTTTCGTATTGAAATGTTTTTTGAAAACTGCTCACACATATTAATTTAGAAAGTACTTAAATTGTACATTGGCATAAAAAATTATTGAAATTCAGTGTGCTTTATTCTTTTGCTCGAGCCAGTGCGAAGCGAACGACAAAAATAGTAACTTTTATATGGTGTACCTTGTCTGAAGAATAAAAGAAACTGTTACTATAATTGTTGCTGTAGTAATCTGCCGAGATCAGTGAGTAGCAGCAGCAACAAGTGGTGTTCCAGCCCAATACGATGATTATAAAATTATTGATGATTCGCATAGGACAGAACATTCATAATGTGGAACATTTCCTGAGGGTGTAAATGGAGGTTAAACTTCCGGAAGCCGCCTTTATCGAGTTCTACCATGTCAGGCATTTACCGCTCAACAAATTAGCCCAGACGAAACCATTCATTTCGAACAACTTAAAACACATGGTTGTGTGTGACAATGCTATAAATATGATCCTTCCATATACGGACGAAGAGAAAATTAATGTTCCGCTACAAAATCGGATACCGCTTACTCGCAGATTAATGTCACTTTTGGAAGAAATGGAATCCATTCGGAAGGGCAATTATTGAGCGCGAGAAGCAAGGAAGAAATCAGATATTCGCGAACATAAAGGCAGCAACTACGATGATGACACGCAAATGTTCAATAGCGAGATAGAAGTGAACATTCCCCCCTCCTAAAACATGGTTGGCGAGGAAAAAAAATATTTCCTCGCCTCGTAAACAGGTTTCCACGTGCAATGGCTAAGCGCTTGCGCGAGATCTGCCAGACAACCATTTTAACTCGTTATATTTCTATTGTTTACATAAGGAAATAAATAAAAGACCCACGACCCCTTTTGTTATTTTTAAATGATAAGTTTTTGAATTGCACAAATTTTGAATTTCTGTATTAGGTAAGTGCACACTGTGCACTCTGTACTTTGTACTGTGCTACACAAAAAATATTTCAATTTGTGTGAGAACTATTCATCCGAGAAGGCAGTTTTTGTTTCGCATCATTTTAACGCAATAGGGGTGACCGGAGCTGGTTGGCCGAAGGGGCAGATTGACCAAGTGCCTTTTATGAAAAGGCTACTATGCGCAGTAGCGAAATCTCTAGTGATTTTTTGGGTTATTAGGTCAACAATGTACCGACGTAATTTCAAGTGTTTTGGTGCTGTCGTTTGTACAGGAGCACGTTTATTCTTTTTTCGGCGCTGGTGAGTAAATTTCTGTTTCTGAAAAATAATATGTGTAACGCGAATCAATTTACATCCGATTTCCAATAACTTTGTACTGCTGGAAAGGGTATTCAAAACCCAACAAAATGGTATAACGGTTACCAGTGTAATCTTATATTTGTTTGTGTAAATCGTGATGGTTCTCAAAAATATACATTGGGGTAGGTTGGCCGAGTTGTAAATTTAGTGTAGAGTAATGTGCACTTTGATATTTGTGAAATGCCAACCTTTTTCAAAGAAAAATTTGATATTATGCTAATATTGATGATTATAAGGAAAAATATACACGAGAAATAAGTAATAAAAATAATTTAAAATGATTAACAAAGAGAAATAAGAGATTAGAATCACTAAAAGTCGGAAATTGTTTATAAAAAAGTTGATTCCGATATTTTATGAATTAAATGCCAAGCTACTTTCAGAGTCTGGCGTGGGGCCCAACTATCTTGAAATTTTTCCTCCTGAGGAGTTTCTGACATGATTTGTAACAGATCGACCCAACCCCGAGCAAAACTCGTCCATTAGCATAGAATCTGCTGCAGATGTAAGCCTCTCTAAAGACGTCAGACCTCTTCCCAAGGCGAGTGCACGATCTGATTCGAAGAAGTGGCAAGGTCGTAAACGCCGATTGACTCAAAATTTAACCGATTCCCCAATAAAAGCTGTATTGGAGGAGCAGAAATATGAAATCAAACGTAACCGCACGCTGGTGGAGGAAAAAATCAGCGATAGCTGGTAAAAAGTTCACTAAAACTGCCAAAACTACGTTCAAAAAGGTTAAAAAGTAAAGAGTGGATTTTTTTTATACGAAAAAAACGATGTTTTTTTGAATTAAAAGCTTTCCACTGATACATTTGACGTGTTTACCCCAGCCATGGGCTTGATTGGCCGATTTTTCTTTCCGCATTTGTTTGCTAATAACTTTTTCCCTGTTTTTTTTTTCATGAATGTAAAAAATTACATATGTGCTTATTTTTATTGACGCTTCATTTCACTATTACGAGGAATTCGTTCCGTACTAATAAACTGTTATCCGTAAATCCGTAATATCTGCAACAAACGTTAAAAGAAATTTCTTTTAAAAGTGAACGGGTCAAAAAGTGGTAAACAATAGGCAATTACGAAGAGCGACTAAAACGTTGGGACTGATTGAATCTATAAGCCAATAAATTGGGATAAGTGTTTCGATTTCATGTCTTCAGTATGTGACAGTCTTGCGTTCTGTTTTTGCTCGTCATGGAATAAAATGAGAAAGATAATCTTAAATAAGAGAGAAAAGAGAGGAAAAAAAAATCAACCAATCGAAATCGATTCAAAATCACTCTTCGATCTTTTCTATTCACTCAACACGAGTGCTTTCGGAATTGCGCTCTGATCTTCTCATTTCGTCTTCGTTATCCGTACAACTTTGATGCGTTAGGTGCAACAATTTTAATTGAAATTTTTTCCCAAATAGTTTTATTATTGAGCAGATTAGTGTCCACATATTTATTTAACGAATTGACAAGAAGTTTTGCAATTTTTTCACAGGAAACGGATAATTTGCTGTAATTTAAAAACAGATAACTCTAAAACAAAGCAAATTCGGTAAGTGCTATGTGTTCCCTTCCATGTGTCGGAAGCAAGTGATGCTGAAATTATTAAGCTCACCTATGTTTATAGTTTCTAGTTATTTTGGTCGTGTCATCAATGTTATATTTACCACATTTTACGTAAATTAGAAGCATTCACTAATCAGTGCTGAGCAATTTTCTTTCGATTAGTGAACAAGTTCTGAGCAGTTTCGCTCAGTAGATTAAATTCTGGGTAGTTTCCATTAGTTGATTAAATCAATGAAATATATATTTTACATTATCCAAAATCCCATGAATTCCGAAATAAAACCTTCAATTGTTCAAATATAATATTTGCTTAATCTAGGTAGTCTTCTCAAGTTCCAACGGTTTTGCAAGATTGCTGAAAGTCAATAGAGCTACGATTCTTATTCTTGCTTTGTAGTGAAATCAGTAGTTTTTTGCACTCACTTCACATTTTGACTTTTTCTACAGTTTCAGGGATCTAGGAAAAGCAGTCTACAATATTTTTATTTCGTACGTCCAATTATATAAAAAGTGCCTAAAAGAATCTACTTAAATAGATAAATAGATAGTTATTCTCAGTTGCCTGATAATATTTCCGAAGGGGAAAATGTACTTTTGCATATAAAATATTTAAAATAATCCATAAAGAATTGTAAAACGATCCATAAAAAAGTTGTCAATGTTCCATAAAACAAAACTGAAAATCCATAAAACTGTGAGAATGATCCATAAAAAAGGGTGATTTGATCCATAGATTTGGTAAAATTGAACCATAAAATGGTCTCAAAAGAGCACTAAAATAGTAATAAAAGAGCAATTAAAATGAACCAATGCCCCATAAAAATATTGGAAATGTTCCATAAAATGATACATTTTGCGCCATAAATTAACTGACATTGATCCATAGAATATTAACAATGTACATTAAAACACGTCGATATGTTCCATAATACCGACAAAAATGTTCCACGGTATTACAAAATGGAGCAATAAAATGTCAGAAAAAGTTCCATAAATTTGATGAAAATGTTTGCTAAATAATTTTTCTTGGTCCATAGAAGATGTAAAAATGAACATTAGAAATGATTCATATATCGAACGAAATTATGATTCATGGATATTTACAAAACGATCCATAAGAAAAGAAAATGTAAAACGACCCATTAATATGTGCTTATGCTTTAGAAAAAATAAATTTAATGAATTCATGCGAAATTTTATGGTAAACTTAAAAAAAAGTTGTGCTTAATAATTCTCATAACAATGACAGTGTTTTAACAAGTGAGCTTATACTGGGAGCTAGTGTGATGCGGCTTGGCCGCATATCCGAGGCCAAGGATCCGAAGCAGCGCAAAGCCGCTGAGGATCCGTTGGACGAGGCATTGATTAACCCGTAGCTGGAATTGTAGGCAAACCTGTTGTCCTCTCGTTTGCCCGGTTTACTTAAACATAGGGGCTATAGCTAGTTAAAAGCCGACTGAGCGGCAGCGAAGTCGGACAGTGCACAAGAAAGCGATGTGGCGTAGCCACATTAGTCAGTGTTCGTGTATAAAGTGTCCGTTTTCGCTTCAGATAGTTATTCAGATAGTATTTGCGACTCATGCCAGCCTGTATAGGTGGTCTAATAACACTCAGCGCTCTAATATCATAAATACCCTGACGTTTAAAGAGTTGTCATAATGATTTCAGGTTAGCTAAGGTCAGTTAGCTGACTAGTTGGGTACGGAAGCTGAAGTTTAACTATAATGTATGCATTGTTTGTTGTAGTTTGACATTACAACCAAATGTAATAAACTTTATTATTAGTTCGAATAGCAAAAATTTCGCATGAATTCATTAAATTTAATTTTTCTGGTGCATAAGCACATATTAATGGATCGTTTAACATTTTATTTTCTTATGGATCGTTTTGTAAATATCCTTGAACCATAATTTAACGTTCGATATATGAATCATTTCTAATGTTCATTTTTACATCTTCTATGGACCAAGAAAAATTATTTAGCAAACATTTTCATCAAATTTATGGAACTTTTTCTGACATTTTATTGCTCCATTTTGTAATACCGTGGAACACTTTTGTCGATATTATGGAACATATCGACGTGTTTTAATGTACATTGTTAATATTCTATGGATCAATGTCAGTTAATTTATGGCGCAAAATGTATCATTTTATGGAACATTTCCAATATTTTTATGGGGCATTGGTTGATTTTAATTGCTCTTTTATTACTATTTTAGTGCTCTTTTGCGATTATTTTATGGTTCAATTTTACATAAGCTATGGATCAAATCACCCTTTTTTATGGATCATTCACACTTTTTTATGGATTTTCAGTTTTGTTTTATGGAACATGGACAACTTTTTATGGATCGTTTTTCAATTTTTTATGGATCATTTTTGTTGTTTTAGCGGCGCAAACTTAGGGCTGCCATTTCCGAAGATAGTCTTTAACCCATTCCCCACGAGAGTCAAATGAAACAACATGTGTTTTTCTAAGGATTGTTATGATTACGACATGTTCAGTATCATTTAAATTGAAAATTTCATAAAGTTGAGCTAACGCAAACTTCGGATGAAGTCACAGAACTAGTAATAGTAGCAAGATGCCTGATCATGAAAATAGGAGTTGAACCTATTTTCCGCATCTACAAATCCCTTGCCTTATCAGAAGATTTGAAGCAAATTTCGACATTCACTTTGTTCGGACATTCTTTGCAACGGTAAACTTGGATTGCACACTGATATATTCCTATCCATGGAGAGAACCTTGAGGTTGGTTTCGTTCTCCTGATTAGCAAATGCGTGTAAAGTTTCGTCAGACGGGCTTTTGGATATTTTTCTACTCATTCCAATTTAGCGTCTTCTACATCTTGTAAACGTGTAGTCTAGAATGCGTAGTATTTTTAAGCAGCCCTAAATACTTTGAACTCTTGAATATTCATTGTTGTAACTAGAGAAATTTCTAACTTGGAATTGTTTTCGCTAAGAACTTTTCATAATTACGTTCAGTTTCCAGTAAATATCTCAAGTCATCAGAATTAATACATTTATGCAATAATTTTAAGCCCCTCCCGAAACAAAATCCTAGCTACGGGCCTGGGTTGGATCATCAAAATTCTGGATTATTCAGTGGCAAGGCGAGTGAGAACGAAATTGATAATAGTATTGATAATAGTCCTGTTAACAGCAGCAGTTTTGAAGCAAAAGTGTCCGAACTGAAATCTGAAGGATAATCAAGATGCTGAATACGTTAACGAGCAACCGCATTTACCAACTTGCCGACATAAATGCGCCTACGGCAATGACAAACATAAGTGGTGTCCTTAGGCTCCGGAGGTTGCAGTTTAAAAGCTACGGTGCAGCTGCATCTTTCCAACTCTAGAGCACGTGATCAACCAGTGAGTTTGTTTGAGTATTTTTTTTAGCAAGCGACAGGACTACAACAAGCGCTTTTATTTTTTATTTGGTTTAATTGAAACATATAAATGAATGATGACACGACTGTCTTTTACTTGACTTTTTAGGCAATTATGAGGTCCAAAAATAAATAGAGATTCAAAGTGTTTGCCCTTCATTCCTTGCTCCCAGTCCTCGAGCTTCCATTTAAGGTCCAAATCCAAAGTATGACTTAGGACCTATGAAGCAAGAGGCAGCTCCCCTATTAGCTTGCCATATACCCCGGCACAACAGCTTTGATAGATACAGCAGAATTTGCCGACAACCATAAAAGAGGTTAGAATCGGATTGATATGTAGCCAAAGCTCTAAACCCGACCTGGCTATCCAAATTCCATTATCTAACCCTTTGAATTACGTTGATTTTTAAGAATATTTGTGCTAAGATTCTTATTTTGACAATTTTACCATGTCACTTTAAGAAACATTTCAATATGGTCCGAATTCGTAGACTAATCCCGTTCATAAACCACGTAGACTCATAGGGGGACGGGGGAGTCTAGCAAAAGTCTACGTTTGTCTACGAGGGGGCAAGTCTTTGAAAAAGTCTACGTAGACTTTTATTTGTTATTATCCTCGTATTACTAATTATAAATGGGATTGAAAGAGAGTTGTATTCAAAATATCGGTCTATTCAGCTAGGTGAATTTATGCAGACACTTCAAAGCTAGTACACTATTGAGGTAACTACTAGTTAAGCGACCACTTAACCCAGAACCCACGATTTTTATTAGGACAACCTCACACGTTGTTGTTTCTTGCGTATATTTTGATATAGTTTTGATCTAAGAATAATACAAAATGACAGTTCTAAAGACGATCGCCCAAAATTCCTCTCGACGGATGATTTTGACTGTGAAATCATCTGAGACACCACTAGTTAGCAGACATGCATGAACCATAAAAAGTTAAAAAATGGTGAAAGTTAAGCTTTAAAACCACCAATGCAACAACAAAACACCCGATTTTTAACAAGAAGTGGATTCATTTTTTTATTTTTTATTTATTGATTTCGGTGGTTAAAGCAGTAGTGTAGTTAAACTTCTACAACAAAGTGTTTACTCCAGTTAATCAGTTTCTCTTGCAATCATTTACACTGATTTCAAAATCTTTAAACACCTGTTAAATTTTACGTCTTGACCCTACGCAGCTCCGCGCAAACCGGTTCTACTATATTTATCTTCGAAAATATTCGAAGCTAAGCTTTGATACTTTGCGATAATACTCGCAGGTGATAATTACATAAGAAAAATAAATATTTTTGGGAAGATTTAAATAGCTTCATTCCCTTAATCAATCAAATAAGGCAATTTAGATTATCTTATTATCTAGAAATATTGAAATTTGTTCACGAAAAGTGAAATTTGTGTGCATGTTTGGTTTATTATTTTAGTCTAGCTGAGAGTACATATCAACAGTATTATATTGTAATTGTTTCTTATAATTTAACAATTTTGAATGCACCAGCAAGGCTCAAAAAGTGATAAGCAATTCTGCATTGTTGGTGTAGGTCGCACTTCGGCCAAAATTTGAAATAGTTATTAAAATATATCTTTTTAAATATACTTGAGTGACTAACCTTGAAAAGAAGTATTCCGCTACACAAACATTGGAAAGCACCTTGAATTGGTATTAATTGATTTGATCAGTCATAGACAAACAACCAATGTGAAAAACCTTTCTTTAAAAGCTTGAAATAAATCTGAACGCAAATTTTTAATTGAACATTATAATGTGCTTCTTGCTAATTTCACATTTCCCGCGAATAAAAAAAAATTAAAAGTCTTCGTAGACTTTTGGCGTGGGGGGGGGGGGCTTGGTAAAAGTCTACTCAGGTCTACTAGGGGGAGAGAGGGGTTAAAAATTCTCAAATTTCGGTCTACGTGGTTTATGAATGGTTCCTCCCGAACATGTCCTCCCAAACGTATTTGAAAGGAAGCAACAAATTTAATGGCAGCGTATACCAGTTATATAGTTCAAAACAGAACTATTCGAAATAAAAAATCAAAAATAAATCAATCCAAATTATGATGACTTCACGACTGCTGAAGTACGAGATCAATTCGTTGCAGCGTAACGATCGTGACCCAATCGTTGCTGGTAAAAAAGGGACGGTGGTGTACTCATTGCTGTTTCCAAACGGTTAGCGTCTAAAGAATAAAAATAATAATAACAGCCTAGAACAACTCTGGGTCAACATTAATAGTCATGGTACTAACTAACACATGCGTCGGCGTCGTATACCTCCCTCCAGACTCCGCAAATAACACAAACGTTATTCTGAATCGTATTCAGTTCGCACTTAACATTGATAATTCACTAGAACCCCAAGCTTCTAATTTGTTATTTGGAGATTTAAATCAGGCTGGTCTTGCAGGGAAAACAATTTTCGTCAGCTATGCTTACGCCGACCATTCCGACTCATCCCTTTCAAGATCTAGTATTTGTTCACTAGACGGGATGTCTCTACGGAACATGCTGAAAATATGTACAATAACGAACAGACTAAATAAATCGCACGTTGGATCTTCTGCTTATAAATAAAGATGTATACAGGAACTGCCCTTGTTTATCGTGCAGAAGAGCCACTTGTTGAAATAGATCCTCCCCTCTTAGTTGAGCGAATCTATCCTCGACAAGTTATTTTTGACGAGATACTTGAAGATTTGAAGCATAACTTTTCAAAAACCGATGTTCCTGGCCACTGTAATCGATTGACTAGGCAGCTTCGCTCAATTGTGCAACCGATGTAAATGTTCTTATGGAATCTGATACAACTGCTTGAACTATATGTTCCTGCACCGCGTCCTAGATCCAAACCCCTTTGGTTCAATCGACGACTCCGAGAACTTAATCGACTGAGAGCAGCCGCACTTCGGCACTAGACCAACCGACGGAATCCTAATACAAAGCGGGAATTCGTATACGCTAGCAACAATTAAAAGGCTACGAATAAGCACAGTCCACTTTACGAATTTGGCACAGTCCACTTCACATTGCTTTAAAGATATTCAATGCGGAGCGTAAGTAAATACTATTTATACTGATCTCAAAGCAACGTTCGAGCGTTTTGATCACTCTCTCCCACTGGCGAAGATAGAAAGACTGGGTGCCTCACTTAAATTCACTAAGTGGCTTAAGTCATACCCTGTTGGCCGTGCCTGATCTGTCAATCTAGGGAATAACGAGTCCCATCGCTTAAAAAATTTATCAGGGTCGCACTTATGGACCCTTTATTGTTCTCCTTGTTCTTCAATGACGCTTGTAATGTTCGTCCACCAGGATACAAACTTATCTATGTAGATGACCTCAAACTGTTTCTCATTGTGCCGTCTGAATTGGACTGCACTGAACTACAACGTCGACTAGATGAATTTTGTAACTGGTGTACTCGAAACCAGTTGACTATCAGTGTATCCATATGCTCAGTAATTTCAGTGAAAAAAATCCAATTTTGTGGTGTTATACTATCTCAGGGCAACTTCTTTCAAGTAGTTGTCAGGGACTTTTGTGTACAGCTGGATTCTTAATTGACATTCATAGGTCACTATTCCCACATCATTGAGAAAGCCAACCGAAACCTTGGTTCTATCATTAGAATTGCCAATGAGTTTATTTATCCATACTGCCTGAGAGCACTGTATTTCTCTCTTGTTCGCTCCATCCATCCGTACGCGAGTATCTGGATTAACAGGATTGTATCAATTCAAGCTAGGTTTCTCCGATATGCTCTTAAAACATTGCCATGGCGCATCCCGCTAGAGCTGCTGTCTTACATTGACCGCTGTCGTTTGCTTGACATCGATCATCTTTCAAAAAGGTGAAATATATCCAGAGCTGTTCTAGTAGGAAAAGTTCTGACTGGTGAAATAGATGCCACAAATATATTTTCGCTGATTAATGTAAATGTGCTCCCTAGAAGTTTAAGATCGGGGATTTTTTGAGACTTGACTATCTAAGTACTGATTATGGACAGAATGAAGCCGTAAGGGCGATTTGTAGTGTTGGTGTGTATGAATGTTTCGACTTCTCTGTATCATCTAATGTTTTAAGAAATAGACGTTAATGGCTAATTTAGTGCATAAGATGTGATTTATGTGAAGTTAAGCATTTTACTTAACTTTTTTTTCGACTAATATGTAGACACATTTTCTTTTTCACCTTTTAACGATAAGTATACAGATCGCAAAACTAGAAGTGACAGGGTCATTAGAAACAGGCTTACAATCTTACAGTTTTAGTCTTTTGTCTTCTGTTGGCAGGGGTCAAGCTTAGGCAGCATATCTGCGAATCACTCAAGTTTACCGTGAGAACCGACAAAGGAAAAGCCACGAAAATCGATTCAAAATGTTAATAAATAACCTGAAATGTGACGGACTTGCATTATGTTAAACAAGGCATACTTCAGAAATAGACCTCAACTTAGGCACAAATCCCCGACTATGTACGGGGAACGTGCCATTTGAGCCAATATATTCTGATTCCTGATGGATTGAGAAGATCCTTAAAGAGGGGTACTTTTGGAGAACAAAAAGTGCTATTCTTTCAATCGAATCAACCTCCCCTCGACACCAGGCATTGAAGTTGACGCTTGTCAAGTACGCGTTTGCAGTGCTTCCATCTATATTCCTTCTAGAACCCCGGTATGGCAACCAGCATCGCGACTAGCTCTAAAAGACTTCAACTCGCACGGTACGGTATGGGGTTATCTTCACGATGATAACAGATCAATATTAATGCAAGATATTTGCGACAGCTTCAATATGACTTTTCTAAACATTCCTTCCCTACCAGCGCACGCAAGTGCGCCAGATTTATCTTTTTGCTCGACACCGCTTGAAGTGGTTGCATTGCAGGTGGAAAGTTTACCCTTTTCCCCACGATAGTGACCATTTGCTTATCGTTATTTCAATCGCTAACTGTTCAAGAACATCTAAAACACTCAATGTCCCGTATGACCTCACACGAAACATTGATTGGTAGAGCAACGTGAACACGATATCCCAAACTATTGCCTCAATACAAGAGCTTCCTCCGGAGGAAGAGTACAAGTAATTGGCTGGCTTGATTCTCGGTACCGCGATGCAAGTGCAGACGAAACGAGTACTGGGCGCGAACACCGTTTGTGACGGCGGAGTTCTCACTTGCTCTCTTATCATCTAACAATAGAGCCCCAGGGCCAGACAGAATCAAATTTAACTTGTCAAAGAATCTGCCAGATTCTGCCCAAAGACGCATGTTTAATTTATTTAATAAGTTTCTTGAGAGTTACATTGTCCTTCATGACTGGATTCAAGTGAAGGTCATTGCCATCGAAAAACCAGGAAAACCAGCCTCCGATCACAATTCGTATCGGCCGATCGCAATGCTATCCTGTATCCAAAATTCGTTTGAGAAATTGATCTTGTTTCGGCTCGACAATTGGGTCGAATTAAATGGCTCAGATACACATTATAGTAGTATAGGATATAGTAACCATTAGAGCTGATACTATTGTATTGTTCCTACGATTTGAACTTTGATTTTATTCAATGAATATAACAATAGTTTTACAATATCCCCAATAGTAACGACGATTTGAATGGTTTAATTATAAAATAACAATATCCAGTACTATAACCATATGTGATATGGTACATGTTGATGATCATGTCAATTGTTCGAATGTTAAACAAACAATATCTGAAATGGTTTCGCTTATTAACAACACAGTAAATAGACCTAATTTATGAATGGTCCCTATCATTTTGAATAGCCTTAGCTCTATTGAGGCGTTCCGTTCGATAAAGCCTTGAAAGCACGCTCCGTATTTCCTGGGTAAAATACGGGAGCTCCTGAATGCGTTATCTGGAAAGTCTTACAAGATCACCTTAGTTTGGGTTCTCTCTCATTGTTCGATCCCGGGAAATGAAAAGGTTGACGCTTTAGCTAAGGTGGGCGCTATCAAAGGTGATATCTACGAAAAATCAAATCGCTTCAATGAATTTTAAACGATGGCTACATTCCATTACCTCGAAGGTTTAGAAGCATGGACGTGGGTCGTGATTTCATTCGTGTGATGTCTCGGCTCATGTACAACTAGTACACGCTAGATGCGCATCTGCGGCGTATTGGGTTTGTGGAGAGTAGTCTGTGCACTACCACGACATTGAACACGTTGTTTGGGCATGTGCTGAGTATCGCCAGATCTCAGTTGAAGGATTTGCTTCAGGTCCGAGGGAGACCACCCAGTATTCCAATCCGAGATATACTGACAAACCATTAAATGTCTCTCATCTACCGTTTTGATCGGGTGGCAGCCGATCAACGCAAGGATGTGCAAGTTGAGGATCAAAGGCCGTTTCTTCAACTACAGCATCATCAACGTGCACTGCCCACACGAAGGGAGACCCGACGACGAGAAAGAAGCGTTCTACATGCAGCTGGAGCAGACATACGACGGTTGCCCTCTGCGAGACGTGAAAATTGTCATCGGCGACATGAACGCACAGGTAGGAAGGGAGGCAATGTACAGACCGGTGATCGGGCCTAACAGCCTGCATTCCGTATCAAATGACAACGGCCAACGATGTGTGAACTTCGCAGCCTCCCGTGGAATGGTAATCCGAAGCACCTTCTTCCCTCGCAAAGATATCCACAAAGTCACCTGGAGATCACCGGACCAAGTAACAAAAAATCAAATCGACCACGTTCTAATCGACGGTAGATTCTTCTCGGACATCACAAACGTCCGCACTTATCGCAGTGCGAATATAGATTCGGACCACCACCTGGTTGCAGTATGCTTGCGCTCAAAACTTTCGACAGTGCATAGCTCTCGTCGAAGCCGAACGCCGCGGCTAAACATCGAGCGGCTACAAGATGGCAGAGTGGCTCAAGAATACGCGCAGCAGTTGGAAGTGGCACTACCAACGGAAGAGCAGCTAGGCGCAGTTGCCCT
Organism: Topomyia yanbarensis; assembly: GCF_030247195.1. Classification (NCBI taxonomy): domain Eukaryota; kingdom Metazoa; phylum Arthropoda; class Insecta; order Diptera; family Culicidae; genus Topomyia; species Topomyia yanbarensis. The sequence goes on from NC_080671.1 coordinate 25,182,702, forward strand.
TGAAGATGGCTGGAGAGATATCCGATCCGCCATAGGTAGCACCGCAGCCACTGCACTAGGTACGGTGGGCCCGAACCGAAGAAGCGACTGGTACGACGACGAATGCGAGCAGTTAGTCGAAGAGAAGAATGCAGCATGGGCGAGAATGCTGCAACACCGCACGAGGGCGAACGAGGCGCGATATAAACAGGCACGGAACAGGCAGAACTCGGTTTTCCGGACCAAAAAGCGCCAGCAGGAAGACCGAGATCGCGAAGCGATGGAGCAGCTGTACCGCGCTAAAGACACACGGAAATTCTACGAGAAGTTGAACCGCTCGCGCAGGGGCCACGTACCACAGGCCGACATGTGCAGAGATACAAACGGGAATCTTCTCACGGACCAGTGTGAGGTGATCCAGAGGTGGCGGCAGCACTACGAAGAACACCTGAACGGCGATGCAGCAGACGACGAGGATGGCACGGTAACGCACCTGGGAGCACGCGCGCAAGACATTACACTACCGGCTCCGGATCTCCAAGAAATCCAGGAGGAGATTAGCCGGCTCAAAAATAATAAAGCCGCTGGGGTTGACCAAATACCAAGCGAGCTACTAAAACACGGTGGCGAGCAACTGGCTAAAGCGCTGCACTGGGTGATTACCAAGATTTGGGAGGAGGAGATTTTACCGGAGGAGTGGATGGAAGGTGTCGTGTGTCCTATCTACAAAAAGGGCGACAAGCTGGATTGCTGTAAATACCGAGCAATCACCCTGCTGAACGCCGCCTACAAGGTACACTCCCAAACACTATGCCGTCGACTATCACCAATTGCAAGAGAGTTCGTGGGGCAGTACCAGGCGGGTTTCATGAGCGAACGATCTACCACGGACCAGGTGTTCGCTCTTCTTCAAGTACTGCAGAAATGCCGCGAGTACAATGTGCCCACACATCATTTGTTCATCGACTTCAAAGCCGCATACGACACTATCGATCGAGATCAGCTATGGCAGATTATGCACGAGTACGGATTCCCGGACAAACTGACGCGATTAGTGAAGACGACGATGGATCGGGTGATGTGCGTAGTACGTGTCTCAGGGACGCTCTCGAGTCCCTTCGAATCACGCAGAGGGTTACGGCAAGGTGATGGTCTCTCGTGTCTGTTATTCAACATCGCGCTGGAAGGTGTAATAAGAAGAGCAGGGATCGACACGAGTGGTACGATTTTCACAAAGTCCGTTCAGCTACTTGGCTTCGCCGATGACGTTGATATTATTGCGCGAAACTTTGAGAAGATGGAGGAAGCCTACATCAGCCTGAAAAGAGAAGCCAAGCGCGTCGGACTTGCCATCAACACGTCGAAGACAAAGTACATGATAGGAAGAGGTTCACGAGAAGAAAATGAGAACCGCCCGCTTCGAGTTTGCATTGGTGGCGACGAAATCGAGGTGGTTGAAGAGTTCGTGTACTTGGGCTCACTGGTGACCGCCGACAATGATACCAGCAGAGAGATTCGTAGACGCATCGTGGCAGGAAATCGTGCTTACTTTGACCTCCGCAAGACACTTCGGTCGAACAGAGTTCGCCGTCGTACGAAGTTGACCATCTACAAGACGCTGATTAGACCGGTAGTTCTCTACGGGCACGAGACCTGGACCATGCTCGTGGAGGACCAACGCGCACTTGGTGTCTTCGAACGGAAAGTGCTGCGTACCATCTACGGTGGAGTGCAGATAGAAGACGGCACATGGAGACGGCGAATGAACCATGAGTTGCATCAGCTGTTGGGGGAGCCGCCCATCTGTCATACCGCGAAAATCGGACGACTACGGTGGGCCGGGCACGTAACCAGAATGTCGGATAATAGCCCGGTGAAAACGGTTCTCAATTGCAATCCGACCGGTACAAGAAGACGTGGCGCGCATCGATGGATCGACCAGGTGGAAGACGATTTGCGGACCCTTCGCAGACTGCGTGGCTGGCGACGCGCGGCCATGGACCGAGTGGAATGGAGGAATCTTTTGTATACGGCGCAGGCCACTTCGGCCTTAATCTGTTAATAAATAAAAAAAAATCTACCGTTTTCTAAAAGCAATAAATATACAAATTTAGCTCCCCTATTAATATTTCTCGTTCCCAGATGTCCCGTGAATTGCCTTGCGGTCCTGACCCATACCAAAGTGCCACTACGTGCCGTATTCATCCTCACCACAGTGTCAACATCAACTGCATTAGAAACGAGAGCGACCTGACCCGCGGATCTGAGGAGGACAATCTGCCCACCCGGTTCATTATGTTTTGGCAGTCCAAGATGGTAATATATGTCACCGATCTTTCGTCCATAACAAAGCCACAAGTTTATAATGAGTTTAGCTGCTACCATCTGCTACACTGAAAACTGAAACCCCTTCAAGTTAAAGTATGGAAATCCAAGAAACCATCAAATCTCCTTAAACGAAGAGATTGAGAGCTTGAAAGATAACAAAAAATGTGTTTTTAAAGCATCTACAAATTCCCAAAGCATTGAAAAAATGTCAAAACTCAAATAAAAAGTTACCGTAAAAAACTCTTTTTAAGGGGGTACCTCGATATATACTTCTGTTTCACTTTTTTCCTTTTTATTTCGACTATGTAAGTTTCTTTTTTACATTTTAACGACATTCAATTAGCTAGAGATTACTGGTTAGGGAAAGCTATGAAAATTAGAGCCATAGTACTCAAGTGAGAGCAAGGATGTGAAGTAAACAGATCGGAGAACTAGAAGTGGCAGGGTCATTAGAACAGGCTTAATATCGTACGGGCTTAATTTTTGTCTTCTGCTAATGAGGGTTGAGCTTAGGCAACATAACTGCGAATCACCCGAGTTCACTAGCATGCGCCCTGGTATAGACAGACAAGTCCATCTTTACCGTGACAACCGACTGTTCACTGTTCTGTTTAGTTTTGTCGCAAATGTCAATGTCCGATACCACTGTGCGTTGTCGCATTATTAAAAGCTCGTAATTTTTATGAAGTACATTTTTAAAATGCTGTCTACGGTATTAAAGAGCAAACTCCGTACCTACGATGTAACGCGTGATCTTCTGATTGAGAACTATATTTCAAAGAAGAAATCCGGACTAATTAAAGTTGTGCATGAGGGGCATACTTGACTCACTAGACTACCCTTAATATTTGTTTGAGGTTTCCTATACACATGGGACTGACTTGTGATTATAGACAGCTAAGTGGGGGATTGCACAAATGGGTTGATTCCAATTTCCGCCTTAGGAAGAAATATGGTACTACACTACAAGTATGAGAAACACTACTTTTCTGATTTAGCGTCTATCTGTCCAAGTCTATCCGAATTTGTGTTTCGATTTTGTCTCATCAGTATCGTGACAGGCCGATACTGATGAGACAAAATCGAAACACAAATTCGTTTTCCTCATAGTCAAACTGAGAGAAAGTCATACGTAGATTGAATCGAACTCTAACCGTACCTTCAAAAAATCACACTTACCGAAATCAGCCGGATTATAGTATCGTGGACACAAAAACCCAGCCTCCGCCAAAGTCGGAATCATTTCCACCAGCGTACCCTGGTACATACAGCGTCCATCAGTCAACACGTAAATGTCATCGAACAGCTCCAGCAACTCCGAGCTTGGCTGATGAATAGCACTAACAACACACCGACCTTGCTTGGCCAGTTCCTTTAGATGGGAAACAACCTGATAAGACGCCACACTATCCAACCCGCTCGTTGGCTCATCGAAGAACATAATCTTCGGGTTGGAAACCAGCTCCAGTCCGATCGAAAGACGTTTCCGTTCGCCACCGGATATAACCTCCACCTGATTGTGAATACATTTCTCCAGCCCGAGCAGAGCCACGATGTCGTTCACAATCTTGGTCTTGTGAATTCCGGTGACACTGGAAGGCAGCTTGAGATCCGCTGCGAAGTGGAGTGTTTCCTGCACGGTGATGTTCGGCAGTAACGGCACATCTTGAGCGGTGTAAGCTACCAGCTGACGGTATTTTTGAGGATCCACCGGTTCATTGTTGACTAGAATTCGACCTTTGACGCCTTGAGTTCTAAAAGATTTGAATTTGATAACACATTTGAATATGTTGAGACGAAATGACACTTACCTGAAACCGCTAAGTGCATTCATAAGCGACGACTTACCACCTCCGGATGGTCCGATGACTGCTGTTAGCCGCCCCGAGCCGAAAGTCCCGGAGATGTTCTTCAGAATCTGTTTTTGATTTCCTCTTTGATTCACGCTGTAGCTGAGATTCCGAAAGGACAGGCTGGTGATGGTTTTCACCAGTGGGATGACCACTTCCACTGTGTCGTCTAAGTTCATTGTTGGAGCATCTGATCACCTACAATTTATATAGCATAACTAATCAACCGAGAAGTAATTCGGTTCAAGGGCAATTAACAAGATATTTAAGTGCTGTCTCCGAAAAACAAAGTTATCTCTCATTCTGCTCAACGAAGATCATCGATGACGTCAGCTGTGTGAATCTCAATTAGATTGATATTTACCGCTTTATTTTGTACCACACCGCGTACAGTCGGGTGGAAAGTCGAGTAGAACCGAAAAATACACACCGATTCATAAAATTCCTTACACCCGTTTTGCTGAGTTTCAAAAAAAGTGCACCACGCTCCAGACACAGGTGATTAGTGAGAATTAGAATTCACCACACGACACCCCCAAACTCTCAGCCTGGTTTGGCGTCGCGAATAACTTTCGTAAAGAGAATTAGTAATCTTTTCCGGTTCGGCTTTCAATCAACCATTTCGGAGTTCGCTTCACCTGATCCCCCTGCGCAGTGTCCCTCCCTTTCGTTTCTCCTCCAGCAATGTTCTATCCACCGCCGGCTTCAACCTGTTTTATTGACTCACTCAAAGCACTTCTGACCACTAAACGGAGGAATTTATTCGGCAGCGCATTCTTCTGATTGGTTTTGAGCTGTTCTTTAGACACTTTCACCCGATTGTTCCTTAATCATGTCGTAAAATTTGATGATTTGAAAACAAACAACACCAACTACGACGGCCTAGCGATCGTATAATTGACCCCCACATCGTACTAGAAAATGAAATGAAAAACTTTACCTCCGAATAAGATCAGAAAACCATCTGGTTTTGTTGAAACGCACCGTGAGACTAAATGAAACTCCCGGACTCTGCTGTTCAGCTTGAAATAGCATCGCGGCAGCCGCGTGCTCAGTTTCGCGCTGTTGGACCGTTCTCTCTCGCTCTTGGAGCGCTCTGATGGCGGCGGCGACGGTTCGGCGTACGTTTGATTCGATCTAACAAAAACAATAATACAAGCCGGGTGTTCATTAATGATTTCCCCTTTCAAGCCGAGTCACATGTGAATGAATTGCATGCTGTTGGAGTGAATTGTTGGTACGGTCTAACTAGGGTGGTTCAAATTAAGATACTTAAATTAGTTGTGAAATGTGCGTCTCGACTTCGTCTCATCAGAATCCGACACTAACTTAGTGACAGGGCTAAGCCAGCGCCGCACAGTGATGCCGAGGCGGAAAAAAGTAAAAAAATTCACCTTATAATTTTGTTCCAAGGTTATTTTTGTATTATTGTATAGTATATGAGAAATGATTTGCCAAAATTTCAGGACGTTTGGATGAGTGGTTGGCCCGCTACAGTATTTCAAAGTTCAGTGCGCTCATTGTTCGATTTTTTCTTCCCTTGTAAAATACATGGAGAAACTGAAACAAACTTTATCTCGATTTTCAAATAGGAGCACACACTTTCTCGCATGTAACACTAGGCCCATTTTGAATATTTTTTTATCAGCTTTTCGAAAATCTCTATGACATCTTGCGCAATTTTGCGCAAACCGCATCTTTTTGATATTAACAGTGTACAGGTATACATCGATTTAACGTACTTGAGGGATTCCATGGGAAAGTGGCTGACCATAAAATATGACCATCTCCGAATCGAACAAAACTTTGCAGTTGTGTTCGGTTCATGAATCTCCATGATTTTTTCTGTCAATTTTGATACAAGAGCATTTTTTTAAAAGGGCGTAGAAATTTTTGCATGCAGCATGAAAATAAAAATTTCTCGGTTACCGTATTTTATACAGCAAAACTACCTGAGAAATAGTTGCAGGGTATGGAAGCTTCTACACGAAAAAATATACACTGATTTTTTTAAATATTGTAGTTTTCGAAATATTTTAAATTTTGTTCCAATAAATGCAATAACAATTATTCCATTTGTTTACGACCTTTTCATAAGTTATTTGTGTTTCTCCATCAAGAACAGAAGGTTTTGCAAAATGCTCATAAAATATCCTGCAACTTTCCCGTAGACATCAAGGCGATATTGGGAACAAGTTGAAAGCTACAAGAAAACAATTAATATATGATTCAGCTATAGGATCAGATGATCAAACTATATAGTTGAATCATATTTTTGTTATTTTCTGATAGCTTTCAAAAGGTTTACAATAACACCTTGATGTCAAAAGAAATGCCACAAGAAATTCAATGAGCATTTTCATAAACCTACTATTTTTGAAAGAGAAACGCGCACATCTTATGAAAAGGTCGTAATCAAACAAAATAATAGTTTTGGTTAAAACAAAATTTAAAATATATCGAAAACTAATGCATTTTCGAAATTATTTGTTATGAGCATTTTGATTTGAAATAGTATTTGGAATTATATGCCATAATAAAATAGTATTCTTTATTGAAAGGAGAATGAATTTTAATAATATGCTAAAAGTTGTTAAGAAAACTTTCTTTTTTCTTTTCGATCAAGAAGAGTTCAAATTAAATTAAATAAGAGTTTGTAAACTCCAAAATTAAACCGAAACTCAAAGAAAAATGTTTTCATAAAATATCTAGATACATGTATGAGAGACGAAATCGATTGAATTCACCTAGTAGTGCGATGACGAATTTCGCGCCAAATCGTATTCAGAGTTGGCAGTACCCTCTCAGATTTTAATGAAACTTTCTGTACATGAAGATTTTGTCACAAAAAGCCACTTTGCATACTTTGTTTTTTCAAAAAAGATCTAGACTGTCTTTTGAAAAGGGTCAAACTTTATTCACCAATTTTTTTCAAATGGCTATAGTCTAAAAATGACAAATCCTACAAAAAAATGTTGTGTGAGTGATTTTCCCAAAATTAGTCAAATTTTTGAATAAAAATATTGAAAAAATTCTCCATTGACTACTACATTAAAAATAAAAATAATCGATTTTAAAAATTTTAAATCGATTTGCAAAAAACCCCATTTTTGATTTGGATGAATTTTTTTTTCAAGATAGGTAATTAAGTTCCCTACCTACCGTCAAAATTTCAAGTTGGGCACTTTCAAGGAAAAAAAGTAATTTGAAAAAAACTTTTTCTTGTCCAAACTGATTTTTTTTTCAGTGTATTTTTATCGAAAACTAAACCAATGAAAGTCATAATCATCTCAGAATCCAATTTCCCAACTGCCTATTGGCCGGATACACGCAAAAACTATCAGTAACGAATTTGGTGTATTCATACCAAACTTGAATGAAGCACGGGTGGAATGATCTTGACCTAATGTTGTATATTAAGGCGTATTTCCTGAGTGTTGCTATGTGAGCGTGAGTACTTCGCTTTGTCTTACCCACTTTAGCTTATATTATCCACCAGTAACGACCACTTGCTAATTTAAAGTTTACATTCAAGTTTGTTATGAATATATACCAAATTCGTTACTGATATTTTTTGCATGTATCCGGCCAATAGGTAGTTGGGAAATTGGATTCTGAGATGATTATGACATTCATTGGTTTAAAAATACACTGAAAAAAAAATTCAGTTTGGACAAGGAAAAGTTTTTTTCAAATAACTTTTTTTCCTTGAAAGTGCCTAACTTGAAATTTTGACGGTAGGTAGGGAACATAATTACCTATCAACAAACAAAATTTCATCCAAATGAAAAATGGGGTTTTTTTGTAAAACGACTTTAAATTTTTTAAATCGATTTTTTCAGTGTAGGAGTCGATGAAGAGTTTTTTCAATATTTTTATTCAAAAATTTTACTAATTTTGAGAAAATCAATCCTACAACATTTTTTGTAGGATTTGTCATTTTTAGACTATAGCCATTTGAAAAAAATGGTAAAAAAAGGTTGACCCGTTTCAAAACACAGCCTAGATGATTTTTGGAAAAACAAAGTATGCAAAGTGGCTTTTTGTGATAAAGTTTTCATGTACAGAAAGTTTCATTAAAATCTGAGAGGGTGCTGCCAATATTTGTTCGAGTTGGCGCGAAATTCGTCCGATGAAACCTTTCTTCTATCAACTAAGGGTAAGGTAAGGTATTCTCGGTGAAAAAACTATCTAACTCAAAAAACATTTTTTGGTGATGTAGAGTATGAATTTCCATACAACAATGCAACATTTGAACAATGTTTTCCTTAATTTTCATAGCAATATATTGAAAATTGGGTGAGTGACACTGAATCTTCAGGAGATACCTCGAAAAAATGCGATGTACACTATACAAACTAATCTACTAACACACTCTGTATCTCCAAATTTAAAGAAAACGTGTCTTTGTACCAAATTAACCTTATCCCCTCCTTAATATGTATAGGTTGTAATAGCATGTGTATCATATGAGGTTTTTAGTTCGTGGGGCCAACAAAGAACATTTTTTAGAAGATTTCATCCAACATGCGCTATTGACAGTCTGCGTTCTGGTGGTTAATATATTACTTTGATAAAATATGGCGAGTGGGAGTTCACATATGAAGAGTGAGAAGGGAGGAGGGAGGGGTTCGGTGCATTAGTGGCATTTTTCTCGTAATATTTGATTTTAACATTTTTAATTTGGTTTGTGTTCTAAATAGCAGTTTTTGATATATGGTTGTTGTTTATTGACACAGATGACAAATTTTGATCAAGTAGTCATCGACATTTTGCATCTATGATTGATCTTACCTACTTGTATCTGGTTGAATCACTTAAAATTGGCCATCTAAACTAATCAGTTCATATTAACTCACAAGTGCTACGTTATGTTTATGGTTCAAAAAACATATTTTCTTTATGAAGATTATCACTTGATATACTAACCACTTGTTATTCTCCTCAATTCTGTGCATACATCATGAATGCACCAATTAATGGTAAATTTTGTTCGAGGTTTTGTCTCATTAAATTTGAAGCTTTATTTTTGTTTCATTTAAAAAGCATTATGATTTTACTGTTTATGATAAATCTCTTCTACTTTTTATAAACAATAAAATTTAAATTTTATCCAAAGCTTGAGTTTGTGAAGCTCACAATAATAAGTTATTTTTGAAAGATATCATTTTATAGCTCGATATACTCCCCACACGAAGTATTCATGCCTTCAACAAGGTTATTTCAAATGACAGCCTCAACAAATTCGCTAAAGACACGAAGTCTGCTACTATTGTTTTTGAAAAATTTATTCTGCACATTTCTAAAACTTCAAAGATGACGGTTTCGGAATGCCATTTTGACAGTAAGTTTTCACCAAACCGAATTTCTGGCCGCTGACTCCAAGTAAGTAGAAACAAAGTCGTTCTACACTCGTCCACAAGAAACTTCTTCGAATACTGCTTATATATTACAATTCGGTGAAGACCCGATTTAATCAGCCCCCGATTTGATCAGCCCCCGATTCAGTCTGCCCCCGATTTTGTCAGCCCCCGATTCGATCAGCCCCCGATTCGATCAGCCCCCGATTCGATCAGCCCCCGATTTTGTCAGCTTTTTGACCCGATTTTGTCAGCTTCATATCAAACTATGTTCTATGGGCTCTAGCAGACAAACAAGGCTGAATCCGAGTAAATCCTTTCTTGAGCATATTTTTCTTATCTTAAAGATGCAAAAATAAAAAGATCAATCTACTTTAAATTTTTCCTCTAAGCGAAATTTATATTAAATAATCAGAAATAGTTATGAGGCTTCAGGAACTAAAGAAGAATATTCTAACAGCTTCAGTTTATTCTAAATAGAGAAAGAAATATGTCCCGATTTAGTCCCCGTTTCGTCAGCCTAAAATACACCATGGGGCTGATAAAAACGGGTCTTTACTGTATTTATTATTCACTTTGCCCCACATTAATTGGTACATTTTTTTTTTGAGGATATTTTTTTCAATAGCAACGAACTACACTAATATTTTAGTAGTTTTCAAGGAGTTATTTTATCGACTTCTTCCAAAATTTGGCCAACTTACTCCCATTCTTTTTCCCTTCTTTATTTCGACTATTATGTAGTCAAATTTTCTTTTTTACTTTTTAACGATATTCAGTTAGCTAGAGATTACTGAGTAGGGAAAGTTATGAAAATTTAGAGCCATTGTACTCAAGTGAGAGCAAGGATGTGAAATATACAGATCGGAAAACTAGAAGTAGCAAGGTCATTAGAAACAGGCTTCAAATCTTACGGTCTAATCTTTTGTCTTCTGCTGCTAGCAGTTGAGCATAGGCAGAATTACTACGAATCGCTCAAGTCTACCAACATGTCTCAACGGCAAAAACAGACTTGTCCCTCTTTAACGTGAGAACCGATAAAAGAGAAGTCAAGTAAGATCACCACTAAAAACCTGTCGACGATTACTCTCATTCGTGCGATAGTTCATGTTAAAAGGATATCCTAAATTATTTGGTATGCTTAAGGGATTATATGTTGCGAATTGAGTATTATTTTTTAATAAACTGAGTAATGACCGTCGCTCCACAACGCAGTTTATTTTTCATGGCTTGCGGTGAGCACGATCTCTCCAATTGCTGAACTGAATATTATAGAATAGGCGTTAGTTTTTAATATTCTTTACAGATTTTACTCACCCAGATTAAAATCGCGCAAATGGCTCTGAATCAGACCCCTAAGACGATTTCACTAGATTTTCAGAGCAGCGTGAACAGTGCACTAGCGCGGGTGACAGATGTTTGTCGAAGAGTTTCGCGAAAAAAATGTTTTAGTAATGATAATGATTTTCCGTGACGAGATATGAGAGTTTTTTTATAATATGTTCTTTGACATTAGGATTAGTAACATTAATTCAAATCAAAGATATTACTGGGAAGTCACTTTTAAAAAAAGTCGATATCGAAGTAAAGTTTGAACTATTCACGCATGCACTTCAGAGGTTGCCTGATATCAAGAGCTGCAATTTCAGTTCTTAGTTCACAGTCGTGTTGGAAACTTGAGTAAGCGCAATTGAGAGTATGAAATTCAAATAGATTAAAAAAATTCGATTTTTTTGGCCCAACACTTTAGGAAAATTCAGTTTTTCCTCCACAATGCATTGATTGAAGAATTTAGATATGTTATTAACAGAGCATTAGTAATAATTCGTTTGTCCGTCTATTTTATGAGCCATTTTTCCGCTTTTCCAATGATTTGGTTCAGCCTTTGAGATTTCTAGCACTGATATTGTCCTATGCTGATTTGAGCGTTTCTCTGAGTATGTGTTATCAAAAGCATCGCGAAACATCAAGTTCTAAATGTTCTCAATCGAAATAATATTCGAAGAGAGTGCTAAGAGTTATAAGAAATGTCTCACACTGTTAGGTGGATTAAAAGCGTTTTTTTATCTGTGTGACTTTAGTTCAAAATTGTTTTTTTCTCTCAACTTTTTTATTGTAAAATCGAACAAAATAAAGGCTCTACAATTTGGCATCATTCCAAATCTAATTTGGATAATTTCAAAAACCAGAAGAATTTTTTTCATTTTGAAACCGTAAAAAGTTAATGAATCAAACATATTGAAATGGGAGTACTACCGAAAGAGAAAATGGATATTCATGCGAGTCTATTTTATTTAAATAAAGTTATGTGTTTCACCACACACCAGAAAATAATGAAATTCAAACGACATGTAAATCAATACGAATGTAAACATACACAGCTTGAATCAAAAATTTGATTGAAAATTAAGTTGAATGCGATGTACTCAATGGGAGCATCAAAAAGCATACGATTTTACAGTTTCGTTCGTGTGATATTGCATGTCATTTATTTTACAGCAATATTGTTTTAAAAATACATTAAAGTGCATTGGTATCCCGTTTAATGAAGCTGTAATTTTCAATCAACGTGTAAATTTATAAAAAAAATTCGTTGAAGAAAGCACGACAAGTGGTGTGTGTGTGGTGGGACTTAATTTTACATAAATGTTCATGCTCCAAATATGTGCATGAACATAAATTTAAAATCATAAAAAAAATTCTGTGCATTTTATTGAAGTGTCCTTTCGATTCAAAACTACTATAGTCGATACATTGATTTATCCAAAGACCTTAGTTCAAGCAAATTTCACAATTTTAAATTTTCAAGTAAATTGGTTAAAAAAGGAATAATTTTTAGATTTCTTTGCGATACAGAGAGTGGTAATAGTCAACCAATTTCCACTGTATATGGCAACATTTGAAGAATAATTTCTTTAGTTTGCATAGCAAAGTGCTAGAAATTGAGCGAGTGAGAGTGAATCTCCAGAGGCACTTTGAAAAAATGCAGTGTCCATCATAACTCAAAATGTACTGGACCAATTGTTTAGAGATTTTGTACAATCCTTCCTGGGCCCAAGTAACCACGTGAAATTTTCTTTAAATTATTTGAAATTGTTTTTAACGTTTCGCGTTCCGCTCTTCAGCACATGACAGCCGTCTTGACCGTCATACAGCCACCCCCCATTTACCTCCCTATCATGATATCTTCAGGTATTAGGGCTATGTAGACATCATATTCGTAATCAGCGACCCAAAATTACCCAAGAAACCATTGTTTGAAAATATTTAATACACTTTTTAAATTTTTTCCGACTTTTGTATGAAGAGGAATCACTGTGCGCCGGGTTGACGCTGATGTCCCGCAAGAAGCGCATTTTCTTGAGCTGCGACATTAAATAATTTACGTTTTAGAATTCAGGAGAATTCAAAACCTCGATTTGCGGGAAAACAGCATTGAATACTTAAAGTTTTCTTATCCGTCTATCATACACGATTGGCATTGAAATGAGTTGTACCGGTTATATTTATAAGTTCGAACTATTGTCATGTTTGAAAGTAATTTTAAACAAACTTCACTAAACAAAGATATTGAATATTCTTCGTTTGTTTGCTACTAATATAAAATTGTTAAGCATGGATTATTATTTTTGGAAGTATACGCAGCCCAGTTTGCTTTATATTAAATGTCTTTGTGACGTAGCTATATAAAACGTCTGCTGTTATATATAATTAAGAACCAAAAATATTCCTGCTCATATAAAATGTCGATTGTTCAATAAACATAACATATATGGTTGAAGTAGGATTTGACAAAAGAAATAAAGTTATCAAAAGTGACAGATTTGAGAGTTCGTAATATGGGCTGTCATCAAGTTCATTTTCAATGTACAAACAATTTCTAAAATTCTTATAAAAATGTAAAACTTTTGTTTCGGCTTCTCCATAGTAAATAGTAAGAAATAACATTTAAAAGCTAAAATAAATGAAACACCCATCACTGATTCCGTTTCAGTCTTATCGCTAAACTGGCAAACAAAGCCACATGCAGTACAAAGATCCAAACCAGCAGCCCAGTCACATCCATGGTGAAGTTGTTCTCCGCCATGTCGAAACTTTCCATAAATTTAGAAACCTTACCAAAATAGCAGAACTTTTCGCAGGGAATGTTGGCACGATCGAAGCCATAAACCGCTTGCATGGCACCCTCGAAACTGTACCGGAAATAGCCGATATAGGTGAATGGAATTAGAAAGTCAAACATTTCCCGGAAACGAACGAAGAACCCGCAGAAAATCAGCATTGGAATGACGGAGCAGGGCACGCAGAATACACTTAGCTGGAAAAGATTGAGTTGTGATATTACATTCGAACTAAATGTATGCAAATCGTTAACTCACCTCAAGGGGCAGTGAACTTCCAGCTAGCAAACCAGACAGCTGGGCAATCCATGCCGTCAGGATGCAAATCCCCCACAGCATTACCATGCGTTCCAGCTCCATTGGCTGCGCGGTCATGTAGTAGGCACTGGCAAGAAACAGTGTCGGTCCTAGAATCTAGAATGAAACGTGGAAGAGGAAAATTTAATATTGTGATTACGATCAATTGATGTTTACGCTATTCGTACCCCCGAAGCTCAAATAATTTTTTTTTTTTTGGTTTCAGCCAACTTTGGAACCGTAAATTCTAGACATTGAATATTACCAGGTTTAATGAACCAGATTTAACGCACCAGTAAATCTGTTTTAAAAGACAAGTGTGGATGAAGAAATCGACCCAAAGAGGAATAAGCGCGTTGTGTCGAGTTGGTCAAGGCAGATTTTGATGTGAGTCAGTGAATTAGAATTTAGTGAGCAGAAATCGTCGGCGTAGTTTTATATGATACTAGCTCCTGAAAATACCACATGTTATTTGTTAGATAAATGGATCAAATGGAAAAATGACTGGTGGGTCTGAATAAATATTGAGTTTGAAAATATAATACACAAACAATGGTTTCAATGAAAAAAATATTAATTATTGGTACGTGGACCATCATGACATTGAGCACATTGTCTGGTCCTGCACAGGGTACCAAGTTTCAATTCGTACGTCTCGAGCGACTCGGTACAGCTTTGGCGACAGGACTAGGAGTACATATACAAAGTTATTGAAGCGGGAGGAATTGGATATTGAATTAACGGATGGAATTAGGAAATGTGGGATGAAGAAGGCGGAAAATGAGGTGTTTGTCACTAGTGAAATATTTCTAAACTAGCGACTAGAGATTTCGTGGAGAAGATTTTATTGGAGAATAATATTATAACCGAGTCAGGTAACCTAATTGGAAACAACATTCCAGTGGCATCAAAAACCCTAATACCTCCCCCATTAGTAACAATAGGACCCATTATGTTTCGGCTCGAAGTTTGTGTGGCCAAGTCCCATCGATAACTCCGGAAATACCCTAAGAGGTGGGGATCATAGTTCGCGACACCATGAGTCAGCAACCTAGGCCACGACCACATTTCTGCCGGCATTCGTCGGCCACGTGAATAATCTGAACGAGCAAGCCGTCATTCGGCCTCCTGCAACCCAGCAAGCCATCCGGCAACCGCATGCTACTGCCGCCCAACGCGAAAAACCGACAACCGCCTTCGACCGTCACCCAGCGAGCGAACCAGAAACCGCATGTGACCATCACCCCGCGCGCATGCCGTCAGCAGTCTACAGTCGTCACCCAGCGTACGCCCAGTACGAGTTCTCGAATTCCTACCCAGCGCCGGCCGGCCCCATACACACCTACACCGTACACCGTAAGCAAATAAAGTTAAGTAAAAGTGCTTTCGGACTTTTGATCAGTGCTAAGAACCGACCCTGTAATCTAGAGAAAATCCTTGGAGAAAAAGCCTGTTTGTTTTCGTCCCCACCTACCTTTGAGTAATTGAATATAACAAACTACATTTCAACACTTGTTACCATACCAATGCTACCAAATCAAAGTAGGCTGGTAGAAAAAAGTTTTCTCTTCTCCTCCGGTTCACTTTTCGTTCAGAAGCCTTAAGATATACACATGTCATAATGACACTGACGTGATTGATATCGGTCCGAAAATTTTGAAAAGTTCCCCAGGCGGAGATGTTCTTCTACATGCTGGTTACTGTGAGGTAGTATTGCAGTGTATTCAACACATTGCGCGTTCGGTGTACATAACACAGCAATCGGTCGCAAACGATGAGTTAAGCAACACGACATGCAAGGGTACCAACCACGACGAACAGATACTATGCAAACAGCAAAACAGTCTTAAGCACACAAGCCATCGCCAGTCGAGTGCAAATAGTTCGAGAGGTATGTCGTGTAGGCCCCGTGCTGGGCGACTCTCCGGTTTGGCAAATGGCGACTTTCACAATTGGCGATCCTGCCAGTTACAGTTAACTGAGGAAAAAACACTGTTTGTCGGGAGTGGGCGTAGCGTAGTTGGTAAATCGATTGCCTTGTACGCAGCGCACCTGGGTTCGAGTCCCGACCCCGCACATAGGGTTAGAAATTTTTCAAAAGAGATTTTTCTAACCCGAAGAGGCGAATGACCTTATGGTTAAAACCTCTATAATCGAAATAAAAAAAAACTGTTTGCCATAACAGAGAGTCGTTCAAGACGTGGCTTATTTCTAAGTGATCAGTTTCGAAGAAAAAATGTGAAAATGATGTGACTGGAACAGTGGCGAGAACAAAATCAGGAAAAGTACCACTTATAGCCACGTGGTAGCGTTAGGTAAACCACGCCGATGACCTTCCACCTGAAACAGCTCCTACCGAGCCACGGCTGCTTAAGGAGTATCTTCATCGGTGTGGGTACGCAACATCAACACTGTGCTTGGAGTGTGAGATCGTCGAGGAGACACCGGAGCGTCTTTGAATGTCCGAGGTTTGAAGTGACGTTCAGGGAGCTACTTAAAACGGGAGGACCGGACATCAACCCGGATAATGTAGCCTACAGAATGACAAGCGACGTAAAGACGTGGAAAAGCAGTAAACAGAGATATGATGTAGATCAGTGATTCTCAATCTGGGGTTCGTGGACCCCTAGGGGGCCGCGAAGTCATTGCTGGGAGTCCGCGAAGAAAAATGTATTTTCTGAGTGCATATTGAAAGTCATGTCATGTTTCCTAACAAATTGGAAATAACGTATTGATAGCATACAAAATTGATGTTTATCTATGGGGGTCCGCAACAACCCAGTGTGATATCTAAGGAGTCCGTGGTATGAAAAAGGTTGAGAACCGCTGATGTAGATCATGACCGTCTTACCACGGAATGGACATCGAACAACGGTTTCGGGAGAGCAATCACCGCCAGGGAACTCTCCGCAGGAATACGCTAGATTCACCGCCGAGGACTAGTCGAGTAGACTGCAACAGAGCAGCGAGTATGAGTCGTCGAAACGCCAGCGAACCGGACGTCACGCTCCATGCGGATTCGTCAGACCGACCACGGCACCCCACCGGTTGTTCCGATAGAAAAATAGCGAAAACTAAAGAAGAATCGATATTGGGAGAACTTTTTTCTCCAGGGAACTCTCCGTTAGCGTAAGCTAGATTCACCGCTGGGGACTAGACTGAGTAGACAGCGACGAGACACCACTAGCTGCGGGTCATCGGCGCACCAGTGCACCGGACACCCTGCTTCACCAGAATCGCCGAACTGACCTCGGCTCGATCTCGGGAGAACTTTCGCCGGGGAATTCTCTGTGGGAATAGGTCAGGTCCATCGTCGGGGAATAGACCGAGTTGATCGCGAACAAGTCGAGGAGCTGAATGGATCATCAAGAAAGTAGTGCTAAATGGCCCAAGAAGAGAACTAAAGGGCTTAAAGGAGTTGCGGTGCTAAATGGCACCGGTCACGGAGCCAAAGGGCTCAAGAAGTTGTAGTACTGAAACCAAATAAGAATCGGTATCGGGAGAACTCCTTTCGTCTGGGACCTCTCCGTCAGCGTACAGTCAGATTCACCGCCGGGAACGAGACCGCGTAGACCGCGACGATACACCACTAGCCGCGCCGGGGCTCCAGCAAACCGGATGCCCTACTCTACTGAAATCGCCGAACTGACCGCAGCACCTGGCTGGTTGGCTCGCTTTCGAAGTTCTCTCGCCGGGGAACTTTTCGTCGGAGTAGGCTAGATCTATCGTCGGGGACTAGACCGAGTAGTTCGCGAACCAGTCGGAAGCTGAACGAGGAAGTGGTACTGAATTGCACAAGAGAACTGAAGGGCTCAGTAAATTAGACAGTTTGAAGTTTGCCGCCCAGATTGTCCTCGTAGGGGAAGAGCATTAATTCTATACCAACAGCTAGCTTTCCTTCCTTGACTACCCAAACCCATTCCCTGAGTTGTTGGTTTTGAACATTTTTTTCCTGCTCAAAATGTTTTTGAACATTTTTTCATATATATATACATATATATATATATATATATATATATATATATATATATATATATATATATATATATATATATATATATATATATATATATATATATATATATATATATATATATATATATATATATATATATATATATATATATATATATATATATATATATATATATATATATATATATATATATATATATATATATATATATATATATATATATATATATATATATATTTCATATCCCCCGGAAAAATTTTCTTACTACGTACTGTACTGTAGCCAATGTTGCTAACTAGTAGACTTAGTTTGGAAGCTGTATTAAATTTTCACTTCGGATTCAACCAAACAAAACTTAGTAATTTAGATGACCGTATGCTTCTTAGAATCATTGGCAGCGGCAGGATTGTGAACTGAGAGAACTTCTCTTCATGCTCCCCTTGACATATAAAATTGAAAACAAAACTATCAACACTATATTTGTCATGAAATGGGTTTATTTTGCATACAATTTGCTGTTATAATGAAAATGTTGATAAAAGTCGTCAAACATTTTGAAAGGACATGTATTTGAAATAATTGAAAAACATACGTCATTTTTTTTTCATCCCCGGCCGCTTTATATGGGACGAGGGGAGAGGGTAGGTAAATGCTACGTTATTTACGAGGGGGAGGTTAGAATTTTGTGACCAAATGCTACGAGGGGGGAGGGAGGGGTCGAAAATCGCCGAAAAAATTAAAGGGTTGTGTACAGGACACGACCACGGTGACATTAAAAATATAGCTTTTTTATCTATCACACATATCGACACACGTTCTTGTTCACTCGCCTGTTTTCATATGTTACAATTTGCTATATACCCTCCCCATTAAAACATAATTTATTGAAGTTCTTTTAACGGTAATCTATTAATTAATCAAGTATCTCACTAGGTGATTGGCATCCATCATGGCATGGCTGATCCATCTAGTAAAAATAGGCTGGTCTGTCCAGAAAATATATTCAAAAGAAAAGTTCCATATTGAGAGCTGTGATGAGGAAACCCACGCCCGCCAACGGAAATATACAGATTCTCCATAAAATATGAAATTTCATTTTCCGTTTAAATTTTCAATAATGTACTAATGAACTTAAGTAAACAATCTTAAGTGTAAGTATTTCTTGATCGATTAGTGGTGGAAAAATGAAATTATTTGATAAATTACATTGTTATGCAACGTTCGCACTACCAGTTAAAACGGGTTTTTATGCTATCTTGGTGACATTTTTCTTGTTGCTAATTATTATAACGTGTTATAACTCTGTAGTGTAAACATTGTATTATTAAACCAATTCTGCAGCGTTTTATGTTATATAGGTGTTTTATGTGGTAATAGGACTGACATAATTATATCTTCAGTACAGCGGTTTGTTTCATAATTTAAAACAGATTTATTTTAAAATTTAAATTAGTATACCCAACCGTTCTATTTGTTGTATACTTTAAAACGCAATTAGAACTGTGTTTTAAATACATAGGGTAGGACAGATATTCTGACTGGATAAACTGGGAAAACAATTTTAAGTCCAGTAACGCTTAAGACATGGCTTGAATTTGAATCGAAAAAGAACACTCGCTTAAACTGCTGCTGGGACGGTAAGTTCTGTTTTAAAATTTTCCGTTGTGTGCAGTACGAAACAAAAGTGTTTGAAATTAGAAAACAAAAAGTTCTGCTGGGAATGTGATTGTTTCCGATGCAATTACACTCAGATTTTTTACGCAGGGGATACAGGCCGTGTAAATGAAAACCGCGTAAATTTAAAAAAAAAAAAACGCGTTAATGAAAACCGCGTAAATTTCAAAATCCGCGTAAAAAACCTGAGTGTACTCTCCTATATAAAATACTACGCTGCTGAACAGTGCAATAACTACAGAAGCACGTTGTCAGATGCCTTACTGATAAAAACATATAACCGAAATATGAAACAAGAAAACCAATAGGCTCTTTACCCTATGCAGCTACAAAGCGCCGTAAACATGGGTTAACAAGTTACAACGCACACGCATGCATAAAAATAAATATATTTTTTTCAAACGCAACACTCTTAAGCAGCACACACCGTATTGAATTAAATCCAAACCACCCCGCCCACCCACTTTGCAAATCATTCTGTGACACCGTGCTGGTACCCGACAAATCCGCACACGGCCACCGCTGCCGAAAATGCATAGCGTCTACCGCTTATTGTAGTGCCCAGACGCTGCAGCCATGATCTTACCCGTTCGACATAAGAACAAAAACTGATTCAAACGGGTACGCGTCACCTCTATTTATAAACTAACCGTATATGGTTTAGTCACTTAGGTGCGAGTGTGTGCAAATGCCAACGTTACCGAAAACCGATAGCGCTTATTGCATCGCCCGGAGACGACGTTGCTCGTGTGGGATAAGAGCAACAACTAATTTAAACGGACATGCGTTGCTTCTATTTATGACTTTTCGTGTTTCATTGAGCAACTAAGCTGCCCTCTTTTGACGGCTGTGTCTGAGAAATCTGCCTCACGAATGGTATTTTTCCCGTTTTTTGTGAACTGTTTAATTTTACCAATTTCCAAAAGTCTACTTTTATTGGGGAGATATTAAATTATTACCAATATTTAAGTTAGGTGTTTCTGAATCGGTTGGTGTATGAATGATTAAAATCCTACTAGTAATATCGGAGTTATAAGCGTGCAAACCTTACATAGTTTCGTTACATGGGAGATAGTTTAGATTTTAGAATGACACCTAGCCCCAGATAGTGGAGTAAGACATTTTTAATGTCAAAAGCTACGTCCTTTGTGTACGACCCCTTAAGGGACCAATGCATTGGAGTTCAGCACCACTTGAGTCCAAACGATCAAAAGAAAATAGTGAAGCACTCGCGGCCCAGAGATGTCACAGAACCAGCAGAATACATTAGATTGTGCTCGATTCTTCCAAGGAAGAGTTACAGCCGATAGTGAGCAAGCAATGATTTTTTTCTTCTTAACTAGATCTAAGAAGGCTCTCTCTCGCACGATACTGGGTGACAGATGCCAACTTTGATATGGTACCTGGGCTCTTCAGACAGCTGTTTTCTGTTCATGCAAGTGTTGGGCCCTGTCACATAAACACTATCCCGATGGTTTATGTCTTAAATAGTCTTAGGAAAATTGGTGTCTAATGAGATTGACCCCCGAGCTAATCCTAACGAACTTTGATGAATCATAAACGCCTTTCGTAAAGAATTTCCAGACTCGGCACAAGTTGGGTATTTTATTTCACTTATTCCAGAATTTCTGGATAAAAGTTCAACAAAGCGGACTTGTCCCATTATTCTCTAACCCCAACAGCAAGATATACATCCGAATAACTGAGACCAAGGATCCGAAGCGGCGTAAAGCTGCTGCAGATCCGCCGGACGAGGTGGCCGCCGTTTCACCGTCGGAAGCGGATGGCCTCTTGAAAGCAAATTTGTGATCCACTCGTTTGCCGACAAAGTTCAGCGATGTCGAATAGCACTTCACCTGTAGCGACGTGGTGAAGCCACATTAGGCGTTGCTGTGATTTATATATTCCATTACAGCACCAATATGCAGCGAGAAAGATGTCGTAAATCTTCCAAATATTAGAGTAGAGTGGGCTCAAGTAGTTTAGTTTTCTTTGGCGAGATCGTGCGATCGTATTTTTGCCCTGATTATGACAACCAAGCGCTCGTTGGAAAGGTAAATCTGGCAACATTTTAGCAATAATCATTTTACGCCTGGCTAAAAAATTTTCGAGCTAAGCCTAAGAAGGTGAATGCACTTTTTTCGATTTTTTAAAAATCTGGGTGTACGATAGGTCACTATATTCGTGGTTAAATTATATCTAAACTATATTCGGGGTTAAATTATAACATAGTGACCCCCAGATTTTAAAAACATCGAAAAAATACCTTCGCCTTCTTAGGATTAATTCGAAAAATATTACACGCCTACCACAATAGATTTAAATACTAGTAGCAGTGGTTCGTTTCAAACAAAAAAAAATTACACGCCTAAAAAATCAGGGGTTTTATTTGAAGAGTGTGAATACTGCAGATTATTTAAAAATTAATAACACAAATAATAAATGCAATCCATTGACGTCATTCAGATAATAAAATGAGGAAGTGGCAAGCGATGTGAAAAATCATGAAACCGCAAAAGAAAATGTTGAAAAAACATGTTTCTTCAGCAGCTGCGCCTGGCTTTGTACTTGCGAATAACTTCTTCAGTGTCCCTGTCGTAGCCAGAGTGTGGAATTGCGGTTGTGCTTTCCAGATCACGTGACTGCTTAGCTGTGCAAGGATCACGTTTGCGCTTTGAAGCATGTTTTTGCATTCCTTTTTCTTCTCTTTTTTGATAAATTTTTTCGATTATCAACTTCAACAACGCCTTAAATTATTATAGTGTTAACTTACGCGAAATATCTGGCGCGCTTCATTGAAGACAAGCACTTTCCCTTCACACGAGCACGTAGTGTTTCGAACGGAACTTTGAATTGTTTGGAGGCTGAACGAATACTAGCGTCATCTTGAATAGATGCAATTGCGTTCTTTATGTCCTCTTCACTTCCTTTTGGCATATTTCACACAAAATTTCGCATCATTTTCCTGTTAAAATAATTCAAGTTGACATCGATTTCACCTTTACACCTATCATGCCCCCAAGCGTATGTTTCATGTTGATGTTCGTATTTTTATCAAAGACAAAAATATCGAAAAACCAACACCAAACTCGTGTTCAGTATTAATTTTTAAGTAAGGAAAACCTCACTTGGCATTTTTTACATTGATTAAACAACTTAAAAAACGTAACTAATATAGCTGATCCACAGTATCAGCCGAAATCACAGTCGTTAACGATGTTCTTGACCGTGTATCTAATTGAGCAACCTCTGAAATAACATAGCAAAGATAATGCCCTGTACCTATTGTACCCCCATACCAATTTGGCCCAATTATACTCTATTATTCTAAGTTTAAAAAAACCGTAAATTGAAAGTTTTCAGTTCCAACCGCTCAATTTAACACTCGCTTAGGTCCATTCGAACTAATGACCGCTTCGGTCTAATAGCAGTCGACCTAACGGCATTCGGCCGGACGACGTTCGGTCTACTGGCTTTCCGCCATTCAAACAGCTGGCACCATTCAAACAGCCCAGCCACTCAATCATTTTCCATTCATTTTAAATTTCATTGACACTGTGAATATCTCTAAATAGTTCAAAACAATTTTTGCGCGTGAAGAGCACAAAACCTATAATTAAATTAACTTCGTCTCATCGTCTCTTTTTCTTGTTTTATTTTTCGTATTGACTCGATTAGTTTCCGGTACTAGGTGTGGCCCATTTTCAAATTCGAAATAATCACAAATACCGATCATAACACAGGGCTTCTCTGAGCAAATTATGTTTAAATAGATCACTGATATTTAAACCAATTACACGCTCGAGATGACCGTTAAAACTTACTCTCTTATTGTTAAAACTTACCAGAAATGGAAAATCAGCAACCAGTTTGGAGAAAAAGTAGGCCGTGAGCGAGTACCAATTGTTCATCCTTTCCCTAATGAACACGGCCGTCTCCAGTGGAACTACAAGAAAAAATACACTTTAAAATCGATCATAAACCCACCCGTTCCCACTTACAAGTCATCACCAGCGGCATGGAATTTGCGAAGAACACAAAAATTAAGAAAAAGAACAAACACGACGCGTTACTCAGCACCTTGGATCCATCGTTTCCCACATCCCAGAACACCACTCCGATCAGCAACCCGACGAACAGATGGGCCAGAATTCTCATCTTCATCAGCTGCATGTCCCGCATCGTACACAAAGTCGTCCGCTTCGTTAGAGTCAGAAACTGCCTCCACTGCGAAACCGGATACTGCCGATCCGTGACATCCGCTGACTCCGTATCATCCGAACTGGTTGACACCAGCAAAGAATCGCTTTCCTCACTAGATTCACTAGCTCCCTTCGCGCCAGATTGGGGATTTTCTTTGGCCTTCTTAATCAAACTCATCAGGTTTCCCTCATGTTTCAAACTAGCCACTTCAAGAGCAAAATCCGCTCGATTGTAATAATTCGGACACTCGAAGCCGCCGGCTTTGAACGTGGCCACCAACTCATCCAGTGGTCCCCTGTAAATGCATTGCCCCTCGGAAAGTATCATCAGATCATCGAACATCTGCAGAATACTGGAGCTCGGTTGATGAATCACGCAGACTACGCACCGACCGCTGAGGGCCAGCTCCTTCAAATGGGCGATCACCTGCATGGCGGCAATGATGTCCAATCCGCTGGTCGGTTCATCGAAGAACAATATCTTCGGATTGGAGATCAACTCCAATCCGATAGAGAGACGCTTCTTCTCCCCGCCGGAGATCGTTTCCACGTGGTTGTTGGCACACTTTTGAAGCCCTAGAAGTTTCACTATGTCGTTGACGGTTTTTGACTTAACCATACCGGAGACGGATTTCGGTAACTTAAGTTCAGCCGCAAAGTCTAAACATTCCACCACGGTAATGTTTCCCAACATACTGACGTCCTGAGATGTGTAGGTCACCTCCCGTCGATACTTCTGTCGCTTGATCAACTTACCGTTGACCAACACTTCACCGGAGATATTTTTCGTTCTAAAAAGTAACGGTAACGTTAGTGATCATTCTAATGCATACTCGATTCGATACTCACTTAAACGCACTGAGAATATTTAACAGCGAAGATTTCCCCGCACCAGAAGGTCCGAGAATTCCAGCTAACCGCCCGGATCGAAAGCTACCGGAAATGTCCTGAAGCAATTGTTTGCTTTTTCCATCACTTCCCTTCACTTGGTAGGTGATGTTTCGGAAACTCAAACACGTACTCTGCCTGCCATCATCCTTCTGCACATCGATGGCGATCGTCGTGTCAGTTCCCATGGCCGCTGACTGATGTACTGATTAACAGGGTTAACTAACAAACTAGTAAATCTTTGGCGAGACGTTATACGCAGTATGTCAGCATTTTCAGCAGCACTTGTTTTACTAAGACGCCCGTAAGCTGCGACCGGCGTCAGTTGTAATTAATTGAAGTAGTTGAGAAACTGAAAATAATTGAGAAAAAAAAAAGAATTAATATAATAATGGTGTTTCGTGATTGGAGGCACTATCGACTGGCAATGTTTAGAAATACGCCTCAACAATTTACATTCCTACAATACACGTCAACAACAGATTACAAATTTCTGTAGGGTAGCAAAGGGAGATTATTTAGTTATATAAGTTTGATCACTTTTTTGCCGTGATAAGCCAGTTTTAGTGTTCAAAGTATTTCGCAATTCCATTTCGTAACGCTGATTTTCATTGGTGTGTGAATAAGGGTAAGTACACAGAAGACCTGGAGAAAAGTATATTACAACAAATCGTATTTGAAGTGTGAAATACGTATTAGTAATTAGATAGAAGCTACATAATGTTTGTATTTGTTGCTTGTTTTGGTATTAAAAATACTTCCTCAGCTTTGTTGCACTACCGTATGCGTGAAAAGGATTGCTACCTTTTCAAAACTAAACTTTGTGGACGTTCCAAACAAATCGAAACTTCCCAAAAAATATCCTGTTATTCTACTCTTGGACGAAGTGGATCCAATGTCCAATTTACTCACGGAAAGGAATGTTGGGTTCAACACGATCGAGAAATTTTCCGATCGGTAGAAACATGAACTTCTTATCAGTTTTCAGCTAGCAACAGTGTTTGGCCTATGGTCATCGGATGGCAAGAAAATGGATCCTGTGTCCACTCCGGAGGATTATTAGAATCTACAGAAGTAATGCACGAAAAAGCAATTTCCTTAAATTTAAGCTCCATTTTCATCGCCAGTAACTATTCCTCATCTCGAATAGTTAGTCTAATACGAAGAGATCTAAAGTCAATGACCATTGTCAAGTCGATGGATCAGTACGGCATGCATGAAAAAAAGGTTTTATTTATCTTTCAGGCAAATTACACAAGATACAAATTATTATTTTGGTCGTTCACTTGACGCTGGCACAGACCGAAGCAGTGGTTGGAAATAGGCTTACAACAATCACTAGTGTTTGGTACCCCCTAATCTTCAGGGTGTGGATTTTGCCCTTGGATCTTTTTGCTGCGATCAATTACGGTTCCAGTTACGACGGAGAGGGGGGAGGCTTGCTGCCCTTTGCAACCAGAAAATGTTGCAGTAGAAAAGCATTTTAATATATATTTCGTAATCCCTTGGTTTTGTAAATTCTCATAATTTTCATGGTGTTCATTTTGTACATTATAGCACTTATAGGAGCAATATCGTTGATGAATAAAACAAACATCAGTGCTCCACTATGGTGTCCTTGAGGATTATCTTAAATAACTCCTAGTCAGATTGAGCAACTTTGCATTTGTTTCGTTTCACTGTAGTGGAGACTGTTCGCGCACAGATGCACTTCAAAATTAGGCCACACGAATGCTTCTCGAATCAAATAACGAAGCCAAGTTTCCAAAAAGATACAAGTAATTTACCGCTCTATATTTGCAGAACCAAGAGATTATTACGATTTAGATTGCAGTCTTAATATCATTGCCTGAGCATTGAGATCTTAAAATGAAAATTATTCGAAAATTAGAAAAATCGGCCATTTTGTGTTTCTTTTTACAATCCGTCACGCCGCACAATGGTCCTAAACCCCAAAACGTATTTACTGGCTTCAAATAACGTTTTCGTGCTTAGATATCTGCAGCAAAGTTTCATGAAACATGATAACGCAGCCAAATAGGTTCGTGCAGTTACATTTCTTAAGGAAATAGTTTCTTTTTCAAGTATCTTTTTTTTCATTCAGCATAAAAATTTTGCTTCATCAGCCATATAGAACAGTTAATTTGGTGTAGCTGTGCTGAATATATTAATTATCCATATATTTTTTCCGGGCGATATTGGAATAGGTCAATTTTTATCGTTTTCGCTATATAATGCACTAGCTAATACGCGTCGTTTGTTGCTGCGACTTTCAACGAAATTTGCTCCGAGCACTCTCCATAATAAAGGTCTACTATGTATAAATTTTTACGGAAATCGGTAAGGCCATACATAAATTACATACATAAAAACAATGAGTTTTATATATAGACAAATTTCTATCACTTAGATTTATTCCAGAAAGTTTTAGACATTAGCAAGTTGCATAACTTTTTTGGACATATCAACATATTTTGATGTAAATTTTGGGATAATATGAAAATTGCAGCAGAAAATGCTTTACTCGGGATAACTTTTTTCATAATTGTGAAACTTTGTGAACCAATATTGAACGCGATTGAATTTATTGTAATATATTGAACATAAAAATTAAAAATTGCCATACGGAATGTTTTAGGCACATAACCTTCATTGTATTATATTGTTCTCAATATTCCGCATAACATAACGTTTGTTTTCATAACTGTTCATGAAAACAAATTAGGGTGTTCTACAAAATGATGTAATTTGCTAAAGTGCGAAACTTGGTAAAGTGCACCAGAGCGATAGATATTCATTGTAGGGATAAAAGGTCAAAAACGGATTTTTAGGTACCTCTACCAACGCCTGAATATATAACTAAATGAAAGCTTCAGCAAAGTTACTCCAAATTAATTGTTATACAAGGTTGAAGAAGAAAAAAAATTTTTTTTTTGATTAATGAAAAAAATTAAAGGGTTGTGTACAGGACACGACCAAGGTGACATTAAAAATGTAGCTTTTTTCAAGAGCGTGCAAATGAATTTTATCTATCACACATATCGACACGTTCTTGCTCACTCGCCTGTTTTCATATGTTACAATTTTCTATATACCCTTCCCATTACAACATAATTTATTGAAGGTTATTTAGCGGTAATCTATTATTACAATTAATCAAGTGTCTCACTAGGTGATTGGCGTTATTTGGCTGATCCATCTAGTAAAAATAGGCTATAGGCCAGAACATATATTCAAAAGAAAAGTTCCATATTGAGAACTGTGATGAGGAAACCCACGCCCGCCAACGGAAATATACAGATTTAAATGGAAAATGAAATATGAAATTTCATTTTCCATTTAAATTTTCAATAATGTACTAATGAACTTAAGTAAACAATCTTAAGGTTAAGTATTTCTTGATAGATTAGTGGTGGAAAAAAGGAAATTATTTGATAAATTACATTTTTTTTTTTTTTTTTTTTATTTCGATTATAGAGGTTTTAACCTTAAGGTCATTCGCCTCTTCGGGTTTGAAAAATCTCTTGTGAAAAATTTCGAACCCTATGTGCGGGGTCGGGACTCGAACCCAGGTGCGCTGCGTACAAGGCAATCGATTTACCAACTACGCCACCCCCACCCCTATAAATTACATTGTTATACAACGTTCGCACTACCAGTTAAAACGGGTTTTTATGCTATCTTGGTGACATTTTTCTTGTTGCTAATTATTATTACATGTTATAACTCTGTAGTGTAAACATTGTATTGTTGAACCAATTCTGCAGCGTCTTATGTTATATAGGTGTTTTATGTGGTAATAGGACTGACATAATTATATCTTCAGTACAGCGGTGTGTTTCATAATGTAAAACAGATTTTTTTTTAAATTTAAATTAATATACCCAACCGTTCTATTAGTTGTAAACTTTAAAACGCAATTAGAACTGTGTTTTAAATACATAGGGCAGGACAGACACTCTGACTGGATAAACTGGGAAAACAATTTTAAGTCCAGTAACGCTTAAGACATGGCTTGAATTTGAATCGAAAAAGAACACCCGCTTAAACCGCTGCTGGGACGGTAAGTTCTGTTTTAAAATTTTCCGTTGTGTGCAGTACGAAACAAAAGTGTTTGAAATTAGAAAACAAAAAGTTTTGCTGGGAATGTGATTGTTTCCGCTGCATTTACACTCAGATTTTTCACGCAGGGAATACAGGCCGTGCAAATGAAAACCGCGTAAATTTAAAAAAAACGCGTAAATGATACGCGGTTTTCAGTTTCAAAATCCGCGTAAAAAAACCTGAGTGTACTCTCCTATATAAAATACTACGCTGCTGAACAGTGCAATAACTACAGAAGCACGTTGTCAGATGTAGGGTTCGTCGCGGTTGCGGTAATTACCGCAACCGCGCGATATTTACCCCCCCCCCGCACCGCAAAAACTGCGGTGCGGTGAGACACTTTTTCTCGCGGATGCGGTGCGGGAAATGAGCTTTTACCGCGCGGTATTACCGCAACCGCACTTAAAAAAATAATTGATAAAGTCTGCATTAAAAAGTGAATTAAAACTTTGACTTTTAGCATTTAAGAGCGACGCAAATTATTACCTTACAATAGGGAAACATAATAAACATTTAATTGCTCTAATTTCCATGGACTTTACAATGATTTGAAAAGAAATCCGAATATAATCTGTATTCGACCCATCGTTACTTGATTTTTTACAATTTGTTTATTCTAATATGATAAAACAATTTGTTACTAAGAAATAAAATCTATATAATTTGGCACCATTATATTTACGACATATTTTGAACACTTTGAAAAATTTACAAGCGAACCTTTTCAAATATATAAAATGCACAATCCAATCATTGAAAAACAATTGAATTGTACTGTCAAATCCAATTTTCAAAAAGCCTCATTTCTCCCGATTCCTCTTGGCAATCGTGAAATTGTGAATCGTTTACGATGGCGTTTTCTCAACTGTAAATTTTGATTAATTTGGAGAACCTAAAGCTGAACTTAAAAAAGTCTTAAGACTTAAAAACAACTCAAAGAATGAAATTATCATCATCAAAACAAACGAATTTGGCGGAATCAGCAGTAAGGGAGACAAATGTTTGAAGAGCGTCCAAAATAAGCAGGGGTCCAAATTAGGCTGATAACTTTATTATTCGTTCTTCAACATCGTATTTCTATCTCTGTTGGTTTCTGTGTAAATTCGCAATGAATTTTCCTGCAGTTCGTTTTTAGGACTCCTTCTACATAACTTTTTTTCGCAAACGTCCATTGTTCGTCCAACTGGGAATATTTTCTACCAATTTAACAACTAATATTTTTCAGTTAGGAGTATTTTGTAACTTTTTGAAATTAAAGCTTTCGAAGTTAGTATAGGGTATTTCGATTTTTTTGTGTTTTTCAAAGCCTCTTTTCATATTGTGACATGTGTCAAAGTTAGCCCAGATACCAAATTTTGCACAGGACAATTTTTGACCCCTACCAACTTCAATTGAAGTTTTTGCATTGGCATTATGGAAAAATATTAGAAAAATACATAAAAAGGTAGATCTTTCGACTACCTTTGTAATTTTCTAATAGCTAGTGAACTAGCTATTAGAAAATTACAACTCATACAATTTTAAGGGTGCAAACTTAGTATTTGAATAAGAATACATCGATTTCTTGAAAAATACGAAGTAAGTGTTTTAACGTATTTTGTTCCTTAAATCCCCTATTTGTATAAACATTTCTGCTGTATGCTGTAGATCATACATCTTTTGCAGTTTTTCAAATGTCCTTCAACAACTCTGTACCGGTTGAGATGGGATGGATACCTGATCTGATATTAATTAAAAGTTTTCCTATTAATTGCAGCTGAAGAACGTTTTTGTATGTATAATGATGAAATACAGCTACATTTTATAGGACTTCAGTGCTATGCTAATATTTACCTTGTTTCGAAAGTATTTATCTCAAGATGTACGGCATTTTATTAATAAAACTTGCAAAGTTGACATTTGTTAATAAGTTTTCATTCTGAGGAGTCCGTCAAAGTTAATGTTCGTGTAAATAGGAAATTATATATAGTTATACAAATAAATTAATATTTTTTCAACACACTTTTGAAAAATACAAAATTTTACTGCATTTACCGCATTACCGCGCGGTGCGGTGCGGTAAATGCAGTGCGGTTGCGGTAAGCGGTGCGGTTTTATTATTTTTTTGCGGTTGCGGTGCGGACTATCCATTTACCGCCCACATCCGCACCGCGACGAACCCTAGTCAGATGCCTTACTGATAAAAAACATAACCGAAATATATATATCACATATAACCGAAATATGAAACATATGAAAACCAATAGGCTCTTTACCCTACGCAGCTTCAAAGCGCCGTAAACATGGATTAACAAGTTACAAGGCACACGCATGCATAAAAATAAATATATTTTTTTCAAACGCAACACTCTTAACCGTTGTGTGTCCGACGCGGTACCCGGGTACCTTTTTAAGTTTCAATTAATTAAATTCCTATGTTTCATCCATAGCTGGAAATTGAAATTTTGTGACATCTTATAACTTCACTAAGTCAAGCTTTTGGGTTAATAATATTGTTGATATAGTAAGGGTGGGAGTGAGGAAGGGCTTCTGAATTTTTTTACTACGTAACAGGCCGACGTGGGTACCCGGGTACCCACAAAACTAAAATGACCGTAACTAAGGTAATATCCAACCGAAATTGATTACTTTTGGCCATTTTGGATTCAGGAACTCATCCACTTTTGGACTTGGTAAAAATGAATCGGGTTACTTCATTCGGTTCCCGGGAAACCGGGTTTCCGGAAGCAGGTTCCAGTGCTGGGGTACTATTTGCGAACTTCAATGGAATACTAGCAATATGGGTATCAAAATTCTTGGAATTGCATCAGTAGGCTGTATCTCGTGGTATTGGAACCATTTGGTGATTTGACCCCGGAACGGACATTCCGGAGCAGGTTCCCGTGGGGCCGTGAGTGGCCATTTCATTCCAATTCCATTTTTCAAATTGCCATAGGATCCCGTAACAATAAAAAACAGACTTCCGAGACAATTTGAAGAGATTTGATACTCATATTGCTAGGATATTATCAAAAGTTACAAATCATATCCTGTACTGGAACATCACCCCGGAAAATCCGGATTACCAAAAACCAGGTCCATTATTCCGGTTCTATTGTACGGAATCAAAAAGTAGACGAGTTCCTGAATCCAAAACATCTAAAAGTGTCCAAATCGGTTAAAGGAAGCCATAGTTATGAGCATTTCAATTTGTGGGTACCCGGGTACCCACGTTGGCCTGTTAAAGGTGTTTTTTTTTTGTTGGACACATAACTGTTAAGCAGCACACACCGTATTGAATTAAATCCAAACCACCCCACCCACCCACTTTGCAAATCATTCTGTGACACCGTGCTGGTACCCGAAAAATCCGCACACGGCCACCGCTGCCGAAAATGCATAGCGTCTACTGCTTAGTGTAGTGCCTAGACGCTGCAGCCATGATCTTACCCGTTCGACATAAGAACAAAAACTGATTCAAACGGGTACGCGTCACCTCTATTTATAAACGAACCGTATATGGTTTAGTCACTTAGGTGCGAGTGTGTGCGAATGCCAACGTTGCCGAAAATCGATAGCGCTTATAGGGCTCTTGCTACACACACAGTCAAAGCATCTGTTGGGCACACATTGCATGTTTACGTTTCATGCAGCAAGTTAAAAGTTAGAGCAAAATGATATTCTTCTCAACAATAAATCCACCCAGTTCCATAATAATAATCTGTGACTATATGGCAATAAACACAAAGGATTATTTGAAGATTTTTACATATAAACTCGCGTTTAGAACGTGTGTAGTTGATGGTCGCAAAAAGGACAATCGTGATGAGGAAGTATGGTTTCGCTTTTCGCTGGCGGATAATTGTCCAGAACTGCTCGGTTCAATCGCAGGGAAATGTACAATACTAAATGCACTGAAGTAGACCGACTTGGTGTCAAACCAAATTTTCCAAACCCAAGCATGTAAACGTAAGAAACATTTGGTTTGCTCCTGTAGAATCTACTGATACTCACTTCAGATATCATATTTGTTCACCTATAAAAATAAAACTTATATTTTTTATAAAATACATTTTTTAAATGTGCATTGAAATAGCATAAAATTTCACCCTACTATTTATGATAAGAAAGCCAAATTCAACATGTTTAAAACTTGTATCAGGGGGTGGGAGTACGGGTAAAGGGTTTCAGTAAGAAAAAAACATTTTTTTTTGCGATTTTAGAAATTTAACTGAAGCGAATCGAGAAAAACTTATGAAAAATTATCACGAAGACTCAACGTAGAGGTTAGGTATTTTTTTCATAGAATGTATATGCAAAGATTGAAATAAATCGGTTCAGTAGTCTTTGAATGGCAGTTAACACTGCAAGTCGTGTTTTTTCAAAGACGTTCTAGGAAAAGCTTCACCTCCGACTCGCTTGTTGATATTTTTGCATAGAAAAATTACAGCATGTTAATGAAATGAAATATTATAATGTACAAGTTTTGATTAATTCACTTCACTCAAATTTCTAAAAAAAATCGCAAAAAGTGTTTTCTTTATACTGAAACCCTTAACCCCCCCCCCCCCCCCCTTGAGTCGTCTAGGCCTTACAACCTTCCAAGTCTAGAAGCTTTTTTGTATGCATAAACTCTCGATGCACAAGATATTTCACAAATTTGAAATAAAAACCATTTTTTTGTGCAAAAATCTTTTGGAATGCTCGTTGTTTCCATGGGTATGAAGCATAGCTTTGGCAATGCTTTACTTATTTTGTCCGCGTATCCGGTTCAAACGATAGAAAACATTATGTTACGCAATGAATGATTAATTGTGATTCCTATAATACATTACATTTTCTCATATTTGCTCTTAATATTGTGAATTAATTATTTAAAATAAATCAATCTATCCGCTCCATATACATTATATGCAACTGTCATTTTTGCCTGCCCAACGGCTCACCAATACATATGCGCGCTGCAAGCACCCTATTGCATCGCCCGGAGACGATGTTTCTCATATGGGATAAGAGCAACAACTGATTTAAACGGACATGCGTTGCTTCTATTTATGACTTTTCGTTTGTGATTGAGCCACTAACCTACCCTCTAATGACGGCTGTGTCTGAGAAATCTGCATCACGAATGGTATTTTTCCCGTTTTTTGTGAACCTTTTAATTTTACCAATTTTTAAAAGTCTACTTTTATTGGGGAGATATTAAATTATTACCAATATTTAAGTTAGGTGTTTCTGAATCGGTTGGTGTATGAATGATTAAAATCCATCTAGTAATATTGGAGTTATAAGCGTGCAAACCTTACATAGTTTCGTTACATGGGAGATAGTTTAGATTTTAGAATGACACCTAGCCCCAGATAGTGGAGTAAGACATTTTTAATGTCAAAAGTTGTCTGAAAGTTGAACCATTCATATAAATAACAATGAATTTAAGTTTCACGAAACATTAACACATCATTGAAAGGCAGAAAATACTTTTAACCAACTTTTTAGTGTTTATAACCACCGTTCGTAGTTTATATCTCAAAATTGACATGTTATGTTATGTTATTTGATGATATCTGAAACTTTCTAGAATAAACCGATTTGATAAAAATTCATTGTATGGGATAAAACGTTGAAAAACTGATGTTAAGGTACTTCTACCATTATATGGATATAAATTGCTCGAATCAAAATCAACTCTTCTACAAGATTCCTGAAGAAAAGATAATATTTTTATTGTCGAATGAATTTAAAAGTCTCCGGAAATGGGACTATCCCCTTAAGAAAAATTTGGGTTCCACCGGCATCAGATGATTTATCAGATTTTTGAAACTTTGCTGAAGACCCCTAAGCACGAAAACAGTAACCAACGCCAGCAAATGCTTTCAACCGTCTTTTTTGGCTTTGGGACCACCGTGCGCCGTCGGCACACACTCATTTCGAGCACCTAAACCTGAAACGATTAATGGAATTCGAAAAAAAATCCACGATTAAACCACTAAATTAAACTTCAATAATCGAAAATTTAGCTGCCTACCGCATTCCAAAAGTTTACTAACTGACTGAGTTCTTACTTGTGCCGGGGAGTTAATCAACAATAATGATCCCACAAGGAAGTAATACGGAGCCATTTATAATTATGCTATTCTTCAAAGCTTAGGCTTAGAATTGGGTGTAAACTGCTTGCTGGGTTGTGCTTTGGTTTAAATCTAGCGAAGTGGTTGATTTTGAGGACTGCTAATTTCTTCGCAACTGTTCATATTGGGAAAATTATTTCCAAGACTTTCATGTTCAAATTTGTAAATAAGATATACTTTGCTAAGATAACCCCCTCCTCCATACCAGCCTTTACCAAAGGGATGGTGCCGCCTATGGCTATTAATACTGCTTACTGAATAATTACAGTCTATCTTCTCATCTCGTCGCTGAAGCAAAAATATCGATGCGCTATAGCCACCAGAGAGCCAAGCAAAAGTTTTGTTCGATATCACAAGTAGTATTTCATCGTTTCCCCTCGCTACGCAGTGAAATGAATGAACCAAAAGAAACAAAAGCTCCCCTACTACGGGCGCTTAATTTCATGGAAGTGACCAATATTTTGCACCTCGTAGAAACACGCACCACGACATCGAATTCAATAACATCAGAACCAAGATCACCGCCCAAGTAACAATTTTGGTTATGTTGAAGTTTTATAGCGTTTAATAAAAACTAATATTTAAAACCTCCCATGCTAACCTTATGATCTTATAAACTCCCTACAGGCTGCTATAAACCCATGTTATGACAAATTGGCCCAGTTTTATTGTAATCAGTATAACTTGTTATGCAAACTATCGTAGGAGTAATAGTTTTATTACAGTTCTATTCTACACTTTAGGTGTGATATTAAACCAACAGCATAAAACCTTCTCCTGATCTAACAGTCTGGAAAACCACTATATGAGCGCTATTAAACCATCACAAAACTGTGTAAAGTCTTCCTGAAGAAGTCCATAGAACTTTTTATGCTATCCGTGTTAGAACTTTCAGTTTTAACCTGAATTTTTTCACTGATTAGTTGTATTCAATAAAATTTTATCGTGGTTTTATTCCTTGACATCGCATGATGCCAATCATCGAACAAAATACCATATTGTAAGGTATACATTTTTTTCAGAATAGTGAATAAAAGAACTTTTTTTTATTGTTCATAACACATCCATGCGTGTTTGAAGGCATGCCGTTGAGGATTTATGGTGAATCATCATGAAAGAGCAACGCAAAATAAATGCGCCCCATGAATTCTACTAAAAAGAGCATTCGGTAATATTTTTCTGCAAATATTGAATCAACACTTAACCAAGTTTTAGTAAAAAATGTTAAATGTTTTGTTAAAAAGTGCAGATTCTTTCAAAAAATATCTCAAAACGTTTGATTCCACCCTTTATACGAACAAGAAGGCGTATATTTGAGAAATTTTACTTTGCAATTTGCTATTTTTGCTTCAAGGCGACATTTTTTTAAAATAAAACTTGGTATACTTGAATATTTTTTTCATAAGACAATTCCTCCTAAAACGGTCATAACTGAGCAATTCACATATAGCAAGCGTGTTTATCATGGCACTTCTGCATCTATGTTGAGAGTGACAAGTTTTATGCTGGACTAAATCACAGCTTGCTGGTTTTGATTATTTTGACAGTGACTTTGTCCAGGATGGTAAATAAAAGGTGGGGGTTTTTACTATGTAACGGTGCGGTTGTCAAATTTGAGTAGCGCAATAGATTAAAATAAACACACTGAATACTCGCCATCTCTATAGTTTGTTCACCATTTACTGTCAGTGTCATTCCAATCGAGCACGAGATTTGTCAATAGTCCTCATTCGATAAAGATTCGCACAGAGTTCTTCAAATTGTGTACCGAAATCTAGGGACGGATTTCTTGAGATGCAGTTTTAAAAATCAACGAAATTAAATATTTACTTTCCATCAAAATAGAAAGTTGAAATGAATTTTACGTTGCGTGTAAGACGTCAAAGCCCTGCCACAAACTAACTCTACTCCAAGAAAGTTTCGAACGCAGTAGATCAGCGTAAGACGCTTGTTGATCAAATGTTTCGGCAAAAGAGTGAAAGTTGATGCAAAAATGGAAATGAAATGAAATTTTCAAATTTTTTATGCATTTCTAGAGTGATCTGACCCTAGACCGAAATGCATTTGTATGAGCTTATTGTTTATAGTACTAAAACGCAGATGGACTTCCTTTTTTTATAATATAATGCGAGAAGTGGATCTTAAATTTTTTGCGACGGCTGTTTTTGTCGGGAAAGTTAATTTTTGTAAACAGTCAAAAAAACAAATCATTGCAACCCTAACAGGTAATGTAGCCACTGTATGTGGTATTCTTCATCACACCTAGAAATAATGAAAGTACATTTATTACATTGCTGCTTTCAATGTTGAAAATTACCATGCCCTTTGAATCAACTACTAGCTTTTATTTAATTATCAATAATGACATAATTTTCACAAATGATCTAATTTCGATATTTACTTATTTTTCAAACGAATGTTATTTTGTTAAATGTGTTTTCTAGCATCGACATAGGTCACCAAATCGTAAATCGTTTTAAAAATAAAACAATTAATGATTTTTTTTTATTCATTTCGTTTATTTGATATGCACAAATGCGTTAGCTTGGCGGTGCCGAATTCTTTTGTTTTTACATTTGAATATCTTAAAACTAGGAGGTTACAATGTTGAAATATTTTTTTTATAAAAGAGAAAAAATTTACAGCTATCTTAAGACTAGAAAAAAAATCTATGTATAAGAAAAGATTTTTTTATGAAAAATTTTAAAACAAGGAATTCAATAGTAATAGTTTTTAAGGAAATATTTACAGTTATCTTAAAACTAACAATATAGTTTGGTACACAAAAGGGGGAACAAATATTTATGATAAATTTCACAGATGTTTTAAAACTAGGGATGCAATTCTATTTACAAGATGGGGGACAATAGTTTTAACAAAGAGTAGAAATTACAACTATCTTAAAACTAGGAATACGGAATACAAATTTGATTTTTTATCGGATACTTATGATTGGTCATTTCCAAAATCGGTGTAGAAGTAGTTGTATCAAGGAAGGAAGGAAGGAAGAGAAGGCGTAGATGGTGACCGGTAGAGAAGAGCAAAACTTGCAACTTTCGGGCAAACGGGAGATCAGCGAAACAAATTTGCGCCTCAGTCTAGTAGGTCGGATTGGCGGATGGTATTCTTCGGACCCGCGGGGAATCCTTCAAAGGGAATCCTTCAGACCTCGAGTCGCTCTCGCTTCAGATTCCGTAGTGATAAGGGCGACGGCGGTTATCCAATTAATGATTAATGAGCTTCTCGTGATTGACAACTGCATCAGCACGCACAAAAAAGCTCTCACCTTTATTTACCAGCTTGATAATTATCCTGGAGAAACGATAAATACAAACCAATCCTCCTGTCAGCGGTTCTTCAGAAATTCTTAAGAGTTATTAACCTGCAAAGACGAAATGTTTCTGTCTTGATTCGTCTTCTGCTTTGGGTCAAAAGAAATTGAGGGGGAATTCCATTTCCGAATGGTATTTTCGAAGTAACTTATTTGCACTACAGTTACTATATTACATGCAAATAAACAAAGATTCGAGCTTCTGACGACAATTTTATAACTCCTTAGTATAGCTCATGCCTTTCATAAGAGTAATTATTTTAAAGAGGTGTAAATATAGACATTAAAAAACCTGAATACGTGCAATAATCTACGATAAAACTGTCTTATAACTTAATTTCTTGTTGTATGTTAGTTTTATTCCAGTTTTAACAAAGTGCAACCTAAAGCTTTATCGTGGAAGTCATAACATAGTTTTATAGTGAAATTTAGGAACAAATGAAATGACAGATGCATAAAACCATAATAAAATCACCGGTTTCAAGGATTCCTTCATAAAACAAGGATAAAACAATGATAAATCCCCGAGGCATTTTAATTGTTACTTGGGCGTGTATATTGAAACTAACATGGTGGATGTTAGCATACACAACCGCGCACTAAAACAAATTTTACATCAAACGGATTATGACGCAATAAGGAGAAGTGGAATTTGATACGAATGACACTTGGAGTAACTTTTTCACCGGTTAAACCAACGGCGTACGAATTGTCTATTGAATCCATATCACTGAGGGATTGTGTAACCTACATGCCAGTTCTGTAACAAGACGGCTTGCTATAGAAAAACATGTAACAAGAATCAACCACCGGCACCTACAGATAAATCGCATTCAGCCGCCCAATTTACCAATATCGAAGGTATAACGACAACGATAAACGTTTCCACACTAACAGCAGGCATCATCAATAATCACATCATGAAGACGGATATACAACAGTGAACCGTGAGAACAAAAAGAACAACGGACTGGGAACAGCAAATAAGCAGTGTTAATAAAATGACTTCCAATCTGCGGCAGACAATGTAACAAATGCTCCACCGCCAAGGAAGAAGATCTCAACACGCAGCATAGCATCGCCTAGCTAGACAAATTCTCAGAATATAATTTTGGATTAGTCATAATTTAACGTTTTTCTACGTTTGCAAACAGGTTGAATGGAGTTTCTCAAAATATGAGGCCTCGAGAATGAAATAGATTAAGGATACTGATAAAAATGTGTTCAAAAAACTTTTATTCAAATGAACATTTCTTCTTACTAAAAATTCCGATTAGAATCAACCTGGTTTCATTCGAAAGCTTATTCGCTGGGCTTATAATTACATTTCAATTTAGTCGATATAAACCTTTTTTCTCGATCAGACATGAAGAACAAATAATAAGTCGTGCATTGTATTAAAGTCATAATGTTCAAAGTTGTTGCGCTTTTTTCAAAGTTCGGAAAGATCGCATATAGTTATAATAATTGAAAATGAGTGCAATTTCCTGAAATGAATGTCTCGTTTTGTCCCCTTTTGCGCAGAGGTTCGAAAATATATGATTTTCCATGATTTCGACGTCAACATTTCATAAGGCATTATATACAATATGCTCATGTTGAGAAAATGGCGTCTGAAAAATTACCTCGTACTTTATATTCCCATTTATGAACAGGAGCTTGATTTAAGGACCAAACAACTCAATGCCGTGTTAAATTAACCATTTTTTCCGAATAATATAACAGATTTATAAAAAAAATTGTATTTTGAACGTTTTTTGTAGATAAATGTTTTGGTCCCTTTTGAAACATCGAACTGGTTTTGTGCCCTCTCCCATAATCCCTTTTCGGCGAGACGTTAGCTTATAGTGCGTGCGGGTGAGCCCTTTTGTTTACAGCAAATGATAATGCTCTCATTCTACAGACATCACTAGTCACGTACCCAGGGCAAATTCCTACGTTCCAGTTCTGCACGAAGAAGCTGCACCTCGGAAAACCTTGCGTAGAAACTGTTAAGGAAAACTTAACCAATCCAACTGAAATCAGCCCAGAACCATCTTACGCTAAACCACTAACAGCTGCAAAACCAACATCTCCGAATCAAGCACCAACAACCAGCAACAACAAGAAAACGAATGCCGAAAAATACGAACATACAAGGAAAAAGGATCTCAACACGCAGCAGAAAGCTGCGTCTGAACGAGACAAAAAACTTGACTTAGTTGTTTTTTTATTTATTGTAAAAAACGAACAATCGGCCTCGTCGAGCTACCGCATTTGGGCCTAAATAAATATATTAATTATAAAAAAAAGTTATTCTGTGCAGTCCAAACGAAAACCAGGGATAGCCAATTTAGCAGCTTTATTCCATAATTTTTGACATTTTCTTTGTGTTGTTTCCTGCTGTTGGTATTTAGACTGCTCCGTCTCTCTCACCACGAGAGCCCAATTTCACATTATAAAACGTGTTCGGCGAATTTTGCTCTTTCGGTGCAATATAGACATTATCTGCTTCTAAACTAGCAAAACATCTTTGACGTAGTGAAAAGATGCCAAATCTGGCCTGAACAGGAAAAAGTCAATTATTTTTTTTTTTATTCATTTCGTTTATTTGATAGGCACAAATGCGTTAGCTTGGCGGTGCCAAATTCTTTTGTTTTTACATTTTGTATATTTTAAAACTAGGAGGTTACAATGTTGAAATATTTTTTTAAAAAAGAAAAATTTTACAGCTATCTTAAGACTAGAAATAAGATTCTATATACAAGAGAGGGGGCGAAAGATTTTTTTTATGAAAAAATTTTAAAACAAGGAATTCAATAGTAATAATTTTTAGGAAATATTTACACTTATCTTAAAACTAAAAATATAGTTTGGTACACAAAAGGGGGAACAAATATTTATGAGAAAATTCGCAGGTGTTTTAAGACTAGGGATACAATTCTATTTACAAGATGGGGGACAATAGTTTTAACAAAGAGGTAAAATTACAACTATCTTAAAACTAGGAATACAGAATACAAATTTGAACTTTTTTAGCGGAGACTTATGCTTGGTCAAGATATTCAGAGGGGACTGTAGAAGCAGTTGTATCAAGGACAGGGGAGAGAAAGCGTAGATGGTGACCGGGAGAGAAGAGCAAAACTTGCAACTTTCGGGCAAACGGGAGATCAGCGAGACAAATTAGCGCCTCAGTCTAGTAGGTCGGATTGGCGGATGGTATTCTTCGGACCCGCGGGGAATCCTTCAAAAGTCATCGGACCTCGAGTCGCTCTCGCTTCAGTTTCCGTAGTGGTAAGTGCGACGGCGGTTACATAGTTGCAGTCTGGAGCTGATCGGTCCCACAAGGCAAGAGAAAGCTTCTAAAACGAGAAATAAAAAGAGAGGGGCTAAATTGGGATATTTGTCGTTTTTATGAAAGTATAAATAAGGGACATATAGGGGAAATCACGATTTGCCAGTATATCTCGGACTGGGACATTGGGTGGTCTACCTCGGGCCCGAAGGGAATCCTTTAACTGAGACCTGGCGTCCAAGTACCCGGCGCATACCCAGACAACGTGCTCGATGTCGTGATAGCCCTCGTCACAAGCGCACAGACTACTCTCCGCAAGCCCAATACGCCGCAGATGCGCATCCAAGGTGTAGTGGTTGGACATAAGTCGGGACATTACACGAATAAAATCCCGACCCACATCCATCCCCCTGAACCAAGGCTTCGTTGATACCTTTGGGATAATGGAATGTAGCCATCGTCCAAGTTCACCATTGCTCCACGAGGTTTGCCAACTGTTGAGTGTCCTCTGACGACAAATACTAAAAAATTCGTTGAAGCAGATTGGTCTTTCGTATATGTCACCATTTAATGCGCCCACCTTTGCTAATGAGTCGGCCTTTTCATTGCCCGAGATAGAGCAATGAGAGGGGACCCAAACAAAGGTAATTTGATAAGATTTTTCAGATAACGTACACAAGGACTCCCGTATCTTCCCCAGAAAATACGGGAATTGCTTTTTAGGCTTCACCGCACGAAGAGCCTCGATAGAGCTGAGGCTGTCCGAAACGATGAAGTAGTGATCTGTGGGCAGAGTGTCGATGATCCCAAGGGTGTACTGAATTGCAGCTAACTCTGCGACGTAAACTGAAGCGGGATCATTGAGCTTGAATGAAGCGGTGATAGTATTGTTGAAGATACCGAAGCCAGTGGACCCATCGAGATTTGATCCGTCAGTGTAGAACATTTTGTCACAGTCGACTTCTCGGAATTTATTATAAAATATATTGGGGATCACTTGCGGCGTATATGGTCCGGGATTCCACGAATCTCTTCCTTCATGGATGTGTCGAAGAATACAGTAGAATCAGAAGTATCTAGGAAACGAACACGGCTGGGAGTATATGAAGAAGGATTAATGCTCTGTGCCATGTAGTCGAAGTACAAGGCCATAAATCGGGTTTGAGAATTAAGCTCGACGAGCCTCTCGAAGTTTTCAATCACCAACGGGTTCAGAATGTCGCATCGGATGAGCAATCGATATGAGAGTTCCCAAAATCGATTTTTTAGCGGAAGAACGCCCGCCAGCACTTCGAGACTCATCGTATGGGTCGAGTGCATGCAACCCAAGGCAACGCGCAAGCAACGATACTGGATTCTCTCCAGTTTGATGAAGTGTATGTTCGCAGCGGAGCGGAAACAGAAGCACCCGTACTCCATCACCGACAATATCGTTGTTTGGTATAACCTGATCAGGTCTCCTGGGTGAGCACCCCACCATGTTCCAGTTATTGTTCGGAGAAAATTGATCCTTTGTTGGCATTTCTGTTTCAGATACCTAATGTGACATCCCCAGGTACCTTTAGAGTCGAACCAGACCCCGAGATATTTAAATGTGAAAACCTGGTTGATCGTTGCACCCATTAATAGAAGCTGGAGTTGCGCCGGCTCACGCTTCCTAGAAAAAACAACCAACTCAGTTTTCTCCGTGGAGA
Organism: Topomyia yanbarensis; assembly: GCF_030247195.1. Lineage (NCBI taxonomy): Eukaryota > Metazoa > Arthropoda > Insecta > Diptera > Culicidae > Topomyia > Topomyia yanbarensis. The sequence goes on from NC_080671.1 coordinate 25,225,884, forward strand.
ACTCAATACCCAGCTGAAGAGCCCAAGCAGACAAATTGTCCAAGGTATTTTGTAATGGTCCTTGCAAGTCGGCAGCTTTGGGCCCTGTAACAGAGACCACGCCGTCGTCTGCAAGTTGCCTTAGCGTGCATGAATTGGCAAGACAATCGTCAATGTCATTCACGTAGAAATTGTAGAGCAGGGGACTTAGACATGAGCCCTGGGGAAGACCCATGTAGCTAAATCGCGATGTTGTTAAATCGCCATGCGAAAAGTGCATGTGCTTTTCAGACAACAGGTTTAGCAAAAAGTTATTTAAAATTGGCGAAAGACCATGCTGGTGCAGCTTCTCTGACAGAATGTTGATAGAAACTGAGTCAAAAGCCCCCTTAATATCCAAGAAGACTGATGCCATCTGCTCTTTGTTAGCATAGGCCATTTGGATTTCTGTAGAAAGCAACGCAAGGCAATCGTTCGTCCCTTTGCCTTTGCGGAAGCCAAATTGTGTATCTGACAGTAAGCCATTTGCTTCAACCCAATTGTCGAGGCGAAACAAGATCATTTTCTCGAACAACTCCCGAATGCAGGACAGCATTGCAATCGGCCGATATGAGTTGTGGTCGGAGGCTGGTTTTCCTGGTTTTTGGATGGCGATGACCTTCACTTGCCTCCAGTCATGAGGGACAATGTTACCCTCAAGAAACTTGTTAAATAAATTCAACAAGCGCCTTTTTGCAGTGTCAGGTAGATTCTTCAGCAAGTTGAATTTGATTCTGTCTAACCCTGGGGCGTTATTGTTGCATGACAAGAGGGCAAGTGAGAACTCCACCATCGAAAACGGTGTTTCGTTCGTGGTATCGTGAGGAGACGCGGCGTGGTACGTTTTCTGTACCGAGACAGAGTCCGGACAGATCTTCTTGGCGAAAGCGAATATCCAACGGTTTGAATATTCCACGTTCTCGTTGGTACTATTACGGTTACGCATACGTCGAGCCGTACCCCAAAGAGTGCTCATCGCTGTTTCTCTCGTTAACCCGTCGACGAACCGGCGCCAATAACTGCGTTTTTTGGCTTTCATTAGACTCTTCATTCGCCTTTCTAACGACGCGTACTGTAGATAGCTAGCGGGTAACCCGTCTTCCCGGAAGGCCTTATATGCAGTGGACTTTTCCGCGTACAGCTCTGAGCACTCTTTATCCCACCACAGGGTGGGAGACCGTCCATGGGTATTCGCGCTGGGTACTGGTTTAGTCTGAGCTTGATTCGCACTGTCGAGAATCAAGCCAGCCAAAAACCTGTACTCTTCCTCCGGAGGAAGTTCTTGAGTGGATTCGATTTTAACGGATATCGCGGTCGCGTAACTCTTCCAATCAATGTTCCGTGTGAGGTCATACGATACATTGATTGTTTCCGATGGTCTTGAACCGTTAGCAATTGAAATCACGATAGGCAAATGATCGCTACCGTGGGGATCAGGGATCACCTTCCACATGCAATCTAACTGTAGCGATGTCGAGCAAAGCGATAAATCCAACGCGCTTGCGCGTGCTGGTGGTGTAGGAATCCGCGTCATTTCTCCCGTGTTTAAGATGGTCATGTTGAAATTGTCGCAAAGATCTTGGATTAATGTTAATCTATTATCATCATGAAGACCCCAGAACTAGCCGCGGTGCCGGTAAGGATTCCGTGATATTACAAAGCGTTCGGTGCCCTACCGAGGCTCTAGGAGGAATGTAGATGGAAGCAATGCAAAGGTCTTTACCTTTGATTAAAACTTGACAAGCGACAATTTCAATGCCTGGTGTTGAAGGGAGGTTAATTCGGTTGAAAGAATAGCACTTTTTGATCCCCAAAAGTACTCCTCCATAGGGGTTTTCTCGATCCAGACGAATTATATTAAAGTCGTGGAAGTTGAGATTTATATCGGAAGTTAACCAAGTTTCACATAATGCGAAAGCATCACATTTTAAACTATTTAGTAAAAATTTAAAGGAATCGATTTTCGGGAGGATACTTCTGCTGTTCCACTGTAGAACAGTGATCGAATCGGTGACCTCGTTCGATGACTTAGCCACTTACGACTTACGATCGCTGCAAGGAGGGGCCATTTAGTAGTCAACTGCTTCAAAAATGTTTGCACTATAGGGAGAAAACGTATCAGAAGGCTTTTAAGAGGATCAGTAACATTGAAAGCTGTGAAAATTAAGTCCACTATGTCAGAAAATTTCATTAGTCCGCTACTGGACTGAGTATCTGTTTGAAAAAAGGGGACACTTGGGGTTTTTGGTGTCCCTGGAAGTGGTGGGTACTCCTTGTTAGAATTAATATTTCCAAGTCCTGGAGCAAATTGCTTCGGCTTTTGTGCATCACTTCCGTTGGATTTATTGATTGCGGTTGGCGCACTCTGAGTGGACGACACCTTGGCACCCTTACGAGGCAATGTAGGGGAGGCTAGATTTCTCCTCTTCCTGGATTCCCCTGGGTTAACCAATGATGTTCCCTCTTGTGGGTCGTCAGATTCTTGCTCAACGCCAGCCAAAAGAGCAAAGGAATTTTCGGAAGCGACAGATGGCGAAGCATTCTTTAGCATTTCTGCATAAGAGTGCCTCGAGCGATCCTTAAGGGAGCGCTTAATTTTATCCCCGCGCTGCTTGTACGCCGGGCATGACTTAAGAACATGCGGAGGGCCCCCGCAGTAAATACACTTCTCAGTTTCTCCACCGCAAGCGTCATCCTCATGCTCTCCCTCGCATTTGCCGCACCGTTTTTTATTGCCACAATAAGTGGCTGTGTGGCCCAGTTGCTTGCAATTGCTGCAGTTCATTACCCGCGGTACAAATAGGCGAACAGGTAGGCGAACCTTATCCAGGAGGACATAGTTGGGAAGAGCAGATCCGGAGAAAGTCACCCGAATCGAGTCTGACGGAGAATAAGTTGTCTTATCATCTTCAGTTTTTGCGGAATACAATTGCTTGCATTCCAGAATTTTCACCTTTTGAAGTGAAGGGTCCTTAAAGCAGCCAACCCCGTACTTCAACAGGTCTTCGCACTTTAGACCCGGTTCGGCGACGACCCCATCGATCTCCACAACTCTACAAGGCACATACACTTTGAATTGCTTCGTAAAACGCTCGCTGCGAGCAATCTGGTTTGCCTGGTCGAGGTCATTTACTATAACGCGTATCTTATTAGCTCGAACACGTGTTATCTGAGCCACGGACGGGTAGTTGGCAGTCAGCTCCCGTGAGATTTCTAGAATATTGGGCGATTTCGTGTTGGGCCGGAAATACACCACCCAGGGTCCAGTCGAACTGGCTGGGTATGTTTTAATACGGGGAGGACTGGGGGAATCAGGGGAGGGAGTAATTTCGGGTTTATCCGGTATATCCATGGGAATATCATTCCCATCCAATGTTACTTCGCCCTCGGCCATTTAGGCACGAGGATAACACGTGGTGTAAACGAGAGATGAAACTTATATTCAGGGGAAAGGGCAGAAGTAGAGACCGATCGGGGAAAGGGAAATGAAAGAAAAAAAAATACTTAGCTTATATAGCGGCGATTCCGGCTATTCTGGTATTCACTTCACCAGCCTGGGCACCGGCGAACAAAGACTGCCTCGAACAATGGTTGACCTTCACTGACAATTTATTCTTGTTCACTTTATGCACAGCACCAGAAAACGAACTGCTTCGATCGAGAGCTCGGAGAGTTATGAAAAAAAAAGTCAATTATGATTGCACTATAATCGTTTCCGTAAACAATCTTCCTGGTAGATATTCTGTGGTATCTTCCTGTAGATACGAAGTATTTACTGATTCATCCACTGTTACAGATTACCAGCCAAATTAAATATTTCTTTAGAATCTTCGACTTCTCTATCTTTCAGGATTACTTTGTTACCTCATTTCGTTACATAGTAGTATAGAAAAACATACCATGAAGCTGATTGAGGTCTTCTACGTCCTAATTTTTGTCATTCATTATTACGCAGGAAAATTTGGTCAAATATCTACAAAAAAAATTCGAACTAGTGGCTGGCTCTCACATTCCGCCTATCACTATATTATGGAACTGTCAGAATCCGAATTCATTTCTAAATGATTTTTCAAATTATGCACATTTTTGTCATTTTCATTTTCCCAACAACAGTGCGAATTATTTGAAATTTCATATTATACCTATAGAATCTAAATATCCGCATCACTATTATAGCAACAAACAGTCCAACCTGACCGGATTGATCTCTACATACAGTTTTGCCTTTCTCGTAAAGAAAGGTTATGCAATTGCTCCAAAAACCGAGTTCCCAACCGAGGCCCGGAGGGCCGAGTCTCATGTACCATTCGACCCAGTTCGTCGAGATCACAAAATGTCTGTGTGTATGTATGTATGTGCGGACTTATCAACAAAATGTCAACATCGGTTTCTCGTAATTTTCTGAACCGATTTTAACAAACTTGATTTTAAATGAATGGCACAACGTTTCCATCATCTGCTATTGAATTTTATGTGGATCCGAGTTCTCTTTTCTGAATTACAGGGTGATAAGTACGATCACGCAGCAAATCCCGATTCTAACGAATTCTGCGATGGATGTAAAAAGGTGGATTTTTTTTCCAAAATGTGACCATAACTGCTTGGAATTGTAGATCTAGGTCACTAGCAGTCATTCCAAGTCTCTTTAGCCGCATTAGCCACCATCGATGGCTAGACCGATTCGATCAACTTAGTCTCAAATGAATGGTGTTGCGTCCCCGAAAGCTGATGTTAAATTCCATCTCAATCCGACTTCCGGCTCCGGAGTTGTGGAGTGCTGTCACATAGAAAATTCCGATTTAAACAGATACCGCGATGAATGCAAAAAGGTAAAATTTTTGCAAAACTGGATGCCAAATAACTTGCATTTTCAGTTCAAGGTTACTGACGGCTAACCGATGTCTTGTTGACTGCATTGACCACCATTGTCGGTCCCGGAAGTGCCCCGGAAAAGTGGCCATCTTTCAAAATTAACAAACTCACATCAGTTTCCCGGAATTTTGAATTTTGAAGAGTTCGATTATTTTCCACCTATTCATATGAAACAAATATGATAAAAGTATTAGAAAATGTCTGCATAAAAATCTTCACACTTCTTCACATTTTATTGTCAATATTTTGTTATTAATATTCATTGTGAAGCCATCACTTGTTTATATATTATTAAATTTTTAAATCGTATTTTTCTTACTTTCGCTTCATGCAAAAGTTTTACACTTTTTGTCTATGATTGTTGAAAAATTCAGTTTGTTACCGTTTTCAGTTGATATTTTTCGGTGATAAATAATCAAAAGCGCAGTTTACCGTATACGTTTTTATTTCCCCCCAGCGACGGCAAAGCGCGTGAGTGAATAATTCTGAGGATGGCTGAAATTAAATAGGGAAGTATGCTGAAACGTAAATGGTAAACTGTGGTATTGATTAATTATCACCGAAAAATATCAACTGAAAAGGGTAACATTCATGAACGGTGACTAAAACCTGGAAACAAAAATTGAGTTTGGAAGCTGCATTGTATAAATATTTCCGGCTTATCATGTCACATCACAAATGCATTTTGGTGATAATCTATTAAATTTACCTGAAATTGATTTCTTAGAACAGTGGTTTTAAATCTTCGTTCAACGTACCTCTTTCTGATTTTTTTTTGCCATTATAACCCTGTCAGAAAAAAGGTTTTCAATTGAATGAAAACATTAACTTCACAATCAGAAACCTGTTCCTGAGCACTCTCAGTAAGTATTTCAATTTATGACACACTGAAACGATATATGAAGACAAACATCCGACGGAAACGTATCAGGAATCAGAATATACTGGCTTAAATGGCACGTTCCCCGTATGTAGTCAGGGATTTAGACTGTCTTCGACTACCTTTTCCATTTTTGATTCATAGCATAAAAAATAGTGTTTTTCGGGGTCTTCAGCGCTAAAAACTTTTCTGCCCGGTCATTTTTAACCGATTTTCAATTTCTGTGTTCTGGAAAGAACGAGAAATGACCTTCCCAACAGTATGTGTTATGTTCTTTAAAATACTCTGATCATAACTGGCGCCATTCTCCATTTTCTACTGTGCTGCCGCGTATTGAACGAAGTATTCTTCTCTACAAACCGAGTAATCGATAACCTACTTCCTTCAACATCCAAGCTTCATGGTTGTATAGAGCAACAGGAAGTATCAGTGATTTGAATAAATCAATTTTTGCGCGCATTCTTAGACTATTGGTTGTTAACTGACTACGCAAACCATGCTCGCAGCAACAACGTGCCTTTTTCCTTTGTGGCTAAAATCGTTATCATATGTAACTAGTATTTGAAGAAGCAGCAGAGGACGAAAGCGGTATGGCAACGGATCTTGGAGAATGCGCAGAAGACGATAGGATGCCGGCCCGTGATCTCCAAGAAATCAAAGAGGAGATCGGTCGGCTGAAAAACAACAAACCTACCGGTATAGATCAACTACCCAGCGAGCTATTAAAATACGGTGGTGAAACACTGGCTAGAGCGCTGCACTGGGTAATCGCCAATATTTGGGAGGAGGAGATTCTTCCGGAGGAGTGGATGCAGGGTTTTGTTTGCCCAATCTGCAAAAAGGGTGACAAGTTGGATTGCTGCAACTGCCGCGTCGATTGTCACAGTTTGCAAGGGACTTCGTGGTGCACTCCCAAGTGGGATTCATGGGTTCCCGTGCCACCACGGACCAAATATTCGCAATTCGGCAGGTTCTGCAGAAGTGCCGCGAATACAATGTGCCCACACATCATTTGTTCATTGATTTTAAATCGGCGTATAACACCATCGATCGAGATCAACTATGGCAGATAGTGCACGAGTACGGTTTTCCGGATAAGCTAACAGGATTAGTCAAAGCGACGATGGAGTGGGTGATGTGCGTTGTTCGAGTATCACGGACACTCTCGAGTCCCTTTGAATCTCGAATAGGGTTAAGGCAAGGTGATGGTCTATCGTGTCTGCTGTTCAACGTTGTTTTAGAAGGTGTAATAAGGAGAGCGGGGATAGACACGAGTGGTACGATATTCAGGAAGTCCGTCCAGCTTCTTGGCTTCGCCAACGACATTGACATAACGGTACGGAAATTCGAGGCGATGTCGGAAACGTACATCAGACTGAAAGCTGAAACCAGCAGGATTGGACTTGCCATCAACGTTTCGAAGACAAAATACATGAGAGGAAGAGGTTCTAGAGACGACACTGTGAACCTCCCATCCCGAGTTCGGATTGACGGTGACGGATTCGAGATGGTCGACAAATTCGTGTATTTGGGCTAACTGGAAACCACCGACAATGATACCAGAAATTCAGAGATAGATCTTGGCGGGAAATCGTGCCTACTTTGGACTCCGGAGGACACTCCGGTCGAACAAAATCTACAAGACGCTGATTAGACCGGTGGTCCTCTACGGCCACGAGACCTGGACTATGCTCGTGGAGGACCCACGCGCCCTTGGAGTTTTCGAACGAAAGGTGCTGCGTACCATCTACAGTGGCGTACAGATGGAAGACAGAACGTAACGCAGACGAATGAACCATGAGTCGCATCAGCTGCTGGAAGAACCATCCATCGCGCATACCGCAAAAATAGGACGTTTGCGGTGGGCTGAACACATCGTAAGAATGTCGGACGACGGTCCGGTGAAAATAGTTCTTGAAGGCGACGCTACAAGAACAAGAAGACGGGGCGCACAGCGAGCACGGTGGATCGCCCAGATAGAGGACGACCTGCGGACCCTTCGAAGACTTTGAGGCTGGCGACAAGCAGCAATGGACCGAGTGAAGTGGAGACGGCTTCTGCATACAGCAAGAGACAACAAGGCCTGAACGGTAAGGTAAGTATTTGAAGATATGTATATGAATTCGTTGTACCGTACCCCACCGATTTCCACCTCGAAACCAAAACGACTACTACGTTCTCTACCAGCTATCATGTACCTTGTCTTGTCAGACTGAGTTTATCGTCAGTCCGATTCTTGCAGCTGTCCTTTTAAAAGGTAACAATGTTTCTTGCAATGCTCTGCGATCAATACCAATGATGCCGAAATCGTTCGCGAAGTCAAGAAGCATGTAAGATCTCGTGATGACGGTTCCGTTCCTATGCACATCAGATCTTCGTAACGCTTGATTTTATCCTATCCAGCATCATACGAATCAGCTTAATCAGTTTTGTCGGGATACCACGCTCAAGCATTATCTGCCACAGTTCGTTTTGTTTTACTGTGTCGTATGCCGCCTTGAATACACAGATGGTGAGTCCGCAAATTGTTTTCCCGGAATATATCCAGAATTTGTCGCTGGGTAAACATTTGGTCCGTCGTTAACTGTCCTTCTCGAACCCCGCTTTGATATTCGTCGACAAAGCATTCAGCCAACGGGCGCAGTCTACCCAACAGAACACGAGAAACTACCTTGTAGGCAGCATTGAGGATCATTATGCCTCGGAAGTTTACAGCCCTTCTCCAAGATTGAGCATATGAGGCCATTCAACCAATCCGAAGGAATTTTTTTTCCACGTATATCATCCAAATCACGCAGTGGATTGCTTCGCACAGCCAGTCACTCCTAATTTTTAGAAGTTCAGCCGGGATTCGGCCCTTTCCAACGACCTTATCGTTTTTAAGCTTTCGCATAACCTCCCGTCTAAAAATCACTGAACAAAAAGAAATTGCAGGTTTGTTTACCCCTCGCTAATCGCCGGGTCTACTAACTCAAAAAAAATCTTCGGTCGAACAACGTTCGCTACCGCACGAAGCTAAACTTCTATAGAACACTTATTAGACCGTTTGTCTTATCTACTATGCTGGTACCGTACCAGCAATTTAATAGGAAAGAAAACACCTCTCCAATGGAATTAAAAGATTGAAAATACAATGTATTCTTTATGAGTTAGAGGAATTAAAAGAAAACAATTAGTTCACAGAAAAGTTCAATAATTCCGTAACAAGTGAAATTTGATCATTCGTGTAGAATGAGAGATTCTTAACCATGGACCAAGCCACCTGTAAATGATAAAGCTCCCTGGTTTAATCCCAACAAATTAGTCTGCATACTCCCACTACTACCTTGCAATATGAATATAGTTTTGTTCTATCGCATCGATCATCCCGATCCCCAACCCTTTGAATCGTCAATAGTTGCCAAAATGAAATAAATTGATTTTTATAGTGATTAATGAAACATGAACAATTACTAAAACACTATGGAAATTTATTGAGTAGGAAATGCCGACCACTGATTTTGCCGCTCGGGGCGGTTGCCCCCTTCGCCCCCCCTTAGCGCCGCCACTGGTTTTGGGTGTAGAATCTATTCGGAAAGAGAACAATCGGTGCCTCTATCTTTTCTGTTGTAATCTCTCGATTTATGGAGAAATTGCTTAAGTATATTGAGAGTGTTTGCTTGAAATGTAAAAAGTAATTAGATTACAAAAATGATTCATAATTGATTTGAGAAATTATGAATTTTAGATCACTATTCCTGGAATATCAGGTGTCTGTTACTATAACCGCATTTTCATAAACGATTTTCCGAAATCTACTTTGCAATCGACGGCGAAGGATAATTCCTACGAATGCTAAACAGAAACGTTGAAAAGTTGAACGGGAGCTCTCTCTTGTTGCTTATAACACGGCTTTGCTTTAGATTTTGTTTACATAAAATGTTAGTATAAACAACTTGTGCTGCACCACATCTATTAAAAAGTGACTGAATGCATTTAAATCAATATTATCTTTAAATGTATGTTTATTAACTAGTCAACAATAACATTGAATTCAAAAACAATGCACGTGAACTTATTCTACCATATTCCACTTAACACATTTCTCATACTAACATGCTGGTATATAGAGCTTTGAATTTGGTACACTGGGTCTTCTAGGCTCAACATATATCAAGGTTGCAATTCACTCCATTCAATAAGTATGATCTCAACCACATAGTTCACAAGAATGACAAATTTTTCAAGCATCGCCCGGTGTATTAAAACCCAAAACGTTCTTTTGATAAGCGACTGGTCGATAGTTCGATCCCACACACGCCGAATCGCGCCACTCCGTATCAACTTCGGTCACGCGTCACACGCCAAAACATTTATGTTTCATATGTATATATTTCATCAATGAGTATAATTAACTGAAAAATATCCCACATTTGCTTGTTCCCAGTGAACCTTGAACGCGACAATCAGAACAATTACTCGATTAGCTATTTCCCGGCGGTGTGTTGTGAATATTAATAGCTAATTTGCATGGAACCTGTAAACATTGTATCTGTATCCTACGAACAAAAAAAATCAAGGTTCTCTACGGTTCAATATGATTAAAAGATTAAGGGCATTAACCAAAATGGAAAAATCAAAAATGAGGAAACTAATGGTACATGGACTTTAGCTTCATTCACAAACATGCCCCCTTCCGATGTTTATTCCGTGCTCAGAATCATGTGTACATTTTCGCCTATCAGCCCACACACGTCCATTCGTCTAGCCAAACAATTCCTCTGATAATTGAAACTGATCTTTTCACCAACTGAGATCACTTTTACACATTAATAACCGAGTCAGCGCGACTAAATACGAGCTTCTCCGTGTTGATTGTGCTGAGAACGGCTATGAGATGCGAGCAAAGTTCACTGTTTACGGTTCTTTTGCATCGAAGCATGCCTGAAAGAGCTTCGGCAAACTTTGTGGGTTGCAATCAAACAGCAGCGCGTGGAGGTCAACTACGTACCGTCTCGTTCGGCGGGTAATTGTGATATTTGTCCAGTCACCATGATAAATTTAGGAAGTTGAGTCCTTCCTTGCAGTAAAATAGCCTTACACTATACACTGGTTTGAAGAAAACAGTAGGAGTTGTTACTTATCGAAAACATTGCAATCATAAGGTGTTTGTTGTGTTTCAACGCCAATTGACCTCAATAGATCCACAGTTCGTCGATCACAGGCCAAGTCATTCACACCCCATTAACGTTTGTGGCTTTTCAAATTTACTTTGCTTCTTGTACATATATGAGATATTGTTGTTTCCCAGACTGACACTGTTCACGATCTATTCACTGAAATTCTTATTCCAGCAATCTTTGTTGTAGTTGTTGTTTCGATCGCAAGTACGTACACTAAAGCCGACCACGATCACCTTGTTTTGAGTGTGAAAGGCTCACTTTCTAAAATTTCTAAATTGCGCATTGAATGTACAACAATCGTCAATCCAGTGTTTACCATCCGTCCCGGTTCCGTTATCACTGTGGGTAACTCACTTACTCTTATCAAACTGATAACGCGCCTATCGCAGATTTCCGCAGGTAAATGGTTCTAAATTGCCAAGATAATAATGGTTCAACCGTAACAATTATAGCAACACTACCTGATTAGAATTTCAAGCTTAGGATCAACCAAGGTAACAAAAAACACGATTAGATTTCCGCGACCCGTTCCAAAATACACGTCCGAACAGCTTAAGTATGTTAAACTAATTGAGCACTCTGCAAGCGGGGCACTGCTAGCCGAGCACTCTGATGCGAGATTCGTACAGAGTGTGAGTATGGGGCCGCGAAGCGTGTGTATGCAGTGAACGAGAGCGAAAAGAAATTAATTCAATCAATTGAGAGTAGCAGCTACATTACAGTTGCCACGCTTAGCCCAACAATCAACACGACACGAACGACGCGCGGCGTAGTAAAAGTTACTATCTTAAAGCTATACTAACTAACACCGCAAGATGGGTGAAGCTGCCGAATCAGCCGGGTGGTAGTGGCGGTGGTGGTGTTGAACCGGTGGATTTTGAGCACATATTTTATTGCGCTTTTCATCCCCGGATAGGTTGCAGCTGCAAATGCAGATGCAGTGCTGACTTATTCGGATTTTACGATGTATTGGTACTGTTCAGGCGGTGGTCAGCTCTTTTCGTCCGCGTCCCTTAGCACCTATTTTTATAAGGTGATATCTTTGAAAATGAGCCACCTTGGTTATGTAACTATTTTTTTCGTTCTTATTTTATTGCAAATGAGTAGTAGTCTTCATTTTATTAATTTCAAAATTGCACATATTTTGTCGCATGTAATTTTAAATGCTCGTTGATTGGATGAAATTGTAAGGTTCGCAATTCGAACGGACATTTATTTGGACTGACCAAACTATTTTCTTTGTTTGTTTAGTGTTTATTTGACCAACTAGTGAACTAATACAAAGGGCCTTAAATGTGCGTAGTCAAAACGCATGGTCTTGTCTGAGTGGAATGATGACTTCAATCATGTATGAGGTTTGAGAATTGACAATTCACGGAAGGATCAAAAACCAGTTACCGATTCCAAATGTTTTATTGTCATGTTCATTTGTTTGCTTAGTTTATTAAATCGTGTTCATTATATTTTCTCTTAATCTGTACTTTTGAGTAGTACGTGTACTTTATCATTACTTGCCATGTACACCATATTTCATGATGAGCATAATAATATTACAGCTTGATTTTTGTGGCGACAACACAAGGCTTCCCTTCTTTATTTCTTGCATCTTCTTCGTTCTCTGGTTTTGTCTCATTGTTTTTTTAAACTACTAAATTGGTTTTTCCTGATTCCGTGTCGTAACAAGCGACGCAATCTATACTTTCTATAATTCATTTCTTGAATTTTTAAGACTTTAGAATTTGTTGCACCAAATTAGTAAATTAATTCTGATCATTCTTCTTATCTATTCGTGAGCTTTATACTTTTTCTAGTAGTTAGAACATTAATAAAGTACACCGCACGCGTCAAAATACTAGTATGTCCGTCATACTATGTAAGGTTTTCATTACAGTTAATGCATATTTCGTACTTCTCAAAAAAAATTTATAGCATTGTAGCGAAAACAATCGATGGTTTTTCCACACTTATTTTTTTTTTATATTCAGAATTTTGTATTGCTTTTCCTTTTCCTAGTTTCTTTTCTGTAAAAATAGTATTTGAATTAAGTATAATAAACATTGTCTCATTATTCGCCATTACGATATTCCTAAAACTATTCTAAGCACCTAATACGGCTTCTGGTTACCGGACGTCCAGAGACTACTAAAATCTTGAATCGAGCGCGAGCTCCAGCACAATTTCGAATCCCTATCTTTACTAACAATCTCCCTCCTCCGCTCAAAATTTGTGGAATGCGCAGTAGTATATATGGCCTCTAGTAAAGGCAAGTGTTGGACTAACGTTCCTTTCCTTCCCTTTCCTTTCCTTTTTAGAATCATTTTTTATTCAACGTTTTAAAAATATTTTTCTTTCACAACTTTGTGTAACGGTTAAGCTAGAGTAACTTAATTAAGGGTATAATTTATATATATGTTTGCGCGAGCGATATATATATATATATATATATATATATATATATATATATATATATATATATATATATATATATATATATATATATATATATATATATATATATATATATATATATATATATATATATATATATATATATATATATATATATATATATATATATATATATATATATATATATACAGGGTGTTTGGTTCATGGTTAAGAATCTCTCGGGGGGTGATAGACTGTCATATTTGGAGAAAAAAATTGTTCTACACATACCATTAAATCTCAACCGTTACAGAGTTATTGAACTTTTAGTGTAAAAAACTTATTTGTCTTAAAATACCTCTAACTTTAAAAGTGTACTTTGTATTTTAAATGTTTTAGTTCCATTCGAAAGGTGAGAAAATTTCGCATTGAGTGATGCCCTCACATGTTTCAGTTAATGAGTTTAAGTAGCCTTTTCAAAGTAATTTATTGAAAATTAAACAATTTCAAACGATTTTTCGTTCATTTCTTGAAAATCCTAATAGTTAACCTCATCATTGTAATAATTCAGATTGTTAGTCTTGATGAGCTGCTTAATTTGTTCTTTGACATGATACACTTACCTTTTCTTATTTTCATGATTTTGGGTTATTCAACTTGGACATTTTTATCTCATTTTCACTAGTACCAGCTCTAATTGAAAAACTACGGCACTTATTGTACTTTTTTTCTTATTATTCAAAAACCAGGAAAATTTTACAGTGAAAAATGTATTAATACCTTTCAGTTAAGTGAATTTAGTATTCTTTCAAAAGTAAATTAGTTTAAAGTTAGTGCTATTATTAGCATTTTCGTTAATTTTCTTAAAATAGTAAATAATAAACATCACCATTATTATCATGGAAATAATGCATCTCAGCAAGTTCTACAGTTCTTTCTTTGACTCCATTCAATTATCTCTTTTGGTTTCGACGCAAAATCATTTTTATCACATCGTTTCATATGCAAAAATAATGATTTCGAACCCACTACAATTGTGGCGAGCTCATGCTGTGTTAACTATTGAATTGCAGCAAAATGCAAAGAGATATAGACAAAGTGACAAATAAAAAGTTATAGAGAACATTAAGGGGCATCAAATGAACAATAGTTACGATAAATTTTGTTGATTAATAATTAGAATAATTAAAAAACTCTCCAAAAAACACAAATTTTGAGTTATTTCGTTAGTAAAAAATCATTTAGTACACTTAACTAAAATATATTTGTACATACACTGATAGGACATTTTCTCAGCTTTCCAATGAAATCTTGTAAATAACGATATAAAGCATATTTTTTAGATTAGAGTCTTTTAAGCACTTGCAAGTCGGTTACAGGAAAAGTATAGTAATGAAATTACAAAGAAATGAGAAGAGATAGAAACATGACGTCCAAGAACAAATCATGAATCGTCCTAAAACCCAACTTTTGGATAATGGATATTGCTATAATCATACTTCATTATTTCGAGAAAATTAGCAAAAACCTCCTCAAAAACACTAACTTTTAACTACTTTACAGTTAAAAGGTAATTAAAACTAATTACTTAAAAGATATGAGAACACCATTCAATAGGAAATTTTCTCACCATTCAAATGGAACTGAAACATTTAAAATACAAAGTATACTTTTAAAATTAGAAGTATTTTAAGACAAATAAGTTTTTTACACAAAAAGTTCAATAACTCTGTAACGGTTGAGATTTAATGGTATGTGTAGAACATTTTTTCTCCAAATATGGCAGTCTATCACCCCCCGAGAGATTCTTAACCATGAACCAAACACCCTGTATATATATATATATATGTGTGTGTGTGTGTGTGTGTGTGTGTGTTAGTAGGGGCAGATTTTGGCTGTTTCTCCTTATATAACTTAGGTTTGTTCTTGAAAGATTCCTTTTGAAAAAAAACATTAATTTCTTGAAATTTTCGTTTTATCCCAATATTAGCATCACTACAAATCAATGCGTTCACGAAGATTAATGCTTTAAAGAATAAATGGAAGTAACTAACACTTAGATACAAATCTCCAGTTTAAATACAGTAATGTTTCGATTATATCACGGTCGGTCTGTATTTTAGCGTGATATATTTGAAGCGTGATATATTCAAAACAAAACAAAAAAAATACATACAAGCATTAACCCATGTATTTCTTTAAACAAAATGTAGTAAAAAGGTCAAGTTAGTCAAAAGAATAAATCATAGTAGGGTAATGAGCCTATTTTTGCCGTGCTTCTATAATCACACTACCCATTTGAAGTCATTGGTTAGAGCAGCGTCTGCCATCTTTGTTCAACGCATTAGGTAAAACGGTATGGCATCGGTCCCCACACAGCTTCACTTTACGTAGCACATACCGTTTCTTAAAACAGTTGAACCACCCAAAACTAAACTTGAAGGAATCTGCCACAGGTTTTGGACAAATATCTTGACTATTAAAATCAGTGTATTCGAAGACTACGATTCAGTTCTCGTTGTTTCAACATCCATAGAAATAATCCCATCTCCAATTGTGGATGTTGTCCTTTCAAAAGAAAAAGTATTCACATCGATTCAAGAGAAAATGCATATCTAGGCATACCTACCATACCTTGCGTATTTTGTTTTTCTCATTATTTTGTTAGATTTTCCTACGGATAACTAACAATTTAAAAAAGAAGTCGATTTGTTTACCTACTACACCAAACGGTCCCTTAATGACGCGGCAAATAAGTTACAAAGAATTTAAAACTAAAATTGAAATCGGCCGAAAGATATTTCGGCAATCCTAGTCATTGCAACAACGTCTTGGTAAAACATGATTTCGAAATTATTCACGTTTAAAGTTTCGCGCCACGCCCTCCCTTCACTTAAAGGAACAAAATGAACAGCGCTATTGTTTTGCTTCTACTACTTAGACCTATAAAAATTTTAGATACTTTCTTAAGAATCTATACTTTAAGATAAAAGAATAAAAAAGTTCGACTTTTTGACCGACCATATCATATATAAACCCTTAACGAAATAGTCCGAAACCTAATAATAGGCTCATTACCTTAAATGTAAATAAGCAAATCAATTGTAAAAAGTCCTGAAAGTGCCAGGACACAACATGCGGCTTTTTTTTTGCAATGGAGAAGACCTTTATGTCCTAGCCCAGTACACGTGCTATTGGTAGGGTCCAATCTACCGCACGGGGTGCACTGGGGGCGTGTCGGACTCAAATGGTGACCAGCCATTAATACCGACTAAACTCCATTGGGCTCCGCCATCATTCCTCCCAGGAACTACCTCTCGGTATTACTTCTGGGGGACAACATGTGGCTTAATTGGATCAAAACGCAGTGTGCCTTGTTTCTTTTTCAAAAAGCGTGATATAATCGAGATAAAACCGTGATATAATCGAGGGTGATATAAACGAGTATTGATATAAACGCATAGTGATATAATCGAAACATTACTGTATATACAGGGTGTTTGGTTCATGGTTAAGAACCTCCCAGGGGGTGATAGACTAACATATTTGGAGAACAAAATCGTTCTACACATACCATTAAATCTCAACCGTTACAAAGTTATTGAACTTTTTGTGTAAAAAACTTATTTATTCTAAAATACCTCTAACTTTAAAAGTATACTTTGTATTTTAAATCTTTTAGTTCCATTCGAAAGGTGAGAAAATTTTCTATTGAACGGTGTTCTCATATTTTAATGTAGAATACATTTAAGGTTTCAATATAGGGGCCCCGTTTCAAAATATCGGCTGCGGTGCCGCGTCAGATTTTGAACGTTAATAACTTTTATCATACTTAACAGAATGATTTGATTTTTAGGCCAATTTGTTGCAAATATGTTCCTCTATGCTGTATTAAAATTTGAAGTATGTATAACATGTACTAATAACAAAAAAAATGTGTTTTGAAAAATCTTTCGAAAACGACTCGGAAAAGTGAAAATTTTCAGCCCATCCCGCACAGAGCCGTCGTTATGGTAGACCAACCGAACAATAAAATAATGAAAAGTTTATATATAGGTCCACTACATGTTTGTTCGTATGGTTATTCGCATTGGGTTGCTTGACGAGAGCACTTGGTGGGGGAAAGACTGCATATTCCTTTGGTTAGGCCATTAGAAGCCGGACGGAAAGGAAAGGCTCATGCACGGCACGAGAACGAGCGAGAAAGCGATAGTAGTGCATATTAGCGCGATTATATAAATATCTGTCGGTCGGTTTTTCTCATCATTCGTATTCGTTCAAGCACTAGCAAGCAGCCAGTCCATCGAAGAAAAGCAGTGGGCGATGACGACGGCGGAAAAAGTGCCCCAGCTACTGGTGACTCATCGCAACCCGATCAGGAACTGTCGCCCTGCAAGAATTTCGCCCCAACTAAAGGGCAACAGAGTAGGCTATCGTTCCAGCGTCTGGGTCGTGAGATTGTGCAGGACTGCAAAGTCGAGCTACGCTTACAAAGCTCAGTCGTAATGATGCCCCGAGAAGCCAACGATGCCTTCTTGGTCGGTTTGTTCGAGAATGCAAAATAGTGCTTTCTAGCTCACCGTGTCCGCGGGGAGTGCGTCTGAATTATGCTCCCGCAATAAAACAATAAACGGTTCTTTACAGGACCAATTAATTGTGTTCTAATAAGAGTTAAACTGAAATTTACATTTTATGGTGTATAACAAATAATTTTCAGAAAGCAATATAAGAAATACGATGTGTGGAAAGAAAGAAAGAGAATTTAAATTATCCTCTCTCGCTCGTTTTCGTGCACTGCTTTTCCATTCCTTTCTGCTGCTACTACCATCATAACTAAAACGAATGTGCGTGTTCCCCCACCATCTCATGACCAGTGTTGCCACAATTGCATGTCGCTATTACAATTTGAATTATTTTATTGATCCTCTCTAGTATTGATAAAATATAGAACGTGCAATGTACACTAGTCGCATGCTTTTATTCGAACTTTTTGGCAGCCTCCGTTGATTAACTGCATAAATCGATTTGTTTGTGCAGCTCCTTGCTAGTAGCAAACTAAATAGCCTTTATCAGCGCTAACAAATAACACGAAAGAATTTAAATTTGTGAAAATCTTTTCCTTCCTTCTTTTCAAATCTGCAACATTCTTTGAAAATATTGTTTGAATGTTGTTATTGAAAAACTGAACATGCAAGTTTGTTAGCACTGGCCACTAGATTGAAGGCGATGGAAAGACAGAATATTCGTTTTGGTTATGCTAGTATTGGTAGCCAAACGGAAAGGAATGGCACGAAAACGAGCGATAGTAGTGCTTTCTCGTGTGTTCATATATGAATATTGGTCGTTCGGTTTTTCTCATCATTCGTATTCGTTCAAGCACTAGCAAGCAGCCAGTCCACCGAAGGAAAGCAGTTGGCAATAGCGACGGACGGAAAAAGTGCCCCAGCTACTGGTGACTCATCGGAACTGTCGCCCTGCAAGAATTTCGCCCCAACTAAAGGGCAACTAATCCGTAGGCTATCGTTCCAGCGTCTGGTTCGTGAGATTGTACAGGACTGCAAAGTCGAGCTACGCTTACAAAGCTCAATCGTAATGATGCCCCGAGAAGCCAACGATGCCTACTTGGTCGGTTTGTTGGAGGATGCAAAATAGTGCTTTCTGGCTCACCGTGTCCGCGAGGAGTGCGTCTGAATTATGCTCCCGCAATAAAACAGTAAACGGTTCTTTTCAGGACCAATTAATTATGTTCTAATAAGAGTTAAACTGAAATTTACATTTTATGGTGTATAACAAATAATTTTCAGAAAGCTATATAAGAAATACGATGTGTGGAAAGAAAGAAAGAGAATTTAAATTATCCTCTCTCGCTCGTTTTCGTGCACTGCTTTTCCATTCCTTTCTGCTGCTAATACCATCATAACTAAAACGAATGTGTGTGTTCCCCCACCATCTCATGGCCAGTGTTGCCACAATTGCATGTCGCTATTACAATTTGAATTATTTTATTGATCCTCTCTAGTATTGATAAAATATAGAACGTGCAAAGTACACTAGTCGCTTGCTTTTATTCGAACTTTTTGGCAGCCTCCTTTGATTAACTGCATAAATCATTAGATTTAAATTAACGTCTCGAAGTGAAGTCACGATGCTCCGGTTATGTTACAGACATTACCCACCCATCTTTTTTTTTTAGTTTAGTAGAGCGAATACGAACTACTATCGCTCTCTCGCTTGCTCGTTTTCGGGCCATGCGCCTTTTCTTTCTTTTCTGCTACTAATACTAGCATAATCAAAACGAATGTGCGTCTTCCCACCATCCATTTAGTGAGCAGTGTTGGCAAACGCATTTTCAGTTTTTCATCAATAACATTTCAACAATATTTTCAAAGAATGCTGTAGATTCGAAAAAAGAAAAATAGTTGGTGATGGAAAAGAATTTCCAATTAGAATTTTTAACCATAATTATAACGAATCATTTGAAAATTTCACATGCAAACGTAATTTCGTTGCATATCATTAGATTTGGATTAACGTCACAAGTGTAGTTACGACACTCCGGTTATGTCGCAGACATTACCCACCCATCTTTTTTATTGTGACCACGACTAACGGTTTAATATAGACACCCCATTTCAATATTTCTGAAGGAACAGAAGGTCGAGTTTGGAAAGTTTGTAACTTTCATTGTACTTAACCAAATTACACAATGTTCGCACTAATGATTCAGAAATATGACCAGGAATCTTCTATTAGATTTGTAAGTATGTATAATTTACATGAATAAAGAAAAATTGATTTTCAGGAATCAATTATTATCTGTTCTTCCATTGGCCAGTACTACGCGACTTCCTCATGCTAACAATTAATTTCATCGTTAGCCATCTCCCTCACCAAGGCCAACAACGCCAACAAAACCGGTCCTTTTCAGGACCACCATCATTTTTGTAAAGAATAATTTGAAATATTCCTCGCCCAAATCACCTTTTGTCCGAAAATTCCAATGAGTATCAACATATTTGAAGAACGTGTTCTTTATGTATTCTACATCTCTCCGGTTATGTCGCAGACATTACCCACCCATCTTTTTTAGTTAATTAGCTTTTTTTACCTTTTAGCTGTAAAGTAGTTAAAAGTTAGTGCTTTTGAGAAATTTCTCGAAATAATGAAGTATGATTATAGCAATATGCATTATCCAAAAGTTGGGTTTTAGGACGATTCATAATCTGTTCTTGGACGCATATTTCTATCTCTTCTCATTTCTTTGTAATTTCATTACTATACTTTTCCTTTAACCGACTTGCAAGGGCTTAAAAGACTCTAATCTAAAAAATATGCTTTATATCGTTATTTACAAGGTTTTATTAGAAAGCTAAGAAAATGTCCTATCAGTGTATGTACAAATATATTTTAGTTAAGGGTACTAAATGATTTTTTACTAACGAAATAATTCAAAATTTGTGTTTTTGGAAAGTTTTGTAATTATTCTAATTATTAATCAAGAAAATTCATCGTTACTATTATTCATTTGATGCCCCTTAATGTTCTCTATTACTTTTTATTTGTCACTTTGTCTATATCTCTTTGCATTTTGCTGCAATTTAATAGTTAACACAGCATGACCTCGCCACAAATGGAGTGGGTTAAAAATCGTTATTTTTGCATACGAAACGATGTGATAAAAATGATTTTGCGTCGAAACCAAAAGAGATAATTGAATGGAGTCAAAGAAAGAACTGTAAAACTGATAATAATGATAATGATAATGATAATAATGGTGATGTTTATTATTTACTATTTTAAGAAAATAACGAAAATGCTTATAATAACTTTAAACTAATTTACATCTAAAAGAACACAAAATTCACTTAACTCGTCGCTGTTGTGCTATCTTATGACAAGCGCCATTTAGCACATTTCGAGAAAAACGATTTTTAAAGTTTGAGATTGAATAGCTTGAAACTTATAAATGGTATAAATAATCCGAAGAAGACAATTCCTTCTATCTATTCTGCATTAATCTCTCAAAGATTATGAAGATCGGTTGACTATGTTGCGAGTTTTTACTATGAATGTAAACAAAAGTTGCACTCACACGTGTCATAGAAGTGTATTGATGACAAATTTTATATGACGTGTCATAATCGTGCATGGAAAATTTTCCAAAGAAAAAAATCATCAAGTTTTAACTTTTATTCATATCTTTGCGTTCATATGGTCTATAAACAATCGGTGAAATGCATTTTTAAGGAAGTGAGTCAGGGAATCTAGAAAAAAATGTTATTTTTGATTGCAGTGTCGCCAAATATGCTTTATTTCCAATTTAAAACTAAAACTGTGTTTTTCTCACAACTCGTGTAATTTTCTTTCGAAAATGTTTATGCCATTGCGTCCCTCAGACATTTTCACACATAAAAACATCTAAAACTTCAATATAACTTGAAAAAATCTCTACATACAGTGATTTGAAGCAAAAAACTCACAATTTCTCATCATGTTTCTCGCTAGATCTAAGTAACCAAGTAGAATTTCAAAATTCTGAAAACGCCACTTTGTAGAGATTTTTCAAACAAGTAATGTGGCATATCTAACTCAGTTTACCCCAAAATGGCGTTTGTCATAAGATAGCACAACAGCGACGAACTGAAAGGTATTAATACATTTTTCACTGTAAAATTTTTCTGGCTTTCGAATCCTATATGTCACTGTGTTAGGTCCGTTAGTTTGTGGATATACCTTATTAAGAACCTATACCTACCGCAAATGTTCATTTAATGACATTCCGATGTGAAAAAATACTTTTTACTTATGGATTCTCAGCCATCATATGCGGTATGTATCCCAATTATAGGGAGGTTTGGTGCGTGGCACTCTAGAACCCTATGAATAGGGTAAGCTTACTTTATGATGTTTTTTGACTTTTTCCATATAAAAATCAGCAAAAAAAATCTGAAATGCTCAGGTGTAAGTGAAAATAATAATTGTAATTGAATATCAAACCAAGAATTGCATAAATTGGGGCAAAAATACTTTAAAATTTTTTTTGCTGATTTTTTGTATGGAAAATGTAAAAAAACATGACAAAGTAAGCTTACCCTATGCATAGGGTTCTTGAGTGCCACACACCAAAGCTTCTTAGCTTTATTGTGCATAGTAAAACCTAAGAGAAGAGAAAACAATCGCGTAGCCAATTTGATCCAGTCCTAACCTCAATATTGAACCAGCTTGGTCGTTTTGCCAATCATGAGCGTTTATTATATTTACCAACGGGATGGAAAACAGTGCTGCTGAATCTATCCTGGCTACTTTTCATACACATCAACATTTCATGCAAATTGAATAAAAGTCCTGAATGGCGATATAGAGACACGAATAAAAATTAAATTAATTTTTTAAATGCAGCTTATGCAATGTAAATTGTTGGTTGAGGTGCGATTTTCGAGGTACAATTATTTTCAGCAATTGCGAAAAGCATACAAAAGAAATCTGGCAACGATGAACGCTTGTTATCTTTAGATTTACTGCCGGGCCTAGTCGGGAAAATCAAGAAGAGCAAGAAGCCTGTTGTCGTCTCTTCTCTTAGAGTAAAACCGTAAAACCTGCCGCCGCTGACTTCTGCAGACTATTTCTTGAGCGTTTTTTCAAAAAAGACATATCTGCAATGAGTTACTCTCTTTGTTTACTTTCTCTTCTGTTAATAATTCGGTCACTTTAACATTTATCCCCCAACTCTTTGCATAATATGCTAGTTAAAACCACCGTCTTTCGATCTGTACTGTAAAATAAGTGAAAAGTGTTATAGTGACGCCGTAAAAATCGGAAGAGAAAGTAAACAAAGAGAGTAACTCATTGCAGATAGGTCTTTTTGAAAAAAAACGCTCAAGATTTATCATCGTTTTGCCTAAATGCACTTGTTCGACAGTGAACAAATCTTGAGCGTTTTTTCAAAACGTCATATCTGCAATGAGTTACTCTCTGTTTATACTTTCTCTTTCGATTTTTACGGCGTCACTATAACATTTTTCACTTATTTTACAGTACAGATCGAAAGACGGTGGTTTTAGCTAGCATATTATGCAAATAGCTGAGAGATAAATGTTAAAGTGACCGAATTATTAACAGAAGAGAAAGTAAACAAAGAGAGTAACTCATAGCAGATATGACGTTTTGAAAAAACGCTCAAGAAATTTTCATCAAAAAATACAGCTGTTTTCCAACTCAGAGCTGCTTTTAAATTCAAGATGTAAAAAGATGAAAAGACGTGCCCATCATTCCGTTATTGTCGAAGCCTTCCCGGTCAAAGTATGCCAGGAATTACCTAAAAGTTGACGCACGTTTAGCGATTGACCTGCTGAACTTGAATATGAGTGTAATTTTAATGTTAGTACACACGCCAAACAAACCGAAGGTTGAGTAGATTTGAACTTGCCATGCTGCCACGGGAGAACCGGTTTCGATTCACGATGCGATGATGAGTTTTGCTGAACTAGCTGTTATAACATCCACTAACTGGAACGTACAGCAGCATTTGGAAAGTCGGATATCTACACGGAGCAAAGAAAAAATGTAAATAGTCGAATCGAGCCTCGAGTCTCAGCTAGTTTGTTTCTAGCTAGATGCGGTTGTATCGATGTGTTGAACGACAACAGAGAAAATTGTTTTGCCCGGTTTGGTGAGTGACTCCCTGGTTTGGTGATCGTGAGTATGAGAGACTGACAATTTTAATGGATTGGGAATCGAATTAAGGTGGTAGCTAAGGATTACATTAAAAATCGACAAACTTATGATAACGAGGTTTAAACCATCAGTCAAAGTTCTCTTATTGGGAGTATTGCGAACAAATAGTTACTCGCCAATCACAGCTGTTGGTATTTCGTTGGTAAAAGCGAAAGAAAATTCCCCTCCGTTTAGTGCTGTGAACTATGTTCGGCAAATAACGGGTGTTTGGTTCAGTTCTAGTTTCGTAATTTTGAATATAAAATTGAAAAGTTTAAGACTGGAACTCTCTCCCCAGCAGAAGTTTTAGCGGATGTTCTTAATGGTTTATAATTCATGTCATGTCTTTGCGTTACTGGATTCAACATTATTTTCCCCAGTATGAGTGTCTGTGCTACTCTAAGTATTTAAAGCTCAGTTCTAAACGTGTTTTAAATTAAGCCACAAACATAACGGCGGTATAGGTATACCAATATCAATTTCATAAAAAAAACTGTTCAAAATTTTAAAAGAAAACGGTATACTGGGGATATAATTGTTTAAGTTCCAGTTCCACATTGAAAATCTTACATAAAATAGGTTATTTTTCACATAACTGCTAATTGTAATCGAATCGAGATAATTGATGAATTGAAATGATCGATTAGTTTAACAGTATACCAGAGAGCATGGCATTGTACTAATCTTTAGAGTTTTGGTACTGTTAAAGAGACCAATGGCGTAGTCGGAAATTCGGTGATTTTTTGAAAATGTTAGAATACTATGTAACTTTGATAATATACTGAGTCTATAGTTTAGTTTAGTTTAGTTTATTTAAGATGCTTAGCACAGATATTGGCTATTTGCATCTGTTTTCGAGAATACACAATTTGAATATTACAATTATTAGCTTATATACTAAGGTTAGAATAAATTATTATATTTCCTTATAAATGTTTGCTTCTTTCAAGAACTTAAGTACCCTATCGTTTTGTTCTACATTATCTCCAAGGCTTTGTAAGTTTACTCGGTGCTTGACTCGTAAGTTTTGGTACTTCCTGCATTCGTTTAGTATATGGGAAACTGATATATTTACATGACACAAATCACACTCTGGTGGATCCTCACGCCTAAAAATATGCTCGTGAGTCAGTTTGGTATGACCAATTCTGAGTCTTGTTAACACAACAGATTCTTTTCGCGATTTTCTATTAGAAGTTTCCCAAGCTCTTATGGTGTGTTTGATTTCCCTCAATTTGTTGCCCGACACGATATGCCACTGTGATTCGCTAGATGTTATAATAGCTTTGTTAATGTAAGTTGCTACTTCGGCTAGGGTTTTTTGGACTAGTAGAAGAGATTGCTCAGGCGCTGTCTTTGCTAGGGCGTCAACCGTATTGTTCCCTACGATTCCCACATGACTTGGGATCCAGGCGAACTTAACTGTTTTCCCTAACTGGTGTGAACAGTGTAATTGTTCGTGAATAATTTGTACCAATGGGTTATCTGAATATAGATTATCGATTCCTTTCAACGAAGTAGCTGAGTCAGAGAGTATTAGGAAGTTAGTGATTATGTCATTTGCATTGATGGTCGTCATAGCTTGCTGAATGGCCACTAATTCGGCGGAATAGATGGAAGTTTGGGTTGGGAGTTGGTGTTGAGTTTCGTGGATATTGCTGTATGTAGCACAGCCAACGTAGCCATCCATTTTCGATCCGTCTGTATATAAAAATGGTAGTTTTTGTATTTTTCACATAACTTCAGAAATAATTGTTTGTATTCGATCTCAGATGTATTGTTTTTAGTTTTCTTTGCCATTGAAACGTCTATTAACGTTCTTGGTATTTGCCAGGGAGGCACTTGTGATAGTCTTGTTGACCAGATGTTATCAGGGTTGACGTTGTAGTTAGTTGTGGTTTGCCAGAATCGGATACAGAAGGATTTGGCTAATCTCGGATGGTATTGATGTCTGATCAAGTCAATACTTTCTTGTATCTTTTCGTGGAGTGGATGGTTTAGGTTGGATAAAATTTTTGCGCCAAATTTCATGGTATGCATATCCCTCCTTATGTTAAGTGGGAGAAATCCTGATTCTGACAGAATACTTAGTACTGGGCTTGTGCGGAAAGCACCAGTCGCTAATCTAATGCCAAGATGGTGAATTGAGTTCAGCTGGTTGAGCATTTTTTTTTGAAGCAGATGCGTATATGATTGATCCATATTCTAGTCTGGACAATACGAGAGTTTGGTGAAGTGTAAGGAGAGTCTTTCTGTTGGATCCCCAAGTCGTACTGGAAAGAGTTCTGATGATTTTGACGGAATTTTGTGCTTTTGATTTTAGCTGTCGTATATGATTGCTCCAAGTTAGTCGTTTGTCAAATGTCATACCAAGGGATTTGTGAGTATCTACTACTTCAATTTGTTCTCCATTAAGCTCTAGTACAGGGTCGCTTAGACATTTTCTCGAACGACAGAAGTGCATGGTCTTTGTTTTTGTCGAGGAAAAGCGGAATCCTGTGGTATTACACCAATGGGATAGGTTCGTTAAGAAATCTTGCATTTGTTTTTCAATTTCTTTTAGGCACTTTCCTCTTAAAAATGCTACAAAGTCATCGGCAAAGCTCAGTTTCTTAATCGGGGGAGGAACATACTGCTCCAGTGTATTAATAGCGACAAGGAAGAGGGTCACACTTAATACAGAACACTGAGGTACCCCGTTTTCTTGGGAATATTTGAAAGAAAAGGTGTTTCCGATGCTTACTTTAAAGCATCGGTTTGTGAGAAAGTTTCTGACGAAATGTATCATGTTCCCTCGCACTCCGTATAGGAAGAGATTTCTTATGACGTTTTCAACCCAAGTTGTATCATAGGCTTTTTCCAAATCGAAAAAGATGCAAACTAGGTGTTCATTTTCTCTGAAAGCGTCTTGGATTGAGTTCTCGAGGGTTGTGAGGTTGTCCATCGTATTTCTGTGTTTTCTGAATCCAGATTGGTTGTTATCAATAATGTTTTTAGACTCCAAGTACCATATCAGACGCTTATTAACCATTTTTTCTAGTATTTTACAAAGGCAGCACGTGAGTGAGATTGGTCTATAGTGGAATGGGTCTAGAGGGTTCTTGTTCGGTTTCTTAATAGCAACCACTATGGATTCTCTCCACTCTTCTGGGAATAGACGATCTTGCCATAGTCTGTTGTAAATGTCGAGTAAATAGTATAGTCCGTCCATTGGTAGGTTTTTTAGCATGTCATAGTGTACTTCGTCGGGTCCTACTGAGGAGCCTTTGCATGATAGAAGTGCAAATTGCAGCTCTTGCATTGTAAATGTTTTGTTCAAGTCGCTTTCTACTTGTTCTTCAAAGGATAGTATTGGCGAGTTTTCTATTAATTGTTTGTGATTAAGAAACTCAGGTGAGTAGTTGTCCGAGCTAGATGTGAATGCGAAGGATTTTCCCAATTCATTCGCGATTTCTAAGGGGGAGTTTATAATCCTGCCATCGATTTTTAGGGAAGTTATAGCCTGAGATTTCGCTTTACCCGATATTTTTTGGATTTTTGTCCACACCTCTCTGGGAGAAGCGGAAATGTCTAATTTTTCAACATAGCTGTTCCATGATTGTTTTTGTAACTGTCGAATGGTTCTTCTGGCTTTCGCTTTGGCAATTTTATATTCATTCTCACTTTCCTGACTTATTTTCTTGTTGAAGGACTTCAGAGCACGTTTTCGTTCTTTTATACATTTAGCAACTTGTTCATTCCACCAGGGTGGCTTAAACTTTTGTATTGAAGTAGATGTTTTTGGTATAGAGTTTAAGGCTGCGTTTACCACTGATTGTGTTATGTGTTTCACACATTCTAAAGGCTGTTTGGGTCTATTGGTGGATATTCCCTCCGTTAGACAGTCTTGAAAATAGGGCCAGTTGGCTTTGGATGTAACCCATCGGGAACGTCTTGTTACATTCAGCTGTTTGCTTAATGGTGAAATAATTATTGGAAAATGGTCGCTTGAACACAGGTCATCATGGACACTCCAGTTGAACAAATGGGACAGACATGGAGATCCGAATGATAGATCAATAGCTGAGTATGAATTATTCGCAACGCTGTAGTGTGTGTATGTTCCATCGTTGAAGATGTTCAGATTCCATTCCTCCACTATCGATTCGATAATTTTGCCTCTAGCACTCTCGCCGCTACTACCCCAAATGGTGTTGTGAGCGTTGCTGTCAGTGGTTATCAGGAATGGCAGTGGTAGTTGTTGAAATAAGTTATCTAAATCAGTTTTGTCGATACGTTGGTTTGGAGGAAGGTGCAAACAACAGATTGTTAGTTCTACTGGATAATATACACAAACTGCTACTGCCTGTAGTTGTGTATTCAATCTGACCTCGTTTTCGTGGAAGTTATCGTGTACGCAGACAGCAACACCGCCAGAGGCTCTGAGGTGAAACTGGTCTAATTTGTAATGGATTTTGAAATTTTTAAGCGTGGGGGCACGAGAGTGATCGAAATGTGTCTCTTGAATGCAGATTACGAAAGGGTTGAATTTGCTGATCAGTAATTTCAGTTCATTGAAGTTATTGTAAAATCCGTTTGGGTTCCACTGTAGGATAGAATAGTCCATTTTAAGTTTAAATTTGTGGGTTGAGCTCATGAGACAGATCTCTCGATTATAACGTATTATAAGATTTCCTCATCTGATACTCTATTGTCGTGTACAAAAATAGAGTCTTTAACTGCTTGTGAAATCATGTTTAGGTCTGTGGAGTATTGTGTGTTAGTATTAGCTGGTATGATATTTTGGTTCTGTTTTATTAGTTCATTAGTGTTAGTTGTGTTAGTGCTACCTTCGATTGTTTGGTTTTCTTCGTAATAGGTTCTGTGGTCTTCTGTTGATGATAGTTCTGTTTCTGTATGCACGGGACGCATACTATCGCCATTTTGTTGTAATCGCCCTTCCTTATCCGTATGATCAGCTGTGTCTATATACTTCTCGATAATAGGTACTACTCCGTTTTGCTCTAATTTCCTTTTTGAGTCTGTTGGTTGGTGCTGTCGTTGATTCACAATAGGTGCTTTTTGTTGATGTTGATTGTTATATATCGTTTGATTGTCGTTTCCCCCTTGAAGCGGGTTGCTTCCTCGTACCGTTTCCGCATAGCTCAGGTTGATTCGCGGAGGGATCGGGTTTGGTGTTTGTAGTCGTCGCTTTTGTCTTGCCTCTCGGATCGAGAGCTTCTCGGTGACCTTGATACGCTGGATCTCGATTTCATCGTAGTATACTGGGCATTGTTTCGAGAGTGTGTGGTGTTCTTGGCGGCAATTAACACATGTTGTTTTGTTGCTACAATCGCCTTCGTGGAATAGATTTGCGCATCTGGCACAAACCTGGTTGCTTTTGCACTGATCTTTCCGGTGGCCGAATTTGAGACAGTTCATACATCTGAATGGAGATGGTATATACTGCTTGACTTTACACGGGTAGAAACCTACGTTGGTGGATTCTGGTAGCTGGTTGAGGTTAAACGTGAGGATGTATGATGATGTTCCTTCTAACGTGTTATTATTATTCCTTCTTTTGATTTGCTTGACGTCTACCACGTGCTCGTCTCGTAGACCTTCAAGGATCTCTTCTTCAGACAACATTTTCAAGTCAAAGCAGCTGATAATACCTTTCGTTTGGTTAAGGGTTGGGTGTTCTTCGACATTGATCCTAATTTGATCGCCTAACTTACTTTGCTTCAACAGCTTTTCTGCCTGTTGTTTGTTAGTGGTCTTCAACAATAACTCTCCATCCTTGGTGCGTGATATAGTCACGTTTGTCGTGATGCTGTCCATCGCTTTCTTGATGTAAAATGGGGACACGTTTTTTATCGTTTCTCCTGGATCGGTTCTTTTTAGAATGAGATATCTAGGACCATTTGGTTGAGCTTCCATTTTGGATTGTTTTAAGTACATAACCTCTGACCGCGTGTCTCTGTAGGCAGTTCGTTTCTTTTGTTTCTGTCTCTGACCGGAAAGTGATCTTTCGGTACCCTGGTCGTTCCAGTCCAGCAATCCGTTATATCGAGAGCCAAAGGAGACCGTTGGCCCTCCTCCTCCTCCAGGATCTTCCATCTTTTCCTCTTTCACTCACTCTTATTAGTTTTTTTTTAAGATAACACAGTACTGTTTGAATTTTAAAGAGCGCTTGGGAATAGCTGTTACTCTTTCGAGAGCTAACACCGAACTGTTGTACTGAGTCTATAAACAAGAAGAATTAATATTCAGCAGCTTTCGAAGCTTCATAGAAAACTTTCTTTTATAATACGTTATTAAAATAAAATATATGCACTTTCAAAGTGTAATAAATGTTCGAAAACTTTTCTTACAGTCAAAATAACACAATTCTAGAGAAAATTTTCAATAGAACGTAAGTAACATTGAGATCCTCTCTTTGTTAACTTTCTCTTTCGTTTATTACGACGTCATTACAACACATTGCTCTAATTTTCCAGTACATATCGAAAGTTTTTTACTAAAATATTATGCAAAGAGTAGCGCAGTAAATGTTGAAATGGCCGAGTAATGAACAGAAGAGAAAGACCCCAAAGAGAATCTCTCATTGTTACTTACGTCCTGTTCTAAATTTTCTCTAGAATTCTGAAATCGTTATTTTTGAAAGTTGAAAAACTTCGAAGGAGTTTTCCAGCATAAAACAACTCATTGTCTGATATAATAATTCTAGTAATTATTTATCCTTGAAGTACTTACGGAGAATTAACTATTTAAAAAAATGACTTCGTGTCTTTAGCAAAGTTGTTGAGAATGTCATTTAAAGCAACTTTGTTGAAATGAATGCTACATTGCTACATGTACGAATCATATCAGGCTATAAAACGAGTTTCGCGATATTTTCCTAAATGCAGTTTTATTCAAAGTAATTTGTAAACATCAGAAACTTGTGCCTTGTACAAAATATGTATTTCATAGTTTATAAATAGTAGAAGAGATTATACAGTAATATTAGAGTAACTTATTTAAAATGTTTTCTTTCTTTTGTTTGATACACTGAACACGTGAAGTATTCATGTCTTCAACAAAATTGTTCGTGATAGCACGCTCAAAAACTTTTCTGAAAACACAATATATACGCGAACGGAGGTCTTAGTGGAATGTACGTAATGTTTCAAAGATTTTCTTCCATTTAATTCCACTATGTTGAAACATAGTGGAATTAAATGGAAGAAAATCTTTGAAACATTACTTTTCTGAAGAAATTAAGTTTCGAACTAAATTGGTTTGAAAAATGATTTCATAATTATTTCCAGGAGAATTTACCGTCAAAATTATTTTATCAGAAGATTTGCTGTTTTACCGTGTAAAATTTTTCCAAGATGCTAATCCTCCAAAATTGACGGTTTAGAAATTATGTGATCGTAACCTTAAATAACTGTTTTCGAATATTTATTTTAGGTACCATTCATAATTTACGTTACGCAAAAACTTCCCAAAATTAATTCCCCCTCCCCTCGATGCCACAAATTGCTTAAAATTGCTCAGTACGAAAGAAATTCCTGAATATTTATTTTCTGCACTAAAACATGTTAAGAAACGTTTTAGCCCGCCCATCCTCCCCTGTATGTCACAACATGTCATAGTGTTAAGTAATTTATGCTATTCGTGTAATTTATATAAGTGATAATACACAAAAATCAAATTCTGACCTAGTGGAGTCATCCATTCTACATGTACTTGGAAGCCTCTTGCAAATTGCTTTCTCTAGTAGTTTTCCGGCCGAATTCAACAGACATATTAACCTCTACGATGAAGGACAGTTGCTCAGTCGCGTCCAGATATCAGGGAAGTTACGATAATCAAAGCATTTTTGCACTGTAATCCAGAGAACATCCTGTATCGCTGTTTTCAGACCAGCTTTGGGATTCCGCCTGGTCCTGGATCCTTCTGCACTTTCATAGGTTTCGCCATCTCGATTAGATGAAGTTCAAATAGTCTGCAATGCTCCTCATACGGTGGCAGATTCAACGGATCATTCCAAGGCAATTGAGGTAGGGCGTTTAGTATAAATTGGCACTAGACAGCTTCAATCCTTTCATTCCACGTTGCATGATAAGGGCACGAGACGATGATTGCAAATTCCAACTGCAAGTGCGTCCGAGAGCAATACAAAGCTTTAAAACACAAAGGATTCCGGATTCCGCTGAAAATTTTGAAAATAAAACCCAGGAGTCGATATTCTTGATCAATAGTCATTGATAAGTGAAAGTGATTGGTATAAGTTAGCCATTCATCAATAATAACGCCTAGATCCTTTATGTGGTCAACGCGTTGCTGCAATATTGTAGTTGAAAGTAAACATGTCTTTACTACGATGAATACTGATGATAAAACATTTCGCCAACCTTCTTGGTTGTCAGGTCATTTCATTTGTAGTAGGTTATCGAATCTGATTAAACTTATTTGAGAAGATCTGAAGAAAAAAGACAGAAATCCGTGACCGAACGAATATGTGGAACTAATACTTTATAGTACAAGATCAGCTTTTAAAAATTGTAAAAACTTTTCGATTGGTTGTGGTAAAAAACCCGGACCGGTGAAAAAAAATCAAATTTTGGACAATATAATCACATTTCATGTATAGACCAACCTTTCCAGTTATATTTTGCCGTTATTGTAACTTTCCTAAATTACGCATACAAATGTAGCAGTGGTCTTAATCGTATATCGAAACTATAAATATACAAGAATCGAATACAATTTTATATATGTAGATGCGTTTTTGCAACAGTTTTTTCGAGTGGCAGCGTATTCATCCATAAATAGGCTTTGTAGTATGTACCTATTACCAGAATCAAAATAGGATAGGCTGAGTGGAAATGAATCACGTGAAGTGTAAATGAATCAATGAATTGATCGAACGTAAATAGTAAACTTTCGTTGTGCTTTTCATCGATACGCGTAAGTTTGTTGCTAAGAAAGTTTTCGTTTTTGCGCAACGAAAGCACAGATTGCTATCATACAGGTTACGCATGCAACCGCTAACAAACAGGGAAATCTGTGTCTCGGTCAAAAATGTCTTTTTAACATCTGTGATAAATGAAACAGGAAAAAAAACTGTGATAAATTTCCAAAAATCTGTGAAAAATCACAATATTTCCAAAAAAATCACAATCAAAAATCTGTGACATTACAGAATTATAAATTAGATATACCTACACATTCGCCTCGAACATTAAACCCAAGCGCACAAAGCAAAATGAGTCAACGCTGATGATGATGGGAAGAGCGAAGAAGACAATTAGTACCACTACACTGTGTTTGCAAATGGAGCTCGAATGTACAAGCGGCTTTGTGTACGAATAATAGTGTTCAAGTTTGTACATAAAAATGTACGCTAAACGAGCACAACACAAAAGAAAGCATAGTGTTTGAACGGACAAGCTCAGTCGCGTGTTGGACGGCGCTGGGTAGCGTACCTCCACAGCCAGTGTAACGGACTTCTAACTCAGCTACACTGGCTGTGAAAACACACAGCGCAGTGATCTGCTGCGCCTTCTAGTCAACAGGCAACTGAGCCTGTCCGGCCAAATCCGTTCTTTAAATAGTCGATGATGACGTCATTCATAGAAGCGTACCGCGCTAGGTACACAAATCTGTCGTGCCGGACTTCGGAAGTGCTATCTTTTGAGTGTAAATGCACGATATTTTGACTAGGTTGTACATTATTTAAATTGTTAATGCCATGATATCAAAAATCTTTAGGTTTATCTATTGGAATCTATTCTTAAAAGTATTTCGGGGCGATATGCGCAAAAAATTTGAAAATTTGTTGTGAGATGACTGAATTATATGCGTTTAAAATTGGACCACTTTTCGTTACAAACAAAGACGTAGTCCTACGTCAAAAGTAACAAACACGCTGTCACCAATTTGAATAACGACCTCGCGGTGTACAAGATAGGATCGAAGCCAGTGGCAGAATCTCGCGGTACATCCTAACTTATCTAGCATTGCTAGCAGTATCTCGTGGTTAACTGTGGCGAAAGCGGTTTTAGGATTTATTAGACCGTGTCCACATGGGGTTTATGAATATTTTTTCTGTGCAATACGATGTAAAACTAACTCTCAACCTATCAACTGGGGAAGGATCCGTGCTAACAAGTGCTTATGCAATGTCGACTAGCTGAAAATAGCGTACTTCTGGAACGATTCGACAATTACGTTGTACTGTTTATCATCACTTCCTTCCAGTTTGCAAATGTTTTTTTACGAATCGTGAGTCGGAGATCCTGCATATTGCTAAGGGCAGTTCATGAAAACACGTGTCAGATATGGAGAATTTTGCCAACATTCGTTCGCTCAGGGTGACTTCAGCACAGCCGCCGTATCAAAGAATGTGGTTTGAAGGACCGTTATGGATGCTCTGAGATCGCAGTACTTAGAAGGTAGATACGCCAGACGAAGAGATAGACAATTCATTGCTGGAGGAAAAGTCATATTGCTTTGCCAACGACGACAGACCTTACGAGTGACATTTTTGCTAAACGATTCTCGCTTTCCGACTTCGTGCGTATAGTACCACTCATCCGTTTTTTTCAACTACAATACTCGACAACAACCACTTTTCGTCATGATGAACGATGACAATCCATATTGGCTCTAGTTCGACTCTCGCTGAAGGAATCGTTTGCTGTCGAAATTACCGCTCTACAGAAAGGAAAACAGTATCGTCATTATACGAAATAATCCAGATCTACCCCATTCTGGTTAAAGAGTCATTGCGAGTTGGCGACCATGTCGATATTTCGAAAGAACCCATCACGGTGTATTTATTAGAAGAATTTTATGCAAACAAATTCAGCATCTCTGAAACTTCGGAATATGAAAGAATGGGCTTTCCCCTTTCATTTGAAACTAAGATCAAAATAATCCGTTGGGGGCCAGAGTAACTTTTTTTTTAAGTTTTTTTTCTTTTCGTAACAATATAGGTTTTACTACTAGAGATAGTTCAAATTTATGTCCCTAGATGGTGCTTTATACATTCGAACAACACTAAAAGTGAGAATTTGATAGAAAATTTAATTGTCTACAAGTTTGTTGACCACTAAAAATTGATCTGAAATCATCCGGAAAAGTTGTTTAAGATTTTAACAAAGTTATATCTAAGATAGTTTCACACGAGGCCTAGTGGTTTGGAAATATGTTTTCTCGCATTTATTACATGACCAAAAAAATAATTGGGTTTAATGGCATGAAAATATTAGACGGGATTCATTACGTTGACAATTCTAATTGAACTTCTGAAAATTGGGGTGTTTGACAGAGTCAGAAAACTATTTGTGTTTTTGGTTTGTAATCTTTCCCGATAGGTTCGAAGGGACTACCATTCATCGG
This sequence comes from Topomyia yanbarensis, assembly GCF_030247195.1. Classification (NCBI taxonomy): domain Eukaryota; kingdom Metazoa; phylum Arthropoda; class Insecta; order Diptera; family Culicidae; genus Topomyia; species Topomyia yanbarensis. Next base: position 25,261,293 of record NC_080671.1, read on the forward strand.
AAGGTATTGCTTGGTTACAAGGGTTTGCTTACATTTATGTTTTAGAAAGGACCATACGTCGTATAATTTAGGTTATGATCGCTTAAGTCAGCTATTATAATTCCGTTCAAGACAAAATGTTGGGAATTTAACGCAAACCACAGCAGTTACTGTTCAAATTAGTGGTTAGCGTGAAACGATTTATTCAAATTTTCTCCGCAAAGCATCTTGTGGCAGTTGGATTTTACGGCCATTGCCTATCAATTATGCGAGATATCGTTACTAAATTGATCCTAGATTATGCGATATGTATTACTTTTGAAAACAAAATATTATTTGAGTACAACAATAACCTTATATACATAGACGTCCTCGAATATATCCCAAAAAAATTATCTTGATCCAAAAACTCAAAGTTTTTTGTTCACTGTTTGTCACATTGAGTTATTTTGAAAACGGATAATCAGCGTTTTTAACCAAGCGTTGCAATGAAATCCGCGAAATATTGCAATGGTGCGTTAAAAGTTTCCTTGAGTTTGTTCAAATATAAAGTTTCAAGTTCAGGACAAGTCAATTTTATACGAAGATGCTAACATAGTAGGAGATTCATGTAAGAATAGTTATCAATCATCCCTGAGAACAATCGAAAAAAATGGAAAAGAAGGCATACATAATTGAAAAAGCTGTTTCTGCGGGAGGAATAATAGCTGAGGGCTAACTTAAGCGGAGTTTCTCATTCAAATGACCAAAAAGTAAGCAAAATTTGGGTTCTTTGTGGGCTAAAGAAAAAAACATGGAAAGAAACAGTTTTAGGATTCAGCTTATATTTTCATCTTCATTTACAGATTTTTTTCAAGGCGACAAAACTAAATGGTGCCCATGGTAATGTTCAGTCTAATGCAACCTTACTGCAACTTGACGTTTAGCCTAAGTTGCTTGAAACCACCGTGTTTCGAATGATGTCGCCACCATAGAACACCGTCCACTAATTGCGATACTGTAAATTTCTATGCGAGAAAATAATTTCGTGACGTCTTTTACGAACTTTTTTTCTTTATTTACATTAGAAGAGATAATCAAGATGATCATTTCAAAACAGCGTAATAATTTAAGATAAATACAAACAAGTTAAGGATTACAAATTGTGCCGAATGTAAAATATAAAATGCATGATTTGATTTGAGTGCGCTGCTAGTGTGAACTTTTTCCTCTCCATATGAAGTTCTCGAAAGTTTGTCGTTAATCTTTAAATACATTTAGTTTTGTGATTATCATTTTTCACTTCGCATTTAACAAGGGCAGGATTGACTTCGACTGTTTTTTTTTCTGACAGTATAGCATCTAACTGATAGGTGCTGCGACATGTACGGTGCAAAGGTTTCCACGAAATTCAGAAGTGATGACAGTTCATTTTTTATCGGAGAGGGAGCAAAACAGTCCAGTATCATTGTGTATTGTGTGTGTATTTTTTACATTGCAATACAAATATTACTACCTAATATCTTAAGACTAAATAAAGGTACTCACTAACTAGTATAAGCGCCGCTTGTTTGTATGCTGATGATTACAAAAAATCATGAATCATTTAAAAATAATGCATCGGAATAAAGATGAATTTTTATAACAAAACAACACCAAACGCCCAAAAAGTCTTCAAAAATGAATTATCGAAAGTACACTGAGCAAAAAGCATCTGAGAATTTCATAAGTCTCGGCATATGAACCAACCTTTTGACGATGTCATTGAACGCTTTAGAATGTCATAGGCAGGCTTATGAATTCATTGATCTTTATTCATGCACTCCATAGACGTACAAAATTTGAGGCTGAGAGCAAGAGTGGGTTAAAAATTCGCTGCGAGCAAAAGCGGTATACGTTTTATTTAGAGCAAAACCGGTTTAAGTACCAGTCAGAGCAGAAATGGGATAAAAAAACCTTAGCGCAAAAGTGGGTTAAAAAGATATACCACTTCACCACAGGATATATATTCCATTTTTATTCTAAGAATGTTTTCAAAAATGATTTATCACCAATCAGGGAAAACCATCATCAATATGGGTATCATTTGAAAGGAGGTGGTTAGTAGATATGGGAAATCGATAATTGCGCCATTTTGAATTCCAAGATGACGACTTCCGTTACCACAAAATAGTGAGAACCACCATCAATATGGGTGTCATTTGAAAGGAGATGGTGAGCAGACACCGAAAATTGACCATTACCGCCATTCTGAATTCCAAGATGGCGACTTCCGGTTACCACAAAATAGTGAGAACCACCATCAATATGGGTGTCATTTGAAAGGGAATGATGAGCAGACACCAAAAATTGACCACCACCGCCATTTTGAAATCCAAGATGGCGACTTCCGGTTACCACAAAATAGTGAGAACCACCATCAATATGAGTGTCATTTGAAAGGGGATGGTGAGCAGACATCGAAAATTGACCTTCACCGCCATTTTGAAATCCAAGATGGCGACTTCCGGTTACCACAAAATAGTGAGAACCACCATCAATATGGGTGTCATTTGAAAGGAGATGGTGAGCAGACACCGAAAATTGACCATTACCGCCATTTTGAAATCCAAGATGGCGACTTCCGGTTACCACAAAATAGTGAGAACCACCATCAATATGGGTGTCATTTGAATGGTGAGCAGACATCGAAAATTGACCATTACCGCCATTTTGAATTCCAAGATAGCGACTTCCGGTTACCACAAAATAGTGAGAACCACCATCAATATGGGTGTCATTTGAAAGGAGATGGTGAGCAGACACCGAAAATTGACCATTACCGCCATTCTGAATTCCAAGATGGCGACTTCCGGTTACCACGAAATAGTGAGAACCACCATCAATATGGGTGTCATTTGAAAGGGAATGATGAGCAGACACCAAAAATTGACCACCACCGCCATTTTGAAATCCAAGATGGCGACTTCCGGTTACCACAAAATAGTGAGAACCACCATCAATATGAGTGTCATTTGAAAGGGGATGGTGAGCAGACATCGAAAATTGACCTTCACCGCCATTTTGAAATCCAAGATGGCGACTTCCGGTTACCACAAAATAGTGAGAACCACCATCAATATGGGTGTCATTTGAAAGGAGATGGTGAGCAGACACCGAAAATTGACCATTACCGCCATTTTGAAATCCAAGATGGCGACTTCCGGTTACCACAAAATAGTGAGAACCACCATCAATATGGGTGTCATTTGAATGGTGAGCAGACATCGAAAATTGACCATTACCGCCATTTTGAATTCCAAGATAGCGACTTCCGGTTACCACAAAATAGTGAGAACCACCATCAATATGGGTGTCATTTGAAAGGAGATGGTGAGCAGACACCGAAAATTGACCATTACCGCCATTCTGAATTCCAAGATGGCGACTTCCGGTTACCACAAAATAGTGAGAACCACCATCAATATAGGTGTCATTTGAAAGGGAATGATGAGCAGACACCAAAAATTGACCACCACCGCCATTTTGAAATCCAAGATGGCGACTTCCGGTTACCACAAAATAGTGAGAACCACCATCAATATGAGTGTCATTTGAAAGGGGATGGTGAGCAGACATCGAAAATTGACCTTCACCGCCATTTTGAAATCCAAGATGGCGACTTCCGGTTACCACAAAATAGTGAGAACCACCATCAATATGGGTGTCATTTGAAAGGAGATGGTGAGCAGACACCGAAAATTGACCATTACCGCCATTTTGAAATCCAAGATGGCGACTTCCGGTTACCACAAAATAGTGAGAACCACCATCAATATGGGTGTCATTTGAATGGTGAGCAGACATCGAAAATTGACCATTACCGCCATTTTGAATTCCAAGATAGCGACTTCCGGTTACCACAAAATAGTGAGAACCACCATCAATATGGGTGTCATTTGAAAGGGAATGGTGAGCAGACACCGAAAATTGACCACCACCGCCATTTTGAAATCCAAGATGGCGACTTCCGGTTACCACAAAATAGTGAGAACCACCATCAATATGGGTGTCATTTGAAAGAGGATGGTGAGCAGACATCGAAAATTGACCATTACCGCCATTCTGAATTCCAAGATGGCGACTTCCGGTTACCACAAAATAGTGAGAACCACCATCAATATGGGTGTCATTTGAAAGGGAATGATGAGCAGACACCAAAAATTGACCACCACCGCCATTTTGAAATCCAAGATGGCGACTTCCGGTTACCACAAAATAGTGAGAACCACCATCAATATGGGTGTCATTTGAATGGTGAGCAGACATCGAAAATTGACCATTACCGCCATTTTGAATTCCAAGATAGCGACTTCCGGTTACCACAAAATAGTGAGAACCACCATCAATATGGGTGTCATTTGAAAGGGGATGGTGAGCAGACACCGAAAATTGACCACCACCGCCATTTTGAAATCCAAGATGGCGACTTCCGGTTACCACAATATAGTGAGAACCACCATCAATATGGGTGTCTTTTGAAAGGAGTGGTCAGTAGACATCGGAAATCGACAATTAGGCTATTTTGAAATCCAATATGGTCACTTCCGGTTACCAGAAAATAGTGAGAACCATCATAAACATGTGTAACGTTTGAAAGGGGGTGTTCAGTAGTAGCCGTTTTAGATCCGATTTTCTTTCACTGCAAACATTACATTGCAACAACACGGTTTTATGCCTAAATGATCGACAACGACCAACCTGCTCTCGTTTACAACATATGTACTCGATGGATTTACTGACGGATTGCGAACCGATGCTGTTCACATGGATCGGTTCGGCCTTCGACAAAATCAACCATGATGTCGCAATAGCGAAGCTGGACAAACTCGGTATTCATGGACAACTTCTGCGTTGGTTCCTCGATGGAAGGCAATTCCAAATCAGCATTAAGGACTGCCTATCTGCACGATTCTTCACTACATCCGGCATCTCAATAGGTAGCCATCTCGGTCCATTAATTTTCCTCCTCTACTTTAATGACATCAATATTAAATTACAAGGACCCCGCCTTTCTTTCGCGCATGATATGAAAATTTTTCGACAAATACGGGATAAAACCGATTCCGAGTTTTTTCAGAGAGCTTTAGTACGTGGTGTGACCTAAACAGAATGGTTTTACATCCGAGTAAATGCTCAATCGTTACGTTCACTCGGAAACGCTATCCGATTCAGTTTAACTACCATTTATTCGACTCGAGCATTCCAAGACACTCTCACGTCAAGGGTGGTGGAGTCATCATGGATGCAGCACCACACACTTCATGCTTCGTGGATGAGGCATGAGGACAATAAAGATAAAACAACCCAATGTAAGAGCATGGGAGGTATGAGCCTAGAAGCGCAAGAGCATGGGAGATATTAGCCTAGAAGCGACCGGGCCCACTATATGTTGGATACTGTCAACGTCTGTACATCAACATACGGATGCCACCCCCTGGATAAGAATGATCGACCCGCGCGAAATTAAAATTTTGTGATTTGTTTGTCGCATCAATAAAAATATTATATATGCACTTCCATATTAATTTTAGTGGTTTTAAAATAGGTTATATGAGGAAAAAAGCGAAAAAATGCTAATTTTCAATAAAATTGCTTTTGGTTCACTTGAATCCATTTTTGGGTTTATTAATATTCCTTGGATCTTCAAATTTTAAAGGTGTATGAAATGACACCAATACTGATGGTGGTTCTCACTATTTTGTAGTAACCGGAAGTCGCCATCTTGGAATTCAAAATGGCGGTGAAGGTCAATTTTCGATGTCTGCTCACCATCCTCTTTCAAATGACACCCATATTGATGGTGGTTCTCACTATTTTTTGGTAACCGGAAGTCGCCATCTTGGATTTCAAAATGGCGGTGAAGGTCAATTTTCGGTGTCTGCTGATCATCCTCTTTCAAATGACACCCATATTGATGGTGGTTCTCACTATTTTGTGGTAACCGGAAGTCGCCATCTTGGAATTCAAAATGGCGGTGAAGGTCAATTTTCGATGTCTGGTCACCATCCTCTTTCAAATGACACCCATATTGATGGTGGTTCTCACTATTTTGTGGTAACCGGAAGTCGCCATCTTGGATTTCAAAATGGCGGTGAAGGTCAATTTGCGATGTCTGCTCACCATCCTCTTTCAAATGACACCCATATTGATGGTGGTTCTCACTATTTTGTGGTAACCGGAAGTCGCCATCTTGGATTTCAAAATGGCGGTGAAAGTCAATTTTCGATGTCTGCTCACCATTCCCTTTCAAATGACACCCATATTGATGGTGGTTCTCACTATTTTGTGGTAACCGGAAGTCGCCATCTTGGATTTCAAAATGGCGGTGAAAGTCAATTTTCGATGTCTGCTCAGCATTCCCTTTCAAATGACACCCATATTGATGGTGGTTTTCACTATTTTGTGGTAACCGGAAGTCGCCATCTTGGATTTCAAAATGGCGGTGAAAGTCAATTTTCGATGTCTGCTCACTATTCCCTTTCAAATGGCACCCATATTGATGGTGATTTTCACTATTTTGTGGTAACCGGAAGTCGCCATCTTGGATTTCAAAATGGCGGTGAAGGTCAATTTTCGGTGTCTGCTCACCATCCCCTTTCAAATGACACCCATATTGATGGTGGTTCTCACTATTTTGTGGTAACCGGAAGTCGCCATCTTGGATTTCAAAATGGCGGTGAAGGTCAATTTTCGATGTCTGCTCACCATCCCCTTTCAAATGACACCCATATTGATGGTGATTCTCACTATTTTGTGGTAACCGGAAGTCGTCATCTTGGATTTCAAAATGGCGGTGAAGGTCAATTTTCGATGTCTGCTCACCATCCTCTTTCAAATGACACCCATATTGATGGTGGTTCTCACTATTTTGTGGTAACCGGAAGTCGCCATCTTGGATTTCAAAATGGCGGTGAAGGTCAATTTTCGATGTCTGCTCACCATCCTCTTTCAAATGACACCCATATTGATGGTGGTTCTCACTATTTTGTGGTAACCGGAAGTCGCCATCTTGGATTTCAAAATGGCGGTGAAAGTCAATTTTCGATGTCTGCTCACCATTCCCTTTCAAATGACACCCATATTGATGGTGGTTCTCACTATTTTGTGGTAACCGGAAGTCGCCATCTTGGATTTCAAAATGGCGGTGAAAGTCAATTTTCGATGTCTGCTCAGCATTCCCTTTCAAATGACACCCATATTGATGGTGGTTTTCACTATTTTGTGGTAACCGGATGTCGCCATCTTGGATTTCAAAATGGCGGTGAAAGTCAATTTTCGATGTCTGCTCACTATTCCCTTTCAAATGGCACCCATATTGATGGTGATTTTCACTATTTTGTGGTAACCGGAAGTCGCCATCTTGGATTTCAAAATGGCGGTGAAGGTCAATTTTCGGTGTCTGCTCACCATCCCCTTTCAAATGACACCCATGTTGATGGTGGTTCTCACTATTTTGTGGTAACCGGAAGTCGCCATCTTGGATTTCAAAATGGCGGTGAAGGTCAATTTTCGATGTCTGCTCACCATCCCCTTTCAAATGACACCCATATTGATGGTGATTCTCACTATTTTGTGGTAACCGGAAGTCGTCATCTTGGATTTCAAAATGGCGGTGAAGGTCAATTTTCGATGTCTGCTCACCATCCTCTTTCAAATGACACCCATATTGATGGTGATTCTCACTATTTTGTGGTAACCGGAAGTCGCCATCTTGGATTTCAAAATGGCGGTGAAAGTCAATTTTCGATGTCTGCTCACTATTCCCTTTCAAATGGCACCCATATTGATGGTGATTTTCACTATTTTGTGGTAACCGGAAGTCGCCATCTTGGATTTCAAAATGGCGGTGAAGGTCAATTTTCGGTGTCTGCTCACCATCCCCTTTCAAATGACACCCATATTGATGGTGGTTCTCACTATTTTGTGGTAACCGGAAGTCGCCATCTTGGATTTCAAAATGGCGGTGAAGGTCAATTTTCGATGTCTGCTCACCATCCCCTTTCAAATGACACCCATATTGATGGTGATTCTCACTATTTTGTGGTAACCGGAAGTCGTCATCTTGGATTTCAAAATGGCGGTGAAGGTCAATTTTCGATGTCTGCTCACCATCCTCTTTCAAATGACACCCATATTGATGGTGGTTCTCACTATTTTGTGGTAACCGGAAGTCGCCATCTTGGATTTCAAAATGGCGGTGAAGGTCAATTTTCGATGTCTGCTCACCATCCCCTTTCAAATGACACCCATATTGATGGTGATTCTCACTATTTTGTGGTAACCGGAAGTCGTCATCTTGGATTTCAAAATGGCGGTGAAGGTCAATTTTCGATGTCTGCTCACCATCCTCTTTCAAATGACACCCATATTGATGGTGGTTCTCCCTATTTTATGGTAACCGGAAGTCGCCATCTTGGATTTCAAAATGGCGGCAATCGTCAATTTCCGATGCCTATTGACCTATACGGATCCTATATTATACGATTTCTAAGGCATCGAAAAATTTAATAAAATTTCATTTCCCACAAGTCCGAATAAGAAAATTCTGATTCTTTTCTTAGCGCAAAAATGGGTTAATATTCTATACCAGTCTTGCCCTGAAAATTTTGTCGAACCATTTTTGCGCGAATTAATATTTGATCCACTTTTGCCTGAGGTGTGATGACTATACCATTTCTGATCTAACAGAATATTTTAACCCACTTTTGCTCTGAACAAAATTTTAACCCACTCTTACTCTCAGCCTCTCAATGTATTTCATAAAACAGTCTTATGACTTCGCTCCAATATACCTTTAAGAATTTCATAAGTTTTTCTCATGAAACCCATATGAGATCTGTTATTGATTCTATAAAATTGTGTTTTGTTTTTCATAAACGTCACTTTTGTGAAAAGTTCATAATTGTTTCTTATGAATTCAGTACTGGCCTGGACGGCCGATCAGGAGTTAATAGTTTCAGCACTTTTTGATTACCGCTGTTTGAAACAAAAGAAGTGAGATTTTCAGTCAAATTGCAACAATTTTAAATTGTTTTTATGTTATTGAATAAATTACTGTGAGCATTAAATCTGTTTACATGGTTATGATTTTTACAGAAGATATCCGATTATTTGAAATGAAATAAGTTGTGCATATAATTAGTGTCTGACGCGTATTTTATAATAATCAAAATCATTTGAGAAGTAACAATAATTATCATTCAGTTGTCTAAGCCCAGTTTCCCAAGAAATATTGACGAAGCGTTGCTCATTATGTACAAATTTTAATATTTAAGGAGAGTTTTCTCTTCAATCTTCTGAAGGGATCTATACTTGGCGGTTAATTTGTCCCGAATTGAGTTCTACAAGATGACTACACGAATGAACTCATGAGGAATGACGTTCATGTTTGACAATTCTCAGTGATTTGTTTACTTTGTCAGTTGCGTGAGTTGGAGTGCAACGGGTGGCCATCAGTTACATTCAAACTCACGTAACTCCCATGTAAACAAACCACCGAGAATTATTAATCGAAGTTCATCCGGCTCATTTTGTGGGGTTATGTCGGTTGGTGTAAAACCTAATAAAGGTTGAGTTTTACTGTTGATTTTTTGTCTACTAAAAATGCTCGAGAAATGTCAGCCATATTCTTTTTTATATAAATGCACAATAATATCCATAAATAAAAAACTTATGGCATTCATTCGAACATTGTAATGAATTTCATAAGACTGTTCTATGGAAATTGTTATTTCTACTATGTTTTATACTTATAAATGTCAGCAATTTTCATAAATGACACTATTTATGGATGCAATTGTCTTCGTTGAAACATTCATTGGAATTCTGGGTATTTCCTCCAGTGCACCGCTGTAGCCGTGAGTGCCCTTCTTTAACAAATTCGGCATGTTTACAAGAGAAGTAAAGCGTCACACACCTAACAAGCTTGCAAGGATAGCACCGGAATACTAACTTCAGATAAACTACAAGCAGTCTTCCCATGAACATCGATAAGTTTGCACCTGTGCACAAAATTTCGTGCACGCGTTCAACCTCAAACTTACTTTGCCTTTGTGTACAGGTTCGCCTCGAACACCGAACCCAAGCGAACGATGTACAAACTTAGGTTTGAACACCGTGTACGTACACCGAATGACGTACACAGAATGATTCAACAATAGTGATGATGAGTGATAGAAAAAGAAAACTAGTGTCAAGAACCTGTGTGTGCGAACACCGCGTACGTACATGGGGTTCGGTTGTGCAGACGAACATGTGTACGTGTTTTGGTACGCATTAGCGCGTTCGAGTTTGCACACGAAATGTGGGTTTAACATGAGAACAGAACTAGAGCGAACATGGTGTTCAATGTTCATTTGGGAAGTCTGACTACAAGCAGACGTAGTTCAGCTGTGGCAGCAGTGGCGCCGGCTACAGATCAAGTCCTTGAAATACGTTCTCGAGACATGTACACATGTACAGTGCGCGGCATTCTGGAAACGTTCATAATGCCACGAAAAGGTTTCTACATCTCGAGCCGAGAGCGTCCCATGTCGGCTTAATGCACGGATCGAAAACTCCATTCATCACAATGTGGTAGACATTTTCAAAAAATGCAAAGAAAAAAATCAAATTTTTGAAATTTTTAATGAGAACCTCCCCATAACATCTGAGCGACTTACTGCTGTACCACTGTTTCTACAGATACACGTCGACTATTGCGGGTCGTTTCAGGTAATTTACCTCATCCGAAGGACAGAAAATACTTTGGATTTACAAAGCAAAAAAAAACAGAAAATAGTTTGTCGCAAATTTGTAAAGCAAATTATTTTAGGGGCATATGAAGCGCACGATCGGTAACCGCGTTTTGCAGTAAGATGAGATGCAAACGGTAGTTACAAAGCTCGAGGAGATTCTCAACTTTTCACCACTAACTCCAATTATTAACAACACATCAGATTTCGAGGTTCTAGATCCCGGTCACTTCCTGAGCCAGCGGCCATTAACAGCAGTTCCCGAGCTGAGCCTAGAGGACGTTCTAGAAATTCGGCAAAGCATTTGACAGAGGTGGTAGGATGTCTTTGATCATTTGGAAAAAATCTACGCAATATCTTTCGGAACAAAATAGACTCGCCAACAGGACAACATTTTTGAAGTCATCGTGGCTCTTATAAAAGAAGACAATCTACCGCCACTAAAATGGTGACTGGCTCGAGTCTCAAGCATCATTTAACGGCACCATCCGTGCCGTTGCAATTTGTATGAGAGAGGAATCTCTACAGTATACGTTCTTCCGATTTGAGATGATAGAGCATCACCTACCCCAGAAAATTATTAATTTTGTTAGCCGTATATACTGAATCCATCTGTCAATCTATTTTATTGGGAGTATAATCTTCAAATCACACATTTGACAGCTAGCAACTTGTAGTCATGAATGCCAGGGATCGAACCACAAGTTATGTTCAACCCACCGAAGTCTATCAACAGTTGCTACTGTTTTGCTTTCCTCCACTACGGTTATGAACACGACGTTACTGGATAGTGGCAATCCAAGCAGTCTCGCAAACTGCTTTCATCATTTGACTACAACAATATCGATCACAACAGCCGCCAACAACATATTGCGATCTCATTAATTCTCATCAGCTCAATCAGAACACCTTTACTTGTGGGACATCACGCAGGGAGGTTTGCTCAGAAACACAAAAAAAAACATTTTCATTTCTGGAGCTTGACACTAGCTTAATTGTCACTAAGTTAGTGCTATATTCTGATGAAACGAAGTCGAAACTCAAATTTCATGACTAATTTAAGTATGCATGAAAAAATCAACAACATTCAACAAATTAACTTCACTTTATTCGCCTTAATCTAACCACAAATGCACAGTAAATAAAAAATTGGAAAATCACAACCATTACTCCCAGCACCACCAAATTCCTGCCGTACCCATCCGGCTCAACATCGAACTGCTCCAAAATACTGGCCGGCTTCTTGAAGTAGCAATAGATCTGCGAACAGTCAAGATTATCCCTCCCGAATCCGTACAACGCTTGTAGCACCCCATGAAATTGATACCTAAAAAACGACACATCACTGAACGGCTTCAAATACGGCACCAAATCTTTGGCATTGACTAGAAATCCCGAAAACAGAATCGGTACGATGCAAGCATTCGCCAGAACAAAGTTCCGCGTTTTTGAATCGAAGCAAATTCCCGCGATCAGTCCAATACACTGACCAATGATGCCACCGACCAGGAACATGGCCCAAACCATGACGAAGCGCATCGGATCCCACGGTTGATCACTGAGGTAGTACATCATCGGAAGCATCACCGTCGGGCATGCGATCTGTAGCGGAATATCGCTGAGCAATTTGGAGAAGAAGTACGCCTCCCGAGAGTACCAGTTGTTGGCGATCTCCTTGATGGTAACATTCGCTTCCTCCGAGTCTGTAGGAAAATTAGATTATTTCACTAGTTAAGCACAGTTTTTAATGAGATTACAGTTGATCACAGCTGTTGCATTGGCAAAGTAAACGATCGCGAAAAGCTGAAAAAAGCAGCCCACGTTCGCTACCACTTTGGTAGCATCGTTTCCAACGTTGTAGTGAACTATTCCATAAACTACTCCTAGGGCGAAATACAGACCGAGCCGAATTTTTAGGAAGAACTGCAAAACAAAAAAAAAGTTAATCATTCGCAATTATTGCGAAAACAAAAGTGACCCACCTCATCCCGAGCACTTGAGATCGCACATCTTTTGAGCAAAACTAAAAACTGATACCAGAATGGGGTCTGATACCGTTTAACAACCACATTCCCACGATCCAACGTGGGACTAGCAGGAACCCCATCAAACAAAAGCCTCATTTCAGTGACGGTTTGAGCGATCATAGCTTCCCTCGCCGCCTCATTATCGGACGTGAGAACCTCGATCGCGAAATCTGCTGGATTGTAGTACTCTGGACAACGGAAACCGGCAGAGTCCAATTTCGGTATCATTCCTTCGACCGATCCGGAGTAAAGACAGCGACCTTTAACCAGTAGGAAGACATCGTCGAATAGCTGAAATAGACTGGAGGCGGGTTGATGGATGGTACAAACGATCGTTCGACCAGCCATTGCTAAGGACTTGAGATGCGATATGAGCTGCATGGAAGCGACACTGTCCAGACCGCTGGTTGGTTCGTCTAGTAGCATAACCGCGGGGTTAGTGATCAGTTCTACAGCGACTGACAGCCTATTTTGCTCCCCTCCAGAAAGGTTTTTGACCAGGGTGGTAGCGCTTTTGTCTAGTCCTAGCAGTTGCAGGATTTCGCTGATCTAAAGAACGATTAAAAATTAGTGTTAGTGATTCAAATCAAATCAATCACAGAATACCTTATTTCTCTTTTCTTTGGTTGACGTTTTCCGGGGCATTTTCATATCAACGGCGTAGGTCATCGTTCCCCGAACGGTAAGATAGTTGAGCAAAGGACAGTCCTGTTCCACGTAAACACTTCGAGGATCATTTTCCTCCACTGGTTCATCATTTATGACGATCGATCCAACTAGTCCGTAGAGATTCATCCCAGCTAGGACATTCAGCAAGGATGACTTCCCAGCACCGGACGGTCCCATCAGTGCCACTAATCGGCCATGCTTGAACTTGCCGGAGAGATTCGTTAGAATATTTTTCCCTGCAATGAGTCAACCAATTAATAAATACTAATTCCTACATACTAAACATCGTTGTTGCAAACCATCAACTGAGTAGTATACACTCTGAAACTTCAATGTTGAAGGTACAAAGTTGAGCAGCGGCGTCGAGGTCAGCTCGAACTCCTCACTAGCTTGCATTTTATCGTTTGATCTGTACTATTTCAATTATAACTAGCAATTACACTTTAGCACTAAGCATAATTCATGTTTCGTAACTTGCATCGCAATAATCGTCACATGATTGCAGGTGTTTAATTTTGAACATCAATTTTGAAAATATCACTTTTATCTTAAACAGTTCTAACTTTAATAACCACTTAACAAGCGTTAAGAACTAGAAACTAATCTATTTAATATCAAAAACAATTTGAAACGTTCAACTCGATGCACTTGTTCATAACGACTGAATCGGAGCAAATCGATTTATCACTAGTGAATCCACTACTAGGCACTCACTCATACCTGCAGCGAGCAACGATCACCTGTCTACAAACAAAATCCAATGGCAAACGGGGGGGGGGGGGGGGGTGCAGTTTTTCCGCCACCAAACAAATCGCTGAATGCGCAAGTGCAACTGCACCCGCTGACAACCGATGATCGCCGCTGTTCGGCCGATGACGAATGGGAAAACAGGTGGTCATTAAATCATCGCTGGGATGTATGTTTTAGCGTTAGCGCTAACAGTTCATACGTTTCCAGTGAATGGAATTGTAATTTAATGACGAGCGAATAAAGTCCAACAGTGTTCATCTCAACGTAACAGATATTGCAAACTTGAAATATTAATCTAGAATAGCTTTTTGGTCTGTCAAAGATACCTTTCATCGCTCGTCTAGTATTGAAACTGGTGATTGTCTTCTAGTTGGTAATCTACGCAGCTTATCGAAAGGCATAGTTCGACGAGAACATTTCAAATGGGCCGATAAACAAAACGTAAACAATTCCGGTTAATACTTACTTCAAATAGACACTAACAAAGCTTTAAACACACCTTAAATAAGCCGGTTCTGAAGCCTGGCTGTTGGCGAAATAATAGATTATCGAAAAGGCACATAAGCAAAATAACTTGTTTTGATTATGTTCCCTTTCACTTCCCCTCAAAAATTAACGGTTCATATACACCAAACAACAAAACGGGAAAATTTGCTTATGGGCCCTTTTCTTAATGAAAAAGACTATACTTGAAAATGGAACAAAAACATCGCAACACCAAGAAAGGGATCAAAATAAACGTCACATAATCATTTGCTGTAAACAAAAGGGCTCACCCGCACGCACTATAAGCTATCGTCTCGCCGAAAAGGGATTATAAGAGAGGGCACAAAACCAGTACGATATTTCAAAAGGGACCAAAAAATTTATCTGCAAAAATCGTTCAAAATACAATTTTTTAATAAAATCTGGTGTACTATTCGGAAAAAATGGTTAATTTAACATGGCATTGAGTTGTTTGGTCCTTAAATCAAGCTCCTGTTCATAAATGGGAATATAAAGTACGAGGTAATTTTTCAGACGCCATTTTCTCAACATGAGCATATTGTATATAATGCCTTATGAAATGTTGACGTCGAGTTATTGTCGTAGTAGATCTCTTTTTGGCTACGTATAATTAGAACCCAGGAGTGCTGTTCTAAATCCATTTTTTGCGGTTCTGAATCACTTATACATGATCTACAATTAGTGACGCTCCACAATACTAGGAAGAAGCATTCTTACTAGTGTTGTGGATAACCCGCAATAATGGATAATAACTTTTTGTACATTAAATTTCAAGAAATTACTATTTCTTTGCCCAACTATTTCCTATAAAGAAAACTGGACAGAAATTATTTTGGGCATGAATGGCACATCACTTATACCTTATACTACTTGTGATCCCAAGCAAATAACTGGCTGCGGATGATGTCCCGCAAGCACAAAGGTTCTGCAAAAATGCAATTAGATGTATTTTGCTGTATTACTCTCCAGGAAGCACGTAAACAAAGGCTGTGTTTGATGTTTATTTTCTGACAAAGTCACGTCAAACCAACTCAATAGGTTTAAATCTATTTTTTTTTTGCTGGAGACGAACCACTGCGACCAGTATTTGGATTCATAGTGGTAAAGTTTAAATTTTTCTTGTTATTGGGAAAAACCTAGTGCACTGAGTGAACGCTGCTCTTCAAATCTAGCGAAATCGTCTTAGGGCACCAGCGGCTGCTCGTTCAGTGTGCCATAAGCGCGACTTCCGAAGGGTTAAAGTAGTAAATAATAAACATTAGATACCATTATTATCATCGAAATAATGCACCTGAGCAAGGTCTAAATTTCTTTCTTTGACTCCATTCAATTGTCTCTTCTCGTTTCGGCGCCAAATTATTACTATCACATCATTTCATATGCAGACACAACGATTTAGAACCCTCTACATTTGTGGTGACGTCATGTTAAGGTTCACTAAAATATCAAATGACAAGTTATAGGCAATGTTAACGGACATCAAGTGAACAATATCAACTGCAAATTTTGTTGATTAATAATTATAATAATTACAAAACTCATTTAAAAATTGCTAATTTTGAGCAATTTTTTCGAGAGTTGTCCTCAGGGATGCCAACGGTACCGATAAACTACATTTTTTTCGGTATATTTACATTTTTACAAGCCGTACAGCCCGCTACAGCGACGCATCACTACAGCTCTTGCCAGAACGATAGCCAAACCGAGTACATTTTCCCGTACAGCAGTAGAATACATTTTTGTTTTACTGCTGTACTCCGACTGCTCGGTGAGAGTGTGGCGTAGTAAAGTTTGTTCTCTCGCTTTGTACATTTTTCTCTGCATAGTCAAAGGGAGAGGCCCGCACACGAAAGCGTTGATGCCGGCCGTGGCGTAAATGAGCCGCATTCATTGTCGTAATTTTTGAATAAAAATATTAAAAAGATTGAAAATATTAAAAAATGTAAAATAAAGAAAGAGAAGCTGTACCTCTCGCGTCTGGTGGCTGTACTGGGGACAGTAGTTTTTTGTCATGTTACTGCTTTGCACACAGGCAGCCGTACAGCGCTGGGCGTCCTGCACTAGCGAATGACAGCAGCATCGAGAGAGAAATGAGAATGTAGGCAGAAAAATTACAGCCGCAGAAAAGGTAGGCATTTTGCATCCTTGGTTGTCCTACTGGAGCTGTAGAGCTAGGTTCTCGGAAGGGCTCCCAGAATCACATACTACAATTTGCAGACGAGACAGGCAATGTCGCCCACTAAAACACTGCATTAAGCCAATTGTAGCGGGCCGTGATTCTGAATGTGATATTCATTGTACGGTTCAGGTATGTGCGGGCGTAGGGACTCGCGATCGCGTGTATCATCGCGAAGAGCTCGAGCATTTGTAGTTAACGTGTTCGATCGCGTGTGCGTTTGTATGTCTCGTGTGCTAACGTGTATGTAACTTCGCGTGTATAAATTCTATTTTATAACCGTGTGCCTTTCGCATATTCGCATGTGTTCTTGGATAATCGCGCGCGGACCGTGAGTCTAATACTTTATTTTTTGTTGCTAAGGGGCCGTACACTAATTACGTAAGGATTTTTTAGAGCTTTTCAACCTCCCCCTCCCCCCAGATAAGAGTTCGTAAGATTCTGGTGAACTCCCCCTCCCCCTACATAAGAATAAGATAAGATCATGATTATCGTAATTAAAAAATCGAATTGTTAAAACATCAAATAATAAGATAGCAAAAGCGATATGTATAGAATCATTACAAGAAAACTCATGATAAAATTTAACTGTAATCATCTGCAGAATTTTAATTGCATACCAATCTTGACCAGTAGAAGGAATCACTCTTGTCAGATTTTCAGTAACTCCAATTTGGTCCACATGATCTGCTTTGCTATATTCCACATTTTTTGTTGGAGACGCACCACTGCGACCAGTATTTAGATCTATGTGCTATACTCCACTTCCTTTGCATCTATTTTCTTGTGATGTA
The DNA here is from genome assembly GCF_030247195.1 of Topomyia yanbarensis. Classification (NCBI taxonomy): domain Eukaryota; kingdom Metazoa; phylum Arthropoda; class Insecta; order Diptera; family Culicidae; genus Topomyia; species Topomyia yanbarensis. The sequence goes on from NC_080671.1 coordinate 25,278,949, forward strand.
GAATTTAGAAGAGTTTATAACCTCTTCTGGCATGAATTTATTCTGAGTTCCAGCTGTGACGCTTATCGTACGCATAGCTCCGAGTTAACCATCTTCGAATTTTCTTGAATATCTTTGAAAATCGCATGTTAGAACATTTTCCAGATACCTTGCGGGTTTTAATCGAACGTTTGAAAAGGACAAAGTCGGTCTAACGACACGAAGGGTATCAACACTTCATAACTTGTAAGGCATATTGTGACTCCAGTTCCCAAACAGAGCAATGTACAACCAAGAGCCAAAAAATTACTCATATTTCTTGATATACAAGGATTATATGGTACAAATGAAAATAGTTCCTTTTTCTTATTAAAAAGAATATATTCCTTATGGATTTAATTTTTTAAACTTGTTTTATGATATTACGTAAGAAAGGCCAAACCCCCCCCCCCCCCCCTCTCCCTCAGATAAGAATTTGTAAGATATTTTGAAACTCCCGCTCCCCCCATATGCCCTTACGTAATTAGTGTATGGCCCCTAAGATGCTAAAAGAGTGTGAGATCTTCCATATCACTAAAGTGCCCGGTGATGTCGCCATGGATCGTATTGTCTGGTGGATATGTGCTTTATTTTTTGATTGGTCCTACTGAATGTATGGACCTAAGTTATTAGGACAGAGAGTAATGGTTTCCGGACGTGACCGATTCATGAGCGCGCGAAAACGGACGTTTGTAGGTTCGTGTTTGAGACAGCGTTTGAAACTTCGTGAGTGCTAAAACGTTCTCCTTACTACCGGGGTGTTATGAAGTTTGCGCGATCTTGGATGGTCACACGGGCCTTCATTCTGATAGTTTTTGGTGTACAATTCACATTCTGACAGGGAGTAAGTTACCCCATATCACTAGAGTCCTCAGTCATGTCGCCATGTAACGTGGTGTCCAGTGGATATGAGAGCTTTCTTTTTTTAATTGATCAAATTGAAGGCGTGGACCTAGTCTGTTGATATCAAGGATAGAAACATCCGGAAGTGACCGATTCATGATCGTGCGAGTGCGGGAGTTTTTAGGTTCACGCTTTAGACTGCGTTTGCAAATTTATAGGAGCTGAGACATACACTTTATTACCGGGATGTTATCATGTTTACGAGATCGCGGGTGTAGGTGCCGGGGATGGTCGCGAAGGGCTCAAGCATTTGTATATTAACGTGCTTGTCACGTGATTTCGCGTGCATAATTTTGATTTTATAATGATGTAGCGTGTATTCTTGTTTGATCGCGCGCGGACCATGAATATGAAGCTTAATTTTTAGTGTATGGTACAGATGGTAGTCCGTTTCCCTATGGAGAAACTTGAGTTCCAGGTCATGTCTCCATGGAACGTGGTGAATATGAGCGTTACTTTTTTGATTGGTTCAACTGAAAGCATTAGTCCAGACTGATAAAACTTTCGGACGTGACCGTTTCATGATCGCGCGCGTGGTGGATTAATGTTTGAGACCACATTTGGAAGTTTAAAGATGCCACGTTTACTTAACTACCGGGGAGTCTTCATGTAGGCGAAATCGCGGGCGCAAGTGTACGTGGATTATTGCAATTGCATGGTCGCGCCTGTGGCCAGATTTGTGTTATCGCGAAGGACACGAGCGTCCGTATCTATATGAGTATAGATTGCGTATAGTAGAGATATACTAATAAAAGGAATCATAACATGCCGAACAAAGAAAAAAAGATGCAAAGAGCTTGATTAGAAGGGTATAACTTGAACAATACTATTCTGGTATACATAAATAATGCAAAAGCAAACTAATAGATGTACAAAAGAAACAGACTAATGAAGAGTAGAATAGAAAAACACATACAACATGGAATCAAACTCATCTAAATGCAGCAAATATTATTATATTAACGACAATTGCTTGCTGTTAGGCTTTCATCATGCTATGCTGGCCGGGAATGAATGACTCACGTAGGTCGGTAAATTCATTGTACCCTAATTTATCCAACCCGAATTTTCCGAATGAATAGAACTAAATGCTCAGATTGATCACCAGAAGTATTAGCCACTATTCTATCATATACGTCAGTTCTGCATCCATTCCCTGACCCAACTGTCATAAATACTACATAGATAGACATACGACTAGCACATAACAGTTGTACACTAGTACGAAAAACTACGATTATCACAAAGCTACAACTAATAGGTTTCTACTTATTCTACTTTATTTAATTAATTTAATTAGTATATGCACGATGACGAAGTCGACCGATAAATGGACACACAATGACTCCCTCCGTGAGCCCCGTCCACGAATACCACCAATAGAACAATATTAAACATGGCACACAGCAAAAGTCAGTCTACGTCGATCCGCCAGTAGGCCACGACACAGCGCATAGACCAGTGGTTTAGCGTTGGTATGCGCAGCCCAACAAACATTTCGTGGTTTTATAAACGTTTTAACAGCTGCTTTATTCAGCTCTAGCTGAACATTGGAAGTATACGTGTAATCATATATCGTTTATTCCACCCTTAAACATCCGGGATTTGGAGAATTTATTCAGCTTGTCTGATTAAGACACATGAAAGAACAATTCTTCAGCACGTATACAGCCTGAAGAAAACAACAGTTCAGCTTTATCAATAAACCTTTTTGTTACCGCTATTCAGCTGAGAGAATTATCATAGGAAAATTGTTAAAAAAGACATTTATTTCAAGTTACACACGCCATCAATCTCTTTGGAAGCCATATTCTTTTATTAGTGTTACGCTACAGTTAGAGAAAAATTGTATTACCTTGTTGGATATCATATAACGTACCTGGATCCGAACCAGCGACCTGTTGAATACTAAGCACTTACCTTACTGTTTGCACCAATCTTGCATACATCGAATGCTTAAGATTTCACCGATGTACCGACAAGTCTAGGCTGCTGAATAAAGTCTGTACAAAGGCTACAGTAGCCTTCTATAGATTTGAGTGAACCTAGTTGGCTTGGGTTCGAATCCCAACCTTCGATAATTTTTTTATTTCAATTTTTTTAATTAATAATTTTTAGAACATTCGTGAATTTTAAATTAGATAATTTATTTCAAAAATGATGATTATAGTCGTTTTTGTTTCCAAGGTGAGGATTTATGGTTGTCACAAAACATTTAGATAAGTAAAAATGGGTGTTATATGAAAGTGGTGGTAACTGAATGATGGATTGAAGTCATTTATAATTCTAAGGTGGCAATCTCCTCAATTTATTTACCACTCCCTGCCAAATGATTTTCTTTGCATTGTGATTTTTTTTGGTAAGCGGAAGTCGCTGTTCGAACTCAATAGTTTATTTATTTATATCAATTGAGTTCGCCAGCGTGAATAATCATTTCATTGTACCTTTGTTTGCAAGTCGATGGATAGAAAACAATCGTGGTAACAATGCTGGTGTCAAAAATTTATAGCAACGTTGGAACAAAAAGTTTATCTTGTGTTCAATATGAGAATGTTCATGTTTCACAAGTAAACAGATCGTTTCGAATTAAAAGGTAAATTTACATAAACGAGGGCGCGTGTGATTTGGTAAGCTTGCACATTGAAAAACTGTAAATTGTGTATTTCCCGTGGTGAAAACTCAGTAGATATAAAAAACTAAATAAACTTTCTTTCTTTATTTATTCATTTATTGATCCATTGCTCCTTAACTGTAATGTATGCAAAACATCTCATTTGGAATCTACCGAAATAATAAAAAATCCCTCACTTAATACTAAAAAAATATTGTGTGTGTATTGGGACTCGAACCCAGGTCGGTTGCCATTCCTCATGATTTGCTAATCGCGCCAATTTTTATAGTAGTTACAATTACCTTTGTTAAACACATAATTCAGCTAAAAGTCAAAGGTGGTATAACGGCAAATGTAAAGGTAGAAACAACTCTTTGAAGACATGTAGTGCAGCTTAATGATTAAAGGTAATACCATTGGTAACATCATCGTTTATTCAACTCACAATTCAGTCTAATTAAGATGGTTGAATAAAAGCTTTAATATTGTCGCTATTACATTTATTAGCAGTATAGTTCAGCCTAGTTTTAACTGGCGAATACTGGATTTTAAATAGGCTGAATAAACTGTTAATGTTTAAATAGTTCAATGTTATGATCGGGGCTGTTTCCCGTCTTTGAAATGGCGATAACTTTCACTATTCTGTTCAAGAAACCTGTTGGAAAAAAATACATTTTGGCCAAAAAAAAACCCATACAAACTTTAAGCTCTTTGGGGGAGGGGTTAGTGTTAACCGATTTCGCTCAAATCTGGACAGTGTCATTTTTTTCATGATTTAGAACGACGCTAAGGATGTACATTAGTGACTTCAAAAATAGTACTTTTAGTTTCACCCTAGTGCCCATGAGCAAAGACAGTACTGGGTCAACTGAAGTCATAGTAACTTATTTTATGGCGCATTCAATTATTTTACTCCCTTCCGAAGCAAAATTCTACGGGCCTGCATACATGCTTTGTTATTTTGTGCACATGTTTCCGACTGACAATTCCAATAACAATTACTAGCACTACTATACTTACTCTCCTGTTTTTACGAAATGTTTAGTCATTGGTCACGACATAAATAAACTTACATTATAACGCATAATAATAACGATTTTTATTCAGGCTATAAACAAATAAATGTAAGGCAATTTTTTGCATTTGGAAAAAGTTTTGGGTGTAAAAAGTTTAATATTTCCATAAACTAACTTCACACCCATAATTTAGTTATTATGTGTTCACTTCCAAAGATGAGTCATTTTCTTCCGTTGATGCACGAACACGCAATCCCTCAAAGCCGCATCTTGCAATAAATCTCACCCTATGTCGATCTGATCCAGGCGAACTGAAAATCAGCAATAGCAATAGTGTGGAATCAAACCTATCATCGGTGATGCCCTTTGCGGAAAAACCAGCCCATAATGACGGAAAAGGGCGCCAGAAATAGGCGCAACGGGCAGCCCTCAGGGTAACAATTACGTACACCGATAAACGTAATGAATTGCCCTCTATGACGAGCTGCCACCGACGACTAACAACAACAGCAGCGTAGTCTCTCAGAAGCTTTCGAATGGCGTCAGTCAAAATACCTACCCTGCGAATGGAAATGGAAATCAGTCACGAATAGTTTGATAACTGCCGCTGACACTCACTCGGCGGAGCAAGTTTTCATCATCCCCTAATGGATGTCGCACGGTGCACCGAACAAGCGGTTGGTGAGAAAAGAAACAATTTGTTTGAATTATGGATTCATCACAGATTCTTAACGCTGCCGATAAACTTTTTTTCTAATTTTATTCAATAAAAACTCATAGCATGGCGCACCGTCTAGAAGCTTGCGACTGCAACCGCTTTCGGAATGCCTCAGCTGTGCACCCGCGAAACGCGGCAAATGCAGCATTCCTGCAGTTGCATGAGTGACTTCAACGTGCGCACAGTGACGAATGCTTGCTTCGTGTCAATCATGGCGGCGACCGAGCTTGTACAAATCGAGGATGGAACTGTTCAGGAGAAACTACTGACACGAATGGCGTTGGAGTTTACTAACATTAGCTTCAAGGGAGAGCTGAAGGGTAAGTTTTCATGCGTTGAAAATTTCGTCACTAAACTTGATCTTTAATCGTAGGTGATAAGCGTAAGATCATTCTGGACAACGTTTCCGGTCGCTTTTCACCGGGACGGTTGACGGCGATATTGGGGCCTTCCGGGGCGGGAAAATCTTCCCTGCTTAACATCTTATCTGGATTCAAGTAGGTTGCATGTCTATTATTATTCGTATTTCAAACTAATGGGGTTTTCAATCTAGAAAACATGGCGTTATCGGTTCCGTCATGGTAAACGGTGAGACACTTAGCGACGAAGCCTTCCGAAACAAGTGCGTCTACATTCCACAGGACTTCGATTTGCTGGAACTTCTGACGGTGATGGAGATTCTGGATTACGCGGCCGAATTGAAAATGACCAACTCCAGTTCTCGGATGGTACGTAAGAAGAAGGTAAACGACATCCTCGACGTGCTGGGTCTAAGGCGCAGCATGGCAACACTGGTGAAAAACTTGTCCGGAGGAGAGAAAAAACGACTATCGATTGGAATGGAATTAATCACTAATCCGCCAATCATTCTGCTAGACGAGCCAACCAGTGGATTGGATAGTGTTTCCGCACTTCAATTAGTTAGCTATATCAAGTCGCTTGCCGAGGAAGGACGTACGATTGTTAGTGTGATTCATCAACCGGCATCCAGTTTATTTAAACACTTTGATGACTTATTTTTGCTGTCCGCTGGCAAGTGTATCTACAGTGGTCCGATTGACGGGATGGTTAGTAGCTTTGCTGAAGCAGGATTCCATTGTCCCAAGTACTATAATCGGGCTGATTTCGGTAAGGTTAGTATTTTTTGGCCAATGAACCGTTTTCATCAAAAATTTTATTTTTCAGCCCTGGAAGTTGCCTCAATGCTGAACAGCCCTGGACTCGAACTGCTTGCTCTGAAATACAACAATTCCGATGCGTACGTAAGAACATCCATGGACGGTGAATTTAGCGGGAGAAACAATATTGGAACACCTTACCGAAACACTTGTCTAGCGGTAAAATCTCGACGAAAATATGCCGTTCCGCAGTGGAAGCAATTCGAAATTCTCCTGAGTCGATCGCTGCGCTCCACCATAAGAGATTTTGTAGGTGCAAATGAATACATTTTTCTTTTCACTGTTCCAAAACATAGTTCTATTTCCAGTTCTTCGCCCAACTTCGAGTGATCGCTCATGTAATCGTAGGTTTCCTGTTGGGCATCGTCTTCTACAATGCCGGAAAGGACGCTTCCTCCGTTATGACAAACACTGCCGGTATCTTTTTCTTCCACATCTTCATATTTTACGGTAACTCCATGCCCTGCACAATAACGTGTAAGTATTTTATTCTAACAACTCATAGCCTGCTATACTATGTTTGTACTCAATCCCCCTGCAGTCCCCCAGGAAACCAAAGTATTCGTTCGCGAACACCTCAACAACTGGTACTCACTGGAAGCCTACTATCTATCGAAGATTTTCGCCGATCTGCCCCTACAGTTCATCTGTCCAACCCTGTTCGTGCTGATTTCCTACTACCTAACCGGGCAACCGTTGGAACCGTTCCGCTTCGCAATGTTCTGGACCATGTGCCTGCTGTTAGGAATTTTCGCTCAAACGGTAGGCCTACTATCTGGAGCGGCCTTCGACATCCAGATGGCGACGTTCTTCGTGCCGTGCCTGAGCATTCCGGCGCTACTGTTTTCCGGGTTCTTCGTTAAGTCTTACGAAATGTTGGAGTTTCTACGGCCTCTGTCGTACGTGTCGTTTTTTCGCTACAGCATGCAGGGATCGATGCAGGCTATTTACGGCTACAACCGGACGGATTTCCCGTGCTCTCAGATCATGTGCTACTACAATCGACCGGGAAAATATCTCAAGTTTATGGATACACCGGAGGAGGGAATTGAGCTGAACATGGCTGCGCTAGTGGGTTTCATTGTACTGTTTCAGGTTTTATTGTACATTTCGTTGCGACGGCGGTTGAAAATATTTCAGTGACTGCACTTGCTGATGAATAAAGTCTGTGCTAATAAACAACTGGCGTATTGTGCTGTGGCTAGATGACTGCCGTGATGCAAATAAGAACGATTACTTGATAACAATTAATTAGAGTTTTATTAGCATGTGCTCAACGGGCTGTTAACCTGCTATCTATCCCACGGTAAATTAAGCCAGCGTGAAATATTTCAACAATGCCCGAATAATTACTGCTGTTACAGCTAATTCTCTTAACAAGTATGGATTAAGGTAAACATAGTACGTTTCAAAATTGAAGAAATTAAACCTCTTCATGGAGTGACTCCATGCATTCTTCTAGTGACAACACCACCATAGCCTGGTTGCAATTCGAGTATACCGTCTTCCTCAGCTCTGTGGAAAGTGTACCATTCCTCCTGCGAAAATTGCACAACGACCGCAGATATTGTTCTTAGACCCAAATTTATACGATCTTCTACCGTCCCAAAGGCATTCCTCCTCGCAAACATCGCAATCACAGCTCTTATTGAAATTTAGAAGACATTCGAAAATTTTTCAAAAATGAATCTTATGAAGAAAAATAATTGGCGACTTTGTGTCGACGATTTTAAAAGTAGTGGTAAGAAGAATTTTTTTACGCTGTTGACAGACAATAGAGACATAGTGGGCTTTAGTGTGTTCCCTTACATCTGCGACGTCGATTTCACCGATCGAAAAGTGTGACGTCGTCATTTATAATATATAATCTTATATCAATAGCAGCTCGAGAAATAAACAATAACGTGCTCTTCTCATGTAATTATTGTGGATCGTGCAACAAACATTTTCAGCACTTATAAATGCTGTTTTACTATTATATCAAAGCATTCCAGTTCTATTTATACCGTTATTCATTATTCTGTCGCACTACATATGAAAAATTTACTAAATAATCCACTTTTTGCTAAATTTATATCTGCTCCATCGGAGGCAAAATGCCCTCTTCTTTGAATTTGCTGGTTTTTTTTAAACGAAAACTGAAAAATCGTTACATGTTTGCGTTTCGGCTTCGCCTCATCAGAAACCGACATTAACTTTTTGTCGGAATAGATTAGCGCCGGCTTGATGCAAATCCCTAAAAACTAAAACAAACTGTGTTTCAATCGAACGATTGATCAAACGTGATGTCCCGTCCGAGCAGAAGTTCTGTTTATGCCGATGAGACACAGTGAAGCCGAAACTTGTCTTGGCCAGGCATGAGAAAATTCACTCATTCGTTTGATTCCATCTGATAGCCATTCATCCTTGGTTCAGCCGCACACAATCAGCATAGTGAGCATGGAGCAACGAACCATGAGAGAAAGCGATGAATCCTCTCTCCACCACCATGTATGTGTAATCCGAACGGTCAGCGAACGCACTATGTGAGTGAGTGGTTAAAAATACTACAGCTAACTCTCTCTATGTCGATATTATCTATGTCGATATTTTTCTCTATCTCGATTATTTCGTAGGTCCTTTCAGATCGCACGTATAAAAACTCCTCTATGTCGATATTTTCTCTATCTCGATATCTCCCTATCTCGATATACCTAGCTTTATATTTGCCTGCATTATTCTCTTTCTATGTGTTTTTTTTTCTCTCAGGACATCACAAAGCATATACATAACGAAATGAAAATTGGCGATCAGGGTACTAAGTCCTATATCAATATTCTGCATGTACGGGCCGTAAAGACATGATTTGGGGTAAAGTGGATATTCAATATGTTTTCCTATGAGACTTTGTAAAACGAGTTCATCTTAATCTGCATATATCGAGGTTTTCTAGAAATTATGCATTTTTAGGTTCAAAATTTTAACTATAAGGTTCTATAAAAATATTTAAAATGCAGCCATCTGTAGCACGGAAATCATTCTTCGTGAGCAAAACATTTTCAATTAGGGGAACATGGAGAGACTTGACCAAGCGCAGAATTCTTTTATTGGCTATGACGTATTCTATTAGGTTCTCAAAAAAATTCAAAAATAGTTTCGGTCTGTCAAGGTACCGTAAAACGGGGCATCTTTGATCACCGGGGTAAATTTGATCAAATGAGACTTTTTTCTGTAGCGTACGATAAGATTAATCCCTCTAACAAAATCATCGAAAGAAAATACAAACCTTATTCATAACATGTTGAGCATCTATCGGCTACGATTATTTCGTCATTTAATGTACTATTTATGAACACAAATTCAAATTGAAAATGATGCAACTCTCGTGCATCGTTTCAATCTGTTTAAACAATTCCTCGTATATTAATGAAATCAATCAACTTCAGCTGAACTGATCACTTTTCTAGAAACCGTGAATATTTTTGTCTAATAATTCATTTTAAAAATCCGAGATTTTAGTTGTTAACTATTTAATTTTGACTATTTTCCCGAAAAAGTTAGTTAAAAGTCGGCTGTATCCTTCTAGGGAATTTTGTTTTCTTACGATACGACACAATATCGGGCCATTAAATTGCCTACCGGTATGCAATTCACACGACATTTCGTGCGTTATCTTCCATTTCGATACACATATTTTGCTGATCAAAGTTACCCCGAAACCAACGAATGGAAATTTACAACAAAGTAATTTTATTTTTATAGTGAAACGAAATAAAATACCCAACAATTTGAATGTTTTCAATGTATGGGTACCAGTACTTGTTTTAAAAATGCAAACAGTTACATCTACTTGAATTGAATATAGTTATTCGAAAATCTGTTGAAAAAATTATCAATGTTCCCCCATTTTACGGTAATTTTTAAAGTTTGAAATGAAAAATTCTTTCCTTATAGAAAAGATTCCGTATTTAATAAATTTGCGTTAAATGATGTAATTTTGTATCAAACTTTGTATGGACATATCTACTCGCCTAATAATGGGGAGACATGATCAAGTGGCATCAAGCCGAAGAAAGATAAAATTTTACTGATATTTACTATGCTATCGTACCTACTGTTAGTGTTAATCACGTCACAAAAAAATCCCACATCAAACATCAGTCTATACCATTTTGTACTAGCAAACAAAGTTAGTAGTAATATGGCTGATTTTGTGACATGTTAATATGCAATGTAAGCAGTACAGTTAATCCTTAAAAGGAAATGCATTAAACACAGTCGAAATTTATGAAATGCAACCCTTGTATATTTTTTACTGCTACCTGATGGCCTCGACAATATGGAAAAAAGGATTACAGTATTATTTATGTCACTATTTTTAGTTCGGATTTTTCAAAATTCTCTTTGTCAAGTCTCCCCAGGCCTTGGTCATTTCTCCCGAAAACGATCTCAAACTTTTATAACTTTTGAAAAAGTAAATAAAAATTCCGCAAAAATTATGAACGCGAATAATACTTTTTTATATTATATCTCAATGACTTTGGAAGGATTGAAAACTCTTTTAGAGATTTATGCAGCTGAAAACCTGGTCAAGTCTCCCCATGTTCCCCTATATGTGGAGCAGAATTATATACTGCAGATAAGGGATTCCTTCTCAAACAGCAAACTTGATGTTTTGCAGTGCAAGTAGGGTCCGTCGCGGTTGCGGTATTTACCGCACCCGCACCGCAAAAACTGCGGTGCGGGGAGACACTTTTTCTCGCGGATGCGGTGCGGGAAATAAGCTTTTACCGCGTGGTATTACAGCAAACGCGCTTAAAAAAATAATTGATAAAGTCTGCAGTCTGCATTAAAAAGTGAACTTTGACTTTTACCATTTAAGAACGACGCAAATTATTACCTTACAATAGGGAAACATAATAAACATTAAATTGCACTAATTTCCATGGACTTGACAATGATTTGAAAAGAAATCCGAATATAATCTGTATTCGACCTCTCGTTACTTGATTTTTTACAATTTGTTTATTCTAATATGATAAAACCGATTTAATCCACCTAGCAGTGAGATGAGACATTTCTTACACATATCACTGTTGGATCATTCATTAGTTTGCAGAACTCATGCGAAGTAGTAAATCAAAATTATAAAATACACGAAACAAATTATATTAGCTTAATTAATGAAAATTTAGACTATATTTAGAAATAAGTATAAGATTAATAGAATGAATTGACTCAAACTAACAAATTGAATGAAATAAATAAATGGAATGACTGAACCTGAAATGAATAAAATTAAAGATATGAACAAAATGAATTAAATGAATCAAATGAATCATATGAATCAAACGAATCAAATGAATCAAATGAATCAAATGAATCAAATGAATCAAATGAATCAAATGAATTAAATGAATCAAATGAATCAAATAAATCACATGAATCACATGAATCAAATGAATCAAATGAATCAAATGAATCAAATGAATCAAATGAATCAAATGAATCAAATGAATCAAATGAATCAAATGAATCAAATGAATCAAATTAATCAAACATTCAACATCTACGAATCTTCTGTCGTTCACAACATATGTTACAGATGCTATGTCGGACGGCCTTCAAACTGACGTTATCTACACGGACCTTTCAGCTGCTTTTGACAAGATAAATCACGCTATTGCAATGGCAAAATTGGATAGACTTGGCTTTGGTACTGATATTCTCCGTTGGATGCAATCGTATCTCAGTGATCGTCGTCTAGCAGTCAAGATAGGTGATTGTGTATCCGAAGAGTTCTTTGCTTCATCTGGTATTCCGCAAGGCAGCCATCTCGGTCCATTGATTTTTCTTCTGTATTTCAACGACGTTAACTCTTGTTTAGAAGGACCACGGTTGTCTTTCGCCGACGACCTCAAGTTATACCATAGAATACGGAATACTGATGATGCATCTTTCCTTCAACGCCAACTGGAAACCTTTGCGGAATGGTGCGAGATCAACCGAATGACCCTAAACCCCAAGAAATGTACGGTCATTACGTTCTCGAGGAAAAAAACGCCAATTCGATTCAATTACTGTCTAGCCGAATCCACAATTGACAGAGCGAATTGCTTCAAAAATCTCGGAGTTTTTCTCGATGAACAACTGACGTTTAAACAGCATATCAGCTATATTGTCGCAAAGGCATCACGCTGTTTGGGGTTCATAATGAGAATATCTAAGCACTTTTCAGATATTTACTGCTTGAAATCTCTCTACTGCTCACTCGTTCGATCAACTCTGGAATATTGTTCAGTTGTGTGGAACCCTCATTATCTCAACGGTGTCCATCGAATTGAGACAGTACAGCGCAGATTTGTTCGGTTTGCCCTTCGTCGATTGCCTTGGAGCAACCCTCACCAGCTGCCAAGTTATGAAAGCCGGAGTTTGCTTATTGGACTCGATACATTGCAAGTGCGACGGGATCTATTCCGTGCTATGACGATTTCGGATATTTTGCAAGATCGAATTGACTGCCCCGAGCTTCTCAGTGCGATAAATATGAACGTTCGCCCTCGCGCCCTTCGCAATAATTTACTCCTCCGATTACCTCTTCGCCGGACTAACTATGGAGTAAACGGTTCCATCATTGGTTTGCAGCGGACCTTCAACAGAGTGTCATCCGAGTTCGATCTTCACATTCCACGTAGCAGATTACAATTTGACTTTTTAAATAGATTAAGAAATTATCATTAGGACCACACTGTGTCTGTTGATATTAATTGATTATAAATAAGTAAAACAAAAATAAAGAAAATGAATCAAATGAATCAAATTAATCAAATAAATCAAATAAATCAAATGAATCAAATGAATCAAATTTATCAAATTAATCAAATGAATCAAATCAATCAAATGAATCAAATCAATCAAATAAATCAAATGAATCAAATGAATCACATGAATCACATGAATCAAATTAATTAAATGAATCAAATGAATTAAATGACTCAAATTGATTTAATTCATCCAGTGAATACAATGAATCAAATTATGAAATGGATCAAATGAATAAAAAGAATGGATGAACAAAATGAATAAAGTAAAAAATAAATGAAATGCATAAATAAAACAAACGAATCAAATAAACAAAATGAGCTGAAGTGATAAAATGAATAAAAAGAAGAAAATGAGCAGAATTAAATGCATTGATTAAAATGAAAAATTGAACAATAGTAAAAGGTTATAAATTAATATAAAGAAATAAATTGAATCAAATAAATTATTTGGATGAAATGATTAAAACTGAAAAAGTAGTCAAATTATTAAAATGGAGAAACTGAACAAAATGAATAAACTGGAAAAAATTAATAAAATGCATACAATGAAAACAATGAATGATATAAGTAAAATGCACAAAAAGAATAAACTGATCAGAGTGAATCCAAAGAATGAAACGAATAAAATAAGTAAAATGAACGCAGATGAACAAAACGAATAAATGCGGAATGAATTAATTAATTAAAATTAAATGGTCATATATTTGAAGACAAAAACATTTTTGAATAAAGAAAAAGAATAAACCGGATTGTACGAATTTGAAAACCATTGCATCAGAAAGTTATGAAATGTTTTTGAAAATCCCATCTTCTGAGAAAAGGCTAATAAATATGCAATGGACTTTCTAGGGCTTCCATCTTTTTTTGGTTTTATTCTTTTTGTTTTCATGCTTCTTTACTTGACGAATTCGAAGTTTACTTTTTGGTCACATATTCCCGAAAAAAGATTTATGTGCAGAACATAATTTACTGGTCCAGTGTTTTAACGCGCAATTGAATATAGTAAAGTGAGACAAGGTCACATGTGCTTTCAAGCTCCTTGAACAGAGAACGACAGAGGAAGAATGCGATTCGTGAATGAGACAGGTAGATATTTCAAAGTTTTTATTTGAAGTAAATAGTGTGAAATGTCTAGGCTATGTCGATTGCATAAAAGCCGTGTTTGTATTGTTTCGTTCGGAATTCTCGTGCAGGAAATATGGATAAATGAGTCCTATACAGACCAATATTGTGAAAAAGAAATGGTTCAAACTACTCAGTATATCCAAATATGGACGACGATAAGTTAGAAGACATATTGTAGTTGCATCCCCCATCGAGAGTGGGTACTTTGGGAGACTTCTTTTCCTGGATCTAATTTGTGGATATTTTTGGTCTTTGATCCGTTATTTTTCATGAAAGTTCGTACCAATACAACGAATGTGCAGCTGATACAACTCATGGTTCATTCGTCTGCGCAACGTTCCGTCTTCCATCTGCACGCCACCATAGATGGTACGCAACACCTTTCGTTCGAAAACTCCAAGGGCGCGTTGGTCCTCCACGAGCATAGTCCAGGTCTCGTGGCCGTGGAGGACCACCGATCTAATCAGCGTCTTGAAGATAATCAACTTCGTGCGCCGGCGAATTTTGTTCGACCGGAGTGTCCTCTAGAGTCCAAAGTAGGCACGATTTCCCACTAAGATCCGTCTCTGAATTTCTCTGCTGTTATGATTGTCGTCGGTTGCCAGTGAACCCAAATACATGAATTCGTCGACCATCTCGATTTCGTCACCGTCAATCCGAACTCGGGTGGGAGGTTCACATTGTCGTCTCTAGAACCTCTTCCTCTCATGTATTTTGTCTTCGAAACGTTGATGGCAATTCCAATCCTGCTGGCTTCAGCTTTCAGTCTTTGAGCATATGTTTCATTCAAAATTCAATAGAGATACGAATAGTTTAAATATTTCACGTGGAATGTCTCTTTTGAAAATTTTCATCTTCAAACTTTCATATTACCCAGTTAAGCCAAATATTTTTCTGATATAGCCATGAATTTCCTTAATTATAGTGTAGATACAGGCTTTGAATACAATTGAATTAAAGTTGAGTTGATGTAGCAGCAGATAAAAAATAGTTTTGTTTTCTCAAACCTTCGCAATTACAATTAATAAATATTTCAGATTGGCAGAAGATCTTATCACACAACTTAGAAATGGATACAGAAATAGCGAGATAGATGCGATAGAAGAGAGACAGAGGAGAGAAAGAGTTAGAGAGAGAGAGAGAGAGAGAGAGATGGGGGGGGGGCGTGTGAGGAATGGCAAATGATGGTTAATGCAGTGACATTATTTTTATAGGTATATTATTATGATATATTGATTCTTACATTCTTATCATAAATAATGTAAGTAGTAATTTTTGCGCCATAACCACTATAACCTAAATCTTGCAAAAGAGCTAAATTTTAGCTAGATTTTTGGGCTTCAAACATACAGTTGCTTTCGGTGACGCCACAAGTATAATTATATAAGAAATCTTTTATCTCACTACTAGGTGAATTACTTGTTGATCTGTGTATTGATATAACATGGAACATTTACCTCATGATTGAACGCAATGCCTAATCCAAGGAATAAATACTAGAACTCACTGTTTCTTTATCAACACATTATTTTGTCTTTGAAGTGAACTTATATATTGATTTTTGAGAAATAAAGGTAATTCACAAAATCCCATTTTTAATTAGTGGAAATTGGCAAGCGAGGTCTAAAAATACAAAATGTCTAATATCTCCGCCGCTCGTGCATGGATTTAGACAATCTATAGCTTGTTAGAAAGGTATTTTTACAAGCTTTCTATTTATGTGCAGTTTGTGGGACAATATTGTACTGTTCGAAAGTTATTTGGAAAAAACCTGCTGCGTTTTGACGAAATCGCCCATATCTCAGAAAGTAAACAACAAATCGAAAATCAAAAATAATAGTGTCAAATGGCAACGTTAGGCCTTTCATTTGAAACTGATTTCATTAAGATCGGTTCAGCCATTGCTGAGATAATTATATGACATTTTGTACATACATACATACACACATACACACACACATACAGACATTGTCTCAATTTGTCGAGCTGAGTCGATTGGTATATGAGACTCGGCCCTCCGGGCCTCGGAAAAAGTTTTCAAAGTTTGAGCGAATCCTATACATTTCTTTTGTAAGAAATGTAAAACATTCTATTATTAAGAAATAAAATCTATAAGCTGTCTCCAATATAATTTGCATTAATTATTTTTACGACATATTTTGAACAGTTTGAAAAATTTACAAACGAACCTTTTCAAATACATAAAATGCACAATTCAATCATTGAAAAACAATTGATTTGTACTGTCAAATGAAATTTAAAAATGCATCATTTCTCCCGATTCCTCTTGGCAATCGTGAAATTATGAATTGTTTACGATGACATTTTCTCAATTGTGATTAATTTGGAGAACTTAAAGATGAACTTAAAAAAGTCTTAAGACTTAAAAACATCCCAAAGAATGAAATTATCGTCATCAAAACAAACGAATTTGGAGGAATCAGCAGTAAGGGAGACAAATGTTTGAAGAGCGTCCAAAATAAGCAGGGGTCCAAATTAGGCTGATAACCTTATCATTCGTTCTTCAATATCGTATTTCTATCTCTTTTGGTTTCTGTGTAAATTCGCAATGAATTTTCCTGCAATTCGTTTTTAAAACTCCTTCTACATAACTTTTTCTCGCATACGTCCATTGTTCGTCCAACTGGGAATATTTTCTACCAAATTAACAACTAATATTTTTCAGTTAGGAGTATTTTGTAACTTTTTGAAATTAAAGCTTTCGAAGTAAGTATAGGGTATTTGGATTTTATAGTGTTTCTCAAAGCCTCTTTTCATATTGCGACAAGTGTCAAAGTTAGCCCAGATACCAAATTTTGCACAGGAAATTTTTTGACCCCTACCAACTTCAATTGAAGTTTTTGCCATTGGCATTATGGAAAAATATTAGGAAAAATACATAAAAAGGTAGAACTTTCGAACTAGCTATTAGAAAATTACAACTCATACAATTTTAAGCGAGCAATCTTAGAGTTTAAATAAGAATACATCCATTTCTTGAACAATACAAAGTAAGTATTTTGACGTATTTTGTTAAAATCCCCTATTTGAAAAAACATTTCTGCTGTATGCTGTAAATCATACATCTTTTGCAGTTTTCAAATATCCTTCAACAACTCTGTACCGGTTGAGATGGGATGGATACCTGTTATGTTATGTGTAGAACGGTTTCTGATAATTAAATCAAAAGTTTTCCTATTAATTGCTGCGGAAGAACGTTTTTGTACACGTAGAATAATATATCATATTTAAACCAAAAATATGTGTTATTGAATTCAATCAATTATTGTTTATCACTTTAACCAACAAAATTATTAATTTCACAATATTTTTGCCTTTCTCATATAAAGAAAGGCTATGCAATCACTGTAAAAATCGACTTTTTAACCGAGGCCCGGAGGGCCGAGTGTCATACACCATTCGATTCAGTTCGTCGAGATCGGCAAATGTATGTGTGTGTATGTATGTGTGTGTGTGTATGTGTGTGTGTGTATGTGTGTGTGTGTGTCATTTAAACTCACACAATTTTCTCAGAGATGGCTGAACCGATTTTCGCAAACTTAGTTTCATCTGAAAGGTATAACGCTCCCATAAGCTGCTATTGAATTTTTAGTTGATCCGACTTCCGGTTCCGGAGTTACGGGTTGAAGAGTGCGGTCACACAGCAAATTCCCATATAAACTGGTACCACCATGATGTTCAAATGATGTAAAACATATTAAAATTGATGTAACATTACTCTAGTTTGCGGGTCTGGATCACTAATGATCAATCAAAGCAGCTTTGACCACATTGGCCACCTATGACGGTTCATGACGCCCCCGGGGAACCCGCCAAGTTCCTAAGCTAATATCACACCCATTCCCCAACGAATTCTCTACCGATTTTTACAAACTTGATTTCAAATGAAAGATACAGTAATGCCATTGACTGCTGCTGAATTTCATTCTGTTCTGACTCTTGCTTCCGGAGTTACAGGGGTGTTAGTAAGGATACACTGGAATTTCCCATATAAATCGGTACAATCGTAATACCTCAGAGGCTAAAAACTATTGAAATGGTCACCAAATTACTTCTAATCGCAGATCTAGATCACCGATTGCCAATCAAACATTCTTTGAATATATTGTCCACTATCGACGATTCCGGAAGTCCGGAATTCCGAGCATATTCCACAATTAAAGTCACATCGGTTCTTCGGTGATGACTGAACCGATTTTCTCAAACCAAGTCTCAAATGGAAGGCAAAATATGCAGTTGAGTATTACGTCGCCGCCCCTCCTACCCCCGCCTTGCCCTTACACCTCCCTCCTTCATCACTCCCCTCCCCTTGGACCACCCTCACGCCCGCATTTCCTTCATCCACCCCGTATACCGAAATAAGATGAAGGATTTCTGACGCATCCTCCACTCTCATTCTACTAACCCCCCATTCCCTCCACTTTCAAACCCATTCCACCAACATTTCAAAATATAATTACATGAAGATAACATTGAACTCATGCTGATTAAGGTAATTAAATACTATTCTTTTGCCTTTCTCATATAGAAAGGTTATGCAATTGCTCCAAAAACCGACTTCCTAACCGAAGCCCGGAGGGCCGAGTCTCATATAACATTCGACTCAGTTCGCCGAGATCGCAAAATATCTGTGTGTATGTATGTGTGTTTGTATGTATGTATGTATGTATGTATGTATGTATGTATGTATGTATGTATGTATGTATGTATGTATGTATGTGTGTGTATGTGCGGATTTGTTAACAAAATGTCCACATCGGTTTCTCGGAGATGGTTGAACCGATTTTTAGAAACTAAGATTCAAATGAAAGGTATACTATTCTCATAGGTTGCTATTGAATTTCATTTTCAACCGACATCTTGTTCCGGATTACGAGTTGAAGAGTATGGTTACAAAACAAAATTTGTTGATTTGTCCACATCGGTTTCTCGGAATTTTCTGAACCGATTTTGACAAACTTGATTTTAAATGGAAGGTCCATCAGCTGCTGTTGAATTTTGTGTGGATCCGAGTTCTGGTTCCTGAATTACAGGGTGATACGTACGATCACGCAGCAAATCTCGATTCTAACGAATTCTGCGATGAATGTAAAAAGGTAAAATTTTTGCCTTTCTCAATAGAAAGGTATTGCAATTGCTCTGAAAACCGACTTTTTAACGGAGGCCCGGAGGGCCGAGTGGCATATACCATTCGATTCAGTTCGTCGAGCTCGGCAAATGTCTGAGCGTGTGTATGTATGTGTGTATGTATGTATGTGTGTGTATGTGTGTCTGTGTGTGTGTATGTGACCAAAAATGTCACTCATTTTTCTCAGAGCTGGCTGAACCGATTTTGACAAACTTAGTCTCAAATGAAAGATACAACGTTCCCATAGGCTGCTATTGAATTTCTGATGGATCCGACTTCCGGTTCCGGAATTACAGGGTGGTGAGCACGATCACGCAGAAAATGTCGATTTTAATAAATTCTGCAATGAATGTATAAAGGTGAAAATTTTTCCAAAATATGACCACAACTGCTTCGATTTGTAGTATTAGGTCACTAACATCCATTGAAAGTCTTTTTGGCCCCATTGGCCACCATCATCGGTTCTGGAAGCCCCGGCGGAAGTATCCAAATTCAGAATAACAGTCACATCGGTTTCCCGGAGATGGCTAGACCGATTCAACCAAACTTAGTCTCAAATGAAAGGTGTTGCGCCTTCGTAAATGGGTATTTAATTTCATCCCGATCTGACTTCCGGTTCCGGAGTTACAGGTTGTGGCGTGCGATCACATAGCAAATTGCGATTCAAACCGATACTCCTATGAAAGCAAAAAAGGTAAAAATTTCGCTAAAATGTCTCTCAAACAACTTAAATTTGCTGTTCTAGGTCATCGACGGTCAACCAAACTTTCGTTGACTACATTGACCACCATAGACGGTTCCGGAAGTGCCCGGGAAAAGCGGCCATCTTTCAAAATTGACGTACTCACATCAGTTTCCCGGAAATGGTTGGGCCGATTTTCACAAACACTGTCCCAAATGATAGCTATAGTATCCCCATAGATGTCTATAAAATTTCGTACGGATCGCTTGGATGCGTCCGGAAATATAGACTAATCCATCCGGTCACATATGAAATTCCCATATAAGCCGGAACTAAATTTTTTTTCAAAGGGGGGACCCCATGAAATTTCAGAAATCAAATTCGTTTTTGATGCCAAACATCTTTAAAATGCATGAAACGTCGAGATTTTATGTTATCTCGAAAATTTTTTTTTTATGAAAATCGACTTTTTGGGACTGCCGATTTCGCACCTTTTTGCCTTTCTCAATAGAAAGGTATTGCAATTGCTCTGAAAACCGACTTTTTAACGGAGGCCCGGAGGGCCGAGTGACATATACCATTCGATTCAGTTCGTCGAGTTCGGCAAATGTCTGTGTGTGTGTATGTATGTATGTATGTGTGTATGTGCGTCTGTGTGTGTGTACGCGAACACAATCTCACTCACTTTTCTCAGAGATGGATAAACCGATTTTTACAAACTTAGTCCCAAATGAAAGGTGCAACGTTCCCATAGGCTGCTATTGAATTTCTAATGGATCCGACTTCCGGTTCCGGAATTACAGGGTGATGAGTACGATCACGCAGAAAACGTCGATTTTAAGAAATTCTGCAATGAATGTATAATGGTGAAAATTTTTCCAAAATGTGACCACAACTGCTTCGATTTGTAGTACTAGGTCATTAACAGCCATTCAAAGTCTCTTTGGTCACATTGGCCACCATCATCGGTTCCGGAAGCCCCGGCGGAAGTATCCAAATTCAGAGTAACAGTCACATCGGTTTTTCGGAGATGGCTAGACCGATTCGACTAAACTTAGTCTCAAATGAAAGGTATTGCGTCCCCGTAAATGGCTATTAAATTTTATCCCCAACCGACCTCCGGTTCCGGAGTTACGGGTTGTGGCGTGCGATCACATAGCAAATTGTGATTCAAACCGATACCCCGATGGAAGCAAAAAAGGTAAAAATTTCGCTAAAATGTCTCTCAAATAACTTAACTTTGCAGTTCTAGGTCACCGACGGCCAAACAAACTTTCGTTGACTACATTGACCACCATAGACGGTTCCGGAAGTGCCCGGGAAAAGCGGCCATCTTTCATAACTAGCAAACTCATATCAGTTTCTCGGAAATGGTTGGGCCGATTTTCACAAACTTAGTCCCAAATGATAGCTATATTATCCCCACAGATGTCTGTAACATTTCGCACGGACCGCTTGTATGGTTCCGGAAATATAGACTGAACGATCCGGTCACACATGAAATTCCCATATAAGCCGGAACTCAAAATTTTTTTCAAAGGGGGGACCCCATGCAATTTCAGAAATCGAATTCGTATTTTTGATGCCAAACATCTTTAAAATGCATGAAACGTCGAGATTTTATGTTATCACGAATTTTTTTTTTTTGGAAATCGACTTTTTGGGACTTTGCCGATTTTGCACCTTTTTGCCTTTCTCAATAGAAAGGTATTGCAATTGCTCTGAAAACCGACTTTTTAACGGAGGCCCGGAGGGCCGAGTGACATATACCATTCGATTCAGTTCGTCGAGTTCGGCAAATGTCTGTGTGTGTATGTATGTGTGTGTGTATGTATGTGTGTGTGTATGTGCGTCTGTGTGTGTGTACGCGAACACAATCTCACTCACTTTTCTCAGAGATGGATAAACCGATTTTTACAAACTTAGTCCCAAATGAAAGGTGCAACGTTCCCATAGGCTGCTATTGAATTTCTAATGGATCCGACTTTCGGTTCCGGAATTACAGGGTGATGAGTACGATCACGCAGAAAACGTCGATTTTAAGAAATTCTGCAATGAATGTATAATGGTGAAAAATTTTCCAAAATGTGACCACAACTGCTTCGATTTGTAGTACTAGGTCATTAACAGCCATTCAAAGTCTCTTTGGTCACATTGGCCACCATCATCGGTTCCGGAAGCCCCGGCGGAAGTATCCAAATTCAGAGTAACAGTCACATCGGTTTTTCGGAGATGGCTAGACCGATTCGACTAAACTTAGTCTCAAATGAAAGGTATTGCGTCCCCGTAAATGGCTATTAAATTTTATCCCCAACCGACCTCCGGTTCCGGAGTTACGGGTTGTGGCGTGCGATCACATAGCAAATTGTGATTCAAACCGATACCCCGATGGAAGCAAAAAAGGTAAAAATTTCGCTAAAATGTCTCTCAAATAACTTAACTTTGCAGTTCTAGGTCACCGACGGCCAAACAAACTTTCGTTGACTACATTGACCACCATAGACGGTTCCGGAAGTGCCCGGGAAAAGCGGCCATCTTTCATAACTAGCAAACTCATATCAGTTTCTCGGAAATGGTTGGGCCGATTTTCACAAACTTAGTCCCAAATGATAGCTCTATTATCCCCACAGATGTCTGTAAAATTTCGCACGGATCGCTTGTATGGTTCCGGAAATATAGACTGAACGGTCCGGTCACACATGAAATTCCCATATAAGCCGTAACTCAAATTTTTTTTCAAAGGGGGGACCCCATGAAATTTCAAAAATCGAATTCGTATTTTTGATGCCAAACATCTTTAAAATGCATGAAACGTCGAGATTTTATGTTATCTCGAAAAAATTTTTTTTATAAAAATCGACTTTTTGGGACTTTGCCGATTTCGCACCTTTTTGCCTTTCTCAATAGAAAGGTATTGCAATTGCTCTGAAAACCGACTTTTTAACGGAGGCCCGGAGGGCCGAGTGACATATACCGTTCGATTCAGTTCGTCGAGTTCGGCAAATGTCTGTGTGTGTATGTATGTGTGTATGTATGTATGTGTGTGTGTATGTGTGTGTGTATGTGACCAAAAATGTCACTCATTTTTCTCAGAGATGGCTGAACCGATTTTGACAAACTTAGTCTCAAATGAAAGGTGCAACATTCCCATAGGCTGCTATTGAATTTCTAATGGATCCGACTGCCGGTTCCGGAATTACAGGGTGATAAGTACGAACACGCAGAAAATGTCGATTTTAATAAATTCTGCAATGAATGTATAAAGGTGAAAAATTTTCCAAAATATGACCACAACTGCTTCGATTTGTAGTATTAGGTCACTAACATCCATTCAAAGTCTATTTGGCCACATTGGCCACCATCCTCGGTTCCGGAAGCCCCGGCGGAAGTATCTAAATTCAGAATAACAGTCACATCGGTTTCTCGGAGATGGCTAGACCGATTCGACTAAACTTGGCCTCAAATGAAAGGTATTGCGTCCCCGTAAATGGCTATTTAATTTCATCCCGATCTGACTTCCGGTTCCGGAGTTACAGGTTGTGGCGTGCGATCACTTAGCAAATTGTGATTCAAACCGATACTCCGATGAAAGCAAAAAAGGTAAAAATTTCGCTAAAATGTCTCTCAAACAACTTAAATTTGTTGTTCTAGGTCACCGACGGCCAACCAAACTTTCGTTGACTACATTGACCACCATAGACGGTTCCGGAAGTGCCCGGGAAAAGCGGCCATCTTTCAAAATTTACGAACTCACATCAGTTTCCCTGAAATGGTTGGGCCGATTTTCACAAACTTAGGTCCAAATGATAGCTATAATATCCCCACAGATGTCTATAAAATTTCGTACGGATCGCTTATATGGGTCCGGAAATATAGACTAAATCGTCCGGTCACATATGAAATTCCCATATAAGCCAGAACTCAAATTTTTTTTTCAAAGGGGGGACCCCATGAAATTTCAGAAATCGAATTCGTATTTTTGATGCCAAACATCTTTAAAATGCATGAAACGTCGAGATTTTATGTTATCTCGAAAAATTTTTTTTTTGTAAAAATCGACTTTTTGGGACTTTGCCGATTTCGCACCTTTTTTCAGTTCAATATTACCGTGGCTGTTTTTTTTTCAAAATTTTAGAACTCGAACTCTTTTAATGAATATAAACAACGCACACATTCTCGTGATTCATGATTGAGAAAGGCACAATTGCACCGCTAGGTGGATTAAAATAGGTTTTTCAGTTCAATATTACCGTGGCTGTTTTTTCTTTTTCAAAATTTTAGAACTCGAATAATGATTTATTTTCTTGTATATTGTTGTCATGTGATGTATAATAATAAAATGTAATATATGCATATAAAAGCTTTTAATGAATATAAACAACGCACACATTCTCGTGATTCATGATTGAGAAAGGCACAATTGCACCGCTAGGTGGATTAAAATAGGTTTTTCAATTTAATATTAATGTAGCTGTTTTTTCTTTTACAAACTTTTAAAACTCGAATAGTGATTTTTTCTTGTATATTTGTCATGTCATGTATAATAATAAAATGTAATATATTCATTTGAAAGCTTTTAATGAATATAAACAACGCAAACATTCACGTGTTCATGATTGAGAAAGGCACAATTGCATCGCTAGGTGGATTAAAATAGGTTTTTTATTAGAAAAACAATGTATTTTTGCTTTCAATAAAAACGTTTTTAATTTTAATAATTTTCTTTTATTTTCAATAAAAAAAATTATAAGAAAGCAAAACAATAAACTTTTTTATTGAAACAATAAATAAATTTTATTGAATTCAATAAATAAATTTATTGTCTCACCACCAATAATTTTATTTATTGAATTTAATCCATATTTTTATTGAACCTACAAATCTTTTTGCTGCGTGTATGTATAATGATGAAATACAGCTACATTTCATATGACTTCAGTGCTATGCTAAAATTTACCTTGCTTCGAACGTATTTATCTCAAGATGTACGGCATTTTATTAATAAAACTTGCAAAGCTGATATTTTTTAATAAACGTTACATTCTGAAGAGTCTGTCAAAGTTAATGTTCGTGTAAATAGGAAATATTTTTTTATTATATGTAGTTATACAAATAAATTAATAATTTTGCAACACACTTTTCAAAAATACAAAATTTTACCGCATTTACCGCATTACCGCGCGGTGCGGTACGGTAAATGCAGTGCGGTTGCGGTAAGCGGTGCGGTTTTATAATTTTTTTGCGCTTGCGGTGCGGACTATCCATTTACCGCCCACATCCGCACCGCGACGAACCCTAAGTGCAAGTGCACTTTACCTCATCGTCTACTACCCTACTCCCCCCAATACTAGCATCTATCTTCATTTCCCGGTATGCATTATGATGTCCTGAAGGAAAAGTTGTCTCAAAGAAAATCATTGTGTTCTATATGTCGATCTCGCCCTATGTCGATGGTCCCTTCAATATCGACATAGAGAGAGTTGCTGAGAGGTCGGCTACCAATTCAATGTGCACCGCCTTTGTTACGAGGCACACAAATATTGCGACGAAGCTTTTGGTAGGAGATGATTTGCGACCGGCATGGCGGTGAAAAAAGGGTCCACACAGATCGACACCAGTGGTCAGAAACGGGAAGGTTGGCATTACTCGTTCAGGAGGCAGTTCTCCCATAAGCTGCTCTAAGATAGTAGACTTACAACGAATGCATTTAATGCAACTGAATTTCTTCAGCAAAACATTCATTCTGCGAAATTTTCAACCAAAACGTTTACAGCTTCGTTGATCTCACTAGTTGATAGAAAACCGACCTTACGGTCTGACCGATGTGCCGGGTTGCAGTTGTGGGCAGAGCCGTCTTAAAACCACTCGGGGCCCCTGGGCACAACTGAGTTGAGGGGCCCCTATAATTGAACAGGCATATACTGCTGTAGAGTAGGATGATCAAAAAATGATCCCCAGCATCAGGGAGTCATCTATGCCACCTTGAGATATATTTTATATTTTTCAAATTTAAGCCAAATCATTCAACCATGTGAAAGTATTAAAAATACTCTAGGTATCAAAATATATCGAGGAAAAAATTTTAGATTTCCATCACTATAGGTGGCCTTGTAAATGTCCAGGTACCGTCGAAAAACAGAAGATGATTTTGATGGATCTTAAAAAGATATAGCATTTCTGACCAATCTTACCGAAAGTGACAAAGAGCATAACACACTATATGCGGCTATGGGAGTTCGAACTCAGGTGAGCTGCGTACAGTGTAATGGACTTACCAGCTGCGCTATTCCCACCTCATGTGATATAATCTGATCTTCATTGTTGTAATCGATATTTTGTCGAATTTAAGTGCGCGATTCGAGGTTCATTCTTTTTAGATATTCGTATTTTTCGCTGCAGGATTCTTTGAAATAGTGTATTCGGAGAAACGAAGATAGGAAACAAATACGTATTTTCATATTCAACGAATTAGTATCTTAAAGACGGCGCCGGTAGTTAAGTGGCAAGTCTAGGGTTTTGATGGTAGAGTCGCTTCTCTGATGTCGGTGATAAGCACTCAGTGCAGAAGGAGGCAGAAAGAAAAAAAATAATAACAATGTTTAGCCTCTTCAACATTCGAAATTACTCGAACCTATTAATATGAACAACACAATTCATTTCAACAATTCACTACCACAACTATTAGCAGTTCATTCATAATCAGCCACAAACAGAAATGCAACCATCTACCAACGAAGCTCATTAAATACGAAAAGCAAATGCTATATCACTTTGACTGCAAAATTATACAAAATGTAAACCCAAACATAATTGAATAAAAATTTAAGTCACAAAAAATTCATTTCAATATCAGTAATGTAAAACACTTGAAATAGAAAACACATCGAATGCACGTGACCGTGAGGCACAAATTCTCGACTACTGATTCCTGATTCTGACGGCTTAAAATATTTTTGATAAGGCGGGGTGTCGTACAAAAATAACATAATTGATTCTGTACCAGACTACGACGGCACAGTGGAAAATGCCTAATCTGGCCGCGAAAGTATCGTGAAATCTCAAGAAGTCCAGGAGGAGAATTAAACTGGAATCCTAGTTTTGAGATAGCTGTAAAAAAAATTAAACAGACTATTGTAATCCACTGTTGTATATAGCATTGAATGTCTAGTTTTAAAATAGCTGTAAAAAAAATCCTCTTTTATAAAAAAATATTTCAACGTTGTAACCTCCTAGTTTTAAGATATCCAAAATGTAAAAACAAACGAGTTTGGCACCGCCAAGCTAACGCATTTGTGCCTATCAAATAAACGAACTGAAAAAAAATAAAAAGTCCAGGAGTCATTTTTAGAGGTTTTCATGAAGATTTGTCCATTTACAATCCCTGATGTGATGAAAAAATTCAAAATTTTCCACATGCTTGGCAAACAAGGACTGTGTACCAAATTTCGACATCTTCTTCCACTTTCTGTACAGCTTCCTTGTGCAAATTTTGTCACCTTGTTGCCGCTCCTGGTGCCTTTCGAACTTTATATACCGTGACTTTGATCACTCGAAACTTTTCTCGTAGATTGCTTATTTGGCCAGAATAGTCTACCGAATCCTTAAAATTTGAAATGAGTTTTGCTCTAAAACTTATTAAATACTGATTTGTTATATTTTTGGAGTATATTGTTCCGTTTTTGGGTACAAAAACCTCAAAAAACCGAAATTTTACTTTACCTTATTTTACGAAGCTTCGTATAGTGTCTATTTTTTATAAAACAAATAAAGCTTAGATTTTAACAAGAGTAATAAATTCTAAGTGAGTTTTAATTTTTCTTTAGAGTGGGATGCGCCAAATTTATTTTTAAAAGTCGCTTATTTTGAAAACAATTTTTTGTAAAACTAATTGGAAATAATTTCAGATTATCTCCAGCTATAATTTGCAATATTTTTGTATATTCAATACTTCATAGCGTAAAAATGGACGAAACTCTTTGTACATTGATAAACTACTGAAATAAAACAAGTGGAGCAGTTGAAAATGTTTTCAGATTCTTTTATTCTAGTTGGGCTCAAATTATACGAATTTTGGTCACTCGAATTCTACAGTAGATTGGAATACTTTGTACAATACCAATTAACATCTATTTTTAATATTTAATAATTGAATATCTTTTCAGAATTAGTCTAAACAAACATTTGAATGAAAAATATTGACATCAAGAAATCAATGTGGGTGAACATGCAGGTTATCAAAGTCACCCCGGAATACGAAAGCGGACTTGAAATTGAAATCCTTTTTCGACAAATAATTATCAACGAACAATTTGAGGTAAAACCATCAAATCTTCTTCACCATACATCAGTACATTGTTAAAAAATGTTAAACTTGAAAAAATGTGTAGCGTCGAAAAATACGTAATGATCACTTCGAAAAGTGATCAATGTCACCCCGGTTTACGGTACGTATTGTAGAAAACATTTCATTGGAGCAAGTAAAGGCGCTATAATCTAGGTTCATTAGCCAGGGCAGGACTAAATACCTCTGTCCCATCCCAGGAGCTTGGGACCAAAGGAGTGACATTATCACAAATCACTCCCAACGATTTACGAAATCCCCATTAAATTGAAACGGTCGGTACGGTTGTCCACGTTTCTTCCTTATTCAAGGTTCAAAGTTATTCGTTGATTGAATTCTTCATTAAATGAATAATTTGATTGCCGTATACTTTTAAATCATCTTCATTCTGTACGCTGCACAGTTGACCTTGCCGTTTTAATGATTGTGTCACATGCCATATGTGCCAAAAACATTAATACTGACAACAAAAATTGTACGTGAAAGTCTGCAATTTTCCAAGATTCCTACATGTATCGGCTGTGTATTTGTAGACTAGACTAAACTAGCATTGTAGAAAATAATTCATTGTTTTGGCTCAAAATAATTTGAAACTTGAATCAAAATGCTGGATTGATGTTTGAATTGGTCCAATACCATCCTGATAATCTGGTACATCGTTCCCTATCGCTACCATCGCTCCGGTTGATTGTCTGATGCTCTCTAAAAATCACATGGGATAAGGTGCAATGTGTGAATCCGAGCAACTGATCCATTGTTACCCCGCACGCTAAAGAGTTATAAACAATTAAGTGCTACTATTTTTGGAACTATGATTCTATATTCATCCTAAGTTGGGGGCCTCTAAAAGCCCGGGGCCCCTGGCTCTGGCCCAGTGTGCAGCAGAGAGCATTATAAGATGATCGTGCACTGAAAATGAAACAAGGTGCTTTCACTTGAGCGGACATAACTACCAATTTTTCCTCCAAATATTCAGTAGGGAAGTCTTCGTGGGTTGACCGAACTAGTGGTGGCCGAAACCGTTTCAGCCATGGGGGCCTTCCCACCATGCAGTAGTCTCCATCAGCTGGGCAGGTAGCATCCGACGGTAGGTTATGTCGGCGGAGTTTTCGATCCCTGGCACGTGGCTTATTGCATCCTTCGTTAGATGTTGGATTTCAGAAACCCGGTTAGCGACGAAAGTTTTCCACCGGGACGGGTTCGCTGATAATCAATATAGTGCAATCGTGGAATCGGTCAAAAAAAAAGGATTTCAATTGTAGCTTTAAGCTTTGCTGAACCTTCTGGTAGAGGTGGCTGAGTAACAACGCTGACGAGAGCTCTAAGCGAGGCAAGCAGATCTTTTTCTGCTTTTTACTGTCGCCGAGAGGGGCGACTTTTGACTTCGAAGTGAGGAGTACGGAGTCGGAGAGAGCTATCCGCTTTGTAATGGTAGTCGCCTCTGTTGTGTATTTGCTTTTTTTTATACGTTGCTTTTTGGTTCAGTGCATTCTGCACATATGAATATGTAAAAAATAAACTATTAGTTCTTCGCCATGTTTGATATAGTCAACGTTAGAGGCGGAAGCAATTTCTCGATTTTTTGCGCATAATAAATGTTTCGGTCGGAAATTGAATCGCGTCGTTTCGATTGAATAAGAAACTCCCACATACACGACAAATTTGGTGTCAGAAGTGGGATCGTCTGATTTCCCTCGCGCGGTTGGAAATCGATGTTTGGTTGTTACAAAACGCGTCTAGCAGAAAAAACAAAATGACGTACGACAATGCCGAACTGCTAGAATCGCTATCAGCGATTATCGCGGAGGGACTTAAGTCATCCATTGGAAGTGCCATTCAACAAGTTAATGCCGGACTCCAAAATGCGACCGGAGGCGCTGCTCAACCGTCGCCCAAAATCCTCGTTTTTTCCATGTCTGAGTACCGTCCATCCGAAGGATCATCCGTTGCCGATTATTTCAGTCGGTTTAAGTGGGCATTGCAGCTGAGTCAGATGCCTCAGCCCCAGTATGCTAATTACGCGAGAGTTCACATGGGCGCGGAATTAAACAGTGCTTTGAGGTTTCTGATAAGTCCTCAAGATCCAGCCGCAGTGGACTTTGACGAGCTGCAGACTATACTGATCAATCACTTCGATCGGAAAAAGAACAAATACGTTGAAACCATTAAATTTAGGCAGATCGTTCAGCAGAAGGGTGAGACCGTCGCACAGTTTGTCCTTCGTTTGAGGCAAGGGGCTGCAGATAGTGAATATGAAGACTTTCTAGACCGAATGTTGATAGAACAACTTCTGCATGGCCTGGAAGCTCGCGATATGGTTGACGAGATCATAGCAAAGATGCCAGAAACCTTCAAAAGGGCCTATGAAATCGCATACACCCTTGAGACCACACGCAACACAGCACGGGAAGTTAACACGGGGACGGCATCCACGATACCTGAAGAAACCCATAAGCTCGGATACGAAAATCTTCGAACCAGAAAGAAACCAACATTCAGTCATCCGAAAAGTTCCCAGGGCGAATATCAACGAACGAACAAGCAATATACCGGTGAAACCTGCAAAGGTTGTGGTGGACAACATCTACGAAGTCAGTGCCGTTTCCGTGATGTTCGTTGTCACAATTGTAATATCAAAGGCCATATTTCGAAAGTGTGCAGATCAAGAAGGCCGCCGGTCCAGGAGTCATCGGCTGATCAAGTGGACTCAGAGGAAATACCACAACCCGTTATCGACGTAGTCCAATCGTTGAGTCAAGTACACGATATGAAATCCCCGGGAAAGAAGATGATCGATGTAAAAATCGACTGTCGTGCGCTACAAATGGAACTGGACACTGGAGCTCCCTGTGGTATAATTGCAGAATCCACACTGCGGACCATTAAACCTAAATACTCGTTACTAAGAACGGACAGACAATTTTCGAGCTACACCGGACATCGCATTAATTGCCCAGGGCGTATCCCGGTAAATGTATCCTTTGGAACCGCGACGCGCAGGTTGATTTTGTACGTCGTGTCTGGGGAATCAGATCCACTGTTTGGGCGCGATTGGATCTCTCATTTTGTTAACGAAATCAATCTGAATCGGTTGTTCTCTATAGATACGTCAACCACCTCTATTAACTCTTCGGAACAAACTCCGACTCAATCAGCACGCCTTTCGACACTACTGAGAGGATATGAAGACGTCTTCAGTCAAATCCCCGGGAAGCTGGTGGTGCCGCCAGCCAAAGTTCATTGGAAACCAGAAGTGTCTCCGGTATTCGCCAAAGCACGTGATGTACCATATGCACTGCGAGAGCGATACGCAGCCGAAATCGACAAAAAACTTGCATCAGGATTTTTCGAAAAGGTGGAATACTCCGAGTGGGCATCACCTACTCACATAGTAGTAAAGAAAAATGGCGACTTGCGGATCACCGGAAACTACAAACCAACCGTCAACCCGAGAATGATAGTCGACGAACATCCCATACCGAAGATTGAGACGATTTTCAGACGGTGCTAGCATGTTTTGCCATTTAGATGTGACCGATGCGTATACTCATCTTCCGATCGACGGACAGTTTAGTCATGCACTAACGCTGAACACGGCAACGCACGGGCTCATTCGTCCAACTCGGGCGGTATACGGAGCGGCAAACATTTCAGCTATTTGGCAGCGCCGCATGGAGTCGGTCCTTCAAGGATTGGACGATGTAGTCGTCAGTTTCTACGATGACATAATCGTGTTCGCTAAGGACTTCGACAGCCTTCTTCAAGCACTAACAGTCACCTTGGATAGATTGAGGCTAAATGGACTACGTCTAAATCGATCGAAATGCGTATTCGCAGCATCATCTCTCGAATGCCTGGGCCACAGAATTGATCGCCACGGATTACACAAATCAAATCACCCGCCAAACTCTTCCTGGGACGCAATATTCGAACTCGGCTAGATTTGGTGAGACCACTTGATGCGAATACAAGAATCACGGAGAAACAAAAAGCAAATTTTAACACGTCATTCCGATCATTCACTCCGGGAC
The DNA here is from genome assembly GCF_030247195.1 of Topomyia yanbarensis. Taxonomy (NCBI): domain Eukaryota; kingdom Metazoa; phylum Arthropoda; class Insecta; order Diptera; family Culicidae; genus Topomyia; species Topomyia yanbarensis. The sequence goes on from NC_080671.1 coordinate 25,311,524, forward strand.
AGAGAGTATATTTTCTTTCTGGTAATGTACGAATGGATAAGTGGATTCCAGGAATTATTATAGAGCAGCTGGGAGATTTACACTACAAAATTGAATACCGCGAAAAACAAGTAAAACGTCATGTCGATCAAATTCAGCTTTATCACCACAAGGAAAGGAGCAATGAGTGCTTTGATTCGCCAACTTTTCTCACACCACAACATGCAACACGCGTACCCGATGAAAAAGGTGAGTTTCCACGGCGGGTGCGTCACTATGATTCTGTGATGACGTCACAAAATCAGTCATCTGATTCGATGGCCAGCGAAGAATTTTCTGTGGCACTCGGATCTCCAGAGGCATGTTTCTCAACACCGTGCAGCAGTCCAGAAATGCAGACTAGACACACCGATGTAACTGTTCTGCGCCGCACAGTGGGACGGAATCAAAAAAAGCCGGACATTGATATTTGCGACGAAACTATTAGTTATGGCACTTTGATGTCTTCGGAAAGGTTTCTTCATTTTTTAAGTAGTTTAATATAATGTTGGAAAAATTTTATTTAAGGGGGTATATACGCAGATAAAAAAAATAACTTTGCAAGTTGTTGCCAAAATTGATAGTCATGTATGGAAAGTTTGTAGACGAAATAATTTTATGAAACTTTGTTGAAGTAGCGAAATGGCTATCTGTTAAGCGAAAAAAGTTATTGGGTGAAATTGAAGTACATGTCGGAATACCCCCTTAAAAAGTGTTCTTTCATTGTAACTTTTTCACTTGATTTTTTACAGTTTCTCGATGTTCTACAAAGTTGTTGATGCTTTCAAAACACACCTTTTTGCGAAATAGATCAACTCGCTATCTCTTCGTTTTTAGGGTATATGTCTGTTTTTTTGGTTTTTCTGGGCTAACTTTAAGGGGCTATGGTTTGTAGAGTAGCAGGTAGTAGCAGCTAAATTTATTTTTTTGATATTCAGCAAGAAATACCCTATTGATACATATATAATTCATAGCGGGATCTAATAGGACCCTTGGAATAATGCGGGGTAAAATAGACTAGCGTTTCAATAAATTATTGGTATTATGAAGCATGAAAAATAAACTATTATGCGAAATTAATAAACATTTGAAATATTATAGTTCATTCCATATATTCCGACATTCAAAGTTAATTTTTTGTTATTAACATGCTCATAAGTCATCAGTGTCCTGCCAATGATCTTCTTCGTCATTGGATGAACAAGGTAATAATATAACCGAATATTTTAAGCAACGAAATACCTTGTTCATCCAATGACGAAGAAGATCATTGGCAGGACACTGATGACTTATGAGCATGTTAATAACAAAAAATTAACTTTGAATGTCGGAATATATGGAATGAACTATAATATTTCAAATGTTTATTAATTTCGCATAATAGTTTATTTTTCATGCTTCATAATACCAATAATTTATTGAAACGCTAGTCTATTTTACCCCGCATTATTCCAAGGGTCCTATTAGATCCCGCTATGAGTTATATATGTATCAATAGGGTATTTCTTGCTGAACATCAAGAAAATAAATTTAGCTGCTACTACCTGCTACTCTGCAAACCATAGCCCCTTAAAGTTACCACAGAAAAACCAAAAAAACAGACATATACCCTAAAAACGAAGAGATAGCGAGTTGATCTATTTCGCAAAAAGGTGTGTTTTGAAAGCATCAACAACTTTCTAGAACATCGAGAAACTGTAAAAAATCAAGTAAAAAAGTTACAATGAAAAAACACATTTTAAGGGGGTATTCCGACATGTACTTCAATTTCACCCAATAACTTTTTTCGCTTAACAGATAGCCATTTCGCTACTTCAACAAAGTTTCATAAAATTATTTCGTCTACAAACTTTCCATACATGACTATCAATTTTGGCAACAACTTGCAAAGTTATTTTTTTTATCTGCGTATATACCCCCTTAAATAAAAATTTTCCAACATTATATTAAACTACTTAAAAAATGAAGAAACCTTTCCGAAGACATCAAAGTGCCATAACCAATAGTTTCGTCGCAAATATCAATGTCCGGCTTTTTTTGATTCCGTCCCACTGTGCGCCGTTCAGAAAGACAACGCCGTCCACCTCTGAAGTTTTCCCCGTAGAAGGGAAGAAATGTTGTGCATTTGCTTTTTTTTATACGCTGCTTTTTGGTTCAGTGCATTCTGCACATATGAACATGTAAAAAATAAACTATTAGTTCTTCGCCATGTTTGATATGGTCAACGTTAGAGGCGGAAGCAATTTCTCGATTTTTTGCGCATAATAAATGTTTCGGTCGGAAATTGAATCGCGTCGTTTCGATTGAATAAGAAACTCCCACATACACGACAGCCTCACTCCATTTCGGCACTTGGAAGCGGAATCTGTCGGACGCAGGCTCCCATTTAAGCCCCAGAGTTTTTACCGTTGAAGACGGATCTAGATCTAAGACAGTACGTTCATCACGGAGTTCAGCTGGGATATGCGCTAAAATATCGAGGGAATTCGTCGACCATTTGCGAAGACTAAACCCGACGGATTGGAAAAGCTGCAGGTGTTGTGTGCACAGGATTTTCCCCTCTTCGACACTATTCACACCACTGATCATATCGTCCATATAAAAGTCGTTAGCAACGACTTATGCTGCTGCAGGGTGCGATGTTCGTCCCAGACTTATGCTGCTGCAGGGTGGCGAGTTCCTGAAGACATTTGGTCGCTAGATACGGTGCAGCAGAGGTCCCATAAGTGACGGTTGTCAACTCATTCGTTCGAATCAGTTGGAACGGTTCGTTTCTCCATAGGATTCTCTGTAGAGAATGGTCCGACTGATGGACCCACATTTGCCGGTACATTTTTTCCACGTCAGAGATAATGGCGTACCGTGACATCCGAAACCGCAATGTGATTGAGATGAGGTCATCTTGCACTGCCGGTCCCACCATGAGTGCATCGTTCAACGAAATGCCGGTGTCGGTGGCACAAGAGGCATCGAACACAACACGTAATTTAGTGGTCACACTTTCTGGGCGTACTACGCAGTGATGTGGGAGATAGTACGTAGGATGCGACTTAGTTTGCAAACTTTCTGGTACTTCTTGCATATGATTCAGCAGACGGTATTCATGAATAAATGTTGAATATGCGGTTTTTAAATTTGGCTCAGCTTGAAGACGACGCTCCACCGAAAGAAAACGACGTTTGGCTATTTCGTATGAATTCTACTTGTAGTAGCAGCGAAGTGTGCTTCACAAGTAGTTTCTTCAACGGACATGATGCTTGGCGACTGACAGGATTCCAGCTCCCAAAATCTGGCTAACTGGTCTTCTAAGGCTTCTGTACTGCAGACGTGAACGATACTGGGTGCGGTTTGGTTGGATTGTAGAACTCCTACTCTGCCTGAGACTACCCATCCCAGGGCTGTATTCTGCAGTACTGGTTTTCCGGGACCCAATCGAATGAGTCCATCGAGGAGAAGTTCGTAGTAAATCTCTACTCCTATGATCATGTCAATAGAGGCTGGCTCGTGGAATTTAGGATCAGCTAAGACAACATCTGATGACCAATTCCATTCAGAGGTGTTAATGGTAGAGAGTAATTCGTGTGTAATTTCCCTCAAAACATGGAACTTTAGATCAGCACTGATGTCCGAACAGTGCGATTGGATGCGAGCGAAAACGGAATGAGTAGAAACTATGGTGGCCTTTCCGATGCCACCGATGACATGATGATTTTTGACTAAGCGTGACGTCAAACGCTGTGCAAAGCGTTCTGAGATAACATTAATTTGCGAGTAATACTCTTGTCCACAGAGATGTGCGCGAGACAGGACACGACGTCCTGTAGACTGGAAAGAACGAGCCCGTCGGGATTCCCGGATTTTCGATAGCGGTATTACCGGTACCACAACCCTAGTAGAAACTATACTTCGCTTGTTACTAGCAAAAATTACTTTTGTTACCAAGAAGTTACTTTTGTTACCAAATTTAATTGATTTTTAATTGGTTAAAAAAGTGTTACAAAGAACAAACTGATCAGATTGTTGATCACTTCTAGAATATTAGGATGTTGAAGTAGGAAAATACAAATATCTTTTTACAAAAACAGCTTCTGGTCGAATAGGAGGGGCACCCCCCCCCCCCCCCGTACCCACCCCTGGAGCCGCCAATGCCAGCAACTTCAAGAATTTTATTTCACCTGCGCAGCCCCCTAGCGTACAAGTAGCTGAGTTTGCCCCCGCCTGAAACTGAGCTGAACTGAAAATCCGCCAAGGGCCCCTAAAGACCACGCTAAGGCTCTGTTCCTAGTGCCTTGATTGAATTTCGTTCGTCAGGAAACTTGATCGGAACAGCATCCTTATTCCTGTCTATAAGTGAGTTAGAACGGTACGTGTCGTTGAGCGCAACTCTGGAAATCATGTTGCAACACTTGGAGTATCCCTCCTTCGAATCGTATTTTCCGATGACCATTTTTTCGCCAGTGTACACCATTGCTTCTAGATTGTTCCTGCGATCATCCAACGGAAGATTGAACGCTGTACCATATGAATACCGCTGTCGTCCTCGACTTATTCCGTTTCCAGTATAGATAGGATACCATCTGATTCCAGTAAGACGTCCACTGAACTTGGTTTGTTATATTTTGGATCAAAATAAGACACTTCCGATGCGCTAAATAGTTGGCACGGCACGGTTGCTGCCAACTTCACCTTAATATACGCTTAAGTGGTGAGCTTCTTCCCGTTGACACTAGTGCTTTCCACAGTACCATTCACAGGCGTGGCCCAGGGTGCTTTACACAGACGTCGGTGATAAAAGATGCTGGAGATCCGGAATCGATTAGTTTCATAAAAAAGGTTTTTTTGTGGGCTGCTTTCATCTTCACATTTTCACATACCCCGAGTCTCTTAGATAATCGGGCATTTCTAGGTTTATCCATCAGCTCTTTGCATGATATGCCAGCCAATACCATATCAACATGGGCTCGGACTACAGCCTTTTGAAACTCTATAGAGCTGTTTGTTTAGAATAACTCGTTTATTCGGATTTACTTCTTAGTCATAATTACAACTTTTGATCACAATGAAAAAAATTTCGCTATATATACTCTCTCTCTCTCTCCCATGCCGATAACTCTCAATTAGAACTTTACTACCTAGCTACTTCTGCTTGAGGAAGGAATGTAGGCTCGACATTGCTTTACTTATTAACATAATTTAACCGTTAGCAACTGGATACAACTGGCCTAATTCGGAGGGAAGGGGACAACTGTTACACCTTATTCTTCAACCGGTACCGCATCACGTAGAACGCACCGACTCGGAACACCAAAAATATCACAATCAGTGCAATCACAGCCTCGACGAAGTCCGCACTCAGCATGTCGATCTCCTTGAGAAACTTCTTTGGCAGCACGAAATGGCAATAGGTTTCCTCGCAGTCCAGCTTGGGCCGATCATAGCCGAAGATGGCCACCGTCGCACCCTGCAGGGCATACTTGAGAAAGGACACGTGGAACAACCAGTGCATCACCGGATGGGCGTCGTCCAGGTGGATGAAGAAACCGGAAAAGATCAGAAACGGACAGATGAAGAAGGGCCCGAAGATGGCACCGTTCTGAAAGAGAAAGAAAAAATTATTTTAAAGTTAATTTTAAAAATAAGAAACTTACTTTGACGTCGAAAAGGGAAGCCACCAGCAACCCAAGTCCTTGGGCAACCCACGCCACCATTAGGCAGATGATGGTGAAAAGACCCATCCGGAAGGCTTCCGGAGGTTGGCCGGTCATGTAGTACGTGATGACGATGTAGGTTACCGTGCAGAGGGCCTGAATCGGAATGTCGGCCACGGTCATTGCAATGTAGTAGGCTCGCAGCGAGTACCACCGGTTGAAATGTTCCCGGGTGATAATTGGCAATTCAAGGGGGACTGGAAAATGTTTTGTAATTTGTTAGAACAGTTTCTATGATTCATTTTCAATTAATTTTAAATTTAAGGCATGCAAAAATAGGACCATTTGAATCAATATAGTAAAGTAAGTATAATACGTCTCAACCTCATTCTAATCTTATCTTGGATGTTAGTTGATGCGTTGCAAAACAAAGCATAACCGTTGAACGTGCCACTATCTCAAACAAATAATCCATCAATCCAAACTAGCACTTACATGCCATCGTCATCGAGCTAAACGCCGTAAACATCAGAAACATAATCGAGAAAAACACATAGTTGAAGTTGTTGAAAATGTGAGACGCCTGGTTTCCGATGCCCAAGTACAGCATCCCTATCAGCGCTGCTATCGTGCAGTGGATGACGAACCGCATCGTCATTAGCGATCGATCGCGGCTCAGAATCAGAAATGTCCGCAACAGCAACAGATAGAACTGCCGGCAGAAGCTGGTAGTGTAAATTTCGTCCCGCCCACACCACTTTTCCGGATTAAACGACAATTTTTTGGCTAGTTTCTTTGGTTTCGCCAGCGGCGATTGAGTATCTTCCTTCGGTGGGTGTAGCGGGTTGTCCGCCGAAACGGGTGACTCCAGTATCGGCAACAGGAACGGAGTTAACAATTCCCGGTTCCGGTGGGCTGTACTTTTTCCATTTTCTGATTTGGCAATCAGTTGATCGTTCTGTCGTCCGTAGTCGTTGGTTGCTATCTCCAGAACTGTGAAGATAAATCAAATTAGTAATATTTTTAGCAGTATAATAAATAGGGAACACTTACGAAAATCCGACGGACTGTAGTGTTCCGGACAGATTATATCCATCTCCTTCAAGAATGGCACAATATTTCCGGTCGTACCGGTGAAGATGCACTCGCCCTCGGCCATCGTGAACAGATGATCGAACATGTTCAACAGCAGAGCCGACGGTTGGTGGATTGTGCAGATGATCGTACGACCTTCCCGGGCGAGTTGTTTCAGCAGTTCGACACATTTTTTGGACGTAGAAATATCCAACCCGCTGGTTGGTTCGTCAAAGAACATCACCGGCGGATTGTTGACGATCTCCAGTGCAATGGCCAGCCGCTTCTTTTGCCCACCCGATAGCTTCGCCGTGCGCGTTTTCTTGTGGTCCTGCAGACCGATGGCACAGAGGATTTCATTCATCTGAAATATTTGATAAAATTATATTAAAACTAGTCAATAAAGCGTTAAGAGGTTTATTCCACGTGTCGATATCACGTCGCGTAATGGAACGTCACGCCAAAAAACGTCATCCCGTCGCGTATCAGATAACGACGGTGCTTTGATAAGCCAAATAAGCACGAAATTCCAGCACGCGTGTAAGCTATCTATCATAAATTCCGGTTCAGATTCAAACTGAAGGACTTACTCTAATCTTTTTACTGGCTGGGCTCAACTCGGCACCGATTTTGAGGTTGGCCGAAAAGTGCATCGCCTCCAGCACGGTCAGGTGCGGTTGAAGGTTATGATCTTGCATGATGTAGGCCGACTGGCGTCGGAAGTGCTTCAAGTCACGCGGCTGCTTGTTGATGAATATCTCACCAGTGAAATCGCTTTCGCTGGAAGGATAAAAAAAAACTTATTAGTGGGATTTGTTCACCTGCTGTCCACAAAGGAAATTATTATTAAAAAGGAGAGGGTCCCGGCTGTTGTTTTCCAAAACTGGACTAAAATTTACAAGGTTTTTATGTGCCTTAATGAACGGCGCACTCTGCCGTTACTAGGTACTCTTGATCGCAAGCTCCCTAGTTCATTGTTGTAGCTGCAAACTGCTTGTCAGATTATTAGTTTCTGTGCTAATTGATAAGTGAATTGGTGGAAACATCTCTTCACGTCGTGATGCAGCGTCAGCGATTAAGTTTTCAAAAATTCATTATTTATCTGGGCAGTCTAGTGTACAGTGGGCAAAAAGCGACCCCCAGAGGCAGTTAATTGGCCGCTGCGGGATTCTTATCATAATTTATTTATTAAAAGTTACGGAATTTGATAAGAAATCAAACTCAAGTGGTTTAGTTCACTGCATCCATCTGTGGCCAGAGTTACGGGGGTTTGAGTTCCCGGAGTATTGCTTTTTGCCTAATACCCGGAGTACTCAATCCCCCGTAACTTTGGCCACAGATACGAGCAGTGAACTAAACCATTTGCGTTTGATTTCTAATCGAATTCCTTTTAAACTTTTAAAACATACAATATGATAGAAATCTCGCAGCGGCCAATCAACTCCCTCTGGGGGTCGCTTTTTGCCCACTATACAGTGGTCGTTGATTTTTAATATTGCCGTATGTGTCCTTCTGATTGCGAAATAGAACATTTATTGAAGCTGAAAACGAATCTTAAGTTTACATAAGTCATTTTTATACAGTAGCACCATACACAAAATTTTGTGCGGATAACATTCAATAGTTTAACCGAAGAAAGAAATTTTGCTGTGCTTCACAATCCGCAGCACAACGAACGACTACACGTTTTGTAACAGCTCTTTTACAATAAGCTCGTTACCAGCTTCATGTTGGTGGAGTCCATTAGGTTTGTAACCTTTCGAAACTACTTCCCAGGTGTTGATAACGCTGTTAACCCTAAAAAGAGCAAGCTAAAATTGTGACCGTGGAGATCCACCACAACCCGAGATGATTTCGAAGAGATTCGTGATAGAAAAGGTGGAAAATCGCGGACATACGCAATATCAGGGTCCAGTGTTTCCCGCTTGATTTGTCGAAAAACCTGATTTAATTATTCTAGTGGTGCAATTAGGCCTTTCTCATTCATTAGCATTGGGATTCCTTGATTTGCCACATCCAATATATATATATATATATATATATATATATATATATATATATATATATATATATATATATATATATATATATATATATATATATATATATATATATATATATATATATATATATATATATATATATATATATATATATATATATATATATATATATATATATATATATATATATATATATATATATATATATATATATATATATATATATATATATATATATATATATATATATATATATATATATATATATATATATATATATATATATATATATATATATATATATATATATATATATATATATATATATATATATATATATATATATATATATATATATATATATATATATATATATATATATATATATATATATATATATATATATATATATATATATATATATTATGTTGTTATTGTAGTACTACGATATGAATGTAAATAATATCGAGCGGCCCCTCGAATAACTGGTCCGCTCAGCATGGGTAAAAGCTTCTGTAATTTCTCCCGAAATGTGAATGAGAGTGAGTGGTTGGTTGGAGTTCCTTCGAATGAACTGTCAGATGAGTGGTTGAGCACCCACCGGATCCAGCCGTGGTTGGAGTCGAGTTACTTTTGGCGGGTGGTCGCGACGCAGGCGTCGCCCCGCTTTGAGATAACCCTTTCTGCGACCTTTAACCGCAGAATAAGCTATAGTGGAGGGGAAACTATTTGTCTCTGGGTTTTGAAAGCCATTCGGCAGCACCCGGGATTTGGTGGTAGAGGATCGAGGTCTGGGGATATTCAAAAGAAATTGAAGCCGTATACAAAAAAGGCTTCGGGGAAACTTGCGTAATTTCGTGAACGATTGCGTAGTTCCGGTCACGAAGATATGACTCATGCTTTAAACTGAGGACTCCAAAGATCTGATTTTTCACTTTGTTCTGGATCGTGGAAGAGGCAGGAGTGGTTTAGTTTTTTTCTCGCGCCTCGGTGTGGTTTTATAGGTAAAAGATAAAAATCGTGAGATTCTCTATATCAGTTTTGCCAGTAATTAGTTTTCCCTTCCCAGTTCTAACTCGTACAAGTTAAGTGGCTTCCCGCATATCGAAGCAGTGGTTTAGAGTCGGTATTCCCGAATTAAGGTAAGGTGCAAATGGTGGCCAGTGCAGTGCGTGCCCTAATTCCAACTTGTCGTTGGATGCGTGTTTTTCGTGCAGGTTTGAAGCTGCAGCATCCCGTCACACCGATCATCATCCGTCATAAACCGCTTCTGACCCCGCCATCTAGCTACAAAGTTCCCGGTGAACCATCCGGAAGAGCGACGACCGTCAAATTCGCGCTAGCTAGGGAGCAGCGTCGTTGCCAGCATACGTCCAGTGGCTGGGCACCGACTATCGATCAACCCACGTGGGAAACATGTAATGCAGTGACCTCCATCAGGTCAGACTCTGCCAGCAAACGACCGGGCAAATCGTTTGTGGCAACCGGATCAGCATCTCCAGCGGACTGGATTTTCGAGCGACCCACGTAAAACCATGGTAGTGTGAGTACTCATTTCCTTTTTTTGACATGCGCATGATCAATTTTGTTTAAACCAGCAAATGCCGGTTCAGTGAGCTAAGTGACAGCGTTTCCGTGACAAGCTCAAAAAGCCCGGGTTCGAAACCCGATTATCAGTTGTTTGTTCGGCGGTTATATTCTTCCCACCCCGTGAAAATCCTAGGTCAGCGATGAAATCGCTGTATTACACGCAAACACGCCGACTGTATATGCACGCACCGTAAGTTGAGCCACTCATTTGCGGATGAACACCACGTTAGGTAGTTAGATTTTTGATATGCTTTGGGAAGGGAGAGAGACAGGATAGGCAGTGACCATGTGGGTTAGCGCGCTGCGAGGAAATTAGCTAGCAAGTTGAAAGGCCTGGGTTCGAGACCCGAAATGTGAAATAAATATTTTTTGTAAGCGAATTATGAGTTGAAGTGATTAAACCGTTTTTTTTGCAGTAAACTATTTTTTGGTATTTTCTGGTATAGGTAGTTTCACGATTTTCGGTCGTTTCCGTTTTTTTAGCGAGCAGAGTTGACTCCTTTTTCCTTCGACTCCACCTTTCCTAAATCGGCCACGATTGGGGACCTTGTGTTTGAGTAGATCTTTGCCCGTGATGATAAAAAGCGTTAGAGCTAATTAATTATACCGGTCTGAGGCCTTCTTTGTATACTGTTGTTGATTTCTAGCGAATGTTTTCAGACTGGTAATCAAGGTACCTGAGTCCAGTTGGACCATTCTGGAGCCAGTACTCAGAAACAAATGGTACCCGCCCGTAGGAGGGGTCTCAATAGCTGGGCAAACCGAACAAGGCGAATGGTCTCCTTCGGGAGTGGCGCTGAAGCCATCCGCTAAATATTGATTAAGGCTCCGGCTCCAACTGTCTCGGGTTACATTATTAAACTGCTGTTCCAATAAGATCTGTTCCATGTTCCAAATCATCTAAACGAGAAAAATATGATAATAGTTCAAAACATATCCTTTTGTTTAAGACCAAACTATATTACTACCCAGGAACGTAGCGCGGTCTTCTGGTGCCATTGACAAAGGCCCAGTTTTGCGCCCTTTGGTGTTTTATTCTAACTTTAACACTTTATAAGGCGGTGGCAACTATATTGCCACCTTTTCGTTTCGTTCATAACGCAGGAACATGACGCACAGTGGGACCAATCCAAAAAAGGTGGGACAAAACCTATTTGAGGCCTTAGATGTCATTTTAGAACCAGCATTTCTTCGTAGGATACGTTCACAATATTATTCTGCAACTTTTTAAATAGAATATTTTTTTGTTGGACTAAAGTAGAGTACCCGAGTAAAATTTTTTTTTTTCATAAAATTGTTTTATAGGGTTGATGTTTTCGACAAAGTTGTAGAATATTATGTTTTGAATAACTTCTTCTAAGATACCACAGACATCAGACCTCATTTTTGAGGCAAAATTGTTGTTTTTTGTAAATATGACCAAAAAATCAGTTTTTCGATATTTCCATGCTAAAAATCCTTATTGATTAATTTAATATGTTCTACAAACTTGCAGGTAACACTAGAATACAACTTTTTGTTGAAGAAACTAATAACCTTAAATCAAAATGGCTTCTAAAACTATTTTTCATATAAATTTACTCTATTTTCATCAAAGATTTCTGTTTTTAGGTACACTTTTGTGCAGCCAAACTTTGGTTATTTCGATACTGTATTATTCGTAGAATAAAATTAATACTACATAGAAACAGGATTTAGTTGGACGCATTGTTTAGGAGACCATTCATGTAGGACGGTTTAAAACATAAAATATGTTTATATTATATTTAATTTATATACATTATTAGCTATTAATAAAATCTTATATTTTGCAAGCACTTACAAGCATGTAGAACATTTTGAGTTGATCAATTACGGTAACAATATGGAAAAGTGAAAAAATAACATAAATTTTGAAGTTAAACTGCCAAACAACAACGATTTCAACTCAAAAAATAAATAAATAAATGGTATTTTCAACAAAATTGTTCCAAATACAATATTTGACAACTTTGCTGAAGACCTCAACCATTTAAACAAAATTTGATATTTTTAGTTCGGGATTTCTACTTTAGTTTAACCAATATGGTTAGTTCTACAAATTCATAAAAGTAGAACAATATCTATTTGAGGCCTGAGGTGTCTTTGGAAAAATATTCACAATATAATTCAATCATTTCTATTTTTTTAGATGGTAGAGGACTTCAGCAAAGTTGTATAATATTCAATTTCGAAATTTTTTGTTGAAAATACCTTATACATACTGTAGATTTATTTTTTAAGCCGAAATCGTTCTTTGGCAGTTTAACTTCAAAATTTATGTTATTTTTTCACTTTTCCATTTCCATTCCACAACCGTAATTGATCGACTCAATATGTTCTACATGCTTGTTAGTGCTTGAAAAATATAAGATTTAGTTAATAGCTAATAATGCATATAAATTAAAAATAATATAAACACATTTTATGTTATAAACCGTCGTACATGAATGGTTGCGTCCAACTACATCCTGTTTCTATGTAGTATTAATTTTATTCTAAGAATAATAGAGTATCGGAATAGCCAAAGTTTGGCTGCACAAAAGTGCACCTAAAAACAGAAATCTTTGATGAAAATAGAGTAAATTTATATGAAAAATAGTTTTAGAAGGCAAAATATTAATTTTAGGGTATTAGTTTCTTCAACAAAAAGTTGTATTTTAGTGTTACCTGAAAGTTTGTAGAACAGATTAAATTAATCAATTAAGGTTTTTAGCATGGAAATATCGAAAAACTAATTTTTTGGTCATATTTACAAAAAACAACAATTTTGCCTCAAAAATGAGGTCTGATGTTTGTGGTATCTTTGAAGAAGTTATTCAAAACACAATATTCTACAACTTTGTTGAAGACATCGACCCTCTAAAACATTTTTTTGAAAAACATTTTTTTGCTCGGGTACTCTACTTTAGTCAAACCAAAAAATATTCTATTTAAAAAGTTGCAGAATAATATTGTGAACATATCCTACGAAGAAATGCTGGCTCTAAAATGACATCTAAGGCCTCAAACAGGTTTTGTCCCACAATTTTTGGATTGGTCCCACTGTGTGACGTAAGAAGTGTTCCAATCTTATGAAATCTACTTGTTGGGAGTCTGGCAACTCTTCTTATTACTTTTATTGAGATACAGTGAAAAGTGTCAGATTAGCGGAATTTTTTGAAAAAAATTTCCTTTCCAACAATTTTCAATCCGGTTTATAACATTCAAACTCTGCCCGAGCAAAGTCCAACATCAAAATTACAGCAAATATACAACATATTTTGATATCAAGCATCAAATTGAAATCTTATTTTGATATCAGTTTAAACTTTTTCAGATATGACATCATATTTTGATCTCATTTTAATGTGCTTACATTTTTAGAAAAAAATGTTTGTTTCTATTTCTTTGACAAACATCACATTGATTACTTATTTTGCTATCAATGAAATATTTCACCATCTCAATTAGTGTTCAATTTGCTTTCACTGATAGCATAAATAGTTTTCTGTTTGATGTCATAGTGCAATTTTTCTGCTTTCGATTTTGATCTTTTAACCGTTAAAACGACCAAAATGATAACAACCTGAGAAATCATTCCCCACTACATCACAACATTAATTTTAGTTCTCAATTTGATATCAGACTCTACTCGGGTGGGCCTTATAAAGGGTTAAATTTTAAGTGCTTAATTTATAAGAGCTAAAACGCTCACCTAATTACCGGTGCGTTGTAATGTTGGTCGCGGGCGTAGATGTGCGTGGATGATCGCGAAAGCATCGAGCGTTTGTTTGTTAATGTGTTTTGCTAGTGTGTATGTAATTTCGCATTCATGTTTAAATCTGATGTTTAAATTTGAGTATAGGGTTCAAATGCTAAAAGAGAATGTATTTCTCCATATCACTAGAGTTGCCGGCATTATCACCAATGTCACCATGAAACATGAGCGTCATGTTTTATTAAAATTTTTAGAATGGTCCAACTGAAGGCATGGACCTAGGCTGTCAGGACTGAGGATAGCGGCTTTCGGGCGTGACCGATTCATGGAAATGTGCGTTTGTATATACTCACTTGAAACCACGTTTGTACATTCGTGTATATTAAAACGTTCACTCAATCACAGTGGCGCTTTTATGTTTGCGATGTCGCATAAGTAGGTTTGTGTAAATTGCATGTTCGCGATTGTAATTATGCTTGCGTTATCGTACAGGGCTCGAGCGTTAATATGTTAAACGGGTTCGATCACGTAGGCGTGTGTGTCGCGTGTATGTAATTTCGCTCGTTGAAATTAGTTTGTATAACCACGAATTTGAGTGTACCATTTAGATCTAGAAAGAAGCAAGTTCCTTCATATCACTAGAGTAGCCGGTCACCGCGCTCAAAGACCTCTGGTATACATGAGTTGTTTTTTAGACAAAGACTGAAGGAATCCTAGGCTGCTAGGATTAGAGATAGAGGTTTCCGCACGAAACTGTTTCCTGATCGCATTTATAAATTCGTAAGTGCTATCATATTAACTTGTTCATTAGACTGCCCAGAAAAATGATGAATTTTTGAAAACTCAATCGGCCCACCCCTGAATCGATTCCTAGTCCCACCAGGAGTACTTGCACCAAATTTGAAGCAAATCGGACAAGTCTTACTACCGGACCAACGTGCTTGAAGTTTGTATGGAATTTTTCAACAATTTACATGGAGAAAACTCCCTAGTTCGTATTTTCGTCACTAGGTGGCACTGTATGCATCGTATTATCACAGTAAGTGAAAATTAGAAAGATAATTTAATTGTCTACAACTTTGTCGAAGACTACTAGTAAATCCGGCATTGTTAAAAGAAGTTCTTAAACTTTTAACGAAGTGATGTCTGAGTCAGTTTTGCATGGGGCCTAGCAGTGCATGGTTGTGTATCAGTACTCGAGTCCCGCGAACTATACATTTTTGTTAAATAATGGTTAGATTTAGCTGAATAGTATGTTTACAATAATTGTATTAAACAATAAGGGCTATGTTTTGCTTAGAAAATTTTAGTTCTACCTGTGACCGCATAGAGGGCGCCATCACTAACTTTTCATAGAAGAGAGATAGAGTATCAAGATGTTCGGATGAAATACTGAAAAATACTGAAAAATACCTGATAGAAATTTGGTGTCTTCTACTTTGTAGAAGACACCAAATTTCTATCTTTCTCCGTTGAAAAGTTAGTGTTGGTGCCCTCTATGCGGTAACAGGTGGAACTAATTTTTTTAACCAAGGCGTTACTCGTATTATTTAGTATAATTCTTGTAAACATACCATTGAGCTAAACCTAACGATTATTTCACAAAAATGTTTAGTTCGTGTGACTCGAGTACTGATACACAACCATGCACTGCTAGGCCCCATGCAAAACTGACTCAGACAGCACTTCTTTAAAAGTTTAATAACTTCTTTTAACAATGCCGGATTGACTAGCAGTCTTCGACATAGTTGTAGACAATGAAATTATCTTTCTTATTTTCACTTACTGTGATAATACGATGCATACAGTGCTACCTAGTGGCGAAAATGCGAGCTAGTGGGTTTTCTCCATGTAAATTGTTGAAAATTCCCATACAAACTTCAGCCACGTTGGTCCGGTAGTTAGACTTGTCCGATTTGCTTCAAATTTGGTGCAAGTACTCCTGGTGGGACTAGGAATCGACTCAGAGGTGGGCCGATAGGGGTCATTTTTTCTCCTGTCACTCTATTGTTCATCGGACCACTTTTGAGTATGCGAGATCTCTGGCGCAGGTTTGCGCGGATGGTCACGTTTGATCAGATTTGTTGTATCGAGAAGGGCACAAACATTTCTATGTTAACCTGTTTGATCGTGTGGGTGTATCAATGTCGCACTTGCTAGCGATTGTATAACTTCGCGTGTTTGATTTCATCTATATAACCGTGCAGTCGTTTGCAAATTCGCGTTTAATTTTGAATGTACGGTTGAGATGAAGGAAGAAGGCACCATGACACTAGTGTATATAAGTTCCGTATTTTAGACTGGAAGCTCACAGTCGATTACGACTGATACGATAGCGCGAGCGGGCGTTTTTATGTTAGCTCTTGATACCGCGATTATAAATTCGTAAATGATAGCACGTTGACATTATCGTCGGGCCATTTTTATGATGGTGATCGCCTTTTGCGACCGGGTTTGAATTATGGAGAAACAACCGGGCGTTTGTATGTTTTTGTGTGCATTGTTTTTATGGCGGGAGCGTTAGCATTTTAACCTGTACTAATGTGGTTCTATAACTGTGTGGTCATACGTATATTCCCTTGTGCTATCGAGTGTCACCGAGAAAGAAATTAAATACGATGACTCATACCTACTTTTTCTTTTGAGATTTGCCCGACTGGAGCTGTAGAGCTGGGTTCTCGGAAGGGCTCCCTGTCAGCATCACTCACTACAATTGCAGACGAGATGGGAAATGTCACCCACCAAAACTCGATTTCATAACCATGTGGCCATTCGCAAATGTTCTTGGATGAACGTGCGGAACGTGCATCAGGTACTTCAGTTTGCGGTTCAGATGCTAGAAAAGAGTGATTAGATTGGCCCAAGTGGAAACCTGTACCTGTAAGTGGAAGCCTGTAGGCTGGTAGGACCAAGTTAAGGACTTTTAAACGTTACTGATTCATGATCGCGCGAGCACGGGTGTTTGCGAGATCACGGGCGTAGGTATGCGTGGATGATCGCTAAGGGTATCATCGTTATATGTTACCGTGTTTAATTGCACGTGCCACATGTGCTAAGGTATATGTAACTTCAAGTCTATAAATTCGTGTGTGGCTATTTACATATTCGCGTGAATTCTTAAATATATACGCGAACTGCGATTCTGATGCTTGATTATTAGTGTACAGTTCAGATGCTAGAAAAGAATGAGTTCCACCATAGCACAAGAGATCCCGGCATGTCTGGTGTATAGGTGCGCCATTTATTTCTTTGAGCATGGTCAAACCAAAGACACGAACCTAGGTTCCTACCACCGAGAGTAGTGGCTTCCGAGCGTAACCGATAAATGGTCGCGTGGAAGCGGGAGTATATTTTCGCACTCGAGACCGCGTTTATAAATCCGTAAGTGCTAACACATTGACTTCAGGGCGTTTTATAATTTGCGAGATTGTGCGCGTAGGGATGTGTAGGTGATCGAAACTGCATGTTCGTGTGTATGACCAGGTTTGTATTATCGCGATGAACACGAGCGTTTGTACGTTTGGAATGAGAGATTGTGAGTTTATATGAGAGAATATGCAATTGATTGTGTTAGTGAGCGTTAGTATGAGTCTAATTGAGGATATAGAAAAAAAAGACAAATTACATGCCAAACAAAGATGCACAGAGATAAAGTAGGAACTTATTTTTGGTATACAGGAGTAGTGGAAAAGCAAACTAATAAAAATACAACAAAACCAAACTAATTAGGTGAATAAAGAGAACACATGTAACATACAAACAAACTTCTTCAACCCGTCTAGGAAACACATCAATATGGTAGCAAATCATATTTATTTGCTATTAACGACAATTGCATTCCACAGGAATTTTATCATAGTATGCTGACCGGGAATGGACGGATCACGTGCGCCGGTATATTAATCGAAACTTAATGCATCTGATCCGATCTTTCCGAATGCATCTCATCGAATTGAACACCGCAAAAGTGACCAACGATTCCTAAGAAAGACAAATTTGTATGCGAAACAATAAAGTACCAACTATACTATCATATATGCTAGTTCTGATTCCATTCCACCCATTCGACTATGGAGACTACTATTACTACAAAGATTAACACTAATGAGCTTCTACTTTTACATTCCTTTGATGGTTGATCGTTAGTTTGGGCAGGTGCAAAGTATGAAAAAAAACACAAAACATAAAAAGGCTCCCCATAAGCCCTCTCGGTCTCTTCGATGCACCACTATAGAGGCGTAACGTAATAACCATCTTAAAGCAATTGTCTGTCAGAGGTTCATTAAAACTGATGCACAAAATATGCTTAATGATATCTGCAATACCGTCAAAACCCATCAACCTAGGGGAGGGGAATTCGATGGCTCATCCCCATTATAATGTTAAGGGGGCATTGAAGTTTTTATCATGTTTTCTAACTCATTTAAAAGAAAACATTTTTTTCTCGAAAATGGCAAAGCAAAACACATTGAGTTTTTTATCGCAAATTATAAAACACACTTTAGTTTTTCGTACCGATTTTAGTGGCTCACTAAAATCTTTTTACCAACCCCACCAGCTACTTGAATTTATCAACGCAAAAAATAGATTAAATTTGGTACCAAGGATTGGTGCTCATATGCAGACCCATAGTGCGCGGTTGGTCGGGTTAGCCCCCGTCAAAGGTGTCAGCCTTAGGAGGGGCGCTGAAATCTTGAGTTGCTTTATAAAATAAATGGAGATAAGTCATAAAATAAGTCAGGATTGGAGCGCCATTCTCAGGTACACACAAAACAATTGTTTGAATATCGAACTGAAAAAAGAGAGTGAAAGTAAATACCAACCGCCTCTTTGGTATTTACTTAATTAAGACTCCACCAAAGGTGCGCGATGACCACGCTACGGCCCAGGCAGTCCCAATAAGATTTATTCATAATAAACGATATTATACTCAAATGTTAAGTGGATAAAAAACAAACAACGAACGTATTTGAATTGTACGATACAAAAATCTTAACTACCAAGACTCAAAATTTAAAAAAATAGCAAGAATTATTGCAAAATTTTATCACTCGTTTTCTCAGTTTCAGATAAATACGGTAGAACAGATCATGTACAGTGAAGTAAACGAGATTAATTACCATCGAGAAGACAACCCCATGCCGTACCGAGAGAATTGAAGTTTCCTCGACGACGATAGTTTTTTAGTATTTCGGCAAAAGAGAACTGGCGCTGTTTATACGCTGGGCGTGATAATAGATCATATGAACCCTCCCCACAAAATGTACACTTCTTAGAATATCTAATGCAAGAGATATTTATTTCTGCGCAACTGTCCCACCGAGCCTTATTGCTGCAAAGATCCATTGTAGCTAGTGCAATACTGCAATGCATAATAAGCATAATAAACAGCCGAACAGGCAGATGATCCTTGTCGAAGAAGACATAATTAAATAAAAAGCAGTCCCGCTAAAGGTAGCCTGATACAAGTTTGAAGAGACATACCATTTGTTCCGTCCAGTACCACTGGCATTCAAAACCTTCGCTCACTGGAGCAAACGATTCTTGAAACAGCCCACTCCGTGCTTCACTAGATACACACATGACAAGTTCGAATCGATGACTACACCGTCAATGTTAACTTTGTGAGCAGGCATGTAGACGCGGTAGTTCCTAATAGAAAGTTGCCGCCAGTAATGTCAATTTTAGACAAAATATCACAATTCTGAGTTTATCTGGGCGAACTTTCGAGATATTAGCCGCAGCTGAATAGTCACGTTTGATGCAAAAGAAGATCGGATATGGTGCGACCGAGTTCAATGTGCTTGATTTTAAATTGAAAGTCGGAGTCTTTGATGACGGATCATGTTCGACATTCATTTTAACATCAGCTGGGTATTATTAGGAGAGATTAGTCAAATTGAAAGCTGAAGAAATACGAAGGAAGATATAAATTAAAAGACAAGTCAGAGGACAGTAAAGTAATAATGTGGTCATCTATCTATGCAGGATGTCTGACTAGATATTTGAAGCAACTAGTTCGAAGAATGTCTAAAAGAACCTTTGTTCCACTCGCATGTGAAACAAGAGCATTCTAGGTAGACTGCATCGATTTTGTTGGCTATTTTCGGCAAATTTAAGACTAAGAAAGCAATGAAATTGAAAGACGGATAGATATTCTAGAGCGAACCAGTTATAAACTTAGAACGGAAAACTAGGACTAACTCAGCATGGAAAACTAGGACAGAACGTCGCAGGACTTAACGGATAGATCGGTTAAATAAACTCTATCAGAAACGGTAGAAAGTAGAATGCCAAGCATGTAGCCAGAAAAACCTCCCACAACTCCTGGTAATTCAAAGTTGTGTATTGATCAATAGTACCGGCTGAAATTCTCACATAGCTCAAGATTTTAGAAGCCTTTGGGTGTCCGGCCACCAAGAGACTTATTAGGTGCCTAACAATACGTTTTCGAAATATTATAACGACGAATAGCGAGAAAATGTACTTAATTCAAACAAGCAAAACAAAAAGCACCAAATCATTGCGAAAAAAACATTAAAAGTGGTAGGGGAACCCGAGGCTATTAACCCTAGAATGTTGCACTTGCGTTTTCCACCCTAGAACGTTGCACTGGGATACAAATGTACCCCACGCGTTTGATCGCAATTTTCGTAGGTGAAAATGGAAACAAATGAATTGTACAATACATCATTTTCTTCATTTTTAATTCTGAAAACAGCTGTTTAAGTGAAAGTACGGAATTTATTGAGTCAATGATCACAAATTGGTTTGAATAAAATAAAAAGCGAAAAAATCGTGATTTTGACTTTTTTCACAAGAACTACTATAACTTTGCGAATTTTCAACCGATTTGAAAAAAATCAAATGATTCTAAAAGTTGAAAGAATGATCTTGAAATGGTATGAAATGTAATTTCGATATTTTCGAAAAAGTGCTATTATTTTAAAGAGTAAAAGTTTAAAAATCGGATTTTGGAAAATACCAAGAAATGGGGTGGAAATTGAAATGAAAAAAATATTTCGGACCAGTTATTGGTATCACACAAGCTACGGTGACAGCAGTTATTGTGCGCAAATTATACTTGCGAGCCATCGCTTTGAAAAACTATAAAAAATAAAGAACAAAACAATAAAAATCAGCAAAAATGAGAACGATATTTTGTTTCGCTTCAAAATTAAATTAAATTAATTAAATAAATGATTAAAAACGATTATATAATACTAATTGTTGCTTACGTAGTAAAACAACTAGTATTTAAATTGGTATTGTCCCGAAACACATTTCCACTGACAGCACGAAACCTGACGAAACACTAACGGCAACCGTATACTGGGGTACAAATGTACCCCACGCCAACTTTGACACCTGCTTCCACGAAGGCTATAAGCAAACTAGCTATACCATCTTTTCCTACTCTTACCAGGAACTCTAAATTGAATTATGGTTAGGGTCCCAGGTCGGTATATGCCTAATTCTCGTTTTCACACCGCTCCAAAGAAGGCGTGGGGTCCATTTGTACCCCAGTGCAACGTTCTAGGGTTAAGACCGATAGGGTAATTCCGACCGTCTCGATTTCTCAGAAAATCGTAAGACTTCCTGACTGTCGTGCATATTCGTGGAACCGCTATTCTAAAACATTAATTTTGACAGCTGAATCTAATTCTTTGTTGTTTTAGAAAGGAGATACACCGTGTTTTATTGTTTGCCATCCTCAAAACAAAAATCACCATAATGGTAAAACCGTAACTATAAAAGTAAAAAAAATAACACATATTTTGGAAAGCTTGAGGCTCCTATTTTATGGAATGATTTTTGTTTGGTTGAAAACACTGATATTTTTAAGACGCTCACTACTTATGTGCGAAATGAGCGTACGGGGCTATTCGGACCCCTTCACAGTGGCTCAAAACAGCGTTTTGAGGTACTTAATTCATTAAAGTCAAAACTGTCCATATTAACGATTTCACATATTCTACAATGTTTGTGTGTGTAAAAAGCGCCATCTTTTGGTAATATTATTTTTTTTTTAATTGATCATAGTAGGCTACAGAAAATTTAACTTTTGAACCGAAAGAGATAGCGCTTGGCTGTCTTCGACAAAGTTGTAGAGAAGAGTATTTTTATAAATGTTGCAGAAGACCTGTTGTCTCTGTCACTCATAGTAATCGAGTTATGAGAAGTTCTCTATGGTGAACTCCTTCATTTCCTATTTTTATTTATAACTTTTTTATTTCTGATTTTTCGCATTAACAATGTTCTAAGGTATTTTTTATCATCATAAAACACAACTTTTCCGAAGAGACCAGATAGCTGTGAATGCTATGTAAAGACTTATAGCTGATTTTGATTTAATTTTGGCCTGTTTTTGAACCCGTGTAACTCCACTATCGGCAAAAATCGGCAAAGACGCTTTCGCTTGATTTCCTGAGTGACGCGCACTCTGTGTACTAGCACGTCTGCCGGAGGGTTAACACTGATATTGAATAATTTTCCAACGGGTGACATACAATTTCATCTCGGTCCAGATTATCGTATGAATGTTAGCTTCAGGGCAAAAAAGATGATGCATAAAATTGCCCCAAAGTCTGAAATATTTGAAAATATCCAGTCGGTTAATGCAGCAATTATATTGAAAATGTGTATCTTTTACTTCTTTATCCATATCCTGAAACTAAAATTCATGCGGTATAAATCGGACCGAGATGAAATTGTATATCACCCATTGGAAAATCATTAAATATCAGTGTTAACCCTCCGGCAGACGTGCTAGTACACAGAGTGCGCGTCACTCAGGAAATCAAGCGAAAGCGTCTTTGAACACCAGCGCCTACTCGTTCAGTGAGCCATTCACGCGACTTCAGGAGGGCCAGACATAAAGTTTTCAAAAGTATTAAACTTTTGAACGGGTGCTTATGGACAAACAATTTTACCTTCGTTTTGTAGGTGAAACCTAGTCCTATCAGAATAATTGTTAGTATAATTACAATTTTTGCCGATAGTGAAGTTACACGGGTTCAAAAACAGGCCAAAATTAAATCAAAATCAGCTATAAGTCTTTACACAGCATTCACAACTATCTGGTCTATTCGGAAAAGTTGTGTGTTTTATGATGATAAAAAATACCTTAGAACATTGTTAATGCGAGAAATCAGAAATAAAAAAGTTATAAGTAAAAATAGGAAATGAAGGAGTTCACCATAGAGAACTTCTCATAACTCGATTACTATGAGTGACAGAGACAACAGGTCTTCTGCAAAATTTATAAAAATACTCTCCTCTACAACTTTGTCGACGACAACTAAGCGCTATCTCTTTCGGTTCAAAAGTTAAATTTTCCGTAGCCTACTATGATCAATTTAAAAAAAATAATATTACCAAAAGATGGCGCTTTTTACACACACAAACATTGTAGAATACGTGAAATCGCTAATATGGACAGTTTTGACTCCAATGAATTAAGTACCTCAAAAGGCTGTTTTGAGCCACTGTGCCCTTATTCCATCAAACACCGTTCAGCGGTTCGCGGGTACGCAGATGATTACACACGTAACAGCAAAGAAAATACATGATGCTCCAATCGACAGCTGTGACTAACCAGATTATGTTTTTGTAACGTAATTTATTTATTTTCTGCTTCCTAAGAAATATTTAATAGGAAAACAACGAATTACTCGTACATTGTTAAAGGATGGAAAACGTAATGTTTTGCAAATCGTCGCCTAGCGCTGCCATGGAGAGGTGCAAATGAATTTTTATGGCTCCAAAATGTAGCTGAGGTTTCAAACTAACAATTAGGCCCTTTGAGCAATTTTTTTTATTCATATCTATCCACCTAAAAGGGCGATTGGCTTAGGTAGGTCCGAATAGCCCCGGGTTTTTCTGTTTTCAGAACTACCAAAAAGTAAAGCAAAACTCCCTTCGGATGCCATACTGGCGCCGCAAATAACTATAACACCCATACTACTTCACATTAGATTTAAACATCTATCACACAAAACCTACGTAGGACAATCAAATAAGCACTCTACGCTTCTCATTGAGGTCGAACATCATCAGCTTTGCGCTGATGTACCACCCAGCTCATTTATCTCGATTCGTCGTCGTCGTCTTTGCTGTTGACTGGCCCAATCGTTGGTCGTTTATTGAACTTTTTTTGTTGTTTCTGCTATTGCATTTCAGTGCAATGACCCGTTCGAGCAGCTTCGTGCCTCAGTCGAACAAAACAATCGACGCTCATGTGCTAGGCTAGGTCAAGCAAACTCTCAAAGAAACAAGTTCAGCTCTAGTTTTAAAAAAATGTGCAATGTTCCAAGTCAGAAAATCAGTCCGACAATCAGTAACCTTAAACTGCACGAGAGTTGTTTGTAGGCAGCTACGAAGCATTTTGCTCGGTGTTTTAAAAAAAAAACAAACGACGATGATTGATTAAGAAACATTTCCAGGAGCAGGGCCGCTTTGTGATCGTTGAACTTTTCTATCTGTATGTAGGTTGAATAACTGCACAAAGAGCTTCCCAGTATGTAAGTATAAACATTCCATGCTCCTGATGTGGTGCCAGAAAAAAAGAACATTCATCTGTCTGTTGCCACATTAAATCGTAGTCCCTGTAGTTGTAGATCGGTTAGCAATTAGTATGGACTGCTCGATTGCTGGAGTCAATCTCTTTGTGCCTTGTTCACTGCTTGTTCGACTGCAGAAAGGTTGGATATCATGTAAACAAAACAGAGTACTTACCTCAGTCCAGTCATCTGGCCTTTATAGCATGAGTCAGGGAATTCAAGGTTCTTCACACTGGCAGACCCCAAACTGGACTGCGCGTGACTAACTTGTCCAAACGAGAAGAACAAAGAAACGATCCTCGAATGGTCTTGATGATAGTGGTGAGAATGGCATTATCGCTGTGTTCTTCCTGGTATTGATCCGAGATTAGACATCAACGGTACTATCTGTCACTAATGACATAGTGATTGTCAGGTTGCAATCGGGAAATGTTTAAAGCAAAATTCCATTTATCAGCCTCATTGAGTTTTTCTTTCGTTGATTTGAACAATGATACGAGGCCTCCAGTGCAGTTGCACTGAAATGAACCACCCAACGACGTTGACTCATACAGCTTGAAAGTTGTGCAAAAAAAAAAACTCCGTTCAAATACAGCAATCAGCTGTTTCGGTGCATTTGAGTACCGACCAGTCCGTTCACATGTACCTGCCTACTTTCCATTTCGCGTTGAATGGGGTACTCACCAATATTCACGCAAGGTGGTGGTTCGTACTTGTTCGCAATCGGTGCGGACTTTGGCATTCATGCACACGCACAGCGCTGCCGATAAATCGTAGCATGCAGTGAACATAAACAAAGCAACAGGGTTTGCCGTAAGTAGTGTAGCAGATTATGTTGCCTACTGTGATGAGTCACTGAATCTGTACGCTTCTCGTAGGCTTACGGTAGTGGAGAAAAGAATGAAGCCTCTCGGAGTAACCGATCAGGCAGTTGTGTGTGATAGCACCGACTGAGTTCCAACACACACAAATTCAACATTGACTTGATTTTGAACAGGGTGATTTGCTTATTTTAAACATATTGGGCATAATAAATTGCTCGGCCTTCACTCGATTAACTGTGCGTAAATTAGTATCAATAAAGTTACTTCGTTACTAGGAAGTAGAATAACAAAACTGGTGCGGAAAGCGTGGAGTGTAATTGGACGAAGCACTGTTGGCCACACTATTCGAGTCCACATGTTGGCCCACTATTCGAGTCCAGAGAAATTAATGATAGCATTTACCCTAAAGACCACCATATGGTTATTACTATTTCTACATGGTTTGACGCAGAGTTCTTCCAGTAGATCTACAACAAAATTTCAAGTGACAATTAATGTTTCTGCCCAACGAAACTGATATAATAAATTAACCACCGGTTTCGAAGCTAGACAGGCTTGGAGTTCTTTGTTGAACTGACCTCATTCGTACCTGTTAGGGGGTGAAACGATGAATTCCTCGGGGCAGTCATCTAGATCCTTTCCTATTTTTACTCTACCTGGATGACTTAATTATTTAAAAAAAAAATACGACACCATCATTTGACGACGACTTTAAACTTTTCCACCTACCAATGTTGAATTCTTGAAATTTCAATTGGATATTTTCATATTGGTGCTAAGCAAATACAGGGCAATGTTGAGAGATTATTGCGAAAATTGAAAAAAATTGCGATGCCCTATCGTGAAAATGAATGAGATACAGAAAAAAGAAGAAGCCTTGCAGGAGAAGATCACTTTGATTGACTTCTAACAAACTGTTGTTAGACCTACGAATCGAGAGAATGAACAATTACTAAAAGTGAGCACGATTTAAGCTTCTGGAAAACTCCAAAATGCAATTCCACCATGTGCGCAATGCTGTCCTGACAACGTTTCATGAGTTAACTAAGATAGAAAGCTTCAGTAGACAAAACAATATGCAAAATTTCATCAAACAAGACAACGTTGGAAATGCTGCTTGGAAAAATCTTCTACTGGTTATTTCAACAAATTTCGTGTGGCTGGCACATCTTAGTCCTCCCTACCTGACCATTTCCGTTGACTCCATTATCCCAAATCATACAACGCTGGGCATCTACCAAGGTCAGATTGATATGTACCACTTCTATATTCAGCTAGCCCACTACGGTAAACCATGTATTGAAACTGATTATAAATAGCTGATAAAGTTTAAACAATTTATCAGCTGCTTGAAATATGGTTGTTCCAAATTCAGAGATAGAATAGGACGATCGTTTTGATCCGAAAAGTCATGTTGGCACGGTCGAAGTGACTACGTTTGTACAGGCAAAAACAAACGCTTTTTTGCAAAACAAGACACTGGACCACAGAACACAAATTATCCAGGCCTTGAAAAAGGTTTCCAACGGACCGAAACGTCGGATATAGGAAAAATAGTGTTTTGTAATTTTCGGAGACTGCATGGCCGAAAACACAACCTTAAAGTGGATACAGTCGATTACCATTCCAAAGACGCGTATTTGAAGTTGATATTTCGAAGCATATTTCTATTACTATCAAATGTGAGACTTACGTATAACCAGCAAGGATGTCTAGCAACGTGCTTTTCCCCGCTCCAGAGGGTCCCATTATGGCCGTCAGCTCACCGGCTCGAAATTCTCCATTGATGTTTTTCAGTATATCTCGGCCTGAAAGTAAACATAAATTGTAGAAATGGTTGTAAAATTTTAGAGTAATTCCTGCAAGAAACAAGGGGAAACATTGATCCAAATGGTCCATTTTTATGAAATACTAGCAAATACCCGTCGCGCGTTGCTGCGACTTTCAACGAAGTAGAAGCAAAACACAATTTGTTCCGAAGCGCCATCTAGCGGGCAGATAATCCCTAACCAATAGAACACAAACACGCTCCATAAAAAATGTCTACTACGTATAAATTTTTACGGCAATCGGTTGAGCCGTTTGCAAGGCCATAAATCATATACATACACACATTGACTTTTATATTTATAGATAGACTTGAGCTTCAGGTACATCTAGTGAAATGTTTAAAGATTAATGAAAACATTTATTCCAACAAATTGCACACACTGTTGTTATCAGTCAACTTTCAACTTCCGCCTGAGTCAGACCCAAAATCGAACCAAGTGAACGACAACTACATAAATAACACCTTCTCCATCTCGTCGCTGTTGTGCTAACTTATGACAAGCGCCATTTTGCACATTTCGAGAAAAACGATTTTTAAAGTTTGAGATTGAATATCTTGAAACTTATAAATGGTATAAACAATCCAAAGAAGACAATTGATGCTTCTATCAATTCTGCATGAAACTCTCAAATATCACGAAAATCGGTTGACTATGTTGCGAGTTTTTACTATGAATGTAAACAAAAGTCGCCCTCACACTTGTCATAGTCGTGTATTGATGACAAAATTTGTATGACGTGTCATAATAGTGCATGGAAAATTTTCCATAGAAAAAAATCATCAATTTTTTATTTTTATTCATATCTTTTGGTTTACAAACAATTGGGGAGATGCATTTTGAA
This sequence comes from Topomyia yanbarensis, assembly GCF_030247195.1. Classification (NCBI taxonomy): domain Eukaryota; kingdom Metazoa; phylum Arthropoda; class Insecta; order Diptera; family Culicidae; genus Topomyia; species Topomyia yanbarensis. Next base: position 25,339,634 of record NC_080671.1, read on the forward strand.
GGAAATGAGTCAGGAAATCTAGAAAAAATAGTTATTTTTGGTAACAATGTTGCCAAATATGCTATATTTCCAGTTTAAAACTTAAACTGTGTTTTTCTCACAACTCGTGTATTTTTCTTGTGAAAATTTTTATGACATTGTGTTCCTCAGACATTTTTACACATAAAAACATCTAAAGCTTCAATATAACTTGAACTCCTTAGATCCCTAGATGCAGTGATTTGAAGCAAAAAACTCATAATTTCTCATCGTGTTTCTCGCTATATCTACGTAACCAAGTAGAATTTCAAAATTTTGAAAACGTTACTTTAGTAGAGATTTTTCAGACAAGTAATGCGGCATATCTAACTCAGTTCACAACAAAATGTCGTTTGTCATAAGATAGCACAACAGCGATCTAGTGTGCATTATTTTGAAAACAAAGGAAACATTGCGTTTCCTCTTGTCATTATAAGTAGAATTGATGAAAAAGCTCGTGAAGTGGAATACGTTCTGAATGTGAAAATGGAGCTTAGGCTTAACGAAGTCGCTTATCTTCAGTAACATGTTCGCAATATAGTAACGATATAATTCAATACATCAGTCCAAGCCGAACGTTTCGTTTTGCAGGACAACTAAAGCAACGTGGTTGAAAGTGACAACGTTGGAATTAAGATTCCCGTGTATGTAGAAAAGACTACATGACTTATAACCGCGTCCCCCGTCAGAGCTAATCGTAAAATGCATGTTGCAATACGGTGAAGTAGAATCCGATACACTTGATACTTGCAGAAACATTTGCTCTGGTATTCCTAAAGGTGTTCTTTTGGGGAGGATGCGGATCCAAAGACTTGACTATAAAATAAAAACTCACGGAATTACTATTAAATAAAAACACGTTATACATCCATGAAGGGCAAACCGCTATGTGCAAGTCCTGTAACAACAACTGCAAAAGCGGCATCCAATAACCCAAAATCAACTGAAAGTAACATCGGCGAGGAAGTTACGAATTTACACTGATCGCCCGTAAGTGTAGGGAGCAGGGAAGAACATCTGATTGCGAGCAGCAAGACAGCTTTAACGTGAAAGACAGGAGAAAATTAATTGACGCAGTAGGCGAGAAGATAAATGGTTCTCTGTCGCTAAAGAAGGTGTGCACGAGACAAGGGGTGAGTCGCATAGAACAATGTACCATGCACACTATATCAGTGCACACTATATCAGCTATGATAACACAGGATGGAGGCATAAAAAATTGTAAGTAATCCCGCCTATTTAACCAAATATTTTTTATAACATTTGTAGACCCCACTAGAAGGCGAATATAGAACGAACAACCTGCAAGTCAGTAATGTCGTGAGTAGAGAAATTTTACTAATTGTAACTATTCATTTCAATTGCGTTCTACCGAAAACCCATGAGACTGCAAATATTCCAAATTGCGCAAGACTGAAAGGCCTTAAAAAGATTGTTTTCAATGGGACTCCACTATGGAGACGAATGGTTTATGTGGTATGCGACATTAATTATCTGCAGCTATCAACTCGAGCGAATTCTCATGGGGTCAAGCACCATACAACCCCTTAAAAAGATCATGAATATGGTCCGTTATAAATTTTACAACCATGAAAACAGCATAAATCATAGATACACCAAAATATGATTTTTACGAGGGATTTACCGGACCATGGCGATATTGTTTTCATGGGTTCATTCCATTACAAACACTATCAAAATACCATATAATGGGGATGAATTTGGAATGGGGGTGTTATGGGCTTATCGTTTGCTCGGGAATGTAGCTACTCTTTTTCGCACCATATTTCAAACATCGGCTTCAACAGGTGTCTTTTTTCGAGACAATTATACCACCAGATGCATTTAATATTTGCTTTGAAATGAACGTCTTCGTCAAATTATCGGTGAATAAACTAAATAAACTGTCATCGACAGTTGTTCAACACACAAATGTTGCCAAATGCTGGAAAAATCATTGAACGTTGTGGCACATCCTGGCACACTGTGGCACAGGCTATCACACCCTTTATTTGCAAGCACAACTCGGTTTGTTCTAAGCGACCCACCCCTTGGCACGAGATCAATAATATTTGTTGTTTTTGTATTTTATTTTTTAAATATTGTTAATATCACAAAAATCAACGGATGCGTTAAGCTACCGCTATTGGCCGTGTCAAATTAATCTAATGTAACAAAAAACATACATTACATAACCATAGCGTCATTATAAAAAAAGAAGGGTAGGTAATGTCAGAGACATAACTGAAATGAATTAGAATACACTTTAGGCTGTTAATACGAATGCTGCAATTTTATCTATCTTCTGAATGGTTTTAGTAAAATAAGTGATTTCTATATTTCTAATGGAATTTGCTAATTCCATTTCCTACTGTTGCCAACTGAATTGTTTCACTCTCAATAACTGCACTTTTCAGGGTTATGAGAATCCATATGCTCGAATATTTTAGATTTTGAAGTACGTGTACCGATATTTCGGAATTTAATAAAAATTGCAACATTCATATTAACAGCCTAGTGTATTCTACTTCACTCCGGTTATGTCTCTAATATCAACTACCCATCTTTTTTCCTTCTCGCCACCACCAGCAGCGTTTTTGTTCTTCTCTCCGGTGGTAGCCGATTTCTTCGGTGTCTTTTCGGTTTTCTTAGGCAGCAGAATGGCCTGCTCTTCGTCATTTCAAATGGCCAGCTGCAGAACCTAGTTTACTTGTTATCACGGCCAGTATTCACTACCAGCTTCAATATTTTGCCAGCGAGATATTCCATCACTGCTGCCAGGTAGACGGGTGCATGCTCGGCGCAGTGACCCTTTCTCAGCAAACGATGGATTCGGCCGACAAAACGTGTTGGGGTAGCCAGCAAGAGTGTTGAATACACGAATGATGTCGCACTTGCATACGGTTTTGTAAATGGTTCAGTTTACGTTCAAAGCTAAAGGGGCCGGCCATCGAACGAAAATAGTTAACTTCCATCGTCAAAGAGGTGGAGCTAGTCTGGCTTGCTTATAATCGAATTGTACGAGCAGATAATAACTGCTTTCAGAAAATCCATTATCTCTGTTATTTTCAGTAAATGTACATTGTACAGGATTAGTTACAAAATTGTTATCCATATTTCCAATCAGATAGCGCAAATATCTAATGTTTTAATTCAGTACAACAGCAGATAGTCACGTCAACTCGGGTAAAATTCCGGCCGAAAATGTTGAAACAGGGCAACTATATTGAAACCTTATTTTACTTCAAAACCAATCAGTGCTTTATCTTGGTCGGATGGCATCACCCTTGGACTGATTACCAAGAATCGCTACAATTAGCTTCACAACTTTATGAAACAAACTGAAACTGCTCTAATATAGCTCACTTTTATCGCCAACCAAAATCTTTCTACAGAAACATGTCATCAGATGCCTCAGTAATAAAACCTGAGGATCAATAGGCTCATCACCTGCAAACCGCTGAAACATGTAACAACCTAACGCACACACAAGCAGAAAAATAAATTAATTTATCCTAGCGCAACACACACGTCGCGCCTTGCAGAGTTGAACTCAATCCAAAAAAACCTGTTTTAATCCATCTAGCGGTGCAATTGTGCCTTTCTCAATCATGAACACGAGAATGTTTGCGTTGTTTATTCATTAAAAGCTTTCAAATTCATATATTACATTTTACTATTATACATGGCATGACAAATATACAAGAAATGAAATCATTATTCGAGTTCTAAAATTTTGCAAAAGAAAAAACGGCCACGGTAATATTGAACTGAAAAAAGGTGCGAAATCGGCAAAGTCCCAAAAAGTCGATTTTTACAAAAAAAAAAAAAAATTTCGTGATAACATAAAATCTCGCATTTTTAATGCATTTTAAAGATGTTTGGCATCAAAAATATGAATTCGATTTCTGAAATTTGAAAAAAAATGAATTTCGGCTTATATGGGAATTTCATATGTGACCGGACGGTTCATTCTATATTTCCGGAACCATATAAGCGATCCGTGCGAAATTTTATAGACATCTGTGGGGATAATATAGCTATCATTTGGGACTAAGTTTGTGAAAATCAGCCCAACCATTTCCGAGAAACTGATGAGTTTGCTAGTTTTGAAAGATGGCCGCTTTTCCCGGGCACTTCCGGAACCGTCTATGGTGGTCAATGTAGTCAACGAAAGTTTGTTTGGCCGTCGGTGACCTAGAACTGCAAATTTAAGTTGTTTGAGAGACATTTTAACGCAATTTTTACTTTTTTTGCTTTCATCGAAGTATCGGTTTGAATCACAATTTGCTATGTGATCGCACGCCACAACCCGCAACTCCGGAACCGGAAGTCGGTTAGGGATAAAATTTAATAGGCATTTACGGGGACACAACATCTTTCATTTGAGACCAAGTTTGGTTGATTGGGTCTAGCCATCTCCGAGAAACCGATGTGACTGTTATTAGATACTTCCGCCGGGGCTTCCGGAACCGATGATGGTGGCCAATGTGACCAAAAAGACTTTGAATGGCTGTTAATGACCTAGTACTACAAATCGAAGCAGTTGTGGTCACATTTTGGAAAAAATTTCACCATTATACATTCATTGCAGAATTTATTAAAATCGACATTTTCTGCGTGATCGTACTCATCACCCTGTAATTCCGGAACCGGAAGTCGGATCCATAAGAAATTCTATAGTAGCCTATGGGAACATTGCACCTTTCATTTGGGACTAAGTTCAGTTGAAAATCGGTTCAGCCATCTATGACAAAAGTGAGTGAGATTGTGTTCGCTTACACACACAGACGCACATACACACACATACATACACATACAGACATTTGCCGAACTCGACGAGCTGAATCGAATGGTATATGTCACTCGGCGCTCCGGGCCTCCGTTAAAAAGTCGGTTTTCAGAGCAATTGCAATACCTTTCTATTGAGAAAGGCAAAAACATTGCAAATCAAAAACATGTAAGCCCCACAGGGTCCAACTGTGTATGAGTCAATGCCACCACTGCCGGTACCTCATAGTCGAGGTAGACGCTATGTATTATCGGCAGTGACGGCATCACCTCGCACACAGTTAAACCGTGTAAAGCTGCTTCCATTTCCCTGCTGTGTGCAGTCTGTCGTGCACTCCCACCCTGCCGTGCAATTCTAAACCCTGCATGTACATGAACGATTGTACCATCCGGACGATATAGTCATGATGTTGCTCGTTTAATATTCGAGCGACGAATGATTACAACGGACACGCGGCACCACTATTTGTGAACTACCCGTATTTGATTGAGTCATTTAGGTGCGAGTGTGTGTATATTCCAATGTTGCCGAAAATTCATAGCGTCTACCGCTGCTAGTACTATCTGGACAATACAGTCAACAGGTTGCTTGTTTGACAAGTGAGCATCGAATGATTCAAAACGAGCACGCGTGACCTGTAAAAATAACTTTCTTGTAGGTGATGAAACGTTTAGTTACTCCTTTTTGACGGTTCAACCTGAAATACGCTAGCGAATTTCACATTTACTTTGCAGTTTGCGAAGGATTTTTCTTCGTAGGATGATGCAAATGCTGGTAGCGCCCTTTTGAAAAAAAGTTCAAAGGTATACAATCACTTAATACGTTGAATTCAACGAAATACTTGCAACTTATTTCCATTGAATCGATACGTTCGTTAGTTTTAACGGTATTGAATTCTGCATTTCATCGTTAACTTTATCAGTGGTGCACTTTTTGCCAGATCCGGTCCGATAGCACCTAGGTGAGGCACTGCACTTTAGCGGCTTGAACCAAGGCATTATTATCAACCGTAAATATTTATTCACGTGCAAGCAAACATTTATTGGTCAGTTTAAATTCGTAATTAGCTAACTTAGACGTTTGTTCTGCGGACATCTGGAACAAACATTATAGTTAAAATTCAGGCAAATACAACCAGAGTACTATTTCAATAAATCTATATGGCAAGCCTGCGGGATAGTGTACTGATAAATAGTTCACATATTAAATTCTAGGTAATGACCATAGGCATGATCTTTATAGCGGGGCCCCAGGGGTTTGAGCGCAAACACTTATCGCACACATCATATCGCTTGCACTCGAGTACGTGTTATTTATGCACACCCAAGTCTCTTATCGGTTTGTCTGGGATGACAATCGTACTGGTTTAAATTTTGATAACAATTTTAACAAGACATGTGCGGAACGCGAAAGCGTTAACCAAGTAAAAATTAGGTTGGCTGATGGTCAATGCTGAACTGTAGATGTTCTAACGATTTTACGATATTTACCATGTTTCTGTTCAAGCAAAATATTGGTAGTTTGGTCAATTTGTTATATGTCTTAGGTTCCTGGATTTTAGTTTCAGTCTAAACTGAGTCAGTATAATTACTAGCATTCGTTATTTTCAGCGAAAAATAGACTTTAGACTCCATTAGATCACTGCGTCTTCTCTCATTTTTGTCACAGCAACGTATCAAAGATAGCTTTACAATCAAATGAGAGTTTACCGCAAGAAATATCTTATGAGCACATTCCCTGATATGTAATGATAATGTCTCTTTTATTAACCGATAACCTTTTTCGGTACATTGTAGAAGCGAAACACTCATCCTATCTGCAACAATGTAGCAAATCTACACAAACCAATCGAATCTAATAAAGCAATAAATTACCCTCGACAAATTAATCTAATCACCATGCATTCTACAAAGTGCAGCAACCGGTGGTCAATAAAACGTCGACGTGTCGTGTTTCTTTTTCTTCATTTAAACCCAGCAGGCATGGCTTCGAAATAAGTTAAAATGCAACAAAGCTATCCGCCAACACCACAATCATAGGTAGGCATGCGGGTAGGTAGGTAGGTAGGCTGTAATGTAAACATGATTGGGTAAGGTTAGTTACGCGGTCAAATAAACATAACATAACAAAAAAAACGAAAACGTCTGACCACGATAGACACGAGAAGGGAAAACGAAACTTGAAACCTGATTTCGGAAAGGGATTTTCTATTCCTTTTTCTTGAACGCTTGAACCTTCCAATCAAGAATTCCATTCGCTTGATTGAACACTGACAGATCTGATTCACTTTCTCACAATTTAGATTTTCGGTGTTTTGACCTGCCGTGTGGCACGATCGGTTTTGATTTGATTCGATTAAACATGGTTTTACATACATTTGAATTCATTTATTTCGTTCAAGTGCTGACGACGGGAGCTTATTTGAATGTTTCGTGCAAAGGCCCCTGCTGCCATTGAAGGAAGGAAGCTCTAATTTGAATACAACTCAACAAGTGAGATCGGGGAAGTATCTACCTACGTCGTTTATATAGTTAGCCGTCTACCGTCCGTGCTTGTTGAGCGCTACGATAATCTGAATTTGAATTACAACGACCGACGTAAGGTCGTTCGTAGGTCCAGCTGATGAAGAGTGGACGCAAAAGTGAGTAAATCGCCACCGAATCGCTCAGTCGGATATTGTAAATGTTTAAAAGTTTGGTGTTAATGAATAGTAAAAATTCCCTTTACTATTTTAGCATAATCTAAACACTTCACAATTCTTTCATTGTGGCGTTTACAGTAGCTTTGAATTAAAGAATAAGTAATAATGCGGTACACTAATTGAGACCAGTCTTAATGCTGAATATTGTATAAATGGCGAGTCTGTTCTCTAGTAAATTCCATGAATCTTATATATGTTATCAGTAGATTATAGGTCATCTCTGCGTAACCAATAGACATAATCTGCTTATCATGGCAATGTAATTCTAGTCTCGTTGCGATTCTACACTGTAGCTGTTTTCATTTTCAGTGTGTTCACGGTTTGTCTAGCAATACTAATTTTTAAACTGCCATTAAGTCATAGCGTGTACTTTGAGATAACATATTTCTATTTAAACTAACCTTGCTCCATTATTTAGAAATGGTCAAGTGCTGCGAAAATTCAAAATCAAATACCTATTTCTGCTTATATCTACCGAAACCAACATTCAGATTCACCGCCTCCCTCATTCATTCAGGGTGTCTTCATCGAACAACTTTATTCTAAAAAAATCGGCATCCTTCAGGATACAACAGAATGGACTTTTACCTTTCATTTGCAAGCGATCGCAAAATAATCGGTCAACAACTTTTCATTTTGAAGTTTTTTTGTTTGAAAACTTAGGTTATACAAGGATACTAGTTCACATTTTTGCGACTAGGTGGTGCAATAGCCATTCAAATAATACTAAAATCAAAAATCTGATGAAAAATTTCATTGTCAAAAACTTTGTAGAATAACATAAATTGATATAAAATCATTCGAGAAAGTTATTAACATTTGATCAGATTTTAGATTTGCACGGGGCCTACTGATTAAATAGTCGTATTGCAAGGACTCACAAAAAATTGATGGGTTCAGTTGAACAGTGTTTTCAGAAGAATTTAAGTATTTACAAAGTCCCATTTAAACGGAAAAATGTATATTTTTAGATTCTGTCGGTTCGTGGGTGCCGATAATATTTTATAAACATGGAAGTATAGAGAATTGTTAATTAGAATAGTAAACAGATTTTATTTTTTCGATCATGTATTCGTGTGTTCTTTATAATATCTATTTTCAATATAGGGGAGGTCTATTGTAATCTAAAATTACCTTCTTTCCTGATCAGATCCTGCCTGGTAAAATACAACTGGTTTGAATTCAAAACTTTCTATTTGAATGAACTTAATCAGATAATAAGAGTCATTATAACAAATGACAGATTTCATTGCAACTTGTGATTGAAAATTTTGTTAGTCCTTTTCAATATTAAAAGAAAGATGATTGAAAAAGAAAAAAACTTTGAGTGGTAGGTATGTACGTTTACCCCCTAATAAGGCCCAGCGTTTGGGGCTATTAATGAATGTTATATTAATAGAAGCACGGTTCACTCACTTAGTTTAGAATATATTTATATTTATTTCGTGATAAAAACCGGTTTGAAAATATACTGCTAGAAAACGTCAGTCTTTGTAATGTTTGATGTATTTCCAACGAGATTGTTGCAAATATAAAGACATATCGAGCTGGATCAGAAATTCAAAAAGAAATTAAGGTGGCTTACTGGTTTTTACCTGATGAACAGCAAATAACCCCTGGATTCTGAGGTTAAGTTGAAAAATGAGACCACAGATTATAGACGTTTATTTATTCATTTTTTTTTCTTTGCAATTTGTACCACTCATAAACCAAATTTTCGGATTAAAAATAGTTGTTTTTATAAATTTGCATCACCAACTTATGGTTCTAGAGTATTTTTTCAAAACCGAGCTAATGTTATTGTCCGAAAGGAAATCGCCGTATTTTTCAAAAAATTCTTCACGAATCTGGCACTTTTCAGTGTGTCTCAATAAAAAGTAATAACAAGAGTTGCCAGACTCCTAACAAGTAGATTTCATAACAAGAGATCCCCAATATATTTTATAATAAATTCCGAGAAGTCGACTGTGACAAAATGTTCTACACTGACGGATCAAATCTCGATGGGTCCACTGGATTCGGTATATTCAACAATACTATCACCGCTTCATTCAAGCTCAATAATCCCGCTTCAGTTTACGTCGCAGAGTTAGCTGCAATTCAGTACACCCTTGGGATCATCGACACTCTGCCCACAGCTCACTACTTCATCATTTCGGACAGCTTAAGTTCTATCGAGGCTCTTCGTTCGATGAAGCCCAAAAATCAATTCCCATATTTCCTGGGGAAGATACGGGAGTCCTTGTGTACGATATCTGAAAAATCTTATCAGATTACCTTTGCTTGGGTTCCCTCTCATTGCTCTATCCCGGGCAATGAAAAGGCCGACTCATTAACAAAGGTGGGCGCATTAAATGGTGACATATACGAAAGACCAATCCGCTTCAACGAATTTTTTAGTATTTGTCGTCAGAGGACACACAACAGCTGGCAAACCTCGTGGAGCAATGGTGAACTTGAACGATGGCTACATTCCATTATCCCAAAGGTATCAACGAAGCCTTGGTTCAGGGGGATGGATGTGGATCGGGATTTTATTCGTGTAATGTCCCGACTTATGTCCAACCACTACACCTTAGATGCGCATTTGCGGCGTATTGGGCTTGCGGAGAGTAGTCTGTGCGCTTGTGACGAGGGCTATCACGACATCGAGCACGTTGTCTGGGTATGCGCCGGGTATTTGGACGCCAGGTCTCAGTTAAAGTATTCCCTTCGGGCCCGAGGTAGACCACCCAATGTCCCAGTCCGAGATATGCTGGCAAATCGTGATTTCCCCTATATGTCCGTTATTTATACTTTCATAAAAACGATAAATATCCCAATTTAGCCCCTCTCTTTTTATTTCTCGTTTTTGGAAGTTTCCTCCTGCCGTGTGGAACCGATCAGCTCCAGACTGCCACTATGTAACCGCCGTCGCCCTTACCACTACGGAAACTCAAGCGAGAGCGACTCGAGGTCCGATGACTTTTGAAGGATTCCCCGCGGGTCCGAAGAATACCATCCGCCAATCCGATACTCGACGACTTACTAGACTGAGACGCTAATTTGTTTCGCTGATCTCCCGTTTGTCCGAAAGTTGCAAGTTTTGCTCTTCTCTCCTGGTCACCATCTACGCCTTCTCTCCCCTGTCCTTGATACAACTGCTTCTACACCGATTTTGGAAATAAGCCCCCCTCTGAATATCTTGACCAAGCATAAGTCTCCGATAAAAAATCAAATTTGTATTCCGTATTTCTAGTTTTAAGATAGTTGTAATTTTACCGCTTAGTTAAAACTATTGTCCCCCATCTTGTAAATAGAATGGTATCCCTAGTTTTAAAACACCGGTGCAATTTTACATAAATATTTGTTCCCCCTTTTGTGTACCAAACTATATTGTTAGTTTTAAGATAACTGTAAATATTTCCTAAAAAACTATTACTATTGAATTCCTTGTTTTAAAATTTTTCATAAAAAAATCTTTTGTCCCCTCTCTTGTATATAGAATCTTATTTCTAGTCTTAAGATAGCTGTAATTTTTTTCTATTTAAAAAAAAATATTTCAACATTTTGACCTCCTAGTTTTAAAATATTCAAAATGTAAAAACAAAAGAATTTGGCACCGCCAAGCTAACGCATTTGTGCCTATCAAATAAACGAAATGAATAAAAAAAAAGTAGAGTTCATAAGATTGGAATACTTCTCACTTCATATTCCTGCATTGTGAACGAAACGAATAGGTGGCAATATAGTTGCCACTGCCTTATAAAGGGTTAATAGCTTTTGGGGCAGATTCTATTCATCAGAATGTAAATATGCAGGGTTTCGCTTGCACTCAAATCGCATTTTATTTCCAAAAGAAACACATATCACAAAGTTTAAGTAAATGGCATCGAAACCAAGTTTCATAATTCCCTTTAAGAAGAAATTCCGGAAGCGTTACTCGCAGAACACGGATCACAACAGTGAACGAACAAGAAAGCATTGCGCTGAACCATACATTCAGTAAATTATCCTAATAATTTAAGTTTGTTTATTGAAGATTTCTCGCATAATATAAGTCATGAGCGGAGACCGTATACCAGGAAAACTGAAAACTTTATCCAGAATCTGGAGACAGTTATAGCAACACCTCTTTCGGGTAAAGCTGGTATTTTCAATATCTACTTTTATGTTGAGTTGCCTATTTTCGTACAATAAACAAAACTTTTATTTCTCATTGACTATTTCAATTTCTGTTCAGCGTATAGCGATTCCGGAATTTCCTTTTAAAGATAATTATGACAATACGCTTTGACACCTCGTTCCAAGGTTATGTGAAAATTGTTCCTTTTAAAGCGAAACTGTGACTGGAGTACAAGAAAAGCCTTGTTGGTATATCGTTCGACAAACAGAAATCATCCAATTTTTCCAAAAAGCTAACAAACTTGAACCTAAATATCATAGAGTTATATTTTTATCCATCATTTTTATACTAATTTTGAATCGGTCAACCAGGATTCTCAAATGACTAAATATCTAATCGACTTTGTTCAAATATAAAGGATTAAATTTAAGCAAACGCTATCTTACAAGATGTTGATGGAAAAGGAGGTTGATTTAAGGTTATATCAGCCATCCTCCAGAACGATGGCAGAAATGAAAAGAAGAAATAAATTTAGTTTTCCTTTCTAAGTTTATAACTGATTCGCTATAGAATACCTATCCGTTTTCCAATTTCACTGCTTTCGTTTCCTTCTTAAATTTGCCGAAAATAGCCAACAAAATCGATACAGTAGAACCTTGCAGCAATTAAGACATAGTAACAAATCTAAAACTTAGACAAAATTTTAAGAACTTTTGACGTAGGACTACGTCTTTGTTTTCGATATGGGGGTGCACTCTGCAAATTCTACAAAAATGGTATGTAACGAAAAGTGGTCCAATTTTAAACGCATATAATTCAGCCATCTCACGATAAATTTTCAAATTTTTTGCACAGATCGCCCCGAAATACTTCTAAGAATAGATTCCAATAGATAAACCCAAAGATTTTTGATATCATAGCATTAAAAAATTAAATAATATACAACCTTGTCAAAATATCGCGCATTAACAGACAGAAGATAGCGCTTCCCAAGCCCTGTACGACGGATTGGTGTACCTAGCGCGCAACGCTTCTGTGAATGACGTCATCATCGACTATTTAAAGAACGGACTTGGCCAGACACGCTCAGTTCCCTGTTGAACGGCTGGCGAAGCAGATCGCTGCGCTGTGTTTTTTACAGCCAGTGTAGCTGAGTTAGAAGTCCGTTACACTGGCTGTGGAGCAGGCCCGTAGCCAAATCCTGGCTTCGGGAGGGGCTTAAAAAATATTGCATAAATGTACTAATTCTGTTGACTTGAGATAGTCACTGGAAACTGAATGTAATTATGAAAAGTCCTTAGTGAAAACAATTCCAAAACTAAGACAATGGACACTAAAAATCCTAAAAATATGTTGTCAATTACAAGAAAAGCTATAGTGCATCGAAAAACTAAATTTGATTATTATTAATTTACAAGTTAGAAATTTCTCTAGTTGCAAAAATGAATGTTAAAAGTATTTAGGGCTGCTTTAAAATGCTATGCATTCTAGACTACACGTCTACAAGGTGTAGACGACGCAAAATTAGAATGAGTAGAAAAATATCCAAAAACCAGTCTCACGAAACTTTCCACGCATTTGCTAATCAGAAGAACGAAACCAACGTCAAGGTTGTCTCCATGGATAGAAATATATCAGTGTGAAATCCAAGTTTACCGTTGCAAAGAATATCCGAACAAAGTGAATGTCGAAATTTGCTTCAAATCTTCTGATAAGGCAGGCGATTTGTAGATGCGGAAAATAGGTTCAACTCCTATTTTCATGATCAGGCGTCTTGTTACTATTACTAGTTCTGTGACTTCATCCGAAATTTGCGTTAACTCAACTTTATAAAATTTTCAATTTAAATGTTACTGATCATGTCGTATTCATACCAATCCTGAGAAAAACGCATTTTTTTCATTTGACTCTCGTGGGAAATGGGTTAAAGACTATCTTAGACAATATTATCAGGCAACTGAGAATAACTATCTATTTATCTATTTAAACAGATTCTTTTTAAATGCTTTTTATATCATTGGACATACGAATTAAAAATGTCGTAGACTGATTTTCCTAGATCCCTGAAACTATAGTAAAAGTCAAAATGTAAAGTGAGTGCAAAAAACAACTGATTTCACTACAAAGCAAGAATAAGAACCTTAGCTCTATTGACTTTCAGCAATCTTGCAAAACTGTTGGAACTTGAGAAGATTACCTAGTTTAAGTAAATATTATATTTGAACATTTGAAGGTTTTATTTCGGAATTCATGGGTTTTTGGACAATGTAAAATATATATTTCAATTATTTAATCTACTAATGGAAACTACCCAGAATTTAATCTACTGAGCAAAACTGCTCAGAACTTGTTCATTAATCGAAAGTAAATTACTTAGCACTGATTAGTTGATGCTTCTAATTTACGTTAAATTTGGTAAATATAACATTGATGACACTACCAAAATAACTAGAAACTATAAACATAGGTGAGCTTAATAATTTCAGCATCACTTGCTGAAAGCAAGCACATGGAAGAGAACACATCGCACTTACATCTTGTTTCGTCAGCAACTAGGACCTACGTTGGGCTTCCCTGGTTAGTCTTTTGATCGGGCATATAGACTGAAAATTTCGTCGAATATTAGGTTGCTACTAAGACCGCTAATTACCGCAAGACCGAAGAAATGACAATCCGTTCGAAAACGTTAAAACGGCTATAACAAATAAAAACTTGCGGTCCGTTTTCCTTACTACTTATTTATTTGATCACCACCAGAAGACCGGCCGCCTACGGCGGGGGTCGATTTGCTTCTCTAATCAAATACATTTTTGTTCATACAATATTCATTTCATTTATAATTATAGAAAACACGACGACTGGCAACTCGGTTGGATCTCATTCTCATTTTCTCCCATCTTTGTAAGTGAGACAGTGCTCACTGCCGGCCTGGATCGGTTGATGATGATGAACGATGAACGAATAGAGCGGCCGTAAATGATGCTGTGCCGCAACACATCTAATTTGCCGAAGAGGCTTTCTTTCAGAGTTGTCTGTTTTTAAATTACAGCAAATTATCTGTTTCCTGTGAAACTTTTGCAAAACTTTTCGTCAATTCGTTAAACAAATATGTGGACACTAATCTGCTCAGTAATTGGTTTGTTTTTGAATAAAAATAATTAGCTCTTGATTTTTTTACAATCATCATCAAGATTGGAAGAGATGTATGACTTCTTGAAAAAAGTTGTAATGTTTGTCTGATTACAAGTTTGATTTACCACTATTTGGGAAAAAGTTTCAATTAAAGTTGTTGCACCTAACGCATCAAAGGTGTACGGATAACGAAGACGAAATGAGAAGATCAGAGCGCGATTCCGAAAGCACTCGTGTTGAGTGTATAGAAAAGATAAAAGCGTGATCTTGAGTCGATTTCGTTTTTTTTTCGTCTCTTTTCTCTCTTATTTAACGTTATCTCTCTCATTTTATTCCATGACGAGCAAAAACAGAACGAAAGACTGTCACATACTAAAGACATAAAATCGAAACACTTATCCCAACTTATTGGCTTATAGATTCAATCAGTCCCAACATTTTAGCCGCGCTTCGTGACTGCCTATTGTTTTACCACTTTAAAAAGAATTTTCTATCACACATTTGTTGCAGATATCACGGATTTACGGATTAACAGTGTATTAGTACGGAACGAATTCCTCGTAAAAATGAAATGAAGCGTCAATAAAAATGGTATTGCGTTAAAATGACACGAAACAAAAACTGTCTTCTCGGCTGAATCGTTCTCAGACAAATTGAAATACTTTTTGTGTAGCACAGTACAGAGTGCACAATGTGCACTGACCTAATACAGAAATTCAAAATTGCGTGCAATTCAAAAACTTATCATTTAAAAATAACAAACGCGGTCGTGAGTCGCAAGCGCTTAGCCATTGCACGTGGAAACCTGTTTACGAGGCGAGGAAATATTTTTTTCCTCACCAACTATGTCTTGGGGGGGGGGGGGGGGGGAGTTGTTCATTTCTATCTCGCTATTGTACATTTCCGTGTCATCATCGTAGTTAGTAACTACTTTATGTTCGAGAATATCTTCCTTGCTTTTCGACCTCAATAATTGCCCTTCCAAATAGATTCCATTTCTCCCAAATGTGACATTAATCTGCGAGTAAGCGGTATCCGATCTTGTAGCGGAACATTCATTTTCTCATCGTCCATATACAGGAGGATCTTAATTATAGCATTGTCACACACAACCATGTGTTTTAAGTTGTTCGAAATTAATGGTTTCATCTGCGCTAAATTGTGGAACACTAAATGCCTGACATGATAGAACTCGATAAAGGCGGCTTCCGAAAGTCTAACCTCCATTTACACCTTCAGGAAATGTACCACACATGATGGATGCTCGGTTCTATGCGAATCATCAATAATTTTATAATCACCGTATTTGGCTGGAGCACCACTTTTAGCTTCTGCTACTCACTGATCTCGACAGATTACAATTACAATTACAGTAACAGTTTCTTTTATTCTTCAGACAAGGCACAAAATATAAAAGTTACTATTTTTGTCGTTCGCTTCGCACTGGAACGAGCAAAAGCATAAAGCACATTGAATTTCGTGACCATTGCCTTTGGTGGTTAGAAATAGCGTTCTTCAACTTTTTCTCAATAATTTGTTCAAACCAAATGAACTACAAATTTTGTTAAAAGTTATTTTTGAAAAATTTCGGGAGGGGCTTTAGCCCCCTAGCCCCCCCTCTGGCTACGTGCCTGCTGTGGAGGGACGCTACCCTGTGTCGTCCAACAGGCGACCGCTCCAACTGTGTCCTAAATGCCGCTGTAATGTTGCCAGTAAATTATTGGTTTAACTAGCACATGTATTTGCTATTTGCGCTTGAAATTAAGTAATGTAGTGGTAATAATAAGCTTCCCATTTTAATTTAAACGCAAGGACAGTTTTTAAAACAGGATTTGAAAAATTAGTTTAGCTCATCTAAGCAATTTTATCAATTCTGTAATTTAAAAGAAATTTTACGGAACTTGGTGAATTTGGCCCCACTTGCAACTGGTATAATCAACCTGCACAAAGTGTTGCATAACGCAGGGCTGCTTGGGGTTATCCATGGGTGTTTAAACTTTTAGGATCTGTTTGAGAGCAACTAGAAAGCTTGGTCTACACAAGAGATGTGATTATGTTGTCTAAACTTTGATTTTTCTTCACCGGTCCAGGTGTTTTTTCCCACACACTATGTACTAAGAAAATAAATATTTTACATTAAGTAGTATAGTCCTACGTCTACAGTTCGTGCAACCCCATAGGGCTGCCCCTTGTAGTTTTTTTTCTAAAATATCGATTTAAAATTGCCCATCATATTCTTAATTTTAGTAATATTTGAATGTCTATAGCTATACTTAACAGTTTTATTGCGAAACCTAAGTTTTCAAACAAAAAGTCTTTAAAATAAAAAGTTGTTCTGGAGCCCCCGACCGATTAGTTTACATTTGGTTGCAAATGAAAGAGGGATTCTATCACAAACTGAAGTTTTAGAGATGCCGATTTTTTCGAATCAACTTGTTCTACCAAACACACCGTGTCATTAACTGTCCAACTGACTAAAATTTCATGCAGTATCGAATGCTTGAGTGCAGAGGAAACATAAATTCCTTCATCAACCAAAGCAATCCGAACCTGAATGCGCTGTGTCGGGAGAACGAATGACGAGGTAAACGAACCAAACATTTCATTCATAGCAGTACCGTCTTTATGCACGGGCACACTGGGCCAGGGCCAGGGGCCCCTCGATTTTGGGCACTTACGAACCATCCATAAAGGACATAGCATTATATGGGGGAGGGGGGAGTTTTGTATTTTGTGATGAAGTGTGATGACTGGGGGAGTAGGGGGGTACCCGTGTCATCTAACTAACATCGTTCTTCATTTTTTTCAATTTTTTATGGAGACAAGGGGGGGGGGGAAGAGTTACCGTCACGCTACGTAATTACTAGGGGCTATTCAGAGGTTTGTGACGAAATGTTACGATGTGGGAGGGAGGGTTAAAAATCACTCAAAAAATGCTACGTCATTTATTAATGGCCCCTTAGGATGAATATGAATACATTCTATTCACTATAAAGATATACACTATACGCTTTAAAGAATAGTCGCACTCAACCGTTCATAATTTCTTTTTGTGTGGGTAATATTTGATCGGTAGCAGCTTGAAGTCGCCCATTGCACCGTATCTCATGGAATCAAGCTGTTAAAGAGCATGACAGCGGCAGGAAATAAGGCACTGCATAACTATTGAATCAATTCAAACGTCAATCCAACATTTCGATTCATGTATCAATTTATATTTAACAAAACAAAGACATTTTTGGTGCAACACATATACAAAGTTTCAATGGTAACGGACTAACCTTGTTTTGCAAGAGATCTGCGGATGTGGCAAAATATTAACCCTGCGGAAGTCGCGCTTATGGCTCACTGAACGTGCAGCCGCTGGTGCCCTAAGACGATTTCGCTAGATTTTCAGAGCAGCGTGCACTCCGTGCACTAGCGCGACTTCCGGAAGGTTAATTATTTTTGCCACATCTGGATCTGTCAACGGACAAATCCACTTGGAAGCCTCCAAACGTGACTTCTTAAGATCTTATCAAGATTCGACACTTTTTGGCCGGATTTGGCATGTCTCACTGTACCTGGTAAGTTTTTGACTGGCATAGAACGAATAATGTTGTTTTTGCTCTACACTCCGCCCTATCAAAACAATTTAAAACTTATTGAAGACATACGCTCGGAAAATATTAAAAAGAAGTTAAAAATGCCCTTGTGAAAATGGTTACACGTATCAACCATAGCCTTACCCTAGATTTAATTAAATTAATCACGGAAAATGGGTGTGAATTTGAGGGTATGCGCTACAGGCATCTTTTATATTTCGACTGTTTAACATTCCTGGTATTGAAATTATTGTGCCGGTCATATTGATAGATTCGAGTAACTATTTATCTTTCGTATTGAAAACAATTTTAAACATTCTTCACGTGCCAACTAAGGTATTAAACACTACCAAAATTTACCTCACCAACACTTCGTGCAAATTGTGAAAATATTTAAAAACAACCATTATTTCTATTCCGGCAGAAACTGAAATTCTTGCTAACAAAATGAATGGATCTCAAGAGCTCGCTTAGAATCGAAATATCACCAACTGATTTCAAAAGTCACTAAACTCCGCCATCTTTAAACGAAGTGCAATATTGATTAAAATACCACCGTTTTGCATCCATGCAAAAATTCTTAAACGATTTTTAACATACTCTTTATTTTGCCACGTTATACAGTAGGCTTTTAGGTATGTAAAAAAATATGACGAAATAAACACTCGGAAAAAACCTATTTTAATCCACCTAGCGGTGCAATTGTGCCTTTCTCAATCATGAATCACGAGAATGTGTGCGTTGTTTATATTCATTAGAAACTTTTAAATGCATATATTACTTTTTATTATTATACATCACATGACAACTATATACAGGAAAATATATAATTATTCGAGTTCTAAAATTTTGAAAAAGAAAAAACAGCCACGGTAATATTGAACTGAAAAAAGGTGCGAAATCGGCAAAGTCCCAAAAAGTCGATTTTTATAAAAAAAATAAAAAATTTCGAGATAACATAAAATCTCGACGTTTCTGTGGGGATATTATAGCTATCATTTGGGACTAAGTTTGTGAAAATCAGCCCAACCATTTCAGGGAAACTGATGTGAGTTCGTACATTTTGAAAGATGGCCGCTTTTCCCGGGCACTTCCGGAACCGTCTATGGTGGTCAATGTAGTCAACGAAAGTTTGTTTGGCCGTCGGTGACCTAGAACTGCAAAGTTAAGTTATTTGAGAGACATTTTAGCGAAATTTTTACCTTTTTTGCTTCCATCGGGGTATCGGTTTGAATCACAATTTGCTATGTGATCGCACGCCACAATCCGTAACTCCGGAACCGGAAGTCGGTTGGGGATAAAATTTAATAGCCATTTACGAGGACGCAACATCTTTCATTTGAGACTAAGTTTGGTTGATTCGGTCTAGCCACCTCCGAGAAACCGATGTGACTGTTAGTCTGAATTTGGATACTTCCGCCGGGGCTTCCGGAACCGATGATGGTGGCCAATGTGATCAAAGAGACTTTGAATGGCTGTTAATGACCTAGTACTACAAATTGAAGCAGTTGTGGTCACATTTTGGAAACATTTTCACCATTATACATTCATTGCAGAATTTCTTAAAATCGACATTTTCTGCGTGATCGTACTCATCACCCTGTAATTCCGGAACCGGAAGTCGGATCCATTAGAAATTCAATAGCAGCCTATGGGAACGTTGCACCTTTCATTTGGGACTAAGTTTGTAAAAATCGGTTCATCCATCTCTGAGAAAAGTGAGTGAGATTGTGTTCGCGTACACACACACACAGACGCACATACACACACACATACATACACACACACATACATACACACACATACATACACACACAGACATTTGCCGAACTCGACGAACTGAATCGAATGGTATATGTCACTCGGCCCTCCGGGCCTCCGTTAAAAAGTCGGTTTTCAGAGCAATTGCAATACCTTTCTATTGAGAAAGGCAAAAACATTTTGGTTATTGGTCAGGAATTTGTTAAATATCTGTGTTTTTACCCAAACTAAAACCATGGAAGCCTCAAGTTTTCCAAAATACATACCTGTCATTTTGTTTGTTACTTTAATCCTGTTTTTTTTCCATTATAATGTTTTTTTGTGTTGAGGATAGCCAAAATATAAAACAGGTTGTATTTCCTTTCTGAAAAACTGCAGATTCCTCTGTCAAAATTAATGTTTCAGAATGGCGCTTCCAAGAATATGTACGTCTGCCAGAAAATCTTACGTTTGTCAGAGGTTCTTTAGCACTGATACACGAAATATGCTTGATGATGTTTGCAATACCGTCAAACCCATTTCTCAAAAATTTAGGCCAAAGACATGCTTTCTTCTTTACGAAAAATCGTGGAAATTAATTGCTAAGGAACACCTATTAAATTTCGTTTGTCCGGATTACAGAAAAAACCGTTGTAGTGAAACGGCTTTGAATATTGTTTTGGATAAGTGGAAAGAATGCCTAAAGAAAATACTTTTTACTGTTTTTCTAGATTTAATAGGAACGTTTGAAACGATTTCACGAAAGAGATTGGTGGATACTCTGAGAAAGTATGGAATCTCGTTCTATTTGGATCCACGAAACTAAAAAATCAAGTAAAATTTTGTACTATATGTCGCTAAGAAAACCTCAGTAGGTGTCCCACAAGTAAGCGTGTTGGGCGCCTGGTTATTTATTTTATACATTAACGACATGGAGAGAGCTCGAAAGCAGTGTAATATAAACTTGTTTGCGGATGATACAATGCTATTTATTGAACAAGGAAATGCTTTTGCTGCTACTGAAAAACTTAATAGTGATCTATAAAGTTTGAGTTCATGACTAAAATTTAAAAAAAACTGAAACTGAACGTGTTGAAAACAAAATACAAACTTGTTGATTGGGGAAATATCATCAAACAGTGAATGTGTTAATGTTAAACTGAATACTAATGTGGTTGACCATGTCAGTGAAATTAGGAGGGATAGTGGATGAAAATCTTAAATTCAAAAAACACCTCGGCTACACTATTAAAGAGTTCTGTGTCGGTTATGCAAAGAATGATTGCAGTGGAATTTGATTTATTTGTACAAAACATTGATATCACCACATTTTGATATTTGTCCTTCCATAATATTCCTTGCCAATAAACCAGAAATTGCAAAACATAGTGATGTGTTCTACGATGCAACAGAAGAGCATTAATTCGAACCATGTTAGATGCAGTGCAATGGCTTTCGGTGAGGCAACGTGTTACACTTCTCACCCTACTTCTAATTCATAAAGTGGTAAGAAGGTTAGCACCAGAATAGCTGCAATCACGAATTGTACAGGGTAGAGACCTTCACCAGTATGACACTCGAACTGCAAATGACATAAGGGCAGCTTCTTGTTCGTTAACAAGCATCCATACAATATTCATTATTATTCAAAGTGTCAAAATACACAATACACTGCCAAGAGATATTATGGACGAAACTAATGTGAATGTGTTCAAAAGAAAATGTTTGTTCCTTGTTAAAATAGGATATGTTTGAAATGATGTGAATTTATGTGTAAATACCGACTAGATAAATAAATACAGGTTGATTCATTTTCAAACTAACAAAAAAAATTAAAAAATGAATTAAATCTTGAAATCATTTTTTTGCTCGATAAAACATTCTTTGCCATTTGTTTGTAAATAATTTCTTTTAAATATTGACCAAAGGCTTCAAGTTCTAGTTTAAAGCAAAAAATAATTTCGCGTGTTTTTGGTTAGAAAAAACTAAGTTTTATAAAAATGCAAAATTGAAAAAAAAAAAGCCTCATGCCAGACGATAGCGGTTCTCAAGTGCTTCCAAGTCGATTGATAAATTATTCTCTGAGATATCATTCCAATCACGATGTTTGGGAAACCTGCGGAGACGAGTTATAGGAGACAGCGCGCAGCCCTTTTCAAAGCTCCCGGAAAACTAAACTAATTGCGTAAAACATGCGAAAAAATAGATTTTTTGAAACCTCATTTGTAGAGGGCCTCTTAGCGTTTTCCCTTTCTCATATTTTTATTACATTTGCGCTTGATAATAACAGACTGAATTTTTAATCACAATATTTGAGATTTATTTGTCTAGTTGTTGCTAGTCCCACGATTTTTCAAAGGGTAGCTTATTCATTCAGTCAAATCATTTGCATACACGCTAACTCAGCTAGCTCATAGTGTCTATCTGTTGCTAATAGTTTAACTTATGAACCAGAGTTACTCAGAAGGCAGCTAACCACATGTGCGAAATGATCGTTGATCGTGCGATATTTTTTTACGAAAAAACTTACCCAGGATGCCATCATGTTATTATTCGGCCCACACATTATATATACGAGAACAAAACCAAAAAAACTTCCGCTGTTCCAATATTTACATTGAACACACCCAGCCCCAACAACATTTGGAAACTTTTGAAAACGCGCTACCCTAATCAAAAGGTCGTTCACCCGCGAGTCACTCATTCTGGCGCTCTGCCGTAGGTTAAAATGGTAATGCATTCGCGCCGCCACGCCAGTCACCGCGCGTGTTCGCGAGTGTTGACAATACATACTGCTAAGACGCGTTTGGTGCGCAGCGCGCTAAACTGTAGCAGGAGCGCCCCAAAATAGCACCGTCACGAAAAGATTAGATTTAGGCAGAGAATTGAATTATGAACCAAAATGAACAGAAAAGCGCAAAAAAAAACAGTGTTGCGAAACGGCAGATGGGTTAATTACGGACAGTTGGTTGGTTCGGAGTGTGGGTTGGGAGTGTTGGAACTCACAATCTTTTTGAATAGACGAGATGATTTTTGATCTCGTAATTTTGAGCATAGGGTAACAAACCTCTTTTGTCTCAAATTGTTTCGATAATTACTCAGTCTACAATAGATGGAATGCATATAAATTAGTATTTGCTGTATTCCTAAAAATTAGTTTAACAGAAATGCTTGAAAATTGTGAAATACTTGCAGGTACGTGGGCAGAAAATTCTTAAGGGAAGGGTTTTGATTTTTTGAAAGATATAGAAACCCTCAAACGATGAAGATTTTTTACGAGCCCCGGAGGGCTAAGTCTTGTGTTGACTTGGCTCAACAAATTGGGACAACGTCTGTTATCGAGATGGAATATCGATCAGATACCACCGCCTGCTGGCTCATGATAGTGTCGCAGTCATACAGTGGTGGTTTGAAGTAAGCCTACCGACTAAACCTAAACCCCTTGGTCCTCCCAATCCTTATCTTTCCGAGGTATTATTTCAAGCAGGATTGTGCTCTTGCTCTATTTATTTTGTGTTAATCATTCGTGTCTTTTCCATTAATTCTGTTTCTTGCTTGCTGTCCAACCTTTATGGTATAACTGACCTACTCAGGTCAGTTTCAAATATCGTTACCTGTCGAGACACGAACCAATCCAGGGATGCCGAACATTACGGACTACTTGTCTTTACCACCATATTCGCAGGATTTCTTATCCTTCTTCACGATACTCGTTCCAAATTATCAACCAGCCGGTGCTGAGAGTTTTCCGGCGGCGGAATTTCTCCCTATACCGATGCCCGTTTTCGTGAGCCATTTAGTTCTCTAGGCAATTATACCCTGATTTTCTCTGAGTTCGTGCTGTTCGTTCGTTATTTTGTCTCCTCAGGGACGTCTTAGGACCACTCGGGGCCTTTGGGCACTGTTGAACTAAGGGGCCCCTATCATTTAACGGGTGTTATATGTTTTGTGCTCTTCATGTGAAGATGGTTTTAAACGATTTTGTACTTAGAGGAACATGGGGAGACTTGACCAGGTTTTCAGCTAAACCTGCATAAATCTCTAAAAAAAGCCTCCAATCCCTCAAAAATCATTGAGATATAATGTGCAAAGTTATTGTGCGTGCCTATGATATTTTGCAGAATTTTTAAATTTAATTTTTCAAAAGTTGTAAAAGTTTTTCTGTGACCGTTTTTTGGTCAAGTCTCCCCTCTGCGGGGACCTGACCAAGAGAATTTAGAAAAATCACAACAAAGAATAATGACATAAAACATACTGTAATTTCTTTTTCCATATTGTCGAGATCCTTGGGAACCAGTTAAAAATATAGAAGGGTTGCATTTCATAAATTTTGAATTTTTTTAACACATTTATTTTTAAATGATTAACTGCTTACATTGCATGTTCACACGTCACGAAATCAGTCATATTACTTCTAACTTTGTTTATTAATACTGAAATATAAAGGGATCATCCATAAAAGACGTAGCATTTTTTTGAGTGATTTTTAAGACCCCCCTCCTCCATCGTAGCATTTCGTCACATAACTCTAAATACCCCCCTTGGTAATTACGTAGCTTCATGGTGAAACCTTCCCCCTGTTGTCACCGTAAAAAATAAAAAAAAAATAAAAAAAAGATAATGTTTCAAAGATTTTCTTCCATTTAATTCCACTAAGACCTCCGTTCGCGTATATATTGTGAAAATGGCAACCAAGCCAAGTGAGCATAATAAATTTATTAAAACATAGTGGAATTAAATGGAAGAAAATCTTTGAAACATTACGTACATTCCACTAAGACCTCCGTTCGCGTATATATTGAAAAAAAAGATGTTAGTTAGATGAAACGGGTAAGGTTTTCGTGACATCAGATCAACCCCTATTCCCCTTTAACAAAGCTACGTAGCATGACATGATCCCCTACCCCCCTGTCGTCACTCATCATCACAAAATACAAAACTCCCCCCTCCCCCATATAATGCTACGTCATTTATGGATGGTCCCTAAAGACTTATGTTTAATGTGGGATTTTTTTTGTGGCGTGATTAACATTATCAGTAGATACCAAAGCATAGTAAATATCAGGAATTTCCCATCTTTCTTTAGCTTATTGTCTCTTGGTCAAGTCTCGCTATAAAATATTGGTCAAGTCATTTTCATGTAAATTTTAGTAATAACTATACCAATGTTCCAATCTATGTAAAATCATTTCACTGCTTCATGAGGAATAAGATGATATATGAGTACTTTAATAGTAATTAGTCGAGTAGATATGTCCATACAAAGTTTGATAAAAAATTACATCATTTAATGCAAATTTATTAATTACGGAATATTTTCTATGAGGAAAGGATTTTTCATTCCAATCTTTTAAAATTGCCTTAAAAGATCGAAACAACTATAAAAATATTTTTGAAATTTTTTTAAGAACCGATTAGAAGACGCCGTACCCAAAAATAGAATTTTACGCTTGGTAAAGTCTCCCCATGTTCCCCTAATGGAGAAAAAATAGTTTTTACCAAATTTTTTCTGCACTGCATTATAGAGTATTGTTCCCCATGCCACTCTAATAGCGTTTTCGTTTTTATCTGGTGCTACACCAGTGGTGTAGTGCAAAAAAGAGACAGACTGATTACACCTAAGTTTGAATGACCGACTACACCGGTGTAGACCACTGTCAAAAACGAAAACGACATAAGGCTCTTTCTAAATTGAGGCATATTGAGCAGCAATTAGCTTTGTATGGAAAACAGCATCAAAATATATGGAGATTACACCTAGTTATAGATAGCGCCACCAGGTGGCATTACACGCGCAAGATAATAATTTGAGTTGATCAAAAATTCCCTAAAAAATAATTCCCGCGCACTCTGAGGTAGAGTCACTAGCGATTGAAATGATAAAGCAGCATAGCGCAGAGAAGATTTGCATTAGACACCAACATTTTCAAAAGGGACTTATTATAATGGCAATTGGAAAGATAGCAGGACATTTGAAGGTTAGAAATAATAGATGTTGCGTGGGGCTTCTCTTAATAACATTTGCATAATGTGGTAGTAACCTGACAGAATTAACATGTGGTAATCCGATCTTCATAGTTGCATAACGTTGTTTAAGAATGAAGAACGCCCCGGCCTAAGAGGAATGATGAAGTAGGGCAGGTTTACCGTCCATCTCTTGAACGTTTTCTAGACTAGAAAAAAAATCGTCGTATTGCATTATGTGTTTAAGGTGATTTTCGTAAACTAAGCGTGAAGTTTCTTATGTGTAAAAAGTTTCACAATGCTGGCAAAATGTAGAATCAATAATTTGTTGTTGATTTTGACCGTTGCTCGTTTGAATCGTTATTAAATTTTTCGGAGTTCTTTCAATAGCACTGAAGCTAAAGAATGTAGAAGATGCCATAAATGCTATGTTTTGCGTCAAACTAAGCTAACTAGAATTGGAAATACATTTGTCAAGGATTCGTTCAAGTACACCGTTTGACTATGCATTATAAGTTGGGTTTAACGTGTTGAATTTTCCTCATCAGCGTATGACAGCCATCTTAACTTCGCTAGTTAATGAACCAGGGGAGATAGAATAGTACGCAGTGACATTGTCCCGTTTAGACTTATTTTTGGAACTTCTTGATTGTGCGCAGAACAACATTTCTGATGTGATGAAACTGCATGGAGTCGACATCCTGCTTCGAAAATAGCCACATGTTCTCTTTCAATAAACATTCCACTTCGCCGAATCTTAAAATCAATCGATATAATGTTGGTTATGTGTGATTATATCGCCTTGAGGTTCACTAATGTTTCATCCTCGTAGTAGGAATAGATGTAACGGTTCTTTGTTATTATTTATCCCATTTCGTACGTATTTAGTTTTTTGATGTGGGTTTTTATTATGGAATTTAAATAATTGACGTTTTGTATACTCGTTTATTAGGACCGGCTCGGGAAGACGTAGCAAATAAACTAAATAATACATTTTGAATAATGTTAATAATCCACCTACTTAAGTTACCGGAGGTTAAATAATAAGCCTAACTGCTGTTTACCCCAGTGTTTCTAGGTCTAATCCCAGTCGAGGTCATTGGGATTTTCTAAGATGAAAAACTCAAGCCTTTGTTCGTAAGGGAAGTGGCTCATAATTTGTCTTTGCGTTCATCGTTTCACACAAACTGGCCGTAAAGATTTCTCGTAAAATATTTTTAGTGACAAAAAGAATGAATTTTGTAGTTTTATGGTGTTATTTTACTTTCAAAAATTTGGGATTTGAAGGCTCCAAGATAGCTCAATTTTTCTCGACAGGGCGAAAGTTTGAAGGTTTACTGCTTTTAGTTAAAAAAAATCCGATTTAATCCTCCTAGCAGTAAGATGAGACATTTCTTACGCATATCATTGTTGGATCGTTCCTTAGTTTGCAGACCTTATGCGAAATAGGTACCCAACCACAGGTGGGATGAACACAGTTTCGAGTCCTGCACTAATAAAACGTCAAACTGAATGAATTATAGAAAATCAATACTCGACAAACATATGATTACGGCTTAAAAGCCAACTGTCAAAACTCTCTTTGAAAGGATATTCCGGACAAACCGTTACTGGCTAAACACAGTTCATAGCAATTAATGAAAGAGAAAACTTTTCTCTTTCGTCTACTACCAACATCTGTGATTGGTGAGTAACTCAGAGGCGACGCGTCGGTACGTTCAACCTGTTCACTGAACAGGTAGGAACAATCAGACGACCCAAAACCAAATTTGCGTTAACATTAAAGCAGTAGCACGTAAACTATTTTTAATGAAAGTAATAATATTCGAACTTTGAAGTTCGATAATTTGATCTGAACGATAAATCAACCTAGCGTCTCCAGCAGTGCTTTCCTATGACCGGTTCAATCACAAATATGCACGCATCTCGTACGCTCACCGCATGCTCTAGAGGGAGCAGTTGCATGAGCGACGGCTGGAATAGCAGCGTGAGCGTCATGGGTGAGGCTCTTTCTATTCTCTTTTGCACCGGTTCAAATCAAATATTGAATCAGCGTGCATTGCTGCGATGTACATATGGGCGTTGGAGCTGTGTGCAAAACGCTTTATAATTTTCGAACACCTTGCGCCGTACGTTCATAGCTGTTGGTCGAACGCTTTTTTTTCTTGGGTAGCCTAACAAGATGTTTCTGCCCCTGGGACATACTAGTTACAAGCGCGTATGTATTTGGTTGGTTCAACTATATTAATGAACCGCCCACTTTTGCGTCAAAGAAATCGCTTGATCTTTGCATTCACATGCTAAAAATATATTTAGTGAATGTGTAAAACAGAAAAAGTCAAATCAGGCGTTGTTCTAATCATGAACGTGTGGATGTTAAATGCCTGTCGCGCAAACGTCTCACTGAACGGGCAGCCCCAGGTGCTCTAAGACGATTTCGCTAGATTTTCAGAGCAGCGTGCACTCAGTGCACTAGCGCAACTGTCGGAAGGTTATACATGGTTGTATTGCTTATGTTTCTGTTAAGAAATCTTTTTCAATTCTAATTAAGTGGCAACCTTCTCGGATATGTTATATATTTTTTGTTCTTTTTCTACGGTAAATTAAACATTCTACACAATTCACAATTCACTGGTGGGATTTGACAATAAATTTGTTTTGGTCAGCTCCAGCGAAATTTTCTGTCAACGAACATTTTTTCATTGGTCCTATTCGTTGGATGTTGGATGAAATCGACGACGAAAGAATCAGCTGAACAGAAACGTCTCATAGAGACGATTGTAACGTTTTAAGGGTCTTCGTGGTATATTGAACAGGTTGACGATGGAACCACGCGTCGCCCCTGGAGTAACTGTTTGTCTGAAATTTCCTTTCAAAGAGAATTTTGACAGTTGGTTTTTCAGCCGTAATAATATGTTTGTCGTGAATAAAACAAATGAAATTAAAAAATTAATAAGGCAAAAAAAGTAAAAAAGGTTTCAAGTTCATACAATGAGTAGAACGATTAATAAAATTCAAAATTTAAAAATAAATTAATCAAACTAGTTCAGCTCACTAAATGCAAAATTTGACAATATTAAAAAGTTATAAAATTAATTGCATAAAATTTGTTGCAAGCTAACAAGAGGGTTGCAATAAATAATATGAAGAAACTGCATAAAATGCATAAACTGGGGAAAAACCATAAAATGAATAAACTAAATGAAATGAAAGAATTGTATGAAATGAATACAGTAATAAATATATGAAACGAATAAAGTGAATAAAATAAATACCACAAATAAAATAAATAAAACAAAACAAATGAAATGAAACGAATAAAATTGATTATATGAATAAAATTAATAAAATCAATATATTGAATATAATGAATAAATTAAACAAAATAAATTTAATGAATAAAAAGAATAAAAGAAATATACATGACTAAATCATAAAAAACGACATTAAAAAGTTATAAAAAATATAAAATAAATAAAATTGTGTGAAATTAATTATTTGCGTGAAATGAATAAATTGAATGACTGAAAAAAAATGTCAGATTATTGGAATGCAAAAAGTCAATAAAATGCATAAAATGAAAACAGTGCACAAAATAAGTTAAATAAATTATATCAATAAATTGTATGAAAGGAACAAACTGATCAGAATGAATCGTAAGATTGAAACGAATAAAATAGATAAAATGAAATCAAACGAACAAAATGAATAAGAAGAAAGCAATGTAGCTGCTGTCGGTGATGCCAGCAATAAAATATGAATTTGAGTTATATGAGAAATCTATTATCTCACTATTTGGTGGATTATTTGGTGATCTGTGTATTCATATATAATCTAACATCTATCTCACGGTTGAACGCAACGCATAATCAAAGTGGTAAATACATCAACGCTGTGAAAAATTGTACTTTGAAGTGAACTAACACATTATTTTGTGTTTGAAGTGAACTTTCTTAATATTTTTTGAGAAATAGTACATTCATTACACGGTGCTACAGTGATTTTGTCCTTTTCTTTTTTTTTGCCCTCAAAATCTTGATTTATCGCAAAAAAAAAAATTTACGCGATCATTTTCCAACCGATTTTTAATTTTTTGAGTGTTTTGGCAAGAAGAAGAATTTACCTTTCCAACGCAACGGTATGCTATGTTATGTTCTCTTGTTAAAAGTACTATGCAGTTTTGGGACAACAACATGAAAGATACCATTATTTTGCTATTTTTTTAATTTAAAATATAAAAATTATCCAACATTTTTATTAGGAAACCTCTTTGTTCTAGTAAAAATTTTAGGAGAACATTTAGTTAAGCATCCAATGATCTATGCTTGATCAAAATCGATTTATTATTTTTTTTCCAAATTAGAAACCTACTCGCATGAACTCTTAAGGGGTTGGTGAGGTATTGTCTCGCACTATAAGATGCTATAATTATACCTTCGGTTTTTTCTCCAATTTCATGTTCAAAGTTCACACACATACATTTGAGTAATCGAGCAAAAAAATCGTTTTTTGAAAATTTTATATGAGACAGTCCCCTTAAAAGATCCTGCGAGCAAGTTTCTAATTTGGAAAAAAAATAATAACTGCCATTTTTCAAACGATTTTGATCATAAATAAATCGTTGGAACCGGAATTAATTGATCTCCTTAAATTTAATTAAAACGAAGACGCTTTCTAATAAAAATGTTGAGCAATTTTCATATTTTTAATGAAAGAATAGCAAATTAATGGTAACTTTCATATTGTTGTTCCAAAACCGCTTAGTACACCCAAAACTCGGCCGTAATACTTTTACGGTAATAAGAAAAAATTGCTCTAATAGCAAGACATTTCATGCTAAAACGGTCCCAACAAAAAATTCCCTAAACAGCAATACCAACACATTCAAATCTTCTCTGCGTCGCACTCATGTTTCATCAATTCTTATTCAATAAATATTAACGCGTCGGATTGTCTGGAAGTGTGTAGCACTTCGCTTGTCATTGTATTGCGCTTCAAGCGGAGTAAACACAATGGGGATAAAGACGAGGTTTGATTTTTCTACACGACACATTCCGTATTTGAAGATCGGCTCACACTCGGCTAGCTTCAAAGCACAGTCAGAAAATAGCGACTCGGAATAGTGGTGGGGTACTTCGGCCTGTGTTAAATTGAAATTTCTTTTCTATCACGGACGTTAACAGCAAGATAGCAACTGCACAAAACATGAACAGTCCTTTCCGTCATTTACGGGAAGCAAGACCTATGGTTTGGATCCATGTGTCCGAACCGAGGGTCCGGATCCAGACACTTGTCTGGATCTAAGCACCAAGTCTGGGCCTGGTTCAGGTCCGGACTTGGAAAGGGGAAAAGGATATGGGTTAGATCCAGGTGCTGGTCCGGATCCGGTTACTGGTCCAGATCCGGGAACTGGTCCGGATCCGGGAGGTTCGGATTTGGAAACTGGTCTGGATCCGAGAACTGGTCCGGATCGGAAACTGTCGGATCTGGCAACTAGGCCGGTTCCGGAAACTGCCTAAAAAATTTTTTTTCGCTATCCAACCTACCCAGTAAAAAAATCCGTAATTCGGGCTGGTTCTGCCAATATTGGGGTAGATTCCAGCCTGAATTTGGTTGGATATCCGCCAGGATTCCGGTTGGTTTGACTCGGTACTAATACTATCTTAGAAATCGACCGAATTATTATACATGCGAACAGAGCCGAGGTTGACACATACTGAAAAAGTGTTTGATTGTGTGATGCACATACATGAACAGCAACCGAAATTCTTCATTCCACCGTTTACTACCTTTGCGGAAATATGAGTTTAATACCTCAATGCGCAATTGCATGGTCTGTTACCGAAAAGACAATAGAATCTTACCCAAAAGTAATAGAAACATACTCGTCGGATTTTGTATACGTTTAACAAAACAACATAACATAGCATATCGTTGGAAAGATCATTTCTTCTTCTTTTCAAAACACTCAAACTATTTAAAATCGGTTGAAAAATGACCGCGTAAAAAAATTTAGTGCCGAAAGTTCCGAAAAATCGCTTTTTTGCTTTTTTTTACAACTTTAAATGAGTAGAGTGTTAATAGGAATGAGACTAAAATAGGCACATTGCCCTGAATAGAGAAGTTTTTATTTGGTAGCGACAATACTGTTACTGTGTTATGTAGCAAATACATTCAAACCGAGCGAGTTTGGGTGAAACAAAAAATAATTACGAGTGCTAGAATTTGTCAATTTTAAAACAAGTAGGCGTTGCTTCATCTCAAACCAGGAAAGTAGACTGCCGTTACTCATTCATCGTAATGATCTTACCAGACGGCATCATAGTTTGTCTTTACAAATCAGCTGTTGCCGGAAGTTTATATATTTTATTGACATGGCCTACTATATGTTCCATCTGTGCACCAAATCGTTTCAATTTGATTTCTCCGTATGTGTCAGTGTTGTTTGAATTGAGCCCGTATTGACGTTTGAATTTGGAGCAAAACAAACTATGTATGTCGCAATTCCCGCCTAAACGATCATCGAAGCTGTTTGATGTGATCAAGCTGCCTTCATGCGGTTAGAAGAGCACTGAGGCATACGTTGGTTTTAGTTCTGGTAGTTGTGGCATTGCTTCCCATTGCAGACAAACATATAATGGTGTTGAATATCGAAATCTTTGAATGAAATAAAAAATAGATTTGGCTTCATTCCCCTTCATTCAAGCATTATACACACATGCACAAGATGAAACAAAACTATGGGCATTTGTTTATAGTGAACCAAGGCCAATACTGGCACAGATATCAAATACAAACAATCTAGCGAAAAATTATTAAGTTTATCATCTCAGACATTCTATATTTTGGCAATAGTTTTAGACGCCAGCATGACAGGAGTGTTGGTGTTCATTGAACAGACGCCCATCGCATTGATCTAACGCAGGATGGCATCCCCTTGCTGGATAGATGGTGTGAACAACCCTTTGTCAAAATCTTGGACGATATTGACCGCTGTTATGATATGTAATAAGCGGGATACACTAAAACCGGATAGTATAAGTTTTTCCATGAGACGTTTGTTTGACAAATCACAGTTGGCGTTGGACCGAATCGACAAATCAGAAAGAAGAAACAACCAACAAATTTTCTGATCAGTAACGTCTTATACTACGTTCACACTGCGAGTTAAAACATGTTTTAACACTATCTTGATGACATTTTTTTGCTAATTATTATAACGTATTTTAACTCTGTAGTGTGAACATAGTATTACGAGATCATCGCAGCTGATATAATTTCTGAAATAAACTCTTCATTCTTACTTTGAAAATAAATTTAATTCAAAATGAAACAAAACAGCTGAAATCAGATACGTGTTTATCGATTCATCAGACACCTACCCCTTTTTGTTTACTAGACTCTTTAGAGACGTACGTGTACAATACATTTTCATATATGTAAATATACAAAACAAGTGGCGCAATTGGGAAAGCGGTTGATCTCGCAGTTAGCACCGTCTTAGAACCGGTTCAAACCAACCCGCACGACACGTGACTTCAGCGCACTTTACTTTTGAGCCTTGGACCACTTCAAAGGTAGTGTCAGTGTGCTGGTCTTACCAGCTGAAAGTGGGTCAGGCCCAAAGATGAGTATCTCTCTTCATTTGCTCCAATCTGATACGAAGTGTCGAGTACCTTCTGAAGCGATATGATTTCAATAGTAACCCTCAGAATGACTCGAATTTCCGTTCGTCGTCAATGTGAACAAAACTGACATATTTGCTCATTCGGCACGCGCACTCGCTGGTGGCGGTTTTAACTTTTCATTACCTCGGCTAGAAGAGGGACAGGGTTTTCGTTTTAAGCGCTTGGTGAGAAGGCACACATGTGCGAGGAACGTGCGAGGACTGACTTGCGAATGCGGAAAGACGAGGAGTCTTGTTTACGTTGGTTGGTCGAGCAAACGTTGAACAACGACCGTTCCGAAAAGCCTTGATCGATCGGGTTCACTGAGATAGAAACCTACAGATCGAAGCTCGGTAAACAGATATTAATCTAGCAAAAGCGTTGTTTACCATTTCGACATGATCGACCTGGAACGTGTCCATCGAAGGCCAAATCTTTTCAATTAGACGATCAGCTCAATTGAATAAGGTCAGTTAATTGCCACCGAAACGGTAGATTATATTGAGATTATAAGTGTTTCTTATGTAAAAATGTCTGAGGAACACGATAGCATTAGAATTTTAAAAATTAAAATATAGGGTAAGGTGGGGCAAATCCGACCTAGTAAATGGTTATGGATGTAAAATGCTCATTTTACATCGAATCAAGTCGTTTTATATACCAAATTAAAGGTTAGACCCCTGGGCAACTTTCAGTATATAGCATTTTATTTGGATCTTCGGAATATCTTGAGATACAAGCGCTTTACAAAAATGTTCATTTTTGCTGTTTTTAAAAATGATGGGGTAAACCCGACCCCCTATGTTTTTGGTTGATTTAGTGCAGATATTACTCAAATTTTATGGTTTTTCAATGATATATCAATGAATGTTGTGTTATTGAATTGTAACATGGAGAGAATGGAGCTCAATATCAATCTTGGAATGCTAAAATCACGAGCAGTAGCACGTAATGATATTCCCATTTGCATCGGAGCAATTGCTCGACGAATACTATAATCATCACGTTTTTGTGTCTTTCGTTTGTAATTATGAACCATTTTGCACAAAAATAATAAATAACAATAAAAATATATTTCAATTTGATAAATAAAAATTTTCTTAGCAAAAAAGCGGTCGGATTTACCCCACCGCGTCATTTTTCATTACGATTCCATTAAAAAATATATGAAAAAGGTTGAACTAAATTCATCTATGCACTTTGTAGGACTTAAATCAAAGAATTTAAATCCACTTACATTTATTATGCAATCACTTTAACAATCAGAAATATCCTGTAGTCAATGATGCACAAAAGTCAAATCAAGAGTTGTAAAAACACACTTTTTGTCGTATGAGCATCTCAATGTAGATTAATAAAATACTGTCATACCACCATTATGATCATTTTCGATACTCTACACGACAACATTGATATTAGTTCGCGTAGTGCTTCTGATTTTTGGTAACAGAGGGGGGTCGGGTTTACCCAACGGTCGGATTTGCCCCACCTTACCCTATGTATAGGGAGAAAAATTAATCTTTAATATTTAACTGAAAAAATCGCATAGTTGGCAGCACTGCCGCCAAAAATTAGTATTTTTTCTAGACTCCTTGAATAATTTTCTTCAAAAGCCAACTTGCGGTTTGATTCTAGATTAAATAGAACCAGAGATATGATCAAAAGAAAATCAAGAGATTTGGCAATTTGTCAAAAGGGGGGTCCTCTCATGAGCCGAGGGATGGTTCAATTGACACAAAAATTTGGGTTTTATATATTGGCCCTAGATGAACAATTTCACCAAATTTGGTTCAAATCCGTGAAGGTCGATTACACATGCCTTGATCACTTAGCGTGGAATGACCCATAAGCATCATATTGAATAAAATGGCGATCTCGGATGCAGGTGTGTATGAATAAGAATTCTTGTAATGGTTTATTTAACCATCTGCTTTCAACATCCTTTCGATTCGAACACAACACGTGGCAGCTCGTAGACTACCTTGGGTATTTCAATTGTAACACTCATTCTCACGACCAGCGATGCCAACGTTTCAGTTTATATTGAAATGGTCCAGGATTTTTACACGATCCGGTTATTAATCAATTTCGCAAATCTTCGAGTTTTGCAACTATTACCCAGTTCATTTCAATTTTTTTTGTAGAGTTAAGTGTCAGAAAACTTTTCGGCCTATTTCGGACAATGCCAACGATATGGAGCATCAACAGAACACTACGTATATTTTTGTGAAATTTGAAATATAAGATCGCTGCAGATTTGTCCGTAATATCATTCAAAGTCAGGTGTTTGAAGATGACAGACAGAGAATTTTTTTTCGGGAGACTGTGAAATCAGTTGACCTTTGGTATTTGAAGGCGACGAACAAAATATTGGCCTGGAAGACTGTATGCGTAGATCGGTCTACTGAACTGCATTGCATTGCGAAGCACGGTGCTATTCGTAGAATACATGGGAATGAACTTATCTCTTTTGAGTACAGTAAACCAATAGCATGAGAATCGCCCTTGCCGACCACGACCATCTTCTTAGGGTAGGAAATGTTGACGTAATACAGTGGAGACCCGATTTTATCAGCCCCTGATTTTATCAGCTTCATATAAAAATTGATAGTTGGAAGTTTGATGGTATCTAAGGTTGGAACATAAAGAATTAGAGCTTATCTCAAGGGAATAACTGAAACAATTAGTCTGTTTCTTAAAAATATGCATTCATTTTTCATTGACATCAGTCAGTGCACACCTTCTTTTAGTCACTGCCTCGGCTAACCGACTCCATCAATTCTCCATCTGTCCGATGTCGCTGGTGACTGCTCCTTTAATCTTCAGATCGAGTTTCATTATCGCTCAAGATTTTTCTATTAAGGTAACAATTTTGCGGATTTCGCTAGTTTGAGATGAAATGACTCCTATGCTGTTGAACAATTGTAGCACGCAACCCGTGCGCACTGGAAAGGTTTTGGGGGCTCAAACCCATCCTACGAGGATTTAGAATAATCACCTTTAAAAATGTCTTAACAGTAAACAATACTGCAAGCCGTTTGAATCATAAAATGTCATTTGAGTTTATACACTCTAGAAACAAGCCGTTGAAGAAATCAAGGAAAAAATATTACCAGGGTAACTGGAAAGGGATGTAAGTCAAACTGATCGGCATCTCCGAATCGGTTCCTGTTTCGACAAGATGCGATAATATCAATAGTTGTGAGTAGACACAGCAAAGGTTGGTCAGCGAACTAGCAACGGGAGATAAGGAAAAACACGAACGAGCCACATGAAGTCGTAGAAGATTGGGTTACCGTTGTCAAGAGAAATTTCACTGCCGATGATATCTGCGTCGCAGTTGTTGAGAGCTATATGGCTCACGAAAATGGGCATCGATATCGAGAGAAATACCGCCGCCGAGAAATTCTCAGCGCCAGCTAGCATATAAATAGGTACGAGTCGCCCCAAGAAGAATTAGAAAAAATCGCAATGAACGATAAAATAAAAAGAGCAGGAGCACAATCCATCCTGAAGTAACACCTAACGATGGATCCGGGGGATGCGGATTAGGGTAAACAAGAGGTTTAGGTTAAGTTGGCAGACTGAACTACTACAAACTACTGCAGTAAAAATTCGATACTACCACAAGCTATCAGGCAGCGATGTTTGTTGGCTCAATTTGTTGAGCTGAATCGATTGGTACGCAAAACTCGGCCCTCCACGGCTCGGAAATAATCTTTAGAGTTGAAGAACTTCTGTACCTTTCTTTTTTTTAATTCGTTTAATTGGCACAGCTCAAGGCGTTAGCTTCACGGAGCCGTGGGTCTTTCGTATTTTTCTTTTATAAGAAACGTAAAACCCTACCTTCCTTTGAGAATTTCCGGCGCACGGGACTGGTAGCACGTCCTTACTGTTATGGCAGGTGACTATGACTGGACCATCATGAAAATAATGAAGCGTAAAACCCGTTTATTGGAGCACTCCCTTTTAAATATTACCAAATTCACAGTCTAATCCGTCACAAAATAGCCGGTTTTCTTGCTAAAGGTACAGATCCATCGCCAAATCTTTTTTTTTCGTGAACTTACCCACGAAAAAAAAACTTGCATCTCCTAGGAACCTTGCAGTGAGCAGGAGCCTTGTTTAAACCCCAATTTGTTTGAAATTTCCATAGACTTCATCGTCGATTTTTTCGCCAAACCATAATTCAAGCTATTGAGATCAGGTTTGATTTTCCGAATGACCTTCAACCACAGTTGACAAGAATGGATGGCAGTAGTGAGGGTTTCTTTGTACTTCTAATCACTCGAGCCACAGTACTTTCAGGATAATTTAAGTTCCCGAGTCGAAACTGAAGGTTTTTCGAGCAACTATTCACAGTTATTTTTGTTTTCTTTTCCTAGATGAGGAATAACTCGGTACCATGTTGGTTTAAAACTGTGAAATAAATAACCAAGCAAAAGTGTAAACAAACAATAGAAGGCTTTTAAAAGCTTGCCGAGATGAGCACAAAAATTCTAGTTTCTCGCGTATCTGCATTCCGTTGAACGAGGAATCTGCCCAAAATCAATGGAATTCCAAGGCTAATAATTTAAAGTGACTCAAATTTGAATAGATGGGTCTTGTACCTTTTTATTAGTTAAACAGTATATCAGGATTCATACACGGAAGCAATATAGTAACATAACTGTACAGTGTACACACTGTTATTTGGAAATTCAGAATTTATATTTGATATTGTAGGCGTACTTGAGTAAAATCTGATAGCAAATTGAAAACTAAACTTGATGTTGTGAACGACTAAAAGATCAAAATCGAGAGCAAGGAATTGTTCTTTGTCATTAAACAGATCTGCTACCAGTGCACTGTGAGAGCAAATATTTAAAAAACTGTTGAGATATTTCGATGATAACAAAATAAGTACTCAATTTAATTGTTTTCCCAAGAAAATGAAAAACAAGAATTTCTTTTGGAAAACGCAGAGAGTAAAAGTACAAAAACTGACATTAACATATTTCAGAATATTTTCTAGAAGTGAAAATTGAGCTTAGGCTTATGAATGTCACCTTACTTCACCTGTCCAACAATGCCTATTCAATTCAGAACAACTTAAAATACGTGGCTGAAAGTTACAGTATTGGAATTAAGATTCCCATGTATATGGAAAATGACAGTTTAGAGGTACAGTTATATGAGCTATCAACGCTTACCCCTTTAAACCGAATAAAAAATACACGTCATAATTTTGAGATGTAGAATCCGTTTCACCTGATACTTGAAACTTTTTCCTGAATATGTCTAATTTCTATGTGCAAGTACTGTGTATTAAACGGGACATAATGTAAAAATTTTAAGCGGAAGATAGTCAGATGAATACATCACAACCAATTGCCAATACATTTATGGCAAATCAATCCAACTACAATTACCGGGTTGCCAAATTTGTGGCTACTGTTCAACTGAAAACACAGCATCAAGCACCCCAACATCAACAGCCAGCGTCTTCAGCGCGGCTTTTGTGACCTGTAAGTGCAAAAAGCAACGAAAAAATTTTATCGTGAGCACGAACGCGGCATTACCGATTAGAGATGGGCAGAATAGTTCTTTAAAAAGAACTAGATCGCATGAACCATTTTCCCGTTCAGTTGTATTTTTAATTGTACATAGCGAATGATTGTCGAAAGTCTGATCTGGAAAGGCCGGAAGGCATATGCAGAATAATTTTGGAGCGAAAACTCTCTTTGAGCGTTTGCCAATCGAACTGTTACCACAGAGAACAGACATATAAGTTAGAACAAACTTTCCCGAAAAACCTGTGTAAATATTTAAATGAAAATATGTTGAAAATCACAATCGCATACAGGTTCGCATGCGTGAGTCACCATTGTATCCAAGTTTGCACACAAGTCCCGTATAGCGATTGTTGGCCGATCGAAGCGCCGACCAGTGGCAAGTTGCTACTCGCTGATGTCATTTCAAAGCGACAGTTTTATTTCTTACACAAGTTGAAAGCTTTACTTGTATGTCAGTTCTCAGTGCTGTTACATATATTCGTTGCCCAGTTGTGTATGATGAAATGACAGAAATTGGGAGTGAGAGGGATTTTTCTATTCTTCTTGAATGTCGTTATTCTTCAATTTCCAATTTCCACAAAATAGCATCTATGACAGTTTGCGAGACGGTAGGTCAGTTCATTGTCATTCGTTCGCCTTAAAATTAATCCCTTTAATTTGGCGACCTGCTCTAGGCGAACTGGCCAATTCATGTCGAAGTAAATTAAATAATTACTACTGTGCTTTGGAAAGGAACTCCCGTTCACTCTTTATATTTAAAGAACCAGTTCTCCTGAACCGCTCGCGAACAGATTTCCCATCTTTACTTGAATGATAAGAGAAAAGTAAATGAACCTCATGATGCAGCAGGCGACAAGACACGTGTGTCCCCGCCGCGAAAGAAGCTATAGTAAGTATAGCACGTACTAAATCCGACGAACACTCAATAACATTTGGTTTTGTTTTTGGTTACATTTTGTAAATATATAAAAGACCATCGGCTTCGTTAAGTCACCGCAATGAGCCGTGTCGAATAAATGAGTTATAAAAAATAGTTATTTCATTCAAGGATGGTGTTTGATTCACTAGTCGCCAATCCCGAAATATGAACTGTTTTAAGAAATTATTCTAAAATTCGAAGTTTCTAAATGTATTTATTTTTTAAATGGTCTATAAATAATATTTTGTCAGAAAGGCGTGCCCCTCCTTTGTCAGCCAGCTGGAGCCGCCTATGGTCCGATATCTATAATCGTTTGAGAATTGGGTAGTAGGACCACAAGATAAGAGTATTTTTTTAACACACTCCATTCAAGCCGCAACTAAGTGTTACGATATATGATAAACCATCTGTTCTCTGTGCAAAAAGAAAAAAAAATCTCATTGCGTACGATACGAATCAACTTTATCTAAAACTATAGAATGTAGGCAACGGTCTCTCCGGTTTCTAGTATGCCAAGTGCTGTCAAATCGTTACCGATTCTTCAAATAAGAAGCAAACACTATTATTTCCTACAATATTGTAAGCACACACTAACAACAGTTTCCCATTTAAAATAAATTTATCAGAATACAATTAAATTATTAAGTTGACTCAAAAAGGAACTAAAATTGCAAATTGAAGATTGACGGAAAAGCTGTGCAGATCGGTCTACTGAACTGATGATTTAATAGGGAATTCAACTCGCTTCTATCACACAACAATCCGAAGAATTTATTAGAATGTTTGTTCCTTTGGTAGGAAAATACAGACCAACCCTATTTTCAAGAGATTCGACCGAAGCCCGTTCGTTGTATAAAAGTCGTTCATATCACGTAAATTCTAGCAGCAAATCTTGAACTATATATTCATAAAAAACGATTGACGCTAGTTGCTTGAAGGCGACGAAGCGAGCATCTATTTAGGAGACTGTATATGAGGGTGCCTATGGCATGTATAGGAATTTCATAAACAGACACACCTCCAAAGCATTATAACCTTCCAAATTTTGGCTCAATCAGACATGTTAAGGGGTTGCGCAAAGCGGCCCAAGTACAAACAATTTTACCTGTGGCAAAACACCAAAGACACTTGGAATATTCAAAAATCGAATTCGTATTTTTGATGCAAACTGTCTTAGGATGTCATCAAACGTCAAGATCTATCAGAATCAGGAATCAGAATATATTGGCTCAAATGGCACGTTCCCCGTACATAGTCGGGGATTTGTGCCTTGCCGTGTGTTTTCATCATTTCCTGAGCGGAAGGAAAGGACAATGAGGTGTGGGGAAGTAGAATTGGAAGGGTGGGAAAAATAACAGCACAAAACAAAAATAAACAACAGATAAGTTAAACTCACAAGTAGTTCAACTTGCCTGCGAATAAGCCTAAAGCTCTTTACC
This sequence comes from Topomyia yanbarensis, assembly GCF_030247195.1. NCBI lineage: Eukaryota > Metazoa > Arthropoda > Insecta > Diptera > Culicidae > Topomyia > Topomyia yanbarensis. The sequence continues at coordinate 25,381,250 of NC_080671.1, forward strand.
ACATTGGATAAGAAACTTTAGTATGTCTCTGAGTTTCAGTCGACCAAACATGGTTTCGTCTATATAAGGACGGCTGAAGACTCGAAATCGCAATTGCGCTACCGCTGGACAGTTGCATATCAGATGATATGAGGTTCCGTAGTCGGATTCACAAAGATCACATGAAAAAGACTCAGCGCGCTGAATAGTTGCCATGTGATAATTGAGTTTGCAGTGGCCGGTTATAGCCCTGGTCAGCATGCCGCAGTGGAGCTTCGAAAAATGTAAGAGATTTTTCGAAACCACTGGGCATGGTTGTTCTAGAAACGCCTTTGTTTGTCGACACGTTTGTAGATTTCTCCAATAATTGCGGTGCTCGGACGAAGCCCAGGACCGTATTTTTTTCCCTTACCCAACTTGTCGAAATTGGCAGCGCGGGCTCAGAACCAACGAAGTCAATCGCTGAACCTGCCCTGGCCAATTCGTCAGCCCATTCATTTCCAGTAATACCGCAATGTCCGGGCACCCAGACAAGGTAGATAGTGTTGACAATGCTTAGTTCTTCGATTTGGGTTCGGCACGCGATCACTAGCTTGGACCGGGATTTGTCTGAGCTAAGGGCCTTGATTGCAGCCTGACTATCGGAGCAGAAGTTTATAACTCTGCCGGACAAACGCAGTTGAAGGGCCGATTGCACCCCGCACATAATCGCAAAGATTTCTGCTTGGAATACAGTACAGTATCTACCTAGTGAGTGAGATTGTTCCAATCTCATTTCACGACAGTAGACACCAGCACCAGCACGTCCCTCCATCAGAGAACCATCAGTGTAACAAACCACTTGCGTTTGTTGTTGTCTTTCCATAAAGCCAGACAACCACTCCTCTCGAGAGGGAATCTTCACATGGAATGTCCTGTAAGGAAAACTACAAGTGAGTGTAATACCGCTGGGAGCAAGAATATCTTCACCCCATCTAACCATTTGTGACCACAATCGTGTATGACTGGAGAGTAACTCATTGCAGATATGACGTTTTGAAAAAACGCTCAAGATATGTCGAGCCACTCTAATGGTCACCCAGCCAATAGTTTGCAGTGAGTGGTTAAGTCCGGCAAAATCAGTTTTGTTGAAGCTGAAGCTGAAATCTTCTAACATTTCATCGAAAAGAATATGCTGTGAGCATGTCAGTCAAACAAGAAGAGGAGGGGGATGTGAGTCATTGCCAAATAGCAGATTATCCGCCAGATGTACGTGACAGTTCATCGATACTTCTTCATTAATTAACACAAGGTCTAAGGTTTCGATTTCGATGGTTTGTTACCATGCACATTTACAGCATATTCAGAAGAAACATTCCGTCTAGTAGAGCAGGACTTAGGCTCTATAAAACTGAGTCAGAGGGGTCGACATAAGCACAACCGGGATGAAATTTTTTTTCATGCAATACCAAGTGGATTAGAATCGCTAAATAGAATATGATAAGCTTGGGGAGTTATTTTGCAATATCAAGTGCAGCATCGATATACTTCTGAATAATGTTTATGTTATCTGAATCAGTTGGAGTCAGGAGGAAGATACACAATACCTACACAGATTATAGTACCATGACTATTGATGTTTACCCGGAGTTGTTCCAGACTGTTGTAATTTTATTTTTGTTTCGATGCCAAACGATTAGAAACTGCTATTAACACTCCACCACCTACTTTTTTCATGAAGTAATCTTTTTGCGTTCGTTGCGATATACCGTATGTGTCCAACCGAACGATTCTTGCGAGTTTATATCGTCGTTCAGTCAGTTTCAGTCAGAACAATAAACTCAGAACAGATGCAGCCACGAACAACTCGTCAATTTTTGTTCGTAGTCCTCTTACATTCTGATAGTACATTCCTAGCTCTGAGGGAAATATCGTGGTGTCATCAGGGTCTGGGTTGCTGATCGCTAGATGTGTGGCGGTAACGAAATTGGAGCTATGCTGTCCGTCGTTTGACCGGAAACGGAAATTTTACGGGGGCGCAGTATCGAGTGTAGCTTCGGGGGAACATATACCCTCCCTGGCATTATCCGGAGAGAAATAGTCGTGGTGTCAACAGCAGCTGGGTTGCTGCACGCTAGACCAGTGATATCACTAATTCAAGGAGCTTCTCGAAATCTCTACGTTCTTGTAGTACTGTCAGTTGATCATTGCAAAACTAGATGTGGATTTATGGTATGAGCCGGTATGTAGTGAAACATGTAAATATTAAAGTACGACGAGGTTCGACATCAGGTAATTTGTTAACTCGTACGTAATACTGTCTGAACAAAAAGAAAAACGCCCTAAATTTTCACCCTAAATTTTCACACCGTGCCAATTTAGGGTGTTATCCGGATTGATTATATGGATTTTTGGGATTATTGAGTGTTAAATGGATATATCAACTGCCCCAAATTATGTGATGTGCATTTACGTCACTTTCGATTAGGAGTAAAAGTCCCTTTCTCCCACTGTTAGATGCTATCCTTTCAAAAACATCAAAAGAGTATGCTTCAACATGCGGTAAAAATGCGTTTTTCATAGTGACTGCGACAGCACAAATTTCGTGAATTGTGAGGTTGTTTTACCCAACCATGCGTCAATTAAATTATTCGCAGGTAAGCATGTACGAGACATAGGGATTAACAATTTTTCATCGACGAAGTTCTTGAACCAAATCTTCGGGAGTTTTTCCTTCCTGCAGATCACGAATTAGACTCATAGTTACTTTAGCTTTATGCTGAAGAATTTGTGCTGCTCTATTAATTGAGGATATCAGTACACGTTTCATCTCACGCAAATAATCTAGAAGGAACCCAACAGATATTTTTATAATCGCTTATAGCGAACTCTGACAGATGTAACAGGCATTACCAGCAAATTGACTTGCCCGGTTTGCGATAAGAAAAATGTACACTATGCGTGAAAGAGAGTGTTCTTTGACACGGGCAAGACTCGTGATACTTGTAGACTCTACAATCATTCAGTCATCGGTACGGAGATACACAATGGCTTTGAAACTTCTGTCACCTCTTGTGGCATACTTAAATCCGCCGAACGCCACACGACCAAAAATGTTTAAATGAGCATCTACTTCAAAACGATCAAACAAATCTAAACCGACCCCCACCAACTCAAACATTTTGCTACGCCACCGGATACTGTTATGATGTAATTTTTCTTTCTTGGCATTAAATAGAAGATAATTACATCCACTAATGTGCATCTCATTAGTAACGGACCAAGTAATTAACGAGATGGCGCTAAATCCTTCTTAAAAAGAATACACGGAAAGCCTTTTGATTCAAAAATGATGAAAAATAATTTGTCAATTGATTGATTTCAATAGGCAAATTTAAAAAAGCGAAGCATTTACTTATTTTTCGACTGTTTTCTGGTGATTGATTCAGAAATTTGATTAGCAAGTCAATCTGGGTGGATCATACTCAAAGACAAGCGACCACCAAGCATTCATCCTTGAAATTAGAACCAAAATTATTGTCTCAAATCAAGAGTACCACGATTAGGTAAAATTCATCCGACTTTAAAGAAAGATTGTACCAAAAACTCAACCCATTTAGCAGCTAGAAGTTCGATGTTACCTCGTAGTAACTGAGTTGAGCAAATTTCGAAACTATTTTCCGGCAGGCAAAAAATTATTTAGAATGCATTACTATCGACAACGAAGTTTATTTCGAAAATGTCAGCTTGATTGAATGACTGATAATCGATCCATCAGCTGTCGGAAGGTTTTACAATATTCAAACAAAATCGATACTTAATACTGCTGCGCTTCGAATGCAGTCGTTTTCAGTAACAGTCAAAAACATAATTCCCACCGCAACTGTCTAGCCATAAATCACGGTTAGACTTCACGCCTACTATACAGTAACTCATATGAATATAATTATGCGCATAGAGAAACACAATTTGCCTATAATAGAGTAATGGCATTTTCTCGAACATACTGAACGTAGTTAGTAATTTGTATTGGACACTATTGGACTGAAAAAGATCTACCTCAATAGTTTGAATTTCTCGGATAAGTGAAGCTTTATACGTTGTGGAGATTGTTAATCCCCTTGAAAGAACCACCCGCTTTAAAACCCGCCCCCACCTACGACGCCACGGCCCGCTACCGATACCTACCTTTCCGGAAGATACCGGTTCGTACCGAATACGATAAATCCTTGAAACTGATGGTAACCGGTTTGAACAGTCTAGCCGCCACCAGGGAGGATGCTGTCGATGAACCACCCAAACCAGGACTACACTGTGACTGTGTGGGAATCTTCAACGGTGTCAGCTGGAGAGTATGTGGACGTTTCTGGACCAACGTTCCCGATTCCATCAGATGAAGTTCCTTATCGCGCGGATGTTCATCCGCCTCTAACGGAGTATCCTTTTGGCTGCTTTGGCTCGGACTGCTGCTACTAACAGTGCCACTGTTCATCTCGTACGCTTCAGCCATGTCGAGGCGTACGCGCGGATGTTGAACTTTCACTCGTTCGTTTTCTCTAATGGCAAAAACATGCGCGACGAAATTTTCTCACCGCATGACACGGCTTCGGATTCTAAAAATAGATCCTCCGGTCTTCACTAAACACTGCTTCCCTCACTCAAACAATCTCGCCCCTTTTTTATTCAGTACAACCCTTCGCTTTACGGTTGAATACGAAATGTAGTAGACTGAAAACAACTCAATATCTTATCGCTTCGTTCTTGGGCGGTTTTTTCCTACGAATACTACTTTCACGTACACAGCGCGAAGTCACTCGATTCACGGATTAGAAACCTGATCCCGCGGTCGCGGTCGGTCGGTAACTCGCTAAACCCACGCTTACGATTGTTGAAAACCGGTACCGTGGGGCTGTACGAAGGCTTCTCTCTTTTTCATCGCCTCCGATCTTCTACACACAGGAAACATCACACTCGAACTAGGTCACAGCTGTAGATGATTGACCTTGCGCGACTGAACGAATTTGATTGCACTCTATTCGATTCAAAGCGAGCGATAAGAAATTGTTTGATTAGAACTACACGCTTGCGATTCAGGACATTACACAAACTCTTAGCACCCTTCGGTGATGACGTTTAGAGACATATGTCAATCAACCAATCACTGCACCGGATAAACAAAAGAAAGTCGCACACATTTATTAATTACTTATTCAATTGCGCACCCATCTGTACGGCCCTGACGGGTGGTCGATGCAACGATGCACATGCAGACAACAGACGACACAAAAAAAAACAAGAAGGGTCTTCCTAGATAGGAGAGGCGACCGTGCTTCTTAAGAGACAAACCACGCGCGCGCAACTTCCGCACGATCCACTCACTGCCGACTCACGATGAATACTGAATGAGCCTGCTGCGGTTGACGGTTGTTGGCTGCTTAGTCTCAACACAAACCCGTACAGATACCGTCCGTCCATCCGTTGCACTGTATTGGTTTGTGCTTGTAATGTTCACGGCAGATGTGCGGTGATCGTAGCAAACTGTTGAACATTTGCTGCCATAGAACAAAGAAGAAACAAAGTGAGTGCGGATTATCAGCTGGTACTCAAAAATGGGTTTGGCCTGAGTGACTGGGGTAGGGTGTCGTTACGTTTCGCTTTCATTGATTAGTACTGCGTTTTTTAATAATAATTATTATTCACAATGGAAAAATTTAGTATCACAACGAGACAGAAAGCTCGTTGGACAAAGACGTAATTTTGTTTTTTGTCGGGATTTCACAAAAGTGTTGCTTTAAAGCGCTTTAGGTTATGCATTTATTAGGTTCCAGAACAATTTTTCTGTTTTGGATTAGAAATATGGATAGGTAATGTCAGAGATAGGGCTCGTCGCGGTTGCGGTAATTACCGCAACCGCGCGATATTTACCGCACCCGCACCGCAAAATCTGCGGTGCGGTAAGAAACTTTTTCCCGCAGATGCGGTGCGGGAAAGAGCTTTTACCGCGCGGTTTTACCGCAACCGCACCGCAAAAAAAAATGATTAAGTGATAATTTTGATTATTCTAAATTTATAAACAGCTATTACGAAAGAAAATCTAGTTGTTTCCGAAATATTTTGACGCTATTTTTTTACGACATATTTTGGACTAGTTATTTTATACTTCTAAGAAAAACTTCACAAACTAACCATTTCAAATACATAAAATGCAAGATTCAAATAGAGACAAAATTATTAGATCATTTGAAAACAATAAATTTTTACTCTTAAATCCAATTTAAAAGTATATCACTTCTCTCGATTTCTGTTGGAAATCGTGGAATTATGAATCGTTTTCGATATCAATTTTTCAACTGTAAATTTTGACTAATTTAAAGGAATTAGAGATGAACTAATTATGCTGGGACTGGGTTGTGTTTACCCAAAGAATATAATTATCTTCATCAAACCAAACGAATTTGGAGTAATAGGGATCTTTAATTTGAAAAAATTGTGCCAGTTTTTCATATGTATTGGTAGCGAGTGTCCTTACGAGTACACTCATATCATTCTTAAACCTTAATTATTCTTTAGTGATTTTTAAATTAAAAAAAAAAACAAATTAAATTCAACCAGCAAACTGACAGTTGTCCTACTAAATGACGTATCTGCTAATATCTCGTTCGCCTCATTGTTAACCGGGACAGCACCCCACACAACATTATCTGGAACTTTGTCAATCCGCTAGCAGCCTGCCATCCTAAGTTCAATCTGCAAACTATGGTAGATCTGATAAGGCAACCTATGGAGTCGTGCAAGTCTCATGGGTTTGGATGTGTTATTGTCCTAAAAGGAAACAAACTAAAAAATGTTTTTTCAATAGTTTCGGGCCAAAAGATTGAAAAAGGACTGAGATATTAACTCACGGTACTAATCTGTATCAGAAAATGCCTTAATCCGCACACCCCTAAGGATCCCTATTGGCAGTAAATGATACCAATGTATGAAAGCGTCCAAAATAAGGTGTCCAAATTAGGATGATTATTCTATCATTCGTTCATCGTATTTCTATCTTCTTTGATTGCTGTGAAAATTCAATGTGAATTTTTCTGCAGTCAATTTTATTGGACGAATGACTGGAAATCATTCGCTTACTTCCATTTGAATTTACTATAATTTTAAACCAAATTAAGTCCTAATATTTTTCAATTAAGACTATTTTGTAGCCTTTTTTAAGATTTTTTTTTGCCAAATACCACATAGTTTGACTCCCGTTAACTTCAATTGAAGTTTTTGCCATTGGCTCTTTGTGAAAATATTACATGAAAATACATTAAATGCTAGAACTTTCGAACTAGCCTTTAGAAAATTACACTTCATACATTTTTAAAGGGAGCAATCTTAGTTTTTGAATGATAATACATCTGTTTCTCGATGAACGCGGAAGTTAGAGTTTTGAGATATTTTGTCCGTAAAACCCCCTATTTTTAAAAATCATTTCTGCTGTATGCTACAAATCATACATTGTTTGCAGTTTTTCCAATGTTCAATAATGCTGTACCGGTTGAGACCGGACTCCTGATTAGATGAAATGGCGTCGTTCTTATTGATGAAATACAATATGTTTTTATTTCACTGTATTGGAATATATGCGCTACTATATAGAAGTACTGGTATTTCGACTTTATTTTTTTTGTGAAATTCCTTTAAGAATGAAAGGTGATTTACCACGTAAATGCGAAAATCATCCATTTCATTTTCATATGTCAGAAACAATGAAAATATGAAAATTTGAAGAAAAAAATATGCAACTTCATTTCTTATTACATTTTTATTTTACATTTTTCAATTAACTGAAGGGTTGCTAAAATAAAAGTTTTCCTATTACTGCAGTAGAACGTTTTTGAATGTATAATGTTTGCCCTTAAAATGCACGGAATTTTATTAATAGAAAATGCAAAAGTTGATTTTTTTCATAAACATTACATTCTGAGGAGTCTCTTAAAGTTAAATTTCGTGTGAATAAGAATAACAGTTTATTAAATATAGTTACACAAATATACATTTTTTCAACACTATTTTTAAAAATATCAAAATTTTACCGCATTACCGCGCGGTACGGTGCGGTAAATAAAGTGCGGTTGCGGTAAGCGGTGCGGTTTTATTATTTTTTTTTGCGGTTGCGGTGCGCACAATCCATTTACCGCCCACATCCGCACCGCGACGAACCCTAGTCAGTGACATTACCGTAATGAAGTAGCATACACTGTAGGCTGTTAATACGAATGCTGCAATTTTTACTGATTTCTGAAAGGTTTTATTGAAATATGTCATTTTGGCATATCTAAAGGAAATAGCGAAATAACGGTACAAGGACATCCGATTCTCTACTGTTTCCAAATGAATTGTTTCACTTTCATTAAATGCTCATTTCAGGGTTACCATATGAGGATAAATATGTTCGAATATTTAAGATTTCGATGTACGTGTACCGATATTTCGGTGTTTCCATTAGAAATAACGAAATAACTTGTTTTAATACAACCGATCAGAAAATAGTCAAAACTGTAGCATTTGTATTAACAGCCTAAAGTGTATTCTACTTCCCTCCGGTTATGTCTCTGACATTACCCACCCATCTTTTTAAGACCCCAAATATGGAATATTTCAGAGTTAATGTTAATTAAACCACCGAATATATAAAGATACATATGTTAAACTTTCTTCGTTTACGAATATTTTGATTTATGACCAGTTATTTTCCTATCGTGCTTGCAAACTTTTAATTTGATAGCAGGCATTTAAAGATAGATGTAAGGTTTTGTTTGTGAGCATCATTAATTTTAAAAATTCATGTGTTGCATCAGATGTTCCCATTTCGGGTATTTGAATAAAACTTTTTTAAAACTTGAATTTACCACACTACAGGTTATCGATTTTAATTTAAAAATTCAACAGTTATCTCTAGTAAAGAATAGCATGCCTGTGTGTAGTTCTGAAACAGTCGAAGGCATTAAGGGGTTTTAATTTGGTCACGGATAATATTGTTTGCTCATAAAAGTGGCAGCATTTGTACGCAACCCCTAATTTTCTATCGATTTGCTTTTCATGAAGTCAACCGAAGCACAAAGTTAGTCAATGCCACTATACTTTCTACTTGAAACGTTTTTAAAGATGCCCATTTGAATATAAAAAACTTCTGCTCGTTTGAATATGTCAAAGTCATTTTTACTAGAGTACATTAGTGTTCTTTTATGAGACATGTTACGTAATGATGTGTAACTCATTATATGGATGGAACTACTGTTCCGACGTAATTTAGTTTTAATTATTTGCCAAAAATTTTCGCCGAAATTGTTTTAGTTGTCATGTCGGTTTATCGGTGATTTACCCCCGCACAAGTGCGTTTTGTCCGTGTAATTTATAATAATTTTGAAATATTGCATATCTTATATGTTTTTGAACATTTTGCAAAGTGTTATGATTGCGATTACAGGAGAAAATGTTGGTTAAATGATATTTATTTAATTCTTCTAATTAATGTTCTATAACTAAGCTATTATCCTATTTCCTTAGACGCGTTTACCCCATCTTTTGTAAATAATAATATGCTCAATCCTTAACCAAACAGATTTCTTAGAGTGGAATTTTCTCAATAACCCTGCATTTCACGTAGGATAATCGGAAACGAATGCAGTACCATCACATTACTTTTAATGGAGCTTTTCACTTGTTGTGCCCATTGCATCATCCAGCCGCACATAAACTAAACTTAAACATCGATGATTCGTAAAACTTTTTCCCAGTTTGCCTCCGGAACGCGCGCTGTGGTGAATGTATCTGTACACGCACCTGACGCCACATATAATTTAAAGAGCAAGAAAGCTCGGTTCTCTCGCACCAAAAGAAAGATAAGAAATTCATCATTGTATCTTCCGTGTGTATTACTTACGTATTACCTACCACCTACCGCCGAAGAATGAGAACTGACATGAAACGCAGTAGCTGCGCTGCTACGCGTACGTCACAACACAAACTAACGGTTTTTATCTTATGTTCCCTTTTTATACCTGTTGCTGCTCCCTCGATGACAAAGGGGCAGTCCTAACAATGCTCGCTGCTTGATCGTATTGTATCGACCAATCATGAATCAGATAATTACTGCTTTCATAAAATCCATTATTTCCGTTATTTTTAGTAATTGTACATCCTACGGAGTTGGATACAAAATTGTTGTACATATTTCCGATCAGATAGCGGAACAATCTTAATTTTTCATTCAATACAACGGCAGATATTCACGTTAAAAAATCGGGTAAAATTCCGGCAGAAAATTTTGAATCGGGACCCCTATATTGAAACGTTAGAAGTATTCTACTTCAAAATCTTATATGTTAACCCATTGTTTTCAAACAACATTGCGAAAACCATTTCAAAATTATCATTGTAACGTATTAATACTGTGAGAATTTCCAGAAAATTAAAAAAAGTGGTTTGCGCCTTTAATGGCTAAGGCGCAACTTCTTGCTGAAAAACAGCATGCCGAAAAATAAGCTGCTGAAGATTTACATTTTCATTGAGCCTTCCCAACAAACATTTCGTGGTTTTGTAAACGTTTCAACAGTTGCTTTATTCAGCTCTACCTGAACATTGAATGTATACTTATAATAGTATATCGTTATATCGTTTGTTCCACCCTTAATCATCTGAATTTGGAGTTATCTGATTAAGACACAAGATTAAGAATTAAAGTTATCTGATTAAGACACATGAAAGAACAATTCTTCGACATGTATACAGCCTGAAGAAAATCATAGTTCAGTATTATCATTAAACATTTTCGTTACTGCCATTCAGCTGAGAGAATTGTCATAGGAAAATTATTTTTAAAAAATATTTATTTCAAGTTACACACGCTATCAAAATCTGTTTGGAATCCATCTTCTATTATTCGTGTTACAATACAATTAGAGAAAAATTGTATTGTATTGTTGGATATCATATCACGTAGTTGAAGTCGAACCCGCAACCTTAATCATGCATACATCGAGTGCATATATTGCCATATGTATAGATATTTTTGGAATTTTGTGCATGTATTAGGACTCGAATTCAGGTTGGTTACCATTCGTCATGCTTTACTAATCATTTTAATTTTTGGAGTAGGTACAATTATTTTTGTTAAACACATAATTAAGATAGTACAATAAAAGCAATAATATAACCTAGTTTCAACTGACGAATACTGGAGTTTAAATAGACTGAGCGATTTAGCTAATGTTTAAATAGTTCAGCAAAAGTTTTTTTCAGCTTTGATAGCCTTTAATCTACTTTCAGACAAGTAGTCTTACCGTTCATCTCCTAATGTTGGGTTATGGATGGGACAACCATGTTTTGGTATTTTTCTTGATATTCTTTAAACAAACCTCAGAATACAATCCAACAGATAACAACATAAATCCATATGGGGCTCATGCTTTTATGGGCAGTCAAGCAACTTAAATTTATTGTGTGTGACAATAGAAATCTTGTTAGTATGTGAATATGCGTAGAATATGTTTTTCTGTTTCCTGTCTTATCTCATACTAACACGAGTGACTTGTGTATTCATGCACTATGTGAATTCATATTTCCTGTATAGCGAAGAAAAGAAAAGTAACAAAAAAAAACAAAGTAATCTACGAGGTTCTTATCGCCATCGGTTCTTGGAGGCATAATTTGGTAGTGACTCATGACGCAAAACTGCCTGTTATAACCAACTGACGGTTTCGTGGTTAACAATCGTTCTGAGAACGCCACTGAAGCACCGAAAGAACACATAATAATAAATATCAAACATAATAATTATTGAGGATTATTCTTCTTAGTCACTCTCAAATTGCTAATTAATCCTACACTCACGCAAAACGTGTGGCGAAATTTATAAGAATTATCTTATGATTCACAGAAAAGCAACAAAACTACGTTTTCATAACATTAATAAGAAAACATACTATTTTCATGATTACCTTAACATTTTATAAGGTATTGCATGTATAAGACGTTTGAATTTCAAATAAGCATCTTATGATTCTCATAAACATAAGAGAAGTGTATAATATTGTTTTATGGAAAATCAAAAGTATCTTACGGAAAGTTAAATCTTAGCAAACCGATTTGACAAAATAAATATCGATTCATAAGATAATCTCACGATATACATACGTGCTACTTGTGGCTAAAATATACTACTTATGAACTATAATTAATACTTTCATAAACTGAGTATTAACAGAGAGTTTTGTGCCAACCCAAGGCTTCCAGCATTAAAACAAAAATGCAACTCTGCGCAAGGCACCATACTGAAAGTCATACTCTAAGCAGACTTATTTTAAACATCAAGTGTTAATTTCGACCCGGTAGGAGATACCATGTGAACAAAATGGCAGCGAACGCCCAATCTGGCACCTAGCTATTATGCCGAAAAAAATGTTTTGGCGCATTGAAGGATTATGGCATACCTTTTGTACAAAAGGCTGATAACCCTCCAAATGTACCACAGCTGCGTCCAAACGAGGATTTCTGGGATAATTTGAAGCAGAGAGTATATGCCAATAATTTTCGACCTGAAACTAACAAACATGAGAATCAAAATTAAGAAAGAAATTGAGAATATGCAAACATCAATTTTTTCGACTCCTTTGCAAAAAGTACCTGCAAACTGTCGTAAAGCTTCTCGAATTTTTTCTATATTAAGTTAACACTCGGAATACCAAGGGGGTCTAAAAAAATGGGAACGCTTACTTTGACCGGTCATATCTCAGCCGTTACATAATCGATTTTAAATATATCTTCACCAATAGAAAGGTATATCTTTTGTGAACACGTCGAATTAAAAAAATAGAAGAATAGAGTTGTCTATAGTAAGTTACAGTAAAAAGAGAATAACAAAGTCAGTGAGAAAAAAATGGGGACGCTTCTTTGACTTGCCATATCTTAGCTGTTTGCTCACCAATTTTAATTATTTCTTCACCATTGGATAGGTAAATCTTTTATAAAAACAGTGAACAAAGAATGATGGAAAGCAAATTTGTATATCTGAAGTAATTGTAAAAAAGTAATTGAGAGTCAGTGCAGACGAAATGAGTTTTTCTGTTCAAACAATCGTATCACGACCATTTGTCAGCCAATTTCAATTTTCCTTACACCAATGCAATCCTTAGAGCTTCTAGACTTGTAATATATGCAATAAATAGTAGATTTTCAAAAATTACTATACTTTTTCGAGGTTTTAGGAGATAAGATTTTTACAATGTACGTGGCATACGGCATTGAAATTCTTTGCGACTTGTTAGTTTTACGGTTTGAAAATTACCTGTTTACTCAATAGTTCTACATATTATACATGGATATTATTATATCAAAATGTTTGCACAAACGTGGAGAAACACAATATTGTATGTAAGTTACTTAATAATAGAGTGTGTTAGGATGATTCAGTAAATACGAAGAAGTTCAGAATTTTAAAATATTCGTGATATAACTTCAAATTTGAAGCGATGACCTATACATTTTAATACACCAGTCGATTGTAATTGATGGCGACTACAATTTCAGAAAAAAGACATTTTTATATTTTCTCAAAAAATAGCCAAAAGTACGTAGAAGTACAGAAATATCATTTAGTTCGCAAATAACGTCGAATTCAAAGCGATGGCTTATAACTTTTTATATATCAATCGATTTTAATTGATTTTGGTTACAATTTCTGGAAGAACAATTTTTATATTTTCTAAAAAAATTGACAAAAGTACGAAGAACTACAGTAATTTCATTTAGTTGACAAACAACTTCAAGTATTCAAAGCTATCACCTATGCAATTTATACACCAATCGTTTGTAATTGATTTTGGCTATAATTTCTGAAAGAACAAATTTTTATATTTTCTCAAAAAATAGCCAAAAATACGTACAAGTACAGAAATTTCATTTAGTGGGTAAATAACGTCGAATTCTAAGGGATGATTTATACTTTTTTATACACCAATCGCTTGTAATTGATGGCGGCTACAATTTTTGAAAGCACACATTTTTATATTTTCTCAAAAAATAGACAAAATACGTAGAAGTACGGAAATTTGATGTAGTTGGCAAATAAGGTCAAATTCAAAGTGATGGCCTACACTTTTATATATACCAATCGATTGTAATTGATTTCAGCTACAATTGCTGCAAGATAAACTTTTCATATTTTCCCAAAAAACGACAAAAATACGTAGAAGTACAGAAATTTCGTTTGATTGGCACATAACTGCGAATTCCCGTACTTCTATGTATTTTTGGCTAATTTTTGAGAAAATATAAACAATTGTTCTTTCAGAAATTGTAGCCGCCATCAATTACAATAGATTGGTGTATAAATAGTGTAGGTCATCCCTTTTAATTTGCAGTTATTTGCCAATCAAACGAAATTTCTGTACTTCTACGTATTTTTGTCGTTTTTTTAAAGAAAATGTAAAAAGTTTATCTTGCAACAATTGTAGCCGAAATCAATTACAATCGATTGGTATATAAAAAAGTATAAATCATCCCTTAGAATTCGACGTTATTTACCCACTAAATGAAATTTCTGTACTTGTACGTATTTTTGGCTATTTTTTGAGAAAATATAAAAATTTGTTCTTTCAGAAATTATAGCCAAAATCAATTACAAACGATTGGTGTATAAATTGCATAGGTGATAGCTTTGAATACTTGAAGTTGTTTGTCAACTAAATGAAATTACTGTAGTTCTTCGTACTTTTGTCTATTTTTTTAGAAAATATAAAAATTGTTCTTCCAGAAATTGTAACCAAAATCAATTAAAATCGATTGATATATAAAAAGTTATAAGCCATCGCTTTGAATTCGACGTTATTTGCGAACTAAATGAAATTTCTGTACTCCTACGTACTTTTGGCTATTTTTTGAGAAAATATAAAAATGTCTTTTTTCTGAAATTGTAGTCGCCATCAATTACAATCGACTGGTGTATTAAAATGTATAGGTCATCGCTTCAAATTTGAAGTTATATCACGAATATTTTAAAATTCTGAACTTCTTCGTATTTACTGAATCATCCTAACACACTCTATTATTAAGTAACTTACATACAATATTGTGTTTCTCCACGTTTGTGCAAACATTTTGATATAATAATATCCATGTATAATATGTAGAACTATTGAGTAAACAGGTAATTTTCAAACCGTAAAACTAACAAGTCGCAAAGAATTTCAATGCCGTATGCCACGTACATTGTAAAAATCTTATCTCCTAAAACCTCGAAAAAGTATAGTAATTTTTGAAAATCTACTATTTATTGCATATATTACAAGTCTAGAAGCTCTAAGGATTGCATTGGTGTAAGGAAAATTGAAATTGGCTGACAAATGGTCGTGATACGATTGTTTGAACAGAAAAACTCATTTCGTCTGCACTGACTCTCAATTACTTTTTTTACAATTACTTCAGATCTACAAATTTGCTTTCCATCATTCTTTGTTCACTGTTTTTATAAAAGATTTACCTATCCAATGGTGAAGAAAGAATTAAAATTGGTGAGCAAACAGCTAAGATATGGCAAGTCAAAGAAGCGTTCTCATTTTTTTCTCACTGACTTTGTTATACTCTTTTTACTGTAACTTACGGTAGACAACTTTATTCTTCTATTTTTTTATTTGACGTATTCACAAAAGACATATCTTTCTATTGGTGAAGACAGATTTGAAATCGATTATGTAACGGCTGAGATATGACCGGTCAAAGTAAGCGTTCCCATTTTTTTAGACCCCCTTGGTAGTCCGCGTAACTTTTTACCCCCTTGGTATTCCGAGTGTTAATAAGCTGATAAATGTTTTCATATAGAGAGAATATTTAATAAAGGGTTTTCTACAAAAATTTGCCTTTTGAATTTTATCCAAATTTTATTCCCCATAGGGTAATTTCGGAAAAGATACCGCGTCGGGTGAGATGCCACACTTTCTATATCTCGTATATAGGGTCACTTTTACACGGTAAAATGATATTTGTGAGTTTGTCTTCCGAAGAATTACAACACTGGTTATCGCAATTGATAATTTCATCAAATATTGAATGGTTTACTTTGATGCAGTATCGATTTTTAGAAATGTGCGGCATCTCTCCCCAAATCACCCTACGTTAGTTAGGTGTCAATTATTTGCGAATAAAAAAAATGAAAATGGTAACGGTTTGCCACAACCGGAATCCTGTTTACTTTGTTTACTGAAAAAAGATTTTTCGTAACCGTAACGGAGCGTCTAGATCAGGCGTTGGGACCAAAGACGTGTTCCCCTTGTTGACCAGCCATACACCCCTCGAGGCACCTATACTGCCCATTAAAGCATAAGAGTCCCATATTGAAAATCAGGAAACCGAGAAAAACGCAATTCAGATTTACATTTTCATTGAGGCTTATGGGTGGGACCACCATGTTTTGGGAGTTTTTTCGATATTTTCTTAACCAACCTGGTAATCTTATATGTGAAGTTTGATTCAGAGGTGATACAGAATATAATCCAACAGATAACTCATTTTCTCTCAAAAATCCATATGGGACTCTTATGCTTTTATGGACAGTATAATCCCGTAACAGTTACCAATCCCGAAAGCTACAGAATGTATCGAAAAAACCGCAACGTAAAAAGATGGCAAAATAGTCCGCACCAAACGAATGCCAACTGTTAAATACAAAACTCTGCTAATGCCAGTTACTTGATTGCAGAACCACTATTTCCGGAATTACCAAAGAAAGAGAAGTATCTGAAAATTAAGCGATGCTGGGAGATGAAGATTAACGAGGATGATGAGTGGTGATTGAGTACAGTATCAGTTCCATAAACTAAAGATCCAAATAAAAAGTTCGCAGTACAACGGTGTGCACCGGAAACTAAACATATTTTTTTTGTCAAGATTGTTTCCTGGTTAAAGTACGGGCCTACAATCACTAGTGGCAGCGACCAGTTTTCGGGAAATTGAGAGCGAGACAAATTTCAAAATCGAATGCAATCACTATCTAGAATCCTTTTGACCTTCACTGGATTCATCTGTGTCACGCTGGCAAAGACCGAAACCACTTCCGAGAGTCACTTCGATCACGTAAGAGCAACCGCCATAATTGGTCGTTGAACGGCTGCAAGTATGTTAAAGAGAGAGAGAAAGCTCTCCCACCCATATTCAAGATTATCGGAGGACCCAATCGTGCAGGATTCGGCGCCGAAATTGATGTTTGTTTTATAAAACGTAAAATTGTATATCGTTTCTTTCGATTCAATAGGAGAACCCTATTTTAAATTGGATTCCTATTGATTTGCGTTAGTTAAAAAATGATTAACAGCGGTGAGTTCTCCTGAAAACGGTAGCTGCCCCTAATATTGAGAGAACGATGAGCTAGCCGCTATGTGCTTGTCAAGGACACTTTTATAGACAACTTTCAAATGGTAATACCCGCTGTATTTCATCATTTCGCCTTTTACGACAAGGCACTCTTTATCATATCCTTCATATTTATTCCTACCATTGTAACATGTTCACCTTTCTCGTATTTTTGACATTTTTCGTTCACTACACTCACTATGCCAATGTGCATCACATCAAGAAACATTCAGACACTTGTGTACAAGTATTCCCTTGCATGCAATTTTAGCCTATTTCGAATGAACTTCTAAAAATATTCCGTCTCATTAAGACCCAAATACGCATGGGAATGAAATGGCTAGATAAAAATGGGTTAAGAGAAAAGAGATATCTTTAAATTCAAGCGAGAGAAATGGTCGTCGAAAGAGTAGTATTTGTAAAAATACGAATACTCGCTACAAATACTGAGGATTTAAAGAACTGCAACTCGTTCATTTCCATCTTGATCGTGCGGAAGAGGCAGCAGTGTGAAATCTTTTTAGGTGTCGTGGCAAAGCTAGTGCGGTCAGTGAATTGTGCGGTCAAAAAAACCAAACTCGAATTCGTTGGACTTCGTGCAAACTTGTGTGTGAAAAAGGTAAGGTTTAAATAAAAAAAAGTTGTGTTATAAAAAGCTTCAAAGCATCGAATAGCCGATCGACGACTTACGCTGGGTACGCCGCTCGTCTCGTTGCCACCCTGCTGACCCCTCGTTCCGGCTTCGAAAATTTCCGACACTTTTGATAAAATGTCTGAAGGTAGCAGCAAATCTCTCAACGTGCATCGTTAGAGTGACATCTTCATTGATTTTTGATTTTGATTTTTTGTATTTTTATGATGATTAGCTTTCCCATGCAGTGAATTCGGTCCGAGATTTCTGACGTTTCGCGTCGTTTTCCGTAGATTAAAATTATGATTGGGAATTTACTCCGATGGGCTATCGGAAAATAGTCCCCACTACTACTTACAAAACGAAAGGGAAAAAGTGTTCGATTGAGTTCTGCTTGTGATGATAACTGGTCCTTTTTTAGTGCATGAGCTTTCGAGTTAGCATAACGATCATTTCTCTTGCGTCTTTGCTAAATATGGTAGTGGTTCCATCTTTTCGCGAAACGGTATGTATCTTTTCACTTTTTGTGTTTACCTACCATTCCTTTGCGCCATGCTTTCATGCTGGGCATTTCTAACCTGACGAGTGGTCCTCTTCGGGGGTGGCGCTAAAGCTACTCGTTTGAAACGTCTTGATTAGCGTTTTGGTAGACGGAAACCGTGGCCCGATACATCATTATGAATAAAGTTAACGAAAAGGCACTGCTCCGACCCAACGCAGCGGTCGGTAACTTTAAAATATACTTTATACGACCGAGCTTTCTTCTTTCTGCTGAAGATGAATATGGGGCTTAGACTTATGAATGTTGCCTATCTTCAGTATCATCATCTCTGCAAAGCATTACTGATTTTATTTCATTCGTTGGCCGAATATTTCGCTTTGCAAAAAAATTCATATACCTGGTTGAATGTGACAACGTTGAAGAATCTTAGCCGTGTACCATGAATGCACATAATTTCGCGCATCTGAGGCAGAAGTGAACCTAAATTCGTTAGGAAAAATCAATCAAAATTGATAGAGTTATGCGATGGGTCCCACTGGATAGCAATTTTATTATGTTTCTATAGAAAATTATAATAATAGGAGAATTTAAACAGAATTATGCAAAAATGAAAGATGTGTTGTTGTACCAAATTCCACGCATCATATATTGCGCTGATTGAAATTTCACGCACATGTGCTTCAAACTCCCCGCAGCGCATTATTTAGCAGGAATCCAACAAATGTGGAAACTCATCTATATCTATTGGATTTTTTTATGAACGTAAATCTATTCTTGAACAAAAAACTACATGAAATATAAATATCACTCAGTTTTAGGGTAACGTTTCGAATAAGGTAAATTTAGATATCAGCGGTGAAAATCATTTTCATTAGACCACGGTAAAGAATCTATTCTTTTGGTTGTTTTTTGCTGTGTGTAGGCATTGTGGATTAATTCATTACATTTACATCATTTACATTTTAGATTGGATTGGTTTTTACACTGCAGTTCCCTTTCTTTCTGCTCTTCGTCAAAAGTTTTTTACTTGCTTGTTTTTATTTGTTCTTCTTTAACTCGCTTTTTATTCAATCTCACTTCTCTTTTTATTGTAAATTTATTTCAACATTTTTTCTTCATTGTAACCTCATGGAAATATTGCTGATAGACTAGTCGCAATAATCGATAATTATCCTTTCGAATTGTCTTTGTTTGCTGGTTTGTGAAACTTTTATCAAAAAAGATTTTGGAATGTTGTAGATTCAGCATGGCAGTATGTGGCAAGTACACGTACTCTTTCATCTCCTTGGTTTAGTTCGAATCTTCCAAAACTCCGGCTCGATGTTTGCAAACAGGTTTGGTACTCCTCCTTTGGATGGCACTGAAAGATACCTTTCATCTATTACCTTCCCGGAACTTTCGCTGCTTTTTAGTTCGAATGTCTTTGCCGGACCATAAGCAATGCTTTTTGACTTTTTCTAGAGTGTATTATGTGTTTCTTGTTGACCGTGACTGCAATATATATGAGCGTAATTAAGTTCGGTTAAATTTAGTGCATCATTTTGCGCGCACTGTAATTTCAGCGATACAAGTGCGCTGATAATTTTGATCTAACAAATTGATATTTAGCACACTCTTTTTATTTTGGTGTTTACAAGATTGAAAATGAAAATCGACCGCATCACTTCAAATTAGTTATAGCACATCATACTCGGAGCATTTCTTCCCGGGTATTCCTGACGGTGTTCTTGTGGTGAGCATTGGGGCCGAGTAACCTATTCGCCTCAATTTCACTATTTTGGCAGCTTGTGGTTACCTGCGGATGACATACCAATTTTATTAAGAGAAACATAATTTGTTGTATTTTTAACCTTCTCTTGTCCTACACTGAAAAAAATCCAAACGTTAATTCTATTTGCTTCAAACCACTTAAAATCCATATGAAGAAGAAATGCTAATGTTATACAGCGTACACATTTCTTCTATGTGTCAACTGTATAAACTATATATGCGCACACATAAGTTATATGTGCATATTGTTATAGAATCGGGTTTTATGTGCCTTATAGTTATGAAATGTGAATGTAAGATTAATATTTCTCATAAATACACACATTAGGTTTATGAGTAAACAAATAGTGTCTATATGCCACCGCCAATTGCAAAAATCTATGTGTGAAATCAATAGGCATAACGTTTACATTTTTCTCAGTGTATGATCATTCAATTACCTTTACATGACACATTTCGAATTCCATGTATTGAAACGCGAATCATCTTAATGATTTTCATTTACCTCCCCGCATAAACGAGAACAATAAATGGATTATTTGTATTATTGTTTTTTCCATAATTTGCCATATTGTGATTTGACAATAAACTCACCATACCGAAAATTGTTTGTCATTTGGGGTATTGTTTTCAGCCGGATAACTATTTGGGGAATATGGCGTTAGGTTATGTTACAATACAAAAACGACGATTTTTTTCGAACATTTTTTTCGTGGACTAACATGTACAATACCACAAATAGTCGC
This sequence comes from Topomyia yanbarensis, assembly GCF_030247195.1. Classification (NCBI taxonomy): domain Eukaryota; kingdom Metazoa; phylum Arthropoda; class Insecta; order Diptera; family Culicidae; genus Topomyia; species Topomyia yanbarensis. The sequence goes on from NC_080671.1 coordinate 25,402,245, forward strand.
TTAGTTCGGAGTTTCTACTCTTTCTCGTACAGTTCAAATATAGTTTTCTGGCAAAATATAGTTTTCTGGCAAAATACTATACAAATAAAAACGTATAAATCTCCGGTGGGATTTTGACGAATGATATTGGAAATAGATATAGTGTGTTTTTATTATTATACTGGCCATGTTAACCATAGGTTACTATATTGCAACAATAACATTTATTGTGAAAACATGAATGATCAATTTAGTATAAGCGAGCAAAAACTACTTTATCGACGCTATCAAAAGGATAGGCAAAATTAAAGAACCTTACAATGTGATGTTTTGCGCATAGTTTATGGCATTTGTAATGCTCGCGTGTGGTTTTAAACTCTATCGATATTAAATATTTGGAATTTGATTACCTGCCATCTGGAAAGTGTCGAGTTGAATGTTGACAACAGTGCAGTGATATTGCCGCTTTATCCAATTGAGCTATTTCCGCTATCGAGCAAAGAGCACGATTTGCTTTTCATTATTGTGGGCTCATCCCACCATCTTGAGCTGAGCAAATCGGAATTAGCTAGTACCAATAATTATAAGTGGCATAATAAGTATCCATGACCATAGAAAGAGTTAAAATATACCATATCGCATATGGGTGAAATTACCATACAGGATGTGAACTTGTTCAAATACTTATTAATTCGAGTTGTTAATTTTATGACCAATAGAGACAAGTAATCATCAGGTAGTACAGTAGTACCTTACATTTTACCATTACTTTGCCTAATTTATTCATCATTTTTTGTACATTTACCGAAACATAAATTATGTGCTTAACATTCTGACCATTTATTTTAGCAACCTCGCATAGTTTAGCTATTTTAACATTTGACATAGTCCGAGCAATAAACCTGTGTTGTGGGGTATAGTAACCATTAGAGGTGTTGCTTTTGTAATGTTTCTACAATATAAACTCAGACTTCATTCAATGAATATAACAATAGTTCTACAATATTCCCAATAGTAACGATAAGTAATTGAATGGTTAAACTATAGTAAAACATTATCCACTACCATATGTGATATTGTCGTTTTTAATGGCCATGCTAATGGTTGGAATGTTAAACAAACAATATCTGATATGGTTTCGCAATTGAACAAAACAGTAAAAAGACGTTACGTGGGGTTGTTGAGATATATTATAATGTACTAGGACATCCTCTCGTGTAAATATTTTGAACATAAAGCTTATTATTTCTATTGCTATCATTTACATAAGGTTGGCCGAAATATTTTTGCAAATTGAGAGAACTGCGTATTACCTGGGATTGAACTATTATGTGATATTGTAAATATATAGAGTACTTATACAAATGGTTACAGTAGAAATAATAAATTTATATTCTAAATATTTACGAGAGATGGGTTCCTAACATGTTACAATATATTGCAACAATTTCACACAAGATATATTTACTGTTTTGGTAATAAGCGAAACCATTTCAGATAATGTTTGTTTAACATTCGAATCATTAACATGACCATCAACATGTACAATATCACATATGGTTACAGTACTGGATATTTTTCTTCTGTAATTTAACCATTCTATTAGTCGTTACTATCGGGGATATTGTAGAACTATTGTTATATTCATTGATTAAAATCAAAGTTCAAATTGTAGGAACAATACAAAAGTATCAACTGTAGTGGTTACTATATCCCATAGCATAGGTTTATTGTTGGGACTATGTCACAAATGGTTTTTAACTATGCAGGCCACTAAACCACTACTGGGTGAATCAATCGAACCAAACCCAACAGAAACCCCTTGAGTGCCACCCGACACCAACCATGCCGAGAGTTCGCGACCACTCACCGTAATGACGCTGAGTTCCCGCAGCTTGATCATAGGAAGTGCCCATAAGCGCCATTTGGTGCGAGTTCCAACTACACGCGCTAGTTTGCAACCGCCTCTCCCCATATGTTTACAAGATCAGAACCATTGTTCACTGTTCGGTCAATTATTTCAGCAAACAAACCAAATAAACCACTAAATAATTCCTCATTCCGGTCAGACTATCTCGCGTTTTGTATAGACTGGATGGGATGACTAGTTTCCTAAATCAAGTCACGGATAGACGATCAGATATTTTCGTCTGCTACACACCTACTGGGCTAGACAAAGCAAAATATGGACAAAAAAAATTCTAGTCTGATTTATTGTTTGATTAAAGTAGTTCCTTCGAGAGGATCGTGCTGAACGACACTAACACATGGTTGTTCGGGCAGAGCTAGACTCGCTAAATTTAACACAGACACTGTGTACTCATAGGAGATGGCGGGGCTTGATCAGTTGTGTGGGGTTGTGCTAAAAAATTAATAAATGGTTTATTTATACAGATATGTGCGATATTTCAGCCAGGTGCGTTACTGCGGTTGATTGAATTGACAGTACATAGAAATTTCAAAATGATCGACATAGTTTGAGATGTTAAGTGGCATTGTCTACTTTTACAAATGCGAATCCAAACCTGTTTGCCAAGTTAATTCAAAGTTTCTTACCAAAGTGCAATTTGATAGGGTGATGAGCCTATTTTGGCACCATTATGGAGAGGGTCGTACTATTTTTTGAACAACTTAAAAAGAAGCCATATTACCTATAACCTTTTTCAGAATAAAGTATCAGTGTACTGTTTCTTAAACATCTGTATAATGCTTATTTGGCAGAATTGTCTCAATTTTCAGCATAAATGAAAATAAATGTTCTATTCTGTGCATCTATTCCCACTTGAACGTTCCAATTATCGCCTCATGGGTGTGCCGATTTCCACCTCATCGAAAAACAATCTAGTTGAAACGCAATGCCTCATATTTCATTTGCGTCAATTCTAACTAGGTATCCAGATCATGGACGCCAACGCGTGATTTGTAAAACGAATCATTCTGCTTTTTTCAGCCGATCAAAACAAACGTAAACATCACGCATACGAAAGAAACTCATCAGCTGTTAGTAGAAGAGCGCCCAGAACTGCGCATGCAGGAAATAACCATGCGAATGTTAACAACTGGAATATAAAGTTTCACATCACACATTACTTCCTCCCTATCCAAATTGTATGTGCAGATGAAAATAAAATATCTGCAATCAACAATTAGTTGAATAGCTTGAAATAATTGATTACTTATACATGAAATTGCATTACAATATATTTTCAAGTTCATGTTTTGGGTTGGCCGCACTGGTGATTCTTTTCTGTACGATGGATGCAAAAAAGTTTGTTTTGATTGTGGTAGTGTATCGGCAAAACATGGCAAAATTATGAACGCCAGTATTTAATATGTTCCTATTATAGCACTAGGCATATCCTAGTGTTTGACGAGTGTTTTTAAAGTGAAATAATCGTAAAAAGGTTCCCCAGTTAAAATAAAGGTATGTATCAGTGCAATATTTAATATATTTGTGCCGGAATAACGAGATATGAGGCGGTAAATGCTGGCTCGAAAGTGTTTATTTTGCTAAGCGCCGTTGCGTCCTGTTTCGGTTCACTACGCGAGTGAGGCGGATCAGCAGATATTTCAATAAGGTGATTTTGTTTTAATTAAAAGTTGGATTTAGTGGATAGTTCTGAATACGTATGTGCACAACAAATAAAGAATATAACTTGAGCTTATTTTTGCACACCTCATTTAGCCAAATCGATATTGTCATTATCTCATATGCTTGGTTCGAAACCAAGGGGTACGAAATAGGGTCACAATAGGCTCTACTGCCATAATAGGCACATCACCCTAGCTGTTTAATAGGGACAAATTCAACTGCCAAAAATCTAAGCCTAAACTTTTCCGAAAGCTCCTATTAAACCATTTCCCCCACGCATGTGCGATGCGATAGTCAATCTCAAGCAGTAAACCTCTTCAAAAATATTATTTTGAATTTTTGCATGTACACTTCTTCCCGATGGCAACAAACAGTACCCGTGTATGCGCAAGTCTCTCGTCAAATTCGACAAATCAACACCCATCCGAAGCGAAGTAGAAACACTGATAACCTATCATTAGACGTCGGTCGTTCGATCTGGAAGCAGCACTCGCCAAAACAACCCAGCGCGCACTGCTGTCCGTCCGATAGCGTTTCGACTGAACCCCTTTGCAATAATGGTGTAGGCAAAATCAGAAGTTCAGAGCATCCTACCGATTGACTTCCCTATCGAGGGGGAAACGGCGATGTGATAAGGTTACGAGCAGCTTCTGTTTTTAATTTGGCCACTTGCTTTTAAGAATCGTTCGTTGAACTTGTGATAACCGCATGGTAACAGACAGCATGTTTAAAATATGACAGTCGCGTACGGAGTGTCATAGGTCTTACCCTTACTGTGTTAAGCGAATCTCTGACATAGTGGACGTTTGTTTCTTCGTAAATCATGGGATTCAAATTATGGTCATGGCCCCAATACCCATTTCGGGGTTCGCTATAGGCGATTATAATCCAACGTGTTTGGTATCTTCTAGTTGCTGTACAACAAGTGCCGATGATGAAATGTGTAGTACTGAAAAAGCTTCCATAGCTTTGGCCCAAGAACCGCATTTCTATGAAGGAAACTTCTATGTTGAAAAGCTACTTAACCCCATCTTCGCAGTATTCGACAAAAATGGCATGACCAAACCACGCGAAATGCTTCGTGCATGTATACTTGCGAATAATAATGTCACGGTAAATATGTCTGTTGATAACATAAACAAGAAATACGTCTATTGTTCGGCATATTTGCCGCATAATGCATAACGAATCATCTCCTTCTGATGATTTCAAAAGCGTTGTATCATATTGTAGCAGAAATGGGCTTCCGCTCATTATCGGCAGTGATGCGAATGCTCATCACATCATTTGGGGCAGCTCAGACATCAATCTGAGAGGCTCTGAACTGATGGAGTACATAAGTAGTACAAATCTCCATATTCTGAATGTGGGAAACCGACCAACTTTTGCGAGGTCTGGGAGGGAGGAGGTGTTAGACATAACACTTTGCTCTGATAGAATTTTGCATGAACTGGGAAATTGGCAGGTTCCAAATGAAACTGAACCGTCTCTATCCGATCATAAATATATATTTTTCGATCATTTTGATGTCACCTTCAATGTGGTGACATATCGTAATCCTAAATCTACAAACTGGGACCTCTTTTTGGAAAACTTGGCGACTAAATTTCATGGATATTTTCCAACAATTAGTCAATTAGACGACTTAGATGACGTCGTGGATACGACAAACTCATTCATATTAGCATCCTACGAACAAGCTTGTCCACTTCGTACTGTTAAATCGACTAGGGGAACCCCTTGGTGGAGGGCTGAGCTTGAAAGAATGAAGAAAGTTATGAGAAGAGCTTGGAACCGGCGTCAGCGCGATGACTCCAGGGCTTTCAGGTCAGCTCGTAGTGCATATAAGAAATGTCTTAGATCTGCAGAACGGGCTGGCTGGCAAAGCCTATGCACTAATGTCTCTAGTCTGAACGAGGCTAGCAGATTAAATAAAATTCTCTTGAAAACCAGAGATGGTGTTTATGTGACGGACGAAAAAGATGTTCTTAATTATCTCTTCGACACACACTTTCTAGGTTGTATCGATCGGGAGTTGAACAATGTTCACAGATCTCATTCTGGTGATTCGGACTCGTGGGCGTTAGCACGCACATTGGTTTCCACTGAATCGGTCAAGTGGGCAGCTTTGCTCCATACAAATCACCCGGAAAAGATGGAATACTTCCTGTGCTACTGCAAAAGGGATTTGATATTCTTAAACATGGCTTGAAAAAGATTTTGCTTTCCAGTCTTGCTACCGGGTATATCCCGAAAGCATGGCGAGAAATAACTGTTAGATTTATTCCCAAAGGGGGGCGCTCAAGCTATGAAGAAGCCAAGAGTTTTAGGCCTATCAGCTTAAGTTCTTTTCTTCTGAAAGCTATGGAACGGATAATCGATCATCACATCAGGAACGTTAGTTTAGTTAAATATCCACTGCACAAAATGCAACATACATATCAGTGTGGGAAATCCACGATCACTCTGCTTCACGATGTTGTTTACAACATTGAGAAAGCCTTCTCGCTCAAGCAATCTAGCTTGGGTTTATTCCTAGATATTGAGGGTGCTTTTGACAATGTGTCCTTCCAGTCTATTCTGGAAGCGACGCGCGGTCATGGGATACCTGTATGTATCTCGGGTTGGATAAACGCAATGCTTAGTAACCGCATACTTTGCTCGTCACTGCGACAGGCTGAGATACGGAAGTTGAGTATTTGCGGTTGTCCTCAGGGCGGCGTTCTGTCACCTTTGTTATGGAACTTAGTAGCTGACGGCTTGTTGAAGAAACTCAATGAGCTTGGATTTCCAACCTACGGGTTTGCTGACGATTACCAAATACTAATTACTGGATTTTGCATCGGAACAATCTTTGACTTGATGCAACAGGCATTAAGAGCTGTCGAACAGTGGTGTCGACAAGTTAAACTATCAGTTAACCCAAGCAAAACTTCAATGGTTCTTTTCACGAAGAAGCGAATAACAACCGGGGTTCGTCCCTTGCAGTTCTTTGATTCTGAGCTACTGTGTGCAGATCAAGTCAAATATGTTGGAGTCATATTGGATTCCAAACTGAATTGGTCTGCTCACATTGAGTTCAGAGTCAAGAAAGCGTGCATGGCCTTCGGGCAGTGCAGACGTACTTTTGGAAAGACCTGGGGTCTCAAACCTAAATACATCTATTGGATTTACACGACAATTGTACGTCCAATACTGTCATACGGATGCCTTGTGTGGTGGCAGAGGGGAGAGATGGTGACAGTCCAGTCAAAGCTAAACCATCTGCAAAGAATGGCGTTCATGGCGTTGACTGGTGCTTTCACCACGACTCCGACTGCTGCTCTTGAGGCACTTCTAAATATCAAACCATTACACATACACTTAAAACAAGAAGCACTATCATGTGCATACAGACTGCAGGTTACTGGGCTTTGGTACAGTAATCATGTTGATCTTGCTACCAGTCATACACGATTGTGGTCACAAATGTTTACATGGGGTGAAGATATTCTTGCTCCCAGCGATATTACACTCACTTGTAGTTTTCCTTACGTGCTGGTGCTGGTGTCTACTGTCGTGAAATGAGATTGGAACAATCTCACTCACTAGGTAGATACTGTACTGTATTCCAAGCAGAAATCTTTGCGATTATGTGCGGGGTGCAATCGGCCCTTCAACTGAGTTTGTCCGGCAGAGTTATAAACTTCTGCTCCGATAGTCAGGTTGCAATCAAGGCCCTTAGCTCAGACAAATCCCGGTCCAAGCTAGTGATCGCGTGCCGAACCCAAATCGAAGAACTAAGCATTGTCAACACTATCTACCTTGTCTGGGTGCCCGGACATTGCGGTATTACTGGAAATGAATGGGCTGACGAATTGGCCAGGGCGGGTTCAGCGATTGACTTCGTTGGTCCTGAGCCCGCGCTGCCAATTTCGACAAGTTGGATACGGGAAAAAATACGGTTCAGGGCTTCGTCCGAGCACCGCAATTATTGGAGAAATCTACAAACGTGTCGCCAAACAAAGGCGTTTCTAGAACAACCATGCCCAGTGGTTTCGAAAAATCTCTTACATTTTTCGAAGCTCCACTGCGGCATGCTGACCAGGGCTTTAACCGGCCACTGCAAACTCAATTATCACATGGCAACTATTCAGCGCGCTGAGTCTTTTTCATGTGATCTTTGTGAATCCGACTACGGAACCTCATATCATCTGATATGCAACTGTCCAGCGGTAACGCAATTGCGATTTCGAGTCTTCAGCCGTCCTTATATAGACGAAACCATGTTTGGTCGACTGAAACTCAGAGACATACTAAAGTTTCTTATCCAATGTGGCAAAGAGCTTTAGGCTTATTCGCAGGCAAGTTGAACTACTTGTGAGTTTAACTTACCTGTTGTTTATTTTTGTTTTGTGCTGTTATTTTTCCCACCCTTCCAATTCTACTTCCCCACACCTCCTTTTCCTTTCCTTCCGCTCAGGAAATGATGAAAACACACGGCAAGGCACAAATCCCCGACTATGTCCGAGGAACGTGCCATTTGAGCCAATATATTCTGATTCCTGATCATTTTTGCCAAACGTGAGTCCGAAAATGTCAAGCTATTTTCGTCCGCCTCACTGATAACCTATTTTCAATGGGAGATTCATTAACAGTGCTATATTTGAACATGAACCACCTGGGTTATACAACTATTTTTTTCTGATCTTATTTTATTGTAATCAACTTAGTAGCCCTTATTTTATTATATTCAGAATTGCACATATTTTGTCGTATGTAATTTTTAAAAGTTCTTTGATTTGATGGAATTGCAAGCGAACACGTATCCACCGGGTGCTGTCAATCGAGCTGACATTTCTTTGGACTGAGCAAACTAATTTATTTGTTTGTTTAGAGTTTATTTAACCAATTAGGGAATTAATCCTCTGGGCATTTAGTGTGCGTAGGGAATACGCATGGTTTTGTCTGAGTGGAATGTATCGAAGTATCGAAATCCAGACACCAATTTGCGGCAGTTACGTCGTAACGAAGATCAAATGTATTATTGGCGCTGTATTATTGATTACCATGTTAAACATATTTCTTCATGAGTATCAAAATATTATAGCTTGATTATTAACGTGAAAGTGGACAAACAACGAGTCTCTTCTTTATTTCTTTGCTCCATTTGCTCCACATTGTTGTTTTAAATTAAATTAGTTTCTTTTCGTTTTTTCTCCAATTTTGTCTTCAGTAATTGTTGTAATATTGAATTGAATCAGTCAGCATCAATAAATTTTCAACTTCAATCCAATTTTTTTTGGGTGGTGGGGGGAGGGTTGTATGGTGTTAAACCCCAAAACCTTCTCTTGGATACGCCGTTGCTTGGAGTTATTTATTTCGCTTTTCATTTTCCAAGATATGTTTCAGATCGATTCGATGGTTATAAGTTAGAAAAATTGCAGTCAGAAGGTTCGCGCAAATGAACATTTTTGCACTGATAAGTTATCAAGTTCCTTCCAGTTAACTTGGAATTTTTCAATAATTATTTCTAGGGGTTGTAGATAGAAAAATGAAATTCAAAATTCGTTTTATCGAAATAATGTTTGGCTTATTTCAATGGATTATTACTATATTGAACAATAAATAGGCGACAAAGGGTAATCCGCAAACAACAAGCCATAACTTTTAAATATTCAAAAAAGATATTTGATGTCTTCAGTAAAGTTATTCGCAAAAGTAAGAGCTACAAATTTGCTGAAGGCATCATTTAGATATAATCACTTCCAAGAAAATTTATGAAAATATCTCACTCGTAGGAGGATTAATCAGCAAAATCACAATACCAAAAGAAAGGGCATATTGTATCCATTAAATTCTCTGAAGATATTATTGACCTAAAATAAGCCGTTTTTGTGTTAATAATAGATAACTTGTTTTTGGTCATATTTCTAGCAATGTGAAATGATAAAAATCTTTCGTCCGGATTTAATGTTAAATATCTCTTTTGATAGTAATCCAATTTCAACAATCTATAGTTTGTTCGAATGGTATTTGTATAAGCTGTCTAAAAATACATGAAGTGTTAAACTATATTGTCAATTTCGGCTGATAATTTAAAAAAAACTGCAAAAAACGCCATTTTTACACATTCAAACATTCATATCATGGAAACTAAACATCAGAATCAAAAACAAATTAACTGCGTTCTTACTATTTGATAGGTCTTTCATTTAAAATTGGTTTGGATAAGATCGGTTCAGCCATTGCTGTGAAACACGAATGAGAGTTAATCCGTTACATACACACACAGACAGTGTCCCAAATCGTCGAGCTGAGTCGATTGGTATATAAGACTCGGCCCTCTGGGCCTCGGAAAAAATCTTGAAAGTTTGAGCGTATAGAATTCTTTTATAAGAAATGTAAAACGGTAAAAAGATAAAATCAATCAAAATTTGAAAAAAATGCGCGCTAATATGGAGATCAACTCATCAACATGTTTTTTTTCAGATCAATATTAATGATATAAAACCCGTGATATTCTTAGTAAATATTGCATGCACATAGGGCCTACCAGGCCCGGCTTGCCTTTTTGTGCATGTAAAAAATTTGAACATTGCTGCGCATCACTCAATAGATGAAAATATCGCAATTCTTAATTTTTGTTATAGATTTCAGAGCTACTTATCAAAATTTCCATGCCCAAGCTTATACTACATACACATTTTTTTGTAACTAAAAAATTGTAACGTTCCGGGCCTCTGAGACCCGCGTGCCCTTTTGAGGGTTAAATGAATACATATATAGCATACTTTGTAGCATAGATATCCAAAAAATCGAAAGCGCGCCATTTTTTATATCTTGCACTATTTACTCAAACAAAAGTTTATTTTTTGGTGGAAAGTGCATATAACTTTCTCACGAAAGAAGCTAGACGTTCGGTATATTGAGACAAACTGTTTTTCTTTAAAATATCTGAAAGTACTTTCAAAGTCATCTTAATGAAAAATCAAAACTGCAGGAGTTATATAAATAAAACATTTTTTAAAAAAACACCCTATTTATTTTGGTAAATTTCTTGTAAAATGAAAAGTATGGTTTGGAATGGTTTTTGTAATATTTTAAAAATTATTTTGCCCAATTATAACTTGAACCATGACCATATAAGTAGTTGAAAAAGAATTATTTTTTGTATTCCAAAGAACTCCATTTTTAGCGAAAAAGTGCTGATAACTTTTCATCGATAATAATTAGATATGTGCGTGCCATCAAACAATTTATTCCCCCTAAAACAATTTTAAAGTTATGCAAATTCCCAAATGGGAAAATTTTGGACGATGCCAATTTTTTTTGTGCATAAGGACACATACCTTACATCAAGTACGGTTTTTGTTTTAGTGTTTCGGATTCTCCTCGTCAGTAACTAGCACCAACTGGGTGTCTAGTTAGACGATGTATCTAAGCTAGTACCCAAATTAGCACTAGTTAGACACTAAAATCCAAAAAGTCACTAAACAAACGGCAAACAGAACTTCTGTGCTTACTATCGAGACATCACTCGGTATAAGCCAGTTGTTTAGTGTTCACGCAAGACGTGTGACTTTTTGGATTTTAGTGTCTAACTAGTGCTAATTTGGGTACTAGCTTAGATATATCGTCTAACTAGACACCCAGTTGGTGCTAGTTACTGACGAGGAGAATCCGAAACACTAAAAAAAAAACCGTACTTAATTTTAAAGTTGTCTAAAGACTAGTTCAGATTTAAATGAATTCCGCAAAAGTTATTTAAATTAAATGGTTTTTCTAAGAAACACTAAGAAACACCCTAACCTTTGATTTTAAATGTGTTGTGAAATTAAAAGTATGACAGATAGAGCTTACATGTCTTCAGCAAATTGTTCTAAAATTTGTCGTTCTAAAACTTCACTGAAGTTCGTATTGGTCTATCTAGTATGATTAAAAGTCATTTTTTTGTTCTTGGTAAAATTTGTGAAATAATTATCAATCCAACGAAATTATAAACTTTTTGAAATTTTTTAATAGTTTTATTTTTTATTAAACCGTGATTTTTAATAAATAGTGACCGTCTCTTCACAACGCAGTTTAATTTTCGTGGCTTGCGGTGAGCACGGTCTCTCGAATTGCTGAACTGAAAATTATGGAATAGAAGTTAATTTTTAGTATTTTAGTAGAAGTTATTTTTTAATACGCAAATGACGGAAGGTTATCGAAACGTTTCGGAAAATGAAAATTCCAGTAGATGATTTTCCCAAACGGTTCGGTTTCGAGAGGTTTTTATTTGTTCTTTGGCATTAGGATTGGCGATAATAATTCAAATCAAGGATACCACTGGGAAGTCACTTTTAGAAAAAATCGATGTCGAAGTAAAGTTTGATTGAACTATGCACGTGCACGCATGCACGCATGTCAGAGGTAGCGTGATATCAGGAGCTGCGATTTTATTTCTTAGTTCTCAGTCGCGTTGGAAATTTGAGTAAAGTATAAACTTCAAATCGATTCAAAAAAAAATTCTTTTTTTGGCTAGGCACAATATATAACCTTTAGGAAAATTCAGTTTTCCCACCACAATGCACAGTGGGGCCGGGCCGGTCAAAACCTCCAAAATTTATCGTCAATTTTCACACCTTTCATATTTTTTTTTCTAAATGCACATTATCTAGAGCTGTATTCGCCAAATTTTTGAGTCAATCGATTGAAAAATATAAGTGCTACATTTTATTGAACCGCACAAGGTCTTGAAAATCTGCAAGAATTTGAGTGACAAAAAGTTTTTGTTCATTCTAATTCATCTCGCTTTAATAGATACTACAATGTTAATTTAACAACACATATAGTCGTTTCTAATGGAAAATTATCTCAGGAATTCAATGGTGTATTTCGATTTGAGATATTGTTGTGATTCCAACGTAAAAGGAGGGATTCTGGTTTTCTAAACGCTTTATTCGACGAGCCGTTAAAAAATCCCTGCCGGAGAAATATAGGTATTTTTGTTATACAATTCAATTGTGTTTTCCTTTCTTTGTAATAATATAAATTTAAGAACTTACGTTTTAGTCCCTTTTACGTTTTAATTCTGTTCTTCTTTTTGTATTTCAGCTGCTGGATTAAACCTAGCAAATTCTTGGCTTCGATTGCAATTACTGCCTTTGTTCTAACCGTATGAGTTCAGCAATATATTTTAACAGCCACTGATGTTATAATAAGATAGTAATAAGATAGAAATAGTAAGTAATTTTAAGTATTTTAAGATAACCATATTAATATAAGTATTTCAGTAGATAATAATTACCGTAGTTGATAGGAAATTACAAATTCTCGCTATTTTAAATATTTTTCGTATAAGAACTAACTTCGTATAACAATTCGCTATTCGCCTGTCCTTGCGTAACCTGTTAATTCGATCGATCCCTTGATCGGTCACCGGGTGTGGAAAATGTCTTTGGCGCAGAGGCATACCTAAAGAGAGGGTTATACCAGCACGAACCAATGTTGTTGAATAGTAGGTGCGTAGCAACTTGAAAAGTTGCGACACTCCCCCCAGTACTTCGCGATCATTGATCCGAGGTACTCCCAATCGCACCAACATCCAACACGGCGAGTTTTATGGCTGGTCTCTCCAATATTCCGCTAGCTGTTTGCACCATAGCTCTTCGAACCTGGCCATCCTTGGACCGGACGGCGTCGATGATTCGTCCTTTCGGCCAACAATTTCTTGGAAGTGTCTCGTCCACCAACACGACAATGTCTCCCACTTCTATGGGCTTCGCCGGACAAAACCATTTTGTTCTCCTCGTTAACGTTGGCAGGTAATCAGCTATCCAGCGTTTCCAGAACCTGTTTGCGTAGACCTGCGACATCTTCCATTTGTGCTTCAGGGCGTAGCTACTGTCTTCGAATGTGACCGGTGGCTTAGAACCGTCTGATGACCCGAGTAGGAAATGGTTCGGGGTTAGCGGCGATGATAGCTCATCGTCTAGTGGCAATTCAGTCAACGGTCTAGAATTGATAATTAGTTCGATTTCTGCCAACATGTTTCTTAATAGTTCATCGGTAGGTGTGCGTGTGAGTTGTAGGTGTTTCAAGGCTTTCTTCACTGACTGAACGAGGCGTTCCCATGCGCCACCAAAGTGCGGAGAAGCTGGCGGGTTGAATGACCATTTTGTATCCGTTGTAGTGAAATGTTCCATCAGCTTGTCCTGATCTATCTGCTGTAGTGCCTGTTTCAATTCACGGCTTGCACCAACAAAATTCGTTCCGCGATCGCTAAATATCTCCAAGGGGGAACCTCTTCTGGCTATGAAATTCCTAATGGCCAAGATGCATGAATCTGTTGTGAGGGTGTGCGCAATTTCGAGGTGTATTGCTCGAACAGTGAGACAAGTAATCAACACACCCCAACGTTTTTCGGTACGTCTGCCAACAGCCACGTGCATCGGCCCAAAATAATCAATGCCTACATATGAAAATGGCCGACAAAAGGCTTTCAACCGCATTGGTGGTAGAGCGGACATTTCAGGGACGGCTGGTTTTGCCTTGCGGATTTTGCAAAGCTGGCATCTCTTACGAACACGATTATACACCGAACGAAGTTTCGGAATATAGAACCGACGCTTGATTTCGTTGAGCGCCGTCTGGTGGTTCATGTGGCAGTATCGTTGGTGAATGCTGGCGATAATAAGATCCGAAACTGGATGGCACTTAGGCAGCAATATCGGGCGTTTCGTACACTCTTCCACAAATTCGCAAGCATCTATGCGACCTTTCATGTGAACTAACCCATCTACCTCAAGAATTGGGCTAAGCTTGTACAATGAACTATTTTTGGGCAACACGTTCTTCCATGGCAATGGATTAGATTTCCTTAAGTGTTGAATCTCTCTGGCAAACTCGGAATCTTGAACGAACTTAAGTATAGTCAGCTCTGCTTCTTTTAGTTCCTCATGGGATAGGGGACCGCTTTCAACAGGTTGTTTGACGATTTTCTTGCGTATATTAGCTGGGAATCGTTTCACAAAAGCCACATGACGTAGCAACCGTTTCCATCTGGAAAATTTCTCCCATTCGAATATCGCACGTTCTTCGAAGTGATGTAGTACTTTTACACGTTTTTCTTCTATTGTGTCACCAAATTTTGATATATTATCAGGCCAACCCTCTTTGGGGCCCCACAGGAATTCCAGTCCACGAAACCAACGACTTGTAGGAGCCAGGTCCGGTAACTTTTGCCATTTTGTAGCCTCGTCCGCAACGTTCAATTTTGATGGGATCCAGTTCCATTCATGTTGCTCCGTCAACTCCAACATCTCACTGATTCGTACCGCTACAAACTGGCTATATTTCCGGTGATCAGAGTTTAGCCAACAAAGAACATCTCGCGCATCCGTCCAGAAGAATCGTTGCATAGGTTTTAATTTGTGCGACTCCGTGATGCTGTTCGCCAAGCGGGCGCCGATTACTGCTGCCTGCAGTTCCAGTCTGGGTATTGACACAAATCGCAGTGGAGCTACTTTTGTTTTTGCCCCGACCAGTGCACATTCCACGACGCCACCTTCTTCGAAACGCAGATAACATACCGTAGCAACTCCATTCTCAGACGCATCAACGAAGACATGGAGCTGAATCGAATTTCGTTCACTGATGCTACTCCTCGTCCGGTAACATCTGGGCACCCTAACCATCTCTACTCTCGGAAGAACTTGCACCCACGTCAGCCATTTCTCCCGCTGTTCACTGTTGATTGGCTCGTCCCAATTCACACCGCTACGCCATATTTCCTGAAGCAATATCTTCAGAAACATCAGGAAGTTTGCCAAGAATCCCAAAGGATCATAGATCATCATTAGCGTGCTTAAGATCTGCCTCTTTGTCGGAATAATATGACCGTTAAGTAGTTCCGCGTTAATCCTTGGGGATACTTTGAAGGTGAATGAATCAGTAACAGTACACCACCACAAGCCCAGAACTTTTTCTGTCCCCATCTCGCTCAACAGATTCATACTTTTTACACCTGGTGTCGCTTGCAACTCCCGCAGTACTTGATTTGAGTTTGACAGCCAGTTGCGTATTTCGAAACCAGCCTCAGCATGGACGAACTGGACCTCTTTCGCCAACTTTATCGCCTCTTCTTCCGTTTCCACACTAGTGAGCATATCATCGACGTAATGTTCCTTCACTATCGCTTCAGCTGCTCTTGGAAATCGGTCCTGGAATCGTTGTGCATTATGGTTTTTTACATACTGCGCGCAACTCGGCGAACACGTTGCCCCAAATATCATCACCTTCATAGCATAAACGTCTGGATCACGGTCAAGCTCACCGTTTCGCCATAAAAATCTCAGACATTGTTGGTCATTTTCATTCATCATCACTTGTAGGAACATTTCCCGTATATCCCCGGTAATGGCAATTCTGAATTCGCGAAAGCGATGAAGCACGGATAACAGAGAAGTAAGTAAATCCAGCCCAGTAAGTAAAAACGAATTCAACGATACTCCCGCAACCTTCGCAGCCGCATCCCAAACTATTCGTAGTTTTCCTGGTTTATTGGGATTTACTATGGGGAAAATTGGCAGATACCAGACACGCGGGTATTTCTTGGATAGTTGTTTCTCAGTCAGTCTCACGATATATCCGCATCGCTCGTAATCTCTAATCTTCTCCTTTAACGATTCAGCCATTTCAGGGTCTCGTTGCATTCTCTTCTCCAAGCAGCTCAGCCGTCTCGCAGCCATAGGTTTGCTATCAGGCAGTCGGACATCATCGTTGCGCCAGAGCAATCCTGTCTCGTACCTTCTGTCTTTAACGTGAGTTAGAGATTTCAATAACTGCTGCGCTCGCTCATCATACTTTGATAGGAGTGGCTTGATGTTGTGCCCGATCCCAATGCTATCCAAGGCGAAGTATGCTTTAACCGTTTTATGCAGCTCAGCATCGTTTCGCTCGCAACACTGGCACACATGAAAACTATGATGTGCCATGTAACTAATTTGGGGTATTACAGAGCAGGGTCCAAACACTATCCATCCCAAGCGTGTTCTGGTGGCAATCGGCTCGATTTTCTTCCCCTCTCTGCTGTCTAACGTGTGCCCCAAATGGCAACTATCGATTCCAATCAATATTCTTGGTTCGACATTGTAATATGAATCCGCCGGAAGATCATGCAAGTATGGATAGCGAAGCTGCAATTCATCCAAAGCAAGGGTCTGCCTTGGCAATGCCAGCCTTTGGACAGTATGAACTTTGGGAATCTGATGCACCTTAGTGTCGTGTATTCCCGAAATTTCCAAACCAAGCTTAACGGAATTCATTTCCTGCCGTTGATAGTCTGATGTCCAATCGAGACACAAAGGATACGGTTCACCTTGAATATCTAGTTCTTTTAGCAAACTGTGTTCCATAAGTGTGACCGATGAACAATCGTCCAGAAAGGCGAACGTACTGACAGACTTGCCTCGTCCACGTAGGAGCACCGGGACGTATCGAAACAATACCTTTCCTACGTTACTTGAATGCGTGTTGCAGGTTTCGACGGATGTCTCGGAACTACCACGAGGAAGTGATGCTTGTTGAAGCTCTCGTCGTTGATATCTGGCCTCATCGTGTAACAATTGGTGATGCATGTAAGTACAACCATTCATTCCGCAAGCTTGCCTAACCGTACACGCTCCGAAATGTTTTGTCAAACATTTACGACACAACTTGTGCTGCTTCAGTGCTGCCCACCGAGCATCGATATCCATTTCCCGAAACATTTTACATGAGCCTAGATTTCCGCATTCTCCGTGACAAAGGACACACTGAGTAAACGCTGGCTTCGGCGTAGTCCTGAAAGGAACCACTGGAACAAGAGATGGACTAGAAGTCGTCTCGACATGTACGTGCACTTCCTCCCTTCGACCTCGTTTCTCTGGTTTGCCTGCGTAGCTGCTTATTGACGACGGAACCGTTACTGTGCATGCCGCTTCCACGAGCGTACCAAGCCATTTGCTAAAGTCCGACAGTGTAACCGCATTTAGTGCATGACGAAATCTCGCCCAATCGAGCTTAATAGTTGGTGGCAGTCTCTCGACGAGCTCTTGAAGGAGTGCCACGTTGCAAAGATGCTCGTTTAGACCACAAGCCACGATCGTTGCACACATATTCTGGACGGCGACGCCAAAATCGATCAGAGTTCCAAGCTTCTCTGTCTTCGGCGCGGGCATTTCCCGAATCTTGCATACTAATGAGTGTACAATCACTTCCGGCCTGCCGAATAACGTCCTTAACGTGTTTATGACACCTTCGATCCCTGCTGGATATAACAAACGGCTCCGCACTACTTCTAGAGCTTTTCCCTTTAAGCTTTTCTGAAGTCGAAGTAGGTTTTCTTCATCACTATAACCGCACATCCTGGTAGTACTCTCATAAGTAGCAATGAACAGAGGCCATTCTTCCGGATAGCCTGAGAAATAAGGAAGTTCTTTCGCAATTGCGTGCCGTGCGGCAAGTTGACTTCTGCTGAGCTCGTGAGCCGTGTTCACTGTTTCTTCTTCGATCGCAAAATCATTCCTCGGTGGGATAGATTCACCGATTTCCATCGCTTTCACTCGGTTCTCAAGGCACTTCGTTTGGACATCTTGCTTTCTTGCCATCTCCATAAGTTGTCTTTCCATCCGCTCGATCGCTTTATACACGTCGCCCGCTGCTCGGATTTCCGTTCCTAAAGTCGTTGAATTCGCGTTAGGTGGAGGAACACCGGATGGAACAACTAACTCCTCTCGTATTTGCTTCTCTCGCTTCTCCATTCGACGCTGAAACTGGTGGTGCAAATCACTGACAGCATTCTGCAACAAGCGGTCTTTTTCACGAAGTAGCTTCTCGTAGGCCCGCTGCTGTTCTTCAAATTTATTCTGCATCTGATCCATTTTTAGTTGAAACTGCTTAAGTTGCTCGTTTTGCACTTGGTTTTCCTCTGACCTTGGTTCCGCTCCACCCTGTACAGGTACCGTAATGATGACGGATGCGCTGTTAGCTGTACGTTTAGCTTCGCATGTTGCACAACTCCAGTCCACATCCTCGATGCCTTCATCAACGCCCACGCACTTGAAGTGATACCATAAACCACAGTCGTCACAGCAAACCATCCGGCTGTTATCTGGATCATTACAGGCTTTACAACTTACACCTGGCCAGGAGCCTTTTATCCGATTGGCTTTCGACATACCTCAGTAAGCCCCCGATCGTGATAAAACGGATTTTTTAAAATGTTGTGATTCCAACGTAAAAGGAGGGATTCTGGTTTTCTAAACGCTTTATTCGACGAGCCGTTAAAAAATCCCTGCCGGAGAAATATAGGTATTTTTGTTATACAATTCAATTGTGTTTTCCTTTCTTTGTAATAATATAAATTTAAGAACTTACGTTTTAGTCCCTTTTACGTTTTAATTCTGTTCTTCTTTTTGTATTTCAGCTGCTGGATTAAACCTAGCAAATTCTTGGCTTCGATTGCAATTACTGCCTTTGTTCTAACCGTATGAGTTCAGCAATATATTTTAACAGCCACTGATGTTATAATAAGATAGTAATAAGATAGAAATAGTAAGTAATTTTAAGTATTTTAAGATAACCATATTAATATAAGTATTTCAGTAGATAATAATTACCGTAGTTGATAGGAAATTACAAATTCTCGCTATTTTAAATATTTTTCGTATAAGAACTAACTTCGTATAACAATTCGCTAATGTCTTTTGTTCCTTTCTCTGCCTGTCCTTGCGTAACCTGTTAATTCGATCGATCCCTTGATCGGTCACCGGGTGTAGAAAATGTCTTTGGCGCAGAGGCATACCTAAAGAGAGGGTTATACCAGCACGAACCAATGTTGTTGAATAGTAGGTGCGTAGCAACTTGAAAAGTTGCGACAGATATAATGAGTATTTAAAAAGTAACCAACAAAATCAATATAACCATGTTGTTTAACGCGGACGTATTTACATTCAGAGTGTCATTTCTTTATCGGTAAAAGCGTGTTGAAGGATCTCATCTAGTACAACTAACGTAGAATTTTATCTAGTTTTCAAAACTCATAGTGTCATCATGCTCCGAAAGTTCATATTTGGACATTTGTAAAATTAGTTTTTTTCATGGAGACGCAAGGTGTTTTTTCATTTCATGAAGTTAATAATGCAAAACTTCACCCGTGGATTTCTTTTTCTGAACGCTACTTGTAAATTCAGGATTAAGGGCGATTTCCTTGATACAAATATAAGTATGCGTTGATCGTCTTGCAACTATGACTCGTGTTTCTATATATTCACAGTTATCTGCAGTAAAGAAAAATTCAAATAAATACAAGCAAATGAGGCAAACTAACTGCAACTATTATTATATCTTTCCATGGATCCTATCTTTTTGGTAGGTATTGGTCGTTAGCTTTACTGGTGACCGATGTAAGGTGTGTGGGAAGTGTTCTTTTTTACCCGATTTTTAGTTATTGCCCAGTAATGCAACATTTATTTTCAAGTGCAAACTCCCTATTGAATCTATCACAATCAACAATCAAATTCAAAATCTCCCTCAATAACTCACTTCCAAATTGACGAATTTCATGCAAAAACGCTCACGCGTCTATTTCAAAATATACACATACATTCCAAAGTATGCTCAGGAATCCGAATTCGTTCGAATAACCAAGTCAGTATCCACAAAGAATTGAAAATCAATGGAAAAATATTGATCGGCTTATCTGCAGTATGCATCGTATGAGCAACTGTGAATAGAGCATAGTAGGGTATGATTTGGGATCTTCATCAAAATCAAATAAACCTGTAATCTTTTAAAAGCTTTGGCGATAACTATAAATAAATAAATCAATAAAACAAAAATTTAAGGCATTCTATCAAACACCTTAAGATATGCTATCTTGTATAACTATTCTAAACGGATACGTTCATAATGTACCAATGCATGAGGATTATCTCTTAAAGAGCTATGAAGGGATGATTTTTTCTACGATGCTAGTCGGATTGAACTGAAGATCTGCAAACAAATGTATAAAATTACATAATTTTTTATTCACCAGATTTCGATAAATTGGAACCACTCTAGCTAACTCGTTACTATGGACTACCGTAGGAAATCAAAATGTTTCTGTTCACTTACGAAGTATCTGTTTTGAGAAGTTAAAAAAAATCACTTTTGAAAAATTAAAAAAAAACTTTTAGGACCACCCTAGACTGTCTAATTTTTACTTTAGTGTCCTAATTTGATCAAAATCGAGTTCAGCGTACCAAAATTACCCTTAGATGATATTTTCAGACATTTTAAACTACTTTTGACGATTTGTCCAGCTTTTGTATGGAGTGGCACCACTGTGCAATGCATTGATTGAGGAATTTAGATATTTTCATAACAGAGCATTAGCAATAATTCGTTTGTATGTCTATTTTATGGGCCAGTTTTTCGCTTTACCATTGATTTGGTTTGAGATTTCTAGCACTGATATTGTCCTATGCTAATTTGAGCGATTCTCTGAGTCCTGCTACTATCCCATGTAGTACGTGTTATCAAAAACATCGCGAAGCATCAAGTTCTAAATGTTCTCAAACGATATAATATCCGAAAAGAGTGATAAAAGTTTTAAGAAATGTCTCATCACACTGTTAGGTGGATTAAAAGCGTTTTTATAAGAAAAAATAGCATACGATAATCACGTGTGTCATATTTTTTTGGGTAAATACTTTCATTTCACCCATTGTCTATTTATGTTGTGATCTTGGTGTTATAGTTGTCGCAATGGTTCAAATTGTAGGATCTAGAGCCAGCAAAAAAAAATTAAATGGCTACAAGACGATCTGCCCGTGTTTTCAATCGCTGCAAAGCGAGGAAGAAGATGTGAATGATATTGCTTCCGACGATGAATCTGATGCAGACTGGGAAGAAGAATTTGAATATTCCGGTTATGCATCAGAAGAAATTAATACCAACCCAGAAACATTTATTAGTCATGATCAAACGAAATGGAGCTCAGAATCGACGGTCAACGTGATCCTCCAAATACTCACCTTTTGGAAAAATATTTCACCTTTTTACATACATCGCCTTATACGTTGAAATCGGGATTTGCTGCTAGTTCGTACTCATTAACCTGTAATTTCGGAACCGGAAGTCGGATAGAAATTCAATAGCAGCCAATGGGAACGCTGTACCTTTCATTTGAGACCATGTTTGTAAAAATCGGTGAAGAATTCGCTGAGAAATAGGTATGACTTTAACTTAGGAACGTGGCAAGTTCCCCGGGGGCACCAAGAACCGTCATAGCTGACCAATGTGGTCGAAGCGACTTCGATGGATCTTAATTAATGATCTAGACATGCAAATCCATGTAATGTTGCACACCATTATGAATTGCACCATTTGGACATCATGGTGGTACCAGTTTATATGGGAATTTGCTGTGTGATCGTACTCTTCAACCCGTAACTCCAGAACCGAGAGTCGGATCAATAAAAAATCAATAGCGACGAATGGGAAGGCTGTACATTTCATTTGAGATTAAGTTTATGCAAATCGGTCCAGCCACCTCTGAGAAAAATCGGTGAATTGTTTGTCACATACATACATACACACATACACACACATAGACTTTTTCCTATCTCGACGAACTGATTTGGTCCTGCGGGCCTCGGTTAAAAAGTCGAAATCTCGACCGATTGCATAACCTTTCTATATGAGAAATGCAAAAAGCAGCTTGAGTTTAAACGGGCTTGAGAGACCCGGCTTGCCCTTTAATGTTGGAATTTTAGCTTGTGTTCACAAGGGTTAATGAGGGATTCCATGAGAAACCGGCTGACCACAAAATATGACCATCGCCGATTCGAACGAAACTTTGAAGTTGTGCTCGGTTTATGAATCTCCAATATTTTCTCTGACAATTGCAATATTTTGATACAAGAGCAATTTTTCACTAAACGTAAACATTTGTACGTGCATTAATTTCATTTTTTTTGTTCGATTATTGTATTTTATACAGCAAAGTTTTCTGAGAACGAGTTTCAGGGAATGAATATTTATGTACGAAAAAAACATACACTGAAAAAAATTTTGTTCATTTTTCACAAAATCAAAAATTTAGGTTAAAATTATAAATTGCAAAAAACCCATTTTTTCTAATTTTTTATATTTTAGAAACAAAAACCTAAAGAGAAAAGAAATATTTTGAATGTGATTGTATGATGGAGAACTTATCGATAAAAAAGTTTTTCTAACAATAACTTTATACATGTTTTTAAATTTCATACTAATTGACATACAAAACTGTAATTTGATTACAGAATATAATTCTTAGTCTTATTTTAAATCAAAATGTATTTAACATAAATCTTCCAAAATGCGATAGTTTTCGAGATATTTGGAATTTTGTTCCAACAAAAACAGTTAATTCGTGCGATTATGCCCTTTTTAAAAGTTATTTGCGTTACCCTATCATAAAATATCGAAAAGCTAATGTTTATTGTTTTAAAGACGTCAAAGAAACTTTTTCAGTGTATTTGGATCATGGAGAAGCTTTCAACAAAAAAGTTTTCCTAACAACAACCTTCGACATATTTTTATAATTCATACTACTTGCAGTAAAAAATATAATTTTCTTTTTGAATATGATTTTAAACGCAAGTTTAAATCAAAATGCTAATAACAAAAAAAAACTGAAATTTAGTAGCTCTCGAGATATTTCAAATATCGTTTTAACAACACTATTCTTTTGTTTTCTTACGACCCTTTCAAAAGTTATTCGCGTTTCGCCATCAACAATAATAAGTTTTCCAAAAGGCCCATAACATTTCCTGTAACTTTCTCTTTGACATCAAGGTGATATTGTAAACCATTTGAAAGCTATACGAAAACAACCAAAATATGATCGAACTATTTAGTTAAATCATAAGACCCTATGGTTGAATGTTATTTAATTATATTATTATTATTATTATATTATTACATTACGAGTCATGTGATAAGCATTACAATACGTCGTGGTAGGAAAAGCATGTAGCAACATGACCAGACACCATAACTCTAAAACGAACGATAAAGAAAGTGCGCACCAATAGCAAAGGTGGGTTCGACGCCAAAATATTGCAAAAATGCCCTTTAAACGAAAAATTGTGCATCTAACATTTTTCTGGAAAAAGTGAATCAATGAGACACTAAGAAATTAATATCACCTTACAATTACAAGTTTATCGATTTTGAAATGCGGAAGCATTTTTCGTTTCCTGTAAAAAAAGGATGCCAGCAATTTAGTTTGGCTCTAATTTCAATAAAAAAATCATTCAAGAAAGAAAGCTATCATATTTTTGTTGTTTTTCTTTCCACCAATAATTTATTTATTCAATTTAATCCATACATACAATTTTTTTAATTACTGAGCGCATATTTGGAACAGGATAGCTTAATTTGATTTCAAAATCATTCATCTATATATTTTACTAATTTCAAGTGTGAAGACATGTGAATACATTTACTCATATCCTGTAAAGACATTGAAAAGAATCACCTGGTATCCCTGGACAGAACCAATGCTGCCGAGTGTATGCCGATCAAGTTGTTCGGGCCCTATGGCTGACTACATCCTTAGTTTGAACCAACATTCTCCATATATATTCTCATAAACACAATAAACTGAAGTACAGCTTCCTCACTGGCATCAAATATCGAAGCTGTTAGCCTCCAATATCCGGCTGGAACCACGATCGGTATCCAGTCTCCATCGGGAGCAAAGTTTCGCACCCAGTAACGTTCTTTTGGAAAGGGACATAACCAATCCTTCCCAACACGTGGCAAATTGGTGTATTCCGTGAAGTACGACTGATATTCCTTGTACGGTCCGTTTAGTATGCTGCACATCTTGTCCTTGGAGATCTTCAGGGGATACTCGTTCCACTGGTTATTGCCTAACCGGCTATGCGCCGCCGTCAACGATAGCTGATACTCGTCGGAGAAGTCTACGAAAGTTTCGCCCTCTCCGTCCATTATCCAGGTGGTTCGATTGAGCTTGCGTACTCGAATTCCGGAATAATTAGCTAAGCGGAATCCAATCGGTTGCTCGAACCGTTCCAACTGAATCTTCATGGTACCACAGTCCACGAAGTTAAACGATTCCAGTACCAGCAGATTCGAAAGTAGCAATGTTAGGTAGAACATGGTACGTAAACTGAAGCTGATGTTCGAATATGATTGGGCTTTTATGTGTTATACCGATGGCATAGTACATTAATAGTGATGTTTGCGTTTGTAAACTGTTATCCAGATGTTGATAACATAACTAGGATAGAGTAAAATTCTGACATCGACTAAACGAACACCCACGAAGCGTCAAATGGTAGTTAAGGGGGTCTTCTACTAGCTAGGCTTAAAATTGAGCACATTTTTGGGAATATATTGTAAAGCATCTACTGAATGGATTTTGAAACGTTTTTTCTTTATTTTGAAGATACAAGTTTTGACTTTTCAATTTTACTTTTGAAGCCGAAAAAAAAAATCACTCGCGACCATGAAAATTCATTAATGACATTGATGTTGAAACTGCATGAGTCCCGCTTAAGTAAAGTTTTGGCAAATTGGGTAATCTGTAATCAGAAAACTCATATTTTTTATAATCATAGTCACGTTGGCTATATTTAGACGAGAGGGATTTCTTTTATTTTATAATTTGTAAAAGTTATGTAACGACAGACGCTCACATATACATAAACCGTAAAAAATTCTTTAAACAATGATTTTTCCATAGACAAACGCCATCGTGGTGCCGCCGCGCTTTGTATCTCAGAAACGGCCGGAAATGGGTACCTTTCGGTTCCCAGAAACATGATTTTCACCAAATCCTTTCTGTGGCGTATTCTCAGATACATATAGATTGAAGATAAACAATGAAAAAAAAAATCATTTTTTTTTTAAACCATGAGAATAGAAGACCCCCTTAATGTGGTCGATAAACTAGATGCAACTGAATCAGGTGAAGAGAATACTACTCGGCTCAAAACCGTTTGTCACGAAGGTACACTCGACTTGTACTGATTGCTGTGTTACCGTAAAGTGACGCGATGCAATCGTGATCAATTAGTGACACGTGCCCCTCTACAATTGCACAGCTTTTGTTGGATTGAGAAATATTTGACAAAGAGCTGACTTATACCAGTGATCGACAAAGGTATCTACTGCCGAAATCAGAATTGGCTCAAGTTGTGATTCCCCCTCGTTAATCGGAGATTAAATACTAACACTAAATTCCTTTTATGAGTGCGATGTACAAGAATGATACGTCTAACCATGCGGGACAAATCAGCCGGGACCGTTTAATCCGGGACGTCTGATCACTTTATTGCACATGTCACAGACATAATTAAAACTGCTAGCAGTGCGAATAATGTTCAGTTTGTGGCCCTCAGTCGTATTGTGAGATTGACCTTTCTTCACAACAGCAAACAATAAAAAACTACAGGAGTATCTAAGAAATATGTGGAAGAACCCTACCAGCTATAAAATCATTGCTTCATTGTCGAGTCGAGATATAAACTTCTCAGATCCGTTAGAAGACAGGTGGTATGAAGAGAATTTTGTTTCAGAAATCTCACTTACTAATTTGTTTTCTTCGTTTTTGCTTTGGAAATATAATGTTTCTTCAGGATAGCTCGAATTCTCTGATTGAATTTTTGAAGCCTTATGCGTTGCGCTACGTTGAGTTTTTGAGATTTGAGATATTTTTGTTAACCTATTATAGCCCAACTTGTTTTTCATGCGCAGCCAAATTGAGTTTTCCGGTCGAAAAAATTTAAATAATTAGAAACAACTGGTGAAAATTTTAGTAATATGGTTTCTAAGATGTCGTGAACGCCGCAAAGGAACTTTTCAGAAAAAAACACAATTGGCGAATTTCGCGCTAAATCGTATTCAGCGATAGCAGCACCCTCTCAGTTTTTAATGAAACTTTCTGTACATGAAGACTTTGTCACAAAAAGCCATACTTTGTTTTTCCAAAAATGATCTAGACTGTCTTTTGAAAAGGGTCAAACTTGTAGGAGTGATGTTCACAAAATAACCAAATTTTTGAATGAAATTATGCAAAAAATTCTTCATCAACTCCTACACTGAAAAATAATCGATATGAAACATTTAAAATCGATATGCAAAAAACCCCATGTTCGGAATCGCTGTTAAAACTAGTAGTTCTACTTTTTGGAGACTGTCGTATTCCATAAAATTATTAGGGTAAAGTGGGGCAAATCCGACCTAGTAAATGGTTTTGGCTGTAAAATGCTCATTTTGCATCGGATCAAGTCGTTTTATATAACAATTTAAAGGTTATACTTCTGGGCAACTTTCTATAAATAGCATTTTATTTGCATCTTTAGAAAAATTGAAGATAAAAGCGTTTTACGAAAAAGTTCATTTTTGCTGTTTCCAAAAATGGTGGGGTAAACCCGACCACCTATGTTTTTGGTTGATTTAGTACATCTATTACCCAAATTTTATGGTTTTTGAATGATAAATTATGTTATTCAATTGTAACATGAAGAAAATGGAATTCAATGTCAATCTTGGAATGTCAAAATCACGAGCAGTAGCACGAAAAGATATTCCCATTTGCATAGGAGCAATTACTCGACAAATACTATATTTATCACGTTTTTGTGTTTTTCGTTTGTAATTATAAACCATTGTGCGAAAAAATAATAAATAATAATAATAAAAATATTTTTCAAATTGATAAATAAACATTTTCTTAGCAAAAAACCAGTCGGATTTACCCCACTATTTGGAGGTCGGATTTGCCCCACCGCGTCATTTTTCAATACGACGCGATTAAAAAAAATTATGAAAAAAGTTGGCCTAAATTCATCTATGCACTTTGTAGGACTTAAATCAAAGAATTTAAATCCACTTACATTTTTTATACTATCACTTTAACAATCAGAAATATCTTGAAGTCAATGATGCACAAAAATCTAATCAAAAGTTGTAAAAACACACTTATTGTCGTTTGAGCATCTCAATGTAGACTAATAAAATGCTGTCATGCCACCATTATGATTATTTTCGATGCTCTACACGACAACATTGATATTAGTTCGCGTAAAGCTTCCTATTTTCGATAACAGAGGGGGGTCGGGTTTACCCAAACGGTCGGATTTGCCCCACCTTACCCTATTCAATAATTTAGAGTGAAACGCTTTTTTTCTTCGGCAGACTGTTCGCCTCAAACTTCATAGAATGAATTAATGTCCCGCTCTCTCGCTAGCGTGATTTTTTTTCTTCAGTTTCCGGCTCGTTCCTCAAACGCTCGGTTTGCGTTTATCTCTGAGTGTCGATAAAGAGTAGACTATCATCTAACATCTCTTTTTTTTTTCGAAAAATGTTTTGTGAGATGATTCAAAACGAATATTATTTTTTTCATTCTCAAGGATCCACTATATTATCTAAAACAAGTTCTTCTTTTTTTAAGCGTTTCTCCTTCAAGCAACAAAGTTGCTTCAGCTTTATTGAAGAAGCTATGAATACGTGATAATAGAAGACTGTCAATCAATAATTATTTATATTTATTTATTTTATTTTCATTAATCTACCTTAATTATTACATCTTTTCCCTTCTCTACTCTTTGTTTTACGATTTTTGCATTCTAGGCCAAACAATAACATAGAAAAAAGTTTTTTTTATGTGAAACTTGCCATATGCAGCATATAACACTGTTAGAAATGGGCGATGTCGATGCAATTTTTTCCAAAATCGATCTTTAAATGTTTAAAAATATTTAAATGTTATGCCTATTGATTTTACACATAGATTTTTGCAATTAGCGGAGGCAGATAGACACTATTTGCTGGCAAATAAACCTAATATTTACAAGACTTAATAATCTTACATTCACATTTCATAAATATAAGGCACATAAAAGCCGATTCTGCGCATACATAGTTTATACAGTCGACACATAGAAGGTATATGTGCACGTAATAACATTAGTATTTCTTCATCATATGGATTTTAAGTTGTTTGAAGCAAATAGAATTTACGCTTGGATTTTTTTCGTGTGTATCCAATATTTCGGCCTCTTTTTGATGGCATCGATTTTGTTGACATGAAAAAATCGATCTGGTATAATCGATTTTTCTTTCTAAATTCTCATTCAAAATGTATGATTTTTTTTACAATCTATCTTTTATTTCGAAATATCGGTTTTTTTACCCGATCTTTCCCGGTTCGATGTTTGACAGCATTGACTTATTGTATCGATTTTGTTGGCTATTTTCGGCAAATTTGAGACTAAGAGAAACGAAAGCAATGAAATTGAAAGACGGATAGGTATTCTAGAGCGAATCAGTTATAAACATAGAACGGAAAACTAGAACTAGGCAGGCTCATATGGGCATGATCGAAAGGAAATGTGAAGAATTAGTTGCCTTCTGCAGAGTAGGAGTTGGGCGTTGCACCCAAGTCTACCGCATGGTCTATGGTAGAACATAACTCATCATCATGTTTTACCGCCGACGCCGGCAAAAAATTCTTCACAAATCCTCTCCTAGAACGACCATGCGATCATTCTCCTCCCTTTCTGCTAGCATCAAGCCGTGACGTATGCATTCAATCGACACCAAGCTATCGGTGTCGCACCGATCCTATTGTGATTGAACTACAGAAGGCAAAGATTCAGGGGACGGGCATAGCGTAGTTGGTAAATCGATTGCCTGGTACGCAGCTCACCTGGGTTCGATTCCCAACCCCGCACAATAGGGTTAGAAATTTTTCTAAAGAGATTTTTCTAACCCGAAAAGAGGCGAATGACCATAAGGTTAAAACCTCTATAATCCAAATAAAAAAAAGAAGGCAAAGAATTCTTCACATTTCCTTTCGATCATGCCCATATGAGCCTGCCTAGTTCTAGTTTTCCGTTCTAAGTTTATAACTGATTCGCTCTAGAATACCTATCCGTCTTTCAATTTCATTGCTTTCGTTTCTCTTAGTCTCAAATTTGCCGAAAATAGCCAACAAAATCGATACAGTAGAACCTTGCGGCATTTAAAACATAGTAACACAGCATTGACTTATATTAATTTAAAAAAAATCGATGCACCAAAATCGATTTTATTTCTCAAAATGCCCATCACTAAACGCTTTTCATGATTATTCCAGTTCTCTGCTATCTTAAACTCCTTTTCATATAAATACACAATTAACTACACGTTTATTTTACCACTATTTCTTTACCGCGAAATTATAGTGCACATAAAAATTCCTAACCCTCGCGGTTTTCGTATTATATGTTTAGCATTTGGTTCAGTGCATTGATTTTTTTCTGTTGGTATCTCAATGTCATTTCTGCACCTTGTCCATAACACAGTGTTGAGTATAAGAAAGGAAACATACGATTACAATCTCAGGATAAATTACAGTCCGTGAGGATAATTATCTACTGGTATGCGAAGCAATGAGGTATATATAGGTGTGGCAGAACACACGGTTTGCTAGTGTTGGCAACCAAAAATATGTAAACAATCCAGAAGCACAACGGGTCGACGTCATAGCGGTCACACGATTCAATGGGAGCGGAACGACCACTATGACGAAAGCAAGTCGATTTATACTGTGATCACTCACACCACTCATGTATGATTCATCTTAGGAATGCCAAAGTGCCATCTTCGCCAGACCTGTATATACGACATTGATAGCGAAGGGCTGGTAACGGAACGAAAAACATAGCGTGCAGCAAGTGTCATATCCATGTTACTATTTCGTATCTGTCAGACTACGGTTCAGAAGGAAACGTGTATTTTGTCCCATTAATATATTTCTATAAGGTGTCCTCTTTTGTGTTCTTTTAACATAGGTATAAAACGAAACCTTATAACCGAAGTAGGCTAAATTTTCTAAAATTTGCAAGTCGTCTGTACATAGTGAAGTTATTGGAATACATGGTAGATAAAATTATCGTCAAATCTTTGTGGACGATTTATAAGATTTTTGTGTCGAAGTGCTCGTTTTTCATTCGTCTGTGGAGCTGGAATTGGTGCTCCAGCCATCGTAGCTCCGGCAGCATCTTCCAGCACCAACCCATTACCATTCCGTTGATTAGGATACTGCTCGGCAAGGGTAGATGTTACATCAATCAGGAATCAGAATATATTGGCTCAAATGGCACGTTCCCCGTACATAGTCGGGGATTTGTGCCTTGCCGTGTGTTTTCATCATTTCCTGAGCGGAAGGAAAGGACAAGGAGGTGTGGGGAAGTAGACTTGGAAGGGTGGGAAAAATAACAGCACAAAACAAAAAATAAACAACAGGTAAGTTAAACTCACAAGTAGTTCAACTTGCCTGCGAATAAGCCTAAAGCTCTTTACCACATTGGATAAGAAACTTTAGTATGTCTCTGAGTTTCAGTCGACCAAACATGGTTTCGTCTATATAAGGACGGCTGAAGACTCGTAATCGCAATTGCGCTAGCGCTGGGCAGTTGCATATCAGATGATATGAGGTTCCGTAGTCGGATTCACAAAGATCACATGAAAAAGACTCAGCGCGCTGAATAGTTGCCATGTGATAATTGAGTTTGCAGTGGCCGGTTAAAGCCCTGGTCAGCATGCCGCAGTGGAGCTTCGAAAAATGTAAGAGATTTTTCGAAATCACTGGGCATGGTTGTTCTAGAAACGCCTTTGTTTGGCGACACGTTTGTAGATTTCTCCAATAATTGCGGTGCTCGGACGAAGCCCAGGACCGTATTTTTTCCCTTATCCAACTTGTCGAAATTGGCAGCGCGGGCTCAGGACCAACGAAGTCAATCGCTGAACCTGCCCTGGCCAATTCGTCAGCCCATTCATTTCCAGTAATACCGCAATGTCCGGGCACCCAGACAAGGTAGATAGTGTTGACAATGCTTAGTTCTTCGATTTGGGTTCGGCACGCGATCACTAGCTTGGACCGGGATTTGTCTGAGCTAAGGGCCTTGATTGCAGCCTGACTATCGGAGCAGAAGTTTATAACTCTGCCGGACAAACTCAGTTGAAGGGCCGATTGCACCCCGCACATAATCGCAAAGATTTCTGCTTGGAATACAGTACAGTATCTACCTAGTGAGTGAGATTGTTCCAGTCTCATTTCACGACAGTAGACACCAGCACCAGCACGTCCCTCCATCAGAGAACCGTCAGTGTAACAAACCACTTGCGTTTGTTGTTGTCTTTCCATAAAGCCAGACAACCACTCCTCTCGAGAGGGAATCTTAACATGGAATGTCCTGTAAGGAAAACTACAAGTGAGTGTAATATCGCTGGGAGCAAGAATATCTTCACCCCATGTAACCATTTGTGACCACAATCGCGTGTGACTGGTAGCAAGATCAACATGATTACTGTTCCAAAGCCCAGTAACCTGCAGTCTGTATGCACATGATAGTGCTTCTTGTTTTAAGTGTATGTGTAATGGTTTGATATTTAGAAGTGCCTCAAGAGCAGCAGTCGGAGTCGTGGTGAAAGCACCAGTCAACGCCATGAGCGCCATTCTTTGCAGATGGTTTAGCTTTGACTGGACTGTGACCACCTCTCCCCTCTGCCACCACACAAGGCATCCGTATGACAGTATTGGACGTACAATTGTCGTGTAAATCCAATAGATGTATTTAGGTTTGAGACCCCAGGTCTTTCCAAAAGTTCGTCTGCACTGCCCGAAGGCCATGCACGCTTTCTTGACTCTGAACTCAATGTGAGCAGACCAATTCAGTTTGGAATCCAATATGACTCCAACGTATTTGACTTGATCTGCACACAGCAGCTCAGAATCAAAGAACTGCAAGGGACGAACCCCGGTTGTTATTCGCTTCTTCGTGAAAAGAACCATTGAAGTTTTGCTTGGGTTAACTGATAGTTTAACTTGTCGACACCACTGTTCGACAGCTCTTAATGCCTGTTGCATCAAGTCAAAGATTGTTCCGATGCAAAATCCAGTAATTAGTATTTGGTAATCGTCAGCAAACCCGTAGGTTGGAAATCCAAGCTCATTGAGTTTCTTCAACAAGCCGTCAGCTACCAAGTTCCATAACAAAGGTGACAGAACGCCGCCCTGAGGACAACCGCAAATACTCAACTTCCGTATCTCAGTCTGTCGCAGTGACGAGCAAAGTATGCGGTTACTAAGCATTGCGTTTATCCAACCCGAGATACATACAGGTATCCCATGACCGCGCGTCGCTTCCAGAATAGACTGGAAGGACACATTGTCAAAAGCACCCTCAATATCTAGGAATACACCCAAGCTAGATTGCTTGAGCGAGAAGGCTTTCTCAATGTTGTAAACAACATCGTGAAGCAGAGTGATCGTGGATTTCCCACACTGATATGCATGTTGCATTTTGTGCAGTGGATATTCAACTAAACTAACGTTCCTGATGTGATGATCGATTATCCGTTCCAAAGCTTTCAGAAGAAAAGAACTTAAGCTGATAGGCCTAAAACTCTTGGCTTCTTCATAGCTTGAGCGCCCCCCTTTGGGAACAAAATCTAACAGTTATTTCTCGCCATGCTTTCGGGATATACCCGGTAGCAAGACTGAAAAGCAAAATCTTTTTCAAGACATGTTTAAGAATATCAAATCCCTTTTGCAGTAGCACGGGAAGTATTCCATCTTTTCCGGGTGATTTGTATGGAGCAAAGCTGTCAACTGCCCACTTGACCGATTCAGTGGAAACCAATGTGCGTGCTAACGCCCACGAGTCCGAATCACCAGAATGAGATCTGTGAACATTGATCAACTCCGGATCGATACAACCTGGAAAGTGTGTGTCGAAGAGACAATTAAGAACATCTTTTTCGTCTGTCACATAAACACCATCTCTGGTTTTCAAGGAGTTCATCTGAAAATCATTCGATTTGGAGAGAATTTTATTTAATCTGCTAGCCTCGTTCAGACTAGAGACATTAGTGCATAGGCTTTGCCAGCCAGCCCGTTCTGCAGATCTA
The DNA here is from genome assembly GCF_030247195.1 of Topomyia yanbarensis. Classification (NCBI taxonomy): domain Eukaryota; kingdom Metazoa; phylum Arthropoda; class Insecta; order Diptera; family Culicidae; genus Topomyia; species Topomyia yanbarensis. The sequence continues at coordinate 25,435,777 of NC_080671.1, forward strand.
AGGCATTTCTTATATGCACTACGAGCTGACCTGAAAGCCCTGGAGTCATCACGCTGACGCCGGTTCCAAAGCTCTTCTCATAACTTTCTTCATTCCATCAAGCTCAGCCCTCCACCAAGGGGTTCCCCTAGTCGATTTAACAGTACGAAGTGGACAAGCTTCTTCGTAGGATGCTAATATGAATGAGTTTGTCGTATCCACGACGTCATCTAAGTCGTCTAATTGACTAATTGTTGGAAAATATCCATGAAATTTAGTCGCCAAGTTTTCCAAAAAGAGGTCCCAGTTTGTAGATTTAGGATTACGATATGTCACCACATTGAAGGTGACATCAAAATGATCGAAAAATATATATTTATGATCGGATAGAGACGGTTCAGTTTCATTTGGAACCTGCCAATTTCCCAGTTCATGCAAAATTCTATCAGAGTAAGGTGTTATGTCTAACACCTCCTCCCTCCCAGACCTCGCAAAAGTTGGTCGGTTTCCCACATTCAGAATATGGAGATTTGTACTACTTATGTACTCCATCAGTTCAGAGCCTCTCAGATTGATGTTTGAGCTGCCCCAAATTTTGAAATCATCAGAAGGAGATGATTCGTTATGCGGTAGGTATGCTGAACAATATATATATTTTTTGTCTACGTTTCCGACAGTCAATGTAACTGTGACAACACAGATATCGCGAGTTGTGAGCTCCGATATGAGACACGCGTCAATAGCCTTATTTGCAAGAATGCAAGCACGAGGCATTTCACGTGGGTTAGTCATGCCTGTCTTGTTGTAAGCAATGAAGGCAGTGTTAAGTAACTTTCCAAAATAGAAGTTTCCTTTATGGAAATACGGTTCTTGAACCAATGCTATGGAAGCTTTACCTTCCTGCATGAGTCGAGATAAATTCATAGTTGCTGTACGTTTATGTTGGAGATTGACTTGTGCTATTCTAACCATTGTTGATTAGAGAACTGTACATTTCATCTCCAACACAAATTGCACAACAACTAGAGGACACCAAGCGAGTTGGGATGTTAACGCATTTAGCGAGCCATATCAGGTTTAAATGGGACATGATCATTTGATTCCCACGATTTGCGAAGAAAATAATGGTCCACTGTGTCAGAGATTCGCATAACACAGCAAGGGCAAAACCCAAAATGCTCCGTGCGCGACTGGCATATTTTAGACCCTCCAATCATTAAGTCCTCGGCACGGAACTACACCTTGACTTTGGGTCTCCTACTTTCAGTCGCCTCCTACGACATGGCAGCAGGACTCCAGTGGCTCAATTCTAGGCCGGATACCACGCGGCCTCTGGGCAGGTTCATCTGTACACATCGAAATTTGATAATCGAGACTCAACAAAACTTCACCGAACTACCATCAGCCGAGAGTCTCTGCAAACCCCCAGCCAACAAAAATTCGGCAAAATTAAGTGGATCATCAGTGAAAAAAATCGGTGTGTAGAGTGAACGTTCCGCTGCGTAATGCAGCATACTGGGGAGTTCGCCTGACACTTCCCAGGCTCCGTTCGCCATTGAGAATGTTTTAAACCCCCTCAACAATTTTACCCATAGCACGGGTCGCATGACACTATGGAATTGGGGTTCCCTGTATGGTAGATTTTTACCACTGAAACAGGTAGTCCGTAGTGTAATTCTTAGCCGGTTGAAACAACCACTACCGACACTACACGGCTTATCTAGGCTGTTCGGTGAAAGAAGCTGACATTGAAGAACAGCTTCCATATTTAGATGGACGAACAACCGCAGAAGGAAGGAAGGAAGGAAGGATAACGGGAGGAGAGCGATTTGGGCTAAGCGCTTATTTAAAGGCGGCACTGGCTCGCCTTGTCAGGGCTGCTTTAGGGCATGTGGTATTTTGGCCTAGGACGTATAGGGCCCACTACCTCGTCCTACCACACCCGCAGTCAGCCCCCGCTGCTGGTTCGGGTCGCGAATCACAACTAGTTGCTATCGCGATTAAGCATTATCCACCACCTATGACCCGCCCGGTTGCTTGCAGCTCAGCTTCCCACGTAGCGTTCCTCCACCACCACGGGGCCCGGGCCCGTGGAGCTGGAATTGGTGCTCCAGCCATCGTAGCTCCGGCAGCATCTTCCAGCACCAACCCATTACCATTCCGTTGATTAGGATACTGCTCGGCAAGGGTAGATGTTACATCAAAACCTGGAGCTTTCTTTAAATCCTGAATGTTTCTTGTATATTGCACGCCTGTTTGACTTATGACTACAACTTTCGCTCCTTCTTTAGTCATTACCCTGAATTGCTCCGATGAGAAGACAGGATCTATTTTAGATTTCTTCTGCTGTGCAAGAAGAACTACGTCACCAATTTCGATGTCTGAGTGCTTGGCGTACCGCACCCGGTCAGCATACCGTTTGCTTGAATGCTTTGATTCTGCATCATGTTCACGAAAATCGATACGGTCCAGTTCTTTATTGCACAAACTACTCCAGAGGCTAGGAAATGTGCCCCGATAACGCCACCCAACCAACAATTCAAAAGGTGTTATATTCAGTCGAAGAATGTGGTACAAGAGTATTGTGTTTGTGAACATACTGTTGAAGGGCATATCGCCAATTTGTCCCGTCCAGCCTGAAAGCCGCGAAGGCTTTAATAATGCCCTGGTTTTGTCTCTCAATGGCCCCGTTGGATTGCGGAGAAAGCGGTATCGACTTGCGAACGTTAATACCTTTATCCTGCCAAAACATAATAAATGATGTACTTTGAAAAGGCGGCCCATTATCGCTCTGTATGATTAATGGGAGGCCCCATGTTTGAAAAACCTTTCAGCATCCTTGAATTTCATCTCGACGACTGATAAATATCGTGAATAGGTGTCGATCACGACCAAGAACTCGCCAGTTCCAAAGCTGGGTATAGACAAAAAATCAATTTGTAGGACTTCCCACGGTCCTTCGGGAAGATCTCCTGATGCTAGTGGTACTGGGGCATTGCGCCTGGACAAAAATGTACATGCTTCACAGTTTTTGATGTACTTAACGATATCATTTGCCATTTTTGGCCACCAAAAAAATTGTCGAATAATGCGTTTCATGGCCATCTCACCACACGTGACCTCCATGAGCCGAGTTGAGTGCTTTTCCGCGAAGAATTTGAAGTAGTATCACACGCTCATCTTTGAAAACCAATGATCCGAGGTGGCTTATGTTTTTCCGCTGGGCCTCGTATGCTCGCAATTCATTTGACCATTTTTTGCTGTCCAGAGCTTCACACACCGCAAGCAACTCATCATCACTTTCTGAAGCAGTTTCTATTTCACTCCATGTTAGTTCCATATAACTGGTATCCAGTGCGTAGAGGAAATGTTTTTCTACATGTTCTTCGAAAGGTTCGATTTTCTGTGACTCACGGCTGTAACCTTAAAGCCCAGCCTTCTGCTCGAGTGACTGCTCTCTTTCCCAACCTATGGTTACTACTGAAAATATACTGATTGGCATCTGCATCGGTACGTACAACAAATAGTAACTGAACCGTTCAACTCCCCAATCCACAGCAAGTGCCTCTTTCTGTGTTTGCGGATAACGTTGTTCCGATAAAGATAGTACCTTCGAGGCGCAAGCAATGATCCTGAGACGACCATCACTATTGTATTGCGTTAATACAGCACCAAGCCCCAAAGGAGATGCATCAACGAACAATTCAGTTGCATCTAACGGGTTGTAATAACCCAAGCGTCTTATGGTGCTAAGGGCTTCCACCTTTAGATATCTAAACTCGTTTTCTTCATTCTCTGCGTCTCCTGGAAAAAGTCCGGAGCATTGCACAATCCGAATGGTAATCTTACACAGCGAAACATTCCGAATTCAGTACAAAAGTTCGTAAGGTGTCTCGATTCTTCGGCTAATTCGATGTGGAAGAAATCCTGCGAAAGGTCGATTGTGGAGAAGCAGGTAGCTCCATTTAATTCAGCTAAGATCTTTTCTAGCGTGGGCATGGCAAATGGTGTGCGGTGGATGTAACGGGTTCTATGATATTTGCAGTAACTAACCCCTGAATTCGTTTTTCTACCAAAGGTTTTATAGATAATGGGATATTAAAAAAATATTTCGACAGGGTGGCTTTGTCTTGTCATAGTGGATTTTAACCGGAGGTATGTTGAATTTTGGAAATATTTCGTCTGTTATGATAGCTGCTATCTCGCCCGGGTATAACGACCGATCGACATCATCTTGCGGGTGTACTGGAACCTGCAGCACTGAGAACTGACACACAAGTAAAGTTTTCAACTTGTGTAAGAAAATAAACAGTCGCTTTGAAATGACAACAGCAAGTAGCAACTTGCCACTAGTCGGCGCTTCGATCGGCCAGCAATCGCTATACGGGACTTGTGTGCAAACTTGGATACAATGGTGACGCACGCATGCGAACTTGTATGCGATGGTAATTTTCAACGTATTTTCATTTAAATGTTTACACAGGTTTTTCGGGAAAATTTGTTCTAGCTTATATGTCTGTTCTCTGTGCCTGCAGTCCCAACATTAGAACGCTGTATCTAGACGCCGTTGATCTACTCATAAGAGCTCGTAGTTCTCTAACAACATAGGGGAATTGTGGGAAAAACCGACACCCCACAACTTTTCCTAGAAATCAAATTTTTATTCATTTCATAATGATACAATATTATTAGTACGTTTATTCAGAGCATTTGAAGAAAAATTGGATTTACGTTGGTGCGCCGAATGTCATAAAAATTAACAAAACATTCGACAGCAGCGTTCATATTCGTCTGGATGTAAAATTTCGTTGGTAGATTTTAAGGTTTTAACCGAACGAAAGCTTTTCAAATCACCCCATTTTTCAATACCTATTATTATCAGCCTGTCCTATGATCAACTAGGTGCATTGAAGACGAGTTTGAAAAATTCAATATTTTTAATTGCTTTTATAAAAAAATGTGCGCTGTTGGGGTAAAACCGACACTCTATGGTTAGGGTAAAACCGACACCCTGTTAAGATGGTTGTGTATAGTTGCGATTCATTTCAAAATACTTGGGGTCTTTGTGACACTTCAATTAGCCTATTAGAACACTATAGTATTAGCAGAAATACACAGAAATACTTTTATTGTGTTTATTTCTTGTAAGTCTCCTTAAAAATCAAAAATTGGAATTTTTGCTTATCTGATTCTAACGAAGCTTTTGCTATTTCTGCAAAAAGGTCATCAAACCGAAATTTTAGTGTTCTCTTGGTTTGTCATAGACGAATTTTATCACAATGAGACAATGATATTATGTATACCCCAATAGATCGTTGATGATCAGAGTCCGAAAAATCAAATCTGAAAAAGATAGTTTTACTAAGAACTGTGGGTGTGTCACTTATAAGTGAATGAATCCAATTAGCAGCACGTAGAACGCTTGAAAATCTTCTCTTATGAAATAAAATGACACTGGAGGTTGCAATGATGTGCGCAAGGATTATGTGGAAATACTCATATCAATAAATAATCCTATAGCATAAAATACTCTTATTTATAGTACTACGCTTTCGAACTTTCTTCCCCTCACTACATGATGAAGCAATAAAAAGCACATATTTGCATCATACATACTCACACTTTTTTAATCACGCATATATCTCATTTTTAATAAAGATAAAGATTTTAATAAAGTGGAGAGAAAATAAATTAAAGGGGGTGTCGATCTTACCCCTATGGGGTGTCGGTTTTACCCGCAGTGCTTACAAAAAGTCACTTTGTTTTCCAAGTTTTACAACCAATATTTTTTTATGAAATTAATTTTTTGAAGCGCTGAAAAAATTAAGTCTTGTTAAGAATTTTCTGAAGAAGAATTCTGCATAAAAATTATAATTTTATTGGTTTTGTGGCAACTTAGAAAAAGTGTTAAGCTTAAGGTGTCGGTTTTAACCATAATTCCCCTAACACTTTTCGAGAAGTGTCGGTCTATCATGGGTAATATACATATGCGCATGAAATGTTACTATTACGTCAATATCTCCGGATGAAGCGTAAGCTTTCAGTGGTCTGTCTGATTGCTGCTCTATTTTGTATACGCCGTCTCTATATCTGGGATCCGAGATCAAACTACGGAATGAGTTTTCGGTGAATGTATTGACCTGTGCACCAGAGTCTATCAAAAATGGACACCTCATTCCGGCCACCTCAGCGAATATTATACCTTCATCAAAACACTCATTCACGAAATTCGGCGACTTTGGCAAACAACGGTTAAGCTGCTGATGCACAAGATATTATTATTAAGATAGTAAAAACTAATGCACTAGTACTCACAAAAGGCTTATTTTCAGCCCCAACATCGTTATTTTCTGTAGCCATAATTTGATAGTCAGTATCTCTGGTAGAGGACGCTTCAACGGACCTTAGCAAACTTGCGGGTTGGCTCGGCGAGGCAGAACTACATTTATTAAGAAGCTGCGGATGTGATTTTCTAATTAGTTCCACCACCTCGATCGAAGACGTTTCCTGCTGGATTATACGTATATGTATTTTTTTTTTAAACTAGTGATGTTATTTTTTTTATTTCAGGTTGAATTCATTATTTTTGAGTCATATAATGTTTACTTCAAATATTTTTTTTTTGTGTAAGCTTAAGTAAAAAATCAACACATCAAACATCTGCTACATTGACACCTACTGGTTCTGCTGCTGATTTCTCTTCCATTTTCTCGATTGCCGCAATCTTGATTGGAGGTACTTCCGAATTCTCTTCTGTCGGACGCTTCCAAGGACCCCTTGGCTTCCAAATTGATATGGCCTTTTTCTTGGTATACGACGACTGCCACGACGTGGGGGAAACTCACGCTGGTATAACTTTCCCCGTGAATCAAAATTTCGGCGACGCGAACGATTTTCATCGTACGTAGACGTTATTGGAATGGAATGCTCTGTAACTGTTGCCACGATTTCTTCGAGTTCTTTCTCTTCATCGAATTCGCACAACTTAGCTATTGCTCCGACACTTGTAATGAAGTTAAGGTCAGATTTATCAGGTTTTTGTGACAATAGCGCTAGTCTACGTCTCATCAGCATGACACCTGACCCTGAACCAAAATACGATTTCAAGCGGTGCATAGCATTCGAAAAGGGCTGTAATTCGCATCCGGCGCATCTGTAGATGATTTCGTGTTCCGAAAAATTCCGAGCAGGCGTTGGCTTGCCTGCACTTTAAATACAGTGAACATCATCGGTTCGTCTTCGATTCCTGCCAGCTTTAGCGAGTTCGCTAGCAAATCCTTCAATTGCTCAAAATTTTGTCGATGGATGTCTTCACCATCAGGAGCTTGACACTCTGGTACGTTGATCGATGCCAATGATAAATGGTTCATCGAGTACAAGAATTTGGACTCTTTCATATTCCGAATCGATTTGGACGTAGTTGCCATTCGTTGTGTACTACTACATCCATTCTGGACTTCAAACTCCAACGTGGAACTACCTAGTGTATGATCATCTCTAGTGTTCATGATGGCTTTTAGCTCTTCGTTTTCCTTGCGAGACTATTCAAGTTCACGTGCCAAAAGCGCACTCACAGCCCTGTCCTCCTCCAACACTTTGGACAATCTTTTCGGCTTGTTCGACTCCCTTTTCTTCGGAGCTCGAACATACATTCCTAAAACAATCAAAACTTGTAGAGACCTGCACGCTCCACTTCAGCGTAAGGATTTGTTTTCAATATTTTCGAGTTAGGAGACCTGCTCGCTCTGTACTTTTATATAAAGGACAACTAATGGATCCATGTTTAATTATGTGCCGAGACCAACTCGCTCTATATAAATTCATTTCGTAAAGACCGAAATTAATTCCCTTTCTCTAATTTATTATAATATTTACCTGCCAACTGCGCCATGTCGTATTCCATAAAATTATTATTCAATAATTTAGAGTGAAACGCTTTTTTTTTCTTCGGCAGACCGTTCGTCTCAAACTACAGGGACTACTTCCGGTTTAGTGTTACCATCATCAATCTCCAGCAGAGCCAATTATGCAGCTGCCCGAATATGTAAACAAACAACGTGCATTTTATTCGCCTTTTTTTAGCCCGGGATTTAAAGCATTTTCTCTATGAAAAACTTAATATTTTTTAATAATATCGTGAATCAAGTAGTCTTTAACTATATTTTGCAACCGATTCGTGAGTTCATCATGAAACGAGCGCACAATAACGAAAACTTATCATCACCTTCACTAGAGTCGCTTAATATTTACATTTTTCGATAAGATATTTATGAATGACATCCGACTGTAAAGGGATGAAATGCGATTCTCGTTGGTATGAGGAGTTACCTGATTTTTCTTTGACAGCCAAATGACGATTTAAGGTTGCACAGAGAATGCGCAAAATTCGCAAACGAAAAAAGCAGTTTTTTGCCACACCGTATGTCAGATCTTCATAAAAATCAATCAGCAGTACTGTAACAACATTCTACACATGCTGATTGATTTTTATGAAGATCCGACATACGGTGTGACAAAAAACTGCTTTTTTCGTTTGCGAATTTTGCGCATTCTCTGTGCAACCTTAATTCCCCTATATCAACACATAAGGATCACCCACACCCCACCAATTTGATGATGCTATAAACTGTTCTCTCTAATATGCAGCATGTGATTAGTAGAAAAGCGAAATGGAAACAGATCCTTGAGCGTGTGTTAGTATTTTCAGAGCGCACATGTATCCGAGTGGAGATGTCCTTTACATGTGTATTAGTGCGGAGTCATTTTAATACTAATACTCCGATATCGTTATATTCAATGATACATTCCCAACTGTGGGTTTGTGTAAGTTTCTGTGGTGTAATCGCCATTTAATGCATATTTGTTCCGGACCAACATCGCTTTCTATGCATTATACCATTTACAATGCAAAATTCTCATTAGAATCATGCTTATTCGCATGTAATTCATACGGTTTACGTTTTGGGTGTACCGTCAAAAATTCAAGTTGGGCACTTTCAAGGAAAAAAAGTTTTTTGAAAAAATTTTTCCTCGTCCAGACTGATTTTTTCTGTGTATTTTTATTCAGGGTCCATAGCCCAGAAATCAGAACCCAGAATCCCAAGGAGAGAACCCAGACTCCAGACTCCATAGGCCAGAGTCCAGAGTCCCGAGTCCAGAATCCAGAGTCGCGAGAGTCCAGAATCCAGACTTCAGTGTCGAGAATGCAGAGTCCAGAATCCACAGCGTAGCGATCAGAGCCCAGAGTTCCGAAGACAGAGCTCACCTTATGCTCTCATTCGGCCCTTCGTTATGCAATTTGCAATCTTTTGACAGATCGTCTAGGCGCGGTGTTTCATGAAGCGCGGCCATTTGCGGCGATGAACCTTCATTCTATGCAGCGCTGCGGCGATGGCTCCCCGGTTGGCGCTGTTAAATGCATTCTTCAAATCTTTCGTGACCACAGCGCAGTATCGTTCTCTTCGTTGCTTCTGTTTAGATGCCTTCTCAACACTTTCTCTCTCCTCAACACTAATGTGCAAAATCCGAACTGCATCATGGACAGCCCGTGCTTGCAATTTGTCAGGCTGTTAAAAATAATTCTTTCCAGGGGATTTCCGAGTGTATCCCGCAAACATATAGGATTATACGAGGCCGGATCGATTGGTAACTTCCCTGCCAAAGGGCAACAACACCAGCTTTTGTACCTTCCACATTTCGGGGTAGTTGCCTTCATCTAGAAACTTCTACAGTACCACGTTTGATATTCCATCCGCATCAGGAGCTTTCTTTGATTTAAGGCGCTTCGATGCTTCGGTGAGCTAAATCGTTAGTCACTTGCCGCTCGTTCGTGTTTGCCCCTTCTTCTTCGTCGTACGGTGTGGGTGGTCAGGTAGTTGGGTCGTACTTTTGGAAGAGACTCTCAACGATTATCCTCAGCTTACCCGGGCACATTTAGACTGGCTTCGATGGGCCCTTCATTGACTCATGACTTGGTACGCGTCGCTCAAGGGATTGGCTTCTACTTCTCTGCAGAGCTCTTCGTGGAAATCTAACTTGCTAAGCTGGATCTCGCGTTTAAAAGCGGCCGTAGCTTCCCGAAACGCTGCCTTGCTCTCCTTTCTATCTGGCTCCGATACTGAAGCGTGTAGCGTACTGTGCGTTTCGTTCCACCAATAATCTGGACGCCGTCTATTGTTTTCATCACAAACCGTCACACCTTCTTGTTAGGTCAGTCGCATCCACGTTCTCGGTCCCGCTATACGGCCTAAATGGCCGGCTCTCCAATCAAAGCGACGTCACACATAGTTTCTGTCGTAGCCTTCTTGTAGGCAGAGCAATTAAAGCGACTCGTCCGATGGTCGTTTCCGTCGACTGGACTGCAAAGCAAGCAACCACTGTGTGCAGAGTGCAAGATGATAAGATGCCCCATTTCCCCGTATTTCCAGTACATCCTGAATCTATCCGGGCCTTTGCAAACCCCTGCCAAATGTTCAAAACCCAAACACTTGAAGCATTTCTCCGCTTGTTTATTCACTCGAGGCGAGGTTCACAATGGGCATCTCGACCATCCGTAACTGTAAGTTTGCCTACCTCCAGCGTCTTGTCGGCAGTGGTTACCGGTAAACGATAATCACTGTCTGAGTTCCTCCGAACTCTTTCTTTAACCGGATCGTCATATGCACCTCGCCCATGTTGCACTGCTGCTTCAGTGAACCTCTCAGCTCGTCTTCCGTCGTGATCTCATACAGGTCCTTGCACAACATCTCTGGGCTTAAGACAACTTCTGCCTGTTGACTTAGTAGTTCGGTAATAATCTCCTGCATAGTCGAGTTGGAGGTTTTCTTTTCCCCTTCTACACCACTTTCCTCTATTCCTTCCGCTTTTGCTGTTTCTTGAATTTCTCCATCCGATCTACAACGGTACTACAGGTTTCTCCCGGATGAGTAGCGTCCGTCCCTTCGGCAGTAAGCGCGTCCTGGCGAGGTTTTCGCCCTCTTTGAAGTCACGGCAACTGGCATGTTCTCCACTCCGATCAGCTTCTCCTTCCCCTGCTTGGGAGGAGAATATAGTAGCTTTAGCCGACGCCAATGGATGCTCAGTAGAGTGACAGGAAAAAAAATGACCCATGTCGGCCCACCTCTGAGTCGATTCCTAGTCCCACCAGGAGTACTTGCACAAAATTTGAAGCAAATCGGACAAGTCTAACTACCGGACAAAGGTGGCTGAAGTTTGTATGGGAATTTTCAACAATTTACATGGAGAAAACCCACCAGCTCGCATTTTCGCCGTTAGGTGGCACGGTATGCATCGTATTATCACAGTAAGTGAAAATAAGAAAGATAATTTAATTGTCTACAACTTTGTCAAAGACTGCTAGTCAATCCGGCTTTGTTAAAAGAAGTTATTAAACTTTTAACCAAGTGATGTCTGAGTCAGTTTTGCATGGGGCCTAACTGTGCATGGTTGTGTATCAGTACTCGAGTCTCACGAACTAAACATTTTTGTGAAATAATCGTTAGGTTTAGCTCAATGGTATGTTTACAAGAATTATAGTAAATAATACGAGTCATGCTTTGGTTAGAAAATTTTAGTTCCTCCTGTTACCGCATAGAAGGCGCCACCACTAACTTTTCAACGGAGAGAGATAGAAATTTGGTGTCTTCTACAAAGTTATAGAGCAGGCATTTTTCAGTATTTCATCCGAATATCTTGATACTCTATCTCTCTTCTATGAAAAGTTAGTGGTGGCGCCCTCTATGCGGTCACAGGTAGAACTAAAATTTTCTAACCAAAACATAGCCCGCATTATTTAATACAATTATTGTAAACATACTATTCAGTTAAATCTAACCATTATTTCACAAAAATGTATAGTTCGCGGGATTCGAGTACTGATACACAACCATGCACTGCTAGGCCCCATGCAAAACTGACTCAGACATCACTTCGTTAAAAGTTTAATAACTTCTTTTAACAAAGCCGGATTTACTAGCAGTCTTCGACAAAGTTGTAGACAATTAAATTATCTTTCTTATTTTCACTTACTGTGATAATACGATGCATACAGTGCCACCTAGTGGCGAAAATACGAACTAGGGAGTTTTTTCCATGTAAATTGTTGAAAAATTCCATACAAACTTCAGGCACGTTGGTCCGATAGTAAGACTTGTCCGATTTGCTTCAAATTTGGTGCAAGTACTCCTGGTGGGACTAGGAATTGACTCAGGGGTGGGCCGATTGAGTTTTCAAAAATTCATCATTTTTCTGGGCAGTCTATTGCTAAGTTACATCAGCCCTCAACAATGGCGTGTCATACTCCATCACGGCAGAAATTAGCGCCTTTCGGATTCTGAGAACCATCTTCTTAATGTCCTGATGGACATTGTTTCTAACGTCAACAAACTTGTGGAGCTCCTTCACCAAACACTTCGCTGCTACTACTTTTGGCTTCTGCGGAGTTTGATTCACTCCGCTCTGCTCTGTCTGTTATTGCTGCTGCTGATGTTGCTGTTGCTTCTCCTCCTCCTGATGTTGCCAAAAAACTTCGGCTGCTGCTGGTGGTGGTGACCTCACCGAACCACCTCTGGTGAACAGATTTGCTGCGCATGCTCCTTATGTGTGTGTATGTATGTGTCAAATAAACTCACACAATTTTCTACAAGATGGCTGGGGCGAATTGTTCCATATTAGGCTATCATTAAAGTTTTTTTTTTTTGGATTGGAGTTGTGGTTCCGGAGTTACGGGTTGAAGAATGCGGTCATACTTGAAATTCCCATATAAATCGGAATCAGCATGTTATCTAGAAGACGCAAAAGTTAATTTAATATGTAGTTTGCGCGGAAACTTCGCCCAGAATTTCGCACGGAATTTCACGCGGCATTTTCGCTCGAAAGTTCACACGGAATTTCTGGGGAATTTAGCACGGAAATTGAAATTGGGCGGAATTTCACGAGGAATTTCGCGCTGAATTTCGTGCGGAATATTGCGAGAATTTTTACACGATATTTCGCACTGAAGTTTGCGCGAAATTTCATGCGGAATTTCGCGCGGAGTTTGCGTGGGATTTCGCACGCAAGTTCACGGGGAAATCGCATCGAACTTCGCGCGGAATTTCGCACGGAATTTCGCGCGGGATTTGATCCGGAATTTCGCACGAATTTCCGCACCGAAATACAAGCGGAATTTCGTCAGGAATTTTGTACGAAACTTCTCGCGGAATGGAGTTCGCACAGAACTTCGCGCGGAATTTTCGGACGGAATTTCACACGAAATTACGCGCGGAATTTAGCACGGGAAATTGTGAGGAATTTCACGTGGAATTCCGCGCGGAATTTTACGCGGATTTTGACGCGAAATTTTGCACTAAAGCTTGTGCGAAATTTCATGCGGAATTTCGCGCAGAAGTTTGCGTGGCATTTCGCACGGAAATTCACGGGGAATTTCGCAAGGAATTTCACCCGAAATTTCGCGCGGAATGTCACGCGAATTTTTGCACGGAATTTCGCATGAAAAATGAAGTCTCACGGAATTTCGCGCGGAAGTTTGAACGGAATTTCGTCCTAATTATTGCGCGGAGCATCGTGCGGAATTCCGCATGCAAGTTCGTACGAGATTTCGTGTGGTGTTTTGCGCGGAATTTCGGACGAACGGAACAGAATTTCGCGCAGAACTTTGTGCGGAACTTTGCGCGGTTGTTTCTACTTTACGATTTGATTTAATATTGGGCGATTTTCCAGCTCGTAAAAGCCACTTTCCTCAGAGAGCCTTTCATTTGAACGGTTGTCCCGACTCGTTCCCGGAAGTAATAAGATTTAGTTCCTTGTGGATGTCACTTTCCACTCCAGTTAACAACACTTCGTTTTTGGCAGAAATGACGTGGAGGTCGTCATGATCCTCAAAGTTTTCAAGCTGCAATATGTATTTGTTCCCAGTTCTACATTTTATTTACCGGCTAGCATCTCACGTGTAGGGTAACTAGCATTCCACGGAGTGGTTCGTCGTGTTGGTTGTGGTTCACCAGGTGTCTGATAAGTCTATTATCTTTCCTCTAGGCCGTGTGGCATCCGGTGGGTTAAAATTTCGTAGCCAAAAATGAATCCATTAGGTTCCTGCTCCCAGGTCGTAAAAGGCGACTGAATACAGGAGTCCCTATATTCAAATTTCAGCAATAAAATTGTCATTTTACTCCCTTTTTCTATCAGTAACAGTGTAACGTCCAATGACCTTCGAGTCCCCGCACCAAAACACCTGTTCAAGGCCCTAGCATTCCAAAAAGGCCGCCCATCGTGCAGATAAACCTCTATCGCTATCACACAATAGCGACTCTTTCCGCAATGAACGAAATTCGGGTGCGTTCGATCAAAAGACCAATTAACAGAATAAAAACACCGCAGAAAAAGAATAGGACAAAAGCAGCTTCAGCTGTATAGATAAGCCAGACTACTGCTTGAACTGAATTCATGTAATCGCGCCTACTTTGATTGTTGGTTCGGTAACAGAGCAGGAAGAACAGTTCACTGACAGACGGCTGCCTGCGCTAACAAGATGGGATCAGTAGGTCATGGAAGTTTTCTCTGTTCGCGTGGATGCCGTACTTTCTAGGTTAAGCTTTATTCCCTAATTAATTATTTATTGAAAGTCATCATTGATAGCAAATAAATAATGTACGGTACATTAAATACAGAAATAGAGATTATACTTCTAATGTCACAGATTGATTCCGAACCAATCTGGCTAAGATTCCTCAAACAGGTGGGTCTTAAAATGCTAGTATTTTAATACGATTACTTAGACTTAACCTTAATGAATGGGCTATTTTCATAATCACAGACATTGTATTTTTCATTGATTCATTTCTTTGTTCCAAGTTAAATTTTAATGGTCGCTAACGATAGAAGCCCATTACCACGAATGGTGAAGTGTGACATTCTAACCAAGCATTAAAAAATTCAAAGCTCTTCACTCAAATTCTGCGGATTATAGTGGCAAGTTTGGTGGCCTCCTTAAACTCTAAAACAGACACAATCCAGCTTTAATTTATTGGTCTTAAATCTAGGGTTACCAACCGTCCTTATTTTAAAGGACATGTCCTTATTTTCGAGGTTTTTGGAAAGCGTCCTTATTTTACTTCAAATGTCCTTATTTTTAGTCTCAAACCTTGGCATATACAGAGTGGTTCAACATGATGGTTTTACCAAGGCATGTCAATTTATTGTAGTTTAGTATTGTTTGCCACCACAGTATGCTCACGATTTTCAAATTATTCAACTATATTTCGAAAACCAGCGATCTGTGAGAAATGTGTTTCGTGCACTCCGTCCATAATATGGTCGATATAATCGGCCAACTGATTCCACTATTCACCATATAATAAAAGAGTGAAAGTTGCAGTTCTCGTTATTGGATGGTTAGCGAACAAATCGACCACATCCAGCACGCATTGAAGAAAACATTGACATTCCCATTGGAAACCAACTTTACTCGACTAATTAGCCAGATACCACTTGAAATACTCGAATCCATCAACAAAAATTGGACCAATTGAAAGGATTACCTCAAGCGCCAACATGGTCAACGTTTAAAAGAAATTGTTTTCAAACAATAAATGGCAAAACATGTTCTTTCGATTGACAAATAAACATTTCGCGATTTACTCCATTTTTAAAATTTTTGCGAGATCAAAAAAACGTCATGATGAATCACCCTGTATTAAATTATTCAGATCAGCTTTATTCCAAGAGAATCAATTTCAATTGTCAATTTCAAATACTTCCAGCGATTGTTTTTGTTAATGCATACTCTCGGCGACTCATCACAACCAAAAGTTCTTTTACTCAGAAGTAACCAAAATTTGTTGGATAACTCGATATAGCCAAAGATGTTACCTTCGTTCAATATTGGCACTACACCATTCCAATTTGTCTCGATCAAGATTCAACGTCCCAGTTCAACTGCTGGAACATAAGCCAGAATCCCGACTTTTTCAGAATTCTGGCTCAAGTGACAACTGATTCAGGCTCCAATTCCGAATAGATTTGGCAGGGATGTCCTTAATTTGCTCTCAGTCCATTTGGTAACCCTACTTAAATCGTTAGATGAAATGAACAGTATCTGATTAGCGGATGAAATGGTAACTTGAAAGTGAATTGCACTCTATGGTTCCAAAACTATCAAACTATTCCACACTCTTCCAGCGTCGGCTATCGCTTATTCAGCTTATACCACAGCACAAAGATGGTCCCGATGTACATCGTTATCACAATCGACACGATCAGCAAGAAGTTCTGCTCCATATCCACGTGTTCGATGTCCATGTCTTTCTGGAACAGTACCGGGTTCTTAAAGTGGCAGTAGATTTGCGTCTCCGGACAGAACAGATCCTCCCGGTTCATCCCATACACCGAGTTCAGGATGCCGTGGAAACTCGCCCGGTAGTAGCTGATGTGCCACATCCACTGGAAGAGCGGGGTTATGTCTACGTAGCGGGTGCAGAAACCGAACACGGAAAATAGCACCGCCAGGATGGGTCCGATGAAAACGGCCAGCTAAAATGAGGATAGTTTTTCGTTTAGTAATCGGAATTAAAACTTAAGTCGAGTATCGATTCAAAATATTTGCAGAACTGCTCGAATGAAAGTACTCATGTAGTTGCGAGCAAACTTGTGCACAAGTGGAAGCTTCTATTTTATCGCTAGCATACTCGCACACAAGGTACGGTGCCATATGGATTCAACTTGCACACAAGACTAAGACCAACCCTCACCTGTTTGAATCTTTGGTAGTCATGTTTTGTTCGTACTCACCTTCACTGAGAGCGCTGCCCCGATTAAGAATCCCCAAGCTTGTGCGGAAATTGATCCAGCTATGCAGAATAGCGCAAACAGCAGGAACCGTTCGAAGGTGTGATAGTTACCTGTCAAATGATAACTTATCACGACGTAAATCAGCGAGCAGATGATCTGAAAACAAAGACAGACGGTTGTAAGCACATGTTATGAATTTCTTTTTGATTATCTGTTCCAAGGGCGCGTAAATTATGCTTTAGAATGTCATTAGTCTTAGACTAAGTCATTTTTAAAGAATTAACAAACAATAAAAATATGCTACACGCGCGTTCAGTGAAAGGCAAAACTTTGGCCTTGACAAACTGAAAAACTGTCAAGGTATGACAAATTGTTAAAGTCGGATTTCCAATACCTGTCAATACTAAATTTCCAACCAATAGCAATAACCAACTAGTTCAATAAGTGATCAGAACGTGGGTGCTCCGACTTCCTAGCGTCGTTAAGCTTCTTACTCCGATTGGTTACTGACAAAAACGTCGGCCTTTTCAAAGAACTAATGACTTCTAGTACAGATCCTACACTCTTATTCAAATTTATCGACACCACACTGTTCACTAGGAAACCCTTTCGCGCCACATCGTAACATAGTACGGCATAAAAACTAGTATCTCGTTCAACTAAATTAAAACCATATAAAAATAGTCATAACTCTTGTTAACTACACTCTACTACACCTGTCGCCTCTTGACAGAAACACATTAATGCCAGTTCACACGCCGCTTCGCGTAAATACTAACCTGCACTGGTACCTCGATGACCAGTATCGAGAGGAAGTACGGTCCCAGTTTGTACCACCGGTTGAAGTGTTCCCTGGTGAGCGATTCCATTTCGATTTGAACTATAAGTGGAAAATTAAGAACGTAGCTTAATAAAGAAATTTAGCCATCTTACATGATAATACGACAGCCATCTTGCCCGTGTAGACCATCATTAGCATCGATCCGTACAGGTAGACGTAGTTGGCCAGGACCTGGTTGGCATTTGGGCCGACTCCTTGATAGATGTAGCCAAACAGTGTTGCCACCGAGGCGTGGGCGAAGATGCGAATAAAAAGGAGGAACTGCGAAAAAAATAAGCAAAAAGGGTAAAGATTAATCACATATCGAGAAATTGATTATGGTTTTTGGGAAAAAATAATCGCTATTACTAAAGACCCTATGAGACGATCATTCAACTCAAACACAGTAACTATCCGAGCATACAAATTAGCGTGATGTATGTTCAGATTTCTACATTTTTATAAAAGAAATATACAGAATTCGCTCAAACGTTCAAGATTTTTTCCGAGGCCCGGAGACCCTAATCTCATACCATTCGATTCAGCTCGACGATTTGCGACAATATCTTTTTTCGTTAGTGTAGAAAACATTTAAGCTTTCAATATAGGGGTCCCGTTTCAAAATATCGACCATGGCAGCCGCGTCAGTTTTTGAACCTTAATAATTTCCATTATACGTAACAGAATGATTTGATGGGTCATGCCATTTTGTCGAAAATATGTTCAGCAATGTAGTATTAAAAATTGGAATATGTATAACACGTATTAAAGACGAAAAAAATATGTTTGAGAAATCATTCGAAAACTACTCGGAAATGGTGAAAACTTTCAGCTCACCTCGATCAGAGCCGTCAATACGGTGCACCAACCGAATACTTAAGTGATAAAAAGTTTTATCAGATTTATTTCTATTATCATTCGTATTCGTCTGCTTGAGGGAAAACGGAGGGCTGTACAATACCGGGAAGGAAATATTCGTGAGCTGTACACGGCTGGTGGATGAATCATTTTGTGTCGTTACATGCTGCTAGCAGAGGCCATCATTTTTATTTCCGATGGTTGGAAGGTAGCATACAAAAAAACCGATTTTAAGTTATCTGACCGAAGTTCGTTCGTAATTGGTTTCCCTCTAATTTCATGCAACGAGCCGTAAATCTTGAATAGAAAGAATTGTGATTTCAGTCGGTTTCAGCAAGTTCACTTGGCAGGTGTCCGCAGACTGTATGCCAATATCGGGATAGAAGGTGATTATTAAGATCTATCTTCGTGGATTAATTTGTGCAGCTCTGTACTAATAACCATAGCCACTTGGAACAAAAATCTCCCCGGAGAATCTTTTCTTTGGTAAACAATTTAACCCTTATCAGCGCTATCAGACCATTAAAAAAATAAATATGAAAATCTTTTCTTTCGCCAACTATGATCAGAGTTGTACCGTGCGGTTGGTCGGATTGGCCCCCGCCAAGGGCGTCAACCTTCGGGGAGCGCTGAAATCCTGATCTGCGAGTGAGGATAAATGTTAAAATAAGACAAACTAAATTTTTGTTCAAAAATCGAACTGAAAAAAAGGCCAATATAAACATCAAAGAAGCGCACTACTGAGACTGCAAAATAGGTGCCAAAAGATTACCCTACGATCCTACTAGTCTCATCCAGATTTATTCATGATATATGGCGTTGTTCTTAAAAGGAAAGTGAATAAAAGAATAAACAACGAACGTGGTCGAATTGCTCAACACAAAAATTTAAGCTGCAAAGACTTCAAATTTAAAATATCGAGAATATTGCAAACTTTATCGCTTGTTTACTCAGTTTCATAGAAATACAATGGGATAGATAAGTGGTCATAGATAAGGAAGCAGCCCCCCTCCTTAAAGCTGTAGCAATGATTTTGAAGTAAGCTAGAACAATTGTAATCGAGAGAACAACCCTACCGTGAGAATTGAAGCCTACTCGATACCGGGAAGAGTTCCACAATATCACAAAGTTGTCGGTCATCAACGAGTTCTGCACTAAGTTGCATCTCTGGTTTAAATGTCACTTGAGATTTTTAGTGTTCCTGGAAGCGCCGACAACTCCTCTACTTATCTCAAATTTCTAAGATCAAGAACTGTTTTCTTCGGCTTTGTGTCAGAGCTTGCTCGACCTGGTATATTTGATGATCTCTCAAGAGAAAAATTTAAGCTATTGTAAGGAATCTCATCTGCTTACAATTCTTGGGAGCAGTACAAGATGTACCCACAAGTGTATCATCAGAATTACACGCCGAGAGAGCATAATGATAAGTCGTGGTGAGTGACGTAGCCCTTCTTAATATTTATGCAAAAGAATATTCAGAGCGCATTTTAAGGAAATGCTTCCAATTCCTCGGACACTGTTTGTTCACGTGGCATAGTTATGTGGAATCTCCTGCCATAGATTACTTGACAGGAGTTTGAAAAGATACACCATTTTGTCCCGGGGACGATCATAGCGTAGTTTGTAAATCGATTGCCTTGTACGCAGCTCGTTTGGGTTCGATTTCCAACCCCGCACATAGAGTTAGAGATTTTTCAAAGAGATTTCACTAACTCGAAAAGAGACGAATGACACTAAGGTTAAAACCTCTATAATCAAAATAAAAAAAAAAACATTTTATCCAGTGCGACTGCTATTCAAAATCTTTGGCGTTAAGCTCAGCGGTAGAAATATCAGGAGATATTCCTTGGAGAAACGCGTTCCAACAGTTGATCTTCGCAGCCCCGATGGTCTTCCTGGACCGGTTTCGTGATCTACAAAACTCTGTAGTCCTTCGTTCTTTCATGGGGTGGCTAGCGGGGGTCTTCTTCAGTATCCGGAGTGCTTTGCGGCGGTCTTTGATGGCTTGACTGACCTCCGGGTTCACCAGTAGGTGGCTCGTGGTGGAGGTTTACCATTTTTACGAGGAACACTGCACTCGGCGGTGATTTGGACCTTTTTCATCTGAACAGGGCACCGTCGATCTTTGGCTGAATGCTTGTCACCACAGTTAATGTATTTGCTCTCCTCATTGTACGGGACCGCTTTGTTGACTTTGTGTTCCCCGCTGAAGTTGAGGCACACCTCCTTTTGATTGCATACCTTTGACCCATGTCCAAATTTTCCACAGCGGAAACATTGCCTCGGGATTGAACCAGACGATAGGTTTGAGCGCGTACCATACCTAGAAAGATTTCTTCTGGCAAATGGGAACTATTTTCATCAAAGATATACAAAACATGCCCAACAAGAAACATATAAGGTCATTGTAATATCTCAATCACTTATTAGTTAGAAAATAATGACTGTGCTTGATGTGTTCATTTTACGACCACACAGCCAAAAACGTGAACTTAATTCACTAGACGCCAAACCGTCGAATACATTCATAGGGTGTCTTTGGAGGAATTGTTCGTATGAATATTCCCCACAATCCGATAAAAATTGAAATTAGGCATGGCTTACTACAGCGGTTCTTAACCTTTTTCGTACCATGGACCCCTTAGAAATTGCCCTGGGTTGCTGCGGACCCCCACGGATAAACATCGATTTTGTATGCTATCAATATGTTATTTTCAGTTTGTCAGGAAACAAGACTTGAAATTCCAATCTACGCTCGGAAAATATATTTTTCTTCGCGGACCCCCAGCAATGACTTCGCGCCCCCCTAGGTGTCCGCGGACCCCAGGTTGAGAATCACTGGCTTACTATGATCGAACTAAAAAAGTTAACTTTTTATACTGACGAGGTAGAAAGTTGGTGTCTTCGACAAAATTTTATAAATGCTCGCAATAAAGAAATTTGTTGAAGAACTTGAGCTTGTAGGACTAAAGGTTATCGATTTATAAGGCGTTTTCTGTGACAACCCACCTAAATCTATTTTTTTCATATAACTTTTTTCATTGTGACAAATGTGTAGATGGTAAAACTTCATAATACTGTCGAAGACTGTATGTAAAAATACTCATTCGTTTCAATGTTATTGAAGATTTCTACATTTTTATACACCAACTTCAACTACGTATAAGAAAGAAACGTGCAAGCCAAAATGCACGAACAGGCACTTTTTTCACTGTTTAAACTATCTATAATAAAGGTAAGAAGGTTTGGTTCATGACACTCTAGAACTCTATGAATAGGGTAAGCTTACTCATCATCATTTTTTTAATCTGATGATTTATTTGAAACGGCTAAATGCGTTAGCACAACTGAGCCGTGGATCTTTTAATTTTTTTACAATAAGTTAAAATAAAAAAAATATAAGAATGTCGGTCTGTCAGAACTTGTTGACGCAGTTTGCTGCTGCGTGTTCAGATCCTTTTCCTTGGCGGTGAAGCCGCTTGGGGGTCATTCAGTCTGCCTTCTCTCGCGTTATCGCTCCCGTCCATATCATCATCGGTACTGCTTTTTTGCTGTTCACGATCAGAGATTCTTATTTGTTTCTTGTTCTTACGGGTCGCTGTTGAAAATCCGTCTTCATCGGTATTTTCTTCTTTATTGGTGATGCTAGTCGTTGGTTTGGGAGCGGTTGTCATGGTCGTTGTAGCTGCATTATTGGTTAATTGGATCGTTGTTTTTGGTTTATCTTAAGCTGTCGGTGGCTGCTTGTTACAGTTGGCTGTAGTAGATAACTTTTGACTAGTTGCTTCGGCACATGTTTTTCCGTAGTGGGCTGTATAGTTACAGAATTGGCATGTTGGGGTCTGTCCGGGATATGTGATTAGCGTTGTTTGCTTATGGGTCACGCCTTCCTTCGGTGATTTGCATTCGATAGTCATGTAAGAAGGTATTGGTATAGTCACTCGCATCCTCACAATACGAACGCCGTTGGGAATGCCGATGAAAAAATTTCTTCAGGTATCATTCGTGATAGATTCTACTTCTCCATATTGCGACATGATTCGTTTGATGTAATCATCCCTAGTGCGCGGGGCCAAATCATGGATACGCAAGTCCACCATGTCGTTTTCCATATGCACGGGGATCTTGATTCTGGTGTTATTAAATTCGACCTTGTGTTGCATGTTGTTCTTTGCAATGAAGTTTTCGGCCTGTGCTAAGCTTCTAAGCGTGATCAAAACACAGTTTTTTACGTGATGTAGCTGAATGTAGATTAAGCTCCATTTTAACCTTAACTAACTGTTCTACTTCCTGAACTGTCGGTCTAACACGACT
Organism: Topomyia yanbarensis; assembly: GCF_030247195.1. Classification (NCBI taxonomy): domain Eukaryota; kingdom Metazoa; phylum Arthropoda; class Insecta; order Diptera; family Culicidae; genus Topomyia; species Topomyia yanbarensis. Next base: position 25,458,533 of record NC_080671.1, read on the forward strand.
TTTATTAAAGTCGATCGAAATCGTGTTATACCGTAGCAAGGAGACTTTTGTTTCATTTGGCAAACTCATTTCACTCCGCAGCCGGGGGCAACGATACAATTTGTTTATGCACTGATATAGAACAAAAGCTGGCTTGATTCACTGGTGCCTATAGCCTGCTATAGCGTAGCGATTTTTTGCTTCTGATTTGTGCGTGGTCAGAAGATAGACCGATCATCATCATCATTATTAGCGGTATTAGATATGACTCTCTGCTCTGACAAACTTATAAGGAGTAAAATTTTCAACCGCCCATTTGATCAATTCGGTTGTTACGATTCTACGAGCAAATGCCCAAAAATTAGTACTACCCGAAGTTTCGTAAAGCCTGAACTGTGTGTGTACCATCTTCGTCAGACCAGTATTCGTGATTTTCAGTTCTAATTGAACTGCCACGGAAGTCTTTCGATTTCAAAAGTAACTTATTTCATTTAATAGTTTCGTTAAGCACTGAGACTTTTCAAACCGCGTCGCTCAAAGGATCGATGGGGATTTCTTAAAGCTTTACGAGTCTACTTTAATGCCTCCGATCCGTCTATGTCTCTTTTATTCTAAATACTTCTACATAACATTATAAGTCTAGTAAGTATGACATACCACCACAAAGTTCTCTACTAGGAGCAGGTCACTCTAGGAATGTATAACAAATTTGCATCAAATTAGAAAAAATACATTAAATTTCCATTTTTGCATCGATTTTTCAGCCCCTTGCAGAATCGTTTATTTAACAATCGTCCTACACTGATCCACTTCTGCACGGGTACAAACGCTCGTGGTCTTCGCGATAACACGAACCTGGCCACAAACGCAATTGCAATTATCCACACATACTAACGCCCGCGATTTCGCCTACATGAAAAAAACCCCGATAGTTAAGTAAACGTAGAATCTTTAAACTTCCAAACGCGGATACAAGTGTGCAGTGAAAAATAAGGATAGCAATATTAAAGTGGTGGTGGTTTTTCACATACCATACTTCAGCAACGGAATCGAGCGAAGCAAGCAAAGGGCAAGAAGGGCTCTCGTAAGTATGAACTGGTGTGAAATGCAGACGAACAAGGTAGGAAGATATTATTATCGCCAATATTTCATTGAAAGGCAAAAGATTTGAATCTGGGAACCAGTGACACCCAGCGATGCCAACCTTCCAGTTTAAACTGGATTCTTCCAGTTTTTTACAACATCCAGTCAAACAGACAATCGGAAAAATCTTCGTTTTTTTTTTTTAATTTGAGCCAGTTTTTCCAGTTTTTTAAATAAATATTCATTTATTTAGTTTTTTTTTTCTCACAAATTGTAAATTGATTCATAGAATTTTCAAGCAAGCGATGGGATGATGCCGAGTGCCCCAGAAAAAGATTTTAATTCATGTTGTCGCAGTATGTTTATCTTTCTCCTTTGACTTCGGAAATCGAACGCCGCGCGTAGTTAGCTTGCAAGATCGCAATTTATTTTGATTTTTGGCGCGAATATCATAAAATTTTAGAAATGTGAATTTGCCGATATATTCGGGTATGGAAACATCATATTAAACGTCGATCAGTGTTATCTCCGGCAAAAATCGTACTGATATAGACGTTGTTTTCATTCACTCAAGCGATTCATTCATTCATTGTGATTCTAAAATATCACAAATTGTTTATTCTTGATATTGCTTCTCGATCATTTCCCACTTTACTAAGTCTTTCTCCAATCAAGCGCGATCGTACCGTATATAGATATAGGATTAACTCACAGTTTTAGCAATAGTCCTACGGCCGGCTGTTTGGAGTTCAAATTGTTGTAGTTTAGGGATAAAGTAATTACTCTCGATGGCCTGCTATCCAGAGTTTAAACACAAGAAAAACATAAATAAATGTCTTTTTGCTTTGAGCATTCGTATACTCGAAGACTAACCATCCCACCGCATAAAAAATTCATTTCGTGGTCGCATTGCCTGCTTGTGGCGAATCCTAGACCTATGCCTGTCCTTCAATCCAACTCCGTAATACCTATGGTAGCGTCGCTGAGTTATTATTTGGAGAACATTCACACAGTAGAACTAAACCTACCAAATCATACGGTAAACATAAAATCCCTCGCGGTAAAATATCAACATCTACGAGGAATTCCAGTTGATTCTTTCCAGAACGCCCGTCCTCGCTTACTGATTGTCGCTTAGGTCACCCCATAAGCAGCCAGGAGGGTATCCAAGGACCTGTCGCATCCCAAATGCGTCTTGGTTGGGGCGTATTTGGGAACTGCTCCGATAACGTCGTTACGGACCGGAATGAGCTACTACACCATAGCTATGCATAGTATGCACGTTTCACTTTGCGATCAACCAGATGAAACCGATCTTAACCGTTTAGTGAAGGAATCTTTCTCTCTCGAAGGAACTGGAATTACCAAACCAGAAAACCCTTTCACGGTGTTCCCAAAACCGTTATTATCTAAAAAAAATGACCATGAATTTGTCATACGGCATTCGAAAGATACAGTATCCAAGCATCTTCTCAGTGAATTTCAAAATGATCCATCGAGAGATTCGAGAGAAATTGCGATTTGAAGTTTTATGACACGTTTCATAAGGCTACCAGCAAACACCCACGGGTTTGGTCCTATCTCTATAAACAAAAAATATTTGTCTACTTATTTAGTACATGGCATTCAAAAGATATAGTAACCAGGTATATCCCCTGCAAGTTTGAAAATATTTCATAGACAGAATCAAAATTTATAACATTTTTTTAATTTACACATAATATTTAACGTTTGGTAGATAACCCTATTTTAATATTTTTTTCAGTGTACCATATAAATAACACCTTTTGTACATTATATTTATGTAATTAAATGGTAAGGGTTTCCTTTTAAAACCGCGACACATATAAACGATCTAAATAGTCAACGGACAAACATGGATTCACGCTTGAAGTCTGGTACAAAACCCACCTATGACCGCATACCACATCCAAACCGTTATAACTTTCGATTCCGTCAATGAAATATTTTCAAACTTGCAGGTATTGATTACTATATCTTTCGAATGCCATGTACTAAATAAGTAGACAAATATTTTTTGTTTATAGAGATAGGTCCAAACCCGTGGGTGTTTGCTGGTAGCCTTATGAAACGTGTCATAAAACTTCAAATCGCAATTTCTCTCGAATCTCTCGATGGATCATTTTGAAATTCACTGAGAAGATGCATGGATACTGTATCTTTCGAATGTCGTATGACAAATTCATGGTCATTTTTTTTTAGTTAATAACGGTTTTGGGAACACCGTGCTTTACTACCATCGGCTGACCAGCGGGCATCGAATTTATTACGTGAATGTACTCATCGTAAGGGTGACCGCTATGAAAGTGACCTGCTTTGGCGGTACGATGACATTCGCCTTCCAGATAGCAAACCAACTGCTCTACGACGTCTACTCTGCTTGGAGAATAAAATGCTCAAAAATCCCGCGCTGGCAGAAGCGATGCGAAATAAAATCTTGAATATTTGCAAAAAGGTTATATAAGAAAACTAACGCCAGCGGAAGTTTCAGTAAAACACCCACGCACTTGATATTTACCAATATTTCCCGTTTTCAATCCCCATAAACCGGGGAAACTACGCATCGTCTGGGATACCGCCGCATCTGTCTAGCTGAACTCCGTGTTAATGACGGGTCCTGATCAGCTCACATCTCTCGCATCTGTTCTTCTTCGGTTTCGTGAGCATCGAGTGGCCGTCGGCAGCGACGTGCGTGAAATGTTTCACCAAGTTTTAGTGAAAGATGAAGATGAATACAGTCAGCGGTTCCTTTGGCGTAACACTGAAGATGATGAACCAGATGTTTACTGCCCATAACAGCATAAGAGTCCCATGTGGATTTTAGTCGAAAATGAGTTATCTGTTGGATTGTATTCTGTATCACCACAGAATCACAATGCATTAATAGGATTACCAGGTTTGTTTAGAAAATATCGAAAAAAATACCAAAACATGGTTGTCCCATCCATAAGGCTCAATGAAAATGTAAATCTAGAACAGCGTTTTTCTTGGCTTGCTGTTTTTCAACATGGGACTCTTATGCTTTTATGAACAGTTTATGTCATGCAGGTTATGACCTTCGGTGCTAGCTGCCCACAAAGCTGCGCACAATATGTTAAAAATCACACCGCGCTCCAGTTCTCTGAGCTGCCAGAGTGAAAGGTCACTATGTCGACGACCTGCTCATAAGTGTTGAAATACAGGAGGATGCCATTCGCCTAGCGAAAGAAGTTCAGTTCATACATGCAAACACGGGATTTGAAATGCATCAATGGATATCTAATTCCAAGCAAGTACTTTGTGCATTGCAGAATGCACCATCCGCAGAAAAAAAACCTGAATATCGGTTCTGCAAGCTCTACCGAGAATGTACTCGGAATGTGGTGGGATACATCAATAGATACTATTACCTACAAAATTTGACCCCAGTGCGATCAGGACATACTACGCGACAAACAACCTCCCACAAACCGCGAGATGCTCAGAGTTCTCATGATGATTTTTGACCCTCTTGGGTTGATAGGGCACTTCCTTATGTCTTTAAAAGTTCTCCTCCAGGAAGTTGGGAGGACAAATGTCGGTTGGGACGAACCGAGACTGGAGGCCCTGCAGGCAAAATGGCATTGCTGGTTGCGTGTATTACCGGACGTGGGAAACGTACGAGTACCGCGATGCTATCGTTTCAATACCTCATCAAATTCTACGAATAATGTACAACTTCATACGTTCGTGGATGCGAGTGAGGCAGGCTACGCGGCTGCAGTGTATCTCAGATTCGAAGAACATTGACAAATTGAATGCTCACTTGTATGCGCTAAAACGAGGGTAGCCCCGCTAAGATTCGTCTCCATTCCTCGACTGGAGCTACAGGCCGCACTCATCGGTGCACGTTTAGCTAGATCAATTGAAGCATCTCTTTCTCTTTGTGTTTGTCGTCGAGTGTATTGGACAGACTCTAGAAATGTGCTAGGTTGGCTCAAGTCCGACCATCGACGTTACACTCAGTACGTGGCCTATCGAGTCGGCGAAACTTTGGAATTAACTGATCCTAGTGAATGGTTGTGGGTTTCCACGAAAGATAACGTTTCCGATGACCGTTCTAAATGGCTTCGGATGCCGAATCTATCATCCTCCAGCTGCTGGTTTCGGGCTCCAAGCATCATTTGGGGTTGAGAAGATATCTGGCAACCAGATACCAGAATAATGTACAACACCAACGAAGAACTATGTCCAGCATTTCATCTTATCTCATCGAGTTGCGATAACTGCAGTTGTGAATCCGGAAGATTTCTCAAGTTCGGAGTGACTGCTAAGAGTTGTTGGTTGGATTTTTCAATACGCAAATAACCTGTACAAAAAGGCGAAATGTCTACCCATTCAAACCGTTCCATTGAACCAGGAAATTCTAAGTAAGGCACATAACTACCTGATTCGCATAGCTCAACGTCAAGCCTTCTTAGCAGAGTTTTCACTGATGTCTGCTGTAGAACCACGATGCTTAGTACCTATGCCAAGAGGAAGCACACTGTTCAACCTTTCTCCCATGTTAAATGTGGAAGGTATAATAAGGATCCTCGGTAGGATTGCCTCCGCGCAAGCGAAAAACCCAATTTTGCTGCCACGAGACCACAGGCTCACTGTATTAATCCTTCACGATTTCCATGAACGCTTGCACCATCAAAATTACAATGAAATTCAACAGAATTCTTACGTACCCAAGATCAGAGTGACATAAGGCAAAATCAGACGCGGTTGTAACACCTGTAAACTTCGAAATGCACAAGCAAGGCCTCCTCTCATGGCAGATCTCCCCCCAGCAAGACTGGCTGCATTTTCGCGCCCTTTCTCTTACGTAGGCGGGGACTATTTCGGCCCCTTCACAGTGTCTATAGGACGAAGGACAGAAAAACGTTGGGGAGTATTGATATCTTGTCTAAACTGCGGGCGGTCCATCTTGAAATTGTTCATTCGTTGACAACTACCTCCTGTATACTAGCACTGCGTAACTTTATGGCACGACGAGGTGTACCCACTGTGATATACTACGACCAGGGAACCAATTTTAAGGGAGCTGATAAGGAATTAAAAATCGCCAGACAGGTAGTAGACCATGACCGCATCATGAGAGAGTTTATCAGCACCAGTACGCGCTGGTCATTCATTCCACCTGTCTTTCCGCATATGGGCGGATGCTGGGAGCGGCTGGTGCCATCAGTAAAAAAGAACCTTAAACAAGTTATGGCAACGGCAAGATTTACTGACGAAATACTGCGAAATGCCTCGATATAGATCGAGAACATCATTAATAGTCGACCGTTGACTCACGTACCAGCATTAGCAGATGGTGTTGTGCTGTTATTTATAATAATGAAAATGATATCATTGAAATGCTTGCAGGAGATTTTTAACAAATCCAGAATAAATTTGTTACGATCACGGAAACGCTGTTTTCTTCGCAAAAAGCCCCGACGCAAAATACATTATGGATTTCTATTTTAATGGAAAGAAATGCTTGAAAATGCATCACAAGTGATCTGCCCCTAGGTTCTCTAGCACACAGCTTGCTGCGGAACAACCTGTTGGTGCCGTGCTACTATGATTGAATTGGTCTTATCCAATCCAATTCAATCTTTGCAAGTTTTGCCACTACTCGCGTTCTTCTTTGCCCGGCGGACCCTTCTTTTCAGGGCGGCCTAGGTGCTCCTACCTGAATATCGGATTTTCGTATGTAAACAAACAAAAAAGGGGAAAAACAAATAAACTAAATTAACCGACTTCCATTCTCCCACTTTCCACGGCTGCTGATGCTGAATTTTCTGCTGTCGTTGGCGGAAAAGCGGATGGTCTCTGCTGCGTGCGAGTGGCCGGGAATACAACGGCCAAGTTCTCCCGATTTTAAAGGGCTGTTCCGGTAGCGGTCCTTGACAATTAGCTAGGAAACCTCCCTAGCGACGGGGCGAATAATCACCGGCTCGACTGACTCCCCGTGAATGGCCCAGGTAGGCACTACAGTGACCTACCTCATGGGGGAACCTTTATCCGCCCTGCTTCGTTCTCCTTGTCGATTAACGGTGGAGGAGAGCTAGGCTCGTCCGGCTGATCCTCCACAGTGAGAACGGTACTAGTGTCACTTGGCTTCTTTTTATTTAGCCGGAGGAAGCGAATGGCTCCTTGGCTGTTAGCTTCCCGTTTCGGCGACCCTACACCAAAACTTTTCATGAATGCCCGGACCACACACCGACAGTTTTGACGGATTTAATTTTCCATTACACGCGCGCACTGAACTTCTGTTACGGTGGCTGGAAATCTGGCCCGAAAAAAAGGAATAAATTTCGAACGTCTGTTCGTGGCTATGGTCCACCACTTTCTAAACTCGATGGCCGCCTTCCAACTCGTCCAAAACAAACCACCAACCGCACCGCCGCAACCCCGATGCATAGCATAATCAGCACACTTTTCACGGCAAAAGGAGACTGATAACCTATCTAAACCCTACGTTAATCATACAAATTCACGCAACAAAAATTATCTAACCTATCTGCACGAACAAAACCGTTCACAAACGCGAAACTAAACAAAAATTGACAAATTAAACGTAAACGGTACGAAACAGTGCATTATGTTATGTAAACAATACAGGCTACGGAGAGAGTGCGCAAAAACAGGTATATTTCCACCCAGTGCTAAATTGTTACCCTGACGGGTTACAACTTAAAGAATCATTCTGTCGCAAGCTTTAATTTAATAATCTAATGCTTGCGGAACAAATTTATTGGCGAAAGTTTCAAATTTTGTCAATATTTCAGTTATTTTCCTTATTTGTTTTTCAAGATAATTGGAAGACAAAGAATAATGCCATACACTAAGCCTGCAAAAAACAAGTGATACCGTAAACACTGCACTACTGCCGATGAAAGCCATAATAATAAATCTTTTTGCGCGACGTTGGATGGTATTCACGAGTTGAGCTGCCCAGGAATCCCTTATTTTCCGGAATATGGTGGATTTTACGAAGCGAACAGCATCGCAATGGTGATTTCATTCCAGACTCATAAATCGACACGATTCTATCTATTTATCTCTTAACAGTTCGTGTAACAAACAGCTAACGAAAATATAGATGACAGATATCTGTTAAGTTAATTCCTATACTTATCGGAATTAATTAATTTTGATCCAGCACTCAATCCGATGAACCATTAAGAGATAGACGATTTACCAGCAGGATGAGCTGTTTCCTAATGGGGCAACCGGTAGATTGTTAGTGCATTATTTATTAGGACGTAGAAAGAGGTATGGATGCAGCAGTTAAAACCAGTTCCTACATCCAGATGAAAACAAACTGTTCATCAACGGGTTCGACGCTGCCGCACGTGTGCACAGGTGATCGGATTTTGAAAGGCGACGCGTGTTCCGTTGATCGCAGTATGCTATGAATGCGATGATCGATATTCGATTAGTAGGTTGAAGTAGATTAGAATTTGTTGAATTGTTTATTGTTGTTATTATTGCTTTGAATTATAATTACGAATAATAGCTACGATACTATCAAACAATGCTAGAAAAGTGTTAAAATCAATATGATGAAATAATACAGGCATCTCATCAAATATCGTATGTTAATTAATTACTTCAGTCACTCAGTCAACTAGTTCTACGGGAAATAAGTGTTCCGATAAGTCGTATTTCCCGCTATATTTGCAGAACGTGATTTAGTCCTGACTGCTGAATGTTACTGTAGACTTCAATCTCTTGAATAATGTGGCATTTTACGATTATCATCAATCAAGTATACTGAATCAATTGATTTCGCTGAGTGTTTTTATTCTTATTTTGTAAAACACCGCTATTCTGGTTTTCGACCGAGTTGCTGATCGCAGTAATTGTTTGGAAAAAAGAACGAATATCTTAAAATAAATATTCAGCTTATCACATAAGTGTGATTTCCCTTAATAAAACAACACCGAAGACTTGACAATCCTATTCTAATTTCAACAATGCGATTGTAATGAACTCATTGGCATGCATAACACGCCACTTCTTTCGCGTAAAGTTCATCTCGGACGCATCACAAACGAGCCGCCAAAGAACTAGCTAGTGTCAACAACTAATCCCAGCAAAGAATAATAACTGCAAAAGTAAACACAGAAACACTTACATAATTCCGCCTCAGCTGCAACAGGTTCCGATAGAGCAGCAGCAAAAACTGCATCACCAACGAAGCCGGCTTGGTATCATCGACGATCTCCGGACAGAACGCATTGGCTCCGTCCAAGTCCGCCAGATTTCCGCAACCGCCCCGATCCTTGAGCTGTAGCAGCTCTTCCACCCTGCTGCCGGTTGTGTCCTTTAGGCCGCCGTCACCGCCGACCGAGGAAAAGTCGTAACTAATGGGTTTCACTGTAAGTGAAAAAAACGGAAATAAAACTATGTGAATTGAATAGTAGAAAAGAATTTTGAAGCTCGCAATCCCAAATCCCACGGGCCACGAGCCTGAGTGGCGGTTAAGTGCATTAAACATAAATACCTAATCTAGTAGGCATTCCAAAGCAATAAACCCATCAAACAACCCAGTGAGCCATAGTACATCACAAGAAACCTGTTCCAATGGATATTATCCGTTCGAAGTTTGCCGTGCCAGTGGCCTTGAATCGCGTCGTCCAGGCACAGTTTCACAGAGGCAGCAGGAGGCGGTGCTTTCCTTGCAAATTTACGCCGGTCATGTTAGATGGAAACAGACGGCGGCGCGCTGCGCCGGTGGCCGGTCTGCTCCACTCTGCTAAAGGTGAGCAAACCGTCTATGGACCGGGGAGAAAACGTGCTGACGAAGGAAAAAACCAGCCGCCAGCGTGCAGTTTACTACGATCGAAACACAGTCTGTGGCTGTGTTTGGAACCTCTATTTATCTCGTAGAGGGCTGTCGTCGGCACGCAAAGATAGAATCGTACACATCGAGCGGCCGTCAAACCTTTTGATTAGTTAATCATTATATATTGATTTAAACGTAAAGTATGGTCGGTTGTTGTTGTTGTTCGAGGTAACGAAAAAAAAACATTGAAGGATGTCCCAGAATATGCCAATGTTTTTTGATGATACAACTTTCTTAAACTAAGGACTAGCATCAATAATTATTGAACTAGTTTCATAGTTTGTCACTGCTAATTTGCTTACGTTGAGTGAGACTGTTTCCATAGAAACTAGTTTTGACGTTCGGTTCAAATGCCGAATCGTTCTTTATGGGTGCTTTCGGAAATGTAAATTATATTCGAACCGGAACGAGTTTAAGAAGAATAACAGGCAGAACGAAACGAGCAAAATAAAGGGGAACAAAACTTTCTGGACAGGCACGTAGCCAGAGGGGGGGCTAGGGGGCTAAAGCCCCTCCCGAAATTTTTCAAAAATAAATTTAAAAAACCGGCGACTTTTAACAAAATTTGTTGCTCATTTGGTTTGAACAAATTATTGAGAAAAAGTGGAAGAAGGCTATTTCTAACCACCGATGGCAATAGTCACGAAATTCAGTGTGCTTCATGCCTTTGCTCGAGCCAGTGCAAAGCGAACGACAAAAACAGTAACTTTTATATTGTGTGCCTTGTCTGAAGAATACAAGAAACTGTTACATTAATTGTAGCTGTAGTAATCTGTCGAGATTAGTGAGTAGCAGAAGCAAGAATTGATGATTATAAAATTATTGATGATTCGCATAGGACAGAGCATTCATAATGTCGAACATTTCCTGAAGGTGTAAATGGAGATTAGACTTTCGGAAGCCGCCTTTATCGAGTTCTACCGTGGCAGGCATTTAGCGCTCAACAAATTAGCCCAGACGAAACCATTCATTTCGCACAACTTAAAGCACACGGTTGTGTGTAACAATGCTATAATTAAGATCCTCATGTATATGGACGATAAGAAAATAAATGTTCCGCAACAACAGATTAATTTCACATTTGGGAGAAATGGAATCTATTTGGAAGGGCAATTATTGAGGGCGAGAAGCAAGGAAGAACATAAAGACAGCAACTACGATGATGACACGGAAATGTACAATAGCGAGATAGAAGTGAACATCCCCCCCCCCCCTCCCAAAACATAGTTGGTGGGGAAAAAAATATTTCCTCGCCTCATAAACAGGTTTCCACGTGCAATGGCTAAGCGCTTTCGCGAGATCTGTAGGACAACCATTTAAACTCGTTATATTATTTTTATTGTTTACATAAGGAAATATATAAAAGACCCACGACCCCGTTTGTTAATTTTAAATGATAAGTTTTTGAATTGCACACAATTTTGAATTTCTGTTGTAGGTCAGTGCACACTGTACACTCTGTTCTCTGTACTGTGCTACACAAAAAGTATTTCAATTTGTCTGAGAACGATTGAGCCGAGGAGAAGATTTTTGTTTCGCGTCATTTTAACGCAATACCATTTTTATTGACGCTTCATTTCATTGTTACGAGGAATTCGTTCCGTACTAATACACTGTTAATCCGTAAATCCGTGATATCTGCATCAAACGTGTAAAAGAAAATTCTTTTAAAAGTGGACCGGGCAAAAAGTGGCAAAACACTAGGCAATCACGTAGGGGGACTAAAATGTTGGGACTGATTGAATCTATAAGCCAATAAGTTGGGATAAGAGTTTCGATTTCATGTCTTCAGTATGTGACAGTCTTTCGTTTCGTTTTTGCTCGTCATGGAATAAAATGAGAGAGATAATCTTAAATAAGAGAGAAAAGAGAGGAAAAAATCAAACAATCGAAATCGACTCAAGATCACTCTTCTATCTTTACTATACACTCAACACGAGTTCTTTCCGAATTGCGTTCTGATCTTCTCATTTCGTCTTCGTTGCGTTAGGTGCAACAACTTTAATTGAAACATTTTCCCAAATAGTGATAAAACAAACATGTAATCAGACAAATATTACAACTTTATTCAAGAAATCATACATCTCTTCCAATCTTGATGATGATTGAAAAAAAAAAATCAAGAGCTAATTATTTTTATTCATAAACAAACCTATTACTGAACAGATTAGTGTTCACATATTTGTTTAATGAATTGACAAAAAAAAGTTTCACAGGAAACGGATAATTTGCTGTAATTTAAAAACAGACAACTCTAAAAGCAAGCCTCTTCGGTAAATTAGATGCAAGTGCGATGTGTTCTCTTCCATGTGTCGGAAGCAAGTGATGCTGAAATTATTATCTATGTTTATAGTTTCTAGTTATTTTGGTGGTGTCATCAATGTTATATTTACCAAATTTTACGTAAATTAGAAGCATTGACTAATCAGTGCTAAGTAATTTTCTTTCGATTAGTGAATAAATTCTGAGCAGTTTCGCTCAGTAGATTAAATTCTGGGTAGTTTCCATTAGTAGATTAAATCATTGAAATATATATTTGACATTGTCCAAAAACCCACGAATTCTGAAATAAAACCTTCAAATGTTCAAATATAATATTATTTAATCTAGGTAATCTTCTAATGTTACAGCGGTTTTGCAAGATTGTTAAAAGTCAATGGAGCTAAGGTATTCTTGCTTTGTAGTGAAATCAGTAGTTTTTTGCACTCACTTTACATTTTGACTTTTACTATAGTTTCAGGGATCTAGGAAAATCAGTCTACGATATTTTTAATTCGTAAGTACAATGATATAAAAAGTACCTAAAAAGAATCTACTTAAATAGATAAAAAGATAGTTATTCTGAGTGGCCTGATAATATTGTCGAAGATAGTCTTTAACCCATTCCCTATGAAAGTCAAATGAAAAAACATGTGTTTTTCTCAGGTTTGTTTTAATTACGACATGATCAGTATCATTTAAATTGAAAATTTCATAAAGTCGAGTTGACGCAAACTTCGGATGAAGTCAAAGAGCTAGTAATAGTAGAAAGACGCGTGATCATGAAAATAGGAGTTGAACCTATTTTCTGCATCTACAAATCGCCTGCTTTATCAGAAGATTTGAAGCAAATTTCGACATTCACTTTGTTCGGACATTCTTTGCAACGGTAAACTTTGATTTCACACTAATATATTCCTATCCATGGGGACAACCTTCACGAGGGTTTCATTCTCCTGATTAGCAAATGTGTGTAAAGTTTCGTGAGACGGGTTTTTGGATATTTTTTACTCATTCCAATTTAGCGTCTTCTACAAATTGTAAAGGTGTAGCGACTATGTAGCATTTTCAAGCAGCGTTGCATGCAGCGTAGCATTTTCAAGCAGCCCTAAATACTTTGAACTCTTGAAGAATCATTTTTGTAACTAGAGAAATTTCTAACTTATAAATTAAAAATAATCAAATTTAATTCGTTGATGTACTATAGCCCTTCTTGTAACAGACAACATATTATTAGGGTTTTTAGTGTCTATTGTCTCAGTTTTGGAATTGTTTTCACTAAGAACTTTTCATAATTACGTTCAGTTTCGAGTTTATTATTTCAAGTCATCAGAATTAATACATTCTTGCAATAATTTTTAAGCCCCTCCCAAAACAAAATCCTGGCTACGGGCCTGTTTCTGGAATGGCAGGGAGCTATATTCCCCAAGACATCTTAAGTGGCAAGAACATAGTAGGCTACTTTTGACCATCAATAATTTAATAACGTTACTTTCCAGCGCCATACCGTAAACTAATGCACTTGAATAAAATTAATAATGCATCAGTACGAACAGAAATCCAGTTTCTCTTCTGACATTGAACTGGGTGCGATCTTACGACGCTTGTGTCCGCCTGTTGCACCGGAATGGTTAATTCTTCAATAGAACACACGTGCAAGCGAAACAATTAGTCACAGAAGGTTGACGCCGAACACGTGATACAAAAAGACACGCTCTCGAATCCAAACCAACCGTAATCGGGTACAAACACGAACGTCTTTCGCACGAGCCCCCGCCCCCTTCCGCCAATCATCCATGACCATCGCAGTTGTACGTCTACACCTCACCTACCCTCGGCAATGCAACGAAAAATTCACACCTAGCCGTAGAAAAAGTGGCCACTACTCCTCCTTCGGCCAACATTTTATATGCTTCGAGGTGAACTTGAACTTGACTTTGACTGCTCGCGGCGGCAGCGGTAGCGGTGCGAAGACACGCGCGTGTCCCATTGTTATCTTGAAAAGGCAAGAGGCCGGAACACCGAAAACGGTACATACTGAAATTAAACCAACAAAGGAGACCATAAACATTAACCGCTTGACACTTGAAATTGCGAAACCTGTGGTCGCACAACCACTCCTCCACAGAGTTCTGCGAAGCAGTCTTGTGGCAATGCGTTCATCGCGGGGAAGAGCAGATCACACTGTCCGACAGAGCCTACTTGATATGTACACGGATAGACAACGCATGAACAAGTGTCGCGGTGTGTTGGAGGTACTCTGCGTGATTCAGGTTTTCATGTTTGTTTTAGCATTTTGTCGTTTGTTTTTGTAATGTTGTTTTATGCATCGTTCTTCAAGTAAGTACGATTTATTTCAAGTCGATTGGTTATAGTGCAATGACCATTCGGCCGTGCATTCAATCAGCTTGTTGCCTCGCTTATTGCAACCAGTTTAATGACACGGCATTCAGACCTACGTTGAACGATGATTTTAAATATCTAATTAATATGGGATTCCTTCTAATGGGCGGTCATCCGCGTCCACGTCAATTATATAACTACTTTTTCCGATCATATTTTAATGCAAATAATTGAGCAGTCTTCGAATAATTGCAACATAAGAATCAATCATCCACGGAGAAAGAAGCCAATACATAATTGTCAGTAATAATAATAGCAAAGTGTATACACAAATAATGTTTGTATTACGAAACCTACAATTACATATTACAGGTCGGACTCGATTATCCAGGGATTCGATTATCCGTGATTCGATTATCCGGGGAAAATGATTCGATTATCCGGGTGTTTTGAAAAAAATCAAATTTCAACTATAATGTCTAATTATAGTGCTAATTCCATCATTGCCGTCAATAGAACGTTTTTTTCGGGCAATTGGGGGGTCTAGGGTAAACCTCCTCTCAAATTTTAACCTACCTCAAAAATAGCTTATATATGGGTTATTCCGCGCAAAGTGACCTAAAAAAACAAAACTTGGAATCGACCATCATGGATTGGAACCAGTTTTGAAGAAATTGTTCATTTAGAGATAATATATAATAACCTAAATTGTTGTGTCGTTTAAACAGCCCCTCAGTCCATGGGAACACTCTTAACTGTTATGTGTCCGACGCGGTACCCGGATACCTTTTTAGGTTACAAATAATGAAATTCCGATGTTTTATCCTTAGCTGGAAATTGAAACTTTGTGACATATTAGAACTTCATTAAGTCAAGCTTTTGGGATAATAATGTTTTTGATATAGTAAGAAGGGAGTGAGGAAGGTCTCCTGAATGTTTTACTATGTCACAGGCCGACGTGGATACCCGGGTACCCCCAAAACTGAAATGCCAATAACTAAGGTAATTTCCAACCGATTTTGATGCTTTTGGGTGTTTTGGATTCAAGAACTCATCCACTTTTAAACTTGATAAAAATGAATCGGGTTATTCCAACCGGTTCCCGGGAATCCGGATTTCCGGAAGCATGTTCCAGTGCTTGGATACTATTTGTGAATTTCAATGGAATACTAGCAATATGGGTATCAAAATTCTTGGCATAGCATCAATAGGCTGTACCTCGTGGTATTGGAACCATTTGGTGATTTCACCCCGAAACAGACATTCCGGAGCAGGTTCCCGTAGGGCCGTGAATGGCCATTCCATTCCAATTCCATTTTTCAAACTACCATAGGATCCCGCAACAATAAATAACAAACTTCCGAGACAATTTGAAGAGTTTTGATACTCATTTTGCTAGGGCATTATTTAAATTTACAAATCATACCCTAGTACTGGGACATTACTCCGGAAAATCTGGATTACCAAGAACCAGATCCATTCATTGGGTTCAATGTTACAGAATCCAAAAGTGGACGAGTTCCTGAATCTAAAACATCAAGTGTCAAAATCGGTTAAAGGAAGCCATAGTTATGAGCATTTTAATTTTTGGGTACCCTGGTACCTTCGTTGGCCTGTTATAGGTGGTTTTTTTTGTTGGACACATAACAGTTAATTTCAACAAATTGTTTAAAAAAATGTTTTTCTTCGGATTATATCTCTAGTACTGTTTGCACTAGAATCAATCAGCGAGATATTTTTTTTTTAAGATTTGTTTAGGGATTTCAAAAAAAATGAAAAGTTTTTAATGCCAATATTGCCAAATATGTAACTTTTTAATTTTACACTAAAAGTACATTTTTCTCGTAATACTTCGGTTACTGTAGGCCACATAAAACGTCAATATACCTACATTGCTCGGTCGGTTTCTGGCTATCTCTTGGGATTATGATGACATGCTTCTCAGGATTCTGTTTGGGATACTTTTCAAGATTCTGATCGAAGTTTTCTTAGCATCCCAATGGAATCTATTTCAGAACTTCGATTCAATATTTATCCGTATTTCTACGATTTTTTCTCTAAATTTTGATGCAGGGTTCTAGAGAAAAACTTCTTAAATGTCTAGTGGAATCTTTCTCAAGATAGAATTCCGCTGAAGATTATGCTTTATTCCAGATACTGACAGAATCATGGTCCTATTATCATTGGAATCCGGTGTAATGTCCTGATGAATATCCTGCTTTGAGTTCCAGTCGACTTCGACACAAACAATATTGCTCTTCTCCCATTATCCCCTTCAATAAGTGATTTATGCTCAGAATTCCAATAGAATCTTTAACCCGTTCGTGCCCTTCTGGTTGATGAACAACCATGTTTCTATATGACTTTTGGTTTACACAACGTGAAGTAAGGCTAATAACTGCGACTAAGATCTTTCATTTGAGCACTAAAAGTTATAAATATTAGCATTAGAACAGAAGTTATTACAATTAATCTGATTGGGTTCCGCTGAAGCAGTGCTGCCAGGGATAGTTTCTGTTAATGGCGAAATGAAATTTTGGAATATTTTCTTAGCCTGGGAATATTATTGAAAACTGCTGAAACTTTCTAATTTAGATTGCCCTCAATTACCTTTTTTATGCAATTGCACTAGATCGAAAGGTAAATATTGAGCAGCTGCAAAAGAAGCACCTATCTTTCTTAAACCAGGTTTTTCGTGTTTCTTGACGCCAACAGTTTTAATGAAAAATAGTTTTGGGACCCTATTGGCGGTAGAAAAAAGTTGGTCAAGAAACGGTTAACGAGATTCTGAAAAGAGACCCGGCCGTCACTGGAGGTGATTTCAATTCTAGGGTAGCTCAAGCAAAGATGGATGATAGGCTATGTAAAGAGGGCGCAGGAGTACTTCTCGCTGAGGCGCCCGGGAACCTGGTAGTCCTTCGCTAGTGACAAGTATGAGTGGGACAGTTTGCGAAGACTACACGCGTAGTTATTACCTGACAATCCAGTATTGGTCAACTAAATGATGCTACAAGGACAAGGACAAGGATCTCTTTGTGGGTGCGCAACACGCACTCTTCTATTTAGAATTACTAGACATGTTAGCTGTGCTATGTGACACTCCACGTAAATGAAACTGGAGCCGAGAAACAGACGACCCCCAGTTTACTTACTAACTTTATTTTTTTCTGGTATTCGAGTAATCGAATTAGTTACCACGGAAAATCTAAGCCCTGGGTAATCGAGTTTGACTTGTATTGCAAAAGACACACCTTATTAAAAAGTTTATCTTAGAATTCTTGTACAAATAGCTATAAACAACTGATACATATCGTTAACTCGTTACCAATATGAATAATAAATGAAAACCAACTGAAAATGCAAATCACATCCTGAAAGTCTGAAAAATCGACTAGGGCCAAAATAGGTACATTTACCATAATAGGAAAATTTGCCCTGGTCATTTTATTTCCAATTTCTCCACGAATGAAGCTTAAATTCATGAAATAACGCAAAAAAAAAGTTTGATTCGATTATCCGGGTGATTCGATTATCCGGGGTGAGATTTTTTTCAAATCCCCGGATAATCGAGTCCGACCTGTATATTGTTTTTGGAATGTTATTTTTCGCCGGAATGAAAAAGCAAGCAATGATAAAATCGTTCGTGTATTTCAAAATTAATTCACAAAACGATAAATCTATCACAAATTCTCGGCAGCTGGCTGCCCAGACCAATAGCCACATGCTAACACTACTGAGAGCTGCATAGATCGTATCACTGATCAACGTGAATCCAGATTTGTATGTATCTTTACCCCATCCTACTAACAAAAACTCCAAACAAACATGGAGATGCAGAGGTATACACGGTCTCCATCACAACGCTTGTTACACTAACATTCCTTCCCTTCCCTGATGACCTGAAGGACGTGGCCGGTGCCGTTATTGGCATTTCAAAGTATAGATCTCTCGAAACGTTCATATTGAGAATGGATAGCAACTCCAAGGCCCCATTCGTTAATCCTTTGCGTAATTTCGCTTGTTCTGATCAATCACGGAGTAGCAACTACGAATTGTAGGGTCATCATGGTCATGTTCATGATCAATATTACTCGTTCTAATGCCTAGCGTAGCATTACACCTAATTCGCGGGTGATCTAAAAGATTCTGTACGTGGTGAACTCTATGCACCGTTGCGACTGCCAGGAGGGTAAATATCCAAAGTAAAACTAAATCATGAAGTTTATAGTTCAACACTAGTTTGAATTAGAGGTTTTATATCCAAACGCCTACTAACCAAACTATCCAAAAATAAATTCATGATTTTTTTTTTTGAATTTGTAAATTTTCTAAATCTATGAAATCCTCGCAACAAGCATTGATGATCACTGCAAAAATTGCAATTCTTGAGAAATTGACTCATTTATTTTAGAATATCCTTCAGTCGTACTCTATCTCTTTGTTCTCTTTATATTTTTCATTGGAACGTTACCCGATTGGCTACTACTAAGCGAAACCAACATTGAACCTCTTTTACCGAGTTGTACATTAGGGCATTGCAAAAAAAAATTTTTTTTTTCAATTCTCAAAGGCCCCCCCTCTCATATTGTGACAAATGTCAAAGTAAGCTCACATGCCAAATTTCACATCATTTAGACAATTTTAGACCCCCGCCCACTTCGCTTGAAACTTTTTGAAATTGATAGTATGGGAAAATATGGAGGAAAAATACATTAAATGCTATAACTTTTAAAGTAGCAATCAGAAAATTACAATTTATACCTCTTTTGAAAGGAAATAATCTTAGTATTTGAATGGAGATATTTTTGTTTCTAGGAAAATACGGAAAAGTGGGGTACTGGGTCATTTTGGCCCCAAAATCCATATTTTTAATGATTTTTCTGCTCCGTGATGCAAATCATACATATTTTGTAGTTTTTCTAATGTGAAAAAATCTCAAAAATCGATCGAAGCCTTTTTGACCTTTGTCCAAATACGAGAAGTTGGGGTTAAATGGCCGTTTGTCATTCATAATAAACTTCATCATTTTCTCGTACATATATCTCTATTATTCTTCACTCAATTTTCATAAACTATACCTTGTTGAATGTGGAAAATCCTTAGGATTATATCAAAAATAGATTCGCTATCGATAAAATTCAGGAATATCAAATTATCTGACATATAGTGTCGATTTCACATTTTTATCATAAAATCGCACATATTAACTCCATTTAACAACAAAATTCTTATTTGATTTACTACTTTTAGTGTTAAATATGCTTAGGAATCACATGAGAAAACTTTCATTCCTGGAAAAATAGGAGAAGTTAAGGTATTAGGACAAATAATGAAAAAATGAGATTTGTAGAGTAAATATCAAAAAGTTTGATGTTTCTGAATTTTAACTCTAACGTTTTTATTTTTGTTTTATTCCTCTGAAATTTACACGTTCAACAAGTTACATTTTATGAAAATTGATTGAAGAATAATAGAGATATATGTATGAGAAAATGATAAAATTTAATATGAATGACAAAAAGCCCTATAACCCCAACGTCTCATTAGAAAAACTACAAAATATGTATGATTTGCGTCACGGAGCAGAAAAATCATTAAAAATATGGGATTTTGGGGCCAAAATGAACCCGAGCATTTTAAAATTTGATAACCTGACACGAACTCGAAAATCACTCACTCCTGAAGTAGCACCTTACGAATCCAGTTACTGGCGAGTGTAATTCGCATTTATATTTACTGTTATTGCTCAGAAATGGCTGTACCGATTTGCACAAACTTAGCCTCAAATGAAAATCTTCCCATCGGCTGCTATTAATTTTTTTTACTGATCAGACTTCCGGTTCCGGAGTTATGGGTTGAAGAGTGCGGTCATACAACGAATTCCCATATAAATTGGTACCTTCATGTTGTCCAAATACATATTAAAATGTATGCAAAGTTACTTAAATTGGTGGGCCTAGATCAAGTAGCTTTGATCACATCGGCCGACGGTTCTTGATGCCCCCGGGGAACTTGCCAAGCTTCAAGTTACTTATATCTCAGCGGATTCACTACCGATTTTTAGAAACTTGATTTCAAATGAATTCCATTGAATGCTGGTGAATATTATTCAGATCTGACTTTTGGTTCCGCAGTTATAGGTTGGTTAGTACGGGAATTTCCCATATAAACTCATTACAATCGTTACAATCGTAATAATAATGTTCAAAATCTATTGAAATGGACATCAAACTACTTCAATTTGCAGAGCTAGATCACTTATGGCCAATCAAAGCTTCTTTGAAGTTATTGTCCACTCTCGACAATTCCGGAAGTCCCAGAATTCGGAAATATTCTAGAAGTAAAGTCATATCGATTGCTCGTTGTGTACTGAACTGATTTTCACAAACCAGGCTTCCTTACTGCTCTCGATTTTAGCTCATTTTCTCTCTTGCAAGCAGTAAAACGCAGTAGGGCTGTTTACCAGCTCCCACCGAAAGCGAGAGAACACGCTCTCGAGAATTAAGAGATTTTTTTGTGTTCACACATATAGCTCTACCACGCAGGGGGGATGGTAAAGTATTAATTCTCGCCCAATTCAAGAGGGAGTGTTCATCATCAGATGCTCAGTTACAGAAAGAGCATGTTTGAAAAAAATGCCAATAAAATAAGATGGTTTCAAAATCAACAGAATGGCGATATTTTATATCAAATGAGTGCTTTATTTAGGCTTTGCATATTCAAACCAGCCATTTATATGTACACACTAAGCAAACCCAAACTTGTTCGGTAATTTCATTTGACGATTTGCACAGTAATATTTAACGGAGATCAGCAATTGATTTAAAAAATTGCGAAAGTGTATTCATTTTTCAGCGACTTTGGTAGTTAATTAATTAAATAACGAATAATTTGCTGCTAAAACCTGGAATATTTTCAATTGACTTTATTATTACTTTTGCTTTTTTCGGTAAATTATCCACTATGCAGTAAAAAACTGACTTGTTCGGCAAAAAGTTAAACATCATAGAATCTCGTCAAAAACTTACAAATCATGTACAACAAACCATCTGCCATTTTCGGAGAAAAACATTAACACGACGTGTTTGAACATTGCGAATACTTCTTAGTCTTTCTTAAAACCATGAATTTTCAACAAAAACCAGGAAAAAAGCAGTTATAGTGAAATTTTTCTGGTCGTCATTACATTTGAGGCAATTTTACACATGACGATTTTGTATAAAGGATTTGACTCGCAAGTGTGATAATTAGAAGCCTGATAGTGCAAGGAAGTGTAGCTTCAATCGCGAAAATGTGGAAATAATTCGGCTTTATTGATAATTATTCATAATTTTTGCGAACAAGCGATTTTTTGATAATGAGAATGTTTTGTCTTAAGAAATCCCGGGCTTTCTTTCGATCGTCTTTTAATTTTCTGTGCAACCATTAAAAAGCTGGTAAATTAACTTCCACTACCAATTCGTCAAATTTAATGATCAAATTGCAGAACAAGTCAGCAATCCCCATCTGAAAATTTTCTGAGTATTTTTCACGATTGAGTAAAAAGAGAATATTGCGGAGAGTTGGTAACAGAATTGGTTTATTAAATTGACTATCAAAACCCAAGTAAAATTTTGCATTACTCACTAATTCAAACTAAGTGTGTAATCTATGCACGTTCGGTAGAGCAAATTAATAGACATTTGAGCATTACACTAATGTTAGGACCCTTTTTTTAAACATGTATTTGAGAATGATTTGAAGACAACGTTGGTTTTATTATTACAATGATTGGATTAAGGTAGAATATTGGTGTTTAAATGCAACGAAAATTTTATTCGAGTGCTCTAATTTTCACCCTGCCATTTGCGACAATGTGATGAAGAAAGATGGCAGACGCCGATTAAGTAAAGGTTTCAAATGAGTAGGGTTATAATATAATTACGATGAAAGTAGTCTCAATATCCTTTAAGGGGCTTTTGAAAATATCCGTGCAAAATTTCATCCAGATCGAACCATTAAATTTTTAATCACAGCCGTTTGCAGCGCGATTTACATAAACTTTGTTTTGAATTGTTTGTATTTACATTCTCGTGTACTTGAACGGTTGCTTTTTCATCTAAAAATTTTCGATTCTTAGCAATAAATTTTTGTTTAAATTTTTTAACACGGAAGAACTCAATTTTTTGGTCAATATGTTTTTTTTGTAAGATAATAAATTTCTTTTAGGAAACCGATCCAATTAAGTACACCACAATACATTTCGCTTCAATAATCTTTAGTTTTTGATTTTCTGTTGAGCGGTTCGGCTTGGAGAGCGTTCACCACAAACCTTTGCCAAAAAACATGCTTTGGGGGATGCACCATAACTCCGACAACCTTCAATATATTTTTTAATTCAACTTGTGTTTTCTATCTTCGGTAATGCTACCAACGAACTTTCTTTCGCCTATTCAGATAAAATTTGCATAAAAAACTTTAAAAAATCACGAACTTAGCTCACTTTTACGCTACTTATATGTAACCCCTTAAATCAGTCTAATTGGCATTTTAGTGGTTACCCCACCGTAGAATTTTTAAAACGTCGAATTTTTATTTAAAAGTCTAAAAATTATATCCCAAAAAATGAAAGACGAATACGATATATAAATGCTCAAATTATCAGTTCTTCCGCAACGCCTCTTGTGTTAACCTCATACCCACTTTTTTGAGTTGGCCGGAAATGCAACTCGAACAAATGGCTTTTGATCGTTTTGAAATTTTCACAGCATATTCGAAATGGTTTCTCCAGCAACGTGCGTAGGATTTTAATTTCATATTGCTTAATTTTTGTTAAATTAACAATTTGTTTCGATTTTAATGGTATTTTCGGCGTTTTTTTCACTGAATAGTGCGCCATTTCGCGAAAAAGCCAAATATCGAAAAAAAAAAATCCTTCGTAAGTCGCTTACTACTGTCATAAGGAATAAAAAAACATTTTTTTGACTCTAGGTTTAAAATTACGCGAGATAGTTTTCAGGCCGTGGACCTCTACCTAAAAAACTCGCATAGGGGGGAAATGCTGCACAGATGCCATCTTGTGATAAAATTACTAGAAAAAATTATTTTTCTGATTCAATACATATGTTTTAAATCCCTTTTAACAATATTTCAACTCATCCCTTTATTGTGCCAAGAAAAAATCCGAAATATGCTGAACTGGGAGCTCCCAATTCAAACATCTTTACTATTCCCAGAAGGTAAAACATGGTTACTTATCATGAAAGCCGAGTGAAATATTTGAACACTGATGTGAAGTGACCTAAATTTGGTTCCCCTGAGGGTAAAGAGGAAACTATTTTATTCTCATCTGTCAACTGAGCAATTTATCTCCGTTGCTCCACCAGACTATGATGAGCTAAAAGCAGAGCATCTAATAAAGGTTTACTCTGTTATAAGCAAGAGGATTCAGCAATGAGAGGATGTGGTTTCTCTCTGCTCTCCTAGTCACTGGGCAAAAAATGCGCACCAAAATAAAACTCATGTTATATGGGGGTAAAATATTTCTCTATCTCTTCGTTGCAAAGATGAGTAAAATGAAGCCTGTCACAAACCAAGTTCCATTTGATAGGTGTAAAATGTGGTTGGTTGCACCTCCCATCAACCTTTCTCTATACCCCCCTTCGAAGTCCCGTTGGCCATATTCGCCACCATAAAAGGTTCCGACAGTCCCGGGAAAAATGACATCTTTTAAAATAATCACACACAAAATTAGTATCAAAAATCAGTACTTTTTGATAGGCTGATTTTCCAATATCGGCAACGGTGCCAATTTCCAATGCTGAAGCATCAGCTGGCATTTACGCCACCGTTCCAGTTTTAATATATTCCTTCCTCCTGTTCAATTTCCGTCATATCTGCATTTGCTGCAGATATTCAAGGGAACTTCCAGAACTTTTCACGTTAACGCTGTACATAATGCAACCTGAAAAGCCGATTAACATGAACTCCATCTTGGCTCCGGAATGGCAATCAAAGGCCTGTCGATCATAAAATGTAAAGTTCTGAAGGATCATCTGAGGCAGCATCCACTGGCCGAAAATTGAACTGTGCCCCAATATGATAGATCAATACCGAATATTCAGCTACTGTAAAAGGGTTTAACTGGAAAACCTGATTACCTATGTGTTTTTAACTCGATTTTTGCAAAGGCACCACAATTCACGTTGCGAACTCCGTCGAAGTTTGATCCGTTGCCAGGAAATATTTGCACAGGGACGGCACGATTAGACACAATTCGTAACAATGCGGCAACAAAAATGTTCGACTACCTCCAAGTGAATGCCTTTAGTACCCAGACATATCAGACATCTTGCTACCGAAAGATCCCACGTGAGTTGTCCTGCACATGAAGGTTTTAATATGAGGCACCGTACACAATTTCTAGTCATCTTGCGCAAAGCAGAGCTTCCAAAATCCAAAATTGACAACGAAACTGAAAGCCAATGTGCAGACGGTCCCGCTATGCACTGTTTAAATTGAACGCTTCACATTTACACCATCTTTTAGTAAAATCCACGGATGCTTGACGCCGTAGGACAAATTTCAATGTCGAAGGCGTCCACCGAAGCGAATCACACAATCATCCATAAAAGGGTTTATCGTACAGAATCTTTTCAGTACTCACCGAACTTAAGAATGGTTAGTTCTTTACCGAAATGCTGCAACTCAACCACCCGAATGATCACCTTTAGGACCGTGACATGGGTGATAGTTGTCTACTCTAGAACACGACACTCAGTAGTGGTATTTAAAGGTCGCAAAAGTACCACTTAAGGTTCAAAAAACTTTCGGTAAGTATCTAAACGAATTGAACGCTTGATAGTATGCGTTGGAAAAAATGCGTTCAACTTTGTCACCGGTTCATCCATATAAAACAATTATTAAACTCTAAAAGAAGAAAATCAGTCGATTTATTAGATTATCACGATTCAAATCATGCAAAATAGTTGGTGGAAAAACAATTGACCGGGCGGAATGGTGCTTTTGAAAAAGTGGCGGTGATTTTTCGTCACACCACCACACTGTCCCGGGGCACACAACACAACTGCGTAGTGAAAAAACCACAGCCACTTTTTCAAAAGCACCATTCCGCTCGGTCAATTGTTTTTCCACTAACTATTTTGCATAATTTGAATCCTGTAAAAATACCCTCGTACTCATCCATGAAGTCCTGGTACTGCTTCATCAAATCCAGCAACAGTTTTCGTTCCAATCCATATAACTTTTGTAAAGCCATCGACCTAGAATCTCCCAGCTCGCCAGCGATGCCACATGTTTTTTTGAAATGCCTGTAGAAGAATAACTAAAATGTGTGTAAAAGTCTGTAGATGGGTGTGTAAATCCTAGTTACACTAAAATTTTACTTTAAAAATAGATTGAAAGTAGAATTCTATTGTGAAGGAATCACTCGTATTCGAAAACAGTTATTCTAGTGCAATTTTACTAAAAACTATTACCCTTTTAAAAGTCTGTAGATCTGTGGCTACGTCTGTAGGAGACATCAAAAGTCTGTAAAATACAGACATGTCTGTAAATCTGGCATCGCTGCAGCTCGCAGATAAACGTCAAACGAACCAACTGCCCACCCATTCATTCAATGCAGATTTTCATTCGTTTCCAAACGAAGCGAATGTGCAACAACGAATCAAAGTGATCGATGATAATTATTATTTTATATGCTTTACCTATAATCAGCGATGCCAGATTTACAGACATGTCTGTATTTTACATAGTCTTTTTGATAGTCTCCTACAGCCTACGTAGCCAGAAATCTGCAGACTTTAAAAAGAGTACTAGTGCTTAGCAAAATTGCACTAGAATAACTGTACTGTAATACGAGTAATGCCTTTACAATAGTATTCCATTTTCAATCTACTTTTAAATTAACATTCTAATGTAACTAGGACCACAACCATCTGCAGACTTTTACAGATAATTTAATTGTTATTTTAAAGGCATTTCACAAAAGCATGTGACATCGCTGTCTATAACCATCTTCAGACTAAAGTATAATTGTACTGTTTCTTAAACATCTATTTAATACTCATTTATCAGTAACGTATCGATTCAATTATTGCCTCCTAGGTGTGCAAATTTTCACCACATCGAAAAACAATTTGGTTGAAACGCAATACCTTATATTCCTTTTGTGTCGATTCTGAATACGTATCCAAATCATGGACGCCATCGCATGATTTATAAAACGAATTATTTTACTTTTTTCAGCCGATCAAAACAAACGTAAAAATCATGCACACCTCATCAGCTGTTAGAAGACGAGCGCCCACTATTGCACTCGCAGGAAATAATCATAGGAAGGCTAACAACTAGTAATGCCTTGTTTCACATCAAACATTGCATTGTCCTGAGCTGAATTTTATTGATTGATTATTTATACCTGAGATTTCTTTACAATATTTTTAAATATATTTAAAACTTGACCCATTATGTCATATGTACTGATATCTTATTATTATTTTAATGTAGTCATGCCGTTAATTTTAAGTATGTTGTGCATAATTTGGATTATATTATATCTGTTGGCACGAAAAGACAAGCAGGTTTTGCGCCTACTTGAGAAAGAGCTAATGTGTACTGCTCTAATAAATAAATAAATAAATAAATAAATAAATTAAATAAAAAAATATGTTTTCAAGTTCGCATACTGCTAGGTCAGATTCACCAATTGCCTTTTTGCATTTTTCACACGGTTTATTTGCTAGCTGGTTCATTACTTTGGTATATTACAGCACACGAAAAAAAACCGTTAATAAATTCATGAACAAAAAATCACGATTTTCTAAACTGAACGATTTACGAAAATCGTGACCAAGTTCTTGAATTTATGGATAATAAACCTCGTATTTATGAAACTCTGTATTAAAAAAAACTAGTTCCCGCAGAACTGTACATTGCAATGTTTGGTTGGGTTCCTGTGGTTGTTCTCTAGACATGTTTAGTTTTCGTTGTGATTCTTGTTCATACTTTGAGGATACACCGGTTTGTATAAAGTATATCAACTAAAAGAACCGAAAGTTTAACGATATTCATAATTTCAGGAGCTTTTTCGCGATTTTCGTAATTTCTCATCACGTTTCTATGATATTTTGTTCATGAGCTTACTATCGGATTTTTCTGGCGCGCAGTTGCACGATTCATCTTCACGATTCCAGGGCCTGAGTCACAATATTCGTAATTTATATACCCGTTTTCGTGTTGTTTTATTCACGAGTTTCGTGTTGGATTTTTCTGATAGAGTGGTGTGTGTTCTATGTACCTATGTTCTTGATTTCAGGATCTTAGTAATGATTTCCGTAATTTATATTCACGTCATCGTGATATTTTATTCACAAGTAGAGTGATTTGTGTTCATGATTTCAGAATCATTGTCACGAGTTTTATTTTAGTCAGGGGTAGTGTAATTTATGTTAATGATTTCATGATCTTAGTCACGATTGTCGTAATTTATCTGCACGTTATCGTGATATTTTATTCTTGAGTTCCCTTTCGAAATTGACACGTGCAGTAATGTGATTCATGTTCATGTTTAATTATTATCGGATTTTTTACTCGTTGTAACGTGACAAAATGAAATGGATCATAGAAGCGTGATTGATTTGCGGTATCTTGTTTTATGAACTACATCACGTACACGATTTTTGGCTCTATAATATATTTTTAGTGTTCAGTGCAGTATTCGTTTTCTGTCCAGACATCACATTGAATCTTATCAATTGAATAAAGATGTTCGAGGTCTTAACAGTTTTGCTATATATGTTGCTCGCACCTATTACTAGCCGCTAGTGGCTGGATAACTACTAGATATTTCATAAAATAACCCAAATTTTGTGAAAAAGTTCACGTGAAAATTTCAACACCATATGCAGGGTTGCATGAAATATTCCGACAATAAGTTAGTGTCGGTTTCTGATGAGGCGAAGCCGAAACGCAACTGAGTATCACATGATTTATGTTTATAAGCCTGTTTTCGTAAAGTAAAAAGATGATTGTTTCATAATTCATGGCGCCTTAGTCTCGATTTTGAGAACAATATTTTTCCGCGCACAAATAGATGAAACAATGGTGAATACCGCAGTCGGATTTCGGCGGCGAGAAATGAAATGGATTAACTTAGATCTCGCGTGATATTTATAAACAACAAATTAGTGCACTCAAAACGATTACTTTAGCACTACAGTGAAGACCAGATTTTGTCATCCCCTTGGTGAATTTTAGGCTAATGAAACAGGAACACTGACAAAATCGGGTCAAATCATTTTCTTCGTTTTTATAAAACCGAAGCTCTTAAAATATTCTTCTCTAGTCCCTAGTTATAGACTTGTAACTCTTTCTGATTATTTAGTTTAAATTTCCTTTAAGAGGGTCTGACAGCGAATAAAAAAAAATAAAAAATTTATTTTTGCATATTTCGGATCTCTAAGATAAGAAAAATATGCTCAAGAAAGGATTTACTCGAATTCAACTTGGTTCGTCTGCTAGAGCCCATCAAACAACCAACTATCAATTTTTACATGAAGCTGATAAAATAGGGGGTAAGCAAAATGGGGGGCTGATATAATCGGGACTTCCCTGTATAACTTAATCGAAGCAAAAGGTTTATTCACGAGAAAAACGGTGATTTATCGGAGCACGCAGGACAAAAATGCGACAGTTCGAACCAACACACCTGCAGGATAAATCTGTCATAAATTTTCGGCAGCCGACTACCCACACACAGAAAAAAAATCTTGGTAAAAGTAAGAGTAATCCGCTCTTAGCAAAAAACAACCAACGCCTAATATTAGGTTGAAAGTCAAACTTTTAAAGTAATCAAGAATAACAATCAAAATAAAAGTTTTCCTTAAGCTAATGAAGAATAGTAATTAAAATAAAAGTTTTATTTTTAAACTAAAAGTCTGCGTTGGTTGTTTTTTTTCTAAGAGTGAAAAACTCTTATTTTTACCAATATTTTTTTCTGTGCGCAGAGCAATAAACACACGATAACACTTCTGGGAGTTGCGTTGATCGCATCACTTATCAAGGTGAATACCACATTCTACTAACAAAAACTCCTTCCCGAGGCCAACGTGGAGATACAGAGGTATACACTGTCTCCGTAATAACGTTTGTTACACTAACATTCCTTCCCTTCCCCGATGACTGTAAGGACGTGGCAAGCACCAAAGTATAGAAATCTCGAAACGTGCACATTGAAAATGGATAGCTGCCTCTACTACTTTACGCGAGAAAATATCAACTAACATTATACCACGAAAAGATGAAATTGGATGCTTCGTTGTCGCGAAAGATTTGACAGCAAAAAACGTTATACCACTGGATAGTTTTTCTTTTGCTGATCGAAGTAGATGAAATATTCTCTATTTTTGTTCACGAATGGGGAAATTTCAAACATAAATTAGAATAACTGTTTAAAGATTCAGTAGAATTAGAAATTGGACCGGTGCACAGAGGAGTAATTGGGGTCGAATCCTGGCCAAAATTATTTGCTGCTGCAATTGTTATTATGCCTCAATATGAACTAAAAATAGACAATTGCTAGTTTTTGGAACAATTTGGCATCTACCCACCTACCAGCGCAGAGGCCAATTTGCTATATCCTTTCGAATACTAGTAATTTCTAGGTGATCTTTGTGAATACATTTGTTTTTTCCAGTTACATAAACATTTTATCAGTGGGAAAGGGAGAAGAAAAGGGACGCCTGGGCATATTTTCATAGAGATACATTTTGGCACACATAATATTTGGCCCTACAGCATTTCGGTGTACCTCAAATTAGTAAAAAATTTAATATTTTCAAATTGCTTGGGATTGGTGGATCGGACAAGATCGGAAGAGTTCGAAAATTTTTTGTATAGCTGGAATCTTGTTTTGTATAATGTAACTTTTTTATCATTCAAATTTGGAATACAATGTTTAAAAAAGGTATTTTTTAAAGTTGGTGTAAGTCTACTTTTTTTTAGTTAGTTTTAAGCTGAAGTTAAACAAACGGTTGTGTTGAACTATGTTTGTAATAATATTTTCTTATTTAGTACAGTCATCATCACTAGAAAGCGATTTTACTGAATATATAATGAAAACGATTAAAATATCTCTTAAAATATCACCATTGGGCATACATGCAAAAATTCTTCAACAATTTTTGATATACTTCTTATTTTGCCACGTACAGTAGGTTCTTAGGTATGTAAAATAAATATAACGAAACAAAAAAATCGAAAAAAAAATATTTTGGTTTTGGCCAAGAATTTGTTCTAGTTACTCCTCTGTGCGGTGCCGATTTGCATACCTCTGTTAAAAGTCCCAATTTCATTAAACTTATTTTTTTACTTTTGTTATCACAAAAGATTGATATTCGAAAAGACTTCCCCATTTCCTGATAAAACGAACACCTAATAAGAAAAATAATCACACATCCCGTTGCAGTATTAAATTGATCACCCGTCACAGCGATGCAGAGCCTACTGCTTTTGACGCAGCTTGCTAATGGATGGATGAAGGCTTTTCTTCATTCGCATTCAAGGTGTGCGCTTTGTGACAAGAAGGTTCAACGAATCAACCGAAGGACTAAACCAACTCGCTCCGGTGGCTGGTGCCGGTCGATAGCTCTGTGCATGCCTCTCTAGTTAGTACCTTCGTGGACATAGCGAATTAATAGCTCCGAACGGTACGGCAAATAAAGCCCTTAAGCAATTATTCCAGCCCAAATGAGTGCGGTTCGTTGAACGCGAGGTAAAACCACTGATTCCGATGCCGTTAAACATCACGTACCGACAAATTGGAGCATACGACGCATGGACATTGGATAGGAGTTGATTGCATTCTTAGTGTGTGGAGAAAAAATGCGAATTAAGTCATGTTATAAATGTGCGGTTGAATGATCGCGATTCAAATACCGCACTTGCATTGGTGACGCGTCGAACTTTATTATGTTGATCTAGCTTCCATCACGCCGTGAGAAACAAGTAAGAGGAAAAACCGCGTACCGTTAAATGTGAAGGTTAACCAGCGTACATTAGATTAGCAGTTATATGATCCGCTCTAATGAAGAAATATTGCTCAACATACAGCCTTCGATGAAGAAGTTCATATTTAGTATTCTTGGTTCTTGAAAGAAAAAAAAAGTCAACTCACCATTATCGTCAAAGACCGGATCCAGTTTGATGCATTCACTGCTCATTTCGTAGTACTTTTTCAGTGCAGCTTTGATCACCTTCCCCACATCGGCACCATATTCGCCGACGGCGATTTCCATCACTGATGAGCGATTAAAAACAGCGATTATTTCAAAACTTCTTTTTTTAAGGAAACTATTAAAATACTCACTGAAATCAGCCGGATTGTGATAGCTCGGACAATGGTATCCCAAGCCGGAGAAAAACGGCATCAGCTCCCGTACCAGACCCTGGTAGAAACAGTGACCCTGCGTGACGGTGTAAAGCTTGTCAAACATTTCGAACAGCAGCGCACTCGGAGTGTGAATGGTACAGATAATTGTCCGACCGTCCTGGGCCAACCTTTTCAGCAGCGAAATACACTGCGTACAGGACGAACTATCCAGTCCGGTCGTCGGTTCGTCCAGAAACAGAATCGGTGGATTACTGATCATTTCCAACGCAACCGCCAGTCGTTTCTTCTGCCCACCGGACAGATCGGCCGTCGAAGTGTTTACCTTCTGCTCGAGACCCAGCATGAAAAGAATTTTTCCGATCAGCTTCTTTTTCTCCTCGTAGCTGATGCTGAAGCCCAGCTTCAGATGGGTGGCACAACTCATTGCCTCGTTCACGGTCAGCCAGGGCCGCAGGGCATCGTGCTGTTGGATGTAGCAGGACAGTTTCTTGAAGCTCTGTGAATTGTGCGACCGGTTCTTGCCGTTAACCTGAACGAGACCGCTAACGCCGGACGAGCTGTGGAGAATCGGGGTGGGAGCAGAGAAAATGCGGTTATATTAACGGTATAATGCGGTTCTGTTTGTTTTGTATTCTATATGCACTTTCTCGATGAAAACGTGGTGACAGTATAGTTTGCATCACCAAGAATTCCGAGAAGCGAGATTTAACAAATTATGATGAAATACTGCTCAATGTCAACACACAAACACAAAGTCAATTTACATAGTGGGTGCGAATCCTTTGACACAGGATGAAATAAGCTAATTTTAATCGGTGTGACAATCATCGATCGTAATCCGTGCGCAAGCCCCGCGGCAGTTTGCTTAGCGGGAAGGTGTGAATTTTACGGTACAGTGATTTACCAGCAATTATCGCCGGCTGGATGATCACCGTTGATGATTACTCTTTGATTACGAATCATATAATTAATACAGACAGAAACAAAGCATTCCTACAATAGCAATCATATACTTACACGTAACCGGCGAGAATGTTGAGCAATGTGCTTTTTCCGGCCCCCGAAGGGCCCATGATGGCAGTTATTTCCCCGGCCTTGAAAGACCCGTTTAGGCCGTGTAGAATTTCTTTGCTTTCTGGAAATGTAGAAAAAACAGAAGTAGTAAGTTATTCGTTTGTTTTTTGCAATTAATACACATGCAGTGCTACGATATGTCTGATGATAGTATACGAAATGTGTTATTTTATACTACGTTCACACTACGAGTTAAAACGTTTTTTAACGCTATCTTGATGACATTTTTCTTGTTGCTAATTATTATAACGTGTTTTAACTTTGTAGTGTGAACAAAGTATTAAGTTTTGCATTTTTAGTTGATTTTTTCAAACAAAAAAATGTTTCGCATTTTCATGGCATGCTTTTAAGAGCGTCTCTTCAGTATCTGACAGTACGACTTAGCTACTAGATCGACGCTAATTCCAAAACGGAAACATTCTTGTAGCAACAAGCAAACGGCTGGTCATGGATATTATTCCTCGACTGTCATTGTATTCAAAAGTGACCTAAACGCCACTTTGAACAAATTGCATTGTTCCATAGTTCTAAGTTCGCTACAAAAATCCGCATATCTCAGTGCAATTGTCAAAATTATGCAAAATGGCTATTTAAAATGTAAAAAACAAAGTGCCGTGGCAGTGCATAGTCTGGAATCAAGGACATAGCCGGACATAGAGATGTGCAATCCAGCTCTTTTGGGTTGGTTATTCTCCCGGGAATATTTGTAGCATTTTCGAAGAGAGATTCGTCTACAGATAATCGATTAGTATTCAGTTTTTTGTCCAAACCATTATCAAAGATGTTAAGATCAGCTTTGGTTTTCCAAATGACCTTAGTTTGATCGGAAAGTGCAGTTGACGCGAAACGGTTCCACTCCAATGTTTCAATTGCACTTTGCGGGCAGTAATGAGCGTTTTTTCTACTTTTTAACTACTCGGTTTAAATTTCTTTTAGAAGAATCCAATAGTATTTTCTCATGTTCGCTCGAGAATGGATGGAACAATTTAGTTTGATCGCAAGCCTGGAAAAAACGCATCTCGAGCCTGTACGTTCCCATTTACAAGAGAGAGAGCTTTCGTCACATTTGAAGCATTACGCTTGCATAGAACATGAAGCAAAGCAACCTGGCGCTCCGAACACATCCGAGCCGAAGCTGCAACAGCAAATGAAGAAGGTTAATTCTCTTTCATATCTATTTCCAGCATGGATTGCTCGTCTTGAATGTATCGTGGTTTGCATCGGGTTTTCTTCAAATAATTCTATTTTGATCTAATTTTTCTACAACACAATAAATACTTGGAGATCAATTATCGAGTGTTGGGTATCCGATAATTATATAATCTTAGAGGGGCAGGTGTCTACTAAGAGGTTAACATCACTATTATCTAGCGTCGGATAAACTCAGCGTCTTAGAAAAGTTTTAGAGGAGAGCATTTCCACAAAATTTGCAGAAGATACCTTTTCTCTGTCACTTATAGTTACCGATTTATGGGATATTTTCTATGACGAACCTCCAAAATTTAAATTTTATTCTATTTTTTATCATGCTAAAATACACATAAATTTATCGAAGGGACCAGTAGCTGTGACTTGTTTGAAAAGATTTTTGACAGATTTTGTATTAATTTCTTTTGGCTGACGTTGTTTTGTAGTAGTCTTAAAAAATCGAAGTTACAGATATTATATAAAATTCTTGTGGAGATAGAAAAATGCTTATCAACTTTATTGAAGATGAAAACTTTTCATCTCAAGCCGTTTTCTTTTAGAGTGATTTCCATAACCTAAGTTAGGGTGTCTCTCAAATACATAATTTTTCCGTACAATTTTTCAATGTAAATTTTCTCATACAAGTGGTGTTCTGAGAACTTCCATTTCTAAGTTGTGTGTAAAAATTACTACTTACATTATTTATAATAAGGATGAAAGGAATCAATATATCGCATAATATACCTTTAAATATAAGGTCACGGCCCTAACAATAATTTTCCATTTCTCACACGCCCCCCCCCTCCCTTTCTCACTCTCACTCTCTTTCCCTTCTTTCGTGTTCCTGGTAACTGTCACGACTCGCATATTTCTTGCATTTTCTCAATACATGTCTAAGTTGTGTGATAAGATCTTCTGATAACCTGAAACATTTATTAATGTCCAATCATATGTGCGATGTAATTATGGATGTTTCAGAAGACAATACCATTTTTTTCTGCCGTTACTCTGTAAATAGACTTTTGCATTTTAGTGTATGAAAAAAGCTTATTATTACATCCTACTTGGTAAGTAAATTATTTTATAGTCCCAAGAAAATTTGCAAAATGTTTGTATTATGAGAAAACAATAACTATTTTCAAGCGTTCACACCCTCAAGATGAAAGGTGTATCCCTCCGAAACGTTGAACTATGGGTTGGTAGGCGACCAAAATTCGAAAACTACATCAACTCCAATTTAATTCTGTTCTATTCAGAGCTTTTATATACACTATAATTAAGGAAGTTCATGGCTCTCTAGAAAAATATTTAATTTAACTCGGTAATATGGATGTTTGAAGATGAAAATTTTAAGAAGAGACATTCCACATGCGTTATTTAAACTTTTCGTATCTGAATTGAATTTTAAATGAATCATATGCTCAAATATGTCATGTGAAAAGTAAGAATATATTTTTTGTTATGATATTATTGAAAATATATATTCATTGCATTGGTATGAACTATTATGACGAATAACGGATCAAAGTCCAAAAATATCCACAAATTAGATCCGGGAAAATAAGTCTCCTAAAGACCCCATTCTCGATGGGGGATACAAGTACAATGTTTCTTCTAATTTATCGATGACTATTTTTGCTCTATGCTAAGTAAAATTCAATTGATGTTTCAATGGCAGTCAGAATTAGTAGAGAAGCGTTGGATGTACTGTGTATTGAAACGTTTGATCTACATTTTTGTCATACACATTACCGTGTAACAACAAATGAAAACAAAAAAAAGTATTTATTCGCAGATAATAATAACTTGTAATGTCAAGCATGCCTATCCATCTAGAGCAGTTTTATATCAAGTGACACTTTCAATGGCGCCTGCGTTTCCAACAAATTAAATACTTATCCTGAAAATTTGAACCATTTCTTTTTCGTAGTATTGGACTCATTTATCCATATTTCCTGAACGAGAATTCCGAACGAAACAATATACACGCTATACGGATGACTGGAAACAGAGTACATTATTATCTACTGAATTGTGCTATCGACATAGCCAAGAAACTTTACACTATTTATATCAAAGCAAATGAAAATTTTGAAAATTCTACCTGTCTCATTCACGAATCGAATTCTTTCTCTATCGCTCTCTGTTTAAGGGGTTTGAAAGCATATGTAACCTTGTCTTACTTTACTATTTCCACTTGCGTATATTTAAAAATCTTTTTTTGAGAATATGTAACCAAAATGACAACTTTGAATTCCAAAACAAATTGAACGTACCAGGTTCCTGATTACTAACTAAGGTCCATCAACAAAGTAAAAATACCAGATAATTGTAAACGACGCCGCCAAGAAAAGAAGAACGAAAACAAAAAGGTAAAAGCAAAAAAAAAATGAAAACTTTAGAAAGTAGATTGCATATTAATTAGCCATTTTTTCAGATGATGGGATTATCAAAAACAATTTATAACTTTCCGATACAATAGTTCTCAAATTCGTAGAATCCGGTTTATTCATTTACTTTATTCAAAAATGGTTTTTAATTGCATTCTAGTCATTTTTTTCAGTTTCATCATTTCATGGATTTTATTCGTCTTGTTTATTTTATTCATTTTTAATATTTGACTAGTTTTAAGTATATGATTTTTGCATTTTAATTATTTATTTCATTAAGCATTCTTTTTATTCATTTTATTCATTTGGGCTCATTTAATCTATTTTATTCATTTCATTCTTTAGATTCACTCTGATCAGTTTTTTGTACATTTTATTCATATCATTCATTCTACTTATTTTATTCATTGTTTTCCTTCTATGCATTCCCTTTGTTTTTTACCAGTTTTTAGTTTCTTTATTTTAATAATTTGACTATTTTTCAGATTTATTAATTTCATCCAAATTATTTATTTGACATAATTTATTTTTTTTAATTAATTTATAACTTTTTAACATCGCCTTATTTTTCATTTTAATCAATTCATTTTCTTCTTCGTTTTATTCATTTAGTCAATCCTATTCCGTTCATTTATTTGATTCGTTTGTTTTATTTATTCATTTTATTCAATTTTTTTTCTCTTTTATTAGTTTTCTTCTTTTCATTCAATCCAATCCGTTTGATTAATTTGTTTCATTTGAATTAATTCATTTGATTCATTTTGTTCATTTCTTTAATTTTAATAATTTCATAATCAGTCATTCCTCTTATTTATTTCATTAAATTTGTTAGTTTGAGTCAATTTAATTTATTCAATTAATTTCAAACTATTTTTAAATATTGACTATTTTTTTCATTTAATGAGCTAATCCAATTTGATTTATGAATTTTATTAATTTGATTTATACAAATCATTGTACTCATTTTATGAATTTGAAAACATTTTGTTTTGCATTTTTTGTTTTTTTTTATTTGGTTCGTTTTATTGGTTTTCTATATTCTATTTAGTTTATTTGAGGTTTTATTCGGGCAGAACTAGAACTAATAAAAAAGTTCTGCAAATTAATGAATGATCCAACAGTGACATGTGTAAGAAATGTCTCATCTCACTGCTAGGTGGATTAAGTTGTTTTTGAAAAGGCATTCATTTCATCCAAACTATAAATTAGACATAAATTATTTTATTCTATTACATTTACAATGGTTCATTGACACTTATTTGCTAAATTTTGAATTATAATTATTGAATTCATTTTATTCTGTTTTTTGTCTTCTTTTCATTAACTACTCCAATACTATTTATTTTGCCTATTTTAAAAATTTGATTGATTTTAGTAATTTTTCCATGTTGTTTATTTTATATTTATTTTATTTTACTTAATTTATTTTTTAATGATATCATTTATCTTTGTGTTTCATTCAGTTAATTCATGTCATGCAATTTATTAGTTTGATTCAATGTCATTTATTTTATTAGTTTTAAATTATTCAGAATTTTCTAATCTTTCACTTAATGACCCATACTAGTTTGATTTATTCATTCTATTTAACTGGATTTATATTGATCATTCATCATTTCATTTTATTTGTTTATTTGTTGTACCGTCACCAACAGACCCCTTGGCCCCAATGGTGGTTACTTAAACTAATTACATTTCAGAATACACATTATTTTAGTTTTTAATTCCTTGTCAGGTTGAAATCGAAAGCCGTCGCCACACTGTTAAACACACGCTGGAGTCCGGTAACAGCGCTCTGGCGCCCACAGTTGGCTCTCCTGAACGGGACTCGCAGAAGAG
This sequence comes from Topomyia yanbarensis, assembly GCF_030247195.1. NCBI lineage: Eukaryota > Metazoa > Arthropoda > Insecta > Diptera > Culicidae > Topomyia > Topomyia yanbarensis. The sequence goes on from NC_080671.1 coordinate 25,496,946, forward strand.
AGTTATTGCGCAGAACTCGAACGCGAACTTGAGAATCGAGACGTCCGAGGATACTGGGGCAATCCACCCTGGCAGACAGTAAGTCCGACACGAACAGGGCTCGAGAGCAGTCCCTCCGGATGCTTAGAGTATCGAGCTGTATTAACTGACAACGGTTTTCGTAGCTCGGCAGCTGAAATCTGTTTTGCCAAGGAAGATGTCGGAGTGCAAAGCGCATGAACCGGCGTTGGACGGCTTCGATTCTGTCGACGCCGTTCTGATAGTAAGGGTTCCAAACAGCAGAACAATATTCCAATGTTGAGCGCGCAATAGAGCGATTTTAAACAGTATACGTTTTACGCTATTCGGAAGATGAACCCAAGCTGTCTTGATGCCTTATCCACAATGGATGATGTATGTGGTTTGAGCGTTGGTGCTGAATCCATGATGACTCCGAGATCCTTGACGTTAGAGTGTCTTGGAATACTCGAGTCGAAGAGATGGTAGTTAAACTGAATCGGATGGCGTTTCCGCGTGAACGTAACGATTGAGCATTTACTCGGGTTGAAAACCATTCTGTTTAGATCACACCACGTACTAAAGCTCTCCAATTCATTCTGAAGGAACTCGGCATCGGTTTTATCCCGTATTTCTCGAAAAATTTTCATATCGTCAGCAAAAGAAAGGTGGGGTCCTTGTAATTGTTGACGTCATTAAAGTAGAGGAGGAATATCAGTGGACCGAGATGGCTTCCTTGTGGGATGCCGGATGTAGCGAAGAATGGTGTAGATAGACAGTCCTTAATGCTGATTTGGAGTTGCCTTCCATCGAGTTAGGAACGAAATCAGCGCAGTAATTGTCCATGAATACCGAGTTTGTCCAGCTTCGCTATTGCGATATCATGGTTGATTTTGTCGAAGGCCGTAGATAAATCTATGTAAATAGCATCGTTTTTTTTAGTTTTTTAGAATAGTTTTGATACTGCACTTAAACACGAGATTCCCCGATAATTGTCAATGTTCGATTTGTTTCTTTTTTTGTGAACTGGAAACATGTGCGCTGCTTTCCAGCAGGAAGGGAATGTTCCAGTACTGAGTGATAGCACAAAGACTCGCCGAAGTGGTTCAAGTAGCCCGCTGATGCACTTTTTGACAAAAATCGAGGGAAAGCCATCTGGGCTCGGCGAACTAGATGCTTTCAGCTTGGAATTTGCTGCAAGAATGGCAGCATTATCGATACAAATTTGGGTGATGGTTCGTCCTAGAGAAGAAGTTAGATTTGTAGCGGCAGCGACTTGTTGTGGGAAAAGGCTCTCGTCGGAGAAAAACGCTTGAAAATTTGTCGGAGAACAATTGGCAAATTTCCTTAGTGTCGGTGCCTAAAGCTCTATTTAATGACATACAAGATGGTAACCCGGATTCTTTTCGCTGCTCGTTCACATATTTCCAAAACGACTTGGGCTTGGATTTCAGTTGAGTTATGCGAACATAGTATGAAAGTGACCATTATTTTGTGATTTTTCCACGAAAAACATGAAAATTGCTCAACATTTTTATTACAAAGCGTCCCTGTTTCAATAATCATTTAGAGAGAAAATTCAATTCTGCAACTACCTTTTTTTTAATAAAATCGTTAGAAAAATGGCAGAGTTATTATTTGATGTCAAATGAGAAACTTGCTCGCTTGAAATTTTAAAGGGACGGTCTCAAATACAATTTTTTAAAAATTGATTTTTTTCCTTGATGTGTGTGAATTTTGAGGTTATATTAGGAAAAAAGGAAGATATATTTCTAAATTCCCCAAGAGTTTATGCGAGCAGGTTTCTAGTTTGAAAATAAAATTATTACTTCTGCCATTTTTTCAAATTTTTTTTGATGATAAATAAGTCGCTAGATGCAGAGTTAAAGATTCTCTCCAAATAGTTATTGAAATAAAGACGCTTCTTTAGAAGAATATTGAGAAATTTTCATAATTTTCATTAACAAATCGCAAAATAATGGTCAATTTCATATTGTTGTCCGAAAACCGCGTAGTATTATTTGGTTATTTCTTCTTTTTTTCCAGAGCACTGGAATAATTGAAAATCGGATGTAAAACGACCGAGTAGAAAATTGTTTAGTGCCGAAAGTCCCGAAAAATAGTATTTTTTTGCTATACATCAAGTTAATATTAAACCCTTCAACGCCCCAATTTTTTCTAGTGCTTGTAGAGTTTCTAAATTATTTTTCCTTAAAAATGGTAGGAGCAAGAAACATGAAAAGCCTTTTTGCATCAAGATTGGTGCTTGCCTCACAATGCTAGAAGCTGCTCAATTTTTACCTCTTACCTTTTTATTTATTTATTAACAGATTAAGGCCGAAGTGGCCTGTGCCGTATACAAAAGATTCCTCCATTCCACTCGGTCCATGGCCGCGCGTCGCCAGCCACGCAGTCTGCGAAGGGTCCGCAAATCGTCTTCCACCTGGTCGATCCATCGTGCTCGCTGCGCGCCACGTCTTCTTATACCGGTTGGATTGCAATTGAGAACCGTTTTCACCGGGCTATTGTCCGACATTCTGGCTACGTGCCCGGCCCACCGTAGTCGTCCGATTTTCGCGGTATGACAGATGGGCGGCTCCCCCAACAGCTGATGCAACTCATGGTTCATTCGCCGTCTCCATGTGCCGTCTTCCATCTGCACTTCACCGTAGATGGTACGCAGCACTTTCCGTTCGAAGACACCAAGTGCGCGTTGGTCCTCCACGAGCATGGTCCAGGTCTCGTGCCCGTAGAGAACTACCGGTCTAATCAGCGTCTTGTAGATGATCAACTTCGTACGACGGCGAACTCTGTTCGACCGAAGTGTCTTGCGGAGGCCAAAGTAAGCACGATTTCCTGCCACGATGCGTCTACGAATCTCTCTGCTGGTATCATTGTCGGCGGTCACCAGTGAGCCCAAGTACACGAACTCTTCAACCACCTCGATTTCGTCGCCACCGATGCAAACTCGAAGCGGGCGGTTCTCATTCTCTTCTCGTGAACCTCTTCCTATCATGTACTTTGTCTTCGACGTGTTGATGGCAAGTCCGACGCGCTTGGCTTCTCTTTTCAGTCTGATGTAGGCTTCCTCCATCTTCTCAAAGTATCGTGCAATAATATCAACGTCATCGGCGAAGCCACGTAGCTGAACGGACTTTGTGAAAATCGTACCACTCGTGTCGATCCCTGCTCTTCTTATTACACCTTCCAGCGCGATGTTGAATAACAGACACGAGAGACCATCACCTTGCCGTAACCCTCTGCGTGATTCGAAGGGACTCGAGAGCGTCCCTGAGACACGTTTTACGCACATCACCCGATCCATCGTCGCCTTCACTAATCGCGTCAGTTTGTCCGGGAATCCGTACTCGTGCATAATCTGCCATAGCTGATCTCGATCGATAGTGTTGTATGCGGCTTTGAAGTCGATGAACAAATGATGTGTGGGTACATTGTACTCGCGGCATTTCTGCAGTACTTGACGAAGAGCAAACACCTGGTCCGTGGTAGATCGTTTGCTCATGAAACCCGCCTGGTACTGCCCCACGAACTCTCTTGCAATTGGTGATAGTCGACGGCATAGTATTTGGGAGAGTACCTTGTAGGCGGCATTCAGCAGGGTTATTGCTTGGTAATTACAGCAATCCAGCTTGTCGCCCTTTTTGTAGATAGGACACACGACGCCTTCCATCCACTCCTCCGGTAAAATCTCCTCCTCCCAAATCTTGGTAATCACCCAGTGCAGCGCTTTAGCCAGTGGCTCGCCACCGTGTTTTAGTAGCTCGCTTGGTATTTGGTCAACCCCAGCGGCTTTATTATTTTTGAGCCGGCTAATCTCCTCCTGGATTTCTTGGAGATCCGGAGCCGGTAGTGTAATGTCTTCCGCGCGTGCTCCCAGGTGCGTTACCGTGCCATCCTCGTCGTCTGCTGCATCGCCGTTCAGGTGTTCTTCGTAGTGCTGCCGCCACCTCTGGATCACCTCACACTGGTCCGTGAGAAGATTCCCATTTGTATCTCTGCACATGTCGGCCTGTGGTACGTGGCCCCTGCGCGAGCGGTTCAACTTCTCGTATAATTTCCGTGTGTCTTTAGCGCGGTACAGCTGCTCCATCGCTTCGCGATCTCGGTCTTCCTGCTGGCGCTTTTTGGTCCGGAAAACCGAGTTCTGTCTGTTCCGTGCCTGTTTATATCGCGCCTCGTTCGCCCTCATGCGGTGTTGCAGCATTCTCGCCCATGCTGCATTCTTCTCTTCGACTAACTGCTCGCATTCGCCGTCGTACCAGTCGCTTCTTCGGTCCGGGCCCACCGTACCTAGTGCAGTGGCTGCGGTGCTACCTATGGCGGATCGGATATCTCTCCAGCCATCTTCAAGGGCAACTGCGCCTAGCTGCTCTTCCGTTGGTAGTGCCACTTCCAACTGCTGCGCGTATTCTTGAGCCACTCTGCCATCTTGTAGTCGCTCGATGTTTAGCCGCGGCGTTCGGCTTCGACGAGAGCTCTCCACTGTCGAAAGTTTTGACCGCAAGCATACTGCAACCAGGTGGTGGTCCGAATCTATATTCGCACTGCGATAAGTGCGGACGTTTGTGATGTCCGAGAAGAATCTACCGTCGATTAGAACGTGGTCGATTTGATTTTTTGTTACTTGGTCTAGTTAGCACTCAACTTCCGAGTCTAGCAGACACGTTTTGCTATTACTGAGCTACGGAAGTCGTGCACGGACTATTGACATATTCGGTTTCGCTATAAAAGAAGTTCTGGGCATCGAGGCCCTAGATTTCGTTTTAAGTGTATCGTCGCGTGTAGTGCGGAAATGAGACGTCGCGAAAACACTTTCCGCATCGATTATGCGCATCTTCCACGGAAGCCATCTTACGAGGAGTTACACAATTTCGTAAGCACAACTCTTGAGTTGAAAAAAGAACAAGTAGTGCGAATACAGCCAAGCAGAAGCCTCGGGTGTGCCTTTATTACGGTCAATCAACTATCGCTTGCACAGCAAATCGTCGAAGAGCACGACGATAAGCACGAGACGGAGATCGATGGCAAAATCTACAAACTGAGGATCACGATGGAGGACGGAGCAGTGGAAGTGAAGCTGTGTGATCTCTCTGAGGACGTAACGAACGAGAAAATCATCGAATTCTTAAACACATATGGTGATGTACACTCTCTCCACGAGATCTTGTGGGATGAACGATATACGTTTGGCGGTATCCCCACTGGAGTGCGAGTAGCGAAAATGATGGTTAAGAAAAACATTCCGTCATTTGTCACCATTGACGGAGAAACCACGGCCCTGTCCTATCATGGACAGCAACAAACCTGTCGACATTGTACCGAGTTTGTGCATAATGGCATCTCGTGCATTCAAAACAAGAAGCTTCTGGTGCAAAAATATAGCGCTGATCAAGCCAACGCGTCGTACGCGAACGTTGCTAAACAACCGGCCAGACCGAATACAACCCCGTCGATGATGAAAAAGCAGCCCATAAACAAACCACCGATCTCGAAACCAACACCACTGCAGGTGACAGTGAGCACATCAGGATACCAACTGAAGCAAAGTACGACATCTGTCTCGCAAACTCTCCTACACACGAGCAAACCAACACGACGTCCAGAGACCGATCCGCCGTCAGACAGCAGGTTTAAGGTTCCAAATCTACAACCGCTATCGTTCAACATCGGGGACACACCGCGCAAATCTGCACCCAACGATGGTAATGAAACTGATCAATCTACATCCTCCACAAGTAGTCGACGATCGCTTCGACGCCCGCCAGGAAAAAAACAACGAAACGACGAAGGGGACGATATACATGGTGAAGAGAACGACGCCTTATAATGGAGCTCACAAGCTATAATCTCGCAACCATCAATATAAACACAATCACGAACGCAACCAAACTTAATGCTCTCCGTACTCTCGTCCGAACGCTAGAGCTCGACATCGTATTTCTCCAGGAGGTAGAAAACGACCAACTTACTTTGCCTGGGGTTCTCATCCAAGTGACATGATAAGATTGTATCAAACAACAATACTTTCAGTAATGGAATATGGGTGCATCTGTTTCCGTTCAGCTGCGAACACTCACATTATTAAACTGGAACGGATACAGTATCGCTGTTTACGAATTGCCTTAGGTTGCATGCAGTCGACCCATACGATGAGTCTTGAAGTACTAGCGGGAGTTCTTCCTTTAAAAGACCGATTCTGGGATCTCTCTTCTCGTTTACTTATTCGATGTGAGGTTATGAACCCACTGGTAATTGAAAATTTTGAAAGACTTGTCGAGCTTCAACCCCAAACCAGATTCATGACAGTGTATTTCAATCACATGTCACAAGAAATAACGCCTGCTAGTTATGTTCCCAGATACGTCAATATACTAGATACTCCTGAATCCACTTTATTCTTCGACACGTCCATGCAAGCAGAGATTCGTGGAATTCCGGATCATCTACGCTCGCGGGAGATCCCTAAAATATTCACAAGTAAATATCAACACATAGACTGCCTTAAAATGTTTTACACTGATGGGTCACGAATCAGTGAGGCCACTGGTTTCGGTATTTTCAACAATAATTTTTCAATTTCTCTCAAACTTGCAGAACCCGCCTCTGTTTATATAGCGGAACTAGCAGCAGTTCACTATAGTTTGCAAATAATTAATACTTTAACCCCGAACCATTACTTTATCCTCACTGATAGTCTCAGCACAATTGCAGCTCTACGCTCAAAGAGGATTGATAATCACGATCCATTCTTTTTGGGGAAGATACGAGAATCTCTGAGTAACCTGACAAGAAAATGTTATAAATTTACCCTAGTGTGGCTCCCCGCCCATTGCTCTATTGCGGGCAATGAGAAAGCTGATAATTTAGCCAAGATTGGTGCACTAGATGGTGAAATATATGAAAGACCCATCGCTTACAATGAATTTTATAGCGCTTCTCGACAGAGGACACTTGCTAGTTGGCAAACATCTTGGGACAATGGAGATATGGGACGATGGCTACACTCAATTACCCCTAAAGTATCAACGAAGGCATGGTTCAAAGGATTGGATGTAAGTCGGGACTTCATCCGTGTGATGTCTAGGCTCATGTCCAATCATTATACTTTAGATGCGCATCTCCGTCGTATTGGGCTCGCTGAGGGTAATCATTGTGCTTGTGGAGAAGGTTACCATGACATTGAGCATGCTGTTTGGTCCTGCACTGAATATCGTGAAGCCAGATCACAATTAGTAGATTCTTTACAAGTCCGAGGAAGACCAATCCATGTTCCTGTTAGAGACATCCTGGCGTATCGCGATCTTCTATACATGGAACTTATCTATCATTTTCTAAAAACAGCGTCTGTCAAAATTTAATTAAATTCATCTCCTCATACTCTCATCCAAGGCTAATCATTCACCAATTAAAGTGTCCTAGAATATTTAGTTTTTAAATTTAGACAATAACAGAAAAAAAGTAAATAAGTACACCCGAAAATACTAGATCAGTATGAAATACAACAATGTAAGGAAAAAAGCAAACAATAAAGTGATTTCAGTGTTAGTTTTAGACAAAGTACTAGTATAGTTAAAATTAGTCTTAAGGATTTTTGTAACGTGCTATGTAAAAAAAGAAACTGGCGTAAAAAGCTATTGCAAATGCCGTGTCAAATAAACGTATGAAAAAAAAAACTTACTTTGCCTGGATATAACGTGATCTGTAATGTCGACCATACAAGGAGAGGCACTGCGATCGCCCTCCGAGATCACATACGATTTTCTCACGTCGAGAAAAGTCTGGACAGCCGTTTAACAGCCGTACGAATACACAATACAACGCTATGCAATGTGTACGCTCCCTCCGGTACAGCCTTGCGAGCAGAAAGAGAAAGATTCTTCAACAACACACTGGCCTATTACCTTCGGCACCCGACCGAGCACATCGTTTTGGCGGGAGACTTCAACAGCGTGGTGAGGACATGCGACGCGACAAGAAACAACATTAGCCCAGCTCTACGAACGTCCGTACAACAAATGAGACTCCACGACGTGTGGGTAAAACTTTACCCACAAACAGCCGGACATACTTACATCACTCACAACTCGATGTCGAGATTGGACCGCTTCTACGTTAGTTCGGGCCTCTGTGAACACTTGCGAAGCACGACTACACATGTATGCTCGTTTACAAACCATAAAGCGGCATCCATCCGTCTCTGTCTTCCCCACCTCGGTCGGGAGCCTGGTCGTGGTTTCTGGTCCTTACGTCCTCACCTCCTAAACACAGAGAATATCGAAGAATTCCAAACTCGATGGCAGTATTGGACTCGTCAACGACACAATTTCCAATCGTAGATAGGCTGGTGGACGTCGTACGCTAAGCCTAAAATAAAATCCTTTTTCCGGTGGAAATCAAAATTAGCATATGACGATTTTCACCGCGAGCATCAACGGCTGTATACACAATTACGGATAGCGTACGACGGATACTATAGAGATCCAACAATGTTGACAACCATCAATCGTCTGAAAGCGGAAATGTTGTCACATCAACGAGAGTTCACGCACATGTTTGTACGTATCAACGAGACGCATATCGCCGGTGAACCAATGTCCACGTTTCAACTCGCAGAAAGGAAAAGGAAAAGAACAACGATCGATATAGTACGGAACGAAAGAGATGAAATTATAGACCGGGCCGAAGATATCGAGAGACACATGTTACAATATTACAAAGATTTGTACACTGCTGTTGATACAGGAGGGGTGAGAGACGACGATTTTATGTGCACCAGGGTGATACCAGACAACGACGCAGCGAACGAAGCTAGCATGAGTGAAATCACAACAACCGAGATTTTTGAGGCAATAAAAACGAGCGCACCTCGAAAATCGTCGGGCTCTGACGGTTTGCCGAGAGAGTTCTATCTACGAACTTTCGACGTGATACACCGTGAGATCAATCTTATACTAAACGAGGCCCTTTCGTCGAACTTCCCCACAGAGTTCGTAGAAACTACTATGGTATTAGTGAAAAAGAAAAACACTGGGGATACCGCTCGCTCATATAGACCCATCTCGCTAATAAATTTCGACTATAAGTTGCTGTCTCGTATCCTCAAAGCAAGGCTTGAGAGAATCGTAACTAACCACCAGATTTTAGGAGATGTACAAAAATGCTCGAATTCCGATCGCAATATTTTTCAAGCCACTCTGTCTATAAAAGATAGGATTGCTCAGCTGATCGCACGAAAGCAAAGTGGAAAACTGATCTCGTTCGATCTGGACCATGCGTTCGATCGGGTAAACCGTGAGTACCTATTCGACAACATGTGCGCACTCGGCATCAATCGCCGGTTAGTGGCACTACTCTCCAGATTTGCTACAATGACGTCGTGTCGACTGATCGTCAACGGTCATCTCTCACCCTCTTTCCCTATACAACGATCGATTGCTCAAGGCAATCCTTTATCGTCGCTCACTTTCGCACTATACTTGGTACCTTTGCTGAAGCAGATTGAAAATGTGTGCGGAAACGATTTAATCATAGCATATGCCGATGATATCAGTGTAATCGTTACATGCGTACGGAAAATAGAGCAGATACACGAAATATTCTCTCGTTTCTCTCGTGTATCGGGAGCGCTATTAAATTTGGCAAAGACGACGTCAATTGATGTAGGCCTCATTGATGGGAACCAGCTGAATGTACCATGGTTGCAGACAAACAACACCGTGAAGATTTTAGGTGTGATATTCGCTAACTCAGTGCGGCTTATGATAAGACTAAATTGGGAGTCCCTGGTGGAAAAATTTGCACGACTCTTATGGCTACATTCGCTTCGTACGTTGACACTTCTGCAAAAGGTGATTTTATTAAACACTTTCGTCACCTCCAGAATTTGGTACATATCCTCCATTCTTCCCCCGTCGAGTGTACATACAGCGAAATTGACTGCGTCGATGGGAACATTCCTGTGGCGCGGGCTGGCAGCGCGTGTTCCAATGCTGCAATTGGCGCGAGATCGAACAGCGGGGGGACTCAATCTTCAACTCCCGGGGTTGAAATGTAAAGCGTTGCTGATAAACCGTCACATCCAGGAGATCAACTCCATACCGTTCTACAAATCACTCATTTTTCAAGACAATGCAAATCCTATAAACGTACCAGCAGACTGCCCGGATGTGAAACTAATCCGCCAGCATTTCCCACTCTTGCCCCCGCAAATCCAACAAAACCCTACTGCTGATGTTATCCACAGATTCTACGTAAATAGTACGGAGTTACCACGAATCGAGCGGGAAAATGTGCACGTTGACTGGAACCGAATATGGCTAAACATTCATCAAACGCGAGGACTATCGTCGCAACAAAGAACCGACTTATTCCTGCTCGTAAACGGTAAAACAGAACACCGGCGACTGATGTACATCATTCGACGGTCAGATGGAGAGCAGTGCGTACACTACAACGCTGTACAGGAAACCATACAACATAAATTTAGCGAGTGTCAACGAGTAGCAGCGGCTTGGACAATGTTACGGCGTATGACGACTGCATCGATGGGCGGCTGGAGAAGCTTCACGTTCACCGATCTAGTTAGACCAACACTAAATGGAGTGTCCAGAACAGCAAAAAGCAATATCCTCAAACTACTAATAAATTACGTGAACTTCATAAATAGATGCAATAATGATGTAGATATAGATGAACTGAAGTTTAACTTAGAATATAATCTGTAAATAGTTTTAATAAAAAAAAAAACTTGGTCCGGTGATCTCCAGGTGACTGTGGATATCTTTGCGAGGGAAGAAGGTGCTTCGGATTGCCATTCCACGGGAGGCTGCGAAGTTCACACATCGTTGGCCGTTGTGATTTGATACGGAATGCAGGCTGTTAGGCCCGATTACCGGACTGTACATTGCCTCCCTTCCTACCTGTGCGTTCATGTCGCCGATGACAATTTTCACGTCTCGCAGAGGGCAACCATCGTATGTCTGCTCCAGCTGCATGCAGAACGCTTCTTTCTCGTCGTCGGGTCTGCCTCTTACCTTTTGTGTTTAATACAATTCTCCTAGAATATTTACAATAGTCCAATTGCCATGAAAACGTAGCCAAGGACAGTATAAATTCTAGAGAAAATTTTCAATAGGACGTAAGTCACATTGAGAGCCTCTCTTTGTTTACTTTCTCTTTCGTTTATTACGACGTCATTACAACACTTTGTACTAATTTTTCAGTACATATCGAAAGCCGGCGGTTTTTACTACAATATTATGCAAAGAGTAGAGTAGTAAATGTTGAAATGGCCGAGTAATGAACAGAAGAGAAAGACCTCAAAGAGAATCTCTCATTGTTACTTACGTCCTATTGAAAATTTTCTCCAGAATTGATGAGTTTTCAATACTATTGCAACATAACTAAGATATATGAAAAAATCATTTTCCGTCGTCAACATAAACTGTCTCTGGCAGCGCTGCTCCATCGGAATCCAATCATAACTTCAGTTCTAGAGGTGATCTTTGTGACTGTGAATACTCTAATGAAAGACAATAGTCACATTTATTAGCCAGTTTGTTTTTGTGAGCAAATCTTGTCTCAATCAAAATTTACAGCTGTCTAAAACATTGTCCACAAACAACATGGGCATGAAGTGGTTAATATACATGCCAATGTATTTCGCTATTGAGAAAGCAAAATAAAGCACCTGTCCTCGTTCATGCAAATAATTTACAAGAGAATAGAGCAAACGTTCAATTATTCTTAAAAAAGACTTTAACTATATTCAAACAATACCAATCTCAGCTGTAAAGGTTAAGCACTCCCTATCGACCGCTAACCTCCACTCGTAAGTTCCAGCAAGTGCTTGTTATTACACAGAAAGTGTTCCTATGACAACCACTTCCCGCGGCAGCACTCAACATGATTGTATTGACACAGATTTACTCGCCAGCCCGCACACACTGCCACTGCCAGGTACATCTTTGATTGATGTCCGAAACGGCAGTATCAATCAATGACCGGTACCGCCAGTGTTCCGTCAGTTCTATGTACCGCATCTCAAGGAGACCGTACCGATCTACCCTGACGAATCGCAGATTACCTAACATATCGGGCCCATTCGCAGATCGTTGACATCTCCGGTGACTAATTGGCGGCTGAAATGGAAAGCCGCTACTGCATAGACCGAACAAGTTAGCCCGAGTGGAACCAAAAAGCAGGGATGACGCGGTTGGTAGAGGCAGCGTCCGCGGTACAATAGGGGTGAGCTTCGCTATAAATCTGAATTGTTTGATCCCACCGCGTGCGCCACGATCGTTCAATTTACATCGCTCTGTTCTACCGGGGTTAGGCGGAATCAATTTTACTACGACAGTGGCTCTCGGTATTTACAATACGGTCGGCAATAAATAACGTTAGCTTAACCCCTTAGGTATCTTGAAAGCTAGCTGAGGATGTTCACGGTCATCGGGCAAGTTGAACGTGACCAGTAATTATGAATGATGCGCATTAGTTTGTTTGCTGTGCTCGGCCTTCCCGAATAAAATATATGCGCTTAATTTTTCAGCTACTAAAAAACTCAAGCGATTTGTTTAGACCGGAAACTGATACTCCCATAGGTCATTTAGGAACTTGAAAAATGCAAAATATATGTGTTTAGGCAAAGCGAAATCGGATCATTTTTTCATTTTATCATTATGATCTAAAAAATGAGATTAACCAATGGAATGAGATGAATCAGGGAACAGTTACCCTATGAAACATTCCCACTATGTTGCTTTTATACTGATACAAATACACATGAAGATGCCGGTCGTGTGAAACTGCGGTAATGACCTATCGATTTAGAAGCCATCGAAGTTTACAATCTCTCGATCGACATTGAACTTGAATTGCTGTTCGGTTGTATTTGTCGACGGATCGTTGAGCAGTGAAGCAGAAACACGCAAACAAATTTGCCGGTAAAATATTCGCTTCATTGCACCATGGGCCACAAATCGATTTTTTTGGTCGAAAATCCAGAACTTATAAACCGTTAGTACTAGACTTTCAGTGTCTTTGGAACAAATTCTCTACACTAAGTGCTCTTCATTTTAGGGAAAACAAAATTAGGGTGGCCCTCTCGATTTTTGAAATAAAAAAATTATCTCCTGAATGAAAAAAGATAGGAGAATATGATCTTCCAAAGAAATGTAGAGAAAGCAATTTTGAGTAACCTTGCTGAAAACGTCGAAACTCTATCTTCAACGGTTTTTATTTTACAGCGATTTCCCTTGTTCCGTTTAGGGTGGCTCTTAAAAATTCAGTTTTTTTAATATAACTTCTTTGAAGTTGATTTCTCGTGAATGTCAACTTCAGACTAAAGTTAGCTCTTACAAATGCGCACATTTCTTCTTCAGAGACGAACTCATTAACTTTTATATAAACAGAGTTATTGACGATTTTATGCTAAAAATTCGACATTTTCTAAGCTAAATAACTCCGAAGGTGGCAAAAAGTGGCAACCAATGTTATGACCATCAGATAGTACTTTAAAAACACTACAAAATAAGGGATACATGGTTTGTCTCCTAGCTACTGTTCATGTGAAATGTTTGCTTATAAACTACCTCTGTTCCATGGGCCAAAAATCGATATTTTGTTGAAAATCCAGTTCTTATATCCCGTAAGTGCTAGACATTCAGTGTCTTCAGAAGAATTTCTTCACCATAAGTGCGCTTCATTTCGGTGTAAAAAACTGGGTGGTCTCCTTGATTTTTGGAATGAAAATAATTGCTCCTGAACAATAACAATAGAAGTATAAAGCCCTACTGAAAATAAAAAATAATCATGTTTGAGTAACTTTGTTACTCAATTCCTTAACTATCATCAGAGGCTTTTATTTTACGGCATTTTCCATCATTTGGTTTGGCCTGACCTTTAAAAAAATAGTGTTTCAATAAAATACTTTTGAAGAAAATTTTCCAAAAAATTTGTTCTGATAAATGCCTATTTTTTCTTTGGAGTTTAAAAAGTTTAAAAATCTAATATATTGCATTTTTTCAGTGGTAAATTTTTTTCTCTGCGTTTCAACAATTTCTACACTGATGCGTAGAAAACTACCCATTTTGAATAAAAGTGGAATAACTCACTTAATGGGTAAAGAGCTTGTACGTCAACCTGGTTACGTTTTAACTATTATTTCTCGTGGAAAACTTACAACGAAATGCGTAAAAAATACCCATTAATGAAAATCGCCCCAGAATGAAAAATACTGAAAATAGTTTTTTTTTCTGAATTTAACAAAATTGTACAACACCAGTTTTACATTATTTCCCTCGGTTAAAAGTATAAGAATCCTGATAGAATCTCTATCTAAAGCCTAAAATCAACATAAAAACTGTCAGTTGACAGAATCCCTGAATCTTCCAGGGCAGTCTAAATTGTTGAATTATCGCATATTTGCACAATTCTAAATAGTCTAAACTGCCGTTTTTAATAAGTAGGTTATCTCGCTTGAAGTAATTCATTATTAGCATCAATATATACATTGGCATAACTTCACCGAGTTATTATGAAATGGATTAGAAGTACTCATTGTTAGAAAAAAAGTACCCATAATTGACAGCTCGAATAACTTCCGAAAATAAGCAATTTATATTGATATCATTGATAAAGTTTTTTTGCCGCGTTTGAAAAATAACTTCGAAGGAGGAGACTGCCAATCTATCCGTTGGATAATAATAAAAAATACTATAAATGAGAGCTGAACAGCTTGTCCCCCAACGTACATTCACGTGGATTTTTTTTGTTAATTTCCAAAGGCAAAAAATGGTATTTTGCGAAACTATTAGGCTACATTACAGTGAGCTGAAGCAGAGGAGGTAATATAATTAATAAAAGACAAATAAATCATTAATGCTAAACAAAGGGTGTTCCTTTACGGTAAACCTGAGCTTTTAATATATTGTAATATATTCATAATAATTTCTTTTTTGCCATGCGAATAAAACGTATGCCATGCAAATACTCCAAACATTCATTTCATAAACCGTAGTCCGAAAACCACATGTTTTATGTACAATTTCACTTCACGAAACAAGTTTAGAATAACATCTTCTGAGTGTACCGTTTTTCATCAGAGATCCGGATATGTGTGTATATAAGAACGGCGACTATGTATGATAAATATATATTTTAAGTACGAATTTAGATGAATACCGCATGCATTCTCTGTAACAGAGGGAGTTTATAAGCAAACATTTCACATGAACAGTAGCTAGGAGACAAACCATGAACCCCTTATTTTGCAGTGTTTTTAAAGTACTATCAGATGGTCATAACATTGATTGCCACTTTTTGCCACCTTCGGAGTTATTTAGCTTAGAAAATGTCGAATTTTGAGAATAAAATCGTCAATTCCTCTGTTTATATAAAAGTTAATGAGTTGGTCTCTTAAGAAGAAATGTGCGCATTTGTAAGAGCTAACTTTTGTCAGAAGTCGACATTCACGACAAATCAACTTCAAAGAAGTTATATTAAAAAAACTGAATTTTTAAGAGCCACCCTAAACGGAACAAGGGAAATCGCTGTAAAATAAAAACCGCTGAAGATAGAGTTTCCACGTTTTCAGTAAAGTTACTCAAAATTATTTTCTCTACATTTCTTTGGAAGATCATATTCACCTATCTTTTTCATTCAGGAGATAATTTTTTTATTTCAAAAATCGAGAGGGCCACCCTAATTTTGTTTCCCCTAAAATGAAGAGCACTTACTGTAGAGAATTTGTTCCAAAGACACTGAAAGTCTAGTACTAACGGTTTATAAGTTCTGGATTTTCGACCAAAAAAATCGATTTGTGGCCCATGGTGCATTGTTTGAAATTCCCAGACGCTTTAGCAACATACTACGTATTGTTGACATATTGATATGTTCCGGAAATTTTGATCACAATGAGAGCAAACCTATTTAAAACCCCTAAAGTAATGGAAAGTGAATTTAAGAGGTAAGGGATGGAGTTGATGTCAAACCAAACAAAAATTCTGACGGTTTTTGATTGTTTCCAATTATTTTGGCTGTATTTTACATTAGCTATTTTAGCACAAAGCTTGCTGTAGTGAGCGGTTTGTTGAAAAAATTCGCATGTTGTATTTTGATTTTAAAGATGCATAGTGTTTTTTGAAGTCTTATTCAAAAATGACGAGCGATGGAATAAATTTTACTAAACTCATCTCCAATACACGACACTATTAGCACGCTTCCGTCTTCATTTTAGTCATTCAATTTTTTTGAATGAGTCTGATTTTTTTAACGTGTTGATGTTTTACGCCATTTTTGCGGCTTCCAGTTACCACGAAACAACGACAAACTATCATCAATATAAGTGTCATATGAAAGGTGGTGGTCAGTAGGTGCTGGAAATTGATTACTGACGCCATTTCGACAATGGAGACGGATGGTAGATGGATGGTAGATCTATATATGAAAATATGATAGCTTGCCATTACTTCTCTACTTCTGACTTGCATCTGACTCCTGAATATTTAACTAAGCTTTATTCATTACGAGTTATACCTATAATTAACATTTTCATATACTGTATAATTGCTGGATAATGCAAATTTTATGAACATACATATTAGACCGGCAACAATTTTGAATTTTTTTTCGGAACACTGTTAAATGAAACAGTAATTGGCTTTACATAGCATTTATCAAATATGAAAATTTCCGAAATCTCTAGTTCACCCACAAGAGTTTTGAAGTTTGTATGTGAAAATATATGAAAAATAGGCAATAGAAACAATAAATTCAGTACAAAATATCAGTGTCATGTTGTGCATCCCAAAATCTGCAGGTATAATGCTTTAGGTGTAAGGATCAACATTGCCGAAGACAGCAAATTGATCAGATTTCGCAGTAAAAAGATGTTGTCATATAATTTTATGTGTTGCCTCTCTTTCTGGCACATGCTTGGAATAATAAGTTTCATAAAAATCTGTTGGTCTTCAAAGATAAATAACTTTATCGGAGAACTTCCAATCAATATGCAATATTCAACAAAACTGTGCGTTATGAAATAATCTACGCGACAATAAGTTTTGAGGTATGCAGAGTTACTGTGGAATTTTTTATTGGATTTTAAGTTTTTATTTATTATTTATTAAACTTGAAACCTCTTGTGGGTGTACTAGAGCTATCGGAAAAAGCACATATTTAGCATATGATCGTGCATCCAATTACCATTGGAACACTGCTCCGAAAAAAGTCAAAATTGCTGCCTGTCTGAACATAATTAGAGAAGCTACATCAAATTAGTTGTCGTGAACTGTGCGTTCACGTATTATAAGCGGAAGTCGTCATCTTGACACTCAAAATGATTTTAAACATCGATTTTCGTCATTTTCATTCACCCCCTTTCAAAAGAAACGCATTGTTTCATAATACTTTCGAAAGTTATTATATGCGGAAGACATCACCTTAGATTTCAAAATATTCATTCAAATCATACCTATATTGATGGCGGTTTTCACTGTTTTGTGGTAACCAAAAGTCGCCATCTTGAATTACTTGCATTGATTTCGGTGATTCCCTTTCAAATGAATCTAATGCACTATATAGTTGCTTTTAAGGTTTTATTGTAACCGGAAGCCGCCATCTTGGGTTTCAAAATAGCCCCAATCATCAGTTTTAGTCATCTACTGACCAGCCCCTTCTAAGTGATTCTCATATTGATGGTGATTTTAACTTTTCGGTTTGTTTGGATACCGCCATATTGGATTTCAAAATGGCTTCAGCCAAGAATCTCAGCAATCTAGTGACCAGCCCCTTTTTAAATGACACCCCTATTGATGATGGTTTTCACTGTTCTGTTGTTAGCGAAAGCTGCCATCAATGGCTTCAACCATCAATTCTCGTCATCTACTGATCACCGCCTTTAAAATTTCACTCATATTGATGATGAATTTCACTGTTTTATGGATACCGGAAACTACCATCTTGGATTTCGGAAGGGCCTTAATTATCAATTTCTATCATCTGCTAAGCACCCCTTTTCAAATGACACTCATATTGATAGTTTTTAATTCGTTGTGTTCACCAGAAACCACGTTCTTGGACTTCAAGATGGCCTCAATCATCAATTCCCGACATCTTAAGAACACTCCGTTTCAAATGATGCTCATATTGATAGATGTTTTCACTGTTTTGTTGTAATCGAAAACCGCCATCTTGGGTTTAAAAATAATTCCCATCAACAATTTTCGTCATCTCCTGACCATTTTCTATCAAATGACACCTGTATTGATGGAGACTTTCGCTGTTTTGTAGTAACCGGAAGCCAGTCAGCAACAATCAATTTCCGTCATCTGCTGACCATTGATTTATATTGATGATAGTTTACATTCTTGTGGTTACCGGAAACCGCCATATTGGATTTAAAAATGGCCTAAATGATCTATTTACATCACCTGCTGAATGGCCGTTTTCAAACGACACCCTTGTTGACGGTGTTTTCTTGCAGTTTTGTGGTAGCCAGAAGCTGTTGTCTCAGATTTTAAATTGGCCTCAATCACTATTCTTCGTCATCCCAGCCCTTTTCAAATGATACGCATAATGATTATGGATTTTACCTATTTGCTGTTCCCGAAGGGTACCATTTTTGATTTAGAAATGGCCTCAATCACCAAGCTTCGTCATCTACTGAACAGCCCCTTTCAAATGGCACGCATATTGATGATGGTTTTCACTTTTTTGTGGTTGCCAGAACCGCCATTTTTGGTTGCAAAATAACCTCATTCATCAGTTTCCGGGATATGTTGGCCATCCCGTTTCATATGATACCCATATTGACAGTTGTTTTCACTGTTTTGTTGTAAACGAAAGCCGCCATCGTGGATTTCAAAATGGCTTCAATCGTCAATTTTCATCATCTACTGACAGTCCCTTTAAAATGACACTGCACTGCTATATACAACTACTATTAGGAAAAAAAATTCTTTACTTGAAGGTGTTATACGGAACATGTAAAGATCGTTATCGAGTTTCTATTATAGACAAAAATCTTTGACGGTTATCCATTGGCTGACTTATCTACAATAATTTGTAGTGACAAACTTAATGACATTGAAACGAAACTTTACTGGTACGAAAGTCTGGCATAGTTATACTTTTTCTGTTAAAATTGATAACGGCTCAATTTCTATTTATTAGCACACGAGAAAAACCGTTCATAAATTCACGAACAAAAGTTCGGTCGTTCAGAACTGAAAATCGTGACGAAGTTCCTGAAATTGTGCATTCATGCAACAATTTGTGTTTCCAAAAAACTAGTTTGCCCCAGCGGTACATTCGAATGTTTGGTTAAGTTACTGTTGGTGTTCGCAGGACATTTTTAGTTGTTGTTATGATTCTTGCTCATAATTTTGGAATATACAGCCGAAGATCAAACGATGTTCATGATTTTTGTGATTTATCATCACGTTACCGTGCTTTAAAGTCAAGAGTTTACTATCGAATTTTTCTGTCGGACTGGCGGGATTAATGTTCATGATTTCAGGAGCTTTGTCACGATTTTCGTTATTTCTATTCCCGTTGTCGTGATATTCGAGTCTCGAGTAAAATTTATTTTTTTTCATGTTCTTGATTTTAGGATTTCAGTTTCGATTTTGTACATTTATGTCACGAGTTGTGTAATTTATTTTCATGATTTCAAGATCATAGTCACGATTTTCTTAATTTCTGTTCACGTTATCGTGATATTTGATTCGAGTTTGACACGTGGAGTAATGTGACTTATGATATCAGCCGTTTTATTCTGTGAACTATACTACGAACACAATTTGTGATGATCAAAGTAGTTTTCATTTTCTGTCAAGACATCACACTCAACCTTATTAAATGAATAACGATGTTCGAGGTCCTCATAGTTTTCTTATATCAAATGCTCGTATCTATTACTGCAACAAAAATGATTCCACGAATAATACTCCAAATTTCGTTCACGTAAAAATTTCATTACATGTTGCATGAAATTAAAAATGATTAGAAATATAATCTTAATATTAAAAGAACACAAAATAGATCGTAAATCATGTACTAGGAATTACGAACTTGTTCATGAATACATGAATAATACTTCATGCTCTTGTGAACTGTTTGACGAGTACGAAGCGTGACTATTGTATTAGGAATCATGAACTAATCCACAAAAAAATGAAAAATATTTTATGATTTCGTGAACTATTTCACCATCACGAAGTCGTGACTACTATACTAGGTATCATGAACCAATTCACAAATACATTAAAAATATTTCATGATTTTGTGAACTCTTTCATGAACACGGATATTGGATCGTGAATAATATCTTAGGAATCATCAACCAGTTCATGAATACATCAGTAGAATATGATGATATTGTGAACTATTTCACTAGCATGAATAGTAACTTACTATTTATGCTAGTGAAATAGTTCAGTAAGTAGTGACTATTCTACTAGGATTTCATTGAATATAATTATAAAAGCCATGGTTTTTGTTCACGGTCCTGTTTTCGTAACGTTAAAACGTGATTGTTCCAGAATTCATGGCGCTTTATTCACGATTTTGGGAACAATAGTTATTTCTGAGTCACTGATTTAAAGCGGATTAATCTGCATGGTTTGATTGGAGTATATTATTTCCCTAATTAAGCTTCAAACAAATTTTTAAGTAGACGGGCTTGTCAGTAATGTAAGCCATAGGGCCCGGTACGCTTCACGATGGCTCTGGTTATAATTTCAGTTGCAGTTTCTTAAAAAGCGCCGTTGAATAGCCAATAAAGGACTAATATAAAGTGCACAAAAAATTTAAAATGATAAGTAGTATTTCTGAAAAGATGAAAAACAGCTAGAATTTGGCCAAGCATCATTACATTATGCTAAGCACAAGACTCTTCGACTCATAAAAATATTTTTGCCATGCCATCAAAAAAATCTTTGGGGCGGTGGTTTGCTATTTTCGTCCGCGTTACTTATTTTATTAGATGATTCATCAACAGTCCCTATCTTTGAAAATGAGCCACCTTGGTTATGCAACTATTCCGTTTCCTTTCTTATTTTATTGCAAATAAGTAGTAGTATTAAAGGGACACGTGTCCGCCGGGTGATGTCAATTGAACTGTCGTTTCTTTGGACTGAGCAAACTAATTTCTATGTTTGTTTAGTGTTTATTTGACCAAATAGGGAACTAATCCACAGGACATTCAATGTGTACAGGGAATACGTATGGTCTTGTCTGAGTGGAATGATGACTTCAATCATGTATAAGTTTTGAGAATTGACTTTTATTTTTTTCTATTCGAAATTTTTGGTGGCATTTCTTTTTGCTAGGTTGTCTTCTGTTGATTGATTGATTGATTGATTGTTTTGTTTATTTTGGAGTGATTTTAAACTTTGAGTTCATTCATCACTCCTGACTTTTTTACATTTCGTATTCGTGCATCGTTAATATTAGTTTAAATTTGGTTGTAAAGTTGTGCATCTTTGAGAAAGCATATTAGCTTTTCTTCCTTCACAGGATCGTTGCTCAACGCGTCTCGAATAGAGTCCCCGATCTGATACCGTTCCCGCAGTTCTTTGTCTTCGGGGCATCTGGTGAGGAGGTGTCCACAGTAAGTGCCACGTTGCAAGTTCGACAACCTGTACGGTTGCCTCCCTGAAATAAACCCTTATGAGTTAGCATCGTGTGACCGGTCCTGAGTCGGGAGAAAATTTGCTGTTCTTTTCTCGAGGCGCGATCATCCCATCTAGTAAGATTTCCTTTGATTTTTCGAAGGAATGAATTTCGTTCGATTCTCCATTTTGATTCTACTTCAGTTCGAATCCGCCTTTCTATGTCTTGCTTAATGTCCGATCCCGGGACTTCGTTTGTAAGTAGTGTACTTCTTCTTCCGAGTGCTGCGAGCCTGTCTGCTTCGTGGTTGCCATTGATTCCGCAGTGCCCTGGGATGTTTTCTATCGCAGGGATGTTTCAGGGAGCCTTTCTCCAAAGCAGCTAACACGCTAGCAGAGTCGGTAAAAGCACTATTGGCTTATTTGTGTTTGTAGTGTGTCGAGCTAGAGCCGTGTGCATGGCTGCCGCCTCGGCTGAAAAAATGAAACAAATGCCTGGTAATTTGTAAAAGATTCCCTGGTTGTTACCCGTGACACCGATTCCTACTGTCGTATCGCATTTGGACCCATCTGTGTAGATAACTTCGTAGTTATTATATTTTCGGTTTAGGATTTCGTTAAATACAGCAGTCGCTTTCTGCGGTGGATCCCCAGCTTTTAGTTTTTTTTTAATATCCCAATCGATTATGGGTCCTTTGTGGTTCCATCGACGATCCCAGACAGTGTGGAGTCTAGCGATAGGAGGGCAGGCGATTGAGGAAAAAGCTTCGTAGATTTGTTCAGTGACAGCGGATGTTGGATCGTAGTTGCCGTCCGTTTTTTCAAGAAAGCTAACTGTTTTACGAATCGTCGATGAAGCTACCATTGCATCGAAAGGTAGGACTCCTGCTTCGATACAACTGCTTAGTGCTGGAGTGCTCGGCAGTAGTCCAGAACAATTTCTGATCATTTTGTTGTATGTTGGTCCTAGAGCTGCCACCATGTCGTTGAATCCTCTTGCAGTGATTTCAGTTCCGTATAGCAATTTGCTGGTGATCACGCTGTTTCCGACTTGTAGAAGTGACTGTCTGTTCCCGTTATTATGTCTGCTGCTGATAGTTTTGATAAGGCGGCCCCTGGATCGCGCCTCCGCTTTTACCTTTGCAAAGTGGGGTTTGAAAGAGAGTTTTCGGTCGAATGTCACACCTATATTTTCGCAGTCTTCCTGAATGGAACCGTCGTTCCGCCTACCGTAATTTTTTGCCGCCATGGATGATGCAGGTGTTTGCATATATGTGTTGTCACGCTCTTTTCTGCGGCCATGCTGAATCCGACCTCATCAGCCCATTCCGTTACCTTTCTCATAGCTGTTTGGAGTTTCGTTTTCGTTCTACGAGCGTTCTGTCCCGAGGCCAACAGCACGATGTCGTCCGCGTAAATGAGTATGTAGATGCCCTTGGTAAGGTGTCGAAAAACGTCGTTGATGCCGATGAGGAATAAAGTGACCGCGAGTACTGATCCTTGTGGCACTCCGTTTTCTTCCCTCTGTATTGGGGAGAGGGAACCTCCGACTGCCACTTGAAACCATCTTTCGTTGATAAAACCTTGCACGAACTTGCACAATCTTCCAGTTAGCCACCAGAGATTTAGCTGCTTTAAGATGTTGTGCCGCCAAACTCGGTTGTATGCCTTTGAGATATCCATCATTGCCAGGTCTGTATAGTCTCCTGCTTCAAGGGCGCGGTCGATGATATCCCCAAGAGCAATTAGATAAGACCCGGTCCCTCTGCCTTTTCTGAAAGAGAATTGCCGCTGGTCAAGTAGTTCTCTTTCTTCAAGAATTGTAGTTAGTCTTCGATTAACCATTTTTTCAACGACTTTGCCTACGCAGTTGGTTAAACTGATGGGTCTATATCCTACTGGTAAGTCTCTGTTTTTCCCGGGTTTGGGAATTGGAACGACGATACTGTATTTCCACTGGTCTGGATATATACCATCTGTCCACACCTTGTTGATAGCCTTTAGTAATGTTGCTTTGCCGGATATTGGTAGATTCCTGATCATTTGATATCCGATATTATCGGGCCCTGCTGATTTTCCATTGGATTTGGCAATGGCATATAACAGCTCTTCCATTGAAAAGTGCCTGTTGTAGTCAGATAACTGGTTATCAGGTTCGACGTTGAATTTTATGGACCAAGTTTGCTCCGTTGCTTTGATCCGCTTAAACTTTTCAGTGTAACCGCTCGTAGCCGACAGTTGAGCGAAATATTCGCCGAGGATATTTGCAGCTTCAACAGGATCGTCTGTTCTTGATCCGTCATTATGTTGCAGTATGTATCCGTGGTGTCGCCTTTTGCCAGCAATTGCGTCAATTCTTCGCCACATGTCTGGTACGGATGTTTTGTTGTCAATGCCATCCAGAAACTTCTCCCAGCTGGTTCTTTTCGCCTCTCGAATCACTTGCCGACATTCATTTCGCGCATCTCGGAACTTTTGCGCTCGTTCCTCACTGAGGGGATGATTGGATGGGGTTTTTCTTAACTTTCTGGGGGCTTTTCTCCTACGGCGTCGCTAACCGTAGGACTCCACCAGTGCTTTTTTGCCCGGTTTGCTTGAGGTTGTTGGTATGCTTGCCATTGTCGCTGAGATCATTGTGTCACATAGCTGCGCGTGTGATAAGGGTGTTTCTGGATCAATATTCTGTTCGATGTAGTCAGCGTACTTCTTCCAATCGGCTTCGTCAAATTTCCATCTCTGCCTTCTGGTTGTCATAGGCGGTTCATCATTTGTTGTGATGGTGATAGGGAAATGGTCGCTCCCGTGCGAATCGCTTCCTATCCTCCATCGGAACTTGTCGGCGATTTCGACTGAGACTATCGTTAAGTCAATGGAGCTTCTGTGCTGGCATCGTATAAAAGTAGTGGATCCGTCGTTTATGATTATGGCGTTTGAATCTACGACGGCTTCTAGGATTGCGTTTCCTCGGCAGTCGTTTTTGGCTGATCCCCAGGCGGTGTGGTGGGAATTGAAATCACCCATTATCAGGAATGGTCGTTCCAATTTGCTAATAAAATTTTTGAGAAGTCATCCAAGCTCGGGTATTCTTCCTGATGGGATATATACGCAAGCTAGTGTGATTGGTGATGGTCCTTCTAATCGAGCAGCTATATGTAGTAACCGGCTGTCAATGTTTACAGTCGTAAAGGATGTATCTTTTCGAATGGCTAGCGCTATGGTTCGGTATATATTTCCTCCTGATTTTTGCAGCCATGTGTAGTTAGCTCCGGCCCATTGGTTGATGTCATGGCTGTCTCCGATATGCGTTTCTTGTATCGCTATGCAGGTAGGAGGATTTGGTGTGATGAGTAGCTGCAGTTCGTTCCATTGGCCTCTTAGTCCATTCATATTCCATTGGAGCGCTATTCTGCGTCGGTGTTTTTGATCGTTGATAGATAAATTGGTAATGCTTGTTGATCTTGAAGAGTGGTTATCAAATGTCGGAAATACTGTGGCGTGCTGCGATTGGCCTTCTGCCATAGCTGCGTTGTTGAGATATAGTGGTTCTACGTTGATGGGTCCCAATTGAGGTGGGCCTTCTGCCATAGCCGCTTCGGTTATACGGTATGTGTTCAGTTCGGAAGAAGAGCAATCTTCGTCCACATGCGAAAAAGACCCGGGACTATGATTAGTCCGGGCGGAGCCCCCTGAGTCTCCTTTTTTATGTTGTTGTTCTGTGGTCTTAAAGGTTCTCGTTGTACGTCCTTTCGAGGGACCGGTGTTGCCACCCTTGTGCGTCTCGATATCGTTGCCCAAGGAGGGATGCAGGTTGTCCGTCAGTTCCGGTTGGGGTGTAACGTCCGCACTGACGGTGCTGCACCTCCTCCATGAGATTTTTGTTAACCTCGAGGCCTCTGAGACATGGTCATCAAAAGTCGAGTGGACAGGAGCGGGTAGTGGTTGGCCTTCTGCCATAGCCGCATAGTTTTGGGATTTGTTAGCGGTATCACTAATGAAATTATCTTGAGTCCGGTTGAAAGCAACGGTAGGTATTAAAGGTACTCCAACAGCATCAGGTTCTTCGGAAGCTTCTGCCACCGACGCCTGAGGGGATGGAGGGGAAGAGATATCGTCGATTATTGCCCAGAGCTGTGTTGTGTTCATTCTTTGGTGTATTCGTGGGTTTGTTAAAATCCATTAGTTTGTAGTGGTTTCATTGTAATCGTCTACAGGTGTTCTACATGGGCTTGGATCTTGGCTGTTAGTGGATTGTTGGCTCGTTGTTCTATAACGCTGTGCAAGTCCGCGGATTTGCCTGGTGGTGATTGTTGCGTTGGATTTTCCTTTGACGTTCGCGAGTTTTGGGGTCAAAAAGGTTCCTTCGATTTGTTAGGAATGTTCTCCAGTTCTAATGATAGCCGGATTGGTGTTGGATAAATGTGTTTCATCTTCCTCCATGCTTTCCTCACTAGTTTGGATTGCGCTGTATTTGACTTTTTTCGGTTGATTTCCGCATGACTTCGTGTTTAGAGTTATTTGGGCTTCCGACGTTTTCTTGTGGTTGTCTAGTTCAACTTTTACTACAGCATGTTCTTTCGCTAGTGCTCGGTATCCTTCTTTAATTCTTAGTACTTCGTTTCGCATTCGTTGCAGTTCATCGTCTTTGGTTCTGGTTTCTTCAAGCTGTTTTTTAAAATCTGCCATTTCCTGTTTAATAACCTTCATTTCGTCCGCTTGTTTTGAAAGTTTTGTTACCTCTGCTCGCAGTGCTTTGATAAGGTTATCTTTTTCGGTTTGGTTTGGAGTAACTTGGTTAGCATATGTGGTTGGACGTCTACTATGTCGGAATGCAGCTCTGGCCTCGCTGTACGTAAGCTGGCGGTCGATTTTTAAACGAACGATTTTTTCTTCCTCAATATACTGCGGGCATTTGCGGTCAGTTGGGCTGTGCTCTTCTTCGCAGTTTTTGCAGTATTTGGGTTGTTTACAGCGTTGCAATGTCGTGAGGACCGGAGCAGTTCAGGCGAATTTGCTGCTCTGCGCAGTTTTTTGGGAGTGCCCGTACTTGGCGCAGCGGAAACATAATATAGGAGGGGTTGGGCTGTTGAAGGTGATGATTGAGAGAGGAGTGTTATGGATGATGTCGTCCTGTCGTGTGGTGATTCTCCTGAATGCACTGACCCCCTGGTTTGACAGGTTAGCAAGCATGGTATCGTTGTCGATGTTCATTGTGTCGACGTCGTACACTACTCCTTGTGAAAGGTTTAGGGAGGGATGGGAAATTACCTCAACCGACGTGCCGTCGATCAGAGTTTTCATCGCAAAAAGTTTGTTGAGCATCTTTTTTGAAGAAACGCGTAAGACATATCGCGTTCCTCTAGCCTCTTTGGTAGCGATAACCGCGTTTCGAGCTGTACCGCCTATTGCCTGCTCCACAGATTTATTAATAAGGAAGGGATTCATGGGTAGTTTCACTTCGGGGGTGGTGGGCTAGGAATGCATACTTGAAGTAGAATTATTATTATCCGTACCTTTTTCTGTAGCTAGTGTCGGGTTCGTCGCTCTCAGCAGCAAGATTTGTGTGGTTATCGCATCACCAGTTTGGTCTCCCCAGTGTGGGAAGGTATTCTGGTACGATGGTCCTCCTCCGTCGGGAGGAGCTTCGGTCGCCCCCATGGGCGGAGGCGTTATATGTACACTTTCAATAAAATATTTTTCACTAAGAAACCGTAGTAGGCGTGGATTTACGATCGGTTAAGGTGAGAAACGGCCGTTTGGCGGCTTCACCGTCCCTCGGGGTAACGGAGACCCGTCGGGAAGCGGAATATAACCACACTTTTTTCACACTCTTTAACAGGTTACTGGACACGGCACTCGCGTATACTATTGCCAGGGTAGCGAATTACCGCGGCGATTGATGCCGGAAAGAAAGGTTTAGGGGGGCTGAAACCGAGCGGGAAAAAAGATCAGGGTGGCTTAGGCCGAGCACTTGCTTCTTCAACCGGGCTAAAACACAACCGATCACTCCGAGTGATTGATATGATCTGAGTCTTCTGTTAAAATTATATTTGAAGTAAGTATAAATTTAAACATTATCTCGTTATTTGACTATACGATATTCCTAAAACCTAATTTAAGCACATAGTCAGTTTCCTGGCGGCCGGGTGCACAGAGACTCCTAAAATCTTGAACCGCGCGCGAGCTCCAGCACCATTTTCAATCATTATCTTTACTAACAATCGTTTTCCTCCCGTAACACTTGTGGAGTGCACACTAGTATATACTGCCTCTAGTAACAGTCGGACTAACATTGCTTCCCTTTCCTACTGCGATCTACGTTTGGATTTGGCCGGCATCGGTATTGATCGATAAACAACTTTGGATTACATTGAAGGATGGTTTGTTACTCTCAGACATTATCATCTATTGATTCTCTGCGTAATTTCAGTTAGTCCTGATCAATAACGAGCCAAAGGAAACATTATTCTCAACCGTTCAAAGTTACAGGTTGCATGAATGGTTAAACCAGTTTTTTTTTCCAATTAAGATGAGTTTTTCGAACTTCTTACGAACACAGAGATCGTTGATTAACAAAACAAAGATCTGTGGTCCTAAATGGCTTCTTTGCGGGATGCCAGTAGGCATTCCAAGTGAACTTCAGCATGTGGTAACAATTGTATCTCCAAAGATTTTGATAAATTTACCAAACAATTTTTTACCAACTTTTGAGTGAATGATGTTCGATTTGGTTTGAATTTGGAAGAGAGACGCAGTGTGGTATGGAAAACAAACAGTTCCTTAATGCGGGGGTCAATTTCTAGTCATCCGTACCCATATAGAAAATAAAACGTAGTACTACGTCAAAACTGTTTCGTTCTGGAGTCTCTTGAGATAACTGATGCTACTGAAAGCATGTTATATAGCTGCATCGCAATATGGGGTAATAAAAACGATCATGCACGTCCATTAACCCATCAGTAAATGCTTATCGAATAAATAGGTCTTATATAATCGCTATCAAACTAGCAACCGTACTCGCCTTACATAACCACCGCAGTATGTAATAACACCCGTCGCGTAGAACGTTCAACCTGAACTAACCGTAACCCGTAGTATCCGTGGAGTATTTGTGCTAACGGTGCGTTTTCGTTGATTTGTCAAGAACGCACTCACCCTGCCTAAAGCCGACGCCAGGTGACCCGCTGTCGGTAGTTTGTGTATTATCATCGAACAACTGATTGTCCGACGCGTGTCGGTGTGTCTGCCGGTTCTAGCTACTAAGTAGGTACATACTAGTGTAGAACGCCTCTAGAACGAGGCAAGTCAAATGAGGTCAACTGGTTTTCACCTTTGCAATCGAGAATACGGTCGATAGTTGATAATTGCCGACAGGGTAGAATCAAGTAAGTCGCGGTCGGGCCTCACGCTTAGATGGGTATGGAAGTCAATACAAACGAGAGATAGAAAATAATAGCTCGAGCGGAGGCTGCTGTTTGCTGTGCCACACATTTCCCATGCACAGATCTAATCGATGTGAAGGTGTGCGGGTTTATCTAGTTTATGTACGACGCGAAAGTATCTATGCTGCGTTTATGGTGCTCTGCATGCCAGGAATTTCACTAATCGAACCATTACAATCAATGTAATTATCTAATTGCACGGTATTCAAACCGAGAGTTCAAGGTGTTCATGAAAAAATCACGTGCTTCTAATAGTGCGAAGTTCGCTAGAGTAGAAACCATTCTAGGAGCACTTCAAATCGATCAGACGCAGAGCTACAATAAGCAGACGCAGTCGGAAGAACGCCTCATCATGAAAACGTGTTTTGTGCCCCCTTGCCCCTCATTCCACTAGAATCAGCCGGCAGACAAGCCGATGTAAATGAATTATTAATTTGTTTCGCATCAAAGCCGGTTACCCACCGCAAATATGCCGAGGAAGAGACCATAATTTGCCGTGCAAAATATATATAAAAAAAACGAACCGTACGAACAAAAACATACCCTCGAGGATGGTTTTTGGCATGTCGTTGAAACTTTCAAGTTTCGAGAAAAGAGCTTTCGATTCTTCAGGTTTCACGCAGTCAACCGGCCTTTCGAAGGTTAGTTAAGTGATACAAGTGCCCGGACGGTCAGTCTGGTGGCAAATTGTTGCGATCCAAACTGTAAAACCAACTACCTTCAAATGTGGTTACGGGTGATTTGACGGATGGATCCCCTTTGCTTTGTTGAGCTAGTCTCAAGTAGTTATGGCAACAATAATAACGAAAAAGCATACCATGAAGTTGTTTTTAGGCAACGCTTTCTCTGCAGGTACGTCAATGTGGAGGAAACATTGTCGAAGGTTTTCACTTGTGCCGCAGGGAATGTTTTGTTTCCGCATTTTTAGAGCTTGACTGGCACTTCTATCAAAACGAATGTTTGTCGTTATTGCCTGGCACAGATCGAATCTCGAAAACCATTTGCCTCATAATAGGACTACGAATGAAATCCGTGGACGATTTATGCGGTATGAGACTATGCAACGGTAGAGGCCGTGTCAAGCTTTCAAATTTGTTGAATGCATTTTTGATAGGACGAATCCAACACGTGGCACGGAAGGGCTCCGATCCAATTCCTTCCCATACATGGTACGATGTAGCGCGACATTGTTTAATGTATTCTTCAATTTAAGAAATGGTTAAATAAGGGGCGCACTGTACTGCAATTAGTACGGTTCGCGCTCACTTCCCGTGTTCAAGCAGACGCACTTTATTTAATTTGTGGATCTTTAGTATCCTAGCTCCTCGGTTTTCCTTGACCCCCCTGCTTAGGAATCGAGCACGTCGGGTGTCCAAGTGCCATCATGAGACTTCGAGAGAATATGTTTCGTATCGATTAAGCGCAACTCCCCTGAAAACCATCTTATGAGTCAGTGGCGGCGCTAGGCTTTTTGCCGCTCGGGGCTAAAAGTTAAATTTGCCGCCCTCTTACATATTTCTGACTAACCAAACTATCTCATCAACACAATTTTCCGCGGTGGTGCATATATTGCACCCAAAAATGATTTTTTATTAAACTTTCAATAATGAAATGGACACACGTTTTTTATCCATTTGGAATCAACAATAAAACGTATTCAAACTTGACCAAGTAGCTTTGTGGCAGCGTTGCGGTGAGCAAAGTGAGGTTACAACTCTGTTCACAAGGTCACACTTAACCGTTATGTATCCGACAGCGAATTCCTTTGCAGATTTTAATTCATGAAATTCCAGTACTCCTTCCCAAACTGGAAATTGCAACTTAATGACATATTAGAATAATACCGAGCATTGCTTTTGTGGGAAAAAAAACTAATGAAACAGTGATCGGGGGTTTGAGGAAGGGCTTTTGGATTTATTTAAGGGGTTATATCTAGGGACAGATCACTTGTGATGCATTTTTGAAAATCAGCTAAATTACATGCATTTCTTTCCATCAAAATAGAAATTCGTAATGTATTTTGCGTTGCGTGTAAGACGTCAAAACCCTACAAAAAATTAGCCCTGCATTCAACAAAACGTCGAACAAAGTGAATCAGCGTAGGACGTTTGTTAAACAAATTTTTCTGCCAGGGAGTGCAAAGTTGATGCAAAAATGGAAATTAAATTCATTTTTTCTAATTTGATGCAAATTTGTTATACATTTCTAGAGTGATCTGCCCCTAGGGTTATATACAAAGTTGTGGCGAAAAAATGAGCTAAGTTCGTCATTTTTGAAAAGCGGTGAACGCTCTCTAAGCCGAACCGCCCAACTGAAATCCAAAAAATAAAAAGATTATTGAAGAAAAATGTATTGTGGTGTACTTGAACGGATCGATAAAAAAAATTTCTTGCAAATAAATCATGTTGACCAAAAAATTGAGTTTTATAATGTTCAAAATTTTGAACAAAAATTCATTGCGAAGAATCAAAATTTTTTTGGTGAAAAAGAAACCGTTCAAGTACACAATAATTCAAATACAAACAATTTAAAACAAAGTTTAGGCAAATCGGATGAATAGCTTTTGAGATATCACGTTCACCGCTACGGTACTTTTCAAAAAACTCCATTCCGAGATAATTGCGTTTAAAGTTTTGTGTTAACTTCATTCGTGGAAGAACCGGCGCGCTGCAAACGGCTGTAATTTAATATCTAGTGCTTCGATCTGAATGACATTTCGCAGAGATATTCTCCAAAGTATGTATTTTTAGAATGTTCAATAATTTTTTTTTCGATTTTTTGAGTTGCAACTTTGTATATAACCCCTTAACCCGTAACAGCCCGGCAGGGTACCCGAGTACACCCAAAACCGAAATACTCGTAGCTATGGCATTTTTCTCCAATCTAGACACTTTTGGATGTTTTGAATTCCAGAACTCAAACACTTTTAGAATCTGTAAAAATGCAACTGGTTCACGGTTATTCGGATTTCTGGAGGTAAGTTCCAATACTGGGATATAAAATGTATAATAATATAATTGACCCCGCAACGCTCTTTCCGGAGCAGGTACCCGCAAGGCCGTAAGTGACCGTTCCGAGGTTAAATCGTCATATGATCCCACAACGATAAGAACCCTCCGAATTAATTCCAAGGTTACGAACTGTTTCTCAGTACTGGAATATCCTTCCGGATTAGCGGGATTAACCAGATATATTCGATAATTCACTGATTCTAAAAGTGGATGATTTCCTGAATTCAAAACATCCAAAAGTGTTCTAAGTCGATTAAAAATTGATATAGCTACAAACTTTTTAATTTGTGGGTAGCCGGGTAACCTGTCGGCCTGTTTTCTTTTTGTTGGACACACAACGGATAATCAGTGGGCTATCGTCACCTTCAGTAGCGAAATGAGAAGCCTCCGACCAGATAGGAGCTTTGTGCAGGTGTAACAAGCCGTGCGTATGATCGAATCAATCAAGTCACGCTACGAAAAAAAAAGAGTGCTATTGGAAATTTGGAACTGTAAGTCGCTTGGCTTCCAAGGGATCGACCGAATTTTGCACGATGGACTGTAAACTCGTAACAAAATTATTACTACAATGGCCTAAATGCCTTTATTTAGTGCAAAACACAACGTGCGGTACGAAACTTGTGAAGAACAAATCCAAAACAGCAATGCTGCTAAAGGATACGATTTTGAAGGGACATTCGATTTTGTCCCGTCCTGTGCGATTGCCATTCCAAATCTTCACTCATTGGAGAAAGTGGTCCTTGAAACAACCAACCGCTTCACCCCACGCATCACCTTATCGAAACGGTAACAACTCTGTCGATCTCAACTATGTAAACCGACATTTAGATATCAGTCCATCATAATATCTCCTGAAAAAATGCTCCTGCCCTCGGCATCCAGCACCTAACCTCGAAAAACAAATCTGCAGTGAAGTTATTTTTTACATGTCTTCAAACTTTAGTGATCTCTTGGTACTCTATATTTTTTTTTTTAGTTTTTTAATAGCCCGCCTCTCACCCCCACACCAAAAAGCTCACAAACGGAGCTCCCTGGTAGTGGACACATCAGTTCTCAGCGTACAAAAAAAGGTCAGCACAACAAAACAAAGT
Organism: Topomyia yanbarensis; assembly: GCF_030247195.1. Taxonomy (NCBI): domain Eukaryota; kingdom Metazoa; phylum Arthropoda; class Insecta; order Diptera; family Culicidae; genus Topomyia; species Topomyia yanbarensis. The sequence goes on from NC_080671.1 coordinate 25,530,119, forward strand.
TACGAATCGCGGAAACGCTGAGAACAAAAAAAAAACAATACGAGACCGACAAAACACAAAATTTGACAAGAAGCTACGGCGAGTACCCAGCGGAAAAGAATCCTTTTAAGGGTCCCATCGTAGCTTTGCAGAAATCTCATAATAATTTAAATTTATTTATTACTTATTGCTAGAAAAAATGCATTTATCAATTGTTTTTATTAAAAAAATGTTAACCAATTATAGCTAAAGGGATAAGCTCGATTGGTGGTGAACGAAGTTTATATTAAAAATTCTCCTATTTTATTTTTTAAAATTAGTTTCAATTTTGCTTGGAAACGAGTGCGACATGTTATTTGCTTTAAATCAGTAGGAAGCTGGTTGAATAACTTAGGTCCGATAAAAGAAATGCGTCTTTGACCAAGGTTCGTGGATACTCTGGAGTATAATAAATGATTGGCTTGTCTAGTGCTGTGAGCTCGAATACCTGTTGTAAATTCTAGATTATTATGAGCAATAGTATTATGCAAAGCATTGTGGATGTATATTATTGTTTGGTAGTTAGTCAACCCAAGCAAAGGTAAGATGTTATGGGCATTATTATTGTATAACAAAATAGTAGGGTACATAAATGGTTTTTTATAAATAATTTTAAGAATATTGATGGTTTCGATTGTCACTTGCCAAGGATTTTCTAAAAAATAGTTATCGTGGTTTTTAATAAAAGTTCAATTTCGATATCTCGATTTACTTTATAAACTAAGTGCAGATAAGTCAGAAAGTAAGTCACGATAAGTGTGCGATTTTCAATTACACACTCAATTATTGTTCGAAAGTCGAACAAAAAAGAAAAGTCAAAGTGGTGTTCAGGGCACAAAACTAAGACTCCGCTAAGGGCATCAGAAGATCACGTTATGGCTCTGGAACTATACCATCCATCGTTCACACAGCGAAATATACGGGGCTGTGTTGAGTTGGGACGTCGTTAAAGTCGTTGACGACAATCCGGTAAAAATGGTTCCCGAAACTAATTCGACTGGCACTAGTAGCCACAACGAGCAAGGTAGGTCGACCACGATGGAGGGAACCTGAGGAATCCTTGTGCTCTGCGAAGCTGGGGACAAACCACAATTAACGGAGTGAATTAGAGACGACATATTGATACAGCAAAAGGCATGGTGATATTAGACTGATTGGTACGGAAGGTAACAAGAGTGTTAAAGAGGTTAGTGCAAAGATTTCGCCGTTGTCAAGAACCAATTGCAATTGTAAATGTCGGAATTTCCCAAAAGTTTGAAAACGTTATTGAAATTAAATAAAACGCCGTATAGCATGTGGGATATATTTGCCATAAGATACATAAGAAAAAAAATTACATCAAATTTACTTTCAATTACAGCAGTAAAAATCCAATTTTTCTGGTTCCTTATTTGTGAGACATCAACTGTACTTCTACCTTTATTCTTCCTTTTGTTAATTTCAGGACATTATAGTTTTTTTTTCTCAAAAATAGTTAAGTTATTGATAAAGGATTTTTTTTAAACTATTTTCGCTTGCATTTGCTACGATCGTTACGTTTGAGGTTCAGATGCAGATATATATTATTTTGTTCCGTCAGATCTTTCGTACTTCTGATCGTTAACACTCTTAATCTTTTACAGTCGCCAAAACAATATGAATTCAAACGTTTCAAGCGAACTTTACGTTTATCGCGATTAATGAACAATGATAATCACTAATAGATAATTATGATGAGCAGCATTTGCCGCCCCCCAAGTTTTGCCGCTCGAGGCGGCTGCCCCCTTCGCCCCCCCCCCTTAGCGCCACCACTGTTATGAGTACCTACACAACTTCGTTAGCTCGAGTCTTTTGTTGGATAAACAGCACGTTATTCAAATCCAACCAAGCCAGAGTCTCTGTTGTGCTTTTGTCAAGGTAGAAGAACTGGCATTAGCACAAAAAATTGCAGAAGGGCACGACATGAGTCGGAGATCGACGGCAAAACCTACAAACTTCGGATCACCATGGAGGACGGAGCAGTGGAGGTGAAATTATTTGATCTCTCCGAGAATGTGACAAACGAAAAACTTACCCAGTGGTGCTCTCAGCCCACGAATTGATGTGGGACGAGAGATACGCTTTCCGTGGCATCCCGACTGGCGTTCGGTTTGCAAAGATGCTGGCGAAGAAGAATATCCCTTCTTTTGTCACCCTAGACGGGGAAACAACGGCAATAGCTTATTATGGCTGCAAACTGCAAACTTGCCGCCACTGTAATGAATCCGTGAACAAAGGTCTTTCATGCGTCCAGAATCAAAAGCTCCTGGTCTAAAGGTTTGACACAGATCATGCAACGCGTCCTACGTCGAAGTCGTAAAGCAAGCCAGCTCCTCACAAACCTCCGCAAGATAAGCCGTCAATACTGAAACCAACTCCTCAGCCACCTGAGAACGACGGACACGCATGTGTGTTCGTATACAAACCATAAATCTGTCACAACACGAGTATGGCTTCCACACCTCCACACGAGTATGCCTCTTGTCCCTCCGCCCGCCCCACCTAACAGAAGAAAATATCGAAGAGTTCAGATTCCGGTGGCAGTATTGAACCTGTCAACGCCACAATTTTCGTTCTTGGATTAATTGGTGGCTGTCTAAGGCCAAAATCAAAATAAAATCATTTTTTCGGTGGAAGTCAAAATTAGCTTGCGACGATTTCCATCGGTTAACTCACCCTTCTCCGGCCGATAGTTCCACCGATACCCGCTTTCTTCAGCCATTCAGCTCCCAGCTTTGTCGAGATCAACTTGAATATCATCCTACTCCGGCTGAGAGTTCCCCGGCAACGGAATTTCTCTCGGTACCGGTGTTTGTTTCGTGAGGCAATTATCTCCCCATTTCGTCATGATTTTGTCGGCTAGTCCACGTCGGCGAATCTATTCTACCGTGAATTCCCCGGCGGTAGATTTCTCCCGATATCAATGTTCGTTTCCGTTAGCCGTATAGTTCCCCACTTCGTCCTGATCTACTCGATCTAGTCCCCGGCGGTGGACATAACTTACTCAACGGGTCGCTTAGGTCGCTTAGGTGCTGAGGTTCATCCAGCGAATCCAGGTGGAGCGTAGCTTCCGGTTCACTGGTGCCCCAACAACCCACTGCCAGCTATCGCACGCGGTCTACTCGGTCTAATCCCGGCGGTGGATACTTACGAGAATCCGATAGGGTTTTGAGGTCGGTCCGGCGATTCTGGTGAAGCCTGACGTCCGGTTCACTGGCGCCGCGACGACCCGAACCCGGTGCTACATCGCGTACTACTCAACTGGTCTTTGGCGGTGGATCCAGTATACACCATCGGAGAGTTCCCTGGCGGCGAAATTTCTCCCGAAACCCGTTCTAGGCAATTGCGCTATTTTTGATTGTCGCCACTTCCTCTGCAGCTCGGAGAGTATACTCGTGACCACTCTGTTGACAGTTTCCCAAATATGCTCGTCGTGGCACATCTCTTCGACGATATTGTCCTTTTTCACACCAGGCATACCCCTTCAAACATCTTCGAACCTAGGGCATTCGAAGATCACGTGTTTCGGTGTCTCTTGCACGTTCAAACACTCCGGACAACGGGCTGTCCACATCCATGTGACAAAAACTGCGTCAAATAGAAGTTCACCTCTCCTTGCTTCCCATGTACCCAAGCAGACACATTTGGGATGAGTCGGTGGGTCCACCTTCCTTTTTCCGCGTTGTCACATACATATTCGATATGGCGCACGCATCGATGGAATGGATTGTACCCCGAAGCTGATCTCGACACGCTTCATTTTATACGATTACTTACCAGCACTACCTCGGTCTTGCGGTGAGCCAGCTGCAACTTGACATTAGCCATCCAGGTTTCCAGGATGCCTATTGTCTCCGCCGTCAACATCTCCGCCAACCCCAAGGGTCTCGCCCTTTATCGTTTAGAACAACATCACTTACAAAGCCAGCGATATCCACTCCCCTGGGTAGTTCCAGTGTTAACATTCCATTGTACATTATATTCCAGAGCGTTGGGCCGAGTATGGAGCCCTGACGTACTCCCTCAGTGACCCTAGTTGACCTCTTCCTCATGTTCGTTTCATAGACCAGTACTCGGTTCTGGAAGTAACTTTTCAGAACCTTGCACAGATAGTCCTGAACTCTCATTCTGTGCAGCGTTACGGCGATCGCCCCCCCCCCCCCCCTCCAGCAGGCACCGTTAAACGCGTTCTTCACATCGATCGTAATCACGGCGCAGTAGCGATTACCCCTTCTCTTTTGCTTCAATGCTTTCTCCGCACTCGCGATAACTGTGCGGATGGCGTCCACGATATCCTTTCCGGAACTCGAGCTGCCTCTGCAATAGTCCGTTCTCTTTTTCAGCGTATGTCGTCAGCCTATTGCAGATGACCCTTTCCAGAAGTTTACCAAGAGCATCCAGCAGGCATATAGGCCGATACGATGTTGGATCTCCTGGTGGTTTCCATAGTTTTGACAGCAACACCACCTTCTGGATCTTCCATCTATCCGGGCCGGACTATCCGAAACATGTCCGGAAACGCCAGGATCGCAGACTTCAGTGTCACGTTGGGGATACCGTCCGGACCGGAAGCTTTCTTCGCTTTCAACCCTTTTGCCACTATAAGGAGCTCGTCGTTGGAGACTCGTTTGTCTCCGGCATTTCCACCGTCTGCATCAACGTACTGTGCAAGCGGCCATGCGGTTGGGTCGTGCTTCGGGAAAAGACCATCCACGATAATTTTCAGTTTGTCCGCGCACTTTTCGACTCGTGTTATTGGACCCTTGATCCTGGCCATAACGACACGGTAAGCATTGCCCCAGGGGTTAGCGCCTACTTCTCTGTACAGCTCCTTGTAGCAGGTGAACTTGCTTAGCACTATCTCGCGTTTAAAAGCGTCCCTGGGCTTCCGGAATGTTACCTTACACTCTTCTCTGACTGCCTCAGATCTTGCTCTCTGAACGCGTCTTCTGGCTTTTAGGCAGGCACCCCGGAGAATGCTGAGTCTTTCGTTCTACCAGTACGCCAGACGCCGGTAGTTTTTCGGCTTCATTTGCCTCGACATTGTATTGACGTCGCCGGTGGTTGAGTGGTAATCGTGACCGCCACTCATTCCAGTTGGCCTGGGTTCAATTCCAGTCGAGGTCCTTGAGATTTGTCTGAGGTGAAAAAAATCTGTGGTCACGTCTTCCTTCGGAAGGGAAGTAAGCCCGTTGGTCCCCGGTCCATGAGTTGATGGATCGATATCTCGTCCAGATAGTGGAGTCACCTCTCCGGCATCGGTAAAGAAGAAGTAGAATCCAACTTCTAAACTTACTAACAAATATCCTCCTCCCGTGATACTTGTGGAGTGCGCAGTAGTATATACGGCCTCTAGCAAAAGCAAGTATTGGACTAACAATTCCTTTCCTTTCCTTCCGCGATCTACGTTCGGGCCTGGCCGGCGTCGGTATTGATCAATAAACACTTTAGGATTACCAGGAGTTGCACATTGAAAGATGTTTCGCTACTCCCAAGCATAATTATCTACTGATTCCCTGTGCAACTTCAGCTAGTCCAGATCGATAACGGAGTAGCAGCCAGGTGTGGTCGCACAAGCTCAAGCTCCATTTTGCTCGACATTATTACATCACATGCCCTCGCTACTGTTTCCGACAGCTCATCGGCGCTCGGAATTGGAATAATGCTGCCAGCACGAAGTGCTTCCACAAAAAGGTCCTTGTCGAAGTTCTTTATTTTCCACTTCCGCTCTCCAGGCCTCACTCTCCGCTTTACTATACAATTCCGCCGACCAACGGTGTAGTGAATCGCCTGGTGGTCGCTATGTGTATACTGCTCACTAACTCGCCAATTCCATGTTATCCATCAGCGACGCGCTGCAGAATGTTACATCGATGATGGATTCCCGATCGTCTTTACGGAATGTGTTAGCGGACCCTACCCTTCACAGCCTTACGCCCAGCTTTGCCAGTGCTTCCAATAGGCTGTAACCTCTTGCGTTGGTCAGCCTGATACCCCACTCCAAGGCCCAAGCGTTAAAGTCTCCTCCTATAATAACCGGCGTTCGTCCGACTGATGAGTCGGTTAGTGCGTCCAGCATCCGATTGTACGAATACGCCGTTGATCCTGGTGATCACGAAGTCTTCGTGTGTGTTATCCACCACCTCTTGGACAAGGAAACCGTCCATTACTTGGATTGCAGCCATCCCCGCACTATCCACCACCCAGTTACCGTTATCAGGAGGAACAGTATACGGCTCTGCAATAATTGCAAAGTCGCACTTTCGTTTCTGTTGTTGACTTCCACAACAGTTGCTGTTTAATATTGCAAAGATTCAGATTAAGCTGTCCATCATTGTTGGTCTGCCTTCGCCTTTTTGTACTCAGGGCATTTGAAGCCGCCCGTCGTGTAGTCATTTCGGTCCTCCGGTTTGCAGATCATGCACCTTGGTGGCTTCGTGCAGTCTCTAGCAACGTGCCCCTTTCCTCCGCATTTTCTACACAGTGCAGACCTGTCCGCGCCCTTGCAGTTTCTCGCCTGATGTCCGAGGTTCAAGCACCTGAAGCATCACACCGACTATCCGACCTTTATCTTGCCGGTCTCCGCCAAGAGGTAGTCGAATCGCCGCCGTTTGAGTGCCTCCATACGATTACTAAATCCGGATAGTCGCCGGCACGTTCAGTTTGTACTGCTCGATCAGTGCACCCTTTAGTTCTTCGACGGTCGTTATCTCGTCTATACCCTTGCATTCGACTACAGCTTCCTGCGACAGAGCTCTCACGTTTGCTTCCAGTGGCGTAGTAGGAAAATTTTTCGGAGGGGGGATATGAATTTTTTTTTTATATATTTGAAAAAAATTTCAAAAATATTCTGAGCAGGAGAAAAAAATGTTCAAAAACCAACAACTCAGGGAACGGGTTTGGGTAGTCAAGGTAGGAAAGCTAGCTGTTGGTATAGAGTAAATGCTCTTCCTCTACGAGGACAATCTGGGCGGCAAACTTCAGACTGTCTAATTCACTGAGCCCTTCAGTTCCCTTGTGCCATTCAGTACCACTTCCTCGTTGAGCTTCCGACTGGTTAGCGAACTACTCGGTCTAATTTTCGACGCTAGATCTAGCCTACTCCGACGAAAAATTACTCGGCGAGAGAAGTTCGAGCCAACCAGCCAAGTGCTGCGGTCAGTTCGGCGATTCCGGTAGAGTAGGGCATCCGGTTTGCTGGATCCCCGGCGCGGCTGGTGGTGTATCGTCGCGGTCCACGCGGTCTCGTTCCCGGCAGTGAATCTGACTGTAAGCTGACGGAGAGGTCCCAGACGAAAGAAGTTCTCCCGATACCGATTCTTATTTGGTTTCAGTACCACAACTTCTTGATCCCTTTGACTCCGTAACCGGTGCCATTTAGCACCGCAACTCCTTTAAGCCATTTAGTTCTCTTCTTGGGCCATTTAGCACTACTTCCTTGATGGTCCATTCAGTCCTCGACTTGTTCGCGAACAACTCGGTCTAGTCCCCGACGATGGACCTGACCTACTCCGACAGAATTCCCCGGCGAGAGAAGTTCTCCCGAGATCGAGCTAATCAGCTAGATGCCGATGTCAGTTCGGCGATTCTGGTGAAGCAGGGTATCTGATGTACTGGTGCGCCGATGACCCGCGACTAGTGGTGTCTCGGCGCTGTCTACTCAGTCTAGTCCCCAGCGGTGAATCTAGCTTACGCTAACGGAGAGTTCCCTGGCGAAAAAAGTTTTCCCAATATCGATTCTTCTTTGGTTTTCGCTATTTTTCTATCGGAACAACCGGTGGGGTGCCGTGGTCGGTCGGGCGAATCCGCATGGAGCGTGACGTCCGGTTCGCTGGCGTTTCGACGACTCATACTCGCTGCTCTGTTGCAGTCTACTCGACTAGTCCTCGGCGGTGGATCTAGCTTATACCTGCGGAGAGTTCCCTGGCGGGGATTGCTCTCCCGAAACCGTTGTTCGATGTCCATTCCGCTGTAAGACGGTGTCGATCTACATCAGCGGTTCTCAACCTTTTTCTTACCACGGACCCCTTAGATATCACACTGGGTTGCTGTGGACCCCCACAGATAAACATAAATTTTGTATGCTATCAATATGTTATTTTCAATTTGTTAGGAAACAAGATTTGAAATTTCAATATGCACTCGGAAAATATATTTCTCTTCGCGGACTCCCAGCAATGACTTCGCGGCCCCCTAGGGGCCCGCGGACCCCAGGTTGAGAATCACTGATCTACATCATATCTCTGTTTACTGCGTTCCACGTCCCAACGTCACTTGTAATTCTGTAGGCTACATTATCCGGGTTGATGTCCGGTCCTCCCGTTTTAAGTAGCTCCCTGCACGTCCCTTCAAACCTCGGACATTCAAAGACTCTGCTCGGACATTCAAAGACTTCAAACCTCGGACATTCAAAGACGCTCCGGTGTCTCCTCGACGTTCTCACACTCCCGGCACAGTGTTGACGTTGCGTACCCACACCGATGAAGATACTCCTTAAGCATCTGTGGCTCGGTAGGAGCTGTTTCAGGTGGAAGGTTATCTCTTCGTGCTTTCTATTGACCCACGTCGACAGGATTGGATGAGCCGGTTGGTCCACTTTCCTTTCTTCGTAATATCCCATTCCTGCTGCTACGTCACCATCGAATCGATTCTCATCATCTTCCTCACGTTTCTGACGTTTCATTGATTGTAGCACTTGATATCCTCCGTCAGGGTAATGCAGATGGGAATCATCTCGGCATCAAGGCATACTGCCTCCGGTACGCAATCGCAACTCGTACGACCAGCAGTCGAAGAGTCCTGTTCAGCTTTTCGCGGTTTCACTTGGTTTTCAGCGCCGCACCCCAAGCAGGAGCCCCATATCGCAGTATCGATGACGAAACACTAGATAAAGACCCGACATTTCGCATGTGTAATCAACGTGGTTGTTTAAACTCAATCAGTCGTCGATTATCACTCCCAATTGCTTCAGTGCACGCTTCGATGCATTCACATGCCCTTCGATGGTGATCTGTATCCGCTGAACCGCTTTGCAGTAGCTGTCCTACAACAAATCCGTCTTGTAGTGAGCTATTTGCAGCCTGACCCGTTCATCCAGCTCTCGATCGCATCTATTGTCTCCGTCACCGACACCTCCATTTCTTCAAGTGTCTCACCGTTATTGACACATCGTCCACGAAACCAACGATTTTCACTTTCCTGGGCAGCCGCAGTGTTAAGACCCCACACTAATAGAATATATTCGTAAATCGCTAGGAATTAATTTCGTACAAACAACTTTCATAAAATATAAGAATTTTTCGTACATATGATGAACCGTTCGTAGTTCCATCGAAACTCTTTTATTTTGTATTACGAGTTTTTCGTGAAAACTATGAAATGACTTTCGTTGGCTTATTATGAAACAGCTTCATTCAGCAAACGAGTCGTTCGCTGTTATATACGAATATCTTTATAATATTTACGAGCACCATTCATCAAACCGTCCACGTCAAAAGAGCAATATGGAGCCATTGTTGCTATTCGTCAGATAATTGTTGTTGTCTGACTATTTAGTAGTCGTATCCGTGTCCGCCAGTTGCAGGAAGATTTCTTGAACCTCTTTCGCTTCCAGTTGATTCGGAATCTGTAGCAGTACAGAATCGATTAAGCCGTCGCGAACTGCTCGTTGATTTTGTATGAACAATTTTGAGTTTTTCTCTGCCGGAGCAATATCGGTGCTGTCAAACATCGATCCTAAAAGATCGAATGCGACCAACGAAATCGTTTGTAATATACATAAACGTTTATTAAAATAAACGAAACATTTCGTTTCTTTCACGAAAAATAATGTCGATAACTTTCGTGCAATGTAAACTAAATAAGTAAAATTTACGAAAACTTTCGTTCATCAAGCGGCCATTTCTTCGTACCACAATAAAATCGATTTGGCCACATCGATTTTTTTAAATAAAAAAAACGATTTTGTCAAACATCGATCCCAAAAGAACAATAAGAGGCTAATAAATACGAAAACTTTTCTAAGATAAACGAAAAAATTTCATGCGACCAACGAAATCGTTCGTAATATACACAAACGTTTATTAAAATAAAAAAAAAACATTTCATTTCATTCACGAAAAATAGTGTCGTTATCAACGATAACATTCGTGCAGTGTACATACATTAAATGTGTAAAATTTACGAAAGCTTTCGTTCACCATACGGCCAATCTTATTCATAAAATGAACGAAACTTACTATTTACAGGGCACGAAAATACTTCGTTGCAGAAAACGACGCATGAATTCGTGCATTACATGATTCATTATATTCACGAATTTATATTATCAGTGCATCCCATTACAAAGTGTTGGACAGAGAATGGAGCCCTGAGTAACGCCCGCTGCGACTCGCATCGCCTTCTGCCCTTTTGTTCGTCTGGTATAGCAGTGCTCTACTCTGGAAGTAGCTCTTCAGGATGCCACATTCTTTTATGCCACGCTGCGCATTGGTCTATTCGAGGCTGAATGGCCCGGTGACTTCCGCCACGGTTGGTATTCCATCCGGACCGGGGGTTTTCTTTGATTTTAGTCACATCGACGTGTCTTTGAACTCGTCGTTAGTCACTTGCCACTCGACTGTGTTACCTCCTTCTTCTTCGCCGTACGGTGTTGGTGACCAGGTATTTGTATCGTGATTCGGGAAGAGACCCTCAACGATTATCTTTAGCTTACCCGGGCATGTTTCAACTGGTGATTCCGTTGTTCGCCGAAGTAACTCAACAAAGAGGTTTTCGTTAAAGGCGTTCGTCTTCCACTTTAGCGTGCCGCCCGTCTTTCTTCGTGCTGCAGCAGGGTTCCATTGGCCAATGCGTTTCGTGAACCATTAAGCTCCTAGCTCCTCGCTTCGCCGCGATCTACTCGTTATAGTCCTCGGCGGTTGAGCTAGCCTCCACAACGTGCCGAAAGGAAGGTGTCGAGTCTGCAGCCAATTTTCACTACAAGGAAATATTTTCACAAGATAACTTTTGCAAATGAAACTTTGAGAATTTCATTTAAAATATTAGGCATTTTTTTGTTCAACATATTCATTTTTTTCAAATTTATCCAAAATATTTCGGGGGGGGGGGGGGTTTCGTCCCCAAACCCCCCCCCCTCGATACTACGCAACTGTTTGCTTCGCAGCCCAAAGATTTAGCAACGAGCTCGCAGTAGGTCGAGCGCTTGACGGAAGGATCCTTCCTCAGCTCGAAGATCATCTCGCCTTCCTGAATGCCTCTCGTTTAAACGAAGTTCTCTACCAGCTCCTTCAACTCTGGGTCCTCTCTCACTTTCTTGAGAAGAGCGGCGTAGAACGTTGTATCGTTCGCTTCGATGATCAGAAGGTTACCCTTTCTCCTTCTTCTTTTCTTCCTTTTGTTTCAGTTCCATCCACTTTGCCTCCGTTACCTCCACCTAACCTCAGGCTACCTCAAGCTTAACAATTACTGGTTAAATGAGTAGCTTAGTACGCTACACCCTGCTTGTCTAACAGCCAGAAGGCGGGCTCAGAGCGCAAGATCGGAGAGTGAGAGAGGAGCGTAAGCGACGTTTCGAGAAGCTAGGAACGCTTTTAAAAAGCTTAGCAAGCCAGTTTTCCATAAGTAGCTACTGGTGGGGAGTTGACGCCAATCTTTTGGCAACGCTTACTGAGTCGCGATGGAGGTGAGGATGAGGGCCCTTCGATACCAGCTGAAATATGCCCGAGTAAGCTAAAGAAAATCATCGAGGGTCTTTTCCCGAAGCACGATCCAACTATCTGGCCACTAACACCGTACAGCGAAGACGAAGGAGCAAACACAGCCGAATGGCATTTGACTAACGACGAGCTCAAAGAAGCGTCGAAGTGACTAAAATCGAAGAAAACCCTCGGTCCGGATGAAATACCAACCGTGGCGCTGAAAGCTGCAATTCTGGCATATTCGGACATGTTCAGGATGATGAAGTCTTTAGATGAAGCAATTTCCCCGAAATGTGGAAGGTACAGAAGCTGGTGTTGCTGCTAAAATCAGGAAAGTCACCAGTCCATCCAGCCTCGCATAGGCCAATGCCGCAGCGCTGCACAGAAGAATGAGCCAGATCCTGAAGAGCTACTTCCAGAGTAGAGTACCGCTGTACGAGACGAACAAAGAACAGAAGGCAATGCGAGTCGCAGCGGGCTTTTCTCAGGGCTCCATTCTCTATTTAACTCTTTTGAGCGGGAGGTATGATGGGGTTTTAAGACAGCGGCTGCCCGGGAAAGTGAAAATCGTGGGTTTCGTGGACGACGTGTCACTAACGGTAATGGGTGAGACAGTTGAAGAAATTGGAGGTGTCGGTGACGGAGACGATAGATAGATGCGATCGAGAGCTGGATGAACGGGGTGAAGCTGTAAATAGCTCACCACAAGACGGATGTGTTGTTGGTCAGAAACTGCAAAGCAGTTCAGCGGATACAGATCACCATCGAAAGGCACGTGATTGCCTCGAAGCGAGCACTGAAGCAATTGGGAGTAATAATCGACGACCGGTTGAGCTTTAACAACCACGTTGATTACACCTGCGAAATGTCGGTCTATTATCTAGTCGCCTGGGGTGCAGCGCTGAAAACAAAGCGGAATCGCTAAAAGCTGCACAGGACGTTCCGGCTGGTGGTCGTACGAGTTGCGATTGCGTACCAGAGGCAGTATGCGTTATCGCCAAGGACCGGACAACAACCCGGATAATGTAGCCTACATAATGACAAGCGACGTAAAGACGTGGAACGTAGTCAATACATTTATGATGTAGATCATGACCGTCTTACAGCAGCACGGGTTTCGGGAGAGCAATCACCGCTAGGAAACTCTCTGCAGGAATAAGCTGAATCGGTATTAGGAGAACTTCTTTCGCCAGGGAACCCTACGTAAGCGAAACCTAGATTCACCGCTGGGAATTAGATTGAGTACACTACCTAGTCATCGGGAACCGGACCGGACGCCGCGCTTCATCGGGATTCCCGAACTGACCTCGACACCTAGCTGATTGGCTCGGTTTCGGGAGAACTTCTCTCTCCGGGGATCTCTTTGTCGGAGTAGGTTAGGTTCATCGTCGGAAACTAGACCGAGTAGTTCGCGAACAAGTCGGAAGCTCAACGAGGAATTGGTACTAAATGGCACAAGGGAACTGAAGGGCTCAGTAAATTAGGCAGTCTGAAGTTAGCCGCCCAGATTGTTCTCATAGGGGAAGAGCACTAATTCTCGATTCACAGCTAGCTTTCCTACTATAATACAAAAATTGCCACTTTGTGTGGATGGTCGAAAACTCGTATTGTGTCGAGAATGGGTGCTATAACCCTACTGAAAGAACTAGTTGGATGGGAGTGCGTACTGTGCACATAAAATTTTTTTAACGCGTATTAGCGGGTCGAGTGACTACACAAACCCCTTACCTGAGTTGTTACTTTTTGTACATTTTTTCCTGCTCAGATAGTTTTTGAATTTTTTCATATATATACAAATCTCCCCCAAAAAAATTCTTACTACGCCACTGTAGCTACGGAATCAACCTTATTCATTTCAATATCAACTAGGTCAGTAAAAAGCCGTACGAAAATAGAACATTTTTATTTTTATAATAATATAGGTTGGAATAAAAGATGTGAGAGAATTATACGCTGCGTATTCAAAGACTTTGACACGCTATCACATTATCTACACAAACAACAATGGTGTAATGTGTTCTAATTAATGATGGGAAGCATGTCAGTATCACATACTTATAAAACTTTAATCACCATTATAGTTATGAAATAGCTTCCGAACGACTCGTCATGCGTCATTAATATAAACAACAATTCTGTTGAACTTCTACGTCTAGTTTTCGACCTTCAAATATTCTTATTAATCAATATACGTAATTCACGAAATAACGCTATTATTGTCAAAATGGAAGTGTAATCGAATAGTAATGATTCTCATATTGAAAACTGATTTAAAAAATGTCACAATTTCTACTTACCAAACTTAGCCTTGGCCATATTGAACCGCTTCACCGTATACCGAATATCCCGGAAGTCGATATCCACCGACGGCCGCTTGGGAAAGCGGTAATCTTCACCTTCGAACATACCATTGTGATACATGGTGTTATTGTTACCCTGACTGTCACTCATCCCGATCGATTCCTCCCCGATGGAAGAACTTTCACCATTCGCCGGACAACAGCTAAACGAACTAACCGAGGTCGAGTGACCACCACCACCACCACTTCCTCCTCCTCCACCGCCAGCACTAGCGGCAACTGTGGAACTAGCTGTGGAAGGTGCAACGGTCGATGCAGGACTGAGCGGAGCACCTGCCATCGCCAGTTGACCCGACGACTGCTGGATGGTCATTATGTGGCAAGCGGGCGGGACCGATTTCGTTAATCTGTGCGGTTCGACACGCACGCCTGGTGCCTCGCGCTTAGCAGATGATGATCGGTCAGTCACTGTATCAGTTTTGCAAAAGTCAAACTACTAACCCGTTCGAGGGGGGGAGGTAATTGCGCTGGGAATTACAGTGATTACTGCATTGTTTCCGGCGGCTTTGGTGCTGCTGGCGGTGCTTCCCAGCGCTGCAGCGGGAGAATTTACTTGAATCTGGTGGGCGGAGAGCTGAAAGAAGATAGAACGAAATGTCTTAATTAGGAGGGTGTTGAGGAAATCGCATTTATAATTGTCACAATTTTGTTATAAACACGTCGAAGGGCGGTAAGCTATTCATTACGCGAGATTGATGCTATCATGCAGTAATTAGGTACACTACACATCCAGTTTTAACTGCAACAGATGATAAGATTTTCTGAAGGGAACGCTAGGAAAAATCTCAGCATCGATATTTGTAATTGTGATGCTGATTATATATCTGAACAGGATATTTCAAATAACTTCTCACTTTTAAAATGTTTCACTTGTATCACTTTCCCACTTGGAATTTACATTAACTGAAAAATGTAACCTTTTATATGAGTTTATTAATTTTATTTATTTTATTCATTGTTAATTTATTCATTCTATTCCATCGTTTCAAATAAATCAGTATTTCATTCTTAGGAACTTGGAAAATGAGTGGTGGAAACTAATCATTATGTAATGTATTTCTAGAAAGCGCGATTAAGCCACTCTAGCGCAGCAAGTTGCGACTCCCAGGTTTTCACTTCAACTTTTTGGCTCCTTGTTTCGCGCGTTGATAGGATTCATACATTCACATTCGGCTGTGATTATGCGAGTATATTAAGATTCAACAGAGAATGTCTCAAACATCGGCCATTTTTTAAAACGAAAAATGCAGTTTTTTGCACACCGTGTTTAAAATCTTCCAGAAAAGCAATCAGTACTCAGTAGTATTCTAATACACGAAAAAAAATTGTTCCCAAAATCGTGAATAAAGTACCATGAATTTTGGAACAACCACTTTTTTATGTTACGAAAACAGGACCATGAACAAAAATCATGTTCAATTTCTCTTCAGTAATGCTCGCATAGCGTTTTTATTAGTGAAAATATTTGGTTTTGTTTTATGTACTTCAGTCATATTTTCCGCCATGTCATTAACAAATCGATTTTCTGTGCGTGAACTAGTACACAACTTTATGAACATTATTCATAAAACCAAAGGTTGACTTATGATGTTATTCATAGATTTAGGAACATTAGTTCACAAAATCAAAAGTCTGGATGCTTTCTCGCGAACTATTTCACGAAACTCAGATTTTTGTTCATGAATCCATACAATTCTCTTGAGCTAATGTATGTTTCTTAATATATTAATCACGATCCAATATCTGTGCTCGAGAAATAGTTCATAAAATCATCATATATTATTCATGCATTCGTGAACTGATTCATGGTTCCCAGTATAATAGCTACGATCCACCATTCATGGCGGTGAAATTATTCACGAACTCATCAAATATGATTCATGTATTCGTGAACCGGTGAATGATTCCTAGTACAATAGTCACGACAGACCATTCGTACACGTAAAATATTTCAAAAAATGATTCATGATTCCTAGTACTTGATCTAAGATCAATAATGCATGCTTGTGATATTGAGAAGATATCCCTAATAATTTTCAATTTTATGCAATATGCTCATGAAATTTTCATGGGAACTATTTCACAAAATCTAGAGTATTATTCGTAGAATCAGTTTTGCTCCATGCACTATTTCATGAAATATGATATGTCCAACCGGTAGCGACCAGCAAGAGGCACGAGCAGTAAATAAAAGATAAAAGAAACTATTAATTGTGCATGGAAAATTTTCCATACAAATAAAGCATCAATTATTAACTTTTATTCATATCTTTGGCTTAATTTAATCTATAAACAATCGGTGAGATGCAAATGAGTCAGGGAATCTAGAAAAAATAGTAATTTTTAGTTACAGTGCTGCCATATATGCTATATTTCCAGTTTAAAACTAAAACTGCATTTTTCTCACAAATTGTGTATTTTTATTTTGGAAATGATTATGCCATTGTATTTTTCAAATAGTTTTACACAGAAAAACATCTAATACATCAAGATAACTTGTGCCAATCTCCAGACACAGTTATTTGAAGCAAAAGACACTAAATTTCTCAACACATTTCTCGCTATATCTCAGTAACCAAGCAGAATATCAAAATTCTAAAAACGCCACTTTGTAGAGATTTTTTAGACAAGTAATGTGGCCTATCTAACTCAGTTTACCCCAAAATGGCGTTTGTTATAATACATAATACATTATAGAGCAAAAACTCGTGTTCGTGGAACAAGATCCTGCTTATTAGTAACACATTTATGTTCTTGCTTATATTATCGCGATACTTCGACAACCGATAATAACCAAAAAATAACAGATTGCGATAAAGCGAATAGAAATTACGAATATCATAATAATACTGTTGATGTCATGAACATCGGTCACATCACTCCACGTGTCAAATTTGAAAGTAAACTCCAGAATATGAGCATGAATTACTCTACTCATGATCAAAATACCACGAAATAGAAATTACGAAAATCATGACTAAGATCCTGCAATCGTGAACATAAATCACGCTACTCTGACAGAAATATCCGATAGCAAACTCACGAATAAAATATTACGGTAAGTTTATAAGAAATAACAAAAATCGCGAATAAGCTCCTGCAATCATCAACATCGTTTAACTGTCCAGGGAACAACCTTAGTAACCCTACCAAACATTCGAATGTAATGCCATGTATATATTCGAAGGGAACTGGTTTTTTGGAAACACAAATAGTTTCATGCATGCGAGGTTTATTATTCATAATTTCAGGAACTTAGTCACGGTTTTCATAAATCCTTCAGTTCACGAAATCGTGATCTTGTTTTCATGAATTTATGAACGGATTTTTTTCCGTGTGCCGCCCCGATTACATTGATTGATTTTCATGAAAATCTTGTAAGGAAAAAATGGCTTGTTTCGTTTTCTAAGATGGCTTTTCGAAGCCTTTTGAGGCTTTCTCAGTTAAACCTTAATGTAAGTTAGCTGTAGATTGGTTCTTAAGTTCAGTTATCATGTTGCCGCACAGTGGTCCCAAATCCCAAAAAAGACGGTCAAAAGCATTGACCGGTCTTAGATGGCAATTTCATGCTTAGGTATCTTGAGCAACGTTTCATGAAACGTAATAACGCATCTAAATCTGCTTGCGCTCTTACTTTTTAACGGGATTTTTGAGATAAATTTAATTCTCGACAAACATATGGTTAGGGCACAAAAGCCAAATGTCCTAGCAGTCAACGAAAGAAATCAACTTTTCATTTTTTTGTTTAAAACGGCTATGCTGGGCGAGTACCGGTTCGTCTGGAATAACCCTCCCAAAGCGAATTTTGACAGTTGGCTTTTGAGCCATAATCATATGTTTATCAAAAATTCAAGAATATTTTTTTCCAAATTAACGGCTAAATATGATTATTTGGCAGTTAATTTCGAATGACTTTGCTGAAGATACTATTTAACTATAAATTCTTGCGGGCGATATAGAGGGAGGGGTACCTTAAAATCAGTTTTTGCCATTCTCTCTATACACTCAGTTTTTTTCGCGGTTTTTTACGAGTTTTTATATGCGGGTTTTCTAATTACTGCGGTTTTTTTACACGGATTTTTCAAAATAACGCGGATTTTATAAGTCCTTTTGAATGCAAACGACTTAGAAGATTTTCGGAACGATGGAGGAGACGGGTCTGGCTGACTCTTTATGGCCCGCACTTCAACAATGTGGGTATTTTTGGAATAGTCTTGACGAGTAAGAGACGAATGTCAATGTTTGACGTCATTTTGAAATTCAAGATGGCGACTTCCGGTTCACCAGAATTTTCCATGAACTAATCAATATGAATTTTTCAATTAACGCGGTATCTCCTGCTTAAAAAACCTGGGTGTAAACTTCCTCGAATATTAGATCTTATAAACCAGAGATGCGCAAAATATTTTTATGCGTTCATCCAGTAGAGTGCGGGAATTTTGATTCTGAATGATTCGAATAAAATACATTGTTAAAATAAATTGCTGAAGTGAATTCAACTGTTTAATTAAAACTATTTGTTCTACCACTTCAACTTCATAGTTATTCTTATCAGCCTGTTAACAAATCAAAAGATGCTGAATTCAGCTGGTCAAAAGCAAGAATTCTTATGCAGGCAATCGTTTGAAAATAATTAGAATGACCGTACGAAACGTGTGTATCTATTTGACCCCTATTCCACCCATAACTCAAGTAGAACCTGGCACCAAATTTCAGATGGAGGCCGAATCCGGTTGATCAAAATTAGTATGCCCAGGAAATCGATTGAAGATGGTTAGAATAACCACACGAAACGTATTACCTCAACTCAAGTTTGAAGCTAAACCTAGCTGTACTTCTCGGAAAAAGGCTGAATGCAGCAGAAGTAAGATTTCTATGTAAAAAACTCCACAGAATTGTTTGCAAAAAATCAGTTTGATCGCACGAATCTATTTTACTCTTTATTCAATCCATTGAACAAGCTACCACTTGAAATGGCTTTTGAAGCAGGCTTAGATTTGAGGTTAAGTGAAACTTGTTTCGTGAGATCATTCTAACTCTCGATAATTTATTTCTTGAACGTTTGAGCATAATGAATACTATTTTCTATTAGTCATAATCATATATAGCAACCCCCAAATGTGACGAAACATATTTTGATCAACCCATACCAAAATTATAAGCGATAGCATATTGACGAAAAAGACACCAATTGGCTTTCGGATAACCCTAGTAGCCCTCGTTTATCACAAAAATATCAGCCCCGTCATCGTGCAACTAATTCCATTTCCAGCTGGGTTTACAGCGTATTGAGTACGTCTCTTCTGCGAGAGGTAATCAACGAGCACTGACACGCGACACTATACACCACATCTCTGCGGTGAGCGACATTCGGAAAGATCCGCACAAAGCAAAAAGCAAACATCTATCGAGGTGCCTCCGGCAGACAGCGCGTACAGGTTGCTTGGTTGCACGGTAATAGGCGATGTTGATTGAAATAGAAGCATTGCTTGGATTGTATTCTGGCCTACTGCGCTAGAACATTGCTTGCGTGGGACAAATACCTAAGTGGTCATAACCCACCATAATCTACCCTATGCTCTATTATACGCAGTTATAGTGCACGCTACCTACGCTGTCTGTCGACCTGACTGCGAAAGACTATGTAGAGAAACGGAGCTAGGAATTCGACTGTGTCGGTCAGATATTTGCATTTAGGTTTAGGCGGATCTTTCCGCTTGGGTGGATCGTTTCCTTCGAGTGCTGAACCGTTGATGCCGGAGGTTCTCACCTGCTTTCACAGTAGAAACTGAACCGGTTGGATATTGCCATTTTGCTTTGTGCGTTCAATCTCGCATGTTTTTCGCTGGCGTAGTAGGGACGTAGTGTATGGTGTTTCCGTCGGTGCTCGTTGATCACCTATGGACGTACCACGCGCTGTGAACCCAACTCAATCGACATTATTTGTACGAGTATGGGCCTGATATTTTGCTAGCAGCCAAAGGCTACTAGTGTCATTTGAAAGCCGAATAGTGAACATATCACTTCCACTTTTAGAATGGTATTCGTCTCTTGCTCAGAAACGTCATATCGTCATACCTCAGCTTATAAATAGCACATTTAGCTTCAAAATGGCATCCAAGTAAACAAAAAATGACTTTTTTGAAAATTCTACCGCTGCGTAACCCTTCATGCTGTGACACGGTGTTCCTAAAACCGTTATTAACAAAAAAAAATTACCATAAATTTGTCATACGGCATTCGAAAGATACAGTATCCAAGCATCTTCTCAGTGAATTTCAAAATGATCCATCGAGGGATTCGAGAGAAATTGCGATTTGAAGTTTTATAACACGTTTCATAAGGCTACCAGCAAACACCCACGGCTTTGGTCCTATCTCTATGAACAAAAAAATATTTGTCTACTTATTTAGTACATGACATTCGAAAGATATAGTAATCAAGTATATCCCCTGCAAGTTTGAAAATATTTCATTGACGGATTCGAAATTTATAACGGTTTGGATGTGGTATGCGGTCATAGATGAGTTTTCTACCAGACATTAAGCGTGAATCCATGTTTGTCCATTGCTATTTAGATCGTTTATACGTGTCGCGGTTTTTAAAGGAAAACCTTACCATTTAATTACATAAATATAATGTACAAAAGGTGTTATTATTATTATGGTGCACTGAAAAAATATGAAAATAGGGTTGTCTACCACACGTTAAGTATAATATGTAAATTAAAAAATGGATAAAAGTCGGAATGTTTACTTCAAAAGGCCATATCTCAATGGTTTGTTGACCGATTCTAATTATTTTTTCATTATGGAACAAGTAGACGTTTCATCGTTGAGAAAGGCAAAAAAGAAGAGCAATAAAGAAGTCCAGTGACTTCAGTCGAATCAACTACATCAGCTATTCAGCCGGGAACAATGGAGAAATTAGTAAAACGGCGCTTCATGACCTTTCTGGAGGAGAGAAACTACCTCGACCTCCTGTCCGCAGTTTCCTTTCCTTTCGGAAAGGGACTCTTCTCAGTTATCCATCTCAGTTCCTTTGGAGGAAACAAGCACGCTGACATCGCGATCCTTGATCTCACCAAAATAACAGGCTCTGGCAGACAGGTAATAACTGCTACGGGAGGATGTTTTGCATCAATCACAGAGCTAGATTCAACAAGTGGATCGTGGATCTGACAGTTGCCTATTGTTATCTCCTTCAATAAGACAAAGTTCAGGCCGTAACGATTTTCGATGCTATTAATTTGTGTGAGACAGTTGAAGCTGAATCTGTGCATTAGTGCAGCGCAAACGGTAAAAATGTAAGAACGAAATGCGTTGACTATAAGTGCGCCATTAGCATGTGTAGATGGACTGTAGTCTTTAAACAATAATGTACAATCATTACTTCCAAGGCAAGAACAAAACAGAATCAATCGATCGGACATGGTTGTTTGCACTGAGAACGCCCGCAACGTGTGATTTACGACAAAACTGCGATCGTTTCTATAAACAGCATAGGTATCGCCAGAAAGCTGACGAGAATGAATCCTATCATCTAACCAGTTCTCAGTGAGAACCACTATGTCGTAATGAGAAGAAGAGATTGTGAGGAAAACTTAATCGATTTTTGTGCGTAGGCCTCGGACATTCTGGTAATAAATCGTGAGTTTACCATTCCAGCCTGCCTCGAAAGTCATTGCCTCCAATACCTCCACATCATTCGAAATCAGTCTGGATTATCAGTCATTATTTGATGATCGTCTGGAAGTTGTCATTATTTGAAAGACGAGCAGTACTATTCGAAGCTTTGGCAGCACATATACAGCTTCTAATGTTACCTGATGGAGTAACGCAGCATGCTTAACCGTTATGTGTCCGACGCGGTACCCGGGTACCTTTTTAGGTTTCAATTCAGGAAATTCCTATGTTTTATCCATAGCTGGAAATTGAATCTTTGTGATATCTTAGAACTCCACTAAGTCAAGCTTTTGGGTTAATAATATTGCTGATATAGTAAGGGGGGCGTTAGGAGGGGCTCCTGAATTTTTTTACTACGTAACATGCCGACGTGGGTAGCCGGGTACCCACAACACTGAAATGCCAATAACTAAGGTAATTTCCAACCGATTTTGATGCTTTTGGGTGTTTTGGATTCAGGAACTCCTCCGATTTTGGACTTGGTAAAATGAATCGGAATACTTCATTCGGTTCCCGGGAATCCGGATTTCCGAAAGCAGGTTCCAGTTCTGGGATACTATTTGTGAACTTCAATCGAATACTAGCAATATGGGTATCAAAATTCTTGGAGTTGCATCAGTTGGCTGTACCTCGTGGTTTTGGAACAATTTGGTGATTTGACCCCGAAACGGACATTCCGGAGCAGGTTCCCGCGGGGCCGTGAGTGGCCATTCCATTCCAATTCCATTTTTTAAATTGCCATAGGGTCACGTAACAACGAATAACAGACTTCCGAGACAATTTGAAGAGTTTTGATACTCATATTGGTAGGACATTATTAAAATTTACAAATCATACCCTAGTACTGAAACACTACCCCGGAAAATCAGGATTATCAAGCACCAGATCCATTCATCCGGTTCAATTTTATAAATCAAAAAGTGGAAAAGAGTTCCTGAACCCAAAAAATCTAAAAGTGTCCAAATTGGATATGGGAAACCATAGTTATGAGCATTTCAATTTGTGGGTACCCGGGTACCTTCGTTGGCCTGTTAAAGGTCTTTTTTTGTTGGACACATAACAGTTAAATACCAGTTTTGATGAAACGACGAAGTTTTAATGATCGGATGACGTCTCGCACGTCTGGAAGAGATCGTCACTTGAAAGGCGCCCAACATTAGGTGTTAGATGTGACTCTCTGCTCTGGCGGGATTGCGCAATCAACCAGCTCAAACCGTCATTATCTGATCATAAGTACCTACATCGTCATTAATCATTAAAAACGTCTAGATGTAGGCTCTCGCCGTTCTTCGTTGTAATAGTTAAATTTTGAATAAGTGATAGTACAAAATTGGATTTAGGTATGTGGGTTTAGCTAGAATAATTCCCACACTTATTGATCAAACAGTGCCTAATGATTTCCACTCCATTTCGGATTTTCGGTAAATTTACAATGTCGTGGAATAGAAAATCGAGTCACTTCCCACATCAGCTGTGAATACTGACAATTGCGAGTAGTGTGCTCGTGCCAATATCTTAAAAAACAGGACAAAATTTGATGAAAATCAAAGAAAGGTTACGTTTCGATGACGCTAAAGGATTGTCTAGTCTAGTTTAGTCTAATCTACACATGCACAGCCGATCCTGAAAAATTGCAGGCGTTCGCCTACAATTTTTCTTGTCAATACTGGTGTTAATGCACTTATGGTACGTGGCACAATCACTAAAGCGGTCAGGCCAACTGTACAGCTTATAAAATGAAGATGACTCAAAATTATACGGCAATCAAATTATTCATTTAATGAAGAATTTAATCAACGAATTATTTTTAATAAGGAAGAAATGTGGACAACCGTACCGACCATTTCAATTTGATAGGGGGTTGATAAATCGTTGGGTGTGACTTGGCTAAAAGGGTTAATGTCACTCCTTTGGTCTTAAGTTCCTGCGATGGGACAGAGGTATTAAGTGCTGTTCTGGCTAATAAGCCTAGGTTATAGCGCTTTTGCTCGCTCTCTGAAATAATGAACGAAAATAATTGACGAAATCGGTTAATTAGTATTATCGGAGGAATCAAGATAAATACCATTCCAATCCAGTAGAGTGGAATAACAATATATAATATTATAAATAATACTAGAACGAGCTTACCGGTAATGAATACCCACCGAAACTGATACAGAACTTGACACATCCGTGACTGTTGCTCCCGTTATGGTGCTGGCGGCACTGACTAGATCGCCCGTGACCTATCGGTGACCCTGAGTTCACCTATAGACTCCAGACGCAAACCCACATTTGCGAGTGAGAAACTAAGACCCATATCCCAAATGTTTGCTTGTTCCACCCGTTCACTTTCACCTAAATACGAGTTCTTAAAAGTGCGGAAAAACTATCATAAAACTATTGGTGCGACATTTGGTGTTATTCCCCTGATTGGTGAGGTATCAAATTAACAGATTTGCCAATTTTTCGTTCCACTTTGGCGAGAATATTTAAGGAAAATCTTCAAACTGGGTATTTTTGTTGCACTATTCTTTAGGTTTTTGTTTGAGAGGTTGAAAGAAAGACGCGGCATCGGAAAACGACGACCCGTAATGCTGGGAAAAGGATTTTCACTTCTCACCGTTTTGTGTCTGATTTTTGGTATGAATATCACTCGCGTCGAAAACCAACGGGAAAATTTCTGCAAAGGTAATGCGGGGATGGGAATAATAACAAAATAATTCACTTCCTGTAGTTTTAGTTCACCGGGTGACGGAATACAAATTCGATCGTCGAGATTTAATAGATTTTGCAGGGAGCTGAAAAATCAGCTGAAAAAATCGACTGTTCGCGATGAAGGCATGGCCTACTGCTCGATGACGCCAAAGGATTGTCTGTTAAAAAAGTTTCACGGGTGTCTCGCTTCAATCCCTCCTAACTCTTTCATTTCCAGTTTCAGTGGGTTTGACTTAAGATATGGTATTGTTTGATTCCCTGCGGATAACGAACAAAGCCCCAAGAGACAAAAGATGGTTTCCTTATACCCATCAGCGACCTAGAGATTCTGTGCTTGGCTAAACGAGACATCAATCGGTATTAGCCAGTTATTGTAGGCGTTGACATATGCTATGTGAACTGTTTGGATTTAGTCTCTACTGGTGCCAATTTGGTGTTGGTACTTATCATCTAAGTGGCAGCAAGTTGGTGTCAGTTGCTGATGAGTGGAACACGAAACATTCAAATCCAACTTCTTTCAAAATGGAAAAATGTGAGACAATGTTTTCGTTCAGTATTTCATTGAATTGTAAAAAAACAAATTAGTTATACAATACATAAACAATATTCTAAAACCAAGCTTCCTATAATTTATACAATCAAACTTAAAAAAATAGCAAATTAAAAAGTGTCAATGTTGGTTTATTCTAGACTGCAAAATATGATAAAAACGGTGAAAATTCGCTAAAACGAACATAACCGCAATTTCAGATTGACACCTCTTTCAATCGTTTACCAAGAGTTCCATACTAATAACCGTCACCAATTAACCGGTAGTTCTGCGTATAAGACAAGTTTAAGTTCAAACCAGTCAAACCCAAACGACGGTAAATTATAATTTTTTTTAGGAAAAAAGCACGTTATAGGTTGATGCCTTTATGCAGCGCACTGGGCCCGGGAACGGTCAAGTCGTTAGACCTGTTCTTCAATCGCGCAAATTATCTCTCCACCGTCAGTGTAGTTATTCTAGACAGTGTAATTGCAATTATTATCATAAATCTGAGTGCTTGACTTCATGTGCGCGAAGAAGCTAAGGTCCAAGTAGCATAAAAAACAGAAATATTTTAAGATTGAAGCAAACGTAACCGGTTCCCCGATGAATCGACCACTTTTTGTAGGTACATCCGATTCTATGTGTGCCGTCAGACCGTGCTTTCGATAGGAACTTTGATTTGTATTACTCATAGGTGCCAGGGTAATTTGCCTGTTCTAAACGCATTAGTAATAATGGGAGGCTATTTTTCGTTATAATTACAGGTATTTTAACCTCATGGACATTCACTTCCTACCAGACGAGTATTAGTAACTCGATATACAACAATGAACTGTGCATCAAACGGTGTCAATTCAATCACAGAGAAACACTACAGAAGTCTTATTCAGCTTCGTTGGTATTGAGTCGTTCTATTATTTCAAATTTGAAGGAAAACAAAACCATATAAAATATACGAAGAGTAGCAAACGACTTCTGAACCTGAGAAGAGCGCGACTGTGTTAAAATTCTAGATCTCAGTGTGCGTATTTTAAACGTCAGATATCGTAATAAAGAGGGAGCATATCCTGGATAGCAAGTAGTTTGGGAATCGGTTGTGCTGATATTCAGATATCCATCATTCAGAATTCCAAATCAAATTCCGGGTCTTAACGGCATTAATTGAAGTGGCAACCGAAGTATGGTGAAAATGAGCACATCACTCTACCTAATCGGTTGAAATGTATAAAGAGAAATCGAAAAGATGATGTCAGTGACGTATTGAAAAAATAATTTGAGGTCCATTAGTTTATATAATCAGGAGTGTACGTAAAACTTAGAATGAATAATCAGAAAAAGGCTGATTCATTCCGCTGATCAGAATGAAGGATAAAAAGTACGGTGAGTATAATATTCATCTCTAGGTTTAGAAAAAACAATTACAGCACGTTATTTTAGATTGGCACCTCCTTGGCAACGCGAACACGCATATGAAAATTTATATGGATGATGAAACCATATTTATTGTGTCCCTGGAAGTTTGCCAAAACAATAACCGCTTTTGCTCTTATTTTCAATATTTGCATATGTTTTAAAACCCAGCTACTCTCGTTTTCTCCTGTCACTGCTCGGTGCAGGAAAAAAATCATTGAAAACAAACAAACAGGAACTAAACACCCACCACACAGTCGGCTCTGCCTTGACTCTGCACTGATAACGAACAAACAAACACACAGCGCTCGGCTGTCGACTAACGGATCTAGTCGCCAATGCTTTCCGTTAATATATTATTTAGTTATTGATTCGCCGTGCCGCCACGCCACTCAGCACCGGCCGCCGTGAAAAGCTTAATGCAAGGCCGTTTCGCTTCACCCGCTTCTAGCGGGTGCAGATGACTTCCAGCCAGGGTCATGGTAGCACTAGAACACATCGTGAACGCGCTTGCCTGTTCGCGCCGCACAGGTTACTGATAGATTATTATTTAGGTAAGCGGAAATATGAAATTGTGGCCCAAAAACCAGTCTATTTAGCTGATCGTCTCGAAGGGTATCGGACATTTGTTTTGTGTTGCAAGTTTGATTTGGAAGTAACCGATTGTACACGTACACGTAGTAACTTCACTCAGAAGTGGTAGTAAAGCACAGCATGACTCCTCATGAACTTTGTTCTTGGTTAAAGTACAATGTTTTCTATTATGTTTTGCCACCCTTTCCCCGTCAAACTGCAAAGTGGATTCCTGCCTAATCATGGTGCAGTATTACCCAAGTACAACCTTTCCCAGCAGCGTGCTGGCTGATAGTGCGTTATCGCATCGGCCGCAGTACTTGGTAACAATAATCCGAGTGACTTCCGCGTGTCTAGAACGAATTTGTCAGATGGCCTACATTTAAGCTATTGACTGTCTGTGTATAGGGCTGATGAACTGCGTTTGTTTTCGATTGGATGTTGTAAAATTCCAGTCCGGACCGATTGTTTCCTCGCGGTAGAGTGAAGCTTTGTTTGGTATGAAGTGTGGATGCGATTGAGCAATGCAATTAAATATTTATTGTGCCTGACGTGAATTCAAATTGTGGCTTGCGTGATTGTCATGTACACATGCATGTGGTGATTTTTTTCCCATTTGGATTAATACGATAACTTATAAGAATATTCAAATTGGCTTAATATTACATCAATGTATATCTTTGTGATCGACTGGGGGTGTTTTATGTTTGGATATTGGCTTTCGCAGTTTTGTATAAATATCAAACTTATTTTTTGATTATCCGACTTATCGGCCGTTTTGGTGGCCTTTTTCAAAGAAAATTATCTGCCTGGATCCATGACAATAGCGACAGATATATAATTTTCCTTAAAAAAGGCCACCAAAACGGCCGAAACGTCGAACAATAAAAAAATAAGTCGTTTGATATTTACACAAGACTACAAAAACCAATACCCAAACATTATATCCATGGTATCGCAAAAGAATTTTGAACGAAAATCATAAAAAAATCAGTAAATCATGATCAAATTGCAACTTACGCGAATACCGATTAAGAATCAAATTGATCACTGTCAAAATCAATATTGATTTCAAACTCATAAAACTGGTATACGTAATGCGAAGCAGCAATTTTTTTTCCTTTTCTGTAATCAGATTTAATGACATAACTTAATTTTTCCGTAAACGGAAATACGACCGAACTCATAAAAAGCGGGAATGGCCAGCTGTTAGAAACAATGGGTGCAGGATCGGTACGATCCTCACGGAATAAATAAGATCATAAATTATTTAACCAAACATAATAATTTCGTGAACTGAGTGATTTACAAAAATTGTGACCAAGTTCCTGAAATTATGAATATTCAAGAAGCTATTTGTGTTTTCAAAAAATGAGTTCGGGCCGAAAAAATACATGGCGTTACATTCCAGTGTTTGGCTGGGTTACTGTAGCTGTTCCCTGGACATCTTGTTCATAATTTGCGGATAAACTGCTTTGTATAAAGTATATCAACTAAAAGAAACGATGACATAAACGATGTTTTCTTGATTTCAGGAGCTTTGCAACGATTTTCGTAATAGCTCATCACGTTATCGTGATATTTTATTCATGAGTTTACTATCGGATTTTTCTGGAAGAGTAGCGCTTATGCTCATGATTTCAGGATCTTAAAGGGCGAACACGAAATTATTGCGACACATTCAACAAGGCATAACTTTTTTACCATTGCACAGTGGTCCAGATCGCTAATTTAGGAGGAATTTTTACTTTCTGACAAACCTGTATAATTTAGCCGTATCATGTCTTAGGATGAATTTGTGTACTTTAGAAGATGCTTCTTTTTATTGGAATAGTTATTAGGGTGGTTCTAATTTATCTAAAATACGAAAATAAACTTTTTACTGATGAAAGATAGAGCTCCACAGTCTTCCACAAAGTTGTAAAGTAACTTATTTTGAATAAATTTGTTGAACATATTAAAGCTCTATCTCTTTTAGTTTTTGTTATACAAGAAATTTAAAAAAAAAGATTAGGGTGTTCCTGAAAAAAACGTTTTTTTAGTATAACTTTCGTATCTTTTACTTTTTGTTAACACAACCTTTGAACAGCTTATTGAAAACTTCAAGCCGAGTATTTTTCTCCAAGACACCGAAGGTCTAACTTTTTTCTTTAAAAAGTTATGGACACTTTTCGTTAAAAAAATAGCCTATTTCAAGGCTCAATATCGCTGATGCGGGCACCTAAAATTGAATTCTGTTTCCACCACATGAAAGACCATACTTATTAGTATATTTGAGCAAAAATTGGCGAATACGATATTTGTTTAAAATTTGCAATTTAGATTTAAAGTTTGTAGTTTTGCAGGTTCAACGCATTAAAGCATTTACACACATATCGTTGTATTATGAAAAAAGCCACTTTCAAATATCATTCTCTCATCGCAGCAAGCTTTGCATAAGTGAAACGACTGTCAAAAAAGGTTTCTGATTTTATTCGTTTTAAATAAAACTAGTAAATATGGATATTAGTCGAAGAGAGTTGGCGAATTTGCTTATTGCTGGTAAAAAGACAGATGAACTGCTTAAGTTCATTACAAGTAGTAATCCAAATGTAAAATTGAGACTTGTTAATGTTCGAAAGAAATTTTATATTTTGTTAAAACAACCTTTGAACAGCTTTTAGAAAACTTCAATCGACGTTTTTTCATAACTCTGAAAGTCTAACTTTATACTTTCAAAAGTTATGGAAACTTTTCGCTCATAAATAGCCCTTTTTCAAATGTCATTATCTCTGATTGGGGCAAATAAAAGTAAGTTCGGATTGAACCATAGAAAAGAACATACTTTTAAGTATATTTGAGCAAAAATTGGAAAATATTATTTTTTTTAAGCATGTAATTTTAAATTTACTAACCAAAGTTTTAAATTTTATCGCATAGCGACATAAAAGAAATTGCCTAAAGCCTTTGTATTTCCTTTTCTGTTTTGCTTACATATCAACAATACAGAATGTGTTCATTAAAAATAATTTGGCTATGACAACAATTTATGATTTATATAAGGAGAATTTATTCAATGCCAATTAATTCAAAAGTAGATGCATTGCATTTTCAGGTATATCCAGCGGTGCTCGTTGAATTCGACGTTTACATTTAAGAGAAATTATAGGATCTGATGAAACAAGAAGTCTCTTGAAAACGTCATCAAGATTGACGAGTCGATCGAATTTGCGTGCGTGGAATTCTCGGAATCTGCGAATACTTTTATTCCTGGTTTCTTGAACTTCTTCACTGCACATACCTACTGGCAGCATGTTATGTTGAATAATGCTTCCTCCATGGACCAGGAGTTTATGCACGGTTGGTGAGAGAGCGTACCAACCATACAGGCGTACATAAAGCAATCGTGTATCTTCGGCGTAACTCCGGTAAGCATCCGCGTTAATTCCCAATTTGCTGTTGATGATTGTTAATAGCACATACATACGTTCTAGCAACATTTCGTCCAACCCGGTTTCTTCTGCAACGACATCTCGGTTTCTGAAAAATTTTCGAGCTGTGTTACCATCGTTAGAATTTCCGCCACCTGGCAAAGGTTCGCTAATACGAAGACCTAAACGGTCACGTAACGCTTGTCGAATTTTTATTTGTCGTTCCTTAAGCTCGCTGGTATTTTTGCCTACGCGCCAACGCGGTTTTGCTAGAGCTAAACGGTAAGCAATATTCAATAGTAACTCCATTGCTCGTATTAATGCATGTAAAGGTGAAAAAACATATAAACTATCCGGTGGATCGCTGGCTTCCAGTAAAGGATCATTCAATCGCTTTCCGGAGCGTTTGCATATATAACACGCTTGAGACGGTGTGCCTGTTACGTCATTCACTACCTTCGTATCAACCATGGAAAATATGAAGCTTGAACTAATCGGAATCTTGCGCATATTAACATTTACTATAGTCGGGACTAATTCATCGATTTGCTTGTTCATCGCGGCAACTTCATCCTTTGTTAGTTCAGGATTTTCCTTCTTGAAAATTAATTTTACTGGTCGGCACAGGGATACTGAAGATGGAAAATCATTATTCCAAAGAATGCAATCTCTTGACTCATCTTTCCGGCGACTAACTACACGTAAAGGTACTATAGATAGAGCAAATATATGCGAATCGTTATACTCGAATAGTTCTCCATTTTCATCTTCGTCAACGCACATTTGCTTGTATCTATGTTCAAGTGGAAAAGATACTGTCAGTAAAAGTTTAGAAGAAAAATAATGTTGCCTACCGGGAATGGTTGCTGCTTCCATCGCAGCCCCACTTAAAGATTACAAACGTATTATCCTCAGGATGCAGTGGTAGAACTCCAATATTCAGAAACGAGATGAGTCGTTCCACGGTATGGTTAACAAGAGCTTGAAGGGGAACATACGCACAAGAAGGCTGAACAGAAATTCCTGAAAAAAATTGCTGATTCAGGGACGAATCTTTGAGAATAGTACATACCGATCGGATAGCATAGTTTCTTTTCTTCTACTATTTTATTATACGCGGGATAAATGTCCAAACCATTCTGCATAACTGAGCTGCGTATGTTTTGGTACTGCGCCTTAGAAAAATCATTTTCACAAATAAATCTAAGTGCCTCCTCCGCAGTAAACGCTTCTGCAATCGGGACAGCCATAGATCCTAAATTCTCTACGGTAGATCTGACGGGACTTTTCGACAATCGTTCGATTTGTCTGCCAACTAAACGGAAACCAGTAGAATTAGCGTTGACGGCTGACGCTAAACCAAGTTCTTCCGTGGAATACTTATCGCGCAACTTTCCTAATCTTTTTATTTTGGCTCTGCGACATATTTCGGAAAATGGTTTCCTCTTTCGGCCTTTACCTTTACCTTCGACTTCGAATCTTAGCTTTCCTTCAAGCCACACAAAATTTTCCAGCTCAAACCGAATTTGCGTGCGCTTACTCCGAATCCACAACCTTCTAAATTCCAACATGAAGATTTTTATTTTCTTCCGAGCACTAACAAGTCTCAATTTTACATTTGGATTACTACTTGTAATGAACTTAAGCAGTTCATCTGTCTTTTTACCAGCAATAAGCAAATTCGCCAACTCTCTTCGACTAATATCCATATTTACTAGTTTTATTTAAAACGAATAAAATCAGAAACCTTTTTTGACAGTCGTTTCACTTATGCAAAGCTTGCTGCGATGAGAGAATGATATTTGAAAGTGGCTTTTTTCATAATACAACGATATGTGTGTAAATGCTTTAATGCGTTGAACCTGCAAAACTACAAACTTTAAATCTAAATTGCAAATTTTAAACAAATATCGTATTCGCCAATTTTTGCTCAAATATACTAATAAGTATGGTCTTTCATGTGGTGGAAACAGAATTCAATTTTAGGTGCCCGCATCAGCGATATTGAGCCTTGAAATAGGCTATTTTTTTAACGAAAAGTGTCCATAACTTTTTAAAGAAAAAAGTTAGACCTTCGGTGTCTTGGAGAAAAATACTCGGCTTGAAGTTTTCAATAAGCTGTTCAAAGGTTGTGTTAACAAAAAGTAAAAGATACGAAAGTTATACTAAAAAAACGTTTTTTTCAGGAACACCCTAATCTTTTTTTTTAAATTTCTTGTATAACAAAAACTAAAAGAGATAGAGCTTTAATATGTTCAACAAATTTATTCAAAATAAGTTACTTTACAACTTTGTGGAAGACTGTGGAGCTCTATCTTTCATCAGTAAAAAGTTTATTTTCGTATTTTAGATAAATTAGAACCACCCTAATAACTATTCCAATAAAAAGAAGCATCTTCTAAAGTACACAAATTCATCCTAAGACATGATACGGCTAAATTATACAGGTTTGTCAGAAAGTAAAAATTCCTCCTACATTAGCGATCTGGACCACTGTGCATTAGGTAAAAATCAACCAAATTTTACACACTTTCTCATTGATGTGTATTGTTTATATGCTGTCAAACTCGAAGTCGTGTTTTTCGATTCAACGAAAATGTCGCAGAGCTACGTCCAGAATGCAAAGAAGAGAGCTGGACTACATACATACAAGGTACAGAACTTCCTAAACCGCGATGAGCGGCAACAATCGACGGCTAAAACTCGGGCACGGAAGCTCTACGTGAAGATGCGGACAAAATATGGCTGCTGTGTGATGGACGACGAAACGTATATAAAAGCCGATTTTAAGCAAATTCCGGGGTTGGAGTTTTTCACCGGCAAGAGCAAGTTCTATGTGGACCGCAAATTTAAGAAGAAGAAAATGTCGAAGTTCGCCTCCAAATATCTCATTTGGCAGGCCATCTGCTCTTGCGGATTGAGGAGTGAGCCTTTCGTGACAAAGGGCACAGTAAATGGCGAGATCTATAAATCTGAGTGCCTCGAGAAGCGCCTTTTTCCGTTCTTGCAGCAGCACGACGAAGCTCCGCTATTTTGGCCAGATTTGGCATCATGCCACTATTCCAAAAGTGTCCTGGAGTGGTATGAGTCCAATTCTGTCCATTTTGTTCCAAACGACATGA
This sequence comes from Topomyia yanbarensis, assembly GCF_030247195.1. Lineage (NCBI taxonomy): Eukaryota > Metazoa > Arthropoda > Insecta > Diptera > Culicidae > Topomyia > Topomyia yanbarensis. The sequence continues at coordinate 25,563,646 of NC_080671.1, forward strand.
ATCCGCCAAACTGTCCGGAGCTGCGCCCGGTGGAGCAGTACTGGGCAATGATGAAGCGGGAACTTCGGAAGAGCAAGAAGACAGTCAAAGACGAGAAGGACATGTTAAGAAAATGGAAAAAAAAACTGAGAAACTGGTACCGGATGACACTGTAAAGACTTTGAATGGAGGGCATCAAGCGAAAATGCGTTCAATTTTACACTCAAGGCTCCATCGATTAACTTTTCTTTTGATTTTTGGAGTAAATATTTGTATAAAACTACCCTAAAATTTTGGTTTGATTTTAAACATTATAAGAAAATTGGCATGACATTTTCGGTGTCGCAATAATTTTGTGTACGCCCTTTAGTTACTCTTTTGATGTTTCAGTCACGACTAGTGTGATGTATGTTTATGATTTCAGGATTTTAGTCACGTGTTTCCCAATTTATATTCACGTTATCGTGATATGCTATTCTTGAGCTCTCTTTTGAATTTAAAATGGGGAGTAATGTGACTTATGTTCATGATATCAGCAGTTTTCGAAAAAAAATTTCATCTTATCGTGATATGCTAATTTTATTTTCTTTCGGTTTTTTTTACTCTGAGTAACGTAACAATATGAACTGGATCATAAAAGTGTAACTAATTCTCGGTATTTTGTTTTGTGAACTATGTCACGAACACGATGTGTGGCGCTATAATGTATTTTTGATGCTCAACGCAGTTTTCGTTTTCTGTCCAGACAGTAGAATGAACCTTATCAAATTTAGTGAAAATTTCATGACTCTTTGCTGAGTTGCATGAAATCGATAATAACTAGGGATGACTAATAAATATCACAAGCACTCAAGTTAGATCGTGAATCATCGATTACGAATCATGAACTAGTTCACCATTACAAAACAATATTTTATGAAATTGTAAACTATTTCACGAGCATGAATGCTCTGTCATGACTGCTATACTGGGAATCATGAACTAGTTTACGAATACATGAATAATATTTTGAGCATGGCTATTGAATCATGAATAATTTATTAGAAATCATAAAGTTCACGATGATACAAAGGATTCATGAACAATATTCCGAGTTTTGTGAAATAGTTCACTATAAAATATGTTTTGATTTTGTGAAGTATACCACGAAAACCAGAATAATGTTCATGAATCTATAAATAAAATCACGACTAAACTTTTGGTTTTATGGATAATGTTCATAAAGTTGCGAACTAGTTCACGTAGAAAAATCGATTTGGTAACGACATGGCGGAAAACGTGACAGAAATTCGCAACCAAAAACAAATATCTCCATCAATAAAAGCGTTACTGAAGGGCAATTTTGTTCATGCTCCTGTTTTCGTAACGAAAAAACGCGGTAGTCCCAGAATTCATGGTACTTTATTCGCGATTTTGGAAGGGCGAGACAAAATCTAGATTCCAACTCCGAGCAACTTTTTGGGTACCATTTGGGTCCTAGAACATCTGTGTAAATTCTTAGCTTGATCCCTGACAAAATATTTTTGCGCCCACTGTTTAAAGTTTACAAGGGATTTTATATGGGAAAATTAACTTTCACAAAATAATTCCTCCAGGAGTCGCCCATTGCTTCCTAAAAATAAACCGTTATGTAGCTTTTGTAGGAAATTTAACAAAGAAAGAACGTCTCGAAAACTACGAAACGATCTGACGCTAGAGAAAAATGTTATTAAGCTGAAACCAATTGATGCTCTGACAATTGATAAAATATTCATGTTTTCTAGCACCACTGCTGTTGGTTGTCCAATTATACGAAATTTTGTTTTAATCTTCTCTTAATGTGTCTAAATCATTTATCTATACTGTTTGGCCACTTCGCAAGAATTTTGAGGGATAAATTGAGGCTTCTTTTGTACATAATGAGAGAAAGTTAAAAAATTGTATACAATTTGACCGTCAGCAGCAGTGATGCTATGAAAAGTGAAATTTTCATCAATCTTCAGGGCATCAATCGGTTTTAGCCAAATAACATTTTCTACAAGCATCAGATCGTTTCGCGGTCTTCTAGACTTTGTTTCCTTGATAAATTTCCTTTTAAAATCAGACATCTATTTATTTTCAGGAGGTAACGGGCGGCTCTTGGAAAAATTAATTTGCAAAAGACGATTCCCCATACGAAATCCCATGTAAACTTTAAACCATGGGCGCAAAACTATAGATTCACCAATCGAACTAAAAATTTGCAGAGTTGTTCTGGAAGCTAAATGGGACCCAAAAAGTTACTCGGAGCGAATTTTTTTTTTCATGTAACCATGCCCACTCTATTGGACGGGCTCATAAGCCCTACCTACAAGAGGGGTCGTGAACTCGAGTGTAATAGCTATAGCGAATCATTATCCTGAATACCGTCAATTGATACTCTTCCGTGTTTTGTTTATCAGACCGCGCTCGTTGGCTGAATTCTTTGTCGGCGAATACCGGGTCTCGGGAAGGACACTCAAACACATAAACCAAATGTTTATACTGCGACAAAAGAATAAATTTCGTGACTGAAACTTACGTACGCATCATCTGTTTGAGGGTTTCAAAGCAGCGTATGATTCAGTGAAATGTAATGAATTGTGGTAGCTAATTGTTGGATATGACTTCCAACAAAACTGGTTGAGCTAATTTGTATAACGCTGGATAGGTCAACATTAGCTGTCAGAATAGCTAGAAAAAAGGCGACCCGTTGATGAAGTTAGGTCGATTTAAGTAGGACGAAGCACTCTCTAAAATGTCAATTAATGACGAAAGGGCGATTTATTTCAGCTTATGCCGTTTACATTTTTGGACGAGTTGGAATAAAATGCTTAACATTTTATATTTACGCCCTCCATTAGAGCTTGTACAGTCGTTTCCGGGAACGGTTTCTCTCTTTTTCTCCACTTCGTACCGCACCTTCGAGCGCTATGCCGAATAATAGATTAGAGAGTACATCACCCTGCTTCAGTTTTACGCCACAAACGAGTCGGATATCTCTCCGGCTAATTTCCGGATTGACACGAATCAGCTCAATCATTGTTGTCGAAACGACATGTTCAAGCATTATCTGCCATAGTTCGCTTGGTTTCACTGAATCGTACGCCGTCTTGAAGTCCATAAGCAGATGGTGAGTCCACAAGTTGTATTTCCGAAATTTACCCAGATTTTGTAGCAGAGTAAATATTTGGTCCGTCGCTGATCGTCCTTCTCGCTTTGTTATTCAAAGGATTCAGCAAAAGTCTGTTAAAGGATTCAGCAAAAGTCTGTTAAACAGAACACGTGAGCGTATCTTGTAGGCTGCAGTGATGATCGTTATGCATCGATAGTTAATACACGCGAGTGGCTCTCCTTGAAGATTGGGCAAATGGGGTCATCTAGCCAATCCGAAGGCATTTCCTCCTCCGCCCAGTTCATCCTGATCACGCAGTGGATTGCTTCTTACAGTCGGTCACTCCCGTCTTTCCAAAGTTTGACCGGGATTCCATCCTTCCCAACAGCCCTACTGTTTTTGTTACTGTTTGTGGAGCTTGTCCATCAGACCCAATTCTTATTCTGTGTGTGCCTTCTCTACTCGTTTGTCTGTTCAATAGTACTTTAAAGTGTTCTTTCCACCTGGTAGAGACTCCCGTGCTATTTGACAATAGGGTCTTGTCCCGGTTATTAATCATGACCGGCGACAGGATGTTTTTCCTACTCATATTGTTGATCGTTTTATAAAATTTCCGCGCGTTATTTCTCGCAAAACTTCCCCCGAGTACCGCTTCATCATGTCTCCGTTTCTTATGTCGATGATGATTTGCCTCGACTGCCTGAAGCTCACTATATCGTTCTCTTTGGCACTCAGCATCTAACTAGCCGTTCCACTAGTTTTCATGTACTTGGCTGTTATACCGACCGCCTCATGGATCTGCTGCCTCAGATGCGTTCAGATTTATTTTTGGTGGTTCATCTTTAAATACATGTCGCTGGCTGCGGCGAGATTTATCAACCGTTGTCGTTGGTGGTTGGGTGGACGCTTTTCACGCCAGTATTTAACCTGACGAAAGACTTTTTGGCTACCGACCTGTGTCTCCGATGATGAATTTTACGTCGTATTTAGGCATTCTTCGCAGATCTTGCCTGTCGCTCATAGAATTCATGTTTCGCATCTTCTGGTTTGTCGTTAGTAGGCGCGTTGACGAAGCTATAGTTGAAGAACTTACCCTTTATCCTAAACACGCAGATATGATCACTCACTGGCCTCCTTATAATGACCCACAACTGTTCCTTACTAAGCACTAAAAATCCACTCCATGTTATGCCTATTCGCCGCAACTGTAGTAGATGAGGTACTTGAACTTGGATTTACCTGGCGGAACTCTCGTTCACCTATGCCGCACCATCGAGTTCTTAAAGAGCTGTGATCTTCACCTTCATGTTTTGTAGCTACCGAGGAAGTATAGCGCCGTTTGCAAGATCCTACACGGTTCAAACGTCCCAAGTGCCAATCAGATTCCAATCTGATTGCCGAGTTCTTTGGCGATTGTTACATCCTGTATCTGATGTTACATTTTTCCGGGTTATTGATGGTTTATTCGGCATACCGTTTTACCAGGGCTGCGACACCTGCGCCTTGTAATGGGGCTGCTAACTTGGATATAACTGACGATGCACCTGAGTTGATGTTTCACCCAAATTGGCTTTTATCCATCCCCATATTCATAAAGATCAACTAGGTGAGATGATAAATAAAAATAATTTTTTTTCTTCAACCGCCCGTTCCGGGGCAGGCGCTGGTTACAGCCGCTCCTACCATGGATAACAGACGCTCTTCCATTTCGCCCTTCCCTGTCAGCATTTGACTATATCCCACCGGGGATGTTTACACGATCTTCACTAGGGTTGCCAGAAATCATTCTTTCTCTCATCGCTGGGTGTACATGCTTGTACATGTGAGCGTTTGTTTTTTCGTCCAATCTAACGCACTCTTCAGAGGCAGACCATGGTTCGTTAGGGATATGGTTGAAAACGGATCAATAGTTTTATATAATATTGCTGAATATGACAAACTTCCATTAACTTCGTCAGAAGGGCTTCTAGAGCTTTTGATATATTGTCAGAATTTTAATCGTATGCAGAGCGCATCTAAAATGACAAAATCTATAACGTATTGAGATCTTATTCTGTTATTCTGGGCACTGGAACAAGCTGGAATAGAAAGTGATGAAGCTTTCGATACTGAGTATAATTCATTTAGGGATAATCGCACCTTACTCTTAACTCATAAGATGTCAGGTGGTGGAGTTCTTATCGCGGTTTCATCAACATTCAATTCTGAACGAATTACTTCTTTAAAATTCGAAGAATTTAAGCATGTGTGGGTGAAAGTATATATCGCAGGTAAAACTCACTTTTTCACCGCTGTATAGTTTTCCAATCGATTAAAGACAACAAATGAATAATTCTTTCAAGCGGCCGAAGAAATTGTGTCTCCCTAGATGGAAGACGAAAATAGAAAATTGATCCTGACCACACCTATGTCGAAAATCCAATTCTTCAGGCTCCCAGATAAAACTTCAATCTGACTTCAGCACGAGCAATTCAAGTTTAATTTCCGCCGCTACATTTGTTCAGAAACTGATAATCTGGCAAGGAATTGGCTGCTGCGGACTCAAAATCAAGCTTTTCGTCGCCCAGAAAACGATAGACTCGAAGCTGTATAAGCAAAAGTGTCTGGAGAAATATATACTAGCTTTCATTAACACTCACGAAGACCTATTGAAGTTCTGGCTAGATTTGGCAAGCTGCCCCTACAGTCCGAAAGTGCCTTAGTGGAACAGTGACAATCAAGTGAATTATGATCCACCTTACTGCCTGTCTAATCCAAAAGTATTACGCAATTATTAAGCGGAAGCTGAAGAAAACTGGAAAGACTAATCAGGACGCTGCACGAATAGATCGACGATGAAATAAAATACTGCTCAGGCTGACAGGCCAGTGTCGGGTGTTCGGTTTTAGCAGGCCCGCAGCGTGCTGATGGCTGGGTCAATTACAGTAGGTAGGGGCGGCGCCGAAAGCTTGATCTGCTGCATAAAGTAAGTGAGAATAAATTATATAATGATTTAGGAAATTCTACCATTTACAAGTACACACTAAATTATTGTTCGAAAGTCGAAGAGAGAAAGAAAACCAACTTAAACATCAAAAGGGTGCACAACTGAAGCCCTAGAAATGCCCTGGAGCCCTGGATTCTGCAATGTAAAGCAGATAGAAGGATAAATATCTAAAGTATTTGAGTTGAACCACTTGTTTTTTTTACTGCAAACACTTCAAATTAAAAAATAGCGAAAATTATATTTTTGTTCGTTTTCTCAGATTCATAAAAACAAAAACGGGTAGGGATATGTGGAGATGGGCAGAGGGGTAGGTCATCGCCACAGCTGTAGCAAAGATCTAAATCAGTTATCATCGAGATTACAAGCCCATGCAGTATCGTAAAAATTGAAGTCCCCTCGATGCTGGGAGGAGTTTCGCAATACCATAATATTGCCGCTGCCCAACTTAAACCAAACTGAAGGACTGTATCGCTTGTTGAAATGTCACATGAGATTTTTAGTTGGCACGCTGAAAACTCCTTGGTTCAACTCAAATTTCTAGGACCAGGAACTGTTTGCTTCAGCTTTGTGTCAGAGATTCTTCGAGTTGTTAAATTTGGCAGCCTCCTAAGAAAAAAAAAATTGAGCGTTTACAAGGAATCTCGTCTACCTATAGTTTTAGGAAATTTTTAATTTTACTATAAAAGTGTTTAGAGCGTCTTTGAATGGAATATCTCAGATTCCTCGGGCGATTTTAGTGATAACAGATCATGTAGAGTCCACACAACAAGCACACATTTAGCAGTCGTCCTCATAATGTACGGCACAATTGTCACATCTAGCCTTATTGCTACAATGGCCCAATAGCTTATATTTAGTGCAATGCTGCAATACAGGGCGTGCAATAGAATAGCACCCGCACAGGCAAACGATCCTTATCGAAGAAGACGAAATTAAACACAAAGCATTCCCGCCAAAGGTAACCCAATACGAGTTTGAAGGATCACAGTGCGATTACCGCTCAACATATTTGCTCACTGGAGCAAGCTTTCTTTGAAACAGCCAACCCCGTATTTTAGTAGATCCACGTATAACCAACTCTAATTGGTGAACACACCATCGATCTCAACTTTGTGAGCGGGCGTGCATATTCGGTTGTCCTTCATGAAAGACTTGTTGTTAGTAACGAATTTAACAGCTCTGAGCTTATCTGGACGAACTTTCGAGGTATCGGTAACGGGTTTTCTTTGAGCAGAAAGAAGACTAGATATGGTTTGACCAAATTAAATGTGTATGCTTTAAAATGGGAAGTTGTCGGCTTTGATGTCGAGTTTTGTTCGACGCTAATTTTACCATTATCTGTGTCTTTTTAGGAGATTGTATTTATGCACTGACCTAGAGCCCGACACAAAGCGGAAACTTAAGGAATTCGAAGGAAGAAACAGAATTTACGAGAGATATAATAAAGTGAAGGATAAGTATGACAAGTATGCCAAAATGTTGCCACCTATCTTTACTCGATGTTTGACTAGATGTTACCGATTTTCTTAGCAAATGGCTTGAAAAATGTGCAAAAACCTTTATCAGCAATAGCTCTAGGACATAACTTGAATGTTATGACGGCACTTAGACTGATACTTCAAGTCTAATGATATACACCGTAAATAACAATCCATCAACCAGTTCACAGATCCCAAAAATTCTCCTGGTCTAGATATTCTATTTCCGGAATAGATGCTCTCTCCTTCAAACAACTGTCGTCAACTGATTTTATGTATATACAGTTTCAAATTAGCGGTTGGAATTTTCCTGAAATTAGCGACAGTTAACCACGAACGAACTTAGGTTGATTATTTTAGGAAATTGGGGTTTTCGATACATTTACAAGTTGGAACAGTTGGTGAAGAAACTAGTATTCAAATTAAGTCTTCGGAGTGTTTTATGATAGAGGTGACATGAATTCCCTTATAAAACGTCTCCTCATTAAACCTATTTGCACGCGGAATCTTCCGAAACAATCCTTCGTTCGTCGCTTTCACATACTTAGTATCAACTGATTTCACAAACTGTTTCGAAAAAATTATCCATCCGTCAGCTTCAAACACCTAACTTCAAATGACATTACAGACAAATCTGCAGTGAACTTACTTCCGCGTTGCTTTCGAAATTTTTTAGCAAAAATAGGGACGGTTCTCGATCAGAAACACAACAAAAATATTTCAAGACTATATCTCGCCTTATTCGTTGTTATAATTTTCTGTAATTTCAACTAAAGAGGAGAGCATATTTATAACATTAAATGTTAAGAGAATTGAACTCTGTTACAATTTTATTATTTTATTCTGATTGGGTTCTTCTTATATGTCACCTGTAATGGAAACCGTCGCGGTCGCGATGTAGTAGAGACGCCACGAACATTTCTGTGAGTGATAAGTCAAGAATCAAGAATGCTAATCATCATTTATTCAGTTAACGCTAGCTTTTATCCTGTTCCTAATCTATTTTCAGTACGAGAATATTGTAGTGTAGTTTGCTCACGTTATATAAAAAAGCATGAAATAACGTATAGCTTCAATCCAAAGCAGTTTTTGATATATGCACTAGAGTGGGACATGGTTATATGAAAAAAATAAAATTCGCTCTGAGCAGCTTTTGGGGTTCCATTTGGGTCCTAGAATAACTATACAAATTCCAAGCTCGATCGGTGAAACTATATTTTTGCGCCCACGGTTTAAAGTTTGCATGGGATTTCGTATGGAGAAATCGACTTTTATAAAATAATTCATCCAAGAGCGCCTCCTAAAAATAAGTCGATATGAAATTTTACAGAAAATTTATCAAGGAAACAAAGTCTCAAAGACCACAAAACGATTTGTCGACTGTGGAAAAAGTTGTTGAGCAAAAATCGACTGTTGCTCAGAAGATTGATGAATATTTCAAATTTCTTAGCATCACTGCTACCAACGGTCGAATTATACACAGAATTTTTAACTTTCTCTAATTGTGCACAAAAGAAGCCTCAATTTATCTCTCAAAACTCTTGGGAAGCGACCAAACAGTTGAGATCATTGATTTAGATGCGATAAGAGAAAATCAAAATAAAATTACAGCCAAATGCTGTGGTGCTAGAAGAAAAAAAAATATTAGTCGTCAGAACAACAATCGGTTTCTGTTTAATAATTTTTTCCACAAGTGTTAGATCGTTTCATGGTCCTCGAGACTCTGTTTCTTTGTGAAATTTCCTATAAAAACCACATAATGATTTATATTTGGAAAGACGTGGGTGACTCCTGGAAAAATTGTTTTGTGAAAGTCACTTTTCCCATGCGAAAACCCATGTAAACTTTAAACAGTGTGCGCAAAAATATAGTTTCACTTATCGAGCTAAGATTTTTGTCACACCCTAATATGCACTTCATACGCCAAACTAAACAGTATTCCCTATTTCATCAGATGAGACACGATACATGCTGACCTATATTCAAACAATGAAAAAGCGTCGAGATTTTATCATAGTGTCTTTTTTAAACGATGTCGTTTCGCAATAAACTGTTTCCGTAGAATTCATTTCTATGCTACTTTTAGTCGATTAGGTAATTATGATATGTTAGCGGTACATCGACAACGCACAAATTGTCCAAGTTCAGACCACTAAATCTATTGATGACAATTTATAGTCGGAATTGTGAAAGGATCGACCTACATATACCGCGAGGAAAATCGAAAAAATAAAAAATAAATATCTAATTGTAAGATTATTTTACATAAATGTACTACATTTTAATGGAAGCTTGTGTTTCTGTTAAAGCTCTAATAGATTTTTTTAAATGAAATTTTGAACTTCGTCATGTGTTAGGGTAAATCAGTCAAGGTTTCAGCATTATTAAAATCACACCAAAAATGATTGCATTTATTGAACATTGAATCTTTATTGAGAAATGTTTAATTTGGTAAATGTTTTTTCCACAAACGTGTTTTCTGCCACATATATGAAAGACTTTCCATAAAATGACTCACCATCGCACGGTCTCCGCGCCACACGTTCTTGGATCGTTAAATTTTAACGATAACTGTTCATCTATTCCGATGATATAACACAAAAACAATTCGGCGAAATATTAAAAACCGGCTAGAACTGGAAGCTAGTCATTACGAGACTGGTTTAGCGTGTTCGCGATTAACATAACCAAACACTAACTCCTAGCAGCGGAACATGGAGAAAAGCTAATTGTTCTCTTCCAACTTATTATTGTTAGTGTGCTGCTAAGTGAATCATGAAGGGGATCTGTTTATCGGACCCCTTTCCGCAGCAGTCAGTGAGTGTCCGTACAGATCAGCAACCGGCGCGGCGCGTGTCCGCGCGGAACGGTAGTGCTGTTTAGTGTTTTGTTTGCCCATGTCTACAGTGAAACCTCTCGGCGAAAGAGGCTCACTCTAGCGTAATTCACAGCCGCACTGGGGCGGTTAAAAGCTAGTAGACGTCAGCAGCAAATTACACCGTCTCGACTGGTTAGCGTGTTATGCGACGTGAATCTCGAAGTCCAAAAAATTGCTCTTTGTTTCTGGATTTGGTTTAATTTGGTTTCTGCGAGTAGGAAAGCTTCGTGCTAATTTGTACTAATTCGATATTTAGTACGCTAGACCGTATTTTGCTTCCTGACCAGAAGAATAAAATTTTTCGTTGTTTAGTGTAGTGACTTTGCAAAAACACTATTAAAGCATATATTAGTTATTTTATATTTCTATCGAAAATCAATAGAAAAAATAAGTCCTGAATTTTAGTGGATTCCTTGAATTTTAATGGGTTCCAACCCTTTCCAAGATTGATAAAACTTTCGACTTCCATCTGAAATCGTTTCGAATTATATAGACTTAATGAAGTGCAAGTGTTCAAGCACCGCAATGAGTAAGGCTATTTACGATGAACAGATTACCCAGACGGAACAAAAGCTGGTTAGCCTAGCATTAGTCACGAGAGAACCATTGTAATAAGTGGATAGCATCAGTTTCGTGATCACAGCTGCTATAGTTTAACAGATGATAAAACAGTAGAATGTGTTTCCTCTTAATTAACTGAACTGAACATTATTACGTACAGATTTGCATTAGGCTTTTTATTGCTGCTTCTCTTGATACGATCGGGATCAGCTAAGATTGCATGTTGTTTAAAGACATGGCAAGTGTATCGTGTTTGGAGAATTAGCTAGAAAAAACATTAGCGGACCTAGTTTTAATCTAAAAGTACGGAGTGCGTGCGATATTTTTGCTTAAATTACACTAGATCACAAATTTCAAAGAATTGTGGTATCTGCAACATTTATTATATCACTTCCGTTATAAAATAACTCGCTGAAATCGAAAATGCAGTCATATTTTTTATGGAATGATTTTTATGATATTAGGAATCCATTTTTCATATTTTAAAAGAATGTGTCTACTTTGCATAGCAAATACTCATATTACCAATCAATTATTTGTGTAACATTATTAGACCACAATTACAGTTTGATCACTTTTTATAGATTTATATAGCAACATTACCATTTTGATTATTTGATTGTAACACGGGTGCGTTTCGGCTTCGCCTCATCAGAAACCGACACTAACTTATTGTCGAAATAGATTAGCGCCGGCTTGACGCAAATCCCTTAAAACTAAAACACACTTTGTGTTTCAATTGAACGACTGATCAAACGTGATGTCCCGTCCGAGCAGAAGTTCTGTTTATGCCGATGAGACACAGTGAAGCCGAAACTTGTCTTGGCTTAGCAGGCCTATGCGGCAAGCCAATTCTTTAAATACTTGGTCTCAAATGAAAGGTACAACGTTCTCATTCACTACTATTAAATTTCTAATTGATCGGACTTCCGGTTCCGGAATTACAGGGTGATGAGTACAAACACGCATCAAATCCCGATTTCAACGCATACGGCGATGAAAGTAAAAAGGGTATTTTTTTTACAAAAGGTGAAAAAAATTTCAAGATGTGACCACAACTGCTTGAATATGTCATTCAACGTCTCTTTGGCTACATTGGCTACCATCGACAGTTCCGGAAGCCCTACTCTGATAGTATAAATTCGAAAATATAATGAAATCGATCATGCAATGCACGAGTTAATTCGTCGAGCATCATAGCTTTGATAAATGAGAAAGATGCAATGGCACCACTAGGTGGATAAAAACAAGTTTGTGTTAGATTTCATTTAGCTTTAGCATCTTTGCTATCAAAAGGAAAAGAACAAAATTGCTGCGAAAAAATGAATCGAAGATCATAAACAAACCGAAACCATAACAGGAAATTATGCATAAAATATATGAAATAATTTTGAGCGGCCTTAAATAAGAAAATTCACAGCAATGCACTAGCAGCTCCACGCGCGAGTCGTTTGTTCACTTCCTATCAGCATCCGTGCACAGATCACACACGATCTTCACGAATGACGCTTTCGTCCGAAGCGGCTCCAACTCCAACCGCTGTCGTATATATGAACTTACAGCGGTCGGTGTCAAAACTCAACCCAAGGCCGGGTTTAAGAGCATAAATGGTATAAGGGGGCACGTATACCATTTGACACCACGGGGAGCTAAGGGATAGGAGCTCTGTATCAGTGGTGAATGGCGACATAGTGTGGTTTCATGTTGCACAACAATACAGCTTTGCCAACCATTGCGGGAAGACCCGATGATGCTGCTATTCAAAAATTTGTCGCAAGTAAAGTTTTCTGCGTTAAGAAGGATAATGGCGATTTTTTCTAAGGGATTTTCAGTGGTGTTCTGTGATAAAAATATAATTCAAACAGAATGAGTGATTCTCCCAATTCTCGAACCATGCTGTGTGCTTATGAAAAACGAAAGACCCCAACTGCAAAGATCGGCAGCTCGCCTTGTACGCAGCTCACCTGGGTTCGATCCCCAATCTCGCACATAGGGTTAGAGATTTTTCTAACCCGAGAAAAGAGACAAATGACCCTAAATTTGAAACATCTATAATCAAAATAAAAAAGGAAATAGCAGCTAGATCGAATAAATCAGAAGTGAAATGATTCGCGATGTTTCTGCAAGATCTTGATGAGTAGATGATGAAACCGATACTTGATGCTATTTTGAAGGCCAAGATGACGACTTCCAGTTAACGGCATTGACGAATAAATGATAAAAATTGAAGTTTGACGCCATTTCAAAATCCAAATCCAACTTCCGTTTGAGTATTTTTTTTTTCAATAAACACCCTTGCCCCAGTAGTTTTGGCACGGTTTCGATGAGTAGATAATGAAAATTGATGTTTGGCTCCATTTATAAATTCAATATGGCGACTTTCAGTTGAACAATATTCTCGATGGCTCTAACAATATGAATATTTTTGTTACAAGTATAACGAGCATGATATTGTACCTTGATGTGGTCCGGGGGAACATAGAAACTTGGAATACGATTATTTTCTTTTTTGTTAAGCTACATTGGGATCAAATTTAGTGTTTAACTTGGCGACCTTTATTACCCACTTATGCCATGGACAAATAATGTACAATGTGGGCCAAGTTCTCTCTGCAGGCACCCTTCTTTTATTGCTATATTTTAAATTAGATTCATTCTAACACTCACTAACACAATAAATTGCTCATTCTCTCATATACACTCACAATATCTCTCTTTCCAAACGTACAAACGTGACATTTCGATAGCATACTTAAGTGAACATTTTAGCACCTAAAATTTACTAACGCAATCTCAAGAATCAACCCACCACTCGCGCAATGAAGAATCGGTCACATCTGCAAGTCCCCCTTGATTCTAGCAGCCCAAACTCATGCTGAAATCTAGTGAAACAGGAAAACCCACTTTCTTCTAGTATCTGAATCATACACTAAAAATTAAGTATATTCATGGTCCACGCGCGATCATGCAAGAACACGCGAACATGCGAACGTCACACGCTTATAAAAATAATGTATCCACGCGACGTTACATATACACTAACACACGCGACAAAAACGCCAACATGCAAACGCTCGCGTCCTTCGCGATCAATCACGCACACCTACGCCCGCGATCGTGCAAACTTGATAACACCCCGGTAATACGGTGAATATTTTAGCACTTACGACGTTTCAAACGCAATCTCAAACGCGAACCTACAAAAGTCCGTGTTCGCGCGATCATTAATCGGTTACGTCCTAGCAACATAGGTCCATACATTCAGTTGGACCAATCACAAAATAAGGCTCACATCCACTAGACCTTTCATAGCGTTATGACCGGGAACTCTAGTGATATGGAAGATTTCACTTTCTTCTACATCTAAACTGTACACCGAAAATTAAGTATCAGATTCACGATCCGCGCGCGATCGTCCAAGAACACACGAGAATAAGCGAAAGGCACACGGTTATAAAACAGAATTTCACACGCGTAGCTACGTACACGTTAGCACACGCGATATACAATCGAACACACTGACGTACAAATGCTCGAGCCATTCGTGATGATACACGCGCTCGCGAAATCCTTACGCCTGCTCATCTGAACCGTACAACGAATATCACATTCAGAATGACGGCCCGCTGCAATTGGCCTTAAGCAGTGTTTTAGTGGGCGACATTGCCTATTTTGTCTGTAATAGTAATGTGTGATTCTGACGGGGAGCCCTTCCGAGAATCTAGCTGTACAGCTCCAATAGGACAACTCTTGAAAAAATAGTGTAACGAGTAGACGATGGAAATCTATTTCCGGCTCCATTTATATACCCTAATGACAGCTTCCAATATTCTCCTCAATAACCCTGAAATATAGGTTTTTTAAGACGGGATTAGTAGATGATGGAAATCGTCGCTTGGCACCATTTTACAATACAAGATGACTTTTTCGGATTCAGTGATAGAAATCGACCAGTCAAAAATTTTACTGAACCGAAAGTCGCCATCTTGGATTTTGAAATGGCTCGATTTCCGTCATCCACTCGTCCACCCCAGGCCCGTACGTAAGGGGGAGGATTTTAGGGGTTCAAGCCCCTCCTATGAGAGTTTTGAATTACTTTTGAGAATTTCCTGATCAGGGATAAAAATTTGGTACTGTGAGCCGTTTTGACACACAAGGTCATTTGAGTTTGTTCATTATAGAAACAAGTCTTTGAAAAAAAAAACCCTGTGAAGGCGGCTGTAATAGGATGTAAGTCAAGTTGGTCGGCACCGCCGGATCGGTTCACTGTCAACTAGTATTAACAACAGTTGTGAGTAGATCAGCTACATAGCAAAGGTCGGTCAGCGAGCTAGCAATAACAGCTAAGAAGGAAAAACAACGAATACACTGAAAATCAAGATATCATTGTGTGAAGATATTTGACCGTAGGTGATGTCTGCGCCAAAGTGCCTGATAACTGAATGGCTCACGAAAGCGGGTATCGGTATAGGGAGAAATTCCGCCGTCGGGAAACTCTCAGCGCAAGCTAGTAGTTAGATAATTACCAACGAGTATCACTAAGAAGAATAAGAAACCCTGCGAAGATAGTTGTAAAAAGATGTAAGTCGTTATATTTGGCATCTCTAGATCGGCTCGCGTCTCGGCAGGTGACGATATTTGCAGCTGACTTGAGCAGGTCAGTTATACCACGAAGGTTGAACAGAAAGCAGGAAACAGCATCAATGGAAAAAAGCGTACGGTTTACACAAAACCGAAAAGAGCAAGAGTACAATACCTCCTAATATCTAACGGTGGCCCCGGAACAATACAGAATGAAAAAAATTAAAAACCCCTCCCTTGAGAATTTTCTGCGCACGGGCTTGGTCCTCCCTATTCCAAAAATACCCATACTGTTGAGAATATAAAGAATTTAGCAGATCCGGAAGTCGCTATCCTGGATACAAAAATGGGTTCAGACATCGATTAGGTTATGTTAGATTGTATACAACTTCGTGCAGCATGGTACGTAATCAAACTTTTTTTACTTCGTAGAAAAAGTAACGAAAGTCGATTAATACGTAAAAAAGTCTAGTAAATTCATTTTTTCGGTTTTGAAGTAAGTGCCAATACCTTATGTAAGACTGGGTAAGGGACCATAAATCGACAGTCTCCATTAACTCTATCACCCACCGAAATTCGATGGGTAATGAACGAAAATCAGACTTAAAACTAAGGGGTACAAAAATGTGGCGAAAAAGTGAGCCAACTTCGTGATTTTTTAAAAGTGTTTTTTGAAAATTTTATTTGAAAAAGCGAAAGACAGTTCGTTGGTAGTACAATTGAAGTTCGAAAAAACAAGTTGAATTTTTAAAAAAATATTCAAGGTTGCTGGTGTTATGGCTTATCCCCCGAAGCGTGTTTATTTGGCAGAGGTTTGCGGTGAATGCTCTCCAAGCCGAACCGCTCAACTGAAATCAAAAAAGTAAAAAGATTATTGAAGAAAAAATTATTGTGGTGTATTTGAACGGAATCGTTTCCCAATAAAAAAAAATTTCTGAGAAAAAAACATGTTGACCAAAAAATTGAGTGTTGTGGTGTTCAAAATTTTCAACAAAAATTCATTACAAAAAAATCGAATATTTTTGGATGAAAAAGGAACCGGTACTTGAAGTACACCAGAATGTAAATACAAACAATTAAAAAGAAATTTTATGAAAATTGAACGAATAGTTTTTGAGATATCACGTTCACCGCAACGGTACTTTTCAAAAAACTTAGTTCCGAGATAATTGCGTTTAAAGATTTGTGCTAACTTCATTCGCGGAAGAACCAGCTCTCTTCAAACGGCTGTAGTTTTAAATCTGGCGCTCCGATCTGGATGAAATTTCGCGCAGATATTTTCAAAATTATGTACTTTCAGAATATTCAATGAAAAATTTCTGTTTTTTGAGTTCCTACTTTGTATATAACCCCTTAAAGAGATTAAAGCAGCGACGGTTGTGTATGGTCTTGCTTTTATAATCAGTTGTTCGATCACTATCGCCAATTCGATAATCATGTGTTCAAACTGGGAGATCATTATAGCCCAGAAATAGCCCAAGGTTTGTGCATTGGGCCGGAGTCTCAAGGGTTGCAGGTTCGAAAGCTTCCTCTGGCGAGATTTTTTTATCACTTAATCGCTTTCGTTTAACTCACCATCTCGATCTGTTTTCCACATTGAATACTACAAATAAGTCGTAAGAAAGAGTCCGTAAAGCTGTTCGCTCACAAGGCGACAGGACATAAATATGCACTATGTATTTTGTTCCACCTATTCTAACGCTGTTGCTGTTGCCGCATTGGAATAGGTGGAACAAAATCCATGGTGAATATGTTTTGTGGCGTGTGTCCTGTGGCCTCGTGTGCGTGCAGCTTAAAAAGAGGGTTTCAGTGTATTTTATGCTTTTAAATTGGTTTTATTATTTTAATTAATTTCTTTAATTAATGATATCAAATTCATATATATTGCTAAGTTCAGTTGATTTTAATTCCAGTAATTTATTTATTATTAATAGGTTATGTTATTCATCTGATAAATTTTGTTAATTTAAGTCATTTTTGTAAATATATTCATTTATTTTTTCAAATTATATTCTCTTAACTTGTTTTCATTTTCGAAGTTTCGTTGTTCCCATTACTTACTTTATTTTGTATATTTATTTATTTATTTAAATGAAATATTTATTAAAATGTTTAGATTATTTATTTTGCCTCAAAAAATTTATTTTTTTATTCAATTTGAATATTTGTTTACTTTATAATGCAGCAGGGTTGGGAGGATCAGACTAAAGCCAATAAAACTAGCTGGGATGCAAAAGCTCAATTTCAAAAAGATAACCATCATTTTCACACATACGGTACAACCGAACCTGTGCAGGACACAGGTACCACTGCGATTAACCAAACAGCGCAATAATATTTAATAATATTTACCGAACTGAGTTGGCTCTGGGAAAATGAGTAGCCGCTGATTCGCATAATTGATTAATTTTATGCTAACTCTAATTCACCGAACAAATGATTATCGTTTCGTAATGTAAACAAAAGCGAACAGTAAATTTGATTTAGGTATGATCTCAACACAATATCCTGAAAGATGTTGATGCTGATTGTCTCGAAAGACGGGTTCGGGTGTTTATTCCAACATTTGCATTATGACATTTTTTTGTTTGAGCCGAATAATTAATTTGTTTCCTCATCTACAAAAGCTCATTTTTCATCCAATTGCTGACAGTACATCTTATGAACATCGCCTGTTAATATTTTTAAAAGTATTCTTTTGAATGACAGATATAGCATCTTCAGGTGTTATTTGGTCATATTTTGTGACATCGATGCGATTTACCAAACATGTTATTGTCTGAGCTTAATTTATTCATTAAATAGGGTAGCGAAATGGAAAACACAATCTTCCATTTCATTTCTTTTAATTATTTACTTCCACATTGCTAGGTTATGTTTTGAACAAACAATCAACAAGTTCCAATTTCGAACGACACAAGTTGTCATTTTCATGTTTGCAATCTGCGGGCCTAAAAAAACAGAGAACTCAATTCAACTATGAATAAACAATCATGGTTCAGCCCGACTTCCGATGAATCAACAAATGGCAATGTTTCGGCCACTCTAAAAAAACGAATCGTGGATCGTCTGTCCAAACACAGCCACTCTACCGAACGAACTGCTGAATCATTCGCATGCTAATTTTTTTTTTTGGGCGCATATTCACCGCAAACAGCTGACGAATAGGCGCTATTTGGGTTGTTTGTTTACTTCAGTGAACTGGATACAGGTAAAAAATATCCGTTCCGCACGAGGTTTAGAGTATGAATTAATTTCAATTAATTTCAAAGTAGCACTTTCGCTGTGCCGGAAAAATAATCTTTGATTCTGCATCTGAAAATTGCTTATCATTTAATCACTTGACCGACGAATGCGAAGGACACAACGCAGCAACGCTAGTCCATCAGGAAGTCGCCGGAGAATAGCCGAATGGCAGGATTAAGCCCACCTTTGCTGTTTTTGCACACTTGAGGCGCATTTTGAGAACCATTCGATTGGTGTTGGAGCGTCAGCGTAGCAGAACTCGTTGCCGACTGGTACCGAGGCGGAACGAAGCAGGTTTGCGTAAGAAATTAGCACCTCTGCTGTCAACCGGCAGCAGCAGCAGCAGTAGTGGTAGGAAGATTCCACGAGCGTCAAACTTTCGGTCGGATGACGCCTTTTGCATAGTTTAGCGGAACACCCAAACATTCCTCGGCACCCGCCTGCTATGCTAATATTTACCGTCGTCATTTGGTTGTGTTCTGCATAATTTTGAGTGGGTTCTTGAACAATTTTATTGACTGAGAACAAGTGCAGATGAAGAAGCAGGAGAAATTCGGAAAAAAAACTTGCTTATTACGAAGTGAAGAGTCGAATCTATCTTCATCATCAAGATTAGAAGAAAATCAATTATTATATCTAAATAGCACATTCTCAGTCTTTGACTCGATTATACATAGAAGAACACATTGCCACAATCAAACGATTATTTACATACCTAATCAGGTCGACGAAATCGTTTCTCGCTCTACGCCGCATGAGTCAGCAGAATGCAAACCGTTTCGCATAGACCTCGAATCAGACTTAGCCAACATAAAACACGTGCCAGTCGTATCTGTTTATCGCTTACGTTCTACATCACTTCGCAATCCAATTTCAGAGAAAATATTTGATTTTTATTCTAAACAAATCATCCAAATACATTCAATGCAATAACCATATTTCATTTAAAGCCTGATCAAAGTAGGCGCAGCACATTGACGCAAGTCACGTAGAGCGTAAAACGGAAAGGACTTCGACCGCCGTCGTCGGCGGGTCAGTAGCAGCGTCCTGCTCGATCCAGCCATCGAAATTTATGCAAACGCGTGCAGATTAAGGCACATAATTCACCAAGAATTGCTTGACGACAAACGGAAACCGTTCTTACAAACTTCTTAATGTAGGGCGATTCCCACAGGATTCTCAGCTATGGTTTTAATAAAAAAAAACAGCTGATCATCTAAAGCATTATATCCAGTTTCGAGTCATTAGTTAACTTTAACCTGCCATTAATGTAATTTGCCACCTACTTAAGTAATTAAATGATTTTCATAAGAAAACTTCGACATTTAGTGACGGCGAAGTCTAACCTTGGAATGAATCACCTTGGGAAGCTTAGGAACATTCCGTTCCGTCGGAATTTCTAATGCAGATGTTGTGCTCGAAGTCACGTATTCCGAGTAGGCTAGCTTATCGGACCGTTCGCCTATTACAGACCAAAGTCCTGAAACATGCTTAAAATTTCTTATAAAACGTATGCACATTTTGCTTTCTGCAACAGTATTGACATGTAACATCATCTTTCAAGTCTGTGGTTGTATTTCAAAAATAACTTACTCATGACGCTGATACTCCTGGTGGCATTGGTTGAAAGTCCTAACAATACAGGTTTACTTTGATGAAAATTTCGCGAGCATGGGTTCTAGGATCAGACCTAGAACTGGGTTCTTGATTTTTTAACTTTCGATTTTTAACTTATTCAAATGTTAAAATAACTCTTTCGAAACACGCAAAGGTATCCAAGAGGTTGAGTTAGACTTGGTCCATCTGTGAACGTTAGCAGGTCGTCGGTCCAGATCAGTAAAATTTATTCAAACGTAAGCAAAATAAACTGCATGATATATTAATATTGTCCAGACCCCGTAGCAACTGTAGAACGAGAATTTCAACTGAACAAGCCGATAAAACTGCTAAAAATAGCTGGCTTCTTTTTGCTCGAATAACGTTCATTATATGCAGGGATTACACACTGCCTTCGACTGGACAAACTGGTTGAATGTTATGGTTGATCGAGTTTTTTTTATATTTGAATATAATATAGGGATTATTCATAGATTATGTCACGCTATTAATAGGGGATGGGGTATGAAAAATTATGACATTTTGGAACAAATGCAGTAGGAGGTGAAAGAGGCCTAACATACTTTTACTGAAGAAAAAATAGAAATAATAAATATAAGAAATATAATTCGTCACGTATTATGGGAGGAAGGATAACACAATTAGTGACATGGGAAGCAGGAGGTGTTTAATTTTAGGCAAAAATTTTCGTGACGTATTTAATGGATGGTCTCATATTGCAATGATTATTTTTGAGGAGATCGTTAAACAAAGAAACTGATGTGGATTATGTCAGAAATTTAAATCGCACGGAGGAAGTGACTACGGATCGCGAGAGACAATTATATTCAGGAAAAAAGTCTCGTTACCTACACCCCAAGCGTCATTGGAAACAATGAAAAATGACACTGTCCAAGTGTAACTCTGAACGCTCCTCGTAAGTTTGTATGGGATTCTTTGCCAGCATGTCTGGGGATACACTTCGCTAGTGGGCACTGTATACATCAGAACACGGATCTAGAAAGATATAACGAACAAGTTTGTCGAAGACTGTGGGCCAATCCGACCAAACGTTGAAAAGATTTTAAACACTTTAGACTCACATATTTAAAGGACGTATTTCACTTACTGTATAAAGTAACTACTACAGTAGTACAATATTACAGAAAACTTGTTCTTAAACGACGATAGATAGTACGTTCTGATGTTCTTCAAGCGATTAGTTGCAGTGAGTACCCTACCCTGATTAGTGGCAGTATGTATATGCCTTGAAGAACAGCTCATGAAAGAAAGAATGATGCATTTGCTGATTCTAAATTAATTATCTCCCGTATTATTAAGTTCAGTGATTATATTCATGAGGCCATCAAAAAAAGGATTACGAGAATTGTCTGATACCAGTAAGAGTTTTTTCGTATACTATGACGAGTCCCTAATGCTAATGCAGTCCATAGCACTGCAAGTTTCCATAGGTTCCAAAACATAATGTTTGTTCATTATTCTGCTTTACTTTTCAATATTTGAATTGTATTCGTAATATATCAATGTGCTTGAATTGTTCACCTAAACGATGAAAGCATTCAACACATCTATGGAAAAAAAAGGAAAAAAACTACAATTGTAAGGAATAAATATCTCGCATGGTGTTTTTCATTTTGCAGTCTCTCGTTATGGTTATATCTCGTTAGGTGCATACAGTAAAGCGTAATTTTTATAACCCGAAAAAAACAACCATAAGGTGAATTATGCCAATCGTCCACTATCCCTAACGTCCATTATTCCTAACGTCCATTATGTCTAACGTATTTATGCCTAACGTCACGAACCCTTCATGGAATGTAACTCTTGTCCCAGTTCAATAGCGTCCAGGAGCCCGGAGGGGTTTTAACATAGTCCTATTCATCAGATACTGATGAGACGAAGTCGAATCGCCAACCCAATATTGAGCGTTACAATGATTATAAAATTGATTTTAGTGTTTTTATTGCGTTCGTACGTAATATTAGTTTTATTAAAATTGGGTTCAGTCACAGTCCTACTCTAGCAGTGAACGGTTGTTATTTACATGTGTACTACCAGTCTTTTAGATTAAAATATCGCAGTTTGTGATTTTACTTGTCGGTTCTCACGGTAAAAAGGGACGAGTCTGTCTTTACCTGGAAGCATGTTGGTGGACTTGAGTGATTCGTAGTTATGCTGCCTAAGCTCGACCCCCACCCAACAGAAGACAAAAGACTAGCCTGTAGGATATTAAGCCTGTTTCTAATAACCGTGCCATCTCTAGTAATCTCTAACTAATTGAGTGTCGTTAACAAATAAAAAAGCAGTTTTCTATTATTTCGTCGTCCATTGCTTGCATCACCGAAGCTAAGTATTGTTCGTCTTCGTTTTGAAATTGCGGTGAAAATTAAAAAAAAAAACTAGTGATTGCCGATCGTTTATGTTTGCCCTTACTTGGGTCCCAAATCCAGGGATGGAACTTGACAGTGAAAATTCTGACCCGTATCTAGTTCCGAAGAACTTAGAAAAACACGTAAACGTTCTTTTAATCTCAGTAGAAAACCAAAAGAAATATAAAGAGCTGAAGAAAATATCGTTTAAAAAGCTGAGGTTCGTATTCCAGGATTAGGCTAATGACCTTGTTACCAATTTACTAGTCTATATATCGTATATGTACCGTGTGATGTGGTTGAAATTAATGGGGCAGTATCTCGATCGAAATGCAATAGCACAATTATAACAGAAGGTAGTTTCCGTAGTAAGCGGTGTCATAAATTTGGTCTCGTTAGTAGTTAAAATAACAGAAAATTATAACAAGTAACAACGCGAGCTATAGCTTTGAAATATTTCTCTTGTGTGTTTCTGATCGGGATACGACGAAAAAATTGATATCGGGGATGCCCAAGTAACCATAATTATTAAGCCATTGCACAATATTAGCAATATATTTTGCACTAATGTTGCATTGAAACTCCATTGGGGCACAGTCGAAATATAGCATTATTGCTTGCTCTGTATACGTATATAAAGCTGATATAACGCGCACATGCTTCAAGGATCTTTAAAGCATGTATGCTTCACATATGCATTTGGTGTCAGTATAGAGCAAATATAAAGCCAGTATAATGCTATGCACTTGTCTTGAAGGACGAGTCAAGGTACCCCTGTTCTAACTCAACGTAATTTTCATGAAACATTCATATCGTGTAAGAACGGAATTCCGGTGAGGATATTTATTACAATGCATTAGAAGGGAGTCAATTACAGTTCTAAACAGTACTTCAATATTTTCCATTTTGTTCGTTCATACAGAAAGGAAACATAATAGATCGTTGCAAAACCATTGACAGCCAATTGAAGCTTTCTAATAGTATGAGTAGTGCCAATATCAGGCTTACAAATTTGACATTTGTACACTAATGCTAATAGCGTTAGTAATGCAGAAAAAGGGCCGTCAATCTCTGCCCAGTAATAGCACAATATTTTGCCTTGTCTGGCATAATACCAGCATTGTATCAGAATACAGGACTTAACGGCTCTTGAAGACTGTCCTATATGTAGATCTAAAGCAGAGCTGGTGCTAGCTATTCGCACCTCCAATCGTGAGGAAAGCGTGAAGATGTACGCGAGACTGCATCATGCGACAAAAATTACTAGCGGTGTATTCTTTGTGAAGGTGCCCGATCAGAATGAAATAACAAGATTATAACAGAACACAATTTCTGTAACATATTGTGTTATAAATTAGGTCTCGTTAGTAGTTAAAATAACAGAAATTTATAACAATTAACAATGCGAGATATAGTTTTGAAATATTTTTGTTATGTGTTTCTGATCGGGTGAGCACTAGAGTGACAGGAAAAAAGATGACTCCTATCGGCCCATGCCTGAGTCGATTCCTAGACCCACCAGAAGTACTTGCTCCAAATTTGAAGCAAATCGGACAAGTCTAGCTACCGGACCAACGTGCATGAAGTTTGTATGGGATTTTTCGACAATTTACATGGAGAAAACCCACTAACTCGCATTTTCGCCGCTAGGTGGCACTGTATGCATCATATTATCACTGTAAGTGAAAATAAGAAAAATAATTTAATCGCCTACAACTTTGTCGAAGACTGCTAGTGAATCCGGCTTTGTTAAAAGAAGGTATTAAACATTGAACGAAGTGATGTGTGAGTCAGTTTTCCATGGGGCCTAGCAGTGCATGGTTGTGTATCACTACTTGATTTGGACAAACTAAACATTTTTGTGAAATAATCGTTAGGTTTAGATCAATAGTATACTCAGAAGATTTACAGTAAGTAATACGAGTCACATTTTCGTTAGAAAATTTTAGTTCCACATTTTACCGCATAGAGGGCGCCAATGCTAACTTTTCAATGGAAAGAGATAGAGATTAGGTGTCTTCCACAAAGTTGTAGAACAAGCATTTTTAAATAATTCTTCCGAACATCTTGATATTCTATCTCACTTCTATGAAGAGTTAGTGTTGGCGCCCTTTATGCGGTCAC
The DNA here is from genome assembly GCF_030247195.1 of Topomyia yanbarensis. Classification (NCBI taxonomy): domain Eukaryota; kingdom Metazoa; phylum Arthropoda; class Insecta; order Diptera; family Culicidae; genus Topomyia; species Topomyia yanbarensis. Next base: position 25,588,577 of record NC_080671.1, read on the forward strand.
AGGTAGAACTAAAATTTTCTAACCAAAGCATAACTCGCATTATGTACTACAATTCTTCTGAACATACTATTCAGCTAAATCTAACCATTATCTCACAAAAATGTATAGTTGGTCGAATCGAGTATCGATACGCAACCATGCACTGCTAAGCCCCATGCAAAAGTGACTCAGACATCACTTCGTCAAAAGATTAATTACTTCTTTTAACAAAGCCGGATTCACTAACAGTCTTCGACAAAGTTGTAAGCAATTAAATTATCTGTCTTATTTTCACTTACAGTGATAATATGATGCATACAGTGCTACCTAGTGGCGAAAATGCGAGCTAGTGGGTTTTCTCCATGTAAATTGTCGAAAAATCCCATACAAATATCAGGCACGTTGGTCCGATTTGCTTCAAATTTGGAGCAAGTACTCTTGGTGGTACTAGGCATCGACTCAGGGGTGGGCCGATTGAGTTTTCAAAAATTCACCATTTTTCTGGGCCCATTTTTCGGGGTACAAAGATCTGTATTCCACCCCCATTAAAGCGTAAGATTTTTTTCAATTTTGGTCCAACTGGAGCTGTAGAGTTGGGTTCTAGGAAGGGCTTCCCGTCAGAATTACTCACTACAACTGCAGACGAGACAAGAAATGTCTCCCGTTAAAACACTGCTTAAATCCAATTGAAGCGGGCCGTGAATCTATTTCTGATATTGACTGTACGGTTCAGGTATGTGCGGGCGTAGGAACTGTGCGATCGCGTGGGAATGAGCGTTTATTTGTGCCCGCTTGAGACTGCGATAATCAGATTATAAGTACTATTGTGTTCACTAAATTTTCGGGGCGTTTTTGCGAAATCTTGGGCGTAGTTGTGCGTGGATGATCGCGGTTGCATCTTCGTCTTTGTGAATCATCGCGAAAGGCTCGGGCGTTCGTATGTTAACGTGTTTGATCACGTGGGTGTGTCGTTGTGTATGAAGTCGATCTTAAAACCGTGTGGCCATGCACATATTTACGAGTACTCTTGAATTATCGTGCAGACCACGAGCCTGATGTTTAATTTTGAGCGTTCGGCTTAGCTGTTAGACCTGAAGATATGAACCTAGGGTACTACGAGCAAGGGTAAGGGCTTCCGGCCGTGGCCGTTTCATGATCGCGTGGTAATGAGCGTTGGTATGATCAAACTTGAGGGATTCCATGAGAAACCGGCTGACCGCAAAATATGACCATGGCCGACTCGAACGAAACTTCGCAATTGTGTTCAGTTTATGAATCTTTCAAAAAAAAAAGTCCGATGACTGTATTTTAAACAGCATAACTATCTGAGAACGAGTTACAGGGAATGAACACTTCTGTTCGAAAAAATATACACTGAAAAAAATGTTGCGTTATTTTTCTAAAAACTATGTTAAAAATTTAAATTACAAAAAACCCACTTTTCAAATGATTTTATATTTTGTCAAAAAACAAACCTAAAGAGAAAAGAAACATGTTGACTTGCACTCGTCTATTGCTGCGTTTCAGGCCTTGGGGTAAAGTTCACTATTACAGGCTTTCGAAAATGAACAGACAAGATACTCCTTAAATTGGCGAAACATAATTTTTTCCAGTCGTATCGATGAAACAAGTGTGATCGTTCTCCATGTAGGGTACAAACCGACCTTGAAGAAGACGAAGGTCGTATTACTGACATCGGTTCCATTGATCACTAATTTAATTTAACGACTTCAGAGTCCAGCGTCTTTCCAACGTTTGCTCGTACCATTGCGGAAATCTCTTCGTTTGCCAGATTTGGTCGTGAACGGGGTAAGTAGAACCGGCTCGTCACAGAGTGCAATGGATTTAAACAGTGCTGTGCAATTTCACGATGGTCTTTGAATTTCAACGGTAAACATGAATACGGTCCGTTACTTAATTTCCATTTTCCTCGGATAGTGATTCAGTTAACTATCTTTCACAGAAGCCGTCTGACAGAGAACGATATTTCAATAGATTGAGTACCATTTATTTAGTATTGGAATGGTAAACTAAGTATTATCAGTGCATTGTATTCAGAATGAGGAGCGCCGTAAAGATTAACGAAATCCATAAGAATATATTAGGCTCCTCATTTTCGATAATTCTAGGTACCGAAACAAGTTGGAATGAGGATGTAAAAAGTGAAGAGGTTGAAGCTCACAAAATTTACAGGAAACACAATAATCAGGATAATTTGGAAAAATACCTCAACATTCGTGACCAACTAACTTTGGCTATTTCTTCGGCACTAACTGTATATAATGCAAAAACTGAAAATGAGATCAAGTCATGCCCAAAAAACTTTTTTAATTACATTAAAACTAAGTTGAATTCATGCAACCTCCCATCAAAAATGTCATTAGATGGGAAAGAGGGTGATACTTCAAAAGATATTTGTAATCTCTTCGCAACATTTTTTCAAGAAACTTATTCAGACAATGATCGTGACTTTGAATATTTTTCTTATTTTCCTGATCATTCAAGAGATGTTGGTGTCAGTCACATTAATGTTCAAGATATCTTGTCTGGTCTCAATGATCTAGATGCCACTAAAGGCTCAGGACCTGATGGATTTCCACCTGCTTCCATAAAGAATTTAACAACTGAGCTCACGTCACCTTTATTCTGGCTGTTCAATAAGTCACTATAATCTGGTATTTTCCCAAAAGATTGGAAAAAATCTTTTTTAACACCTATTTATAAATCGGGTAAAAAATCTGATATTCGCAATTATCGTGGAATTGCCATTCTGTCTTGCTTTCCCAAACTTTTCGAATCCATCATAAATAAAAACATTTTCAACCAAGTCAAACATAAAATAACAAATTCACAACATGGATTTTTTAAAGGCCGTTCAACTAGTACAAACCTTTTAGAATTTGTTGATTACTCGTTAAATGCCACGGATAAAGGAAATCATATAGAAGCTCTTTACACTGACTTCAGCAAAGCTTTCGAGAAACTGGATATTCCCATGTTAATTTTCAAACTTGAAAAATTGGGAATCTAGATGAGACTCCTCAATTGGATTAAATCGTATTTAACAGATCGCCAGCAAATAGTAAAATTCTATTAGATGAAATCTAATATAATTAAAGTTACTTCGGGGGTTCCGCAAGGTTCACACTTAGGACCTCTTCTTTTCATTTTATATGTCCACGACATCTCTCTTATTTTTAAAAACATTAAAATTCTCATATATGCGGATGATATAACGCTATTTTTAGAAATTAGAAATAATAATGACTATAATGTTTTTCACAATGAAACACAAATCTTTCATACATGGTGTTGTAAATGTATACTGGAATTAAATGTTAAAAAATGTAATCTCATGACTTTTAGCAGAAAACAAATCACGGCCTCCTTGTCAATTACATTAGGTAATCAAACCGTTCAGAAATGCGATAAAGTAAGAGATTTAGGAGTTATTTTAGATAAAAAATTAAAATTTGTGGAGCATTACAACACAATTGTTCATAGAGCTAGTAATATGCTTAATTTTATAAAACGCTTCGGATATCACTTTCAAGATCCTTACACAATTAAAACTCTTTACATAGCATTTGTTCGGTCTATTTTAGAATATTGTAGTATTGTTTGGTCACCATTCAAAAAAAACCCGAGGTGAGAATTGAATCAATCCAAAAGCAGTTTCTATTATATGCACTACGCAAGTTAAGATGGACAGCATTCCCTCTTCCATCTTATGAAGCACGTTGTATGTTGATAGATATTCAAACATTGAAAGAACGTCGGGACTATGCTATGATTTCGTTTCTTAACGATATCGTCATGCAGCGTATTGACTCATCTTACATACTGTCAAAATTAAATTTATATGCTCCTACTCGTCAATTACGCAATAGAAATTCGTTCGCGATAGGTCATCACCGTACAGATTATGCTAAATTCGAACGACTAAAACAGATGATGGCTGTGTATAACGAGCATTGTGAAAGTATTGACCTTACCATGCCCCGAACAAGTTTAAAACAGTTTTTCAACTCTTTGCGGCATCATAGTACATAGGAGTAGTATACAGTATAGTATATGTTGGTGATTCTATCCAAGCAACCTGAAAAAAGGGATACTTACCTGAACAAAATACTTACCGTTTATAATAAAATTTAATTCGATAACACACTCTATTATACCATTACCACACTTATCATACTTACCTCGAAACGCAAACGCAATTACTCAACATCCGCTCAATCAACACACATACACACAATAGATCCACACGAATAAAATGTACAATTGAAGAGAACAGACAGTTATTAAAAGTAAGTCGAACAGAACACAAGCCAGTCTCGTGTCGTTATTAAGAATCGAAATTCCTCGTGACAATTCGGTCAACCTTTCTCGCGAGTGCCTGGTCGTACAAATTAACTATCCTGACTGTGAAAGGGTGAACAGTAGTGCCGGACGTATAGCATTGTGACAAACATTTTTTGGTGCCGAAACCGGGGCTAGGGTTGCAGTCCCATCCGTCGCGAGTGCTGAAGCTAACCTCCATTGTTCGGGTCGAATCACTACGTGATTATCGTGCAGGAGGATCATTGTTTTCTCGTCCGTTTGATACGGATTAGTCATCGGAGCAGCAGCACAAGTGATTACCATCGTGGTGTAATAACCATCTTGCAGCAGCAGTACCACTATCACCAATTGTAAGAGAGTTCGTGGGGCAGTACCAGGCGGGTTTCATGAGCGAACGATCTACCACGGACCAGGTGTTCGCTCTTCGCCAAGTACTGCAGAAATGCCGCGAGTACAATGTGCCCACACATCATTTGTTCATCGACTTCAAAGCCGCATACGACACTATCGATCGAGATCAGCTATGGCAGATTATGCACGAGTACGGATTCCCGGACAAACTGACGCGATTAGTGAAGGCGACGATGGATCGGGTGATGTGCGTAGTACGTGTCTCAGGGACGCTCTCGAGTCCCTTCGAATCACGCAGAGGGTTACGGCAAGGTGATGGTCTCTCGTGTCTGTTATTCAACATCGCGCTGGAAGGTGTAATAAGAAGAGCAGGGATCGACACGAGTGGTACGATTTTCACAAAGTCCGTTCAGCTACTTGGCATCGCCGATGACGTTGATATTATTGCACGAAACTTTGAGAAGATGGAGGAAGCCTACATCAGACTGAAAAGAGAAGCCAAGCGCGTCGGACTTGCCATCAACACGTCGAAGGCAAAGTACATGATAGGAAGAGGTTCACGAGAAGAAAATGAGAACCGCCCGCTTCGAGTTTGCATCGGTGGCGACGAAATCGAGGTGGTTGAAGAGTTCGTGTACTTGGGCTCACTGGTGACAGCCGACAATGATACCAGCAGAGAGATTCGTAGACGCATCGTGGCAGGAAATCTTACTTTGGCCTCCGCAAGACACTTCGGTCGAACAGAGTTCGCCGTCGTACGAAGTTGACCATCTACAAGACGCTGATTAGACCGGTAGTTCTCTACGGGCACGAGACCTGGACCATGCTCGTGGAGGACCAACGCGCACTTGGTGTCTTCGAACGGAAAGTGCTGCGTACCATCTACGGTGGAGTGCAGATGGAAGACGGCATATGGAGACGGCGAATGAACCATGAGTTGCATCAGCTGTTGGGGGAGCCACCCATCTGTCATACCGCGAAAATCGGACGACTACGGTGGGCTGGGCACGTAGCCAGAATGTCGGACAATAGCCCGGTGAAAACGGTTCTCAATTGCAATCCGACCGGTACAAGAAGACGTGGCGCGCAGCGTAAATTCGTCCGTATACACCAACGCTGATTAAGGTAACCCGTTTCATTATTTTGGTGTTGGGATAGTTTGTGCAAAATGACTCCGCCAAAGAAAGCTAAGGCTGTTGCAACAAAGATGACGAAATTAAAGTTGTTGCACCGTAGGCGGACCAACGTATTAGGTTCCGCTGAACTAATAAAATCGTTCAACGAACAATTCGATGTCATACACTGTGATCATTTGCTAGTGCGCATTGAACGTTTTGATGCATTGTGGGGAGAATTTGAGGTGATTCAAGACGAAATCGAAGTTTTAGAAGATGAGGAAGAACAATTTTCGGATCTGCGAATGGAGTTCCAGACTATGTATTTTGAATTAAAGGCATCTTTGCAAAGCAAATTCCCTCCTCGCCCATCGACGTCCGTGATGTCATCGGTGCAAGCGCAGCCTATAGCCCACATTAGGCTGCCTGAAATTTCATTGAAACAATTTTCGGGTAGATTGGATGATTGGGTTTCGTTTCGTGATCTTTTTGTGTCTTTGATTCACAACAATCAGCAATTGAGTGCAGTGCAGAAACTGCATTATTTGCGAGCAACACTTTCCGATGAAGCGGCTGGAATAATATCGTCGCTCGAATTATCGGCTAATAATTACACCGTTGCTTGGACCATGTTGAAGGAGCGGTATGAGCACAAAACCTTCTTGATAAAGAGACACATGTCCGCGCTTCTAGCACTTTCTCCAGTAAAGAAGGAGTCGTCTGTAAAGTTGTCAAAATTGGCCGATGAATTTGACCGTCATGTTCAGCTGTTAGATAAACTTGAGAATGCAGTTGAACACTGGAACTCGTTCCTCGTCGAGCGCTTGAGTAGTTGCTTGGACCCCGTATCGCTGTGCGAATGGGAGACTCAAGTTACTGAAGTTGACAAACCAACATATAAGGCACTGCTTGAGTTTGTACACAAAAGATCCCGAATTCTACAAACGTTATTGCTCTCCCAAACTGGCTATACCCAAACCGAATCGAAACCCTCAAAGCCTCGTCTCACTACCGCCCACGTTGCTTCAGATAATGTACCTAAGTGTCCCAGTTGCAAGCAGGCACATTTGCTGTTCCAGTGCGACCAGTTTCGCGCGTTGCCACCACAGCAGCGTTTTGAGTTCGTGAAGAAACATGGACTTTGCATAAATTGCCTCAAGGGCACTCATCTTGCAAAGGATTGCTCCAGTGGTTCCTGTAAGACCTGCGCCAAGAAGCATCATTCCCTGCTGCATTTGCAACCTGTTTCGGCGCCCACGGCGGCTGGAAATTCGGCAGCAGGAACTAATTCATTATCTGGAGCATTCCGTTCGCATCTCGAATCGTCGATCGGTCACACCCCTCCGGTTGGGTTTTCGGTTGCCTCACCACTTGTCGCTCCGTCGTTGTCGTCGTCGTACACGCATTCATTTCCGATCGATATAGCTCCCTCGTCGCCGGTAAATTCGTTCGGTATCGTCAATCCGCCTTCTGGCCCCTCCTGTAAAAGTGCAGAAGTGAACACACAAGTGAGAAATAATCTAGTGATGTTGTCAACGGCAGTTATCAAGGTTAAGGATGCATACGATAAATATCAATTCACTAGAGCTCTACTGGACAGTGGCTCTCAGCCCAGTTTCATCACCGAAGCGCTTTGTCAGAAGCTTCGACTGAAGCGCATCAAGTTAAACTCGCCGGTCAGTGGGGTCGGACAATCTACCCTCACCGTGCACCACGGTGTGATGTTATCGCTCGCCTCTCGTTTCGGGGAATTCAAATACAACCTGGATTGCCTAGTGCTACCAAAGCTTACCGTCTCGCTGCCCAGCCAACATATTGACGTTTCGCGTTGGAGAATTCCACGTAATCTCCCGCTCGCCGATCCGCAGTTCAACGTCAGCCATGGGGTTGACATCATTATTGGTGTTGAGCTGTTCTTCAATTTGCTTGACAATCAACAACTTTCGTTAGCGGCTGGCTACCCGATTTTACAGAAGACTGTGTTAGGATACATCGTCTGTGGAAAAGATTCCGTTGTTTGTCACAATGCTATACATCCGGCACTGCTGTTCACCCTTTCACAGTCAGGATAGTTAATTTGTACGACCAGGCACTCGCGAGAAAGGTTGACCGAATTGTCACGAGGAATTTCGATTCTTAATAACGACACGAGACTGGCTTGTGTTCTGTTCGACTTACTTTTAATAACTGTCTGTTCTCTTCAATTGTACATTTTATTCGTGTGGATCAATTGTGTGTATGTGTGTTGATTGAGCGGATGTTGAGTAATTGCGTTTGCGTTTCGAGGTAAGTATGATAAGTGTGGTAATGGTATAATAGAGTGTGTTATCGAATTAAATTTTATTATAAACGGTAAGTATTTTGTTCAGGTAAGTATCCCTTTTTTCAGGTTGCTTAGATAGAATCACCAACATGCCGGCCCCCGTTGAAACTGTCCGTTTCAACCGCCAACTGAGAATTCTCTTCGTCGATGGGAAGCACTGCAATTTCGGTGACTGCCCGTTTGTACGTTCCTGCAGCCGTTTTCACGACCACCACGCGAACATGACCGTCTGGCCCAACGATCGTTTCGGTGATACGACCTAAAGGCCACTGTAGGGATGGGGTGTTGTCCTGCTTTATCAGTACCAATTGACCCACCTCCACGTCTGCAGTTTCTTTCTTCCATTTTGAACGTTGCTGCAACTGGCTCAAGTAGTCCCTGGACCACCGTCGCCACAGATCCTGCGCGGATCGTTTCATATCCTGCAAACGTGACAGGTGTTTGGTGTCCAAGTCGCAGAGGTCTGGCTCTGGAATTGAAAAGAGTGGTTCTCCGATTAGGAAATGACCTGGGGTCAGAGCGGATGTGTCGTCTGGGGAGTCGGACAGTGGAGCTAAGGGACGGGAGTTGAGAACGGATTCGATTTGGGCTACGACGGTTAGAAGTTGGTCCATGTTGAACGCCTTGCAGCCCATGATGCGGCGAAAGTGGTACTTGAAGGACTTGATACCAGCCTCCCATAGCCCACCGAAGTGGGGCGACCGAGGTGGTATGAAGCGAAACGTGATTCCGCTAGTTGTGCGATATTCGTCCCATTGCTTGCTCCGAAACTGTTCGCGAAAGGCTTGACACGCAGCCTTCAACTCGCGATCTGCCCCGACGAAAGCAGTCGCATTGTCGCAGTGTAATTCGCACACTTGGCCGCAGCGTGCCACGAAGCGTTTCATGGCGTTAATACACGCGACAGACGTTAGGTCTGCGACGACCTCGAGATGTACGGTCTTCACCACTAGACACACGAAAAGCGCGACGTATATCTTCACCGATGCTCCCTTTCCAACCAACGGACGAACGAGAAACGGCCCACAGTAATCCATGCCAGAGTATGCGAATGCTCAAGCAGGTGTAACACGTACTGATGGAAGTGGTGCCATTTGCTGCTTGCTACATCGAGGATTGCACTGATAACAAGTGATACAATTGCGTACCACCTTGCGAGCAAGATGACGACCCCGGAGCGGCCAGAACCATTGGCGAATAGTAGCGAGTAGCAGAGTAGGACCAGCATGCAGTGTCTGAACGTGGAGTGATCGAGCAATCAACCAGGTAAGCTTGTGGTATCATCGGAAAACGAGTGTCAAAGGGTGCGTTTTTGTATCTCAATCTATCGTCCAATCTAAGCAAACCGAAATCGTCCATCAAACAGTTCAAGTTCCTAAGGAATGATTTTGAGCCAAGTTTCTTCGAGTTCACTACACATCGTTGGTTGTTTTGATAAAATCGCACTTCAGCTGGGAATGCGGTAGCCTGTGCTAGGCGAACGAGTATCTTCAGAGCGAACTGGCAGTTGCTAGAAGCCAAAGATCCAGTGATCCTCTCACTGATCGGTAATTTGCAGTTGTTGTAGAAACGGTAGCAGTAGGCTACTGTCCGAATCAACTTGGCGAGATCCGAAAATCTGTCGCAAAATGTTGAATCAGCATGGCTGACATGAAGAGCGACGACGGTTCGAGATTCTTCTTGGATAACGTGGTTATCCGGCAGCGAAACCACGCACTGTGGCCATTGCTCAACGGGAGTCGTGACGAAACTTGGCCCATGCCACCACAATTTGTCGTCTAGCAGATCACTTGGAAGTGAGCCCCGAGAAATCCTATCTGCAGGGTTCATTTCGGTTGGAACGTGTTTCCACTGTGATCCTTTAGTCAACCGTTGAACTTCCGCCGCTCGATTTGAGACGAAGACTTTCCACGAACTAGATTGAGACTTGATCCAGTAAAGCACTATCGTTGAATCTGTCCAGAATGTAACTGGACCCTTGAGTTCGGTAATTCTTTGTAGGTTGTCCATCAACTGGCTTCCCAAGAGCGCGGCGCTGAGCTCCAATCTTGGAATCGTCTGGCCTCGCAATGGAGCGACACGAGATTTCGATGTGAGCAGTCGGGAGTGGAGCATACCGGTATCATCTGGCGAGATTACGTAGACGCAACATCCATAGCCTCGTTTAGATGCGCCACAAAACAGTGCAGAGAGTATTGACGACTGGCATTGACAAGCACTCTTCGAGGGATTTCTACAGATTGGAGATGATGAATATCCGTGCGATATTTCTTCCACCACAAACTTTGCACGAACATTTTAGCGTTCATTACCACCGGGCCAAGTAGACCAAGTGGATCAAATAAACGAGCCATTTCCGATACGACGATTCGTTTTGAGACGACTCCCAGTTCTGGTAATGTGGGAATTTTGAATTTAAAAGTATCCGGCTGGGGAAACCATAACAATCCAAGTGTCTTTACAGCGGACGACCGATCGATTTCCAATTCTGGGGAAGAGTCCCACAACTCGGGAGGAACGTCTACGAGAATAGAAGGATCGTTAGAAGCCCACTTCCTGAGTACGAAACCAGCGGTTTGCAACATTTCCATCAACTGTTTGCACGAATATCTGGCTATTTGATGATCGTCATGTCCGGAAAGAACATCGTCGACATATGTCCCTTTCTGAATGATCGGAACCGCTAATGGGAAGCGTTCTCCTTCATCTGTAGCTAGTTGGTTTAGAATTCGCGTAGCATGATACATTGAACTAGCTAGACCGCAAGTAACGGTTCGCAGCTGGTACGTTCGAATGGGTTCTGATGGATTATTCCGCCATAGAATTTGTTGGTAGCGACGATCCTCGGGGTGGACCAAAATCTGTCTGAACATCTTCTCCACATCGGCAGTAGTGGCGAAACGAGGCAGCCGAAAATTGATGACTCTACTGTACAGGGCTGGCTGTACTGTTGGTCCCGCACAGAGAACATCGAGAAGATCCATCGAACACTACTCGAATCTTTGTGGTTGAGCTTTCTGGACGGTGGATGGCATGGTGGGGTAGGAAAAACTGTGGGCTACACGACGCGCGCGACAACACCTCCATATGGCCCAACCTGTCGTATTCTTGCATGAACTGTTTATATTCTTGGCGAAGACCTTCATCGGCAACAAACTTCTTCTCCATCGACAAAAATCCTCGAAATTAATATTTGTATAATGTAGTCTACAATTGATTGACATATAAATAAATTTAAATTTAGGTATCCAACATGCCAACATGTTTATTTATGTTGAAAAACTCGTGCATAATTTTTGAACTGGGAAAGGAAGCCCATTCAAATCATATGAGTGCAAAACTGAACCATCCTACTGGATATCGATTTTGCATGTTTGCCAAACAATACCACTACCTGGATCGGAATTGAATTGCACCAACGGAGATAGTATTTATTTAGGTACGTAGTACAATTGAATACAGCTCACAAAAAATGTCAACAAAGCCAGTGTAAGCGCGAGAGGTCGTAGTAGTACTTAATGCAGTACTGTGTATGTCGGCTAACACGCTCCAGTGCGTCCCTGTGTTGGTATGGAAAACGGTACGGGTGAGTCAACGAATAGTGTCATCATTGAATTGCGATAGGAGTACCTTTGTACCTTTCAGCAGTAACCTCCGTGCTATCAGTTGGTAGGAAATATTTAGATATAAAAAGCTTTCTGTTATAGAAGAGTGAAAATGCTAAACGCCGGTAATTCCAATAAGTCCATTCAGTCGGAATATAAACGATTCTATTAGCTTGAATGAATCATCATATTATTCTGCAGCTGAGAATTAGGCTACATTTACCGAATTGATGGGTTTTTATTGACTGTATGAAGATGATTTAGATGTAAAAAGAAGCGGTCAACGATTTACAATCATGTTACAAAATTGATTATGTGTTGGTTAGTAATGTTTGTCAAGGTTGTAATTATCAAGCCTGCAATTAGATTGTCGTTTTAGACAATACTCAGATTGTCAAACTTTCTGTAGTACTACATTTACACTAACGAGTTAAAACAAGTTCTAATAATTGCCAACAAGAAAATCGTCATTAAGATAGTGTTAAACGCGTTTTAACTCGTAGTTTGAACGTAATACAAGTTGTTTAAAATTAAGATCGAGCCTTTTTTCTTAGTATTTTACTAAGAAACATAATTTCCCTCACATTCATATTATAGTTTAAAGTGCTTCTTCAACATTGTAGATACCTAAACTTAGGGTTCATCGTTTATCTTAAGGGAAATTTGTGTAAAAAGGGCAAGTTTCCAGTCCGTATGTGTAGTCAGGTTTATAAATGCGTATTACCAGTCTAAACGCCTTCTACGAAGATAACCTATAGTTGGCTAACCACTGGCCCTCTTTACGGTAGAGTAACCATGCGAATCCATTAGAGCAACTGTAACGGACCGTGCGTTTGCTAGTGTTAACTAGACTCAGTCACTGCGACATTAAGTGGCGAACCTAATGGTTTAAGATGATGACGGAAGTCATATCTCTGCTACTGTTGTTACCTAATCGATTGCTAATCTTTCTTCGCCATTGGAAAGGTATATCTTTTGTGGACAAGTCGCACTGAAAAGATAGGATAATAGAGTTGTCTACCACAGGAAAAAAGTGTGAAAAATTAAGTGAAAAAAGTGCGTTGCGACGAAGCAGTATTTCAGACCGGACCCTTATTGCAATTTCGCACTGCAGATTTCTTACTTTTTCTTATACTTTCAAAATCCGGTAGGAGCATTACAGCACAAAATTATTTTTTTTATGTTCACTGAATATTTCTACTAATACACTCAGGTTTTTTTTTACGCGGGGGATACGAGCCGCGTAAATGAAAACCGCGTAAATGAAAACCGCGTAAAATTCAAAATCCGCGTAAATGAAAACCGCGTAAATTTCAAAATCCGCGTAAATGAAAACCGCGTAAATTTCAAAATCCGCGTAAATGAAAACCGCGTAAATTTCAAAATCCACGTAAATGAAAACCGCGTAAATTTCAAAATCCGCGTAAATGAAGACTACTTAAATTTAAGAATCCTCGATAAAGGGAACCTCATTGATGGATACCGCGTAAATTCGAAAATCCGCGTAAATGAAAACCGCGTAAATTTCAAAAACCGCGTAAATGAAAACCGCGTAAATTCCAAAATCCGCGTAAATGAAAACCGCGTAAATTTCAAAATCCGCGTAAAAAAACCGCGTAAAAAAATACCGCGCAAAAAAAAACCGCGTAAAAAAAAACTTGAGTGTAATATAGTTGTAAAACGAAAAAAAGTTAAAAATAATACTATGCTATATTTCACCCTAAGGAGGAAAAATTGGTAAAGACCTAAATTTCTCACTAGGGTGAAAATTTGTTGGTAAAAACCAGTCTTTGTACAGGAGGGCACAAATCCTTATTTCATACTATGTTGCGTTTCGGCTTCGCCTCATCAGAAACCGACACTAACACATTGTCGGAATAGATTAGCGCCGGCTTGACGCAAATCCCTTAAAACTAAAACACACTATGTGTTTCAATCAAACGACTGATCAAACGTGATGTCCCGTTCGAGCAGAAGTTCTGTTTATGCCGATGAGACACAAGTGAAGCCGAAACTTGTCTTGGCTTAGCAGGCCTATGCGAAAGCACTATGCTATATATTTGAGGCGAAGCCGAAACGCAACATAGTATAAAAATAATAGCTTGTGATAGGAATGATTCGAAAAATACGTAAAAGTGCATTTAAAAAATATATATAATTTAAATTAAAAGTGATGACCTGTGAAGTTTTATACATAACTGCAATGGTCCAATGGCCCAGAATGTGAATTTAGTAGTCATACTAAGTTTTGGCTGACGTAGCCTTATAATTTATTTGGGAGAGACGTTGTACGTTGCGAGGCTCCTCTTTTCTTTTAAATGTAGGCACTGTTCTTCAAACCTTCCATTCCATGAGAAATTCTTTTCTTTTGTTTTCTAAAAAGTAGTGTAGATACGACACTCGGCCCTCCGGGTCAGGATTAGGTTGACGCTTTTCAGAGTCATTGCATAACTGTTCTATATGAGAAAGGAAAAAAGAAAATCGCTATGCTCCCAGCGAAAGTAGTTGTGACTTGTGAGGCAACTAATGATGTATTTATTTATTTCATCAATCAATCGTAGACCACATTATAAACACTTTGTTTCTGCCTGTGTATGTACTATAGAGCGACACAAAAAATGACCCGCATCGGTCCATCCCTGACTCGATTTGTAGTCCCACCAGGAGTGTCTGCTCCAAATTTGACCCAAATCGAACCAGTCTAGCTACCGGACCAACGTGCTTGAAGTTGGATTGGGATTTTTCGGGATGGGATGGGATTTTTCGACAATTTACATGGAGAAAACCAACTTGCTCACATTTTCGCCGCTAGGTGGCACTATATACACTAGATTATCACCAAAACCAGGGATGCCAGGTGCACAGATTTATCTGTGTTTCACAGATTTTCAATATGCTGCACAGATTGCAAGAACTGCACAGATTTCCACAGTTTTCTGTTTCAAGGCACAAATTTCCACAGCTTTCTTCTAGAACGCACAGATAAGCAAAGATTTCTCAATGTTGTACCTTGCGCTTAATTTTTGACTCGCGTAAAAACCAAAAAAAAAGGTCACCACATCTTGGTTTCAGCCAAATTTGTACGTTTTCTGTGACACAGATACACACATATTTTTAAATGGGCCGCGCACATATTTTTCAAAATGTCACCTGGCATCCCTGATTAAAACTGAAATTTAGGTAGGGTGACCATACGTCCTGGTTTCCCAGGACATGTCCTGTTTTTGCATTGACTGTCCTGGTGTCCTGGGTAGTCGCGGAAAATGCTTGATTTGTCCTGGTTTTTCTCCTGTAAGCCTAATATATTTCTATTTTTTCAGTCTTCGCTTTTCACTATGCTCCAGATCGCAGTTACAACCGACCGCAACCATAACTGCAACGTATACTCATCCTCAATCGGAATGCGACAAACAAAACTTAGTAAATCGAATCTCCCAATTGTACCTTCCGATGGTTTTTTAATCTCTCAAGAGTGCCTCGTCAATATCGATGAAACAATGGTTACCAGTGCTTCTTCTCGGCTTAAATCGTCTTTCAATCCGGGACCCGAAGAATTCCCTTTGGTACACGCAAAAACAAAACAACCCAAAGAATAAGTTATTTTAATTTACTTTTGAGTTGTGTGTCGCTTTCGCAGTTGTTAGTGTTGTCAAAAACAAAACGAGTGATTCGACTTAGTCGAGGTCTTCCGTGCAGTAAAGTACTTTTGAGTTGTTTGGGATGTACTCAATATTAGGTAAATTCAACTTAAATTTAAGTAAATTGAACTGAAGGTTAAGTTATGTTTTTTTCCGTAGTTAAATGGAAACTACTCTTCAACATGGTTTACCTAATTTTACCTTCCTGCGCGATACCTCGAGATTGAGACAAAAGTACTCAATTTTAGGTAGGTTTTCGTTTGCGTGTACCTCTGCAAAGACACATCGGCGTTTTTGTGCTTCTGCTCCTATTTGAGCTCTCTTGCTAGTGGCTTTATTTTGTTTTACTGGAAATCCATTCCATAAAAAGAAAAATAACAACTATCGTGGATTAATTTCATTGAACGCTCTCTCGAGCTGGGGATCATGGAATTACTACAGGGTCGATACTAGTACCTAATCAGTCGCTCTGCTTGTTAACAATGCAGTGAATCAAACGAACGTTTCTACCCAAAGTCTGCTGTCTATATGTACCGTGCCAGTACTATAAACAAGCAAAGCAATCGAATAATAAAATTCGTCCCAAGCCAGTGTGAACAATAAAGCACCGTTACTTTCATCGGAGCGATATCGATCATTCATTCCAATATGTTTGAAACTCAACAGCAAATTTACAAATGCAGTTTAGACCAACGGAAGTCGCCGTTATACAAGCCCACCACACTCGTTACTGATAACGTTTAAAACTTTGGCCATAACGGAAAACTACGCTATGAAAGACAACATGCAATACATCATTGAGCAATATTAGGACCAAGATACACGTTTATATTGACAATGATAAGATTGATATGTGTCTGCACGATCTACACTTGGATACTATTAATAAATTTATTACAACCCTCATGTCGGCATACGTAACGGTGGAATCCTTAACGTTTGAAACCTGGAGAAAATTTTTCTAGGTATTTCCAACGGTGTTTGTTTCGTGAGAATACGAATGACGGAACCTATTCCTTCATATCTGAATTTTCAATTCAAAGCAAAACGCGTGACCAAATCTCAAATCACGCTGTGCACATATGAAAGACAGACCCCTGCGTGCCTTACGTTGTTACACAAGAAGACACACTACGAGAAACCATATACACAAACCTCTAACGAAGCAATATCAACTGCAAGCATACCAATCACACAGCCCTTCATCAACATCAACTAAATCACAAACCACAGGAGTTACAGCTCAGGAACCAAGGAATACTGGAACAACAGAACCTACGCAAAGCGTGAAGGATCATTGTGATGCGCCTACTATTTCCCAATCAACTGCCAGCACCACCGATAATTAAGTAAATTGCAAAGAACACGGATACGCGATCGTGACCCGTAGGCCCCACAAACAACTCAAACCAGGTAATCGTGAAAGTCCATACAACATCAACAGGCGAGGATAGCGTGAACGAAAACGATAAACCGAGAGAAAGCGGACTAAGTGATCCACAAACAACAAGAGACAATGAAGTAAAGAGGAAAAAACAAAACAGGAAAAGAGATATTTTCGCAAAGTAACAAATCGCGTACACAAGATCCGATGGATATACAACAAAATTCGATTTATTTATTTCTATTTACACATTAATAATATTAAAAGATCCAAGGCTAAAGTAGATTGAGGCGTGTCAAATAAATGAAATAGCTAATGGACGATTAACATGCCTTCACGCCTGGACGCTGAACAGCGACTAACCGCCAAGTCTAGCATCCTACATAACAGGGAGTGTGGAATGTCGCGCTCAAACCAGTGCTGCGAAATTTCAAAGTCACTTACTTATTTCTGCTTGTATTTACCGAAACCAAAATTCAGATTCACCGCCTCCCTCAATCATTCACTTCCCAACTGACTAAAAATTCATGCAGAATGTGCAATGGAAATTTCCTTCACCAACCAAAGAATTTATTTGCTTTTATGTGGACAGTTTGAAGGCAGAAGCTGGCATCTTCTCAATTTCGAGCATAGGTGAACTGCATAATCTATATCTGGTGCACTTTTACTCAATAATCCCTCTCATAGGTAGAATGGAAACAAAATTCAGTTTGCTTCTGAAACCGAACATGTTCGAACCTGAATGCGCTGTGTCGGGAGAACGAATGACGAGGGAAACGAACGAAACATTTCATTCATCGCGACGGGCATGAATTGAATTTTGTTTTCTTTCATGTTTACGCAGGGATGTCAATTTTTTCAAGCTCAGGCTCAAACTGATATTATTTAGGGGAACATGGGGAGACTTGATCAAGCGCAAAATTCTATTTTCGGCTATGGCGTCTTCTATTCGATTCTTAATTTTTTTTCAAAAATCTTTTTATACTTGTTTCGATCACTTAAGGTAATTTTGAAAGTTTGGAGTAAAAATCCTTTCCTTGCAGAAAATATTACGTGATTAATAAATTTGCATTAAATGATGTAATTTTTTATCAAACTTTGTATGGACATATCTACTCGACTACTAATTACTATTAAAGGACTAATATACCATCTTAATCCTTGTGAAGCAGTGAAATGATTTTACATAAACTGGAACATTGGAATAGTTATTACTATAATTCGCATGAAATTGAACGCAATAACTAATGTTGGGGAGACTTGACCAAGATTTTATGGGGAGACTTGACCAAGTGGCGATCAGCTGAAGGAAGATAGAAAGTTTATTATGCTTTGGTATCTACTGTAAATGTTAATCACGCCATAAAAAAATCCCACCCCAAACATAAGTCTTTAAATTTTAAAATTTGTAAACAAAGTTAGCAACAGTAGGACTGATTTCGTGACGTGTGAACATGCAATGCAAGCAGTACAGTTAATCCTTAAAAAGAAATGCATTTAAAAAAATCAAAATTTATCAAATGCAACCCTTTCATATGTTTTACTGCTACCTAAGGATCTCGACAATAGGGAAAAAAATAATTACAGTATGTTTTATGTCATTATTTTTTGTTATGATTTTTCAAAATTCTCTTGGTCAAGTCTCCCCCCGCCTTGGTCAAGTCTCCCCGCAATGGGAACCAGACCAGAAAAAACGATCACAGAAAAACTTTTGTAACTTTTCAAAAATTAAATGCAAAAAATCATGAAGACGCGCAATAACTTTGTGCATTATATCTGAATGATTTTTGGGGGATTGAAGGCTTTCTTAGAGATTTATGCAGTTTTAGCTGAAAACCTGGTCAAATCTCCCCATGTTCCCCTACACCAAGCTATCCGCCAGTTTTTCATATAACAATCGATTAAACGGAGAATTTTTTGGTAACTACGGTAGGTTTTGCAGCTCTCAAATCGAGAGATAATGGTTGTCATTGGAGATTACCAAGCATAGCGTAGGGAAGCTACTTGGGATCGCTGGTGTTTCTGATTTACGTCAATGCCGTATTTTTAGTACTGAAAACTCCTCGCCGGTCCTGCACAGACCATCTCAGCATGAAACGTTTGCTGATGGTGGTGTAGCAAGGGCTGCCTTTGTGTAAATGCGAAAAAGTTCTTGAAGCTTGAGCTCCTCTTGCCAGACTCCCAAAACTTTTTAACTGCCGAAAACATGCGGAAAAGGCAATGTCGATTGAGAGGTAACGGGGGGAAGTAGTACCCTTTCGACTGTCCTGGTTTTTTACTCGTCTGATATGGTCATCCTACCTAAGAGATCGTCTTAGATTTATCAAATTTGATTTATTTCAAAAGTATTTTTTATTGGATGCAACTTTGAAGAATATTTTTAAATTGACCCGTTCCTTGTCCGGGTTTGCAAACAAACAAAAACAAATGACGATCGAGCATACGTGGTATGTTATATGTCCTACGTAGGATGCATTCTGGTTCGCTTTCCAGCCCATTCTCCGTAGTGCCAAGAGATCAAAACGATTGGCCTCATTCGACTGGCAATGCACACAATAATAATAATTGACCATTTAAGTTGAAAGACAATTGATTTCGGTTTGGAGCGAAAATGATGCGCCCTGTGTTTGTTCCATTTTACTCTGTTTACGGACAACAGAAGCTTCACAATTTTTGGAATTTACTGTTTGTACTAAATCAGTTTCAAGTATTTTAATCTTCATTTCATAATAACATTTGTGAATAACAGGTGCTTCAGACTTGTCAAGAATATTGCCCAGGGTCACCGTTGGAGATCAGATCATCACAACTTAAAACACTATTAAAAACGTGTTGATGGGGTACTTAATAAACAATCAATGGTATTACTATAAGTACCATCTGAATAGTGAGTAGGTGTTAAGTCTGGTTTCACTGGAAGCAAATGATGCATCTGAACATTCTTCCACGATAACGAAATTATGTAATCACATTGTTCTCGGTCGGCTGAGGAAGTAAACAGCAATATTATTTAACGATTTACGGAGCTTAAATTCTTAATGTCAGTTATCACTAGACTGCAATAATTCGACTCGTCGGAGTTTTTGTTCGAATTTGTGTATCTGCGAAGACGTAAATAACACGAATTTTTTGTACCAGTAAAACATAATAAAATTACAAGCTAATTTCACGTTTCGTATTGTATTGTGTTGTGATTTATCTAGAAAATAAACAAATATTTGAACATATAACTAAACCAGTATATAAAACTAAAATGGACTGTTGGATCTTATACATACAATTTTCTGATGAAGAACAATTCCAAACATCAGGTTCCTAGAATCTCCCAAACAACCCGTCAATAAAATTGTAATCCTGGGAAAATTATTGATAAAATCATGAATAGGATCGTCTGCGATATTGTGCATTTTCTAAGTCATATCTCGAGTATCGAGGAATAGAAAATATGAGAGTTATTCGAATATAGTGAGGACCTGATTTTACCTGATGCCCACCTATTTTTTCTACCCCCAATTTTGTCAGTCTCATAAAAAAATCCATTTCAAGGGCTCTAGCAGACGAACCAAGTTCCGTTGGAGTAAATTCCTTCTTAAGTATATTTTTTTCTAATCTTAAATATGCGAAGTATGCAAAAATATTCCTTTTCCTTAAATTTTGCGTTGGATGACCCCCTTATGGGAAATTTATACCAAATAATCAGAAAAGAAAGAAAGAAAAAAAATATGTCCCGATTTTGTAATTATCCTTATCGAATCAGTGTAAAATACATCAAGGAGTTGATAAAAATAGGTCTTCATTATCAATTCAAATTTTCCAGTATTACAGTTTGAAATCCAACCTAATTTTACAGGTAAATCACTTAAGTGATTAATGCAAATTCCATTTAATCCACATTCAGACGGAAAAATAAGCGCATGAACTTTTTCAAAAAGTTTGGAAAGGATCCTAATCATCCTCTCGCTTTAGTGCAATTTTTTTCACAAATCAACAACTAAAATTCCAAACATCTCCTAGACAAACCTAAATGATGTCCTTCATACCATGTTCATCAGTATCTGCATATTTTTGTTAACATAATAACAAGTGTGTATTATAGTAACGCAAATCAATAATATGAATTGTACAATCAAACTTAGGTTTGATTGAAAAAGGTAGATGTGACATAATTTCTTATAATTATAACCGTCTTAATTGTTGTTCAGAATTAATTCCTGCACAGACAATTCTCAAACATCCCTGAAAATGTTATTAACTTTGTTAGGATAATCAAATCTAGAAATAATTAATTATTTACTTACTTTTTACAACAGCTCAACAAATAAGTCGCGCCTCAGGTGACAAGATGTTAAGTTCTCAACAACGCGGCAATCGATGTTTACAACCTTTGTTTAGCTACTGAAGCGCACGTTTGTGTACCGTTTTGCTGATTGCACGTCCGATACACTCGACTGTTTTTAGTTTCGCTTTCTCTCTACAACTACAGAACAACGGAATCTTACACAGACTGCACTCTTTCACCACCGAGTTCTTCTGCACAGTTACTACCAAATAATCACCAACTTTCACAAGTAATCGTCGTGGCACAGTAAGTAGAAGCTCCGATAAAGTACACTTCAATCTAAAACCGACCAGCCATTTACCAAATGCACATTCATTGACACGGGATGATCTTTGCGTCGTATGCAAACCGGGCACAAAAATAAACAATCAAACCGGGAAGGTGTAGTACCTACCTACAAAACAACACTATCAAAACAACTGAAACCGAACGCGGTAAGAATGGGAACGCAAGCGCAGCCAAAAAAAACCGTGCGACAGGAACCACGGCAAAACCACTACTGAACGAGCAAATGCTGCCATCGGCGGCGATCGTTGGTGCTACACCACCCATCGCATCGGTACGTACGTAAATATAGAATGAACATTGAGACGGCCGACTAACTACAAATATTCATCGAACGGACATGGTAGCCGCTCGGTTACCCACGCTGTCATACACATATGTATAGAATCATCACTATACGTTCGCCGAACCGACAGCTGTTTGTTTATAGGTTCATCCTGGCCGAAGCTACGTCATTCCCGTAACTGCGATAACATCGCATTATGCCGGCTAGCTAGTCGCTGCATACTGCGATCATCATGTCCTACAACCGCAACCAACAATCGGAGCGCTTTGTGAGAAAATGTCCGAATGATGATTGATGGTGAGGTGCATGTAAAACCAGAATTATTTGTTGCATTTCTTCTAGAGAATAATTGCCACAGCCGATATATTTATTTTTTTAAGTAGAATTCTTCTAACGTTTCAATATAGGGGTTCAAAATTTTCTGCCTGAATTTTACCCGAGTTTTTGAACGTGAATATCTCACTGAAAATATGTGCAACAATTTTGTATCCAATTCCGTAGCATGTACAATTACTAAAAATAACGGAAGTAAGCTGTAATTATCTGATCCATGATTGGTCGACCAATTAGCGACCGTTGTTAGCACTGCCCTTTTGTCTTCACTCATAAAAAGTCAGAATTTTCGTGAAAAATAACAATTTTTATTTCAAATGAGTAAAAAACCCCTTATTGAAAAATTATCCCGAAAATACAAAGATTGATAGAAATCGGTTAAGTAGTTTTTGAATGGCAGTTAACACCGCAAATCGTGTTTTTTTCCAGAGATGTTCTACAAATAGCTTCGCCACCGACTCGTTTGTTGGTATTTAGCATAGAAAAAAATACAAAATATTACACTATAATGTACAAAAGTTTTACTAATTTGCTTAACGCAAAGTTCTAAAATAATTCCAAAAATAAATGTTTTTTTTACGCTGAAACCCTTGCCCCCCTTAAGGAAATGCACGTTGCAAATTGACGTACCTTGAATCCATCATCATCATCAACGTACACCGAAATCTTGGATCAAACGTTGTTGTATTCGATTGATGTGATGCATGAAGTACTTCACAATGATGTTGGCAGCCTAGATTAAACTTCTGAATGTTATCACTACCATATTACCCCTACGGTGTAGCCACTTCCGCGAGGATTATCGCCGTTTTCACTTTTAGGAACTGTTCCACCAAGCCCATATTTGGTCTAATACGAATTTGCTTAAATTCAGCAGGAATGGAATTCTCGTAGCAGAGGTACGTGCCGCTTCTGTAATTTTCTGTCGTCACTGCTCAACCGGATGAACTAAACTGTACTGTGTAGTGGATAAGCAACAAATCAGTAGGAATTGTCTTGTTTTACTGATAGCTATAACAGAGTATTTTTTTACTTCTACTCTGGAAATATTAGAAGGTATACTGGAGCATGTGAAGGATTATCAATAAATGTATATATTTTATCGTTTTATTTCGCTCTGGCGTTTTTAGTTTTTTTAACAAAAATATTCCTATACCGGTATTTTACTGGTACTAATGGTACTGAGGGCTTCAGTACCGTAGAACCGGTTCTCGCCAAAAAGTGTCGGTACTAGTAACCCTAGTCGAAAGGACAAAAGGTCGCAAAGGACAATAGGTCGAATGGACGAAAGGTCGAAAGAGACAAAAGGTCGAAGAGACAAAAGGTCGAACGGATAAAAGTTCGAAATGGACAAAAGGTTGAAGGAGTTAAAACGTCGAAAGGGACAAAACGTCGAAAGGATACAATATTAAAAGCCATTAAACGTAAGTGACAATAAGAATTTTCGCACGGTTTCTTATTCCATCGCAATTTTTCTTAACATAGATTTTTGATTAGAAGCATAACTGAAGGCAAACAACCAAGACGATCAATTACTGTTTTTTACTGTCATTTGTTTTTAAATTGCATTTGATTAATAACTCCATATTTTTATTTGCTCAATTCGTTACTGTCTAGTGTTTAAATGTAGTAGAATACTTCTTTTTATTTTTGCCTTCTCTGACTACTATTGACTCTGTGTTGTTCTGTTTTCATGGTGATTTCGGGTCTTTGAACTAGATTGGAAATATGTGATAACTGCTTTGTTGCCGTCTGTTTCATCTGTTTCATACGCAGCTTATTCTAATTGTTCTTTCTTCGGGTAGTATTTCCTCAACTTTGAAACCTGCGCTGATTTTGGCGTAGAACAATTGGCAAATTTTATATTTAAAAATAATCTGAATAAAGCAATGTTCTTGAAATTACTGAAAGCTGATTTTAACTTATATGTTAAAGTTAAATAAATAATGAATTCTACCATGAACTTGAATTTTACCATAAAATTTTTTAAATTATAAAATACAATTTGAATTTTTATTGGCGTTTTCCTTCTTCGTAACATGAGCTGTTATTCATATGATGAATGATCTGCCAATCATATTTCTTCCTCTGTGATGATTTGCGTTTTGGGGTACAACACATCATATTTGGATCGCCTGTCGCAATCAATTATACAGAAAGTAGTACTGAAATATTCAATAGTCTAATTTTTTTCGAATGTAAAATGACACAAAATACGTTCGATGATGCTAGGACGGAACTGCTTTAAAATTGAACGCATAGCCAACGTTATGCGATTTAACCGCATAACCGAGGCTAAGGAACCGAAACGGCGCAAATCGTCGGAAGTGGCGGCCCCTCGCAAGCAAACCTGTGATCCACTCGTTTGCCCGGCTTACTCAACCATAATCGATAAATTAGTTTAGGTTTTACTGAGCGATTTATTTAATTATTTTACTCTTCTGCTTTTAGCATTATGAACTAACTGTGATTGGTATGCGACATTTGTAATACTATGTATATAATATTGCTAAACTTTTTTTTGTATCACTATAATATGTAGAGAAACATAATTATAACTATATTATAAAATAATTTTCTAAGATTAAATGATATTTTCAAAAATACAAATTCACTTAGTTTGAATTGTATTCTGCAAGATGTAGCTACGGATCTGTTTACTTTGGCGTTTCCGGGATCATTGAACAAGCGGTTTAAGCGCCACCTCTTATGAGGACCACTTGTTACGTACAATGTTGGCCAACCAAACCCAGGGCGGGTTAGTTTTACTAAATTTGGGAGGAAACAAAACGGCAGACTCAAAAGCTGAAGGGTACCCCGTCTCGCGGGACGATTCCAAACAATTATCAAAAATCGCGGCTAAACTACCAACTCCTGGTTATCATTAGTGGAAAAGTCCCTAATAACTGCCATTAATAAGGCAGCTTCCGAAATCAGAGTGGGGACTGTTTTCCCGAGCAGTCCTACCCACAGTACATTGGAAACAACAAATCTCACTCAAAACACCTAAAAATTAGATTATGGGGCACACAATCTAATTTTAACGCTTATTCCACAAAACTAACATATTTCTTCTTCAAACATTCCTTTCCGACTTTTTTGCCGGTGTAGGACCCTAGCACGTCCAAAAATAATGCACGAACGAATGCCTAGGGCCAAAGTTGTTGTTGAGGTCCTAGCTTGGATTGTTGTTTAGGTTCTAGCTTGACGTACCAGAAACAAAATACGGATGCTACCGATCCGGTTGATGTCGTTTAGCGATGCCGCCTTGTGCACGTGGCGGCGCGACTTTGTCCGGCTTTTTGCTGCAACGGCGCACTTTGTATCGCCTGTAGGTCCAAAGTCCGAGCAATAGAAAAGAGAAAACGTCGTTTGGCTTATACGCAAGGAGAACATTTGTTCTAGCCGCCTGGTATTCATTCATCCAGGGTTGTTAATCGATAATTAATCGTCATCGTCGATAACGTTAACCACCCGTCAACGTCATCGGAAACTCCGTTAACGATAATTTATCGTCGGATTCATCGTCATCGTCGATAATTCATCGGCGGTTATCGCGATACATTTTGCGTTACTTTCCCGTTTATTGGAGTTGAAGTTGATGCGGTCAACTTTCAATTGTTTTGAAATAAATAACTATTGGAAGACATGTTGTTGGCAGTTGAAAATCAATAGTTTTGGACATTTTCTATGCACAGGGGGGTCCGACGATGAGTCAAAATGGAATTTTTTGTCAACTTTTCAGGAGAGTTTTATATTGAAGGGAAAGTTATTGGCAGTTGACAATCAATAGTTTTGGACATTTTCAATACACAGGGGGTTCGACGATGTGTCAAAATGGATTTTTCAACTTTTAGGGAAAGTTTATTATATTGAAGAAGTAAGTAAGTGAAAATCAATAGTTTTAGGCATTTTCAATGTACCGTCAAAATACAAATTTTTTCAACTTTTCGCGAACTTTTTATATTGAATGGCAGGTTGCTGGCAGTTGAAAATCGATAGTTTTGGACATTTTCAATTCACAGGAGGATCCACCAGTGCACAGTGTTTCCAAAGTGGCAAAAAGGTGAAATAAATTCTTTGAACCACGAAAAACATTTTTTAGCTATAGTGTCTTCAGCAAAGTTTATTTATATTTTATTTCATTTAAAAAGTATTAGTTGGGTGATTAATCCCTCTAAAGCTGAGCAGCAAGTGTTTGTTTGGTCATTTATGAAAATAAAAAAAAACTTTCTTTGGCAAAGTTGTTGAGAATATCTTAAGTATTAACTTCGCTGAAGAGACTATGTGTCTATCTGTCGATTTTAAATTACATTTGTGGAGATTTCTTTTATATACCCCTGAAAATTGCTTTTTTAAAAATACTTTTCCTGATAATTTTGTAGAATTTCAAAATGTTCCAAGATTTTGTTCAGCATAAGAAAATACAGAATTGTAATAATGTAAGTTTATTTGTATATCTTACAACGTAGAAGTTATCGAATGTTGTGTCCAAAAAGCAAAACAAACACTATCAAAATCGTTTGGTGGGCTCCAACCTACGTTCAAGTCAAATTCGAGTAAATTCCTTCTTTAGCATATTTTTCTTATCTTAGAGATGCAAAATATACAAAAATAATAATACTGTACTGTAAGACCTCCTTAAGGAAAATTTTTACTAAATGATCAGAACGGGTTATGAGGCTTTGTCGAGGGACTAAAAAAGAATATTTTAACCGCTCCGATTTATTAAAAAGAAAGAAAAAATATGTTAGTCCAGGTGTTTGCGTTTCGACTTCGTCTCTTCAGAACCAGAAAAAATATGTGTCGATTTTGCCAATGTCATCGTTTTATCAGCCTAAAATTCGCCAAGGGGCTGATAAAAACGGGTCTTCACTGTATTCAAAAAACCGACTAAAACTCTATTATGAGGCCGTTCATAAATTACACTACATATTTAAGGGTAAAAGAAGGAACAATGAAGCATCTTGTTACATAGTGTAGAGAAGAAACGGAGGAGGGGGCTAAAAGTTTCCTAACTAGAAAATGTAATCAAACATTGGAAATGTGTATTTATTATCTTTTTTTAAATCCGGAATCTTCTAGTTTAAATTAAAATTATAATAAAATCTGTTAATCACCACACCACTAAAATGTATAGTGTAATTTGTAAATGGCCTAATAATAGTGGTTTAGAAGTTTTTTTTCAATACACTACAATTTTGCGTGCTATAAATTACTAATTACACAATAGCTCAAAATTTGTTTTCTTCATGGTCAAAACAATTTTGATCACCTTTTTGCCGCTTGGAAACACTGTGCACCTGGGACTCTTCTGTGCACAAACTTACTCGAAAAGTTGAAAAATTCAATTTTGACACATCGTCGGACCCTTCTGCGTATTGAAATGTCCAAAATTATTGATTTCCAATTGCCAACAACTTTCCCTTCAATATAATACACTTTCCCGAAAAGTTTAAATTATTTCATTTTGACGCATCGTTGGACCCCCCTGTGCATAGAAAATGTCCAAAACTATTGATTTTCAACTGCCAACAACATGTCCTTCAATAGGTATTTATTTCTAAACAATTGAAAATTAACCGGATCAACTTCAACTCCAATAAATGGAAAAGTAACGCAAAATGTATCGCGATAACCGATGAACCGACGATGACGATGAAAACGACGATACAATTATCGACGATGACGATGAAGGCGACGATACATTATCGTTAACGGAGTTTCCGATGACGATACATTATCGTTAACGAGTAACGCCGATAAATTATCGTGAAAAATGTATCGTATTAACAACCCTGCATTCATCACACGGGAAAAAAATTCTTGAACAAAAGGTCACGATTTCGTGAACTGAACGGTTTACGAAAACCGTGACCAAGTTCCTGAAATTGTGGATAATAAACCTCGTATTCATGAAACTATTTGTGTTTTCTATAAACCAGTTCGCCCCGAATATATACATGGCGTCACATTAGAATGTTTAGTTGAGTTGATACTGTTGTTCCTTGAACATGTTTAGTTTTTGTCGTGATTCTTGTTCATGATTTGGGAATACACAGTCGACAGTCAAACGTTGTTCATGATTTCAAGAGTCGCGATGTTCGTAATTTCTATTCACGTTATCGTGATATTTTAGTCATGAGCAGAGTGATTCATGTTCATGATTTCAGGATCTTTGTTACGATTTTAAATATTTTTGTCACGAATTGTGTGATGTGTTCATGATTTCAGTATCTTAGTCGCGATTTTTGTAACATCTGTTCATGTTATCGTTATTTTAGTCATGAATAGAGCAATTCATGGTCATGAATTCAGGATCTTAGTCACGATTTTAGATATTTTTGCCATTAGTTGCGTGATTTGTGTTCATGATCTCAGGATCCTAGTCACGATTTTCGTAATTTCTGTTCATGTTATCATGATATTTTATTCTAGAGCTTACTTTCAAGGAGTAATGTAACTAATGTTCATGCTATCAGCAGTTTTATCATGGTATTCGTAAATTCTCTTCGCTTTATCGTGATCTATTATTTTTGGTTACTAACGGTTTATGTATACGGAATAAAGTGACAATATGAACTGGATCATTAACATACGTCTCTTGCACGATATTTGTTTCTGTGAACTATATCACGCACACTATTTGGGATTCTCAGTGCAGATTTCGTTTTCTGTCCAGACATCATAATGAACCTTATCAAATGAATAACAATGTTCGAGGTCCTAATAATGATTTTGTGAAAGAGTTCACGCAAAATGATTTTGTGAAAGAGTTCACGTAAAAATTTCATTACCATGTTGCATGAAATTGTAAATGATTGGGGATATCTTCTAAATATCACAAGTACGCAAATAGATACTAGATAGATCGTAAATCATGTACTAGGAATCATTATCCAGTTCACGAATACGCAACTAATATTTTATGATTTCGCGAACTTTTTCACGAAAACAAATTATAAGTTGCGACTGTTATACTAGGTATCATTAACCAGTTCACGAATACATGAATAATATTTCATGATTTCGTGAACTATTTCACGAGCATGGATATTGGATAGTGATTAATATGTTAGGAATCATGAACCAGTTAACGAACACATGAATAATATTTTATGATTTCGTGAACTATTTCACGAGCGCAGATATTAAATCGTAACAAATATATTAAGGATCATGAATTAGTTCACAAAAATTTAATGGCTTCATGAATAAAACTTCGAATTTCGTGAAAGAGTTCACGAAAAAATAGCCACGATATTTTGATTTTGTGAACTAATGTTCCTATATCTATGAAAAAATCATGATTCAATCTTTGGTTTTATGAATAATGTTCATAAAGTTGTGAACTGGTTCGCGTACTGAGAATCGAATTATAAATAACTTGGCGGAATCCGTGACTGGAGTTCACAAAACAATATCCAATATTTGCACTAATGAAAGCGTTATTGAAGACAAATTGAACACAGTTATAAAAGCCATGATTTTTGTTTATGGTCCTGTTTTCGTAAAGTAAAAACGTGATTGTTCTAGAATTCATGGCACTTTATTCACGATTTTGAGACCAATTTTTTTCCGTGCATAGGAGAAGGAAGAAGTGAACAGCCTATATTTTCAAAACGGAACTGGAGTTAATGAATTGGAAGCTATTCGAATTGTGCTACGATTGCTACAGAACATTACCAATCCTTTAAAGTTTTATCTATTATAGGGGGACCCGGTGCTATTAAGACAGTGGGGGTTATTCGGACCACTCGATTTCTCAGAAAATAGCAAGACTTTCTGACTATCGTACATATTCGTGGAACCGCTATTCTGAAACAATAATTTCGAGAGCTGAAGTTGATTTTTTGTTCTTTGTAGAAAGGAGATACAACGTGTTTCGTTGTGTTACCATTCTCAAAACAAAAATCATTATAATGGAAAAAACCATGATTAAAGCAACAAATATAAATATAACACAATAAAAGGTAAGTGTTTTGGATAGCTCAAGACTCCTATTTTATGCAATGATTTTTGTTTGGGTGAAAACACAGATATTTTCGAGACGCTCACCACTTTTGTGCGAAATGAGCGTACGGGGCTGTTCGGACCCCCTATTCCATCAACCGCCGTTCAGCGGCTTGCGGATGCGCACACCATTGCACACGTCACAGCAAAGAAAATACATGAGTTCCCCTACTTATTATACTATTATACTTGGCAATGATATTTAATTATTCGTTCCTGGAAGGGTATTTTTAAAAAAAATTGGATCTTAAAAATTTGGTTTCAACTTTAAAGTTATCCGACCTTTTGTCCTTTTGACCTTTTATCTTTCGACCTTTTGTCTTTCGACCTTTTGCCTTTTGACCTGTTGTCATAGATTCATTACCACAGACAACAGACATTTAGGCTGGATTCAAAATGTGTGAAACACGTTTGGTAACCATTTTTAGGTGGTGCAGCGATTGTTGCAGGCCCGTGCGCAAAGAATTCTCAAGGAAGAGGTTTTGAATTTTTTCGTTCCTTATAAAAGGAAGATATAGAAACCCTGAAACGTTGAAGGACAATATCCGTTCTCTTGAAGGAACCTTGTTCAAACAGGCCTTCTGGCACTTAGTAGTGTTGAATTCTTATTGTGGATGTTTTTCAGTAAGCCTACAGACTGAACCTAAACCTCTTGTTCATCCCAATCTTCATCCTTCGTTTGTGTTATTTTTTCCATTTATGCTGTTTCTTGCTTGCTGTCCAACCTTCGTGAAACTGACCTGCTCCGGTCAGCTGCAAATATCGTCACGTGCAGAAACGTGAACCGATGCAGAGATGCCGAACATAAGGACTTACATCTTTTTATATCCATCTTCGCTGGGTTTTTTTTATTCTTCTTGGCGATAGTTTCTAATTATCTACTAGCGTGTGCTGAAAGTTTCCCGGCGGCGGAATTTCTCCCGATGCCGATGCCCGTTTTTGTGAGCCATTTGGTTCACAACCACTCTTGCGTAGAAATCACCTACGCTAAAATTTTCCTGGACAATGATATCCCGATTTTCTTCGAGTTCGTGTTGTTCGTTCATTATTTTTCCTCCTTGGCCGCTAGTGCTAGCTCGCTGTCCGACGTTTGCTGTGTAACTGATTTACTCACAATTATTGTTAATATCGACCGTGAACCGATCCAACGATGCCGACCAACTTTACTTACATCCTTGTACAGCCAACCTCGCAGGGTTTCTTCAAATAATTGTTTCTAGAATTATCGAACCCAAATGACATTGTGTGTCAAAACGACTCGCAGTATAATTTTTTTATTCTTGATCAGGAAGGTAATAAATTTTTAAGTAATTCAAAACTCTCATAGGAGGGGTTTGAACCACCAGAACCCTTCCATTCCCCAAGGGCTTGGATTGTTGCAATGCAGTACAACTTTATGGTAAATAATTGCATCGATGGCAATAGTAAAACATTGATTTCTAAAGTTTATCAATTTGAAACTACACAGTTTGTTAGATAAGTTTTGCTCTAGCCTAAATGTCTGTTGTCTGTGCTACTACTTTTGGAATCCGCTAATAATCACAACTTTACTGTTTCGTGGAACGTAATATCCAAATATAAAGCTGAGTCATAATGTCAAAAATCTTCATCTACCGCATTCGTTTCCGGCATTATCGGCACGAAGATCGGTGCTTTTTGTATCTAAAGTCCTAAGAAGAACGTGCAAACACGTCACTTAGTACAATTGGTCGCTGTTAAGTCAGACCGATCTATGTCGCAAAACATCAAAAAATGAGATAATGATTGCACTGAATAAAGCATTTCTTCAGCTACATTCGACTTTTGCCAGATTTGTAATATGTAACAAGAAGCAATAATTATGGCAATAATTAATTTCCAATTAAAACGTAAAGGATGCGTTTCAAACTTTAAACTCGTTTTTCTCGAAATCAATACATTGTCACTTAGTCCGGTCTGACTTAACACCGACCAATTGTCTCATGGAAATTGTTTTGATAAAATCACAACACAACACTCGTTTGGATTGATACACAGATACAAAAATTTCTTCTATATTTATTTAAAACAGTTTGTAGTCGTTTCAAGTGAATCATGATACTGGCAAGTTTTGAATAAATGTCGAGGTCTACTCCGCCTATGATTGCAAATCCGTCCCATAAAGACTGGAAATCGCTTGGAAAATGGGACAAATATGCGATCATGGGCAGTACTGATATTGAAACAACAATTAAGATATGACTAATAATAGTAATTGCGATGAACAAACAAAAGCGACTAATCTATCATTATTATCGGCGATATATTCATATATCGAGTGGCCGTTCGAGAGAGTTGCAAATAATCCAAATTAATAACGGCTGTGATGTTTCCATTGTAACCCTGACGGGCGCGGTACTAAATAATTGATAGCGTGCAGTTATTAGTTCGCATCATCATCATTACCATCTGTTGCATTGTTGTCTACAAACTAACAGTGCACCCACTGCAGTGGGTAGAACGCTATAACACCCCTAGACGCGAACTGACAGGCGTTTGCACTTGGTAAAGTTTAACCCCCATGCAGTGTAGCTACCCTACCCTACCTTTAAAAGTTAATATGCCTAATTAATCTACATTTTTAACAGATAAAATCTGGTTTGGTATTCTACATATAAATACACGCAAACATTGAAATTTTTTGCGCATTCAAAATGTATCGGAGAATATAAATGAACGTGCACGGTACTTAATCTAGATCGGAATGATGTGAATTGCGTTTAATCGATCTTCATAACTTGAAGGTTCTCGAGGTCCTCCTAACAGCATATTGCTTAGTCAACATTTGAATTTTGTATAATCCCAGCAAATCGGTTGAAGACCTTTGAGAATGAGTAGTATCTGCAATTTTTTTATACTCTAAAAACAGACTGCAGCCTGCCTGCTTTTAGGAAACGAAATTCAAGCTTCGCTGAACTATTTTGTCGAATCAGTTCATATCAATCTTCATAACACTTGTTTACTGCGTTACTGGCGTTATTCGAAACAGTACTCTCACCATAAGCGTTACTCTAAAGCATACCCATCTGGCGCAATTTAGTATTCATTCATGCTCACCACTGCTCGTAAGCCTAGTTCAGGTCCAACTGCTCGCAATGTTGACGTAGGTATTTCCTTCCGCAGTAAACGTTTCCAGCTCTCAGGTTACTTAATTTTTAGAGGTACTGCGACGGTTTAACGTTTTAATTTGGAGAACACCATCGTTCACATTCCGAACTTGGAGACAAACAAACGACTTTTTGGTTTAAGAGGAGGCTAGAGATAAAAAATGTAGAATTTCGGTGTGCGTATTTCAAACGTTAGATATACAGTTAACTCTCTCTATGTCGATATTGAAGGGACCATCGACATAGGGAGAGATCGACATATAGAACACAATGATTTTCTTTCAGGACATCATAATGCATACCGGGAAATGAATATAGATGCTCGTATTGGGGGAGTAGGGTAGTAGACGACGAGGTAAAGTGCACACGCACTGCAAAACATCAAGTTTGCTGTTTGAGTGGGAATCCCTTATTTGCAGTTTATCTTTCTGCCCCACATATAGGGGAACACGGGGAGACTTGACCAGGTTTTCAGATAAACCTGCATAAATCTCTAAAAAAGTTTTCAATCCTTCCAAAGTCATTGAGATATAATGTAAAAAGGTATTATTCGTGTTCATGATTTTTTGCAGAATTTTTAGTTTACTTTTTCAAAAGTTATAAAAGTTTGTCTGAGATCGTTTTTTTTTTGGTCAAGTCTCCCCACTGCGGGGAGACTTAACCAAGGCCTGGGGAGACTTGACCAAGAGAATTTTGAAAAATCAGAACAACAAATAATGACATAAATAATACTGTAATCCTTTTTTCCATATTGTCGAGGTCATTAGGTAGCAGTAAAATATATAAAAGGGTGGCATACCCTTTAAATTTTCGACTGTGTTTAATGAATTTCCTTTTAAGGATTAACTGTACTGCTTACATTGCATATTAATACGTCACGAAATCAGCCATATTATTACTAACTTTGTTTACTAGTACAAAAAGATATAGACTGTTGTTTGATGTGGGATTTTTTGTGACATGATTAACACTAACAGTAGGTACGACAGCATAGTAAATATCAGAAAAATTTTATCTTTCTTCAGATTATTGCCACTTGGTCATGTCCCCCCATAAAATCTTGGTCAAGTCTCCCCAACATTAGTTACTGCGTTCAATCACGTGCAAATTTTAATAAAAACTATTTCAATGTTCCGATTTATGTAAAATCATTTCACTAGTTCATAAAGTATAAAATAATGTATGAGTACTTTAGAAGTGATTATTAGGCGATTAGATATGTCCATACAAAGTTTGATAAAAATTACTTCATTTAACGCAAATTTATTAAATACGGAATCTTTTCTATTAGGAAAGAATTTTTCATTCCAAACTTTTAAAATTACCTTAACGGACCGAAATAAGTATAAAAATATTTTTGAAGATTTTTTAAGAACATAATAGAACACGTCATAGCCAATAATAGAATTCTGCGCTTGGTCAAGTCTCCCCATGTTCCCCTAATTGAAATTGTTTTGATCACGAAAGTATGATTTCCGTGCTACAGATGGCTGCATTTTAAATATTTTCATAGTATGTTAAAGTCAAAATTTTGTACCCAAAAATGCATAACTTCTAGAAAACCTCGATAAATGCAAATTAAGATGAATTCGTTTTGCAAAGTCTCGTAGGAAAACATATTGAATATCCACTTTACCCCAAATCCTGTCTTTACTGCCACTACATGCTGAATATTGATATAGGACTTAGTGCCCTGATCGCCAATTTTCATTTCATCATGTATATGCTTTGTGATGTCCTGAGAGAAAAAAAAAACACATCTACATAGAGAGAGAATAATGCAGGCATCGGATAGGGAGATAGGGAGATATCGAGATAGAGAAAATATCGACATAGAGGAGTTTTTATACGTGCGATCTGAAGGGACCTACGAAATAATCGAGATAGAGAAAAATATCGACATAGAGAATATCGACATAGAGAGAGTTAACTGTATCAATAAGTTTTCGTATTTAACTATGCACTACACCGGTGTAGTCGGTGCTACACTCATACCGACTTGAATGTAATCAGTATACTACACTAGACGGGTGTAGTACCAAGAAAAAACTAAAATGCTATTAGTTTCAGGCACGTAGTAAGAGGCGGGTTAAGGCTCCCCCTCGAAATGTTTCAAAATTTGTAGCTCATTTAGTTTGAAAAAATTATAGAGAAAAAGTTGAAGAAGTCTATTTCCAACCACCAAAGACAATGGTAGCGAAATTCAGTGTGCTTTATGCTTTGCTCGAGCCAGTGTGCAGCGTACGACAAAAATAGTTACTTTTATATTGCTGTAGTACTCTCTCAAGATGAGTGAGTAGCAGAAGCAATAAGTGGTGCTCTGGCCATATACGGAGATTATAAAATAATTAATATGAATAATGTGTAACATTTCCTGCAGGTGGAAATGTAGGTTAGACTTTCGGAAGCCGCCTTTATCGAGTGCTACCATGTCAAGCATTCAGCGCACATAGCGCTCAACAAATTAGCCTAGACGAAACCATTCATTTCGAACAACTTAAAATACATGGTTTTTTGTAACAATGCTATAATTAAGATCCTCCTATATATGCACGATGAGAAAAAAAAACGCTGCACGATCGAACACCACTTACTTGCAGATTTGTGTCACATTTTGGAGAAATGGAATCTATTCCGAAGGGCATGTGTAGAAACAGGCCCGTGTGCAGAAAATTCTCAAGGGGGGTTTTGATTTTTTTAACGTTTATTTTAAAAGAAAAGTACAAAAACCCTCAAACTTTGAATATTTTTTTCAGAGGCCTGGACCTAGTCTTGTGAACCAAACGACAAATTGGGTAAATGTTTGTTATCAAGAAGGATTCATCAAAAGACACCGCTGCATAGCGGTAGGAAACCCCAAAAACGCGAACTTAATTCACTAGAGGCCAAACCATCGAATATATTCACAGGGTATCTTTGGAAGAATTGTTCGTAAGAATATCCCCCACAACCCGATGAAAATTAAAAATAAGCACGGTTTACTACGATCAAATTAAAAAAAAAAATTATTATGCTGACGAGGTAGAAAGTTGGTGTCTTCGACAAAGTTTTAGAAATGCTCATAATAAAGAATTTTGTTGAACTAGTTGAACTTGTAGGATTTAATGTTATCGATTTGTAAAGCGTTTTCTATGGCAACACCCTAAAATTTAGTTTTTTTAATATAACTTTTTCCACTGTGACTTTTCGTGCAAACCGTGCTCCAGACAAATGTGAAGGCATTAAAACCACATAATATTGTTGAAGACTGTAAGTAAAAATACCCAAGTAAAAAACATTATAAAATGAGCATAAAACCTTCTTACCTTTATTATGCGTAGTCCGAACATTGAAAATAGTGCCTGCTGGTACATTTTGGTTTGAACCTTTCTCTCTTATATGCAGTTGAACTTGGGGTAAAAAAATTAAAATTCTTCAATAACTTTTAAACGAATGAGTATTTTTAAAAGAGGCGCCGCCGATTTCAGGTAAAAAAATTATATGCAGTGTTGAACAATATTTTTACATGCAGTCTTCAACAATAATTCAATTTTTACATGCAGTCTTCAACAATATTATGTAGTTTTAATACCTCAACATTTGTCTGGAACATCGTTTGCACGAAAAGTCACAGCGAAAAAAGCTATATTAAAAAGCTAAATTTAAGGGGTTTAGAAAACGCTTTATAAATCGATAATATTAAGTCCTACAAGCTCAAGTTGTTCAACAAAATTCTTCATTATGAGCATTCCTAAAACTTTGTCGAAGACACCAACTTTCTACCTCGTCAGTATAAAAAGTTAATTTTTCTAGTTCAATCATAGCAGCCATGCCTCACTTTAATTTTTATCAGATTGTGGGGAATATTCTTACGAACAATTCCTCCAAAGATACCCTATGAATATATTCAATGGTTTGACCTCTAGTCACGTTTTTGGAATTTCCGACCACAGTACGTTGCCTGCTGACTCGTGGTAGATTCGGATTGATTTGTAGTAGTTGTAAAGCCAACCGACTAAACATATACCTCTTGTATCTCGTAATCCTCATCCATACGGGGCAACCGTTAAGCACTGCTTTAGTAAGAATTGTGTTCTTGCTTATTTTGTTTTGTGTCAATCGTCATGTTTTTATCCATAGCTACATTTCTTTACTTGCTGTCAAACCTTCGCGATATATCTCACCTGCTCAGGTCTGCTGCAAATATCCTGTTGAGACATTAACCGATCCGGGGTTGTCGACCATAACGAATTACATCTGTTTACAACCACCTTCGCCGGGTTTTTTTTATCCTTCTTGGTGCTAGTCGTTCCTATTTATCTGCTAGCTGGTGCTGATAACTTCTTGGCGGCAGTATTTCACCCAATACCGATACCCATTTTCGCGATCCATATCGCTGCCACTGTAACGGAATAATCATCGGCGGTAAAATTTTTCTAGACAGCGATATCCCGATTTTCTCCAACTTCGTGTTTTTCCTCCTTGACAGCCGTTGCTAGCCCGCTGACCGACATCTGCTGTCTACTCACCACTTTTGCTAATATCGTCGATACGTTGACCGATTCTTTAGAGAAGCCGTCCAACTTTTTTTTTTTTTAATTCTTTATTAGGCACATAAGCAGTTACAGCAAAACAGGGCCGGGTATCAGTACAATAGCAGTGATAAAACTTATAACTAATTAATTTCTACGGGAGGATGGGTGGGATATTAAGGAAAAGGTGTAGGAAGAAGATTGCTCATATTTACGTTTTTTGCTTCGTTTTATAACAAGTTAGTCTAATCTAAAGCGTAATTTTGGAATCTGTAATAAATCTGTTAATGATCTTCATACTTTCAATATCTTGTGAACCTAATATATCTCTTATTGGCGTTGGCGATGTTCTTCCGTGTGCTCCTAAGTCTATCAGCAGTGCATTTCTAGTTTCACTGTATCTCTGACAATACCATACCACATGATCGAAGTCTGCATATCCGTTTCCACATGGGCAAATGTTGGAATCCGCTAAGTTTATTCGGTACAAATGGGCACCGAGCGTATAATGATTTGATATTAGACGACTCATGTTTTTTTATAACAGCGCGTCCTACATTGTAATTGGAGAATCAAGGTTTATCGTCTACTTCTGGCTGTATCGAGAAACAGTATCTTCCGAGCTCACTACTGACCCATTTAGTTTGCCATTTTATTTTGACCATCTTTTTAATATCAGAAAAATATTCGTAGTAGTTAATGTGTCTATGGTAGTGATTGCCATCAATGGCACCCGTTTTGGCAAGTTCATCAGCAAATTCATTGCCTTTTATACCGCAATGAGCCGGAACCCACAAAAACTTCACGATCTGGTTATTATTTTTCATATTCATCAATAAATTTTTAGTTTCGAGTATAATTGTGTTAATTTTCTTATTTTCTCTTGTTTGTAACGCTTGCAAAGCACTGTGGCTATCAGTGCATATCAAGAATGTTCCAGATGATAAAGATTGGATGATCAGGCAAGCTTGGTATATGGCTATTATTTCTGCAGAAAAAACTGTTGCTGGTAGCTCTAGCTTGTATTTTTCCTTGAGGAGGACAGTATTTACACCGAAACCTACATTGTGTTCAATTTTAGATCCATCTGTGTAAAGAATGTTACCCGGCGGGAAGCGCTTCAGTCTATCCTCACAGAGAGGAGACGCCATATTGGGCCACGTGCATTTTGGAGCACTTCTGAGTTCGGCGTGTAAAGAGAAATCTATAGGAGGTACATATAAATATGATTCTATTGGGAAATTAGAGTATTTTGGACCGCTGAACAGTGTGACATTTAATATACGTACAGCTTCATAAAGCTGAACGAAATGTGATTTTGATCCGAGACTACTCAACAATTCGATGTTATTAATAAAATCCTTATTGGCACCATTAGAGATATTCTGTGTCAAACACCGCATATTTAATTCCTCGTATCTTAGTTTTAAGGGTTTCACTCCTGCTAATGTTTCCAGAGTTAACGTATGAGTGGACATCATACTTCCCAAACATATTCTAATTGCTCTATACTGGATTTTCTCAAGCTTGCTAATGTGGCATTGAGCAGCTCCGCCAAAGGTAATGCAGCCGTACTCCATGACGGATAGTATAGTTGTTTTATATAGCGTTAGCATCACCGAGGGGTGTGCTCCCCACCATGTTCCACATATCGTTTTTAGGAAATTTATTCGTTTTTGGCATTTTCTAGTCAATTCTCTTATTTGTGCCCCCCAAAGACATTTCCTATCAAACCAAATTCCCAAGTATTTATGTACAAGTGCTTGCCCAATTTGATGCTCATCTATTCGCAAATCGATTTGTGGTAGTTTTTGTTTTCTAGTAAAAATCACTATTTCAGATTTGCTATACGAGAAACATAATCCATTTTTCTTGGACCAAATTGATAAATTATCCAAGGTGTACTGCAAACGTCTATTGGCAATGGAGTCGTCATTTTCGCTAACCCACACTACTCCATCGTCCGCGAATTGTACTAACACGCATTCCTCGTCGATACAGCTATCTATGTCGCTTACGTACACATTATACAAAAAAGGAGACAGACATGAGCCTTGAGCTAGCCCCAGATAACTCACTCTTGATTCTTTGACTTCGTTATTGATGACGAAGTGCATACATTTTTGTTTCAGTAGTGTGTACAAGAAAGCCGATAGTCGAGAAGGTAAACCTATGTTGTGTAATTTGGAACATAACTGGTCAATGATTACCGAGTCGTATGCTCCAGATATGTCAAGAAAAACTGCGATGAGTGATTTTTTTTGTGCGTATGATACCTGGATTGCAGATGATAGTTTTGCCAAACAGTCTCTAGTTCCCATACCTCGTCTGAAACCAAATTGTGTCGGAGACAGCATATTATGTTTTTCTGCCCATAGATCTAGTCTCGTCAAAAGCATCTTTTCGAAAACTTTTCTGTCACATACAAGTAACGAAATAGGGCGGTACGATTGCTCATCTGACGGATTTTTATCGGCTTTCAAAACTGATATTACTTTTATG
This sequence comes from Topomyia yanbarensis, assembly GCF_030247195.1. Classification (NCBI taxonomy): domain Eukaryota; kingdom Metazoa; phylum Arthropoda; class Insecta; order Diptera; family Culicidae; genus Topomyia; species Topomyia yanbarensis. The sequence goes on from NC_080671.1 coordinate 25,628,710, forward strand.
TTCTGCCAAATTGCAGGGCAAATATTTTGGCTTAAAAACTCGTTGTATAGGCTTAGGAGAACTTCTTTTGCTTTCAATGGGAGGTTTTTTAATAAATCTAATTTTATTCCGTCAACACCAGGTGCATTGTTTTCAGCCGATATCATAGCCAGATCAAGCTCGTTCATCGAGAATGCAGCGGTAAGATGCTCAGTTCCCGGTTCGCTATTAGAAAAATTTGGGATCTGATTTAACACAAAATCAGGGCAAATTTTTCCACCCGTTCCCATGAGTATTCGTTTTCACTGGGTTTGGCAATCTGGCAATTTCGCATTTTTCTCGCTGTGCTCCAGAGGGTTCCAAGCGCGGTATCTTTATCGAACGACTCTACAAGCTGTTTCCAATAGCCTTTCTTTTTTTTCCTGAACAGTCTTTTGCTTTTTCCTTCTGCTTCCTTATATTTTAAGAAGTCTGCCATCTGACCTGAAGTTCTAAATTGCTTGTAGGCTAACGATCTCGTCTCTAGTACCTTACTACATTCTGCATCCCACCAAATAGTTGGATTTTTGCGCATTTTCGTGTTAGCTGGGATAGGTTTCTTTTGGGAATCTGTTGCTGCTTTCTGTATCGCTGATATCACCTGCTCGTGCATTGTAAGTGGATTCGTATTTTGTTTAAGGTTATCAAATCTTTCAGTAATCTTCATTGAATACTTGGTCCAGTCAATATGCTTGGTTAGATCATAATGAGATAAGATTTCTCTATCAGATGCGCCTGTTTTAATTTCGATTCGGATAGGTAAGTGATCGCTTCCGGAGGGATCATCGATGATCTCCCAGTTACAATTCAGAGCTAGGCTTGCTGAGCACAGTGACACATCTATCCTGCTACTATTCCTTGGGGGACACGCTATTCTGGTGATAGCCCCTGTATTTAGAACAACTAAATTGAATTCATCCATCAGGTCGTACAGAATCTTCGATCTACTATCATCTGAATCTTCACCCCAGGCACATCCATGAGCGTTAAAGTCCCCTAGAATAATCAGAGGGATTGTAAATGTTTTAAAGATTTCTCCCAGTTTCGATATTGGCATATTCTCGTTTGGGGATACATAAAAAGACGCCACTGTGAATTTGCACCCTTTAGTTGTCACTGTTGCAGCAACTACTTCGATTGGGTGTATTGTGGTTATACGGATTCTCTGGTATTCGATGTCATTTTTCAACCCTAGAGCAACACCGCCATGAGAGTCATCGCGGTCACTTCGTAAGATATTGTACTCAGGAACATAAAATTGGTTCCGTTCTGCTAACCATGTTTCCGAGAGGGCAAAAATATCAATTTGATACACGCTGAGCAGCGATCTAAAACCGGTAATCTTCGGTAAAATGCTTCTGCTATTCCATTGGAGGAGTTTCACGACTTTAGGAGGTGTATTACTCATTATCGGGTGATATAATTCCTAGAAGGGGCAAAAACTCGACTAATTTCCTCCAAATTAGTCTGAGAATGGGCATCAGATTGTTGATCATTGTCCGTCGTTCTGGGCTTACACTAAAGGTATCGCAAAGAAGAATAATCAATTCAGCTATAGACATCATCGGTGAAAGAGAACTGGACAGCAATTGGGGATTATTAGTTGCTCTTAGGGGAACCTTGGGTAGTGGCAGGGGGGGGGGAAATCCGACTGATTGAAGATATCGTTGGTGGTGGGTTTCTGGGGAACTGTTGTTGGCTGGGGTGCTTTGTTATTCTTCTTCTGCACGGTGCTACTTATTGGTCTCTTTCGTTTTGGGGGGATTGTATAGCTGCAATGTGCGCCATCTTCCAGTTCACCTTGGTCTTGATTATAGGAGAGATTTGCAAAAGGATTTTCATTTGAATATTGTTTGGATTGTACTAGTTCTGCGAATGACAGACGTGATTTAGTTATTATCTTTTTACGAGCTGATTGCATTCGTTCGAGATATATGGGGCAGGATTTCGAATTAGTGTGATCGAATTTGCAATGGAGACATACTGAAGACTGGGACAGACATGTCGAATCTGCATGGGGTTCCCCACATTTCCCACAGCGTTCTTTATTATCGCAAAATTTCACAGTATGTCCGTATCTCTTGCATCGATCGCAGGACATAATTTTCGGAGAGAACAATCGAACAGGAAGTAAGACTTTGTCTATCTCGACGTAGTCGGGAAGAGCTGTGCCTTCGAATGTAACCCGATAGGAGTAGCATGGAATGAACGTAGTTTTACCTTCGTTGAATTGAGATATGAACAGACGATTGACTTCGAGGATTTTTGGAGACGGGGCGTTGGGGTTTCTGAACCGACCTATACCGTTTTTGTAGATTAGTTCTTTGGTTAGGCTAGCATCCGATATCACTCCATCGATTTCTACCTCCCCACAGGAAATATACACTCGATATTGGCCAAATAGCTCGTTTTTCACAACCACGTTGGCTTCACCTCGATCAGACAACGTTACTTTCAGTTTTTTTGTGGACACTTTCCGGATTTCTTTCACTGAACGGTAGTTGTTGTGTAGATCTGTTGAAATCTGAATAAGGCTTAACGATTTTTGTAACTGGCGAAAGTATACAACAAAAGGTCCCTTAGCCGTTATAGGATATGCTCTGGCACGTGTTATCGCTGCGTTATTCTCACTAGGTTCGTCGGTATTCATATCACTCGCATCAAGGGGATCTTTATCTTGTGACGCCATTCTCGCCGGCACCGCGTGGCTCCAGCTGCTAAATGTCTTTTGTTAACACCAACAATGTACGGTATAGATATTGTACGCAATAGAGAGATACACAATAGGAACTAAATACAAAAGGTTGACCCGGAGAAATCACTTGACAAACCACTTATCTGTTCGCTTCTGAGCACATCCGTACACACCTACAGTTTGACTGAGACTGAAGCCGTCCAACTTGACATACATCCCTTTTTCTTCATTGACTTGTTTCTAGAGTGACCGGTTTGCAGTATATTTTTTTCCTGGACAGGAAAATAATAAATTTTTAAAAGTAATTCAAATCGCTCATGGGGGGGTTGAAACCCCGAACCCCCCCCCCCCCGTGCGCACGGCCTGCCGCACAGCGTCCCAGTACATGACGCTTCTTGAGGAAGACCGTCGGAATCAGTATTCCTTACCGTTGATCTCCTGTTGCCGGAGACTGAAAATTAATATCTTTCTCCACTTTGTCAGTTTTGTCCACCCTGTCTCCCATGTCTCTGATACCCAGATGTAGGAATTCACCACCCCTCCTCCTGAATATCTTCCCACAACTTATTTGCCCCTCCCCACCGTCTTTTCCAGTTTTAGTTGTTCAATACATACTCTAGTTAAGAAATGCCCAACAGTAGAGTAGAATGGGGTTAAATAGGTATGGGGGTAGACTAGTTATAGGGCATTATCTTTGCTATGTTATTGCAGAGGTCGTTCATGTTGTGTGAATAAGATACACGGTAGAAAACATCGTGAACGACTGTCATTTCGGCTGCTACTGTGGATAGGCTGTAGTAGTTACGGCGTCGTTTAATTTTTCGTGTGTGGTTCTGTGAAAACCCATTGTCTTTCGTCCTTAGTACAGTATATTTAATTGTGTTGGTTTTTCGTTTTGTTTTGCTTTGAAAAAAATACGAGCTTACACATGATACATGCGCTTAATTTCAAAAGAAGACTTTCAGCCATTTCCGAAGGCTCCACTGCGCAAACCATCAGATCGAGGCCGAAAGCGACGTAAAGCTGCACTTCTCACTGATTCAAAGATGCTGGAGTGTTTACGCGCTGAGCAAGCAGCTACAGCTAAAAAACAACCGCTGGAGCAAGAAAAAAATTTGTCGCTGAAAAAAACGAAAAATGAGACCCAAATAAACATCTTATGATCCAACAGCCTTACGACCTGTTCAGGGTATCATCCATACAATATGTGGAATCGTTGGACTATATGAGCTAAAGTTCATGTACATTTTTTTTATTAGGGGAGGCAGCAAAACGGCACAAACAGATGGAAAAAGAACGAAAATTGATCGAAAAAGAGAAGAAAAAAGAATCCAAAAAACTGCTATGAAACGCAAACATGGTCGTCCCGCAGCTAAGCAACCACGCGAGTCGGAATGCACAACGTCTATTCCACACTCTGGCGACGACGAAGACGCCGAGGAAGTCATTATCAAGTACTAAAACAGACGCAACTGCTGAAAAATACACGTTTTTTAACATTTCCGTACATTGTTTCATGATTTTTCGCATAATTTGCCCCTTCCTCAATTTCTTACCTGAATTACGTCAATAAATACCATTTATTATTTTTGTTATTAATTTCTAAAATATCTGAAACTCTAAGCTTGCTCGTATGACTCTATTCCACGCTTTTCACACTTTCCAGTCCCTTGCTAATTGAATGTCGTTACAACATAAACAAGTAAAAAAGAAAAACTAAAGGGGAAAAAAGGAAATGGTAAAGAAAAAAGAGTGAACAGTAAATGTAAAAGATTCAAGTGTGCACAGCAAATAGTAATGAGTAGAAAGTAATTATTAAAGGACAACGAGTAAATAGAACACAGTAAAGTATAAAATATTTTTTATTTTGATTATAGAGCTTTTAACCCTATGGTCATTTTCGGGTTACAGAAATCTATTGAAAAATCTCTAACCCTATGTGCGGGGTTGGGAATCGAACCCAGGTGAGCTGCGTACGAGGCAATCCATTTACTAACTACGCTATGCCCGTCCCCAGGATAAAGTACAATTGGTACAGAATTAGCAACAAGGGACAAAAATTGAAGAATAAAAGATCAAGGAAGAATGAATAAGGGGTACAATAAAGAGTAAAACAGTTAAGAATACAGATAAAAGAGTATAATGTACATGGCAAAAGTACAGGTGAGGGCGTAGAGAGAAAAAGGGAAGAGTGAAGAATAAATTGTTTAATATTAACAAAGAAAAAATACTAAAGATTAAATTAGAAATGGGTAAGTAAAAGAAAGAAAAGTGAAGCGTTAATAGTTAAGCGTATAGAGTTACGAGTGCAAAGTAAAGCTTGAATGGTAAAGAGCAGAGTAAAAATGGTAAAGAGTATGGAGTAAAGAGTAGTGAGTAATTAGAAATGATTATGAGTAAATAGTACAGAAGAAAGAGCAAAGGACACAGAGTAAAGAGTAAAATATTACCGTAGTAAAGAGTATAGAATAAAAGGAAAATTATTAAAATAATAGAGTAATGATTTAAGAGAAAAGAATAGAGAGAAAAGAGCGAAGAATAAAGGGTAAAGAGTGAAAAATGGAGAGTAAAATGAGTATCGGGTAAAGAGTAGAAAAAGTAGCCAGTAGACAAAAGAGTATAGAGTAAAGAAAAAAATGTAGACAAATCAAAGTAAAGAGTAAATAATAAAGAGTAAAAAGTTAATAGTGAAGAGTAAAGAGTGATAGGTAAAGAGAAAAGAACACTCGTGCCATTGTATTTTGTGCAACACCTTCCGAAACGCTAGCGAAATCAGCACCAGCGGCTGCTCATTCGGGGAGCCATTCGCGCGAGCGCCGGAGGGTTGAAGAGTAAAGATTAAAAACGCAATAAAAAACGTAATGTAAAGAGAGAAGATAAAAGTAAATAGTAAAGAGTAAAATATAGTAAAAAATATGGTACAGTAAGGACTACAGAGTAAATAGTAAATAGTGAAACCTAAGAAATGAAGAAAATAGACATTAGAGTGAACAATAAAATGTTAAGAATAAAAATCAAATAATAGTAAAGAGCACAAAGAAAACATAAAAGTTATTCATGTTGTAACTCGTCAGGGTAACAATTTAGCGCTGGGTGGAAATATACCTGCGTACTCTCTCGGTTGAGTGTATTGTTTACGTAAAATAATGCTCACCGTTGTTCGATACCGTTCACATTTCTCGACAAACATATGATGACGGCTTAAAAGCCAACTGTCAAAATTCTCTTTGAAAGGAAATTCCGGACAAACCGTTAATCGCAAATCACAGATGTTGGTAGTAAACAAAAGAGAAAAGTTTTCTCTTCCATTAACTGCTATGAACTGTGTTTAGCCTGTAACGGTTTGTCCGGAATTTCCTTTCAAAGACAATTTTGACAGTTGGCTTTTAAGCCGTAATCATATGTTTGTCGAGATTTAGCTTGAAAATTTTTGTATAGTTTCGCGTTTGTGAATGGTTTTGTACGTTCCGATAGGTGCAGTAATTTTTGTTTCGTGTTTGTATATTAATAACATAGGGCTTAGGTAGGTCCCCGCTCTCTTCTTGTTCATATAGTGGTTGCTGTTTACGCTGCAAGGGAGATGACAGTTATGTGGCGGTGCGGTTTTGTGGTATGGAACGATTTGTTTTGGTCGTGAGGAAAGCAGCCATCGAGTTTTAGATAGATAGTGACGAACCACAACGATCAACCGACCTCCGTGAATAAGTTTCTCGGGACAGTTTCCCGCCACTAGGAAATTATTTCAGTGGTTCGGGCATTAGTGAAGTGTACGGTGTCGATTCGCCAATAGGGGTAAGTTAAGTGTAAAAAAGTGCTTTTGCTTCCCCGGCTAAACAATAAGGAACCACGACATCGGCCGTTCTCACTATAGTGGATAAATCAAACGAATCAAGCTCTTCTCTATAGCTAATTTTCAAGGAGAACGGGGCGCACAAAGGTTCCCCCTGGAAAGAGCACTGCGGTGACTTCCGGAATCGTTTACGACGAGTAGACGATCCGGCGATTACGTTGGCGACGTAGGGCGATTCCATCAAAGGAGCCAAGCTCGCCTCCCTCTAGCTAAACATCAAGGAGCGCTGCCGGAGCAGCCAACGACATTCCAGGAGAACTCGGCCGTTGCAGTCCCGGCCGGTCGGAAGAGACTACCCGCCCTTCCGCTTACAAACATGCAGCAGCAGCAGCGTTGTTGTTACGAAAATCCGAAATTCTGGAGAGGTACCTAGGCCGCCCTGACAAGAATGGTCCGCCGGGCAATCAGAACCCGAGTAGTGGACAAACCGCTACTTAGAATGTAAACTAGAGAACAACCAAATTATTGCTTGCACCGTATTTTAACTAGTCGGATTTTTTCGCAACGTTAAATATTACATCGTTATCACATAATACTCTAATTCAATGGAGGTTGCATTCTTGATTCACTTTCTCAAAGGGAGCAGAAGAGGATGAAGATGTAGGATATTAACTAGTATAAATATAATCATTAATTGGTCAAGACAGTAACATAGCATAGACTCCTTTATATCTTGATTGTTTAATTATTTAGTCAACCGTAATCTCGATTTGAATGTCTTCGTGCTCATTTACAAGTTCTTTACAAGAAATTAGTTATTAACTTCGATACAAGGAAATTATGCCTCTTTCCATTTAATAAATATTCCGCTAAGCTGGTGGAGGGACGGATCTTGCAACACCAAAAATCAAATGCAACAGTTTTTCCTCGGAGCGGGCGAAACACACGTTAACCTTTTATTTAACTCGTCTCGATTCAACCGATGCTTTTTTTTTTTTTCAATTTGTTTATTTGATAAGGCACGTATGCGTTAGCTTAAAGGTGCCATTTTTTCATTGTTTTACATTTTGAATTTCTTAAAACTAGGGGGATACACATTTCAATATTATTTTGTTTTATATAATAAAACTAAAAAAAAACTACAGCTAACTTATACATATAAAAGAGGGTATAGTATAATATTCGTAAGATTTGGGGGACGGGTCATTTGTGTGTTCTTTGTATAGTAATTCACTTTATGATTTTTAGAAGGGAGATTGTAGAAAAAATAATTATTAACTAAGCGGAACATTTTACAAGCTTATTAACTAGAGATAACTAGAAAGAGTGGTTCAAGATTAAGGGGAATTAATTAGGACTATTTTAAAGTAGTGGTACTGTTGCGCATTTCTTAACGAGATTAAATATTGTTCAACTAAAACTAGAAGATAGGGGGGCACATAAATTTTGGGAAGATATTCAAGGGGAGAAGGGGGTGAAGTCATACATCTGTGTATCAGAGACATGGGAGGGTGGGTGGACAAGGCTGAAGGGGGGGGGGTGAGATATAAACTTTCAGTTTCCGGCATCAGGAATTAACGGCCAGGATTACAGATTCGAATGGATTGATCAATTAACACTAGAAGATAGGGGGGCACATAAGTTTTGGGAAGATATTCAAGGGGAGAAGGGGGTGAAGACATACATCTGTGTATCAGAGACATGGGAGAGAGGGTGGACAAGACTGAACGGGGGGGGGGATATAAACTTCAGTTTCCGGCATCAGGAATCAACGGCCAGGATTACAGATTCGAACGGATGTATCAAGTATTGGGACGCCGGGCGGTTTTCCTCGAGCCGGCAGGGGTTCCTCCAGACGATTTCGTAGTACGGCTCAGATACGGATCGGGAACACACCGCGCTGCGCGTGTGATGTTGTACTGTAGATCTCGTGTTGTTGGTTCATTCGACAGATGTTTTGTCTCGTCTTGGAGTCGTATCAAACCATCGTTGGGGTACGGTAGGCGGAAGAGGGCACTTCTGGGAATGATAAGAGAAAAGATAGGGGCATTTAAATTTGGATATTGATGGTTTTGAGGAACGTGTATATAAGGGACATGTAGAGAATATCGCGGCTTGCTAGTACATCTCGAACCGGGACATTGGGTGATCTTCCTCGGGCCCGAAGGGAATCGAATAGTTGAGATCTGGCAGAACAGTACTCGGCACATGCCCAGACAACATGTTCGATTTCGTGATAACCGTTGCCACAAGCGCAGATACCGCTATCCACGAGCCCAATACGCCGGAGATGTGCGTCCAGCGTGTAGTGATTGGACATGAGCCGAGACATCACGCGAATGAAATCCCGACCCACATCCATCCCTCTGAACCATGGTTTCGTCGATACCTTAGGGATTATCGAATGTAGCCACCTTCCCAGTTCACCATTGCTCCATGATGTTTGCCAACTTTCGAGGGTTCTCTGATGAGTAATACTGAAAAATTCGCTGAAGCTAATTGGTCTTTCATATATGTCACCTTGTAAAGCGCCCGCCTTAGCTAAAGAGTCCGCTTCTTCATTACCTGGAATGGAGCAATGCGAGGGAACCCAAACTAAGGTAATCTTGTACGATCTTACAGACAAAGCACGCAGGCGCTCCCAGATTTTCCCCAGAAAATATGGAATGTGCTTTCTAGGTTTCATTGAACGGAGAGCCTCGATTGAGCTGAGGCTATCCGAGACAATAAAGTAATGATCGGTGGGCAAAGTATCAATGATCCCAAGGGTATACTGAATAGCAGCAAGTTCTGCGACGTAAACTGAAGCAGGATCATTGAGTTTGAATGAGGCGGTGAGGTTTTGATTGAATATACCGAAGCCAGTGGAGCCGTCGAGGCTTGACCCGTCGGTGTAAAACATCTTGTTGCAGTCGACTTCTCGAAATTTACTATGAAAGATGCTTGGGATCACTTGCGGACGTATGTGATCCGGGATTCCACGAATCTCGTCTTTCATGGATGTGTCAAAGAAAACAGTTGAATCAGAAGCATGAAAGAGATTGACACGGTTGGGATAGTATGAAGAAGGATTGATATTTTGTGCCATGTAATCGAAGTACAAGGACATAAATCGGGTTTGAGAATTGAGCTCGATAAGCCTTTCGAAATTTGCAATTACTAACGGGTTCAAGATATCGCATCGGATGAGCAATCGATATGAGAGTTCCCAAAATCGATTTTTCAGCGGAAGGACGCCCGCCAGCACTTCTAAACTCATCGTATGTGTCGAGTGCATACAACCCAAAGCAATACGCAAACAACAATATTGGATTCGCTCTAGTTTGATGAAATGTATGTTCGCAGCGGAGCGGAAACAGAAACTCCCGTACTCCATCACCGACAATATTGTTGTTTGGTACAGCCTGATCAGGTCTCCTGGGTGGGCACCCCACCATGTTCCGGTTATTGTACGGAGAAAGTTGATCCTTTGCTGGCACTTCTGTTTCAGATACCTAATGTGACATCCCCAGGTTCCTTTAGAGTCGAACCAGACCCCGAGGTATTTGAAAGTTGAAGCCTGAGCAATAGTTTGACCCATTAATTGAAGCTGTAGTTGCGCTGGTTCACGCTTCCTTGAAAATATGACTAGCTCAGTTTTCTCCGTGGAGAACTCGATACCTAGCTGGAGGGCCCAAGCAGACAAATTGTCCAAGGTATCTTGCAATGGTCCTTGCAGATCGACGGCTTTGGGACCTGTAATAGAGACCACACCGTCATCTGCAAGCTGCCTTAGCGTGCAGGAATTGACAAGACATTCGTCAATGTCATTCACGTAAAAGTTATAGAGTAGGGGGCTTAGACATGAGCCCTGGGGAAGACCCATGTAGCTAATTCGTGATGTCGATAAATCACCATGCGAAAAATGCATATGTTTTTCAGACAGCAAGTTTAGCAAAAAGTTGTTTAGAGTCGGTGAAAGACCATGCTGGTGCAGCTTCTCAGAAAGAATTTTGATAGAAACTGAGTCAAAAGCCCCCTTTATATCTAGGAAAACTGATGCCATCTGCTCTTTGCTAGCATAAGCCATTTGAATTTCTGTTGAGAGCAACGCAAGACAATCGTTCGTCCCTTTGCCTTTGCGGAAACCAAATTGTGTATCTGACAGTAAGCCATTTGCTTCAACCCAATTATCGAGGCGAAACAAGATCATTTTCTCGAACAACTTTCGGATACAGGACAGCATCGCAATCGGTCGATACGAGTTGTGGTCGGAGGCTGGTTTTCCTGGTTTTTGAATGGCAATGACCTTCACTTGCCTCCAGTCATGAGGGACAATATTACCCTCAAGAAACTTATTAAATAAATTCAACAAGCGTCTCTTGGCAGAGTCTGGCAGATTCTTTAACAAGTTAAATTTGATTCTGTCTGGCCCTGGGGCTTTATTGTTACATGATAAGAGAGCAAGTGAGAACTCCACCATCGAAAACGGTGTTTCGTTCGCGTTATTGTGAGGGGACGCGGCGCGGTAGATCTTCTGTGCCGGGGCGGAATCCGGACAAACCTTTTTGGCAAAATCGAATATCCAACGGTTTGAATATTCCACGCTCTCATTAGTACTGTTTCGGTTTCGTAAGCGCCGGGCCGTACTCCAAAGAGTGCTCATCGATGTTTCTCTCGTTAGTCCGTCGACGAACCGGCGCCAGTAGCTACGTTTTTTGGCTTTTATCAAACTCTTCATGCGCGTTTCCGCCATCGCGTACTGTCGGTAGCTAGCTGGCAGCCCGTCGTCCCGGAAGGTCTTATACGCAGCGGCCTTCTCCGCGTACACGTCTGAGCACTCTTTGTCCCACCATGGATTGGGAGGACGCCCGCGTGAATTCGCGTCTGGTACGCGTTTAGTCTGAGCTTGAATCGCGGTATCGAGAATCAAGCCAGCCAGGAACCCGTACTCTTCCTCCGGAGGAAGCTCTTGTGTCGATTCTACTTTTTCGGATATCGCGGACGCGTAGCTCTTCCAATCAATATTTCGTGTGAGGTCATACAAAACATTGATTGTATTCGGTGGCCCTGAACCGTTAGCAATATTAATTACGATTGGCAGATGGTCGCTGCCGTGGGGATCAGAGACTACCTTCCACATGCAATCTAACCGCAGCGATGTCGAGCAGAGGGACAGATCTAAGGCGCTCGGTCGCGCTGGAGGGACAGGAATCCGTGTCATTTCACCCGTATTCAAAATAGTCATATTGAAGTTGTCGCAAAGCTCATGGAGTAGGGTAGATCGATTATCGTCATGAAGGCAACCCCATGCCGTGCCGTGGGAGTTAAAGTCACCTAAAACTAGCCTCGGTGCGGGGAGGAGTTCCGCAATATCGCAAAGCCGTCGGTGGCTAACTGAGGCTCTAGGGGGGATGTAGGTGGAAGCAATGCAAAGTTCTTTGCCTTTAATTCTGGTTTGGCAAGCGACAACTTCAATGCCTGGTGTCGAGGGGAGGTCGATCCGATTGAAAGAATAGCACTTTTTGATCCCCAAAAGTACTCCTCCGTAAGAGTCTTCTCGATCCAAGCGAATAATATTAAAATCGTGGAAGTGTAGGGTTATTTCTGAAGTGAGCCATGTCTCGCATAGGGCAAATGCATCGCATTTCAAATTATTTAGTAAGATTTTAAACGAATCGATTTTCGGGATAATGCTTCTGCAATTCCACTGTAGAACAGTGATTAAATCCTTGACCTCGTTCGATGAATTAGCCATCGAAGGATACAATCGCTGAAAGGAGGGGCCATTTCGCAGTGAACTGCATCAAGAATGTTTTTACTGCGGGGAGAAAGCTTATCAAGATACTTTTAAGGGGGTCAGAAATGTTTAACGCTGTAAGAATACGGTCCACAATGTCAGAGAAATTTATTAAGCCAGCACTGTTTTCTTTCTCTGGCTGAGATATGGGAACACTTGGGGTTTTTGATGTTCCTGGAAGTGCTGGGAACTCCTTTTCTAAGCTCAGGTTACTGAGACCGGGAGCGACTTGCTTCGGTTTTGCACCAGTACTTCCTTGAGTAGTTATTTTAGGGGGACCATGAAGAGACACCTTCTGGCCTTTACGACGAAGCTTGGAAGAGGAAATGTTCTTCCTTTTTCTACTACTTCTAGGCACAGCAGAAGATGTTCCCTCCTGGGGTTCATCACAGTCGCCTTCGTCAGTAGACAAGTTGGTAAAGATGTTCGTAGAGACAGGTGGCGTAGCTATCTTAAGCATTTCTGCAAAAGATCGCTTAGAGCGTCCCTGAAGGGAACGCTTAAGATTTTCCTCGCGCTGTTTGTACGCGGGGCATGAAGGGAGATCATGTGGGTTTCCCCCACAGTAGAGGCACTTTTCGACATCTCTACCACAGGAATCATCCGCATGATTCCCACCGCATTTCCCACAGCGGGCTTTATTGCTACAATGGGAGGCTGTGTGTCCCAATTGTTTGCAATTAGTACAGTTCATGACCCGCGGTACAAAGAGGCGAACAGGTAGACGAACCTTGTCAAAAAGGAGGTAATTAGGCAGGGCAGAGCCGGCGAAGGTCACCCGATAAGAGTCTGAGTTGACGTATGTTTTCTTCCCGTCAGCTGCGACTGATGCTGAATGCAAACGTTTGCATTCCAGTATCTTCACTGGCTTAAGCATGGGGTCTTTGAAACAGCCAGTCCCATATTTTAGCAGGTCCTCGCAATTCAGACTCGAATCGGAAACGACCCCACTGACTTCAACCCTGCTAGCTGGAATATACACCCTGTACTCCCTTGTAAAGGGCTCGTATCCAGCAATATCGTTTGCCTGAGTTGAACTGTTAACCACCACCCGAAGCTTATCAGGCCGAATTTTCGATATTTCTGTCACGGCCGAATACCGATCCGTCAGAACTCGAGAAATCTGCAACAGATTCAAACACTTTTTTTCTTTGGTCCGAAAGAAGATCACAAATGGCCCGGTGGCCGAGCTCGGATATACCTTGAGCCGGGGAGCCGATTTTATTTCGACGTCCATCTCACCTTGAGATGAACCGCCGTCAGGGGAAGTCATTTTTGCACGGGCCTATTGCCCAGTGCACGTTATTAAGACAACCAAGAAGGGGAAACGAAAACTAATACTTAGCTTGTGTATGTAACGGTATCCAGACGGCTTACTAGAAGAACACTGTTTCACTTCACTGACCGGCTAACGGTACTCAGAAACAGAAACACACAAGAAGGGAAAAAATACTGAAACCTCAACTAGGTGCAGAGTGTGTAAATAACCTTGAACGCGGATTAACACTATTTGTCGCTATAGAGTGTACGGACCGATGACAAAAGACTTCTATCTCGACTGAGTGCTCGATAACGAATGATTCAACCGATGCTCGCTGAAGACGTAAAAAGAATGATTCTTTACTGCTGGTTGTTTTAGTCCACACAGGTTTGCCAACGGCTATTGTTTGTTGGATATTTTATGTATTGAGATCGAGATCGTCTCAGAATTTTTTGAATATTACTTATCTCTGGAGTGAAACCAAATTCAACAAAATGTAAAATTTAGAAACTGACATATTGTAGGCCCATAAAATGTACGATAATGGACACATTTCTTGAATATATTATCAACAACCAGATTGACTGCGACAATACAAATATCGTGAGCTTGGCTATGCGTCAATAGCACTATTCCTAAGTATGCTCGCATCAAACTTGATTTACCTTGCTTTTTTATAGACAGCTATGGAGTCGATGTTCAAAAACTTTTTAAACAAATAATGTTTCTTTTCGGAACTTTGCTTCCTATGCGAAAGCTATGGAAATGTTTCACTCCTATAGATGTTTACGATTGAGAATTATTTTTTCTACACTAACCATTAGACTGCCCAGCAAAATAATGAATTTTTGAAAACTTAATCGGCCCACCCCCGATTCGATTCCTAGTCCCACCAGGAGTTCTTGCACCAAATTTGAAACAAATCTGACAAGTTTAGCTACCCGACCAACGTACCTGAAGTTTGTATGAGCTTTTTCGACAATTTACATGGAGAAAACCCACTATCTCGCATTTTTGCCGTTGGGTGGCACTGTATGCATCGTATTATCACTGTAAGTGAAAATAAGAAAGATAATTTAATAGTCTACAACTTTGTCGAAGACTGCTAGTCAATCCGGCTTTGTTAAAAGATGTTATTAAACTTTTAACGAAGTGATGTCTGAGTCAGTTTTTCATGGGGCCTAGCAGTGCATGGTTGTGTATCAGTACTCGATTCCCACGAACTATACATTTTTGTGAAATAATCGTTAGGTTTAGCTCAATGGTATGTCCAGAAGAATTATAGTAAATAATACGAGTCATGCTTTGATTAGAAAATTTTAGTTCCACCTGTTACCGCATAGAGGGCGCCAACACTTACTTTTCAACGGAGAGAGATAGAAATTTGGTGTCTTCTACAAAGTTATAGAACAGGCATTTTTCAGTATTTCTTCTGAATATCTTGATACTCTATCTCTCTTCAATGAAAAGTTAGTAGTGGCGCCCTCTATGCGGTCACAGGTGGAACTAAAATTTTCTAACCAAAGCATAACTCGTATTATTTACTATAATTCTTGTAAACATACTATTCGGCTAAATCTAACCATTATTTCACAAAAATATATAGTTCGCGGGAGTCGAGTACTGATACACAACCATGCACTGCTAGGCCCCATGCAAAACTCAGACATCACTTCGTTAAAAGTTTAATAACTTCTTTTAACATAGCCGGATTTACTAGCAGTCTTCGACAAAGTTGTAGATAATTAAAAGATCTTTCTTATTTTCACTTACAGTGATAATACGTTGTATACAGTGCCACCTAGCGGCGAAAATACGAGCTAGTGAGTTTTCTCCATGTAAATTGTTGAAAAATCCAATATAAACTTCAGGCACGTTGGTCCGGTAGTTAGGCTTGTCCGATTTGCTTCAAATTTGGTACAAGTACTCCTGGTGGGACTAGGAATCGACTCAGGGGTGGGCCGATTGAGTTTTCAAAAATTCATCATTTTTCTGGGCAGTCTAGTGCACAGTGCTCTAAAAATCTAGCGAAATCGTCTTAGGGCACCAGCGGGTCTGTAAAGAATACTAAAAATTAATTTCTATTCCATAATTTTCAGTTCAGCAATTCGAGAGTTCGTGCTCACCGCAAACCATGAAAAATAGACTACGTTGTGAAGCGATGATCACTATTTATTAAAAAATCACGGTTAAATAAAAAATAAAACTATTAAAAAATTTCAAATAGTTTATAATTTTCACAAACCTATTAGGAAAAATTGTGTAATAAGCTTTCGTAATATTGTGTAGGAAAAAAGCTGAAAATTTGAAAAGAAATCTGAGGATTATGATTGATTACAGAACTCTGGAATTTTCTATTGGAATGTTTTCAGGCAGGAATTTGATATTGATGCTATTAGACAACTGTGAAATCAAGACCAATAGATCAGTTACATATCAGGTCCCTATTCCGACAATTTATCAAAAGTCCTCATGATGTTTACAACAACAGGTTATCAATCTACGGATCAGATAATGTTATTGTAATATTGAATTAAATCAGTTTGCATCAATAAATTTTCAACTCCAATCCAATATTTTTTTTGTGTGGTGGGGGGGGGGGCTGTATGGTGTTAAAACCTTCTCTTGGCTACGCCGTTGCTTGGAGTTATTTATTTCGCTTTTCATTTTCCGAAAGGTTTCAGATCGATCCGATGGTCATAAGTTAGAAAAATTGCAGTCAGAAGGTTCGCACAAATGAACATTTTTGCACTGATAAGTTATCAAGTTCCTTCCAGACAACTTGGAAGTGTTCGGTGATTATTTCTAGCGGTTGTAGATAGAAAAATGAAATACAAAATTCGATTTATCGAAAAAATGTTTGGCTTATTTCAATGGATTATTACTATATTGAACAATAAATAGGCGACGAAGAGTAATCCACAAACAACAAGCCAGAACTTTTAAAGTATTCAAAATAGATATTTGAGGTCTTCAGTAAAGTTATTCGCAAAAGTAAGAGCTACAAATTTGCTGAAGGCATCATTTCGTTATAATCACTTCCAAGAAAATTTGTGAAAATATCTCACTCATAGGGGGATTAATCAGCAAAAGCACAATACCAAAAGAAAGGGCATATTACCTCCATTAAATTCTCCGAAGATACTATTGACCTAAAATAAGCCGTTTTGGCGTTAATAATAGATTACATGTTTTTGGTCATATTTCTGGCAATGGGAAATGATAAAAATCTTTCGTCCGCATTTAATGTTAAATATCTCTTTTGATAATAGTCCGATTTCAACAATCTATAGCTTGTTCGAAAGGTATTCGTTTAAGCTGTCTAAAAACATATAAATTGTTAATCTATATTGTCAATTCCGGCAGATAAATCAAAGAAACTGCAAAAAACTCCATTTTTACGCATTCAAACATTCATATCTTGGAAACTTAACATCAGAATTAAAAACAAATTAATAGCGTTCATACTGTTTTTTAGTTCTTTCATTTAAAATTGGTTTGGATAAGATCGGTTCAGCCATTGCTGAGAAACACGAATGAGAATTTGTCCGTTACATACACACACACACACACACACACACACAGACATTGTCCCAAATCGTCGAGCTGAGTCGATTGGTATATAAGACTCGGCCCTCCGGGCCTCGGAAAAAATCTTGAAAGTTTGAGCGAATTCTATACATTTCTTTTATAAGAAATGTAAAACGTGTGAACTGTGGATTATCCCCTTTTGGGCTCTGTTACGGAGGAAGTGAGGAAGCAGGAACTTTCAAAGTGTGTTAATAAATACATGATTTAGCAAGCGATCTGTTCATGTGGTAAACAGAGTGCGCCGTTCGCGACTACCGGGACTGTGAACGGAGAGATCTACCTCAAATTGTGTCTACAGAATCATCTGCTTCCTCTGTTGAGGCAACACGAGAGCCCTACGAACTTCTGGTCGGATCTAGGCACTATTCAAATGTTGTCATGGAGTGGTACGAAGCCAACGGGGTACTTTCTTTCTCAAGGACATGAACCCTCCGGACCGGAACTAATGCACATCGAAAAATACTGGGCAATTATGAAGCAGGCTCTACGGAAGTATCCCAAAGAAGTAAAATCTGTGGAAGATGTGGGTATGGGTTTCCGTACAGAAGAAGCTGCAGCCAGATGTTGTTCAAAACCTAATGAGTGAAGTTAAGCGAAAGGTGTGTAGCACTCAATGGACAACTTGAAGATACCCAATAAGGCCTATAATCGCCAATAGTAAACCATGAAGGGTTGATTGAAAGCAAGACCACTCCACGATGTACTAAAACAATTGTTCACTGTGACCTAAATTAGTGAACCATCTGTTCGTTGTTGACATTTATATTTCTTCTCAGCTTGGAGATAGTGATAGGGCGACCAGACGTTCCGGTTTTTGATATAGACTGTCGTAGGGATTCAAGGGAAATGCTTGATTTGTACTGGTTTTTCTCTTTCAAGTCAAAAATATTTCTTCGCTTGATACATTCAAATCACGACGTAAATAATTAGACCCGGTTCTGGGCGTGGACCAAAATCTGGGCGCTATCGATGTTGATGAAACGATTAATAGCTGAGCTTCTTGGTTTAAATACGTCTCTCAATCCTGAACCCGGCGGATTTCCTCCACAACTTTTAAAAAGTCGCATCGACGTTTGGGTGACTCCGCTTATTTCCATTGTACTAGCACCTCTTGCCAGTGCAATATTTCCATCTTAAGGTTGATTGCTTGAAATCTGCGAACATGTTTGTAGTCCATAAAAAAGGAATTAAGCGAGACGTCAATAACTATCGAATAACTTCATTGAGAGCTGTCTCGTATTTTTTTTCGAGCTGGTCCTTATGAAACCTTGTAAGGCTCACTGACAGCAATACCTTGGTGTTGATCAACATGGCTTCACATCTAGACGATTGAGAGCGATTTACCTTCTGTTACAAACATCCTACAATATTCTACATAATAAAGAGTGTGGAATGTCCAGAACAACTAATAACCAATCTGCCGCTTTTGAAATATCGAAGCATTATATAACAATCGCTATAATGCAGATATTTTTAATCAATAATATTTTTTGTAATTATTGCGATCCTGCTTCTCGTGGGATTTCCAGGTACCTACATTTATTTCAACATCAACCAATACTTCATGGAAGGCAACTGATACTGTTGATATTTTTCTGCTGTACTTCAATGAGAGTTTGACAATGATATATTTTTAGTGTTGAAGACTTTAGGCTGTCCTTCGCGGGTGATATCTAGATATGTCGTCTGATTCGCTCAATTTAACATTTCTCCAACATCTGCATCCAGTTTTCGTTGATTGGTATAGAAAGATCCGCATGTGTATAAATCTGAATTCGGTGAGCACTCGAAAATGAGACCCGGTTGGTTTCAACTGTCTGCAGAAATTGAACTCTAATTTTATTCACTACCGAAAACCAGCAAAAAAATCTGCCAGGTATGTTCGAGCAGGAAGTATGACAAATTTTTCTTTGCATCAACGTGAAAGCGGGGTCCCCTTACGACTGTCCTGGCTTTTTACTCGATATGGCCACCCAAGACAGTGAATCAATTTTTAGCTAAAAAACTGCTATCCTCCAGATAGTATATCGAACGTAGTATGGCAGCAGATTGATGAGAAAATTAACCTAGACCGGAAAGTGGTCCGTAGAGGCGGAGAGTTGCCTTTCCAGGAATGTGTGCGATGGTAACCTGTTGATCGATTGTGCAGGAATGACAGAATAAACGTGCAGATGGAGCACAAACAGGAGAAGAATTCAAATTTATTCTAGTACTTGAAACGATGAGCTCCATGGATAAAAGCAACTCGTAAAAATCCATGCCACCCATTATGTGGAATTAAACAAAACTTTATTTGTCAAATTTTCTAACATTTTACATTCTACGAAAAAAATCAAAAATATTTGCTCAATAAAAATTTACTCATTAAAAATAAATATCACTAGCATAACTCGGTAGAGAAAAGGTTATTTACACAATACACTTGAGTTAATAAAGTTATCGATATATTTGGCAATTAGTTCAGCTCCCCCCGTATTCACTAGCAAAAAAATTCGCATTCTACCGCCGAATGCTGGACTGTGTACGAATATCAACTGACACGGGAGACTCGCTCCCAGTAGCTCTACGCTAGCATTAGTCTGATAATGGAATTGCTCCCTGCTGGATTGACTTCCTTCTGTTTGGGAAATGTGACGCTTATCGCACAGCCATGACCTTCCACCGTAGGACGAAATAGCAGAGAACTCGGGTCAGTACCAGGGTAATCGAAAGTGCGTACACATCCTTCCAGAACTGATCGCCTTCCATCGCGATCTCCGAGAGGAACTTTGTTGGGTACCTACGCGGGGAAACGTGAAATGAAACGCATTAACTAACTGATGACCGTTTGACCTGGAGAACAGCTCACCTATAATGGCAGTAAGGATGCAGCTCACAGTCCAGCGTGGCCCGATTCTCGCCGTAGATGGCATTCACGTAGCCTTCCAGACCGTACCGCAGATAGGAAATGTGCGTACCCCACTTGAGGTAGCTGGGCAGATCTCGTAACGTCACCCCGAAGCCGGCGAACATCATCATCGGGATGGACAGTACCGGGCCGAGGAAGGTTCCGTTCTGGGGGGTGGGAAAAAAAAAACACGAGATGATGTTAAAATAAGAGTGACAACCGGGGTACTAACTGCCGTTATCTATTGATTTGAAACGCTGTCAAAACTATAGACGGAATGATTAGATTGGTAGAAAACTAAGTAATACTGATGGTGAATGACGCAGATTGCAAAACTATCAAGTTCAGCTTTTTCTAGACTTTATTATGTTTCGGTTGAAATACGGGGTTAATAATAGTAAACAGCCGCGTATGAGTTATTGCTCTTTGCAGTATTTTTAGAACGCAATAATTGCTATCAAGTTACAGGTTCATCTTGTTTTTGTGGTACCCTGGTCAGTTACAATACTATTTGGGTAAAATAAAGTGTCAATAAATACAACTTTTCAAAACCAAATTCAGTAGAACTATTAGCTATTCACACAGGTAGTGTATAACTGGCGGTTAAGAAGGTCCGTATGCTACTGATGAGACGGAAGTCGAAAGACAAAATCCGACCTTATCTACTAATTATGATCAACAGTAGATGATTTGAAGATGAATGAACCATCAATTTGATCACTTACCACGACGTTGAACCAGGCACCGATAGCCAGACCAATGCTTTGAGCAATCAACACTATCAGAAAACTGATCGCGAAGAACATTCCAAACCGGAATGCTTCCATCGGTTGACCACTCATGAAATAAATTATACACGTGAACGTTAGACAGCAGCCAAACTGGAAAGTATAACAAATAAATTAGCTATGAATAGATAATTTTCTACGAACAACAAGTGACTCACCGAAAGAGGTAGATCGATTATATTCACTGAGAGATAGTAACTTTTCAGCGTGTACCATCGGTTAAAGTGCTCCTTTAGGATAACTCCCATCTCGGTCGGGACTAGTGAAATAGATTAAATGTTGGGTTAGGCATGATCCAACCTTTCAAAACTACACTACTTACAAGTCAACACCGTCAACATCATGGTCGCCATCATGTGATGCATCAGAATCGAAAACAGCAGATTGTAGTTATCCAGAACACGCGAACCCTCATTACCGGCATCGATGAACAAAAACCCGAGCATACCAGCGATCAGTACGTTCACCCATATCCTCAAGTGCGTCAACGTGGAGTCTCTCTTGGCCTTGATGATCCCTCGCTTGATCAGCACTTCCAGCTGGTGCCACTGGGAAGTCGCATGTAGTTTATCGCCGCTCTGCTCGATGATCTTCTTCAGTGGGTACTTCTTCCGAAGCTGGTCCAGCTTCAGCACCCGTCGTTTATCGCCGAACCATTCCGTACTCTCGCCGTTGCCCATTTCCATCACCATGGTTTGAATTTTGTCCGTCCCGTGTTCGCCACAAGCCAGTTCAATAACTGAAATAATAATAGTTAGAATCAGAGTTCCTTGAGCGAATACGGAAACCAACCGTAATCAGCAGGATTGTGATACACCGGACAGGGCATATCGACGGACTGCAGGAACGGAACCAGACTGCTCGTGCTACCCTGGTACATGCATTCCCCACTGGACAGAACGTAGACCTGATCGAATTCGTGGAACAGTTTCGCCGACGGCTGATGAATGGTGCAGATGATGGTGCGTCCTTGCTTCGCAAGTTGTTTCAGGAGTTCCACCACTTGGTTGCAGGAAAAGCTATCCAAACCACTGGAAAATTGAAAGCGGTTAGTTAACCATTCATGCGTAATCAAGGATTTCAACACTTACGTCGTTGGTTCATCGAGAAACATAATTGTTGGATTATTGATCAGCTCCAGCGCGATTGAAAGGCGCTTTTTCTGGCCACCCGACAAACGACTGGTGATCGTGTTCTGATGATCATAGAGCCCCAGAACGGTGAGGATGTCTTCGATCTGAAAGGTAAATGAAACGTGATTATTATAAAAATTTCATTTAATGTTGTGGTAAACTAAAAGTAGCTTAAGCTGCTGTCATATATGAGATAGAGAAGATTCTCGTTTCAAGTTACTACACGGAAGACATGGAAATGGTATGAGGTTACTGACGAGTTCGTATACCTTGACTAGTGACATATGATAACGATGTTAACCTCGTGGTAAAAATCTACGTAAGATATGGAAATGATTTGAGGTTGCCGGCGAGTTCGTATGCCTTGACAAGTGACATGTGATAACGATGTTAACCTCGTGGTAAAAAGGCGAGCTGCGGGCCTCCCAATAAATAAATTTGCTGCTAATTGAAACGTAATAGCTGCCCTTACACGATCAATATAAGTATTGTCAGGACTTGAGATTATTTATACTGTAAAAAATTGATAAATCCCCAGTGCTACAGCGAAGAGTCTGAAGTTACTGGGTTCGTTGAGGCTGTGAACTCAGTAAGAAATTTTTATTAGCGATTATTGATCCTCATAGTATAGCGCATTCCACAAATATTCAGCCTTGTTTTACATTACGGCAAGAAAGCTGCCCGTCATAATGCATAATAAGGCAGATTGACAAAAATAATAAGCGCAACAAATTATGGGCGACGATCATTTCGTTTGCTTTCTTACCCCACCCTCTGTCCGCGCATCGACGTGCTTCTCATTTGACTAGTAAAATTCGAATAAAGCACAAAACTACAGGCGGACCTTCATATTACTTCCTAATATTCGATTAAGTCCCTTAGGTGCTCCATAGTGACGGCTACGTCTGAAATTGACAGGGAAATTTCAGATTCCGCGTTGCTTCCAAAAGATTTTCTGAAAATCAATTTTTGCCTTGTTTATTCAGGCCATATCTATTCCACACTGTTTCTCTTACTATCCTACCCATTTGAAGCCGTTGGTTAGAGTAGTGTCTGTCATCTTTGTGCCACACATTGGCTCACATGGTAGTGCGGTAAATGGGGCATTCGATTTGAGTTTTCGTTGCGCTCAAACAGAAGTATTTCACCATTCACACTTCATTTTTGTTGTTATATTGATTCTTAGGAACGAAGCAAAAATGCTCATGTCGATTTATGCGCACCTCACCAAGTGTAGGTCACGTAAATAGGCTCGCCAAAAGTTATCCTTTAACATATGATAGAGATGCTGCCAGCATTACCAATTATCTGCTGTCTCCAGTGGTGCAAATTTTCATTTTCAAATGCCAACTTCTAGTTCAATTCAACCCCAACTGTGATTCAAAATCAAAGCCTCCCTTAATCATTCACTTTCAACTTGGGGGGATTTTCATGACCAAACCGTACGTCTTCATTTCAAATTGATGCTTTTTCATTCACTAACCAAAGTTGTCATGTGCTCTGTAGATGCCAGTTTAGGTCAAATGTTGGAATGTTATGCGTTTTCAAGCATACATGAACAGCAAGAAGTATGTTCAGAGTAGTTTTGCTTGAAAAACCTAGTCGATACCCCAGTAGAGTGATATTCACAGGGTCGATGAAATTGAAAATGATTTGAAAATGATTGAGCAGCTCGGCTGTTTGAATGAATGATGCCAACTAAAGACTGCAAATTGAACATAGTAGGGCATGATTTGAGATTTGTCTTTCCTTCAAGATCAAAACTACCTGTTGAAAATTTGCAGCTCTGGCTGTCTCCATTCGCCACTGCTAGCAATTTTAACGCTTGCTAAGACCTTGTTTTTTGACCAGCAGTTGCCATGGTATGTTCTATAGAGTATTATAATAGGCCATCGAGAAAAAAAAACTCGTAACATTTCCCAGTGGATCTTCGAAATGGAACAATCATGACAAAAGTGTCAAAGATCAAGAATTGCAAGCAACTGACGGAGACATAGGGGATATCCAGCTGTTCACAGAGAATTCACCGATCAAAAGGTAAGCAATCAACATTAGACTGTGAATTTCGACCGGAGGTTGAAGTTAGCTCAAAGTTTTGAACTCCAAGCCGCCAACCATGTGAATAAGAAGGTATGTTACCTTTTCAAATTCATATTCTACTGTGAATCTTGACGCATTTCCGTTTTTGACATTGTACTGCACCGGTGTAGTCGGTGCTATACTTTTTTCCTTGGCTTGATCAGTCTATTTCATTTTTGCATTGCACCAGTGCACCAGATAAAAACGAAAATGGGTTTTAACTTATTAATACAACTGTCCCTTGCTACAATATGACAATGATTTGTTACAGAATGGCAAGATGTGAAAAGCGGACCAAATAATAACAGC
Organism: Topomyia yanbarensis; assembly: GCF_030247195.1. NCBI lineage: Eukaryota > Metazoa > Arthropoda > Insecta > Diptera > Culicidae > Topomyia > Topomyia yanbarensis. Next base: position 25,653,040 of record NC_080671.1, read on the forward strand.
ACCGTTGCCTCGCAATAATCATAACACCTTGAAACTGAAGAATCAACAAATCATAATTACCCTAATTACCTGTTTAATCCTCTCAACGTGCGGTGTCAAAAATAGTACAAAACTTGAATCGACGAAACCAGATCTTGTCGTGCTTAGCAAGGTAATATATGCATTTCTTTATTAACAATGTCTTTTGAACTGGAAAGATCATCTACCGTAAGGGCAAAACCTAATTTTCAAGGCAGCTCGCAGAAAGATCTGTCATGCACTATGCTATATTTCACCCTAAGTAGAAAAATTGGGTAAACACCAAAATTTCTCACTAGGGCGAAATTTTTGGTAAAACCAGTCTTTGTATATGAAGGACACAAATCCTAACTTATTAGTCAAGGGTGCGTTTCGACTTCGTCTCAACAGAAACCGACACTAACTTTTTGTCGGAATAGATTAGCGCCGGCGTGTCGCTAAATCCCAAAAACTAAAGCACACTTTGTGTTTCAATCGAACGATTGGTCAAACGTGATGTCCCGTCCTGCGTGTTAAGCCAAGACAAGTTTCGGTTTCACTGCATTACTACTGAATTCTACTACTATTTTTGCGTTATTAATCGATTACACTAGTTTACAAGAAAAATGAAGCTTCAAGAAAAAGTATTTTTTAGACTAAGTTTGGGTCGCTGAACACGAAAACAATATTCATTTTTTTGTTCAAAGAAGCGATTTCGTGATTTTCTCAAAAAACTCGTTTTTGAGCACTTTTTGTAGTTTTTAGTCAATATTTCGTATCAAAATCATTCAACTAATTCAGTCAATACTCAGGTTGAAAGATGCCGAGATGCCCTTTCCAAAAACATAATATGTGTCGATCATATGTAAAATTTTTAGTGCTGCAAGCGACCAAAGTTTGAAAAAAGTGCATTTTTGACCATTTTTAAAAGTTACTCATTTTTAAATGATTTTTTACCGAAAAATAATTTTTTCTTTCGGACCTTTTAGAATCTAAGATGACAGATAATTTGTTTACGTTAATTTTAAGCCTAGTATTACTAACATCGGATGGAAAATGTTGATGCTATGGCACATTGAGCGAAATGGAAATTTTATGATTTTAGCGGACCCTGCCCTGGTGCGGCGGTTTAGAGGGTGTAGCACTGGTCTCAAATATTAGAGTCCCTATCGAGAAGGAGTCTCAGTGAGATCGTAGCACTAGCCACGTATTATTCTGTGAACTGAGAATCTGCTGTGAAGCCTGTTGAAGCAGAAGGCGAAAATTCTTTTAATTCGTAAAATATGTACTCACCACAGACAAAACAAAAATTTTCCAACGATATTTTTACATTTTAAAAAGAGCACTTAGTTGTACAATGAAAAATCCAAAACCATTCAAATGCCGCAGGATGGATGGATGCAAGCTCGAGAAGACAGTACCCAACACAAACAATAACTATCAAGTATAGAAGATTATTTCAGCCGAAAGTATGATTGTGCGAAAAATAAAAAGTTACAATTTTCACTCAGTGCTTCATACCATCTCCATTTTCATCCGATTTTTGTGACCATTGGCTTAAAATTTATGCAGAAATGAATATTTATTTCATTAGATTCTAAAAGAATTTTCTTCTGTCCTTTGTTTATTATAAAAAAATTACTAGAAATATGCATTTTTTTTAAGTTCGAGCATTAGACTTTTTTACTTTGGTCGATTGTAATCATAATAAATGTACATTTCTCGACAAACATACGATTACGGCTTAAAAGCCAACTGTCAAAAATCTCTTTGAAAGGAAATTCCGGACAAACCGTTAATGGCTAAACGCAGTTTATAGCAGTTAATGCAAGAGAAAACTTCTTTCTTTTGTTTACTATAAACATCTGTGATTGGCGGGTAACAGTTTGTTTGAAATTTCCTATCAAAGAAAATATTGACAGTTGGCTTTTATGCCGTAATCATATGTTTGTCGAGATTTGATCTACGCATATTATACATTTTCAGAAACGGCACATCAATACCTTTCAAACTGTTTCGATCGGATCCTATTTGAACAAGATAATTTACAAATAACTAAAATAGTGCCCAAAAACACCTTTTTCAAAAAAATTTTGAAAATGCTTCTTTGAAAAAAAGGGACTTGGTTTTCGTATTCAGCGATCCAAAATTAACTGAGGAAACACATTTCTTCTTAGCTTATCGCGATTACCTTAAAATTGTTAAAATCTGTCACATTAGATTCTGAAAATATGAAAAATTATATTTTTGTAATAAAAAATAGAGCAAAAACAAAAAAGCGGAAGCAAAAGAAAAACCGATTTAATCCACCTAGCAGTGAGATGAGACATTTCTTACACCTATCACTATTGGATTAGTTTGCAGAACTCATGAGAAGTAGGCACCCAACTAGAGGTGGGATGAAAATAGTTTCTAGTCTTGCACGAATAAAATCTCAAATAAACTGAATAAATTATGGAAAATCAACAAAACGAACGAAATAGAAAGTAAAGCAAAAAATGAAATAATAAGTTTTTAAATTCATAAAATGAGTAGATAAATTAATGTAAATCAAAATTATAGAATACACGAATCAAATTAGATGGTTATTAAATAAAAATTAAGATTATATTTAGAAATAGTTATAAGATTAATAGAATAAATTGACTCATACTAACAAATTGAATGAAATAAGAGGAATGACTGAACATGAAATGCATAAAACTAAAGATATGAATAAAATGAATCAAATGAATCAAATGAATCAAATGAATCGAATGAATCAAATGAATTAAATGCATTAAATGAATCAAATGAATCAAATTAATCAAATTAATCAAATTAATCAAATGAATCAAGTTGATTTAATTCATCCAGTGAATACAATGAATCAAATGAATGAAATGGATCAAATGAATAAAATGAATGGATGAACAAAATGAATAAAGTAAAAAATAAATGAAATGCATAAATAAACAAAGGAATCAAATAAACAAAATGAGCTGAAGTGATAAAATGAATAAAAAGAAGAAAATGAGCAGAATAAAATGCATTGATTAAAATAAAAAATTAAACGATGGTAACAGGTTATAAAATAATATTTTTTAAATTTAATTGTATCAAATAAACTATTTGGATGAAATGATGAAAACTGAAAAAGTAACCAGATTATTAAAATGAAGAACCTGAACAAAATAAATAAACTGGAAAAATTGAATAGAATGCATGCAATGAATAAAAAAAGTTAAATGAATAATATGAGTAAAATGCATAAAAAACTAAACTGATCAGAGTGAATTCAAAGAATGAAACGAATAAAATAAGTAAAATGACGCAGATGAACAAAACGAATAAAAATATGCTGAATGGAATAAGTAATTAAAATGAAATGATCATATATTTAAAGTTAAAAAACATTTTTGAATAAAGAAAATGAATAAACCGGATTTTACGAATTTGAGAACCATTGCATCAGTAAGTTTTGAAATGTTTTTGAAAATCCCATCTTCTGAAAAAAGGCTAATAAATATACAATGGACTTTCTAGGGCTTCCGTCTTTTTTGGTTTTATTCTTTTCGTTTTCATGCTTCTTTACTTGACGGCGTCGTTTTAAGATTATCTGGTGTATCTACTTTACTGTTGGACCTTAATTAGTTATCAGGAACCTGGAACGTTCAATTTGCTTTGGAATTCGAAGTTTACTTTTTGGTCAAATATTCCCGAAAAAAGATTTATGTGCAGAATAGAATTTGCTGGTCCAGTATTTTAACGCGCAATTGAATATAGTAAAATGAAACAAGGTCACATGCGCTTTCAAGCCCCTTGAACAGACAACGACAGAGGGAGAATGCGATTCGTGAATGAGTCGCAGTCTTCGAAGGGTCCGCAGGTCGTCCTCTATCTGGTCGATCCACCGTGCTCGCTGTGTGCCCCGTCTTCTTGTTCCTGTAGGATCGCCCTCAAGAACCATCTTCACCGGGTAATTGTCTGACATTCTCACGACGCGTACAGCCCACCGCAAACGTCCTATTTTTGCGGTATGCGCGATGGATGGTTCTTCCAGCACCTGATACAACTCATGGTTCATTCGCCTGCGCCACATTCCTCTTCCATCAGCACGCCACCATAGATGGTACGCAACACCTTTCGTTCGAAAACTCCAAGGGCGCGTTAGTCCTCCACGAGCATAGTCGAGGTCTCGTGACCGTAGAGGACCACCGATCTAATCAGCGTCTTGTAGATAATCAACTTCGTGCGGCAGCTAATTTTGTTCGACCGGAGCGTCCTCCGGAGTCCAAAGTAGGTACGATTTCCCGCCAAGATTCGTCTCAGAATTTCTCTGCTGTTATCATTGTCTTCGATTACCAGTGAAGTACATGAATTCGTCGACCATCTCGATTTCGTCACCGTCAATCCGAACTCGGGATGGGAGGTTCACATTGTCGTCTCTAGAACCTCTTTCTCTCATGTATTTTGTCTTCGAAACGTTGTTGGCAAGTCCAATCCTGCTGGCTTCAGTCTTTGAGTATATGTTTCATTCAAAACTCAATAGAGATACGAATAGTTTAAATATCGCACGGGGAATGTCTCTTTTGAAAATTTTCATCGTTAAACATCCATATTACCCAATTAAGCCAAATATTTTTCTGATATAGCCATGAATTTCCTTAATTATAGTGTAGATACAGGCTTTGAATACAATTGAATAAAAGTTGAGTTGATGTAGCAGCAGACAAAAAATAGTTGGCAGAAGATCTTATCATACAACTTAGAAATGGATACAGAAATAGCTAGATAGATGCGATAGAAGGGAGACAGAGAGAAAGAGAGAGAGAGAGAGAGAGAGAGAGAGAGAGAGAGGAGAGAGATGGGGGGGGGGGCGTGTGAGGAATGGCAAATGATATTTTTATAGGTATATTATGCGATATATTGATTCCTTACATTATTATCATAAATAATGTAAGTAGTAATTTTTGCGCCATAACCAGTATAACCTAAATCTTGCAAAAGAGCTAAATTTTTGCTAGAGTTTTGGGCTTCAAACATACAGTTGCTTTCGGTGACGTTACGAGTATAATTATATGAGAAATCTTTTATCTCACTACTAGGTGAATTACTTGTTGATCTGTATTGGTATTGATATACCATCAAACATTTACCTCATGATTGAACGCAACGCCTAATCCAAGGGATAAATACTAGAACTCGCTTTTTCACTATCAACAAATTTTTTTGTTCTTCAAGTGAACTTGTATATTGATTTTTAAGAAATAGTTAATTTATTATAGAGGTAATTCACAAAATGTTCTCAACATCGAATTCCTTGAATCACGTACATGTGTTTTCATACCCCGATATTCAAAATCGGTTTAGTTTTGCCCCTAAAACACCAGTAAAGCAATACTCTGTATGAAACAATCTCATTTTTAGTTAGTGGAAATTGATAAGCGAGGACTAAAGATACAAAATGTTTAATATCTCCGCCGCTCATGCACGGATTTCGACAATCTATAGCTTTTTAGAAAGGTATTTTTACAAGCATTTATGTGCAGTTTGTGAGGCAATATTGTATTGTTCGAAAGTTATTTGCAGAAAACCTGCCGTGTTTTGACAAAATCGCCCATATCTCAGAAAGTAAACAACATATCGAAAATCAAAAATAATAGTGTCAAATGGCAACGTTAGGCCTTTCATTTGAAACTAGTTTCATTAAGATCGGTTCAGCCATTGCCGAGATAATTACATGACATTTTGTACATACATACATACATACACACACACACACACACACACACATACAGACATTGTCTCAATTTGTCGAGCTGAGTCGATTGGTATATGAAAGTCGGCCCTCCGGGCCTCGGAAAAAGTTTTCAAAGTTTGAGCGAATCCTATACATTTCTTTTGTAAGAAATGTAAAACTTTTTTTTAAACTCGAACTTCTTTGAAAGAGAAATAGAGTATTATTTTCGTATTCAGCGACCCAAAATTAATCTCGAAAACACTTTTTTTCTTAACTTCATTTTTCTTGTAACCAAATGTAGGGGAGAGAGGGTAACAGTGGATCAGCAGGAACTTGAAACATTCGCAATAAAATCATAATGCATGATCAGAATCGTCTCATTCCCTCATATTTCACGATTTCTAATTCTTTACACGTGTTGCTATATTGTGGAAGAGATCTGATAACTGTATCTCTTTTAATGGATATTTGTTTGTTTTGTGATAGCCAGAGTAAATTTGCAATGAAAAACATTATTCCACCTTTATGAGTTACCATTCATTGAATAAATGTTTAGTCTATTGCTATTTATAGCAAATTTTATGCTCAACATTTGCCGCGAACAAAGTTTTTTGGTAACTTCTCATGGTTCTGTGTAATTTCTCAATTTTCATGAATAGACTCATTGGGTAACTGTGGAACGATGGCGTATGGGGAACAGTGTATTTTTTTGTTTTTGTGGTCTGTCTCAAAATGTGAATGGGTTCCGATTTTCCACAGTAAATACTACCCATATAGTGCAAAATTAGTAAATTTGGGCAAGTTTTGTAGAAATTGTCTCTTATTTCAGGATTGCAGCTAATATGCATATATGGTGGTTCGATGTTACGCGATGATATAGTGGATTCTTTCGTAAACAAACGATTTTCGCCTCAATATGACTTTAATTCAAAGCGTTAGGATCATTCTTCGTCAAAATTTATAAGTAGAATATTTCACTATAGACGACATCGTGTTTCATAGTTCCTACCCATGGGGCACACTGATACATTTTACCACCGACTGTTTATTATCCAAAAAATGTTATTTCCCGTGAATTTTACCAGCTGGAAAAAATATATGTATTAGTTAACAACAGAGTAGCACTATGTATCACTTTTGGTTACACAAATATCAAGTATTATCATCAAAATTAAATTGTAGAAGAAATGTGTTTCATTGTTACCCTCTCTCCCCTAATCTTATTTAAGACCAAAAGATATATGTGAAAAACAGCAATTTTCACTCGGTGCTTAATAACATCATCAGTTTTTGTCGGATTTTCGTGATCTTAGGCTTTAAATTCACGTGAGAAGTTTGTGTGTCACATAATATTTTAAAAGATTTTTTTGCTCATTTATTTTTTTATGAAAAATCAACTAAAAATTAGTAATTTTACCAAACACTACTGTTTTCACTTTGGTTGCTCTTAACCCTAAATTGTTGATATTTAATCCTAACATGTTATACATTTTTGGAATGGGCACATCAATACCATTCGAATGGTGATTATTTTGTGTTAATCGGAAGATTTTCTCCTGAGATATTGACCAAAAACTGCAAAAATTGCTCAAAAACACCTTTTTCAAAAAATCACAAAAACGGTTCTTTGAAAAAGAAAATGGATATGGTTTTCGTGCTCAGCGACCCAAAATTGACTTAAAAAACACCTTTTTTCTTAACTTCATGCAATTAACCCAAAATTTGTAAACTAGTGTTATCTGCATCTGCATCTTATTCTTATTGTATTGCCCATATCCAAAATCAATCCCAATTAGTTTTTTTTTCGCTACCTCACACATTACTACCTATAGGGACCATTCATAAATTACGTAACGCAAAAATTGCCCAAAATTGACTCCCCCCTCCCCCCATGTAACAAATTGTCACAAATTTCTTCATCCCCCCCTCCCCTGTTACGTAACAAATTCCTAGAAAAAATTTTTTTTTTCTTCGGTGAAAACATGTTACGTAACGATCTAGCTAACTCTCCCTCCCCCCTATGTCACAACATGTCACAACTTGTTGTACCCCCTCCCCCCCCTAAAAGCGTTACGTAATTTATGAATGGTCCCATAGTTATAGTAAATTGTATTTTTCTATCTCAGTGTGACTTCTTTACTAATGTTTTGAGCTTATTTGCATCCAATTCTAGTACTACTTCTCACACTTTATTATTTTATTAAATGCTCTCAATCCTTCACATTGTTAGTTAAAATTCATGTGAGTGCTAATAAAATGCTAAATCCTTGCTCATACTGTTCTAGTAAGTTCAATGATGGGAAAATTAGTTTTATCTGCTATAGTATAGAGATGGTCGGGTTCGGATTTTTAGACCCGAAACCGGGACCCGACCTACGGGTTTCGGGTCGGGTTCGGGTACTATAAATTTAAACTTCTCGGGTTCGTGTCGGATTCCAGGTTTTCAAGTTTGAATTTCTCGGGTTCGGGTCGGGTCCGGGTTTTTGAAATTTTAAACTTTCGGGTTCGGGTCGGGTTCGGGTTTTTCAATTTTTAAATGTTCGGGCTCGGGTCGGGTTCGGGTTTTAAAAATTTTATAATTTCGGGCTCGGGTCGGGTCCAAGTTTTTCAATTTTCAAGCTCTCCGGTTCGGGTTCGAAAAAATTAAAACCAGACCATCTCTACTATAATACTCTTTATATAGTATAAATGAATATGGTGGCATGGGGTAACCTTGCTCTATACATGTTCCTTTATATATTGTTCTGCTTCTATACCTTCTCACAATATACCACTAAACTTATAATTGATTGCTTGTATCACTTTATTTATAATAATGGTCGGAAACATTAAGTTCTAATAAAATTTTAACATTGAGATAAAATCGGACAGTTCGAAAGTTATTTGCAAAATAACCCTGCTCTGGAGTAGTATTCGGCCTTATTTCAAACTCGACCAAATGGATTTCGGCCAATGAGCATTCGGCAAACGGCATTGCCAAACAGCATTCTGCTAAAAATCTTTCAGCCGAATGACCAGTTTCGAACTCGAAACAATAATATAGCAGGTCATTTCTTCTTCTTTCCAGAAAATTCAAAAAAATGAAAATCGGTTGAAAAGTGACCGAGTAGAAAATATTTTAGTGCCAAAAGTCTTGTAAACTGATTTTTTGCTATAAGATTTTGAGGGTATATTAAGTTAATCAAACGTGGTTTTGTGTTGTATTTGACCAGACCTACAACCTTTAATACATTACTTGAAAAGTATGTTATTTTTTTTGTAGACTTATATTTGAGCATATCTAGCACGAAACCGAATAATCCTTTCTTTATTAGTCTTATACACCAACAGGCATACCAAAGCCCCAATGGTGTTGGTCTTAATAATAAACTTATTACTAACATTCAAGTCATATACACAAATAGTGGTCATACAATAATTCACAAAAACGGCAAAAAAGTCAAATGTGGTTAAAAGATTGATTAAAAAGTCTGGAAAATCGCTGACGCAGAGTTTGTCTAGACACGTTGAAATCGAAAGCTGAAGCTACCTGGTTGAAAATCCTTTGTAGACCAGTGATGGCTCCATGCAACGGTAATCGAAGCATAATGTTGTTGCGTAATGTTCGTGGTGCGACGTTTATATTAATTTGTTCTAATATAGCTGGGGCATCTATATGACCTTGCAAAGTGTCGGCGATGAACAAAGCTCTTGCTGTATTTCTTCGGAGTTCCAGTTAAATCAGCTGACACCGGTTTTCATAGCTAGATAATCGGACAGGATCTCTCCACGGCAATCTAGGGAGCGCGAAACATAAAAAGCGACGCTGTACGCTTTCAATTCTCTCAACGCCGTTATTGTAGTTTGGGCTCCACACTTCAGGGCAATATTCTAGGATTGATCGGGATAAAGCGCAGTACAGCGATTTAAGACAATAAACATTTGTAAAATTTTTGGCTATCCTGAAGATGCATCCTAGCGCTCGAGACGCTTTACCGACTGCGTAGGAGACGTGTTGTTTGAACGTAAGTTGAGAATCCAGAATCACTCCCAGGTCCTTCACGTGACTGACGCGTTCGATTTCTGTTTCTAGAAGACGGTACTTAAAATAGATCGAATCCTTTTTCCGTGAAAACGATATTACCGAGCACTTCTTCGGGTTTACATACATGCGGTTCATGGTACACCAGTTAGCAAAGGCTTGAAGCTACTGTTGGAGAAATCTGCAATCTTCAATTGTACGAATTATGCGAAAAATCTTGAGATCATCCGCGAAGGACAATCGGGGAGTCTGCAGAATTAGATGTACATCATTGAAGTATATCAGAAACATTAACGGTCCCAAGTGGCTCCCTTGAGGTATTCCTGACGTAGAAGTGAATATAGGGCCCTGGCAATCTCCTATGACAACAGCTATCTCTCGGTCTGTGAGGTAAGATCGAAACCACTGCAAAATACTACCACTTATTCCAAATCTCTCCATTTTTTCTATTGTGATATCGTGGTTTAGCTTATCAAAAGCGGCAGATAAGTCAGTGTAAACGACGTCAGTTTGAGCGTAACGTTCCATACTCTCTGTTATGTAGGATATTAAGCATAACAGGTTAGATGCAGTTGACCGCCCGGACGTGATGCCATGTTGATCGTCACTTAGGTACTGCTTGCAGTGAGCCTGAAGAGGTTCCATAATCACCAGCTCGAACAACTTCGAGACAGCGCTCAATGAAGTTATTCCACGGTAATTATTGACGTCTCGCTTATTGTCCTTTTTATGAACTGGGAACATGTTCGCTGATTTCCAGCAAGATGGAAAAATACCTCTAGTAATAGATGCTCTAAAGATCTAAAGAAGCGGAGCAACCAAAACTTCGATGTGCCTTTTCAGTATCGCGGAGGGAAGCCCGTCGGGTCCCGGATTGAAAGATGACTTAAGTCGAGAGGAAGCTCTGGTAATCATCGTTGCATTAAAATCGATAGCACCCAGAGTGTGACCCACAAGTGGAGCTCTGTTAGCAGCGAGTTCGATTTGCTCAATAGTTAGTGCCTCATCTGTGAATACATTCGCGAATTTTTCCGAGAAAAGTGAACATATGTCTCGAGATGTGGTAGCTTTGTTCCCATTGAAAGTCATAGACGACGGCAGTCCTGATTCCTTGCGCTGCTCGTTCACATATTTCCAGAAACGTTTAGGATGCGACTTGAGATTACGCTGAATATTTTGCTGATATCGATAGAAACAGTGTTGACTGGCTCGTTTGTACGCATGGTTGAGACTGACTTGATAGTCTCTGAGTGATATTGTGCGATACTTGGTAAACCACCGCAGGGCAGCTCTTTTTATAGACTTCAGCCGTCGCAGAGTATTCGTTTGCCATGGAGGGCCGGTTTGTCGATGGTGAACTTTCTTTGGAACATGCCTGTCAATAGCGTACACCAGAACGTTTGAAAAGGTTTGAACTGCGGTTTCGACATCTTCGGGGTCCAGAATATTTTTTCCCAATCGATAGTGGAAAGAAGGTCTGCGATACTGCGATGATCAGCTTTACGGAAATTGTAGGAGACAGAAAGCGGTAATATATCGAAGTCATGCACCACAGAGCTATCAATCGTGGCGATCAGTGGAGGATGATGTGCCACTGGTTTTACTAGGGGAGAGGGAGCCTTCATTATTGATGTGGCGGAAACCTGGTCGCTGACAAAACAAAGATCGAGATGGCGGCTATTCTCATTGGCAATAGGATTGATTTGTACTAACGTGGCTGAGCTATAGCTATCAAGTAGCCTCACTGCACATGGGTGGAGAACTGAATGGTCCGAATCCGGATAAAGAAATCCATTACGGGAAGATTTCCATGAAATGCTAGGAGGATTTGTAGTAAAAACTGAGCTGCAGTGTGCTTCAACGTATTCGGTGTCACGAGCGCGGTCGGGTGGAACATACAACGCACACAAGTACAACTTACGGTCGCCAAGCTCGATAATCGTCCAAACCTACTCTAGACAATCCCAAGAAGTGTTCTCGACGATTCTTGCCTTCAAGCTGGTTTTAACCGCTACTAATACTCCGCCTCCGGTGGATTTTCGGCTGTTGCTAGGGCTCCGGTCACAGCGAAACACCTCGTATTCAGTACCAAACACCTGACTGGAAAATGATTCAATCCCTTTGCATGTTTGTTTTATTATAGCTTCGGAGCATTTCTGATTGTCTTCAGAAATTGTGGTATTTGCAGTAGCAGGGCCGGAAAATAGCGTGGGTAGTATGGGTAGTACTACCAGAGACTAATCGAGACTATCAACTCATGAAGAAAAGCTCAAAATTTTATGGCTCACGGTGTACTAGATCTTTTGAAATAGTAGAAGGAGCACGGTCCCTTCAGTTGTCCCAATCTTGTCCAGCCAATCTTATGATCCGCGTTTCTATCAGGCCCGTAAAGTTGGTAGCAGTTGCTAAATGATCGTTGCTAGGATTCTCGCTGTATGCATATGTTGTTGTTGTTGTTTCAAGTAACCAATCTATAAACATCTGTCAGAAAAAATCGGCTTATTTCCAATAAAGAAAACCAAAGCATAGTGGATTATCAGCGCGTTTTCCGTTTGTCATTTCAGGGGACCCTCTAGTACTACATGAGTTAAAACCTCTTGAGCCATGAGAAACTCGCGAGTCCGTCGTCTCAATTAGTCTCTGGTACTACCTCCTCGAAAATAACCGAGGGAGGAGTTACCCACTCCAAAGTTTTCAACAACAAACCAAAACCTGAGAAAAACCGCGTATGTCTCGAGCACAAAATGCGTGTCTGAAATTCTCGATGTACAACAATTTCATTTTTTCATTCAAATATAAATTTCTTTGCTTCACAATTTAAATTATTTGAGAATATGGGATAATAATTAGGATTTGTTTGCAATTATTTTTTATATTAATACTAAGGGAAATGTATTTTGATACATCTATATCTTAAAACAAGGAATATAGATCGACATATAAAAAATTAATTCAATTTCGTTTAGACTAAAGGATGCTGTTGGAAATATTTTTTAAAGACTAGTTATACTTTTTGTAATTTTTCAACAAGAACTATTATTTGATTAACATTTGAAATAAGCCGAAACACTATTAGGCTTTTTATAAGGAATGCAAAAGACATACACAAAAGGGATTGTTTCCAACATCAGAGTAGCAGATACCAAATAAGAGAAAGCGAAGAGAGGACGGACGAGAAGACGGGGAAAAAAGAAATTAAACTTGTAGTTTTTTGGCAAACTGTCAGGACGTCATGAACCGAATCGCCGACAAGCCTTTTTGGATCCGCTGGGAGCTCCTTTGGGACCAGATTTCTAGGCAGCTATTAGCATATCAAGAAAAAAATAACTATATTTCAATATTTATCGCGTTGAAAAAGATGTTTTTGAGAGACATATAGGAGCGATCGAGGATATCCATCACATTTCGGACTGGAACGAGGCCCAAGGGATTCGTTTAACGAAGATCTGGCACTAGAACAATAGGCGCATGACTGGACAACATGTTAAATGTTGTGACAACTGTCACCACAGAAACCGCTCTCCACGACCCCAATAAGCCGGAGATGCGCATTCAACGTATAATGATTGAACAACACCCGAGATATCACCCGCAGTCACGATCTTCATTAATCGCGTTGAACCATGGTTTGTTGATACCTTTGGGATTACAAAAATTTCATCGTTCCACGAAATTTGCCGGATTTCGAGCGTCCTACGACAAGCAATACTTAAAAACGATCTTTCGTAAATATCACCTTCTAATGCGCCCGCCTTCTCATTACCCGGGATGGAGCAATGCGAAAGAACTCAAGCTAAAGTAATCTGGTATAATTTTCAGACGAAGCACCCAGTAACCCCATGTTTTCCCCGGGTAATACAAAGAGTGCTGCCCATGTACCACCGAATGGAGAGCCTTCTTGGAACTGTAACGATGTGGGCATGGTCGTTGATAGGTAAATTCAAAAGCCATCAGTTTTGTTGGGAGAAACTTTGTAAAGCAGCCTTTTTTGCCATTATCCTCACCACTACTGTCATAATAATAGAAACGATGCATAGCTGTGATCATTGGACGAACGTTGCGGTGATATGCGCACTACAATGCTTAGCGCGAGCATCTTTGCGGTCAGATAAATTTGTGTGTTTGAAGAACAATCATTACGTTTGTATACAGTATTATCATTTCAATGCCAAACGTCTATTGTTAGAATGTGAACTGGATCTACATGGAATTCTGTTGTCGCCGAAAAAGATCCATGAATCCGTGTATTCTGATCAAGGGTTGCATCGACGACATAACGTAGGGCCTAGCCACCAGACGAAACATTACTTTCTTGTAGATCCGTCGACGAACCGGTGCCAGTAACCGCGTTTTTCAGCTTTCATCAAGTTTTTCAATTGCGTTTCTATCGTCGCGCATATTCGGAAAAAATCGGACGATCCGATGTTCAAAAAGTCCTTATAAGACCATTTCGCGTTCAATTCTGTGCAGTATCTGTTCGCGCGATGTACTCGTTTCGTCTGATCTTAAATCGCAGTGTCGAGAATCAAGACAGCCAAAACCTTGTACGGTTCCACAGGAGAAATTTCTTGTTTTGGAACTAGAGAGCGTGTAGCTCTTTCAATAAATTGACGCACTAATTTTAGCATGGTCGAGTACAATGATAAATCTAACGCGCTTGAGTGTTAGATTTATAGACATGGACAATAGACCTATTGAAATTGTTGCAAACATCATGCAGTAAGATAGATCGGTTTTTATCATGAAGACAACCCCATGGCATACCGTGAGAGTTGAAGTCTTCTAGAACCAGTTGAGGTGCGATGTATATGGAAACGATGCCAATAAGTCTCTACTTTTGATTCGGGCTTGATAAGCGATAACTTCAATACCCGGTACAGAATAGCACATTGTAATCCCCAACAGCACTCCTCCATAGTGTTTCCTCGGCCTGACAAGTAATGTTGAAATTGTGAAAGAGCTACGTGGAACGTTAACCAGATTTTCCACAATACAAATGCATTGTGTAAAACATGGGAAAAATATATGGACTGCAAAATAGAGACACTTTGATGTCCCGTGTGGAAATTACTGCTAGTTTCTAAGATTTCCGAGATCATGAGCCACTTTCTTCTGTTTTGTAACAGCACCTTTCAAAATGCTTCACAATTAAGCCTCCGGTCAGAGACTACACCATCGATTTCTACTTCCGGGTTGGTACGTAGACAAGATACTTCCTCGTACACGGCCGAGTGTTGTTTAATTAGATCACGCATATGTTAAATGGTTTATTTGTGCCATCGGAGAAATATTCAAGACGACCTCCATTGAGCCTGAGGGGTTGTCGGTCATCGGAAATACCTTCCCATTAGTCAACTGTATCACGCGGGCTTCAGTATCCGCGAAAATAATCTTTTATCGATGGGAACGGAAAATTAATGCAACGAAATTTAATAGAATGGAGTTATTGGTACTTAGCTGTGGAACATTTGTAGTATCCGTAATCAAAAAACACATTTCCGTTGCCGTCGTACAACCAGCTAGCATAGGGTCAGCTATTACCTGCAAATTTTCATTTTCACTTGCACACGCCACGTCTGAACTTTCGTCACTACGTGTAGAAATCACTCCGAATCTTACTACCCACTCGGGAGGAAAGCGTTCGACCGGCTATGTGCAGTAGAGTTGTTCTTCTTGCTTTTGGTTTTGCTCTATTAGAATAATAACGATCTCTCTTTCTTGTTCAGAACCAAAGCTATTAGGATAGGTAATATGTTCACTTGAGAACTTCATACAAAATCAATTTGAAATTGGACAAAAAGCGTTTTCAACGCTGTGCTCTCGCTGGTTGTATGTATTCGAGAAAAATCTGGCTAGGAGCCGAATGATTGCAGAGCATATAGGTCAGTAAGCGGCACTGAAATTTGTAAGTAGTCAAGAGCAGACTTCAGTATGACTAAAAGAATGGAGAAGTAACGGAAAAAGCACTTGCGGTAATTATTGACTGGTCACGATTGTCACAGAAACGAAAGACTTTCTATCTATTTACACTAGTCCAGAACTAAAATATGGAGTCTTATTTGAAGCCCATAATTCTGTCCGAACATCAGAAATAAGCAGTTATACGAAGCAACCAAGTACGGGATCAGAATGTTCTGCGAGAAATAAGAAATAACTGTAAATCAGCTGGATGATTTAAAATTCCCAATTACCGAGAAATGCCTCTGAATTCCGTATACAAAGTACAGCTATGAATGTAACCATCTGCAAATTATTCGCGAAAACCAAAGTGGATTTCGTGAAGGACGATTTCTGGCACATGGAACACGGTACCACTGATTAAACTCGTGATACTATGATTGACTATAGCCCAAAAATTCGAACATCTATCAACAATTTTGGAAGAAAGCTAAAAATCTATCTACTCTCATTCACTTGACAACATCAAATGTAAAATTTGTCAAACTCCCACTTACCAACGATTCCTTCTCGTGCCTAGACACATCCTGCCCTAACTTCAGATCCGCGGAGATCCGCATGTTTTCCAGCACCGTTAGCAACGTTTGCAGCTGGTCCACCTGAGTGATGTAGCAGGTCATCCGCCGGAAGCTGTTCAGATTCCGAATTCGTCCGTTGACGTACACCGCTCCGTCGACCCCGGTCCGCCGGTATCCGGACAGCACGTCCAGCAGAGTCGACTTGCCCGCTCCCGACGGTCCCATAATTGCGATTAGCTGAGATCCGGGAAATTTTCCATTGATGTTGTGCAGGATCTCCTTCTGACCTGTGTGGGAGAAGAAGAATAAAATAATCAGCAATTGTTTTTCTTGTAGTCAGTTGACTGCAACTGAATGGAATTCGCATCCGCTCTGATGGCGACCAATGAAATTTGTTTTCGATATCTTATCAATGAAAAGTGCACGTTGCAGCCTGTTCCCTACTGAAGTGGAATTCGCTCCTGTGCAAAGGTCATTCTGGAGGAAGTGTTAGTATTCATCATCGCCATAACGATAGTTTGCTGATTTGATTAGAAAATAGTTGACAAATATGAAGTGTGTTCTATTCCCGCACATATTAAACTTGTAAATCATATTCCTACTCACTCCTATTGGTTACGTTACGGCAAGTGGAAAACGTTCCGCCAATAGAATAGGCGAGCCCTTTCCACTTGAGATCCGGCAACAAGTAGAACGAACTTTGCTCGATTGGGTCAAATCGAGTGGCAGTAGTTGCTGTTGTTATTCAAATAATACAAATTTATAATCAGAACCTAATAACACAAACTAGTCCGTCCGCGCGCTTCGGCATTAGGGCAGAGTGGCTAGAAGGGAAGCGACTGTTGACTGATAAGCTTCGAGGTTGACAAGCTGTTTTCAAACGAGGCAGGAGGCAAAAACTAGCCTAACTTGTTTTCGCAAGTTAACGGATAGTAAACAACGGTTTGAATCGTATGTACATCGTTTCCTTGAGCATTATTGCTATTTCCCAGAAATTGAGCAGTTATTCTAAGCTGGATCATGCGTCAATTATGTTACGTTCCGAAAGATAGTATCAAATGGGACAATAGATCAAAAACCAAAAGTATTCCCAAAACCTAATTATTCTCAATTGAGTCGATCAAAAATCATATTTTCAAACTTGAGTCACCATTAAAACGTTTCCGATCCTTGCTTACGACTGGCAAGATTAGCAATCTACGGAACGAATATTATTAGCATTTAATGGCATAAATATTCGGTTATTGCCTTGTTCGTAAGCATGCGGAACGGAGTGATTTTGATAAAGTCCTTCGTGAATCGAAGTATTAATCCACACAATTCAACAGGTACTGCTACATCATATGTAATTTTCCATTCTCTTCAATTTGGGAATTTATATTACAATTCTTGAATAGATTCAAGGTCTAATTAATAAATCTTATTAACAAATTTTAAGATCCTTCAAATGACAAAAGTGATTGACGTTTCCACGAACAAAAATCTTTTACTGCCGATTATCACCAAACAACAATCATATATCAATATCTAATTTGCCTCAAAAACCACCCTTATCGGCAAGGCTTTCCGAAATCTTATCGTGCGTATAGCACGGGTTGCCTGAAAACAACACAATCTCGAAGGAAGGCTTAGTAATGCTTCGTCAAGGCACCTTCTCACCTCTTGGTAAAGTAACCACGATAAGATTTCATCGAAGCCAACAAGAAATGGCAAGCACATACAGCATTTCCACCATGCAACTGATCTTGAAAAATGACGCGTTCCGATTTCAAAGGTTGATTTTTAGCAGGTCTGTCACTAACCAGAGAAAGGGATTAGTATTTGTGGGTTTAAAATAGCAGAAAATTGAAATATTTATCAACGTGACGTGAGTCGGCTCAAACCTGTGGGAATTTCCCAGGGTTAGTAGAGATGTTCGTTAATTGGCGGGGTGGTGCGGGGGAGCGCTATCTATGCCCCCAGCAAGCTTACGAACTCTTCCGGCATGTGCAATCAGCGATGCCAAGTTGATTGAATCGAAATCCGGCATACGCTATCTTACAAAAAAAAAGCTTTCTTGTTTCAAGCTCCTGTGCTATTTGAAATTGATTCATGTTACATTTATTTAAGGATCACTTCATTTCAAGTAGTTTGCGAAACTGTAGTAGAAAACTGTGACAGTAAATCAAATGAATAATCACAATGATAAATTTTAATATTTACCAATTAGGAAAACAATGAAACTCCTGGAAAAATGCTAACTTAACACCTTCAACTTATAAAAAGTCACTCGATACTCCCAACTGAAATATATCAGGAATAAATTAATTTTTTTGCTGACATAATTCCTGGGATTCTAATAGGGGCACTGACTAGACAATGCAAACTCATTTATCACATGGATATTATTCAGTGGGTGAGTATTATTCGTGTGATCTTTTTGAATCCGATTACAGAACCTCATATCATTTGATAAGTTACTATCCGACATTAATGCAATTACACATCTGGATTTTTAGCTCTTCCCATACATGGATAGGAAGCTAAACCTCAAGGCAATGGCGTAGCCAAGGGTTTTGGGGGTTAAAGCCCCTCCCTCCCAAAGCAAAATTAATTGGATTGATACTGACGAATTCAACTAAATATTCCACAAAATATTTTGGGAAAAATATTCTCCGATCACTACATTGAGAACCGTATTTAAAGCATCATGAGGACTTTTGGAAAATTGTGGGAAGGGGATCTTGTAACTTATTTCTTATCCGAAATCCCATAGTTGTCAAAAATAAAATAAAATAACTGTCTGAATAATTTATGAGCTCATTTTTGGAAAAATGCTCCAAAATATGGTTTAGAGACAATTTTTCGAATGGGAAGCTAAGTTTGAATAGGTTGATTGTCTATAAAAAAACTTACTCACCGAAAACTTGCATACATTTCAACATTTGCTGAAAATGTATCTTGTTAGATTGCGTAGAGTTTAGACAAAAATTCAATATGGTTAATACCAAAAATAACATTTCGGAAACTATTTGGAAGTTGCTGATGAATGACGTTTACAGTTTGTCTCTAGCAGGGCAGCATCGGTTTTTATGAGCATTTGATTTTTGATGTATTCTAAACTATATGAATAGTCTCTAAGCAGGATGGGAATTAATAAATATTTCAATATATGTCAAGTTAGTGGCTATTAATGGTGTATATTTGAGTGCTGAGTTGAATGACGTACTAAAATTTCGTGTACTAGGTACTAGAACTCGTTGTCAAGTTGTGAGCTTGAATAATAAAGAAAAGTAAAATCAATGCTCGATAAATGTTTAACGGTCTCGATCATATTCATTCGAAACTGCCTAATTTCTATGTTAAGTAACATTGAGAATTTCAAAACGTAAAACTGTTCATCTTCTCATAAAATACTTTTGGCAGTTAATCCTCCTAAAAGTAATTATAGAGAATATACTCTTCAAGCGAATTTGGATCGAGACTTAAAGTCTCCAGCAAAATTTTCGAAAATGCTATTGCAAACAACTTTGTCGACTATTCAGAGTATCGAAATATAGTAGTAGAAAACCTTTACAGCAAGTTATTCTAATATTACTGTATTTGATAAAGCTCTTCTGCGGTTAATAAACAATAAATTCACATTGCATTCAAGGTATGAGTCTCCGAAGCTTACAAAAAAGATATATTTAAAAAAACTAGCTTTAAAAAATTCCCAAATATTAAACGGACAAGGGGTTTGCCCAGACACACAAAGAGTGTTTCCGTTTTTTGGAGCTAGCATCAATTCGGCGCTAGCTTAGTCCTATCACTAAGTTAGTGTCAGATTCTGATGAGATGAACTCGAAACGCAAATTCCATAACTAATTTAGTTACAGGTTTTGTGTTCTCAACTCGCGGGTGTACCCCATATGGCATAATGGATGTTTGGCATAACGGGTTTGGCATAAAGACGTTTGGCATAATGGACATTTGGCATAATGCTTATTGAGAGGTAGGGACATTTGGCATAATGGACGTTTGGCATAATGGACATTTGGCATAATACCTGGACATTTGGCATAATACCTATTGGGGGGGTAAAGGGACATTTGGCATAATGGACATTTGGCATAAAATGGCATAATATTTATTGGGAAGTGAATCCAAAATTATCAAAATCAATTTCTGTCATATATACGATGTTTTATTTCGTAGTTTGGAATCAACTCAAAAAATATTTTTCATTTTGCATAAATTACGCAATCTATAAGTATTTAGAAGGATCGTCGAAAAAGGACTAAATATAGGCACATTTACACACATTATTCTTAATGGGTTAAAAGGGTCCTTTGGATTACGTGGTGTAAATTCAGCAAGTAAGACTTCCGTTTTTTGAATAAAACTTGAATAAAGAGTAACATGTACGACAGAATACAGATGTATAATTGTGTTATTTGTAAAGAAGGCTGCATCGCTATGCTTTTCATATAATACTTAATTACTATTATGCACAGAATTGTGATGCACCCTACTTTACATTATATATGGAGCATTTCACATAAAATTTACCACCCCAAATTTTGTTTACCATTTTTTTTCGATTTGGCTGTCTAAAATATTTGACACGCATTTTTTTTCTTTCAAATAGTAGTAATTTGCTTTAATTTTTTTAAATACTTTTATTAAATCGCCAATACTGCAATAACTGAAGAAGATATTAAAAATAGTTGAAAACATGAAATGTGTGCTTTTCTCAGTTTTCGAATGAAGTTTATTAAAAATTATCATGCTGCTTATTTAATGTAAAATATAGAAAAGTTGGATGACTTTTTTTTCTCTTAAAATATTTTTCTTAACGCCTTTAACATTTTGGAAAGAACATTTGAGTATTTTCGGCGTTATGAATTTTTCAGTCGAACCCTGCGCGCGCGAAGCATACCACCACACTCTTCGCTAACACGCGGGTTTGGGTGCAAGAGTTTCTACACGCCAGCGCGTGCGAAGCGCATGGAGGAACCTTTCGTGCGCGCAATATGTATACTATTCTGTGCATATTAATAAATAAATAGTATATGAAAAGTATAGTGATTCGCCCTTCTTTACAAAGAACGCAATTATACTTCTGTATTCTACTGTAGTACTGTACAATGTACAGTTTACATGTTACTCATTATTCAAGCTATCGAATTACGGAAATTTCACTTGCTAAATTTACATCACGTAATCCAAAGGACCCTTTTAACCTATTAAAAATATGTTCAAATGTGCCTATCTCTAATCATTTTTTCTTTGCGATCCATCTAACTACTTACAGATTGCGTGATTCATACAATATGAAAAATATTTATTTTCTGTTGATAACAAAACAAGTAACAAAATAAAACATCATATATATGACGAAAATTGATTATGATAATTTTGGATTCACTCCCCAATAAGTATTATACCAAATGTCCATTATGCCAAATGTCCCTTTACCCCCCAATAGGTATTATGCCAAATGTCCATTATGCCAAACGTCTTTATGCCAAACCCGTTATGCCAAACGTCCATTATGCCATATGGGGTACACCCCACTTTGAAAGATCGCAATTTTTGACTTCATTGACATATTATACAAGAAAATAATCTATAGAGGTTTGAAAACTGTTTCATGCTGATTCTTTTTGTTTGTAGACTGTAATGACATCTGAATTTTAAATAATTTATCAAACTCATACTAAATTTCAACATTTTTAACATTTACGATTCTCACCAAAACTCCCTCCAAACCAAATTTTTGGCTACGCCACTGCCTCAAGGATATGTTAGTGTTGCTAACCCAAGTGGAGTAAAAAGATATAGGCTTTATCAGTCAAACTTTACACAATTTACAAACCAAACCAATTTTCAAAATGACGAGATAAAACCGTGATCCGTTTTATTTTCATAAACACATCTGTGATCAGTGCAATAAAATTACACATGAGTTTCGAAATTCATCGACATGTAAAATTAAAATCACGCTTCAAAACCTATTTTAATCCGCAGCGCGGTGCAATAGTACTTTTCTTATTTATCCCAACAATGATTCATTCGCTGGTTATGTTCAATATAATTGAGGAAATGTCTATTACACTCTTATAACTCTTGGCATATATATATATATATATATATATATATATATATATATATATATATATATATATATATATATATATATATATATATATATATATATATATATATATATATATATATATATATATATATATATATATATATATATATATATATATATATATATATATATATATATATATATATATATATATATATATATATATATATATATATATATATATATATATATATATATATATATATATATAAGCACACGATTGCCACGAACCTGATGTGTAACTTGTCGACGCTGACACGCTTGAAACAAAAAATATAATATTTAATCAACTTAATCAACAAAAGTTCAATATTGTTTGCATGTTAACATTTTTTAAAATGCTGAGTGGATGGGAGGGTTATTAATGGTATACTCGAGGAAGAATCGTAAACCATATAATTTATTTGGATGATGGGGGTGCACCTCCCAAACGCATACTATACCTTCTCTTTGAGACTAAGTTAGTGAACATTGGTTCGGTCATCGCCGAAGAACCCATGACACTTTAGTTCTGGAATATGCCTGAAACCAGGGAAAATCACATCAGTGATTTAGACCTGCAAATCGAAGTATTTTTATGTCCATTTCGATAGACTTGAACCTCTGGGTTATTACGATTGTACCGATTTAAATAGGCAATTTCTATGCGATCGAAGTAATCAATCCGTAATTCCGGAACAAAAAGTTGCCGGCTGGGATCCACTAGGAGTCTATTTTTGACCGGACGAAACCAGCCTAGAAGCCTTGCGGCATCCGGCGAGTTGAAGTGTCTCAACCAAAAATTTCCATAAAAGAAACTTATGTGCTAGAAAGCTGTTTAGTCCCGTCTTCGTAGCTTTAAACAAAATGGCATGACAAATCCACGTGAAATGCCTCATGCATGTATACTTGCGAATAGTGCTATTGATGTATGTATTATATCCGACTTTACCATTCGCGAAATTTGTGCTGCCACAGTCAATATGACTGTTGATAACACATATAGCAAATACGTCTATTGTTCGGAATATTTGCCGCACAATGAACCATCACCTTCTGATGCTTTCGAATAGGTTGTATCATTCTATAGCAGAAATGCGTTTCCTCTCATAAACGGCAGCGATTCAAGTGTCCATCACATAATGTGGGGACAACTCAGATTTCAATTTGAAAGGCAATGAATTGGTGGAATACTTAGGCAGTACACCAAATTCTTTTTTTGCACGGGGGATGCGTTCCGTGCAAAAAAAAACCGTGTAAAAAAAATCCGTGCTATTTCGAGAAACCGTGCAAAAAAAAATCCGTGCTATTTCGAAAAACCGTGTAAAAAAAATCCGTGTTATTTTGAGAAACCGTGCAAAAGAAATCTGTGCTATTTTGAGAAACCGTGCAAAAAAAATCCGTGTTATTTTGAGAAACCGTGTAAAAAAAATCTGAATTTTTTTATTAACAGCTATTTGGTTATCGTACTTAACAATGAATACTGTTGGACATTTTAAATGCACAAGGGGGCTGTCAATGTGCCCAGTAGAAGTTTTTTAATTTTTCGAGGAGGTTTTTTTAGAAATATGTAAATTTGTTTATTCGTTAAAAGAAGTTATTGTCCGTTGAAAAGCAATAGTTAAAAAGATAAAATGTTTCAACTATTTAGAGTTTGTTAACTTTTTGTAGATTACACTGTGCTACAGCGATTTTAAATTTTTAAAATGAACTAGTATAGCAAATGCGATACAAAGTAATGTACACACGAAATTTTGAAGCAAAAAAACATTTTTTTGGAACCTTTGTCACAACAAAATTAGCTACGTTGTCATTTTCAGCCGATTTTCGGTTTTGTAACATTTTTTGAACGAAGAAAACTAGACCTTTCGAACAGTATGCGGTCATATACAGTTTGGTACGAAACATTGTTCGATTCTGGGACAACAATATCAAAATTGTCATTTTTTGCGATTTTTTCATGTAAATGGTTATCTTCTCATTAAAAGAATTTTCATGAAAAGTAAAAAAAATCATTGTGATACAAAGACTCTCTTGCGCAATTGAAATGTCAGAAATTGTCAATTTTCAACGGCCTATTGATTGGCTTTTACTTAATTAAATACTCTTTCCTGATAAGAGGCAGCAATTGCCATTTTGCAATGTTGACAGACCCCTTCTTTGCAATTAAAATTTCCAAAACTGCACTTTGATGAAAAATTATTTCCTGCAAAGCTGAAAATTCGCTACTTTACACTTAGCGAATCTAGGTTTGTTAACGACTGCATCCTGTGCCTGGGTGGATATCGGTCCGTCCCGCGAGGCAAACTTTGCAAAATCGTACGAAATGGCGACTATCTGCCAATTAAACACCGATCTTTAGGAGGACGATAAAGTTTTGTGCATGTGTGTCTCAAAAAGTGTGATGTCCTCTAATTTGTCTAATACTGAAAAATTTTCTCCTGTCAGTGCGTTTGAGTCGTCTGTATCTATACTAAACCAATTTAGAATTAGAACCGCCTTTTGTCTTGTACCTATTCTTTTCTTTCGTCTCCTAGGTCTGAAGCGGATCAATCGACTATTAATAAATATGATAAAAGATGCCAGCAGTATTGGCCCTTATTCGCAAATACTTTATACACTACAACTGTGCTATATTTCTTCTCGATCTTATAACAGAATTTGAAAATTTCTGTTCTAAATAGTCGATATTGGTAGTTGTTATGATGTACCAATAAGCTAGAGTAGTGACAATATTTTTCAGTTCCACAGATACAATCTCCCTTTATTGGATACTTCAGAGTTATTCGCATCTGCTCTCGGAGACCACCAATCCTCCAAACGACTCAATCTGCTCGAACCGAATGCACATTTATACCACTGAGCATTCAACTCGAGCATATCACACCGAGAAAGCGATTTGTTATTTCCAAGAACCAAAGCTCGAGTGAAACAATCAACATTCTCGTAGGTGCCAGTCCTGCACATCTTCTTGGAACCAGCTAACATATCCAAGCTCGACAGCTAGCAGAATTCACATATATCTCCACCCAAGCGAAGTGATCAGTTCACTTGTAAATAGGACCACTCATCCACAAACCAGTCATGAACACATCCGTACCAATGAGAATTGATCATACCAGACGAAGGCCACAGGTCCAGCACCAACTTGTCCCATCTCAGTAAAAAAATAGACTTGTGCCTGTCCCTAACTCTTTGAAAGCTCTATTTAATCAGAGATCACTAATGGGTTGGTAAAAAGAAACATCAGTCGTTATCTACTCAGACCAAACAATACGTATTGCGTATCCCTGCATATTAAAATCTCCGCTATCAGTTTCTAGCTTATCAAACTGAACAAGCAAAATTAATATACTTTGTGTAGTGGCACTACACTTGGCCATATACCAATTGCTCCATTGCCAATGCGATGTGATATATGAATCTGAATATTATTTGATGATATCTAAAAAGCATACAATCCTAGAAAAACCATTGCCCAACATTATTGATTTTCAACTACCATAACTTGAATTTTGAATAACAACTCATTTCCTAAAATTGAAAAATACGCGATTTTTACACATTGGCAGATCATCCCCATTTGCATTGCAAATATCCAATGCCATTTATTTTCATCTGCCGTTACTAAATGCCTATTAATTTTTTTTGCCCGGTTTCTCGAAATAACACGGATTTTTTTTGCACGGTTTCTCGAAATAGCACGGATTTTTTTTGCACGGTTTCTCAAAATAACACGGATTTTTTTTTGCACGGTTTCTCAAAATAACACGGATTTTTTTTGCACGGATTCTCGAAATAACACGGATTTTTTTTACACGGTTTTTTTTCACGGGATGATCAAATCATTAAACTTGTATATCGAAATAGGTATTTTATACATAAAAATCGTATTATTTTGCAAAACCGTGCAAAAAAAGTCGTGCAAAAAAAACCGTGCAAAAAAAGTGCGTGCAAAAACAGAATCCGGTGTATACATTTTCATATCCTTGACAAAGAAATTCGCCCGACATTTGCACAATCTAACAGAGAAAAGTTGTCAGATAAAACTCTCTGATCTGACAGTATTGCGCATGAGTTGCCAAACTGGCTCGTACGTAAATACTTCATCTTTTAGCATTTAAACGTCTCCCTAAATATCGTTACATATCGTACTCCTCAACCTGTGAACAAGGACCTCTGCCAAGAGGACTTGGAGACTAGGTTTTACGGGTATTTCCAACGATTGAGGCTTGTTCGTTTCCAATTATGCGTGCTTCTAGAGGAACACCTTGTTGAAATGCCGAAATTGCTAGACTCAAAAAGCTATTTGGATACTAGTCCGGCCAAGATGAAGTACTTAATTGTCTTTTGGACACACACTTTCCAAACTCTACGGAGCCATCACAGACGACTACTCTAGAGTTCGTTTCAAGTAGATCTGATTCTTGGGCATTTGCTCGTATAGTTATGGCAACTGAATCGATTAAATGGGCGCTTGAAAGTTTCTACGGGAAATATGGATAAAGTACAAGATTCGTTCTTTGGCTGCATCCGAACATGCCAACCATTGCACAATGGGAAAAAACGAAGAAAAAAATATATTTAAATCAGTAACTTTGAAACACCTCATCGGAACATCATCACTTGTACCATTTTTGGAAGAACAAAATCTGAGAATTCAAATGGCTTCATTCTTAAATTGTGCAATATACGGGAAGTTTGGGTTTTGAGGTATTTAAACCCCAAAATAACCTATTTTTTAATAAAAAAAAACCTGTTTAATTCCACCTAGCGGTGCAATTGTGCCTTTCTCATTTCTCTAAACTATGGCACGGAGGCTTTTTATGTTCAACATAATTGTGGAAATGTCCATTACATTCTTAGTACACTTTGCACTTATACACAATGGCATGCCAGCCACGAACTTGATGAGCTACGTGTCGACGGTGAAACACTTGAAACAAAAAAATATCATACTCCATTAGCCTAATCAGCATTAGATCAATGCTATCTGCTTGCTAACTCATTTTGTCATGCGGGGGTGGGTATGTGAGGAGGGCGAAAGTCCCATGAACGAACGACTCCCCAGCTTAAATTGGTATGCTTTGTGATATAGTGGTGGTTTGAAGATGATGGGGTTGAAAGGGAGGGGTATGAGGGCTGGATGGCGTGGTGGTCTGAGGGGTGATTTAAGGAGATTTTTAAAGGAGGGGAGAGAACAGTAGAGGGGGGGTGTAACCCCTCTCCATAAACCATCAACTACGCCCCTGTTAAAATCCAGAAACCTTATGCGAGTCGAAAAAAAAATTTGCTGGGATTAGGTTGACGTTTTTCAGAGTGATTGCATAACCTTTCTATATGAGAAAGGCAAAAATATGCCAAAATCCAAAAAAGTGAATCGTCGTCAAATTTTTTTTCGAGTTTGCATCAAATCTCGACGTTTCATGCACCTTGAACACATTTAGCATCAAAAATAAAAATTCTATTTTTAATTTTTCCTATAGTTTATATGAGAAAGTTCTGTGTGGCCGCACTCTGAAACCCGTAATTCCGGAACCAGAACTCCGATCGATCCAAAATTCAATAGCAGCCGATGGGAAGGTTGCACCTTTCATTTGAGACTAAGTTTGGGCAAATCGGTCCAGCCATCTCTGAGAAAAATGTGTGACATTATTTGACACATACGCACATACATACACACACATACACACACATACAGACTTTTTCCGATCTCGACGAACTGAGTCGAATGGGATATGACACTCGGGCCTCCGGGCCGGGATTAGGTTGACGTTTTTCAGAGTGATTGCATAAGCTTTCTATATGAGAAAGGCAAAACCTTATATCTCTGAACAACGCTGGAAATCATACATGAATTGTACGGATTATTACGTAAACAAACCTCAGAAAGCTAATAAAAGTATTTTCACTTTGAGCAGATTCTACTCGCGGTACTGACTGGACATTGTAAACTCAATTATCACATGGCTATTATTCAGTGGGATGAGTATTATTCGTATGATTTTTGGTAATCCGATTACAGAACCTTATATCATTTGATATGTTACCATCCGACATTAATGCAATTACGTATCTGGATTTTTGGTAATCCATACATAGATGAACCTATGTACAGGGAGCAAAAATACAAGGATAAATTATTGTCGCTAACCCAGTGTTTTAAAGCGCTATTGTTTTTATCAGTAGGGATCAATATTTCTTCGGGAGTGAAGAATCCCGACTGATTTCTGTTTTGTGTTGTGATTGTATGATGTTGTTATTTTTCATTTCCCTGCCGTTTTCTTTCATCACCCTGTATTCTGATTCCTGATTCCTGAATTAATACCTGTACGAGACAATACCTGGACACTCAACTCACACAAATCTTTTGAAATATTCAATCAAACAACGAAATATTTCGCACAGATATGGGCGCATGTCTGTTTTTTAGAAAAAATACATAATTTGATTATATTGCAAATCCGCTACCAAAAATGGCGTAGAAACAAGTGCATGTTAGAAACGATCACATGCAGAACAAGAAATATTAAATTGGAATAGGAGAGGCCGACCTAAATCAAAGTTATAAAATGTGAAAACTGAAAACACTTGAAAAATAGAACAGGTGGCGTCAAAGGGCAGTCTGTTGGCAACATCTCTGCATTTTATCAAAGTGTTTGTTGTATTGTCTTTATTTTTATTCACAAATATAAGTGACATGGAAAATCCGCCAACTTACCCCGGCCTGCACAGTGATTTTTTTCGCTAAAAACGCGCGAAAAATTATTTACGCGAAAACGGTAAAGCGTACAACAATGGTGTCTTCTAGGATGTTTTATGAAGATCCAAGACCTTCATTTTGATTATATAGTTAGAGTGATTAATTCCCTAGAAGTGAGATGTTCGCCACATTTTTCAAAGTGCGAAAAATAGGATGACGTTTTTAGAAATTCTGAAATGTTATTGCGAACATCTTAACTGAAGACCAAAAATCTCTATTTATAGTACACTCGCAACTATTGACCATTGTTTGTAAATGCCCCCTTAAAATGTTTTTTCAACAGAATTTCTTCACTATCGTAGAGAAAGCTTCAGCATGTTGAAGAAAGTTGTATTTCTTGTCAAAATACCTATCTTTTCAGAAGAAATCATTGGTCTATCTCTTGCTACTTAGAAGTTATTGGGTAAATTTTCGTAAAATTTGCAAAAGTTTTAAAAATAATAACTTTTAAACGGGCAGACAACTCTAGTTTCAATTAGAATTGCTGCGTCAACACTACAAAACTCGAAAGAGTTTACTTGTCTCTCGTTGTCTCCAGTAGAGTTATAGATGATTTGAAAAAAAAAACTATTTTTTTAAATGTCTAACATCTTCGAAAATACTCGAGATATGAAAAATTATGTGTTAATGAAAATAGTGTATTTCGAGGATAAAATAACTTCGTAGAATGTATGAAACCCGCAGGAATGATAGTTGAAAAGATATTAAAAAAATATATTTTTGGGGTCATCCAAATATAACGAGCTCTAACTTCTTAAGAATTACAAGAAGAGACTTAATGAATTCAGAAAAAAATATTTATGAATTCAATCTACACAACTTTTCCAAAGACATTAGCTCATTTCTTTCAGCAGAAAAAATTAGTTGAAAAATATCACTTATAGGAGGATTAATCACGAAAATCATATCAGCAAATGACAGATCTTGCAATTTTTGATAAGTAATCCGAAAAAACTATTGTCGTAACCTTCCGTTTCCACGCTAACAACCAAACACCATTTAAAATACCTTATTTTTCAAAAAATCGCAAAATAATTTAAAAAATACACGAGTAGTATAGAAAGTTGTCCATTTTGATAATTAACACCTTTTTATAGAACATACCGAACTAGTTGAAATGATATTTAAAGATTTGAGTAATGTATTGGTTTTAAAGGACAAACAACCAGCAATAATATTGAAGATAGTTAATAGATAGTAATTTTAATATATGCACTTGTAAGAAAGGTGGTATATATATATATATCTCACTTTTAGGGAGATCAATCATCAAAACATATGAAAGAGATTGTAATGTTCACAAATTCCTCCGAAGACATTATTGACCCAAATCTAACGATTTAGGCATAATTAATCGATCGTGTGATTTTGGCGAAAAAACCACTGTACCCGAGGTAAGTTGGCGGTATGTGTGGATACGCCAGAAAGTAAGCAATCGAATGGAGATTCAATTATTTCTTCTACTTCTTTTCAATAAAACTATATACTAACCGATAAAGTCTCAATACCACGACATTTTGACGTCGACTGGTGCTCCATATTTAAAAGCAAATTTTCGATATTCTTCAGGCGATTGACCGAAGTAAATGTTCTCTACATTGACGAGATACACAAGAAGAAAAAGATTCGCTTATTTTGGAGTGAATTCCAGAAATAAAAATATGTGATGACATTATTGCACTGAAATTAGTACCGCTAACTTGCCTTGCGTATATCACTGCCAACTTTACCCAACCTCATATTTTATAAAAAAAAAGTATTTAAAAAATACCGTTTATTTGTGGATAAGTGCGGTGTCCATACCGATACTGAAAGCTTTTTCAAGCACTATCGAAAACTACAATATCGCCCACAACTTCTACAAAACAAAATGTTTTGTAACAAGAACATATTGGATAACTTGTTTCACATTACTTCAGGTGCACAACGAGAGACAGTGCGATAGGTCTAATAGAAACGGACAAAAGGGGATTCCACCAATTTACCCCAACCGCTAACTAGCCCTGGGCTCCCCTACCTATCCAGGGTATGTTATATGAACTGCGCATAGCAGACTGATGGTGAGTCTGGATCTTTTTTATAATGACCACTTGAACTTTTAATGTGTTATTTTAAACCAATTAAATTTTATTGTTAATTCAGTACCTACATTAGCATCCCAACCGGAACTATGAATGTTGTGATATGAATGTTACTTCGAGCAACAAATGAGTAAAAACGTCGAAAATCCCAACAAGACATGCAAATCACCAAATTTTAGTGCACTCATTATTCATCGCAAGTACTTGTTCTAACCGGTTGAAAAAAGTGAACAAGTTTGGCATCGATAATGAGCAAGAAGTGTGGTGGAAACGACCTTGGCGCAGAGTTGCAGTCCACCAGGGCAAGAGCTATCCGTTTTTATGAAAGTTTGCATATTAATTATCTGTCAGGCGCTTTCTAGACTGTTTTGTTCGTATTGTTCACCCCTTCAACAAATATTGAGTTTGTTTTATTAAAACACAGAATCTTTTGCTGGAACTAGTAGCTAAAATTGCCACGATTTTTTAGAAAAAAAATCTCACTCTTGCCCCATCATACCCAATACTCCGAAGCGCAAAAGAAATAAAATCGTACGCGGAAAGTAAACGGTAGAATGGTATAGAACGGAAAACAACAAACAGTCCACGACGGAGTTACTGTTGTGTGAACAAAAAATCAACTAAAACAAAAATAAGCAGCAACAACAACAGTTGAAACAAAGAAAGCATACTCGCAAGCTGCCTGATAATCGAATGTGTGAAACAGCTGATAAACAAACCGAGCGACTACGGATGGCTCTAATCAATTCTGAACGCACATTACACTTTCGCGTCACATGCACTTGTCAATCATGGACGGAATTGATGAATTGTATACGGTAATAAAAACAGGGGAGTGCATGTTATTATTGCATTTAGGCCATCTTAACTCAGATTATTGGGTTCTAATATATAGTTTGAAACTTGAATGTGCATTTTGTCTGATATTTTGGAGTCTAATGACGTTTTTGCTTGTAGCGAAACTGAGTCAGTTTCTAACCCCAACTGCTGTCAGAATGTATGGCAGTGGTTGGGGTTAGAACCTGACTCAGTTTCGGGTTCAAGCGAAAACGCCATAAGCCGTTTGATAGTGCTTGTTGTCAATGCGTTAGCGAGCGAGTAGGGAACGTTTTGTCACTATACTAGAAGAAAAAGAAAAAAATAGCAAAACAATTATTGAATTGGCAATAAATCTGAAGCTATGGGAACAGAAAAAAAATTTTTTTTGGGTTTATGAAAATTTCAGAGGATTTCAGAAGAGTATTAAAAAGGTCGTAGAACCTCTGAGTTTTACTCACGCAGTTCATTAGCAAGTGCGGAAGAGATAGCAGCGCCACCTAATTACACATGCGGATCGCATTGTCCGTTTGTTTCGATGGTGTCTGTTCGATCCATGTGGTCGACGCTTTAGCCATCACCCTGGGAAATAGTCAAGCTGGAGAACAATTTGTTCAGCTCTCCGTCATTTCGAATGGCCAGTTGCAGAAGTCGGGTAATTAATAATAATTCTTGTCGACTTGTTATCACGGGCAGCGTTTATTGCCAGTTCCAATACTTTGGCGGCAAGATATTCCAACACAGCTACCAGGCAGTTGGGTGGATTCGGCGGACAGGAAGTGTTGGTGTAGCCAGCACGAGTGAAACACTCGAATAATTCCGCACTCGCATATGATCCCCGGTTTTGTACCTGGTTCAGTTAACGTACTTCCATCGCCCAAAAGCTAGTCTGGCTCGCCCATTTGACCGTTTTCGGTTGTTTTTGCCAATAGATTTTTTTTTAAGTCCCCTGAGTTATAAATCTTTTGTCCTAAATACAATACAAACCACAACAATGTCGAAGATTCAATTGAATACACCACTTAAACCAGCCTTACATTACCCTATGACAATCTACGAAAAATAAGTACCAATATGCAAATAAAATTCAATTTGTGCATATGTTTTGTTTACGTATCAAATATGATAATGCCATGAAATGTGATTATTTCAGACTTTGGCTACAGGATTTGCAATAGTTACATTGTTTCGTTCAGTGTTGTTCTCAACTTCTTGATGTTTCTGATATGATAAAGTTGGATAAAGTCGATTTCCAATTTTGGAATAAATCATATCTTTCTTCTAATCAACATTCCACTTCGTTTACAGATTGCCGAATACAGATTGCCTTTGAAATCAATCAATATTAAGTTGAATCTAAGCGCGCGAGATTCGTTCATTTTCGATATTAGCATTCTTTGCTGCAGTGATAGAACAAACAATTCTTTGAAATATTTTCTCCTTTTGCGCAAATTGTTGATTAGGTATATTTTGATAGATATTCCCACAGAAAGTTTCTGCAATTGTCTATTGTGACAGGTTCGGAAAGGTGTAGAAGGCGAACACGTGCAAATTAAGTAATAATAACAGTCTACCTATTCAACAAATTGTTATTTCAATGATGGTTAAACGTCAAGCCTCGGGTTTCGATGGTGGAGTCGCCTCTCTGGTGTCAGTGGTAGGTACTGAGTGCAGAATGAGACCGACAGAAAATAAATTTGCAATTTAGAATTAGAATTTTCACCAT
The DNA here is from genome assembly GCF_030247195.1 of Topomyia yanbarensis. Taxonomy (NCBI): domain Eukaryota; kingdom Metazoa; phylum Arthropoda; class Insecta; order Diptera; family Culicidae; genus Topomyia; species Topomyia yanbarensis. Next base: position 25,686,742 of record NC_080671.1, read on the forward strand.
TCGAATGTACAAATGAGGGATTCCATGAGAAACCGGCCGAGCACAAAATTTGACCATCGTCGATTCGAACGAAACTTTGAAGTTGCGTTCGGTTTATGAATCTCCATGAATTTCTTTGACAACTGCAATAATTTTTCAAAAGGGCGTAAACATTTCTACGCGCATTAAGTTATTTTTTTGTTCGATTACTGTATTTTATACATCAAAACTTTCTGAGAACGAGTTTCAGGGAATAAATATTTATGTACGAAAAAAAATATACACTGCAAATATGTTGTGTCATTTTCTACAAAAATAAAAAATTGTGTTAAAAATTTATATTGCAAAAATACCTATTTTTTCTAATTTTTGTTATATTTTGTGATCAAAAACCTAAAAAGAAAAGAAACATTTTGAATGTAATTGTATGATGGAGAACTTATCGGTAAAAAAGTTTTGAAAGCTACATGAAAACAACCAAAATATGATCGAATTATTTAGTTTAATCATAAGACCCGATGGTTGAATAGTATTTTGATTGTTTTCGTATAGCTTTCAAATGGTTTAAAATATCACCTTGACGTCAAAGAGAAAGTTACAGGAAATGTTATGGGTCTTTCGAAAAACCTATTGTTGTTGATGGAGAAACGCGAATAACTTCTGAAAAGGTCGTAATAAAACAAAAGATTTGTGTTGTTAAAACAAAATTTGAAATATCTCGAGAACCACCACATTCCATAAATAGTATGAATTAGTATGAAATTTAAAAACATGTAAAAAGATATTGTTAGAAAAACTTTTTTACCGATAAGTTTTCCATCATACGTCATATAGGTTTTTATTCACAAAATATAGAAAATTAGAAAAAATGGGTTTTTTACAATTTAAATTTTAACACAAATTTTTGTTTTTGTGAAAAATGACGCAACTTTTTTTTAGTCTATATTTATTTCGTATTTAAATATTCACTCCCCAAACTCGTTTTCAGGAAGTTCCCAAAACTCGTTTTCAGGAAGTTTGCTGAATAAAATACAGTAATCGAATAAATTGAAATAATGAAATAAATGCACGTAGAAATGTTTACGCCTTTTTAAAAAATTGCTCTTGAGTCAAAAAAATCTTACTGATTGCGGAAAATTTTTAATCTTACAAGCCGATGAAACGTGCAAAGTTTCATCGGAATCTAAGATGGTCGGCCATAATTTTAAATATTTTCGGACGGATCTTCGTGGAATTCCTCAAATGCCCAATACCTTAAAAGTAACGCAAAGTTCGTTCAAAAATGCTCTCATAACAAAACATCGAAATTATTCTAACCTATTAATATGAGCGATACAATTAATTTCAATCTCAGTCATGCAAAACAGTCGAAATTGAAAACACAATAGTAGATTTTGAGATACGATGCACACCGCATTTTTCCAAAGTACATCAGAAGATTTGCTGCAACTCGCCCAATTTTAAACATTTCGCAATGAAAATTTAGGTTAATGTTATTCAAATATCGCATATCAAAAAAATAAATTTGTTGAACAATTTTTTTCTTCCACTATACTCTGATTGGGAACACCTCGCAATATAAGCATGTTTCGTAATATTTCGTGGCCAAAATGTTAGGACTACACACAATAAATCCCACCAAATATTCGAGGGTTTTCAAATATACTTAAAGACACGCACATTTGCCTTGATTCCGTTAATCAAATTTAAAGTGAAGTTAGGGTCGATTTTTATACACATTTTCAATCACACTTTCGCAAGGGGTTTTCCACACTTTTTTGGATTTTTACGGAAATAACATACATTTTTCCGTTGACGGTTCCAGATGTGATGAACAATTCAAAATTTGCCACATCTGCAAATCGTTTGCCAAACAAGGATTTTGTAGCGAATTTCGACTTCTTCTACTTCCACTTCCAGCTTCTTTGAGCAAGTTCTAACACCGGGCTCTGGTTGCCGCTCCTGCTCGGTGTCTTTTAAGCTCAAAATAAATTGAAACTAAAATCGAAATGTTGGATTGACGTTTGAATTGGTTCAATACTTGTTCACACGGACCACGGTAAAATGTGCGAACCCGAGCTGCTACGGATCATTGGGCAACACGCTAAAGAGTTATAAACAATTGAGTTCAATTATTTCTTGGAATAGAATAGGTTAAAATCCAACCCAATGTCCAGAACTGAGCTACCATATAAGTTTTTAGGTGTAAATCCTAAATGTTGTAGATGTTAGGACTTGTCTTTCCCTTCTACAAAAATCGCGAAAAGAAAGCTCTTGATGCTGGCCATCCCTTAAATAATGATGGAATTGCACACATCGCACTTATTCATAAGGTTAAATAATACTTTTATATCAGCACTCAAACTATAATTAAGCTGACTGGGAATGAATTATCACAAGCTAACTGACGTACAACAAATTCCCATTAAACCGTAAAGTTTTCCAACTGCCACCAGATCGCAACATTTTGTTTTGACTTTCCTCCGTCACTCGGGTCTCTCGCCGCTCGAAATGCTCATAGTCAGCTGTACTCGGTTGACTTTGCTTGCTTGCTTGCTCGTTTGCTTGCCTTACAGCGATACCGCCGACTGTTGCCCGGTTCCCAATTCTGCTGATTTCAGCTGAATAAAGGCGTTAACCTGCCGCAGGCTGACTGACTGACGATCGATCCCACAGTGCAAACAGTGTGATGTTTGACGTGATAATGCGGTGATATTTGTGTGTGCTGACCGAAGGTGCCTTCGAAGAACAAAGGATGTTTCTGGCCTGATCATAGGAGGCTGAGGGCACCTACGTGTGTTCAAAATCAAAACTTCTACCGATCCAGAATGAAGAAATCATCAGATCAGATACAATACTTGCCGGATCAATGTTCAGATACCACGTGCTCAGAATGCTATGAGCTATTATGCCACAATGCGAATGTTATCCGGTAGAATAACGTCAATGTCGACCGGTTTCATGGAACTTTTTACTCTCAGTGAATGAATTAGTAGGATCGTTGCATCAGGTATAGTTTCGGATTGATCGTGACCGAGCCTGTCCCGAAGGGTACAATCATCATTTCTCAGCCCGACTTATATTATAAGCCCAGATTTACGATCAATTGTTGTGTCGAGTGGAACTTTTGCTCGAATAACTGGTTTCGATTAATTATTACCCTCTAGGGTATGTCACGACTCTGCAAAAGGATGGACTGGTTTTTGAGACGTTTCTTCCTTTTATGGGGGTGTGAATTATAACAGTTTCCAGTCAATGTCCGTTGGGCGAGTGCTCACAAAGGAAGTGGTATGCTGCGACGACCTGTTGACCGTGATGACGCGGAGCTTTGTGGTGGCGATGAATATTTACAATACTTACAGCACCGGGCATGTTTCGACTAGCTGCATGAAGCCGGCCTGTCTTTAAGTCAGTGTTTACAATCCGGAGCAAACGGGGCAATTACAAACATTGCAACTAGAGTGATGTTTGGCGTGAACTAGCACCGCCCGCAAGGCATCTGGCTTCTGATTCCGATAGGTCGTTGACTTTTACGATTATCTGATTGGCAGTTTTTAGAATTGTAAAACATTTGGGCTATTAAATGACGGGACCCCGATTTAATTTGAACTTTTCCAATAAGCAAACCAGATCATCTCTACCAAGCCACAAGGGTTAACACGAATCGAAAGAAAATGCTTCGCTCGATTTGCAGGGCAAGCAGCAATAAATCACCTTGTTATCAGGCAGCCATTTCAATCATCGCCGGGGCTGCGAAAGTTGCTGTTAAAATGCATTCGACGGAAAATTAAAACGACATCACCCGCTTGTCTCTTATCATCGTGACCCTCGTTGTACATTACACTCTGAGAGAGACACGAGTTGCAAATCAATTGGTTTATTTTGCTAGGATGGTAAAGCTAAAACTCACCCATTGAGAGTAAGCGAATTTTTTCATCAGAATCCACGAAATCTCAGTTTAACTGGCAATAGTTTATAAGGGTTTTTATCGTGGAAGTTGTTAAATCTACAATATTTATCAAATATTATGAAGCAAAAACTGGTGGATCTTTTCTGTATTAAGCTGATTAATTTATTTCAATAAAACATTAACCATCTTATGTGCAGATTGGTTAAATGCTCAGATATCACTTCACAACATGCGGTAGGGGAGAGAGGGTAACAATGAAACACATTTTTTCTACAATTTAATTTTGATGATAATACATGTTATTTGTGTAATCAAAAGTGATACATAGTGCCACTATGTTGTTAACTAATACATATATTTTTTCCAGCTGGTAAAATTCACGGGAAATAACATTTTTTGGATAATAAATAGTTGGTGGTAAAATGTATCAGTGTGCCCCATGGGTAGGAACTATGAAACACGATGTCATCTATAGTGAAATATTCTACTTATAAATTTTATTCTTTTGTTTTGACGAAGAATGATCCTAACGCTTTGAATTAAAGTTATATTGAGGCGAAAATCGTTTGTTTACGAAAGAATCCACTATATCATCGCGTAACATCGAACCACCATATATGCATATTAGCTGCAATCCTGAAATAAGAGACAATTTCTACAAAATTTGGCCAAATTTACTAATTTTGCACTATATGAGTAGTATTTAGTGTGGAAAATCGGAACCCATTGACATTTTGAGATAGACCACAAAAACAAACAAAAATCACTGTTCCCCATACGCCATCGTTTCACAGTTACCCAATGGGTCTATTCATGAAAATTGTGAAATCACACAGAACCATGAGTAGTTACCAAAAAACTTTGTTCGCGGCAAATGTTGAGCATAAAATTTGTTATAAATAGCAATAGACTAAACATTTATTCAATGAATGGTAATTCATAAAGATGGAATAATGTTTATCATTGCAAATTTACTCTGGCTATCACAAAACAAACAAATATCCATTAAAAGAGATAGAGTTGGCAGATCTCTTCCAAAATATAGCAACACGTGTAAAGAATTAGAAATTGTGAAATATGAGGGAATTAGACGATTGCGATCATGCATTGTGATTTTATTGCGAATGTTTCATAGTTCCTGCTGATCCACTGTTACCCTCTCTCCCCTACATTGGAGAATGGAAAATGGCACAGATTAATAAACCACGAGCTGTAGCAAGTGTACAAACATGCAGACTTTAGTGCAGGCCATATTCGATTATCCGTAGTCTCAATTATCCGTAGACTCGATTATCCGTAACTCGATTATCCGTAGTACGACAATCCGAAGAAATTGTTTCGATTATCGGCACATTATTTTTTCTCGAGCTACATTACACATTCATAATTTATTATTTGCTACTAACTACAGTTTCTGCAAGAATAACTATTTTCTAAAAAATAATGAAAACTTCGTAGAAATACAGAAACTTTAATTATTTAACATATAATTTTGAATTCGATACGATGACTTACATATTTTCGTACACCAATCAATTACAATTGATCAGAATTTTATGTTCTCAAAAAATATTCACCAAAAATTATTTTTTTATCCCAATATTTAAATACAAAAATCGATAGAAATTGATATCAGCTACAATTCCTGGAAGCACAAAATTTTAAACTCTCGTAAAAATTACAATAATTTGGAAAAATAAAGAAGTTTTATATAATCAACCATCTTTCAATTCAGTGCAGTGTCCCATAAAATTTTATGCACATAATAGATTGGCTACAAACTTTACAAAATCGGGTCAAAAAGCTGACAAATTCGGAGGCGGACAAACACGGGGACTAATAAAATAGGATCTTCACTGTAGTCAGCACTTTGAATCGCTTTAAAAAGAACAGCGCTAATAATTAGTTACGAAGTAGATGCACTGAACATCCTTTAAGTGACTCGGCTACGTAGAACGCCGAACAATGGCCAAATGAAGATTCTGGATGATGTTTCTACCAAGCAGTCAGGAGAAAAAGGTTTACTGTGTGACGATGTATAACAAACTGGATCACTCAATGCGTTTGAACATACAAGTTTTTTTCATGCGGTTTTTTTTTGCGCGGTATTTTTACGCGGTATTTTTTATGCGATTTTTTACGCGGATTTTGAAATTTACGCGGTTTTCACTCACACGAATTTTGAAATTTACGCGGTTTTAATTTACGCGGATTTTTTAATTTACACAGTATTCATTAACGAGGTTCCCATTAACGCGGATTCTTAAATTTACACGGTCTTCATTTACGAAGATTTTGAAATTTACGCGGTTTTCATTTACGCGAATTTGGAAATTTACGCGATTTTCATTTACGCGGCCTGTATCCCCCGCGTAAAAAAAACCTGCGTGTATTTATAGCTAAAAATTTCCAAGAACCAAGAATCAGATAGTTTCTGAGTAGCTCTCCAAAACCTTAGAGCGCATGACGACGATCCCGAGCAAATACTCATGGGTTCAAACACCACATAGCCCCTTGAAAAGACCTTAAATAGGGTCCGCGACAAAATTCACAACCATAAAGACACCATAAAATGGTCTCAATAACCCATAAATACACCAACATATGGTATTTTATATGGGATCTACTGGACCATGGTGATGGTGTTTTCATGGTTTGAACCCATTTCATGAACCCATGCCAAACCCCATGACCATGGGGGTATTATGGGCTTTTCGTTTGGTCGGGATGATGATGCTGCTACTGATTGAACAACGCACGATCCTTGGTTTTTTACTTGTAAAACGTGTGCAAAACTCATCTTAGAAATCCATGTTTTAAAATCGTCCAATGCTGAGCTTTCGTTGGACCAACGTTAAGCGACGCCCAGCAGACCGTTCAGTAGAAATCGGCCCTTAAAGGTTTCTCAAAGTTTTGTTGTTATATACAAACCAGTAGTACGTAATCATAAATTCAGTTGTTATTTCTGTCTGAATTTACCGAAACCAGCATTAAGTTAATTGAAATTTCACGCAGAGAATTTAGTTTTATGCGTCATGATTATTAGACCAAACATAAGTATCCCAATCAATCGAACACAATACTTTAAAATAAAATAACTTGGCTATATGTATCACTTTATAGAATATAAAGCGATCGACATTCGTTATTAAAACGGTTTGACCAAAAAAAAAAGTTCCATGAGTCAAACATAGATGCATGTACCTTAGATACTGTTTTTGAACATACAACAAATATATTTCATGAAGAAAAAAAAACTTTTGTTTCGATTCGATTATCCGAAGCGAAATTTTTCTGCACCCTACGGATAATCGAATCTGGACTGTATCTGTGTAACTTCTTCAGTTCCATTTTTGTTAGAAGAGCTATCAACAGATAGGGTTACTGTGCCCTAATTCATCTTAGCACCTCTATTTATCCCATTTATTTAAACACATTAGATAGAGCAGTGTCTGCTATCTCTATTTATCGCATTAGCTCAAATGGTGGGACGAATAAGGGTGCGTTGTACTTGACTTTTCGCTTCGCTCTAGCGCGGGTATTTTACATTTTCCAAGCCAGTTTTTTATTGATTTGCTTCTTAAGAACGAAACAAAGATGTTGATACCTATTTAAGTGCAATCCAATCAGTGTAAGCCGAGTTATCAGCGAAATAGTGTGACATCGTGACTAATGAGATGAATAGGGGCACGTCTACCCTAACTAGATTATTTGCTGACGAATTATTTTCATAATTATTTATTTATTAAGGCTTTAACCCCAGGAGTCATTCACCTTTTTTGGAACTAATATACATTTCAAAGGAACAAAAATTACCATTCATGAAGAAATAAAGAAAAACAAAAAGCCGAATATTATTGCTGTCGTCTATTTTGGGCGAACTGCTTTCTGTTCCTCGTATCAATTTTGTTTCTTGGTGGTGAGCAATGATCAGCAGGCCCGACGAGAGTGGGGGGGGGGGGGGGGTCATGGGAAACAACTGCCCAGGGGCCCGGGTCTATTTTGGGGGCCCGCATTTTTAACTGAAAGTAAAAGATGTATCAATTTAATTGTTGAAATTTATTGTTTCTGTTAACACTGCCAATATACCACAATCAACTACTTTCCAATCCTAAATATCCTAGAACCTGTTCATAGCAAAAACTTGATGCCTTCGAAAGATTTTTCAAGAATGGTTTTCTGAAGTACGTGAACGTAACCCAATTAAATTCTTTCATTCATTCACTATGCTATATTTCTCCTTAGTGGAGAACAATTTTGGTAAAAACTATTTTTTCTCCATAAAGGAGAAAATTGTCTAAAATCATCTTTGCGCGTGAAGAATGCAAATCTAAATTAGTTATGGGATTTGCGTTTCGACTTTGGCTCATCAGAATCCGACACTAACATAGTTAACGGACTAAGCTAGCACAGAATTGACGCTAGTACTAGTAAACGGAGACACGATTTGTTTTCCTGAGCAACCCTCTTTTCTGGCTAGACATCACTCTTGACTAGGGGTTTGCTCAGGAACACAAATCGTGTCTGCGTTTTCCGGCTTCATTTGTCACAAATGTTTTTCGAAGTGTTCGAGATAACGAACTCTATTTTGACGAACTAAGTTCGTAAAGAAAGTTTGACTACGTACAGTAGAGTATGAAGTCGTACACGATTTATGTATTCTTAGCTAACTGCTACTAATAAAAGTTAGATATTTTCGAATGACGAGTAGATGACGGAAATCGATGTCTGAAGCCGTTTTGAAATCGAAGATGGCGTCTTCCGGTTTAGATAAATTCGCTGTAACCTCAACTATATGGGTATTTTCGGAATGAGGTTGACAAGTAGATGTCGATGTCTGAAGCAAATTTTGAAATTCAAGATGGCGACTTGCGGTTTGGAAAAAGTCTCTGTAACCTCAACAATGTGAACATTTTCGGAATGGGGTTGACGGGTAGATGACGAAAATCAATGTAGGAAGCCATTTTGAAATCCAAGATGGCGAATTTCAGTTAAGATATCTCTATAACCTAAAATAGGGTGATGAACCAATTTTTGCTATGTTTCTGTTATCACCCTACCCATTTGAAGCCGTTGGTTAGAGCAGTGTCTGCTATCTTTATTCAACGCATTGAGTCAAATGGTAGCGCAACAATAGAGGCACTCGATTCGAGTTTTCGTTGCACTCAAACACGAGATTTTAACTTTTTTCAGCGCATTTGTGTTATTATTTTGGTTCTTAACAACGAAGCAAAGCTGTCGATGTCAATTTTTTGCATTCCATTGATTGTAGGGCGAGGAATTAATGAGGAACTTTCCTTAGTATGGTGAAAATAGTGAAATTAGGCACTTTACCCTGTAGGCATTTTCGAAATAAGATAATCATAGAATAGATATAGGTATAGTGATTAGTGATGCGGATGATATGATTGCAGAAAACTTTTCTCAACCTGAAGACGCTAACTTGGCCTTCAAAATGGCATCGCTCATCTAAATCACAAATAACGAACACTGTTTACGAACGAATTCTATTTACGAACCCCCGGTTTGGTTCGTAAATGGAGGTTCCAATGTACACATTCGATGCAGAAAAAATATGGGAATTTAACTAGATACTTATTCTACCCATTAGTTTCCACCAAGAGAAAAGTTGAAACACTCTCTCACAACTCTGTCTCAGTCTTTTTATCGGCAGACTTCACTGCTGGGTCCCAGTCATCACATTCGGAATGTTTGCTCTCTGAATGTCAGCGGAAATGTAACAACCGATTCCAAAACCGATGAAACCATGTTCAGAAACCGGTAAAGAAAACTCGTTCAGGTTATAGTTACAACTGCAATAGCTGCATCCAGTAGCTCACAATCAACAGCATGCACCAACAACAAGAAATAAGGAATCAAGTTAGCATAAGTGGTGAAAAATCAATCATATTCAGTTGTTTAATTCTGATTAATTTGCTGAAACCAATATTCAGTTTAAGCGCCTCCCTCATTCATTAACTTCAAAACTGACTGAAATTTCATGCAGAATCGAATGATTGAGTGCAAAGAAATATAAACTTCTTGACTAACTGAAGCATTCATTTGGTATTATGTGGACAGCTTGAAGGCAGAACTTCTTTTACATTTTCTAGCATAAGTGATCTGCATAACCTATATCTGGAGCACTTTTTCTTGATAATCCCTCTCAGAGGTAGCCTAGAAACAAGATTCAGTTTGCTCCTCAAAACAAACATATCCGAACATGAATGCGTTGTATCGAAAGAAAGAGGGACGAGGAAAACAACCAAACATTCGATTCATCGCGGCGGGTATGAATTGAATTTTGTTTCTCTTTCAAGCTCACGTAGGGATGTCAATTTTTCTAAGCTCTGGGCAGCATTAACGTGCGTCAGGGGAGCATGAACGATGACGATAAGGACTTATGGCTACATCGCAAAAATTTGGTGGTTCTGATGGCCAGCCTCAAATATTCTTTTAATAATTTTTATTTTTTCCGTCAATTAAATGTTTAAAATGCTAACATTGAATCGTATCAAAAAATCAAATGTCATAAAAAGTAGTTTAATTTAAACGGTTGCATCTGTATAATTTCTCTAATAGATATTGAAATAAGAAGCCATACTTCAAGCCCCGGGGTCCAGCGCGGCTCTCGACGGCCCTGATGATCAGGTTTACCCTCTGTCGCTTGCTGATCATTCCGTCTGCCTTTTCTCTAGTTCGTGTTTGCGTCCATGTCGTCGTCGCTAGAGGATTTATTGAGCGACCGAAAATAAAAGTCTCAAGGACAGAACATGCTTCGTAAAACCCGTTTCAAATATATTAGAATATAAAAACCGGATATAAACTTATATAAAGCATAAAAATCGGACTGGTACATTCCTTTGCAAGAGTCGGGTAAAAAAAACCTTCAGTAAAAAAACGGAAAGAAATACATCCGATTCTTACAAGTAGTTTTTGTTAGCCGACTTTGTTACGAGCGATTTATTTATTTTTAAACGATTTTTATACTGGAGGTTCACCCTTGCCGAGTTTTATGGGTGTGAACTTTTTAAGCGATTCTTATGCTGAAGATAGTTGGAAGCGGCTCTCGTAGCTAGGTAGTCGAAAACGATCCCGCCAGGGTAGCTGTCTCAGAACGAATCGTATAAACTTGCGTTGGATACCTTCAATTCGGTGACAACCGTTCATATAGTGAAGGGTTCCAAATCGTCGAACAATACTCGAGAAATGATCGAACTAGGGAGCAGTACAGACCCTTTAGGCAGTAGATATCCGTGAAAGATTTGGCAGCACGGAAGATGAACCCCAGGTTTCGTGGTACCCGGCCAAGGACATGAGTTTGGAATCTAACATCACTCCAAGAGAGATTGTTGTCGAAATTAATAGAATCTCTTTTCCTCGAGATGGTGATTGCAGAACATTTTCTCGGAATTTGGAACCATTCGATTATCGATACACCACTCACTAAAGACATCAAAATTTTTCTGCAGGATGTGAGCGTCTACCAATGTCTTGATAGGGTTGAATATCTTCACGTCATCAGCATACGACAAGCGTGGTCCACTGACTCCGTAATTCACGTCGTTGAAGTAAAGTAGAAAGATGAGTGGTCCAAGATGGTTTCCCTGTGGGATGCCAGACGTAGCTGCAAACACTTCAAAGCGGTCGTTACCTCTATTCAAGCTGAGTTGACGGCCTACTAGATATGACTGAAACCAGCAGAGAAGTGATCCATTGAATCCAAGTTTACCTACTTTAGCGATGGCGATATCGTGATTGATTCTATCAAAAGCGGCGGACAGGTCAGTGTAGATAGCATCGATTTGCAAGCCATCCTGAAACCCCTCAGAGATGAAAGAAGTGAATGACAATAAATTCGTCGTAGTCGATTGCCTAGGCATGGATCCATGTTGGTCCTCAGAGATATATTGCTTGCAGTGAAAGGACACCGGCTTTATCGATAATTTTCTACGTTCTTCTTGCCCCTTTCTTATAAACTGGAAAGACAAAAGCTAATTTCTACAACGATGGAAACGTTGCGATGACAAGCGACAACTCGAATAACCGACGAAGTGGTTCAGCAAGGCCGGAAATGCATTTTTTCAATAGCGCGGACGGAATACCTCCATACCTATTTGACCCCATTCTACTCTAGAGTGCTACCCAGCGGTGAAAACACGACCAGGTGGGCGTTAAACCGGAAGTCGCCATCCTGGTATTCAGAATGGTGCCAAAGATCGATCTTTGATATCTATTCGTAAAGCCCGTTCCAAAAATACCCAGATTGATTAGGTTATAGAGAACTCAGCATTTGCAAAAAATGGGGTTCCGACAACCGATTTTAGTAACCTTTTTGAAAACTGAACGAAAAAGAATTGTGACGAACATTTCCGTGCCATTCAATATTAAATCACGAAATAGAATAAATTCACTTCGTAAATACTCCAAGCGCATAATTTTTCGATCGATTTACTTCTTTCTATAACAGTAAGCCAATCCTCAAAAAAAACTTTTAAGTAGAGTTTCTGTGGTTGAAAAAATATATTGGTTGTAGAACAGAACATTCGAGTCTGTATGCTTCAGCAAAAAGGACGTGATAATATCATTGACCAGTGCCGGCAACCGGCCACTTTCCTTTTTTAAAATAAACATTTGCTGCTCATTGTTAATTTACCGAAATTGTTCTTAAAAATTTAGTTATGTTTGCGTGTTGAATGCTATTTGTCAGTCGTGCATATATTCTTGTCATTATTCTAGGTATTAAGTAATTATTAAAAATTAAAATTAATTCAGTAACACCCTTGCGTTTTTTTTTTAAATTTGAGCTGCATAGTTTCTACAGGTTCACTTTAACGGATAAATTATTAGATTTCGAATGATTATAGTGCGATCGTGGACGTTGTTGTCATTTATTGCCAGAGATGGACGGATATGGTATTTTTCCGCACTATCGATAAATATAATAATTCATGTTGTAATAATTAAAAACCCACCGTAAATAACACAAAATCTTTTTGTTATTGCGTTACTTATTGCGCTCGAAAACACTGTATCGCCCACAACATCTACAAAATAAAATATAATGCAACATAAACACAATGGAGAATGTATTTCATATTACTTGAAGTAAACAATGAGAGACAGATGTCTAATACAGACGTAGAAAAGAGACTCCGCCAACTTAGGGTAATTTGGGGAGAGATGCCGCACATTTCTTAAAATCGATCCTGCATCAAAGTAAACCATTCAATATTTGATAAAATCATTTTTGTCAATTGCTACAAGTTTCGAAAATACTGTGAAATGGTTTTTTCATGAAAAAAAAATCATCAAATTTCCATGAACATTTTACAAAAAAAAGTCATTGCGGGTGAGATGCCGCACCATGGTCACAAACTGAAAAATGGTGAACAAAAGTATTTTTTGCTATCGTTGATGTTTTTGTGATTAAGGGTCTTCAGCTGAGTTTCATAAAGTTTGATTACACCTATAAATCGGCCAGCACCTTCACTTTTCGTAAGGGGGTAATACCATTTCTATAAACATTTTTTTATTCAACATTTTAAAAATATTTTTCTTTTGCAACCTTGTGTAACGGTTAAGTTGGAGTAACCTAATTAAGGGTACTATTTATTTATATGTTTGCACGAGCGATATATTGGTAGGGGTTCCTTAAAAGCAGTTTTTGATTGTTTCTTCCAACAATGTATGTATATAACTTTTGTTTGTTCTTGTAAGATTCATTTTAAAAAACATCAATTCGTCGAAATTTTCATTTTTATCCCAAGATTGACATCACTAAAAATCAATGCGTTTACTAAAATTAGTGCCTGAAACTTTAAAGAAAAAACCGAAGTAACTAATGGTTAGATACATATCGCCCGTTTAAATATATAGATAAATAGACTCATATTCCTATATGTCACTGTGTTAGGTCCGTTAGTTTGTGGATATACCTTATTAATAATCTATACCTGACGCAAATGATCATTTAATGACATTCCGAGGTGCAAAAAATACATTTTAGCTACGAGTGCGGCATCTCACCCGCAATTTTGATGCGGTATCTCTCCCAATTGTATAGAAGAGATGCCGAACGACGACATTTTCCTCTGAAATTATGGATGACCGTGCTCATGATCAGAATGCCTTCTAATAGGTCCCAGCTATTCAACCGATACATGATTTACCAAAAAAAATCTAACAATTAAAAAAAACGAAATTTTAATGTGGTACTGAGAAACTTTCGGCACACCATGATGCAACGGATGCACATAATCATGAATAAAATTTTTGTGGGTTAATAATAAGAAATATTTTACATCACCAGTGTTGTAATTATTCAAAAGACAAACTCACAATATAGTATTACCGTATAAAAGTAACCCTATATACGAGATATAGAAAGTGCGGCATCTCACCCGACGCGGCATCTCTCCTGAAATTACCCTACCCCTTTTCACCAACTAGATCTGGGCCCTCCTAATATTAGTTTAGCTTTCGCAATAATCTCTATTCATGTGAATAAAAGATAGTAATACCAAAGCTCCAGATTCATCTCAGCGACATCATCATCTGATGTGGAAAACGCTGAAACTGCCAACAATCACAATGTAGATAGCAAGATGTGAAGAAAAAAAAATTCCCTCAACTATTTACCATAAAATCGGCACCTTTGGTATATTTTAGTAAAGGTTCTTCATTTCTTCTAAAAAATCCTCTAAACAAGCATCGATTTTATTTTAAACTTGCTCAATTTCTGTACTTATAGTATTATTTTTCAGCTTATTTTTGATTAATTAAAATAATCCCGTGCGTTCGCTCCAAAATACAACCATAATTTACGGAAAATGCAGCTTGTAATTTTTGGCAGGGTAAAAAAACAAACAAAATATTCAATTTTCTTAAATAACCTTTGTTCAAATAAAAAATCGCTTCGCAGAAATCCAAAAATGAATGCTCTAGTCGCATACTTGCTTATTCGCTTTCAGCTCCGTATTTTTGAAAATAGGAAGGAACTAAATAAATGTTCATGGTTTATTTTTAGACAGTTTATCTACCGATGCAAGAAACAAAAAATCATTGAGTTCAACCTACCTCCTTAAGTGTAGATTAGATTTGACGACTGCAGCTCAGTAAAAAAATACGTGTTTCATTTTCATAACCACAACAATTCTATAAAATAAAATATAAATTGCAAGTTTAGCGACTGTTTACAGGCTAATCATAATCCATAGCATTGATTCGTTTTATCCCACCAATCCTCCCAATAAATCTCTCCCTCTCTCTAGGATGAAAACATAAACACCAACAACAACGCGTGAACAGGAAACCTCATTCAGTTACCCAAAAATGTTAACCTAACAGCCCCAACCATTTGTCTACTAACCTTTCCTGAATCCCATGCTAACGCAGTATGACACATCCTTGAACTGTATGTCCACCGGTTCACAGGATGGCAAATTTTGAAACGGCCGGATGATCCCATGCGACTCGATGTCATTGTGGGACTGGTAGAGACTGTGGTTATTGTTGTGACCATTATTGGCATTGTTCAACACCATGCTCGATTCTACGCTTCGCGAATCTTTCCGATTCACTGGCACCGTCGTTGCGTTGTAAACCGGTCCGTGCGGATCCGAGGTGATCGTGGTAAGGGCTATCCCCCGCACATCCTGTTGCAATATATCCATGTCGCTTTGCGTTGTTCTGTTACTCGTTCTTATTCCCGTGCCTATGCTCGACTGTCTGTACTTCCCAATGAATCACGACCTGTCTGGCGGCTCACAAAAGAACGTAAAGTCTCACACTTAAAAAGCAGTCCACCACGCACTATATCATCTTCAATCAAGATCACACTCTCTAGGGGCAAAAAAACGCGACCGGCGAGCCACCGAAATCAGTATCCGCTTTTGAGAACGTCCACTCTGACCGCCGTCCAGTGGGCTAATGAAGACGAGTCACTTCCCACACCCGAACGAAACCGCGCGACCAGATGGAGTTGCACGCTATCAAACAATGGCAAGAAAGTGATTGATTCCTTGCGATAAAGAAAACCCGACACCGCGCTCCCTGTTTGTGTGTGTGTGTGTGTGTGTGTGTGTGTTCTTGTGCGCGCGGATTGTTTGGTTGACTTTAAATACTTAAATAGGCTAGTAACGAACCGCGCAAACCGATCCAATTCGTACCGGGGACAAAGAACTACTGCGAACTACTCGACCGGTGGAGTCGAGTGGGACCTCAGCTCAGTTCTAAGCGAGTCAGTCTGTGGCTTCGTCGACTATTCATGAGCTCATCGATTTCTTACAGCAAACTAAAGGCAACAACTACAACATCAAGTACGACGGCAATGACTTACAATATACGCGGGTACTAGTTCAGTGATTGCGGCTTTCCGCGAGTTTTGTTGTATGTGATTGAAAGTTTGCTCATGTACAGTTCGGTAGCGCAGGCAAATTAATAATTAATAATCATGGTGATAATACAGCGGCGATCGGCGGAAGCAAATGAACTGGGACTTGCCAGAAGATGGTATTTGGCTGCGTTGGAGGATTTTTTTTTATTCAACTCGTTGTTTCGCTTCTGAAGGGTCGTTGATTAGAGGGTTTAGCTTCGGTTTTGGAAAAGACGCAAAAAGACACCACCCAGTGCCGTTATCAGCGTATTGATAGCGGAACGAGTTTGCACGATTCGTTCGGTTGAATTGAGTAGGTTTTTTTCGAAGGAACGCGTCGTCATTCATTATATGTGACCTGTTTAGGACCGTGCTTTGAGGTTTCAAAAGTTATACTATTAATTTATTGATAAAGGATGGTTTGCGTTCCCATCAAAGGGGAATTGAATGCCTTATTTAAAATGAGGAAGAAAATTATGTTTGAAATTGCCTTTACAATGGGGTGGGTGATCCTATAATTGAGGTGTACCAATAGTTGCAGTAGTGAGTTATACGCCTAGTTAAGGTACCAACCGTCACCAAATATGTTTCTATTAATTCATCACAGTAAAATCATGTGACAATAAAACTGGTATCCTTAAAAGTTGCAAAAAATAACAATCTTTGAATTTTGAGTTCCCTTGCATTTAATTGACCAAAAGGGTGGGACAAAAATTAGATTACAGCAACTTTTTATGTACCATTTGGGTCCTAGAGCAACTGTACAAACTCTTAGCCCGATCAGTGAAACTATATTTTGCGCCCACTGTTAAAAGTTTACATGGGATTTTGTATGGGAAAATTAACTTCCACGAATTAATGCCCATTACTTCCTAAAAATAAATCGTTAAATGACTTTTAAAGGAAATTTAACAAAGAAACAAAGTCTCGAAAACCACAAAACGATCTGACGCTTGAGAAAAAAGTTATTAAGCAGAAACTGATTGATGCTCTGACGATTGATAAAATATTCATTTTTTCTAGCACCACTGCTGTTGGTTGTCCAATTATACGCAATTTTGTTTTAATCCACCCTTAATGTGTCTAAATCGTTTATCTACACTATTTGGCCACATCGCAAGGTTTGGAGGGATAAATTGAGGCTTCTTTTGTACATAAGAAGAGAAAGTTGAAACTTTTTGTATATAATTAGACTGTCAGAAGCAGTGATGCTATGAAAAGTGAAATTTTCATCAATCTTCAAAACATCAATCGGTTTTTGTTTAATAACTTTTTCCACAAGCATCAAAACGTTTTGCAGTCTTCTAGACTTTGTTTCCTGGACAAATTTCCTATAAAAATCAGACATCTATTTATTTTTAAGAGGTAAGGGGCAACTCTTGGAAGAATTAATTTGCAGAAGACAATTTCCCCATACGAAATCCCATGTAAACTTTAAACCGCGGGCGCAAAAATATAGTTTCACCGATCGAGCTGAAAATTTGTAGAGTTCTTCTGGGAGCTAAATAGGACTCAAAAAGTTACTCGGAGCCAAATTTTATTTTTTTCATATAACCATGTCCCACTCTAATGCACACTCACATACTATGCTGTTATAAGTGCTTCAACTATTTCGAAATCTTGATAAAATGTGAAGATAAGTGCTCACACCATTGACGATGCAAATTTATTTCATATTTTTCTTAAATTACAAAAGTATAATAATAAGTCCACGTGGACATTTCCCATACCCCCATCTTCTTCCCATGGACAAGCGTGGACTCTCTCGTGTGACCCCTCCCCTCCTCTAAATTGTCCACGTGGTATATGGATGGTAGGGTGGCACAAGGATGTAAGAAAAAATTTGAATGCAGCAGAACTAAGTTAGAATTTTTTTTAATTCTTCAACGATGCTAAATCTGAATCAAATCTGTTGGAGCACGTTTTGGCACAAATGATTCTATGGAGTTTACTATGAGAAAATAATACATTTTCTTTAAATTCATAAATGTGCCGCCTGGTGCACCTGAAAAATATATTGTATGCTACATTCAATAGATTCAGTCAAGTAGAACAACTTCTTATAAAGACAGTTCATAGCTATGACAACTGGTTCATGAGTTATTGCAAAATAAAACTTTCGTTGCCTTGAAAGTTATGAAAATAGAATTGTCTCTGGCTACCCGGCGAGCTGAACCTTCAATCAAGTGAACCTTGACGTATTTGTTGTGGTCACCAGTTATACCGTTGGTGTAAAGCGAAAATATAGTCCAGATGGTATCATCCTAAATATTTGATCCAAAGGACTTGGGATCGAATTGTAGCAGAATTATTTTTATGTATTTTTTGTACAATAATATACGTTGAGCAAATTAACATTGAAACGATACTGAAGCGGGAAAGATTCCCGTTATTTTGAAGCTCAACTGATGTTCACCACATCCCTGTGGAGCTGGAATTGGAACTGCTATAGAGTACCCCATAAACAAAAGGTAGGTCAATTGAGTAAGCCGGACAATATCTGTCACTATACGCCAGCGAGAGTGGCTCCGGCCATGAAGCACGATTTGATTTTAGCCAAAACTTTTGAACGAATCACCCAGGGATTAAGATTGGAATAGCATCGTAAATATAACGTTAGAACATAACTTTGCTAAAATAAAATAACACGTCAGAAATAACGATTATGATCTCCATTATTACTTTATTTGAAACCAACAATTCTACATGATAACGTTCCCGCTTTATAGGCAGCAAAAAAAAAAATATAAAAAAAATTTGAACCGAACTCATATCCTTCAGATTGTCTTTTTATGCCGCTCGCATCTGACTTGTAAAACCACCTATGTTGATAGCTGCCTGATTCGGTTTATGGGCAGCATATCACAGTTAACTTGATTGAAGTATTGGCCAGAGTATCCAGATAAATTCAATTTTCACCCTATTCAAAAAGAAAATTGTATTTTTGACTGCAACTAGTAAGAATTATAAAAATATGTCAAAGGTCGTTGTTAGGAAAACTTTTTTATTGAAAGCATCTTCATGATCCAAATACACTGAAAAAGTTTTTTTTACGTCTTTAAAACGATAAATATTAGATTCTTAACATTTTATAATTGGGTAACGCGAATAACTTTTAAAAAGAGTATAATCACACAAATTTACTGTTTTGGTGGAACAAAATTCCAAATGTCTCGAAAACTATCGCATTTTGGAAGATTTTTGTTAAATACATTTTGGTTTAAAATGAGAGTTAGAGTTATATTCTGTAATAAAATTACAGTTTTGTATGACAATTAGCATGACATTTAAAAACATGTATAAAGTTATTGTTAGAAAAACTTTTTTACCGATAAGTTCTCCATCATACAATTACATTCTCTTGAGGTTTTAATTGACAAAATAAAAAAAATTAGAAAAAAAGTTTTTTTTACAACTTAAGTTTTTACCACAAATTTTGTTTTTGTGAAAAATGACACAATTTTTTTTTCAGTGTACATTTTTTTCGCACATAAATATTCATTCTCTCAAACTCGTCCTCAGAAAGTTTTATTGTATAAAATACAGTAATCGAACAAAAAAAAAATTAAATTAATGCACGTAGAAATGTTTACGCCCTTTTAAAAAATTACTCTTGAGTTAAAATAATCTTACTGACTGTGGAAAATGTTTAGTCTTCCATACCGATGAAATGTGTAAAATTGCACAGGAATCCAAGATGGTCGATCAGGCTTTTAATTATTTTCAGGCGGACCTTCGAGCAATAGCAATTTTCAATATGCTTGGAGTTGGAAGGGAAGTGTATTTTAGAGTATTTTTTCAGCTGAACATTGCTAGTGAATGGCCCGCAAACAAGCAATATTCTATAACGAATATCACGTAACATCGATGACAGAGAAGTGAGATTAAGGCCAAGTTCCCAGACGTCCATCTCAGTAAAAAATTTACGGCACATCCAAAGGTAATTGTGATTAATGTCCAAGTGACCGTCATAATTATGTTGGGATATGCCAGTATGGTTGCCGCAGCGGTCTAGCGGATATTTGTTCAAACGGAAAAACAAGTAATTTAAACTTTTTTTTCGAAACTGGATTCTGTTCTCAGAATATGAATAAAACTGGTTAAATAGTTGCAAGAAAATTGGTATTCGAAGAAATTACGACATTACCCGAGCATAAGAAAATAACTGCGGAATACTAAATTTAGGTATCAATAGGGGAGACTGAGGAGACTTGATCCCCTTTTTTATTTTTCAGTCCAACTCCGTGGAATGATAAAAAACTATGTATTTTTTTGTAGTTTTATATTGTTTCTAGGGATGACTAATAATCATAAAAAAATTACATGGAAATATTATACTGGACATGAGCTATGAGCATTTCTAAAAAACAACAAAAAAGTGGAAAATTCTTAGATTAGTGGAGACTCGATCCCTAATTTGGGGACACTTGATTCCTTTATGAAAACGTGTTTAAAAGATGTAGGGTAATAAGCCTATTTTTGCCCTGTTTCTACTATCATCCTACCCATCTGAAGCCGCGTCTGCCATCTTTGCTCAACGCATTGACTCAAATGGTATTGCGATAATGGGGGTACTCGATTAGAGATTTTGCTGCGCTCAAACAGAAGACTTTCACCATTTTCAAGACAATTTTGTTATTATATTGGCTCTTAATAAGAGGCGAATGACCTTAACGTTAAAACCTCTAAAATCGAAATAAAAAATGGACCTTAATAACAAATCAAAGAAACTGAAATAATAAAATTATTGTAGTAATAATGTGGTACCCTTCTTAATAGGGCAAAAACGGGTACATTACCCCATTCAATTTTATAAATGGATTGTAGTATTGAATAAAAAGGTTATGATTAGATATTGTTATTTTTGTTACTAGATATTACGCATCTCTCACCTGATTTTTTACGAATTCCCCAAATCTCCGTGCAATTATTTGAAAGCTGTCTTTATTATGGTTGAGGAACGTCAAATGTGGGATGAATGGTAAACAATTACAGTTATGTTTCTTTACGATGAAGCGTTCATTTTTGACATTTTTTTATGACAACAATGACTTCAATTGTTCTGGTGTGAATTTGGTTATTTTCAGTGGTGTGTATGAAGTATGGCGAAGGGGATCAAATCTCCACGAATTTGAAGGGATCGAGTGAACCCATAGCATCTATTTCAGCAAACTTTAGTAAAAATATAGTTGAACAAAAGAATCGGCTCAATCATAACGTATTCATATAATTGACATTCTCCTGTAATTCTGTATGCAAAAGTAGAGTATGTAGTGGGTGATTTTATCAATTTTATAAAAGTTTGAAAATTTGAAAAATAAATCTTCTTCAGTTCTACTGAGACTTTTTTTTAAATCGGTGAAAATTCGGTTACACAAAAGTCCAATTTCTTTTTTCTGCGTTAATGAAATTTATGTTTAGATAAAACTACGCAACTTTATAGTATATTCGATTAATGTATTCTGATCCGCCTTTGAGTTACAATGATGGGATCAAGTCTCCCCGGGGATCAAGTCTCCTCAGTCTCCCCTACCAACTGTTTACCACAATATGGTATAAATGAGCTCTACATAAGAGGTAAAATACCAAAAAAGAATAACACAGACTTGTTCTACAAATAACTATTTGATAATTATTATAATACTTGAATAATAATAAAACATTTTTCAACCTTCCAATAATAAAATTCACTCTATGGAGGTATTCAATAAGGAATTGGTTTGGTATTTGTAAAAATAAGTGGAATACACAAATAATACTAAAATAAAGTATCATACCTCATTGAGGTATTAAGCAGGTATTGAAAAATGTTTCTTCAATACCTGCTTAATACCTCAATGAGGTATAATATTCAATTAATACTAAGTTTTGATATGAATACCAAAAAATAGTATGCTCGGGTTATTGCCCAGTTATTTTCTCCTGGTCGGGTATGATTTACTCAATAGTCGATTGATCCACTTCAGACCTAGGGAACCCAAGAGGAGATCAGGAAGAATACAGAAGCGGAATCAATGCGAAGTTTTAATTGCATCACTGACGACGTAGCACGCGTTGTTAGGAGCATGATACATTGGACTAGACAAAACAGGACTTGACGTTACACACTTCGAGACAAACAGGCGCAAAATTTGGTCCTCCTCCCGAGGAACGGTGTTTACTTGGCAGACAGTCGCCACTTCGTCCGATCTTGCAAATTTGGTCTCGGGGGACGGACCGAGACCGCCTAAGCTATAGAATTGCAGCTTCCTATCAGCCCTCTAAAAAATGAACAACTGTTTCAAACTCATGTTTTTGTATTGTTTAACTCGATCTGTCAGGAATCGACTGTGTTCTTCGCATCTTTTAAAAGTGTACACACTGTCCAAACTTCAAGCCAAAAAAAAATATTTCGAAATTCTGCTACCGCGTCTCTGCAATTTAATTTCGTGTTCCGCCCCGGATGGAAAGCAAGAAGAACTAAACACAGGTGAGATGTACATTGGAAAGGGTGAGTCGCTAATTATTGCGACACTTCGAAACTTGCGTAAGTTTTCTCATACTTGACCGAAATTAACCAAATTTTATCTTAGAGTGTATTGTTTCTGTTTGTCTGCACTTGTCAGTGAGATTGTGGGCGAGATGGAAATGAGCTTCGCCCAGGAGGCCAAGACGATCCCGATTTAAAACGCACAAGCTTTCCAAATCGGTACGAATACCCGCGGAGTGCTGCAGAAACCCGCGCCCGAATATTCTACACGACGCTACTTTTGGAATACCGGTGCTGCGTCATTGATGATGAGACAATCATCAAAGCTGGTTTCAAGCAGTTGGCGGAACAGTAATATATCACGGGTAAAAACAAGTTGACAGTGGAAAACCGTTCCAAATGGAAGAAGCTGTCGAAACTCGATTCGAAGTATATGATTTGGCAAGCCATATGCACTTGTGACAAACGTAGCGAACCGTTCTTGAGCAAAGGCCATGAGCGGTGAGATTATAAAACTGAGTGCAGCCGAAAACGGCTGGATGATGAGGGTGTGGAAAAAATGAAAAAAAAACTGATGGAGGGTGTCAGTCACAAATATCGAGCATTTTACTCAAACTCATTATAAAGCTTAACCAAAGTAAGTAAGTTAAAATAAATACATATACTAAACTAAACTTTGGTATCACTTTGACTTTTAAAAGGCTAAATTAGCCATTCGCTATAATTATAGCGCCTCACTCTTAGACCTACTACATCTAATGATCATTTTTAGGCAATTTTCAACTACTATTACAGATTACATTATTAAGAAATCGGAATCATTTGAACTACCGAAAATGAAAGTCCTAAGGAAAGAACATAAGTATTGCTTAAAAAGTTATCAATGCCAGAACTCAGAATGGTTGAACATCCAGTATATGAATCGAATAAAAATAAATAAATCATACTTAGGAGTATTTTTTTACCATTTTTTTGTTAACCATATTTGTTAACGACCTATTGAGTCAATTTGTCAACAGTTTTTTCGGCATTTAATTAGCAAGGGACTGGAAGGTGAAGTATATTTTTTCAATATTTAGAGCCATAGTACTCAAGGGAGAGCAAGGTGTTGAAGGGAGAAAGTTTAGAAAAGCGTGGAAGGATCATATATGCCAGCTTAGAGCTCACCGGCGACTTAACTTTTTGTCTGCTACCGTAGGAGTCAGGGTCTTTTGGCATTAGAACTGCGAATCACTTGAGTCTACGGCATGTCCGGACAAGCGTAAAGTAACTTGTTATTTCATGCTGTCGGAACCGACAAAAAGTTAAGGTGAAGATATGTGGAAGCCACGTTGCTAGGCACCGGCTCGCTTGTTTACATTGAGAAAAACTGAAATCTGAAGTGAAAATTCAAACTTCAAATGAGAGTTTCCAAACATTTTCCTATGGTCATCCGCACATTGGCAGAAAATTTGATGATGATGATGAGTGTTTTTGCAGTGGTGTGTGAATAAAGTGTATTTGAAAAAGTGCAATGAAAACGAGAAGAAAAATAAGAGTGTTTCGAAAAGAAACCCCAAGTGAAGAGGGGTGATATATTCGCACAAGTTAGGAGCTACAGATGGCATTCCGTCATAAACTCGGATTGATTGTATGGGAAAATGTTCTAGCTTCCTTAAGTAGCAGTTTCGTAGCACACCAGCAAGGTTAGTGTGTTGAAAAACGTATTTTTATATTTGCTCATGTCAGATACATGGTTAGGCAGGGGAGAGGGGTGTGTGCGGCGTAGCAGCTATGTTGTGGCTCGCATGTATAATGTCCTTAAGTCACGGTAAACTTCCACACTAAGCATTTGCGACGTTGAAACTCATTGAATGAGCCAGTTTTGTTTGTTCCCTCACCAATTGTCTGCCTGAGTGATTTTATTTTATCGACTATTGTGACTGTCTCAGCGTCTGTGATAATTCTCCCTTCAACACCTTGCTCTGCTTTAGTTAACATAAATCGATTCTATACCACTTTGCTTCGTAATGTATAGAATTTCCTTAGTAGCCACTGCGCAAGTTCTTCTGTGGTGTAGCAATACTGGATTGAGTTGCGCTGGATTATCAGGTATGAAAAGGAGGAATTTTAACGGATGCATTCTCCCTACACGAACAGTATCATGCACTTCTCGGTATTTTAACATGTGTTGCCTAATCATGCCAGCATTAGTACGCGGTGCCAGATCATGTGGCCCTACTTCAATAATGTCACCTTCTATATTATCCCATCACTAGCGCTAGTGCACCGCCCTGAAAATTTAGCGAAATCGTCTTCGGGCACCAGCGGCTGCTCGTTCAGTGAGCCATTTGCGTGACCGCATGCTGGATAAATCGTTATTACATTCGACGAAGCGAATGATTCAGCTTGGATAATGGTTTTGAACATAATCTGTAACGCATTATATAGGTGGTGAAATTGTCCTGTCATAATTTCTGTTAGTTTAAGCATCAATATGCCTCTTCAACAATTGTTCCATTTCCGAAGAAGGCCTGTTTGCCCGTATCAGGGAAAGCTTTGAATTGTTACTTATTTTTGTTCATATATCACACCGTAGATAGAAGTAATGATAGGGTAAAGTGCCTATTCTCACCATACTACGCAGGGTGTTCACCAATTCATCAATTTCTCCTACAACCAATGGAATGCGTAAAAATTGACATCAACAGCTTTGCTTTGTTGTTAAGAACCAATATAATAACACAAATGCGCTGAAAACAGTGAAGTTATCGTGTTTGAGAGTAACGAAAACTCGAATCGAGTTCCCCTATTGTTGCGATACCATTTGACTCAATGCGTTGAACAAAGATGGCAGACACTGCTCTAACCAACGGCTTCAAATGGGTAATGTGATAATAGAAACATGGCGAAAATGGGCTCGTCACCCTATTTAGTTTTCCAAGTACACCGAGCTAAAATAACTATTGAAATCCATACGAATCACTTATGACTTTGCGCCACAAGTATCCCTTATGAAAATCATTAGTTTGTCTTACGAAAAATGGAAAAAATGGCCGTCAAGTCACTTAGGGATTTTATAAGTTATGCTTATGAAATTCTTATTTTGATCTTATAAGCTTCATATGACTGTACTTATATTAATCATCGTGTTGAAATATGAATTTTAAAAGAGAATTTTTGTAAAGTTCATGAATGTTGTATATGCACCTGATTTGAGAAATAAATAAGAAAATATTTTTTAGTCATTCCTTCACGACATATATTTTCCTAAAATTCATTGAAAATAAATCAATACATACGCGTATATTCAAAGGGTCTGTAGTTAAAAAAAGATAACCTGGTGTTCGATGGTTCCACGTAGGCTCGGAATTGGCCAATCACCTATAGTTAAAGCTTCAGTTGTTTCAGAAGATAAAAGACATGCTGAAAAGTAAATACAAAAAATTACACAATGTTCTTTAACCAAAAACATACTTACATTTATTTTTCACCCTATTAAAACTGAGCACCAGATTAAAACTAATTGCATCAATGTTGTCATGAATTATGGCATTTTCACAATAATATTTTTATAACAATTTTAAAACACGTGTATGGATTCTATAAGTCAAACTTATTAAATTTATATACTGCATATGTAATGCATAAGCATTTAATGAAATCAAAATTTTGCTGGTTCATAAGTAGTGACTTATGAAATTCTTAAGTACTTCTTCCTCGGTGTAGACAAAACGACGCGCGGGTAGATTTGTTTGCTTCCCCTACTATATCCGAAGAACGATTTTTAGCTTCTGAACTAAACAAGATAAGAAGCCAGCCTGACTCCTACACATAAACATCAGGCATAAATAGTGGAGGTTCCCTCAATAGCGGAATCTTAGGTATTACAAAAGCTCTTAATGGGATTAAGTGGATTTTGA
Organism: Topomyia yanbarensis; assembly: GCF_030247195.1. NCBI lineage: Eukaryota > Metazoa > Arthropoda > Insecta > Diptera > Culicidae > Topomyia > Topomyia yanbarensis. The sequence continues at coordinate 25,713,378 of NC_080671.1, forward strand.
TTACATTGCTGACAACCATAACGATCTCGAAAATTCAGCGTGCAATTAGTTCAAATTTTCTCAGTGCCCTAGCATAATTTTGAGACCTTGGTCCTTTCGCTTGGACTCCATTTTAATAACCGAAGTACAAATGTCAAAATCAAAATAGAGTCTTAGTTCTTCTTACATACAGATACAAAATAAGGGGTGTTCAGGTTTTTAAAAACAGTCTACCAAATTTTGATTGAAACTAAAGATTTAAAAATATTGACTGCTGTTTGCTGAAGGAATGATCATTGCGAACTTCACGATCGAGGAATTATTCGTCAAGTTCATCATTCAGCTTTGTTGTCGTTCCATTAACGGAAGCATACGATATGTGTAATTCGTGCTTTAGTCTTCGAGAAAAGTGCTTAGACTCTACGATTATATACTATTATATGCCGTCATACAAACATAGATATAAGCACATCTTCCGCAACCTTTTCCAACCGAACCCAGCAATTGGTTAAAAGTCAAGTTTGCATGCGACCTTCGCAAAGCAAGTAATAATTATCACAAATTGTATGTTTTGCCAATCATCCACTATTTATCAACGTTTCCTAGTCACTATATACTTAGTCAAACAAATTCGCATCCAAAAGCGGTGCATCTTTTGCTTGCCCAAAAACCTCCAACCAGACAGAAAGAGGACAGCTGATCCCGAATGTCGCCAGAGTAACCTCACTTTCAATCAGTGCATGAAAATGCTCATTCATTTACTTAAGACGTTTATTTAATAACCGGTTCCAAAGGTCACATTCATCACATCGTGTTCTGTTCCTTGCACATTCTGGCGGATGACGCCGCCGACGTTTGTTATTATTGCGGCTTCATCGGTCGTTGTGATAAATGCTCCGTCACTATATGGGCGACCTGCCGTCAACGACGCCACCGACGTACGCCACAGCCATAGCCGCCGCCGCCACCAAACGGAAGTGTAAAGTGCCTATTGCTTGCCGTCTCGCATCACGACCGATTGAACTTATAACGAGCGTATATCTCTATCGTTTATCAACGGTTGTAATTAAATGAGTAGGCAATAACTGTTGCGACTTTATGTTGTTGGGAAAAAAGTTCAGAACGCGAAAACAATACAATTCTGGTCGGTTGGTGATGATCCTATCCTAAACTTGGTCAGTAGAAGCCATAGCCTGCTACTGCTGTACAGGACAATAGTAATAATGGCAGGGTGAGGGTTTATGAAATTCAAATAGTTTTTATTTTTGTGCTGTCCAACAATCTGGAGAAAATTTTCAATATGGCGAAAGCTTCTCTGTTTACTTTTTTTTCGATTCTGGCGGAATTAGAATTAAACCTTCCAATAATTTTTCAACCCTGAATGAAAGATGATAATTTTATTTAGCATATTATTCGAAGAATAAAGTGGGAAAACGTAACAACGTAACTCTTATTGCTGTTAAGATCCTACTAAAAATTTTCTCCATGGTTATAGTTTTAAAATTAAGTAAATAATTATCTTGTTTATTGTGATTCATATAAGCACACCACCCTAGATATGTATCGCGGAACTTAAACAGCGCGGCAGCCACCGGCTGTAATTTTCATTAGAAGGTCACGAAATAGGCGGAGCTAATGAATCGTCATTAAACGAATTCACACCTGGAGGATGATCAAGCTACGATTTTACGAAATGGATAATGGATTTTCAGCGCCTTTACTATAATACTAAACCGAATGTTTATTTTGTTGGAATATTGTAAAAACAGACCGTTCACCTCAGTAATAATGGCAAAGAAAGCTGCAAATGTCTGTTAAATTTCCGTTTCGTGTCGTTACAACACACCAATAATTACCAAATGACATAACATGGACGCTGGTCACACGTCTCTTACCAACGTCGTTCTGACACAATCTCCGTTACCGCTTTGTAACAGCATTTCAGTTGAATAATAATTATTGTAAGTGTGACGCTCTTCTCATTCTTGTTCGAAACGCGAGGAATCTGGCTTTATTCCTACATTAACGTTTCACTATTCAGTATAGGACATTTGCGAAGCTGTTCGCGCAAAGCAGACAAATACTAGGAATAATTTTGACTTTGTATTGCTTGAAAACGATCTTATTGGATTTAAAAGAAGATAGATACAATAAAATTGCACCATGCTCTTCGTAAGTCCTGGATAGCGTTTCGACACAGTCTCGTCATATTTTGGTACTGACTTAGCGCCGAATTGACGCTAGATCCAAAAATGCAACACTTTTCAGTTACTGACAAAAGGGAAAGGCATGTCGCTACAATCGTGTACAGAGCATTACGTGGTTAGTCCTACGATCCTATTGCCACTGAGAATCCTTCCTGGGCGGAGCTCCAACATGTGACAATAGGCTTAATTAGATTGATTGATTTACTAAATTAATCTAATTATTGAAAACTTGACACGAGCAGTAACCAATAAACTCTCGGTTTTCAAGTAAACTAATTTTACCTTTATTTGTCCTTAAGTTCAATTTCCCATTAATTTCTTTTTGTCGTTAACACTACGGCTTCTAACCATCATCTGCATAACGTCATTTAACCGTTCCACTAAGCTTTTGAGCAGATCCGTGCCGAAAGTAGGACTCTGCTAACACAGCATAATTCATTATCTCCGGCTGATTCTTACGGTGGCGATGACGGCCGACCGGGATTAACAACTGTTAGGTCAGTGCGCACCAATCGTGCATGATCGAGCTAGATCAGATCGAGAATGAAAGAGACAGCGAAACTCACTCGTTAATCTCCGTTCGCTGTCAGCGAAGTGTGATGCACCAGTTGAAGTTTATAAAACATGCCTTGTGACGGGCTAACAACATTTACTCAAATGACCCGTAAAGAAATCGTGATCAGCGTTGTTGGCTAGTAAAGGCAACTTTAGGGTAGTCAGAGCTGAAAGAGAGTTGAGAAGCTGCACAGAATCCCGAAGAGAAACTAGTTTCCTTGATTTTATCACCATCGTATAATTCTTGAGCACTCTATTGTGAGCATCCTGCGTGTCAATCATAGAAACGTTAACGCTCATGGAGAACAACTTTTTGCGAAATGGAGTCAACGTTATGGGGAACTCGAGGGTGTTGTGGTATTTGGAGCATTTGCTCTATGTTGTTCGAGGCGGTGACGAATCGTACATGATCCAGTGCGTCTCATGTATTTTGTAATTTAATGCTAATGCAAAACAGAGTAAATAACTCTGCATATGTCTTTTACAGCACGGTCTGTCTTTGTGGTTACAGCCCTAGCAACAATCTACGTTTCATGGCTCTATGGAAGCCTTCTTTGAAACCTAGATAGCCTTTGTAGTGTGCTAAACAACTGTAATTGTTACTTGGGTGATGACTGTTAAGCTCTTGGACAAAATTGGTTGCTCCCCGCCTTTCCACATCGCGATTAAAGCTTGTGTTGGAAGAACACTTAGGCACAGTCTAAACACCGAGGTAAATGTTGCTTCCAGAAACACTCAATGGTTGCGTACGAAAATTTTACTGGTTTATAGCCAGTATAATTTAAATGACATTATATGATCCAATTTATGAGTCCCTAAATTGCATCAATTTCATAGTGTAGTCATGAATGCAACCTTTGTATTAAAATTTTCAAAAGTTTGTAGCTTTCTTCAAGGAGAGAAACAATTTGGAAAATATCAAGAAAAAATTGTGACAGAAACCGAATTTGTTAGGGATTTAACATTCTATAATATTCTCGAAAAAAACGAATTCTTACCATTATAAATATAAAAACAATGAATTTCTCTCGGTGCTTTTAGCACGAATATTTAGTTTAAGTATCAATTTATCTATTTATTTAATTATTTATTTATCATTCGCTCAGATAAAAATAGTATTACATTACATTATATAAATTCCTAATCTGAAACAAAAATAGGTTTCCTAGTGTCTCTCTATTATGTGTTTTTTTGTTCATTGTATTTTTACCGATCAGTTATTTACCTTTCTTCTCATATAGCCTGTCATTCAGTGTCATACATTTATAACGATCTGGATACATTTGACGTTAAATTTTGTATTGATCGCTCGGGTTATTTCTAAGAATTGACTTGGTTTGTAAAATTTAATCGTTGCACATGGTGCACACACGTTAAATGAAGACTTTTTTTTTCAATTGGTCCAATCTGCAAAAGAGCGAACATGCCTCTCTTTATTTACATTCTCTTCCGCAAATTACTCGGTCACCTTTCTGATTTCCCGTCAACTGTATGCATAATAGGCTAGTAAAAAAATTGGTCTTTCGAAATATACCGATAAATGTTTAAAAAGATTTATGGTTTCGCGGTAATAATCGAAAGAGAAAGCGAAAAAAGAGGGCTCTCATTTGCAGATTGGACCTAATGAAAAAAAAGTCTTCAAATGTATTTTTCGCACAGATTTTTGGATTTTAAAAAGTTGAAGATAGTAGAATTGTCCATATTATTTTTAGTGGTGCCCGAATATTAAAAGGACCACAGAGAGCAGAAATCAGAACTAGTTCGATTGCAAAACCTACGTTTTCATGCTAAAAACTTTAAAAAGGAGTCGATCGGGAAACTGGAAAACCCTATTTTGCATGTCAGTCAACCACTTAACTATTTTCCCCTCCTCCTCCTCCATCATTAGTACCAGGGCCGGCGGAACACCTTTTTCCCGAGTGGGTAGTAAGATTCGGAGTGTTTTTTCCCCGTACTGACGAAAGTTCAGCTATGGTGTATGTAAGAGAAAATTAAAATTCCCTGATAATATCTGGTGGCTATTTGGAAACACCTTTTGTTAACAGGGCTCTATGTCTGACGGTTCAGCGAAAATGTGTTTGTTGAATACAGAAACTCCAAACGTGGAACTGCTAAGTACCAATTACTCCATTCTTTTAAATTTCGTTGCATTAATTTTCCGTTCCCTGCTATAAAACTTTCCTTTCGCGGGTACTGAAGCCCGCATGATAGTGTTGACTAATAGGAAGGTAGTGGAGGTCGTCTTGAATATTCCTCCTCCGAGTCTCATTTTCGATTCTAATTATATCTAAAACAACCGGCCCCTGGATGGTCTACTTCCGGACCAAAGACAAGCCATTTAACATCATCGATATATCGCGTGATCTAACTAAACAACACTCGACCGTGTACGAAAAAGTGTTTTGTCTACGTACCTGTCCGGGAAGTAGAGATTGATGGTGTAGTCTCCGAGAAAGGCCTTAATTGCGAAATAGGGAGTGCTCCTTCCAGATCACTGTGCATCATTCAGTGAAAATTCTGGAACGCAAGCAATGGCGTTCAGCAAAAATCGAGGAGTAAAAGAAAACTTATTTTCATCAGCTTCATTTCAAGCCTGGATTTGTTCTTCTAATTTTTTTTTTCTTTTGAACGGGGCTCGTCTATTTGTTCGCCATTTTGTACTGCGGGGCATGGACTGCCGTCGTTGCAAACAACAAGCCCATTGTAGAAGTAAAGTACGGTGTGGTAAACTCGGTGTGGAAAATGTCGCTTGTTAAATCCGAATCATAGACAAAGATTTATTGATATTGATTCCATATACATCGCACCTCAGCTGGTTCTAGAAGACTTCAGCTCCCACGCTATGTCATGGGGTTGTCTTCATTCTGATAACCGATCTATCTTACTGCGTCATATTCGCGACAATTTCAATATGACCATCTTGAATACGGTGGAAATGAAACGAATGCCTACCAGCGTGGCCAAGCACGTTAGATTTATCGCTGTACTCTACCTCTTTAGTGTGCTCATTGATCGAAAGAGCAACGCGTCCTCTATATCCGAAACAATCGAATCAAAATAAGAAATTCCTCTGGTGTAAGTGTCCAACTTTTTGACTGGCTGGTTTCTCTACACTGCGATTAATGGTCAGACGAGACGAATATCCGGCGCTAACAACCGTAGACGGTTTCCTATTCCGTTATTGTCAGAGACTGCCCAGAATTGTATGCGAAAAGTCCCTACGAGGAATTTTTGAATGTCGGATCGCCCAAATTTGTTCGAATACTCGCGACGTTAGAAACGCAAATAAAAAACTTGATGAAAGCTGAAAAACGTGGTTATTGGCACCGGTTCGTCAACGGATTAACGAGAGAAACAATATTTCGTCTGGCAGCTGGGCCCTACACTGTGTACTCGATTCGGCCTTTGATCGGAATACATGGAACTAAGAATCCTTTATCGGCGACAACAGCATTCTACGTAGATTCACATTCAAATCATAGACGTTTCGCAATCAAAATATAATAATGTAAATAAATGTAATATTTATTCTTCAAATACACAAATTTATCTGACAGCAAAGATACTCGCGCTAAGCATTCTCCCCACAAAATTTATGGTTTTATACTACGGTTCAAAGTAGGTGCTTCGATCGATGGAACATGGAAAGCAGTCCTTATTTTCCTGGAGAAAATATGGGCGTTCCTAGATTCTTTATGTTCAAATCGTTCCTGATACAAATATTAGTTTGAGTTCTTTCGCATTGTTCTATTCCGGGTAATGGTAATGAGAAGGCGGACACTTAGGCACTAGAAGGTAATATTTGTGAAAGATCACACAGCTTTAACGAATTTTTTAGTATTTCTTGTGAGACATCAACCAACCTTGGTTAAAAAGGTTAAATCCAAACCTGCCGCAAATTAACAAACCGTGATTGACGAAATGACGAAATATAACCGTGTTTTGTTTAATTTATCACAAAAGATGTACTTTCCATGCGCAGTGCCATAAAATTACACTCCTCCACATTTTGAACAAACGTCACATATGGAGTAAAATTACGTGACTCGCAAAATTCAACGACATGTAAAATTAAAATCAAACGTTTACGCTTATAGCTTTAGCTATGTGATTTTTGATGGTATATGTCATAGTAAGGAGACGTAAATTTACACGGTGTTTTCTGTGTGTAGCGCCAGATCTCCAGTAAACAAATCCCTTCGACCTGGTTCTAGTCCGAGATGTGCTGGCTATCCCCCAAATTAATTTATATCTTCTCTTTTGGTTGACTTGCTAAACAGCTACCTGCAAATGTGATCCCAAGAGTTCCCAGCGGATCCAAGGAGGCCAGTCGGCGATCCGGTTCATGTTGTCCTGTAGTAATCTTCCGTTTGCTACAAAGCTTAATTTCTTTTTATCCCTGTTATTTTTGTCCACCCTCTCCTCGCTTTCCCTGCTACTGATGTTGGAACCAACAATCTTTTGCTTTTCTTATAAAAAAGTCTACTGATTGTCTAGTTATTGTTTCTCCTTGTTCCAATTTTTAATCAAATGATTGTTCATGTTAAAATATTACAATTTGTATATATTGACCTTAAAAATATTTCTAACTGCATCCATAGTCTGAATAAAATTGCATTAACATTATTTGTCTATCGATCTGAAACCCTTGTTTTAGGATGTAGATGTGTCAAAATGTATTGTTATATGAGTATAAATATAAAAAATAATTCCAAATTTCAAACAAATCCTAATTATTATCCCATATCCTCAAAAAAATGTAAAGCGCAGAAATTTGTATCTGAATAAAAATATGCAATTTTTACATCGAGGATTTCCAACACAAGAATTTTGTGCGCAAGACGCATACGGGGTTAATCTTAGCTTTTGGTTTGTTCCAAACTTTCGAGTGGGTAATACCGCCCCCCCCCCTCGGTAATTTTCGAGTGGGTAGTACTACCCATACTACCCACGTATTCCGCCGGCCCTGATTAGTACAGATCTTGGCCCTGAAGTCCTTCTATTCTACCAGTGGCCGCTGAGACGGTACCGAACCGTAGAAAAGGGAATGCCGTGTTTCTTGCATGCGGCATACTTTGGCATGCCGTTGCGTATTCGTTATGTGCACATTTGTAACGCATCTTGCAGTTACACACTTACCCATTTAGCTGTAAAAGTAAATTCAGGATCCATCCACGGAATTATACATAGTGGTTTGGGTACTTTCCTCGATGATTTACAATGGAAATTGATGCTGAACAGTTTCCGCAACAAACAAATGTGTGAAAAGAACTTCACAACTTTGGCACACAAGTAAATGTTTACCAGTTTGACACCGCACTATAGAGCAAAATTTCAACGGTCACTAGATCAAAAGGGTTGGCAAAGCTGTATTATCGTGAAACATGAGGCCAATCTATGTCGCCATTCGTCTCTGATACAGAACTCCTATCCCTTACCTCCCCGCGGCACAGTGGCACCTGCTCATACAAAGTTGTGACAAATTTATAAAAATTGGTCTATGTGGCTAAAACTTGGGGTTTTAATTAATTTTGCGTCGCTGAATCCATTTCTGCTATCAGTTTTGATATTCCATATTTCATTTTTTCGACTAATTTTATATAAACCCATTTGAATGCGTTAGTCGTTAAAGGGTTAATATAAACATTAATCATAGTAGCCAATCTCATCGGATAGCAGAAATGGTTGACAGAACTAGTAAAAATCACTAAATTATAAGTATGTATGTTGTAGTTTAGGCAATTAATTTGCAAGCAGATTTATGAGCTACAGGGCGTCTCCATATGGGTATTTTCAAAAACATAGATATACCAACTATCTGCAAAAGAATTACAAGACATTGATTTTTGGGGTTTTGTCACTCGTCGTGCCACTGTGCGCGGTGCCAACCGGGGTACAGGCCTCCTTTTGCCGTTTTTGCTTAAACTCGGGACTGGGTCGGGTTTATCCCCAACCACTGTCAATTCGTTCACTTCGACAGGTTGGGATGGGAGCCTGTCTCAATTTCGTTTCAAGCGGAAGTGGCATTAGTGAAGATTGTCTAGGATCTGTGGTAGTATGCTGACAGGGAAGGGAGACAAACGACGCGCGCGTGAAACTGCTAGTGTATCCGTCTGGCAGAGTGAATCTTTCGGTACAGTTAATAGTTATTTTGGGCAGCTCAAAATTATTTCTTAGTTCGGTTTGCATACAACCTTCGATTAACTCTCGAAAACCAACTAAACTACTATCTAATGAACCATGCATTACAGGTCGCATCGCTTGCTTGGAGCGAATCCTAGACTTTATATTCTTCCAAATGACCAACTCCGCGACACCTAGGGAAGAAACCTGATGAGTCGTCTACCTTCCGTTAAGTAGGTGGAGCATCAACACTTCCCGTCTACCTTATCCCTTATCCTTGCCCGTGAATGATGGAGATGGGGGCGGCCGGCAATGATGGCTATCATGCTGTTAAGGTTTTAATATGGGTCTGATTGGTATGAATTCCTACTTACCACTTCCTAAGCAACTCTTATTAGATAATCAGCATGATAAAGCCAGTGTGTAATCCTTAACTTATTTTAATAAAACTATTCAGAAATTAGTAAAAATTGCAGCATTCGTATTAATAGCTTAAAACGTATGCTACTTCATTTCGGTAATGTCGTTGACATTATCTATCCATCTTTCTAATCTAATAGAAAAATTGTTTTGTAAACCCAATAATTGCATAACCTACGGCGATTTAAAGCTACACTTTTGTTAAATCCCGACAAAAAACAAAATTACGTCTTTGCCCAACGAGCTTTCGGTCCCGTTGTTGTAGTGAATTATGCCCCCTTGATGTGGTGAAATTTACCCCCGCAAAAGTGCGTTTTGCCTTGCCCATTTTTCAAAGTGAAATTTATAATGATTTTGAAACATTGTAAAGTTTACATATTTTTGAATATTTTGCAAAGCGTTATGATGGCGATTACAGGGGGCAATGTTGGTTGAATGATTCTCCCAATTAATGTCCTATAGATAAACTATGATCATATTTCCCTAGAGGGCGCATTTTACCCCATGTTTTCATAAATATTAATATACTCAAACCTTAACCAAGCAGATATCTTAGAGTGGAATTTTCACAATAACCCTGCAATTGTCACGTATGATAATCGACAACGAATTCAGTACCAGGACATGACTTTAAATGGAGCATTTCACTTATGTAGTCGCTACATTCACAAACAAAATAAGTAAAATACACACTGAGTCATTTAGCTGATAAACCGGGCTTAATGCGGATACAATTAATCTGGTTTTATGGATCGTTATTTAACTGTGTTTATAGCATGATGATACGTAAAACTTTTTTTCAGTTTGCTCCGAGTATTTTAAGTTTCCCCTGGTAGTGTAAAAATGCTCTATAAGCTTGTAAATAAACTTTCCGATAACTTGTATCAAATCATCAACAGAAAATCATAATATCAGCATCCAATAAGCCAATACCATCTCCTTTACACAACGAAACAACCAGTGCTTATCTAATCGTTAATCGCAATCGCACTACCGCTTGCCAGAGGAAACCATACCAAAGAGCACACGCTAGTTACAACTTCATTGTATACACCACAGCCCAGTCTGAAACGCGCGCAGTGCTGAATTTCTCTGTACACGCATCTAACGCCACATATAATTTACAGAGCAAGAGAGCGCGGCTCTCTCACCAAACCACCCCATTGCCAATCCATTTATTCAACTCCAAAAGAAAGAGATTTTTGCTTTTTCTGTGGTATGTCATCATTGTATCTTCCGTGTATCATTAGAATGTAATGCAATCAGCAGCGCCTGGCGGCAGTCACCTACCACCGAAGAATGCGAGCTGACATGAAACGCAGCAACAGCTACGCTTACAACGTCAGAACACAAACTAACGAATTATTCTTATGTTCCCTTTTTATACGTGTCGCAGCTCATTCGATGAAAAAGAGGCAGCCCTAGCAACGCTTGCTACTTGAGCGAATTGTACCGACCAATCATGGATCAGATAATTACTACTTTCATAAAATCCATTATTTCCGTTATTTTTAGTAATTGTACATCCTAGAGAATTTGATACAAAATTGTTGTACATATTTCCAATCAGATAGCGCAATAATCTTATTTCCATTCAGTACAATCGCAGATATTCGCGCGCTAGCTACACAAATCTGTCGTACCGGGCTTGGGAAGCGCTATCTTCTGTGTTTAAATGCGCGATATTTTGACAAGGTTGCATATTATTTAAATTTTTAATGCTATGATATCAAAAATTTTTGGGTTTATCTATCGGAATCTATTCTTAGAAGTATTTCGGGGCGATTGGTGCGAAAAATTTGGAATCACCTTTCTTGGTGGGGATCCTTTAGCTGCATCGGTGCTACATGGGGGACAATGTCTGGTGATGTTGTAGATACATTCCAGCGTTAGGGGCAACGTTTGCACGTCTCATGCAACTGTTAATAGCTCGTCGTTTGAAAAATCCTATGGCGTTCGGTCTGAAAACATAATAGAATAAGATCCCATGAAATGTTGTCCTCTAACGCGACTGAAGTGTTTGTTGCAGTTTAAAGATCGTCGTATATTACCTCTAGACCAGTATATAACTCAAAATAAAGCTTTCAAGTGCCAATCCAGTTGTATTCTAGTTTACTCTTTATATATATTTGACTAATGATATTTTTAATTCAAATTAAAATCAATTGAGAAAGGGACACACTGCATACCACAGTGTGGCCCGGTATAGAAGAAATTGTGGACCGCAATTGACACTTTTCAACGGTCCAAATAAGATGGTTTCATGTGATTTTGGTGTGCTGAATACATTATTGGCCTCGGAAAATAGATGGAACAAAACTTACTGTTCATTTGGATGTCTCAAAAATTGATCGTAATGGTACACATAAGATTTTTAAAGTAAATTTGGTGCGCTCACTTTGTTTTTGACATTATAAAATCTTGAAAATAAAATTGACTGTTGATTAGGGTGGCTTAAAATTTGGGTGTACAACATTGAATCGTGACAATTCAAAATATTAACAACTATCATTACTAGCCGTTAGGATGGTGTAGCGTATACGTTTAAATCCTGTACCATATCTAAGAATAAGCATGAAGCTAGCGTTAGGAATAGTGTAGACAGTCTTTGCAATTAATGTCTTCGCCGGCTGACTGTAATCGCCAATCTTTATGCCCCCCGTATGGCAATAAGTCAATGTCACATCAGTTCAGTGGAAACGAAAATGTTACCAACACCACCTCATAAGTGCGAGCAAACCAGAGCAGAACGGAAACGGCAGAATTCTACTAGCACTGTGCTGTTGACAAGACAGTAGTTAAACGGTACATTCTGCCTCGAGGATTGACGGCATTTTTATCCAGTCGAGGAAAAAACTCGAGCAAACGTGGAGTTTGCCAAGTAATTTGGCAATTAGCATTGCAGAAAATTCACTTCTGCGCGAGAAGCATGCAACGGAGAGACAACTTTTCGATCTCGGTTTCAATCGGCGACAGAACTACACGAAATAACGTCGGGACGACCTATAGCAGTAGGTAAGCTATTTCGACGGAACGCTGTCATCTCCACGAGGAGAACATAACCTAAAAGACATTTGACTGAGTTCAAATTCATTCTGTAGTAGCTCCATTCTAAGAAGCATTCAGACGACGGCGAAACTCAAACCTAGCGTGGATCGAACAAAAATCGGTGAAGGTAATTATTGCCATTATAGAAATCGAACATTCCCGTGAGGAACGCACGACAAGCAGTACATCAGGTCAAGTTCGGGTTCGATCTCGTAAGACAGCACCATTTTCGTCAGAATTTAGGCTACTGCATAAGGCATTTATAACTATTAACAAATGCGCCCAACGCTCAGTTTCTACCGTTACAAACAGATTGATTCACGCTATCTAAATAGAGCCAAATGCGGAGAAGAAACCTCCAATTGAACGGAACAACGAAACTAGAATCGTCCAGGTGAAGCACGTGGCCGGTAGGACGAATTCTTAAAGCTCTCCGAAGTCGGAAGTTCGCGGCAAAAAATCTTCCAGTGGGAAGTGAGTAAAAGCACACGATTACATGTATTCCCGTGATAGCTGAAGCTGTTGTTTTGTCGGGGTTTCTTTTAGTTGCTCAACAGAAATTGCGAAGGAGTGATTTTCTTCTGATACACGCAGTGCACACTACGAAGCAACGATTTTGACCGCTAAACAGAACGGAGACAGTAACGAAGGGAGGTTCTTCAGCTGAAGTGAAAGCCATCACTGAGTGGCTGAGAAACAACACAGTGTCAATCACACCACCAGATCGGCCGCCAAGCAAAGGAAGGTCGCCGTTGAAGTTTTCCTTCGACGAGCCACGGTGTCGGTATTCGCCAAGGTAATGTAAATACTACGGTGAAATACTATGGCGGACGGAAAGGCCTCAATGGGTTGACTTAGATGGCCCGGGAAGGCTAATGCAAGTTAGGCAAATAGAAGGATGGGCTCATCATACGTGAGTAGTAGTAATAGCTAGGAATTTAAATAGGGTTGCCACCCCTCCGGGTTTGACCCGGATACTCCGGTTTTCGGGAGTGATCTCCGGGCCTCCGGGTTTTACATTAATTTCTCCGGGTTTAGTGCGAAGAAGCATAATTTTTTGAAATTAATTGATTTTTTGCAAAATATTTAAAAAGTTTAAGTTTCCTATTTTATATATTCGTTTCAAGGTGGCGAAAATGAGTTCGCCAAACATTGCTGATTTCGTTCGCAAACTAATGAAAATTGAAAACAAATCAAATTTACTGCAAATTAAGGAAAGTAATATTTCGCTATATGCTACAATTGAAATTTTGCATACCATTACGTAGCTCAAAATGGTGTGAAAAGTTATTTTTGCTCTAATTTAAACAAATCACTTCACAGTTGGTGGTGCATATCGACAGCTACACCAAGGTATGGCGGATTTGTTCTAATTCAACTGGCTAGGTCAACATCAAAATTTTCCGGTGTTGTTACTACTCCTGCAGCGACCCTTAACTGTTGGCTAGGGAGGTGAGTTTAGCCCCTTTGTTGGGACCTCTGGTGATGAATACCCATTATCACATAGTGCTACCCATGTGATGCTGCCACCCTGCCTCCTTTGCTCTCCTTTTCCTGTTAGTTGTAAAAGAGAGCAATGCTCGTTCGATTTATCCACTACAGCGAGAGTAGCTGGTGTTTTTGTATTCTGGGCTCTTTGCTGGGGAAGTGAAATACTACACCTAATTAGCCGACAAAACCGTCCTCAAATGTAAAAATGTACAGCAGAGATAATTTTGGTAATGAAAGAATACATAATTGACTCTTTTTAGATCATTAGGTAATAAAAATCGATTAAAGTGCTCTAAAATGTCGGGCAATCGCTTTGATTCCAATTTCTGTCTAGTTTCACTCATAATGCACCATTTCCCAGGTCAGTGAAAAGCTCCGGGTCAACGCCATTCCAGAGGTGGCAACACTAAAGTTAAAACATTAATGGTTAAGTAGGAGGGTGTTGAAGTAGTGAATAAATGTAATAAGTGCAGATTTGGGTTCATGTTTTGTTGGTTGCGTTCATGAGTTTCGGCCAGCATTCCAGCTTAGGGGAGGTAAACCGAACAGTGGTTAAATGATATTTTATTCACTGTCGCATTACAAATATACTAATGTTACACTGAAGCAACGTAGAAGGTAAGGCGACTATATTTGATCAAACAATTGTCGTTATTACGTTTATATATTGTGTATAAGGTTGTCGCGAATCACCATTGACACGATTGGCGTAGACATTCCGAAAGAGCGAATATTGTCCACCCAGTCAAACCTCTGGCAATTGTACAGTCGTTTTTACTAACAGATGTGCAAAACAACACTTAATAGTCATGATGGCGGAAATAAGTTAAGTGGTGGTCTGCAAGTGATTTTTTTAAAGGAAAGAGAAGACCCAGTTTTGTGAGATTTTAGATATATTACAGTATAAATAGTAAAATAGTATAATGAAAAAATATCACACAATTGTGGACTTATAGATCAGCTGAGCGGAACGGCCAAAATTCATATAATAAAATCAACAGGGACTGATGCTGGCTGCGACGAAGTTGTTATTTCAAAAGCACAGTTCTCTCTGATTGTTTTTCGACAATTCACATGATTATCACCTGTGGTCACACGTTTCATCCACCTGCTATCCCATAGTACAAAGTCCTGCTGCAGCAGTCGATTACCAACACCTCATAACATCACACCATCAGCTGATAAATCCGCGAATTTCGGAATCGCAGCGTCAGTAGTCAGTAGCGAAACCACCAAGAAGGTCCGGTTTATTCCGACAAATTATTTGCCTCCATTCATCATCATCATCTATTCTATTCTCAGACGTGACCATATCTTATCGGAAATTCCACGGGACGCAAAGTAAAAAGAGCTAAAGAATCGATTGCGATTGATACGTACAAGCTTCTTACCGATTTGTAATCTATCAAATAAATTACACTAACGACGGTAAGCTTCTGTCTTCACTGCACGATTGTCCCGGAGAATCCTGACGCAATATGACGTCTAAGCCTACAACCATAAAAACCAAAACGCTGTATTTGGACCTTGACTTTTTTTTCTGTTCTGATTAGCCATCCGTAGCCAATTTAGACGGAGCAGAAAAAAAATTTCGCCCGAATGTTCCACGTGTAGCCGCCGATAAGGTTTCGGTTGATGCCCTTCGGAACTTTACGATTCGCTTTATCTCCGGAACGGGAGCCAATTTCAAATCGGGAAACTAATGAGGCCATTTAAACAAAAGGTCCCTCACATTTCAACCCCGATTGACGTCAGCGACCGACGACCGGCTGGGGGTGTACTTTGACCGGGCTGAACTTTGTTGTTTGCTGAATGGTAACTCCACGCAGTGTCTTATCGCTCCACGTTTCAACTCAGACGCGTATTATTATTTACTCCCCAGTCGATTCTGTCATTGTGGAGTGGAGAGTGCGTTCCTTTCAATAGTGTGTTTACTGGACCGTTTCAATGATTATCCGGGCTGCTCATATTTGCACATGATGTCAGAAATGAGCTTTTCCGGTGGAAATTTCCTGGAAGGAGTCTTGCGAACCCTGTTAAAGTTTTACGTAGTTTCAGTAATCCCTGCGATTGCGCAATGCACTTTGAATGTACTGCAGTAGCATCTTTTTCTGCCTTGGTTACTGCTGTAGCGATAAACGACCGTAATTCGCACTTTAGAGCGTGTGTCGTTACTCATGCTTCAATCCGATTTCATATTTCGTACGACGCACTGCCAAAAAGGGGACCGAAAAGATGGGAGCAAAACAAACGAATCCAAAGTTCAACCTCGAAGCCAGATTATCTCGCGACCTGGTCTGGCAAAAATGAAGCTTATTTTTTGCTTTCCCACGATGATAGCGGTCCGTTTCCGCGATGAACATTAAATATTTAGTCTGTAAGTTGAGTCGTTTTAATTGGACCACTCTTAATCAACTTTGTGATGATATTTTTTTAGAGAATAGACCCCGCAAACATTCTGTCCAGCTGGTTTGATAACAAGATGCCACGCGCGAAATATTGACTGAAGTTCAATCGATTCCAATGTTCATGTTTGCTTGCTGGTAATACATCCTAAATGTCACTCAATATTCAGTACTAATCTTTAAGAAGATTCAACATAAATCAAACATTATTGAACAACAAGTAGTGATTTATTATTATAACACTCAACAAGTTAGATTTTTTGCTCCAGTCTGAGCTAATAGGAATCTGAAATACATGTATGGAGGATTTCTTTTATAACAATCCACTGGACATTTCAAAAAAATATGTAATAAATTATTATAAAATTAGTTACGACCTACAAAAAAACAACTAGTAATATGTTAATAAAGCACAACTTGTAAAATTAAATATTTATGATGATTCAAAAATATTCTTGGTGATTTAAACACGATAATATTCTGAAATCTACACACTTAAAAATATTTACATCTCGCCAGATGCACATGAAAGGAGCGTCACAATTCACTAGGATTTACATTCAAGAAGATGTAAAAATGCGCTTTGTTCACAATTCTCCATCTCCATTCAACCGAAAAAAGAAACAATATTTTATTTCGCATGTCAAAAGGTACAAAATTACATTACTAGACAGCAAAATACGTCACAATGTTGTTTACGTCAAATGTAATTTTCATTTTTTCTAAGTGTGTACGTACATAGTTCATATAATTTATTCACTAGTTGTCAGATTAAGTGATTTACAGTGATGTTGTCCCAACACATAAAGCTTAGTGCTGTGCTATAAATATGATTAGTACCTCATTACTGATATGATTAAATTGAACACAATCTACTTACAACTTTGGCAAGAGCATACTTTTCGATTTCATTAAAAATTCCACTCTACCAACGGATGATATCATCTTTAACTGTATTGATTCTAAGCGGGTAAACGCCGATCTCCGAATGAATAGAAATAATGTTTCTTTGTTACATGTGCACTAGAGTGGCTCGAATATGTCATTTTCCAGCACAGCAAAACTATTGTAAATTTTGGGGGCGAATGATTGCTTCACGGATTTGTGCATTGCGTTTAAAGTTTGTGCGGCAATTAACATGGGAAACACTACATTTTTGCATCTTCGTTATTTCGCTCAATATGAAAAACCAACCCTTCAAAACAAAATCACAAAATCTTAACTTTGCCGAAAATCTGTTACTAGCTAGGATATTTTTTGGAAATGTTACTACGATTTTAAGATAGAAGGGTTAAATTAATTGTAGAAATTTTTCAATTCTCTCAAAACTACAATCTAAATATCTCAGAATACGTTCGTTGCTGTGACTTGGTGTTTTCGACAGAATTTTTCAGAATGATTTAGTTGGGAAGTCAAAAAACTCATTCAATTCCCCTAACAGTGAGATTGAACTATTCTTATATCGTTTTACATTTCTTATAAAAGAAATGTATAGAATTCGCTCAAACTTTCAAGAATTTTTCCGAGACCCGGAGGGCCGAGTCTTATATACCAATCGACTCAGCTCGACGATTTGGGACAATGTTTGTGTGTGTGTGTGTCTGTGTGTATGTAACGGACAAACTCTCATTCGTATTTCTCAGCAATGGCTGAACCGATCTTATCTAAACCAATTTTAAATGAAAGGCATATCACCCAGACAGAACGCTATCAATTTGTTTTTGATTCTGATGTTTAGTTTCCAAGATATGAATGTTTGAAAGTGTAGAAATTGTGTTTTTTGCAGTTCTTTAAATTATCTGCCGAAATTGACGACATAGATAAACACTTTATATATCTTTGGACAGCCTATACAAATACCTTTCGAACGAGCTATAGATTGTTGAAATCGGACTATTATCAAAAGAGATATTTTTCATTAAATATGGACGAAAGATTTTTATCATTTCCCTTAGCCACAAATAAGACCAAAAACAGGCAATCTATTTTTAACGCCAAAACGGCTAATTTTAGGTCAACAGTATCTTCGGAGAATTTAATGGGTGCAATATGGCCTTTCTTTTGGTATTGTTTTTTTTGCTGATAAATCCACCTAAGAGTGAGATATTTTCATAAATTTTCTTGGAAGTCATTGTATTAAAATGTCTTCAGCAAATTTGTAGCTCTTACTTTTGCGAATAACTTTACTGAAGACATTAAATATCTATCTAATATCTATCTATACTTTAAAAGTTATAGCTTGTTGTTTGTGGATTACCCTTTGTCGCCTATTTATTGTTCAATATAGTAGTAAAGCATTTAAATTCGCCAAATATGATTTCGATAAAAAGATTTTCGTATTTCCTTTTTCTATCTACAATCGCTAGAAATAACCGCCGAACAATTCCAAGTTGTCTACATGGTCTACATGATCACTTATCGATGCAATAATTTTCATTTGCGCGAACCTGATGACTGCAAAGTTTCTAAGTTACAAACATCGGATCGATCTGAAACATATCTTGGAAAATGAAAAGCTGCTTGGAGTTATTTATATAAAATAACTCCAAGCAACGGAGTAGCCAAGAGAAGGCTTCAGGATTCAACCCCACCCCTACCCTTCACCCAAAGAAATAATTAGATTGATGAGAATAATTCATTGATGCTGACTGACTTCATTCAATATTACAATAATAATTATCAAATCAGTACATTGATAACCTGTCGTTTTAAACATCATGAGGACTTTTAAAAAGTTGTGAAAATGGGATCCTGACCTGTAACTGATATATTGGTCTTGATCTAACAGTTGTCTAATCACATCAATATCAAATACCTGCCTGAAAACATTCCAATAGACACTCATTCCTGAGCTCTAAAATCAATCATAACCCTCAGATATCCTATCATATTAGGCTCACTTTTGAATGGATGTACTGTAATATGGATTAGGGTATTTTTAAATAGAAAGCGAAGTTGGAAAAACAGAAATATGAAACATAGAACTGCTCACCTAAAAATTGCACAGCATTCGACATTTGCTGAACGTGCCTAGTGATGTCTGATTTTTGCAAATAATCGATTATCCATTAATCGAATATTTTTTAGAGCTTGATTAATTCGATTAATCGACCAAGATAATCGATTAAAATCAATAATCGATTACTTTGTAAATCTTAGTTTGTCAACCAAAAAAAAAGGCATTGGATACATTTTGAAAAATTTGGAGAAGTCTTGTCATATTTTTTGTTCTGCGACTTCCATTTTCAACGCTCACCCTTCATTCATTATGCTCTGGATTAATTGATAGCAGCTACTCGATTTGCTCGATTATACCGAAAGCTTGTGATCGATTATTGATTTTTCGATTATTTTAGAAATTAATCGATTATTTGCGTTAATCTAATAAAAAAGGACATCACTAAACATGCCTTGACTTTGGGAATGCGTAGAGTTGAGACGAAAACGTAATATGATTAATAACGAGGATAACACATTCCGAAAGTGGATTAAAACTTATGAAAAATGGAGTTTTCCGTTAGACTCTAGCAGGTCCTGATCCTTGTATTACCAATTATATGAATAGGTAAAATAAATGTTCGCAGACAGTAATTTAAGGTCAAGATTACATCATTTTGCAACCGCCAATTTCGGATTCTTAGTATCTTCGATGAATTTTACAAACGTTAAACAGCACATCATCTGATAAAATAACTTTGGCGTTATATTCTCCAAGAAGTATTTATGGAGAACTTACTCTTCAAACAAATCTAGTTTAAGACTTAATGTCTTCAGCAAAATTTTGGGGAGTGCTATTAAAAACCACTTTGTTGAAGACGTGAAGGCTCTGTGTGTTCAGGGTATCAACATATTTTAGGCTATTTGTACCTTTAAAACAAATTAATATGATTTTACTGTTTGTGATCTTCTACTATTTATAAACAATAAATTTTACATTTTATCCTAAGCTTGAGTTTTTGAAGCTCGCAATAAAAAGTTGTTTAAAATAAAAAATGTATTAAGAAACATTTCGTAAATATCATTTTAAAACACGATATACTCCCTACACGTAGTATTCATTCCTACAATAAAGTTGTTTTAAATGATAGTCTCAACAAATTCGCTAAAGAAACGAGCTCTGTTACTATTTTTTGAAAAATTAATTCTCCAAAATTTTAAAACTTCAAATATGGTTTCGGAATTATCCCATTTGGACAGTTCAATTTGCACCAAACTCCCACCAAACCGAATTTCTAGCTACACCGCTGACCCTAAGGAACAAACTCGTTCTACACTCGTCCACAAGAAACTTCTTCGAATACTGCCTATCTATTATAATACAGTAAAAACCCCATTTGATTAGCCCCAGATTTAGTCTACTCTCGATTTTTGAGGATGAGTGATATAAATCACTCATGAGGGAAGCGGGTAGGCTGTGGTCGGTGAGTACCTAGGTGCATGAAGCTGACCGTTTTTTGCATGTAGGAAAAATTTCGAACAGCCATGAATATCCGTTACCTTGGTCTCGATTTAATAAGAAAGGAGACGAATGTTTGAAAATATCCAGGCTTTCAGCTACGTCTAATTTCCAAGGATTAGAGACTTAACGCTGAATTTTAATATCTTCTATAGTTAAGTTTTTTTTTTCTGAAAAAGCGTGTTCCGCTATCTTGGATTTGAAGTGGAATGGTAAATCTTTAGCAAATTCTCTAGAAGTTTTTGCTATTTCCGCAATATGCTCTTTGAATAGAATTTCTAATGGTCTCCTGGTTTGTCCAATATAAACTTTATCACAATGTGAACATGATATTTTAGTTATCCCCGATTTTCTCAGTGTTTCTATCGGATCCTTTGTGGATCCTAGTATTGATTTTAGCTGGTAATTTTTGCTACTGAAAACTAAATCTACACCAAACTTTTTTAATTTTTTTCCTAAGTGGATAAGCCGTACTCTGGTTGAAATCTACTGCTATCCTTTTTAAATTTTCAGTTGTTGGAGTTAAGGTTGTGAGGTTTTGCTTATGAAGTATTCTAGATTTTTTATTAATTATTGATTGAATAGTTTGCTCTGGATATCCGTTGAGCTTACTTGTTTCGAAAATGAATTCAGTTTCTTTAGTTTTTGCTTCTTCCCCAAATGGTAGAGTAAGCATTCTATGGACCATGTGGTGAAAATATATATTGCAATTGGTATATTTAATGGCTTATATGTTGCGGATTGAGAAAATACAGAAATTTTCTGCTTTTTCCTACACAATATTACAAAAGCTTATTAAACAACTTTCCCTAATAAGGTTGTAAAATTTAAAAAGTATTTGAGAATTATTAATAGCTTTAGTCAACGGAGTAGTGACCGTCGCTCCACAACGCAGTTTATTTTTCATGGCTTGCGGTGAGCACGATTTCTCGAATTACTGAACTGAAAATTATGGAATAGAAGTTAGTTTTTAGAATTCTTTGCAGATTTAACCCGTCGAAAATCGCGCAAATGGCTCGGAATGAGACCCGCTGGTGCCCTAAGACGATTTCGTTAGATTTTCAGAGCAGCGTGCACCCAGTGCACTAACACAAGTGACGGAAGGTTATCCAAAAGTTTCGTGGAAACGAAAATTCCCTGTGATGATGATTTTCTTTGACGGATTTCGAGAGTTTTTTATTTGTTCTTTGGCATTTGGATAATAATAATTCAAATCAAAGATACTACTGGGAAGTTACTTTTAGAAAAATTCTATATCGAAGTAAAGCTTGAACTATGCACGCATGCACTTCACAGGTAGCCTGGTATCAAGAGTTGAAATTTTAGTTCTAAGTTCTCTGCATGTGTTATTAAAACCATCGCGAAAGATAAAGTTCTAAATATTCTCAATCGATATAATATCCGAAGAGAGTGATAAGAGTTATAAGAAATGTCTCATCACACTGTTAGGTGGATTAAACTCGTTTATTAAATTGTTATTGCTTTTGTCCAATCGTAAATAAGCAGTCCTTTGTTCGAATCTTACTCAGGAATGATTTTATCTATCAGTATAAATAATTGAAGTTAGCATTACAATTCTTAGTCGGTAAATTGTTTCAGGTTCCTTCTTTAAAATCAGTGGGAAGGTTATTTTAATCACATAACATTTACACTCCGCAGAATGATTCCAATCGAACTTTTAGCCATTAAAAGGCTAATAAAATGCTTATGCTGATACTAGAAATGTTTCCGAATTAGACTTTGAACAAATAAAATCTTATCTGAAGCAGTCTTCGCTACACTGCATCCGGCAGTCCATTAGGAGACCATCTCGGTCCAGTTATATTCCTCCTCTATTTTAATGACGTCAATATCAAATTACAAAGACCCCGCCTTTCTTTCGCCGACGACAAGAAATTTTTTCGACCTATACGGGAGAAAACCGATGCCGATATGTTATATGTTTCTACAGAGTATACTGGAGAGCTTTAGTACGTGTTGTGATCTAAACAGAATGGCTTTGACCCCGATTAAATGCTCACTTGTTTCGTTCACGCGGAAATGCCATTTGCTTCAGTTTAACTGCCATTTCTTGAACTCAAGCATTCCAAGACACTCTTACGTCAAGGATCTCGGAGTCATCATGGATTCGGCACTAACATTCCAACCACATACTTCATACATCGTGGATAAGGTAACAAGACAGCTTGGGTTCATTTTCCGAATTGCGAAAAACTTTAGGGACGTAAACTGTTTAAAATCACTCTATTACGCGCTGGAGTATTGTTCTGCTGTTTGAAATCCGTACTACCAGAAGAGCGTTGACAGAATCGAGGCCGTCCAACGTCGGTTGATTCGCTTTGCACTCCGACACCTTCCTTAGCAAAACAGATTTCAGCGGGCGAGCTGTTCGTCTCGAACTTACCGTCTGCCAGGATGGATTGTCCTACAATCCTTGGACGTCTGGAACTTCAAGCCCGCATTCGAGCTCTACGCAATAACTCTCTTCTACGAGTCCTGTTCAGGAGAACCAAATATGGGCGCCAGAGCGTCGTTACCGAACTTCAGCGTGTTTTTAACAGAGTGGTGACGGTTTTTGACTTCAACCTGACGAGGAATTCAATAAAAGCCAAAATATTGTCTATTCTGAAATGTAATTAGTTTAAGCATTGGCGCCAAGGGGTCTGCTGGTGAAGGTATAATAAACATAAACATTTGTGAATCTTGTAACAGACTTAAGGTTGAACAGAGAAAGGGCAAAAATCAAAAACGAAAAAAGCAGTTTTTTCCACAGAGTAATTTAGATCTTCATAAAAATCAATCAGCACTACTGTAACAACATTCTACATAAGCTGATTGATTTTTATGAAGATCTAACATACGGTGTGGGAAAAAACTGCTTTTTTGGTTTTCGATTTTTGCTCATTTTCTGTGCAACCTTAACCTTGAGCAAAGGCATAAAACACATCGTAATTAAATCGTTTTTTTGACTTCTCAATTATCTTCATGCAATGCAATTTTTTTTTTAATTGTTTCGACGATTATAATGTCGTTTTCGCAAGGCAGAAACTAACTCAGTTTCGGACCTAATTGCTGTCAAACCGTTTGTTATTAGCCGATTTCGAACCTAGGTTATGCGCCACTGAACTGAAAACCGGATTGGGTTCTAACCTGAAATATTTCGCTCACACAACTGCTGTTTTAGGAGATCCCAACTCAGTTTCATTGAAAACATTTGTTTGAAGCAACTAACCTGGGTTTGTTTCTAGGTTTCCAATCGAAAACGACATAAGTCTTTTCGACAAAGATATTAGATTTTACACCAACCGACATAACCCCGCAAAACGAGCCGGATAAACTTCTTTTGACAATTCTCGGTGGTTTGTTTACATGGAAGTTACGTGAGTTCGAATGTAACAGATGAGCAACCGTTGCGCTCGCACTCACGCATCTGACAAAGTAAACAAACCACCGAGAATTGTCAAACATGAACTTAATTCATTATGAGTTCATTCGTGTCGTCATCTTGTAGAACTCAATACATTTGCAGTGTTGGCAGAATTTATGAATGTTCGATCTAAAATCATATTTTTATAAAAAAAAATCCTAGCAAGGTACAGTTTTCGGCAAAGTTGTTAACCACACTACTACTTTTTTTTTTTTTTTTTTTTTTTTTTTTTAAATAGAATTTTTTTCCTTGTATTCCCACCACACTCCCCCATACCAAAAAGCTCGCAGGTAGAGAGCCCCCTGGTCATGGACAAACCTTGGACAAAGCCATACAAATATTATTATCAAGATAAAAATAACAGCGCGATGCAATAACTTGGCTTTGTCCAATAAATAATTAACGAAATTACGAAATGTGTATAGAGAATACCAAATAAGACAATTACAAATAACAAAAAATGGGCGCCCAGTGGAAGCATGTTCCTTTGAAGGGGCCCACTACTTAAAATTAAATATTTTTAAGTTAATTAATTAACAAAACAAAACGGTTAAAAGCTAATAATTATAGTAATATAGAACAGAATGTAAAGATTAGAATTTAGTCAATTATATACAAGGAGGAAAAAAAAGTTGCTATATTACAGGTTGTTTGGTGATTGATCTTCTTTTTTCTCATATGAACTCAGCGATTTTTGATTTCATATAGCGCTTCAATCTGGTTTTAAATATGTTGTTGTTGTTGATTGATTTCAGTTCGTTGGGTAGAAGATTGTACTTCATTGGGCCTGCGTATGAAATACGTTTTTGTCCGAGGCTCGTTAATGCTCTCGTTCTTAAGAGATTATGAGCTTGCCTAGTATTCTGACGATTATTAATGGTTATAGTAAGATTATAGTGCCTAGTTTTATCAAACATCAGATTATGAATGTAGTTTATCGTTTGCATTTCACACAACCCTCGAATAGGTAGAATTCTATGAGTTTCGTTAGAGTAAAGCTCTAGAGTAGAAAAACGATGCGGTAATTTGTAGATGGTTTTCAGGCAGCGGTTCTGAAGAGTTTGCAATTTCCTCAGTTTTGTAGTGCATGCACAACCCCAAACCATCACTAAGTATTGTAAATGTGAATGTATACAAGCGTTGTAGAAACGGAGTAGAACATCAGGAGGTACAAAATTTTTGACTCGCCGCATTGCTCCACATAGAGAGGATACCTTCTTTTCAACTTTTTGTATATGAAATAGCCAAGAGAGTCTTGAGTCAAGAGTGATGCCCAAATACTTGAATTGGTCCACTTTTTCGACAACACTTCCTCCTAGCATCGGATTACGGTGCGTAGGGATTTTCTTCCTAGGAGCATGAAAAATCATATATTTTGTTTTTACCAAGTTCAAGGAGAGAAGGTTTGTGTGAAAGTAATTATTCAATATATGAAGATCATGCTCGATTCTATTAATGATGTCATTTACACAGCGAGACGGATAAAATAGGGCAGTATCGTCTGCAAATAACCGAGGGGTCCCATAGAGTGAGAGATTTCCTATATCATTTATATATATCAGAAAAAATAAAGGTCCTATGTTGCTACCTTGTGGCACTCCTGTTGTAATGTGCCGCAATGAGCTATATTCACTTTCGATAACGACGAATTGTTTTCTATTTAAAAGATAACTTCGCATGATTTCAAGTGCAATACCCCTAACACCATAGCATTCTAATTTATTGAGTAACACATCGTGATCAAGAGTATCGAATGCTTTTTTCAAATCTAAGAAGACTGCACCTACAACATTTTTAGATTCAATGTTATTGATAATATCTTCTACAAGTTCCGTAACAGCGGTAGTAGTACTACATCCATGTCTGAATCCGTATTGTAGATTGTATAGCACATTGTTCTTAATTAGAAAGTCCGTCAAACGGTTCACTAACATTTTCTCCAGGATTTTGTTTAAAACAGATAGCGTTGATATAGGACGATAATTTGAAGGTAACGATGGGTCTCCTGACTTGAATATTGGTGTGACTTTTGCCACTTTCAGGCATTCAGGGTATTCTCCTGTTTCTATTATCAAGTTGAATGCATTACATAAAATTTGTGAGAATGGAATCGGGTTATTTTTGAGGACAGCAACTGGAATATTATCAGGCCCTGGGCTTTTTTTTTGATCCAGTTCCTTTATGAGCAACAAGACCTCATTCAACATTGCAGGATGCAGGAATATTGAATTCGCAACACGTTGAATATTTCTGCAGGGGCGACAGTTCTGTACCGGAGGAATCTTGTCAGCTAGTTTTCGCCCAATCGTAGAAAAATACGTATTGAGAACGTCACTAGCCTCAGCGTTACTGGTTGTACTAATCCCGTCCACATTTAATGTTATTTGTTGATTCTTTTTTGATCGTCCGAATAGTGAGTTGATATTTTTCCAAACATTAGCATGACTGCTGTTTTTCAATATGTTTTCGTAGTACAATCTTTTACTAACTTTTTTAAGTCTTTCTACTTTTTTCGACACGTGGAGAAGCATTTCTTTGAGTCTAACATCATTAGGACTGTTTTTAACTTTCTTTAAGTAATTATTTTTTATTTTCATTAAGGTCCACAAATCAAATGTCATCCAGGGACAGTTATCTCCTTTGAGCGTTACTTTCTTAGTAAATGTTCTAGTGTGTTGATTCATTAATGAGTTATATTTAGAAATAATATTGGATAGACAAAGATTCACATCCGAAAAGTCGTTTATACTGCTTATATAGTTACTGAATGAAGTCTGCAATTTACGTTGATCAATCAGTTTTTTCGTTAGTGTGGATTTATTATATAAGTGGGTGAGCTGATAGGAGGAGATTACTTGAAGATGATCACTGACATCTGAAAAAATTGTATCATTTCGTAATCGAGCCGCATCATCTATTTTTGATACGAAATGGTCAAGAATATTATTGCTATTTGGCCTTGTTACAAAAGTATTGGCGCAAACAAAACCATAAGACTCCAAGAGATACTTGTACTTGACCACAACGTTGTTATTATGTAAGTTCATAGGTATATTAACATCGCCGGCTATGAAGCACGAGCGATTTGTCGATCCTGAAGCTAACCATTCTTCAAGTAACTCGAAAAAATTATGGATATCATATGAAGGCGGACGATATACCCCATGGATATCAACGAAGCTGCCATTAAGAGTTAATTCAGCATGGATGTGGTGGAGCCCGCCAGATGCTAAGTTCGTAATAATTCTGTGCTTTATTCGATGGTTAATAAAAACAGCTAAACCACCACTTGAGTTGTCTCTGCATGAAAAAGTTTTACTATATCCTGGAATATTATAAACTGCACTATTGCTTTCTTTGATCCACGTTTCTCCTATTACTAACACATCTATTTGCGCTTTACATTGGTCTAACGTTTCCAATATATTATCGAACTTTTCCAATTCGTTCATTCCCCTTATGTTCCATTGTAGGATTCGAAGATTACCTGAGATGTCATTGTATTGGGAGTTAAAATCATCAATCGTATGGTGATAAAAATTTTCGATTGTGAGGGCCATTTTTTTAATTTTTCATGTAACATAAAAAGTTTACGAGAGTTTAGTTCTTGTAACTTTTCTTGCGTTTTGGCGAAGGAGATGGTTCACTTTGAGACGAAGAAGTGTGCGCTATAGCTGACGTATTCAAATACCGTGTGATGAGGCGGTTCAATTCTTCCCTGTTGCGAATTACTTCTGGTTTGGAATTTTCTTCTTTTTTCACTAGAACTGCCCCCCCTCTACCAGGCCAGACATATTTGATCTTGAGCGATTCCTGAGCTTCACGCATTTCTTTCAGTAGCTCCAAAGATAGCGGGGTTAATTCATCCCGAATAACGATGTTCGATGGTCTTCCATTTACAATTGATTTTGGGTCAACAGATGTAGACATAAATTTTTTAATCTCTCTTTTCCTTGTAATCACCATTTCTTTTAATTCAGCAGATTTGAAAATAACTCTGATTGGTATCGCGGTATTGGATGAATTATTTTTATTGAAAGACATTCTAGATGCATTTACAATGGCATCTGGCTGCATTTCAACCCCCAATTTTTCGATAGTTTTAATGATAAGTTCTGATACATTCTCATTCGAGAGCATTGGTATCCCTAAAAAGACGGCATGGTTCAGGGTAGCATTTTTGTGAGTTTTATCTATATCGGATTCCAACTTGTGTACTGTTTTTTTGAGGTTTGAATGAGATTGTTTCAATTCGGTTAGTTCTTGCTTAAGAGATTCATTTTCAACTTTCAAATCGTTGAATTCGGATAAAATTGAATCGAATTTAGTTGATAAAAATTCCTGTGATGTTTCTATTGCAGTTGTTATTGATCTCACTTCTACTCTCACACTTTGCATTTCCGATGAAACAGTGGCTTTCAATTCAGTGATCATCATGGACTTGCTGTTTTGCATATCGATAATTCGATTGTAAATATCAGCGCAATTTGATGAACAGAAGTATGGGTTGTCTTTTATGCGGCGGATGGCATTGCCAATAATGTTTTTACACTTAAAGTGTGAACTTGAGTAGCAGTACAAGCATGTAAGCAATTTGTTCGCATCAAGTTCTTTTTTATTGCACACAACACAAAATGAATCACAACTTGCCATGTTTAAAACCAGTTCGAATTCGCCAACAAAAATTTATACAAAACAAAACAAACAGAGAATCTAATCCGCGAGAGAATTTACAAGCTAGTAATCACAAATTCTGACGCAACTCACACATAAACTGATTGATGTGTAGTCTGTATGCCATTCAAGTTTATATAGTGTTTTGAAGAACGTACGTACCTGCCAGCTGTGAGTGAGCTTTACCTTCACACCTTGGAGTCCCACAGTAGCGCAGCAGTTTGAGGCTCCCGACGAGGCTGAAAACTCGTTACACTGCTCAAGATTAAATCTACCCTAAGCAAAGTAATTACCCACAATCTACTTTAGTAGTCATAAGCAAATTACCAAGCTGATAAGAGCCAGAACCACTCAGTGTGCCGGCAGAAACTTTTTACTGATTTCAGGTTTTCAAGCCAAATCTACCCCCTTAATCAAAAGTTGAACACACGCGTACAATCTGTTGTAGACAGACGTAAGTCGCCGATCGTACCTATCAAAGGGAGCCAGAACCGCAGCGATGTGCCAAGAAGTGTATTTAACTTCTCAGGCCAAATCTACCCTCTCGGTAAAGCTTCGCAGCACATATACGTACTATTGCAGATAGACGTACATGGTCGACTACACCTACCAGTGAGTGCCAGAACCACCACACCGTGCTGAAAAGCTTACTATGAGTATCTATTCCTCCAAATAAGTCGACTCTCGTGGATGGTGAGCTTCTCGAACACAGTTGCGAATGTTTACAAGTAAGCATACGCAGCCCGCTCAGCTTCCAAAGAGAGCGCGAGCCACTACAGTGTATCGACAAGTGAACTAAAGCTAGAGCACCCGCTCCTGCCCGAGCTTCACACCGCTTTCACTTTGTGAGATCCGCTGTTGGACCATCAAGCACACACCACTACTGCCAGATCCACATAATAGCATTCCACAAAACACACTATGGGCGTCCATTCGCAGACTTAACGAAAGATAAAAAATGAATCTAAGGCTCAACGTAAGACAATTTATATTTAATTTATAGCCAATTCGAACATATAACACTGAGAACTTTAATGGTTTTCACTGAAATGCACACCGAACGATTAGAAAAAACAGTATTTCTGTGATTTTTCGCTTGTTTTCTCCTAAAAATTAGTAAAATAGACTAGCGCCAAAAGATCACGATCAACCACCAGACAGAGCTGCCAGGAAAAATGATACTTATTGCATAAGTTTTTCAATTAAAATAGTGATCTGTAATAGCGGCGATTCAAAAAAGTACATTTTCCCACGCAATTTTCCATATAAACTTTAAACGCAATGTGCAAATCCGAGCAGCAACCAATCGCTCCCATAATTTGCGCCGTTGTTTAGGATCACAAAAGGCACTCACAAAGTGCTGTGCTCGCTAATTAGGATCATTTTAAATTTTCCCATGCAACTTCGAACCAGTCGGAGGTGCAGTTTTTGCATATATTATTGTTTGTATTGTTACACATTTGCGAAGACGTTTTGGGTATTCCTACGTGTAGCGGGGATCGGGAAAAGAAAGAAAGCGAGCTGAGCTATGTCAGTAAAGCACAGCACTTTGTGAGTTTATCCTAGGATCCCAAATGACTGTGTAAATTTCGGGGGTGATTAGCTGCTCCCCAGATTTCCGCATTGCGTTTAAAGTTTTGATGTGCTTTAGCATGGGAACAACAACTATTTTACTCAAACTGAAAACCAATACTATTGAAAAGTTTGTCCAGAATGTGGTTATCAACTTTACCGAAACCAATAACTAGCTAGGATCTTTTTAATATAAAAATGTTATTATGATTTTAAAATAGAAGAGTCAGGAATCAGTAGCGACTGGCTCAAATGGCACGTTCCCCATGTTGATCGAAGATTTGTACCTTGAAACGGTTTGTCTTCCCTTATGGGAAGCAGTGGAAAAGTGGTAAGGTTAGTAATAAGGACAATAACGACACAAAGAACATAGATAATACGGCAGTAATTTTCGTTACCAAGGGAATAAATGCACTTTTCGATGAGCGGATATATCAACACCCCCGAAGAGATATTGTCTTATGAATTCGGCTTAAACCAATTTAGGTTTATGGACAATCGATGTGTCTTTTTGAAAGCCATAGTTCAGTTTATAGTTCCTTTTCGCCAGAAATTCGAACGGTTGTCGATACTGTAAAAATACTGCTGCGTATTTTCTCTCTAATCGACTTGATTTTCAGAACTGCCCAGTAAACTGGCCGCGAACCAGCATTATGAAAATCTAGCCTCATCAGAACATCAGTACTCTTCAAACATTCCTTGGAATTCCACGGAATGTAAACGAATGCCTTATTCTAGTGAAGGCTAAATGATTTGACAATAAAACGGAAGTCCCTTGCCTTCCCACTTTTCTTCCCCAATTTCTGTTTCAGCCAGGTACAGCTTTGTTCGCTATCCATACCTTAAACCAAACCCTGCTGAAATTAGAAATGAATTAGGGATTGAATAGAGACATCCGTAACGATCTTTTAAGAGGTCATCCTTCAACGCAATGGAAAAAGGTCACTTCCAACCTTGCTTGCACTCGATAAGTATTGAGACTCGAAGACTCCGTACAATGAGCCGAAGTATTGATGAAAATAGCACCTCTGCGATTGTGCCTTTTTTCTTCGATCAGAAAAAATTCCCAATTTTATGGAATGGTTCCGGCGTTTGACATGTTCAACTGGCTCCGCTTAGTGTCTCCGCCTAACTATGAATATAGTAACTAGAAGTTCAACCCGCAGGATGCCACACAGCCTCTAGGCTGGTTTTTTTCAGCAGAAAGATAATAGACTGTTATTAACCTTCCAGTGGACCACCGCCGCGCTATTTTACTCAAACTGAAAAACCAATCCTGTAAAAAAGATTGTTCAGAATGTGGTTATTAACATTGCTAAAACCAGTAACTAGTTAGGGCTTCCTTTATAAAAAATGTTATTACGATTTTAAGATAGAAGAGTCATACTGATAGTTGGAATTTGTTTCTGTCAACACTGCACATGTACCACCATCGTTTTAGTCCTAAAGGGTGTCTCACTTCAAATTGCATCACGGAACGCCGTAAAAAATAACCCATTGCATATTTTCTCTTGACAATTTGGATAGAAGTAGTTTGGAGTGTATTGTTTATGCTGCATTTTTATCGCTGTCGCTTTTTCGAAAGTTGGATAAATTCGCGTCATCCGGAAAGCAACGTCGCGAATTGATTTTACGCAAGCACCTGTAAACTCCTCAACTCTCTCATCGGGACATAGTAAAACAACTCGAAATCGTGCAGTCAACGGTAAGTAGTGTGAGTAAACGTTGCTACCAAACTCTGAGCATCGAACGGAAGGAGAAGTGCGATCAGAATTGATGTTAGCACTAGCATAAGCGTGCAGTGACAGCATTTAAGCGGAATCCCAATGCTTCGTTCAGTGATGTGGCCAAAAAGCTGAATTTGCCCAAGTTTTTCATTCAGAGAGCCAAAGGGACTTCATATGTGCAAAGTGCAGAAGGCTCCAAATTGTGACGAACGGCAAAACACGGTAGGAAAGTCACGGAAACTGTAAACCCAGATGCTAACGAAGCCTCATTGTCTCGTCATGGATGATGTCAAGGAGGACTTCCGGCAGCTGTTGATGTTTCGGAGGAAATAAGGAAGCAGGAACTTTCAAAGTTTGTCAATAAATACATGATTTGGCAAGCGATTTGCTCATGTGGTAAACGGAGTGCGCCGTTCGTGATTACTGGGACTGTAAACGGAGAGATCTACCTCAAGGAGTGTCTACAGAAGCGTCTGCTTCTTCTGTTGAAGCAACACGAGGGTCCTACGATCGTCTGGCCTGATCTAGCTTAGTGCCATTATTCAAATGTTGTCCTGGAGTGGTAGCAAACGGGGTCACATGCGTACCTGAAATGACATGAAATCCCCCCTCCGTTACCGCACCGGAACTAAGGCCCATTAAAAATACTAGGTCATGATGAAGCAGACACTACAGAGAAAAAAAATATTGGTAAAAGTAAGAGTGTTCCGCTCTTAGCAAAAAACAACCAACGCTATTAGGTTGAAAGTAAAACTTTTAAATTAATCAAGAATAATAATCAAAGTAAAAGTTTTCCTTTTAAGCAAATGAAGAATAGTACTCAAAACAAAAGTTTTATTTTTAAACTAAGAGTATGCGTTGGTTTTTTTTTTGCTAAGAGCGAAAAACTCTTATTTTTACCAACATTTTTTTTTCTGTGTACGAAAGCATCCCAAAAAGGTCAAATTTGAAGAAGACAAACAGAAAAAGTGGGTTTCAGTACAGGAGAAGCTGCAGTAAGATATACCGAATCTAATGAGTGGAGTTAAGCGTAAGGTGCGAGCGTACGGTGCTAAAAACTTACTAACGGGATATATTTTATTGTCTGAAAGTTTGAAAAGGATTGGTCCACTAGGCAAATTTCTGCGGCGTTGTTTCCGTGATGCAATGTGATAAAGGCAACTTTTGGTATATTCTTATTATTAAATGTAAAAAGAAGCGTTGAAAATTATCATTTGGATATTTGCAATCAGTTGATGTAATAGATGAAGAGGTTTTATGCCTGCTAGAGAAAAAGTTTGAAGAATGAAGCTCAACTTCAGTGGGCTTTTCCCTGTTCCAAAGCAAAGAATATTTGAGGAACGTGTCATATATTAACTACAACATGTTTACATTGTTTATTTAAATAGGGTAAAATACATTAGCATTTTGAAACTGCAATACTCTGAAATTATCATTTTTACTTACTCTTTAAGGGAGGGTAAGGGTTTTTGCGGAAAAACACACTTTTTGTGATTTTTTAGAAATTTGGGTGAAGAGAATTGATCAAACATTCTGTAATTTTTCTATGGAATAATATCGACACGCGACACGGTAACGAAACTTTTTGTAGAACGTTTCTGGGCAAAACACGATTTGAGACAAACTGACAATTAAAAACTACTTAATCGATTTATGTCAAATTTTGCATACACATTATATGTAAAAAATACCTAACGCCTACGTTGAGTCTTCGAGATAATAAATTTGGCGAAATTTTTCGTGAAAAATAGCAATTTTTATTTCAAATGAGTGAATTTTACATATTCGATTAATCCGTTCCTCGAGTACATTTATTTCGCAAGTTTTTTTAGAACGAGCGCCGTTTATCATGATGGGCATTTTACCCAATACTTAACGAATTCTTGAACATGAGGCTAGCATTGCACCATTTTTGTTTATTACGCATTTTTCTCATTAGAATTTTGAAAATTTTGCACTTTCACTAAGGAATCGTCCTATCAATCACACTTCGTAAGCGTTACATACCCATGCCCTCCGGTAGATTTCACCTATACCGTTACGATTCACCGCACCATAACGGCGTCCGATTCAGACGTTACATCCCCGACTGTCAGTCTGCTGTTGTTCCGCCCGCTTCCAATTGGAACTGTCATCCTCCTATCTGTCGGATTTTTTTTGCACCGTCGCTGTCTTGCAATTCGGTGGTGGGACATTTTCCGACGACGATTGCGTCTGTGTGTCGAAAAGGAAAACGAGGAAAAATTGATGTTTTCTGTGTGAAAAACCCGTGTGACTGTGGATCCAGAAAGGTTGCAATTTGTGCTACGCGAGTTCTCCGTTGCTTCTATGGTGCGGTTTGTGATTACAGTGTAAACGGTGAACATCAACGGTGTCGGTAGTGAAGGTGATAAAGAAAAACTTGGATTGTGTAAAGTGTAAAATTTCAGTGTTTTTGGTGCAAAACTCGATTGGACTGGCTGAATCTTGTCAACTAGGATCGGGTAAGTTTGATTGATTTTTTCATCCTCTCGTAGGGAGGTGCACAATTATCTTTCGATCGAAGGATATCCGCAACTAACAATGGCGTCGTCGCCTTCTTTGATGCATCCCGCGTTGATAACAAAGCCCAAAGCTTTGTTCGAGTGATAATAGGACTGCCTGCTCAAGCAATTGCCCTAATTCAGCGGGTCCATGTTTCTTCCAGACAAATTCTTCCGGTATCGATTTTCTGTCAAAAGTGCTATTTTCCGTGTAGGGAGGGGATTAGGGAATCCCTTGGAAAGGTTGCAAGCGATAATAAACAAAAAATCCCAATAAGATGCTTATCATCATCACCTGAAATAATCATGAACAGGTAGATTCCGATAACTACGCGGTCAAGTGATATCGCGAACGGGCTTAAAATAGACTGTGTCACTGAAATGTGTCTCGCCGTCCGTCAACCACCGCAGTTGTTATGTATTGATTTTAGGTTATGTCAACGCCATCTTTATTCGCATAAATTTGCAAAGTAGGATAAATGCTGTAAAATTAAAGTGCATTGTTTATCTAGCAAATCATTTCTTCGGTTGTCCATTTCAAATTCCTATTCGAATGTCGAAATACGTACATGGATGCAAGATTTTCCCTGCACAGGACAAACCATCCGCTAGAGCGTTATGTTTTTCTTTTTTCCCCATTGTTCGATTGCAGAGCATCTACCGCGTGAGGCAAAATAGCACCGCGAAAAGACTGCAATGGAGTAGCAAAGACGGATTAATCGCTGCTGGTGGTTGTTTTGTTTTGACGTTTTGGAAGCCGACAGAGACGATCGACCTCCAGGCAGAGAATGAAAATATATGGCAAGCAGACGGTACAACGGAAATGCCGCAAATTCCAAATCTTGGTTATTTTTTGTTTGTTTTGCGTGCAGTTCTTGGGCGTGAATTTTATTCTAACGACCGAAACGGTGGGCATGGGCGGTGCAGTTGTGAAAGCTGGATGTTTTATAGAATCTGAAGTAGTCTTACGATGGGTTGTGAAATATATGCATAAAACACATATTTTGCACGGAAAAATGTTTCATAAAAACCGAGCTGCAAAAGTTGATATTTTTAAAAGTTTTTTGACTAGTAATAATTTTAGTTAGAAACATCAATCCGAAACTAATGAATCGTTCCAAATGAGGGCGCATTTACAATTTCCTAAAAAATCGGAAGTTTTATGGATTGGACGTATATTAGTATATTTAAAAAGTCGAGCTCATTTGATTTATGTACTAAAAGAAGAATGACATTTATATTTTTTGTGATGGTAGCCTTAACACAGCGGGTCATCATGTCTGCTCATAGTTAATTAAAATCAGCTGCCGAATAGTTTAAGTTCGTATAAGAATAAAAAAAAAAATGCGTAAATTCTAAAATGAGAAAAAATTGTATTAAAATTCACTATTTGCCAAAATCACTTTTCAAATTCAATTTTCTTGAATTATTTGCGGAAATGTACACAATTTGAAATAATTTTTTTATTTCAGATGTTGATGTTACTTTCGTTCTGTTTTGTCAAATGGAGTTTCATTTGACAAAATAAAACGAAAAATTTTTTTTTTCGCGTCGAACGGGTTTTCATGCACGGATAGACGTTTCATCACAATATCCAGTAAAATTTTTGATACTCTTAATTTTTAATAATGTATAGCAATCGCAGTCCGATTTTTACAATTGACATTTCTATTCAGTTTTTTTCATTCTAAAATATATTTACAGTACGTTTTATGAAGCTTTTTGTTCTTACGACTTTCATTTTTGGTCACTTATTTGTAGTGAATTGATTACACACTGACTTTGATTCTGATAATCATTCAGTTTCTAATTTCATAAGCAAGTGTTCAATTATTACAAATCGAATTGGGAATGTCTATGTCTACATGATAATGATTCACAGAATAAAGCTGACATCTATACATCTATACATCATTACAACATTCAAATGGTAGGAGACTTTTTAATTGTGCTAAAACTGTATTTTGGAAAGTTCAATAGAGTGTTACGCACTTTCCGTTTATCTCCTGTTTCGATGACTAATCCTCCTTACAGTGAGTTACGAAATTTGATAGATATTCTATTCAGCGAAGTTTTAGGGGACCTTATAATAAACATGTGTTCCGACAGCACCAACATTCTAGTTGTAATGATTTTCGAGGCGTTACTTGTGTAAGCCCTCTCAAAAACCGTTTGATCGCCATATATTCGATTACATATTTTGTTCGTTGATTTCAGATGACGCAAACAAAACGAAATAGCGAGGCTATTATTAATTATATCTCGCTATTGTACATGTCCGTGTCATCATCGGGGTTGCAGCCTTGATGTTTGTCCTTAGATATTTTTCCTTGGTCCTTACGGGTCACGAGAGTGAACTTTTATCACTGATGGTGCTGGCTGTTGATTTGGAGGTACTTAACGAAACTGGAAAACTTGTTATTCAGTTAATGGTAATCGAGTTTACTTCAGTAGAAGAGCTATCCTCAGCGATTTCTAACAGGATTGTTAATATATAAGTTAATATACTTTGGTTTTCTTTTCCAGTTCGACCTTTAGAAAAATAATTTAGTATGTATGTGGAAATTGTCAGCATTATCAACGAATATGCAGCGAATAATATGAAGTTAAGTGTTAGTAACACAAGTTATTTATATGAAAATGTCCCTTATGAAAAATATCAGGTTTAAATGATAAACAATTTCATATTGGCATGTGAATGTAGCAGAAACTATCTACCATTTCATTGACACAAACTGGAGGAGCACGTATTTCACTTCGATGACAAGGTAATTTGTTGATTAAGAGGACTAGTAAAATAAACGTTACAATGAAGTTTGCTGTTTACTTATTTATGGATAATCACATTACATCATAGGTAAACTCTTTTGAAAGGACCCAGCTGATGGTAAAATGGATATCGAGCAAAATTCGTCGTCAAACTTTAAAGTTATACGCATTAAACTCGGTCAAATCGTATCTGTTCTTCTTACGGATCAAACATAATCCACTAAGTTTCTAAAAATTTCCGAGGAGCTGATGCAGCCGTGACATATATCTTGAAATTTCGGCCAAATAAGCTCAAAATTGCATTTTTTTAATTCGTTTATTTTACACAGCTCAATGCGTTAGCTTAGAGGAGCCATGGGTCTTTTATATATTTACAAGATGTAAAAAATAAAAATAGCAAATTTTATTTTGAGCCTATAAGATCCCGTGCGCGCAATTTGCTATTGCGAGCGGAGATCTTTTTTTGTGTCGGGAAGATGTTCTTTCTCTCGCCAACTTGGGGGTTATTCGTGTCTCTCTCTCGTTGCTTTTTACGTCAATATCATCATCTTGTTTACTGCCAAGATACTCGCGATCAGATGTTCTTCCTGGTTTCTTGCCCTTGCGGGTCACGAATGTGAACACTCCATCCTTGGTGTTAGCTTCTTCACTGGTGGTATTAGTTATTAAGTTTGAAGTTTATGCAGTTGTCACTATTTTCTTAACTGCAGCCACAAATTTGGCAACCGTTTGTGGCTCAGGGAAGGATATTGGAGACTCAGTGTTGGCATTTCTTTCTGAAGATGAGCTTTTCTTAGCGCTTTCTGGACAGGGTTGTCCGTAATGTGCCGTTTATTCACAGAACTGGCACGTGTTAGTTTGTCCTTGATATGTACAAAGAGTTCGCTGTGTAATGGTATCTCCTCCTTCTGTTTTGTACTGCAGGGTAAGGTAGGAAGGAATGGGTTGGTCTACCTTCACTCTCACCACAAACACCCTTTGAAATACCTGAGAAGTAGTTTCTCCATGTGTCCTCCGTAATCCACTGCTTCGAAATTCAACATGAATCTTTTAATTGTCACATTGCAAGTAAGTGGAGATAAATCATGTAATTTAACTTCAATATTTCCATTATCCGTGTATATAGGGATCTTGATTTCAGCGTTGTCACAAACAAGCACGTGTTTTAAATTGTTCTGCGATATGAATCTTTTCGCCTGGGCGAATTTGCTGAAGGTAATCAGCACCTCATGCCTGACGTGCTCAAGTTGTATGAAGGTTACTTCCGAAAACCGAAGCTGCAATTTCACCTTCAGCAGACGTTCCACATCACGAATACTTGGTCTTATGCGAAAAGACCTGAAGTCAATGGCCACTGTGTTAAGCCGAATAATCACGTTTTGTTGATGAGACTCAGTCATCTTGATAGATCACGCAAGAATAAAAATAACGGTATCCTTTGGTCTTCACACACTACTTGCACACAAGTAGCTTTTTTTCGTTCGCTTTGCACTGGCTCGGACAGAAGCAGGAGCATACTGAGTATCGTGACCGATGCCTTTGATGGTTGAAAATAGACTGGATCAAAATTGTAATATTTAGTCTAAAAAAAGCAAATGACGTTACTGACCACAAGTCTTTTGTGAAAGACAACTAGGGTTTACATACCTGCATACAAAGTTGAGATCGACGGTGTGATCACCGATTCTAGGTTGTCCATATACTGAAGCACAGCCATCAAGCGGTCATTGTTCCAGTAAACGAAGATTTTAATTAGCAATCACACTGGATGGGACGAAGTTGTTTATACCTTCCAACTCGTATCGGACGGACTTTGGCGAAGTTGCTTTGCATTTAATAATGTATTTTTCTTCAAGGATCATTAGCCTGTTCTACTATTTATACCGCACATCATGCATTACTGCATTGCACCACAAACAGTCAAATGGGCCAATGCTGAGAAATTTACAAATAACTATAACCTTGGTAGTAACTAAGTACAAAAAATTACGCTACATTAGAGAGAGAAAATTATCGCCCTACGGACCCTTAAAATCCCTCTGAATTTCCCAACAATACTGGTTTACTCCAACCAAAGCAAAAAGTAGGGGTAAGTAACGTCCAGCTGGACGGAGTGTTTACGCAGGACAATTATTTTGTGTACAAGCTTTCTGCATAACGTCAAAAAATCCTGACAAAAACCCACCACTTTTACTGGCCATTCGCCAAATTTATTGTTCGAATTACTGAACTAGTCAACTATTCCTTAACTTTTATTGGCAGAAATTCATGCAAAACTATATAAGGGAACCCGGGACTATTCGGACCTACTTAAGCAAATCGCCCTTTTAGGTGGATAGATGTGAAAAAAATACCGGTCAAAAGTCCTAATTGTTAGTTTGAAACCTCAGGTACATTTTAGTACCATAAAAGGTTCATTTGCACCACTCATTGGCAGCGCTAGGCGACGATTTGCAAACCTCTCCGTTTTTCCATCCTTTTACAATATAGGGGTAATTCGGAGCTCCCTACGGGTCAATTCAGACCATTATTTTTCTTAAAAAATTTTACAATAGAATTATGTTTACCTATGAACTAGTTACAAGATACACTCCTTAAGAAGCAAAAATGAATAAATTGCTTTATACAAACTTAATCTGGTATGTCACAGTTGTCGATTGGCGGCCCATGCACTCAAATCGCACAAAAGTTGTGGGCATCTTGAAAATATCTCTGTTTTCACCCAAACAGAAATCATTCCATAAAATAGGAGTCTCAAGCTTTCCAAAACACTTAGCTTTTATTTTTTCACTTTTATTTGATACTTTAATCACGGTTTTTCCATCATAATTTTTGTTTTGAGAATGGCAAAACAATGAAATACGTTGTATCTCGTTTCTACAAAGAACAAAAAATCAAATTCAGCTCTCAAAATTAATGTTTCAGAATAGCGGTTCCACGAATATGTACGATAGTCAGTCTTGTTATTTTCTGAGAAATCGAGGGGGTCCGAATTACCCCCGCTGTCTTAATAGCCCTGGGTCCCCCTACTCTTATTGACAGACGTTTGTATACACATTTTATGCACAGAACTCGGTAATAAATTTGTTTCACTGAATTGATTACTGAACGGGATATTATTTAAATCTTCAGAAAAAAAAATTGCTGAACAACGTGAACAAAACAGTGTGTAAATTTAACCGTTGGAAAGAGAGATAAACATAATGTTAATAATATGGTACTCCAACGAATAGTCCTACGTCAACAATGCGGTTATGTCCCGTAGATTACCCATCCCTAATTTTTTCTCGGCATTGTTCCTACCATCAAATAAAAACTTAATAAAAAGGTCTGCTTTGGCAGCAGAGTGGTATGGATGTTAGGCAACACACCATCCTGGGCATTGGTCCCGTCAGAGAGTAATTTGATCAGCTCTTCCTCATTTCGAAGAGCCAGTTGCAGCTGACGGGGGATAACCCCAGTCTCTTTGTTTCCATGGGCTGCGTTTCCTGCCAACTCCTAGTATTTCGGCGGCGAGATATTCCATTACGGCCGCAAACTAGCTCCGGAAAAGAAGCCCTTTCTCAGCAGACGGTGGATTCGACCGACAGGAAACTAACTGGAGACCGGCACGAAACGAGCGGGATTTTGGTTTTCCCTTCACCTTTCCTCCTTTACCGCATCCAGATATAGAGAGTATATGTGTGCTGTAACCAGCGCGAGGGTAACACACGAAGGATGCTGCACTCGCATACAACCCCCAGCTTTGTACTCAGTTCAGTTTACGTTCGAAGCCAAATGAGATAGCCTTCGAATAAAATCAGTATACTTCCATCATCAAAGAGATGGAGCTTCGAACGAAAACTGATCACGATTTGTGGCTTGGTCATGTCATTAGCGGGAAAACGATATGTTAAAATCGGTTTCGTGTGTGTTCAACGTGTTTCGATCCGTTTGAAATAAAAATAATAGCCGAGACGCTCAGTACGCTACGCGCTGCTTGTCTCAGAGCCATATGGCGGACTCAGAGAGCAATATCGGAACCAGATAGAGAAGAGCTCAAGGCAGCGTTTCGGGAAGCTAGGACCGCTTCAAAACGATAAATCAGACTTAGCAAGTCAGATTGTTCAGGAATTAGAATATATTGTCTTAAATGGCACGTTCCCCGTATGTAGAGTCGTGATAGCGAAAATGAAGGGCTCGACGACGCCAGTCGAAATGCGCTCGAGTTAGGTGAAGATAATCGTGGAGGGTCTTTTCCCGAAGCACGATCCAATTATCTGGCCTTCTACACCGTACAGCGAAGAACAAGGAGGAAACACTGACGCTGGTTAACGATAAGGTCGCAGAAGCATCGAAGCGAAGTGTCTAGAAGAAAGCAACTTCCCTGAAATGTGTAAGGTACAGAAACTGGTGTTGCTGCCGAAGCCAGGGAAGCCACCGAGCGATCCGGCCTCGCATAAACCCATATGTACGCTGGAACTTCTGAAAAAATCATCCCAAACAAGCTTACGAAATGCACGGAGGGAGGGCGCGAACTGTATAAGATGCAGTTCGGATTTCGCAAAGGAGTATCGAAAGTGAAGGCAATTAGGACAGTGGTCGAAAGTGCTCAGAAGGTATCTAAACAGAAGCGAAAGGGGGGGGGGGGTTCATGGCCGCTGCGCTGCACAGAATGAGGGTCCCCGACTATCTATGTCGGATCCTATAGGGCTACTTCCAGAGCAGAGTGCTGCTGTACGAGGCGAACGAAGGGCAGAAGTCAATGCGAGTGACAGCGAGCGTTCCTCAGGACTCCATTCTAGTTCAGACTCTTTGGAGCAGGATTTACGATGGGATCTTGACACTGCGGCTGCCAAGGAATCTGAAAATCGGGGATTTCGCGGACGATGCGACGTGTCACTAACTGTGATGGGAGAGATAATTGAAGAAGTGGAGGTGTCTGTGACGGAGACAATAGACGCGATCGAGGACTGGATGAACATGGTCAAGCTCCAGATAGCTCAGCCCAATATAGAGGTGTTGTTAATGAGCAACGGCAAAGTGATTCAGCGGGTGCAGATCGACGTCGTAGGGCATGTGATTGCAACGAAGGGTGCACTGAAGCAATTAGGAGTGATAATCGAAGACAGGTTGAGTTTCAACAACCACGTCGACTAGGCCAGCGAAAAGCCAGCAAAGGTAACGAACGCAATAGCGAGGATCATGACAAACATTGGCGGTCCGAGAAGTAGCACGAGCTGTCTGCTAGCTAGTGTTGCATCGATATTGCGGTATTCAAAAAAGTGAACGGGACGTTCCGCACGAGTCGCGAGCGCTTACAGAACAATATCGTCGGAGGCAGTATGCGTTACCGTCGGGATGATCCCCATCTGCATCAACCTGTCGGAGGATATCGAGTGCTACAATCGAAGAAACACCTGAAGCGTGAGGAAGATGGTGAGAATCAAAACAATGGTGAGGTGGCAGCATGAATGGGACATAAAAAGTATGGTGGATCTGACCATGACCAAAGTGACGTAAACACGTGGAACGTGATCGACAAAGTGCACAGTTGTTTTTTACTAAAACGTGCGAAAAATTATTAACGCGAAACGGTAAAGCGTGCAGCAACGGTGTCTTCTAGGATGTTTTATGAAGATCCAAAACCTTTATTTTGATTATAAAGTTAGAGTGATTAATTCCCCTTGAAGTGAGATATTTTCCACCATTTT
This sequence comes from Topomyia yanbarensis, assembly GCF_030247195.1. Taxonomy (NCBI): domain Eukaryota; kingdom Metazoa; phylum Arthropoda; class Insecta; order Diptera; family Culicidae; genus Topomyia; species Topomyia yanbarensis. The sequence goes on from NC_080671.1 coordinate 25,756,446, forward strand.
TTTTTTTTTTCAAAGTATGAAAATAGGATGAAGTTTTCAGAAATGTTAATGAACTTATTTTTGCAAACATCTATACTCAAGACCAAAATTCTCTATTTACGGTAGACTCGAATTTATTGGCCGTTGTTTGTGAATGACCCCTTAAAAACTTTTCGTCGCTATAACTTTTTAAATATCGTAGATAAAGCTTCAACTTGTTCCAGAAAGTTGTTCGTCTAGTCAAGATACATATCTTTCCAGAAGAGTTCCTCGGTCTACCTCTTGCGACTTAGAAATTATTGAGTAACTTTGGGTAAAATTTGCAAAAGATTTTCAAATTATAACTTTAAAACGGGCAAAACGAGCAGCCAACTCTAGTTGCAATTAGAAATGCTGCATCAACCCTATTAAACTCAAAAGAGTTCACTTGTATCTCGTTGTCTTCAGTAGAGTTATAGATGATTTGAAAATAAAACCATTTTTTTTAAATGTTCTTCGAAAATATTCGAGATATGAAAAATTATGCGTTATTTGTGTATTTTGATAATTGAAATTACTTCGTAGAATATGTGAACCCCGTAGGAATGATAATTGAAAAGATATTTAATAAAAAAAATATTTTTGGGGTCATCCAAATATAACGAGCTATAACTTCTTTAGCATTACAAGAAGAGACTTCATGTATTCAAAAAAAAAATACTAATGAAAGTAATATCCACAACTTTTCCAAACACGATAGCTCATTTCTTTCAGCAGAAAAAAAAATTGTTGAAAAATCTCACTTATAGGAGGATTAATCACAAAAATCATAGCAGCAAATGACAGACCTTGCCATTTTTGATAAGTAGTCCTAACTATTGACATAAACTCAGCCGATTCCACGCCAATCACCAATCACCATTTAAAATAGTTTTTTTTAATTGCACAATAATTTAGAAAATACACGAGATAAGCCGTTGATGTAGGGGAACCCGGGGCTAGTTGGCGGTTGGGGTAAGTTGGCGGAATCCCTTTTTCTCCGTTTCTATTACACATATAGCGCTACCCCTCGTTATGTACCTTAAGTTATGTGAAACCCATTATCCAATGTGTTTTGGTTGCAAAACATTCTGTTTTGTAGAAGTTGTGGGCGATATTGTGTTTTCGAGCATACCAAGTAATTTTCCTAAATTTTAAACACTTTGTGTTGTGTAGGGTGATTTTAAATCTATTTCGCAAATGATTATATTTTTCGACAGTGCGTGAAATGAGCTTTCAGTATCCGTATAGATATTACAACTATCCACAAGCAAAAGTTATTTTTTAAATTGTTTTTTATAAAATATGCGGTTGGGGCAAGTTGGCGGTGCTATTTACAGTGCAAAAAAGTCGTTTATTTCTGGAATTCACTCCAAAGTAAGAAAATCTTTTTCTTGTGTATCTCGCCAATGTAGGAGACATTTATTCCGGCCAATTGCATGAAGCATTTCGAAAATTTGCTTTTGAATAGGAAGTTTGCGTCAAAGTCAATATTCCTGGGTATTGAGACTGAAATATAATAGCAAATGTCGGTTAATATATAGTTTTATTGAGAAGACAATTAGCACGTTCCAAAGGGACCCATGAAGTATTTGATTCTCCATTTGACTGATTATTTTATGGTGTATCTGTACATACCGCCAACTTACCCCGGGGTCGGGGTAAGTTGGCGGGTTTTCCGCGTCACATATTTTTGTCTCTAAAAATGGAGACAATGCATCAAACATTTCAATAAAATTCAGAGATGTTGCCAACAGTCTGCCCTTCCATGCCACGTGTTCTGTTTTGAAAAATCTAGCAACATCAAAGCGGTAAGAAATGAGAACTGAAAACACCGCCCACTAGCCCCGGTCTCCCCTAGTATAGAAAATTTGTCCTTTTCACGGGACATACCGAACTTGTCAGAATGATATTTCAAAAGTAATATTAATGAACTGGCTTTAACTCCACAAACAACCAGCAATAATGTTCAAGATATCAAAGATGAAGACTTTGTGTCTTCAGCAAAGTTGTTGGCAAAAGCTTGCTTTACAAATTTGCCGAGGACATAATTTTAATATATGCACTTGCAAGAAAGTTGGTATATATCTCACTTTTAGATAGATTAATCATCAAAATAACAACACCACAGGAAAGAACTTGTAATGTTCACAAATTTCTCCGAAGACATCATTGACCCAAATCTAACGATTTAGTCATACTTAATAGATCCCATGAGTTTGGCTTACAGCGGAATTAGAGCGACGAACAGCGAGTAAGGGTTTCGGGTGAGTAATCACCATCGGGAAACTCGCCGCCGGAGTAAGCTAGATCCACCACCGGGGACTAGTCGATTAGACTACGACAGAGTGCCGAGTATGGGTCATCGTGGCGCCAGCGAACCAGACGGCACGTTCAACCTGCAATCGCCGGACTGACGCTGACACCCTACCGGTTAGCTCGATGGAAATATTGCGAAATACAAAGGAGAATCGGTATTGGGAAAGCTTCTTTCGCCGGTGAACTCTCATTCGACGTACGCTGGATTCACCGCCGCACAGTGCTCCCAAAACTGAAAAAGACGGTAAAAAATATTTCCTGAGTTTCAGAAAAGTTTTCATGTTTTCAATGTCTTCAGAAAAATTTCTCAAAAAACATATTTTTGCTCGGAATCTTGTAGAGCAATTTATTTTGAACAACTTTGGTGAACGTGTGCGCTACCTATAATTTTTTTTCTTCTAGACCTTGATTTTTTTCTGTTTTGATATATTCCAGAAAGTTTTAGATAACGGCAAAACATAACTTTTCTGAAGACTCTAATAATATATGACATGTGCTTCGGGATACAAATCGATTTTTCTCTAAAAATAGCTCTTTTTGCCTTTCTCATATAGAAAGGTTATGCAATCGCTCCAAACATCGACTTTTTAACCCAGGTCCTGAGGGCCGATTCACATATACCATTCGACTCAGTTCGTCGAGATCGGAAAATGTCTGTGTGTGTATCTGTGTATGCGGAAAAAATGTCACCTCTGTTTCTCAGAGATGGCTGAACCGATTTGCACAAAATTAGTCTCAAATGAAAGGTACAACCTTCCCATCGGCTGCTATTGAATTTTTTTTGATCGGAATTCCGGTTCCGGAGTTTCGGGTTGAAGAGTGCGGTCACACAGCAAATTCCCATATAAACTGGTACCACCATGATATCCAAATGATGCAATACATATTAAAATGTATGCAACATTACTTGTATTTGCGGGTCTAGATTAATAATGGCCAATTGAAGTAGTTTTGACCACATTGGCCACCTATGACGGTTCTTGATGCCCTCGGGGAACTTGCCAAATTCCTAAGTTAATATCCCGTCTATTTCTCAACGAACTCTTCATCGATTTGAACAAACATGATTTCAAATGAAAGAAATAACACTGCCATTATCTGCTATTAAATTTTATGCCGATCTGACTATAGGTTCCGGAGTTAAACACAGTAATTTCCCATATAAACCGTTACGACTGGAATATCTCAGAGGTTCAAAATCTACTGAAATGGACAAAAAATAACTCTGATTTGCAGATCTAGATCACTGATGGCCAATTAAAGATTCTTTGAAGTTATTGTCCACTATCGACAATTCCGTAAGTCCCGGGTCTCGGGTATATTCCAGAATTAAAATCATATCGTTTATTCGGTGATGACTGAACCGATTTTCATAAACCAAGAATCAAATGGAAGGTATACAATGCGGTTGGCTACACCTCCGATAAACCCTTCCCCACCATTCTTTCGAAGTCTTGTTGCCCACATTGCCCAACGTAAAATGTTCCGGCAGTATCGATACAAAATGTCCATCGTTCAAAATTACTAAACTCACATTAGTTTCTCGGAAATGGTCCGGCCGATTTTTATGAAATTAGTCTCAAATGAAAAGGATATTATCCCCATAGTTTTCCATGAAATTTCGTAGGAATCGGATTGATGGTTCCAGAAATATAGATTGAATCGTTCGGTCACGTATGAAATTCCCAAATAAGCCGCAACAATTTTTTTTTCTAAACTTTTTCTTTTTTGAAATATCAAAAATCAATGTCATATTTTTTATGTCAAATGTCTTGAAACGTTGAGTTTTGATGTATCATCGAAAAAAAATGTTACTAGGATTCCGAAAGGACTTAATTTTTTGCACTTTTCTGCATTCTCATATAGAAAGGTTATGCAATCGCTCTAAACTATCGACCTTTTAACCAAAACCCGGAGAGCCGAATCTCATATACCATTCGACTCAGTTCGATGAGATCGGAAAATGTCTGTGTGTATGTATGTATGTATGTATGTATGTTTGCGTTTATGTGCAAAAAATGTCACCACTGTTTCTCAGATATGGCTGAACAAACTTAATCTGAAATGAATGGTACAACCCTTCAGTCAGCTACTACCATTTTGCCTTTCTCATATAGAAAGGTTATGCAATCACTCTAAAAATCGTCAACCTAATCCCGGCCCGGAGGGTCGGGAGTCATGTACCGTTCGACTCAGCTCGTCGAGATCGGAAAATGAGATGGCTGGACCGATTTGCACAATTGACAACCTTCCCATCGGCTGCTATTGAATTTTTTGTTGATTGGACTTCTGGTTCCGGAATTACGGGTTGAAGAGTGCGACCACACAGCAAATTCCCATATAAACTGAAATGAAAAATTCTCAAAGGGAGGAGAAGGGGAAAATTTCCAAATCGAATTTGTATTTTTGATGTGAAATGTCTTTAAAATGCATGAAGCTCTGGGCCTGGGTGATGAGCCTAATGGGCGCGTACTCTTGCTTGGTCGATAAGAGTGGGAGATCCGAGCGAGTGCTGGTTCATTGACCTCTGAATCTCATGACTAATAATCATTCGATCGAGTGTTTTGGCGGACGGCTGATATGAATGTTTCTACTTTCAAATGGGGGAACATGCCGGTTCGGTTGTTCGAAGACTCATTTGATCTTGAGCATAGTGATCGAGTCATTCGATTCGGATCGATGGACTGTCATCTATAAGAGATGCAGGTGGGTGTTTTTATCTCTTAAATTGCTCTGTCGCTCTGGCTCGTGAAGATGGCGAGTAACACTCGTTTATAACGAATCGGATTTCAGAAACAGAGATGACAATCTCTTATGGATGGAACCTTCTCTTAAACATACTGTTCAGCCACTAGTTAATGCTCAACTAGATCAACTTAATAAACTGAAACACGTAGTTTTTGAAGAAATCCAATCCACGTGAACCACATCACCAAACACCTAAAAGTAGTTTAGATGCATGTAATATCTATTTCTGTGTTATCTATTATCTTATCTATTCTATTATCTATTAATATCTATTTCTTTATCCCTCTCGCAGGAGGATTGACGGTATTGTAAACATCATCAAGCCACAATAGACTAAATAGAACTATCTAAATATAAGAACCCTTCGCTCTTTTTGGTTTCTATTTGCACCAAGTGTTACTACTAGAGGTTAATTAGTTCTTATGTTAATAATCCACCAATCATTATGATGCAAGATTAAAAGTAAACTTATATAAGAATCCCGCTTCAAGATGTTGATTACAATACGCCTCGATAGTGGTGTATCGAGGAGGCCGGGAGGGCTGATAGGAGCCTTTTTTCTGTTCTTTATCTTTCTTCTATTCACCCGCTCATAAACAACAATCAACTAGTAGCAAATAGATAATTGAGAAAGGATGTGCTATGTATGGTGGTTGGGTATTCAAGTATTAGTAGTGTTTGAAGTACTAATATATGTCTTTCATGTTATGATCATAACTTTAGCTGTATCTTGTACCTGTTTTATCTATTGCGTCTCTCATATATTGTCTTTTATCTCTTCTTTTCGAATCCTATACTGCCATTCTACTCTCGCCTTCAGCTGGGTCAGCAAAGATGGTGATAGCCAACATCTTAACACTCACACATTCTCAAACGCAGTCTCAAGCGGGAACCTACAAAAATGCCCTCGCGCGCGCGATTACGAATCGGTCATGTCCGGAGGTCTACCCTTGATCCCAGAAGCCTGGGTCCATGCCTTCAGCTGGACCAATTGGGCAAATACGCTCATACCTATTCGGCGGCACGTCTCATGGCGACATAACCGGGAAGCTTATCGATATAAGGGATCCCACTCTCTGCCAGAATTCTGGCCGCGCACCGAAAATTTAATATCAGACTCACGGTTCGCGCGACCATTCAAGAACACACAACACACGCATATATGTTCGAAAATCACGTTAGCGTACAAACGTTAGAACCCCTCGCGATTTTCTAAACAACCTACGCCCACCAACTCGCAAGCATGATTATACCCCGGTGATAAGGTTAACGTCTCAGCGCTCATAAACTTACCAACGCTCAAGCGTTAATCTACAAACTCCCGCGTTCGCGCCATCATGAATCGGAATTGTCCGGAAGTCTCTATCCTTGGTACCAACAGTCTAGGTCCATGTTAATTTAAAAAAAAAAATAATAAAATTGAAGAATTAAAAAAAAAATTGCTCCCATATCCACTAGACAAAACGTTCCATGGTGACATGACCGGGAACTCTAGTGATATGGGATAACTCACTCCCTGTCAGAATGTGATCCGTACACCAAACTAAATATCAGAATGACGGTCCGCGAATATATGAATGGCAGGGTTTCAAAATCGAATTTATACACGCGAAGTCACATACACGCGAGCACACGCGACAAACACGTCAACATACGAACGCTTAAGCCCTTCGTGATCATCTACGCACACCTATGCCCGCTATCGCGCAAACTTGATAACACTCCGGTAATTATGTGAACGTTTTAGTACTTTAGTACCAAGTTACGAACGCGAATCCGCAAACGCGCGCGATCATGAATCGGTCACGTCCGGAAATCTTTAGCCTTCATTCTAGTAATTTAGGTCCATACATTCAGTTGGACCAATCAAAAAAATAAAGCTCATATCCACTAGACCACACGCTCTACGGCGACATCGCCGGGAACTCGTGATATGGAAGATCTCACTTTCATTTAGCATCTGAGCCGTACACCAAATATACAGTATTAGATTCACGGTCCGCGCACGATTATCCAAAGAACACACGCGAATATGCGAAATGCACACGGTTATAAAACAGATTTTATATACGCGAGGTTACATACACGTTAGCACACGCGACATACAAACGCACACGCGATCGAACACGTTAACGTACAAATGCTCGAACCCTTCGCGATGATACATGCGATCGCGAGTCCCTACGTCCGCACATACCTGAACCGTACAATGAATATCACATTCAGAATCACGGCCCGCTACAATTGGCCTAATGCAGTGTTTTATTGGGCGACATTGCCTGTCTCGTCTGCAAATTGTAGTATGTGATTCTGACGGGGAGCCCTTCCGAGAACCTAGCTCTACAGCTCCAGTAGGACAACTCTCGAAAAATAAAAATCAGGATTGCGAAAATCGGTCAGTCAGTTTCTGAAAAACTGTTGTACAATTTGTTCAGTAACTTTGTAAAAATCGAGATGCTATTACCCAAATCATGAATAAGATGAATTCACCCAGTTTTTTTACGCGGGGGATACGCACCGCGTGAAAAAAAAACGCGTTAAATGGAAACACAGTGGTAATTGGAAAATCCGCGTAAAAAAACGCGGTAATTCGAAAATCCGCGTAAAAAAACTCATCAAAGGCTTATATTTTTGGAAGTTTTTTTGTACAGATTTCGCAATTAACTCGTTTTTTGCAAAATTATTCTAAGTCCTTTTGAATGCAAAAGACTAAGACCTTTTCGTGAAACAATTCTAAGTCCTTTTAAATGCAAAGAACTTAGAAAAATTTTGGCAGTTTTTTTGTGCGGATTTCGTTATCGCGTTAATTCTAAAATCCACGTAAAAAAAATTCTCAGCAAAAGACTTAGAATATTTTTGGAAGTTTTTTGTACAGATTTCGCAATTAACACGGTTTTTGCAAAAAATATTATAAGTTCTTTTGAATGCAAAAGACTTACTAGATTTTCGGAAAGATGGAAGAGACGGGTCTGGAAGACTCCTTATGGTACGCACCTCAACAATATGGGTATTTTCGGAATGGACTTGACAAGTACGTGCCAGAAACAGATTTTTGACGCCATTTTGTAATCCACGATGGCGACTTCCGGTTCAGCTAAATTCGATATAACCCAATAAATATGGGTATTTTCGGAATGGTCTTGAAGAGTAGGTGCCAAAAATTTCTGTTTGACACCATTTTGAAATCCAAGATGACGACTTCCAATTTAGCGAAATTCGCTATATCCCAATCAATATTGGTATTTTCGAGTAGGTGCTATAAATTTATGTTTGATGCTATTTTGAAATCCAAGTAGGCGACTTCCGGTTTAATGCAAATTCTGGCACCTACTCTTCAAGACCATTCCGAAAATACCCATATTGATTGGATTATAGCGAATTTCACTAAATCGGAAGTCGCCATCTTGGATTACAAAATGGCGTCAAAAATCTAGCAAATCCGCGTAATAAAACCTCGTAAAAAGCGCCCAAAAATTCACGTAAAAAACCTGAGTGTGTTGATTACCATTGCGCTTGAACCATCTATGCATATAACTTTTGTTTTATTGGAATAATATTTTGTGCTCAGTGAGTCATTAAAAGAGTATTTTCGTGAATGGTTTTTTTATCACGCCAAAAGTTGTGAAGATGAACTATGAAGAACTATGAGTGGAAGAAAATATTTCATTCTTCTATTCTATCATAATCAATTTTGACAACGAAAAATACTTATCTACCTCTTACAGGATAGCAAAAGAAGCAACAGAAATACTTATAAAATTGAATTCTATTGCCCCGACGTATTCAACTATGAAAACAATAAGGAGATGAATCGAAAAAAAGTTTCCTGAACTCGTTTTATCAGAAGAACTTTTCAATGAGAAATAACTAAGAATGAATCTATGCTTGAAAACAACTTTTAAACAGTTTCAAGGTATCATCATCAACAATTTCAATTTTCGATATACAATTGGTTTGTATTTCGTTGTAGACGATGAAAATATTAGATTCGAAAGTATGTTATCCTGCAAAACAGCTTCAATATTTTAAATCAGTTCCTGTGCCAAGCATCGAAACCCACCTGGGATCATTTTTGTTCCAACGTATGCCAGCATTCACGTTTCGCTTCCAGCATCGCACAGCATCAATTTTCGCGAAGAAATCACGTAATCCAATGTGACTACTGACACTGAAGATAAATATAATAATAATCGATAAGATGGCAAATTGGCAAAATGTATGTTTTCGTTGGAACAGAGAACAGATTGTTCGGAAAAGTAACATTATAGCTATGTTGTTTTCATACACACTTAGCTGATAATGGCCAGAAGTTTATAATACGGTTCGATAGAAATGCGAACATGAAGAATGACAACTGATAAATATCTCGGAAAAGATAGATTGTATCCAAGTGAATAAATTATCATATTGTACTAAATTAAACCGGGAAAATGAACTGGAAAATCTCGTACTGGTACCATTAAGTCATAGAGAAAAACTTCGCTCGTGAATTTGATGACATGAAAAAAAACATCCATGCAATTCAGTCAGTACACAGCTCACGTCCCAATGCTAGCTGGTTCTTTTGTCGACTGACTGGTAGTCAGTCGGCCGGACGCCGTAATGTTGTCTCTTCCATTACAAAACCACCAACATAACTACCACCACCACGATCATTACCGAATCGGAAAATCGCTTTCCACGTGGGTGTGTGGACTGAAATCATGTGTTGCAGCATGACGTCAATGTGTGGACCACACTCTCTATATCCTTCCAGGTTTGTCTTGTTACGATAGAACTTCGGCGTCTCCGTGTGTGTGTATGTTTGGTATTGTATTAGTATGGATGCGTTTCCTTGTGGTTGCGGGAAAAATCGATTTTTCTCGGAAAGTAATTGTTCTCGAGAGGCTATAAACGAAGGCATACAGACTGAGCTGGACTGGAGAGTTTCAGTTTGATAATATGAGTGTACTTATGTGCGGGAATTTCAACCAGGAAGATATGAATCCTGTTCTGATTAGGCGTCATCGGCGACTGAGAACGACGACGGCAACGGCGATGATGATGATGATGATTGGACACAGCTGCCATTGATTTGCACGGATGTCGGGTGGATTATATGAGGGTGGTGGGCTGGTCGAATAGCGGAAGCATTTTGTTGGTTTGAATGTGTGAATCAAATCACGATACAATAGATCTGCTCTGCAACGATGTGCTAGACCGAATGATCTCGTATTGTTATCTCTCGAGTAATGCCACTAGTTAGCAATAAAATACTATCTTGACTTATTTATTTCAACGCGCTAGTTGAAAAGCTTCTTGCTTCAATATTTGGAAAGACTTGCCTGAGGGTTAGAAACTTTGGGTTTTGAAGTAGCTTGTATCTGAATTTTACATGTACGTTGAGTGTGTCGCATTACAATTGACTAAGACAATGTAACATGGAAACAGATCGAAAAATGAACAAGTAGTATATCAAGAATGAAAATCCATTTAACTTTTTTGAAGGGAGGATTACGGAATTGCTGATTATCACAATCTATAGTCCGTCGTTAGACATAAATGCTCTTAATGTAGGGACCCTGTATAATCCGTTGATAGCGCAATTGAAGTACAGTTTCATAATCTTCATACGCTACTATTCCGAAAGCAAAACATAAAATTCGCTATATCTGAACACACACAATTTTTAACAGGATACCAGTGTTTTTTACATGGTGATAGTTTCGAAGCCACTAGCCTGGAAACCCGGATAATCAAACATTATCATGCATCTACTATTAACTTTTCCCAAAAAACGCACTTTATCATATCTCCTGGAAGAAAGGAACAAAATATTCAACTCCGAAAAATACGATGATTAGTAAATGTCATGTACGCTCACCGAGTAGTTAAAAAACAAACAATGAACAGAGGGGTGGGTTTATGATGATGATGACATAAGTACCTGTGCATGATAACAGATTAAATTATTGCTGTATAGAGGACCACAAAAGGTCGGATCCATAAATTGAGACATTTATACGTAATACGAAGGGACAGCGAATCTCCTTCCAACCATAAGATCCAGCCAATTGCATACTACAACTTCCAGTACATGTTAGTGTACATACTGTGTATGTACGGATGGTGCGTCGATATTATTGCCGCTTTTCAAATAAGAACGTTTGTTAGAACTGCTTGATCCTGAACAATTCTTCAATAAGTGATAGAATTCTTAGCAGCTGACTCACGACGCGCAAGAAAGGGTGAATTCAAGATGCAGTACCTGGAAATCTTGATTACATATTTGCTCTCTTCAGCAAAGTTGTTCTTTAGGCCAAACCCGTGAACATTTCAGTTTAGAATTCTGTCGCTACATGGCGCTACCGTACATGTGAGTTTGAGGACTTCAAATTGTTTCATCTCGTTCACTTAACCTAGTTCCTAACCAAGTTCGTGTGGATAGCAAGCTGTTTGACATGGAATTCAACGACGGTAGGGGAACATGGGAAGACTTGACCAAGTGCAAAATTCTATTTTTAGCTATGGCGTCTTCTATTCGGTTCTTAATTTTTTTTTTCAGGAATATTTTTATGCTTGTTTCGAGCCCTTAAGGCAATTTTAAAAGTTTGGAATGAAAAATGCTTTCCGTACAGAAAATATTACATGATTAATAAATTTGCATTAAATGATGCAATTTTTTATCAAACTTCGTATGAACATATCTACTCGACTACTAATTACTATTAAAGTACTAATATATCATCTTATTCCTTATGAAGCAGTGAAATGATTTTAAATAAATTGGAGCATTGGAATAGTTATTACTAGAATTTGCATGACATTGAACGCAATAACTAATTTTTGGGGAGACTTGACCAAGATTTTATGGGGAGACTTACCAAGTGGCAATTAGCTGAAGAAAGATACACAATTTCCTGATATTTACTATGCTTTGGTATCTACTGTTAATGTTAATCACAGCATAAAAAAAAATCCCACCCCAAACATAAGTCTATATATTTTAGTATAAGTAAATAAAGTTGCCAGTGGTAGGACTGATTTTGTGACGTGTGAACATGCAATGTGCAGTACAGTTAATCCTTAAAAAGAAATGCATTAAAAAAAATCGAAATTTATTAAATGCAACCCTTTTTATATTTTTTACTGCTACCTAAGGAACTCGAGAATATGGAAAAAATAATTACAGTATGTTTTATGTCATTATTTTTTGTTATGATTACGATCACAGAAAAACTTTTGTAACTTTTCAAAAATTAAATTAAAAATTCTGCAAAAAATCATGACCACGCACAATAACTTTGCATCTTTATATCTCATTGACTTTTGAGGCTTTTTTAGAGATTTATGCAGGTTTAGCTGAAAACCTGGTCAAGTCTCCCCATGTTCCCCTACAGCTCCCGTGAACATCGAAATTTATAAATTTTAGAACTTGACTTTGACCACCAGACTACCTTGAGTGTCCGCGTCTTCAGCGAAGTTGTTTAGAAGGCGAATATCGTCATGATGGTGATGTGTTTGGTTCGAAACTGTCATTACGTAGCACTAGATATTAGTTTGTACATTTTTAACTGGTTTAATTTCAACTGTTGAACAGTCTACAAAGGTCGTGTCTTCATTAAAGTTGTTCATCAGGTCATGACCACGTGCATATAACCATTTTTATACTATATCATTTCATGGCGCTAGTGTTTATATGAAATACTGCATTTCAGAACTCAAATTATCTTCTTGTTATATGTACATGTAAAATTATTTATGACAATTACTGCTATTAAAACTGAATCACTAGGACATTCAAAAAATATCAAATGAATAGGAACAACTTGAAAGTGTAGTGAAAAGATCTTATATCATTTTTATTTCTTATGTTGATTATGAAGGTTACTTCTGAATTGATAAAAGCTTGTGTTCTATGTATTTATATTTTAGCTATCCTCAAATATTCTGCATCATTTCCATCGCATTTTGATCACTTTAAACTAAGCCGATCCTATGCAACTTGAAGAAGTTCGATGGGATTTCGATGGGGTGATTTAGTTGGACAGACCATATTGACCAGTATTATTTGGTGCTCGAGATCATTTACATAGCCTGATTGATTCGTGATTTTTAAAATCTGGGATATTAGAAAGAAGTTCATTATTTCACATGAACGGCACCGCTTCATGATGACAGAGTTTTTTGGACAAAACCAAATTTTTGCGCATAGGGACACAAGACCTCACATAAACTATGTTTTTTGTGTTTATTTATGTTAGGTCTTGTGTCCTTATACGCAAAAATTTGGTCTTGTCCAAAAATTTTCCTACTTGAGAATTTTGCATAGTACCAGGCGTTTGGTTCCTACACCAAAAGACAGTTTCGGTACACATTCCTCGTCGGCAAACAGAAGCACTGTGCTTACTATCGAGGCATCACTCGATATAAGCCAGTAGGGTTCGCTGTACCGACCCTTTTTGGCGAGAACCGGTACTATGGTACTGAAGCCCTCAGTACCGGTAGTACCGGTAAAGTACCGGTACTCGAATATTTTTTAAAAAATTCGAAAAAAGCTTCAAACAGAAATTGAATGCACAAACTGATGATCTCATCCTCCGATTATTGATTTGTGCTGATCAAAAAACATGTTTATTGTTTTTAATTGCTTCGGAATGGCAAGACTCATTTCACAGAAGATATTTTTCGTATAGGGCACCTTCTTTTATTTCGAAATCTAGGCCACTTTGAAATCAATAACTGCTAAGTGGTGCGACTTTCTTCGACTTGAACAGATGGTAAATGTATGAAACCCTATTAACAACAGTAAATCAAAGCGAAAATGGCAGTAAATTCGAGCAGGTTAATTGCATTTCCTCTCTTGCTTTTCTGAAAATTGGTTTCGACCTTTATGTCGTTTGCCTACTATTCTCTAATGCATATCAAGGCTCCTTGCTTTCCTGTAAACTATGGAGTTTTGCTGAATTTTGCGATCACCGATAATTACAAATGGCCCCATTTGAAGCAGTTCACCAAGTCTAAAACTGTTAGCTGCTAAATCGCTGTTCGTTCTTTTATAGATAAAGGTTTAAGAGCAAACCAAATACAGACATGACTTAGACCAGAGTCTTATTACGCGCCACCCAGTGAATAATGGAAACCAATCAGAATGTCGCTAATAAAACTTTAACTTCTAGAATTATTATGATGATGGCCCCACCTCATTCCCACACAAAGGTGTTATCTCAACGATTTATCTAGAAGGCAAATTAATATAATTAAACGTTATCTTGCAGACCGATATTTTGAAACAGATCCCCCTGCAGAGTTAACATATTTGTCATAAAAAAATGTATAGTACCGAAAATACCGGTACTGGCTTTTGTTCAGTACCGGTATTACGGTACCAAAAATGAGTCGGTATTCCCGGGATTTTCGGTACCGGTATTACCGGTACCACAACCCTATAAGCCAGTTGTTTAGTGTTCACGCAAGACGTGTGACTTTTTGGATTTTAGTGTCCAACTAGTGCTAATTTGGGTACTAGTTTAGATACATCGTCTAACTAGACACCCGGTTGGTGCTAGAATCCGAAACAGTAACCAAAACATACTTTATGTTTGATCTTGTGTCCTTTGGTTTTGTCCAAAAATTCCACTTGGGAATTCTGTCATAAACTGAATCCCAAACAATTTCTTTAAATTCTTCTAAACCTGTCGTAGTTTATGCATGAACCAAAACAATCTTTCGAAATGCATGCCACAACCTTTCATCACACCAATTTCCAAAATCTAGACATTGTAATACTTCATGCACTTCAAAATTGGTCCAATTCATTAGGCTGACTAAATTGGACCAAAGGCGAAAAATCCAGGATAGACAAATTTGGGGGCTGACATACCTCTATAAACGATACCGAAAAATATCTTTAAACATGCTGTAAGTCCACTCAAACACCACTATGCGTATTACTCACGCATATTCCACGCAAAATCGTCAGATAAACAATAAACCAACATGGAGCGGTTCGATTATCCACTGACTCGATTATCCGTACTTCGATAATTCGTGGAAAAACTACTAATCCGATCATCCGGAGACTGAATTCTTTGAACATTTTTTTTCTCTCAAACTACAACACACAAATAAGATTGCTAGCTACTATTTCTGGGAGGATCAATATTTTAAAAAAAATAACATTTTGTGCAGGAATTTCAATTATTTAGCAAATAACTTAGAATTCAATGCGATGGCCTACATAGTTTCGCTCAACACTTGGTTACAATTGACACCAGTTAGAGGTACAAGCATAGCATAGTTTGTTGCCTTGTTCGCAGTTCACCTAGGTTCGATTCGGAACCCCTCACATAGGGTTAGAGATTTTTCTCACCCAAAAAAGGTGCGAATTTAAAGCTCTATAAAAACGAAATAAACAAAAATCTAAAGTTCTGAATTTTTTATTCTCCTAAAAGGTTACTAAAAATCATAGAAATGCAGAAATTTTATTCATTCGACAAATAACAATTGAATGAATTGCAAAATTTCTTTCAATAATGGATTAAAATTCATAGTTTGTTCATTTCTAAACACTTGCGTATCATCACATCGATGATACGGAACTTTCTTCTCTCTTCTATCTTCTCTCTTCTTTCTTCTCTCTTCTTTCTTCTCTTTTCTCTTTTTTCTCTTCTCTTTTCTCTCTTCTCTTTTCTATCTTCTCTCTTCTCCCTGTTCTCTCTGTACTCTCTGTTCTCTCTTCTCTCTTCTCTATGTTCTCTCTTCTCTCTTCTCTCTTCGCTCTTCCCTCTTCTCCCTTCTCCCTTCTCCCTTCTCCCTTCTCTCTTCTCACTTCTCCATTCTCTCTACTCTCTTTCCTCTCCCCTTCTTTCTTCTTTCTTTTTTCTGCCGTCTTCGCATTTCTCCCCTTCTGTCTTCTTTCTTTTTTCTGCCGTCTTCGCATTTCTTTTTTCCTCTCTCCTCTTTTTGAGTAAATTTTACTATGCCACTCAACATTAATAATTAAATAATATTAATAAAAAATTCTACAATAAATGTGGGGTTACAGATTGTACCATCAAAATGGAATTTAAAAATGAGAATGCCTAAAATTAATAATGTTATAATAATGTGTATACACCATGTTGTGCCAAACGACAAAAAGCCTACCACGCAGTCAAAATACTGGCCGCGCCGAAAATGTGCCCAACAAGAAAACAGAATTTAAAAAAAAAATTCCCTTTATCTGATATTAGTTACCTTTCCAGTAAATACATTTCGAAGCATATTTAACCTTCTTTTCAACATTGATTGAGTTTCATTTTTGAAATTCTCATGATGTTCAAAAAAATTTCCGTCTCATTTTTACTGTATAGATTTTGTCGACTATTTTCGGTAAATTTAAGACACCCAACTACTACAAGCAGAAGGCAAAAGATTCTCTCTCAATCTTGTTCATATGAGTCCGAGTGATGTCTCATTTTGTTAATATGTGTCACACACGTTTTCGTCGTAATGCGTATCCCACATGAAAGTAGGATATGAAGTCATAAAAATTACTTAGTGCTAAATCAGTTATGGACATTGCTTTTCGACTTCGTCTCATCAAAATCCGACACTAACTTAGTGACAGGACTAAGCTAGCGCCGGATGGACACTAGCTCCAACACTATTTGTATTTCGGAGCAAACCACTAGTCCTGAGACGAAGTCGAAACGCAAAATAGTTAGCGCTGTTTTTTTTTAAATTATAGTAAAAACGTCTTGAATCTTTTCCAAAACATGGATGTTTTTAAAACATTTAAAAAGTTCCATATTGTTGCTTGATGCTTCTTGTAACTCACAAGATTGAATATGACTGTTCTATGGTCAGTTCATTGTGGAGGATCAGTCATAATTTGTTAGGATTATTCACGGGTACTGCAGGAGACGTGATGTATCATAGTGCTTATTATAAAACTCGTATCATTGATTCATCGATATCAACAATTTTTGTTTCCTTCTTTAAATCATGAGCTATTCTTTCCACATACTTAACCAATTATGTTTGTTATAACTAGAAACCAGAAAAGCCCAAGCCTTGAGATGTTACATATTCAACCAACATATGCCCAGAAAAGAAAACTTCAGAACGACAAAATTCAAAATTATGGCCAAATTCCAAACGACCACTATGTTAAATTAGTGTTTTCGTGGGTAGCCAAGTAGCAAATCAAGTTTTTTAGCACACTACACTTAGAACGCACAAGTTTTGAGAAGATCCTCAAGAGTATCATAAAACCACAATTGTTACTAGGGTATAAACATTAATATGCCAACTGTCCGTCATATCATGTCTATTCAAAATTAAGCCAAAAGACTGTACTTCTGACGCAGTTTAAAATTGTGCCACATCATTGCACAGTGGATCCACTCCATACAAAAGCTGAGCAAAACATCAAAAGTAGTTTAAACTTACTGAAAATATCATCTAAGGATAATTTTGGTGTGCTGAACTCGATTTTGATTAAATTAGGATGCTAAAATAAAAATTACACAGTCTAGGGTGGTTCCAAAAGTTTGTTTAAATTTCGCAAAAGTGAATACTTCGTAACCGAACAGAAACATTTCGATTTCCTAGGGTGGTCCTTGGTAACGATTTAGCTAGGGTGGTTCCAATTTATCGAAATCTGGTGAATAAAACATGATGTAATTTTATACATTTGTTTGTAAATCTTCAGTCCAATCTGGATACCATCGTATAAAAATCATCCCTTCATAGCTCTTTAAGAGATGATTCTCATGTACTAATTTATGAACGTATACGTTTAGAATATTTGTAAAAGATAGCGAATATTTATAAAAAATAAGGTGCTTGAGAGAATGTCTTAAATTCTTGTTTTATTGGGTTATTTATTTATAGCTGTCGCCAAAGCTATTAAAAATGACAGGTTATTTGATTTTGATGAAGATCTCGAATCATGTCCTACTATGCTCTAGTCCCATTAGCTCATACGATGCATACTGCGGCTAAGCCGCTCAATACTGAATTTACAAGCAGTGTTCAGAAAAAGAAATCCACCGGTGAATAATAAGGCAAAACTTCATAAAATCAAAAAATACCATGCGTCTCCACGGAAAAAAGCCAATTTTACAAATGATCAAATCGTCGCTGTTGTGCTATCTTATGACAAGCGCCATTTAGCACATTTCGAGAAAAACGATTTTTAAAGTTTGAGATTGAATATCTTGAAACTTATAAATGGTATAAACAATCCAAAGAAGACAATTGATGCTTCTATCTATTCTGCATTAATCTCTCAAATATTACGAAGATCGGTTGACTATGTTGCGAGTGTGTACTATGAATGTAAACAAAAGTCGCACTCACACGTGTCATAGGCGTGTATTGATGACAAAATTTGTATGACGTGTCATAATCGTGCATGGAAAATTTTCCATAGAAGAAAATCATGAATTTTTAACTTTTTTTCACATCTTTGCGTTCATATGGTCTATAAACAATCGGTGAAATGCATTTTGAAGGAAATGAGTCAGGGAATCTAGAAAAAATTGTTATTCTTGATTACAGTGTTGCCAAATATATTTTATTTCCAGCTCAAAACTAAAACTGTGTTTTTCTCACAACTCGTATAATTTTCTTTCGAAAATGTTTATGCCATTGTGTGCCTCAGACATTTTCACACATAAAACCGTCTAAAACTTCAATATAACTTGAGCCAATTCCTAGATATAGTGATTTGAAGCAAAAAACTCACAATTTCTCATCATGTTTCTAGCTATATCTAAGTAACCAAGTAGAATTTCTAAATTCTGAAAACGCCACTTTGTAGAGATTTTTCAAACAAGTAATGTGGCATATCTAACTCAGTTTACCCCAAAATGGCGTTTGTCATAAGATAGCACAACAGCGACGAAATATCAACCTTCGGTGCAAAACGGCGCAATGACACTATGAAAGCTCGATAAAATTCTACGTTAGTTGTATTAGATGAGATCCTTCCACACGCTTTTACCGATAAAAATACGGCACTCCGAATGTAAATAAATCCGCGTTAAACAACATAGTTATATTGATTTCATTGGTAACATTTTAAATAATCATTATTTCTCAAATCGAAATACACCGTTGAATTCCTGAGATGATTTTCTATTAGAAACGTGTGTATATGTGTTGTTAAATTATCATTGTAGTACCTATTTAAGCGAGATGAATTAGAATGAACAAAAACATGTTGTCACTCAAATTCTTACAGATTTCCAAGACATTGCACGGTTCGAAAAAAATGTAACACTTATACTTTTTAATGGATTGATGCAAAAATGAATGAATGCAGCTTTAGGTATGGTACATTTAGGAAAAAATATAAAAGGTATTAAAATTGCATTGTTTCTCTGAAAATACAAATGTTTGTGCCAAATGACCTGCAATGTGATCCCACTCGAAATTACGCCAAAAAACTCTTAATATACGCACAATAAGAAAATATGCCAAATAATATTAACCCTTTCATGCTCAACTTTTCTCTAAGGCATATAGGGTTCTAAAACTACACACAAAAAAAATTCTGAATTTTATTGTTGATGTAATTGCAAACATGACACAATTAAACAAGCCGTAATTCACTAATTGACGAAAAATAACTGTGTTCCGTTTAATTTTACATGAAACTTATATTTTACATGCTCAATGACATAAAATTACACTTATTACCATTCAGAACAAACGCCATACGTAAAGTAAAATTACGTGCTTTACGAAATTCAATGTCATGTAAAATTGGAATCAAACGTAAAACTAAGTCATTTTTGATGCTCGTATATGTCAGGGTTAGGAGACGTAAATTTACACGATTTTTTCTAGGTGTGTATTTTTTCTTCAAAATGGTGGGGTAAAGAAGCCTGAAAAACCTTTTTCATTCCTAGCAGTGCTGGAATATGCTCTATGTTAACGTTGTTCTCTTAGAATATTTACAAAAGATCAATAGCGTGAAAAACGTTGTCAAAGGCAGTCTAAATTGGTAAGTTTTACTAGTTTTCAATAATATTTCAAAATAACACAGATATATCAATCATTTTTCGACGAATGCTTAAATTGTCCCTGTTAGTACTGTTCTATAGAAATCCAATCAGACTAATTGCAATAAATTCAGTTATAGAGCTAATGTTTTTAACTGTTAGCGCTCAAATAAAAGGTAATAGTAACATTTATTAGTAAAAATTGTTTTTGCGCACAAATCTTGCCTAAACCAAAAGTTATAGCTGTTTAAAAACATTATTTTTTATAAAGAACATGGACATGGAGAGGTTTATCTGAAGATAAAAAAAATAATTATGCTATATTTCACCCTATTCCGACAATAAGTTAGTGTCGGTTTCTGATGAGCCGAAGCCGAAACGCAACACAGTATGAAAAAAAATTATGTCAAATGTTTGTTATGACAGATGACCTTCAGCGGAATTCAATTTCCCGAATGACTTTATGACAAATGACTCTAACCATAAGAAATATTGTTGATGTTTGAACGATTTTCATTAGGGAAAATCAAAATCTTCCCTGGAAAATGAACTCTTTTGATCGAAATTTCCGATAGAAATTTTGTTTTTGGAGCTATCGTCAATCCGGCGCTAACATAGTCCTGTCACTAAGTTAGTATCGGATTCTGAAGAGACGAAATCGAAACGCAAATTTCATAACTAATGTCCGACAAAAATTCTAATGGCGCACCTAGACACTGCGGGAGAGATACAGTAATACTCCACTCATGTCTACCGAGGATAAGAAAAAGTTTTTTGTCCACGTGGTAAATGGCCTCACAGTGCACCATGGGCCACAAATCGATTTTTTTTGGTCGAAAATCCAGAACTTATAAACCGTTAGAACTAGACTTTCAGTGTCTTTGGAACAAATTCTCTACAAAAAGTGTTCTTCATTTTAGGGAAAACAAAATTGGGGTGGTCCTCTCGATTTTTGAAATAAAAAAATTATCTCCTGAATGAAAAAAGATAGGAGAATATGAGAAATGTAGAGAAATAATTTTGAGTAACTTTGCTGAAGACGTCGAAACTCTATCTTCAACGGTTTGTATTTTACAGCAATTTACCTTGTTCCGTTTAGGGTGGCTCTTAAAAATTCAATTTTTTTAATATAACTTCTTTGAAGTTGATTTCTCGTAAATGTCGACTTCACACAAAAGTTAGCTCTTACAAATGCGCACATTTCTTCTTCAGAGGCCAACTCATTAACTTTTATATAAACAGAGTTATTGACGATTTTATGCTCAAAATTCGACATTTTCTAAGCTAAATAACTCCGAAGGTGGCAAAAAGTGGCAATCAATGTTATGACCAACTGATAGTACTTCAAAAACACTACAAAATAAGGGGTACATGGTTTGTCTCCTAGCGACTGTTCATGTGAAATGTTTGCTTATAAACTCCTTCTGTTATAGAGAATGTATGCGGAATTCATCTAAATTCGTACTTAAAATATATATTAATCATAGTCGCCGTTCTTATATACACATATCCGGATCTCCAATGCAAATCAAATTTAATGGTACTCTCGAAACATGTTATTCTAAACTTGTTTCGTGGAGTGAAATTGTACATAAAACATGTGGTTTTCGGACAACGGTTTATAAAATGAATGTTTGGAGTATTTGCATGGCATACGTTTTATTCGCATGGCAAAAAAGAAATTATTATCAACGTATTACAATATATTGAAAGCTCAGGTCAGGGGCGGCGAAACTTTTTACGCCCGAGTGGGTAGAAAGCATAGGGTGAGGGGTCCTTTAGTAATGATTTTTTCCCTTTTCGCAATGCGCACTCTTACATTACATTCACATTAAGTCACGTTATTTATGCAATTGGAATTATGGTACATCGATGTTTTCAAATGTGTGTAGTGCGAGATACATGCGTTGCACATCTAAATTTTTTTAAATGGTTCAAAATTTCGAGTGGGTAAGTACTACCCACTCGGTTATTTTCGAGTGGGTAGTACTACCCACGCTTTCCGCCGGCCCTGGCTCAGATTTACTGTAAAGGAAGCACCCTTTGTTTAGCATTAATGATTTATTTGTCTTTTATTAATTATATTACCTCCTCTGTTTCAGCTAACTGTAATTTGCTCTAATAGTTTCCCAAAATACATTTTTTTGTCTTTGGAAATTAACAAAAAAAAAATCCACGTGAATGTACGTTGGGGGATAAGCTGTTCAGCTCTCATTATTAGTATTTTTTACTATTACCAAACGGATAGATTGGCAGCCTCCTACTTCGGAGTTATTTTCCATACGCGGCAAAAAAAACTTTATCAATGATGTCAATATAAATTGCTTATTTTCGGAAGTGATTCGAGCTGTCAATTTTGGGTACTACTTTTCTGCTTCTAACAATGAGTACTTCTAATCCATTTCATAATAACTCGATGAGGTTATGTCGATGGATTAATTGATGCTAATAATGGGTCCTTTATGAATTACTTCAAGCGAGATAACCTACATATTAAAAACGGAAGTTTAGACTACTAAGGATGGTGCAAATATGCGATAATTCAACAATTTCGACTGCTCTGAAAGATTCAGGAATTCTGTCAAGTGACAGTTTTTATGTTGATTTTAGGCTTTTAGGACAGAGATTCTATCAGGATTCTTAAACTTTTCACCGAGGGAAATAATGTAAAACTGGTGTTGTATAATATAAATTTTCAGTATTTTTCATACTGGGACGATTTTCATTAATGGGTATTTTTTACGTATTTCGTTGTAAGTTTTCCACAAGAAACAATAGGTGAAACGTAACCAGGTTAACGTACAAGCTCTTTACCCATTAAGTGGGTTATTCTACTTTTATTCAAAATGGGCAGTTTTCTATGCATTAAAAGGTACTTTAATTTATCAGAGTAGAAATTGTTGAAACGCACAGAAAAAAATTTACCACTGAGAAAATCATTATATGGACGATCCATAAATGACGTAGCATTTTTTAGTGATTTTTAACATCCCCCAATTACGTAGCTTGATGGTAATTCTCCCCCCCCCTTGTCCACGAAAAATATAAAAAAATGAAAAACGGTGTTAGTTAGTCCCCTTCAAAAAAGCTACGCAGCACGACATGACCCCCTGCCCCTCTGTCGTCACACATCATCACAAAATACAATACTCCCCCTCCTCCATATAATGCTACGTCATTTATTGATGATCCCATATTAGTTTTTTAAACTAATAAGTTGGTCTCCAAAGAAAAAATAGGCACTTATCAGAACGAAATTTCAATTTTTTTGGAAAATTGACTTCAAAAGTATTTTATTGAAATACTATTTTTTTAAAGGTCAAGCTAAACCAAATAATGGAAAATGCCGTAAAATAAAAGCCTCGGACGATATTTAAGGAATTGTCAACAAAGTTACTCAAACATGATATTTTTAAATTTTCAGTATGTCTTTTTACTTCTATTGTTACTATTCAGGAGAAATTATTTTCATTCCAAAAAGCAAGAAAACCACCCTGTTTTTTACACCGAAATGAAGCGCACTTATTGTGAAGAAATTCTTTTGAAGACACTGAATGTCTAGCACTTACGGGATATAAGAACTGGATTTTCAACAAAAAATCGATTTTTGGCTCATGGAACAGAGGTAGTTTATAAGCAAACATTTCACATGATCAGTTGCTGGGAGACAAATTATGTACCCCTTATTTTGTAGTGTTTATAAAGTACTATCAGATGGTAATAACATTGATTGCCACTTTTTGCCACCTTCGGAGTTATTTAGCTTAGAAAATGTCGAATTTTGAGCATAAAATCGTCAATAACTCTGTTTATATAAAAGTTAATGAGTTGGCCTCTGAAGAGGAAATGTGCGCATTTGTAAGAGCTAACTTTTGTCTGAAGTCGACATTTACGAGAAATCAACTTCAAAGAAGTTATATTAAAAAAACTGAATTTTTAAGAGCCACCCTAAACGGAACAAGGTAAATTGCTGTAAAATAAAAACCGTTGAAGATAGAGTTTCGACGTCTTCAGCAAAGTTACTCAAAATTATTTCTCTACATTTCTCATATTCTCCTATCTTTTTTCATTCAGGAGATAATTTTTTTTTATTTCAAAAATCGAGAGGGCCACCCTAATTTTGTTTTCCCCAAAATGAAGAGCACTTATTGTAGAGAATTTGTTCCAAAGACACTGAAAGTCTAGTACTAACGGTTTATAAGTTCTGGATTTTCGACCAAAAAAATCGATTTGAGGTCCATGGTGCAGTGGTGAGAGATGTTCGAGTCCAGAAGTCGAGAATTATAAATACCCAGATTGAGAACAGGAAGTGCGAGAAAACGTTGGACAAAATGTCAATTCGAAAGGTGGGCGTACCTATAATGAGATTTAAGGAATGTTTGTTAAAAAGTTTCAGTTTCATATAATTCCAAAAATACGCTCCTTTTAATGGTCAAAATTTGAGCACCTGATTTTGAAATACTAATTTTGGCTTCCACTGAATAGTTTTTGGTTTCGTTCATTACCGAGAAAAATCACGATTCCACATACTTAGTTGCGTTTCGGCTTCGCCTCATCAGAAACCGACACTAACTTATTAGCATAGTGCTTTCGCATAGGCCTGCTAAGCCAAGACAAGTTTCGGCTTCACTGTGTCTCATCTGCATAAACAGAACTTCTGCTCGAACGGGACATCACGTTTGATCAGTCGTTCGATTGAAACACAAAGTGTGTTCTAGTTTTAAGGGATTTGCGTCAAGCCGGCGCTAATCTATTCCGACAATAAGTTAGTCTCGGTTTCTGATGAGGCGAAGCCGAAACGCAACTAAGTATGAAATAAGGATTTATGGCCTCCTGTACAAAGACTGGTTTTTACCAACAAATTTTCACCCTAGTGAGAAATTTTGGTTTTTACCAAATTTTCCTCCTTAGGGTGAAATATAGCATAGTGCACGATTCCACAGTTTTATTACAATAAATTTAGTCATTTTCTTGCACTTGTCCATCATTTTGATCAAATCACATTCAAATTAGAAAGAAATTGAACATTTTTACTGTGCAATAAGCAGTTGATTGCTTTTCCAAATGAATACTACTTTAAATTGCAATGAGTTAGCTGGACGAATTATTGCAATAAGCTATGAGGTGTACATTAATAAGGGAATATGTTTGGAATTATTTTAAATTAAAAGTTGCTGGCAAGCTTTTTACAAACTTCATCTATGTCAAATAAACATTTGAAATTGATTTTATATCTTCACTTTGCAAAGGTCTTCTAAACATTCGAACTGTCAAACACCATATGCCACCAATTTATCGACTCCTACTACCTTTCTACAGTTAATCACAACCTACTATAAATCTTGCGACAGCTTCCCGAACACACAATCAGAAACAACATTGCAGATCCTTCCCCCACAGGTAACGCAGACGCCACAGTTCTCAGCACCGTGCCGAACCCTACGTAACGGTACCATTAAACTTTATGTAGAAAGCCAACATTTTATTGCACAATGTTTTATTAGCATAACTCTGTGTTTGCAACTGGGAACCGGGGGACATCTGCTGTTTCTGCTGGCAATGTACCCAAGCACTCGCTGCCGTAGGTACTTTCGCAATGATAACAACGTCCTATCGGACGGCGGTGGGTTGCTAATGTTAGTGGACATCCTTTTCAACCGCCGCTTCCGCAGTATTGGTGTGTTCGATAGCACACACATCAGTCTATGTATTTGTGAAATGACAATAATAGGATCATGACAAGGGGAAGCTTTTTTTCCGCGTGTACAAACCACGCCTGAGTTTGTACACAAAAGTGGCAATCAGCAGTTTTCCTGCTACTGCTGCTGCTGGAGCTCTCGGTAGGAGGTTGGGGCAGAATAGGGGGTAAAGTAGGAAATTAAGATTGTGTGAGTTTTTCTTCGTTGACGTCGTCGTCGTCGCTATTGTCGATGGGTTTTCACTTCGTGTTCTGCCCGGTGAAGACGATTCTTCAACTCCTCGGCATATCATTGTGCTAAAATGTGTTTGGGAGTCGCTCATCGGCCAACGTAATTGATTGTGTTATACTTCTTAGAATCACTTTTTTTCTCAAGAGGTTTTTATGATACTGCAAAAGTGCTGGGCTAGATGCGGTTCTATGATGAGTAAACGATCCATAAACTGAAAGACGTTGACAAAATTGTGCCAATTTCTGCATTCGATAAGACGAATAAATTGATTTTCAAGTTAGTATTTCTTTTTATCTGAGTATCCTAGCAATCGAATGATAATTAATTGCTACTTAAAAGTACGATAAAATTCTACCGATTATATCTGTCCTCATTTCGATCCCAATTCTGTCAAACTCATTATTAACACTTTATTCTTCTTTTCAGTTTGTTATCGTCCTACAGAGAAAAGCGGAAGAGCTCTCCCAGATTAGGTAAGTCAAAGCAAATCCTCGAAAAATGTACACTTATTGTCAAGCTGCCCTGAAACGCCTCCCCCCCCTAAGCTATCAAAAACATCCGATACAAATTGAGTGCTTCCTACTTGGGTGTCGCTTGACTTTTCCGCAATATAAACACTGTTGCCGCAACAAACCACAAAGCGAGACCCTTGAACACAGTGAAAAGAAGAACCCCCAGCTAGGAGAACATTTTTCCAGGGAATTCTCCCGGCGCCGCCGTTGACGGTACGGATCCGGTCGCCCATTGTAGTACCGATGATGGACAAAAGTTTAAAGCTAAACCTCCCACCACCCTTCCGTTTCATTCATTCTTTCGTGTCTGGTTGAGCTGTTTACATTTCCACAGAACCTGTAAACGTGAGTGGGTACCTACCGACCGAATCATACCCGCTGCGTGGCGAGAAGGAATGTCAGTTTAATTATGCAGCAGCAGCAGTAGCAGCACACCACGACGGACACAATCGTGGGTGACGACTTCCTTCATCTACAATAAAATGCGACATTGTGAAAAGCGGGGACCAGAGCGGGTTTCGGAAGGAATCGGATTTAACATACACAAAACGGTTGGTTTCACACTTCTTAGCTGTGCGTGTATAGATGGAAAATATACAGTGGTTCCTTGTTCAGTTCTGTGAAAGGGTAAAAATTGGAATATCCTGCACTAACATTTGTTTTGGTCTTTGCACTATTTACCTACAATATAAGTCGGGCTTTGTGTTTCAAATTCTTCTCATCAATTGTTTTTAACATAATTCAAGTTATCGAATGATTGACTTACTAATATACATCCGCTGTGTATTAGGTAGTGCGGATATTGAATCTTCTCAGAGCAGCGGCTTTTTCCGCGAAATAATTTGAACGTGTTGCAGGACTAGGCAGAGGTTGTTGAATTTTAAGAAGTAACAGTATTGTTTTTTTGTAATGAGCCTAACGTGTCCATCAATGGTTCTGGATATATTACAAGTCTTAATTAAGGGGTTAACCAGTGTGCAGCGATGTTTCAAAAGGCCATTTCAAGATCCAAATTCAATTAGTCTATTGATTTTGAAGATTCAGCATTATCAAGAAAGTTTCTAGAAATCAAGAAACGTATATTTTGATATAATGGGTTGGATGATTAATCCCTTATTTTCCAATAAATATACTGTTCTAATAGTCAAATCAAGAACCATCAACGATATCTAAACTTGCAACTGAGTTTAGAAAAAAACAGTTTCCAGTGCCGTGGTCCATGAAATGAAAAGTGTTAGAACGGAGGTGAAACAAATAACAAATAGACTTCCCGAAAATTACTGTCTTCGAAATTTGATGATATCGTCGAAGATTTTAATGACTTGAAAACTCAATACGAAAATGTAAAAGAAGAAATTATATCCTTGAAACAATCCGATACTTCAGAAATGGTATACTTATCACAACCTCAGGCAAAAGTGGGTCAAATATTAATTAGCACAGAAATGGTTCGCAAAATTTTCAGGACAAAAAGCGTATAGAAAATTAATCCATTTTCGCGCTAATAAAATAATACATAGGTTCATAACAGGCGTTAGGAAGTTCGCTGATTCGGACCTGTAAGTGATGAAATCACAGTAAATTTTTCTACACAGTAGAAATCGTGAGCTATTGGATCAGTATATGCTAAAGGAAATTGGTGACTAACACCATATTGAAATCCAAGATGGCGACTTCCGGTTATCACCAAACAGTGAAAACCATCATCAGTATGAGTGTTATTTGGGAGGGAGTGGTCAGTAGGAAATCGATGATTAACGCCATTTTGAAATCCACAATAGCGACATCCGGTTACCAGAAAGTAGAGAGAAATATCAATATGGGTGTCATTTCAAAGGCGGTGAGAGGTAGGCATCGGAAATCTATGTTTAACATCAATTGGAAATCCAAGAAGGCACCTTCCGTTTGCCACAAAACAAAGGAAACCATCAATATGAGTGCCATTAAGAAGAGGGTTGTCAGTTGACATCAGTATTTGATGATTAACGCTATTTCCTCCTTTCAAATGACATCAATATGGATGATTGCTCTATTTTCTGATAGCCGGAAGTCGCCATCTTGAATTTCAAAATAGTGTCAATCATCGATTTTCGATGTGTACTAACTACCACCTTCCAAATGACTTTCAAATTGATTATAGTTTTCGCTGTTTTGTGTTTAATCACTTTGGATTTCAAAATGGCGATGTTCAGCCATTTCCGATGTCTACTGATCACTCGCTTTCAAACGACGCCCATATGCATGGTAATTTTCACTGTTTTGTTATAAGCGGATGCAGCCATCTTGGATTTCACAATGGCGTCGATCATCCATTTCCGTCGTCTTCTGACCACCCCCTTTCAAATGACATATTGATTATGGTTCTCTATATTTTCTAACACTGGGAAGCCGCTATCTTGGATTTGCAAACGGCGTTATCATTAATTTCCGATGTCTACTGATCACCCCATTTCAAATGACACCCATATTGAATAATATTTTCTGAAGCCATTCTTAGGATAAAAATGAAATATTTCTCATCTAAGGGCAAACCCATTTTTGCACTAAGGTTTTTTAATACTATTTATGCTCTGACAGGTACCTAAACCAGTTCTCTCAATAAATCGTATACCGTTTTTGCTCGTAGTGAATTTTTAACCCACCCTCGCTCTCAGCCTCTCATATGATCTGTGAAAACCTATGCAATCGAAATCTAATTATCTAAAAAAATTACAAAAAAACCCAATGATCACCCTTCCAAGGTTTACTCAAACATATCACTATAAAGTTTGACATAGTTAAAAGATCATTTGGCACTTACAGGGCCGACTTCAGACCACTCGAGACCCCTGGGTACAACTAAGCTAAGGAACCCCTATCATTGAACAGGTATAAACTGCTGTAGAGTATAATGATCAAAAAACGATCCCCAGCATCAGGGAGCCATCTATACCACCTTGAAATTTATTGTTTAAATTTAAGCAAAATCATTCAACCATGTGAAACTTGGTTCTGTAGGAATTATAGGTGGCATTATAAATGTCCAGGTACCTTTGAAAAACGGAATTTTGGTAGATCTTAAAAAGATATTAGCATTTCTCACCAATCTGACCGCAAAAAGGCAAAGGGCCTAACACACTACATGCGGTTGTGGGAGTTCAAACTCAGGTGAGCTACGTACACTGTAACGGACGTACTAGCTGCGCTGTTCTCTCCCCATATGATATAATCTGACCTTCATAGCTGTAAGACGTTGTTTGTGGTTGAAGAGTACCTCCGTCAATAATAAGGAATGATGGAGTAAGGCGGGTTAAACGTCAACACTACAATGTCGACGATTCATTTAATAAATGTCCTTACATTATGACAATCTAGGAAAAATATTTAGCAACATGCCAATAAAATCCAACTTTAACAAAACAGATTCAACTTTAACAGATGACGACTAGGTGATTTACAAAAGTTACACTGATTCGTTTAATGTTGTTCTCTATTTCTTACTGTTCCTGATATGATGCAGTTGGAAAAAAGTCAATTGCCAGTTTTAAAAAAAGCCGCTTTTTTCAATCAAAGTTCAACTATATTTACAGATGACAATATTAAATATTCAGCCATTGAAATCAATCGATTTTATTTTGAATCTAAGTGTGCGGTTCCAGGTTCATTCATTTTAGATATTCGCATTTTCGCTATAGAAATAGAACGATTCTTTGAAATAGTGTCTCTTCACGCACAAATTGTTGGTGAGGTAAATTTGTTGTATATTCTGACCGAAGTTTTGTGCTTTCTTAGTGAACGGTTCGGTGAGGTGAAGCTAGCAAACAAGTAATATTTCCACATTCAACGAATTAGTATCCCAAAGGTCTCAAAGGCCTTTTCACTTTTCGAAAGTACAAATGTTCAACCTTCATTGATACGTAAACAAATAAACATAGCGAAACATCGAAATTACTCGAACCTATTAATGTGAGCAACTCAATTCAATTCATTTCAATGCCAGTCATGTAAAACAGTCGAAATAGGTAATACACCGAATGCACGTTGCCGTGAGGCACAAATCCTCGACTACCTACGGGATACGTTCCATTTGAGCATTTGAGATTCCTGATTCTGACGGCTCAATTTTTTTTTGATTTTTGTGTCGTACAAAGATAACATAATTGGTTGTGTGCCAGACTATAACAGCATAGTGGAAAATGCCTATTCTGGCCGCAAAAGTATCGTGAGACCTCAAGAAGTTCAGCAGTCATTTTTAGAGGTTTTCATGAAGATCTAATCAAACTTTCTATACGTGTTGTAAAGAAGTTTAGAATTGCTTTAAAATTTAAGAAAATGAAATGATAAAAGCAATACAGATTCCTTGAAAAAGGGTCCAGTAAGGACCGAAACGTTGGAGAAAGAGAGCAACGAGTGTTCTTGATTTTTATTGACTGAAACGCCGATCTTCAAATCATAAATTATCTTCAACAAGGTTGTTGGAAAAAGCTTACTCTACAACTTTGCCGAAAAGATATTCTTAATGTATGTACGCGAAAGATATATTGTAAATATTTCTTACTCTTACGGAAATTAACCACTTAAATCACAACACCATATGAATGAGCTGGTAATGTCTACAAATTGCTACGAAGACGTCATTGGCCCAAATTCCACGATTTAAGCGTAATCAATAGATCGCACGATTTCTAGTCCAGTGTAGTCTACAGTGGGATCCTAGAAAATTGCAGACGTTCGCCCACAATTTTTCTTGTCAGTATTAATGTTTGTGGCACATATGGTACACTTATTAAAGCGGCCAGACCAACTGTGCAGCGTAAGATCATTCAAAATTAAACGGCAATCAAATTATTCATTCAATGAAGAATTTAATCAACGAATTATTTTGAACCGTGAATAAGGAAGAACCGTGGACAACCGTACCAACCGTTTCAATTTAATGGGGGTTTCATAAATCGTTGGGAGTGACTTGGCTAAGAGAGTTAATGTCACACCGTTGGTCCGTTCCTGGGATGGGACAGAGGTTTTTAGCCCTGTCCTGGCTAATGTTATAGGTTATAACGCCAGATTATAGCGCCTTTACTTGCTCTCTGAAATAATGATAGGAAAATTTACGAAATGTTAGAGAAAATTGACTAAACA
The DNA here is from genome assembly GCF_030247195.1 of Topomyia yanbarensis. NCBI lineage: Eukaryota > Metazoa > Arthropoda > Insecta > Diptera > Culicidae > Topomyia > Topomyia yanbarensis. Next base: position 25,788,045 of record NC_080671.1, read on the forward strand.
TAAAGACAAAAACGCGTAGCAACTAAAAGCACGCAAAATATTTTCACTCATTTATTCATCTAATGAAAAGTGATTCTAATTTCAATCCTGCGAGTTTTGATTTAATCACTATTTTGTTGGCATACTATTGGTAGGTATGACTTTTGAGAGAAAATACTACAAAAACACGTAATCAAGTTCACGTTCAAATTTTGGAAAGGATTAGATATCAATAAATATATAGTACTATTTGGATAATAAAAAAATCAGAACGAGCTCACCGATAATAAATCTGGGGACTAAGAAAATCCTACTTCAAAGCGACATCCTCCTTGTAACAACGTTCTACATACGCTGATTGATTTTTATGAAGATCTGACGTACGGTGTGGAAAAAACTGCTTTTTTCGTTTGCGAATTTTGCGCATTCTCTGTACAACCTTAAAGACATACCGTTGAAGAAATTACTAATATTTCTGAACACCGAACTCAAGTAATCATTTTTCTGGATTCGTCACTCTGCTCTTTACCATACAGAATTAGGAACATTCACGTATTCTTCTTCTTACAATATGTAGAGTACGACTGTGATGGTTTACTGTGATTTTTTATTTATTTTTAACGGCTTAGTCAGTCTTTATAGAATTAGTAAAACGTATTTTAATTTTTGTCCGACATTTCGGTGCTGTTTAGCGCCATCTTCAGGGAAAAAAATAGTTCATTCTTTGTATGAATGCTTTTTGAAGCTAACTGTCTGGTTTGCTGTTTGGTGGTACATCTGTATAAATAAGGCTCTATTTTTGAATCTATCTAATTTCGCTTGCACCTTACTCTTCTTCTTACCGATACGCAATTGCAGGACAGCAATATATGTCATATCAAATGTTATGAGGTTCCATAATGGGATTCACAAAGATCACTCGAATAATACTCAGCACGCTGAATAGTAGCCATATGATAACTGAGTTTTAAATGCCCTGACTAGAATGATGCAATTGTTCTTGAGAAAATGCAACAAATTCTTTAACATTTTTGGACTCACTTCCGACCGAATACAAGCAGTTCAGAGGCGAATCTTTCGGTTTATCCAGGTAATTGACTAACCACTGGCTTTGAAACAACAAAGTAAGTTACACTGACTGCTTTTTTACATTTTAACGACATTCAATTAGCTAGAAATTACTGGGTAGGGAAAGTTATGAGAATTAGAGCCATAGTACTCAAATGAGAGCAAGGATGTGAAGTAAACAGATCGGAAAACTAGAAGTGGCAGGATCATTAGAACAGGCTTAATATCGTACGGGCTTAATCTTTGTCTTCTGCTAATGAGGGTCGAGCTTAGGCAGTATAACTACGAATCACCCGAGTTCACTAGTATGTGTCCTGGTATAGATAGACGTGTCCATCTTTACCATGACAACCGACACACTGACTGCTCTAGTCAGTTCATGCGCCCATTCATTCACCCATACCGGAATGACCGGGTACTCGATAAGGTAGATGTCATTTGAAATGCATAGTTCTTCGATTGGAGTTCAACATACGGCTGCTAATTTTGATCTCGAATCTGCTAAACTAAGGGCATCTAGGGTCAAACTGTCAGAGCATAAGCAAATTTCCTATTGAAGTACCTATTGTATGCCACACGGAATCGCGAAGATTCCTGCGTGGAATACGGTGCAGTGTCTATCAAGCGAATGGGATTTGTCTAATATCATTTCAGGACAAGCAATTTATCTCAAGAAAGTTAAGTTTTTCAAAAGAAACTACATGTGAGCGTAAGATCACTGGAAGGGAGTATATAACCATGTTGAGCCATATTCTTCTATGGGGGTTATTGACCCACGGCGCAGTAACCTTAACATGGTTTGCACAAGAAAGTGCTCCTTATTTCAGAAACACAATGGTTTTATGTTCAATCGAGCAGCAGTAGTCGTTATGGTGAACGCGTCAGTTTTCACCATCAGAACCATTCTCTGAAGATGCTTTAACGTTTACTGATTTGTAAATTCTGGTTTTTGCCACCAGACAAGGTACGCGTATACCAGTATTGATCTAACAATTGATGTGTTAATCCAATGAATGTACTTGAGTTTGAGTCCCTATGATTTGCCGAAAAGTCCATATCAACTTTTGAGTAGGGATAATAAGAATTGTAAACAAACTTTTGTTTTGCTGATTCCTCTTAATTTGTTATAATTTCAACCCAGAAAACATTTGAAATTAATTCCACCAAAGGTAAAGATGTTGATTCATGCATATTTTTCGGCAGCGATATAATGAGCGAAGCAAGTTTATTTACAAAAATCCTTTTAGACCTTTTGAATAATTACTATTGAAGTGGTCTCCACTGGCTGCAGGTTATGCAAGCGATATTGATTCTGAAATCAATGTTAATCAGCTTCCCAATCTCTGCTTGTCTTAACGATGAACACAGGATTGGTTGCTAAGTATTGCGTGTATCCAGTTCGTGATATACAAAAGTACTCAATGACCTCGTGCGGCTTGAATTCGAAAGCACCTTCAATGTCGTGAACAACTCCGAAACTTCATACTGTGTTGCGTTTCGGCTTCGCCTCATCAGAAACCAACACTAACTTATTGTCGGAATAGATTAGCGCCGGCTTGACGCAAATCCCTTAAAACTAAACTCCCGTTCGAGCAGAAGTTCTGTTTTGGCCGATGAGACACAGTGAAACCGAAACTTGTCTTGGCTTAGCAGGCCTATGCGAAAGCACTATGCTATATTTCACCCTAAGGAGGAAAATTTGGTAAAAACCAAAATTTCTCGCTAGGGTGAAAATTTGTTGGTAAAAACCAGTCTTTGTACAGGAGGGCACAAATCCTTATTTCATACTGTGTTGCGTTTCGGTTTCGCCTCACCAGAAACCAACACTAACTTATTGTCGGAATAGATTAGCGCCTCCTTAGGGTGAAATAAAGCATAGAACTCCGAAACTTGATTTCTTTTGAAAAAATCTTTTTCAATGCTGTAGACAACATTGTATAACCGGGTGATAGTGGAATTCCTCCGATGATTTGCATTTTGCGTTGCATGAATCTGGTACTCGCCCAAACTAACATTCCGAATGTAGTGGTCGACTATAGACTAATCGGTCTATAGACTCCTCATAGGTAACCCGAGCAAACGTAAAGCCCATAATACCCCCATGCTCCATGCAGGGCTTGATATGGGTGTTTGAAATGGGTTCAACCCATGAGAACACCATCACCATGGTCCGATAGATCCCATATAAAATACCATATGTTGGTGTATTTATGGGTTATTGAGACCATTTTATAGTGTCTTGATGGTTGTGAATTTTGGCACGGACCATGTTTAAGGTCTTTTCAAGGGGCTGTGTGGTGTTTGAACCCATGAATATTTGCTCGGGAACGCGGTCACTTCATGAACGCTAATTGAATGTATCCTGGTATTAGACTACAAGTAAGGACTTTTTTTGAAATAAGCTTGGAGTGTTCATACTCTCGTTGAAGTAGAACTGGAGTGATACCATATTTCCCCCGGAGACTTATGTGGAGCAGGGTTCATTTCGTCGGTGTTAAGTCAGGCCGGACTAAGTGACATTGTATTGGTTTCAAGCAAAATGAGTTTAAAGTTGAATCGCAGCAGTCTTTACGTTATAATTCGAAATGAATTTTTATCACAATTCTTGCTTATGGTAACATTCCAAATCTGGAAAAAAATCGAATGTAGTTAAGAATATTATTATATCACTTTTTTATTTTGCTCCTTTCTAATCTCACTCCGGTCTGACTTAATACCGATTAAATAATCGATTCGCTTGTTGAAATTTGTCAAGCAGCTTCCCAAAAATCAGAATGACTTGGGGCAGTCGTCGGTGATAGCTTCGTACATCCTGAAAAGTGTGTGTGTCAAAAAGACTGCTGAGCACTTCTTCTTCGACAGACTAGTATTTACGACAAGCATTTTAATAATTGAACTGATATAACAGTCTTTCGGTTTCGAGAGTAACTTATTTAATCTACAAGCCACCATCCAAAACGGTGTTTCGTTTGCGGTATTGTAAGGCGACGCGGCGCGGTAGATTTTCTGTGCCGGGCCGGAATCCGGACAAACCTTCTTGGCGAAATCGAATATCCAACGGTTTGAATATTCCACGCTCTCGTTAGTACTGTTTCAGTTTCGCATACGTTGGGCCCTGCCCCAAAGAGTGCTCATCGATGTTTCTTTTGTTAACCCGTCGACAAACCGGCGCCAGTAGCTGCGTTTCTTGGCTTTCATTAAATTTTTCATTCGCTTTTCTAATATCGCGTACAGTCGATAGCTAGCGACTAACCCGTCGTTCCGGAAGGCTTTTTACGCGGCAGCCTTCTCCGCCTACACGTCTGAGCACTCTTTGTCCCACCACGGGTTGGGAGAACGTTTTGGGTGTTCCCGTTGGGTACTCGTTTCGTCTGAGTTTGAATCGCGATATCGAGAATCGAGTTAGACAAAAGCTTGTACTCTTCCTCCGGAGGAAGTACCTGTATTGAATCGATAGTTTTGGATATCTCAGCAGCGTAGCTCTTCCAATCAATATTTCGTGTGATGTCATAGGAATCATTGATTGGTTCCAAAGGTCTTGAACGAGTGGTGATTGCAATTAGAATCGGCAGGTGGTCACTACCGTGGGGATCAGATATTACCTTCCACTTGCAATCTAACCGTAGTGATGTCGAGCCTAGAGACTATGTCCAGTGCACTTGCTTGCGCTGGTGGTCTAGGAATCCGTGTCATTTCCCCTGTGTTCAGAATTGTCATATTGAAGTTGTCACAAAGGTCTTGAATTGTCGAGGATCGATTATAGTCGTACAGACATCCCCACTCTGTACCGTGAGAGTTAAAGTATCCAAGAAGTAGGCGGGGAGAGGGAAGGTGTTCAATCACGTTAGAGGGTCTTCGATATCCCATCATGGCCCTAGGAGGAATGTAAATAGAAGCAATGCAAAGATATTTGCCTTTTATTGTTTTACAAGCGACAACTTCAATGCCGGGCGTCGAAGGGAGATTGATTCGATTGAAGGGGTAGCACTTTTTGATCCCTAAAAGTACCTCTCCATATGAGTCTTCTCGATCCAAGCGGATAATGTTCAAATCGTGGAAGTTGAGGTTTATATTAGAAGTAAGCCATGTTTCACATAGGGAAAAGGCATCACAATTATTGTAATCTAGCAAGTGTTTTAATGAATCAATTTTGAGGATAATACATCTGCAGTTCCACTGTAAAACAGTGATCAGATCCGTGATTCCGTTTAATAAGTTAGCCATCGAAGGATACGATCGCTGCAAGGAGGGGCCATTGTTCAGTCAACTGTTTTAAAAATGTTCTTACTGTTGGTAGAATAGCAACCAGCAAGCTTTTCAGAGGATCGGTAATGTTGAAAGCTGTGAATATCCAGTCCACAATGTCAGAGAATTTAAGGAATCCCGTTTTAGGTTGAGTTTCTGACTGTAAACTTTGGTAAATTGTATCTCAATTTCCCAAAACCAGGAGGTATTATCTTCGGATTTGTGGCAACACTTCCAGTTGATGAATTATTTTTATTTTGTACCCTTGTTTGGGACAACCTAGGACCCTTACGAGGAAGGTCAGGTGAGTTTTGATTAGGTCTTTTCCTAGAGTTTCCAAGCAGAGCCAAAGAATGTCCCTCGCAAGGGTCGTTAGAGGCGTTATCGTCAGTTGGCAAGAGAACGAATGGGTTTTCGGAGATAAGTGGAACAGCTCTTTTGAGCATTTCTGCGTAAGAGCGTCTGGAGCGATCTTTGGCGGATGGCTTCAGTTTATCCGCGCGAAGTTTGTACGTTGGGCATGTCAAAAGTTCATGCGGATTCTCCCCACAGTAAACACACTTCTCAGCGGGCCTATTGCAAGTATCATCCGCATGGCCACATTTACCGCACCGTTGCTTATTACTACAGTAGGTGGCCGTGTGACCTAGCTGCTTGCAATTGGAACAATTTATGACCCGCGGTACAAACAGACGCACAGGTAGACGAGCTCCTCCCACTTTAACGTAGCTCGGAAGTGCAGATCCGGCGAAGGTTACGCGAAACGAGTCTGAAGGATAGTAATTCCCATCTTCGATGGACTTTGAGTGCAATTGCTTGCACTCCAAAATCTTAACTGATTGAAGGTTAGGGTCCTTAAAGCGGCCAACCCCATCATTCATCAGATCATCGACAGTTAGACCCGCATCACTTATCACACCGTCAATCTCCACATCACGAGAAGGAATGTAGACGCGAACTCCAGCGTGAAGAGGCTATCCTGGAGGTGATCCTTCTGATTGTTCCATTTTGTTGCCGGAGCAACACGCTCGACCGCACTATTTAACTTAAATCAAAATAAAAAATCAAAAAGAATATTAAAAAAATCGATAAGAAAAGTAAAAAACGAAGCACTTCACCAGTTGGTTCCTGACGAGCTGGTAGGTGAATTGATCCTTCGTTTCTTTTGTCCGTCACCCGCGTGACCTTCACACAGTAGAGAGCTGGTATAGCTCGTCTAAACAAAGCCGTCTTTCAGGCAAGAAAAATCTACACTACACTGCACTACTTGACACAATTTAACGTTTATAATATTTATGATGTTTATACTCCAGCCCTTGCTGAGATAAACACCTTCACCGATATCGCCTAACTCAAGGTAATGTTACAACAAACAACGCGCGTGTGTAAACTGAAAGGGCGCTCGGTTACGAATGAGCAGTTATAATTGAACTGATATAAAAGTCTTTCGGTTTCGAAAGTAACTTATTTAATCTACAACCCTTGCTGAGACTTAAAACATTCGTACAAAGGTTGTTTTATTTATTACCTAATCCAAGTCACTTGGATATTCAATCCTAGTCCTCAAACCCTTTTCGTGGAGGTCCCAGTTCGCATGCGACGATATCAAGCGAAACGTTTGAATGATTAAAGATGTATTTATGATCAGATAACTTGGATTTTAGCTAATTCAGTACGAACCAGTTTGCCAAATCATGCATAATATTGTTAGAGCAGAAAGTTACATCTAACATCCCTTCCCTACCAAATCGTGCAAGTGTTGTGCGATTCCCTAAGTATATAGCTCTATTCGCAAGTACAAATGCACGAGGCATTTCACGTGGATCTTCCATGCTATTTTTGTAGATTGCTGCAAAGACGGGATTAAGTAGCAGTCCAACATAAACGATTCCTTTTTAGAAATACGGTTCGTGATCCAATGCTATGGAAGCTTTCCCTTCCCGCACAAGAAAAGATTGTTCATGTACGTTTATGCTGAAGATTAACTTGTGTTATTTAACCTTTGTCGATAAAATCACAACACATTCACTTATTGTACACCAACTAGAAGATACTAAACACGTTGGCTCACAGTGGAACCCCAGAATGGCTATTAGAGGCATGAACATTACGTTCCGACTAATTTTCCTGTTTGGGGCTCCGCATAACTTTTTTGGGGTTTGGTGCTAGGAGTGTTAATCGTCTCAGTAATACTTGACGAGAAAAAAAATCGAATCTGAGCGAACAGACTGTATTTATCATACGGTCGAAAAAACTGCAACAACCAACGAACTGCTCACAATGTCAATTCCTGTTCCATCTAGACAGCACGCGCTGATCGTAAAAAAAACCTTGTGCCGGTGACCGTCGACAGGTCCCTGGTCTGTTGTCATTGAACAAAATGTACTTCTCTCTCTCTCTCTCTCTCTCTCTCTCGCTTTCCCTACAATTCACAGAATTTCACTGCCTTCCAATGTGTGTTAGTTTGTTGGCAGCAGAGCCGAGCCGGCGCGCACGCGCTTTCCCTAATATCCTTTTCGCCACATCAAGCCTCCCCTAGTAACAACCTGCCTGGCATCGCTTCGCACGGCCTGGTCTGGTACTGACACTGACAAGTAGTGTGTTAGTATGCCACTCGTTGGTCGGACAAAGTGGGCAAAAAACCGACCCGTTTCCGAAGTAAGCAAACGGTAGGACCAACCGATCCTTCGCGGTTGTCGTCGAGCCAGCCTCAGTCGCAGAGTAGATTTGGTTCGTTTTGGAGGTTTCCCACTGTCCCGGTCAGGTTAGTCAAGGTTTGAAGTTGTGAACAGTTTCGGAATTTGTGTGAGTTCTTTTCCGCTTCCGTGGAAGGGAGTATGTGTGGACAGGTAGGGGGTTGTCCCTTGGGGTGATTTATGGGACGCAAGTAGTGTGAGACGTACCGGTCTTCATTGGCACGTTTTTCTTGCGGGCTTAGCGCAAATTAAAGTTGCACAGTGGAGTTTGCTTTTGCGGCAGCTCGGATTAGGATTTCATCAACGGGTGTTCCAGGATGTTGGAGAACCTTTTTTAAAATAGTTTATATGGTTTTCCTGGGGGTTGAAAAAGCTATAAAGTGATGTAACTTTTGAAGCGCGCGTGTGTGAGTTTAGCTGCTTCCACGACGAGTGATCTCCACATACATAATCCTTTTCCCACTGAGACTCCAGTGGCAATCAGCGAGTTTTATGTAATCGCCGCAAGTAGCAGTGCTAAGCGTGGAAGCATACAGAGTAGAGACTCTGAGACTTTGCTGAAGAGCTGTGTGACCCACTGAAAGGATCAACGGTTTTTCCCCTAGCATTTTTAAAATCGTGTCATTGGCTTCCTTCTTTTGTTCTTCCAGTTTGCAGCGCCGAGAGTAAAACCGATTCTTCCAGTGTAAAGCGACGTGCCTAATAGTCAGTGTTTGAGGCAAGTGTTTTCTAGTGAAAATTGTTTCTGCTTGAAGGATGTTTTTTGAATTTTAACAAAAGAGTGAAAATCCATTCTCAAAGCAAAGAATTAGCCCATTAGAGTAACGGGAAAATTGGAAAATAAAGTCAATATTTGCAAGTCATTTACCATTCAAAGGGGGGAAGCGTGAATTAGAAAGAAGCCTGCACTAGTGGAAGTGGAAAGTGAAATTAAAACAACACCATCAAGAACCCTCCCTCCGAAGCACAAGCGAAGCAAAAGAACGACGGAACCAGCGAGAGAGCACCCACCAAAGTGGGACGTATTGTCGACCCGGAAGTTTATTGTTCCTGTTTGTTTTTTTTTTGTCCTCCGTGACTAGAGGCGGCAGAAGGTCTACAGCCGGTAAGGATTTCAACTTTTTTTTCATGCGTACTTTAGCAGCGCTGCGGCATGTAGAGGATTTTGATGATTCGATTATACACTCGGGAGCTGAGTTGCTCGAACCCTTTCTGTCGAATTTTCAAACTTTTGCTTATCGAACAGCAGAGGTAAAACTTTTACTACTTTATATAACATTGGAAAATATAAAAGATTCACATAAAAATATTTAGTATCGCACAGTTCCCAATAAATATTATTCCATAAATTTCTAACCAACACGTAGTTGATTTTCTCATAAACGAAAGCAAACACCCAAAACTTACTATTTTGACAAAACAGCCCTACTTTGTGTAGGAAGTGTCTCTGGATCGAATATAAGTGTTGAAAGATGTGGTAACGTAATTATTTACAAAATAGTCTAAAATAGCAAACAATTAAGACACCGATATATTGAAAATAGGGAAATAATTAACTTTAGAAATTGTTCATACGCGGAAAAAAATACGTTCATAGTTTCATGAACAAAAAATCACGATTTCGTGAACGGAACCATTTACGAAAATCGCGACTAAGTTCCTGAAATTATGGATAATAAACCTCTTATTCATGAAACTATGCTACCCATGATCGCAAATCAGTCCCATAATGATAGAAAATCCCATAGAAAATGGGACAAATATACGATCATGTGCAGTATGTGTGTTTTCAAAAAACAAGCTCACGCAAAAATGTACAGGGCGTTACATTGCAATGTTTGGTTGGGTTACTCTGGTTGCTCCCTAAACGTGTGTAAATTTTGTTATAATTTTAGGTCGTTGGCTTGTAGTATATCAATTAAAAGGATGTCCTTGATTTCAGGAGCTTAGTGGCGATTTTCGTAATTTTATTTTATTCATGAGTTTACTATCAGAATTTTCGGGCAGAGTAGCACGGCTTATGTTCATGATTTCAGGATCTCAGCCACGATTTTCGTAATTTTTATTTACATTATCGTGACATTTTACTTTTTAATTTGGAGTAATGTCACGGTGTCTTTTTTTAACAACTTTATGTAAAAAAATTCAGCATTTCTGAAACTTCAGGATATGAAAGAATGGGCTTTCCCCTTTCATTTGAAACCAACATCAAAATAATCCGTCGGGGAGTCTAGAGCAACTTTTTTTTTTGAAGTTTTTTCTCGTGGAAACAGATTTTACAATAGAACTAGTTCATATTTCTGTCCCTAGATGGTGCTTTAGACATTCGAACAACACTAAAAGTGAGAATCTGATAGATATTCTAATTGTCTACAACTTTGTCAACAAATAAAAACCGATTTGAAATTATCCGGAAAAGTTGTTTAATATTTTAACAAAGTCTAAGTCTAAGTTAGTTTCACAGAAACCCTAGTGGTTTGTAAGTCAATTCACACGCACTTTTTTATTTGACAAATACCTGTGTTTAGTTGAACAGTGCATTCAGAGGAATTTGAGAGCTTGGAAAGTCTCATCTTTTAGCTGAAAATTGTAATTCCAGATTCCACCTGATATAGGCACCATTAATATTTTTGGGATGAGAAGTGTTAGATAAGTATTGACCAAACTAGTACGATATTAATATTCTTTTCCCAGATGGTGAGGGATTCCTCCCACAGAAACAGCCTTTTCAATAATATATGCCTTCTTTTTAATTTTTTCGATTGTTTTCGGGGATGACCGATAACAATTCTTGCATGAACCTCCTACTTTGTTAGCATCTTCGTATAAAATTAACTTGTCCTGAACTTCAACCTTTATATTTGAACAAACTCAATGAAACTGTTAACAACATTGCAATATTTCGCGAATTTCATTGCAATGCTTTATTAAAACGCTGATTATCTTTTTAAAAATTAACTCAATGTGACAAACAGTGAACAAAAAACTTTGAGTTTTTGGATAAGGATAATTTTTTTTTGGGATATATTCGTGGATTTGTATGTATATAAGGTTTTTCTTGTACTCAAATCATACTTTGTTTTCAAAAGTAATAAATCTCGTATAATCAATTTTTTAATGTTTTCTCTCATAATTGATAGGAAATGGCCGTAAAATCCAACTGCCACAATATACTTTGCGGAAAAAAATTTAATAAATCGTTTCACGCTAACCACTAATTTGGACAGTTACTTCTGTGGTTTGCGTTCAATTATAAACTGTGTGTCCTAACATTTCGTCTTGAACATAATTATAATAGCTGACTTAAACGATCATAACCTAAATTATGCGACGTATGGTCCTTTCTAAAACATAAATGTAAGCAAACCCTTGTAACCAAGCAATACCTTCTGTTTGGGAGTAGAACTACATCCTTGGAGCCGCACTCATACGTCGAGTAACCAACCCCCTTGTGTTGGTATCAACGATCCCATTTGGCGGGAAACACGATCGTTTGGCGTCGGTCACTGATAAGAGTGTATCGATCATTGCTCTCTTTCCGATGGGTACCACGCCGATAGCGAGAGTTTTTGTCGGTTTACTACCCCGAGAGGCTAAAGCAACTAGCCAGTCCGGTCCAGATCATAAAGGAGGATGGCCAAGATGCTTGCATGCGCATCTCAGTTTTAATATGTCTTTTCTTGTTTGCATGTAGTTTAGTTAAATTAAAATATAGTTAAAGTTAAAATATATAGTGTATTCCGTTATATATTGTGTATATCGCGTGTGTTTGTTTTACTGGAGGCCTTTTACCTCCAAACGTCGATTCCGATAATACCGGCCAATAATGGAACAACATAAGGTCGTCGCAAAACACATGCCATTCTGCCCGTTTGGATCTTTTGAACCCTAATCGATGTCGGGAGCCTAGCAACACCTTAAACCAAAATCACAAATAGTGTTCTGCCTATGTCAAATATCCTAATTTTCAGAAGGTCAATAGAAATTGTCAACGAGAAGTTGTAATGAATCCCGTCAAATATTTTCATGCCACTAAACTCAATTATTTTTTTGGTAGTTAAATAAGTGCGAGAAAGTATATTTCCAAACCACTAGGCCTCGTGTGAAACTATCTTAGATATAACTATACTTCATCTGTCTTTTTACCAGTGATAAGCAAATTCGCCAACTCTCTTCGACTAATATCCATATTGACTAGTTTTATTTAAAACGAATAAAATCAGAAAACATTTTTTGACAGTCGTTCCACTTATGCAAAGCTTGCTGCGATGAGAGAATGACATTTGAAAGTGGCTTTTTTCATAATACAACGATATGTGTGTAAATGCGTTAATGCGTTGAACCTGCAAAACTACAAACTTTAAATCTAAATTGCAAATTTTAAAAAAATATCGCATTCGCCAATTTTTGCTCAAATATACTAACAAGTATGCTCTTTCATGTGATTGAAACAGTATTCAATTTTAGGTGCCCGCATCAGCGATAATGAGCCTTGAAATAGGCTATTTTTTAACGAAAAGTGTCCATAACTTTTTAAAGAAAAAAGTTAGACCTTCGGTGTCTTGGAGAAAAATACTCGGCTTGAAGTTTTCAATAAGCTGTTCAAGGGTTGTGTTAGCGAAAATTAAAGATACGAAAGTTATACTAAAAAAACGTTTTTTTTTTCAGGAACACCCTAATCTTTTTTTTAATTTCTTGTATAACAAAAACTATAAGAGATAGAGCTTTAATATGTTCAACAAATTTATTGAAAATAAATTACTTTACAACTTTGTGGAAGACTGTGGAGCTCTATCTTTCATCAGTAAAAAGTTTATTTTCGTATTTTAGATAAATTAGAACCACCCTAATAACTATTCCAATAAAAAGAAGCATCTTCTGATGTACATAAATTCATCCTAAGACATGATACGGCTAAATTATACAGGTTTGTCAGAAAGTAAAAATTCCTCCCAAATTAGCGATCTGGACCACTGTGCACTGTATCCAAAAATTATTTTTGTTTCTAGTTTCCCTGACTTATTTCCATTAAAATGCATCTCACCGATTGTTTATAGACCAAATAAAGCCAAAGATATAAATAAAAGTTAATAATTGATAATTTTTTTCTATGTAAAATTTCCCAAGCACGATTATGACACGCCATCCAAATTTTGTCATTAATACACACCTATGACACGTATGAGTGCGACTTTTGTTTACATGTTTAGCAAAAACTCGTAATATAGTCAACCGATGTTCATAATATTTGAGAGATTAATACAGAATAGACAGAAGCATCAATCGTATTCTCTGAATTGTTTCTACTATTTACCAATTGCAAGATATTCAATCTCAAACTTTAAAAATCGTTTTTCTCGAAATGAGGAATTCCATGAGAAACCGGCCGACCGCAAAATATGACCATCGTCGATTCGAACGAAACATTGCAAGTGTGTTCGCTGTATGAATCTCCATGATATTCTCTGGCAATTGGAATATTTTGATACAAGAGTAATTTTTCAAAAGGGCGTAAACGTTTCTACGTGTATGAATTTCAAAAATTTTTTGTTCGATTTAAAATGGCGTTTAGAATCATATTCAAAAGAAAATTGTATTTTTGACTGCAAATAGCAAGAATTATAAAAAAATGTCAAAAGTTGTTGTTAGGAAAACTTTTTTATTGAAAGCTTCTCCAGGATCCAAATACACTAAAAAAGTTGCTTTTACGTCTTTAAAACGATAAACATTAAATTTTTGACATTTTTTGATGGGGTAACGCGAATAACTTTTAAAACGAGCATAATTACACGAATTAATTGTTTTTGAAGGAGCAAAATTTCAAATATCTCGAAAACTATTGCATTTTGGAATATTTTTGTTAAATGCATTTTGATTTTAAATGGTGCTTAGAATTATATTCTGTAATAGAATTACAATTTTGTATGTCTATTAGTATGAAATTTAAAAACATGTACGAAGTTATTGTTAGGAAATTTTTTTTACCGATTTTTTCTCCATCATGCAATCACATTCAAAATGTTTCTTTTCTCTTTAGGTTTTTGGTAACGAAATATATAAAAATTTAAAAAAATTGATTTTTTCGCGATTTAAATTTTTATCATATTTTTTTGTTTTTTTGAAAAATGACACAACATTTTTTTCAGGGTATATTTTTTGCGGACAGAAGTATTCATTCCCTGCAACTTGTTCTCAGATAGTTTTGCTGTATAAAATATAGTAATCGAACAAAAAAAAAATTGAAATCCATACACGTAGAAACGTTTACGCCCTTTTGAAAAGTTGCTCTTGAGTCAAAATAATCTTATTACCTGTGGAAAATATTTAGTCTTGCATGACGGTGAAACGTGTAAAGTTTCATTGGAATCTAAGATGGTCGGTCACGATTTTAAAGATTTTCGGACGGATCTTCGTGGAACTCCTCAAATGTGCAAAATGGCGCTTGTCATAAGATAGCACAACAGCGACGAGATGCTGATTTTTTTGCATAAAGTTGTTCTAATAAATACACCGTGATGTGACTCACATTCATATTTAATGTAATGTGACAATACGATTTGGTTCATAAAAACGCAACAGATTCGCGGTATCTTGTTTTGTGAACTACATCACAAACACGATATATTTTTGCTGCTCAGCGCAGTTTTTGTGTTCTGTCGAGACATCAACTTGAACCTTATCAAATGAATAGCGATGTTCGAGGTCCTAATAATTCTCTAATATCTGCTGCTTGCACCTATTACTAGTCGCTAGAAGCTGGACATAACTATGATATTTCATGAAAAAGGCAAATTTTGTGAAATAGTTTACGTTCAGAGTTGCAGGAAAACGAAAATGATTACGGATGTCTTCTAAATGTCACAAGCACTCAAGATTGATCATAAATCATGTATGACGAATCATGAAGCAGTTCATGAGTTCATGAATAATATTTTATGATTTTGTGAACTATTCTACTAGCACGAATGGTGAGTTGTGGCTAATTCGCTAGAAATAACGAATCAGTTCACGTATACATGAACAACATTTTATGGTGTTGTAAACTATTTCACGAGCACGGATATTGAATCGTGAATAATACATTAGGAATCATAAACTAGTTCACGAGGATTGAAGGGATACATGAAAAATATTCCGGATTTCGTGAAGTAGTGAACGCGAAAATGTTTTATTTTGTGAACTGCTTCAAAACCACGAAAACCAGATCGTGTTCAAGATATAACAAATCATGAATCAGTTGACGTCACAAAGTCGGACCCTAAATTATGTTCCCAAAGCAGCGAATGAATCGCGATTCAACCTTTGGTTTTATGAATAACGTTCATAAAGTTGTAAACTAGTTCACGTACAGAACATCGATTTGGTAATGGTGTGGCGGAAACCGTGACTAAAGTTCACAAAACAAAAACTGATGTCTTCACTAATAAAAGCGTTATATAGGTGTTACTGAATGGAAATGGAACATAATTATAAAATACATGATCTTTGTTAATGCTCCTATTTTCGTAACGTAAAAACATTATTGTTATAAAATTCATGGCACTTTATTCCCGATTTTGGGAACATTTTTTTCCGTGATATCTTCTTTGTTCTAAATCGGTTGAAAATACACAATGATTGCAAAGTCACCGATTCCAATCCATAGTTATTTAAACGCGGTTAAATTCAGCCCCCTTCCGGTTTTACATCAAGTTTTCCAGCTTAAAGCGTGGAATTTTTATACATTTACAAGATGTTAAACAATAAAAATGAACAATTAATAGTAAGGGTCTGCCCAATTCGGTATGCGCGATTTGCCATTGCGAGCGAAGATCTTTTTCGCATCGAAGAGAAGATTCTCGGATGCGTTCTGAATGTCACATCATTAGCGTTAGCACGATCGTCTATGATGGGGTACATAATTTCTTTTATGCTTCAGGTATCACGGTATGCGCGCCAGTATAAATGCTTCGACATCTCCTATGGAGTTCTCGAGACGACACACAATATGTTTGCGTTGATTTCCTTAAGATCGTAGAAATTCATGTCGGGATCAGATCGGGTCCGGAGTTTGGGTCGTCCAATACTGTTATGCGGATCCCTTGTGTGGTGGCAGAGGGGAGAGATGATGATGGTGCTGGTATCTACTGCCGTGAAATAAGATTGGAACAGCCTCACCCGATAGGTAGACACTGTACTGCATTCCAAGTAATCCACGCGATTATGTGCGGGTTTATATCGGCCCTTCAACAGAGCTTGTCTGGCAAAATTATTAACTTCTGCTCCGACAGTCAGGCTGCAATCAAAGCCCTTAACTTGGACAAATTACGGTCCAAACTAGTGATTGCATACCGAATTCAAATAGAAGAACTTACCATTGACAACTATCAACCTCGTTTGGGTTTGCAGACATTAAGGTATTACTGATAATGAATGGGCCGACGTATTGGGGGAGCAAGTACAGAGACTTTGTTGATCGTAAACCTAATTTGCCATTTTAAACAATTTGGATGAAGGCAAATACCCGGCTTCAAACGAGCACTGCAACTATTGACGCAATCTAAGAACTTGTCATCAAACAAAAACTTTTTCGGAAAAGCGCGCCGTGTGATTTCGAAAAAACACTTCGAAACACCACTGCAGCATGCTGATCAGGGCTTTAACCGGCCACTGTAAACTCACTTATCACATGGCAACCATTCAACGCACTGAGTTACTTCCATGTGATCTTTGTGAGTCCGACTACGGAATCTCATAAGATCAAGTATGCGACAGCCCAGCAGTGCCGCAATTGCGATTTCGAGTGTTCGGCTGTTCTTACATAGACGACGCCGTGTTTGGAGGAGTTCTTTGTCCAATGCGGAAGTGTTCTTTAGGCTTTCTCGCAAGCGATTTGAGCTACTTCTGAGTTTAGCTTACCTGCTGTTCGTTTTTGTGCTGTCATGTTCCCACCGTTCCAGCTCTACTTCCTCCCTCATCCTCCTCTGTTTCTTCCGATCAGGGAAATTATGAGAAGACACGGCAAGACCCAAATCCCCGACTATATACGGGGAATGTGCCATTTGGGCCAATATATTCTGATTCCTGATGGTATGCCTGCTCCTCTTCTCTACACAACACGGTTCCTTCCTCTTATGTACACCAACTCTTATTGCTAGCTACTACTTTTTCAGTCCGTCGCGCCAATGAAGAGGTAGTAGGGGCTGGCAAAGCGTAGTTGGTAAATCGATTGCCTTGTACGCAGCTTACCTGGGTTCGCTTCCCAACCCTGCACATAGAACTAGAGATTGTCAAAAAGAGATTGTTCTAACCCAAAAAAGAGGTGAATGATTCTAATGCTAAAACCTCTATAATCGAAATAAAAAAGAATAGGTTGTAGGTACCAAATCGGTGTTCGTTCTTTTATAGATTAAGATTACAAAGCAATACAGTCGTTCACTTAACAAATGTTTTCAGAAAATCCCGTTATACGTTATGTTCGGCTGTTTTTATACAACTTCTAATGTCCAATGCAGATTGGAGGACCGGAGACAAACTACAACAACTTTACCGTCGGAATTTGTTTTTATTTATACTCCGTTATTCTACTGATGAGTCTCACGTTTGACTCTCGCTATTACGGGATAGATATCTGGAGATGATGATATTTTGATTCTCGTTAAATTTCTGCTCTATGTTACATGTACAGTAGGTCAAATATATTATTTATCAAAAGTTTTATATAGAACCAAAAGCATCGATAATTATTTTTTTCAACGCATACTTGTATTTTGGTTCAAATATCGGGTTTTTCGTCATCGGTACTACCGGTATCTTATTGAACAGAACAGATACAGAGTTACATTTTACGAAAATGCCATAGTATCAATTCACAGAAATGATTCATTTCAGCATACCATGTTCTAATCCAGGATTTCTTCTTGATCTTAGTTCAGTGTACCCAAAACATCGCCCAGAAAAACAAACGAATTTTTGGGAAACCTAATCGGCCCACCCCACAGAAATAAGTCAAGTATCAGCGCTCACCTCGCAAAAATCCAACATTATTCTGTTGCGAACTAGGAAAACGATTCGTGGTAGTGTTTGGTTTTGAAAGTGCTAGACATTTTGCAACCAGAGATTAATTTGATGTCGCGGAAGAATACAAACAGAATTTTCAAATCACCTGGGTTCAATTCCCAACCCTGTAAATTGAGCTAGAGATATTTTCAAAAGAAATTATTCTAACTCGAAAAAAGAGGCGAAAGACCTTATGGTAAAAACCTTCACAAACAAAATAAAAAAAAAGAATTTCGAAAATCGCCGAGAAATATTTGGTTTGGCAAGCAATTTACAGTTGCGGCAAACAAAGTTTGATTTATGCCAAGCGGGATTGCGAATCAGAGAATTTACCTTAAAAACGTCGTCTGCATCTTTTTAGACTGTGCACTGCATTACCACCATGTGCCGTTTTGCAAAATCAGCTTTGGAGTAGTACCTCCCCTTCCTCTATATATCGTGTAGTAATCTTCAAATTTTGGTTCGATTTTTAATTAAAGAATAATGATTATCACGGATTTTCGGATTAATTACACAGTGAATCTTTATGATTGCTGTATTGTTTTCATTTAACCTATACAGTACCAGGGCATTAAAACACCTTGAGTTTGGTTCAGTTTTTGTGTGCGTACTGGTGCTCGAATCCCATGGAATATATCCAACATTCAAGTGGGGTCACGAACGAGTTAAAAAAAAACTTCTCATAAATTTAAGCAATTTTTTAAATGACTTTTTTCAATACCAATTCACAAGTGAAATGAATTCCAGCTGTTTCTTCCTTTCAAGTTCTTTTAATTATATGCTCCAAGAGCTCCCTCAACCTCGGTATAACCACTCCGGTGCTGGTTCCGGACGGAATCAAATGGAGACATTTGACGCTATTTCGTAAACCAGGATGGCGGTTTCCAGCTACCATAAAACAATGAAAACCAACATCAAAATACATTTGAAAGGGGATCGTCAGCTAAAGCCAGAAATTGATGATTTGCGCCATTTTGAAAACCAAACTGACGGTTTCCGGTTACTACCAAACAGTGAAAACTTTCATAGATATGGGTGTCATTGGAAAGTGTGTAATCAGTGCAAAACCGAAGTTGATTATTGACGCCACTTTGAAAACCAATATGGCGGCTTCCAGTTACAAAAAACAGTTGAGTATCATCAATCTGTGTGTCATTTAAAAGCTGGTGCTCAGCAGAAAACGGAAATTGACGATTGACGCCACTTTGAAAACCAAACCCACAAAACAGCAAGAACCATTAGAGCACAGAAAATTTAACATCCGCGGGTAAGCTGGAAAGAAGAACGAAATACAATCCATCCCCGCCGCGATGGATGCAATTTTTAGTTTGATTACCTCTTTATTCTTTCGATCTGAATTCATATTTAGCAGCAAACTGAATATTGGTTCTATGCTGGCCTTGCGAGAGATTATGTAGCAAAAATGCACCAATCAATTTGTTCACATAGTAACAAATGAATGCTTTGGTTGGCGAATGCATTTATATTTCCTGTCCGCTGAAGCATTCCATGCTACGTGAAATTTCAATCAGCTTGGAAGCGAATGAATGAGGGAGGTGTTGAATATGAATATTGCTTTCGGTAAATTCAAGCAGAACTTTCAGATTTCCCACCACTGAAAACCATCATGAATATATGTGGTCAGCAGAACACGGAACTTGATGATTGACGCCATTTTGAAAAACAAGATTGTTTGCGGTTACCAAAAAACATTGAAAACCATCATCATTTGAAAGGAATTGGTGAGTAGGTAACCGAAATTGATTATTGACACCATTTTGAAAACCAAGACGTCGGCTTCCAGCTACTACAAAACAGTGAAAATCATCATCAAAATCATCGATGTCTATTGTGAAGAAATAATGGAAAATAATCATACGTAACGTATAACGTATTCAAATAATTTTACCTAAATGTGTAAAATTAATCTTCAAAACTCGTCCGTCACCCCACTGGGACGCCGGATATTCCCCACTGAAATTCGGAATAATTCCGGAATCAGTCAACGGATGTGAACGCTAATAGGTACACAGAAACTGAACTAAATTCCAGTTCTTTTAAAGTCGGTCAAAAATTGACTAAATAAAAGCAAAACTAAAATGAAATTTTCAGTAAAATTATAATCTCGTGCTGCGAAGCCACAATTTGTCGAAAGTCCTTTTGAGCTTAAACTTGAGCTTGTGCGACCACACCTGGCTGCTACTCCGTTATCGATCTGCACTGGCTGAAGTTGAACAGGAAAGCTGTAGATAATTCGGGAGTTGCGAAAAATCTTTCAATGTGCAACTCCTGGTAATCCTAAAGTGTTTATTGATCAATACCGGCGCCGACCAGGTCCGAGCGTAGATCGCGTAAGGAAAGGGAAGGAATGTTAGTCCGACTTACCACTCCGCACACCACAAGTGTCACAGGAGAAGGATATTTGTTAGTATGTTTTTTCCATCAGCCTATTTCCGCTACGAAGCCAAAGATCGACACCATAGACTCCACTATCTGGACTAGATATCGACCCATCAACTCATGGACCGGGGACCAACGGCTTTACTTCCCTTCCGAAGGAAGACGTAACCGTTGTTTTTTTCACCTCAGAAGGATCTGAACGACCTCGGCTAGGATTGCACCCAGACCAGCTGGGATAGGTGGCAGTCACAATTTGTCGAATGTCCGTTTAATATTAAAAAGTAAAGATTTCTAGACTGTTTATAAGACAATACTCAAAAAGCATTGCTTATACAATAATTTTTTTTGACACAGTTCAATGCGTCAGTCTGACTGAGCCATTGGTCTTTTAAATTTGTATCTAATATAAAATATTAAAAATCATAAAATTAATATTAATGAGTGTCCGTCAGATTCCGTGCACGCAACTTTCCGTTGCGCGGAGGCTTTACAAATGATTGTTATTATATTAAATTTAATTCATTTCCCAAGTATTATTTGTAGTTTTATAGCACAAATCAAGTGCAATCTAAGCTTCCAGGACAGCTTCAAGAGTACCATAAAACCTTAATTGTTACCAGGGGTTCCACTATATGTTTTATTATTTACTCTTCTTCTGCAAATTGATTTTTTTTTCTCTGTACTAAATTATATTTCTGCAGATATGTGCAACGTGTAATTTTCACAAAACTGAACACAATGTACCGATACCAAAGATTTTCTGGACTTGGGATTTTTAGATTGAAAACAGCGCTCTGAACCATCACGTCCTCGGAAATCTCAGCCTCAGCAGCAAATACATGGTAGTAAACTGTACAGTGTACACACAACACAGCTACCATACTTCCATAATATCGATCTGATATTAATAGCGTGGAAAATAAATCGAAAAGTGAGAGTAACTTTTATAAAATGTAACGACTGAAGCTCTACCACTGGAGCTCGGCGTAAGGCACGCATAAAACATAGGCACCCTAACCTTTTCCGTAGCCGCGGTTAAGTGGTGTGGAAAATAATTATTTTTTTTTCCGAGAAAGCAGTTTTCTCTCGACCGTAAAGTTATACATGATTTTGAAAAGTATACACGTTTCCTACCGGTGAGCCCCTAGGCTATGTAATAAAGCCGTACAGGTTACAAAGTTTTAAATTAGTTGTGTAAAAGTTATTCCTGCTGAGTGCGATGAGTTGCATTAAAAGGGGTGAAATTAACTGAATGCACGTTAGGATGCTACATCGGCCAGTGACTTCTCGCCGCTGACAGTGTGAAATTTTGAGCTGGGATTTTGTTAAGTAAAACGGGTGCATCTGGCTGACGTTAGGGGAATTGGTTTGGTCGTCAATCATTTTAGCTTTTGGTGTTTTTTTTTTTTTCAATGAATACAATGATGATTGAGCAGTTCTTATTGAACTCTACACAGAAATGATTTGAAATGAAATTTAGTCTTTAAATTGGATCTATGTCGTTCGTTTTTTAGAGATTTTAACCATTCGCCTCTTTTCGAGTTAGACAAAACTTTTTTGAAAAAATTCCGAACCCTGTGTGCGGGGTTGGGGATCGAACCCAGGTGAGCTGCGTCCTAGGCAATCAATTTACCAACTGCGTTATGCCCGTCCCATTCTCATTTCCATGGAAAAGCCACACGATGTGTAGGTGTGTGATAGCTTTCCTGTCATCAGTCCATGCAAGCAATATAGTCTCGAGGCGTAGTAGGTGTTAGCTCTACTGATTTCGCAATGATCCATTTCAGAATGACGGTAAATTCCGAAGCCATGTTCCCATCTGCAAGTTTCGTTCAATTATAATATGAATATCAAATTTATACCCGTGATTTAATCAAGCTTTAGATATCTTGCCATGAATAAGTGCGCTGGGACTAGTGCTTTTTTGAACGTCCAAAACGTGTAAAGAATAAGTTAATAAGTTTTCGTTGTTATCATCTCGAAAAATGCTCACAGTTTGATCCTTTTGCCGCATTTCACTAGCTCTCGCTTGTCGAAAAAATTAGTAAACATCCTACGTATCGAATTAATTTTTTTTAGAATAACCGAAAGTAAAATGACCGAAACGAGTCACGAGTCACGACCGCAGTCCGCATCAGTTCCACTAAAAAAGAATTTCCGATTCCTTGAACCTAATGTTCTTCCTGAATAATCAACCCCACAATGACTAATTTATCATTTCGACAAATTTCTTTTAGCCGCAGTCTTTTCCCATCGATCACACCAACCACAATCAGCTGGGTCCTTTCATTGGTGCAAAGCAAAAAATCTAGCCTACATCAAGCAGATTGGTGACACATTTATTTACCCAAGCCGATTGTTCACGTCTCGCTTTCGCTGTCCTCATTATTCTCATTCCTATACTTTATGTGTGCTGAAGCTTACCACCCGAAAAAGCCATGCGCAGGACTTTCCACCCCATTAACCAGCCCAAGGTATACGTAGGCTACACCACCGAGTGGAAAGTGAAACGTCGCCGGCAACACTGCCGCCAACCACCTCGAACCGGAAGCCAAGATGGGAAGTCTCATTTCATGCACTCATGTTCACTACCGTTTCAGCTGGTCGTTTTACCGTTCTATGTTTCATTCCATCCCGTCGATGTTAATGTAATGGATAGGACTATTTTTTTCAACCGTATGTACGCTTATGCGAAGATTGGACATTGGAAACAAGTCATTCCTGGCCTGCTGCACGCTGTTTGCTTTTATGGGTGCCCAGTCCGCCTTGGAATGTTTGCCTTTTCCCAAGAAGAAGGATCGCCTACACGCACAGTAGTCTGTGAATGTTTCCCATCGCCAGCCAACACGGAAAAAAGAGTCTTCGACATTTCAATCATCTTTTATTACTCGATCCAAATCTCCTGATACAGGATTCGAACGATTCGCTGGTACACGTAGTTTGTTCTTGTCTATTTTTAGCGTTACTAACACGTGAATCCTCTCGAGTTTGCCCGATGGCGGTGCACCACAGCAGCGGGCGATGGTAGTCCGACGAACCATTTCCAACTGACACTGGAAGTTTCACCGGTTTCATCAACTGATTGCCAATGGCGGCTCGGGCTGTCCTAGCCACACAACCTATGTAGTCGAAACCCGAATGAAAGCGAGGGCCGAGGACCGGACTCCATTGCAGAGGGTGGGGGAGGACTGATTTTCACTTTTTTTCACTTTCTATGCTCCATTTGCAATCGTTGAATGACTTTTCCCCGTTGGCGATGGAATCAAAGCACTGAACAAACAGCCGTGCTGGATGGGGTCGCCATGCCACACATACTGGTTCTCCGAGGTTGAGCAAGATGGATTGTGTCCCTGAGGAACGCGGAGTGGGGGGGCTGACGATGAACGTCGGTCGACCTTTTGCTTTATGTGTAAATTTTTTCATTGGCCTCATTTTTTCCATCGGCAAAGGAGCGTTACATTCATGACTCTGCTGCCGGGTTGAGGTTTTATGGCTTTCAACTGGATGAGAATGTTTGCAGTATTCTGGCAAAGATTTTGCGTGTGGTGCGCGGAATGTGGAAAACTGTTCGGAAAAGCGAGATGAAAAAGCAACGATGGTTTGACGGAATCGAACCCCATGGGATATGTTTAACTATCTCGCTTTTTCGAAGAAAAAACCCGATTCTTTGATTCGTTCCAAATGTACATATATTTCATAGGAATCGCAATAAAATGGATAGATGACGCCAGTTGATCGTTAACAGCTCCTTTATGTGGTGAATAAATATTAGAATGTTTGCGTCGAAAATAATCCCCAGGCTACGGGTGGCAAAATACGGAAAGTCAGTCAAACTAAAGACTGCAGATAGATTTTGGAACATTGTTCCACAGAATGCAAAAAATACTCTATGACAGATTGATTCATTGTATGAGAAATATTCAAAAAAATGTGTTAGGTTTAAATTTAATTCTTTCTGGTTGGGAGGATGTACGCCGGTGATGCCAAAAAATATCTATTGGATGGACAATGGCGTTGAATCTGTAGCCTTACAAACGGTCAAAATCAGCCAGACGAGACGGTCGAGCTCAATAACAATAGGGCATTCCTCCTTTTGTTAGTGAATGGTGCGTCGAGCCGAAATCGAAAAGTAGATCTAAAGAACAAAAGCTTGTATGCTTGGCTCTGATGAATGTTAACAAAGCGGCGATTGATTTCAAATGTTCGTCCAACTGAGCGCAACGTGGAGCTTTTGGTGAAACAGTAGATGTATTTCGATGTGATGTGTTTTTACAGAAAATGTCATCCAAAGGAATTCCTGGTCTTTTTCTGGTATTGAGCTCGGTTCATCATACTGGGAGCAGCCACTGTTCACAAGATAACATACAAAAACAGGGTGTTACATTAGGTTTGACTTTTGTGTCTCGAATCCATCTCATCAGTAACTAGCACCAACTTGGGGTTCAAGTCAGACGATGTATCTAAACCAGTACCCAAACTAGCACTGCTTCCTGGCATATCATTCTGGACAAGCCAGTTGCGTCAGATGTTCACATATGTCATGTCATATGTTTGGATTATTGTGTCTAACTAGTGCTAATTTGGATACTAATTCCGATTCATCGTCTTAATTGGGCCAAATTGGTGCTAGTTACTGACGAGATGAATTCGAAGCACACTTTTGGGAATTAATATTGTACGTCAATTTTGTCTGTCGACAGCCTTGTGAGGAGATCTAAAAAAAAAACTCGATGTAATCGGAAAGTGCAAGAGGAAAGTATCGTTCACCTATACTGCGAGCGGCCATTTTAGCAGTTCTCAGGGCTTCTGGGCAATGATGCCAGTTTCACGGATTTTTTTTTTGTTTTTTTTTTAATTCTGCGGGTCAATTGTTTTTTCTGAAATCTGGCTCGGTTTTTATACTAGATTGATGTGTTCGAGATTGAGGTGACTTGTCACTAGTTTGATATTCATAAAGGAAATTAACCCTTTAATGCCCAACTTTTTTCTAGTGCATGTAGGGTTTCACAACTATTTTTCCTTGAAAACGGTGGGGTCAAGAAACACGAAAAGCCTATTTTCATAAAGATAGGTGCTTCCATGGCAGTGCTAGAAGCTGGTCAATTTTTACCTTCTAATACTCAATACAATTCTCTTAGAATAATTACAATAGTCCAATTACGTGGAAAATGTAGCCAACGACAGTCTAAATTGATAAGTTTTATCAGTTTTCAATAATATTGCACTATAACGAAGATATATGAAAAAATAAATTTTCCGTCGTCAACGTAAACTGTCCCTGGCAGCGCTGCTCTATCGAAATCCAATCAGACTAATTTCAATAACTTCAGTTCTAGAGCTGATCCTTGTAGCTGTTAATACTCAAATTAAAGGCAATAACCACATTAATGAGCCTTACTTGTTTTTGTGAGCAAATCTCGCCTCAATCAAAAGTTATATCTTTTTAAAAACATTGTTGTCTACAAACAACATGGCCATGAATGGGTTAAGTGATACTGAAACCTATTTTAATAATTTTAGGTGACAGTACAGGAAACCAATATGAAGAAGACCATGCATAGAAAAGTATTTGAGCCAAAAAGCTGACCAAAACAGAGCAATCAAAACTGCATCAATTCACTTCAGGTCCACACCCCTAACTTCTCGGATATCTAGTACACAATTTCACAGCCATTTTAATTAATTTCGGGTCTATGAAATTTAGACTATTTCTATGATCCGCAGAGAATTTTAAATAAAATATATTTTACCAAACTCACTTCGAACTTGAGAAAAGTTCTAGGGCCTAGAGAAGAACCCCAGGTGGTAGGAAGTCCTAGAAATATCATAAATACCCTACGGAGTTCTTGAAAAATCTGTAAACTTCTGATGTATTTTAAGGAAGTATTTACAATTTCTTGAATTCTAAGGACTAATCAGTTTATAAAGTGAACACAAGTGTTCTAATGCAAAACTATTTACTATTTACGAACAAATTCAATAGTTGTAAGTCATTAACATTTTCTTACTGAAAACTTACGAAGTTTTATTTTTATTCTTCAATCTTTTCTCTTGATTGTTCTCGGATTCGCGGATAAAAAATCCAACATGAAGACACCATCGCCCAAAGACACATAGCACTTGTTGCATCAAGTGTGATAATGGAAATGCCGGTGATCACCATATGATAATCATCCACGAAATCATATGTGAGAAACCTAAACTCATTAAGTTTCTTCAACAAGCCATCGGCTACAATATTCCATAGAAGTGGTGACAGCACACCACCTTGAGGACATTCGAAGACACTCAGTTTCCTTATCTCTACTTTTCTTAACGATGAGCACAGATGTCGGTTGCTAAGCATTGCGTGTATCCAGTTCGTGATATATGAAGGTACTCCATGACCTCGTGCTGCTTCCAAAATGGATTCAAAAGACGCGTTGTCAAAAGCACCTTCAATATCGAGAAAAACTCCTAAACTTGATTGCGAAAAATTCCCAAGCTACCATCCCGAATGTAATTGTCGATTAAACGTTCCACTGATTTGAGAAGAAAGGAGGACAGACTGATCGATCTGGAGCTCTTTGCCTCCTCATAAGTGACGCTACCACCTGTAAGAATCAATTTTACAGTTATTTCCCACCACGCCAATGTATCCTGTTACAAGACTACAAGAAAGAATCTTTTACAAAATATACTTAAAGTGTTCATCGATCGATTCGGTTGTCACAAGTAAATGCCCAAGAGTCAGAACTACCCAAAAATATTCAGAGGCAGTCGTCAGTGATGGCTCCGTACAGCCTGGAAAATTAGTATCAAAAAGTCAGTTAAGTACTACAGCTTCGTCAAACGAGTTTTCACCAACAGCAGTTCGATTCGATCTGACTTGAAAGTCTTTCAATTTCGAAAGTAACTTATTTAATCTGCTGGTCTCGTTGAGACTTGAGCCATTTGTGCAGAGGCTTTTCCAACCACTTCGCTCAGAGCATCGAACGACATTTCTGTATGCTTTGTGAGCCAACTTGCTTCTGACCTGTCCCTGCGTCCACGATTCCATGTTCTTCTAGATAACTTTTTTGAGTCGAATAAGTTCAGTATTCCACCAAGCTCTAGAAGTACGGATAACTCGAAGCGGGCATGCCTCTTGGTATGCTGCATCTAGATCAATAGATCTAAATGCTGGTCGCAGTGGTCCGTCTCTATAAAAAAAGAAAATGCTGCTACTATGAGTGAGTTTGTTTTATCCACGACCTAATCCAAGCCACTTGGAAATTTAATCATTGGAAGATACCCACGAAACCTAGTCGCTAAGCTCTTTTCGTAGAAGTCCCAGTTCGTAAATTTGGGATTACGATATGTGACGATCTAGTAATCTAGTGAAACGTTTAAATGATCAAAGACGATGTACTTATGATCAGATAACGACGGTTCGAGCTCACTTGGTACGATCCAGTTTGTCAACTCATGCATAATACCGTCAGAGCAGAGAGTTACATCTAACACCTCTTCTATGCCAGCTCATGCAAATGTTGGGCTATTTTCTACATTAAGCATGTGCAGATTCTTAGTACTTGAGCATCTATCAAAGCGGTGCCTCTCAAATTGATATCTGAGCTGGCCCAAATTATGTGGTGGGCATTTGCATCACTGCCGATTAGGATGGGAAACCCATTTATGCCACAGTATGATACAACCCTTTTGAAATCATCAGAAGGTGCATTACACGGTAAGTATGCCGAACAATAGACGTGTTATCAACAGTCATTTTGACCGTAACCGCACAAATATCATGAGTTGTGAGGTCGGATACGACGTGAACTGATTCATGACTTAATAAACTTAATAACTTAAAATTTCGCGAAAATATACGATCGAGAATATCGCGATACATTGATATTTGGACTTGAGTCTGCGCTAGGGCATCGCAAAAAAATTTTTTGAATTCTTATACCCCCTCTCATACTGTGACAAATGGCAAAGTAAGCTCAGATGCCAAATTTCACATCATTTGGACAATTCTAGACTCCCACCCACTTCGCTTGAAATTTTTGAAATTGATACTATGGGAAAGTATGGAGGAAATATATATTAAACGCTATAACTTTTGAAGTAGCAATCAGAAAATTACAAATTATACCTCTTTTTAAAGGAAATAACCTTAGTATTTGAATGGAGATATTTATTTTTCTAGAAACGAAAATATCTCCATTCAAATTTTAAGATTATTTGTTTTAAAAAGAGGTATAAATTGTAATTTTCTGATTGCTACTTCAAAAGTGATAGCATTTAATATATTTTTCCTCCATATTTTCCCATAGTACCAAAAATTTCAAGCGAAGTTGGCTGGAGTCTGGAATTGTCCAAATGATGTAAAATTTGGCATCTGAGCTAGAGATGGTTGGGTTTCAATTTTTTCGAACCCGGCCCGAATCCGAGCGAATGAAAATTTAAAAACCCGAGCCCGAAATTATAAAATTTGAAAAACCCGAACCCGATCCGAGCCCGAACATTTTAAAACTTAAAAACCCGACCCGTACCCGAGAATGAAAATTTTGTAAAACTCGAACTCGACCCGATTCGAGAATATTAAAATTTAAAAACCCGAACCCGACCCAAACCCGACCCAAACCCGAAAATTTAAAATTTGCTAATACGGAGAATTAACCAAAGATCTCGAAGATTTTTAATTCTAGGCACCCGAGCTGGACCCTTGACTCATCCAAGAATAGTAGAATCACTCTAATCTGAAGTAGCACCATACGCATTGAGTTATATCTGCATATGGCAAAACAAATCGCTGCCGAGTAGAATCCGCATTTATATTTACTATTATTGAACGTCAAATTTGAAACGTTCTGAGAAAATTATAAATCGTTGATATCTTAACCAGAAATTATGTTAAATCGGCGGCTAACTCATGCGGAAACAGAAAGCTTAATGGTCACAGTTTCCAACAACCTTGCCCGTCGTACTTAACCAAAATTTCTGATTTTTTATCAGAAATTATCAAATTATTAAATTTTTATCGTATTCGACAGTTTACATGACGTCACCCACGTTACTGGTTGGAACGGTCAAACCTGTATCGTTAATGGCTTCAACAGAACACACAAAATTTTTGCGATCAATTCGTTAAGTTCGTGGAAATTTATTTATTTTTATGAAGGAATCCGGATCATGCAACAGCTCAGCCCAGGAACAATCTGACAGAAAGTGCTTGTTTCATATACGTACCACTGATTTGATACTGGTGCTATTATACCATCACCATATGAGTGTCATGAACAACGGAACCTGGCGGAAGTGAAGCTAGGTTTAGGTCTGATGGAACAAAGACAGTCTCAAGAAAATAAATTTGGCCTAAACTATCTGCTTTAAAAAATTTGAGCCGCCATAATGACATAAAAGTACCACCAAATTTATAAGTTCAAATCATTATTTTTCCGTTACAGTTTATTTTAATTGCAAGCAATCTTTATCATAAACCAATTTGATTATTAAACTTCCGTAAAGGCAGGTACGACCTATTTGTTTCATTTTACCAATTTAACAGTGCTTGCTTAAAGTTTGTTTGGGGTACAAATGTACCCCACAAAACCGTTTGCCTTAGTGTTTTGTCACGTGTACATAATTCAAAAAAAATATAATATATTTTTTTAAAAGCAAAATATCGATACATAGTAAGCGAGAAACTTGTGTAAAATTGTATAAGTTCCAACTCTGACGAATAATAGTATCTGTTATTTGGTATAACAAAGCACTATAGCAAAGTAACTAGAAAATGCATTTGGATCGGTATCGTAATTTTTGCTTTAGCGGATGAAAGAGTCAGAACACATTCGTGAATATGATTTGTATATAGTATGCAAGACGCATCATTCGATTCGTTATCTTCTGCAGCCCTGGCTCTGGCACATGCTTACTTTATATACACGTACAATGCACCGGCTCTACCTATTCCTTCGACGCCTTCCTGTTTCATCTCATCATATTATTATATTTTTAATGTTTGTATTGGCGTTTGGTTTTCGAAAAAGCATCGGAATAAATGTACTTTTTAACCGGTGTTTGAAAAAAATTGTTCAAAAGGAAATTTAATAAGCTTTACAACAGTGGTTTTCAACCGGGGGTGAATTCACCCCCAGGGGTAAATTGGACAATTGTTGGGGGTGAATTATGCGGGACAAATTTTAACTTGTTATCCAAACGTTCCCGTCGGGTATTGATCTTTATATATTGTTTCAGTATGTCAAGAATTGAGATGCTTACTGTGAGTGCCCTGGAACAGATTTCTTATTGTAAACTTGTGGCATTCATCAAATTGAAAATTTTTTTTACAGGGTAATAGTGTTACCACCTTTGGTAAGGTTTTCACCCGGAAATTTTTACTGACCGGGGATAGGTTTTTATAGAATCACTTTTAACCTATCTGACCTATCTGCTGAGTTTGAATTAGACAAGTATTTCATTTCATTCTTTTTGTAACTCATCGAAGCATCAATCACCAAATTTGGCTCACATTGACCGTTTGTTGTTTTGTTTTGGAAAGCATGATGCACACCACTACTTTGAGCTTTTCTTATTAGCTGTAAATTTATTGCGTTTGTAAACCATATTGTCCACTTAGATAGGTGTGAAATTTCACTTCCCTGGCTAACGACAAAAATCCAAAAGCACCGGTCACTCACGCTGTGGAGGAGCAGCCGAACAACCATTGTTCTCTGCCACAGCTAAGCACCGTGAAGCAGGCAGGGAAGCGGTAGCATCTGTGAAGCACACTGCGGTGTCTTCCGAAATTTTTGCTGGGCACAAAATATTCGGAAATTCGTCATCACAGTCGCTAGGAAGGTTCCAACAAAGAAGCAAATCTTTTCTACCTGGCCAACAGTTAAGGTCCGCTATATTATACTATACTACACTATACTCGGAGAAATAGATGCAAAACTCGAAAGCCATGAGTTCCTCTCCAAAAACTGGAGTCCCTGGTCAAACCCGGAGGGGTAGGGTAATGATGGTAAACAATTTTCAGAAGGGGTACATCATGGGGATCAATATTCGGAAAGAGGTACATGGAACGAAAAAAGTTGAAAACCACTGCTTTGCAACGTCGTATAAATGGTCAAAATCGATTTGAAATTACCGGAGTTATAGCAATATGAAGAAAAAAGGGAGTTTTGACGTATTTTAAAGACTTGTTCTATACAAAATGAAATATTACATAATTAAATAGTCAAAACAAGAATATTTTTAAACAAACTACTTTACAAATGATTTTAGAATAAAACTATCCAATTTAATAATAAATTTAATAAAAATTAGACATACTAGAGCGATTTTAGTTCTGGGGTACGAATGTACCCCACAAAACCGTTTAGTAGCGGTTTTAAAGTACCTGTCGAAATTTATATTCCATTATAGAAAGTTGAACCGATATTTCCGATAAATTCCTGTTGACTTGGTTTATTACTAATTATCATGAAAAATAAATCGCAAAGAGATTTTAGATGTGAAATATGTATTGTTGAATGCTCTTTCATGAATGTTCGTTTAAAAAATTAAATAATTCAGGCAGTTTGCGAATCTGAAGAGACCGAATTTTATGCAAGAATGAAAAAATATAATATTTAAGCACCAGAAAATACGACGAATTCTAGCGATTCAGAGGTGCTAACATTTGGTACAGTTATATGTGTCATCCATTCGTATTACGAAGTATCTTACGCAACTACTACAAAAAAGACTGCGTTTTGTGTATAGACGCAAACAGTGTCATGAAATGGATGGGTTGTTTTGTTCAAAACCCGAACCCGACCCGACCCCGATAATTTGTAATTTGAAAAACCCGAACCCGACCCGAGTGCGAGAGTCCAAAATTTCAAAAACCCGGACTCGACCCGAACCCGAGAATTTCTAATTTGAAAACCCGGAACCCGACCCGAACCCGAGAAGCTTAAATTTACAGAACCTGAACCCGACCCGAAACCCGTCGGGTTCGGGTCGGCTCCGGGTTTCGGGTCCAAAAACCCGAACCAGGGTTACCATATTCACAGATTTTTCTGTAATGTCAGCTTTTTTTTCATAATTTTTGATCACAGATTCTTTTTTACAGATGACAGATTTTTGACATTTTAATGAAAATTTCACAGATTTTCGCAGATTTTTCGAAATATTGTGGTTTTTCACAGATTTTTTTGTAAATTGATCACAAATTTCCACAGATTTGTTTCCTTTTTTAGTTATCACAGATGGTAAAAAGATTTTTATGAACGAAACAAAGATTTCAATGTGACATCCCTGAAAATGCAATATGTGGTTTAGCCCTTTTTGAGCGTCAGCCATTCATATCTTGATCAACGCTGCAATCTATGCTGAAGTCGATTTCAAGAAAATCCCCGGGCACAAATTGTATATCGCTCACGGGAATGTCACTAGTAGATTTAAGTTTATATTCGATTCGGGAAAAATTTACACTGATAAAATATATTCGTAAATCTGCTACGAATAGGTTTCGTACAGATAATATTCGCAAAATATACGAATTTTTCGTACATATGATAAATTATTCGTAGCGCTATAGAAACGCTTTTATTTTTATTACGAGTTTTTTCGTAAATACCACGAAACGACTTTTGTAGAATTATTGCGATTCGGTTTCATTAGTCAAACGTGTAATTTTCACGAGCACCATCCATTCTATGAACGATTTATTTCCGAAGGATTCTCAAAATATTGATGCATAAAAAATTCACTGAGCGAATTTATTCGTAAATTTGCTACGCATTGGTTTCATGAAATCAACTTTCAAAAAAGACACTAATTGTTTGCATCTATTTTTCTTTTTTGTTTATAGAACAATTTGATGTATTTCGATCACACACATTTCTATGGCAAACTTGCAATAGCAGCGTGTGTGGATCCGCTTTTCCATAGTTTTTTTTGTAAAGGATTGGTAGTAAACTAAACAATATACGGACAAAAACAGAAAGTATGATTATCGCATTTTTTTTAAATAGCGCCATTAAAAGCTAACTCTTTGAGAGGAAATTCATATCGGCAAACCAAGTAGAGTTCCTTCCCTGTAATCATTAACATCTACTTTGTCTGTAATCGTAACTGTAAAATGCATATTGGCCGTTTACTACAAAAAACGCGAGAATTGTAAGTCAAGACATACATTGAGAACTATATCCGATGAGCTATTACAATTGCTAATGCCATCTTATCGTTTTCCGAGATCCTTCCTTAAAAGAAACATTACAATTCTTTCGGTATTGTTATGCTCATTACGGTTGTTGGTTTTGATTTTCAACTTTACTGGGGCACATGAACATGGGATGCTTCGAAGTTAAAAAAGAGACGCTCCCAACAAATACTATCCCAGTAGTTCGGCTCCTGTTAGCTCTGGTAGCTTCGAACTCGGTCGCAGTAATAATCATTTGCGTTAGTTTCAGTTCCGTGTGGTCCTCCATTTGTTTTAGTTCCATCACAATATTTGAAAAAACCCGTAAGACAACTGTTGTATTCACCACGTCTGAGTGATCTTCTCGTTGCGGATATCATCAATGTACCACAGATATTTTCTCCGAAATGTCTCCGCTTTTAAAGAGATCCAACTCGATATGGCCTCGAGTAAACACAGTCATAAAGCTCATAGGTTCGGCATTGAAAACGTATCACGGTTTCCAGCGTTTTAGCATCCAACTGGCAGCTGATTTGTTATCAGCGGGTTCGCGTTCTCCTCCCCGTTCTTCGACAAAATTTGTCCTTGGCAGTCTTGGAATGGTATCCTTCCCTGTTACAGCCTCTTCATCGATCATTCCGTTCCACTTTACCAGAATGTTCCACTTACAGAAAAAGATTGAATTTCCCTTTCGCGTATTAGCCGTTGCTTTGCCGTCCAACTTTTCTATTGCATTCCTAGCCAGAACCTCCGATAACAAGAAATGCATTCAATTTATCCAGTTATAAATAGTTAATTCTGCTAGACAAAATATAAAACATTATACGAACAATTACTCGAAAAGAACTTCTCACTTACTTGTTGATCTGTTTCCAAAAGAGTTACAAAGAAAAACTAGACAACTGAGAATGATCGAGTGCGGCGAAGGAGATCCTCTTGGATTCTGGAAGAATGACCGGATTCAACGAATGTAAACAATTAGCACTAGATGGAGAAAAATGCTACCCCGCGATGTAAGGATAACCTTCAAAATTCAGGCTGCGGAATGATACCAGAGATGTGTTTTTTTTAATTAGCGCAGCATATTTCAAAATCTGTGAAAAAACGAAAAACGCGTTTTTCTCAAAACAACACCTTTTTTACCTTGTTGTTATAGCACGCGGTCAAAAATTTAGAAATCTGTTAGTATTCATAGAATACTATGCAAATCGGAACTGTTAAAAAAATCTATACAGAACATTCGAAATTTCAACATTCAAAACACACCTAGCATCCCTGTTCTAGATTTTACCTCAACAAATCGATTCTTTCATCCGCAGATTAAAACATCGATCTAGCAAAATCGATTTGAAAAAGCCCTTCAGGGATGCCAGATGAGAAGATATGTCTTCCTTTTGAAGACACTTTTGCGAAGAAATTTCTTCATTTTGAAGAATTTTTTTAAAGATCTGGCTGATCTCGTGCGGAATTCAACAGATTTCGAGTTCTGGTTGCTTAAGACAAAATATGACATTTTTTTATTAAAAGGTAAGACATTTGAAAAATATACCTGGTGTCTTCGCCCATCACTACGAGAGATGTTCTCAAATATTCCAAAGTTTTTTTTAATGAATTTTATCCGAGGGTTTGCCTCCAAGGGAAGAATAGTGCGTCCGAATAAGAATGCGAAGAGTGGCTGACTTCACAAACACAAAACAAATCCACGATAACCTGTATAAGGTGTATGCATGTGTATAAATGCAATAAAATTAATGGCGAACGCTCCGACTGATTGCACTAATTTGTATATACAAAAAGTTATTTTAATTAATTTCGTTTTCCATAATTACTTTTTTGGGATGTATTTACCTACTCAATGTGAATCCTGCCAATCATAAAACCAAAACTCTCTCTTTACGTATGTACCTTACCTGGTATCATCTTGGGTTTTCGTGTCGTTTTTAGTTTGATAGGACCATAATTGACAAGACCACAATTTGATGTTGGAACCGGTTTATTCCCAGGAATGGTAATTGAAATGGCAGTTCCTTGATTTTATCAAAAAGATCTTGCTATTGACGAACTAGATTCCCCATCAACTAAAGAAATTTGGTTTTGCGCTATTCACGGTTTTTGCCAAAGCGTTGCCACAATAATTATCCACAAAAAATTAATTACTGCGAGAGCACTTTTCTAATGGTGTTTTTGATTCGATTTTGATAGTGCACTACACAGGTGTTATCGATGCCCTGTACCACATTCATTCAAACTTGTGGCATTTTCGTTTTTGACAGTCGATGTAGTCGGTTTCCCGCATTCCAATGTCAGCATCAGCGCTAGCTCGGCATTTCGCCATCCCGAATGAAAAAGAATTACTTCAAATGATTCCTTTAAACAATCTTGTTATTGTTTTGGTACAGAATCCGGTCCAGATTTTTTTTATAGAAAAGTACAGATAGAAAAGATTTATCAACACCCAGTACAAATTTAATTGCGGCAACACTGCACTCAATAGTCATGAAATAAAATCGATTTTGTAAGATTTTTTTAAATTAAAAAAATCGATGTTGTCAAACATCGATTATAAAAGATCGAATGAAAAGCTAATATGTAAAATATACGAAAGCTTTTGTTCGATGATGGAAAATGAAAACGTGCGAGGAACGAAATCGTTCGTATTATATAGAAACTTTCAGTAAAAGAAACGAAACATTTCGTATCATTAACGAGGAATTGTTTCATCATCAACGATAAGTTTCGTATATGTTAAGAAAAATTTCGTTCAAATCGTCATTTTTCAGTTCGTGAAATCAACGAAAAGATCTATTTACAATATACGAAAATACTTCGTTGCAGAAAACGACGAATGAAATCGTGTATTGTATGATAATTTTCGTTCTATTTATGAATTTATTTTATTAGTGTATTGATTTCGCAAAGCATCTGTTCCTATGACAAGAAAATCAGCGTTTTGTGACGGATAAAACTATCAATTCGGTAGAATAAAAAAAGAAGTGCCTTAACAAACCAACTGTACTCTACGTTAAGTTCCATGATGGTTTATCAAGGATCTGTTATAATGGTACAATAAAAATAAAGTCCAGTTCATCCTGATGGAGCTGAATTTAGCAGATTATCACGGGAAAAAATACGCGCATTTGAGATTGATTCATTTATAAATTATATAAACTTTATCATAAGTAAATTTAGTCTTACTGCGTTTCTCACATGATGTATGTGTATATAAGCGAACGCATTCCCTACTTTAGTTGAACCTTTAATCCACGTCCTGATTGGAGCACATTGTTTCTCCAACCGTATTCCTATGCAAGACACGTTGTGAATCTGTCTTACCAAAAATCATCCCATGTATTGTTGTGACAGACATTCCCGTCGCATTTTTGAGCTCCAACCCATCAAGCTAAAACCAACCTCAGGAGTATGAAAGGGGTCATGCATAGTCTATGCTAGAAGGCTATCGCTCTGGCACCGAAACTGCTGACTGATGGTTGATTTATTTCGCCAGATCCTAGATAGCAACTTGTCCCGCATTGAATGCGACACACACACAAACAGCATACGATGCGCTTTTAATCCACACATTGTCATCGCCGGCGTTGACGTCGTTGTCATTCCGTATGCGGTAAACATCCACGACGAACGGTCGAACGAACGAACGAACGCATCCGCAGAATGTATTATTGGTACTCGTAAACATCAAATTTTACAAAAACCGTTCATCCAATATCCTCATTGTATAGAGAGCGAGAAAAATGTACTAGCTGTGGCGGACTCCGATGGATATTGTAAACCTGGCTAGGAATCTAGAATGGGACATGTGTGTCCGCATAATCGTTGACTGTACTAAACTTTAGAGCTGGAACATATCCGTCGGGGTTTAAAGGACCCCTTTTCCGCACGGATGCAAATATATTTTGCTAAATTGATCATGAAGTGGTTGATGACGGGCGGAGCGGAAAAGGGGAAAGGGGGAGTCAACGGGACAACGCCCGAAAACACATTTTCCCACTGCAGTGGACGCAGTCATCGTGTGTCTGTGTCGCTGAATTTATGAATAAATTAGCAAATTCAATTTCAAATATCCGCTACCGAAGGGACAAAACGGAAGTAGTATGGATTCAAACGTTGGAAGGTAATTGGCACGAAGGAATTGTCATGTCGCACAAACATATTTCTCCCCCAGGGAACAGCAGTGAAACGCAAATTAGCACTCGCAAACGAATTATGTAGCAGATTGTACTGATTTGGTGCAAATCCTGTTTGAAAGTGGAAACCAGCAGCGTAGCGAACAACTCTTAGCCCCTTAGTGTAGGGGCGGTTCAGTTGCGAAAATTGTTTACACGACAGCCAATTTCTCAGTCCCTTCATGACAGGGGTGTGCCGCTTTCCATTAGACGTTGAACGGTTTGATTGAACATGTGTTGAATATTTCATGACTGTGTGGGTAATGTTTTAACAGGTTGAACAAACATAAGACGACCGAGATTGGATTTATTTATTCAGTAATCTCACCAAAGTTGTACGAGAGCTTGGATAACCGGCGAGGAGATCAGTTGCTGCCTCAACGAATCACCGGTAGCATCACCTGCATAAAAATGATTATCTCCCAAACTCATCACAAATTCAGCTGGGTCGAAAACTTAGCCAATGTTTGTCAAACAATTGGAAGGGTTACGCCTTGGGAATCGATTAACATAACTTTAGTACCGTTATTGTTTTCAAAATGCAAATCCAACCCAAGCCGGCGAACCGAGAACTGAATGCGGTTTATAGTCCTTAATGGGGGTGCTTTCATTGGAATCAACCGGTCGGTCGTAGCAGTGAAGCATCCTTGCGATGATGAAAATTCTCATTCTAATGCACTGTTAAGTACTTTTCCATCGATCTGGGCACAGAAGGAGCCGTTTGATGACGCACGTGCCGACATCGGGGGCGGTTGGGTGGACGAGAAACGCAGTAAAGGGTGTAGTTGATCAAATTGGCACACGTAAATACGATTGAAATCATATAACCCTTAAATGTACAATGTTGTTTTAAAATAACAGCGAAAAGCGTCTTAGAGTTCAACGATAACAAACACGATAAAACAATTTTCACAGCATGTGGAAAAATTGATTTACGCGTTTAAGGGTTAAGTTAAAAGTGAAGTAAAGTAAACATTTCATTGAATATCATATTCGACCATTTGGCCGAAAAGGCCATTTGGCCGAAAAGGCCATTTGGCCGAAAAGGTCATTTGGCCGAAAGGGCCATTTGGCCGAAAAGGCCATTTGGCCGAAAAGGCCATTTGGCCGAGAAGGCCATTTAGCCGAAAAGGCCATTTGGCCGCAAAAAGCCATTTGGCCGCAAAACGCCATTTGGCCGCAAAAAGCCATTTGGCCGCAAAAAGCCATTTGGCCGCAAAAAGCCATTTGGCCGCAAAAAGCCATTTGGCCGCAAAAAGCCATTGGCCGCAAAAAGCCATTTGGCCGCAAAAAGCCATTTGGCCGCAAAAAGCCATTTGGCCGCAAAAAGCCATTTGGCCGCAAAAAGCCATTTGGCCGCAAAAAGCCATTTGGCCGCAAAAAGCCATTTGGCCGCAAAAAGCCATTTGGCCGCAAAAAGCCATTTGGCCGCAAAAAGCCATTTGGCCGCAAAAAGCCATTTGGCCGCAAAAAGCCATTTGGCCGCAAAAAGCCATTTGGCCGCAAAAAGCCATTTGGCCGCAAAAAGCCATTTGGCCGCAAAAAGCCATTTGGCCGCAAAAAGCCATTTGGCCGCAAAAAGCCATTTGGCCGCAAAAAGCCATTTGGCCGCAAAAAGCCATTTGGCCGCAAAAAGCCATTTGGCCGCAAAAAGCCATTTGGCCGCAAAAAGCCATTTGGCCGCAAAAAGCCATTTGGCCGCAAAAAGCCATTTGGCCGCAAAAAGCCATTTGGCCGCAAAAAGCCATTTGGCCGCAAAAAGCCATTTGGCCGCAAAAAGCCATTTGGCCGCAAAAAGCCATTTGGCCGCAAAAAGCCATTTGGCCGCAAAAAGCCATTTGGCCGCAAAAAGCCATTTGGCCGCAAAAAGCCATTTGGCCGCAAAAAGCCATTTGGCCGCAAAAAGCCATTTGGCCGCAAAAAGCCATTTGGCCGCAAAAAGCCATTTGGCCGCAAAAAGCCATTTGGCCGCAAAAAGCCATTTGGCCGCAAAAAGCCATTTGGCCGCAAAAAGCCATTTGGCCGCAAAAAGCCATTTGGCCGCAAAAAGCCATTTGGCCGCAAAAAGCCATTTGGCCGCAAAAAGCCATTTGGCCGCAAAAAGCCATTTGGCCGCAAAAAGCCATTTGGCCGCAAAAAGCCATTTGGCCGCAAAAAGCCATTTGGCCGCAAAAAGCCATTTGGCCGCAAAAAGCCATTTGGCCGCAAAAAGCCATTTGGCCGCAAAAAGCCATTTGGCCGCAAAAAGCCATTTGGCCGCAAAAAGCCATTTGGCCGCAAAAAGCCATTTGGCCGCAAAAAGCCATTTGGCCGCAAAAAGCCATTTGGCCGCAAAAAGCCATTTGGCCGCAAAAAGCCATTTGGCCGCAAAAAGCCATTTGGCCGCAAAAAGCCATTTGGCCGCAAAAAGCCATTTGGCCGCAAAAAGCCATTTGGCCGCAAAAAGCCATTTGG
Source organism: Topomyia yanbarensis (assembly GCF_030247195.1). NCBI lineage: Eukaryota > Metazoa > Arthropoda > Insecta > Diptera > Culicidae > Topomyia > Topomyia yanbarensis. Next base: position 25,828,271 of record NC_080671.1, read on the forward strand.
CCGCAAAAAGCCATTTGGCCGCAAAAAGCCATTTGGCCGCAAAAAGCCATTTGGCCGCAAAAAGCCATTTGGCCGCAAAAAGCCATTTGGCCGCAAAAAGCCATTTGGCCGCAAAAAGCCATTTGGCCGCAAAAAGCCATTTGGCCGCAAAAAGCCATTTGGCCGCAAAAAGCCATTTGGCCGCAAAAAGCCATTTGGCCGCAAAAAGCCATTTGGCCGCAAAAAGCCATTTGGCCGCAAAAAGCCATTTGGCCGCAAAAAGCCATTTGGCCGCAAAAAGCCATTTGGCCGCAAAAAGCCATTTGGCCGCAAAAAGCCATTTGGCCGCAAAAAGCCATTTGGCCGCAAAAAGCCATTTGGCCGCAAAAAGCCATTTGGCCGCAAAAAGCCATTTGGCCGCAAAAAGCCATTTGGCCGCAAAAAGCCATTTGGCCGCAAAAAGCCATTTGGCCGCAAAAAGCCATTTGGCCGCAAAAAGCCATTTGGCCGCAAAAAGCCATTTGGCCGCAAAAAGCCATTTGGCCGCAAAAAGCCATTTGGCCGCAAAAAGCCATTTGGCCGCAAAAAGCCATTTGGCCGCAAAAAGCCATTTGGCCGCAAAAAGCCATTTGGCCGCAAAAAGCCATTTGGCCGCAAAAAGCCATTTGGCCGCAAAAAGCCATTTGGCCGCAAAAAGCCATTTGGCCGCAAAAAGCCATTTGGCCGCAAAAAGCCATTTGGCCGCAAAAAGCCATTTGGCCGCAAAAAGCCATTTGGCCGCAAAAAGCCATTTGGCCGAAAAGGCCATTTGGCTGAAAAGGCCATTTGGCCGGAAAGGCCTTCATGATTTTGTGAACAAGAAAAACTTACTGATAATTTATCCATAGTGCAATAATATTTAAAATTTTTCCTTTCTTTTAAATCGTTTGTTGACAAAAACAAACAAGAGTACTAGTTCAGATACATCGTCTAACTAGACACCCAGATGGTGCTAGTTACTGACGAGATGAATTCGAAACACAAAAAATACAAAACTTAATTAAAATTAGGTCTTGTGCCCTTAACGCGCAAAACGGTTTAGTCCAATTTTTATTGCATAATACCAGGCGTTTGGTTTCTTGAACCAAAAGACAAGAGTTCGTCTTCGCTTTCTCGTCAGCAAACCAGAGCTATATTTGCTTCCCGGGACATCACTCGGGACATGTGGCTTTAGGCGTTCACATATGTCGTGTGAACTGTTTGGAATTTTTTGTGTCTAACTAGTGCTAATTTGGGTACTAGTTCAGATACATCGTCTAACTAGACACCCAGATGGTGCTAGTTACTGACGAGATGAATTCGAAACACAAAAAATACAAAACTTAATTAAAATTAGGTCTTGTGCCCTTAACGCGTAAAACGGTTTAGTCCAATTTTTATTGCATAAACAAGAGATTGAAAAAATGATTTTTTGGTAATATTTTAATGTAAATTTTTTTCTTAAATATTGTCTTAAAATTTAAGTGAATATTCTCTTCGCGCAGAGCTATTTATTCCCTTTAATGTATTCTCAGATAGTTTTCCTATGCAAAATACGGTAATCGAACCAAAAATATTCTGAAGATAATTCATTCAAAAGTTTCTATGTCCTTTTGAAGAACTCTTCTCATCAAACATTGAAACTCATGTAAGTAATAGTGAAGTACTGCACGGTATGCACTTCTGTCTAAAAACATGCCACCGAGAGCGCCGTATTTGGCACACCAAAACGGTCCACAATGCGCAGTGGTCCAGAATTTTAATTTAGCTGGAATTTTAACTTTTTGCAAATTTTTTTTTTCTTGCATATTTCGGATCTCTGAGATAAGAAATATATGCTCAAGAAAGGATTCGTTTGAATTCAACTTGGTTCGTCTGCTAGAGCCCATCAAACTACCATCTGTCATTACCGGAGGCTGACCAAATCGGGTTAAAAAGCTGATAAAATCGGGAGCAGACAAAATCGGGGACTGATAAAATCGAGTCTTCACTGTAGCATTATCTTCGATTGGGGCACTTAACCGTTGCTGTCATATGAAATAGCATGCTTTGCACTATACATCACCAGAAAATGGCAAACAGGATATTTATTTAAATCTAAAGTGATCATAATGAAAAGTTAAAACTGCAAAAGTTATACAAAGAAAACCATTTTTCAAGAAATTTATTGTAAATGGAAAAGTACACGACATAGAGTTTTAGTGTCTCCGTCAAAGTTTTTTAAAATTTTATTTTGTTCGATTTTCTGGAAGACAGCGAAACTATATCTCGAACCATTAAAAAGTTAATTTTCTTATTTAAAAAAATAGAACCCCCCTTCTACTATTTAAAATAATAAAAAGGTATTGTAAAGTGCAATATTTTATCATGAAAACGAAGCTGGGACAATGGTGATCTGGGACGGTGGTTGCACTCAATTATCCCTAAAGTATCAACGAAGGCATGCTTCAAAGGGTTGGATGTAAGTCGAAACTTCATTCGTGTGATGTCTAGACTCATGTCCAATCATTATACTTTGAATGCGCATCTCCGCCGTATTGGGATCGCAGAAGATAATCAATGTGCTTGCGGAGAGGGTTACGAAGACATTGAACATGTTGTTTGGTCTTGCACTGAATATCGTGAAGCCAGATCCCAATTAATAGACTCCTTACGAGCCAGAAGAAAACCACCCTATGTACCTGTTCGTGATATCCTCGCTTTACGAGATCTTACATACATGAGCCATATTTATCATTTCCTGAAAACAATAAATATTCAAATATAATTATCCCCACAATGTTTCTAGTTTTTTCCCTTGCTACCCACAAACAATTTATATTTCTTCGCAGTTAGTTAGTTAGATGAAACGATATAAATAAAGAAAACAAATAAACAAAGATTACAGAAAAACTATCAATAGGTTTACAATGAAATTCAAGAAATAGAGTATAATTAAAAACATTCAAAATGATGATTATCCTCAGTGTTAGCATTAGAAAGTGAATTTTTTTTATAACGTGATAGTCTTAAGAACCTTTGTAACATTTTATGTAAAAAAAACCCCGGCGTAAAAAAGGTTTTGCAAATGCCGTGTCAAATAAACGTTTTTATGAAAAAAAAATTCGAAGTGGCCTTGAAGAGTAGGTACCAGAAATTGATTTTTGACGCCATTTTGAAATCATAGATGGTGACTTCCGGTTTAGCGAAATTCGCTATAACCCATTCAATGTGGGTGTTTTCGGAATGGAATTGAAGAGTAGGTGCCAGAAATTGATTTTTGACGCCATTTTCAAATCAAAGATGGCGACTTCCGGTTTAGCGAAATTCGCTATAATCCAATCAATATGGGTATTTTCGGAATGGTTTTGAAGAGCAGGTACTAGAAATTGATTTTTGACGCCATTTTGAAATAAAATATATGGGTATTTTCGGAATGGTATTGACAAGTAGGTGCTAGAAATTTATGTTTGAAGCCATTTTGAAATCCAAGATGGCGACATTCAGTTTAGCGGAAATTCCCTACAACCCATGCAATATGGGTATTGTCGGAATGGTCTAGAAGAGTAGGTACCAGAAATTTATGTTTGGCGCCATTTTGAAATTCAAGGTGGCGACTTCCGGTTTAGCGAAATTCGCTACAACCCAATCAATATGGGTATTTTCGGAATGGTCTTGACGAGTAGTAGACAAAGATCGATGTTTGACGCCATTTTGAATTCCAAGATGGCGACTTCCGGGTTAGCCACATTCACTATAAACCAGTCAATATGAGTGTTTTTGGAATGATCTTATCGAGCAGGTTCCAAAAATTGATTTTTGACGCCATTTTTAAATCCAAGATTGGCGATTTCCGATTTCGCGAAATTCGCTATAACCCAATCAATATTGGTATTTTTGGAAGTTGAAGTTGTAGTATAAATAGTTTTAATTAAACAGTTGAATTTACTTAACACATAAAAATATTTTGCATTTTGCTGGTTTATAATTAGATCTTATATTTGAGGGCGATTTAGATGATTGCCCAAATTTTTCATGCAGGAATTTCGGTAAACCGGAAGTCGCCATCTAGAATTTTAAAATGACGGCAAACATCGACGTTTGTCTGCTACTTGTCAAAAGCATTCCGAAAATACTTATGTTGATTGAGTTGGAGAGAATCTCGTGAAACCGAAAGCCGCCATTTGGGATTTGAAAATGGCGCCAGAAATCAATTTTCTTGGACAACCATGCGGGGAAGGTGCAGATTTATTTATTTCTGGCAACTTCTCGTCATGACCATTCCGAAAATAACTATATTGACTGGGTTATAGCGAATTTCGCTAAACCGGAAGTCGCCATCCTTGATTTCAAAATTACGTCAAAAGTCAATTTCTGGTACCTACTCTTCAAGACCATTCCAATTTCAAAATGGCGTCAAAAATCAATTTCTGGCACCTACTCTTCAAGACCATTCTAAAAATACCCATATTGATTGAGTTATAGCGAATTTCGCTAAACCTTTGATTTCAAAATGGCCCTAAAAATCAATTTCTGGAACCTACTCTTCAAGACCATTCCGAAAATACCCATATTGTTGGGGTGCGAGTCTTCCAGACCCGTCTCTTCCATCTTTCCGAAAATCTTCTAATTCTTTTGCATGCAAAAGGACTTAGAATATTGTTTGCAAAAACTGTGGTAATTGCGAAATCCGCGCAAAAAAACTTCCAAAAATATTCTAAGTCTTTTGCTGAGAGTTTTTTTTTTGCGCGGATTTTCGAATCAACGCGGTTTTTTATGCGCATTTTCCAATTAACGCGGTTTTTTACGCGGTTTTTTTTAATGTAAATGAGTTTTTTTGGGACAAAGATCAAAGGCACCGCCGCGGACGTGGGTGTGCGCGGATGATTTGCATGTGCGTATGCGCGACCATAATTGTATTATCGCGACGGGCACAACTGTTTACTTGTTAACGTGTTTGATAGCGCGAATATTTCTATGTCACGTAGCTATGTTTGAAGTCGTTTATATAACTGCGTAGCCGTTTGCATATTCGCGTAGGCTTTTGAATTCTGCGCCAGCGGTCATTCTGATGCTCAATTTCGAGTATACGGCTTAGATTAAGGAAGAAAGTAAGATGCCCCATCTCACTGGATTCTCCAACAATGGCGACCTAAGACTTGTTGTCTAATGTAGTTGACAAAAAATCTGAATCATTGACGTAATTGCAAACATGACACAATCTAATAAGCCGTAATTCACGAAATGACGAAACATTACCGTGTTCCGTTTAATTTTACATGAAATATGTACTTTACATGTACAATGACATAAAATTACACTTACTACGATTCAGGACAAACGCCATATGTGGAGTCAAATTACGTGATTTGCAAAATTCAATGTCACGTAAAATTAAAATCAAACATAAAACTAAGCCATTCTTGATGCTTGTATATGTCAGGGTCAGGATACGTAAATTTACACGATTTTTTTTTCTATGTGTGTATATAAGTTCTAGATTTTAAAAGGGGAGCTCCCGGACGAGCACACTTTCATGATCACGCAAGAGCGCACGTTTGTTTGTTGGTACATGAGACCGCGTTTATGAACTTGTTTAGCACGTTGACTTCTTCGCCGGGACGTATATATGATTGCGAGATCGTGGGCGCAGGTTTGCATCAATGATCGCGTTTTCTACCGAAATTGTATTATCGCGAAGGACTCGCGCATTTGTATGTTATTATGGGCGTTCTCTTTATCGCGTGGGAGTTTGTATGTCGTGTAGGCTTGCGCGTTCATAATTTTACGTGTACTAATGCGTTTCTAAAAGCGTGTGGTCGGTCGTTTGTATTTTTCCACGCGGGTTTGTAGTGTCGCCGAGAAAAAAAAACTGCTAATGAAAAAGTACCTCTGCCTGGAATCGCCACCTTATTGTATAAGCATAATGCAAATAATGGTTTCACAAAAAATATGGCACTTCCATGCAATAACAAGTTTTATATTCAACAAAATGAACGTGCACTTTTAGAAATTTTCCCCTCTGTATTTATTGGCTTTTGTTCAGTTCAATAAATACCACCTAGTGCATTTGAGAGTGGAATTTCCTGTTTTTATTTCCTATCTATTTTCAATTCAAATAGAGCTCCATATTACAATAACAAGCCTCCTTCAGTATCAGCTGATTTCACTGTTACGCGCGAATCCACGCCCGGTTAAAAACCACTAGCTCAATCCAACAACATTTTCATGTTTTGAGTACCATTGGACTTTGCTAGAATCAACACAACAGTGGAACAATCGACCGACAAGGTAATGTAACGAAATGCTACAGCCTACTGTGTTGATTTATGCAAGCTTAGAACGTTGTGGGCGCCGGCGAGCACAAGAATACCGCCACAGTTGGAAAGCATGGGATCGTGGGGTAAACTCATTTCCATAGCAAGTGTACCAGTTTGAATAAAAACAAGATTTTTAACGTGATAACTGATACAAGTAACTTTTTCGGAGTAAAATACATGTACGAAAATCAAATTATTCGCTATTGCAATAGCTTTTAAGGTACATTCAATTAATACTGTGATTTTGTTTTAGAACATTTCGGAATATAATATTTTATACATTGTTCGTACCACCAAATCCCCTACATTACGCCCGTTATAAGCATACATATACCTTTCATGACCCCTACTGGCGACAATCATTTATTTAATAGCCACCCCTGCGAGCGCAAAGCAGCTCAGCATCCTTTCATGTTATTTTTGTGTCCAGCAATACGATGGCGGGTGATAGGTGCGCCTATGTTGGTTGGGGGACCAGACCGAGGCAGTTTTGCGTTTGCATAATGTTTCATTTTTCTTCACTTTTTCATGTGGGGGAGGTGGTAGGCTGTATTGCTTTCGAGGTACATTTTTCGGTTGAAAATGCAAGCTTTTATTTTGTTCTGGGTTGGGTTCGGTTTGGGGAAAACAATTCAACATTCGCAATCAGAAAAAGTTTTACACTGAACTCGAATGAATGCTGCCCCCAGCCAGTGTTCAAAAGCATGTATGACTGGTAAAAAACGGCTTTTTATCCGTAATGGAAAGTGTCGTAAAAAATATGATTTATGGGACGAAATTTTCCAGAAGCTATGGAAAGTTCCCCTCCAATGTTCATTATCACATGTTGGTTTCGTCACAATTATGCAGAATCCAAGAGGTTGGGCGAAAGCCATCCTAATGGAATACCTTGTTTTGTGAAGTTTGTATTCAAAACGCTGTAATCAAAACATACACCTACTCAACGAAATCGTCCTTCCTTCCTATTTTTTTTCCTTCGCTGCACAGCACAGAGGTAGTAGGGTTGAAGGGACAAACGGAACGAATTTATTCGCAAACAATAATAGGGGAACTGGGGGGAAGCCCGACACCCTGGGTAAGCCCGACACCCCACGACTTTTCCCTGACATCAAATTTTAAATCATACAATAATGACAGGATATTATTAGTACGATTATTTTTGGCATTTCGATGCATATCGATGCCATATGTGTTCATAAACGTCAACAAAATAAACAAAACAAGCGAAAGCAAAGTTGATGCGCTTTTGGATGTTATTTTTAGTTGATACATTTTAAGGTTTTAATAACACAAAAGCTTTGAAAATGACCAGTTTTTTTGTCACACATTCTATTCTACTCTCCATACCGTTATTTGTATGTATTGAAGATAAGTTTGAGTATTTCAATACTGTTAATTGAGCATTTAACAAAAATGGGCGCTGTTGGGGTAAGACCGACAATTTTTGGGTGGGGTAAGACCGACACGGTGTTTAGATAATTGGTTAGATGGTTCGTTTTTGATTCGATACAAACGACTGGGTATATTTGTTGTGTTCAATTAATACTATAATTACGTCATGTTAATAATTGAAATACACGGAAACTATGTTTTTTGCATTTATTTATCAGTATTGTCTCAAGCCGACCAAAAAAATAAAAAATAATTGAATGTGATTCATAATAATATTACAAAAAGAAACGAAAAGTATAATCTAATATGAGATTTTGAAATGATATTGATGAAAAAATTTCATTGACCGTCGGATTGTTGATCAACAGTGTTCCGAAAAATCACAACACGAACCGGATAGCTTACTACGAAGCGTGCGTCACTTCTAAGTGAATGAGTCCTAGTAACAGCGTATATAATCTGCTTGCAGAACAGCTCTTCCTCGTTAGAATGGCTATAAAAGTGGCAATAAAGCTCGAAAGAATTACTTGAGAAAACCCGTACCATAATATAAACCATGCGTTAAACATTATTTATTCATAACACCACACATTCGAATGCTCTTCCTTTTGCTACGCGATGAAACTACAGAAAGTATGCGTTTGCATCACACATACTCATATACACATAATTGCACTTTATCACACATACACAATACATTTTTAATGGAAAAATTTGGACAAAAAGAAAGTTCAAAAGGGGGTCGCTCTTGCCCCTTTGGGGTGTCGGTCTTACCCGCAGCGTTTTTAAAATGACATTTTTCTCCATTTTTTGGCAACCAATAACTTTTAATGAATTCAATTTTTTGAAACGCTGAAAAAATTATATTTTGTTAAGAACCACCTAAACAAGGATTATGCACAGAATATACAATTTTAGGAACTTTGTGGAATTTTAGAAAAATTATTGCGCTTAAGGTGTCGGACTTGCCCCGCGTTCCCCTACACTCTCGCCTGGCAGCACTCGAGCACAATTTATTGTGACAACAAGCAATAACCAGTGTGGAAAAATGCATTCCTTGCGAAGGGGAGTATCTTTATAGACAGATCCCATTTCATTCCGGTCTGATTTTTCTTTCTGTTCCTTCATTCGAATCTGAAGAGGAAGGGTGCTAGGGTGCACAGAATCTTTGAAAAGTACGAAATGTTGCCGGGTCGCATGGCAAAACAAAATGGAACAAATGTGTCGCATGTTTGCCTTGCTTTCGGTATGTGTACCCAATCCAGTCGAGCTCCACAATAATGTCATTTCTTTTTACCATGAATTCAGATGTTATTTTTTACACTGTTGTGACTTGCACGCTAGAATACTGACAATAATATTGATCCGTACATGTATGTTTTATGCCGCAAGAAAGCCTAAGGTTGAGAGTGCTCTTTATGGCGATTTTATGCGTTCCACAATAACAGTTTTCCTGCCTCTTTCCATACTGCTCGGGGCGTTCCAATTGAAAATGCTTTTCTTTGCGGTTTACCAACTCCCTCGTTGTTGTTGTCGTCGTCGTCGTCGTTGGTGTCGTACACCAGGGGAAATCGCGCTCGTCAACTACTGAAATATATGCAAATGGGGTTTGGATCACAAAGAGACAGGAGGGCAACGTTTTGCAGCCGGCAACCGCACCAGCATTGAAATGAGTGCGAGAAAAGCAAAACATTATCAGATTCCGGGTGTTCAATAAAGTGAAAAATGAAGCACGCTTTGGTATGGTGGAGGTGGGGGAAGCGACCGTGGAACAGGACACCCCAGCAAGAGCTACTCGAAAGTGACACATTTCATTTATGCGTCTGGGTAAACTTTCAAATTTTGAGATGCTTTTGTGGTCTGGTTATGGTTAATAAAATATGATTATGGGAGCGCTGAACGGAGACGGAAACGCTGCTTCTGAACGGTTTTAAGTACGGTTGACAAGATAACAACAAGACATTTTCAGAAAATTTAATTAATTCAATAAAAAAGAACCTGCAATGATAATTGGCAAACGTTTCCTGATACAAGAAAAATTTCCGAAAATATTGTAGAATTCACAATGTCGACAACCCAATTTCCATTTTAAATGGGTGTGAAAGAATGTTTAAGGCAAGGAATATTTCTATAAAATAGATCCACCAATAAACGATCTCCAATTTGTTGTGTCCTACAAAAAACATGTCGACAGAATGGTCGGGTACTAACAAATTGGATAACTCGAAAGATGCATGTACCAATAACGTGGACACCCTAGTGACAATTGAAGTTTTATGGTAGTTTTATAGCCACTGATAAAATTTAGATTGCACTTGTAGCGTGCTATAAAACTTCAATTGTTACTTGGGCAATGACGACCAAAAATCAAGAAAGCTGGATAACTAAAATCGGTCATGCTTCGGAGCACGATGATGATGATGATGATGATGATAATGTGTTTACAAAAGACGATAAAATAGAGGTACGTTTACATGATCTGGTACAGCATACTTGTCTTTTTACAAGCTATTATGTACTTTGTCTTGTCAGAGGTTTTAGTCATTCCGATTTCGACACTCTCATATTCGAAAGACACAAACGCCGCTTCCAAACAACAAACTTCTGCGACCAACGCCAATGATGTCGATGTCCTTCGTGAAGCCAAGAAGCATATTATTTCACGTTATGACGTCACATCAGACTGCGTAACGCACCTTCGAGCGTTGAACAATAGATTAGAGAGCGCATCGCCCTGCTTCAGTTCAAACAAGTCGGCTATTTTGAGCTTCATTATGACCCATCAGGCGTCATATTATTCAGCTTTGTCAGAAAGCCTTGTTCAACAAGCATTTTTCGGGAGAGCCTTATAAAAATATTGCACGAATGTATGAATTCTGATGAGTTAACCCTTGTAACAATTGTGGTTTTATGGTACTCTTGAAGACACCCATAAAACTTAAATTGTACTTGTAGTGTGCTATAAAACTTGATTTTTTTTTAATCTAAAGATTTATTTGAAACGGCTCAATGCGTTAGCACAACTGAGCCGTGGGTCTTTCAATTTTTTACAATAAGTAAAAATTAAAAAATAAAATGCTAAGAATGTCGGTCTTTCAGATCTTGTTGACGCAGTTTGCTGCTGCGTGTTGAGATCCTTTTCTTTGGCGGTGAAGCCGCTTGAGGGTCATTCAGTCTGCCTTCTCTCGCGTTTTCGTTCCCGTCCATGTCATCATCGGTACTGCTTTCTTGCTGTTCACGATCAGAGGTTCTTATTTGTTTCTTGTTCTTACGGGTTGCTGTTGTAAACCCGTCTTCATCGGTATTTACTTCTTTATTGGCGATGCTAGTTGTTGGTTTGGGAGGGGCTGTCGTGGTCGTTGTACCTGCATTATTGGTTAATTGGATCGTTTTTTTTGGTTTAACTGAAGGTGTCGGTGGCTGCTTGTTAGAATTGGCTGTATAGTAGATGAGTTTTGACTAGTTGCTTCAGCGCATGTTTTTCCGTAGTGGACTGTATGGTTACAGAATTGCCATGTTGGGGTCTGCCCGGGATATGTGATTAGCGTTGTTTGCTTATAGATCACAATACGAACGCCATCGGGAATGCCGGTGAAAAAAATTCTCCAGGTGTCATTCGTAATAGATTCTACTTCTCCATATTGCGACATGATTTCTTTAATGAAATCTTTCTTAGTGCGCGGGGCCAAATCATGGATACGCACGTCAACCATGTCGTTTTCCATATGCACGGGGATCTTGATTCTGGTGTTATTAAACTCGACCTCGTGTTGCATGTTGTTCTTTTCAATGAAGTTTCCTTCCTGTGCTAAACTTCTAAACGTGATCAAAACACAGTTTTTAACGTGATCTAACTGAATGTACGTAACTTCAGCGAGATTAAGCTCCATTTTAACTTTAACTAATTACTCCACTTCCTGAACTGTGGGTCTAACACGAATTTTATTAAAGTTGATCGAAATCGTGTTATCCCGAAGCACGGGCACTTTTATTTCATTTGGCAAACTCATTTCACTCCGCAGCCGGGGGTAATAATACAATATTGTTTGTGCACTGATATGATATGGACTGCTTGTGCGATAGGCACCGATCGGCTTGTAGGTAGAATTGACTGTTTCACTTGTGCGGGACGATTTTTAGCTTCAGCTCAGGGCGAGATGTGAAGACAAACTGTAAAAAAACTTGAATTGTTACTTGGAAAGATATCCACTAGAAACTGAACGAAATGTTGAATTATTTCTTCTTGAGTTCTTAGTGAAAACATTTCCAAAACAAGACAAAAGAACGTAACAATCCTAAAAATACATTCTCTTTTGCGAAATTATAGTACATCGACGAGTTATTTATTTTGAATTTTATTTTTATTATTTTTTTCATGCTACAATTTACTCTAGTTACAATCCATATTTAAGAGTTCATAAGCTAACCGGTGATAGAAAATGCAAAATATTGTAGTCGTTAATAAGGTGTAGAAGGCGCCAAATCGGAAAGTATAGAAAAATATCCAGAGAACATTTTAACGAAGAGAATGTCACAATTTCTTCTTATCTGGCAGGCGATTTGTTAATACAGAAAAATGAGTCAACTCCTATTTTCTTCGCACTTAATTTTTTCTGCCGAATCTCAGTTTTTTCACATCTTTTGCCGAAATCTCAAAAGCTGAGATCTCAGTAAACCATCTTTGGCTGAGATTTCAGTAAAAGTGTCGTTTCATAGTTGATACTCGGAAAATATTTCACCGAAAATCAGCTAACAACATATCAGTTTCTAATTTTGCTGATTACACAAAATTGCCGAACCGAATTGAGTGTGTTGATCTGGCGTCCTTGCACTATTGCCAGTTTTGTGGCATCACGCTAACTCAATTTTATGATATTTTTAATTTAAACAAAACTGCATTCAAGACAGACCTTAACCTGGCGGATCAGAGGGTATAGTGATGGTGTCATAAGTCACTTGTCGTATGTTCGAGCCCCAGTCAGGAGGGATTTTTAGCTATCAGTAGGACTGTCGCTCTAACCCCGCAATTGACCTGTACATTGAGAATCGGCTGCGCAGTTTATCGAAGCAAAAGGTCAAGTCCAATATCGAAATGTAGTACCAAGGCTTTACTTTGCTTTTTTACATTCAAGATTTCTGTGTACTTTTACGCAATATATTAGGTAATATTATCAGACAATTTTATCTATTTAAGTGTTCAAATTCTTTCACATATTCAAAATTTTGCATGAAATTGATTCTTTTTTTATTACTGAACTAACGAATTTAAAATATCGCTGAGTGATTTTTCTTGTTCTGAAGAAATCCTAGATTCCTGAAACAAAGGCAAAAAGGACACCAGTAATTTTCATGGTCATATTCAATACCAATTCCCGGTGCATTCGAAAGTGTGTGTGCAAACACTGCTGATTTGTTTACAATGCTAGAATAAGCACTTTACTCTATTGACTTGAAAAAGACCGTTGGGGTTACCAAAATTGAGCAAATTATATATTTGGACAAATGAGCTTCTAGGTTTCCCAGCATATTTGACAACAAACACATTTGTTTCGGAGTTCGTGGACCTTAGAACAATGGAACATATATATTTCAATGATTTAATCTACTTAATGTAACTACCCATAATCTTATCTATGTACTAAAGAAAACAGCTAATTATTCAGTAACCGAAAAAAAACTCTTAACACTGATACCTGATATCTTCTAGTTTACTTGAACTTTGCTAAATTTTTATTTGATGAACCCACCCCAGTCTTCCCATGAATATCGACAAGTTTGCACCCGTGTACAAACTTTCGTGCACGCGTTCAACCTCAAACATGCTTTGCCTTTGTGTACAGGTTCGCATCGAACACCGAACCCAAGCGAACGATGTGCAAACTTAGGTTTAAGCACCGTGTGCGTAAACCGTGTGCGTACATAAGAAAGGCACACACAAAACAGAATGAGTCAATGCTAGTGATGATGGGTGAGAGAAAGAGAAAAGTAGTATCAAGAACCTGTTTGTACGAACATCGTCTACGTACATGGGGCTCGGTTGTGCAGACGAACATGTGCTCGTGTTTTGGTACGCATTAGCGCGTTCGAGTTTGCACACGAAATGATGGTGTAGGATGAGCACAGAACTAGAGTGAACATGGTGTTCGATGTTCATTTGGGAAGACTAGCCCCACCCCACACGTTATATCTCCTTTCTAAAATAACTGAAAAATGAGATTTAAACTGCCACAGTTAATGTTTTAGAATAGCGCTTCCACGAATATGAGCGATAGATCTTACTAATTTCTGAAAAATCAAGGGGGTCTGAATTACCCCCACGGTCTTAATAGCCCCGGGTTCCCCTATAGATTCAACCAGTCACAACATTTTAGTCGCTCTCCGTGGTTGTTTATTCATATCTCTTCGCTGTAATGTCACGTTGTTTTCAAACTTACACGTACATTAATTGGAAACCATAAAAAGGAACTAAAATGCTTCTGCTGATTGCAATATTTAGTTCATTATGATTGACTAATATGTGATTTAGTAGTGATTGGCATCCGATTGAAAGAGCAGACACTATACGATCGTTAGACTCATAGCTAGTATGTTTTTTTCTTCACACCAGCAAAGTTAGTAGTATACTAGTAAATTTAATTCATGGGTAAATGAACTCCCATCTCAGTAAACCGAAGTTTTTGCCCTGTTCACTTGTACATTTTATGGTTTTCCGGATTAACAGTGTTTTTAGTACGGAACGCATTCCTCGCATGAAATGGAACTAAGTGTAAATAAAAAACTAGTGCGTCAAAATGACACCCAAACAACGCTGTCTTTTCGACTTTATCGTTCTTAGATAATTGAAATACTTTTTGCCTGGCATTCTTGAGTATGACAGCTGGTGTTTATACCAAGTACACTGACACAATACAGAAATTTAAATTGTGTGCAATTTGGAAACTTTAAAACCATTTAAATAACTAAATTTATAGCGGATAGTATTATATCCTCCCCTAGGTTGAGGGGTTTGACGTTATTGCAACCATCATCAAGCATATTGCGTGCAACAGTGCTAAAGAACCTCTGGCAGACAATTGCTTTAAGATGGTGCACTGTGTCTCAATAGTGGCGCATCGAGGAGATCGAGAGGGCTTATGGGCCTTTTTTATGATTTGTGTTTTTAATACTCTGCACCAGCCCTAACTAACGGTCCACCATTAGCCTGTGTACGCTGGCTATTGTTACACAGTTCAATGACATGGCAATATTGGTGGATAAAGCTCACAGTAATGGTCATTGTGTGTCAATTTATCGGTCGACTTCGTCATCGTGCACGAGCTAATTAAATTAATTAAATAAATGTATTATTAGAAACTATTAGTGGTCATTTTGTAATAAATGTAGTTAATAATAGTTCTTGAATAGGAAATAAAAACAAGTCTGGAAATATACACTGTTGATTTTCTTTGAATGGTATCACTGCTAGTATCGCCCTTTTCAAGAAAAAGCGTTGATTTCTTAGTTCTCAGTCGCGATGGAAATTTGAGTAAAATATAAACTTCAAATCGATTAAAAAAATCGTTTTTTTTGTTTCAGTACAATATATAACCCCTTTAGGAAAATTCAGTTTTCCCACCACAATATAGATATTTTATTAACAGAGCATTAACAATAATTCGTTGGTATGTCTATATGTCTATTTTATGGGCCATTTTTTCGCTTTCCCATTGATTTTGTTTGGGATTTCTAGCACTGATGTTGTCCTATGCTGATTTGAGCGATTCTCTGAGTCCTGCCACTATCCCATGTAGTATGTGTTATCAAAAACATCGCGAAGCATCAAGTTCTAAATGCTCTCAAACGATATATTATCCGAAGAGAGTGATAAGAGTTATAAGAAATGTCTCATCACACTGTTAGGTGGATTAAACACGTTTTTTTTTCATACTCTGCACCAGCCCTAACTAACGGTCCACCATTAGCCTGTGTACGCTGGCTATTGTTACACAGTTCAATGACATGGCAATGTTGGTGGACAAAGCTCACAGTAATGGTCATTGTGTGTCAATTTATCGGTCGACTTCGTCATCGTGCACGTGCTAATTAAACTAATTAAATAAATGTATTATTAGAAACTATTGGTGGTCGTTTTGTAATAAATGTAGTTTTTAGTGTTAGTGTACTGTTGTTGTGTGCTGGCCGTATGTCTGTCAGTGTATGTGTTCGTCTAAGTATTTGTGACAGCTGGGTCAGGGAGTGGATGCAGAACTGGCGTATATGATGGAATAGTGGGTAATCCTTCCAGTGTTCAATTTGTGCACTCGATTTTATTCATCCAGGAAGATCGGATTGGATAAGCTAAGGCACAATTAATTTACCGGCGCACGTGAATCATCCATTCCTGGTCAGTATAGCGTGATGAAGCTCTAACTTAATGGTAAAGACCAAATGTGGCAATAATCGGTTTTTTCCTCATCGCTAAAAATGAGCTGCTTACTGCTGGACTTCACACCCATCACTGAGCGATAGAAAATAACAATCATTAATGGATAGAATTAATACATCGCTCACGCATCGCTTGTCGTGTCAGCAGATGATGGCATTATATTTAACGTTTGGTAGACAACCCTATTTTCATATTTTTTCAGTGCACCATATAAACCACACCTTTTGTACATTATATTTACGTAATTAAATGGTAAGGTTTTCCTTTAAAAACTGCGACATGTATAAACGATCTAAATAGTCAATGGACAAACATGGATTCACGCTTGAAGTCTGGTAGAAAACCCATCTATGACCGCATACCACATCCAAACCGTTATAAATTTCGATTCCGCCAATGAAATATTTTCAAACTTGCAGGAGATATACTTGATTGCTATATCTTTCGAATGCCATGTACTAAATAAGTAGACAAATATTTTTTGTTTATAGAGATAGGACCAAACCCGTGGGTGTTTGCTGGTAGCCTTATGAAACGTGTCATAAAACTTCAAATCGCAATTTCTCTCGAATCTATCGATGGATCAATTTGAAATTCACTGAGAAGATGCTTGGATACTATAGCTTTGGAATGCCGTATAACAAATTTATGAAGTGGCTTAAAAATGATTGTATAAATGTATTCATTCTGATGAATTTAAATAGCCAGTAGAACCTGAATGAAACTTTAATTCTTTCTTTTTGAGTTCTTCGTGAAAACAATTCCAAAAAAGAAGTTACAAATCCTAGAAATACATTTTCTGCTGCAAGAGTATAGTACATCGACGAATTATTAATTATGAATTTGATTTTTATAATTTATTTTCATGTTACAATTTTCTCTAGTTACAATTCCTATTTAAGAATTCAAAGTATTTATAGAGTCACCGAATAGTGCGAGAAAATGCAAAGTATCCTAGACGTTTACAAGGTGTAAAAGGCGCTAAATCTAAACATTTGAACGAAGACAATGTCGAAATTGGCTCTAAATTTTCTTATCTGGAGGCGATTTGATGCGGAAAAACGATACAACTCAATTTTATGATATTTTAGATTACAACGAAACTACACTCAATACAGATCCCGGCCTGGCGGATGATCATAGGGTAAGGCGATGGTCTCATAAGTCACTCGTCGTATGTTCGAGTCCCAGCCAGAACGGTTTTTTACACGACTTTTGTTACACGGTTTTCACAAATAACGCGGTTTTTCGCCAATAAATTCTAAGTCCTTTTAAAAGACAAATGACTTAGACGATTTCTCGACATTTTTTTTGCAAGAATTTCGCAAAAATTATCCCTGAAACAATGGTAAAAATTACTTGCGTGTTTTTTTCATTGTCATATTCAATGCCAATTCCCGGTGTATTCGAAAGTGTGTGTACAGACACTGCTGATTTGTTTACAATGCTAGAATACGCATAGGGTCATTCGCCTCTTTTCGGGTTAGAGAAATCTCTTTTGAAAACTTCTCTAACCCTATGTGCGGGGTTGTGAATCGAACCCAATGTGAGCTGCGTACAAGTTAATCGATTTACCAACTACGCTATGCCCGTCCCCACAGCACTTTACTCGATTGGCTTGAAAAAGACCGTTGGGGTTATCAAAATTAAGCAAATCATATATTTGAACAATTGAAGCTTCCAGGTTTCCCAGCATACTTGACAACAAACATATTCGAAAATCGTGGACCTTAGAACAATGGAAAATATATATTTCAATGATTTAATCTACTAAATGAAACCGCCCATAATTTTATCTATGTACTAAAGAAAACTGCTAATTGTTCACTAATAAAAAAATCACTTAACACTGATTCCTGATATCTTCTAATTTGCTTCAAATTTGTTAAATGTATCACTTAGCAAACATTTTTGTGTTTATATCAAAATTTCAACCGAATTTTACATGTGAATATACAGTACAACTAAATCCTATACAATGCGCAATAATGCTATGTACGGACAAAAGCGGAGTCAATATACCTACATTGACATAAAATGGGATTTTAATATACGATATAATCTGTACATAAATGGCGTCTGTGGTCGGTACTTTGTCTGATTCCATGTGGTAAGAAACAGACAACTTTTATACACTCTTAAGACTCAAAACAGTATTATATACGATTATATTGGGCTTCCGGAAAATATCATAAAATAAAAGTTAAGGAAGAGACATATCCTTCGACCGCTTGTTTTTCAGGCACCCTTAACGTTTCGAGCATTTTTCCCTACAAATGGGTTCACTCGGTCTCGTACCCTGAAGCATCGGCTGCATGGTGCCTGCAACACCATTTCATAGGTGTGGTTAATTCGAGCCAAACTCATTGACTCTCATAACATCCGAAATGTGTTGTAATGAACTTATATATTATAACATTATAACATCTTCCTTGTAGTGATTAAAATATACATATATGTCCATATGTACATATAATAATCCAATTAATGTCGAATTAGTATGAATTCCTCGAGGTATTTCGATCATTTGCTCCATTATAATAATGGAGCTATTAATCTTCGCCAAAAACAGCGAGGAGACTGTCACATTATATTTTAAATTAATTGTAATTATATAAATAAATCATAAACTTTAGCTTCGCTCCAACGAAACATATGTAAAAGTTGGCGTAAAAAACCCATTGGTATTTTTTGTTTTTTAATAAGATAATAGATACCCAGTAAAATTGTTTGCAAACTTATCAAATCATAGAAATAACCAAAAGACTGTCTAAATCAATCATTTTAACTTTTTCAAAGTTTAATTTAGGATACACTTTAGCTTCAACATGTTTCGAGTTCTGTGAATACTATCCACGTTTTTTATATTTTTTGTTCTGTTAGCATAAGTACCTGCTCCAGTCTTTAAATTAACTTTAGTTGTTTATAAACAACATATAGAAAAACTCATAATTTTAAAGCCGTGTGGTGTCCGGCGGGCTGAAATCTTTTTGCACTATTTCAACCAAGAATAGAACCTCTGGGAACTGCTCTTATGTCGTAAGAGGCGACTAACAACATGCTAGGAGTTCCTAGGCCGAGGTTTTGTTCCGTACCGAAGACTTAATCTGGGCGGACCTTAAGGTTTTCCATATTACCCTCTTTCCAGTCTGTATTTAGTGAATCACTGACATATACCTTTTCTGATTCGCCTTTCTTGATTGTGTACCAACGTTTTAAGTTTCTTCTGGCGGTTGTATATTAGCCGTAAATGACGAAATCTAATTCTACACTAAGTAACAGAATATATTAATATACCGGCACTTCCACGCCAAGGTTTAACTTCCAAAGCTTTGGCTTAAAAACCGTTTTTAAAAAATGGAAACTTTCATGCAGGAAATTTATTGAATTGGCCTAAGATGGAGCTGTCGAATTTCACAAAAAGCTTTTTATGTTGCAAGTGATCTGTAGTTGTGTTAAATTAGGTATTTTTCTATTATATTTGGAACCGTCTACCGACAAATCTACATTTACGAATACCTCCAAAAGTGACTTCTTGAGGTCTCATGAAGGCCTGATACTAGCTTTATGATACTTTTGCTTTTCTAAACAGTAATAAAAATCTCAACATTCAAGAACTTCACTTTGTCAGAAAATGTAGGGCCATCGGAAGCTAAAACTTCGTAAAATCGCACTCCTGGTCCTTTTTTCAGTGCAGTACTCTACGTCACTCGTTCAAATTTGCACCGCTCTTATGGTAGTCGGTATTTGCTAGTATTACTGTTCTCCCATCCATTCTGGTAGTCAAACGGTGGGATAGCAAAATTCTTACAAGTTTCCTATCTCATGCCTCCACGCGATTCTAAGTCTATTGATGACATTTGGTCCTTAGACCGCAGAATGAGAGGGTGCGAACAGAATGAGAGGGTGCGAACAGATCTAGTCGAGAAAACATTGCCGTAAAAATGAATAGTTGATCGGAAATTAGCCCCAATACGACTAATCTGACTAGTATCTATGAACACGGCTCAATACGTATTGAAAATTCGCCGCGTCTGTTTTTATGAACCTAATTTAAAGCTCCGTTATTGCTAACAAGCCCGTGCATCAGATTAACAATCCTTTATATTTCCCTTCAGTGTTCGGTATTATCGCTCGTATACTTGTATTCCACAAACAATCCGATATGGAAAATAAGAAATACTTTCCTTGATTTATAACATCTCGCGCTATTTTTGCCAGTATAATATGCTGTCACTTGGTAGTTTTCAAGCCAATAAATATATCGTAGAGAAGAAGTAGCGAGTTCTGTCCAAATACTGTTGCAATAAATAGTGATCCGGCCCATTACGCAGATAAGATTAGCTTTTCCAGGCAATACTCCCACGATCGGCTGCGTGGAGTTCAAATTGTTTTTGTTTAGGGAACATAGTATACTCTCGGTAGCCGGCTGCCCAGAGTTTAAAAATAACCAAAAACTAAACAAGATCATCTCTTTTTCGAGTGATCGTGCACTCGAAGACTAAACAACTACCTAATAAAATATGCTTTACAGGTCGCATCGTTTGCTTGGAGCGAATCCTAGACCTGATACCCTTCCAAACCACCAACTCCGCGACACCTATGGAAGAGTCTGATGAATCGTCGTCCTTCCGTTAAGTAGGTGGAGCATCAACACTTCCTGTCTACCTTATCCTTTATCCTTCCCCGTGAACGATGGAGATGGGGGCGGCCGGCAATGATGGCTATCATGCTGTTGAGGTTTTAATATGGGTCGGATTGGTATGAATTCCTACTTACCACTTCCTAAGCAACTCTTATTAGATAATCAGCAGTCAAACATGATGAAGTCAGTGTGCAATCCGCCAAAATCATCGTCACAACGCAACGCAACGCAACGCAACATATAGAAAAACTCATAATTTTAAGTATTACCTGAACGTCTTGTCCATATTCCCATAGTTATATGTTCCTATTTGTGGCACGATGCAACCATGCTGGTATGGGAGCGAATTGAAGGTAATAGTAACATATAACTGAGACCCTCCCCATTTTTACTAAGTATCGATTGATTTATTTTTTTATTTAAACTTAACAGGACTGATATTCTATTTTGAGGAATGAATTGAAGTTGGTTCATTAGAAATTATCCCCACTACCCTTTGCTTTACGATTTTTGGTGTATAATACTTGGATTGCATTTGTCTAGTCGTAATTGTGTCATACTACTGCCCTATTAACGATCCTTTTTATACATTATATGATTTAGTTTGCACTCATATACGTGAATCGTAAAGGAGTCATCACAATGCACTAGTTACGATGAATTTTGCAAAATGTGTATACATACGGTGTACTATTATACGATTCCGATAAAAATTGTATACTTATACGATTTTTGTGGGTCAACCTTATACGAAACCTGATTAATCGGGCATTGACGACCCCACTAAAATAACTAGAAACTATAAATATAGATAAGCTCAACAATTTCAACATCACTTCCTTCACACATGAAAGAAAACACATCACATTTACTTTTACATTGCCAAAGAGACCCCCTTTTAGATATCAGATTGGAAAAAATGAAAACCGTTGCATCTTCCTTCAAAAATAACTGACGAATGAGATTCAACAGTTAGAGTTAATGTTTTAGAATAGCGTTTCCACGAATAAGCTAGACATATACGGAAATCTTATGATTTTTTGAGAAATCAAGGGGATTTGAATTACCCGGCCCCGGATTCCCCTACAGAT
Source organism: Topomyia yanbarensis (assembly GCF_030247195.1). Taxonomy (NCBI): domain Eukaryota; kingdom Metazoa; phylum Arthropoda; class Insecta; order Diptera; family Culicidae; genus Topomyia; species Topomyia yanbarensis. Next base: position 25,850,120 of record NC_080671.1, read on the forward strand.
TCAACCAGTCGCAACATTTTAGTCGCTATCCGTAATTGTTGATTCATATTTGTTCGCTGTATCGTCACGTCGTTTTCAAACCTACACGGTCGTTAATGGGAAACTATAGAAAACGATTAAAATGTTGCTGATGATTGCAACATTAAGTTCATCGTGATAGATTGACTAATATGTGATCAAGCAGTGATTGGCATCCGATGGAAAAACCGGACAATATCACGATCGTTAATCTCATTGCTACTATGTTTGTTTTTTCACATCAGCAAAGTTGTATTGGTATTGTGACAGCTGGGTCAGGAAGTGGATGCAGAACTGGATTATATGATGGAAGCAATCCTTCCGGTGTTCAATGTGTGCATTCGATTCTATTCATTCGAGAAGATCGGGTTAGATAAGTTGAGGCACAATTAATTTACCGGCGCACTACGCACATGTACTTCTATTAGTTTGCTTTTCCACTACTCCTATACACTAAAAATAGTAAGGTCCATTTATTCACTTCTAATTAATCTCTTTGCATCTTTGTTCTTTATTCGGCATGTTAAAAATCCTTTTATTACTATATCCTAAATTAGATTCATACTAACACTCAGTGACAAAATTAACGCTCGTGGTCTTAGCGATAGCACAAACCTGGTCAAAAATGCGAAGATGTAATTGCAATCATCTACACATACCTACGCCCGCGATCTTGCTAACATTAAAACACCTTGGTAATTAAAAGAACGTTGTAGCAGGAACTCTAGTGAAAACTGATTCTCTTATAACGTCTGTACCATACACTAAAAAATAAGCGTCAATTTCACGGTCCGCGCGTGATCATTGATCGCACGCAAATACGCGAATGGTCGCATGAAAATCGAATTTATGCACGCGAAGTTACATACACGCTAGCGACAAACGGTAGCATACAAACGCTCGAGCCATTCGCGATCATCTACGCAGTCCTACGCCCGCGATCTCGCAAACATGAACACACTCCAATGATAAGGTGAACGTATCAGCACCTATAAATTTTCAAACGCAGTCTCAAGCGTGAAGCTTCAAACTCCCGCAATCGCAAGGTCATGAATCGGTTACTTCCGAAAGTCTATATCCTCGGTCCCAGAAGTCTAGGTCCATCGATTGGACCAATTAAAAAAGAAATATGTCATGTCCACTAAACAACACGTTCCACGGCGACATGACTGGGAACTCTAGTGATATGGGGTAACTCATTCCCTTTCAGAATCTGAACCGTACACTGACAACTAAATATTAGAATAATGGTCCGCGTGACCATCCTGGAACACACGCACATACACATTCACATTCACGCGAGCAGATGCAACTAACAAGTTAACATAATGCTTAAGTCCTTCTCGATCATTTACGCACACGATCGCGCTAACTGGATAAAACTCCGGTAATAAGGTGAACGTTTTAGTTTTTACGAATTTACAAACGCGAACCCGCAAACGGTCACGTACGGAAATCTTTACCGTCCGTCCTAGCAACTTAGGTCTACATATTTAGTTGGACCAATTATAAAATAACGTTCATATCCACTAGACAATACATGGCGACATGACAAGGCACTCTAGTAATATGTAAGAACTCGCTTTCTTCTAGCATCTGAACCGTACACCGAAAATTGAGTATTAGATTCACGTCCACTCGCGATCATCGAAGAACACACAGGAATATGCGAAAGGACATAAAATAAAATTTATACACACGAAGATACATACACGTTAGCACACGCGATCGAACATGTTAACGCACAAACGCTCCAGCCCTTTCCGATGATACACGCGATCGCGCGGTCATTACGTCCGCACATATCTCAACCGTAAAATGAATGTCAAACTCAGAATCACGGCCCGCTGCAATTGGTTTTATGCAATGTTTTAGTGGGAAACATTTCCCATCTCGTCTGCAATTGTAGTCAGTGATTCTAACGGGGAGCCCTGTCGAAGCCTTAGCTCTACAGTTCCAGTAGGACTACTCTCGAAAAAAAAATTAGCAATTAATTCATTACTGTAATGGGTTTTGACATAAGTGCCCATGCCTTCTTTAGGTTTTTTTGTGGTATCCAACGGGGAAGACAGATCGAAATGATGAGATAAATGAAAGCAGTTGTAAAAAATTACCCTCACAGGCAGTATTCGAACCTGCAACCCTTGGGACTCCGGTCCAATGCACAAACCCTTATCCCAGGTATAGCTTGAGGGTTTGTGCATTGGACCGGAGTCCTTTAAGGTTGTAGGTTCGAATGCGCCATTTCGATGTTAAGTGAACGCGCCCGAGCGACATCTCCATTCAGAAATATAAATCGTACTAAAATAAGGAAAAGAATTACGTTGTATTAGAGATAGATTCATAATTTGGCTTGGTTAGAAGATGAGCTCGAATTCAATATTTACTCGGCTTTCATTCACTGGAATGCCTACTAGTTCCTATGAACACTTTTGTTTTGTTCCTAAGATCCTAATTTTTCGATTTCCGAACCTCCCTAATAGGTATACCTCGAAAGCGAAACTATGTTGGCAGATACTCTCTCTCCCGTGAATATTATAATAATTGATGAAGTACCATCTTCTATCAACGTCACACCTGAAAATATTCACCTAATACTGACTCGTCTGGGGAGACTCTTAAAGTTAAAATAAGTGATTACCATAAATTATTCCAACTAGAAAATGAGACAAGATCATACTAAACCACCTATTAATCACCGAAACTTCGTCGTATTTCTACCCCCTAAGCTGTCCAAGCCCCAGCGAAAGCAGATGGTTCCAGTTTATTCACCACCACCACCACAGGGTGTTGATAATTTCCATTTTCAATTCGTCCCCATCTAATAAAGTCGTAAACATTTAATCACACTTCAAATTAGATTACCGTCCGAGATCGAGTTAATGTAGCGTTGACATTAGTACTGGTTGCCATCTGCTGATGCCAGCATGCTGGCAACCAGCATGCTACCAGCATAATGTAAACGCATGCCATCTGCTGGTGCCAGCTGCTGGCAAGCGTTTACATTATGCTGGTAGCGTGCTGGTTGCCAGTATGCTGGCACCAGCCGATGGCAACCAGCACTAATGTAAACTGGGCATAAACAAGCTCATTCCACTCACTGGTGAAGCTGAAAAACTCATCAACGCAGCTCTCCAGCTCTGACCAAAGTCAGCCAAGCCACGACATCAGACCAGAAACGGTGCCGCTCGATGCAATTTCACCTGCTAGCCGTTGTTGTTCTGTTGGTGGTATATTACGACACACCGTCGCATCCCTGTTCGGTGTAGTGTTCGTTCTCATTCAGCTTGACAGTATTAACTGGTGGAAAACTTTACCGTCCCGCGCTAGAGCGCGCGCACACGAAAGCAGCCCGCCGCCGGTTTATTGCTTCCACAATCAACCCTCCGTTTCCATTGGTCGTGCTGCGCTTCTTGGTTGAATGTGCTAGCCGCGCGTCGTTGCACCACCACCGAGATAATTGGCTCACTAAACAGCGCACGGTTGGAAATGCTGTGTTTTATCAGCGAACAAAATCAAATTTTAATTGTTACCCGAGGGTTCCGGATTCCTGGTGGATTGCAGAAACGTGCATTTGATTTTTTGTGTCTTGGGCGGGGGAGGTTTTTTTTAATGGGAAGTTTTTTGCTTCGTTTCCGGCCTTTGGCGCTTTTCGACTAAGTATTTAAATTGGTTTATTTGGAAATTGGGCTGTTTCGTGACTGAGAAATCATTGTACGTTATACAAAGGAAACTAGCGTCGGTTTAATGGTGAAGATAATAACAGTAGGGCGTGCGGATAGATTTGTTGGTTCTGTTTACTGTTGGCCTTTGTAATCTGTCCCTATTTCTTACATTGTAGAAGTTTTGTTACAAAATATGTAGTAAAGTGCAGTTTGCTGTTGTTGAAACGGACACATCTATTAGCCGTATTAGAATATTGTCGCCTTTAAATGGTCACAGAAATTTAAAAAATCGAATTTTTAGCTTATAATGAGAAGTAGGATTCTAGAAATGATACACAAAAAATGAAAGGCGACGATTATTAAAATGTTCAGATTTTCAATTTTACCACAGCGTATGCTCCTTTAGTATACCCCGAGCGCACTGAAAACTTAACGCGTTTATTTCGAAACCACTTTTTATACTGACTGGAGATGTAACTCGATCTTATTTAATTGTTTTGAAATTTGAGCAGTATTTTTGGAATTACTCTATATCAATTTACCGGCGCTAAAAATATCTACCTTACTATAGTATGCAAAAATCAGAAAATCCTTGCAGTCGTTCATTTACCTTGTAATTATTTAAGCAAAGCACGAAATTTAAACCGTTCTACCTCCAAGTTCCGGTCCCGGTATCAAAAACTTCTTCCATTCATTCCTATTCAGGCATGCAAACCGAAAAGTTCGCAATCGTAAAACATTCCAAGAATCTTCCGTGCCACGGTCTTCCTCCACAAAAAGGGAACCCACAGTAGTGCGAGAAGCGAAACTTTTCCTCCTCTAATCGTAGCACACAACAATTCCTACCACCAACAACGCGTCGATCTGCACAACCTGGAATGGAGCAGGCAGCTACCGAACAAAGTGGAAGAGTAACAGAAACGATGCGGTACGGTGCACACCGTATCGCGGCAAGTAATTCCAATTTGTTTAAATATGCAGAAAATAACGATGCGCGATACCCCATCCAGAGCCACGCGTTCTCTACTTTTCGATCCAGGCGAGTGTCAAGTCGATGGGGACGGGTGGTATTATTTTTCTTCTTTACTTTCGTGATAATACTGCGTATGTACAGTTCGCGAGGACAACAGACACCGTTGCAATACTGTTAAATTTGACACGTTTTAGGGTGTCTGCAATTTAAAAATATAAAGGAAGAAACCGAAATCACGGGAGATATAATAAGTTGAAAGACAAGTCAGAGAAGAGTACAGCAAAAATGTGGTCAGCTACCTTTACTTGATTTATGACTGAATGCGACAGATTTTCTTCGAAGTATGTGTAAAAAGTTTTGTCAAGAATAGATCATAATAGTCCTTTTGTTTTATTCCCATGTGCAAAAAGATGGGTGTATAATATTTGGGCCATAGCCGAAATATTGCGTTAGCACTTGAACGGGTAATTCAAATCTAATGATGTGCACTAAAATCATCAACAATAGCAATATACTGGTCTTGATAAGTAGAAATCACAATCCGGAATTCCCTATAAAAATATTATAAGGCTGGTTGAATTTCCTAATAAATCCTAATAAAGCGGCCGTCCCAAAAAATTTTCGAGAAAAAATGTTTCGTCCGTCACCTTCAAATACCTGATTTCAAATGAGAAAATCTGCAGGGAACTTATATTTAAAATTTTCAGTCAATAGTGTTCTGTTGGGGCTCTATATTGATGGCTTTGTCCGAAATAGGCTGAAAATTTTCGTTTTATAAAAGTAATACCTGCTTTGAAATAGAATAAAAGTTGGTTAAAAAATTCTTCGATTAATGTGTTAATTCTACTCAATTTGCCATCGATGTATTTCGCCTTCTGTGCACATTGTGTAAGGAAATATTAAGCTTGAGGTTCTGCAACGAAACTGCCTTGTCAAGCTAGCAAAAATTTTTATGGTATTACCTATAAATAAACAGTCAGCAAGCTGCATTGAAACGTGAAATTTGTCGGCACTCTATGTGAAATTTTCATTTCCTAAACATGATGTAGATACATTGGAATATACATCAATTTAAGGTTAGATTGTTTTATAGGTACTTAACTTCATAATCATAGCCGTATATTCGCTGGCAATGCTACTGGCGTAGACAAATGATGTCGCAAAACTGAGACTCCGCGGAAGGCATCAGAAGAGTTCACTACACAATCGTCTGAACTCTCGATCGAAGCAGATCGTTTTCTTGTGCTGTGCATAGAGTGGATCAATATAAATATATACATTGTGAAGGCTAGTCATTGTTTGCGGCAGGCTTTGTTCGCCGGTGCCTAGGTTGGTGAAGTGAATAGTTCAATAACCGGACAAGCCGCTATATAAGCTAAGTATCTTTTTTTTCTCATTTCCCTTTCCCCCGATCTGTCGCTACTTCTTAGATCCCTTTCCCCTGAATATAAGTTTCATCTCTCGTTTACACCACGTGCTATCCTCGTGCCTAAATGGCCGAGGGCGAAGTAACATTGGATGGGAATGATATTCCCATGGATATACCGGATAAACCCGAAATTACTCCCTCCTCTGATTCCCCCAGTCCTCCTCGTATTAAAACATATCCACCCAGTTCAACTGGGCCCTGGGTGGTCTAGTTCCGGCCCATTACGAAATCGCTTAATATTTTAGAGATCTCACGGGAGCTGACTGCTAACTACCCGGCCGTAGCTCAGATAACACGTGTTAGAGCTAATAAGATACGCATATTAGTGAATGACCTCGACCAGGCAAACCAGATTGCTCGCAGCGAGCGCTTTACAAAGCAATTTAAGGTGTATATACCTTGTTTGTTAGTGGAGATCGACGGGGTCGTTGCCGAACCAGGTTTGAAGTGCGAAGACGTGTTGAAGTATGGAGTTGGTTGCTTTAAGGACCCCTCACTTGAACATGTGAAGATTCTGGAATGCAAGCAATTGTATTCAGCAAAAACTGAGAATAATAAGACAACTTATTCATTGTCAGACTCGATTCGGGTGACTTTCTCCGGGTCTGCTCTTCCCAACTATGTCCTCCTGGATAGGGTTCGCTTACCCGTTCGCCTGTTTGTACCGCGGGTAATGAACTGCAGCAATTGCAAGCAACTGGGCCACACAGCCACTTATTGTGGCAATAAAAAACGGTGCGGCAAATGCGAGGGAGAGCATGAGGATGACGCTTGCGGTGGAGAAACTGAGAAGTGTATTTACTGCGGGGGCCCTCCGCATGCTCTTAAGTCATGCCCGGCGTACAAGCAGCGCGGGGATAAAATTAAGCGCTCCCTTAAGGATCGCTCGAGGCACTCTTATGCAGAAATGCTAAAGAATGCTTCGCCATCTGTCCCTTCCGAAAATTCCTTTGCTCTTTTGGCTGGCGTTGAGCAAGAATCTGACGACCCACAAGAGGGAACATCATTGGTTAACCCAGGGGAATCCAGGAAGAGGAGAAATCTAGCCTCCCCTAAATTGCCTCGTAAGGGTGCCAAGGTGTCGTCCACTCAGAGTGCGCCAATTACAATCAATAAATCCAATGGAAGTGATGCACTAAAGCCGAAGCAAGTTGCTCCAGGACTTAATTATAATATAGGAAATATTAATTCTAACAAGGAGTACCCACCACTTCCAGGGACACCAAAAACCCCAAGTGTCCCCTTTTTTCAAACAGATACTCAGTCCAGTAGCGGACTAATGAAATTTTCTGACAAAGTGGACTTAATTTTCACAGCTTTCAATGTTACTGATCCTCTTAAAAGCATTCTGATACATTTTCTCCCTATGGTGCAAACATTTTTGAAACAGTTGACTGCTAAATGCCCCCTCCTTGCAGCGATCGTATCCTTCGATGGCTAAGTCATCAAACGAGGTCACTGATTCGATCACTGTCCTACAGTGGAATTGCAGAAGTATCCTCCCGAAAATCGATTCCTTCAAATTCTTACTAAACAGTTTAAAATGTGATGTTTTCGCATTATGTGAAACTTGGTTAACTTCCGATATAAATCTCAACTTCCACGACTTTAATATAATCCGTCTGGATCGAGAAAACCCTTATGGAGGAGTACTTTTGGGGATCAAAAAGTGCTATTCTTTCAACCAAATTAACCTCCCTTCGACACCAGGCATTGAAATTGTCGCTTGTCAAGTTCTAATCAAAGGTAAAGACCTTTGCATTGCTTCCATCTACATTCCTCCTAGAGCCTCGGTAGGGCACCGAACGCTTTGTAATATCACGGAATCCTTACCGGCACCGCGGCTAGTTCTGGGAGACTTTAACTCGCACGGTACGGTATGGGGCTGTCTTCATGATGATAATAGATCAACATTAATCCAAGATCTTTGCGACAATTTCAACATGACCATCTTAAACACGGGAGAAATGACGCGGATTCCTACACCACCAGCACGCGCAAGCGCGTTGGATTTATCGCTATGCTCGACATCGCTACAGTTAGATTGCAGGTGGAAGGTGATCCCTGTTCCCCACGGTAGCGATCATTTGCCTATCGTGATTTCAATTGCTAACGGTTCAAGACCATCGGAAACAATCAATGTCTCGTATGACCTCACACGGAACATTGATTGGAAGAGTTACGCGACCGCGATATCCGTTAAAATCGAATCCACTCAAGAACTTCCTCCGGAGGAAGAGTACAGGTTTTTGGCTGGCTTGATTCTCGACAGTGCGAATCAAGCTCAGACTAAACCAGTACCCAGCGCGAATACCCATGGACGGTCTCCCACCCTGTGGTGGGATAAAGAGTGCTCAGAGCTGTACGCGGAAAAGTCCACTGCATATAAGGCCTTCCGGGAAGACGGGTTACCCGCTAGCTATCTACAGTACGCGTCGTTAGAAAGGCGAATGAAGAGTCTAATGAAAGCCAAAAAACGCAGTTATTGGCGCCGGTTCGTCGACGGGTTAACGAGAGAAACAGCGATGAGCACTCTTTGGGGTACGGCTCGACGTATGCGTAACCGTAATAGTACCAACGAGAATGTGGAATATTCAAACCGTTGGATATTCGCTTTCGCCAAGAAGATCTGTCCGAACTCTGTCCCGGTACAGAAAACGTACCGCGCCGCGTCTCCTCACGATACCGCGAACGAAACACCGTTTTCGATGGTGGAGTTCTCACTTGCTCTCTTATCATGCAACAATAACGCCCCAGGGTTAGACAGAATCAAATTCAACTTGCTGAAGAATCTGCCTGACACTGCAAAAAGGCGCTTGTTGAATTTATTTAACAAGTTTCTTGAGGGTAACATTGTCCCTCATGACTGGAGGCAAGTGAAGGTCATCGCCATCCAAAAACCAGGAAAACCAGCCTCCGACCACAACTCGTATCGGCCGATTGCAATGCTGTCCTGTATTCGGAAGTTGTTCGAGAAAATGATCATGTTTCGCCTCGACAATTGGGTTGAAGCAAATGGCTTACTGTCAGATACACAATTTGGCTTCCGCAAAGGCAAAGGGACGAACGATTGCCTTGCGTTGCTTTCTACAGAAATCCAAATGGCCTATGCTAACAAAGAGCAGATGGCATCAGTCTTCTTGGATATTAAGGGGGCTTTTGACTCAGTTTCTATCAACATTCTGTCAGAGAAGCTGCACCAGCATGGTCTTTCGCCAATTTTAAATAACTTTTTGCTAAACCTGTTGTCTGAAAAGCACATGCACTTTTCGCATGGCGATTTAACAACATTGCGATTTAGCTACATGGGTCTTCCCCAGGGCTCATGTCTAAGTCCCCTGCTCTACAATTTCTACGTGAATGACATTGACGATTGTCTTGCCAATTCATGCACGCTAAGGCAACTTGCAGACGACGGCGTGGTCTCTGTCACAGGGCCCAAAGCTGCCGACTTGCAAGGACCATTACAAAATACCTTGGACAATTTGTCTGCTTGGGCTCTTCAGCTGGGTATTGAGTTCTCCACGGAGAAAACTGAGTTGGTTGTTTTTTCTAGGAAGCGTGAGCCGGCGCAACTCCAGCTTCTATTAATGGGTGTAACGATCAATCAGGTTTTCACATTTAAATATCTCGGGGTATGGTTCGACTCTAAAGGTACCTGGGGATGTCACATTAGGTATCTGAAACAGAAATGCCAACAAAGGATCAATTTTCTCCGAACAATAACTGGAACATGGTGGGGTGCTCACCCAGGAGACCTGATCAGGTTGTACCAAACAACGATATTGTCGGTGATGGAGTACGGGTGTTTCTGTTTCCGCTCCGCTGCGAACATACACTTCATCAAACTGGAGAGAATCCAGTATCGTTGCTTGCGCATTGCCTTGGGTTGCATGCACTCGACCCATACGATGAGTCTCGAAGTGCTGGCGGGTGTTCTTCCGCTAAAAAATCGATTTTGGGAACTCTCATATCGATTGCTCATCCGATGCGACATTCTGAACCCGTTGGTAATTCAAAATTTCGAGAGGCTCGTCGAGCTTAATTCTCAAACCCGTTTTATGTCCTTGTACTTCGACTACATGGCACAGAGCATCAATCCTTCTTCGTACAATCCCAACCGTGTCCGTTTCCTAGATACTTCTGATTCTACTGTATTCTTCGACACATCCATGAAGGAAGAGATTCGTGGAATCCCGGACCATATACGCCCGCAGGTGATCCCCAATATATTTTATAATAAATTCCGAGAAGTCGACTGCGACAAAATGTTTTACACTGACGGATCAAATCTCGATGGGTCCACTGGCTTCGGCATCTTCAACAATACTATCACCGCTTCATTCAAGCTCAATGATCCCGCTTCAGTTTACGTCGCAGAGTTAGCTGCAATTCAGTACACCCTTGGGATCATCGACACTCTGCCCACAGATCACTACTTCATCATTTCGGACAGCCTCAGCTCCATCGAGGCTCTTCGTGCGATGAAGCCCAAAAAGCAATTCCCATATTTCCTGGGGAAGATACGGGAGTCCTTGTGTACGTTATCTGAAAAATCTTATCAAATTACCTTTGTTTGGGTCCCCTCTCATTGCTCTATTCCGGGCAATGAAAAGGCCGACTCATTAGCAAAGGTGGGCGCATTAAATGGTGACATATATGAAAGACCAATCTGCTTCAACGAATTTTTTAGTATTTGTCGTCAGAGGACACTCAGCAGTTGGCAAACCTCGTGGAGCAATGGTGAACTTGGACGATGGCTACATTCCATTATCCCAAAGGTATCAACGAAGCCTTGGTTCAGGGGGATGGATGTGGGTCGGGATTTTATTCGTGTAATGTCCCGACTTATGTCCAACCACTACACCTTGGATGCGCATTTGCGGCGTATTGGGCTTGCGGAGAGTAGTCTGTGCGCTTGTGACGAGGGCTATCACGACATCGAGCACGTTGTCTGGGTATGCGCCGGGTATTTGGACGCCAGGTCTCAGTTAAAGGATTCCCTTCGGGCCCGAGGTAGACCACCCAATGTCCCAGTCCGAGATATGCTGGCAAATCGTGATTTCCCCTATATGTCCCTTATTTATACTTTCATAAAAACGATAAATATCCCAATTTAGCCCCTCTCTTTTTATTTCTCGTTTTAGAAGTTTTCTCCTGCCTTTTGGGACCGATCAGCTCCAGACTACAACTATGTAACCGCCGTCGCACTTACCACTACGGAAACTGAAGCGAGAGCGACTCGAGGTCCGATGACTTTTGAAGGATTCCCCGCGGGTCCGAAGAATACCATCCGCCAATCCGACCTACTAGACTGAGGCGCTAATTTGTCTCGCTGATCTCCCGTTTGCCCGAAAGTTGCAAGTTTTGCTCTTCTCTCCCGGTCACCATCTACGCTTTCTCTCCCCTGTCCTTGATACAACTGCTTCTACAGTCCCCTCTGAATATCTTGACCAAGCATAAGTCTCCGCTAAAAAAATTCAAATTTGTATTCTGTATTCCTAGTTTTAAGATAGTTGTAATTTTACCTCTTTGTTAAAACTATTGTCCCCCATCTTGTAAATAGAATTGTATCCCTAGTTTTAAAACACCGGTGAATTTTCTCATAAACATTTGTTCCCCCTTTTGTGTACCAAACTATATTGTTAGTTTTAAGATAACTGTAAATATTTCCTAAAAAACTATTACTATTGAATTCCTTGTTTTAAAATTTTTTATAAAAAAAAATCTTTTGCTCCCTCTCTTGTATATAGAATCTTATTTCTAGTCTTAAGATAGCTGTAAAATTTTTCTTTTTAAAAAAAAAATATTTCACCATTGTAACCTCCTAGTTTTAAAATATCCAAAATGTAAAAACAAAAGAATTTGGCACCGCCAAGCTAACGCATTTGTGCCTATCAAATAAACGAAATGAATAAAAAAAAGAAGAGTTCACTACGGCCTGTCAGTCCCATTCAAATTTATTCACATTAAATAACGTTGTTTTCAAATCTAAAGTGGATAGAAGAATTTATAACGAACCTGTCTGAGTTGCACGACACAAAAATTTCACACCGGTTCTTATTGCTACAAAGGCTCATTTGCTTGTATTTAGTGGAAATCATGTCGAAAGAGCGTCAGCCTTTTCGACTGTTTGTACCGCAAAGGAGTGTCCCATTTTAATTAGCTAAGCAAATCACCCGATACGAGTTTGAAGAGACAAACAATTTTGTCCCATGCTGTGCGATTACCATTTAAAATACACATTACCATTTACAATTTACAATATTTACTAAGTGGAAAAAGGGATCCTTAAAATGGCCAACCCCTTCACCACACGCATGACCAACTTGAATCGGTGACAACACCGTCGATCTCAACTATGTGAACGGACATGTAGATGCGGTAGTCTTTCGTATAACATTTGTTGTCAATAATGCCTTTTGTTTTTTTCCCTTGTGCAAAAAGATGGGTGAATAATATCTGGGCATAACCGAAATATTGCGATGGCATTTGAACGGGTGTAATTCAAATCTAACCCTTAAATGCGCAATGTTGTTTTAAAACAACACTGCGAAAACCATCTCAAAATTATCATAGTAACGTATTAAAACTGTTAGACAATTTTCAGAAAATTTGAAAAAAATTGCTTTGCGCCTTTAAGAGCTAATGATGTGCACTAAAATCATCAACAATAGCAATATACTGGTCTTGATAAGTAGAAATCGCAATCCGGAAATCCCTATAAAAATATTATAAGGCTGGTTGAGTTTCCTAATAAATGCGAAATAGGAGGAAAACTATTTGTTCCAAAGCGCCATCTGGCGGGCAGATAATCTCCAACTAATAGCACACAAACACGCCCCATACCAAATACCTACTGTGTGCAAATTTTTACGGAAATCGGTTAAGCCGTTTGGGAGTCTATAAATCATATACATACAAACTTTGACTTTTATATATATAGATATAGAATATAGATATAGATAGATAGATAGATAGATATAGATAGATAGATAGACTAGCTAATACCCATCGCACGTTGCTGCGACTTTCAACGAAATAGGAGGAAAACACAATTTGTTAGATAGACAGATAGTGATAATTGGTGGAGTTATGGTCTTTTCCCTAAAATCCTTTTTTATTTAAGAACTTTGCAGTGATCACGATGGAAGTCCAGCAGATCAACAAAAATCTTAAAACTAGAAACAAATCTATTAGTATAGGAGCATTCGTCGTACCTTAACGATTATTTGAATAAATCCGGCATACGGGATCGTTTTTCTCAAAAATAAATTATTTGAAATTTAAAAATTGTATTCAAAAATTCTTATCCACAAAATAAAAATTTATACATAGAACAAGAATCTTTAAGGTGCGAGAACTATTAATTACGAACAATAGAAAATGAAATTTATAATATCGGTGGAGCAGTTTTTTGGCAAGTGTGATTGCGGAAGAGCCATTTTTGGAAAAAAAAAATCAAGTTACCACCTCTTGGTAGACGAGGTGCACTTCGAAACGCAGTAACTTTCGATCTATTGTTCGAATCTCTATGAAAATTTAGAAAAATACTTTCAAGCAGTTGTACTTTCAGATAAAGTATAGATTGATTTTCAATGTTTTCCAAAATAGAAAGGTATGTAACCCCTTAATCCTCATTTTCACCCTTTGCTTGTCAATTGGAGACGAATATGATAGTAATTTAGCTCTCTTAGGATATGCTGCTCTTCATTGCCGTTGAATCATTGTCGCGTGTCATTACTACATTAGCAACTGGCGGGAAATCTATTTGCTATGGCACCCCATTTGGAACATTTGGAATACTTCCAAATTCGTAGACTTATGCGTCACAAAAACGCTGATTTTATTGTCACAGGAACAGATCCCTTGCCAAACCACAATTCTTTTTCGTGAAAACAATTTTGAACTTGCCAAGAAACTTGCTGCGAGCAGGAGCCTTGTAGAATTTGAGCTCAGGGATTTGTTTAAAACCGGCATTCCCATATGATTAATCTTCGATCTAAACACTTCCATTAAGGGGGCGTCTGGTGTAGTGGACAAAAAAATCTACTTCTTTTTATCCGCTTAATTGTTAATATTGAACCTCTAGAATACAAATATACTAAACTATACAGCACTAGCTTATGAGACTTTAGTCCTGGCACTAAGTTAGTGTCGGATTCTAATGAGGCGAAGCGGAAACGTAAATTCCACAATAAACCTAAAAAGATGTTCTTGAGATACAAATACTTAAATCGAACTTTTTGATCACTAGTAAAACAGTTTATATTTTAATAATTTTATTTTTATTAATTCGTTCATCTGACATGGCTCGATGCGTGATCTTAACGGAACCGCGTGCGTGCGAAGATTCTTTTTCGTGGCGTGTAGCATTATCATCATCAGCAATAACGCCTGAAAGTCAAGCGTTTCGTCCATACTACCGTCACTGCTGGTGTCTTGGATATGGCTGATTGATTTGACTTGAACTATTTTTATCTTTCGCGCAGAGTTTTCGTAATGTTCTGATTGTTTACAGTAGTGACACGTGGGAAACTGGTCGTTATTAGTATGCAGCGTGGTTTGAGAATAGTGGGAGAATAGGTACAGGTTCCCGTGTAACGAAAGAAGGAATTGGGTGCTTTGACTGAATTCTTACTACTCGAACACCGAGAAATGCTATAAATGTATAGCTAGCGAGGGCAAATACTTGAATTCGCATAAAAAATGTGTTTATTTTGACAAAAAACAGCGGATTTAAGCTTATACACCTGGTAGTTTAATACAATCTTCCAAGTGCAGATAAAAATTGCACAATAAATAATCACCAGAAATTTTCTTTCTTGTTTTACCATAGAACAGCAAAACTTTAAATATCTTTGTGAATTTGTTAGAATTTGTATATTGTGTATATTCCAAAACCAATCTTACATGATCAAAGTTACCCGGTTGATCAAAGATATTCCGTTTCATGGTATCTAATTACATTAGGCGTAGAATTTTCAACTGCAGTGCATCCTTCTAGCTTTGAATTTGAATAATTTGATTACCCCAACGACCACCGTCTAACCCTTCTTGGAAGTTCGCTGTCGGCGAATAGGCTCCGATACAGCAGGGCAGCTAATACATATATATTTGCTGGTGGGGCTTGGGGTATAGTGTTCAAACAAATGACACGCTATTGCGGTTTTTGTTTGTCAAACTCTTTTACCTCAGCCAGCTGTCGTGTTCGAAGTTTTTCGAGCCTTTTTGGCTGGTGTCGTTCGACGGGCCAGTAAGTAGGCTCTGACATTTCATCCTTTCAGATGGTTTGATGGTTTTTTTATTGGCCTGCTCAAATGCCCGACAACGGAGCGTAGAAAGCGATAGGCCGAGGGAAAAAGTTTTTCTTTGTTGGGAAAATGGATCGAAGGGATGGCGTAAAATAAAATTATTTTCGCGATTTCATTCTGAGAAATGCCATAAACCAAATTAATGAATTTTATTTAGGCAATGCAAGGTCAATGCGCCCTAAATATTCACAATTCACATTTATTAGTTCGCTTTTATGCATTAGAAAAAAAATTAGCTAGCTTTTTTTGATACCCTTGCAGTTCTCGGAAGCTATTAATTATAGTAGAATAAAATTTAGGCTGTGCAACACTGATTAAATTCTTTTTTGTTGGATCAGACTTAATATCAAATTTCTATACTTTCGCACTCTATACGATTCGGTTGATTCAGATTTCAAGGGTCCTATAATTAGAGCGAAGCGAAAAATCTTTTGATCTTGTCCATTTGTCTTCTATATCAGCGATTCTGGACCTTTTTCCAGGTATAAGTCCTGCATTTTTGCATTGCGTATAGAGCCCCCCACTTTTTGATTATGACTACGCTGGAATCTCCATTTATCAACCAAATGGGGTTAGTAAATCTAATTTTTTTCGTATTTTGTAAAAATATTAAATACACTTAAAAATATTTTCATCTCGCAAGATGCGTAGTATCACAATTCACTTGAATTCACTTCTCCATTCAACCGAGTTCTACATCAAAAGAGACACAATAATTTATTTCACATGTCAAAAAATTAATTTTTGCTGCCTATTTTTCGGCCTTTGAGTTATTAACAGAACAACTATACTGCTGCTTATTGATTGTTCAGTCTGCGCGCTTTCTCGCTGGCGTGTACGTTCATGTTGTGTTCGCTAGAGCAGTTTTGGTTTTCACTGTTGGATGTAGTGTGCCGTCTGGTTGCAGAACCGGCACGTTGGCATCCACGGTATGTGATTAGCCTTCTAAAGTCAAGTAAGAACCCAACAAACAACGAAAGCTGAACAAGCCTTTGGTCAGAGTTGGAAAGAGTTATAACGGTTTAAAAACGTTGTTTTTGTAAACAAATTGGGTAAACTCATCTTTGAGCTCCGATCCTACCTGGTAGTGGTATGATTGCGGTTCATACTCAAAAAAATTCAATAATAATTTTTTTGATTAGAGAGTGTTTATTAATAAAAAGTAAATAGAAATTTTTATTTAGAATGAGAAAAAAAACCCTTAATTGAAATTTTTTCTCAAAAACTCGGCGTAGGGGTTAGGTATTTTTTACATAGAATGTGTATGCAAAGTTTGAAAAAATCGGTAAAGTAGTTTTAGAATGGCAGATAACACCTTAAATCATGTTTTTCCAAAGACGTTCCACAAAAAGCTTCGTCACCGAGTCGTTTGTGGATACTTTTGCATGTAAAAATTACAGCATGTTATTGAAATGATACAATATAATGTACAAAAGCTTTGATCAATTCGCTTCACGCTAAGTTTAAATAAATCGCAAAAAACTGTTTTTTTACGCTGAAACCCTGACTACCCACACCCCCCTTAAGTTGTATAGGCTTAATAACTTTTTTACTCTGTCTATTCTTTGGGGTTTATCACACTTGATTTAATATAGTTTTAAATTCAACGGTTGCCAAAGTTGTTTTCCAAAAATAACTTTGAGCACAGATCTTATTATAGAAGATGAAAATCGATCTTTGGCACTATTTAAAAATCCAAGAAAATGGTTTCTAGTAGAGAAGTTGTTTTTGAGGCTCAAACAGTACGGTAACTTTTTGAATGGGGTTAACGGCTAGATGACGAACAACGATGCCTGGCACCATTTTAAAATGAAAAATAGCGGCTCTGTATAACTCTATAACCGACAACATGATTTCTATCAAAATTGAGTTGACGCATTGATGGCGAAACGTTACTTTAAAACCCATGATGATGTTTAATTTTGTATTTTCAAAATATGTCGACTTTCGACAACTCCTCAACTCTTTTAACCATAGTTTTGTAGTTGTGCAGAATTTTGATAAACCAGAAATCAAAAAAGCAGTATAAATCAGCATTCACCATGCACTCGTCATACTAGTCCCAAATGTACCCATATTGTGAGATTTATAGAAAACAATCTTCAATGATCGTCATAGACTTAAAAATTACGTCGAACATTGCTTTTGTCAACTGCTCTTCAAATCAATACCAATACAAGCCATTTATTAATGACTACCATGTCTACATTCCTGCTCACAAAGTTGAGTGCGATGGTGCAGTCACTGATTCGAGTTTGTTATACGTAGATTTACGGTGCCGGTGGTTGAGTGGTAAGCGTGACCGCCATTCATTCCAGTTGTCCTGGGTTCAATTCCAGCCGAGGTCGTTGACATTTTTTCTGAGGTGAAAAAATCTGTGGTCACGTCTTCCTTCGGAAGGGAAGTAAAACCGTTGGTCCCCGGTCCATGAGTTGGTGGATCGCTATTTAGTCCAGATAGTGGAGTCACCTCTCTGGCGTCGGTAAAGAAGAAGTAGAACCAACTTCTATACTTACTAACAAAATATCCTCCTCCCGTGATACTTGTGGAGTGCGCAGTAGTATATACGGCCTCTAGCAAAAGCAAGTATCGGACTAACCATTCCTTCTCTTTCCTTCCGCGATCTATGTTCGAGCCTGGCCGGCGCCGGTATTGATCAATAAAAGAGTTTAGGATTACCATGAGTTGCACATTGAAAGATGTTTTCGCTACTCCCAAGCATAATTATCTATTGATTCCCTGTGTAACTTCAGCAAGTCCAGATCGATAACGGAGTAGCAGCCAGGGGTGATCGCACAAGCTCAAGCGTAGATTTACTGAAGCCTTTTCATGATATCAGTTACCAATGATTTTGAATGGCAATCGCACTGGACGGAACAGTATGGTGTCACTTTTCAAATTCGACCTTTGGCGAAACTGCCTTCTGTTCAATCACGTCTCCTTTGACAATCATCGTATGCCTGTTCGGCAGTTTGTGCAAATGTGCCGTTAGAGTGAGAATTGCGCAGAGCATCACGAGGATGATTTTTGCTTTGGATGTGCTGAAAAGTGTGCATATTGTGGGGAGAGTCCACATGAGCTACTACCACGCCCCGCTACACTTTTGCAGAAATAATATACAACCACAAATCATTAGTCTCTCTTGGTTAAGGAAGAGTGTGATTGTGATAGCCCATATGGGGATATCTTTTACTGCTCCTAAAAACTATAGACAGATGTAATTCTTTGTAAAAGCTTAAATTTTTCTCTTGGGAGACCGCGAAATATACCAGCTCGAAGAAACTCTGGCAGCTTCTGGTCTTAGAAATTTGAGATCAGTCAAGGAGTTTCCAGTAGTTCCATCAGAAACACCAAAAATCTCATGTGACATTTCAACCAAAGATTGAATATGGTTGGGCCTAGGTTAAGTATCGGTAACTACGTGTTTGCCTCGAACCACATTTTTCCATCGTAGTTTAATTTAAATTCGATAATCTTTGGTTCTGATGAAACTTTTTACGTTTCCATCTGTATGGAACCACAGGCAAACAAACAATTTTTATTCAAGAGTAATATTTTGAAAGGGTGTATGAGATCTTAAATGCACTGCTCTCAAAAATATTATTCGAAAATCGCCACTTGTGCAGCAAAACTACACTCTAATAAGCTGTAGTTAACATTTTTGTTTTTGTTAACATAAGGCTAAAAGTAGAGGAATCTGTACACCCAGGTTTTTACGCGGTTTTTTAACGCGTAAAAAACCGCGTAAAAAAAACCGCGTGATTGGAAAATTCGCGTAAAAAACGGCTTTAAATGGAAAATCCACTTAAAAAAACCGCGTTTATTCGAAAATCCGCGTAAAAAACTCTCAGCAAAAGACTTGAATATTTTTGAAAGTTTTTTTTGTACGGATTTCGTAATTAACACGGTTGAGGAATTCCACGAAGATCCGAAAATCATTAAAATCGTGACCGAACATCTTAGATTCCGATGAAACTTTGCACGTTTCACCATCATGGAAGACTAAATATTTTCCACAGGTAATAAGATTATTTTGACTCAAAAACAACTTTTCAAAAGGGCGTAAACGTTTCTACATGTATGAATTTCAAAAAAATTTTGTTCGATTACTATATTTTATACAGCAAAACTATCTAAGAACGAGTTACAGGGAATGAATACTTCTGTCTGAAAAAAATATACACTGAAAAAAATGAAAATAAAAATTTATGATAAAAATTTAAAATTTCGAAAAGAACCAATTTTCTAAATTTTTTATATTTTGTTACTAAAAACCTAAAGAGAAAAGAAACATTTTGAATGTGATTGCATGATGGAGAAAGTTACATGAAAACAACCAAAATATGATTCAACTATATAGTTTAATCATCAGACCCTATGGTTGAAATATATTTTGGTTGCTTTCATGTAACTTTCAAATGGTTTACAATATCGCCTTCATGTCCAAAAAAAAGTTGCAGGAAAGTTTACGGGCCTTTTGAAAAACCTATTATTTTTTATGGAGAAATGCGACTAACTTATGAAAAGGTCGTAATAAAACAAAATAATTGTGGTGTTAAAACAAAAGTTAAAATATCTCGAAAACTGCTACATTTTAGAAATTTTTTGTTAAGAGCATTTCGATTTAGAATGGCGTTTAGAATCATATTCAAAAAGAAAATTGTATTTTTGACTGCAAATAGTAAGAATTATAAAAATATGTCAAAAGTAGTTGTTAGGAAAACTTTTTTATTGAAAGCTTCTCCATGATCCAAATACACTAAAAAAGTTGCTTTTACGTCTTTAAAACGATTAACATTAAGTTTTTCACATTTTATGATGGGGTAACGCGAATAACTTTTAAAAAGAGCATAATTACACGAATTAATTGTTTTGAAGGAGCAAAATTTCAAATATCTCGAAAACTATCGCATTTTGGAAGATTTTTGTTAAATGCATTTTGATTTTAATTGGTGCTTAGAATTATATTCTGTAATAAAATTATAATTTTGTATGTCAATTAGTATGAAATTTAAAAACATGTACGAAGTTATTGTTAGAAAAACTTTTTTACCGATTTTTTCTCCATCATGCAATCACAATCAAAATGTTTCTTTTCTCTTTAGGTTTTTGGTAACAAAATATAAAAAAATTTTAAAAATGGGTTTTTTCGCAATTTAAATTTTTATTATAAATTTTTGTTTTTTTGAAAAATGACACAACATTTTTTTCAGTGTATATTTTTTTCGGACAGAAGTATTCATTCCCTGTAACTTGTTCTCAGAGAGTTTTGCTGTATAAAATACAGTAATCGAACAAAAAATTTTTGAAATTCGTACACGTAGAAACGTTTACGCCCTTTTGAAAAATTGCTCTTGTATCAAAATATTCCAATTGCCAGAGAATATCATAGAGATTCATACACACTTTCAAAGTTTCGTTCGAATCGACGATGGTCATATTGTGCGGTCGGCCGGTTTCTCATGGAATCCCTCGGTTTTTGCAAAAATATTCTAAAACCTTTTGAATACAAAAGACAGACTTTTTCCTGAAAGTAATTCTAAGTCCTTTTAAATGCAAAGAACTTAGAAGAATTTTGGCAATTTTTTTTTGTGCGGATTTCGCAATTAACAAGGTTTTTGCAAAAAATATAATAAGTCCTTTTGAATACTTAGAAAGACTTAGAAGATTTTCGGAAAGATGGAAGCGACGGGTCTGGACTCCTTATGGCCCGCACCTCAACAATATGGGTATTTTCGGAATGGTCTTGACGAGTAGGTGCCAGAAATTGATTTTTGACGTCATTTTAAAATCCAAGATGGCGACTTCCGGTTTAGCGAAACTAGCTATAACCAAATAAATATGGATATTTTCGGAATGGTCTTGTAGAGTAGGTGCCAGAAATTGATTTTTGTGTAATTGCATTATGAAACTATCGGTAAAAAAGTATTTTTAACAATAACTTTAACCCTCAAAAAGGCATTGGGTCTTATGAGCGATGCTTCTTGAAGTCACAATTTTAGCTTGCCTTTTTGAGGGTTAAGTGTGCTTTTAAATTTAATGGTATAGCTATACATAATTTAAATTTTCTTATAAAATATGATACTAAAGGCCATTTCTGTGAAAAATGCTCTTAAGAAAACTTCTAAAATATGTTGATTTTCATTCAAAAAAATATGATGTTGTGAGTTCTTCACAACTATCAAATATAAAAAAACAATTGTTTTAAATATAATTGCAAAAAACTTAAATCATGCATTATTTCCAAAAGGGAAAATTGGATTAAACCAATTTGCGCATTAAGGGCACAAAAACCAACTTAAATTAAGTGTGATTCTTTGTGTTTCGAATGCATCTCATCAGTAACTAGCACCAACTGGGTGTCTAGTTAGACGATGTATTCAAACTAGTACCCAAGTTAGCACTAGTTAGACAAAAAAAACCCCAACAGTTCACACGACATATGTGAACGTCTAAGCAACTGACTTATCCTGGGTGATGTCCCGGGAAGCAAAAACAGAAGCTCTGGTTTGCTGATGAGAAAGCGAAAACGAACTCTTGTCTTATGGCTAGGGAGCCAAACGCTTGGCAGGGAACAGGTGCTAGATGTAACTCTCTGCTCTGACAGTATTGCGCATGAGTTTGCAAACTGGCCCGTCCGATAGAGGTGTGCGCCGATGCATTTTTAATCGGCGGCGGCGTAAGCAACATATTTGGCCGGCGGCGGCGGCGTTGGCGGCGTCACGCCGTTGGACCCTATCGGCGGCGGCGCGCCGGCGTGTGTCGGCGTGACGAATATTGACGCCTATGCAACTAAAAACAATTCTTGGCAGTAAAATTCCTTTCCCAAATTGGTAACAGACTTCGCAGCACATACAAACAGACGTTACCAGCTTGAAGAAAATTCTAAAAAAAAATCATCGCTCACGATGTACTAGCGACATCTGTTGAACACATTGCACAAAATGGAATTCTCGCAATCATATCAAGTAATTTTTTTTCAACTGAAGCTCCAATAGTGCCCACCTAGGGGCAGATCACTTTCAGAATGTATTACAAATTTGCTTCAAATTAGAAAAAATGCATTTAATTTCCATTTTTGCGACAACTTTGCACTTCTTCGCAGAAAAGATTGTATAACAATCGTCCTACGCTGATCCACTTTGTTAGATGTTTTGTTGAATGTAGGGCTGGTTTTTTGTAAAGTTTTGACGTCTTACACGCAACGCAAAATGCATTATGAATTTCTATTTTGATGGAAAGAAATGCAAAATTTAAAGAACGAAATAGAAAAATTGTCGATGCCGCATACTACGACTTCGCATGAAATAATGATTACAATGGACAAATTTAAAGAATGCAGAGTAACGACTGTATTTCAATGACCCATAATAATTATTTATTGTTCTATGTTTGGGAAATTGAAACGGTAAAATAGTTTTTGTTTTGTTTGAGGAAATTAATTTTTGTTGTTGTTTCATTGTTTTTTGTTTCATTTTAGTCTTCTTTACCGTCGCTCTTTAAGAATCCCACAGATATCGGGTTCCCTAACACGAGGCGTTACTAATGGCATTAATGGCATTACTGCGCAGAAATGTCACTTTTAATGGTCATGTAAAGACCTTTCAAGGTATACACATTACTTCATTTTCCTGGTTGGCATTTACTTTTACTTCTTGTAAGTACAAAATAATGCATACGATTCCGTGGCACCACATTTTCTTTCAACTTAAGATTTGCTTCTATCTAGAGTGCAAAGTATGCTCGATGTGCTGGAGTCATACAGATCTATACCATAACGAAACCTAAATATGCAGTTAGTATCATTTATAATAATTCCACGACTTGATGTTGGGTTGAAACTAATTACTAAAGTCTGATTGAAAATGGTCTGAGCGTATATCTAGTTTTCGCAGCACTTGCACTCCGCCAATTGCTCCAGCAGATCCGGGGACCAACAAATTCGAATCCATTGCATACGTCTAGTCAGATTCGATACACCGAATCAATTAAATTACTAACATCCTATTAAGTGCTCACTCGGCGGTCGGCATCGTGTTGTAACTTAAGAAATAATTGGGCACTTCGACAAGAATGAATTTCACATTTCCAGCCCATTTTGTTTGTTTTGGTTTGCATTAGATTAAAAAGACGGTAACGTTTTTGGGTGGGCGCGGAAACTAAGTAACGCATTTAGCTCTGTGTCAAAATCTCTTCACTAACACCACGCTCGCTGATATGGCGCATTTTTTGTAATTTAAAACGACCGTTTTTTCTACGAGTGATGAAAATTCATCTCGTGTTACGTTGTTTTTGTCTGTGATACCGGGTTGATGCAACTGACACTGAAAATCTTTCCTGAGTGGGGCTAGATCACACGATGAATAATTTTTGAGACCAGAAATCTTACCCTCTGCATCGCCACATCAATGCACCAGCGTCGCGAAAAGTCAAGATCATTCTGTCCAACTATTCTTCGAGAATTTTTTTTAAAATAGGTTGCGATTCAATCAATGATAAGTAAACCTCGCATCAGTGCGGTAAAATATCAATTTCAAACGAAAATAATCGTTTCAAGTGAAACTTCGAGTCTTTCACTGTAAACATACCACCACTATATCAGTTGAGTTCGACTGCCGTCTTCGTTTGAGTCACTCAAAGTTCACTGTCAATTGAATAACAGGTTCTGGTCATTTGACGTTTTTGCCTGTTTAGTTTCTATTAAACACCAACCTCACATTAGCACGGTCTCAGCTAATGGAAGTGAACCATTCCAATGAACCACTCACAAATGAATATGAAGGAACACTCACTGACATATAAATAACTCCGACCAAGATAATAAATAATATAGGGTAAAAGCTATGATAAGACGAGGCAACTCAAGACGGATACAGGTACGAGCATTTTTTCTCTGTATGAGTGAGGTTGTATTGATGAAGTTGATAAATCAGGAGGATACGAAAAAGAAAAGAATAAAACAAATGACGTAGTAGGCTTTTCTGCTTAATTTTATAAGTATAAAACAAATTCACTCAAAAATGACAAATGTTCCGAACCTTTCTTTCTCTTCTTCTTGGAGAGTTTTCTTTCCTTTCTTGTGCCCTGCTGAATAATTGTTGACAGATGACTGTATGCAACTAGCGAGGTTGGCAGTGCAGCCAATTTCTTTGTCATATTTAGATATGTTGCTATAATACACATAATAATGACTGTTTTATTATCTCACATTTCGCCAAAATATATCTGGAACTAATCAATCCAACATTTTTATCATATACTACATGTTTCTAGCAAATTTAGCCAGCATAACAGTCTATTCATCAGAATCAAATTTGCCACAAACATTGAAATAGAGATGGACGTACTACCAAAATACAGAAATATACAGAAATCGTATTACTAGTTGCCTTATCTTGTCTTAGGTGTAAACGGGCGAACTCGTTAAAGGTCCAAGATGATAGATAACGGAAATCGATGGTTTAAGTCATTTTAAATGAAGGCTTAGTTGGTTGAGTGGTAAGTGTGACAGCCACCCATCCCAGTTAGTCTGGGTGCAATCCCAGCCGAGGTCGCTGAGATTTTTCTGAGGTGCAAAATCTTCCTTCGGAAGGGAAGTAAAGCCGTTGGTTCCCGGTCCATGAGTTGATGAGTCGATATCTAGTTACTACCAAATATCGTCCTCCCGTGATACTTGTGGAGTGTGCAGTAGTATTTACGGTCTCTAGCAAAACAAGTATCGGACTAACGTTCCTTCCGCGATCTACGTTCGGGCCAGGCCGGCGCCGGTTTTGATCAATAAACACTTTAAGATTACCAGGAGTTGCACATTGAAAGATGTTTCCCTAATCCCAAGCATAACTATCTACTGATTCCCTGTGCAACTTCAGCTAGTCTAGATCGATAACGGAGTAGCAGCTAGGGGTGGTCGTACAAGGTCAAGCTCAAGCTCAAGTTCGATGGTTAAAGTCATTTTTAAATCAGAGATGAGGGTAACATGGATACCATTTGAAAGGAGGTTAGGCCATTTTGAAATCCAAGATTGCGGCCTATAGTGACCAAGAAACTGTGAAAACAACTATCAATATGGGTATCATTTAAAATAATCATAAAATACCGTAATTTATAAATTTAGGCCATTTTGAAAACAAAGATGGCGGTTTCGGGTAACCACCACAGTAAAAACCATGATCAATATATATCTATATCGCTTTTGCAATGATGGTCACTAGATGACGGAAACTGATGATTGAGGACATTTTGCAATCAATCAATCCAATATGGCGCCTTTTGGTTACCTCAAATCAATAAACCCACCTTCGATATGGCCTATTTATAGCATTCATATCGAGCAAAACCTTTTCGAATTCTTTCTGAAAAAGAAAAGATTCTCGTATCTGTAGACTGTGCTCGTAATGTGTTCCTATAGAACCAGTGTGGAAGTGTTTTACCTCTTCACCATGTCATCGGAATTTTACACAGGAAACTATTGGTAGAGGTGCAAAAAATAGCTGAATTACATATTTGATTTTAGCAATAAATTTGACAGCTTCGTACAATTATGATAGCATACTGCGGCTATCATTTTTTTTTTTTCAAAATTTCTTAAATTCGCAGAGTTCAGACGAAAATAATGAATCTACTAATAACAGCTTATTGAAACTGGTTGCAATGAAAAATGCTATTTGGTAGTACGTTCATCTCTATAATATTTTTGTTGCAAATTTGATTCTGATGAATAGGCTGTTATGCTGGCCAAATTTGCTAAAAACATGTAGTATGTGACAAAAATGTTGGATTGATTAGTACCAGATAAATGTTGGCGAAATGTGTGTCAATAAAACAGTCATTATTATGTGTATTATAGCAACATATCTAAATATGACAAAGAAATTGGCTGCACTGCCAACCTCGCTAGCTGCATACACTCATCTGTCATCTGGCACAAGAGAGGCATGATAACCAAAAATACGAAGCCAGTTGTCTCTTTTTGTCTTAGGTTTACCCGGATCTCATTTGACTGGTGCTCACTGGGTAAATTGAAAGCGGATCTATTCATTTGAGAGGATCAAACGAAGGAGGTTGAATATGAATTGCGACTCATTTGAAAGCAGCGGTGAGTGAAGTGCCATGAACCCAGCTTCAGATCGACAGCAACTGATGCGTTAAATGAATGTGAATGCTGCCGTAGACGACTGATTGACTGCGTTCATTCAGTTTCGATTGAATGAAATTAAATTTTACTGCACTGCATCGCATTGAAAATAATTTTCGTGTTTTCAAAAAACTAGTTCACGCAAAAAAGATGGCATTATACTCAAATGTTTAGTAGGTGGTTGTGTCTGAATATGCTTAATATTTATTAATGATTCTAGTTCATAACTTCATGATACATTGATTTGTATTAACTTTATTGACTAAAAAAGTCAAGAATAATAGTCTGAGTTCCTCGAAATTGTTTTCGTAAGTATATTAAGATTATGTGGAAAATTAATTACTTCATGAACTATATCATGAACAGTTCACGAGCTCGACGGGTAATCGTGTCTAGCATACTAGGAATCATGAATCGGTTAAAAAATCGATGAATAATACACTGTATTCCAGTGAAATTCATTACGTGCAAAGATTAAGATCAGGCACATTATCGTAAATTTCATTACTTATATCTTGAAAGTGAAAGTGTTTTTTTTTAATTTGTGGACATTTCCACGCGCACGAATGGTGAATTATAACTTATATGCTCGCAATCATAACCAGTTGACGAAGCAAGAATGGATCCATGAATTGTATTCCGAGTGTCGTGTAATGATTTGCGAGAAAATATCAAGACTTTGTTAATTTTGTGATCTAATTCACAACCACTAATACCAAATAAACATCAATATGTGATTAATCATGAATCAGTTAACGACGTATTTTCGGACCATAGACAATGTTTCTAGATTTGTGGTTAAAATTATGAGCCAACGATTTTCGAGTTCGCGAATTATCGGCGTGGGAAAAAAAAAGGTCGGCGGCGCGCCGCCGGTCTACCTTTTGGCGTCGGCGTTTGTTAAAATTTACCGGCGGCGTGGCGCGGCGGCGCACAGGTCTACCGTCCGAGCGAGTTCGAACCATCGTTATGTGATCATAAATACTTCATCTTTGATCATTTAAACGTCTTCTTAGATATTGTTACGTATCGTAACGATGTCTAGGAACTACGAGCTGTTCGGAATGTATTATGATTATGCTTGTTTTATTGAGTATAGAGAAACAAGAATAAACAATATGTTCTATTTAACTGACTTCCCTTATTTACTACAATTTGAGCGGAAAAATGTTGTGCAATCTCTACTGCGATGGGAAAATATGTCGAATAACTTGTATTTTTCATAGAAATTCCACTTTTCAGCGGAATAAAGAAAAAAAAGTTTTTTTTTTAACTTAAAAAAAGTTTAAATTTAAATACTGTTACTTGAGTAGAATCATCCATCGAAATGCATTTGTGAGCGATAATACGTGATACTCAACCGTAAAGTCATAAAAAAGTTCCATATTAGTTCCTCAAATCAGAACTACAGACAAAGCTTTACACGGCCTACACTCATTAATTAACAAATAAGGACTCTTCCCGGCCAATTTCGAACCAAAAAACCCTCCCTTCGATTTAATTTCTGCGCCACTGCCCAACGCAAAAACGACTCAATGCTCCCGTCCTTTTATCTCCCCATTCATACCAGCCATTGCATTGAAATTCCCAGTACTCGAAGCCAACCGGTTGGAAACCAAAACATTTTCACCGACCATCCAGGCTTTCATTATTGAATCCCCGTTGTTGGGATGGGAAACCAGTCTGTGTCCGATGGAATGTACCCGGGAATGCTTATTGCGGTAAGGTAAACCAACCAATGTACCCGGTCCGAGGAAAGCCAGACAAAAAGTTTTACATAATTATGAAAATTAAATTACCTACCGTGCGCCTCCACCGAACTCATGCTACTGCTCGGAAGGGGAGAGGCCCCCGGTAATTTATACTATCTTTGGTATGCATACTGCAGTCCAGAGCCGGCAAAGGTGGCGTCTGACACATGTTTCGCCACGCGAGGTCTCTCGGTCTCTCTCTCTATGTCTAGGCGATAGTGAAAATAGCACCCATTTGAATGTCTGCTTCCCTCCGGGGATGTGAACGCTGTTAGTGGCAGAACACCCTTTGCGCTACGGGGTTCAATAAACATATATGGTTCGAATGATGGTGGGTTGCGTGATAGCGTTGCACCCCCGGTATGCAGCAACTACTTTCGGTAGGTAGCACACATCGGGAAGGAAGTATGGCGAGTAGAATAGAAATTGTGTTTCCCAGCAGCACCGGTTTCTATTTGATGTAGGTACATACATACTAAACAACACGAAAGCCTCACTGTCGAGTGCGGGAAAGACGGTTTTCCAAAGGGTTCCGTGCTTCGCTGGACTAACTTTTGCAGCCATCAATCAAAGCTGTAGTACACTAACATCTGAAGTTCAGACTAGGTCTCGAACAAATTTAGTGATCAGGTCGATTTAGCCCCATCGACATGGAGGACTGATAAACAGGGGTGGGGGGAAAAAAATTTATCAACACGGGTATATTTTATTAGAATCAAGGTTCAGGTAAAATGACTCAATTTCAATTTCCGGAATTCAAACGCGGCTCAGCTTAAGAAGAGATATACACCTCGAATTCGAAAACAGGAAATATTTGCGATTTTTTAGGTAAACTTAAATTACGATTCGGAAGTTTTTTGTCTAAAAGTACAATTGTCCATTTTATTTACAAAAAAAATTGTCGCAGAATTCGAGTGCTACTACAAAATGAAAGAATTTGATTCGTATTAGACCAAGGGGAAAAATAACGTGGTAATATGACAGAGAGTTAGTTAGTATTGGGTAATCTTTGCGTGACATAATTTATGAATGTTCCACCATATCACTTTTAAACTCATTGTTTACGGTCAATTTTACATTGTCGACAACACAGTTGTTTTCTTGTTTCATCGATAAACGATTAGCCAGAGTTTAAACGCCTAGAAGATTTACGTATCCTACAGTCATTAAACTATTCAAACATGCACGAAAATATATTCTCAGTCGCATCGCTTGCTTGATGCGAATCCTGACTAACAACCCACCCACTACCCAATCCGTGGTACTTATGGGAGTGTCACCGAGTCGGGGCCTTCCGTTAAGTAAGTACCTCATCAACACTTCCTGTCTCATCCCAAGTTACGGTAAAGATGGTCGTGGCCCGCAATGGTGGCTCTCAGGCGAAAATCTCACTTGGACTGGATCAATTGTTATTCCCAAACAATGCTCCTCAAGTAGTCTGGCTGGAAATGAGAGTCATCAGTCTGCAATCTACGAAGTATACCGTGCTTACGCAACGCAACGCAAAAAAATGTCGCAGAATTCGTATTTTTTTCGAAATCAGGTATCCAACATTTCTCGAAAACTTCTGAAATGACTATCTTGTTCGTTTTGTGGTTATCCTTGCCCAAAAAAAAAATTAATCAGCGTTCCGTCTCTCAGGTTCATATCATCCTCTAAAATTGACTAATGATCTACAGACTCTAACTTTAACGTTGTACTATAAGTGACATTTTTATTATTCTTCCATGTCATGCTGAACCAATTATTATGAAAACCGTTTCATGATAATAGACAAAATCATTGTTATGAAAGACTAAATTACTATATTAAATCGAACAATATTTCGAGGCTCGCTCCCCCCTGCACACATTTAATCCCATGCAATTGAAACCCATCCATTTGTTGTGACCCGGTGACCTCAGTTCAGCCCATTATCCTTGTTCGTTGGCGCGTAGGCGCGTATATATAATTGCTATGTTTACCCCCAAAAAGTTCTTTTTTCACCGCCTCGAATGTGGCGGCAAATAAACTTTCATCGGAGCCCGAGCCGAAAACGCGTGGTGGTGCTTTCGAAAGGTCAAAGTTATTAAGCCCAAACTCGAATGCGGGAACAAGTGGAAAAGTTAAGATACCACTTTGCTCGACCTTGAACCACTAAAGCAACATTCTGATTGGGCTTTTGTTTTCACCTATACCAATCCGAAGAAAATTTCGTTTTTATCGATTTCGTGACACAAACAATTCGACGAGTTGCTGCAAAAGTTTGCCGTCAGATTGTTGTTCGTACGAATCGGTACTAATTGGAGGTGACAATGGCAGGGACCAGACACAGCTCCTCCAGTCAACCTGTCAGCTTCATTCAGCGGGGAACGAAATTTCACTTAGGAAACTAACATAAATTGAGAAGGGGTTTTCGGCTCCCAGAAGACTGTTTTTCTTATTGATAATGTGATTTTTCTTTCTCCATTCTGCTTTCAGATCGGACCACTCACTCTACGGGATTCGTTGTTTGTGTGTAAAGGTAAGTGGCGGTGTCAAAATGAGTTTGTAGAAAAATGCAGCTTGGGGATTCGACGAATGACTGCTGCTAAAAGGATTTCTGGATATTGTTAAGGTACAACAGAGAAGTAATTGAAAATCAGCCTTCCTTGAATTCTAAAAATTAGTTTCTTCACCATTTCTAATTTTTCATGACAATCAATCGCTATAATCAGTCAACGATAGGGAAAAGTTGGTATGTTTTTAAAGATTTGTTAAACAAAACTTAGCCGTTGCAGATTCAGTGCACTTCTGGAAGCTCTGAAACAAATGTTCAACTCTTGTGCATTTGGCTTCAAAACTGGTTTATTCTAATCAATCGGTTCTTAAATCGTCAGAACGAGAAGTAGTGACAATATTAGTAAGAATTATAATTTAGTTTATATTATTTAAGGTACAGCTTTACTGATCGGAAGTTCTGTTTTACAATAGGAACATCCACTCACTGCAACGGGACCAATTAAAAGGTGTCCGGGCATTAGGCCAAAGGTCACTAGGCCGAAGGACATTCGCCGAATGGACATTAGGCCGAATGGACATAAGGTCGGATGTTTAATAGAGAGGAGGGAAAGGGAACTGAAACTTATCCAGCACAGCATTCGAAACTTTTCGTTATGAGCTAAATTTGATTGAACGAATCTCTTATTGTTTTCACTGTATAGACAATACAAATATTTTTTTTACCAATTTAAGTCCGGCACACGGATTGAAGCGGTGTGGAGTAGCCACATTAGGCGTTCATATAATTTATTTTTTTTACTTTACGTCGGTAAATATGCCTGGCCATTAGGCTGTTAGGCAGAAGGATGCGAAACACATCAACTCTGTCTGTAATCAAAATAATCTGTTCTATGACAATTTTATTATTCATGTATTACAGTCTTGTGTAATGAAAACATTGGTTTCAATCCAATTTTCTTCTTTCATATTCTTTCATCCTCTCTCAAAATATCTAATTATTTCCCTAACTCAATTTAAAAAAAATAATTTAAATCAATGATTTTTCATCCTTCTTTTTAATATGAGCTGTTCTTTCAAATCTATCCATATCCATTATTGCTCGACTTCTATCCAGCCAGTCAAATTACGGAAGTTGACCCAGATGACAATTCACGTACATAGAACCAAGAGGCATTTTAAGAATACAACTTTTACTAAAATTCATTCTCTTTATTTCAATTATGTTAATTAAAGCGGATTACTTATTCTAAAAGTTGTCATTGTATATGCCACTATGACACCAATTTTTTTTTGGGAAGGCATACATGTATGAACAAAAACGACCCGCCGTCGGAAGTGGCGGCCCCTCGCAAGCAAACCTGTGATCCACTCGTTTGTCCGGATTATTCAAACATATAGGCTGTCAATTAGTTTAAATCCGACGAGCGATA
This sequence comes from Topomyia yanbarensis, assembly GCF_030247195.1. Lineage (NCBI taxonomy): Eukaryota > Metazoa > Arthropoda > Insecta > Diptera > Culicidae > Topomyia > Topomyia yanbarensis. The sequence continues at coordinate 25,882,315 of NC_080671.1, forward strand.
GCGATGTCCGACAGCACACGGTGTGACTTGTCAATTAATTTTTTTTTCATGCGGTCAGTAAATATGTAGCGAGATGTGGGGTATAAATATGCTAAACATTATAATCTTAAGTTTAAAAGAAATCTGAAAAATCACCATTCATTGAAAACTGATCGTTCTTTTCAGTTCCAACCACTTCATCTTTTCAGTTACAACCACTTCATCTTCCCTTTGGTTTATTCGGTCTAATGGCCATTCATCCTTTTGCCTTCGGATGAATGACCATTCAGCCAAATAACCATTTGGCTTAATGTCCATGCGGCCTAATGACCTTCGGCCTAATGATCCAGCATCTAATTAAAACTAGAAGATCAAATATTATTTAGGAAATTATAAACTAATGTTTTTTTCTGAAGCCCGGTCAATTAAGCTCACTTTTCGCTTAGACGGATGTTCTCAATTTCTTACTAGATTATGCCATCGTGCAAAAGTCTACCCCAACCATATACTCATAAGGACAGCCTTGTTCGATCACAATGGAAATTAAAATAATTTCTTTTGTCGTGACTGAATCTAGGGCCCCTTTAAAAATTTCAAAAGAAACATGAGTTACAGATTTTTAGTGTTAGTAACTTTCATTGTACTGAACGAAATTACATATTGTTTGCATCAATCAATCGGAAAATGTGCCCCAAAGTTATATTAAATTTCGAAGCATGTAGTCATATAAACAACGCAAAAATAGATTTTCAAAAAATCTTTCGAAAGCGACACATTGAATTTTTACAGCCTATTTTAGGTAGAGGCGTAAATATGGAGCACTTAAGAAACCCTACCGAATATTGGGAAGTTGTATAAAGCCCGCATTTTTATTTTTATGTTTCATTTGATTTTTGTTAGTCGAATGAGAATCACGTTGATGCGCAGTCAGACAGTAAGTAATTACGAGTAAGAAGGCAAACTATATTTTCCCCGCTGGCATTTTGTTGCGCATGTTATTTTTGTTAATCAGTCTTATTACGCATTATGAAGGTTCACTTTTTCCAACAGCAAAAACAAACGGGTGTCAGATTCGATCGAACCACATTCGTTATAATGCAGAACAAGCCTAAATATTATCTGGGTGTGCTATATTTTGATAATCAAACCCATACACACTCAATTGCATTGGGTAAGTTCAGCTCTGCCGAACAGCTAGTAAAATTGTTCAACTGCTATCTCAGCAAAGTGACAATAAGTTACTAACTTTCAGCGATATATTTTCCGAGTTTCAGCAAAACAAATGTCACTTTTACTAGGAGTTTGGGAAAAGCTTTGTTTGTTGATTGTTCGTCTATGAAAAACTAGGTAAAAGTCGGAAAAGGCTGAAATTCGGTAGAACAAAATTAAGTGTGTATATTTATTGTTCCGCAGGGAGCTCGGTACTATTTTTTTTGCTGAGTATATTAACGACAGGATTGCTGTTCATAACCTCAACAAAACCCGTGATTAAGATTAAAATGAATATTTTATCAATCGTCAGAGCATCAATCGGTTGCTGCCCAATAACTTTTTTCTCGAACGTCTGATCGTTTCGTGGTTTTGAGACTTTGTTTCTTTGTTAAATTTCCTATAAAAGCCACATAAAGATTTATGTTTTACGAAGCAATGGGCAACTCCTGGAGGAATTATGTTGTGAAAGTTAATTTTCCCATACAAAATCCCATGTAACCCTTAAACAGCGGTCGCAAAAATACAGTTTCAGGGACCGAGCTAAGAATTTGCACCGTTGTTCTAGGACCCAAATGGTACCTAAAAAGTTACTCGGAGCTGGAATCTAATTTTTGTCCCACCCAGATGAACAGTGCAGTAAGAACGGAAGTCCTGTTTATCTTCGGGCGAGTATCTGAATTGCGTGATCTTACCGCCATTCACGCGACGAATGAAAAAATAACTTAAAGTCACGTTAACAGAAATAATAATAGTAATATTAGCGCATTCAAAAAGACTACATAGGGACCGTTCATATACCACGTGGACAAAAAAAATTTCGTTTTCAACCCCCTCCTCCCCTCCGTGAACAAGCGTGGACAATTGTTGTACCCCGTCCACGTGAACTTTCCAATTTTTTTCGGTTGGCATCACAAGAACTGGGTTTTCAGAAAATTTCCCTATGTGTTAGTCTACTATGGCGAAAAAGGACTTAATATAAATCGTTCAAATTTTAACCACAGAAAATCATACACTTCTTTAGTCTTTTGTGAAATTTCGGTGAAAATATCTCATTTCTGAACGGCATTATGATGTTTTATATTTACGTTTTGAAGATTCATCAAACCCAAAATTGATAGTATTTGACCAAGTCACAGAAGATTGAATCAAATGAGTCAGACAGAATTTTTTTCTCAGATTTTGTTTCGCGCGATTTCCTTTGATTTTGGGGACCATTCATAAATTACGTAACGCTTTTAGGGGGGGGGGGGGTGCAACAAGTTGTGACATGTTGTGCCATAGGGGGGAGGGGGAGTTAGCTAGATCGTTACGTAACATGTTTTCAACGGAGGAAAAAATAATTTTTCTTGGAATTTGTTACGTAATAGGGGAGGGGGGGATGGAGAAATGTGTGACAATTTGTTACATGGGGGGAGGGGGGAGTCAATTTTGGGCAATTTTTGCGTTACGTAATTTATGAATGGTCCCTTGTTGATAATAATTACCATCACACACTATGCTGTTATAAGCACTTTGACTATTTCAAAATCTTCAAAACATTTTAAGGTAAGCGCTCACGCCAAAGAAGACACAAATTTATTTCATTTTATCATAAAAGACAAAAATATAATGAAAACTCCACATGGATATTTCCGAAACCCCCACCCCTTTCCATGGACAAGCGTGGACTTTCTCGTAACCCCTACCCTCCCCTAAATGGATGGCCCCATAGTCGAAAGCGACAGTAAATAAGTTTAGAAACGGAGAATCTTTTCATACAGCCAATAATTTAAAAAGCACTGCATGCATGACCAAATATTTTTGACCATGTTTTAGCTATAGTCGTTGTATTCGACTAATCCGCTACAGCTATAGCAATGTATACACGACCAATAACTATTGTTTAGAAAGACGACCTCAAATGTACGTGTTTTTTGTAATGGGTCATTGGACGAGTGGTAGACCTATTACCTTCCATCTCCAGAGGTGAAAATGTGTACACCTGTGGATATAAAAAATATATGCATCAATAAATGCAAAAAAAATACTTCACTAAAATTTTGCCGGTCGGTAGTAGACGGCATGTATACACACATAAACAGGCACTAGTAAAGATATTGCCATCAAACTTTCTTGTTAAATTTTTTTGCGCGAATACTGCTATTTCACAAATGTTTACACTTAACAAGTAACAGATAATATTTCTTCAGTTTAGTCGCATTCATGTTTCGATTCCTGACGTATAGTTTCTTATATGATAGATTAAAATTGCCCTTGCCGTTGAGACAAAATCATTATGTCTGTATGTTTCAGTGGTATTTGTGATTTTTAAAGTGCATTAATGAAGTCTCATTCAAATCAATCGAGGAATATCGATTTGGATACATTTGTAAAGCCAAAACATATGAGAATAAAGAGAATCGACGGGGCTACTGGTGTTGAACCAAAACTGTATCTGGTTTTCCTAGCCTTTGCATCGAGCATATCTTTAAATCAATTCACTGATCGATTTGTTTTCTTTCAGGATTTTCATTTGAATGGAAGCTGTATTTTTTATGCTTAACATCTCAATTTTCTAAACAGAACTTTGGTGAAATCAATGCCTTTTCTGTAGCTATTTTCTATTTGCAAAACCCTTCGCTTACGGTCTAGCTATTAAAGTAAAAAAACATTAATCGATTCATGGGTAGCAGAGAAATCATGCGCACCGCAAGCGCCATAATAAATAAATGGTTCGGGACAACGATCGGCAAACGAATCATTTTAACATGAAAACAATTAAATACTTAAAAAATTCCGACAAGAATCTACATTTTACGGTATATAACCCATTGTGCTGTGAACCAGTTGAAACAATATTATTGACAATTACCTTCTCCAAAAGTTTGCCGATCTAGATATTTACTACTGAATTTCTTTTGAACAACATAAGTCTTTTGAAAAAAGCTTAGAAAATATTTTTCCAGAATTCCCGAATCCCGAGAACAAGAAAACATAAATTTCCTGGAGCCCCGGGATTACCTGGAAAAAATTCCCGGGATAAAAACTCTAGTCCCCGCTACAGGAAAATACTATTGCTATTGGCTTCATGCAAACTTATACCCGACCCATAGAACGCGAGATGGAACTGTTAGTAATGGTGATTTTGAAGATCAAACTTACGGAAGTGTTCCATTCTTAACTCCATCATACGCGTAAAGTGGTACTGAAAACGGTCAGAAATTTAACCGAGGCAGAAAGCTTCTGTGTGAAGAACAACATGCAACACGACGTCGACAACATTAAAGCCAAGATCCTCGCGTATATGGATGGTGATAAAATAGAAGTGAACTTACACGATTTAGTACCAATCGAATTACAGGAAAGTCAAATCTGTTACGACTGATATTTTTAGGAACATTTTCCCTGGCATTATCAACTGCATTCGCATGATAAAAGTGCTGCTGATCCAACCTATTCATTTCTACCTAACCTTCAAATGTAACTTAGTCAATGCGTTACCTATGATCAAATCCTGGTCACATACTCTAGTCAGACTCAGACACACGGTGCACTGTGGAAACACATGCGCCAAATCTGCTTAGGCAAACCTACATCTATCAATATCTGCTGCTAAGCCACAGACAAGTGTCTCCATCCCAATTGCCAGGTGTCTGCGGCCAAGTAATAAACAAAAAGAAGACGACTACACCATAATTACACAGAAACTCAAAAAGCGACAGAAAATTCCCAACAATGAAAAAATTAGTTTGTATCGCGGGAAATCATCGTTTTCTTGTTCAAACAAGTTATTAATATTGTGGTATCTTATGACAAGTGTCAATTAACACTTTTCAAGGAAAACGATTTTTAAGACTTGAGATTGAATAAATATAAATATTGTATAAATACCAGATAAGCCGTGTAGTGTCGGTAGTGGTTGTTTCAACCGGCTAAGAATAACACTACGGACTACCTGTTTCAGTGGTAAAAATCTACCAAACAGGGAACCCCAATTCCATAGTGTCATGCGACCCGTGCTATGGGTAAAATTGTTGAGGGGGTTTAAAACATTCTCAATGGCGAACGGAGCCTGGGAAAAGTCGGGCGAACTCCCCAGTATGCTGCATTACGCAGCGGAACGTTCACTCTACACACCGATTTTTTTCACCGATGATCCACTTAATTTTGCCGAATTTTTGTTGGCTGGGGGTTTGCAGAGACTCTCGGCTGATGGTACTTCGGTGAAGTTTTGTTGAGTTTCGATTATCAAATTTCGATGTGTACAGATGAACCTGCCCAGAGGCCGTGTGGTATCCGGCCTAGAATTGAGCCACTGGAGTCCTGCTGCCATGTCGTAGGAGGCGACTGAAAGTAGGAGACCCTAAGTCAAGGTGTAGTTCCGTGCCGAGGACTTAATGATTGGAGGGTCTAAAATATGCCAGTCGCGCACGGAGCATTTTGGGTTTTGCCCTTGCTGTGTTATGCGAATCTCTGACACAGTGGACCATTATTTTCTTCGCAAATCGTGGGAATCAAATGATCATGTCCCATTTAAACCTGATATGGCTCGCTAAATGCGTTAACATCCCAACTCGCTTGGTGTCCTCTAGTTGTTGTGCAATTTGTGTTGGAGATGAAATGTACAGTTCTCTAATCAAAAATGGTTAGAATAGCACAAGTCAATCTCCAACATAAACGTACAGCAACTATGAATTTATCTCGACTCATGCAGGAAGGTAAAGCTTCCATAGCATTGGTTCAAGAACCGTATTTCCATAAAGGAAACTTCTATTTTGGAAAGTTACTTAACACTGCCTTCATTGCTTACAACAAGACAGGCATGACTAACCCACGTGAAATGCCTCGTGCTTGCATTCTTGCAAATAAGGCTATTGACGCGTGTCTCATATCGGAGCTCACAACTCGCGATATCTGTGTTGTCACAGTTACATTGACTGTCGGAAACGTAGACAAAAAATATATATATTGTTCAGCATACCTACCGCATAACGAATCATCTCCTTCTGATGATTTCAAAAGCGTTGTATCATATTGTAGCAGAAATGGGCTTCCGCTCATTATCGGCAGTGATGCGAATGCTCATCACATCATTTGGGGCAGCTCAGACATCAATCTGAGAGGCTCTGAACTGATGGAGTACATAAGTAGTACAAATCTCCATATTCTGAATGTGGGAAACCGACCAACTTTTGCGAGGTCTGGGAGGGAGGAGGTGTTAGACATAACACTTTGCTCTGATAGAATTTTGCATGAACTGGGAAATTGGCAGGTTCCAAATGAAACTGAACCGTCTCTATCCGATCATAAATATATATTTTTCGAGCATTTTGATGTCACCTTCAATGTGGTGACCTATCGTAATCCTAAATCTACAAACTGGGACCTCTTTTTGGAAAACTTGGCGACTAAATTTCATGGATATTTTCCAACAATTAGTCAACTAGACGACTTAGATGACGTCGTGGATACGACAAATTCATTCATATTAGCATCCTACGAAGAAGCTTGTCCACTTCGTACTGTTAAATCGACTAGGGGAACCCCTTGGTGGAGGGCTGAGCTTGAAAGAATGAAGAAAGTTATGAGAAGAGCTTGGAATCGGCGTCAGCGTGATGACTCCAGGGCTTTCAGGTCAGCTCGTAGTGCATATAAGAAATGTCTTAGATCTGCAGAACGGGCTGGCTGGCAAAGCCTATGCACTAATGTCTCTAGTCTGAACGAGGCTAGCAGATTAAATAAAATTCTCTCCAAATCGAATGATTTTCAGATGAACTCCTTGAAAACCAGAGATGGTGTTTATGTGACGGACGAAAAAGATGTTCTTAATTGTCTCTTCGACACACACTTTCCAGGCTGTATCGATCCGGAGTTGATCAACGTTCACAGATCTCATTCTGGTGATTCGGACTCGTGGGCGTTAGCACGCACATTGGTTTCCACTGAATCGGTCAAGTGGGCAGTTGACAGCTTTGCTCCATACAAATCACCCGGAAAAGATGGGATACTTCCCGTGCTACTGCAAAAGGGATTTGATATTCTTAAACATGTCTTGAAAAAGATTTTGCTTTCCAGTCTTGCTACCGGGTATATCCCGAAAGCATGGCGAGAAATAACTGTTAGATTTATTCCCAAAGGGGGGCGCTCAAGCTATGAAGAAGCCAAGAGTTTTAGGCCAATCAGCTTAAGTTCTTTTCTTCTGAAAGCTTTGGAACGGATAATCGATCATCACATCAGGAACGTTAGTTTAGTTGAATATCCACTGCACAAAATGCAACATGCATATCAGTGTGGGAAATCCACGATCACTCTGCTTCACGATGTTGTTTACAACATTGAGAAAGCCTTCTCGCTCAAGCAATCTAGCTTGGGTGTATTCCTAGATATTGAGGGTGCTTTTGACAATGTGTCCTTCCAGTCTATTCTGGAAGCGACGCGCGGTCATGGGATACCTGCATGTATCTCAGGTTGGATAAACGCAATGCTTAGTAACCGCATGCTTTGCTCGTCACTGCGACAGGCTGAGATACGGAAGTTGAGTATTTGCGGTTGTCCTCAGGGCGGCGTTCTGTCACCTTTGTTATGGAACTTAGTAGCTGACGGCTTGTTGAAGAAACTCAATGAGCTTGGATTTCCAACCTACGGGTTTGCTGACGATTACCAAATACTAATTACTGGATTTTGCATCGGAACAATCTTTGACTTGATGCAACAGGCATTAAGAGCTGTCGAACAGTGGTGTCGACAAGTTAAACTATCAGTTAACCCAAGCAAAACTTCAATGGTTCTTTTCACGAAGAAGCGAATAACAACCGGGGTTCGTCCCTTGCAGTTCTTTGATTCTGAGCTACTGTGTGCGGATCAAGTCAAATACGTTGGAGTCATATTGGATTCCAAACTGAATTGGTCTGCTCACATTGAGTTCAGAGTCAAGAAAGCGTGCATGGCCTTCGGGCAGTGCAGACGAACTTTTGGAAAGACCTGGGGTCTCAAACCTAAATACATCTATTGGATTTACACGACAATTGTACGTCCAATACTGTCATACGGATGCCTTGTGTGGTGGCAGAGGGGAGAGGTGGTGACAGTCCAGTCAAAGCTAAACCATCTGCAAAGAATGGCGCTCATGGCGTTGACTGGTGCTTTCACCACGACTCCGACTGCTGCTCTTGAGGCACTTCTAAATATCAAACCATTACACATACACTTAAAACAAGAAGCACTATCATGTGCATACAGACTGCAGGTTACTGGGCTTTGGAACAGTAATCATGTTGATCTTGCTACCAGTCATACACGATTGTGGTCACAAATGGTTACATGGGGTGAAGATATTCTTGCTCCCAGCGATATTACACTCACTTGTAGTTTTCCTTACAGGACATTCCATGTGAAGATTCCCTCTCGAGAGGAGTGGTTGTCTGGCTTTATGGAAAGACAACAACAAACGCAAGTAGTCTGTTACACTGACGGTTCTCTGATGGAGGGACGTGCTGGTGCTGGTGTCTACTGTCGTGAAATGAGATTGGAACAATCTCACTCACTAGGTAGATATTGTACTGTATTCCAAGCAGAAATCTTTGCGATTATGTGCGGGGTGCAATCGGCCCTTCAACTGAGTTTGTCCGGCAGAGTTATAAACTTCTGCTCCGATAGTCAGGCTGCAATCAAGGCCCTTAGCTCAGACAAATCCCGGTCCAAGCTAGTGATCGCGTGCCGAACCCAAATCGAAGAACTAAGCATTGTCAACACTATCTACCTTGTCTGGGTGCCCGGACATTGCGGTATTACTGGAAATGAATGGGCTGACGAATTGGCCAGGGCAGGTTCAGCGATTGACTTCGTTGGTCCTGAGCCCGCCCTGCCAATTTCGACAAGTTGGATAAGGGAAAAAATACGGTCCTGGGCTTTGTCCGAGCACCGCAATTATTGGAGAAATCTACAAACGTGTCGCCAAACAAAGGCGTTTCTAGAACAACCATGCCCAGTGGTTTCGAAAAATCTCTTACATTTTTCGAAGCTCCACTGCGGCATGCTGACCAGGGCTTTAACCGGCCACTGCAAACTCAATTATCACATGGCAACTATTCAGCGCGCTGAGTCTTTTTCATGTGATCTTTGTGAATCCGACTACGGAACCTCATATCATCTGATATGCAACTGTCCAGCGGTAGCGCAATTGCGATTTCGAGTCTTCAGCCGTCCTTATATAGACGAAACCATGTTTGGTCGACTGAAACTCAGAGACATACTAAAGTTTCTTATCCAATGTGGTAAAGAGCTTTAGGCTTATTCGCAGGCAAGTTGAACTACTTGTGAGTTTAACTTACCTGTTGTTTATTTTTGTTTTGTGCTGTTATTTTTCCCACCCTTCCAATTCTACTTCCCCACTCCTCCTTGTCCTTTCCTTCCACTCAGGAAATGATGAAAACACACGGCAAGGCACAAATCCCCGACTATGTACGGGGAACGTGCCATTTGAGCCAATATATTCTGATTCCTGATTCCTGAATAAATATAAATATTGTATAAATACCATTATTCCCATGTTTTACATTTCTTATAAAAGAAATGTATAGAATTCGCTCAAACTTTCAAGATTTTTTCCGAGGCCCGGAGGGCCGAGTCTTATATACCAATCGACTCAGCTCGACGATTTGGGACAATGTCTGTGTGTGTGTGTGTGTGTGTGTGTGTGTCTGTGTGTGTGTATGTAACGGACAAATTCTCATTCGTGTTTCTCAGCAATGGCTGAACCGATCTTATCCAAACCAATTTTAAATGAAAGAACTAAAAAACAGTATGAACGCCATCAATTGTTTTTGATTCTGATGTTTAGTTTCCAAGATATGAATGTTTGAACGCGTAAAAATGGCGTTTTTTGCAGTTTTTTTGAATTATCTGCCGAAATTGACAATATAGATTAACAATTTATATGTTTTTAGACAGCTTTAACGAATACCTTTCGAACAAGCTATAGATTGTTGAAATCGGACTATTATCAAAAGAGATATTTAACATTAAATGCGGACGAAAGATTTTTATCATTTCCCATTGCCAGAAATATGACCAAAAACATGTAATCTATTATTAACGCCAAAACGGCTTATTTTAGGTCAATAGTATCTTCGGAGAATTTAATGGAGGAAATATGCCCTTTCTTTTGGTATTATGCTTTTGCTGATTAATCGCCCTATGAGTGAGATATTTTCACAAATTTTCTTGGAAGTGATTATATCGAAATGATGCCTTCTACAAATTTGTAGCTCTTACTTTTGCGAATAACTTTACTGAAGACTTCAAATATCTATTTTGAATACTTTAAAAGTTATGGCTTGTTGTTTATGGATTACTCTTTGTCGCCTATTTATTGCTCAATATAGAAATAATCCATTGAAATAAGCCAAACATTATTTCGACAAATCGAATTTTGTATTTCATTTTTCTATCTACAACCGCTAGAAATAATCACCGCACCGAACACTTCCAAGTTGTCTGGAAGGAACTTGATAACTTATCAGTGCAAAAATGTTCATTTGTGCGAACCTTCTGACTGCAATTTTTCTAACTAATGACCATCGGATCGATCTGAAACATATCGGAAAATGAAAAGCCAAATAAATAACTCCAAGCAACGGCGTAGCCCAGAAAAGGTTTTGGGGTTTAACACCATACAACCCCCCCCCCCCACAACACCCAAAAAAATATTGGATTGAAGTTGAAAATTTATTGATGCAGACTGATTTAATTCAATATTACAATAACAATTATCTGATCCGTAGATTGATAACCTGTTGTTGTAAACATCATGAGGACTTTTGATAAATTGTCGGAATGGGGTCCTGATATGTACCTGTTCTATTGGTCTTCATTTCACAGTTGTCTAATAGCATCAATATCAAATTCCTGCCTGAAAACATTCCAATAGAAAATTACAGAGTTCTGTAATCAATCATAGTCCTCAGATTTATTTTCAAATTGATCTCGTTTTTGTAGAGATGTACTGTAATAAGAGTCTTTATTTAATAGGAAGAGAGGTTAAAATTGATTTAATGTCTATGAAACATAGAACTGCTCACCAAAAAAATGCATAACTTTCAACATTTGCCAAAAATGTTTTTGCCTTTCTCATTCACTCTAAAATTCGTCAATTTAATCCCGACCCGGAGGGCCGAGTGTCATATGTCAATCGACTGAGTTCGTCGAGATCGGAAAATGTCTGTGTGTGTATGTATGTGTGTATATGGAAAAAATGTGACCTCTGTTTCTCAGAGATGGCTAGACCGATTTGCACAAAGTTAGTCTCAAATGAAAGGTACAACCTTCCCATCGGCTGCTATTGAATTTTTTATTGATTGGACTTCCGGTTCCGGAGTTACGAGTTGAAGAGTGCAACCACACAGCAAATTCCCATATAAACTGAAATGAAAAATTTTCAAAATCAAATTTGTATTTTGACTTTTTTTGGACTTTGGTACATTTTTGTCTTTCTCATATAGAAAGGTTATGCAATCACTCTAAAAATCGTCAATCATACCGGCCCGGAGGGAGTATGCAGTGAGGGGTAGGTACTTTAAAATTAAAACTAGTTTAAAATTTCTTAACAAGTTGAAAATTTTCGGCAGGATCTGGAGCTCCCGGACCTTTCTCCATGATCCGCCCCTGGTTTCAAGCGACGTTTCAGCATCACATAGTATCTCAAGATCGTGGCTGTCGATCCATTGTATGTATGTGCAAATCGTACTGAACATGTAATATTCATTTCCACCATTGTATTGAACATAACCAGCCATGGAAACGTAGTCTGGACAAATGAGACAAGCACAATTGCACCACTAGGTGGATTAAGACAGGTTTTTTTGGGAATGCGTCGAGTTGAGACGAAAACGTAATATGATTAATAACGAGGATAACACTTTCCGAATGTAGAGAGAAATTTATGAAAAATAACGATTTCCATTCGATTCTAGCAGGTTCTGATCGATTTTGATAAGCATTTGATTTTTGTTGTATGACCAATTATACACACCTAGAAATAATAGTGTAATTTTACGTCTCCTGACCATGACATATACGAGCATTAGGGCATCGCAAAAAAAATTTTTTTTTGAATTCTCGAAGGCCCCCCCTCTCATATTGTGACAAATGTCAAAGTAAGCTCAGATGCTAAATTTCATATCATTTGGACAATTTTAGACCCCCGCCCACTTCGCTTGAAATTTTTTGAAATTGGTACTATGGGAAAATATGGAGTAAAAACACATTAAATACAATAACTTTAGAAGTAGCGATCAGAAAATTACAATTTATACCTCCTTTGAAAGGAAATAATTTTAGTATTTGAATAAAGATATATTTGTTTCTAGAAAAATACGGGAAAGTGGGGTACTGGGTCATTTTGGCCCCAAAATCCCCTATTTTTAATGATTTTTCTGCTCCGTGATGCAAATCATACATATTTTGTAGTTTTTCTAATGTGAAAAAATCTCAGAAATCGAACGAAACCCTTTTGACCTTAGTCCGAATACGAGAAGTTGGGGTTAAATGGCCTTTTGTCATTCATATTAAACTTCATCATTTTCTCGTGAATATATCTCTATTATTCTTCACTAAATTTTCATAAACTATACCTTGTTGAACTTGGAAAATCCTTAGAATTATAACAAAAATAGATTCGTTACCGGTAAAATTCAGGAACATTAAATTATCTGACATATAGTGTCGATTTCACATTTTTATCATAAAATCGCACGTATTAACTCCATTTAACAACAAAATTCTTATTTGATTTACTACTTTTAGTGTAAAATTTGCTTAGGGATCACATGAGAAAAGTTTCATTCCTGGAAAAATAGGGGAAGTTGAGGTATTAGGACAAATAATGAAAAAATGAGATTTGTAGAGTAAATATCAAAAAGTTTGATGTTTCTGAATTTTACCTTTAACGTTTTTATTTTTGTTTTATTCCACAGAATTTTACACGTTCAATAAGTTACATTTTATGAAAATTGATTGAAGAATAATAGAGATATATGCATGAGAAAATGATAAAATTTAATATGACTGACAAAAAGCCCTATAACCCCAACTTCTCGTATTCGGACTAAGGTCAAAAGGGTTTCGTTCGATTTCTGAGATTTTTTCACATTAGAAAAACTACAAAATATGTATGATTTGCATCACGGAGCAGAAAAATCATTAAAAATAGGGGATTTTGGGGCCAAAATGACCCAGTACCCCACTTTCCCGTATTCTTTTAGAAACAAATATATCTTTATTCAAATACTAAAATTATTTCCTTTCAAAAGAGGTATAATTTGTAATTTTTTGATTGCTACTTCCAAAGTTATTGCATTTAATGTGTTTTTCCTCCATATTTTCCCATAGTACCAATTTCAAAAAATTTCAAGCGAAGTGGGCGGGGGTCTAAAATTGTCCAAATGATGTGAAATTTGGCATCTGAGCTTACTTTGACATTTGTCACAATATGAGAGGGGGGGCCTTTGAGAATTCAAAAAAAATTGTTTTTTGCAATGCCCTAACGAGCATCAAAAATGACTTAGTTTTACGTTTGATTTTAATTTTACATGACGTTTAATTTCGTAAATCATGTAAAATTACTCCACATACAGCGTTTGTTCTGAATGGTAGGAAGTGTAATTTTATGTCATTGCGCATGTAAAGTATATGCAGCATGTAAAATTAAACGGAACACGGTAATGTTTCGTCATTTCGTGAATTACTAGTTGTTGAATTGTGTCATGTTTGTAATTACGTCAACGATAAAATTCAGATTTTTTTGGTGTGTATGTATAGGTCAAATGTTTAAAATCAGTAATTTAAGGTCAAGATTGCATCATTTTGAAACCGCCAACTTCGGAGGTTTAGTATCTTCGATGAGTTTTACAAACGTTAAACAGCGCATCATTTGATAAAATAATTTTGACGGAATATCGTCCAAGAAGTATTTATGGTGATTTTTCTCAGGTTAATATTCATGACTACAATAAAGTCTCAACAAATTCGCTAGACACGAACTCTGTTACTATTTTCTGAAAAATTAATTCTGCATAATTTTAAAACTTCAAAAATTACGGTTTCGGAATTATGCCGTTTGGACAGTATGATCGATTTTCACCAAACCCCCACCAAACCGAATTTCTGGCTACGCCGCTGACTTCAAGTAAGTAGAAACAAAGTCGTTCTACACTCGTTCACAAGAAACTTCTTCGAATGCTGAATATCTATTATAATACATTGAAACCCTGATTTTATCAGCCAAATATGTTTGATGGGCTCTAGCAGACGAACAAGACTGAATTCGAGTAAATCCTTTCTTGAGCATGTTTTCCTTATCATGAAGATGGAAATATGCAAAAATAAAAAGTTCATCATAATCAGAAATAGTTATCAGACTACATCAAGGGACGGAAAGAATATTTTAACAGCTTCAGTTTATTATAAAGAAAAAAAAATTGCCCGATTTAGTCAATGTCCCCATTTTGTCAGCCTAAAATACACCATGAGACTGATAAAAATGGGTCTTTATTGTATGTATTATTCACTGTGTTTCACATTAATAGGTACATTTCATTTTTGGGGATTTTTTATTGTATCGAACTACAACAATTTTTAGGTAATTTTCAAGGGGTTTTTTATAGACTTCTTCCAAAATTTGGCGAACCTATTCCAATTCGTATACCAATTAATTGGTATACTTAAGGGTTAATATGTTGCAGATAGAGAAAATACTGAAATTTTCAGCTTTTTTCTTACACAATATTACGAAAGATTATTAAACAATTTTTCTTAATAAGTTTGTGAAAATTATAAACTATTTGAAATTTTTTAATAGTATAATTTTTTTTATTTAACCGTGATTTTTTAATAAATAGTGACCATCGCTTCACAATTGCTGAACTGAAAATTATGGAATAGAAATTAATTTTTAGTATTCTTTACTTTACTCGCCGCGCAGATAGCTCTGAATTAGACCCGCTGGTGCCCTAAGACGATTTCGCTAGATTTTCAGTGCACTGTGCACACAGTGCATTAACGCAAGTGACGGAAGGTTATCAAAAAGTTTCGTGAAAATGAAAATTCCAGTAATGATGATGATTTTCCCACACGGTTCGTTTTCGAGAGGTTTTTATTTGTTCTTTGGCATTAGGATTAGCGATAATAATTCAAATCAAGGATACTACTAGGAAGTCACCTTTAGAAAAAGTCGATGTCGAAGTAAAATTTGGAACTATGCACGCATGCACTTCAGAGATGGCGTGATATCCGGAGCTGCGATTTCATTTCAACCCTTTTTTGTGAAAATGGCGATACTTACAAATGTAAACATAAGGCTTTTTTCATACATGCGAATGAGGGCTTTGAAACGCAACCAATTAACCTAAAAATTTTGATTCTACGATATTGCTTTCTTAAACTACAGCAAAAAATACAACGGGCGAAACTGTATTTTTGTTTGTTTATTTAAAGTTTCGCCCTCCACGCTCCATGCAAACAAACAGGGCGATACTTTTTTTGCTAGCAGTTTAGAAGCGAAACTGTCATTTTCGTATTTTTTAGGATTATCAAGCTGATATCAGCTGTAAATAGAAACAATGATCGCTATTGAAAAAAAACCCGGACGAAATCGGTGGTGTAGAACTGTAGTTATTGTAAAAAAACGTAAGGACGATACTTCAATGCTGATAGGTGGGACCGAAAAAGTAAACAATCGCCAAAGGGTAAAGTATAAACTTCAAATCGATTAAAAAAAAATGCGATTTTTTTGGCTCAGTACAATATATAACCCCTTTAGGAAAATTCAGTTTTCCCACCACAATTTAGATATTTTATTAACAGAGCATTAACAATAATTCGTAGCTATGTCTATTTTATGGGCCATTTTTTCGCTTCCCATTGATTTGATTTGAGATTTCTAGCACTGATGTTGTCCTATGCTGATTTGAGCGATTCTCTGAGTCCTGCCACTTTCCCATGTAGTATGTGTTATCAAAAACATCGCGAAGCATCAAGTTCTAAATGTTCTCAAACGATATAATATCCGAAGAAAGTGATAAGAGTTATAAGAAATGTCTCATCACACTGTTAGGTGGATTAAAAGCGTTTTTTTCAATATTTCTGCTGTATCAAAAATAACAGGTTACAAAAGAATGATATTGAAACTTAAAATTTCTAAACTTTTCTATTTTATTCGGGAAAATACAACGAATAAAAATTAAATTTGGTTTTTCATGATTAAAATTTTCCTCCTTAAAAATCAACAGAAACTTTATAAATTCAGTTTGATAAGTTCAAACCAACACCAAATTGGCACCAGTTAAACACTAAATCCAAAAAGTGACACGTCTCGCGTGAACTGCTTGGATTTAATGTCTAACTGGCGCACATTTGGTGCTGGCTTGGACTTATCTAGCTGACCCCAAGTTGGTGTTAGTTACTGAAGAGGCAAATCCGAAATAACAAAAACCCAATCTATCAATTTTTAGACAGTATCACGGAAAAAAACTGTTCATAAATCCATGAACAATTTTGTGAACTCAACCGTTTACGAAAATTGTGACCAAATTCCTGAAATTATGAAAAATAAATCCGATATGTTTAAGGTTCGATAGACAGAAGAAGTTATTTCGACCTGGTACACTTTGGTGTCGGCAAGGGACGACAACAAAACATGGAATGTATAACGTAGCAGGGAAACTGAAACGAGCACTTCGTTTCACGAAGTGAAATATGGCTTTTTGTCACGGATTTCTGACACAAATATTTATTTTGAGTGAAATGTCCGACGTTTCGAACGAGTATTCATTCATCTTCAGGGTAGACTGTAGGTTTGAACATAAATAGTTGAAGATTTGACATAATACAAACATGGTGCAAATTTACTCACAACGGCTACAAATATTTTCTTTGTAATATTGAGATTATTTCCATAAACGGTACATACCAATTTATATGGAAACAGTTATCATTAATTTGAACAAATTTTATTTTGGAAGTTGTTAAACTTATACAAATCAGATTAGACATTGGAATATTTCAGGTTTGGAACAGTTCGTATACACGTACAAATGAAAAGAGGAGAAACAAAATAGGAGCTGTGACAGATGCTCTGAGCACGTACGGAGAGAGAGAGTGTGTGACTAATGTGGCTCATGGTTAATGCGTGGGAGAGTGTAACAAACCAGAATATGCTGAATTCAAGTTATGTGAATCAGTTCTGAAATTGATTGTTGAATTGTCTGTGAAAATCTGACACATTTCCAGAATTTATAATGCAATAATTTTGTTGCCCTGATCCATAATTTGAATTTTGGTCAGATCAAAATTATGATCGTTTTCAATCATATCAACCATCAACGTTGTATTTTTGTACTCATCCGTTTTGCCTTTAGTTTGGTCCAAGTCGGATAGTTTGAATTTTTGGTTTCGTTGTATTAATGAACCCTGCCCAGATAACCGTTGTTTGAACTGTTATGTCGTTAGCCCTATGTAAGAACTCTCACAGTTCGAACATGGAATACGATAAATAACATTGCGTCGCAAAAGTTTGGAAATCTGATCTTACAATCTCGAAAAAAGTGATGCGTGTCTATAACTGTTTCCATGTAAATTTCTATGTGCTTTTTAGTGTACAACAACCGTTTGTGGAAACTAACTAATTATGCTCAAACATTTAGTTTACCCTGAAGATGAAAAGAAAACAGAACGAAACGTCGGCTATTTGTCGCAAAATAAATATTTTTGCAAGGATCCATGATCAAAAAAACTATCCTTCATTTCGGGAATGTATAATTTTCAAACAGGAGTTTTTTCATACCTAGCCTCCATTCATAGTCATCTAATGGGCGGTTCTAACAACGCAATAATATACTCGTTCACCGGGTGAATAGTACACAACACTCATGGGCAAATAATTACTATTTTTTTACATTTTACGGCATTATATTGTAACCCGAGACAGTTGGAGCCGGAGCCTAAATCAATATTCAGCGGATGGCTTCAGCGCCACTCCCGAAGGAGACCATTCGCCTTGTTCGGTTTGCCCAGCTATTGAGACCCCTCCTACGGGCGGGTACTATTTGTTTCTGAGTACTGGCTCCAGAATGGTCCAACTGGACTCAGGTACCTTGATTACCAGTCTGAAAACATTCGCTAGAAATCAACAACAGTAACAAAGAAGGCCTCAGACCGGTATAATTGATTAGCTCTAACGCTTTTTATCATCACGGGCAAAGATCTACTCAAACACAAGGTCCCCAATCGTGGCCGATTTAGGAAGGGTGGAGTCGAAGGAAAAAGGAGTCAACTCTGCTCGTTAAAAACGGAAACGACCGACAATCGTGAAACTACCTATACCAGAAAATACCAAAAAATAGTTTACTGCAAAAAAACTGTTTAATCACTTCAACTCATAATTTGCTTACAAAAAAAATATTTATTTCACATTTCGGGTCTCGAACCCAGGCCTTCCAACTTGCTAGCTAATTTCCTCGCAGCGCGCTAACCAACATGGTCACTGCCTATCCTGTCTCTCTCCCTTCCCAAAGCATATCAAAAAATCTAACTACCTAACGTGGTGTTCATCCGAAAATGAGTGGCTCAACTTACGGTGCGTGCATATACAGTCGGCGTGTTTGCGTGTAATACAGCGATTTCATCGCTGACCTAGGATTTTCACGGGGTGGGAAAAATATAACCGCCGAACAAAAAAACTGATAATCGGGTTTCGAACCCGGGCTTTTTGAGCTTGTCACGAAAACGCTGTGACTTAGCTCACTGAACCGGCATTTGCGGTTTTAAACAAAATTGATCATGCGCATGTCAAAAAAAAGGAAGTGAGTACTCACACTACCATGGTTTTACGTGGGTCGCTCGAGGATCCTGTCCGCTGGAGATGCTGATCCGGTTGCCACAAACGATTTGCCCGGTGGTTTGCTGGCAGAGTCTGACCTGATGGAGGTCACTGCATTACATGTTTCCCACGTGGGTTGATCGATAGTCGGTGCCCAGCAACTGTACGTATACTGGCAACGACGCCGCTCCCTAGCTAGCGCGAATTTGGCGGTCGTCGCTCTTCCGGATGGTTCACCGGGAACTTTGTAGCTAGATGGCGGGGTCAGAAGCGGTTGATGACGGATGATGATCGGTGTGACGGGAAGCTGCAGCTTCAAACCTGCACGAAAAACACGCATCCAACGACAAGTTGGAATTAGGACACGCACTGCACTGGCCACCATTTGCACCTTATCTTAATTCGGGAATACCGACTCTAAACTTCTGCTTTGATATGCGGGAAGCCACTTAACTTGTACGAGTTAGAACTGGGAAGGGAAAACTAATTACTGGCAAAACTGATATAGAGAATCTCACGATTTTTATCTTTACCTATAAAACCACACCGAGGCGCGAGAAAAAAACTAAACCACTCCTGCCTCTTCCACGATCCAGAACAAAGTGAAAAATCAGATCTTTGGAGTCCTCAGTTTAAAGCATGAGTCATATCTTCGTGACCGGAACTACGCAATCGTTCACGAAATTACGCAAGTTTCCCCGAAGCCTTTTTGTATACGGCTTCAATTTCTTTTGAATATCCCCAGACCTCGATACTCTACCACCAACTCCCGGGTGCTGCCGAATGGCTTTCAAATCCCAGGGACAAATAGTTTCCCCTCCACTATAGCTTATTCTGCGGTTAAAGGTCGCAGAAAGGGTTATCTCAAAGCGGGGCGACGCCTGCGTCGCGACCACCCGCCAAAAGTAACTCGGCTCCAACCACGACTGGATCCGGTGGGTGCTCAACCACTCATCTGACAGTTCATTCGAAGGAACTCCAACCAACCACTCACTCTCATTCACATTTCGGGAGAAATTACAGAAGCTTTTACCCATGCTGAGCGGACCAGTTATTCGAGGGGCCGCTCGATATTATTTACATTCATATCGTAGTACTACAATATTCAACATTGTTGCGATCAGATAGCATAACAATCTAGTTGTTTTGTTCAGTACAGCAGTAGATTTCCACATTCATACACTGGGAAGCTATTCCAGTAGAAAAAATTGGAACGGGACTCCTGTATGGAAAAGTTAAAAGTACTTTACTACAAATTCATCCACTTAATTTTGGTCAGATTTAGTGCACCCAATGCTGCACTGTGCACTCAACCACCACGTGAAGCAGGTGATTGGATGGGTAGGGCATACAATATCACATCCACAGCTCTACCGGTCTGGACAAGAAAATGTGATGAAAACCTTCCTTATGTTTAATGTTTATAACATGTTATGAGCAGCCACCAGTTTTCCAATCAATTTATTTGAACTGTAGTTAATGCAGTAGTTGAACGCGCCCAAGCTAAAGTCTACAAAATTCACTAAACCACATAGTTCTGAATCCTAATATGCATTATTGTAAAAATAGTCCTATCAAATTTGAAAACCATTGATTTTAAAGACAAAGACATTCCTCCTACGCTTCACAATCACTAAAGGAATATTAAAAACTAAAACCTGTCCAAGTACACGTGTCATTCACAGCTGGCATTCACGTTAAATTTTCCCACTCAATAAACCCTCACCTAACAAGAGTTGCTTTATCCGTTATAGCAACTTACAAAGATCATTAACAGTACTTAAATACATCTGCTAGGTACGTGAAACCAGCAATAAACGTAAATCAACTCCCAATATGGTGAACCTTGTTAATTGTGTATTTACGCCTAGCAATCCCATACTCATATTATGTCGTAAAATTTTCTAAATTTATCGTTTTCGCATTAGCCAGAAGCTGCCACTATCACACTCCTGTGCTAGTGACAGCCGGTAGTACATAAAGACACGAACGCCCACACACACACACACAGACAAGGATTAAATCGTTCAACGCGAATCATAACAGGATTCGGACTGTTGTTCCTGAACCAATCCACACACAACTTGGACGAGCTTCACTTGCGACCCATGCTCAAACTGCTGCTACCAGGAGGTTGTTGTTTGTCACATGTGCCAAGCCCAGTGTAGAGAATCGTGTCGTTCGCTTAGCAATTCACAATAACACGCTTCATGAAGTTATTGATTTTTCATAATCCTCTGCCTTCGGCTTGGAAACGTCTCGCACGCTTCACGAGGCTAACCTGTTCCACATCCCGTATAGTGGAATCCAGGAATAGAAGACGATCTAATATTTTCCCATAACCTCGACGGATTCGGTCTCGTTGGGTTCAAAGTAGTTAACGTAAAATCATTCAACGGAATCCATCGGAACACCTTACCATCCGGTCGGTAACACGGTGCGCTCCTTCGTCTGAATATGTTACTTTGTATTAATAGGTTCCTATTTATACCTATTCAAACAGGAACATACTTTCATTTTTGCCAATCATCATTCCCTGCAGGTTGGGATTGCCTCGGCTGTGTGCTGTTCTGATGCTGATTTTATCTACCATGTTGTAACGGTATCAGACGAAACACAGTTAGGGGTAGCAGACGGGATTTCTTAGCTGAGTTTGCATATTTTCCAATGGAGCTTTGTGTTGAGTGAAATAGTGATTTTGAAAGCAGAGCAAATTTACAGGTTTCAAGTAATGCTATAATGTACTCTGAAAATACCGGTTTATTCCGGTTAGTTGGGTGGCAGAT
The DNA here is from genome assembly GCF_030247195.1 of Topomyia yanbarensis. NCBI lineage: Eukaryota > Metazoa > Arthropoda > Insecta > Diptera > Culicidae > Topomyia > Topomyia yanbarensis. The sequence goes on from NC_080671.1 coordinate 25,904,143, forward strand.
ACGGTTGTATGTGATCTTTCTCTAGAGACAGTAGTACGATCGCTGTCACCAATGTGATCATCGTGTGTTCTTCCTGCGACGTCATCATAGCCCAGGGTTTGTACATTGGGCCGGAGTCCCAAGGGTTGCAGGTTCGAATCCTGCCTCTGGGGGAATTTTTTCACATAATTGCTTTCGATACCACCAAAGCAGTCTTAAATAAGTTATTGGCAATTACGTCAAAAAACGAAAAAAAGAATTAATTGTTCACAGAACTGGTGTTCGCTCACGGTTTATTACACGTCACAGCAGTAGACAAAAGTGACAACTTTTCTTCGGCATTATCGGTCAACAGATATGTTCGACAAGTAACGATTCGTCTAGTAAATTCTCTAAAAGTATATCCCAACAGCTGGTTATTATAACCAAATCATGTGTTACTCCCAATTTCTAGGGCATTATTCTATACAGCTCCCAAAAACTACCTTCCTGACTACGCTCCCGTTCAACATCAAAGACAATATCCCATCGTCTAAATGGAAAATATACTAGAAATATCTCTTAATAGAATCATCATCACTCGATGCGTTCTTACTCATGCAAAGTACCCAAAATCACGAACCACCACTAGACCCGAATCCTGAAGAGATAACATCCATCCAGATACGAATAAATCTAGATCAAAGCAATAAAGCACCCGTCGTCCTTTTCCCTACATCAGCACCATTCGGTTGGCTCGTTGCTGAGGAAGCATGCGGTGGTACAGACTTGTTCCAAATATTTTAGTTTTTCTTCCTTCATTTCCCTTTTACACTTTGGCGTGCAGTTCCGCTACACGTGCCACCTGCTGGGATCGAATCACGCCTGCCATGCATTAGTGTTCAACCCAGCCGAAAGGAGCACAGTAACGATGCCAAAACCGACCGAGCCAGAAGCAGGCCATAAGAATTTATTTACCCACACCTTTTCAGTCACTTCATCGCACCGGCCGGCAGTAACGGTACAGAGCACCACCACCCCAAAAGGAGGCGGCCGGCAGTGAGCTTCCGTTTTCACGTGTATCGATTTGAATAAAACACATTTATTAGCTGTCTCCGGAGTGCTGTATGTGTGGGAGGGTTCGCGCAAGGAAAAAAAATCGGTAGCACTTTCTTTGAGAAGGGCCAGGCTCTTTTAACGGCAAACGAAGACTGAATTGCCGAATTAATTCGAAAAGTTTTTTGGAACGGCAAAGTGCCAGCAACTGAGTGATTATTTCCCTCGGAAATGAGATAAGTACATTTTGGAAAAACACTGAATTGATGTTCCTTAAAAGTTTCAAATAAAATTGCCGTAGAAGACTTTGTTAAATTATTTAACCAGTTTCATTCACAGGAAGGAAAATCATTTTCTAGAGTTATTGGATGGCTTATTTCGAAATTGAGTTTCACGCGTGAGTGATAATTGCACCCGTTCTCATGCACAAAATCATTTATCATCAGCATCTACGAACATTTTAGTGAATATCAATTACTACCACAAATTAAAATATAATCCTGCCAAAAAAGGACCAAATGAATAGTGTAGCTTCCGTGGAAACGCAAGCCGTATCCAATTTCAATCCCTCCTACGAGCTCGGAAGTTAAAAAAGGCCATACTAATGATCCACTCAATTAAAAACCATACTGTTGGCGTGTACCATTTAATCCCGGAAATGATTTTCAATTTTTGCTGTCTGCTTATTATGCATTTGGTTGTTGTGCGAAATTAAATGCTTAATTAGTCATGGCAACGTCGAGCGTTTTTTTTTCTTTTGCGTTTTCACAAATCAGTTCCGTGCAGTGTTGCCAATTAAAATTTAACCTACAATGCTCATGTTTCGGAATGGAACCTATCCTCTCTGAACCAAAGAGCGTGTGATTTTATGAAATGGTATTTGTCAAGATGAGCATCAATAACCATGTATAAGGTGGTGGTAAGTTACGAGCAATATTTAATCCTTTCCCGCTTACGGTGTCTGCAGAGCAAAAAAAACTTTAAACAAGTATAGCTTATGGATTCCACAAAATTTGTTTACAAAAATAAGTAAGCTTGATAACTGCCCCTATCATCTTTCATTTGAGCACTCGCAGTAGTAAGTAATATCAGTAGAACTGAAGTTATTGCAATTGAATTGACTGTATTCCGTTGAAGCAGTGCGGCCAATAACAGTTTCTGTTTGAGATGAAAAATGAAATTTTGATATAACTTCCTTGTCTGTGCCTTTCTCAATCATGCACACGAGAATGTTTCCGTTGTTTATATTCGTTAAAAGCTTTCAAATGCATATATTACATTTTATTATTATACATTACACGACAAATATACAAGAAAAGAAATCATTATTCGAGTTCTAAAATTTTGTAAAAGAAATAACAATAACGGTAATATTGAACTGAAAAAAGATGCAAAATCGACAAAGTCCCAAAAAGTCGATTTTTATAAAAAAATTAAAGGGTTGTGTGCAGGACACGACCACGGTGACATTAAAAATGTAGCTTTTTTCAAGAGCGTGCAAATGAATTTTATCTATCACACATATCGACTCACGTTCTTGTTCACTCGCCTGTTTTCATATGTTACAATTTGCTATATACCCTCCCCATCAAAACATAATTTATTGAAGGTCTTTTAACGGTAATCTATCAAGCTACCGCTATGAGCCGTGTCAAATAAACGAATTAAATTAAAAAAAAAACGGTAATCTATTAATTAATCAAGTATCTCACTAGGTGATTGGCATTATTTGGCTGATCCATCTAGTAAAAATAGGCTGGTCTGTCCAGAAAATATATTCAAAAGAAAAGTTCCATATTGAGAGCTGTGATGAGGAAGCCCACGCCCGCCAACGGAAATATACAGATTCTGCATAAAATATGAAATTTTATTTTCCATTTAAATTTTCAATAATGTACTAATGAACTTAAGTAAACAATCTTAAGGTTAAGTATTTCTTGATCGATTAGTGGTTGAACAAATGAAATTATTTGATAAATTACATTGTTATGCAACGTTCGCACTACCAGTTAAAACGGGTTTTTATGCTATCTTGGTGACATTTTTCTTGTTGCTAACTATTAAAACGTGTTATAACTCTGTAGTGTAAACGTTGTATTATTAAACCAATTCTGCAGCGTTTTATGTTATATAGGTGTTTTATGTGGTAATAGGACTGACATAATTATATCTTCAGTACAGCGGTTTGTTTCATAATTTAAAACAGATTTATTTTAAAATTTAAATTAGTATACCCAACCGTTCTATTTGTTGTATACTTTAAAACAGACAGATATTCTGACTGGATAAACTGGGAAAACAATTTTAAGTCCAGTAACGCTTAAGACATGGCTTGAATTTGAATCGAAAAAGAACACCCGCTGCTGGGACGGTAAGTTCTGTTTTAAAATTTTCCGTTGTGTGCAGTACGAAACAAAAGTGTTTGAAATTAGAAAACAAAAAGTTCTGCTGGGAATGTGATTGTTTCCGATGCAATTACACTCAGATTTTTCACGCAGGGGATACAGGCCGTGTAAATGAAAACCGCGTAAATTTAAAAAAAACGCCTTAATGAAAACCGCGCAAATTTCAAAATCCGCGTAAAAACATGAGTGTAGTCTCCTATATAAAATACTACGCTGCTGAACAGTGCAATAACTACAGAAGCACGTTGTCAGATGCCTTACTCATAAAAAATATAAAACCGAAATATGAAACATGAAAACCAATAGGCTCTTTACCCTACGCAGCTACAAAGCGCCGTAAACATGGATTAACAAGTTACAACGCACACGCATGCATAAAAATAAATATATTTTTTTCAAACGCAACACTCTTAAGCAGCACACACCGCATTGAATTAAATCCAAACCACCCCACCCACCCACTTTGCAAATCATTCTGTGACACCGTGCTGGTACCCGCTGCCGAAAATGCATAGCGTCTACCGCTTAGTGTAGTGCCCAGACACTGCAGCCATGGTCTTACCCGTTCGACATAAGAACGAAAACTGATTCAAACGGGTACGCGTCACCTCTATTTATAAACTAACCGTATATGGTTTAGTCACTTAGGTGCGAGTGTGTGCAAATGCCAACGTTGCCGAAAATCGATAGCGCTTATTGCATCGCCCGGAGACGACGTTGCTCGTGTGGGATAAGAGCAACAACTGATTTAAACGGACATGCGTTGCTTCTATTTATGACTTCGTCTTTCATTGAGTCACTAAGCTGCCCTCTTTTGACGGCTGTGTCTGAGAAATCTGCCTCACGAATGGTATTTTTCCCGTTTTTTGTGAACTTTTTAATTTTACCAATTTCCAAAAGTCTACTTTTATTGGGGAGATATTAAATTATTACCAATATTTAAGTTAGGTGTTTCTGAATCGGTTGGTGTATGAATGATTAAAATCCATCTAGTAATATCGGAGTTATAAGCGTGCAAACCTTACATAGTTTCGTTACATGGGAAATAGTTTAGATTTTAGAATGACACCTAGCCCCAGATAGTGGAGTAAGACATTTTTAATGTCAAAAAAAATTAAAGGGTTGTGTACAGGACACGACCACGGTGACATTAAAAATATAGCTTTTTTAATCTATCACACATATCGACACACGTTCTTGTTCACTCGCCTGTTTTCATATGTTACAATTTGCTATATACCCTCCCCATTAAAACATAATTTATTGAAGGTCTTTTAACGGTAATCTATTAATTAATCAAGTATCTCACTAGGTGATTGGCATTATTTGGCTGATCCATCTAGTAAAAATAGGCTGGTCTGTCCAGAAAATATATTCAAAAGAAAAGCTCCATATTGAGAGCTGTGCTGAGGAAACCCACGCCCGCCAACGGAAATATACAGATTCTCCATAAAATATGAAATTTCATTTTCCATTTAAATTTTCAATAATGTACTAATGAACTTAAGTAAACAATCTTAAGTGTAAGTATTTCTTGATCGATTAGTGGTGGAAAAATGAAATTATTTGATAAATTACATTGTTATACAACGTTCGCACTACCAGTTAAAACGGGTTTTTATGCTATCTTGGTGACATTTTTCTTGTTGCTAATTATTAAAACGTGTTATAACTCTGTAGTGTAAACATTGTATTATTAAACCAATTCTGCAGCGTTTTATGTTATATAGGTGTTTTATGTGGTAATAGGACTGACATAATTATATCTTCAGTACAGCGGTTTGTTTCATAATTTAAAACAGATTTATTTTAAAATTTAAATTAGTATACCCAACCGTATTTGTTGTATACCTTAAAACGCAATTAGAACTGTGTTTTAAATACATAGGGTAGGACAGATATTCTGGTTAACTGGTTAAACTGGGAAAACAATTTTAAGTCCAGTAACGCTTAAGACATGGCTTGAATTTGAATCGAAAAAGAACACCCGCTTCAACTGCTGCTGGGACGGTAAGTTCTGTTTTAAAATTTTCCGTTGTGTGCAGTACGAAACAAAAGTGTTTGAAATTAGAAAACAAAAAGTTCTGCTGGGAATGTGATTGTTTCCGATGCAATTACACTCAGATTTTTCACGCAGGGGATACAGGCCGTGTAAATGAAAACCGCGTAAATTTCAAAATCCGCGTAAAAAACCTGAGTGTACTCTCCTATATAAAATACTACGCTGCTGAACAGTGCAATAACAACAGAAGCACATTGTCAGATGCCTTACTGATAAAAAACATATAACCGAAATATGAAACATGAAAACCAATTGGCTCTTTACCCTACGCAGCTACAAAGCGCCGTAAACATGGATTAACAAGTTACAACGCACACGCATGCATAAAAATAAATATATTTTTTTCAAACGCAACACTCTTAAGCAGCACACACCGTATTGAATTAAAGGTTCCCCCACACTGACGCGATTTTGTCGCAGCGACTGCGAAAATTTCGCGAAGCGACTTGTCGCTAGCAACTCTGCTCATGGCGACAGATGTGCGCTCCCATACTGACGCGAACTTTTCGCGTCGGCTGTTGCGAAATTGCAGCGATTTTTTAACAATCGCTGCGTGCGAGGATTGTGTCGCAGTCGCTGGGTGTTCGCCACACGGTTAAATAAAACAACCTGCAGAAAAGTTCTTTTAACTTACTTTTGAGTTGTGCGTCGCTTTCGCACTTATTAGTGTTGTCAAAAACAAAACGAGAGGTTCGACTCAGTCGAGATCTTCCGTGGGGGAAGTTACTTTTGAGTTGTTTGGGGTGAACTCAAAATTAGGTAAATTCAACTTAAATTTGAGTATAAAAAACCTATCAATGAGTTGTAATTTTTGCCGTGGTTAAATGGAAACTACCTTCAACACGGTTTACCTAATTTTAAGTTCCCCCACGATACCACGAGATTGAGTCAAAGGAACTCAATTTTAGGTAGTTTTTTGTTTCCGTGCAGATATTCGAGATGGCGCAGACTAATCAACTATTGTCATTTGGCGCATCTCAACTTTACATAAATAATAATACTTTCAAAGTAGATTGTTGGTTGACTTTGATATCCCTTTTTCGGTCAATTTGACCAGAATTCCGGAAAAAATGAAAATAGTTATACGAAAAAAATTGCCTAAATTTCAAAACCAAACTGATGGGCGCTACCAAGTCCAACAAAACTATTTGAAAAAGAAGATTACATACCGTATGAAAGCCAGGTAAATCAAATGAATACTGGAGCGGTAAAATTGAATTGAAATTAGGGTGGTTAGAGCTATTTACTATAATTCAGTGCTTCAAGTCTTTCGAGAAGAAAAAATATTCCAAAGCGGACTCATCTTTCCAAAGAGCTGATCGAAAAATAGTTCGACAAACAGGCTCTTAATCCCAACGATTCGAACGTAGAAGAATTAGTGAAAGCATTAGAAAAACGATACGTCGGTAATAATTCGGATGATGAGAAAGAAGGCCTTCCAGAAAAGGACGATCATTTCTTGTTCAAGGAAGATCTTTTAGCATTTTGTTTGAGGGAAGAAATTAACGCCAATGAACGGTTGAACATGTTATGCCAAAGACTCCATAACAATCTGAAATATAAGAATATAAAGTTCATACCGCAAATCGAGCGGGAGATTGAAGTTACCGACAAAATAAAGATAAATCGATGAAATCTTGGGTACGGAATCGATCGGAATTCCCATGCAATCAGATGATAATCATGTTTCTTCAGCTGGACGAAGAAATAGCAACCTCTCGTCGAGCAAGTTCTGTATGTTGGTTAACGGTATAACCCAATAGAGCAAGTGCACATCAAATCAAAATATACTCACACTGATAGCTGCTCAATTTCTCAAGAGTACATGTATCTGTCCGCCTAGATTGAGGGAACATTCGAAATCAAAACCCCACTGCTTCTGGTCGGATATACGCGCAGCCACGACGAATCATCTGAATACACCTCTATGCAAACCGGATCTAATCTGCCGCATATGCGAGAGTTAACTTACATCTCCTTGTTTATAATCCTGGAACCAAATGTGGAGACTCCCAAGTTCGGCACCAACGGACTGGAGTGTGTGGAGTTGCAGCAGACTATGGCGCGTATTTATCTGTGAGGAGAGGCGTACCGCAGTGTTTCCTAGGAGGGGATGCTACCGCTAGCAACGTTGCTCAGTGGCGAAAGGGTCTGCGTTACAAGGCTGCTTGGTCCGATCAATGTTCCCTTTGTGATCGATGAAAACGTGGAGCTAATGATATATAGGCGATATGTTTCACTACAACATGGATGCATGTTCACAAATTGGCGGAATTCGGTCCACTAACCGAGTAATTTTTAATCGGTTCCAAAGATAGACAATATTTATGCAGCCAAGTTTTTTAGGAAATCATGAATATGATGTGCGTTTCGCCGAAGGATTTAAATGTTTTATTACCTTGTTTTTACATTTTTTTGGAGCACTATGTGTATCTTATCTTAGGACACAGTCTCCTAACAGGTGATAGTACTTTTGTCATTATACGAGAGAACAACGATTTCTACTTTGTGGATCTACAACCAGCGGTAAAAAATACTCCAGCTCCGATACGTACTGTCCTTTAAGTAGAATTTACTACTTTGTCAATCAGGACAACGTCTAGGGAAATATTCTAAAAGAGAACCGGGTGTTCCTGACACAGCTAGATGTGAACAAATCAGCCTACTGGAGACCGCTATTCAATCGATCTCATGAAGCTCCCACTAGGGTTGTGGTACCGGTAATACCGGTACCGAAAATCCCGGGAATACCGACCCATTTTTGGTACCGTAATACCGGTACTGAACAAAAGCCAGTACCGGTATTTTCGGTACTATACAATTTTTTATGACAAATATCGGTCTGCCAGATAACGTTTAATTATATTAATTTGCCTTCTAGATAAATCGTTGAGATGACACCTGTGTGTGGGAATGAGGTCATCATAATAATTCTAGAAGTTAGTTTTATTAGCGACATTCTGATTGGTTTCCATTATTGACTGGGTGGCGCGTAATAAGACTATGGTCTAAGTCATGTCTGCTGTATTTGATTTGCTCTTAAACCTTTATCTATAAAAGAACGAACAGCGATTTAGTAGCTAACAGTTTTAGACTTGGTGAACCGCTTCAAATGGGGCGATTTGTAATTATTGGTGATCGGAAAATTCAGCAAAACTCCATAGTTTACAGGAAAGCAAGGAGCCTTGATATGCATTAGAGAATAGTAGGCAAAGACATAAAGGTCGAAACCAATTTTCAGAAAAGCAAGAAAGGAAATGCGATTGACCTGCTCGGATTTACTGCGATTCTCGCTTTGATTTACTGTTGTTAATAGGGTTTCATACATTTACCATCTGTTCAAGACGACGAAAGTCGCACCACTTAGCAGTAATTGATTTCAAAGTGGTCTAGATTTCGAAATAAAAGAAGGTGCCCTTTACGAAAAACATCCTCTGTGAAATGAGTCTTGCCATTCCGAAGCAATTAAAAACAATAAACATGTTTTTTTGATCAGCACAAATCAATCATCTGAGAATAAGATAATCAGTTTGAGCATTCAATTTCAGTTTGAAGCTTTTTTCGAATTTTTTAAAAAAATATTCCAGTACCGGTACTGAGGGCTTCAGTACCGTAGTACCAGTTCTCGCCAAAAAGGGTCGGTGCTGCGAACGCTACCCACCGGTTGTATTCACGATGGAATTTACTTGTACAAAAGTGCACTGAATGTATGAGATTTGTTAAAAACTTTTGAAAAAAAGATTGTTAAGAAGATTGCAATTTGGAGAACGCACCGTGAAATTTCGAGCCACATCTTTCCATTTTAAGAACTATATTTGCTCCACGGATAACATTTCCGAACACAACGTGTTTACTATCCAGTCAATCGGTTCTAAAAATATACCGTTAAAATTGACGCTCGGAGTGATATATGTGGCATCTCAATTACTTTTCCGGACACATATAAACAACTGGGAACCATTCATATTAGGACCGGAATTAGCCATCGACAGTACTCCAAACCCAAAGTGTTTTAAATTAAAACTTTCATCGACAAACTTTTTTCCGAATATAGATTTTCCACCCATTCCATTGTTTGCAGCAAAATCCCCACCTTGGCACATCTAAAACGGAAAATTGGCATTTTTTTGATGCACTACCAGAACAAAAAAAACTTGCAAACTCCGGAATAATCCTATGAAACGTAGACCCTTTATAGTCACAACCTTGCTCCCCAGCGCACAATGCTCAAAAATTTTCCACCGTCTTCGGCACAATATCTGCCCTGAGGGACATTATAATGCTTTCCACGGCATTGCTGCCTACTCGAATACACCGGATTTCGTTTTTTCTCTTCCGGTGCGCCATCGGCTGAGTGGCCTCGATACTTCCTGCTCACCTCGAAAGCCATCAACGTACTTCATCTGCTCCATTGTAAATTCTTATTTAATCCGCCCAAGACCCCAAGTATTCTTTGACTGCGTTCGCCCTCTTCTATGTTGGTACCTGTGATCGATCGTGACAGTCGAACATATTCCACATCATTCCAAGTCATTAACGTCCAGTTCTATAGCTTCTTGTCCTGTCTCATCAGGTTGCGTCAAAATTATTCTAATCTGTGAACCTGCAACTTCTTTCTTTATGTGGTAGATCATCTCCAGGAATCGCTTTTAGTTTGCATAGAGTTCCATCTAGGTGTCCGTGCTCTTAGTCTTAGTCTAAGCTCCTACTGTACGAACCGTGAATCACGAAAAAGCAGAACGTTTGGAATATCATTCATAACCGTTTTCTCCATTAGCTTGGACACTTGGTCGGTGTTAAGTCAGACTGGACTAAGTCGCAAAATATCAAAAAATTGTGATAATGATAGCACTGGATAAAGAATTTTTTCTGCTACATTCAACTTTTGCCAGATTTGCAGCAATAAACAAGAATGATGGCAAAAATTAATTTCCAATTACAATATAAAGTATGCTGCAATTCAAACTTTAAACTTGTTTTTCTCTAAATCAATATATTGTCACTTAGTCCGGTCTGCGTAACTCCGACCAGTTCGCTCTCAGCAGGACTTATTCATTACCAGCCATCGAAGTTTAGTCTTTGGTCGTGGTTGCCGAACGAACCATCGCAGATCCGGATCGCAAGAATCTGGGGGATTTGTGTAATCCTCTATTTTCTTCACAGTTATTTCCTCCAAACCTTATGACACTGTTGCTATAATCTGTATTTTTCGTAATTTTGTAGTTTTATTGCGAACGAAAATCTGTTAGTTTACACTGTACATCAGGTCAAGGAAAAGCAGTTTTGATTAAAGTTAACAATTAACATAAGGAGCAAATAATTATTTATAATCCTTTGCGCAGCGAATGCCTGCTCAGCTTTATACTCGTCGAAAGCCTCTACGAGGACAGCCCGCTTGATCTTGCTACATCTTACGAAGTAAGATAGCTCATTTAGAATTTTATCCATTGTATTGCTCCAAGGGGGCCTCCGCAGATCATTGTTCTCGACAGTTTCACCGGCTGTCCGACGGTTCCGTACAAATCGCTCAATTGGACCCACAGTACGATGTACGGGTGATTGGTGGTTAGTTTGCACCGCTTCTCCTTCTATCGCTATATTGTAGCACAATATGTATCTGCTTCGTCAGCGGAACCACTCACAGGAGCAATGGTACTCACCCAGCCCAGGTGGTACTTTTATATCGCCGTTAGTAGTGTGCTGATGAAAAAATTTGTATCCTTAATGTCGGCCAGCAATAGCATAAGGTTGAACAGGTAAGTGAAGGGTTTCTATCAAGCCTACCTGGAGTAAATGCGGCTACCTGTAGCTTGCGTTTTCGGCAGTTATTCTTAAACGACACAGCATTGATTCAAATATACTCATGTGTTCCGAGCTAAATGCTTCAATTCCCTGCGGCATGTCATCGTTTAGTTGAACGCACAGCACAATTCCTAGACGTGCCTTTTTGTGAAAAGGTCTCCCGTGATATTTGGTTGCAGTGGAAAGAGCTTCCCCGCTAAACGCTTTTTGTCTAGTAAGTACTATGGTTTCACTATACCGTCGATTTTTACCACCGGCGCAACCATCGCTCGCTGTCACTTGATTGCTAATGTTCACCGAACCGGTCGTATTGAGCTCGTCATCATGCCCCACGTGATCGGCTAGAGTGAGTCGGTTTTCGAATGAGATGGAAAGATTTTTCAATACACCTCGATGAAAGCTGCCATTCTGACTTCGTCTGAGTCGTCTAAACTTGTGCAATTCAGAAGCTGCGGAATATCAATACTGGTATCTAAACTAAGTCTTCGAAAACACTCGAAATCATTAGAAATTGATGCTAGACTGTTTCAGTGCGATGGCGTGGTTGACTTGATGAAAACGCCCAAGGATCCGTTCCACCATACCCTGAGTCAAGGTCACTGTTGGTTGAAAGTCTCAGATCTGCCAGATGCTCCAAATGCGCAAACTCGATTGGCAGTGGTGGCCTTTGTCTGTGGTTGTACGTCGAAGTGGACGAAGTAACAGTAAACGACCGTAGCGACGTTGTATCTATGGAGCTAAGATCACTTTCCGACGTATGTCGGCCGTTGTATAGTCCACTCTGACCGATACTTGGCAGTTCAGCGCCCAAGTAGGTGAAAGTGGATACTTTTTTACTGCTGTTGCTGCTACTGTTGGTTGCATGCTGTGCCGGCATAGGAAACACGTAAGCATACTTAATGGCTTTTCGAGTTTTCAATTAATGTACCTTCAAACTGCTGTCCTGGAATACTATCGGTGCAGAACCAAAAATCATTTCAGTCATCGACGTGGTATCACTTTTGGTTTAGCTGTTGTGCTGATATAAAATTTTGCGATGATAAAATTTCCCACGCTGTTGGATCGCTCTGTGGCTTTGTATTGCGGTACTGCAAGTGGACGTTGTTGCTGCATTGTATTCGCCGGAAATTTTCTCGACCGCACTGGAATCAAACAGTAGTTTACGACCTCCGATGTCACATTCGCGGACAAGAACACGAACCTGTTCAGCGGTGAAAGTTGATTCTTCTGAGGTATATTTCTCTGTTGCTGAACTAGCGCTGCGCTTCTTGGTACACTATAGTTCAAAACAGCTTATTGAATAATGCAATATTATAGTCAACTGATTTACTATCCTCTCTTCTTGTTTGTTTTCTTATGTGGTTTTTATGTGTTATGTGTTTGTTTGTGTTATGTTATGTGTTTTGGTTGGTCAAAATGTATGAACTGACAGCGGTTGGGGTTAGAACCCGACTCAGTTTCAGGTTCAAGCAAAAACGCTATTACTGTGTCGAACAAACGACCCAAAGACGATGTTTTAAATATAAAGGCACGCGGACAGATAAACTCTCGACAAACATATGATTACGGCCTAAAAGCCAACTGTCAAAATCCACTTTGAATGGAAATTCCAGACAAACCGTTACTAGTCGAACACAGTTCACAACAGTTTATGAAAGAGAAAACTTTTCTCTTTCGTTTATTATCAACATCTGTGATTGGCGTGTAACGGTTTGTCCGGAATTTCCATTCAAAGTGGATTTTGACAGTTGGCTTTTAGGCCGTAATCATATGTTTGTCGAGAACTATTCTCACTGAATGGCTGATAAAACAATCGAAAAATATTTTTTGAAATTTTAGGACAACATACGTCGTTTACCATGAGATTAAAATTGAGGTTGTCCCATCTAGCTACTATAGTTTGCAAATGTCACTTTGTGTCGCTTGTAATGCGAAATTCGCGCCGGTGTGGGCACACATGCGAATCGCACTGTCGCAGGAAGCGCGACGAAATCGCTAAGCGAAATTTTCGCAGTCGCTGCGACATAATCGCGTCAGTGTGGGGGAACCTTAAATCCAAACCACCCCGCCCACCCACTTTGCAAATCATTCTGTGATACCATGCTGGTACCCGACAAATCCGCACACGGCCACCGCTGCCGAAAATGCATAGCGTCTACCGCTTATTGTAGTGCCCAGACGCTGCAGCCATGATCTTACCCGTTCGACATAAGAACAAAAACTGATTCAAACGGGTACGCGTCACCTCTATTTATAAACTAACCGTATATGGTTTAGTCACTTAGGTGCGAGTGTGTGCGAATGCCAACGTTACCGAAAATCGATAGCGCTTATTGCATCGCCCGGAGACGACGTTGCTCGTGTGGGATAAGAGCAACAACTGATTTAAACGGACATGCGTTGCTTCTATTTATGACTTTTCGTGTTTCATTGAGCAACTAAGCTGCCCTCTTTTGGCGGCTGTGTCTGAGAAATCTGCCTCACGAATGGTATTTTTCCCGTTTTTTGTGAACTTTTTAATTTTACCAATTTCCAAAAGTCTACTTTTATTTGGGAGATATTAAATTATTACCAATATTTAAGTTAGGTGTTTCTGAATCGGTTGGTGTATGAATGATTAAAATCCATCTAGTAATATCGGAGTTATAAGCGTGCAAACCTTACATAGTTTCGTTACATGGGAGATAGTTTAGATTTTAGAATGACACCTAGCCCCAGATAGTGGAGTAAGACATTTTTAATGTCAAAATAAATTTGAGACTAAGTTTGGTTGATTCAGTCTAGCCATCTCCGAGAAACCGATGTGACTGTTATTCTGAATTTGGATACTTCCGCCGGGGCTTCCGGAACCGATGATGGTGGCCAATGTGATCAAAAAGACTTTGAATGGCTGTTAGTGACCTAGTATTACAAATCGAAGCAGTTGTGGTCACATTTTGGAAAAATTTTCACCATTATACATTCATTGCAGAATTTATTAAAATCGACATTTTCTGCGTGTTCGTACTCTTCACCCTGTAATTCCGGAACCGAAAGTCGGATCCATTAGAAATTCGATAGCAGCGCCTATGGGAACGTTGCACCTTTCATTTGAGACTAAGTTTGTCAAAATCGGTTCAGCCATCTCTGAGAAAAATGAGTGACATTTTTGGTCACATACACACACAGACGCACATACACACGGACATTTGCCGAACTCGACGAACTGAATCGAATGGTATATGTCACTCGGCCCTCCGGGCCTCCGTTAAGAAGTCAGTTTTCAGAGCAATTGCAATAACTTTCTATTGAGAAAGGCAAAACGTCATCAAGCAGCATCTGACAGACAACTGCTTTAAGATGGTTATTGCATTACGTCTCAATAGTGGTGCATCGAAGAGACCGACAGGGCTTGTTGGCCTTTTCTATGTTTTGTGTTTTTTCATACTCCGCACCAGCCCACTATGGGGAGGCATTTGGCCAAAAAATCAAAAATTGCATCAACTCCAATTCAAACTAATTCTATACTGAATGTTTATGTATACTCTAGCTAAGAAATTCCCAGAGTATCTCGGAAATATATATGACTTAACTGTGTATATGGATGCCTAAAGATAAAAATTTTGAAAAATAGAAATATCACGTGCGTTTTTTCAACTGTTCGTATCTTTGCTGAATTTTGAATGAAACATATGTTCAAATACGTCATTTTAAAGCTAAGAATGCCAGCTTTGTGATTATATTATTGGAATTGCATATATATTGCATTGGTATGGAGTTATATGAAAAATAGCGATTCAAAGTCCTAAAATATCCACAAATTGGATCCGGTAAAAAAGGTCCCCCAATGTCCCCCGGAATTATCGATGGGGGATGCAAGGATAATGCATCTTCTAACTTATAGCGAAGATTTTAGTTGCCCGAATTTGCCCTAAACTGAGAACGCATCACTTGAAGTTTTAAAGGCAGTCTCAACTAGTCGACCAGAAAAGGATACTTCAGTACATGTTTCGGTAGAGTGCTTCATATTCCACAACGAAATGAGCGTGGGCTACAATTTTTATTGAAAAGATAATTCATCTGGCTACAGTTTTACTACTCAACATTACCGTGTAGCAATAAATGGTACTGAATTGTACTGGAATTTCCAACTTACCGTTAACACGATCAATGTAACCAAATATTTGAAATTTTTAAATAGCATGATTTGTAAATTCAAAAATGTTCATGCTTATAATAATGTGCCCCGGAATCGTCAAAAGCAAGTTTTGTGACCAAGAAATTTTTTTATGGCCACTCGTTATATAAAAAATGTATTTCATTACCTATTCTGATAGTTTTAACTATTTCGTTTTCGTGATATAGGTTTATATAGGATTCATTACACTATATCTCCGGAACAAGAGTTCCAAATGAAACAACAATTAATCGCAAACTATAAATATGAAGAAGATATATTGGCATAACAATCAACTGAAAGAGCGACATTTCTTTTAAAGCTCATTGATCATTTCAACATTGAAATAATCACTGAATAGCCTATGCACTTCAAAAAATATTTGAATAAATATGAATAATAAATAATAAATGAAATATTTATGTCTCTTTTGCGACATGCATTCTCTCTCCGTTACTATTGGTTTGAGGGTTAGAAAGCACATGTTATCTGAGTTTTTCGCTTTTTGAGTTTTTTGTAACACTTTGAAGCCAAAGTCCCATTTTCGCAAAAAAACGACTAACATTTTTTGTAAAAATAGTTGTAATAATAATTTTAACGAAAGGTCTTGTAGTTACCTGGAGCATGATTTGAAGAAGAACTGTGAAAATTTTTGAATCGATTGGCCCAGTAGATTTTGAGTTATGATGCACACCGCATTTTTTCGAGGTGCCTTCGGAAATTCACTGTCACTTGACCAATGAAAATTTAAGAAAATATTGTTCAAATACTGCATCATTATATGGAAAGTGATTGAATTGACTAAAACTGTGCCTCTTTTTTATTTTTTTGAAAAAAAAAATTACCTTGAATACTTTACACCACAATTAATTGCATATTCTCTCATATACACTCGCAATCTCTCCCATTCCAAACGTACAGACGCTCGTTCCTTCGCGACAGCACAAACCTGGCCACAAACGCGAACATGCAATTGCAATCATCTACACATATTCAAGCAAACATAAATCGGTCACGTCCGGAAGTCTACCCTCGGTTATAGCAGCATACACTCATACCTTCAGTTGGACCAATCAAACAATGACGCTCATACTCACTAGACAAAACGTTCAACGGCGACATGACCGGGAACTCTAGTGATTATAACATCGAATTTATGCACGTGAAGTAATGCACACGCTAGCGCAAGCGACAAACACGTTAACATACAAACGCTCAAGCCTTTCGCGATCACATTATTACGCAATTAGTGAGCATTCACGCCAACAGACAGATATGCACCGCTGCACAGTGGCGGATTTGCCTAAAAACCTGGCCAAAAGTCGAAAATTGCATGGTAGTATTTTGGGTTCTAATACATATATTTTCCTTCAGATGGTGCTGCCGCATGCTATTTCAAGTGAAGCGCTCCAAAATTTCCATATTGGAGATGTTGACATATCCAAACAGTTTAAACCATCGGGTTTTGCTCATATTTTTTAATCGAGTGTTCTAAATATTAGTATTATTCAAATGTAGCTGGATTTTGATAAAACTGCCGGTTTTGAACATGGAATACTGGAAATTTATGCTGAAGGTATGTGCTTTATTTATATGTTTTGATGTCAAAAGATATTATTTTGTTTGTTTCTAGAAAATGTCAATAACTTTCACGATTTTGTAGCAGACGGTTTCAGCACACATTGTTGCTACATTATTGAAATACTTTTTTTGGCCACGTATGTCCACTATGTTTCAAGGCAATTTGTGTTCCTTGAACGATTTTCCGTTTGGAACATTATAGAATTCTTGCCCGAATTTGCCCGTTTTTGAGTAATCTTTGGTTAAGTGGATATGGAGACCGATTATAAGATTTTCAGTGTGAAATTTAGACTCGTTCTTTTAATGAATGCTGCACCTCCGGTTGTCGTAGCGAGTTGCACAATACTGCATTTCGAACAGGAAGAATTGTGTATTTAGTGGTGAAAATTTCATCGAGATTCACAAACATTTTCAAAAGTTATCAAAAGTGGAACGCAAAAGACGTAAATAATTTTGGTCGTTCATATTGAAAACCAACGAGGTCAACAGAAGTGATTGCCAAAGGTTCCAAATTTCAAAAATCGATTACGAATACCATGGTTAAACGTTACCGGGAAACTACCCAGCCAACATTTTGATTCACTTACATAAGTTGCACTTTGATTAACTGTACTCTTCAACGATATGAATTGATTGTATAAAATGCACAGATCTCTTCTATGTGAAGAAAAGTGGAGGCCATATTCGTACAACAAATCGAATTTTGATCTCATCAGAAGCATTATACAATCATCTAGCTTATCATTTTGAGTTTATATATGATCAACTTTACAATCACACATGAAGATTTATGCAGCTTAAGGTCCCAATGTAGCAAAAAGAAGCATTTTTTTTTTAAAAAATAATATTATGAAAATAAAAAATCAGGATGAAATGTCCATAATTCTGTTATAAGACACAGTTACGCCCACACTGGTAGATAAGTTTTTGATGGGTGAGGTTGGAGTTACTAGAACATCAATTATTAAAATTTTCTGCGACGATTTACTTCCAGTTTCAAACCTGAGATCTTCGTATTCCCAGCATAGCCGCTATGTACTCATCTATTTATACACTGACAAGCAACGATTATATTTGATTATTTTGATCACTTTGTGATTACCGATCTAAAAATACCACGATCCAACCTAAATATGGCACTCCAATGATACCTTCTATATCTGTCAAATCACAACCTACATTCTGTTCTCAAGCCATTTTTATTACTCAAATATTGAACTAGTCTGGCAGAGAATCTGCGGAAGTGCTATAAGGAGGTGACTATTTTTTTGAACGATTTTGCGAATGAAATTGCAAAATAATTTCTATGCAATGTTTCAAAATTGTCTTTATTATTCCGCAAGTACGATTTTGTTTTAAGTTGAGTTGTAGTGGACTAATAAATAACTTCAAATCAACATTGTATTTCGATCACCGATTTGCATTTTATGTAAACTTTTTACAACAAAACATAATTTTTGCTTGCACTATTTGTAATTTTGATTTAGTCTGTCATTATTTGAAATTTATTGTAAAACTTTTAAATACGATTGCTGGTTTGCTGGGTATCACGTTTGATCATGCAAAGCAAAACAAATCTAGAGGTGGAATATATAACTGGATTCTACGAACGAAAATCAGTAGAGTAGTGCAAAAGAATACTGGGATCTCCGGCCGTGATTTGCCTAAAAATGTCACTTTGGCGTACACTCCAGCTTGGCGAATGTGTTTTTTGAGAAGGTTGTCAGTCGTAAAATGTCAGCAAACATGACAAAAAAACGTGGTTGCTCAAAACTATACCAGGAGGCAGTAAAAGCATGTTCTGACCAAGTATAATGCATGCATTTAAATAGACTCGTAATCGTAATAATTCATCGTAATAATGGACTTTGGATAAATCCTCGGTCCAACAATTTAAATAAAACTATGAAACTTAGTGAATTTCACTTGTATTCGTAGTTACTAAAAATTGCATGCAAACTTCTTGTCAATTTTAACTCCATTCATTTCTTCGCACAATCGGCATATTTTCTATAATTTAAAAAACTATTTTTCATTCTTTGAGAAATATGTTCATCGGATAGTAATTGAATAATAATCGTACAGAGACTTGAAAAGTTTTATAACTATGTTGTATAATATTTCAAAATACATAGTTTGAAATGACTAACAACATTAATTATCACAAAAGCTACATCATCTAGACACCCAAATATCTTATTGCGTACAAATCAACAAATTCTATCATTTAACTACACACCATTTAAAATTCGATACATTATAAACGTTATTGGCATACAATGGAACCATTAAAACCATTCATTCGTGAAAATTTACTTATATTTATATTAAAATGTCGGCCATTTTGTATCCGCCATTTTAAGTTTTGAAAATTTGACATCAAAATCGTAATCTGCACCCCAGAAAAACGTGGTATGTACCTTTGCAGGTCAATCAAAACCATTTTCGACTTTTGGCCATGGTTTTAGGGTAATCCACTTTGCGCTGGACTGCCGTTCTACGCATAATTGTCCCATGTATATAGGGAATCCCATAGAACATGGGACAATTAAGCTTATAACGGCAGTGGACTTGAACGCTAAAACTCACACCTTCCACGCACACACCACCACAGGACTCATAACTAGACTTTACATACAATGTCACTCGCAATAATTACAGGTTTTCGTCTGGCAACCGGGGGAAGTACATCTCAAACGCAGAACTTATCATTTCAGTGATAGCCTTGGATCTGCGTTACCTGTGTTCAAGGCACCATAGCTTCGTCCGTTAGGTCAAGGATGTATGAAACCCGCTAGCAACCGCTCTCGGCCCTAGTTGCCCATAAAGGGATAAAAAGAACTTCCTTATCTTGCAGTAGGTATTATTTAAAACTGATAAAGCCTATCAATTAAGACTGTCTTCGACTACTTTTTCCATGGTGTATTGTAATTGTCCTAGAAGAACTTTATTGAGCATTGGAATGCGAAAATTCAGTACTTTGTAGGACTGCTAAAGAAGCACATATCGTGATCAAAACAGGCTTTTCGTATTTCATGACCCCAACAATTCCAAGGAAACCCTATATAAAGTTTTGGAACCCTATATACGGTAGAAAAAAGTTTGTCAAGAAAGGGTTAAATAAACCGTTGAAGTTTAGAGTTAAGTCGGATTACGGATTCTTCTCGTCAGTTGACTGGGTCGCCAGATGGACACTAAATTGCTTTATTTAAGTGAACAGTTTTTGTCGAAACACATTCCAAACCTTTACAATTGTAACTAAATGTTGACGAATAAACGACAACAAAATTTTGTTCATGTATCTATTTTGAAGATTGCAGCTTTGGACTAGTTCGACTACAAACAACAATTAATTTTCGGAATGAACGTTCGCGATGACCTGTTTATTTCGGTAACCCTTCACAGTACATAATTTTTTGTTCTCTCGCATCAGATAGTTTGCGTAATTTGATCTTTGATGGCAAAAATATTATAATCATTGATTTGAATAATATCGGGAGAAATAATTGTAGAAGCAGCCATATTTGTATATTCGTTTAAAGAAATAATAATATCGTTCATTCTTCATTTCATGAGCTGTTCTACAAGCCAAATATTTTCTTATTGGACAATTGAAATTAATCAAAGTATGTGGCAGTGTGAGAACTGACAAATGTCGAAAGGTCGGTTTGGGACCACCGGTCGGATTCGGACCAACTTACCCTATGCACGGGAATCTTAATTTCAATGCAGTTACTTCCCTATTTTACGTTATTTTGTAAAATAAACCTTTCGGCTTGGGTTAACCTGTTGAATGATATCAGTATTGGATTGCGAAGGTGATGATATTGAAGATAAGCAACTTCCGTAAGTTTAAGCCCAATTTTCACTTTACGGGAACTAGGTGGTATAAATAAATTTGTGACCCACGTTGTTGGATCGGAGCAGCAATTTTTCATCAAGTGAACTCGTGATGGCGAGAAGCAATACAATATTTTCTTAGTTTTCTTAGATGGAGCAGTGCTGCCAGGGGCAGTTTACGTTGATGACGGAAAATAAATTTTTCATATATCTTCGTTATGTTACAATATTATTGAAAACTGATAAAACCTGATATTATTGAAAACTGATAAAAACTGTTTTTGGCTACATTTTCCACGCAAGTGGACTATTGTAAATCTTCTAGAAAAATTGCATTGAGCATTGGAAGGTAAAAATTGAGTAGTTTCTAGCACTGCGAGGGTAGCACCTATCTTTATGGAAAAAGGCTTTTCGAGTTTCTTAACCCCACCGTTTTCAAGGAAAAATAGTTTTGAAACCCTATCTGCACTAGAAAAAAGTTGGGCATGAAAGGGTTAATACTAGTTTTATGATTAAGTTAGAAAAATAGCCATTCTACTCTATTGAACATTATTGTAGGTCTTCATATTAATCTATAGAAGAAAGTTGCTTTAACATCTTGATTTCAATACGCCTTGATAGTGGTGTATCGAGGGAACCGGAGGTTCACTGGGCGTAGTTAGTATTTGTGTGACGCTCGGAATAGTAATGTCTATTTGTCATATGCTGTAAGTCTTTCCCTTTCTAACCTTTTAGTTGACTTTTTGTTGTCGTTCAGCGTATGATTGTCACAATTTCTAATGTTTTTTTTCTTTTGATATATTGTAGTATACGAGTCGCAGTCCACCTTTGTTGAATGAATGTTTAATTAATGTATTGTTTCTTCGATTGCTGTTAGTCTCGGTTACTCTCAAAAGTACATGGGAATATGCATTGAACCACACGGTCATAGAAACGTATTAGTACACGAGAATTCACAAATTTACAAATGTATAAAGGATCGCATAATAAAAAGAACGCGCACAGTAACATACAAACGCTCGAATCTTTCACGATAGTACAAACCTGGTTGCAAACGTGATCATTCACTCATAATCATTCGCCCATAATCTAGTAATCATGAAAACATCCCAGCAATTAAGTGGTCGTGAATCGTACTCGTTCAAGAACTACCTTTCCAAAATACGGAACTTATATGTACAAGACAACAAATATCAGTGCGCCATAGTTAGACATTTCAGTGAGACGGGGGAACACATGTTCTTCCTTTATCTGAACTATACACTCAAAATTAAACACAACACATCTAAACCGTACACTCAATATCACGATCAGAATCACTGCTCGCTGCAATTGCACAGTGGTCGGAAACGCCAAAAACGTGAACTTTCACTAGAGGCCAAACCATCGAATATATTCACAGAGTGTCTTTGGAGGAATTGTTCGTATCAATATTCCCCACAATCTGATAACAATTGAAATTAGGCATGGCTTACTATGATCGAACTAAAAAAATAACTTTTTATATTGATGAGATAGAAAGTTGGTGTCTTCGACAAAGTTTTAGGAATGCTCATGGTGAAGAATTTTGTTGAAGAACTTGAGCTTGTAGGAGCAAAGGTTATCGATTTATAAGACATTTTCTATAACAACCCCCTTAAATCTAGTTTCTTTAATATAACTCTTTTCATTGTGACTTTTCGTGCAAACTATGTATAACACAAATGTGTAGGTATCAAAACTACATAATATTGTCGAAGACTGTATGTAAAAATACTCAATTGTTTCAAAGTTATTGAAGATTTTAACATTGTTTTACACCAACTTCAACTACGTATAAGAAAGAAAGGTGCAAACCAAAATTCACGAACAGGCACTTTTTAACTCTCTTAACTATGCACAATAAAGTTAAGAAGGTTTGGTGCGTGGCACTCTAGAACCCTATGAATAGGGTAAGCTTATTTTATCTTGTTTTTTGACTTTTTCCATACAAAAATCAGCAAAAAAAATTTTTTTTCGATTTTTTCCGTAAAATTTAATGAATAATGGTATGACATTCTTTTGTAAGCATTAAATTCATTATGACATGTCTATTTGAGTATATATTAGTTTGGAATCTCTGATGATATCAAAAACTACATTTTTGCTCCCATGTTTATAAAATCTGAAATATTCAGGTATAAGTGAAAATAATACTTGTAATTGAACATTGAACCAAGAATTTCAAATTTGGGGCCACGCACCAAACCTTCTTAACTTAATTGTGCATAGTTTAGAGAGTTAAAAAAGTGCCTATTCGTGAATTTTGGTTTGCACCTTTCTTTTTTATACGTAATTGAAGTTGGTGTAAAAAAATGTAAAAATCTTCAATAACTTTAAAACAAATGAGTATTTTTACATACAGTCTTCGACAATATTATGTAGTTTTATTACCTACACATTTGTCTAGAACATAGTTGGCACGAAAAGTCACAATGAAAAAAGTTATATTAAAGAAACTAGATTTAAGGCGGTTGCCATAGAAAAATCCTTATAAATCGATAACCTTTACTCCTACAAGCTCAAGTTCTTCAACAAAATTCTTCACTATAAGCATTCCTAAAACTTTGTCGAAGACGCCAACTTTCTATCTCGTCAGTATAAAAAGTTAATTTTTTAGTTCAATCATAGTAAGCCATGCCTAATTTCAATTGTTTTCAAATTGTGGGGAATATTCATAAGAACAATTCCTCCAAAGACATCTTGTGAATATATTCGATGGTTTGGCCTCTAGTGAATTAAGTTCACGTTTTTGGCGTTTCCGACCACTGTGAATTGGCGTCATTTTTATGAACATTGTTTGTGGTTTGTATGCAAAACACGCGGGTGAAATTTTACAGAAGAAAGAAGGTGATACAATAAGCAATGGCACTGGATCAACGGCTAAATATACAATTTTTTTTCATTTAATGGATTTTCTGCATGGTTGTGATTAAAGCGGCGAAAAAAATACACTCAAGTTTTTTTTACGCGGTTTTTTTGCGCGGTATTTTACGCGGTTTTTTTACGTGGATTTTGAAATTTACGCGGTTTTCATTTACGCGGATTTTGGAATTTACGCGGTATCCATCAACGAGGTTCCCTTTAACGCGGATTCTTAAATTTAAGAGGTCTTCATTTAGGCAGATTTTGAAATTTACGCGGATTTTGAAATTTACGCGGTTTTCATTTACACGGCCTGTATCCCCCGCGTAAAAAAAACCTGAGTGTACTGAAATGTAGATTTTCGCCAATGTATTTGTTGTTAATTGTTAAGAAATTTTTTGAATTTTTTTGTCGATCTTGATCATATCCATGTACAAACTTTTGTCAAACGTCTGCGTAAAAAATCTTGGCGATCGCTCAATTATTGCATCTTGTAGCGCTTCTACCAGATCGAAAAAAGTAGTTTTTGGAAAAATCTATTCAAAATAATAGAGCAGCTCAGCACGCTTGATACCGCGCAAAAAACGGACGATAACTTTCGAAATTCTAGAGTTGAAATTTCATGAGTAAATACTTTAAATATATATATAGAAAATGCAAAAAAGATCGATTTTTTTCACACAGCAAGGTAGAAATCCCTTTAAGAAGTGTTCAATGGTGACATTTTCCATCATTCTGAAATTATAGCGAGTGATTCTGAAAACGAACCCTTTCGAGGATTAAGCACTGTACCTCAAGTTTGACAACTCACAAAACAAGTTTTCTTAGTTCTCGGGAAAATACACAGTACATCGAGAGGCTGATAGTTGTCGTTCACTTTGCTCGATTGCATGATTGATTTGGGAAGAAATAGATATTAGAGTGTTACACGAAATGTTATACTGATAGTGTTTAACGGTGCAATAGTAACAGAAACCTTTATTTTACGTACCAACATACACTGTTGTAAGGATGTTAGACTCAAAATCCCCGTGTATGTGATACGAATTTCTACTGCATGATTTGTCCCCGGAAACAGTTGATGTCGCATTAAGGGGAAGTTTCGTCAAGAAGGAAATGAAGATTTTTTCTCGAGCATTATCAAAAGTGTACAAGTAGTGAGAATGCGGTTTAAATAACCTATTCCGTCATTCGTGACCCTGCACCTTGGATCGGCCTATTCTCAAACCACGCTGTGTACTTATGACGACCATTTTCCCAAGTGTGAATACTTTAAAAACATCCCCCACAGTGAAAACAAGTTCAGAAATTTCAGAACAAACTATTTTTAACGGAAGGTAAATTCCCCGCAGGAGTGAATTGTGCCGTCCTAGAGGATGCAGCAAATGTAAATAACGTCTTTTTTTTCAAATTCTAACTGAAAAAATCGCTTTCGAACAAGAATGCAATTTCATGTAGCTGATTTATGATTGCCTGTAAAATTAAGCGGAGCATGATGGTAAGCGCTGCCAGAAAGTGATTGGATGAAAAAGGTTGAGAGCCACTAACCTGCATCATGTGGCGTTCGATGTTCATCGTCGTAGTCTTCGATTCCATCCTTTCTCAAGTATCCCCTGTTTCCACAACCAATTACGGATATAATGAATCATATGCTGGTATGTGTCGTCCATTCAATCGTTGTTCCAATGGATTCCAGGTGAATTGGATGGAAGCCATTTGGTCTAATGCCGTTTGGCCGAAAGGGTCATTTCGTTTAATTTCAATCAAACTTTGACATGTTATTTAGAATACATCTGTTCTAAATAAAATCTATGAATCGAATTCATATCACAGTGAATCCAATAGGCATACATTAGAAATTTTATCCAAATGTGGTCCTTTGAAAACTCAAAAGTCGCCACCTGTTAGTGTTTTTAGCAAATTCACTTTCAAGAAAAAAAAGTGGTTCTAATATCGTAATCTTTTATTTAAGAAGTGAACCAAATCTCACTGCAAAGTCAAATTCGGAAAATTATTAACTAATATAATCTATAGGTATGAATAAGACACTTCGCCTTACCTTTGTATAATTTGTGATGCACTCTTGAAAAATGATCCCACAAAAATATTATGTATAACATTTATTTAGTTACTAACCCAGTTCCTTATTGAAAACACGTATAAAGTGATCAGAACCAACAAGGAAAACAAAAACATAATGCTTACTTTCCACTCCAACAACCAACACTCGAAATATGACCCTCTTTGGAATGGAATGTCATCACGAACGAATGAACAGAAATAAGCACCTACTCGTGCCCCAACATGCGATGGTACTTTCAGCAACCAGAAACGTGACAAAATTCCGTTCATGCTGAGAATGTTCTATTTTCATAACTCCGCACTGCTGTTGGAGAGAAGAGCTTTCTGCTGCACACCAAAAAAACGAAATATTAATCCCGGGAGGAATTTAATTCCGGCGAATAGTAATTATTAGTATTGTACATACACAATAAATTTGAAGGTGAGCCATGCGATCGAGCGTCAGCGGGAACATTTCTCGCGTACGAAAAGAAAACCCCCTCGAAGGCAAACGCGACTGAAGAGCTGGGTAACAATGGCACTCGCGCAAACCTCATCCGCAGAGACCGACTGGTGCGATTTATTCTATTCATCTCAGTAAGCGATCCTTCCTTCTTGCACGCCCGTAGTGCGACTTGAGATCAACCCAAGCATAAAATTTGTAAAGAAAACAGACACCGATTAGATTTCCTGCCGGAAGCTCCATTCGTGGAAACTCGAGGCACATCATCATCATCAGTCAGCCAGTCAGTCATTACAGTAGGACATAGTGGTGAGTGTGTATAGGCATGTGTGTATGTGTGTGAATAGTATCTTCTGTTGCCACTCGTCGTAGTCCTTAGAATCAGTCTTGCCTCCAGCGTGCCCAGCTATGTTGATAGGGAAAAGATGCTCTGTGCGGATTTGTGCTGTCTGTCTACTCTTTCTTTTTCTCGGTGCTTTAAAAATGTATAGTTTTAAGCGGATGAAGGAACGGGCGGAGGGTCAGTTCTTTTGTCTTGGCTTCCTTCAACTAAGCTACGTGACAAACTACCGTCGAACGAAAAGTAGGTAGTGCTACTCACAGAGCTGATGCCACTTTTCCATTACCCGCTAACAGTAAATGTAAGACGGCTGAGACACAGCTGTCAACTCGAAAATGTATCTTCATTGCGAGGCAGCACGAGGCTACTACGAGAATTATATTTATTCGTAACAAAATGTGGTAACCGAATTTTTTAAACAACTTATGTATCTGGATTTGATACAAACATCTTCGTATGAGTGGTCGCGGAAAACATCTGGAATACAATTCATGGAATATCAATGATTCATGTTGGATGAATTCAACGATTTCACATCACACTTTTTTTAAAATTAAGCAAGATGAAACTTTAAACCCTTTCATGCCATACTTTTTTCTGCGTAATTTTTTGTTCCAAATCTATTGTTTTGATAAAACTTTTTGGACCGAGAAATATGTAAAATGATTGTTTTGATAAGTTGATTCTTCTCCATCTAATCCGTTCTTTTTGTTTATTTGATACAGCTCAACGCGTTAGCATAATTCAGCCGTGAGCCTTTTATGATTTTTACAACATGTGAAAATAAAAATTAGCTTTCAAATAGCCTATCCTTCGGGTCTTGTTGAAGCAGCTTTCTACGGCGTGTTGAGATCCTCTTCCTTGACTGTGAAATATTATCTGTGTTGTCTGCCGCAGTTCGAGGGTTATTGCTTTCGATCACGTCCATCTCATCATCGATATTGCATTCATGTTGCTTACTGTCGGACGTTATTATTTATTTCTTGTGCTTACGGGTGTTGCTGTTGTAAATTCGACTTCATCGGAATTTGATTCTTTGTTAGTGGTGTTGATTGTTGGTTTGGAGACATTTGGTGCAATCGTTATTACAGTGTATTATGGTGTATTCCACTAAGAGTCGAAACCGATGGTTTACAAGACCACTTCTCGCAGTCTGCTTTCTCATGTTGTACAGACCAGAAGCCAAAAAGTGCACCGTTTCTTAGCAAAAATCAAACGAACAAATGCTAACCGCGCTACGTTGCTACGTATACACTATACAACCAGCAATGTTCAATTGTCTCCCCCACCCCTAACGTGAGATAAATGAGTGAACCACAGAATTAATCGCACCCATTTCAAGAGAACTCCATCGTGATCGACTTTACACAAATCTTAGACCTACAGTTCGCTAGGTGGAACAGTTGAAAAAGGCAAAAATTGAGCTTGTCCTCACAGAAGTATTTCACATGCAACTACATCATACTCGTAATGTAGTATTGATAACCTTCAATTGTTTAGCCGAGGCAGAAAACTTCACAGTGAAGAACAACATGTAACACGACGATGAATACAAAAACGTCTAAACCAAAATCCGCTGTGCATAGACAACGACAGGAAGAAAATTCGCCTACACGATTTGGCACCACGCATTAGCACAGATTACATTTAAAGATTCATGTCGAAGTAAGGACAAGTGGAATCCGTAACAACTGACGTTTGAAGAATTTTTTCCCTGGTATTCTTAACGGTGCTCGGGCGGTCTACTCCTTCTTGCTTGACCTTCAAAAAAGAGCATCTCAAGGTATTATCTACATTCAAAGAACGCTAAGCACATATCCTGGGCAGATGCTCACGCTCCAGTTCTATGACCAGACGGTACACTATACATGCGGTAAGCCATGCGCCAATCTAATTAAACGACAACTCATCTCTTACAATTAACACTAATAAACAGCTTTTGACATTTAGTAATACACCACAGACAGCCGACCAAAAAATAATTGCAGGAGAAACAATAGTCCACGGAATCACCAAACCAATAATTACCTAGGGTAGTAATAAACAGAAAAGAAGAAGGCATCAAACATCCAACAGTGAAAACCAAAGCTGCTCTAGCGACGCTGATACAGACGTACACAGTAGCGAAGGATGCCTTCTCCGACGGAACGTTCAACAAGCAGCAGAGGACAAAACTGATAACGATTCCCCACCTAGAAAGAAAATCAACATCGTAATCCTTACAATTGTTTCCAAAAAAGGTGAATGACCTTCTTTGGTTAAAACCATAGAAAACACTTCTCCTGCAGAGTGCGGTTATAGTTTTTTAGATATCGAATAATTTTTCAAATAATTATGTCGGTTCTAACGGTAAAGAGGGCCAAATCTGTCTTTGCCAGGAGACATGGTGGTGAACTTGAATTATTCGTGGTAATGTTGCCTAAAGGACGAACACGAAATTATTGCAACACCGAAAATGTCATGCCAATTTTCTTATAATGTTTAAAATCAAACCAAAATTTTAGGGTAGTTTTAGGGTAAGGTGGGGTTAACCCGACCTAGTAAATGGTTTTGGCTGTAAAATGCTCATTTTACATCGGATCAAGTCGTTTTATATATAATTAAAGGTTAGACTCCTGGGCAACTTTCTGTATATAGCATTTTATTCGGATCTTGGGAATATTTGGAGATACAAGCGTTTTACGAAAATGTTCATTTTTGCTGTTTTCAAAAATGGTGGGGTAAACCTGACTCCCTATGTTTTTGGTTGATTTAGTGCAGATATTACCCAAATTTTATGGTTTTTCAATGACAAATCAATGAATGTTGCGTTATTGAATTGTAACATGAAGAAAATGGAGTTCATTGTCAATCTTGGAATGCTAAAATCACGAGCGTAATGATATTCTCATTTGCATCGGAGCAATTGCTTGACGAATACTATAAAAGACACAAAAACGTGATGACATTTGTAATTATGAACCATTTTTCATAAAAATAATATAAAATAACAATAAAAATATATTTCAATTTGATAAATAAACATTTTCTTAGCAAAAAAGCGGTCGGATTTACCCCACTATTTAGAGGTCTGATTTGCCTCACCGCGTCATTTTTCATTACGATGCAATTAAAAAAAGTTATGAAAAAGGTTGAACCAAATTCATCTACGCACTTTGTAGGACTTTAACCAAAGAATTTAAATCCACTTACATTTTTTATGCAATCACTTTAACAATCAGAAATATCCTGTAGGCAATAATGCACAAAAGTCAAATCAAAAGTTGTAAGAACACACTTTTTGTCGTTTGAGCATCTCAATGTAGATTAAAAAAATGCTGTCATGCTACCATTACGATTATTTTCGATGCTCTTCACGACACCATTGATATTAGTTCGCGTAGTGCTTCTGATTTTCGGTAACAGAGGGGGGTCGGGTTTACCCAACGGTCGGATTTGCCCCACCTTACCCTATACATATATTTACTTCAAAAATCAAAAGAAAAGTTAATCGATGGAGCCTTGAGTGTAAAATTAAACGCATTTTCGCTTGATGCCCTCCATCAAAGTCTTTACAGTGTCATCCGGTACCAGTTTCTCAATTTTTTTCAATTTTCTTAACATGTCCTTCTCGTCTTTGACTGTCTTCTTGCTCTTCCGAAGTTCCCGCTTCATCATTGCCCAGTACTGCTCCACCGGGCGCAGCACCGGACAGTTTGGCGGATTCATGTCCTTTGGAACAAAATGGACAGAATTGGCCTCATACCACTCCAGGACACTTTTAGAATAGTGGCATGATGCCAAATCTGGCCAAAATAGCGGAGCTTCGTCGTGCTGCTGCAAGAACGGCAAAAGGCGCTTCTCGAGGCACTCAGATTTGTAGATCTCGCCATTTTCTGTGCCCTTTGTCACGAAAGTCTCACTCCTAAGTCCGCAAGAGCAGATGGCCTGCCAAATGAGATATTTGGAGGCGAACTTCGACATTTTCTTCTTCTTAAATTTGTCGTCCACATAGAACTTGCTCTTGCCGGTGAAAAACTCCAACCCCGGAATTTGCTTAAAATCGGCTTTTATTTACGTTTCGTCGTCCATCACACAGCAGCCATATTTTATCAGCATCTTCTCGTAGAGCTTCCGTGCCCGAGTTTTAGCCGTCGATTGTTGCTGCTCATCGCGGTTTGGCAAGTTCTGTACCTTGTATGTATGTAGTCCAGCTCTCCTTTGTTGCATTTTGACGTAGCTCTGCGACATGCCGATCTTTTTAGCCAAATCACGGCTTGAGACGTTGGGATTTGCTTTAATCATCCCCTTCACCTTTCCTTCCGTCTTTTTGTTCTCCGGTCCCGGTTTTCTTCCAGCTCCTTTGCCGTGGTCTAACGTCAACCGCTCCTGGAACCGCTTCAAAACTCTGGAGACGGTTGAATGGTGAATGTTCAACATTTTTCCCAACTGCCGGTGCGACAGGTCAGGAAATTCCAGGTGTTTGGAAAGAATTTGTTTTCTCGACTCGCGTTGGTTCACCTCCATTTTCGTTGAATCGAAAAACACAACTTCGAGTTTGACCGCATGTAAACAATACCCATCATTGAGAAAGTGTGCAAAATTTGGTTGATTTTTACCCAATGGTAAAAAAGTTATGCCCTGTTGAATGTGTCGCAATAATTTCGTGTTCGCCCTTTACAACTAAACGAAAACCTATCTATTACAACTAACACTAATACGCAGCTTTCGACATCTAGTAATACACCACAGACAACCAGCAAAAAAATATGAACAATATTAAACGGAATCACCGGATAAACAATATTACATGGAATCACCAAACCAACAGCTAACATACCTAGGGAAGTAATAAACAGAAAAGAAGAAGGCTATATCAGAGTTATTCGAAAACATGAAAACCATCAAGCATCCAACAGTGAAAACCAAAGCTGCTCTAGCTTGTATGGACTACACAGGGGCGAAGGATGCCTTCTGCAACGGAGTGTTCAACAAGCAGCAGAGGGCAAAACGGACAATGATTCCCCACCGAGAAAGAAAATCAACACAAGGAGCGGAAAGCAGTACGCCCAGGATAGACGGTAGCAATAATATTAGTTTTTTTCTTAAATTATCATCTATATCTTTATCCTTATATTTTAAACTGTAAACTTTATAGTTGTTTCCAAAAAGGTGAATGGCCTATTTTGGTTAAAACCATTGAAAAACACTTCTCGTGCTGTGTGCGGTAATAGTTTTGTTATATATGGAATAATTTTGCGTAGAGATTTTATCGCTATTTTCAAATAATTATGCTAAGCAAATGCGGGAATCTGACCACTAAAATACACCGGTTCATTTTGCTTATCGTATGTCGGACCATTCCAATTAATAATCTCTTTGAATGATTGATACTAAAGCAAAATAAGGCGTTAATAAGCGACTCGGTGAAATGCGAGATTTTGAAAATTGTTCTTTTTTTAACTTCCCTTAGATTGAAGTCGTCCAGAGGTTAACACAGCAATCCCTTGTTTGCTGGATTCGTAAAAGTTTGATACACGATAAGTGATATGAGGGATTCATAAGTCCAGCTATTACACAGTGTAGCCGTACTCAGGTGCAGCCATAGTCGATGTATACGAGGATCTTTATTTCAACACTTGTTACACAAAAGCACGTATACTAAATTGTTTGTTTTCACTTGCGCTAATTTATGGGAAATTCTTAGTGCTGAGTGCTTGATTTGGCTTCGCAAACCTTAGTTAAGGTTGGACAGAGAAAGGGTAAAATTCGCAAACGAAAATAGCAGTTTTTTTCCACACCGTATGTCAGATCTTCATAAAAATCACTCAGCAGTACTGTAACAACATTCTACATACGCTGATTGATTTTTATGAAGATCTGACGTACGGTGTGAAAAAAACTGCTTTTTTCGTTTGCGAATTTTGCGCATTCTCTGTCCAACCTTAATACGAATACTTAGTGTGATACGAACAGACCAGTCAGCTGTCACCATATTTGGTCGGAGCTCCACCTCGCGCTTCTGCGATTCACTCATCTCGACAGATCACTCCGGGAAGATAAAAAGTAACGAATTTCTTTGTTCATCAAATAATGCACACAAGATTAAGGTGACTGTAACTGTTTTTCACCTGTTTTTAATATTTCCATGCATCGAATTCCTTCCGAGTTATCAGTGATTAAAAAAAATTAATTTGATTACTTCAAAAGTTCAAAAAATCATATCCTGAAGAAAAATAACATATAAGCATGAGCATTATGACCGTACAATTTGCAGTTGCTACTGCGTGATTGACCAGAACAAGCGAAATTGCACAGAGCCACGGGAAGCAGGTATCGTTAGTAGGATGGGGTAAAGAGTTACACCAATCCGGATTCATCTTGATAAGTGATACGATCTAAGCAACACTCAGAAGTGCTATCATGTGTTTGTTGCTCTGGGCAGTCGGCTGCCGAGAATTTGCGATAAATTTATCTTTTGTTAAATTAATTTTGCTTTTGCTCTGTTTGTAAAAAAAAGCAACTTAGCATAAGCAACAAGCTCCGGACAGCCGACAGTCGGGAGTGTTACCTACGTTTAATTAAATCAAACGGCATGTGAACGATTTTATTATTCCTTGTTTTCTTTATTTCGACGAAACACGATATTCGAAGCTCAATATAATGAAAATCGATTACCTTTACTGACTCGAACCATTTATCGAAATAAATATGCTAATGTCTATGTAATTTAAGATTTCGTAATACAAGTATTTTTTATCGTGTATTATTATATTATATTATATATATTATTATAAGAAATGAAATGACAATTATATATATTGAGTTCTTTCTCCGCGAACGCTTGAATAAGATAGGTTCGCGCATTTTAACTAGTATAAAATAAGCACTACCGAAATACCTGAAGCGACAGACTTTGTAAATCGAATATACAACCAATGATATGACGGGTTTTTTATGCTCATTACTAGAACAAGATTGGAGACAAGAAGAACGAAACGAAGCTAATTTAATTTAAAACAACAATGTGCCCATAAAATGGAGCAAATGCAAGAAATAGAATCTTGATTGTGTCCACTTTCACGTCGATGATCAAGCTATAATATTTTTCAGGCCTGTGCGCAGAAAATGCTCATGGGGAGGGTTTTGATTTTTCTACGTTTCTTATAAAAGAAAGGGTAAACTTTGACGTCTTTTTATGACACCTGGAAGGCCGAGTATTGTGTACCAATCGACTCAGCTCAACAAATTGGGTAAATCGGTATCGAGATGGAATGGAATTGGTTAGCGGTAGTGTCTGACTGGTTTGAAGTAGTTAATCCTACCGACTAAACAACCTCCTGTATCTTGCCATCCTCATCCATCCGGCGCCACCGTTAAACTGTATAAACATTGTTCCTAAAATCGTCAATTAAGTACCATGAATTCTGTAATATTCACGTTTTTACGCTACGAAAACAAAACTATGAACAAAAATCATGTATTTTATAATTATGTTCAATTTCGCTTTAGTGACGCCCTCATAACGCGGAAATAGTGTAAATATTTGTTTTTGTTTTGTGAAATTCAGTAACGGTTTCCTTGTCATTACCAAATCGATTATCTGTACGTGAACTAGTTCACAACTTTATGATCATTAAACTCAGTTGACTCATGATGTTATTCGTAGATTTAGGCACATTAGTTCGCAAAATCAAAACATTGTGGATATTTTCTCGTGATCTATTTCACGAAACTCGGAATTTTATTCATGAATCCATTCAATCCTCGTGAACTAATTCGTGATGCCTAATATATTAGTCAAGACTTACCATTCGTGCTCCTGAAACAGTTCACAATATCATGGAATATTATTCATGTATTCGAAAACTCGTTCACAAAATTATAAAATGTTATTCATGTCGTGAACTAGTTCATTTTATCTAGTATAATAGTCACAAGTTACCATTCGTGCTTGTGAAATAGTTCACAAATCCATCAAATATTATTCATGTAATCGTAAACAGGTTCATGATTCCTAATTGAGTTCTACAAGATGACGACACGAATGAACTCATGATGAATGAAGTTCATGTTTGACAATTCTCGGTGGTTTGTTTACTTTGTCAGCTGCGTGAGTGCGAGTGCAACAGGTGCTCATCTGTTACATTCGAACTCACGTAACTTCCATGTAAACAAACCACCAAGAATTGTCAAACGAAGTTCATCCGGCTCATTTTGTTGGGTTTTGTGGGTTGGTGTAAAACCTAGTATATTGCTCACGATCCAATATCCGTGCTCGTGAAATGGTTCCCAAGTTCATTACATATTACTCATGTATTCGTGAACTGGTTCATGATTTCTAGTATAATGAAATTTTTACGTGAACTAATTTCACAAAATTTGGAGTATTAGTCGTGGAATCATTCTTGTTCCGTGCACTTTTCATGGAATATCCAGCTGCTAGCGACCAAGAATAGATACAATCTGTAGATACAAAAAAAATATTAGGACCTCGAACATCGTTATTCATTTGATACCATGCAGTGTGATGTCTGGATAGAAAACTAAAACTGCGCTGAGCGCCACAAATTGTGTTCGTGATATATAGTTTACAGAACAAATTACCACGAACCAGTCACACTTTTATGATCCAGTTCACCTTATCAAGTTACAACGAGTAAAAAACCGACAGTAACCAAAAAATAACAGATCGCTACAAGGCAAAAGAAATTACGAATACCACGATGAAACTGCTGATATCATGTCACATTACTCCACGTGTCAAACTTGAAAGTAAGCTCTAGAATAAAATATCACGATAAGATAAACAAAAATTACAAAAATCGTGACTAAGGTCTTGAATTTATAATCATAAATCACATAACTCGTGACAAAAATAGCAAAAATTGTCACTAAGATCCTGAAATCATGAACATAAATAAAAATGAATCCCTACTCGTGACTAAAATATTACGACAACATGAACATAAATTATGAAAACCATGACAAAGTTCCTGCAGTCATGGACATAAATCACATTACTCGTTAATGAAATATTCAAAATCGTGTCTAGGAAATTAGGACTGACTAGGATCCTGAAATTATGAGCATGAATTACTTTACTCATGACTGAAATCTCACGATAACGTGAATAGAAATTACGAAAATCGCGGCAAAGATCATGAAATCATGAACATAGATCCCGCTACCATGGCATAAAAATCGGATAGTAAACTCATGAATAAAATAGCACGGTAACGTCATACGAAATCACAAAAATCAGGAATTAGCTCCGGAAATCATCAAAATCGCTTGACTGTCGGATGTGTATTCCCAAATTATGAACAAGACTCATAACAAAATCTGAACATGTCCAGCGAACAACAGTAACCCAACCAAACATTTGAATGTAACGCCATGTATATAGTCGGGACGATCTAGTTTTGTGGAAACACAAATTGTTTCATGGATACGAGGTTTATTACTCATAATTTCAGGAATTTGGTCACGTTTTTCGTATATCGTTCAGTTCACGAAATAGCGATAATTTTTTCATTGATCTATGATCGGATTTTTTTTCCGTGTAGTCACTACTTCAGTGGAGATTGTACTCTTTTTATTTCGTGTTAATCGTTCATGTTTTTTCCATTGATGCTTTTTCTTGTTTGCTGTCCAACCTTCTCAGTATATCTGACCTGCTCAAATCT
The DNA here is from genome assembly GCF_030247195.1 of Topomyia yanbarensis. Lineage (NCBI taxonomy): Eukaryota > Metazoa > Arthropoda > Insecta > Diptera > Culicidae > Topomyia > Topomyia yanbarensis. Next base: position 25,940,418 of record NC_080671.1, read on the forward strand.
GCTGCAAATGTCGTCATCTGTTGAGACATGAGCCGATCCAGAGATGTCGACCATAATGATTTACACCTCTTTACAACCACCTTCGCAGGATTTCTTATCCTTCTTGGCGTTAGTCGTTCCTATTAATTTGCTAGCTGCTGCTGAGAATTTTTCGGCGGCGGTATTCCTCCCGATACCGATGACCATTTTCGCGGGCCATTTAGCTGTCAATAACTCCGATGGAGAGATCATCGGCAATAAATAATAATAACGATATCTTGATTTTCTCTGACACCATGCTTTTTCCTTAGATCACTTTACTAGTCCGCTGACCGACCTTTGCTGTGAAGCTAATCTACTCACAACTAGTGCTAATATCGAAACATGCCGAAACATGAACCGATCCAGAGATGCCGACCAACATAACGTACACCCCTTACCAGCACCCTTCGTGAGGTTTCTTCTTTGTTTTTTTCAACGACTTGTTTCTAGAGTGACCGAACTCGACTGACACAGCTCGCTGTATAATTTTATCCCTGAACAGGAAGTTTATAATATTTTGAAAGTAATACAAAACCCTCCCCTTGCGCACGGGCCTGATATTTTTATACTCATGAAGAAATATATTTAACATGGCAATCAATGCTATAGTGTTTCTAGTACTCCAAAGTATATAAAAGTACTCTATACAATGAGAAAAATTATTATAATTGATTGATGATTTAATGGATAATATGACAATAATACATTGGTTCATCATACTGATATGACTGTCAGAAATTGGAAACTGGTTTTCGAATTTACTCGCTAATTGTTAATTCTCAGTCTTCATACATGATTGAACAGTGTTCATTCCACTCCAATGGAATTTTTTGAGTTTTGGGATTTTAGTTGATGAATTGGCCTTCAATCGCGATCACCGCAAACCTCTTCAATAAAAAAGGATTTCGGGGAAAAGCCACAACTCCACCAATTATCAATATATTTTTATGAACTTATGCTTGTTTATTTCACTGAAAAATGTACTATCAAAATAGGGTAAAGTGCCTATTTTCACCATACTAAGCGGAGTGTCTCACTAATTCATTAATTTCTTGGCCTACAATCAAAGGATTGCGTAAAAATTGACATCAACAGCTTTGCTTCGTTGTTAAGAACCAAGATAATAACACTAATGCGCTGAAAACTGTGAAATTCTCATGTTTGAGCGCGACAAAAACTCGAATCGAGTGCCACAATTATTGCGCTACTATTTGACTCAATGCAATGAACAAAGATGACAAACACTGCTCTAACCAACGGCTTCAAATGAGTTGCGTGGTAATAGAAACTTGGCGAAAATGGGCTCGTCACCCTACTATAAGTTTGATGTAATGAAATCACTACTTTATGCCTTTACGTAATTTCAAACTTAAGAAGCAAAAAAAAAATAAATCGAGTAAAAAAATTTTAATAGGGTAAACCAAGCTATCGGTGCATCATGTATTTTCTATGCTGTAGTGTGTGCAATCGTGTGCGCTGCCGCAAGCCGCTGAACGGTGGTTGATGGAATAGGGGGTCCGAATCCATTCATTTCGCACAAAACTCAAAGCGTCTTGAAAATATCACCCAAACAAAAATCATTCCATAAAATAGAAGATCCAAGCTTTCCGAAACACTTACCTGTTTTTTCGCTTTTATTGGTTACTTTAATCACGTTTTCATCATTATAATGATTTTTGTTTTGAGGATGGCAAAAATGTGAAACATGTATCTCCTTTCTAAAAAAAACTACCGAATAAGATTCATCTGTCAAAATTAATGTTTCAGAATGGCATTTCCACGAATATATAAGACAGTTAGAAAGTCTTACGATTTTCTGAGAAATCAAGGCGGTCTGAATTACCCTCACAGTCTTAAAAGACCCGGCTCCTCTTATATAAAATATATGAAAACCAACAATAAAATTATCAAAATTTGGAATTCTGAAAAAGGTACTATGTCCAAACATTTTACATTTACAGTTTTCCTGGACAACGCCTATACCAGTGGCCGAAACGTCTGGCAGTATACAACACCTGTTGTGGAATCAGGAATCAGTAGCGTCTAGCTCAAATGGCACGTTCCCCATGTTGATCGGAGATTTGTGCCTTGCCAAGAATCGTCTTTTCATCATTTTCCTGATGGGAAGGATTGGGGAAGTGGTAAGGTTAGGGGTAAAGAAAACAACGACACAGAACAATTAAAACAGAGCATTCTGCACCCCTGGAGTGATGCTGAACGATCTGCAGGTGCTACAACAGCAGGAATAAAACTTCTAACCTCCGGACGGATTTAGACCTCTACTCAAACAGTGAGCGGATATATCAACACCCCCGAGGGGATATTGAGATAACAGAACGACAACACCCCCGAAGAGATATTGTCATTCAAATACGGCTAAAAAACTATAGCTCTTTACCACACTGAGTTAGGAACAAAAGCATATCCTTAAATTTCAGCTCTCTGTACATAGGTTCATCTATGTATGGAGAACCAAAAATCCGGATGCACAATTGTATTAATACAGGGCAATTGCATATCAAATGATATCATGTTCCGTAATCGGATTCACAAAGATCACATGAATAATACTCAGCGTGCTGAATAGTAGCCATGTGATAATTGAGTTTGCAATGTCCAGTCAGTTCCCTGACCAGAATACTGCAGTTGTGCTTGGAAAATGCAACAAATTTCTTGACATTTTCGGACTCACATCCGGCAGAAAAGCCTTTGTTTGAACGCAAGTTTGCAAGCTACGCCAATGGTTGGCATGTTCGAATGCAGCCCAAGAACGAATCTTGTGCTTTATCCAACTTATTGACAGTGGTAGAATTGGTTCTGGACCAACGAAATCAGTCGCAGTGCCAGCTCTAGCCAATTCGTCCGCCCATTCATTTCCAGTAATACCGGAATGTCCGGGTACCCATAGAAGGTAGATAGCATTTGAAATGCTAAGTTCTTTGATTTGAGTTCGACATGCGATTACTAATTTCGATCTCGAATCTGCCGAACTAAGTGCTTTCAGGGCAGCCTGACTGTCAGAGCAAAAATAGATTCTTTTACCGCAAATTCCCTGTTGAAGTGCGGATTGTACGCCACACAGAATCGCAAAGATTTCTGCTTGGAATACGGTACAGTATCTACCAAGCGAATGAGATTGGTTTAATCTCATCTCATGACAATAGACACCAGCACCGGCTCGGCCCTCCAACAAAGAACCGTCCGTATAACAAACTACGTATTCTTCAAGTTGTCGCTCCATCCAGCCAGACAGCCATTCCTCACGAAGAGGAATTCTCACATTGAAAGTTTTAGAAGGAAAACCACATGTGAGTGTAAGGTCACTGGGGGCAAGTGTATATTCATCCCAAGTAACCATTTGGGGCCACAGTCTTGTGTGGCTAGTTACACGATCTATTGGGTTACTGTTCCAGAGCCCAGTAACCTTAAGACGGTATGCACAAGAAAGTGCTTCTTGTTTCAAAAACACATGTAGTGATTTTATGTTCAAGAGTGCCTCGAGAGCAGCAGTAGGTGTTGTCGAGAATGCACCAGTCATCGCCATCAAGACCATCCTCTGAAGATGGTTTAACTTTGATTGGATTGTCATGACTTCTCCCTTCTGCCACCAAACAAGGCACCCGTATGCCAGTATTGGTCTAACAATTGTTGTGTAGATCCACTGAATGTACTTGGGTTTGAGTCCCCAAGATTTGCCGAAAGCCCGTGTACATTGGCCAAAGGCCATGCAAGCTTTCTTGATCCTGAAATCGATGTGAGTTGTCCAATTAAGTTTTAAGCGGAGAATTACCCCAACGTACTTAACTTGATCTTCGACAATAATTTCAGAGTCAAAAAACTGCAATGGACGAGCTCCGATTGTAATCCTTCGTTGCGTGAAAAGCACCATTGAGCTTTTATTTGTATTAACTGATAGTCCAACATGAAGACACCACCGCTCAGCAACATATAAGGCTTGTTGCATCAAATCAAAAAGTGTGTTAATGCAAATACCGGTGATCATTATATGATAATCATCGGCGAAACCATACCCAAGCTCATTTAGTTTTCTCAACAAGCTATCGGCGACAAGGTTCCATAGAAGTGGTGACAGCACACCACCTTGAGGACATCCGCAGACACTCAGTTTCCTCATCTCTACTTGTCTTAACGATGAGCACAGGTGTCGGTTGCTAAGCATTGCGTGTATCCAGTTTGTGATATATGAAGGTACTCCATGATCTCGTGCTGCTTCCAAAATGGATTCGAAAGACACGTTGTCAAAAGCACCTTCAATATCGAGAAAAACTCCTCAACTTGATTGCTTTTGTGAAAAAGCTTTTTCAATGTTGTAGACAACATTGTATAACAGGGTGGTAGTAGACTTCCCCCGCTGATATGCATGTTACATTGTATGCACCGGGTGCTCGCCCAAGCTACCATCCCGAATGTAGTGGTCGATTAAACGTTCCACTGATTTGAGAAGGAAGGAGGTCAGACTGATCGGTCTAAAGCTCTTTGCCTCCTCATAAGTGACGCGGCCACCTTTGGGAATGAATTTGACAGTTATTTCCCGCCACGCTAATGGAATGTATCCCGTTGCAAGACTGCAAGTAAGAACCTTTTTCAAAATATGCTTGAAGTGTTCATATCCTTTTTGTAGTAGAACTGGAATAATTCCGTCCTTTCCCGGAGACTTATACGGAGCAAAACTTTCAATCGCCCATTTGATCGATTCGGTTGTCACAATTCTACGAACAAATGCCCAAGAATCAGAACTGCCTGAAAAGAACTCAGGGGCAGTCGTCAGTGATGGCTCCGTACAACCTGGAAAGTGTGTGTCAAAAAGACAGTTGAGTACTACATCTTCGTCAGACGAGTATTCACCATTAGCAGTTCTAATGGAACTGACATGAAAGTCTTTCGATTTCGAAAGTAACTTATTTAATCTACTAGTCTCGTTGAGACTTGAGACATTTGTGCAGAGGCTTTTCCAACCACTTCGCTCAGAGGATCGAAGGGCATTTCTGTATGCTTTGCGAGCCAACTTAAATGCCTCCGACCCGTCCCTGCGTCTGCGATTCCAAGCTCTCCTACATAACTTTTTGAGTCGAACAAGTTCGCTATTCCACCAAAGTGTTCCTCTAGAAGCACGCATAACTCGAAGCGGACAAACCTCTTGGTATGCTGCTACTATGAGTGAGCTTGTTTTATCCACGACCTCATCCAAATCACTTGGAGATTCAATCGTCGGAAGATACCCATGAAACCTAGTCGCCAAGCCCTCTTCATAGAGGTCCCAGTTCGTAGATTTTGGATTACGATAGGTGACAATATCTAGCGAAACGTTTAAATGATCAAAGACTACTTATACTTATGATCAGATAACGACGGTTCGAGCTCGTTTGGTACGAGCCAGTTTGTCAATTAATGCGTAATACTGTCAGAGCAGAGAGTTACATCTAACACCTCTTCTCTGCCAGCTCGTGCAAAAGTTGGGCGGTTTCCTGCATTAAGAATGTGCAGATTTGTACTACTTAAGTATTCAATCAATTCGGTGCCTCTCAAATTGATATCAGAGCTGCCCCAAATTATGTGGTGGGAATTTGCATCACTGCCGATTATGAGAGGAAACCCATTTCTGCCACAGTATGTTACAACCCTTTTGAAATCATCAGAAGGTGATGGTTCATTATGCGGCAAATATGCCGAACAATAGACGTATTTCTTGTTTATGTTGTCAACAGTCATATTTACCATGACAGTACAAATATCACGAGTTGTGAGGTCCGATATAAGACAAGCGTCAATTGCACTATTCGCAAGTATACATGCACGAAGCATTTCACGTGGATTTGTCATGCCATTTTTGTTGAAAGCTACGAAGACGGGGTTAAGTAGCTTTCCAACATAGAAGTTTCCTTTATGGAAATACGGTTCTTGAACCAAAGCTATGGAAGCTTTTCCTTCCTGCACAAGGCGAGATAGATTCATAGTTGCTGTACGTTTATACTGAAGATTAATTTGTGCTACTGTAACCATATTCGATTACAGCACTACACATTTCATCATCAGCACTTGTTGTACAGCAACTAGAAGATACCAAACACGTTGGCTTATAATCGCATATAGCGAACCCCGAAATGGGTATTAGGGACATGAACATCATTTGAATCCCACGATTTGCGAAGAAACGAACGTCCACTGTGTCAGAGATTCGCATAACACAGCAAGGGTAAGACCCACGACACTCCGTGCGCGACTGGCATATTTTAGTCCTGCCAGCCATTCAGTCCTCGGCACGGAGTAACACCTTGACTTGAGGACTCCTGTTTTCAGTCGACATGGGAACAGGAACCCAGTGGATCAATTCTTGGTTGACATACTTCAACCCGCCGGATGCCACACGGCCTCTAGGCTGGTTTTGTCCGGAGAAAGAAAATAGAGTTATCAACCTCCTAGTGGACCACAGCCAGTTACTGGGGAGTTCGCCCGGCTCTTCCCAGGCTCCGTTCGCCATTGAAAATATTTTAAATCCCCTCAACAATTTTACCCATAGCACGGGTCGCATGACACTATGGAATTGGGGTTCCCTGTTTGGTGTTACCACCGGAACAAGTAGTCCGTAGTGTAATTCTTAGCCGGTTGAAACAACCACTACCGACACTACACGGCTTATCTAGGCTGTTCGGAGAAAGAAGCTGACATTGATGGACAGCTCCCATAGATGGCCGAACAGCCGGCAAAACACTTACGGTTTTTTCACTTTTATTGGTTACTTTAATCACGTTTTCATCATTATAATGATTTTTGTTTTGAGGATGGCAAAAATGTGAAACATGTATTTCCTTTCTAAAAAAAAACTACAGAATGAGAATCATCTGTCAAAATTCATGTTTCAGAATGCCATTTCCACGAATATATAAGACAGTCAGAAAGTCTTACGATTTTCTGAGAAATCGAGGCGGTTTGAATTACCCCCACAGTCTTAAAAGACCCGGGTCCTCTTATATAAAATATATGAAAATCAACAATAAAATTATCAAAATTTGGAATTCTGAAAAAGGTACTATGTCCAAACATTTTACATTTACAGTTTTCCTGGACAACGCCAAAACCAGTGGCCGAAACGTCTGGCAGCATACAACACCTGTTCTGATTTTAAGACCAAAAAAGCCGAACAAAAATTTATATCATATAAATTTACCATTACAGAAAATTCTACGCTGTCTATTTTTTTGATTCTTAAGGAACCCCTTACAAAGTTGAAGCTCAAAATATCGAAATTTTTTATTGCATATTCTGAAAGTACTTTCGAAGATATCTGCGAAATTTCATCCAGATCGAAGCGCTAGATTTCAAGTTACAGCCGTTCGCAGCACGCTGGCTCCATCCTCGGATAAAGTTAACTCAAAACTTTGAATGCGAGCGGTTCGTCTTGAAGAGTGTTCACCGCAAGCCTCTGCGAAAAAAATGCGCTTCGAGGGAAGGGCCATAACGCCGATATAATTCAATTTTTTTTAACACAACTTGTTTTTATTGTCTTCGATAGTACTACCAACATATTGTATTTCGTTTTTTCAAACAAAATTTTCAGTGGGAAGTGGGAGTTTTTCAACATCCCTAGATAGCCTACTATGAAGCCTATTAATTTACTCCTACTCCTCGTATGTCAGAGTTGGCGAAGCGGGTCAGATGATACCATTGAAACTGAACAGCATGAATAATAATCAATCTAATGAAATGGATATTTTATGCGCACGAAAATCATGTTTCACAAGCTCAAATATTCTAATTTACGGCACACTAGTTTATATTGCATGGCTACCCAATCGCTACGTGGGAGGTATTTTCTGTGTGACGACTTCTCCGTATTCCAGGTGCTCCAGATTAGCGGTTTACTAAGCCAAACAGGGAATCAAACGGGGCGTTCGGTGTGCGTGGTCTGCTATCCAGTTCCCAGTTATACGTGTTGGCGGATTGTCACGTCTCTCTAGTGGTGGTTATGCCCACAACATTAGGCATTAGGCTCAAACATTTGCATTCGAATTGGCTCTCACCTCGGAATATAATGTACCGTGTTTGCCGAAACGATCGTGTATCGTTTACGTTCGCTATTGTTTATGTCATCGGTAAATTAATGGGTTAATTCAGTATGTCAATAGTGCCGGGCTGTGTCGAAACGATAGTGATATATGTTGTACAGTGCTTTTTAAAGTGGATCAAAAGCCTATTGATTTTTTGATTTCTGGGATACGCCAAAAACTCAGTTCCAAGGTTAACATTTTTAATACGAATGTCGTCCCAGATTCACGTATATTTTGGTGGAAAAAATGAGACACTTGAAAAGTTAAAAAATATATTACAAAATGCCGGGACATTATGCCTATGCAGTTCATGAAACGACCCCATTAGCGTTCAGCTTCCCCTAATGCTAGTATCTTCCTGCAATCAGTTGTCTCTGAAATTCATTAAAATTCATATATGTAAAGTTATCATTCATTTTCCGTTGTCAGGCCGAAAGTTGCCAAGATTTCACTAGTTCGACTTCCCCAAAAGTATTCAAATCTACTTTCCACCGAACTCCCCAGCCATATAATGACGTACCGGCAAACGAGCTTGAATCGACGTTCACCGTATCCTTTACCATTACATAATAATAGCTGGATGGATCAACCCGAATGTCACTGGTGGAAGTGTTTCTCCTACGCTTATTTTCAACACCGGAAGTACCAACATCCGTTCCGACCAATCCTTGATCCAAGTCAGACAGATTCAAATCGGATTTTGTGCATAAAATTGGAAAACCTTGTGGCGCAAAGTGGATTATGGGCCAAAAGAGAGCAAAAAAAAGCAGCCCCTTTGATCCCTGCCCGGTCGGTCCTGTAGGAGTTGGGAAAACAAAAACACCAACATATTTATTTCCTCAATTCAATGTTTACGTAAGCCGCTTCGCACCGTCCAAATCCTTCCGTCTTTTGGCAGACGATTTAATACATGTGTTTTTTATTTAGTTCGTGGTGCAGCTGCTATAACATATTCTATCGTTCGATAGTTAATTTTATCGCAGAATATCTTCTGACCTGCCAAACTTTGCTTCGAACATCGCAAATAAATAACACATCAAGCGCAACTAGAATCGATTGTGGAGTCTTTCTTATAAATATTCTGCGGAAATGGGTTACCATTATACGATTTGAAAAAATATCTCGTGTTCAATGTTCAATACTAATCAACTCGACTCGACAGATTGAATAATTTATTGCGTGTTCCTGAACATGATTTTCGTGTTGCATGTTTTATTCGAGTGTTTTTTTCACTCCACTATTATTCGATTGGGCACTCAGCGACCCACAAGTCGAAAAATAGGCACTCTAAATAATCTTTTATTGATACAGCTTGTTCTCCACTTGATTGATACCTCACTGGGGTGGGTTGGGCCTTAAGCTTGAAATATCTGCTGGGCTACTAGAACAGAAGTATATTTCTTTCAAAAGTTGATTGAGATTTAGTTATTTTCGTTCACCAGAAATTGTTGAAAACTGTTCTGCTCTTCTAGCAAAATTGCATGTATTTTTTTTAATTGAGTTCACTAAAGTTTTCAGTATTACGCAATCGAAACGGATTTCAGTACTAGCGATCCGAATCAAACATCCCGAGCATTCTAGTATAAACAACAATACCTTGTCCGTTCTATTGTGTCAATATTCATTAATGAATGTCCTTTTCGCTGGACTGTTTCACATTCCAATCGACCGTCACCGAGCTAACGAGCCGGAAAGTTCAATCGTCATTGCAGTACGTACACCACCATTAAGCACTGTTTACGGTCGAATTTTCCCATTTCACAACGTATGCTTTTTGTGATGGTGAATGTATTTCTCCGGAAGCGGGGATTGGGGGCGGGGGGATTAGGAAATCGACGTTGTATCAAACATTTTGTGCGTGTAAAAGGTACAGTTCAGCAGGTTGCAATACAAATCCGAAGCATTCATTCGAACCGAAAATCTGGGGTGATAATCTCCCAACACCGAATACCATCAATCACAATTATTCGGCTAATTTGGCCAAATCGGTCGTGATTGATTCACGATACTCATCTCTTTGGACGATAGATGTAACCAAAGTGGTTGGAGGTGAACCAAACTGAGGTAGAATTCGTATCCTGATTCCTGAATGATAGTAAATTTGACAAAATACTCTTATAAAATTATTCTAGTATTTTTTCAGTTCCCCCTCATTAAACGATAAACAACATAAACTCATATTTTAGATCGGAAAGACTAATAGAAGATTCTTTTTACTCTTGTTTCAGGTTAGTTTCCTCTGATTTAAAACCATCTTCAACATCCAACCAACCAAAAGGTAATTCGATATATTCACTCAAGCAGAGTTCTGCCATGAGTACCACATATAAATATCCAACTCGTGAGGCCTTTCAATATATACACACATCACGAAACCAGCCCAATTCTCCGCCAACCCAACCCATAACATGCACGTTTGTAGAAGGAAAAATCCGTACTGCGGGCCTGTAGGCTGTAGCTTTTCCATCTGTACCGAAAGCTCGTCTCGATCAAGCATGCACAAACACAACACAGCGCACAAACACGTGAATCCACTCACTGTGGCTGTGGTTCGTTTCAAATTTTAATGAAATAATCCACATTTTGCGTTCCACTTTCTTGTGCTTGGCCTTGGTTGGTTCTACTCATGGAATTTTAGGGATTGTAGGCACTAGAGTGGCGAGTTTCTGCTATCGCAGTGTGCGAATGGTGGCGAAAGCTGAACTATTGCCAAAAAAGTTTTTTGTTCATTTGTTCTGAAACTAACTAGTTTGTTTGTAATTTTTTTCTGTTCCGTCAAACGTAAGTTTCAGGACCTAACTTTCCAACTACTAAAAAACGGAATTTTATTCATATGAACATATATATTCTTGGATGGGACAGTACAAAATATGAGCTGCATTCATTCAACAATTGAAAAAGGTGTGCAATTGCATATAAATTTTACAAACATTACACGTGGTCTAGATGGAGGCTACTCTGGACACTTAGAATTTAAAGACATGTATTTAGGACTTTCACAATTTTCTTCCTCGTTTAGCAGATGATGTAGCTTTGAATTTTGTATCCCATTTCATAGTTTCATCTAGTGAAACACTTTTCCTAGGAGATACTTTTCATTTTTTATTTCGACTAGTATGTAGCCACATTTTCCTTTTTCAACCCATTCATGCTGTTGTTATTTATAAACAACAACGGTTTTAAACATCTATAATTATTGATTTAGGCAAGATTTACTAATAAAAACAAGTAAGACTACCAAGTGACTATTATCTTTCATTTGAGCATCATCAGTTGTACATATTATCCATAGAACTGAAGTTATTGCAATTATTGTGATTGGATTCCTATGAAGCAGTGCTGCCATGGACAGTTTAAGTGTTCCAAGCAATTCAACCAGTGCTGTGCAATCTCGCGATGGTCTTTGAATTGTGACGGTGAATATGAAGTGACCATATCATCACCAAAATGACCGTTGTTTCATTTCCATTTTCCTCTCGTAACTATCTCTCGCAGAAGCTGTGCGACAGAGAGCGCATTGAAATGATAGACAGATTGAGTACCATTTGTTTTGTATTGGTATGGTAAACGAAATATTATCAGTATATTGTATTCAGGCAGCATGTGGAGCTCTGTTTATTTTTTCTCCACGTTTCTGTTTCTTTTATGCAAAGTAATTTGTGTAAAACCGCTTATTTGTTAATACTAACTCGTTGTTTGTAATAAGATGACCGTCATAACGGTGCTTATATTACAAATAAAATGATGGTCAGTTTCAGTAGGGTGACCATATCAGACGAGTAAAAAACCAGTACAGTCGAAAGGGTACTGCTTCCCCCCGTTAACTCTCAATCGACATTGCTTTTTCCGCATGTTTTTAACTGAAAATTAAGTGAAACAGTTCTGGGGTCTGGCAAGCAGAGCTTCGACAGTAAAAAAGTTCTGGGAGTCTGGGAGGAAGAGCTCTGCCAGAAAGTCTTTCATCGAAATTCGATCACCAAAAACTTTTTCGGATTTACACTAAGACAGTTCTTGCTACACCACGATCAACAAACGTTTCATGCTGAGATGGTCTGTGCAGGACCGGCGAGGAGTTTTCAATACTAAAAACACGACATTGACGTAAATCAGAAACATCAGCGATCCCAGGTAGCTTCCCTACGCTATGCCTGGCAATCTTCAATGACAACCATTATCTCTCGATTTGATAGCTGCAAAACTTACCGTTGTTACCAAAAATTTCTCCGTTTAATCGATTGTTATATGAAAACTGGCGGATAGCTTGGTGTAAATAATATCAGTTTGAGCCCGAGCTTGAAAAAATTGATATCCCTGCGTGAACTTGAAAGAAAACAATATTCAATTCATGTCCGTCGCGATGAATGAAATGTTTGGTTCGTTTCCCTCGTCATTCGTTCTCCCGACACAGCGCATTCAGGTTCGGACATGTTCGGTTTCAGAAGCAAAATGAATTTTGTTTCCATTCTGCCTGTGAGAGGGATTATTGAGCAAAAATGCACCAGATATAGATTATGCAGTTCACTTATGCTCGAAAATGTAGAAGATGCCAGCTTCTGCCTTCAAACTATCCTCATAAAAACAAATAAATGCTTTGGTTGGTGAAGGAATTTATATTTCCTAAGCACTTAATCATTCCTTTTTTCATGAAGTTTCAGTCAGTTGGGAAGTTAATGAATGAGGGAGGCGATGAATGTTATGCAGGATGCTAGACTCGGCGGTTAGTCGCTGTTCAGCGTCCAGGCGTGAAGGCATGTTAATCGTCCATTAGCTATTTCATTTATTTGACACGCCTCAATGCATTACCTGAGCCGTGGATCTTTTAATATTATCAATGTGTAAATAAAAGTACATAAATCGAATTTTATTGTATATCCATCGGATCTTGTGTACGCGATTTGTTACTTTGCGTAAAGATCTTATTTCTTGTTGAAGATCTATTTACTTCATTGCCTCTTGTTGCTTGTGGATCACTTAATCCGCTTTCTCTCGGTTTATCGTTTTCGTTCATGCTATCCTCGCTATTAATGTTGTATGATGGGTATGCTTGCAGTAGATATTGCTTCGTTAGAGGTTTGTGTAAATGGTTTCTCTTAGTGTGTCTTCTTTTGTAACAACGTAGTGCACGCAGGGGTCTGACCTTCATACGTACACAACATGATTTGAGATTTGGTCGCGCATTTTGCTTTGAATTGAAAGTTCAGATATGAAGGAATAGGTTCAATCTTACCATTGTCCATATAAACGGGTATCTTGGTCCTAACATTATCATACTCAACGACATATTGCATGTTGTCTTCCATAGCGTAGCTTTCCGTTATGGCCAAAGTTTTAAACGTTATCAGTAACGAGTGTGGTGGGCTTGTATAACGACGACTTCCATTCGTCTTAACTGCATTTGTAAATTTGCTGTTGAGTTTCAGACATCTTGAAATGAACGATCGATATCGCACCAATGAAAGTAACGGAATTTTATTATTCGATTGCTTTGCTTGTTTATAGTACTGGCACGGTACATATAGATTGCAGACTTTAGGTAGAAACGTTCGTTTGATTCACTGCACTGTTAACAAGCAGAGCGACTGATTAGGTACAAGTAACGACCCTGTAGTAATTCCATGATCCCCAGCTCGAGAGAGCGCTCAATGATTTTATTCCACGATAGTTGCTATTTTTCTTTTTATGGTATGGATTTCCAGTAACGCCAATGTGTCTTTTCAGAGGTACCAAAAGGAATTCTTCGGGTCCCGGATTGAAAGACGATTTAAGCCGAGAAGTAGCGCTGGTAAACATTGTTTCGTCGATATTGACGAGGCATTCTTGAGAGATTTAAAAAAACCATCGGAAGCAATAATTGAGAGATTCGACTGAATTAAGTTTTGTTTGCCGCATTCCGATTGAGGATGAGTATACGTTGCAGTTATGATTACGGTCGGTCGTAACTGCGATCTGGAGCATAGTGAAAAGCGAAGACTGAATAAATAGAAATATATTAGGCTTACCGGAGAAAAACCAGGACAAATCAAGCATTTTCCTCGACTTCCCAGGACACCAGGACAGTCTATGTAAAACCAGGACATGTCCTGGGAAACCAGGACGTATGGTCACCCTAGTTTCAATCCCCTCAATAATGATTCCGATGAGTGAGAGTTTCAGGAGACAATCATCTTACTGTTGTCTATTCATTGGAGTGAGAACCGTAACTCAATAAGCATCGCTTACTGTTTTTACTGCTAACCGTTTCATTGTGATGGAGCTTAGCACTGAATACAACTATTATATAGGGGACCGTGGGAAGTTGTGAACATAGTTTTGTTTTCGTGACATAGCTACCATAAACATTGGTTAATTTTCGAAATTTTACCTGGTATTTGTAAAGGATACTTTTATACATCCACAGGCTGAAGGATTTTAAAATAATCGTTATCTTCCTTGAGATATGGCAGAATGCGTGGATTTGGCATTTTTTGTTTGGTGGGGAGTTGTGAACCATCGCAAAAAGTAGAAGAAATTTAATATTTTTTTTGTTGGTTTATTTTTGTTAGGGCAATAGAAGATAAATTTTAAAATATTTTAAAACTAAAGATGATATGGAAAAGTGATCTGATTCGCAATGCGTAGGTGACAAAATGATTCACGCAGTCACCTGACTTCGCGGTTGCGGCACAAGGAGATTAAAATTGTGGTAGAATCCAGTTCTTCACATACAATTTAACCTTTTTATATCATAATATGTATGAGCCACCCCTATTTTCAAATTATGATAGCGTTCATTTTTGAATAAAAAAAAACTTTAATCCACTGACATGTGTGGTTCTCAACTCCCAAATAATCCCACAACTCCCCACTTTACATATCTTCGAAAAATACATATCTCTATCGATACACTAAAATTTCATCCATTTTTTTTTTGTCAATGAAAGCCAATTGCTTAAGGAATGTTTTGCACTAATTGACTTTGAAATCAGCTACATAACGGGACTCCACATACAACTAATACAATTGTGTAAAAAAAACTTCTTGTTTGCATATTTGCGCATCGGTTTTAGAGAACCTCCGACAGACAATTGCTTTAAGATGGTTATTGCATTACGCCTCGATAGTGGTGCATCGAAGAGACCGCGAGGGCTTATGGGCCTTTTCATGTCGTGCTTTTCCACTAATCATGTACACCAAAAATAATGTCGGTCAATTTATACACTTCTACTTAATCTGTCTGCATTTTTTTGTTGATATGGCATGTTATTTTTTCTTCTACTACTATCTTAAATTAGATTCACGCTACCACTCACTAACGCAATCAATCACATATTCTCTTATATACACTTATATATTCCAAACGGACAAACGCTCATGGCCCTCGCGATAACACAAATCTGTTCACAACCGCGAACATGCAATTGCTACCATCCATACATACGCGATCTCGCCAACATCGAAACACCCTGGTAATTAAACGAACGTATTAGCACCTATAAATTTACAAACGCGGCCTCAAGTATTAACTTACCGCTCGCGCGATCATGAATCGGTCACGTCCGGAAGTCTCTACTCTCGGTCCTAGCATTTGGACCAATTAAAAAAATGCCGCTCATATTCACTACAAACTCAGAAAAGATGAATATTACATTTGACGTAAACAACATTGCGTCGTATTTTGCTGTCTAATGATGGAATTTTACATATTTTGACAAATATTGTGTCTCTTTTGATGTAGAACTCGGTTGAATGAAGATGGAGAATTGTGAACAAAACGCATTTCCACATGTTCTTGAATTCAAGGGAATTGTGACGTTCTTTTTATGTGCATCTTGCGAGATGTAAATATTTTTAAGTGTGTAGATAACACATTCCATGGCGACATGACCGACTTTAGTGATATGAGGGAACTCTCTTCTAGAACTATACACAGAAAATTAAGCATCAGATTCACGATCCGCGCTATCATTCAAGAACACACGCGAATATGCGAGTGGCCATACGGTTATAAAATCGAATTTATCCACACGAAGTAACATACACGATAGCAAACGCGACAAACACGTTAACAAATACACAAACGCTTGAACTTCGTCCACGTGCAACTAAAGTGCAACAATAAAGTCGTGTGGTGTCCGGCGGGCTAAAATCTTTTTGCACTGTTTCAGCCAAGAATAGGACCACTGGGAACCTGCTCCCATATCGTACGAGGCAACTAACGACATGCTAGGAGTTTCAAGGTCAAGGTATTGCTCCGTACCGAAGACTTAACCTGGACGGACCTTAAGATTTTGCATCATTGCCTTTATCTATTCTGTATTGAGTGAATCACTGACATATAGTCACCTTTTCTGATTCGCTATTCCCAATTGTGTACCAACGTTTTAAGTTTCTTTTTTACATTTTAACGACATTCAATTAGCTAGAGATTACTGGGTAGGGAAAGTTATGAAACTTAGAGCCATAGTACTCAAGTGAGAGCAAGGATGTGAAGTAAACAGATCGAAAAACTAGAAATGGCAGGGTCATTAGAACAGGCTTAATATCGTACGGGCTTAATCTTTGTCTTCTGTTAATCATTAATCTCTAACTAATTGAATGTCGTTAAAATGTAAAAAAGAAAATGTGACTAACATAGTCGAAATAAAAAAGGAAACAAGTTTTAAGTTTCTTCTGGCGGTTGTACAATAGTCGAAAAGGATGAAGTCTAAATCTATACTAAGTAACAGCATATATTAATATACCGGCTCTTCCTTGCCAAAGTATAACTTTCAAAGCATTGATTCAAAAACCGAATTTAAACAAAGCAAACTTTCAGTTTGAAAATTCATTGATTTGGCCTAAGTTAAAGCTGTCGAATTGCACAAAAAGTTTTTTGTGTGGCAAGCAATATGTAGATGTGTCAAAATAAGCCAGAGTTTTAAATAAATTTGAACTGTCTACCGACAAATCCAAATTGACGAATACCTCCAAAAGTGGCTTCTTGGGGTCTCATGAAGGTCTGACACTAGCTTTGTATTACTTTTGCTTTCCTAAACAATGGTGAACATTTCAACACTCCAGAACTTCACTCTGTCAGAAAATGTAGGGCCATCGGAAACTAAAACTTCGTAAAATCGCACTACTGGTCCATTCTTCAAAATCATCCAGTGCAGTACTCTGCACCACTCTTGCAAGTTTGAGCCGGTCTTTGTCAGTATTGCTCTACTCCCATCCATTCTTCTTCTGGGCCTCCGATGGATCAAGAACCATTGTCGTCGTGCATATTATATTTATTACGCATGATAAACATGTCGTTTGCAATTTGGCATTTAATCCAATTATGGAAACGTGTATGATAGGGAGAGTGGAGATGCCAACTTTTCATTAACATTTCACAGTGAATTTCTTCACATTCATTTGGTACATCTTTTATATTTTACGTGTGCTTGCTTTGTACTTTGTACAAATTTTGGAAATGATCATTGAAGTTTTAATAAGCAATACTCCCAATGGCCGGTTGTTCTGAGTTGAAATTGCTCGTTTCGAGTTCTCGGAAATTAATCGTGAGCGACTTTCGTACATAACATCATATTATCTATAGATGAATAGATGCCACTAATATATTTCACGCGTCTTTACTCTTTTATGTGATGCCCCGCGGAAGAATAATTATTAAATTGCCTTTTCGAACGGTATTCATATTTCTACTGAAGGTCGCATGCCTGCAAACTTTGATCTAAAATGAAAAGACAAGGCGCGCGAGTACTTAGCTAAATGATAATATCTACCAAGATATATCCTGATTCATTTCCCTACCTCACCAATCCTATCCAGCGACATTTGTGGATGATGCAGAGTTCCTCGGTCTCGGTAAAGCTCCCAAAAAGAAAGTAGTGCACCAGCACCCCGACGACCCATACCCTGTGCATCGACGCGAACTACTCGAGCTTGTTCTTAACAGTGGATATAAACTATTCCACGGTGACCGATAAGGTGCACTTTTTCGAACTATCAGCTGTAATTATTAGTTCGTTGATCTCTTCTCCATTTCCTCTGCAGTTCCACTAGGATCTGCGCGACAACTCTACTGACGGTGCTCCAATTCCCCGTTCTTTTTTCTTTACATCTCTTGTATGACATTCTCTGCGCTTAGAGACGGCACACAGTGTCGCCTAGCCGGACAAAACCTCAAAATTTTATTTTAGATTTTTCGTGATTTAACATTTTTCTCTGTTTCTTAGCAGGTTGAATAGAGTTTCCTCAAAATATTAAGTCCCGAATACGAGACTAAATTTTTTTACAGAACTTCAAAGGTGAAATAGATGATGAATTCTGAGGAAAACTATTTTCAAAACGTAAGTTCTTCTTTTTCTCTCTGTGCCTCTCCAATCACACTGGAATTTTCGGATGTCTTCATACTGGTGGGCGTTTGATGTAGTCGCTTATTGTTATTGAACACAACCCTTCATAGGCATTGAGTCCATAACCGACTGGGACACCGCGAAGTTTTGTTTGAATCGGCGATGGTCATGTTTTATGGTCGACCACTTCATCATAGGATCCCTCTATTTCTTTTGACCTCCGCCATGCATCTCGATGACGACAACCGTAGCATATGTGTTTGAGAGAACTTTCCAATTCAGATTCCTCGACCCTTTGAGACATGGGAAGGGAGGACTCAGGAATCAGGAATCAGTAGCGTCTGGCTGAAATGGCACGTTCCCCATGTTGATCGGAGATTTGTGCCTTGCCAAGAATCGTCTTTTCATCATTTTCCTGATGGGAAGAATTGGGGAAATGGTAAGGTTAAGGGTAAGGAAAACAACGACACAGAACAATTAAAACAGAGCATTCTGCACCCCCGGAGTGATGCTGAACGATCTGCAGGTGCTACAACAGCAGGAATAAAACTTCCAACCCCGGGCGGGATTTAGAACCTCTACTCAAACAGTGAGAAGAAGATATTGTCACTCAAATACGGCTAAAAAACTATAGCTCTTTACCACACTGGGTTAGGAACAAAAGCATATCCTTAAATTTCAGCTCTCTGTACATAGGTTCATCTATGTATGGAGAACCAAAAATCCGGATGCGCAATTGCATTAATACAGGGCAATTGCATATAAAATGATATGATGTTCCGTAATCGGATTCACAAAGATCACATGAATAATACTCAGCGCGCTGAATAGTAGCCATGTGATAATTGAGTTTGCAATGTCCAGTCAGTGCCCTGGCCAGAATACTGCAGTTGTGCTTGGAAAAATGCAAAAAATTTCTTGACATTTTCGGACTCACATTCGGCAGAAAAGCCTTTGTTTGAACGCAAGTTTGCAAGCTACGCCAATGGTTGGCATGTTCGAATGCAGCCCAAGAGCGAATCAATCTACCAAGCGAATGAGATTGGTTTAATCTCATTTAATGACAATAGACACCAGCACCGGCTCGGCCCTCCAACAAAGAACCGTCCGTATAACAAACTACGTATTCTTCAAGTTGTCGCTCCATCCAGCCAGACAGCCATTTCTCACGAAGAGGAATTCTCACATTGAAAGTTTTAGAAGGAAAACTACATGTGAGTTTAAGGTCACTGGGAGCAGGTGTATATTCATCCCAAGTAACCATTTGGGGCCACAGTCTTGCGTGGCTAGTTACACGATCTATTGGGTTACTGTTCCAGAGCCCAGTAACCTTAAGACGGTATGCACAAGAAAGTGCTTCTTGTTTCAGAAACACATGTAGTGGTTTTATGTTCAAGAGTGTCTCGAGAGCAGCAGTAGGTGTTGTCGAGAACGCACCAGTCATCGCCATCAAGACCATCCTCTGAAGATGGTTTAACTTTGATTGGATTGTCATGACTTCTCCCTTCTGCCACCAAACAAGGCATCCGTATGCCAGTATTGGTCTAACAATTGTTGTGTAGATCCACTGAATGTACTTGGGTTTGAGTCCCCAAGATTTGCCGAAAGCCCGTGTACATTGGCCAAAGGCCATGCAAGCTTTCTTGATCCTGAAATCGATGTGAGTTGTCCAATTAAGTTTTGAGCGGAGAATTACCCCAACGTACTTAACTTGATCTTCGACAATAATTTCAGAGTCAAAAAACTGCAATGGACGAGCTCCGATTGTAATCCTTCGTTGCGTGAAAAGCACCATTGAGCTTTTATTTGTATTAACTGATAGTCCAACATGAAGACACCACCGCTCAGCAACATATAAGGCTTGTTGCATCAAATCAAAAAGTGTGTTAATGCAAATACCGGTGATCATTATATGATAATCATCGGCGAAACCATACCCAAGCTCATTTAGTTTTCTCAACAAGCTATCGGCGACAAGGTTCCATAGAAGTGGTGACAGCACACCACCTTGAGGACATCCGCAGACACTCAGTTGCCTCATCTCTACTTGTCTTAACGATGAGCACAGATGTCGGTTGCTAAGCATTGCGTGTATCCAGTTGGTTGGGTTGCTATGGTTACTAATAAAATCCACTTGTTTTGAAGTCATACTGCTTCTTTAGTTAATAACTTTTCTTAACGAATTTTCATAAACTTGCAATGTTCCTTGAATGTGTTCAGTAGAAGAATACCTTTTGAAATATGTAGTATTCTGATTAATTGATTGATGAGGTGATTTTTTAAGAATTTATTTTCAATGGTAATCGATTTTTCATAAAAACTTACATATAAACTTTGAAATTTTTGGAGGGTCCGTAGACACAACCAATCGGTACCAAAATTTGCACAATTACTAAGGACCATAAAAGGAATCAGTAGAGCCTGGTGGAGCTAAAAGCCAAAAATTGAACCAGTCTATTATATACACTAGACAACAAGTCTCAGGGCATCATAGTTGGACACTCCAGTGAAAAGGGAGAGCTCACTTTCTCACATCTGAACCAATAGACAAACATTAGAATGGCAACCCGTGTGAAAACTCATAAGTCCGAATATGTGAACAGCTACTCGGTTGTATAAACGAATTTAAATACGCGAAGTTACACACACGCTAGCATACGTCACATAAAAGCGGCCACGCACACATGAAAAAGCTCTAGTGACCAAGCCAATATGTTGGCACTTACGATGTATAAACGCGGTCTCAAGTTCGATTCCCTCATTATTATAAATCGGTGATATGCAGAAGTGCCTATCATTGGTCCTAGTAGCTCTGGTGCATGTCTTTAATCTTCGTCTCAAAAGAAAAACAAACTCATGTACATTAGAAGTCTCTGGGCTCTGTGGCTGGATATTCTAGTGATATGGGGAAACTCACTCTCTTCCAGATCTGTATCATACATTCCAAACCGCGGTTAGCTACAAATATTGAAAAGAACACACGAATATGCAAGTGGTTACACGGCTATGCAAACGAATTTATACACGCATAGTTACATACACCCGATGTGCACACTCTCGCGATCAAACCTGTTAACATACAATCGCTCGAGCTCTGCGCGATAACACAACCCCGATCACAAACGTGAACATGCAATCGCGGTCACCCAGGCGATTAGGTTTGCCTCTATTACTTTTGACCTCCGCCATGCCGCCTCGATGACGACGATCGCAGTATATGTGTTTGAGTGAATTTTCCGAATCAGATTCATCGACCCTTTGAAACATGAGGAAGTGAGCAACTCAAACACTTCCATTTGATCATCGGTATGTGAATCATTTGGTTTCCTCAGTGTACCAAAATAATTATTGCTGTTTTGCTGAGAATCGTTCGGATGCGTGAAACGGTTGGTAAATCATCTACCTCCTCGCAAAAACCAGGATTTCTTCTTAGGTTTGCCAATGATTTTGTTGTATTTGGTTAGAACCGTCTTGTGCAGGGATCTTAGTTGGTTCTTTATCACTGCAGCTTTAACCGATTAGCATGAGAATTGCATATAACATATTATCTACCGAGGTAAATCCAAATTTGTGTATATTTTTAACCCATTTAGTCTAAATTTTTCCCGTGCCAAACTAGGAGATGTAGAGATTACACAACTCCATAGCAACGGTTGTCACACAAATAATCCTTTCTTTCCCTAATGATGGTTAGGACGTATATCAAAGTATGGATCTCCCAAGCTCCATTCGTCGATACTCTGCGCAATTTGAATAACGAATAGCAATTACGAATCGTACGGTCATCATATTCATGATCATGAATTAACTTCTTTTTACATAAAAATTGTAAGGTTAAAAAACAGTGTACTCGTAAGAACACTCACTATAAGTTAATATGAAAAAATTAGACAATTTTTCCAAATTAAAGATCTCCATTCGCAATTCTTAACGTACCGATGCATACCTCACTCACGCAATCATTTCCCTCGGTGATAATTCGATATATCTGAGCAACACCGTCCACAAACCATAACTCATCCGCCTCTTGTCCGAAACCACATCAAACTGAAATTAATTGTAATTTACGGATGGGTTGTGCGAGCGGATTCACTACGCTTCCGAACTTTGCCTAGCTAGGCTAGCTCGGGGGGCGAAGCGTGGGAGATCCGCCAACGTCGTTATCATCGCCATCCCATCGTCGACGTCGTCGTAGTCCTCGTTCGATACACTAGTTACATACAACTAAGGCAGGAATATCATATCACCGACCGAATGCTTTTGGTAACATACACGACATTTTCTCATTTTCCACCTGAATCATCCGCGACGGGGTGGATTGTGAGAAAGGATAATTGTATGTTGGCGGGAAATTAATCCTGTCGTCACGGAGGGATTCTTTTTCGCCTCGAAAGGTAGCTTGGGAGGTATTGTGTTTATTAAACCACGTCGTACGAGGATTTTTGTTGGTTGTAATTTGGTAGCATGGAATAAACTGAATATCAATTCTAACTATATCTTGTATACCATAACTTTGAGAAATCGAAGTAGGCATCGCTTGAAAGTAGACGTAAACTGTTTTCGTGTGTAATTTTTTCCAAAAGCTGCCAAATTTTTTGGGCAGCATCACGAAGATTATGTATTTTTCAATTACACAGAGTGGAGTTTGGAGGAAACCAGCGATGATATAAACACAGGTTTATAGTCGAAAGCATCCAGAAGATCATCCGATCCTTTTCGGGGTGCTATAAAAACCTCTAGGGGGATTGATTAATACCTGTTTCTAGATTTTGAATAAATATATGATCAATTTAAACATTCTTTTTACTATGTCAAGTAAAGGTAAAATTAAGTTGCCTGTATTCTTTTTTCCGTTCTTAAAATGTCTAAAAGTTGTTTGGTAAAAATACACATTCGTAAATCCGAAAAAAGAGGCAAATAACCGGTAGGATAAGACCTCTATCATTGAAAAAATATTGCCGTTATACGCATAATTGTCCAATGTTCTATGAAATTCCCTATATACAAGGGGTAATTATTCGTATATCGGCAGTCTAGTACTTAAGTGAAACAGAGCAAGATTGTGTAAATAAAATAAGAAGGCACTTGTTATCACAGAATCATATGAGCATACTCAAAGCCTTTCGTGCCTTCTACTGAGATGAGTCGAGGATTTCATCAATGCGAATCGGTCACATCTCTCTGCACCTGTATAATAACGAGATACCCCCTTTCCCTTTCCTTTTCCACTTCACTAGAACCGACATCAATACCATTATGGCAAATTAAAATCATCTGTTTCACCTACCAGAAGTGTTCTCAAGTGATGGTACCATATATAAAACGCATAAAAACCAGTTAATATCAGCTATTGTACAACACGCATTTTCGCAGCCTACTAGTGGTAATATCATTATTGTTCCTGACCATCACATCATCCCGCTTCATGTAGGTAATTTATGAAATTCGTATTTTTTGTCATTAAATATAATTAAATTCACCATCCGCCTACTGGCGAGTGTCGCGAGACTGGGAAATTTTCCTACCAATTATTGTCACTTCAGCACCGTGTCAGTCTACGCGTTTGATGTTCCCTTGTCCACCAGCATTCCGTAGAATAAATATTTCATTTTAATGTTCCCTGTTTAAAAATTCAATTAAAACCGAGTGCCAACCAATTACAAATTTATAGGCTACAGCAAAACCATATCTGGGAATATAATGTTTCCTAGTCTCAAAGTTAGTCGACAAAACTGCGTCTGTTCGTACGGGCAACAGCAACCCCCGTTTGCAATCACATCGAGGAGTTGAAAACCAAATTCAATTATTTTACCAATTTGTTTATGGTCAACCGCAAATAGACTTTCGAAGCAAGTTCGAGCTGCTTTTCCGGTGGCCATCGACCAGCCAGCACACAGAGATCCAACCGGATTCGGTGGACTTGGATGGTGGCCTAATGTTCTGCTGATTCGTGTTTGAGATGGAGTCCCCATTGTATTTTATTGCGTGGTTAACCACTGATCGAATTATGCGAATACTAAAATTTCAACTTATGTAGTGGGCACTGCTGCGTTCGAGTTGTAAAATATGGACGATGCAAAACTTTGAATAGAATGAAAGTGTAACAACCGAAATACGATTTATTGCAACAAAATAACAAGTTTAGCAATGAACTAGACTCATTGTTGATGTATTTGTAGGACGAATAAAGTGTTTCACGATAAAAAATTGGTCAACCAACAATGTGTTTAAATCGGTTAAACGTTTTATTAAAAAATTAAATGATGTTTCTTTTGTAAGTTCAATTCATGCGCTAGAATAAAGAAAAAATATTTACACAACCTTCTTTTTTAACGAATGCTAATTGTCGAGCCTTTGGTTTGACCTCTGAGTTTTGCAAAGCCTTCTTGGTCACTTTCCTCGCCGAAGAACACCAGTTTGCCTTAAACTGCATCTCGCTGACAACTGTCGCGTCTTCTTGAGGTTCCGCTTGACGATTGCCTAATAGTTTTTTTCTATCGAGTGTAGCTCAGTCGTGTTGAGAAGGTTCATATTTTTGAGTACCACCTGGACGTTGTTCGCGGCATACTTTAACATGACTTTTTTCCGTCATGGCAAGTTGCCAAACCCGGCCAAAACAGAACGGAACAATTGTGTTGCTTGAAGGAAGGCAACATACGTTTTTCCAGGCACTCCTGTGCATGAATTGGTTGATGGTTCCGGTTGCGATGTAAATGTCACTCTTCAAGCCACAGGTACAGATGGCCTGCCACACGAGGCATTTCTTTGCGAACGTGAATCATAAAATATGCAAATATTCTTTAAAATAATCTACCAACCCGATAGTTCTTCCAAAACCTCAAAGAAATCAGTGAATGTGGCAACCCTGCGACTAAGCGAAAGCCACACCAAAACGATTGATGAAAATATTTTTACTTGTCGCGCAAAAGGATGGTCTTCCATCTGCACCAAAAAGTTAATAAAAGAGATCGCCTTGTGTTACATAGTGACATGAGCTGCGAAAGAGGAATTCGTCTGTGTGTATGCAGCAGAAACGAATCACCGGCAAGGTTCGAATTGTTTCAAAGGATTCTCGTCCCGTATCCCAAAACATAGTTATTAGCGAACTGTCCTTATTAGGACGAATATATAATGAAAAAATTGATTTGTGCATTTAAGGGTTAATAATGCTGCATTTTCAATGTAACTGCGTCGTGTCTTGTCCTTTAATTTTTCTTATCGTCACGATTTGAAGGCATCACTTTGTTGTAAGTCAACAGTCTAAGTCGTTTTTTTTAGCCAAAGCACGGTTGAAAACGTCTTGTATAGAGAGGTAGGGGTACCGCTTGAAACAGATGGTCACTCCTTTCGTCGTTTTTGTGGCCTCCGGCTTTCGATTTCTCCCTGATATTCAGTCTTCCGTGCTGTCGAGAAACGATTTTCGAACGCTTGAATTACGTTGTAGTTAATTTGTCAACATTGAATAATTTCGCCAACTTGTTCGTATGAATATTCCCCATGATCTGATAAAAATTAATATTAGGCGTACCTTACTATGACAAAGTTTTAGAAATACTTGTTCGCATCAGAAAAAAAAAACAAAAACAAAAAAAGAAAGATAATTTTCGTGACTACAACTTTTTTGAACACTGCTGATCAATCCAACTTTGTTAGGAAAAGTTGTTAAATATTTTAAGGAAGTGATGTCTGAGTCAGTTTTGCATGGGGCCTGACAACACATGGTGATGAATCGAATCCCGATTTCCTTATTGTACGAAATAACTGTTGGGTTTTGTTGAGTGGTATTTTTGAAAGAACTTTGGTACATAATATGATTTATCTCTTGGTTAGAAAATTTTAGTTCCACGTTTCACCACATAGAGGACCCAGCAAACCTTTTTCATGGTATATTCAATTTGCATCTGAATCATAAGTGTTCATATATCCCCAAAAGAATCATACTAAATGCGGAAAAACGGGATATGCGTACCAAAGTGGAGTCCATATAGGCACATACCTGCTGAAATTGACAATTCCTGTCAACAATATACGCCTTGAATGCGATTACTTCTCATATTGAAGTGATTCTTGAGATAACATTTACAGATGCATAATCGACACAATCTTACATTTAATACAATATCAATAATTCGTATACGATTTTGGAACATTATATACGATCAACTATATTTTGTCGATAAAGAAGATCAACATGTAAGAACTGCATTAGGACACATCAATTATATCCAACATAGACGAATTTCGCGCCAACTCGAACAAATGTTGGCAGAACCCTCTCAGATTTTAATGAAACTTTCTATGCATGACGACTTTGTAACAAAAAGTCTCAAATGGTGGAATAACAAAATTCTCACAAGTTTCCCATCTCATGCCTCCACGCGAGTCTAAGTCTATTGATGACATTTAGTCCTTAGACCGGCGACGACTGGGTGCTATCAGCCTTCTGCCGATAGTAGCAGAATGAGAGGGTGCGAACAGATCTAGTCGAGAAAACATTGCCGTAAAAATGAATAGTTGATCGGAAATTAGCCCCAATATGACTAATCTGACTAGTATCGATGATCACGGGTCAATACGTATTGAAAATTCGCCGCGTCTGTTTTTGTGAACCTAATTTCTAGCTCCGTTATTGCTAATAAGCCCGTGCATCAGGTTAACAATCCTTTATATTTCCCTTCAGTGTTCGTTATTATCGCTCGTATACTTGTATTCCAAAAACAATCCGATATCGAAAATAAGAAATACTTTCCGTAATTTATAACATCTCGCGCTATCTTTGCCTGTATAATGTGTTATCACTCGGTAGTTTTCAAGCCAATAAATATCGATTTACAAAAAAAACCTCATCTTTAATTTGGATGAAATTTTGTTCCAAGATAGGTAATTATGTTCTATACCTACCGTCAAAAATTCAAGTTGGGCTTTTATAAGGAAAAAAGTTATTTGAAAAAAACTTTTCCTTGTCCATACCGAATTTTTAATTTCAGTGTATTTTTATCGAAAACCAAACCAATGAAAGTCATAATCATCTCAGAGCCCAATTTCCCAACTGCGAGTTGCCTGATACATGCAAAAAGTATCACTAACGAATTTGGTATAGCATCTCGGACTGGACTGGAACGAGGCAGAAGAGATTCGTTTAACGGAGATCTGATACTAGAACACGACCAGACAACATGTATAATATCGCGATAACCGCCAGCACAAGCGAAGAGACTGCTCTCCACGACCCCAATACGCCGGAGATGGGCGTTCTACGTATGGATGGTTGTACATGACCCGAGATATTACCCGAATGAAGTCATTACCCTCATCCATTATGTTATACCAAGGTCTGTTCATACCTTTGGGATTCCTGAACTTCCATCGAAATATTTAAAAACTCGTTGAAGCTAGGCGTTCATTCATAAATATCACCTTCTAATGCCTAAATGTCCATCTTCTCATTATTCTAATCAAAGTGCCGCCTTCTTATTGCCCGGAATGGAGCACTGCGAAAGAACTCAAACTAAGGTAATCTGCTACGATTTTTCGGATTTTCCATGTTTTCTCCAGGAAATACAAAGAGTCCTTTTCATGCTCCATCAAACAGAGAGCCTCCTGTAACTGTAACGATGTGGGCATGGTCGTTGATAGGTAAATATAAAACCATCAATTTTGTGGGGACAATGTTGGCAGCACAGCCTCTTTTATGATTGCACTCACCACTACTTTCATAATAATTAGCATAAAAGCGATGCATAGCTGTCATCATAAGACGAACGTTCTGTGTATTCCAATCACAGGATGAATCGAATACACAACTTAGACCCTAGCCACCAGACGAAACATTGTTTCTGTGATGATCCGTCCGTTAAAACGTCGACGAATCGGTGCCAATAATCGCATTTTTCAGCTTTCATCAAGTTTTTCATTTGCATTTGTAGCGTCGCGTATATTGGGAAAAATTCGGGGATCCGACGTTCAAAAGTCCCTTTCGGGTACAATTCTAAGCAATCTCTACCCACCACAAAGTAGGAGACTGTTCACAGTTGCTCGCGTCGGGTACTCGTTTCGTCTGACCTTTAAACGTAGTGCAAATGCGTTGTGTAAAACCTGGGGGAAAATGTAGGGACTGAAATATAGGGACACTTGGGGTTTCTGATGTCCTATGTAGAAATTCCTGCTAGTTTTTAAGATTACCGAGACTAGGAACCACTCACTTCGGTTTTGTAACAGAACCCTTCAAGGGACACTCTCAGGCCTTTGCGAGGAAGCTTAGGAGAGAAAACTAAACACATTAGAAGATGTTCCCACAATGGGATGGTCAGACTCACGCTCTTTAGTGTACAAGGAAACGTAGAAATTGGTCGTCGTCGATGGCGTAGCGCTCTTTTGCATTTCTTGGCAGAGCGTTCCTTAAAAGAATACTTCATTTTGTCCCCACGTAATTTATATGCGGGATATGTCGAGAGATCATGCGAAGTCTCTCAACAGTAGGAAAACTTTTCATGATTCTCGCCGCATTTTCCACAGCGTGCCAATAATGCAATAAGTCACTGTAGGTCTGATTGATTTTTCCTAAACGAACGAACGCACGAACCAGCATTTTCACTGGCCGAAGCAAAAGGTCGTGGAAGGAGCGAACCCCATACTTCGCAATTAAAGCCCCTGTCGGAGAGTACACCATCAATCTCTAGTTCCCGGGCGGGTACATAGACAAGATACTTCTTCGTACACGGCCAAGTGGTATTTAATTAAATCTCGCATATATTGATGAAGTTAAATGGCTTATCTTGGCCCTCATTCAAGTTTGTTATGAATATAAACAAAATTCGTTACTGGTGCTTTTTGTGTGTATCAGGCAACTAGCCGTTGGGAAATTGGATTCCGAGATGATTATGACTTTTATTGGTTTAGTTTTTGATAAAAATACACTGACAAAAAAAATCAGTTTGGACAAGGAAAAGTTTTTTTTCGAATAATTTTTTTTCCTTGAAAGTGCCCAACTTGAATCTTTGACGGTAGGTATGGAACATAATTACTTATCTTGCAGCAAAATTTCATCCAAATCAAAGATGGGTTTTTTTGTAAATCGATTGTAAGCTAAGTTTTTAAAATCGATTTTTTTCAGTGTAGGAGACGATTTTTCAATATTTTTATTCAATAATTTAACTAATTTCATGCCAAACCACTCCCACAACATTTTTTTTAGACTATAGCCATTAGAAAAAAATTGTACAAAAGGTTTGTCCCTTTTCAAAAGACAGTCTAGATCATTTTTGGAAAAACAAAGTATGCAAAGTGACAAAGTCTTCATGTACAGAAAGTTTCATTAAAATCTGAGAGGGTGCTGCCAACTCTGAATACGATTTAGCGCGTCCATAGCCAAATAGGCAAAAAAGGTTTTTCTATAGTTGTTGCCGCCGCCGCTTCAGAAACACATTTCGATATTTTGCATTTCGATATTACAGATTCGAACTTGCGACATCTGAGTTATTGCACAGAGACGACTACACAGACCTATTTCAATCAAAAGGAACTAGGCAATATTTCCTCGTCACACTTCGTCTGTAAGTAGAGAAACGTTAATCCGATATATCTTCGCCATATATGTACCATTGAGAATTGGAACAAATGAGAGAAGTCGTAAAAGACTTTGCAAAATCGGTGTTTATTTGTTGTGATATGTTAAATAGTATCTAACTTTTTGAAGTCATACATAACTTTGTGCTGTATAATGACTATTCCTACACATAGTAACAACTTTGAGAAGCTATAAATCCGACACAGTTCGTCGCTGTTGTGCTATCTTATGACAAACGCCATTTTGGGGTAAACTGAGTTAGATATGCCACATTACTTGTTTGAAAAATCTCCACAAAGTGGCGATTTCAGAATTTTGAAATTCTACTTGGTTACTTAGATATTGCGAGAAACATAATGAGAAATTGTGAGCTTTTTGCTTCAAATCACTGTATCTAGGGATTTGCTCAAGTTATATTGAAGTTTTAGATGTTTTTATGTGTGAAAATGTCTGAGGAACACAATGGCATAAACATTTTCAAAAGAAAATTACAAGAGTTGTGAGAAAAACACAGTTTTAGTTTTAAATTGAAAATAAAGGATGTTTGGCAACACTGTAACCAAAAATAACAATTTTTTCTAGATTCCCTGACTCATTTCCTTCAAAATGCATTTCACCGATTGTTTATAGACCATATGAACGCAAAGATATGAATAAAAGTTATAAATTGATGATTTTTTTCTATGGAAAATTTTCTATGCACGATTATGACACGTCATACAATTTTTGTCATCAATACACGCCTATGACACGTGTGAGTGCGACTTTTGTTTACATTCATAGTAAAAACTCGCAACATAGTCAACCGATCTTCGTAATATTTGAGAGATTAATGCAGAATAGATAGAAGCATCAATTGTCTTCTTTGGATTGTTTATAGCATTTACAAGTCTCAAGATATTCAATCTCAAACTTTAAAAATCGTTTTTCTCGAAATGTGCTAAATGGCGCTTGTCATAAGATAGCACAACAGCGACGAGTTTGAAGCACAATACGATTAAATATGAATGAGAATACGATTTTGGTGAATTTGAATATAGCTACATGAATGTAAGTTTCCGATCGAACACAATGCAATTTATACATAAATGCGATTTTGATCGAAATGTCGTTATAAAATCGTGTTTCTTCTAATAAACGATATCAAATCTACTTCTACAGACTGAAATTGACTAACTAAACGATTTTGATTTTTTTAGACAAAATTTCTTTTTCTACATTAATATACAATTTTTGGTTTGCCGGGGGCACCAGGACAAACCTCTTAACGCTCAGTGGCCGGAGACCGGTAAAAACCTATGTTTCAAATATTGATATTTTTTGTTTATCCTAGGTTTCCTACGTATTGAATGATATATTCTCCAAAGTGCAAAGTGAATCGAATGAGAATTAGATTTTTAATTGCAATTTAAACATCGCTGTGTCAGACAATTCTAATGAAATTAATTTTCGAAATCACAGTATCTATCTTCACTTCAAAATCATGTTGTTCTTTCAATTTTAATCTGATTTGAGCACAACTAGTTCCATTTTAAAGGGCTATTTTAAGAACTTTGTTAACCATTTCAACATATTCGCTAAATTTAATTCAAACAAAGTAATATTATTGCAAATATATCTTAAGTGGGTTGATAGCAAATTCTTTTTTCACAATCAGGTGAAACAAGGATTTGGAACGGTCACTTATTATACATTCTATGGGAAATCATCTCTAGTTTTCGAATTTCAAGGTCTCGTTTTGCCCCTTTTTGCCCAGAGGGTAGTTTTATCCAGTTATGTTATTATATATAGTTTTAGTTATATCTAAACAGTAAAATGCATGCAAATGCAAATAAGAAAGGTTCGATAACACTGTATGGGAAAATTTATCTCATCTTGTATAACTATAACATAAAAAATGAGCTCAGCACCCCAAAATTATCTTAACATGTAATTTTCACCCAGATTGGGCAACATATTTGGTTTAGTCCGACTTTTGTTCGAAGACCCGACTGTGTGTAACGGTGATAGATAGAAACTAGTAGTCTTCTACAAAGTTGTAGAGCACACATCTTTCAGTAATTGTTCCGAACATGTCTATATTCTGTCTCTTCTCGCATTACTAAACTAATGCGCTTTCTATCTTATGAAATATGGTACTAAAATCTTCTCTGACGCACCATCATTCGTTAAAATTTCAATAACTTCTTCGAAGACGTTGTATTTTCTTACTTTCATTTGTGGTGATAATCTAAAGCATGCACTACCACCTAGCGATGAAAGTGCGAGGTAATAAGTTTTTCCATATAAATTGTCGAACACATCCATTTAAACTTATAAGTTTTCAAAAATTCGTCATCGCAGATTGATGGTATTGTAAACATCAAGCCACAATAGATTCAATAGAGTTATCTAAATATACGGACCTTGGCTCTTTTTAGTTTCTATTTTGACCAAGTTCTACCACTAGAGGTTAATTAGTTCTCATGCTAATAATCCACCAATCGTTATGACTGCACAGAATTTGATTTATATAAGAAGCCCGCTTCAAGATATTGATTACAATACGCCTCGATAGTGGTGTATCGAGGAGGCCGGGAGGGCCTATTTTTTGTTCCTCTCTTTATCAGCTCACAACAAGCAATCAACCAAGAAATTATATGCTGGTTGGCTGGATGGCTATTCAAGTATTAGTAGTGTTTGAAGTACTAATGTATATTTGTCATGTGATCATCGTAATTTTATCAGTATCTCGTACCTGTCTAATCTATTACATCTCTCATCTATTACTTTTTTTAAGTCCTATACTGTCCTATACTGACCAGTCAAAAAATAACCCCCATATCCACCAAATAACCCTCTAGCGGCCGTAAACCGAAAACTAAATATCAGAATGACGATCCGCGTAACCATCCAAGAACGCACGCAAATGTGTGAATGGCCACATGGTTACAAAATCGAATTTATACACGCGACAAACACGTTAACATAGGGACGCTTAAACCCTTCGCGATCAACCACGCATATCTACGTTCGCGATCGCGCAAACTTTATAAAACCCCCGTAATAAGGTGAACATTTTAGTACTTAGGATGTCTCAAACGCGAACCTACAAACGTCCATGATCGTGCGATCATGAATCGGTCACATCCGGAAATCATTCATTCTAGCAACTTTGGCCCATACATTCAGTTGGACCAATCAAAAATAACGTTCATATCCACTAGACAACTAGTTCCATAGCGATATGACCGGGAATTCTGATGATATGGAAAAACTCACATTCTTCTAGTATCTGAACCGTACACCGAAAATCAGTATCAGATTCACGGTCCGCGCACGATCATCAAAGAACACACGCGAATATGCGAAAGGATACACGGTTATAAAATAGAATTTATACACGCGAAATTACATACAGGTTAGCACACGCGAAATACAAACGCACACGCGATCGAACACGTTAACGTACAAATGCTCGAGCCCTTCACGCGATCGCGGTATCCCTATACTCACACATATCTGACCCGTACAATGAATATCACATTCAGAACGACGCCCCGCTGCAATTGGCATGAAGCAGTGTTTTAGTGGGTGACATTTCTCGTCTCGTCTGTAATTGTAGTGAGTGATTCGGACGGGGAGCCCTGCCAAAGGCCCTAGCTCTACACCTTCAGTAGGACGACTCTCGAAAAAAAAATCTTCAAGATAAAAGTCTATAGATTATAAATAAAGTTATTTAAAAAAGCTGGATTTATAAGAAAAAAATTGATTTAATTTATTTAAATGATTTTTGATCAAAAATGAAACTAATGTTTTATTCAATTGACTGGGGATATCTTCTTATTTGTCGAAATGCAACTAAATTGCTCTTCTCTAAGTGCAGCCACAAAATGCTATCGAAACAAACAAAATTATCTTAAATTGTAAAATAATTGCTCTAACAAATTCCCATTTTCTTCTCTTTTGCAGGAGTCACAACTGTCCTTCCCTACAATCATAGCACATTTATCTCTTCCGAAGTAGAATGGAACCTTCTACATTATGGTAAGTGCATTGCCAACTCTACTGCAGCGAGTAGCTTGGAAAATCGCGAAAATACAATGCACATATCTGTCCAACAATAAAGCTCCATCGCATCCACCTATAATTTTTTTTTATTCAGAAAGATTTATCGTCATAAATAATTCATTAGGATCATATTCTCTCACGAGGATGGCACTGGCGAGTCCGGATAGCTATCGTGTATGTTCGTTAAAGCTGTTGCGGTACCAGCGAAGAGTTATGGGATATCATTTTTTGTGTGTATAATGTGACGAAAAACTTTCTGATGATTATCGAGATAATGGTCGTTACTGTTGAAGTTGAATATTTAAACGACCATCCTAGCTTAAAATTTAACCTTTTACCTATACCTTGAGTGATACTATAATGCATTTTTCCAATATTAAGTCTTGGATTTGCGTTATAAGTATTATGTGATAGATATTGTGCCCGCCATTCACAAAATAGTTTAACCCAATTGTCATCACTATTGATTTATACAACAAAGTGTATATTTCTGGTTTTTGTTGTGTGCGAAAAATTTATAGCCTTTCTGATACGCAATGGCCAATTGGATTGGTAGAAAGTGTAATTGTTCTTCTCTAGAACAAACCCGATAGTTATGTCTCTGCATTGCTGATAGACAAATAATAGAATACTGCTGATGTGGATGAACACTTGCGAGCAGCAAAAAAGTAAAGCGTTTTTAATTCTATGATGACCAACTTTCAATCGCGTTTTTTAACTACCAAGACAGAGTATAATTTTACTATCGGAATCAACATTACAATGTAAATCCAGTTTTTGCAACTATGCCACAAAAAATAACTCGGATAAAGATTCCCATCTGAAGCTCGTGCAGGTCAGTGTGCAGTATAAAACTTCCGCCGAGACGCCTTGTGTGCACTATTGTCCTGCACTACGGGTAGGCTCCCTTCAATCATGCTGATTCGATCGGCAGAAGAAAAAAAAAACGCTTTAGCTTTCAATATCTTGTTCAGACCGCAATAGCTTTATCAAGAATGCAAAACTTTGTTCAGCATCCTTAGAAAAGAGCCATGATTGGATTGCACTTTGTTTGCGATGCGGGTACCGGGTATTGGCAGCTCTCGCATAATGATCTAGAACTGTGATAAGCTGGTCAAAAGTAATTATCTCGCGATTATTGCGTTATTGCCATTTGGTGTCCTAGAAAAATCAACTCCGGATAATAAATGCATAAACAGTGGTAATAATTTGCAATGCAGTTTATCATGTTTTTTTTTAGATTGAAAATTCAAAACTGACGACTTCTGCTTACCACAAAACACTAAAATCCATAATAGATGTAAATGTCAATTGAAACGTGGTGGGCAGTAGATAATAATCAAAATTCAATACGATGGCCATCGCTTACCATAAATAAATTGAAACGATCATAAATATGTGTGTCATTTGAAGTCCAATGGAAATTGATATTTAAAGTTATTTTAAAAGTCAATGCAACTACCGGTCATCGCACAACTATGAAATCTAATATAGATGTCAATTGAAAGGATTGATGATTCACGTCATTTTGAAATCCAAGAAGGCATCTTCAAACCTTCAATTACCTGGATATCATTTGAAAATGGGTAATCAGTAGATGACCAAAATTGATGATTCATTTCATTTTTGTAATCCAAGATAACGGCTTATGGCTACTACAAAACTCCAATATGGGCGTGAATATGATGATAGCGACTATTTTGGAATCCAAAATGCCATCGGTAACCGTAAATTACTGAAAACTATCATCAACATGATAAGTAACGCAATTTGAAAATCGACGATAACGGCTTCTGGTTACAACCAAACATGGTTAACCATCACGAATATGGGTGTCATTTCTAAGGAAATCTTAAGTTGATGACAGAAATTGATGATTCTAGTCGTTATCAAATCTAGTCGACGGAAATTTGTTATTTGTAAATCCTAAGTAACAACTTTACAACAAAACGGAGTTTTCCATCAAATTGTTTTATAACAGCCGACTGCAATTACCTTATTCCGATTTTCTCAAAACCTATATAAGTCTTGTGGTTGATTGTGGTTTAGAATTAAGTGTTGTGGTCTTTAGTAAACAATATCATGTCCCGAAATTCAATCAAAATAGCGAAAGAATGAAATATATACTGTTAGCTTCATTCACAAAGGTTTTGATCAACACAAAAAATTGCTTTTGCTGATCAATCATCAGAGTTTATGGTTTATCTGGTGTTCCGTTTATGATTTGATATCATATTCTTATGTACATTTTGTCACGCAACTGTCTTCTGCATAAGCTTTTATTTGGTTTAGCTGTGTTTTAGCTGTGTACTACCATCATATTTTGTATACTTGTTAGTTGTAGTACAGTATCATCATTATATGTATTTGTTTGAGCAGAATCCGATTGGCTACATCAAATAAGATGGCCAGACCTATGCGTTCACGGATGAAAAATATAAGTCATCATCTTGACATTCAAAAAGACTTCAAATATCGATTTCCTTCCTGTACTTTATAAAGTGTTACAGTAAACGGAAGTCGCTATTTGGAATTTCAGAATAGCTTCAAATGACAATTTTAACCATCGAATCACTTCAATCTTATGGGTTTCTAAGATTTTATGATCATCGGAAGTGGTTACTTTGGCTTTTAGAATGGGGTCAATCATCATTTTTCGTCATCTATCGACCACCTCCTATTCCAATGACACTAGTGATGCTTTTCGGAGTTTTGTGGCAGCCGGACCAACCATTTTTTTTAAATTGTGTCAATTTTTTATATTAAATCTAAGAGGAAAAATTTTACAGGTATCTCAAAACCAGGAATATAATTCGATATACAAGATGAGTCCAATTGATTTTTTTAAGAGCAGGTGACGAGGGGGCGGGGATGGGGTCAACAAAACGTATATTTTTAAGACTGTTAGTTAAGGTTTTTAACAAGAGATATAATAGAATTGAACAATTAAAACTGGGATAAGACATTCAAATTTGGGTATCATATTTAGAAAGTAGCTTATTTCCTACATCGGTGTAAAAGCAATCGTTTCAAGGACAGGGCAGAGTAAGCTCACGTAACGACAGAGAAAGTAGTACAAAATTTGCAACATTCAGGCGAACAGCAGATCAGCAGCCTCAGTCTATTAATGACGTCATGAACCTGGTCTACGGGCGGTATTCTTCAGATCCGTATTGAATCTTTCAAAAGTAGTCAGACCAAGAGGTCGCTCTTACTTCAAATTCCTTGTATGTATGCGTAGTGGTGAAGGCAAAGGCGGTCACATAATGGCACTCTTGTGCTGGTCGTGTGCACAAGACAGGACGGGGGAACTCTGAACTAACGTAATCTGGTAAAAAATTCCGAATAAGGTATGGAGGAACTCCCGTATCTTCGTCAGAAAATACGGAAATTGCTTTTTAGCCGTCAATGCAGCTGAGGCCGTCCGAAATGATGAAGTAGTGATCTGTGGGCAAAGTGTCAATGATCCTAAGAGTAAACTGAATATTAAGCCAGTAAACCCATGGACATTTGATCCGTCGATGTAGAACATTTGGTCACAGTCGACTTCTCGGAAATTATTATAAAATATATTGAGGATTACTTGTGGGAGCATGTGATCCGGTATTCCACGAAGTTCTTCCTTCATAGATGTATCGATGTATACAGTTGAATCAGAAGTATCTAAGAAACGGTCACGGTAGGGATTATACGAAGAAGGGTTTATATTCAGTGCCATGTAGTCAACGTACAGGATCGAGTGCATGCAACCCAAAGCAATACGCAAACAGCAATACTAGATTCACTCCAGTTTGATGAAATGTATGTATGTTCGCAGCGGATCGAAAATAGCCGTACTCCATCACCGACAATGTCGTTGTTTGGTACAACCTGACCAGGTCCCTTGGATGGGCATCTCATCATGTCACAGTTATCATGAGGAGAAAGTTAATCCTTTGTTGGCGTTTCTGTTTCAGATACCTAATGTGGCATCCCCAGATACAGTTAGATTCGAACCAGATCCCGAAATATTTTAACGTTAACACCTGAGCGATAGTTTGATCTAGCAATAAAAGCAGTAGTTGTGCTGGTTCACGCTTCCTTGAAAGTTTTCTCCGTGAAGAATCCGATACCCAGCTGAAGAACCCAACTAGAAAAAAGGCAGAGGTCCTTGCAAATCGACAGCTTTGGGTCCTATAACAGAGACCCCTCCGCCATCTGCATATTGTCTGCGCTTGCTAGAATTGACAAGATATTGGTCAATGTCAAACACGCAAAAGTTGGAGAGTAGGAAGCTAGGACATGAGCCCTGAAGAAGAGTTTTCTAAATACTGATACAGTAAATTCTGATATTGTAGAACCACCGTGCAAAAAAACTGGTACTTTTCAGATAACAATTTTAGGAAAAAAAAAATTAAACGAGTGATAGATCATGCTGGTGCAAATTCTCTAAAAGAAGGTTTATAGAAACTGAATGCCATTTACTGTTTGTTGGTATATACCATTTGAATTTCTGTTGAAAGTAACCCAAGGCAATCCGTTTGCCTTTGCGGAAGCCAAATTGTATATCTGACAGAAAGCCTTTTGCTTGTCGAAGCGGAACGAAATCTTTTTCTCGCACAACTTCTGAAAATAGGACAGCAAGACAATTGGTCGATGCGAATTGCGATCGGAGGCAAGTATTCTCGCTTTTAGCATGGTGAAGACTCTAATTTGCCTAGTCTTGAGGGACAATATTACTCGCAAGGAACATAAACTTGAAAACCGCCTTTTCGCAGAATCAGGCAGATTCATTTACAAAATAAATTGGGATTATCTTCCACATGCAATCTAACCAGACGTGTCGGTGGCGTAGGAATCCGTTTCATTTCTTCCGTATTCAAAATGATCATAAACAATTCCATACCGAACCATGAGAGTTCACGTATCCTAAGAATAGTTACGATACGGGGAGTAGTTCCGCAATACCACAAATTCGTCCGGGGCCAACCGGGGCTCTGTGGAAAATATAAGTGGAAAGAACACAGAGATATTTGCCTTTGATCCTGACTTGGCAAGCCATTTCACTTTTTGATTCCCAAAAGTAAAGTAAGGGTCTTCTAGGCCCAAACGAATAATATCAAAATCGTGAAAGTTGAGGTCTGTTTCTGAAGGAGCCATGTATATCGTAATGCAAATGCATAATGCATAATGGAAATTCGATTTTCGTAATGATACGTCAGAAATTTCACTGTAGAATTGTGATCAAATCTGTTACCTCGTTCGATGGATTAACCACCGAAGGATATGATCGCTGCAAGGAGGGGCCATTTCGCCTGCTTCAAAAATGTTCTCATTATAAAAGTGATAAAAGTGATCAAAAGATTTTTAAGAGAAATGCCAAAAGATGTAAATATCGAGTCCACGATGTCTTAGATGATGATACGGACGTGCAATTACTCGATCTGCTATATTTGGTGTCCCCTTATGGGTAACCTTTTGGTCTTTACAATGAATCTCAGGTTAGGCAATATTGTTTCTCTTATAGTTTCTAGGCGCAGGAGAAGATGTTCCCTCTTAAGGATCGAAGAGTTGCATTTATGCTCGAGTCCAGAGACATAACGTAACATAACACGTTGATATTAATAAATTGCAAAGAACATTGAGCAGCAAAAATCAACGCATCGTCTTTGTTGCAGTCGCACAAAATAATGCGCACCAACTTTGATGAGGCACACAGGTACAGCGTCTCTTATTGTTTCACCCGAGCACACGACACTTCTCACGATATTATATCCAAACTATCCGAACATGGCATGATACAAGGTCAGAAAACAATGTTGATATATGCAATATATATTTTCCCTAAAGAAAAAAAAATGATGGACCGATTTGCTCATGAGGGCACGACTGCAAATTTAGAAAAGTTGGATTTTAATTTTTTCTTGTTACACTCGTCAGTAACTGATAGTTAGACTATATATCCAAACTGACACCAAATTGGCGCTAGATAAACACTAAATCCAACACATGTGAACGCCTGAAGCATAAAGGATATATAGTCTAACTGACAGCAAGTTGGTGTCAGTTACTGATGAGGGGTACACGAAACATTCAAATTCAACTTTTCTAAGTTAGCTGTTGTGCTCTCATGCGCAAATTGGTTAATCCATTTTTTTCTTTGGGAAAAAATATATGTTTCATAACTACAGGCGTGTGGTTCTCATGTCAAAAGACAGAGTTCGTTTCCCTATACTCGTCAGCGACTCAGCTGCTGTGCTTGGCTAACCGAGACATCACTCGGTATCAGCCAGTTGCTTTAAGCGTTCACATATGTTGTATAAACTGTTTGGATTTAGCGTCTAACTGGCGCCCAGTTTATCTATTTTAAATTTATTTCGCGTTGACGACAAGCTTTTTCGACAGGATTTTCACTTATTATTAAAAACTCATATTGTTTGGAATTTCGTACACGTACAAGCATGTCGAACACACGTTTTCGTTCACTTTAATATTTAATAACTAATCACAAAGGGCTGATCTTTTGAGCTGACAAATTAATAAATAAAAATATGAGCAACTGGTAGTCTCTTTCTCAATTGCATGAAATTAAAAGAAATTCAAACTTGTTCCACTGTAACCAGAGTACCCCTTATAAATTAAAAAGTAAACTGATTAGATCGGTACGCTTTTCTGGAAAAGTAAATATTGATAGAAAGTGTTTTTGAACAATAATACCGATCTAGTTTCGGTAAAGCTGTTTCAGATTTCCAGGCAGTGGTGAAATATGTCCCCATCAAAGAGTAAGCCTCTAAGATGAAGATAGATTCCAATCCGTAACTGGCAAGCTTGCAAATACATGCCACAAAGATTCACGTATACAGAGGCAGTCTACACACATTTCTTAGCGAACGGTTCTCTCTTCGCTAAAATTATCATAGTTTTCCTTAGGTTAAACAAGCATTATATTTTTCGTATGTGAGTTTGTTATTATTTCAAATTTGCGCTCCGATCAAAATATATCCTATACAAACTACATATCGTTCCTGAGTGTTCTGCTATAAATAATTTTGAGAGTCTAGCGTGGATTGAAGAATCGCAGACAAAAAAAAAACATCTTTATCGTCGGGACTTGGGCTTAAGGGTCACAGGCGGAGAATCAAAGCGCTGGTTGGTAAATCTGTCAAACCATTTACATGACAACTTAAAACACGTGGTTATGTGCAGGGTGGCCAGACCTACCGATTTATCGGTAGTCCTACCGATTTTGGTCTTCCCTACCGATTCACAGACGACCAAGGCAAAACTACCGATATTTTCTTATCCCTACCGAAAACTACTGATTTTTATTGATGTTGGACACATCCTACTCAACATTCATTTTTGAGTTGGGTTTGGTCTGAGATCTGTGTTTTCAGTATTTTACAATTCGTTGTCAACACTACGTTTTTGGGACAATAACCCGGCCTACCGATAACTACCGATAAACTTTTAGTGACCCTACCGATATTAAGGAATTCTATCTGGCCACCCTGGTTATGTGTCAAAAGTCCCACGTGTATAAAAGTCGAGGTTTGGCACAGTGGTCCAGGAAACGACATTGGCACGAAACAATTGTTCACGCTTTCATTTTTGGATTTAGACTTGTCTTAGAAAGATTTATTGTGCGTAATAATTAACTTCTTTTGACCGAAGCGGCTTTAGGGTGGTCATGAAAAATCAATGTTGCTATAGTTATGTCAAATTCTAGTTAAAATAGATCGATGATTTACAGTATACATGATTTCCATTTAAAAATACGCACTTTCAAATATTAATATCTTAAATATTAATATCTGAATGCTTTCCTGTCTTTCTCAAATAAATCAAATCTGAGTAAAGACATTTTTCCATATAACCTTGCTTCGCCAATATAAAATATATTGGTTTTATGCAAATTTGTCAAATCTTGCCATGACTTTTCAAAATTTACATGTATTTTTACATTTCAAATATGTCCAAATATACAGTTACAATAGGGCATCGCAAAAAAAAAATTGAATTCTCAAAGCCCCTCCCTCTCATATTGTGGCAAATGTCAAAGTAATCTCAGATGCCAAATTTCACATCATTTGGACAATTCTAGACCTCCGCCAACCTCGCTTGAAATTTTTGAAATTTATGCTATGGGAAAACATTGAGGAAAATGCTATAACTTTTGAATAAACATTTAGAAAATTACTATTCGTACCTCTTTTTTTAATGGAAATTACCTTAGTATTTGAATGGAGATATTTCTGTTTCTCGAAAAATACGGAAAAATGGGGTACTGAGTCATTTTGTCTCCAAAATCCCCTATTATTAATACTTTTCTGCTCCGTGATGCAAATTATATATATTTTGCAGTTTATTTAATGTGAAAAAATCTCAGAAATCTAACGGAACCTTTTTGACCTTTGCCCGAATACGAGAAGTTGAGGTTATATGGCCTTTTGTCATTCATATTAAATTTTATCATTTTCTCGTGCATATATCTCTCTTATTCTTCACTCAATTTTAATAAACTGTACCTCGTTGAACGTGAAAAATCCTTAGGAACAAAATTAAAATAGATTCTTTACCGGTAAAATTCAGAAACATCATTTAGTCTCGATTTCACATTTTTATCTTTAATTCGCACATATTAACTTCATTTAGCAATAAATGTTTATTTAAGTTACCACGTTTAGTGTAAAATACGAATAGGGATCACATGAGAAAAGTTTTGTTCCTGAAAAAATAAAAGAAGTTGCGGTATTATACACATTTTGGGAAAAAAGGGTGATTTGTAGAGCAATTGTCAAAAAAATTGAAGTTTCTGAAATTTATGGGTATATTTATTATACTTATTTTGTTCCTCTAGATATTCCACGTTCATCGAGATACGCTATATGAAAAACGAATGAAGAATAAAGGAGATATATGCACGAGACCCTATAACCCCAACTTCTCGTATTCGGACAAAGGTCAAAAAGATTCCGCTCGATTTCTGAGTTTTTCACAATAGAAAAAGGTGCAAAATATATATGATTTGTATCACGGAGCAAAAAAATTGTTAAAAATAGGGGATTTTGGGGACAAATTGACCCAGTACCCCTTTTTCCGTATTTTTCAAACACTAAGGTCATTTCAAAAGAAGTATGAATTGTAGTTTTCTGAGCACTACTTCAAAAGATATAGCATTTAATATATTTTTCCACCATATTTTCCCATAGTACCAATTTCAAAAATTTCAAGCCAAATGGGCGAGGTTCTAAAATTGTTCAAATGATGTGAAATGTGGCATCTGAGCTTACTTTGACATTTATCACAATATGAGAGGGAGGGCCTTTAAGAATTACGCAGAAGATGAAGAAAAGTACGGAAAAACTTTTCAACGGACGAAATCGATCTCCAATTTTTTAATATATTGTAGATAAAAGTACATCCTTCCAAATTCAATCAAAATTATCCGTTTTCGTTTACCCATTTTTTAGATATTAACATTTGAAAGGTACGTATTTTTCAGTGAAAATTTTGAAATCGACTTTTAAACAAGACAAGATAAGCACTTCTCTCTATTAGCAATCAGTACCCCTAATTACATTAAAAAACAGTTTGGAAAAAGAATTGTTTTTGAGACGCACTCCAAACTATGTT
Organism: Topomyia yanbarensis; assembly: GCF_030247195.1. Taxonomy (NCBI): domain Eukaryota; kingdom Metazoa; phylum Arthropoda; class Insecta; order Diptera; family Culicidae; genus Topomyia; species Topomyia yanbarensis. The sequence continues at coordinate 25,984,055 of NC_080671.1, forward strand.
TTGGAAAACACTTTACAATGAGAACGATTCGAGACACAAATTTGGTATTTTAAACAATGTTATTCAGAATTGATCGGTCTAAAACAAAGCAGAAGAAAGTATAATTCCTTTTCAGTTAGAATTTGAAATAATTTTTGCTGCTTTGATTTTTTAGATTCACCCTAAAACCGCTTCAACCAAAAGAAGCTTTTTGTCACGCACAATAAATGTTTCTAAGGCATCAAACCTCTAAATCTAAATTTTCCTTCCTTGACCACTGTGCAATGCTGCTCAGAAACCGCTGTAGAAGCTCATATACGGAAATAGATTCTAACAAAGAAGCTCCACAACCTGAACCACAAACGATTGCCAAATTTGTTCAAGCAATAGTGACAACTGCAAAAACTGCGCCAAGCACCTCAAAATGAACAACCAGTACCATCCGCGAGCTACTACCAAGGCCGGAGTGGCAAGAAAAGTGGGAAATTTCAAAAATCGTGATTTTGCATCCAAATGTTGTCAATTAGCTAGTTCATGTTATTTCTACTCATCGTATCATATCGACGGGTTCGGAAGCACCGACGGAAGTATCCGTATTCCGAATTATTGCTACACTGGTTTCTCGGAGATGGCAGAACCGATTTGATCAAACTTTGTCTCAAATGAAAGGTGGCACATCCTCCATTGATAAAATAAGTTCGTAAATAGGGATCATTAATTCGTCGTTTTCTGCAACGTAATATTTTCGTGCATCGTAAATAGTTGGTTTCGTTTATTTCACAAAAATATTAAGTGTAGTTTGCACGGAAGTTATCGTCGATGACGAATCTACTTTTTGAAAGTGAAAGGAAATGCTTCGTTCTTTTACTAAATGTTTGTATATAGTCGCACGATATCATTTTCGCTTATCGAACAATAGTTTTCGTATTTTTACATTTAGATACGATGTTTGACAACTTCGATTTTTTTAAATTCAATATGTCTATCTGATAAAATCGATTCAAAGTGCTCACCACTACACTAAGAAATAAAAAGATTGCATATTTTCTTTTTTCGCCTCTTTTATTCTGCTGTGGTTTTTGTGCATTTTCTAGCATATTCTTCTAGTTAGCATTCAATGAGTGGATAGAGTACATTAACTTTGAAGAAGAAGAAACAAGACGGTAATGTTTCAACATTTGATACGGCTCAATGCCTTAGCTTAACGCAACCTTGGGTATCTTATAAATTTAAAAGATGGAAAAAATAAAAAATAAACGGATAAAGGGTGTGTAGATAATTATTGCGATGGTTTGAAGCTCGCGCAACTTTTGTCATACTTGACCGGAATTAACCAAAATTTGTCCAACTTCTATTTAGAGTGTATTGTTTACATCCGCTAAGTTTAGCAGCTGTCAGTCAGATTTCGGCCGAGATGGAAGAAAATCAGCTAACCATTCGCGAAAGAAAGCTCCTGGAATGGATGTCATTGAACCACAAGTCAGCAGCTGGAACATGAACAACACTTAAAAAACTGACAGAGCAGCGATTTCTTTTTTCACGCAGAATCATTTCGACACGGGACTTGATCAGAAAACCAGATGCTTTGCAAAGTTTCGTCTACTGGGTCTAGATCCTGATTGAAAACTTATAAGATACAGAACTTCCCAAATCGGGACGAACATCAGCAAAGTGTTACCAAAACACGCGACCAAAAACCCTACACGACGTTACTAACTCAATACCGCTGTCTTCGATGATGAGACCAACATCATCAACCAACAGCGGATATCAAGCAGTTGCCGGTAGAGGACTATTTTACGGGTAAGGAATGCTGCAGATGAACGTTTCAAACGAAAAAAGCTGATAAAAACCGCTTCGAAGTGCCTGATTTGGCAGGCCATATGCACTTGTGGAAAACGCAGTGAACCATTCAAGGCCTTTTTGGCCACGAAATATGAGATTTTTAAACTGTATGTCTCCAAAAACAGTTTTTGTCGTCATAAAGGTTGAACGATCAAATCACTTGTTTTGGCCTAATTTGTTGGCATGACAAAAAAATTCAAAACCGTACAGGATAATTCTGTGGGTTTTGTGCCATGAACCCACCAAACTGTCCAGAATTCCATTTTATGGAAGCCTATTGGCCATGATGAAGCACGAACTTTGAAAGACGAAAGAAATGGCGAAGGACGAAAAAGAAATGATGAGGAAATTGCAAAACTGAGAAAAACGTACCAGAAACGACTCTGATGCGGGGCGTCAATCATTCTACTCATTTTAAAATTCAACCGATGTATATAAACTGAAATTAATATACACTAAACTACTGTAAAACTTTGGTTTCATTTCGATAGCTATAGCAGATTTACCAATCAATCTAAAATGTCGCAATAATTAACGACTTACCCTTCGCAGGTTACGAGTGTGAACCTGTCGAGTTTCACAAATGATCCCTCGTTTATGATGCGTGCTATTGATTTTGAGGTACTAGATGCGGCTTTTGCGGTCATTGTGGCCTGAACGTTTCTGAACATGGCTTAGAGAATGTGCCGTCTGGTTCCAAAGCTGGTACTTACGAAATAAATTGTCCTTTAAATGTGCATAGAGTTTTTTGTTTGATAATACCGCGTGGTGTTTTGTTTACCTGGATCACGTAGGAAGGAATATAATGCAGAATAACTTTAACGAAAACAGTAGCTTCTTAAGATTTTTTTTATAAAATTTGTACAGCGCAAATTCGTTAGTTGGGTCACGACTGCACCCCAATTAGCGAATCGTATCCGTTAATTGGGGCAACTGACAGCTCGCAAAAATTACCCGAGGGAAACGCTGATTTTTTTTCTTTCCATAAAAAACAAACAGAAATATTTTACGGTCCATAAAAGTAGGCTATTAGGTTTTACACCAAACGACATAACCCCACAAAATGAGCCGGATGAACTTCTTTTGACAATTCTCGGTGGTTTGTTTACATGGAAGTTACGTGAGTTCGAATGTAACAGATGAGCACCCGTTGCACTCGCACTCACGCAACTGACAAAGTAAACAAACCACCGAGAATTGTCAAACATGAACTTCATTCATCATGAGTTCATTCGTGTCGTCATCTTGTAGAACTCAATTTCCTTCCTGTTTAAAGTTGATTTTTGTGACAAAGTATGTTATTAGTGTTCTTTTTGTCATCAATTATTTTTTTGATAAATTCCTTCACATAAAACAGGAAATGGATACACCGTCGGAAAAAGCCGATAAAGCGCAAGCTTACTACGTTGCCACTAGCTAAAAATCATTGGATAATGTGATTGAATACATCAGATATGACCTTCAAAAGTTAGTAAACTAACCTCTCTGCGACAAAAACCAAGTCTCTGCAATGAACATAGAGTTAAAGGTAGTTCAAAACCCATAATTTTTTCAATTCGTTTCAATTACTAAGTTTTTTCAATTAGGTAAATGAGCATAAACATATTACAAGTACTGTTGATTTCCTATTACGTTTTGTAATTTTTTTTTTATCTCCACCCACTTCTATTTTTAATATCAGATAAATATGCGGGCTCCTAAAGCAGACCTGGGCCTCGGAGTAGTTCCCCCCTCTCGGTGGGCCTGTCTTCAATACCTGAACCATACACTGTTTTCAAATATGTGACCGCTTTTCCGGCAATAATAACAAATGCGGAAGCTTCACCTAGTACCTCAAAATCAATAGCCAGTACCATCAATAAAGGAAACTTCTACAAGGAACGGAGGGTTCACACTCGTGGTCCGTAAGGGTAGCTTTTGGGAATTTCGATATGTATTTAGATAAACTGTACCTTTATCAAACTCCCAACGTTCTATTATATGGTCGGTGTTAAGTCAGATCGGACTAAGTGACAAAATATTGATTTCGAGAAAAACGAGTTTAAAGTTTGAATCGCAGCATCCTTTACATTATGATTGGAACTTATTTTTTGCCATAATTCTTGTTTATTGTTACATATTTCAAATCTGGCAACAGTCGATTGTAGCTGACGATTTTCTTTATCCAGTGCTATTATTATCTCATTTTTTATGTTTTGCGACTTATTCCGGTCTGACTTAACACCGACCATATAAGATTGAGGAAGAAATAAATTTTATTTTTTGTTACTTTCGAAAGAATAGGTTCTCCCTAAGAAAAAAATTAAGGTGTCTATCACGAGTGCTATACAAATTAATGAAACTTTCCAAAAGCACGCAAATTTAAGCGAAAACCAGAGAACATTTATGACCACCATTTATGCAGGTTGAAGCCACTGTGCATCGGCTGAACCGTGCGATAGTCTTCCACGAAGAAACCAAGTCATAGCTCTAACCAATCGGAAGGCTCCATCTTTAAAACTGACTGAGGATTCGATACGATGCTGGATACCACTAGAATCTATGCTTACAGTCTTTAGCTAAGAGCAGCATTGTTTTGTTTTTCTTTTTGCAGACATAAAAAATTTAATTTACAATCGATGTAAGCAACATTGCATCATATTTTATTGTATGATAATAGGGTTATAAATGCTGTAGACTACCAAATATCGAATCTATTTCGTTCAATTTAAAATTCAGTCATTGTACTCCATTGCAGTGCATCTCGCGAATTATAAAATTGCAAGCTTGTTGTGAGCTGTGTCGAGGAAAACAAAATGGAACACACTCGTATACGAAAAAAAAGTCCACTTCAACTAGAAAAAGGGATTAACGACAGGAAAATGCTTTCGAAAAGAATTTCGCTGTATGTTCCACCAAATTCTATAAATAGCACTGCCAAATTGCTGGCATCTGCACTGCGAGAATTTCCTTCAATGGCAACGAGATGAAGATAAAGCGAATAAACTACATTTTGGAGAATGGCATACCTCGCGGAACGTAGCACCCAGCAGCATCAGATGATCGTGGACCGATCATTATAGAATGAGAAAGGACGAAACGTGTCTCCGTTGGCACCACCACCATCGACCGGAAAGTTTGGTGTGAGCTTCATGAGGAGAGCCCTAAAAAGGATTGCTGCTTTTTGGCATCCGTGACCCGATGGTTTTGTTTTAGTTGGCACCGATCCAAGTGGGAAGCAGTTGCGCCAAACGAGACACGAGCTGCAGTGTTTTGACGCTTCGCCATGGCAGTTTTCATCAATCTTTGGGTCTGAGGTACCCACTTTAATGCGGGAAAAGTTTATATAGTGGGCAATCGTTTCAAGGGTACGCGGTGTACTTGGTTGTTCAAGTCGAACGTCTACTTTTTATTATTGCTCACGGATTGTGTGGAATTTCGTTGGTAGGGTTACATAACTCAAATCGAAGGGAAGGGCAATCAACTGAATATTAGCCATCAATCTGAAATGATTGAGCTGTATATTCAGGGCGATAAAATGTGTCCTTTTAATTTAAACGCACGTATCTCCGTTAGCTTCGGACCGTTTTTTTCAAGGGACAATGAGAAAACGTCTATTACGTGGTGACATTCTTGCCACTAGTTTGTGCTACGACTGTCAATAAAAATGATTGATTGGGAAAATAATAAATATTGCGAATGTGAAGCACCCACTGTAAACAAGGACAATACACAATTCAAACGCAGCCAGGCAGAAAGATGACTTTCATTGATGTTAAGCTTCTTATCGTTTGTTGAGTGAATTTCCACTTCTATCTATAATCGTAGCCCAATCAACATCTAGCCTGTCGATCTCGAGTGATGACATTTGATATTTCGCTGTAGAATCAGAGTCGATTTGTCTGAACATCACACATACAATATCGCGGGAGTTGTATTATTGTGTAATCGTTGCTTTTGAATATATTTTTAGCGAGGATACCAGACGTTCTCAAGCACCAGCCTTGGAAGATTGCGCTTAAATAGGATAATTACGTCTCGTAATTACCCTATTTAAAAAATCCTCCTTGCTCAATGGAAACATACCACGCACTTGTATCGCTTACCCAATGAAAACAAATCTGTTAACACTCGGAATACCAAGGGGGTAAAAAGTTACGCGGACTACCAAGGGGGTCTAAAAAAATGGGAACGCTTACTTTAACCGGTCATATCTCAGCCGTTACATAATCGATTTCAAATCTGTCTTCACCAATAGAAAGATATGTCTTTTGTGAATACGTCAAATAAAAAAATAGAAGAATCGAGTTGTCTACCGTAAGTTACAGTAAAAAGAGTATAACAAAGTCAGTGAGAAAAAAATGGGAACGCTTCTTTGACTTGCCATATCTTAGCTGTTTGCTCACCAATTTTAATTCTTTCTTCACCATTGGATAGGTAAATCTTTTATAAAAACAGTGAACAAAGAATGATGGAAAGCAAATTTGTATATCTGAAGTAATTGTAAAAAAAGTAATTGAGAGTCAGTGCAGACGAAATGAGTTTTTCTGTTCAAACAATCGTATCACGACCATTTGTCAGCCAATTTCAATTTTCCTTACACCAATGCAATCCTTAGAGCTTCTAGACTTGTAATATATGCAATAAATAGTAGATTTTCAAAAATTACTATACTTTTTCGAGTTTTTAGGAGATAAGATTTTTACAATGTACGTGGCATACGGCATTGAAATTCTTTGCGACTTGTTAGTTTTACGGTTTGAAAATTACCTGTTTACTCAATAGTTCTACATATTATACATGGATATTATTATATCAAAATGTTTGCACAAACGTGGAGAAACACAATATTGTATGTAAGTTACTTAATAATAGAGTGTGTTAGGACGATTCAGTAAATACGAAGAAGTTCAGAATTTTAAAATATTCGTCATATAACTTCAAATTTGAAGCGATGACCTATACATTTTAATACACCAATCGATTGTAATTGATGGCGGCTACAATTTCTGAAAAAAGACATTTTTATATTTTCTCAAAAAATAGCCAAAAGTACGTAGAAGTACAGAAATTTCATTTAGTTGACAAATAACTTCAAGTATTCAAATCTATCACCTATGCAATTTATACACCAATCGTTTGTAATTGATTTTGGCTACAATTTCTGAAAGAACAAATTTTTATATTTTCTCAAAAAAATAGCCAAAAATACGTACAAGTACAGAAATTTCATTTAGTGGGTAAATAACGTCGAATTCTAAGGGATGATTTATACTTTTTTATACACCAATCGATTGTAATTGATTTCGGCTACAATTGTTGCAAGATAAACTTTTTATATTTTCTTTAAAAAAAACGACACAAATACGTAGAAGTACAGAAATTTCGTTTGATTGGCAAATAACTGCAAATTAAAAGGGATGACCTACACTATTTATACACCAATCTATTGTAATTGATGGCGGCTACAATTTTTGAAAGAACACATTTTTATATTTTCTCAAAAATTAGCCAAAAATACGTAGAAGTACGGAAATTCGCAGTTATGTGCCAATCAGACGAAATTTCTGTACTTCTACGTATTTTTGTCGTTTTTTGGGAAAATATGAAAAGTTTATCTTGCAACAATTGTAGCTGAAATCAATTACAATCGATTGGTATATATAAAAGTGTAGGCCATCATTTTGAATTTGACCTTATTTGCCAACTACATCAAATTTCCGTACTTCTACGTATTTTGTCTATTTTTTGAGAAAATATAAAAATGTGTTCTTTCAAAAATTGTAGCCGCCATCAATTACAATCGATTGGTGTATAAAAAAGTATAAATCATCCCTTAGAATTTGACGTTATTTACCCACTAAATGAAATTGCTGTACTTGTACGTATTTTTGGCTATTTTTTTGAGAAAATATAAAAATTTGTTCTTTCAGAAATTGTAGCCAAAATCAATTACAAACGATTGGTGTATAAATTGCATAGGTGATAGATTTGAATACTTGAAGTTATTTGTCAACTAAATGAAATTACTGTAGTTCTACGTACTTTTGTCTATTTTTGAGAAAATATAAAAATTGTTCTTCAAGAAATTGTAACCAAAATCAATTATAATCGATTGGTATATAAAAAGGTATAGGCCATCGCTTTGAATTCGACGTTATTTGCGAACTAAATGAAATTTTTGTACTTCTACGTACTTTTGGCTATTTTTTGAGAAAATATAAAAATGTCTTTTTTCAGAAATTGTAGCCGCCATCAATTACAATCGATTGGTGTATTAAAATGTATAGGTCATCGCTTCAAATTTGAAGTTATATGACGAATATTTTAAAATTCTGAACTTCTTCGTATTTACTGAATCGTCCTAACACACTCTATTATTAAGTAACTTACATACAATATTGTGTTTCTCCACGTTTGTGCAAACATTTTGATATAATAATATCCATGTATAATATGTAGAACTATTGAGTAAACAGGTAATTTTCAAACCGTAAAACTAACAAGTCGCAAAGAATTTCAATGCCGTATGCCACGTACATTGTAAAAATCTTATCTCCTAAAAACTCGAAAAAGTATAGTAATTTTTGAAAATCTACTATTTATTGCATATATTACAAGTCTAGCAGCTCTAAGGATTGCATTGGTGTAAGGAAAATTGAAATTGGCTGACAAATGGTCGTGATACGATTGTTTGAACAGAAAAACTCATTTCGTCTGCACTGACTCTCAATTGGGAAAATGTACTTTTGCATATAAAATATTTAAAATAATCCATAAAGAATTGTAAAACGATCCATAAAAAAGTTGTCCATGTTCCATAAAACAAAACTGAAAATCCATAAAACAGTGTGAATGATCCATAAAAAATGGTGATTTGATCCATAGATTATGTAAACTTGAACCATAAAATGGTCGCAAATAAGCACTAAAATAGTAATAAAAGAGCAATTAAAATGAACCAATGCCCCATAAAAATATTGGAAATGTTCCATAAAATGATACATTTTGCGCCATAAATTATCTGACATTGATCCATAGAATATTAACAATGTACATTAAAACACGTCGATATGTTCCATAATATCGATAAAAATGTTCCACGGTATTACCAAATGGAGCAATAAAATATCAGAAAAAGTTCCATAAATTTGATGAAAATGTTTGCTAAATAGTTTTTCTTGGTCCATAGTAGATGTAAAAATGAACATTAGAAATGATTCATATATCGAACGTTAAATTATGGTTCATGGATATTTACAAAACGATCCATAAGAAAAGAAAATGTAAAACGATCCATTGGTATATGCTTATGCACTAGAAAAATTTAAGAAGAATTTAATGAATTCATGCGAAATTTGATGGTAAACTGAAAAAATAAGTTGTGCTTAATAATTCTCATAACAGTGACAGTGTTTTAACAAGTGAGCTTATACTGGGAGCTAGTGTGATGCGGCTTGGCCGCATATCCGAGGCCAAGGATCCGAAGCGGCGCAAAGCCGCTGAGGATCCGATGGACGAGGCATTTATTAACTCGTAGCTGGAATTGCAAGCAAACCTGTGGTCCTCTCGTTTGCCCGGTTTACTTAAACATAGGGGCTATAGCTAGTTAAAAGCCGACTGAGCGGCAGCGAAGTCGGACAGTGCACAAGAAAGCGATGTGGCGTAGCCATATTAGTCAGTGTTCGTGTATAAAATGTCCGTTTTCGCTTCAGATAGTTATTCAGATAGTATTTGCGACTCATGCCAGCCTGTATCAGTGGTCTAATAACTCTCAGCGCTCTAATATCATAAATACCCTGACGTTTAAAGAGTTACGATAATGATTTCAGGTTAGCTAAGGTCAGTTAGCTGACTAGTGGGATACGGAAGCTGAAGTTTAACTATAATGTATGCATTGTTTGTTGTAGTTTGACATTACAACCAAATGTAATAAACTTTATTATTAGTTCGAATAGCAAAAATTTTGCATGAATTCATTAAATTTAATTTTTCTGGTGCATAAGCACATATTAATGGATCGTTTTACAATTTCTTTTCTTATGGATCGTTTTGTAAATATCCATGAACCATAATTTAACGTTCGATATATGAATCATTTCTGACTTTTTCTGACATTTTATTGCTCCATTTGGTAATACCGTGGAACATTTTTGTCGATATTATGGAACATATCGACGTGTTTTAATGTACATTGTTAATATTCTATGGATCAATGTCAGTTAATTTATGGCGCAAAATGTATCATTTTATGGAACATTTCCAATATTTTTATGGGGCATTAGTTCATTTTAATTGCTCTTTTATTACTATTTTAGTGCTCTTTTGCGACTATTTTATGGTTCAATTTTACATAATCTATGGATCAAATCACCCTTTTTTATGGATCATTCACACTGTTTTATGGATTTTCAGTTTTGTTTTATGGAACATGGACAACTTTTTTATGGATCGTTTTTCAATTTTTTATGTATCATTTTTGTTGTTTTAGCGGCGCAAACTTAGGGCTGCCCTCTCAATTACTTTTTTTACAATTACTTCAGATATACAAATTTGCTTTCCATCATTCTTTGTTCACTGTTTTTATAAAAGATTTACCTATCCAATGGTGAAGAAAGAATTAAAATTGGTGAGCAAACAGCTAAGATATGGCAAGTCAAAGAAGCGTTCCCATTTTTTTCTCACTGACTTTGTTATACTCTTTTTACTGTAACTTACGGTAGACAACTCTATTCTTCTATTTTTTTAATTCGACGTGTTCACAAAAGATATATATCTTTCTATTGGTGAAGACAGATTTAAAATCGATTATGTAACGGCTGAGATATGACCGGTCAAAGTAAGCGTTCCCATTTTTTTTTACCCCCTTGGTATTCCGAGTGTTAATATAATTAAAAGTTAGAGGAACACAGAAATTTTTCAAAAATATTTTCTCGGTCATCAATGAAAACCAGTAATACATTTCGCTAAGACAAAGAACGCTATCTAAATCGCTAAATCGCTGAAATCTTTCCAGAAACTACCAATATCTTTCTAAAAATGTATATAACAAGCTTTTAAATCGGTCTTTCGTTCTTTCACAGGGGTGCACTCAAATGATACGATTACGATGCACTCAAATGATACGGTACGATAAAACCTTCTGCAGAGTTACTTTGGGAGTCTGCATAACAGGAACTTGAAGGACTTTGAACAGAAGGAATGATTATGACAAATATTATTTCAATATCAATTTATTTGAAAATAAAATTAGATTTTTAATGTTGGTATGATTTAATTAGGATAGCTTGCCTAAATTCTAAATTGCAGCATATTGGAAAACAAATATACGTTTTTCTCAATTAGAAAATCAATTATTTCATGGCACAAACAATGTTAGTGATTTAGTGCAATATCAGAAGATTTTTTTATTTCGTAAGAGTTTTGAAAATGGGATAAAAATATTTTTTCTCTAAAAGCACTTATTGTAGAAATTACGACGACGTCGTAGGTGATTCTGTGGACGAACACAAAATGAAGAGGTTGCAACTGATAAGCCCAAACTAAACTGTGGTCAAAGGTTCGTCCTGGTAAAAACAGAAACTGTCAAATATGGTCTATTTTCTTTCGAAGTCTATCGTAAATTATATCATAAAGTTCATACTGCATGACTCAAAACGATTGCTGGTTCATTGATCTCTGAATCTCAATACTAATAATCATTCGATCGAGTGTTTTGGCGGACGGCTGATATGGATGTTTCTACTTTCAAGTGGGGGAACATACTGGTTCAGTTGTTCGAGGACTCATTTGATCTTGAGCATAGTGATCGAGTCATTTGATTCGGATCAATGGACTGTCATCTATAAGAGATGATCAGACTGAAGGTGGGTGTTTTTATCTCTTAAATCGCTCTGTCGCTCGGGCTCGTGAAGATGGCGAGTAACACTCGTCTATAACGAATCGGATTCGCTGTTTTCAGAAACAGAGATGGCAATCTCTTATGGACGGAACCTTCTCTTAAATATACTGTTCAGCCATTAGTTAATGCTCAACTAGATCAACTTAATAAACTGAAACACGTAGTTTTTGAAAGAAATCCAATCCACGTGAACCACATCACCAAACACCTAAAAGTAGTTTAGATGCATGTAATATCTATTTCTTTGTCGCTCTCGCAGGTTGATGGGATTGACGGTATTGTAAACATCATCAAGCCACAATAGATTCAATTGAGTTATCTAAATATAAGGACCTTCGCTCTCTTTAGTTTCTATTTGCAACAAGCTCTACTACTAGAGGTTAATTAGTTCTCATGTTAATAATCCACCAATCATTATGAATACTCAGAATTTTATGTGTATAAGAAGCCCACTTCAAGATGTTGATTACAATACGGCTCGATAGTGGTGTATCGAGGAGGCCGGGAGGGCTGATATGAGCCTTTTTCCTGTTCTATACCTTTCCTCTAATTACCCGCTCATAACCAACAATCAACCAGTAACAAATAGATAATTGAGAAAAGATGGGCTATATGTGGTGGTTGGCTATTCAAGTATTGGTTGAGTTGGAAGTACTAATATATGTCTTTCATGTGATGATCATAAATTCAGCTGTATCTTGTACCTATCTAATCTAATACGTCTCTCATATATTGTCCTTTATTTCTTCTTTTCGAGTCCTATACTGCTATTATACACCCGCTTTCAGCTGGGTCAGCAAAGATGGTGATAGTGAACGTCTTAACACTCACACATTCTCAAACGCGGTCTCAAGCGGGACCCTACAAAAATGCCCTCGCGCACGCGATTACGAATCGATCACGTCCGGAAGTCTATCCTTGATCCTAGAAGCCTAGGTCCATGCCTTCAGCTGGACCAATTAAGAAAATACGCACATACCTATTAGACAACCCGTCTCATGGCGACATGACCGGGAACCCTATCGATGTAAACGATCCCACTCTCTGCCATAATTCTAACCGCGCACCGAAAATTTAATATCAGTCTCACGGTTCGCGCGACGATTCAAGAACACAAGTTACAAAATCACGTCAGCGCACAAACGTAAGAGCCCCTCGCGATTTTCCAAGCAACCTACGCCCACGAACTCGCAAACGGGAAAATGTACTTTTGCATATAAAATATTTAAAATAATCCATAAAAAATTGTAAAACGATCCATAAAAAAGTTGTCCATGTTCCATAAAACAAAACTGAAAATCCATAAAACAGTATGAATGATCCATAAAAAGGGGTGATTTGATCCATAGATTATGTAAAATTGAACCATAAAATGGTCGCAAAAGAGCACTAAAATAGTAATAAAAGAGCAATTAAAATGCCAGCCTGTATCAGTGGTCTAATAACTCTCAGCGCTCTAATATCATAAATACCCTGACGTTCGAATAGCAAAAATTTCGCATGAATTCATTAAATTTAATCTTTCTGGTGCATAAGCACATATTAATGGATCGTTTTACATTTCCTTTTCCTATGGATCGTTTTGTAAATATCCATGAACCATAATTTAACGTCCGATATATGAATCATTTCTAATGTTCATTTTTACATCTTCTATGGACCAAGAAAAATTATTTAGCAAACATTTTCATCAAATTTATGGAACCTTTTCTGACATTTTATTGCTCCATTTTGTAATACCGTGGAACATTTTTGTCGATATTATGGAACATATCGACGTGTTTTATTGTACATTGTTAATATTCTATGGATCAATGTCAGTTAATTTATGGCGCAAAATGTATCATTTTATGGAACATTTCCAATATTTTTATGGGGCATTGGTTGATTTTAATTGCTCTTTTATTACTATTTTAGTGCTCTTTTGCGACCATTTTATGGTTCAATTTTACATAATCTATGGATCAAATCACCCCTTTTTATGGATCATTCATACTGTTTTATGGATTTTCAGTTTTGTTTTATGGAACATGGACAACTTTTTTATGGATCGTTTTTCAATTTTTTATGGATCATTTTTGTTGTTTTAGCGGCGCAAACTTAGGGCTGCCCTCGCAAACATGATTACACCCCGGTGATAAGGTGAAAATCTCAACACTCATAAACTTACCAACACGAACTCAAGCGTCAACCTACAAACTCCCGCGCTCGCGCCATCATGAATCGGGATCGTCCGCAAGTCTCTATCCTCGGTACCAACAATCTAGGTCCTTGTTAATTAATAAAAAAAATAATGAAATTGAAAAATAACTCCCATATCCACTAGACAAAACGTTCCATGGCGACATGACCGGAAACTCTAGTGATATGGGGTAACTCTCTCCCTGTCAGAATGGGATCCGTACACTTCCGTACATCTCTCACACATATGGAGATTGATGCTTGAAATCTGATAGAAAACCTGTCGATATACGCATACAAATTCTAACTTCAATAACTTTTGATTCCGTCAATGAAATATTTCCAAATTTGCAAAGAATGTTCTTGAATACTATATCCTTTGAATGCCATGCTCCGCAACGATTTTTTTTTTTGAATCACCCTAATGAACAGTAAATTTTGTTTCATATATCCCATATTCATTTGATTTCCAAATATCATTTGTCAAATACATATGGAGAGGAAATTAGAAAGACAACTGATTTGGCATTTGAATGCTTTATATAACGTACGTCGCACAGTGGCGTAACTATATCAAATCCATGGCCAACATTATTTCACATGTTTCTAAGCTTTTTCGTGCGATTGAAAGTGATGAAAAATGGTTTTTCATGGTTTTAGACAATTTATGACCAAAATATGAAAATATTAAACCTCCTAGCAGTGTGATGCAAAGGCGAAAATAAACCAATTCCTCGAGCATTACTATTTTTCAATGTAAACGTGTTTTAGAGTAATCTATCAGTTTGAGGAAACCTCGCATTGAGATTTAGTCTGTTTCAACTGTTTTCATAAATTAAAACATTTTGTTTCGAGTTCATATGTTTATTTTGCTTTTTTGGTTTTCGTATAGCAGAAAAAAAATTCAAGTTTTTGTAAATTCGGTAATAGAAATCTATCCAAGTGATTATCGTATTCAATCTGGATTATTGACGTTAACACTTGCAATCCGGAGACAAGGAACTGGAATGAGAAGATGCATTATACTGCTAGGAGGTTTAATATTTTCATATTTTGGTCATAAATTGTCTAAATCCATGAAAAACCATTTTTCATCACTTTCAATCGCACGAAAAAGCTTAAAAACATGTGAAATAATTTTGGCCATGGATTTGATATAGTTACGCCACTGTGCGCCGTCTCAAATTATTATTTTCATATAAGATCTTTTAAATATCCCCAACACTGATTTTTTAATCGAATTCTCTTAAATTTGAGCAAAAAACACAACATTTTCAAATAACTGTAAAAAAACGAATGGGATTAATTGGGAATGTTTTCTTCGTGGAACAGTGAGAGGATACTCCAAATAATCTTCTCCTTTTAACAGATTTACCCGACATTGCCCGACAAGGTACTTTTTTTACTAACGAATATGTGGAAAATTAAAAAAAGTGAGCACTTTTATGAAACCTACCCAAAAATGACAAAGAAAAGCCAAAATTGACCCCAATTGCTTGTAGTTGCTGGAGTTTGCTATGAAAACCAGGATTTTGATTTATATATTGACTTTGGGTAATTAGTTTTTGAGCAATCTGAAAAATTGAGGGATAATGGCTTTCAAGCTAATAAAATGAGTAAAAAAATTACTGATTACAAATAATTGCATACAAAAATTACCAAACGAAAACGTTTTTCTTTTTAAGCAAAACGTTGGAGTATGTTTCGAAGAACAATTTAAGCTGAAAATATGGACAAATAAACAAAAACAACATTTTTCTTATTTTGGCCAGGATTTGAAGTTAGTTACGCCTCTGTGCGTCGTTTTGTTTGAACTTCAACAAACACTTCATTCGCGTTAGGTGGTAACTCTTCATGTGAGACCGTTTTTGTTCATTTTGCTGTTGTCCCTTAACGCAACGTTTGCACTGATAGTGAAAAACCGATTAAATCCACCTAGCAGTGAGATGGTACATTTCTCACACATATCACTGTTGGATCATTCATTAGTTTGCAGAACTCATGCGAAGTAGGCACCCAACTAGAGATGGGATGAAAACAGTTTCTAGTCCTGAACGAATAAAATCTCGAATAATCTAAATAAATGATAGAAAATCATTAAAACGAACGAAATAAAAAATGAAGCAAAAAAGGAAATAAAAGGTGTTCAAATTCATGAAATGAGTAGAATGATTCATGTAAATTAAAATTATAATACACTCGAATCAAATTATATTAGCTTAATTAATGAAAATTTAGACTATATTTAGAAATAGTTATAAGATTAATAGAATAAATTGACTCAAACTAACAAATTGAATGCAATAAATAAAAGGAATGACTGAACATGAAATGAATAAAATTAAAGATATGAACATAATGAATTAAATGAATCAAATTAATCAAATGAATCAATTTAATTTAATGAATGCATTGAATACAATGGAGATCAAATGAATGTAATGGATCAAATGAATAAAAAGAATGGAATGAACAAAGAAAATAAAATGTACAAAAAAAAATTAAATGAATGAATAAAACAAACTAATCAAATAAACCAAATGAGCTGAATTGATAAAAAGAATAAAAAGATAAAAAGAAAATGAAGATAATGAGCAAAATAAAATGCATTGATTGAAATGAAAAATTAAAGCATGTTGAAAGGTTATAAATTAAAAGAAAAAATAAATTGTGTCAAATAAATTATTTGGATGAAATTAATAAAGCTGAACAAATACTCAGATTAATAAAATGAAGAAAAAAATGTATGAACTGGAAAAAATTAATAGAATGCAGTGAATGAAAACAGGGAATAAAATAAGTTAAATGAATGATATGAGTAAAATACACGAAAAGAATAAACTGATCAGAGTGAACCCAAATGATGAAAATAATAAAGTAGAAAAATGAACGCAGACGAACAAAATGAATAAAAAGATGCTGAATGAAATAATTAATTAAAATGCAATGATCATTTAAAGTTAAAGTTAATTTTTTTTTGAAAATGCGTAACACAATCTTGAATTTGAGAACCATTGCATCAGAAAGTTATGAAATGCTTTTGAAAATCTTATCTTCCGAGAAAAGGCTAATTAATATACAATGGGCTTTCTAGGGCTTCCATCCCTGTTTTGTTTTGGTCTTTTTGTTTTCACGCTCTTTACTTAACGGTGTCGTTTAAAGATTATCTGGTGTTTCTACATTATTGATGGACTTTAATTAGTTATCAGGAACCTGGAACGATCAATTTGCTTTGGAATTCAAAGTTTACTTTTTGGTCACATATTTCCGAAAAAAAATTGTGCTGAATAGAATTTGCTGGTCTAGTAATTTAACGCACAATTGAATATAGTAAAGTGAGACCAGGTCACATGTGCTTTCAAGCCCCTTGAACAGAGAGCGAAAGAGGAAGAATGCGATTCGTAAAAGAGACAAGTAGATATTTCAAAGTTTTCATTTGCATTGAAATAAATAGTGTGAATTGTCTAGGCTATGTCGATAGCATAAAAGGCGTGCATTCAATTGATTACAATGCAGTCTCTTTCCAGTCATCCTTATAGCTTGCATTATTGTTTCGTTCGGAATTCTCGTTCAGGAAATATGGTAAAATAAGTCCTATACAAACCAATACTGTGAAAAATAAAAGGTTCAAACTATCAGGATGGCAAAAATTTAGTCAGATCAACTACTGTCCAATGCATAAACTCTGATTGTAATCGTTGCTAATTGACTTGTACAATATGGAAAACTCGAACGAAACGTGTGCTGAATTATCCAACGCCTCACTACTAATTGTTACTGCCACTGAAACATCAATTGAAGTGTACTCAGTATAGAGCAGATATGGACGACGATAAGTTAGAAGACACATTGTAGTTGCATCCCCATCGAGAGTGGGGACTTTGGGAGACTTCTTTTCCCTGATCTAATTCGTGGATATTTTTGGGCTTTGATTTGTTATTTTTCATGAAAATTCATACCAATACAACGTATGTGCATTTTCAATAATATCATCACGAAAAAAGTGTTCTTAGTTTTCACATGACATATTTGAGCATATGTTTCATTCAAAATTCAATAGAGATACGAAAAGTTGAAATATCGCACGTGGAATGTCTTTTTTTAAATTTTCATCGTCCATATTACCCAGTTAAGCCACATATTTTTCTAAAAAAGCCATGAATTTCCTTAATTATATACAAGCTTTTGAATAGAACTGAATTAAATTTGAGTTGATGTTGTTTTTGATGGTCACCTGTCTACCCATAGTGCAACGTTTCGAAGGGATAACTATTTCACCTTGAAAATAGTTATAGTTTTCCCATAATGCAAATATTTTGCAAATTTTCTCAGGACTACATATATTTTATTTGCCATGTAGGATGTATAATTAAAATTGTTTCCGCGAGTCTCTTCTACACTAAAATGCAAAGAAAATAACAGGATAACGACAAACAAAAATAGTTTTGTTTTCTCAAACCCTCACAATTACATCGCACACATGAAACTTGCTTGAATATTAATAAAGATTAGCAGAGGATCTTATCACACAACTTAGAAATGGATAGAGAAATAGCAAGATAGATGTGAGTCGTGACAGTTGCCACGAACACGAACAGAGAGAGAGTGAGTGAGATAGAGATGGGGGGGCATGTGAGGAATGGCAAATGATGGTTCATGCCGAGACCTTATTTTTATAGGTATATTATGCGATATATTGATTCCTTACATCCTTATTATAAATAATGTAAGTAGTATTTTTTGCGCCTTAACCAATAAAACCTAAATCTTACAAAGAGCTAAATTTTCGCTAAAGTTTTGGGATTCAAATACAGTTTCTTTCGGTGATGCCACGAGTATAATTATATGAGAAATCTTCTATCTCACTACTAGGTGAATAGCTCAAAAATTTAAGTATATCGATGATCAAATTCCTAAAACAAATAGATACTCTAAAGTTTGAGATAGAGTAGGTTTCTCGATAAATTAAAGTATAGGTGGGAAAATCAATATGTTGCTCTGTTGTCCCCTAACACGACATTTTCACCTCTCAGGATGAATAGACAACCTGAAAACAACGAACCTATAACATTAACGTTGTATTAGGACTTTTAAAATATACAATTAAGTACATAGTAGAATAACATAGCACTGGAATTTGCATGATTTAAAATTTGATAACTGGGAAAAGTCGTGGGGTGTCGGGCTTACCCATGGTGTCGGACTTGCCCCGGTTCCCCTAGTAGGATAACATAGCACTGAAATGTGTCAATATCATCATTTTCCAAGCCATCTTGTTATGTCCATTTGAATAGTCGTCTTAAATCTAAAATATCCCGCAAACCAGAAGCATATATCTTGAACTACTTTTAAATCCACTAAAAACAACTTTCATTTCAAGAATACTGTATAAATTGTAAAACATATTGCGATGTGAAAAGAGTTCCAAGAACTATTTCAGAAATTTTATTTATTTGATGTATCACTTTCGACAGATTCCCCTCTGGAACCAATGTGAGAAGCTTTCGTAAATTGTGATTCTAACACACTTATTTTATAGCACACATCACGCGTCTCTATAAGCTGTTTCTTCTTTTGCCTCAATTATGTACGCCCTAATAAACCAATTAAATTGGTGCCACAGAAGCGTTCAGTCACAAAATAGCTCGCACCCACAAACATCACAAGCAAAAGGAAAGCGACTCACATCAAAAGCGGGACAATTTCTGACGACTACTACTTATAAATAACATATAAAAATGTATCCCAGAAGACACGTTTTCTATGAATATCATATCAGCAACAACAAGGCTTGCCATGGTTGACATCTCGTGTGCGACTTTCCTGTGAACGGTACCTCACACATAAAGCTCTCATATGAATCTTCCATATTTTATTTCTGGAAGCAGAGTTTATTGCTTGACATCCCATCGAATTTCGAGTGTAGCATCATTTTAATTAGAATCATAGCATTCATCATTTTTCAATGACTTTGACATTTCCGAGGAAATTATCTCTCAGCATGCTACGGTCAATGCGTACTGCAAACTACCTAAAAATCTCAACAAACGCCATAAAACAAACTCGTTACCTAACCGGTGAAACAATCCCGGAAAGTTATAGCTCCTTATCACGGACGTGTATCGCTCTCGACTTGCAGGCGTCCAATCGTGGCTAATTAGCACCTTATCAAGCAATTTCGCCAAGCTGTATTCGCCTCGGAAAAGTTTCCCGGAACATAAACATTGTTTTTTATCCCTCTTTTCCTTTGCAGACAATAACAGCAGCAACAGTAGTAACAGCAAAAACAACAATACCAATAGCAGCAGCAGCATCGGCAGCGGCAGTGGCAATAACAGCAACAATTAAAGGACGAACGAACGGGTAACCGAATCTGGTGGCTGCAACATGAGCTCACGTCACGCCTTCTACACCGTAGAGGTGGGTGACACCAAGTTTACTATTCTGAAGCGATACCAGAACCTGAAACCGATCGGATCCGGTGCTCAAGGCATTGTTTGGTAAGTTTTACTGCTATGTTGATTGCATACGTAGTGTATACCTACATATAGCGTTGCGAGAGAGCTAAGTGGTGCAAATGAACTGAAGTTCGATCGAGAAAACCGACCCACTTAGCGATTAGCTGGTTGAACTTTTCTGCTGATGTAGGTCCTTGTGGTTTTACCAAGTAATGCCGATGTTTACGTTTCGAACCAACTGAAAACCAGCTCAAAAAACCGAGGGACTGGGAAACGACGCTATTACGATTTGAAAGTGATTTCTTCGAAATTCAATTTCTGTTTCAACTCTGAATTTATTTTCTTGCAAAAAAATGAACTATGATAAAAACAAACCAATCATCCATTCGCTTGGCCGAATTGGTCATTAGGCTAAATTCCATTGAATTCCATGGTAAATAGAGAAAAACAGTAAAGAATACGCAGATTTAATGTGGCTACTTTTCGGTTTAAAGATAATCCGTTAAGTATTCTAAAGATTTTTAAAGAACTGACGAAGAAATATTCATCCGTGACAGATATCTCGGAAGTTTGCCCAGATAAGCTTAAAATTATAATATTCTAAATAAAACAAACAAATGACGTTATTGGCGACAAGGGACTTTCACGTCTATATGCCCGCTCACAAAGTTGAGATCGACAGCGTACCCACCAATTCGTGTTTATCATGCGTGGAATCATAAGGTTGGCTGTTTTAAGGGCTCCTTTCTGCAGTGAGCAAACATTTTGAATGGTAAACACACTAGAAAAGACAAAATAATGTGTCTCCTCAAACTCGTGGCGGGTTATCTTCGGCGGGAGTGCTATGCGCTTAATTACGCCTGCTTGGACAAGGATTATCTGCCTGTTCGGCTGTGTGCGCAAATATTCCGTTGTAGCAATAAGGCCCGTTGTGTAAAGAACGCAGATAATCATTAAGAAATCACTTGAATTGGGAATGCTGAAAAGTATGCCCGAAGAATCTGGAGCGGTTGATTAAAAGCACTCCTTTGCAAAAATGCTAAAGGGAGCTACGCCATTAACCACGACAAATCACTATGCTCTATTGGCTCAGGAAGAAGGTCGGGTCTCTCTTACTGGTCCTAAAAACTATAGGCAGATGGGATCCTTTGTAAAGGCCAACATTTTTTTTGAGGCTCCACCAAATATAACAGCTCGAAGAAGCGTTGACACAAAGCCGAATCAAACAACCTCAGTCCTGGATTGGCAGGGACGAATCCAGGCCTGAGAATCGTCAGTACTTTATAGCAGGAAACACCGTTCGTATTTATTTATAAATCTTAAGCCCATCAAATATTTATAATTGTATATTTATTAAACAATATAAGGATTCAAGGGGTTTACGAAGAAATACCGACTGTTTGACACCTATCAACCATGTTGTTGTCTGACCTTGCTCCCGCTCCTGCAGATATTACTAAAGGATGTACCCTAACGATGAGCAAGTGAGATAAATACAAAAATCGCAAGTTTAGTGTGACGGTGGTGGTGGACTTGAACTTG
This sequence comes from Topomyia yanbarensis, assembly GCF_030247195.1. NCBI lineage: Eukaryota > Metazoa > Arthropoda > Insecta > Diptera > Culicidae > Topomyia > Topomyia yanbarensis. Next base: position 26,005,940 of record NC_080671.1, read on the forward strand.
TGCGACTAGCCCTGGCCAGGCCCGACGAGAGGGGGGGTCAGGGGGGGCAACTACCCTGGGGCCCGGGTCTGGTTTGGGGGCCCGCATTTTTAACTGAATTTAATTTATTTTAATTTAATTGTTGAAGTTTATTGTTTCTGTTGGCACTGCAAATATACCATAATCAACTACGTTCCAATCGTTCCAGTGGTTTTTTGAAGTACGTGAACGTAACCGTATTAGATTCATTTAACAGTGCAATTGAACCATTCTTGTTTCATTTATCGCAAGTGTTTTTAAAAGTGTTCGTAAAAAAAGGTTGAATACGCACAGTACAGTATGAAGTTGTATACAATTTAACATATTCGTAGCTAACTGTTACTGATTAAAGTTGGGTATTTTCGGAATGGGATTGACGAGTAGATGACGAAAATCAATGTATGAAGCCATTTTGAAAACTAATATGGCGAATTCCAGTTAAGATAGGGTAACCAACTAATTTTGGACCCCTAGAGAAAGTGAAATCACGTGAACGTCAAAAAATATTTGCTTGCCTATGTTTTTAAATGCAATACATGCACGAGTCTGCTCCAAAATTACTTCTTGAAAGAAAACTGTCAATGGATGTTTTATACATTGACATAAACTCGAAAATGACATTTCTTCACAGCATGAATTTTTCACATTTCGGACCCTTCCACACTAATTTGGACAGTGTTCCAAGCATACTTTGGACACACTGAATGTGACTGAATATATTTTGGAAACAGTGAAGTTTTTTCTACTAAACTGACCTACTGACTCGTTCTCTTTGCAGTATATTTAATGCATGAAAGAAGAACATAAGCAAATCTGTGACTGCCAATCAAAAATGGTACATTAATCTTTATATGGAAGGCTGACTGCATGAAGTATTTTTTTAGTTCTATCATTTTGAGAAATAGAAAAACTTTCGGTACAATTAGGTTACTGCAAACTTAACAAAGCAGCAATAAATGTTATACAATAGAGTTAACAATAATATATTTCGTGTAACAATTCATCTGTAGCAGTATTATGGAGTAACATCCTCAAGTGAATGATAAATCAAGGTTCAAAGTTCGTCTGGAATCTTCTTGTACAATATATTATTATTTTTAATTCATTTGTTTACGAGGTGGTTTCTTGTTATTCTTTCTAAGCTCAGTTTTTCTTTGTTTCTCTTCCTTTACTTTCCCTTTTTCTTCAGTTTTCGCCTTGTGGTATTCAACTGTTCGGCGCAATGTTAAAACAGCAGGACTACGTCGCTTGAATCGTGATGTTCCTGTTCGTGCGAGTGTTTCAGGCGATTCTAGGAATTTAGCAAGCACACTCTTATTATCATTATTTAGCTGTAATATGTCTCTTAGATTTGTCAACCTATAGCTCGTCGAATTCAACAAATTCGAACTACAATTTTTCTTCAACATGGATTTCAGAAGTCCCCTCTTTGGTCATATTATAGTCTTCAATGAAATGTTCCTCAATCGTTTGATTTTCGACATCCTTTGGTTTGAACATTTCTAAATAATTTGACCAAAAAGAGCAGGCGACCTACCGTTACGAAATTTTTCACTTTGATTATTCTAACTCGATAAACAAATAGCTATCAAGAAAGAAAATCGAGAAGCGTCCAAAATAAGTTGATATAATTTTTTTAAGACATATTGTGGACACCATTTATTTAAGATGTTTTAGATAAAACATTGCGAAAAAACCTTTTCAAACACGTAACATGAATAATACCAAATCAGACAAACTAATTAAATCGATAAAAAATATTATAATTGTACATTTAAATCCAATTTGAAAATGAATCATTTCCACCGGTTCCTCTTGGTTATCGTTGAAACATGAAACGTTTTCGGTGATACTTTTGAAAACTGTGGATTCTGTTAATTTTAAACAATTAGAGATGAACTAATGATATTGAAACTTAATAGACAACCCAAGGAATGTAATTGCTGCATCAAACCAAACAAATGCAGAGAAACTTGGCAGTGTAGGAGGCAAATACATTAACAGGGTCCAAAATATGTAGGGGTACAAATTAGGTTGGTTACCCTATCTGTATAACCTAAAATATTGACATTTTCGAAATAAAATAATCATAGCATAGACATAGATATAGTGATTTGGGATGCGGATGATATGATTATAGAAAACTTTTCTCAACCAGAAGGAACTATCTTGGCCTCCAAAAGGGCATCGCTCATTTATTCGTCAAACCCGCTTGAAAATACCTCATAGTTTATACAGAAATTGTTCGGAATAGCTCCAAGCTACCATTTCTATCATCTACTCGTCAAGCCCGTTTCAAAAATTCCCAAATTATTAGGGTTATCGAGATTATTGTTCAATCGGAAGTCTCCATCCTGGATTTCAAAAATGTACCAAATATCTATTTTCATCATATACTTGTCAAGCCCGTTTCGGAAATACCAATATTGTTGGGGCTATCGATAATGTCGCTCAACCAATGAATTTTAGTAAGAATGTAAAGCGAACTTTTTTTTGCGATCTAAATCCCAAAAAAACGAACACTTCCTTACGAACTAATTCAATTTACGAACCCTTGGCTTGGTTCGTAAATGGAGGTTCCAGTGTACACATTTGATGAAGAAAAATATGGAAATTTAACTAGATACTTATTCTACCCATTAGTATTCACCAAAAGTTGAAACTCTTTCTCTCGCAACTCTCTGCCTCAGTCTTTTTAACAGCAGACTTCGCTGTTGGATCCCAGTCATCGCCTTCGTAATGTTTTTTCTCTGAATGTTAGCGCAAGTGTATCAACTGATTCCAAAACCGATTTTACCATGTTCAGAAACCGATAAAGAAAATTCGTTCAGGTCATAGTGACAACTGCAATAGCTGAATCCAGTACCTCAAAATCAACAGTATGTACCAATAACAAGAAACAAGGCAGCATCAGTGGTGCGAAATTTCACATTTAGTTGCTTATTTCTGATAAATTTGCCGAAACAATATTCAGTTTTAACGCTTCTCTCATTCATTCACTTCCAAACCAACTGAAATTTTATGAAGAATCGAATGGTTGAGTGCAGAGAAAATATAAATCCATTCACCAACCAAAGCATTTATTTTTTATTATATGGACAGTTTGAAGGCAGAAGTTTTTTTACATTTTCGAGCATAACTGAACTGCGAGCTAGCATAGAAACAAGATTCAGTTTGCTCCTGAAACCGAACATATGCAAACATGAATGCGTTGTACCGAAAAATCGAAGGACAAGGGAAACAAACCAAACATTCGATTCATTGCGGCGGGCATGAATTGAATTTTGTTTCTCTTTCAAGCTCACGCAGGGATGTCAATTTCTCTAAGCTCTGATTCTGGGCAGCATTAACGATGGTGGCATTAACGTGTGTCAAGGGAGCATGAACGATGGCGATATGGACTGTATGGCAACGCCGCAAAAAAGGATTCCAATTGCAATGGCAAGTTGGACGTAAGCCATTCTGATGGCCAGCCACAAATATTACTTTATTAATTTTTATTTTTTCCATTTATTACATGTTTATAATGTTAAGCCAACGTATTGAATCGTGTCAAATAAACAATTTTCATAATAAAAAAGTTTAATTGAAACGGTTGCATCCGTATAATTTCTTTAATCGATATTGAAATAAGAAGTCATATATGGTAGGGCCCGTCAGTACTTCAAACCCTGGGGCCCGGCGCGGCTGTCGACGGCCCTGGCCCTGGCTACTACTCCGTTACCGATCTGGACCAGCTGAAGTTGCAAGGGGAATCAGTAGATAATTATGCTTGGGAGTAGCGAAACATCTTTCAATGTGCAGTTCCCAGTAATTCTAAAATGTTCATTGATCAATACCGGTGCCGGCCAGGTCCAAACATAGATCGCGGAAGGAAAGGGAAGGAATGTTAGTCCGATACTTGCTTTTGCTAAAGGCCGTATATACTACTGCGCACTCCACAAGTATCACGGGAGGAGGATATTTGTTAGTAAGTATAGGGGTGCAATTCTTCTTCATGTTCTAGTTATTTTCTATCAGCCTATTTTCGCTACGAAGCCAAAGACACCAAATAGGTGACTCCACTATCCGGACTAGATATCGACCCATCAACTCATGGACCGGGGACCAACGATTTTACTTCGCTTTCAAAGGAATACGTGATCACAGATTTTTTCACTGGGATTGAACCCATGGGATGGGTGGCGGTCACGCTTACCACTCAACTACCGGCGCCGTCTGATAACACTAAATAGTATCTTGCTCCGGACAAACCCAACCTAGTGTCCATGGGGCATCCGGCGATTACTGGATTTCTACTTCCATATCGCGAGCAGTGACATGAATGGGACTCACTTCTTCATTTCCTGCATCTTTTGAAACATTCTAATTTTTTGTATTATCAGGAATCAGAATAAATTGGCTCGATTAGCACGGTCCCCTTGTTATGCGGATTTTTGTGCCTTGCCGTGTAGTTTCCCCATTTTTCTAATAAGCAGGGAAAGGAGAATGATAACAGGTAGGCACATGGTAAATGCAAGCAAAATATAATCGCAATACAAAACAGTAAACAGCCCGAATTCTTCACTCCAGAAGGAATAATTAACCCTACTAATAAAGCCTATAGCTCTTTACCACACTGAGTTAGGAACATTGACATATCCTTGAGTACATACGTTCGTCTAGGTATGAAGAACTGGACCGTCTTAAGACCTGGGCACAATTAAGCTAAGGGGCCCCTATAATTGAACAGGTATAAACTGCTGTAGAGGAGGATGATCAAAAAAATAATCCCCAGAATCAGGGAGCCATTTCTACTCCTTGATATTTATTTTTCAAATTTAAACCAGATCATTCAACCTTGTGAAAGTATTAAAAACATTGTAGGATCCAAATTTTTCTGGAGAAAACACGATTTCAGATTTCCATCATTATAGGTGGCATTGTAAATGTCCAGATATCATCGAAAAACGGAAGATCATTCCTAAAAAGTTATTAACATTTCTGACCAATCTAACCGTTTGAACTGAGGTGAGCTACGTGCAGTGTAATGGACTTACCAGCTACGCTATGCCCACCCCGCAGGTTCGATTCCTGCTTGAGGACATATCTTTTCTCAGTGCGTCCAATAAAAGGTGAATTGTCACCGTTTCGGTCATTCTTTCTTTGTCTATTTTCCATTGGACGCGTTACTTGAAAAAAGAAAAGCAAAAACGCGACCCACGTCGAAAACAATGAATATACATTTAAAGCAATATTAAAATTTTCATGTTCAACAAATTAGTATCTCAAACACGGCGTCGGTAGTTAAGTGGCAAGTCTAGTGTTTAGATCGTAGAGTCGCCTTTCTGGTGTCGGTGATAGGCATTCACTGTAGAAAGAGACCGAAGGCAAAAAAATAAATAATAATAATTAGCTTTTTAATCCTTCGAAAATACAAATGTTCAGTACCTTCATTGTAACGTAAACAAATAAACATAACGAAACATCGAAATTACTCGAACCTATTGATATGAGCAGCACAATCCATTTCAATACCAGTCATGTAAAACAGTCGAAATAGGAACGCACGCTGCCGTAAGGCACAAATCCTCGAATTCCTAAGGGATCCGTTCCATTTCAGCCAATATATTTGGATTCCTGATTCTGATTCGTGCACTTCGTCGTGTCGCTTAATTTACCACTTGACCATAAACTGAGATTTTGAAATTAGCAAATCAAAACTGAATTTTAAAATTGAAATTATTTATGTCTGCAGCACAATAATTTTCTGCTTGTGTTAACCATATTTTAAAACAACATTCAAGAATTTTAATAAACGTATTTATTGGGGCAGAAATTGGGAACAATCGAAAATAATATACACACAATGTAAGTCACCGAATGCCCAAGATTCTTCAAATATCTTCAAGGGCACGCAAATTTGCTTAAACTTAACTTAAATCAGATTAAGGGTAAAAGTAGAGTCGATTTATGTAGATACTTTCAATCACACTATCACAAGGGCAGGGGTGTTTTGGGATTTTATGAACGTTTACCTTCATGACGGAATAAGATATTTTTGATTGGGCGGAGTCTCGTACAAAAATAACATAATTGGTTCTGTTCCAGAATACGACGTCGTTTTTGGAGGATTTAATGAAGATTTGTCCGTTCAAGATTCCTTATTTGATGAAGAATTGAAAATTTGCCTCATCCATGGATCGCTTGCCAAACAAGGATGTTGTACCAAATTTCGACATCTTCTTCCACTTTCTGTACAGCTTTCTTGTGCCATTTTGCCATCTTCTTGGTTGGTTAATTGAAACTTGAATCGAAATGTTGGATTGACGTTTGAATTGGTTCAATTTATCCTGGTTATGCAGTGCCTCGTTTCCTACCGCTACCATCACTCCGCACGACTGTCTTATGCTCTTCAAACGTCACATGGGATAAGATGCGATGTGCGATTCCGAGTTGCTACTGATCTATTGTTACCTACACGCTAAAGAGTTATAAATAACTTAGTGCTACCATTTTTTGGAACATGGCCTTCAGAATGATTCTATATTCATCCTAAGTTGGGGGACCTAAAACCCCGGGGTCCCTGGAGCTGGTACAGCGTGCCCATGCGTAAAGACGGTACTGATGAAGAACCAAAAAGAATATATGATGAAAGATCGGAAGACAAAAGGTCGAAGAGACAAACGGTCGAGAGAGAAATGGTCGAAAATACAAAAGGTCAAAGGATAAAAGGTCAAATGGTCGAAAGTACAAAAAAGCGCAAAAGGTCGAAAGGACAAAAAATCGAATAACAAAAGGTAGAAGCACAAAATATCGAATGAACAAAAGGTCAAAAATACAAAAGATCAAAAGGACAAAAGGTCGAAAGACAAAAGGTCCAAAGAGAAAAAGTTCAAAGACAAAATGTCGAAAGACAAAGGTCAGATAAATTTAAAGTCGAAACCAAAATTTTAATCTTTAATTTTTTTTGAAAAATATGAACGGTATATTACTTACTAAAAATCAAATATTGTTAATATATTCCTAGATAAAACTTTAAAGGATTGGCAATGTTCAAACAAAGGTGAATTTGTATTTTTGAAAATATCATTTAAGCATAGATGAATAATTAATAATATATTTAGGATTTTTATTCTATATATTATACTATCGTTATACGCTTAATTGTCCCATGTTCTATGGGATTCCCTATATACATGGGATAAGTATGCGTAGAACGGCAGTATAGTGAAACAAAAAAAATGCTTAGCAATATTATATCTAGAATTGAAAATGTCGCATACCAATCCTAGTTAGCACATTACTTTTAAAGCAGCACAGTATTTTTTGTAATGAAATAAATAAATAAATGAATGGATAGAAATATATTTAAATATATAAATAAACAAAAAAATAAAAAAATCTACATTTAATGTGGCTACGCCACATCGCTTTACTTCAAGTGCTGCCCGACGTCGCACAGTGGCCGGAGGCTGGCCAAAACCTCAAAAATTTATTTTTGAAATATTGATATTTTATATTTTTCCTAAATTTCCAATGTATTGAATGATATATATTCCAAATTTTATGATCATTGGATAAGAACACGATTTTTAACACGAGTTTAAACGTACCAAAGTCCGGATTTTTTAATGGTTTTCATTTCCGAAACCACCATTGCTCTGTTCACTTCAAATGCATGTTGCTCTTTTCATTTTGGTCCGATTTTAGCACAATTAGTTTCATTGTGTAGAGGAACGAAAGAACTTCGTTAATAAGTAAAATATATTTGGTAAATTTGCTTGGAACTATGACTTTTTTGTTTAAATATGTTTAAGGTGGTCAGATCCAAAATACTTTTTTCACTAATGTATTCTGTACAAATTTCGGAATCATTTCGGAACGGTCACATAGTATACATTCTATGTGAAATTACCTCTACTTTTCGAATATCATGGTCTCGTTCTGCGCCTAGGTGCGCAAAAAGGTTTAAGGCGATTTTGAAGCTTTGTTGCTGATATGGAGACGCATGGTGTTTTGTGTAAAATAGTTAGACAATCTACAGTAAACCAACACATTATACAATGGATTTAAAGTAGTGTTCTTCATTGTTTATGAGATTGCTGACATTGGTGAACAGAAACGGAAAATCTATCACGATAACGGGATCATAGTTATAAGAAAGGTTCAATGACACTGTATGGATAAATGCATTTAATATTTTACGACTTTTGACATCAAAAATGAGCTCAGCACCTCAAAATTAGCTCAAATTGTGATTTTCAGCCAAATTAGGTAACATTTGAGGTTTTGTCCGACTTTTGTTTGAAGAGCCGCCACTGTGCGTCGCTCCGCTCAGTCCGACCTAAACTAATTTATACCCCAATGAACAGTGGAAGAAATCCAACCAAAAAGGCAATTAATTGGAAGCCGCTGAAAAAGTATCACAATATACACACCATACCCACATACTTATAATTATACGCTTCTGAATTAGGCCTCTGATTTGTTAAAAACCGGTAATGTTCCGGATCTTCAAAGCCCCATATCTCCGGTCACAAGTGCTAGCAGTGAACAAATTTGATTGCATCTTGATCGCTAGAGTTTTCCGCAGCTTTAAGGATATAATTTTTTGTACTTTTACAGCGGCTTCTTCATTAGACCTAAGATTTGATGAAAACCGGTAATGTTCCGGATTTTCAAAGCCCCATATCTCCGGTCACAAGTGCGTGCGGTGAACAAATTTGATTGCATTTTGATCGCTGGAGTTTTCCACAACTTTAAGGGTATAATTATTTGTACTTTTACAGCGGCTTCCGAATTAGGCCTCAGATTTGAAGAAAACCGGTAATATTCCGGATCTTTAAAGCCCCATATCTCCGGTCACAGTTGCGTGCGGTGAACATTGCATTTTATTACTTAAAAAATTCCGCAACTTTTGGTGTGTATATTGTGATGCTTTTTCAGCGGCTTCCAATTGATTGCCTTTTTGGTTGGATTTCTTCCACTGCGCAATGGTTGAGTAAGCCGAGCAAACGAGTATATCACAAGTTTGCTTGCAAGGGGCCGCCGCTTCCGACTGTGGGTCGACGGCCACCTCGTCCGGTGGATCGTCAGCGGCTTGGCGTCGCTTCGGTTCTTTAACACTCGGATATGCGGTTATACCGCATTACGCTGGCTATACGGTCAACTTAAAACAGTTCCGTCTTAGCTTTATCGAACATATTTTATGTCTGGCACATTCGAAATAATAAATGGACTATTGGATATTTTCTGTATAATAGATTACTACAGGTGATCCAAATATTATGTGTTGTACCGTAAACCGTTGTTCGGTTTTGGGGTACAAAAACTTCAAAAAACCGAAATTTGACTTTACCTTATTTTACGAAGCTTCGTAAAGTGTCTATTTTTTATAAAGCAAATAAATCTCAGATTTGAGCAAAAGTAATAAATTACAAGCGAGTTTTTATTTTCCTTTAGATTGGGATATGCCAAATTTAGTTTTAAGAGATTGTTTATTTTAAATACATTTTTTGTAAAACTAGTTGGCAATTATTTTAAATTGTTTTAATCTAAAATTCACAACATTTTTTTATTGTTCAATATTCCAACGTGTTAAAATGAATGAAACTTTTTGTACATTGATAAAGCACTGAAATAAAATAATTTTAGCAGTTTTAAAGGTTTTCAGAATCTTTTATTCTAGTTGGACACAAATTATGCGAATTTTGATTACTCGAATTTTAAGTACATTGAAATACTTTGTATAATATCAATTAACATCTATTTAACAATGAGTACCTTTACAGAATTAGTTTAAGCAAACATTTGAATGAAAAATATTGACATCAATAACCTAATGTGGGTGAACATGCACGTTATCAAAGTCACCCCGGAACACGAAAACGGACTTCAACTTGAAATAATATTTAAAAAAAATTGCTCTAAGCGGGCAATTTTAGGTAAAACCATCCAATCTTTTTCTCCATGCATCAGTACATGGTTTAAAAATATTAAACTTGAAAAAAAATGTGTTGCGTCTAAAAATATGTAATGATTACTTCGAAAAGTGATCAATGTCACCCCGGTTTACGGTACCCTAAATCGCAACTCATCATTGAAAAAGGAATATAATTAGCAGATCAATCGTCATATAAAGAACAGCTCATGTTATAAAGAAGGAAAACACCAATAAAAATTAAAATTGCTGTTTTTTAATTTAAAATTGTTTATGGTGAAATTCAAGTTTATGGTAGAATTCATTGTTTACCATTAACATATAAGTTATAATAAGTATAACAAAGTGAATGTGAAAAATAGCTTAAGAATTTAAGCAGTTGATGTGATCTAATCTTCGAGGCTAGTGTTTTCAAGTGCTTTCGTGGCTTGGAACAGTTTCTCATCTTTTGCGGTTTGTTTCGTATTCTTTTTTGAGCCGGTTTTTCAGTAATGGCTTTATTCGGATTATTTTTAGATTGAAAAAATGCCAATGCGCATAATTGGTGCTTCGCCAAGAATGGCGTAGGTTTCAAAGTTGAGGAAATACTGCCCGAAGAAATTATAATACGAATAAGCTGCGGATGATGAATGACAGATAACCGACGACAACAAAGAAGTTATCAAAGATTTCCGATCTAAGTCAAAGGTGAAAACAGAGCAACACACAGTCACTAGTAGCCTGAGAAGGCAATAATAAAAGGGAATAGTCTACTCCTCTTTAACACAAGAGAGCAAAAAAGTAAAAGCAAAGCAAAAAAATACATGGTTCTTAATCAATTGCAATCAATTGAAAAACAACAGACAGTAGAAAAAAGTCTTGGTTGTCAGTTATGCTTCTAATCCAAAATCTATGTTAAGAAAAACTGCGATTACGTTTAATGCCTTTCAATATTGTATCATTTTGACGTTTTGTCCGTTTCCATGTTTTGTCAGTTTCGACCTTTTGTCTTACGAAATTTTGTCCCTAAACCTTCACAAAAATCGTACGAATAATACTCAGCGTGCTGAATAGTAGCCACATGAGAATTGAGTTTGCAATGTACAGTCAGCGCCTTGACTAGAATACTGCAACTGTGTTTGGAGAAATGCAGCAATTTCTTTGACATTTTCGGAATCACATCTGGCAGAAAAAGTTTGTTTTAACGCAAGTTTGCAAGCTTATTCGGCTGCAGCCCAAGAGCGAATCTTGTGCATTATCCAACTAAGAAACAGTGGTGAAAGCTGGTTCTGGACCAACGAAGGCAGTCGCAGCGTCTGCTCTAACAAATTCGTTCGACAAATTATTTCCTGTAACATCGGAATGACTGGGTACGCATAATAGGTAGACTTCATTTGGAATGCTGAGATCTTCAGTCCAATTGATTTTGGGGTCAAGAATTACATCAACGTACTTAACTTGATCTGCGACAATAATTTCAGAGTCAAAGTACTGCAACGTACGAGCTCCGGTTGTAATCCTTCGTTGCGTGAAAAGCAGCATTGATGTTGTGTTTGGATTAACTGATAGTCCGATATGAAGACACCATTGCTCAATAACACGTGAGGCTTGTTGCATCAAATCAAAAAGTGTCTAAATGCAAATACGATCATTATAAGACAACCCATCTGCAGGAAACCCAAGCTCATTAAGTTTTCTCGGCAAACCATCAGCAACAAGGTTCCATAGAAGTGCTCTCTACTTGTCTAAATGATGAGAACAGATGTCGGTTGCTAAGCATTGCTTGTGTCTAATTCGTGATATATAAGGGTACTCCATGACCTCATGCTGCTTTCAAAATGAATTCGAAAGTCACGTTGTAAGACTCTTCAATATCAAGAAAAACTCCTAAGCTTTGTTTATTTTTTGCAAAAAAACTTCTTTAACATTATAGACAGCTCAAGCAACATATTTTGTACTGAATTTTTTTTAACTACTAATAATAAAACCAAATCACGTGTAATAATCCAGCTGCGATGAACATATTCTTAACTGTTTCATGACCAAAAATGACCCAAGTCAAAGTCTATTGGTAACATGTCTTGATAATTTAGATCAAACGCGGTAGTTTGCAAATCAATTTTGCCACTTAGTTTCAAATTAAGTTCAATTATGTTTGGAAAATTTTCGGTGTTGCGTTGCGTTGCGTAAGCACGGTATACTTCGTAGATTGCAGACTGATGACTCTCATTTCCAGCCAGACTACTTGAGGAGCATTGTTTGGGAATAACAATTGATCCAGTCCAAGCGAGAATTTCGCCTGAGAACCACCATTGCTGGCCACGACCATCTTTACCGTAGCTTGGGATATGAGAAAGGAAATGTTGATGTGGTACTTACTTAACAGAAGGCCCCGACTCAGTGACACTCCCATAAGTATCACGGATTGGGTAGTGGGTGGGTTGTTAGTCAGGATTCACCACAAGCAAGCGATGCGACTGAGAATTTATTTTCGTGCATAAGAAGTTTGAATAGTTTATTGACTAGGATACGTAAATGTTTGCGATGCGAAGGTGTTTGACCTCTGAATAACCGTTTATCGAGAGTTTGTTTCATCCAAAACAACTTGAACTCCGGGAGTGTTGTCGACAATATAAAATGGACCATAAAATTTTGATTTAATTTAATTGATTTATTGGCCTAAAAGTGAGCCAATGAATATGACAATAAAACGTATGTTCTTCGTGCTGGTATGACTGCTGCGAATTGGTAGTTGGCTTCTGATTCTTCTCGAGAAACTATCAATTCCAATTTTTTTCACTCAGACAATACCATACGTATTCGTCACGCACATTAAATACCCAGTGGATTAGTTCCCTATTTGGTCAAATAAACACTAAACAAACAAATAAATTAGTTTTCTCAGTCCAAAGAGATGTCAGCTAGATTGGCATCAACCGGCGGATACGTGTTTCCTTGCAATGCCATCAAATCAAAGAACATTTAAAATTACATACGACACACTTATGTTTGGAAAATTTTCGGTGTTGGAATAATACGATGTTATGTTTCGCAAGATAATTCCAAAAGGAAGCAAATATTTTTCTCTTCTATCGCGTCTTGATTTACTGTGAATATTTCAATTTCACGTTGATATTTTCAATGCGCCCTCAAATCAAATCGGAAATGGATGATAATTAGATTGAGAGATGGAGCACTCCAGTCAAATGACGCAGTTTTCGATTGCGCCTACCAATATGCAATTCGAAAATGGTGCAAAAATTTATAAAAGCGTCATGGCCGCCTACTCGTTGTGGCTAATTCCTTGACAGAAGAAAAATAACGAATACAGATGCATCGATGACGCCTTCTCGTTGTTGTAAATTTGTTTTTATAAAGTGTCGGCAAGTATTTCACAAGTTTGCAAGTATTTTGTTCTTTATACGATACTTATTGCAAACAAACACTGACAGCTGCTATCCACTATAATATTGAATTACTTTTAACTAATAGTTATAAAACATAATTGGCTCAACCTACTATATATCATTTACATTCGGTATTTTTAATTCGAAAATAATTCCTTTAGTCAAAAAAATCACGTTTTAAGGTTTGATTAACAACAACACACTTGTTTGTGATCTACTAGCAATAAAGCATGGTCTGAAAATGCCTTTATACTTCTCTACAACTGACATTCAACCAAATAGGTAGGACATTTTTCTTAGACTTGAGCCAACCGAGTATTTGCCTCTGCCATTGCAAGCTCTTATACATTACTGTTTTAAACCTAGCAAGTTCGGTATTCCACCATGGAGTTCCCCTAGAAGCGCCCATAACTTAAAGCGGACCTTTTGGTATGCTGCTACTATGAATTAGTTGGTTTTATCCTCAACCTTATCCAAGTCGCTTGGAGATTCAACCGTTGGAAAACATCCATGAAATCCAGTCACCAAACCCTCTTCGTAGAGATACCAGTTAGTAGATTTTGCTACTATAATATGTGACAAGACAATTAAATGATCAAAGACGGTGTACTTATCAGACAACGACGTTCGAGCTCATTCGGTACGATCCAGCTTGCCAACTCATACGTAATATTGTCAGAGCATAGGGTTACATATAACACCTCTTCCCTGCCAGATCGTGAAAATGTTGGGACGAGAGGGAGAGGTCAGCATGGTCGACCGCCCTCGTGCCTGAACCCTATTTAGGGGCCCACATGTTATGCTGGAAAATTCCAGTATTCATACAAGAGCAATAAAAATAGTTGTTGTAATATCTGTGTATTAAAAGAATTCCTTTTCTTGATATTTTCCGTTCGTTAGAATTAAAGTTTTTAAGGGAATGGACTACTTTATAAGATTGAAAAAACGAGTTTTCATTGCATCAATCGATAGGAAAACTATCTAAAAATATACTATAACAAATTTAGACCCCTTTGAATACAAAATACAAAACTGAAGGCAATGGAGCACCAAACAGACATGTGAGTATATGGACGAACGTGGTGATGGGGAAAGCCACACGTTCGTCCAAACGATGTTTCTCCACTCTTCCTTTTTGAGATAATTCTGATTTACCGGGAATGATAACAATAAAGGTTATTGATCGATCTTGTCGGTATAAAACTCATCTCATCTGAACTAATCTTTCTATTAAATAGACATAAATTGTTTGTGGACGCTCAAAATACCAAGAGGGTCAAAAAATAAAATTATGGTATTCAAAATATTCAAAGTTAATAATTTAAAATGTTTTCATGCTTTTTTATTAATCCTGTCTTTTATCAAATATAAATTTAGGCAACTTTATACAGGTATTACAACTATTATTTCTACTGCTCTTGTTTGAAAACCGATTTTTTTCTCCAACCTCTTTCCATTTAAAGAAAGCCCTCGACAACCACGAAGTAGCTACGTATTGATGCTGATTGATAAACTGAAATAATACACTAAATAATAATTTATAATATTTAATCAGCCTAATCGACATAAGCCCATTTTTATCAATACCAACATATTCTGGTTTGTGGAGGGAAACTCTTATACCCACCGACAACGCCACCGATTTTTGGTTTAGGCGGTCCACTTTCAGAGTGCTATGACATTTTAATATGAGAAAGACACCAGGTGTATAATTTGCTGATATGTATTACATTACATCGAGCTACGGAAAGGTTCCTATAATAGCTCACTTTTGCTCTCTAAAACCAACTAGCAAATCATACTTTCATTCTAACAATATTCAGATAAATTTGGTCTAAAAGCATTCCGCCAAACAACATTCGACCTAACGGATTTTCTACCTAATGACCAGCCACTTGTACTCCGATACAAATGCACTTCACAACCGACACGCATATTCCAATCACGACCTGTGATTCTCATCTGTATTCGTGCCAGCACGATACCGCACATATCCGTTCCAAGAGTAATTAATTGCAAACAGAAGAGTAATTAAAGGGTTATTGCACTCGATTGGCCACCACCTAAATAACCACCACCGTTCCTCGCTGTTCGCTTACTCCTGTTTACTTAGTCCTCACTCGTAATCCGGTTGCTGATGGACAAATCGGATATTGCAATTCTCTTTACACACAGCTATAACCGCGATGGAAATGTGTTTTCCGGCTTGGCTGAAATGCAATTACTCTGTTAAACATGTGAAAATTTATTGGTCACTTGTTTGCAGATATTGGCAAGAAAATATTAATTTTTTAAATTATTCATGTGGTCAGCACAATCCGATTATTTGCTGCATCTAGGCTTTATTTATGAAACACAAATCAGTGTTATGATTCATTCGATTAACCATAAAAAATTGTATACGAAGTACATAATTACCAACATATTCATTCAGATCAGAGAAGAGAAAGCTCATTTTCGCTCTAAATATAACTTCGAAGCTCGTTAATATTAATGAATTTCCTACCTCAATCTGGGCTTTCGGTTTCTTGGAAAATACCTCTTGAGCTCGCGGGAGAAGGGTGGTTTGCCTGTTTTATTCCAGTATTAAATCAAACCTGACGTGGAAAACGGTAGATAGTTTCCATCCTACAATTTGATGTAATACTTTGTAGAGAGATAGCAGATGCTGCTCTAGCTCAAAAAAATAATAAAGATAAGGTGGCAACAAAACCATAGCTAAAATAGGGGTTCAACCCCCTACCCAAAATAATGGCCAAAAATAACCATCCTCCTTCGTCAGTTACTATATACCTGACATTGGCTGACACGTCGTTATTTAGCTTTTCCTTGAATAGTTCAAAGGCTTTTCGGGGAAAAGCTAATGTTCAATGTTATTTAGTTGATGCCTGTGTTGATACTGGTTATTAGGGTTCGTCGCGGTGCGGATGTGGGCGGTAAATGGATAGTCCGCACCGCAACCGCAGCAAAATAATAAAACCGCACCGCTTACCGCAACCGCATTGCATTTACCGCACCGCACCGCGCGGTTATGCGGTAAATGCGGTAAAAATCATGTATTTTAAAGTTGTGCTGAAAAATTATTCATTTATTTTGTAGAGCCATTTATAGTAAAATGTTATTCTTATTTACATGAAAATTATCTTCGACAGAATGTAACATTTATGAAATTATTCAACTTTGCAAGTTTTATTAAGAGGGGTTTTGGCGTGAAAAAAAAACACTTTTTCTCGATTTTTTTTAAGCTTTGCGTGAAGCGAACTGATCAAAACTTTTGTACATTATAGTGTATCATTTCAATAACATGCTGTAATTTTTCCATGCAAAAATATCGACAAACGACTCGGTGACGAAGATTTTTGTAGAAAGTCTCTGGAAAAACATGATTTGCGGTGTTACTTGCCATTCAAAAACTACTTAACCGATTTCTTTCAAACTTTGTATACAGATTCTATGTAAAAATACCTAACCCCTACTTTAATCTTTCAAGATAAATTTTCAATTAAGGCAAAAACTGTCCAAACTATACAACATTTGGCATCTGGGCTAACTTTGACACTTGTCACAATATGAAGGAAGACCTTGAGGGGGACTTTGAGAAAACCAAAAAATCGCAATGTCCTACACTAACTTCGAAAGCTTTACTTTCAAAAAGTTACAAAATACTCCTAACTGAAAAATATTATTTGTTAATTTGGTAGAAAATATTCCCAGTTGGACGAACAATGGAGGCACGCGAAAAAATTCCTCCAAATTTGTTTGGTTTGATGATGATAATTACATTCTTTGGATTGTTTTTAAGCCGTAGTATCATTAGTTAATCAAAATTCACAGTTGAGAAAATGTCATCGAAAACGATTCATAATTCCACGATTGCCAAGAGGAATCAGGAGAAATGATGCATTTTGTAATTGGATTTGACAGTAAAATTCAATTGTTTTTCAATGATTGGATTTTGCGTTTTATGTATTTGAAAAGGTATAAGTATAAAATAAATAGTTTTCAAAATATGTCTTAAAAATAATGCTGCCAAATTATATTGGACACAGCTTATAGATTTTATTTCTTAGTAACAGTATGTTTTATCACATTTGAATGACCAAAATATAAAAAATCAAGTAGCGATAGGTCGAGAATACAGATTATAGTCGGATTTCTTTTCAAATCATTGTCAAGCCTATGGAAATTAGAGCAATTAAATGTTTATCATGTTTCTCTATTGTAGGGTAATAAAAAACTCGAAGGTTCTGACAGAGAGATGTTCCTAATAATGACATTGCTAAGCATTCGTTCAGAAAATAAATCTAGTTGCGTCCTTCTCAAATGGTAAAAGTCATAGTTTTAATTCACTTTTTAATGCAGACTGCAGACTTTATCAATTATTTTTTGAAGTGCGGTTGCGGTAATACCGCGCGGTAAAAGCTCATTTCCCGCACCGCAACCGCGGGAAAAAGTGTCTCACCGCACCGCAGTTTTTGCGGTGCGGGTGCGGTAAATACCGCGCGGTTGCGGTAATTACCGCAACCGCGACGAACCCTACTGGTTATAAGAAGATTTAGTTTCAACATTACGTAGTACATTTTGTATTTCCAATTGAATGATATCGCTGTATTTAGACATAATGAGACTTACGTTGACATGATTCAGTATTTTCTACTTCCAGAGCATCTAATATTTTCTTCCAATTAATCATTATCAAATGCTTGCCTCTTCTCCGCATATATGGAACACAAAGAGAGTAACTGCTTTCGACCACAAAAACCGTGACATTAAAAATGTGCTACTTAGTTGCTACATAATTTCTATAATCGTAGAAGAATGAGCAGTTGATGACTCTTGAAAAATAGCACATTAGGCTCGTTTCAGTAAATACCAAGCTTTTCCAGTATTGCAAATTAATCTCCGTTTTCCATAAACCGAAACTCCATCAATAATTAACCAACAATGACAGAACAACGGCTGATGTAAAGAAATAATACGGTTAGAAAATTTATCCTTCTCGGTTAGAGCTGGTATCGATGGTAATCGATAAGGGAACTAGGGGCAGCTACTACTTAGAGTCTCTTTGGAGTATTTAGAAAAAGGTTGTGAAGAAAAAAATCAAATTTGAAGGTTGTAAGGATAATATTGGAAATAAGCTAACCACACACATTTGCATTATACGCACGTAGGGGAGCTGGGGCTAAGACTGACATGTTAAGGATATACTCAAATATAGCATGGAAAAAGAAAGTTTTTGTCAACATGCAATACTCTATTTTGTAGCTCCATATGTTTAGGTTTCGCAGTACCGACCCTTTTTGGCGAGAACCGGTACTACGATACTGAAGCCCTCAATACCGGTAGTACCGGTAAAGTACCGGTACTCGAATATATTTTTAAAAAATTGAAAAAAGCTTCAAAGTGAAATTGATTGCTCAAACTGATGGCCTTATTCTCAGATGATTGATTTGTGCTGATCAAAAAAACATGTTTGTTGTTTTTAATTGCTTCGGAATGGCATAACTCATTTCAGCAGAAGATATTTTTCGTATGTGGCACCTTCTTTTATTTCGAAATCTGGGCCACTTTGAAATCAATAACTGCTAAGCGATGCGACTTTCGTCGACTTCAACAGATGGTAAATGTGAGAAACCCTATTAACAACAGTAAATCAAAGCGAGAATGGCAGTAAATCCGAGCAGGTTTTTCGCATTTCTTCTCTTGCTTTTCTGTAAATTGGCTTCGACGTTTATGTCGTTTGTTTAGTATTCTCTAATGCATAACAAGGCTCTTTGCTTTCCTGTAAACTATAGAGTTGTGCTGAATTCGACGTCAACATTTCATAAGGCATTATATACAATATGCTCATATTGAGAAAATGGCGTCTGAAAAATTACCTCGTACTTTATATTCCCATTTATGCACAGGAGCTTGATTTAAGGACCAAACAACTCAATGCCGTGTTAAATTAACCATTTTTTCCGAATAATATACAAGATTTATTAAAAAAATTGTATTTTGAACGATTTTTGCAGATAAATGTTTTGGTCCTTTTTGAAACATCGCACTGGTTTTGTACCCTCTCCCATAATCCCTTTTCGGCGAGACGTTAGCTTATAGTGCGTGCGGGTGAGCCCTTTTGTTTACAGCAAATGATTATGTGACGTTTATTTTGATCCCTTTCTTGGTGTTGCGATGTTTTTGTTCCCTTTTCAAGTATAGCCTTTTTCATTAAGAAAAGGGCCCATAAACAATTTTTTTTCCGTTTTGTTGTTTGGTGTATACAGGGTGTTTGGTTCATGGTTAAGAATCTCTCGGGGCGTGATAGACTGCCATATTTGGAGAAAAAAATTGTTCTACACATACCATCAAATCTCAACCGTTACAGAGTTATTGAACTTTTTGTGTAAAAAACTTATTTGTCTTAAAATACATCTAACTTTAAAAGTATACTTTGTATTTTAAATATTTTAGTTCCATTCGAAAGGTGAAAAAATTTTGCATTGAGTGATGCCCTCACATGTTTCAGCTAATGAGTTTAAGTAGCCTTTTCAAAGTAATTTATTGAAAATTAAGCAATTTTAAACGATTTTTCGTTCATTTCTTGAAAATCCTAATAGTTAACCTCATCCTTTTAATAATTCAGATTGTTAGTCTTGGTGAGCTGCTTAATTCGTTCTTTGACATGATACACTTACCTTTTCTTATTTTCATGATTTTGGGTTATTCAACATGGATATTTTTATCTCATTTTCACTAGTACCAGCTCTAATTGAAAAATTATGGCACTTATTGTACTTTTTTTCTTTTTATTCGAAAGCCAGGAAAACTTTACAGTGAAAAAAGTATTAATACCTTTCAGTTAAGTGAATTTAGTATTCTTTTAAAAGTAAATTAATTTAAAGTTAGTGCTATTATTAGCATTTTCGTTAATTTTCCTAAAATAGTAAATAATAAACATCAGCATTATTATCATGGAAATAATGCATCTCAGCAAGTTCTACAGTTCTTTCTTTGACTCCATTCAATTATCTCTTTTGGTTTCGACGCAAAATCGTCTTTATCACATCGTTTCATATGCAAAAATAACAATTTCGAACCCACTACATTTGTGGCGAGCTCATGCTGTGTTAACTATTAAATAGCAGCAAAATGAAAAGTGATATAGACAAAGTGTCAAATAAAAAGTTATAAAGAACATTAAGGGGCATCAAATGAACAATAGTAACGATAAATTTTGTTGATTAATAATTAGAATAATTAAAAAACTCTCCAAAAACACAAATTTTGAGTTATTTCGTTAGTAAAAAATCATTTAGTACACTTAACTAAAAGATATTTGTACATACACTGATAGGAAATTTTCTCAGCTTTCCAATGAAATCTTGTAAATAACGATATAAAGCATATTTTTTAGATTAGAGTCTTTTAAGCACTTGCAAGTCGGTTACAGGAAAAGTATAGTAATGAAATTACAAAGAAATGAGAAGAGATAGAAATATGACGTCCAAGAACAAATTATGAATCGTCCTAAAACCCAACTTTTGGATAATGGATATTGCTATAATCATACTTCATTATTTCGAGAAAATTAGCAAAAACCTCCTCAAAAACACTAACTTTTAACTACTTTACAGCTAAAAGGTAATTAAAACTAATTACTTAAAAGATATGAGAACACCATTCAATAGGAAATTTTCTCACCTTTCGAATGGAACTAAAACATTTAAAATACAAAGTATACTTTAAAAGTTAGAGGTATTTTAAGACAAATAAGTGTTTTACACAAAAAGTTCAATAACTCTGTAACGGTTGAGATTTGATGGTATGTGTAGAACAATTTTTTTCTCCAAATATGGCAGTCTATCACCCCCCGAGAGATTCTTAACTATGAACCAAACACCCTGTATGAACCGTTAATTTCTGAGGGGAAGTGTTCTCGTTGAATTTTCCGATCACCAATAATTACAAATCGCCCCATTAGAAGCAGTTAATCAAGTCTAAAATTGTTAGCTACTAAATCGCTGTTCGTTCTTTTATAGATAAAAGTTTAAGAGCAAACCAAATACAGACATGACTTAAACCATAGTCTTATTACGCGCCACCTATTGAATAATGGAATGTCGCTAATAAAAAAAATCATAGCAAATGTTTACGTCTATTACGCTAGATTTGAATATTTTGAAGATTAGTACAAGATCGTTAAAATTTAATTTGGACAAAATAGTGCAGGAATTTAAATATACCGTTCAGTACAACGGGAGCTATATTGAATTGTTATGATGATGGCCCCACCTCATTCCCCCACAAAAGTATTAGCCCAACGATTTATCTAGAAGGTAATTAATCTGATGAAAAGTCATCTTGCAGACCGATATTTTGAAACAGGTCCCCCTAGAGAGTCCATATATTTTTCATAAAAAAAATTGTATGGTACCGAAAATACTGGTACTGAATTTTGTTCAGTACCGGTATTACGGTACCAAAAATCGGTCGGTATTCCCGGGATTTTCGGTACCGGTATTACCGGTACCACAACCCTACATATGTTGGTTTTCGAGTGTCCAGAATACAAATATCGATAAGCTTCTTCTTTAAGAAATAGAAAACGAAGAAATATGTGCACTTATTTCAGACTGCGGATTAAATGGTGGGGGTATGACGGACATGTTGGAGATATTATTATGATCACAACACAAAGTAGCACAATTTATTGTTTCTAACGGATGTGTTTGAACAAATTGTTGTTCTTATTAATATATGTGTGCAATTCGAGACGAAAAATTACGTGTCGAGTCCAATTTAAAGTTGAAGCAAATGATGTATTTTCTAACATAGTTTTTGCCGTTGTCATAAGTTTTTGCCGTTGTCAGAGCTATACAATCACTTCCAATGATCACCTTTTATACAAAACGGGTAAGTTATATATTAACTGGTAATATCAGTTCCTAGAGTGTGGGACCTGCACGAAGTCGTCTACCTTTTTCAGGTTGTAGGAATTCCGTATTTAGCTTCTGTCACACTCACGTACACCCTGCGGTCTACTGAATGTTAGACTCCAACTATCAACTTATCTGTTTTTTTCAACGAAGTTGTCACTTCAGAGTTACGTTATCAAAATAAAAGAAAAAATCCGTAAAAAAAATTGATTTTTTGTACAATAAACCTTTAAACCAGAGACTTGAATACTACATCCGCATAGAGATGCACTACTGATTATCAATGTTTGCTTAAATTGTACACGTTTAATAGTAGTCACGGCATACTGAGCGTTTCATAAATCAAAGTTAACCATAATAATAGGGTACGCATACAAATCATTTGAATTATCGTTCTCATCACAGCATGCTATGTGTTTGACTGTTATCTTTCGTTTGTTTTATTTTTTGTACGGATTAAATTCTTCGTTCCCAAAATGTTGCGCATTGAAAATAAAGTGAAAATTAGGGATTTGGATATATGGCTAAGTGAAAAAGGTGTCACTAAGTGAAAATTGGGAAAGCGCTTTGGCGTTCATCATGCGAGTGTAAATTCCATCTTAATTGGGTTTGGGAAACACTTTACTTTGGCAGAGATAGAAGACACGGTTCATTCTAGCGGAAACTTGGCCAAAAAATGGCTACTCCAATTCACCCAAAATCCGACGTGTATGTTTCTATTATTTCTGGGTAAGATTGTATTATCATATTGGTAATATACAATGCAATTACGCATTGCGGTATTAAGGCTCAAGTTACTTTCTTTGAGCATGTGTAAGAATTGAACGCTTGATAGTATGCATCGGAAAGATTGTGTGCAGCTTTGCCACCGGTTTATCCATATAAAGTATTTATTACACTTTAAAAGAAGAATATCAGTCGATTTATTAGATTATAACGCTTCAAATTATGCAAAATAGTTGTTAGAACACAATTGACCGGGCAGAATGGTGCTTTTGAAAAAGCGGCTGAGTTTTTTTCATTACGCAGTTGTATTACGTACCCCAGCACAGTATGGTAGTGTGACAAAAATCAACGCCACTTTTTCAAAAGCTAGGTCCAGAATTTTTCCAGCAGCCGTTTTACATTATTTAAATCGTGACAATCTAACAAATCGATTAATACTCTTCTTTTAGAGTTTTGAAAAGGTTTTATATGGATAAACCAGTGGCAAAGCTGAACACATTTTTTTCGAACTCATACTATCAAGCATTCAATTGTTATAGACGCTCGCCCAAAGTTCTTTGAACCTTAAACACATATTACGCATAGATACTAAACGGTAGCACGGATCTGTTCGTATGTGGGTTACTTCGGTCGAATTCTGTCATTGGATTATTACCGAGCAAAACCAGTCAGACTTTTGGCCAGGTTTGATTGCACAAATGTTAAGAATCGATGCGATGCTTTTTGCCGATCTTTTCCGTTTATCTCCGGGATAATTACGGATCCAAACCAGTCCGCGTATCCGAACTAGTTTAGTCTGGATCAGGACCTGTTTTAGGATCCGGACAAGTTACCGGACCTGAACCATCCCCTGAAATCTACGAAGTTTTCATTATCTCTTCAGAAGTCTACAGAAATTTAGTAAAACTTATTTATAATCGAGTTTTCTATCGATGTTCTGTAGATGCCTATTAATTGTTGCACTTGCTCGCGTTCAAGATTGATTAACTTTCCATGGTATTCCTTAACATTGACTAGACATAGTCATTCACACAGGGACTAGTTTCCGCTTTCTTCTAGACTCATCCTGTCTGGTTTCTGTCAAGATACCAGCTCAAATGCAGTGTCCGATTTCGAAACCAATAAAGCCGGAATCAGTTGAAACATTTGAGCAGGTAATCGGACAAAAATAAACCAGAATTCAGAGTCATACTCCAGCGGGATTTGATTGGGTTCTTTCAACCATTTTTTCATTAAACAGTTTGAAAAGATATATATTATTTTGGAGCATAGACCAACGTTATATCCCTTGAGCCGATATATTTTGTCTTGGTTGGGATAAATAAATGCGTTCAAAGGTACGATACGAAGACATGTTGTTGACAATATCAGAGTCAATCGTGGAGCAGTGTACGAGGTGATTATGCCGTTTGAATGGGAAGCTTTCAAAATTGGACAAGATAATGTTCATGGTCGCTGGTGGATAGCGATGCTGTCAAAACGATATTGATTCCAAGATGGGAATGGATGCGGCATGAAGTTGTCGTCGAGCTCATAAATTTTGGAACTCTAGTGACATCCGATAATAGTGTTAGCCGCGAGGTAAAAGGGCATACTGCGGCTGCTAAACGACTATTTAAGGCTTACGTTGTCAGCTAACGTCAGCAGACACTCTTATAACCTACCTAATAAAAATCGCTGATACTTCATGTAGCTCTATGTCAGTGGTTTTCAACCTTTTTCATTCCATGAACCCATTCTCGAATATCGATCCCCATGATGTACCCCTTTCTGAAAATTGTTTTCCCTCATTACCCTGTCAGAAAAAAACTGATTTTCAATTGGAAGAAAACCATAATTTTACAATCAGGAGTCTGTTCTTGAGTACTCTCGGTAAGCATATCAATTATTGACACACTGAAACAATATATAAGGACAGGGGAATGGTAGGATACAAGTTAGAGTTCATCCCGTGTAATTCACCCCCTACAATACTTTAATTTACCCCTGGGGGTGAATTCACCCCCGGTTGAAAAACCACTGCTCTATATGATCAAAAAGCGTGGTTGTTGAAGGATACAACAAAAAATTGTCGACACAACAGTGATTGGCAAAGACACATGAACCACGACAAATAACAACTGTACAAACATGCTGACGTCGTAAGGTTGATAAAGAGCGACAGAACTCAGAGGGATGGGTATGTAGCGTTATTGTCGGAAAAGAGACCAGCTTAAGAAATGTTCAGCAGAGAACCTAAAAGAGGCGGTTGACTTCGATATAAATCACCTCGTGGAAAATGTGGCTAAAATTACTCCCAGAAACGAGAAAAAGATTAAAAAATCACAGCGATTGTGGTAAATAAGATTTCACAAACATGTTATTAAAACGAAGCTTCTTTTTCAAATATAACTACAATTTCACGTTAATGTGGTTGAAGTTTTGTTGTCGTTGTCAACAAACCGAAAGACCCTAAGGTTAATGCCACTATAATCAAATTGAAAAAAACTTTGCTGAAGACATTCCATAACTAATTTTGTTGAAGGCATTCAACAACATTCGTGTATTCAGAATATGGAAATATTTTTGACTTTATGTAAAGGAAAACCTTTAAAATCAATTATTCTGCTATTACTGTAATTGATAAATCTCATCTGCTGTGTATGAACAATATTGTTCGCATTTTATATAAGATAGTTTCTGAAGCTTACAATAAATAATGTATTGAAAAGAACTTTAAGAAAATTTCTTAAGCATATATTTATTTTTATATTTCGATGTAATGCATTCATGTAGCCTCAATATTTTCAACAAAGTTATTTAAAATGACATTATCAACAACTTTGCTGAAGACATCATTCTATTCTATTCTAAAAAACATTCTTAAATATCGTTTTATATAACGATATATTGCATTTGTGTAGCCTTCAATATTATCAGCAACTTTGCTAAAGACATCAAATCTCTTATTATTTTGAAGAGTTAATTCTACAAAATTCCTTCTAGTCCCAATTTCATTACGCCAAAAGATGCGCTTTTTATGTTCGAAAGCTTATTCGAGGTTGTTAAAACTCCAACGTTGATGCTTTCGAGAAAAGTTTTCAAACATGTACTGCCCATGATCGCATATTTGTCCCGTTTTCTATGGGATCTTTATGGGACTGATTTGCGATCATGGGATGATCCACTTTAAAAATGCACTTTGTAGAATCATACTATGATTTTATTGACACTTTATAAAAGAAATTATTAAAAGCATCTGTTAGACTAATTTTGTTCCTGAACTTTCAATAATTTGCCAAATTTACATGAAATTTAAGCATTTTCGGAAGATAAACGATTTTCATCAAACCCGCTCCCCCCCCCTCTACCCACTCACACACCAAATTTCTGGCAACGCCACTTCTCTCGTTAGACTATGCCAACACCACCCTGCTCTTCATTGTTCTCTCCGGAAATGTGTACCTTGTACATTCGAAGATACCACTGCCCGAACAGAAGAAACTACGAATAACTAGTTGATAATGGAACGAGTTATTATAATACCGGAATAATAACAAAACCTTTTCAACCTTCCAATAACAAAATTCACTGTTTGGAGATGTTCAATAAAATATTGATTTGGTATTTGTAAAAATCACTGGAATACATAAATAATACTAAAATAATGTAATATACCTCATTGAGGCATTAAGCAGGTAAAGAATGTTTCTTCAATACCTGCTTAATACCCCAATGAGGTATTAATAATCAATTAATGCCAGGTTTTGGTACGGTACCAGAAAATAGTATGCTCGGGTTATTGGCCAGTTATTTTGTGCTGGTCGGGTGATAAACTGGTATATGCCTATCGTAGGACAGATTTTCAAGGAATGCACCTTTTCCTGCCTCGTATCAATTGGAATGAAATTGTGCCACACTCTGATGTAAACCACAGTGTTTTAAAACGTCGTTTTCGTGCTCAAAATTAATAGCGCATACACCAGTTACTTAAGAAGTACAATTTGTTCGAAGAAGTTCTTGCCTTTATGCTTGCGCATCTACAAGAATATATCGCTCAGTGATTAATTCACCTATAAGTGATATACGAAATTTATTTTCTGAACTAATTAAGATAGAGACTTTATGTCTTCGGTAAAGTTGTAACAAATATTACTACAAAAGCAATTACAATTGCGAAACTGGAACGTCTCAGTTTCTGCGGAAGTTTTTTGGAATGGCTCCGATCTCATTTGCCAGGTAGTAAAATATCTGTTAAAATTTGGAATCATTTATCTTCATTCTTCGACGTAACATCCAGTGTATCTCAAGGCGGTCATATCTGTCCTTATATCTTCCTTTTATACTTAAACTATTTGAATTTCTTGATTACGCCGATGATTATAAATTATTCTAAATAGCATTCTACATTTGCGACCAGAATCATGCATTTTGTTGGACGACGAGACCAATGTGAAAGAGGACGCAAGTGGAGAAATTTGGTCAAAAAGTGCTGATATGGCAAGCAATATGTTCCTGTGGTTTGCACATTGTTCACACTACCGGATCTAGATTTTAATGATGCATCTATACGTTGGTGAACCTTGACTGCAATTGGCTCTCTGCCTTACACACGTTGTTTCAGGATTTCTTATATCAGATTCCAAAAAGTCGAGTAATCGTCTGCCACATACACAAAGGACTCAAAGCTATAAATACTCGTAGTCAACCCTCTCGAGGGACAAGTGTTTCCACGTGTTCGATTTCGTTGCCCAAGAGGAGGCGCAGGTTGTGCATCAGTTCCAGTTGGGGTCCGCACAAACGATGCTCCACAACACCTCGAAGCGCCCGAGACATGGGCCTTAAAAATCAGATGTGGAAGCGTGTAGTAGGTAGTATTAACGCATAGTGGTGAACCGCCGGCTCATCTTTCCCCCAATTTCCCTATACGTCCTCTACATTATTTTTAAGTCATTGTGTTAGTCTCCGACGTTCGTCTGGAACACAAAGCATTATTTGCATATTTCATTGAGAGAATTAATGCATCAGTTGAATAGAGATGAGTTTCTATGAAAGAATATAGGAAATTATATAAGCGCTCCAAAGAGGGCTACAGCACTCACTATGATTGGTTCGATTAGTTTTTCCGAGCCATTACTAAATAGTATACCCAATCGGTGTCATGTCGGTATCATAATTGATATCGCCTGGTCATTATTATGCATGCAAATTTCAAATTTACGGGTTCCATCGTTGGGTATCCGATTTTTAATAGGAACCTTTCAGTTAATAGATTTCGTTCATCTCTTTTTTTCTTTTTAGTTAAATCATTATCATAGTTAATAGTCAGCTAGTAGAAGCGCTATCATCGTTACATATTTCCCCGAAAGTGGCTGTAGAAAATACAAACTGACATTGGTTCTCAAACACGCAAACGCATCATCGTAAGTTAACACCAAAACTTTTAGTTAGCAGATTCTTTTCAAACAATTCACCGGAGGTTGTGATTTGCAATATGACTGATAGATTTGAAAAATATCAATTCGGCGATACCGAGTTCGAAGTACCAGTACGGTACGTTCGACTAGAGGCAAAGGGATTCGGTGCCCAGGGAATGGTCTGGTAAGTCAGCCCGCTCATATAGGATTCCATCATAAGCCTACTACGATTAACACTGAACAAATAACCCGACCATTTCGCTGCATGTGTCTAACAAACTGTGGAAATAACAAATGTAACGTTGGGTAACATTTTCACTCATTTTCGTCCCTGCTGTCAATGTTTTCTTTCGTCAAACTCATTAGATGGGGCCGCATGGTTCATTACCAATGTGGGATTGAAATAATAGTCAAACAACATAACCATTTTCATACAACTAATCTCGATTATCTTCGCAACCATAATTCTAACAATCGATGACATCACAATTCATTGTGCAAATACCGAAAATAAGTTATCAAACCCATTCCAACTGCGTTAATTTTTCCCCCTAATGATTTCAGTGCCGCATATGACACAATCACACAGCAGAATGTTGCCATCAAAAAGCTATCACGACCGTTCCAGAACGTCACACATGCCAAACGAGCCTACAGGGAATTTAAGCTTATGAAATTAGTCAATCATAAAAATGTAAGTACCAACCCACCACTGATATCATCGGTTATTACTAACCGAAATATATTCGTTCGCTTTGTAACATTCCAGATAATCGGACTGTTGAATGCATTCACACCGCAGCGTACGCTCGAAGAGTTTCAGGATGTCTATCTCGTTATGGAACTCATGGATGCCAATCTGTGCCAGGTT
Source organism: Topomyia yanbarensis (assembly GCF_030247195.1). Taxonomy (NCBI): domain Eukaryota; kingdom Metazoa; phylum Arthropoda; class Insecta; order Diptera; family Culicidae; genus Topomyia; species Topomyia yanbarensis. The sequence goes on from NC_080671.1 coordinate 26,035,180, forward strand.
ATCCAGATGGACCTGGACCACGAGCGGATGTCCTATCTGCTCTATCAGATGCTGTGCGGCATCAAGCATCTACACTCGGCCGGAATCATCCACAGGGTAAGTGATTTCTAACATCCAAGATCCATAAATTTATCGACATTTCTTTCCATCCAACAGGACTTGAAACCGTCAAACATAGTGGTCAAGTCGGACTGCACGTTGAAAATCCTGGACTTTGGACTGGCACGTACGGCCGGTACGACGTTCATGATGACACCGTACGTGGTGACGCGGTACTATCGCGCACCGGAGGTCATCCTCGGTATGGGCTACAAGGAGAATGTCGACATCTGGTCCGTCGGGTGCATCATGGGCGAGATGATTCGTGGCGGGGTGCTGTTCCCCGGTACCGATCATATTGATCAGTGGAATAAAATCATAGGTATGAACTCCTTAATTTTTTCTATGTCAACTGTAATCATCAACTGTACGTTTTTTAGAGCAATTGGGCACACCGTCGCCCTCGTTCATGGCTCGGCTACAGCCGACGGTGCGGAACTACGTCGAAAACCGTCCACGGTATACGGGATACCCGTTCGATCGGCTCTTCCCGGACGTACTGTTCCCGACCGATTCGAACGAGCACAACCGTCTCAAGGCTAGTCAAGCGCGGGATCTGCTCAGCAAGATGCTAGTCGTCGATCCCGAGCATCGCATCTCCGTCGATCAGGCACTGGTGCACAGCTACATCAACGTGTGGTACGACGAGAGCGAAGTCAATGCGGTAAGTTTGTTTATTATTTCGTTACTGGTTATTATTTCGTGTGAGCATAAATTGGTGGTAGTGATGAATTCGAGATAGATTTATCTCGGATTGTCTATGTACCATTTGAGTATAAGCTCACAATGAAATCACTATCTGAGCTCCAACGCAATTATAAAATTACCAATGGTAATCTTCCGGTAATTGCACTAATGCCCTGAGTGCTCCAACTTAAAATTCTAAAGTTCCAGATTTAGGGAGTAAACTCGTCCCCCACCACATTTTCTGAAAAAAATATAAATAATTGTATAAATTATGTAGAATAAATTTGATAAAAGACTGATCATTAAAACTCTCCACAAGGCAGTGCTTCCTCACTAGTGATTGCCATGGTTTACGAATAACGTATAAAACGATTTTACCTAATCAGGTGCTCGACACAGAATAGATGATACGCGATTCTAGTAACGAGAGCCAATGATGTCTCAATCTTAGCCAGAATTAGGTTTTTTTTTGCTTTTCTAGTCCCACTGGGATTTTCTGCTGCAAATTTGAGTTAAATCGGCCGATTCCAAGTACCGTACCAACGTGCTTGAAGTTTGCGTGGAATTTTTTAATATATGACATGGAGAAAGCCAATCTGGTCGTGTTTTTGCCGCTAGGTGGCATTGTATACACTAGATTTTCATTACAAAGAAGAATATTCGCACCAACACTATCTTTTCAATGAAGTGAGATAGAAAGTTGGTGCCTTCCACAAAATTGTACTTTTTGGAGTAATTCGTCTGAAGAAGTCAATAGCCTTCCTATCTTCGTTGAAAATTTAGTGGTAATATTTTTACGCATTAAGATTTTTGGAAAAATACATACTCTTTAGCTAGAACCAACCTTTATTTGGCAAAACAAATTAGCTCATGGATATCAGATAGCACTTCGTTTAAATATTCAATATCTTATCCTATTTAGGTCGGATCAATTTCGACAACGTTCTCCCCCCGATCGTGTCAATCTGGTGTATACAGTGCTGCCTAGCTGTGAAAAGACGACCAGGTGGGCTTTCATCACGTGAATTGTTAAAAACGCTAAACCGGAAGTCACCGTCTTGGGTTTCAAACTAGTGTTAAAAATCGATCTCTGGCATCTACTGGTCAACCCCTTCCGAAAATATCCACATTGATTAGGTTATAGAGAATTAACCACAAAAAATGGGGTATCGACAACCGGCAGCAAAAAAAAATTGTGGCGAACATTTCGGTGCCAATCACTGTTGAATCACAAAATAGAATAAATTCACTGCGTAAATATTTATTACGCATACTTTTTCGACCGATTTACTTCGTTCTATAACACTAAGCAAATTATCAAAAAAAACTTTTAGGTTTCACTTGTTCAAAAAATATTTTGGTTGTAGAACAGAACATACGAGTCTACTTGCTTCAGCAATCGGCACAAAAAACGTGCTTATATAACACACAAATAATATTTATCGAAATGTCAAAATGTCATGTCTGCTTTCTGTCAAAAGTTACATAGAGGTGCCAACAACCGACCAGTGCCGGCAACCGACCACTTTCTCCTATTATCAGGACCAGGGGATTGATGTGTTCCAAATAGCTGATAGCCCATTTAATCAGAGTTGACGTGATCTTCTGACAGATCAGTAAGTTGGATTTAATTGAACTACCATGTTCGTTGAAGACCGTATCTCCTTCAGCTGGTTGTGCTAGGAAGTTATGAGTCTTACTGTAGCCATCTATCACAAATAGGAGCTCTACAGTTTGAGAACTGTGCTCTTCACGACCCACAGTGGCAAAAAACCGAACAAAACCGCTATGTTTCTAATATCGATATTTATATTTTTCCTAGGTTTCTTATGCATTGAATGACATATTCTCCAAATTTTGTGACCACTGAATGGGAATGACATGTTCAATAGCAATTCAAACATCGCTGTGTCAGAAACATGTTGCTGTTATAAATTTAATCCGATTTAAGCACAACCAGTTTTATTTTAAAGAGCATTTAAAGGACTTTGCTGATAATTTCAACATGTTCGCCAACTTTGATTTGAACTATGCTATATTATTAGGGGACGGTGGGGAGTTGTGAACATAGTTTTGTTTTCAGAGCATAACTACCATAAATATTGGTGGATTTTCAATGTAACCGAAATGGAATCTAGAGTACTAAAATAACCTAGTTTAATGATTTCGACAGATTTGGAGATTTTGGCCAACTGTTGTTCTGGGTGGCTTTACTGTGCACTGGTAATTCCTCCTTCTTTTAGTTCATTTGACACGGCTCACTGTGTTAGCCGTGGATCTTATATTCTTACAATATAAAAAAAATCAAAAAACAATATCGTCGTCCAATCTCATTGACGCAGTTTACTACTGCGTGTTGAGATCTTCTTTCCTGACGATAAAGCTGCGCTGGTCACTGGGGATCAATCAGTCTGTCTTCTCATCGGTACTGCAATCTCGCTGTTTACGACCGAATGTTCTTGTTTGTTTGTTGTTCCTAGGTTTTTGTGTATTCGTCCTTTTCGGCGTTCACTTCTTTGTTGGCAGTGCTGATTGTTGTTAGCTTAGACACTAGGTGCGATGCTTGTTGAGTGAATATTTGTTACTACCACAACTGTAGATGCAGCCGTTTGTGATTTAGCATAAGATGATTAGGCGCTGTTTGTGGTTATAGCAAGCGAACTTTCTTTAACTACTTCTGCCTAAGGTTACCGTGGTGTAGTGCGCCTTTGCATAAAATAAACGTAGAAATTTGCCCTGGGTGCGTGACCAGCGTTATCTGGTTAAACATACCATTTTCGGCTGATCTGCATAAACTTACTACGTATGAAGGAATTAGTTTGATCGCGCGCATTTTCCCCATATGAGCACCGTTAGGAGCACCCGAAAAGAAGTTTCTCCAAGTCTTTGACGAACTTGGATTTTGACGCGAATTTGTGTATAACAATTTCAGGGGTGCGAGGATATAAATCGTGTAAGCTCTATAGAGTCGTTGTTTATACAGGGTGTTTGGTTCATGGTTAAGAATCTCTCGGGGGGTGATAGATGGTCATATTTGGAGGAAAAAATTATTCTACACATACCATCAAATCTCATCCGTTACAGAGTTATTGAACTTTTTGTGTAAAAAACTTATTTGTCTTAAAATACCTCTAACTTTAAAAGTATACTTTGTATTTTAAATATTGCAGTTCCATTCGAAAGGTGAGAAAATTTCCCATTGAATGGTGTTCTCATATCTTTTAAGTAATTAGTTTTAATTACCTTTTAGCTGTAAAGTAGTTAAAAGCTAGTGTTTTTGAGGAGGTTTTTGCTAATTTTCTCGAAATAATGAAGTATGATTATAACAATATCCATTATCCAAAAGTTGGGTTTTAGGACGATTCATAATTTGTTCTTGGACGTCATATTTCTATCTCTTCTCATTTCTTAGTAATTTCATTACTATACTTTTCCCGTAACCGACTTGCAAGTGCTTAAAAGACTCTAATCTAAAAAATATGCTTTATATCATTATTTACAAGATTTCATTGGAAAGCTGAGAAAATTTCCTATCAATGTATGTACAAATGTCTTTTAGTTAAGTGTACTAAATGATTTTTTACTAACGAAATAACTCAAAATTTGTGTTTTTTTGGCGAGTTTTTTAATTATTCTAATTATTAATCAACAAAATTTATCGTTACTATTGTTCATTTGATGCCCCTTAATGTTCTCTATAACTTTTAATTTGACACTTTATCTACATCTCTTTTCATTTTGCTGCTATTTAATAGTTAACACAGCATGAGCTCGTCACAAATGTAGTGGGTTCGAAATCGTTATTTTTGCATATGAAACGATGTGATAAAAACGATTTTGCGTCGAAACCAAAAGAGATAATTGAATGGAGTCAAAGAAAGAACTGCAGAGCTTGCTGAGATGCATTACTTCCATGATAATAATGGTGATGTTTATAATTTACTATTTTAAGAAAATTAACGAAAATGCTAATAAAAGCACTAACTTTAAACTAATTTACTTTTAAAAGAATACTAAATTCACTTAACTGAAAGGTATTAATACATTTTTCACTGTAAAATTTTCCTGGCTTTCGAATAAAAAGAAAAAAAAGTACAATAAGTGCCGTAATTTTTCAATTAGAGCTGGTACTAGTGAAAATAACATAAAAATATCCAAGTTGAATAACCCAAAATCATGAAAATAAGAAAAGGTAAGTGTATCATGTCAAAGAACAAATTAAGCAGCTCATCAAGACTAACAATCTGAATTATTAAAATGATGAGGTTAACTATTATGATTTTCAAGAAATGAACGAAAAATCGTCTGAAATTGTTTAATTTTCAATAAATTACTTTGAAAAGGCTATTTAAACTCATTAACTGAAACATGTGAGGGCATCACTCAATGCGAAATTTTCTCACCTTTCGAATGAAACTAAAACATTTAAAATACAAAGTATACTTTTAAAGTTAGAGGTATTTTAAGACAAATAAGTTTTTTACACTAAAAGTTCAATAACTCTGTAACGGTTGAGATTTGATGGTATGTGTAGAACAATTTTTTTCTCCAAATATGGCAGTCTATCACCCCCCGAGAGATTCTTAACCATGAACCAAACACCCTGTATATACGGTGAAGCTTATTTTAACATTGCTGCATTCGGTGATGTGTCGCATTTTGTTTCACACAACGAATGATTCTGCTTGGTTAATGTTCTATTGTATGCTGTGTTTGATATGATGAAATTGTAGGATGCTAACTTCTGCTATATTGAGCTCCATCTGCACTTTCGGCAATTGTTCCACTTTTCAAATAGCTGGTCGTACGAGATGTGTGTGAAGGTTAATTCTAAATCCACCTGGCAGTGTTATTATGAGAAAAAAAATTTCTACATATAATCCAATCACCCCATGTAAACAACTTAATCTCGGGATATAGTAGGTGTTACCTCTATCGATTTTCCAGTGATCCTTTTCAGAATGACTGAGACCTACCCGAGCAAACGAAAAGCCCATAATACCCCCATGCTCATGGGGTTTGACATGGGTGCTTGAAATGGGTTCAACCCATGAAAACACCATCACCATGGTCCGGTAGATCCCATATAAAATACCATATGCTGGTGTATTTATGGGTTATTGAGACCATTCTATGGTGTCTTGATAATTATGAATTTTGGTACGGACCATGTTTAAGATCTTTTCAAGGGGCTATGTGGTGTTTGAACCCATGAGTATTTGCTCGGGTAGTGGTACATTCCGAGGCCATTTTCCCATCGGCAAACCCCGCTCAGTTATAATACGTGTACCACAATTGTACCAGTATTATAATCAAACTTTCGATTCCTTGCCACGAATGCGGTAATTAGTTCGATGGTTAGTATGTCGCTTAACTTGATTGTAAGCCACAAAAAGAATCCTGAATAGTGGTCGAAGTGGCATAGTTTACCCTAACAAAAAAACTTGATTCTAGTTGCATCTATCGGGAAAACACAGCAGCTACTCTCTAGTTTGAATCGGCTCGATTCATACTGTTGGTTTAACACACGATAACTTCGTCATGAGCGACAGTTTCTGTGTATCTCGCAGATCCAAATCGTCAGTGGTCTGCGACTGGACACAAAAAATGATCTTGTCGTTCACGCCTACATAGCAGAGCGGATACCGTAATGCACATCTCTTTTCCTTTGGGGCAAACTTGATCGAGCAGTGTAGTGTCCGTTCTATCCGCTTAATCAATAAAAACAACCTGCCATTTGCCATTATCGGATTCACATTCGGTAGGAATGTTTATGCTACGCCAGTGATAAGCATGTTCGAATACAGCCCAAGAGTGAATCATGTATACTTATATAGCTTTCGCAGGGAGCACTTTATCCCCACAAATAATTCATCTATCCATTTTGTTTTGTTAACACTCGGAATACCAAGGGGGTAAAAAGTTAAGCGGACTACCAAGGGGGTCTAAAAAAATGGGAACGCTTACTTTGACCGGTCATATCTCAGCCGTTACATAATCGATTTTAAATCTGTCTTCACCAATAGAAAGATATGTCTTTTGTGAATACGTCAAATTAAAAAATAGAAGAATAGAGTTGTCTACCGTAAGTTACAGTAAAAAGAGTATAACAAAGGCAGTGAGAAAAAAAAATGGGAACGCTTCTTTGACTTGCCATATCTTAGCTGTTTGCTCACCAATTTTAATTCTTTTTTCACCATTGGATAGGTAAATCTTTTATAAAAACAGTGAACAAAGAATGATGGAAAACAAATTTGTATATCTGAAGTAATTGTAAAAACAGTAATTGAGAGTCAGTACAGACGAAATGATTTTTTCTGTTCAAACAATCGTATTACGACCGTTTGTCAACCAATTTCAATTTTCCTTACACCAATGCAATCCTTAGAGCTTCTAGACTTGTAATATATGCAATAAATAGTAGATTTTCAAAAATTACTATACTTTTTCGAATTTTTAGGAGATAGGATTTTTACAATGTACGTAGCATACGGTTGATTGAAATTCTTTGCGACTTGTTAGATTTACGGTTTGAAAATTACCTGTTTACTCAATAGTTCTTCATATTATACATGGATATTATTATACTAAAATGATTGCACGAACGTGGAGAAACACATTATTGTATGTAAGTTACTAAATAATAGAGTGTGTTAGGACGATTCAGTAAATACGAAGAAGTTCAGAATTTTAAAATATTCGTCATATAACTTTAAATTTGAAGCGATGACCTATACATTTTAATACACCAGTCGATTGTAATTGATGGCGGCTACAATTTCTGAAAAAACACATTTTTATATTTTCTCAAAAAATAGCCAAAAGTACGTAGAAGTACAGAAATTCCATTTAGTTGGCAAATAACGTCGAGTTCAAAGTGATGGCCTATACCTTTTTATATACCAATCGATTATAATTGATTTTGGTTACAATTTCTGGAAGAACGATTTTTATATTTTCTCAAAAATAGACAAAAGTACGTAGAACTACAGTAATTTCATTTAGTTGACGAATAACTTCAAGTATTCAAAGCTATCACCTATGCAATTTATACACCAATCGATTGTAATTGATTTTGGCTACAATTTCTGAAAGAACATATTTTCATATTTTCTAAAAAATAGCCAAGACTACGTATAAGCACAGAAATTTCATTTAGTGGGTAAATAACGTCGAATTTTAAGGGATGATTTATACTTTTTTATACACCAATCGATTGTAATTAATGGAGGCTACAATTTCTGAAAGAACACATTTTTATATTTTCTCAAAAAATAGACAAAATACGTAGAAGTACGGAAATTTGATTTAGTTGGCAAGTAAGGTCAAATTCAAAGTGATGACTACACTTTTATATATACCAATCGATTGTAATTGATTTCGGCTACAATTGTTGCAAGATAAACTTTTTATATTTTCTTAAAAAAACGACAAAAATACGTCGAAGTACAGAAATTTCGTTTGATTGACAAACAACTGCAAATTAAAAGGGATGACTTACACTATTTATACACCAATCTATTGTAATTGATGGCGGCTACAATTTCTAATAGAACAATTGTTTATATTTTCTCAAAAATTAGCCAAAAATTAGCCAAAAATACGTAGAAGTACAGAAATTTGTAGTTATGTGCCAATCAGACGAAATTTCTGTACTTCTACGTATTTTTGTCGTTTTTTGGGAAAATATGAAAAGTTTATCTTGCAACAAATGTAGCCGAAATCAATTACAATCGATTGGTATATATATAAAAGTGTAGGTCATCACTTTGAATTTGACCTTATTTGCCAACTACATCAAATTTCCGTACTTCTACGTATTTTGTCTATTTTTTGAGAAAATATAAAAATGTGTTCTTTCAAAAATTGTAGCCGCCATCAATTACAATCGATTGGTGTATAAAAAAGTATAAATCATCCCTTAGAATTCGTCGTTATTTGCCCACTAAATGAAATTTCTGTACTTGTACGTATTTTTGGCTATTTTTTGAGAATATATAAAAAATTGTTCTTTAAGAAATTGTAGCCAAAATCAATTACAATCGATTGGTGTATAAATGGAATAGGTGATAGCTTTGAATACTTGAAGCTATTTGTCAACTAAATGAAATTACTGTAGTTCTACATACTTTTGTCTATTTTTTGAGAAAATATAAAAATTGTTCTTCCAGAAATTGTAACCAAAATCAATTATAATCGATTGGTATATAAAAAGGTATAGGCCATCGCTTTGATTTCGACGTTTTTGCCAACTAAATGAAATTTCTATACTTCTACGTACTTTTGGCTATTTTTTGAGAAAATATAAAAATGTGTTTTTTTCAGAAATTGTAGCCGCCATCAATTACAGTCGACTGGTGTATTAAAATGTATAGGTCATCGCTTCAAATTTAAAGTTACATGACGAATATTTTAAAACTCTGAACTTCTTCGTATTTACTGAGTCGTCCTAACACACTCTATTATTTAGTAACTTACATACAATAATGTGAAAGAAACGTCCGTGCAAACATTTTGATATAATAATATCCATGTATAATATGTAGAACTATTGAGTAAACAGGTAATTTTCAAACCATAAAACTAACAAGTCGCAAAGAATTTCAATCAACCGTATGCCACGTACATTGTAAAAATCCTATCTCCTAAAAACTCGAAAAAGTATGGTAATTTTTGAAAATCTACTATTCATTGCATATATTACAAGTCTTGGTGTAAGGAAAATTGAAATTGGTTGACAAACGGTCGTGATACGATTGTTTGAACAGAAAAACTCATTTCGTCTGTACTGACTCTCAATTACTGTTTTTACAATTACTTCAGATATACAAATTTGTTTTCCATCATTCTTTGTTCACTGTTTTTATAAAAGATTTACCTATCCAATGGTGAAAAAAGAATTAAAATTGGTGAGCAAACAGCTAAGATATGGCAAGTCAAAGAAGCGTTCCCATTTTTTTCTCACTGACTTTATTATACTCTTTTTACTGTAACTTGCGGTAGACAACTCTATTCTTCTATTTTTTTTAATTCGACGTGTTCATAAAAGACATTTTATATTGGTGAAGAGAGATTTAAAATCGATTATGTAACAGCTGAGATATGACCGGTCAAAGCAAGCGTTCCCATTTTTTTACCCCCTTGGTATTCCGAGTGTTAATAGCACTTGCTAACTATAAAAGCTAGTTCGTAAATGATGTTTATATTTTACATGAAATAATTGAAACACTGCTACAAGTCTAATAGATGGTTAATCCGCATCGTCATCGAATTTTTATCATGACATTCCATGATTGTTATCATGAACAATTCGGTAATAAAATAATTAATTTATCCCTAGAACAGTAGAACGACACCTAGAACTCTCGACTTACTGCGGATAGTGGCTGCATTGCTGATCCACGTGCCTATTGAGAACGTCGTCTCTACCGCCAGATAGAGGTAACTAGTGATGTGGGATCGGTATTAGGTCCACCGGATTACTACCTCACTTTCTAATCAATTTCAGATTTTAATTTTAGTCAGTCAAATGCAGCGCGAAAAATTTTAAAGTCTTTCGATCAACGCCTACTATTCCAATCTCGAAATAGCTGGTCCTATGAGATATTTCGAAAATTGAATAGCAACCCAATTCACCCGGAGTGGGCCTACTTTGTATCGTGTATCAACACTCGTTACTATTATACACAGACACACTGTACGTAGGGCAACGATATATTGTCATATGTACTGCTTGTGTAGTGGACAGCAACAGGATAATAGGTAGAATTTACTGCTTCACACTGATATCTATAGTGGAACGATTTTTAGCTTCTGCTCTGGGAATGATGAGAAGGCAGACGGAGAAAGGGCTTGTATGCGTTCGGTCGCGTAGCTTAGCCAATCAATGTTTCGTTCGAGTTCATGCAAGGTGTTTAATGTTTTCTCTGGGTTTCAACCATGTTACAATAAGTCAGACAACCTCCATTACCTAATCGAACAGTACAATTAAATTATTGCACCATATAACATTTTACCATTATCATCATCGTTGCGGAACAATCTGGGTACCCCGAATCATGACCAGATGTATTTTAGATTACTAGGTTTCTCAATCTTGGGCTGTCATGCTCTAGTTTCCTTGAACACTCGCTGCATGCGCATCTTCCTCGATTACACAAAGCCAGCGATCTTAGCTGGTCTCTCTTCCTGCATTCGCGCTACATATCCATTCGCATTCGCTACATAGACTACGGTCTACTGTGTCTTATCAGCCTGCCGATGTCAGCATATTAGTATACTTGGTTCAGCTCGGGGTTCGTGAGTCTACCCCACCTTTTACACTATATCAAACCCGCTACGACTGTAAGCGCAATGGCAATAGTCTATTGAAAATCTATCCCGGCATTCGACAGGCAAACAGAGATGAACAGCAGCAATTTCATTGATGCTAATCGTCGACAGGTTTTCAGTGGTGATCTTACGTGGCTTTTCTTTTGTTGGATCTCACGGTAAAGAGACTACCAGAAGGCATGTTGGTGGACTTGAGTGATTCATAGTTATGCTGCCTAAGCTCGACCCCCATCAACAGAAGACAAAAGTTAAACCCGTAAGGTATTAAGCCTGTTCTAAAGGGCGAACATGAAATTATTGCGACACATTCAACAGGGCATAACTTTTTTACCATTGGGTAAAAATCAACCAAATTTTGCACACTTTCTCATTGATGTGTATTGTTTACATGCTGTCAAACTCGAAGCGGTGTTTTTCGATTCAACAAAAATGAAGGTGAACCAACGCGAGTCGAGAGAACAAATTCTTTCCAAACACCTGGAATTTCCTGACCTGTCGCACCGGCAGTTGGGAAAAATGTTGAACATTCACCATTCAACCGTCTCCAGAGTATTGAAGCGGTTCCAGGAGCGGTTGACGTTGGACCACGGCAAAGGAGTTGGAAGAAAACCGGGACCGGAGAACAAAAAGACGGAGGGAAAGGTGAAGCGGATGATTAAAGCAAATCCTAACGTCTCAAGCCGTTATTTGGCTAAAAAGATCGGCATGTCGCAGAGCTACGTCCAGAATGCAAAGAAGAGAGCTGGACTACATACATACAAGGTACAGAACTTCCCAAACCGCGATGAGCGGCAACAATCGACAGCTAAAACTCGGGCACAGAAGCTCTACGAGAAGATGCTGACAAAATATGGCTGCTGTGTGATGGACGACGAAACGTATATAAAAGCCGATTTTAAGCAAATTCCGGGGTTAGAGTTTTTCACCGGCAAGAGCAAGTTCTATGTGGACGACAAATAAGAAGATTTAAGAAGAAGAAAATGTCGAAGTTCGCCTTCAAATATCTCATTTGGCAGGCCATCTGCTCTTGCGGACTGAGGAGTGAGCCTTTCGTGACAAAGGGCACAGTAAATGGCGAGATCTACAAATCTGAGTGCCTCGAGAAGCGCCTTTTGCCGTTCTTGCGACGTTCAGTACGACGAAGCTCCGCTATTTTGGCCAGATTTGGCATCATGCCACTATTCTAAAAGTGTCCTGGAGTGGTATGAGGCCAATGCTGTCCATTTTGTTCCAAAGGACATGAATCCGCCAAACTGTCCGGAGCTGCGCCCGGTGGAGTAGTACTGGGTAATGAGGAAGCGGGAACTTCGGAAGAGCAAGAAGACAGTCAAAGACGAGCAGGACATGTTAAGAAAATGGAAAAAACTGAGAAACTGGTACCGGATAACACTGTAAAGACTTCGATGGCGGCCATCAAGCGAAAATGCGTTCAATTTTACCCTCAAGGCTCCATCGATTAACTTTTCTTTTGATTTTTGAAGTAAATATATGTATAAAACTACCCTAAAATTTTGGATTGATTTTAAACATTTTAAGAAAATTGGCATGACATTTTCGGTGTCGCAATAATTTCGTGTTCGCCCTTTAATGACCCTGCCACTTCTAGTTTTCCGATCTGTATACTTTACATCCTTGCTCTCACTCACTTGGGTACTATGGCTCTAATTTTTTATAACTTTCCCTACCCAGTAATCTCTAGCTAATTAAATGCCGTTAAAATGTAAAAAAGAAAATGTGACTACATATAGTCGAAAAAAGGAAAAAAATGTGCGTGCACATAGATTTGTGGCACCAGTTTTCTCTCTCTCTCTTATTCTCTTCATCGCTAACGTTGACTGTTTTTGCCTTGTGCGAATCGTTCCCGTGTATGCACACGGATGTTTGAACTAGAGTTTGTACATCGTTCGATGTTCGAGGCAAACCTGTACATCGAGAAGAAGTATGTTTGAGGTTGAACCCGTGCACGAAATTTTGAGCACAGATACAAACTTGTCAATGTTCATGGGAAATCTGCCAGATATAGAGAGTATACAGCAAGTTTTGTGTGTGTTTGTAGACCGCAACACTTCTTTTTTACCTTGAGTCTTATGACATTTATTGGCAGGATTTCTTGATTTCAAATTTTTTATAGCTTCTCTATCGTTATTTCTAATCTTAGTTAGCCGCATGCTGCTATCACCATCACCGTGGGTCCATAACTAGTATTCGGAATATCCTTGCACATTTCATGTCTACGGCACGCCTTAACGTGTCACCGGATTACTTCCCCTTTTTGGTGGGAGCTTCTCCTGTTTCGACGGACAACATTTTTCTCACTCGATACTCAATCCAAATCATCTTTCGCGCTAAACAACTGATTCGCGAATCGTTTAACTACAGAAGCGTCAATCCGATTAATAGTGTTGCTTCATACATCTTTTTAAGCGCTATACCTGGACACGTGGGTAAGTTGCTAAACTTCCTGAACGTTTTTTTCTACTGGGCTCGAGTACTCGGTGCAATCTTTTCCTGCTGTCTTACTTGGACCGTCATACTTTCCGTCAAAAGCGATCAAATCTGGTTTTTATTTTAGCACTAGTCGTGTGCTTTGGTCCACTTCTCCAACGAGTAAGAGCTTCCCAATGCTGGCTTTGTAGCGGCCAAACTATGTTGTTCTACCGTGGCAGATGCGTTGTTCTTAGTTCTTGCTTCGATGCATTTTTAAAACATAAAACGTAAAAGCGATAGAAATTTTACGATCGGCAGATAATCGCTACAGTGGTCCTGCCGAAGCCCAGTGCGACGACCAGTCGTCGTATGTTCGAACCTCAGTTAGTATTAGTAAGGTCGTAGAACTAACCCTGCAATTGTACTGTACGCTGAGAATCGATAGCGAAGTCTGTTGAGATAGAAGGCAAAAGGATTGTATCAAGGCTTCACCAATCATCGTGTAGCCAGTCCTATTCTCCACTTCGTGATATTACAAAGCATTCGATGCCCTACCAAGGATCAGGAAGAAACCTAGATGGAAGCAATGTAACGATATCTGCCTGCGATAAGGGACCCTCCGTAAATTACGTAACGCAAAAATTGTTCGAAATTTACTCGCCCCTTCCATCATGTAACAAATTGTCACAAATTTCTCAATCCCCCTTTCCTATTACGTAAGATATTCTTTGAATAAATTGTTTTTCTTCAGTAAAAACATGTTACGTAGCGTTCTAGTTTACACCCTAATTTATGTAATTTATGAATGGTTAATGATGAGGTAAAGTTGACCGCCTATATAAGATAAATGAGGATAACTCATAAAATCAGTCGGGATATGTGTGTAATTACCAGATACACACTAAATTATTGTTCGGAATTCAAACTGGAAAAGAAAACAAATATAAACACCAAAGGTTCGCCTAAGACTCCACCGAAGACGCTTAAAAACCACGCTGCGACCCTGTCAGTCCCGGGGTTGCTTTTCGGTTTTTTATCAAACTTTCTCGAGCTGTTATTTCGGGTGGCATCGAAAAAAATGTATCCTTTCAGGGCTGCCTATAATTTTTAGGAGCAGTAAAAGATATCCCCGCTTAGGGACCGTCATAGTCACACTCTTCCTGGGCTAAGAGAGCATAATTATTTTGTGGTGGTGAGTTGCGTAACTCGTATTACTCTTTCTTCATAAGAGTCTATTAAGGAAACGTTTCAGATTCATGTGGCGCTGTTTTATACGCTGTGCATGGTAAGCATGAGTCATCTTCATGATTTTCTACGAAATTGACTAACCGAGCCTTATTGCAAAAAATGCCAATTCGCTTGTATTTAGCGCAATATTCAATGCATGACGTGCAGTACAAACAGTCGAAAGGGCAGACCATCGCTATCGAAAAAGACAACGGAGTAAGCGATCCATGAAACAGCCAACCCAGTGCTTCCATAGATAGGCGAACGATAAATTAGAATCGGTGACCACTCCGTCGATTTCAACTTTGTGAGCGGGTATGGGGACGCGGTTGCCCTTCATAAAAGACTTGTCACCACCATTTGCTTACAGATTCTCACAATTCCGAGCTTTTCGGGGAGACCTTTCTAGATATGTGGATGAATATTGCTACATCAATTCTTTCGAAATCTTTAGAATACTTAGAAGGTTATCTTTAATCCGAAAGATCAAATTTGTCCCGACCGACCGAGGTAAATTTTCATAGGCTCAAACACCATGTAACCCCTTAAAAAGACCATGAGCATGGTGCGTTTAAAATTTCGCAACCAACAAAACACTATAAAATGGCCAAAATAAACCATAGATTCACCAAAATATGATTTTTACGTGGGAGCTACCAGACCGGTGTTTTCTTGGATTGATACCATTACAAACGCTATCAATCTAGTGGG
Organism: Topomyia yanbarensis; assembly: GCF_030247195.1. Taxonomy (NCBI): domain Eukaryota; kingdom Metazoa; phylum Arthropoda; class Insecta; order Diptera; family Culicidae; genus Topomyia; species Topomyia yanbarensis. Next base: position 26,050,663 of record NC_080671.1, read on the forward strand.
GGTGAATCTGTACCATGAATATGGAGGTATTATGGGCTTTTCGTTTTCCCAGGTGCTTAGCAAGATTTTTTTAAGAACAAGGAGAGGATAACTCTACAACATACAATTCTTCGCCACTATTTTCACACAGTGATTTCTTTTTTTTTTAATTCGTTTATTTGGCACGGCTCAAGGCGTTAGCTTCACGGAGCCGTGGGTCTTTTACATATTTAGATGATGTAAACAATAAAAATAATAAACCATTAATGCTAAGATCGATCCCGTACGCGCGACTTGCCATTGCGCGCGGAGATCCGTTTCCGTGTCGGGGAAATATTTGCATCCACGTCAGTATGGGGGTCATTTGTATCTCTTTCGTCTTCGCACATGTCCGGGTCATCATCGGGGTCACTGCCTTGATGTTCGCGATCAGGTGTTGTTCCTAACTTCTTTCCCTTTCGGGTCACGAGCGTGAACCCTCCGTCATTGCTAGTAGCTCCCTCACTGAAGGTATTGGCTGTTGAACTTGTGGTACTTGACGCGGCTTTCGCAGTTGTCATTATTGCTTGAACAGCAGCCACAAATTTGGCAACCGTTTGTAGCTCAGGGAATGATATTGGAGACTGAGTGTTGAAATTTCTTTCTGTAGATGAGCTTTTCTTAGCGGTTTCTGGGCAGGGTTGTCCGTAATGTGCCGTTTGTTTGTTAATCCTGTTAAGACAGATGTCTTCCGTTTAATTCCACTATAATGTGATTTATTGCTATTTTGCTTAAACGTATAACTATTTGCAGTTGAGACAGTTCATGACGAATGGTGTCAACTAGCGAACCGGTATCAGGAATCAGAATATATTGGCTCAAATGGCACGTTCCCCGTACATAGTCGGGGATTTGTGCCTTGCCGTGTGTTTTCATCATTTCCTGAGTGGAAGGAAAGGACAAGGAGGAGTGGGGAAGTAGAATTGGAAGGGTGGGAAAAATAACAGCACAAAACAAAAATAAACAACAGGTAAGTTAAACTCACAAGTAGTTCAACTTGCCTGCGAATAAGCCTAAAGCTCTTTACCACATTGGATAAGAAACTTTAGTATGTCTCTGAGTTTCAGTCGACCAAACATGGTTTCGTCTATATAAGGACGGCTGAAGACTCGAAATCGCAATTGCGCTAGCGCTGGACAGTTGCATATCAGATGATATGAGGTTCCGTAGTCGGATTCACAAAGATCACATGAAAAAGACTCAGCGCGCTGAATAGTTGCCATGTGATAATTGAGTTTGCAGTGGCCGGTTAAAGCCCTGGTCAGCATGCCGCAGTGGAGCTTCGAAAAATGTAAGAGATTTTTCGAAACCACTGGGCATGGTTGTTCTAGAAACGCCTTTGTTTGGCGACACGTTTGTAGATTTCTCCAATAATTGCGGTGCTCGGACAAAGCCCAGGACCGTATTTTTTCCCTTATCCAACTTGTCGAAATTGGCAGGGCGGGCTCAGGACCAACGAAGTCAATCGCTGAACCTGCCCTGGCCAATTCGTCAGCCCATTCATTTCCAGTAATACCGCAATGTCCGGGCACCCAGACAAGGTAGATAGTGTTGACAATGCTTAGTTCTTCGATTTGGGTTCGGCACGCGATCACTAGCTTGGACCGGGATTTGTCTGAGCTAAGGGCCTTGATTGCAGCCTGACTATCGGAGCAGAAGTTTATAACTCTGCCGGACAAACTCAGTTGAAGGGCCGATTGCACCCCGCACATAATCGCAAAGATTTCTGCTTGGAATACAGTACAATATCTACCTAGTGAGTGAGATTGTTCCAATCTCATTTCACGACAGTAGACACCAGCACCAGCACGTCCCTCCATCAGAGAACCGTCAGTGTAACAGACTACTTGCGTTTGTTGTTGTCTCCATAAAGCCAGACAACCACTCCTCTCGAGAGGGAATCTTCACATGGAATGTCCTGTAAGGAAAACTACAAGTGAGTGTAATATCGCTGGGAGCAAGAATATCTTCACCCCATGTAACCATTTGTGACCACAATCGTGTATGACTGGTAGCAAGATCAACATGATTACTGTTCCAAAGCCCAGTAACCTGCAGTCTGTATGCACATGATAGTGCTTCTTGTTTTAAGTGTATGTGTAATGGTTTGATATTTAGAAGTGCCTCAAGAGCAGCAGTCGGAGTCGTGGTGAAAGCACCAGTCAACGCCATGAGCGCCATTCTTTGCAGATGGTTTAGCTTTGACTGGACTGTCACCACCTCTCCCCTCTGCCACCACACAAGGCATCCGTATGACAGTATTGGACGTACAATTGTCGTGTAAATCCAATAGATGTATTTAGGTTTGAGACCCCAGGTCTTTCCAAAAGTTCGTCTGCACTGCCCGAAGGCCATGCACGCTTTCTTGACTCTGAACTCAATGTGAGCAGACCAATTTAGTTTGGAATCCAATATGACTCCAACGTATTTGACTTGATCTGCACACAGTAGCTCAGAATCAAAGAACTGCAAGGGACGAACCCCGGTTGTTATTCGCTTCTTCGTGAAAAGAACCATTGAAGTTTTGCTTGGGTTAACTGATAGTTTAACTTGTCGACACCACTGTTCGACAGCTCTTAATGCCTGTTGCATCAAGTCAAAGATTGTTCCGATGCAAAATCCAGTAATTAGTATTTGGTAATCGTCAGCAAACCCGTAGGTTGGAAATCCAAGCTCATTGAGTTTCTTCAACAAGCCGTCAGCTACTAAGTTCCATAACAAAGGTGACAGAACGCCGCCCTGAGGACAACCGCAAATACTCAACTTCCGTATCTCAGCCTGTCGCAGTGACGAGCAAAGCATGCGGTTACTAAGCATTGCGTTTATCCAACCTGAGATACATGCAGGTATCCCATGACCGCGCGTCGCTTCCAGAATAGACTGGAAGGACACATTGTCAAAAGCACCCTCAATATCTAGGAATACACCCAAGCTAGATTGCTTGAGCGAGAAGGCTTTCTCAATGTTGTAAACAACATCGTGAAGCAGAGTGATCGTGGATTTCCCACACTGATATGCATGTTGCATTTTGTGCAGTGGATATTCAACTAAACTAACGTTCCTGATGTGATGATCGATTATCCGTTCCAAAGCTTTCAGAAGAAAAGAACTTAAGCTGATAGGCCTAAAACTCTTGGCTTCTTCATAGCTTGAGCGCCCCCCTTTGGGAATAAATCTAACAGTTATTTCTCGCCATGCTTTCGGGATATACCCGGTAGCAAGACTGGAAAGCAAAATCTTTTTCAAGACATGTTTAAGAATATCAAATCCCTTTTGCAGTAGCACGGGAAGTATCCCATCTTTTCCGGGTGATTTGTATGGAGCAAAGCTGTCAACTGCCCACTTGACCGATTCAGTGGAAACCAATGTGCGTGCTAACGCCCACGAGTCCGAATCACCAGAATGAGATCTGTGAACGTTGATCAACTCCGGATCGATACAGCCTGGAAAGTGTGTGTCGAAGAGACAATAAAGAACATCTTTTTCGTCCGTCACATAAACACCATCTCTGGTTTTCAAGGAGTTCATCTGAAAATCATTCGATTTGGAGAGAATTTTATTTAATCTGCTAGCCTCGTTCAGACTAGAGACATTAGTGCATAGGCTTTGCCAGCCAGCCCGTTCTGCAGATCTAAGACATTTCTTATATGCACTACGAGCTGACCTGAAAGCCCTGGAGTCATCACGCTGACGCCGATTCCAAGCTCTTCTCATAACTTTCTTCATTCTTTCAAGCTCAGCCCTCCACCAAGGGGTTCCCCTAGTCGATTTAACAGTACGAAGTGGACAAGCTTCTTCGTAGGATGCTAATATGAATGAGTTTGTCGTATCCACGACGTCATCTAAGTCGTCTAGTTGACTAATTGTTGGAAAATATCCATGAAATTTAGTCGCCAAGTTTTCCAAAAATAGGTCCCAGTTTGTAGATTTAGGATTACGATATGTCACCACATTGAAGGTGACATCAAAATGCTCGAAAAATATATATTTATGATCGGATAGAGACGGTTCAGTTTCATTTGGAACCTGCCAATTTCCCAGTTCATGCAAAATTCTATCAGAGCAAAGTGTTATGTCTAACACCTCCTCCCTCCCAGACCTCGCAAAAGTTGGTCGGTTTCCCACATTCAGAATATGGAGATTTGTACTACTTATGTACTCCATCAGTTCAGAGCCTCTCAGATTGATGTCTGAGCTGCCCCAAATGATGTGATGAGCATTCGCATCACTGCCGATAATGAGCGGAAGCCCATTTCTGCTACAATATGATACAACGCTTTTGAAATCATCAGAAGGAGATGATTCGTTATGCGGTAGGTATGCTGAACAATATATATATTTTTTGTCTACGTTTCCGACAGTCAATGTAACTGTGACAACACAGATATCGCGAGTTGTGAGCTCCGATATGAGACACGCGTCAATAGCCTTATTTGCAAGAATGCAAGCACGAGGCATTTCACGTGGGTTAGTCATGCCTGTCTTGTTGTAAGCAATGAAGGCAGTGTTAAGTAACTTTCCAAAATAGAAGTTTCCTTTATGGAAATACGGTTCTTGAACCAATGCTATGGAAGCTTTACCTTCCTGCATGAGTCGAGATAAATTCATAGTTGCTGTACGTTTATGTTGGAGATTGATTTGTGCTATTCTAACCATTGTTGATTAGAGAACTGTACATTTCATCTCCAACACAAATTGCACAACAACTAGAGGACACCAAGCGAGTTGGGATGTTAACGCATTTAGCGAGCCATATCAGGTTTAAATGGGACATGATCATTTGATTCCCACGATTTGCGAAGAAAATAATGGTCCACTGTGTCAGAGATTCGCATAACACAGCAAGGGCAAAACCCAAAATGCTCCGTGCGCGACTGGCATATTTTAGACCCTCCAATCATTAAGTCCTCGGCACGGAACTACACCTTGACTAGGGTCTCCTACTTTCAGTCGCCTCCTACGACATGGCAGCAGGACTCCAGTGGCTCAATTCTAGGCCGGATACCACACGGCCTCTGGGCAGGTTCATCTGTACACATCGAAATTTGATAATCGAAACTCAACAAAACTTCACCGAACTACCATCAGCCGAGAGTCTCTGCAAACCCCCAGCCAACAAAAATTCGGCAAAATTAAGTGGATCATCGGTGAAAAAAATCGGTGTGTAGAGTGAACGTTCCGCTGCGTAATGCAGCATACTGGGGAGTTCGCCCGACTTTTCCCAGGCTCCGTTCGCCATTGAGAATGTTTTAAACCCCCTCAACAATTTTACCCATAGCACGGGTCGCATGACACTATGGAATTGGGGTTCCCTGTTTGGTAGATTTTTACCACTGAAACAGGTAGTCCGTAGTGTTATTCTTAGCCGGTTGAAACAACCACTACCGACACTACACGGCTTATCTAGGCTGTTCGGTGAAAGAAGCTGACATTGAAGAACAGCTTCCATATTTAGATGGGCGAACAGCCGCAGAAGGAAGGAAGGAAGGAAGGATAACGGGAGGAGAGGGATTTGGGCTAAGCGCTTATTTAAAGGCGGCGCTGACTCGCCTTGTCAGGGCTGCTTTAGGGCATGTGGTATTTAGGCCTAGGACGTATAGGGCCCACTACCTCGTCCTACCACACCCGCAGTCAGCCCCCGCTGCTGGTTCGGGTCGCGAATCACAACTAGTTGCTATCGCGATTAAGCATTATCCACCACCTATGACCCGCCCGGTTGCTTGCAGCTCAGCTTCCCACGTAGCGTTCCTCCACCACCACGGGGCCCGGGTCCAAAACGTATAACTATTTGCAGTTGAGACAGTTCATGACGAATGGTGTCAACTAGCGAACCGGTATAGACACCTTTCTATTATAAAGTGACTAAGTAAAGTAGACCCACCGCATAGGAAACGTATCTAACTTGACCTGGTCATTTTGGCCGTCATTTATAAACATCTAGGTAACAACGCCGTCAATCTCTACGTCACGCGTTTGAACTTAGACTTAATACCTTTGCTTCAAAATTTCAACGACAACGAGCAAGCGGCTAGGTAGGCTGGTGATGTCGGTTGAATAAATATCGTCAGAAAGAAATGCATCTCTTTATGTTCGGAGTTTGTTTTTCTCTAGGAAGGAAGAACACCAATCTAGGCGTCATGACGGGGAAAGCCAGTTTTAATGACAAGGGAAGGTTCGCCATTTCCACAGACTTCGTCACTCATCGCAGAACGTATAATTACGAGTTTCTCGTAGGGGAATTGGAGTGGAATACACTTTCTCAAATCAGTAATGAACGACAAATCTGTATCGAGCCAGTGAAAATCAAGATTTTAACGTTGATTGTTACTGCAATATTTTGAACGATTAGTGTTAAGGCCATTAATAACCATGTATTGCGCTTGATATGCAAATAAGTAGGGTGACCATTCGTCCTAGTTTCCCAGAACTTGTCCTGGTGTCCTGTCGAGGAAAGCGCTTGATTTGTACTGGCTTTTCTCCTCTATTGACTTATTTGACGTCTAGGACACCAACACAGTTGCAATGTGTATAGACAACATACATATAACGCTATGTTTTCAATTCGCCATCAGATTTAACCTCGTTTGGAAAAAAAACTACCCGATTTAACCTCAATCTCGCACTAACACAACTCCACATAGATTAGTCCATAGCTAAAATATTTTTTTCGTCGAGTCTTCCCTTTATTCATTCTGGTCCTGGTTCTAGTTTGGACTGACCGAAACCATAACTGCAACGATAACTCACTCTAAAGCAGATTATGAGAAACAAAGCCTAATACACTCGAATATCCCACCGAATATGCCTTTTTGATCTCTCAATATGTAGTACCTTGTTATTGCTTTTTTCAACTTACATTTTCTTACATGGCAGCATGAAGATAACCGCTCTGTCTGGCCGATTTCGTCACCCTCGCTTAACTTAACTAAACCTGGCTTAAGCGCTAAGCGAGGGTAAAGAAATCGGCCCTAAGACGATTTCGCCTGAATTTCATAACGTTGCTCATTTAGTGCAGAGTGCGACTTCCGGAAGGATTAAACAGAGAAAATTGAAAGAATGTATCGTTCCGCCGAACGATCTTTCGCCGCAGAGGGGGGTGCTGGGTCTAGTTAGAAGCGTCCTGCGGTACAAGCCACTTCTAATTCTAGACTAAGTATAGTTTGTGGCACCTGCGTTACAAATACCACACGCTATAGCTTAATAAGCCGGGAATTCCTCGTCCAGTTAGTATCGTTCTGCGTAACAAACCAATACTAATTCTGGTCGTAAGACAATTTGCTTCCCCGCTTGCGTTACAAACAAGGAAGTAATTTGACTTTGGATTTAACAAGGTGGAAAAACCAACGAAGAACTCCAGGGTCTGGACACGAAGTAAAGGATTTTCGACTGAGTGAAGTGGTACTTTCGACTGCTCGATTTCAACTTGATTTTATTATACAATTTTTTGGTTTATATACCTACTTTCCTAAAGCTAGCTATTTACAAATAATCGATTTTTGAATCGATTTTATTTGGATTTGTTTTGGTACAGAATGTTAACAATGAATATTGTTGTCAACTCTGCACAAATGTTTTATTATCCAAGCCACCGCGCGAAGTCAAATATCGATATAATTATCGTCTTCGAATGCGCTGTGACCGGCAGTGGCACCGAAAATGCCGATGAAGCATATATGACCCTTGCGTGAGCGCGCATTGACTCATCGTTGGGCGCACTTGAATGTAATTTGATTTTCCTTCTGCCTCTTTAGGTCAGAACGAACTGTTCTATGTTGCGGTGGTTTGTTTTGATTCTGCCGAACGGTTTTTTTTGTGCTCGCTGCGAACAGCTGTTTGTGATTTTGCGTCGGCGACATATTGCCCCCCGTAAGTCTATCCCATAGACCTTACGAAAAACTAGCCGACGCGCCGATGGTCATCTTGCTTGTCGAGATTTTCGATGCCTATCTGATTATAAAGGTTCATATAATATTTACTTTTGTTACCTACTAATGATTTATGTTTTTGGAGCCTAGTTTAATATTTGATAAATGATAACGTTCCTATCTTTTAAGTTATTTTTAATATTTGTTTAAGTTATTAATGCACTTGCTTTAAATTTGTGTAACACTATTTGCAGCTGTTGTTCGTGGAATTATTCTCGGTGGTCGTCTTGGAAGTGGAGTTGGTCTGCTCGATGTTCTAATGGTGTAACGTCGACTGCCTTTCTTATAGTAAAGGGCGCTGATTATCGTGGCCACAACAAGTACTGATGATACCGCTGCTACTATGACCGGAACATGATGATCTATCGCCTTTGTTTCAGGATCGTTGTGATAGGATGAATGGGTTGCAGCTATCGGATCAAGTTCTGTTGTTTCCCAAGTATCTTCTGACGCATTGAAATTGTCGTTTTTCCATTGAGGTATTTGATCGTGGCGTTTGAAGTATATTTTTTGTTACTTTGAAGTTCCGCCGATGCTAGCGTACGTTGTGCTGTGCTTGGTTCGTATTTCACAACCAGGATCTAATTTTACAACCGCTATGTTGTATGAGGTGAAATTCAATTCCTTATTGCAGAGTATCGTGATTGTATTTGGATCTTTTGCGTAGTATAGTAGTGTGTTCGGTTGTGATAATATGATTACTTCCGCGTAATCGGTGGGCAGGTTATCGAAAGTTGTAATATTGCAGTTTCTTACGGGACGCTTGTGAAATATTGCTGCTGGCACGCATGACATTTCCATTAGAGATGGTCGGGTTCGGGTTTTTAGACCCGAAACCCGGACCCGACCCGAACCCGACGGGTTTCGGGTCGGGTTAGGGTTCTATAAATTTAAGCTTCTCGGGTTCGGGTCGGGTTCCGGGTTTTGAAATTTGAAATTCTCGGGCTCGGGTCGGGTCCGGGTTTTTAAAATTTTGAACTTTCGGGCTCTGGTCGGGCTCGGGTTTTTCAAATTAGAAATTGTCGGGGTCGGGTCGGGGTCGGGTTTCGAACAAAACAACCCAACCATTTCTTGACGCTGTCTATACACAAAACCTAGCCTTTTTTTTATACTTCGTGATACGAATGGAAGACACATATAACCGTACCAAATGGTAGCACCTTTAAATCGCTAGAATACTCTGGTGCTCAAATATAGTATTTTTTCATTCTTGTATAAAATTCTGTCTCTTCAGATTCGCAAACTGACTGAATTATTTTATGTTTAAAAAGAACATTCATGAGCATTCAACAATTCGTGTCTCACATCTAAAATCTCTTTGCGATTTATTTTTAATGATAATTAGTAATAAATTAAGTCAACAGGAATTTATCGGGAAATATTGGTTCAACTTTCTGTTTTAAAATACTAATTTCGACAGGTATTTTAAAACCGATACGTAGGCCGCGGTCAAAGTAAACGCGTAAAACTCAGCTAAAGCGTACAGCAACTAGTGTCCAAAGCAAAGCGAGTAGAAATCTACGGAAAGTAGGAACAATAAAAACCAATCTATTGATCCGCTCCTGATTGGTCGTTTTGACAGTCGCGAGCAATCGAACAGTGGGTGTTGCGAGTGCACTTAATGGTAGTACTTTTTGCTATATATTGAATAATAATTGTCCATTAACCCTACAACGGTTTCGTGACTTTTTCTCTAAGCAAACGGTTTTTTGGGATACATTCGTAGCCAAGAACTAATGGTGCTACTTCATATTCGAATGATTCTACTATTGTAGGATGAGCTTAGGGTGCCTAAAATTAAAAATCTTCGAGATCTCTGGTGGATTCTCCATATTAACAAGTTGGGTTCGGATCGGGTTTCTCAAATTAAAAAAATTCGGGTTCGGGTCGGGTTAGGGTTTTCAAATTTTAAAATTCTCGGGGTCGGGTCGGGTTCGGGTTTTACAGAATTTTCATTCTCGGGTACGGGTCGGGTCCGGGTTTTCTTATTTTAAAATTTTCGGACTCGGGTCGGGTGCGGGTTTTTCAAATTTTATAATTTCGGGCTCGGGTCGGGTTCGGGTTTTTCAATTTTCAAGCTCTCGGGTTCGGGTTGGGTTCGGGTTCGAAAAAAATGAAACCCGACCATCTCTAATTTCCATCTGTATTGTTGGCTTGAAGCAGAGGAAGTGTGTTTCGTTTAGTTTCCTTACCTCATTAGAGGGATAGAAATACTGGTTGTGCTGATTGATGGCGATTCTTGGTTGATCAATATGAATTTTTGTTCTGTTTTCAAAGTCTGGTATAGCTATAACCTTGAAATTTTCGAATGATTCTCTTAGTATCACAATAGATCTCATCGTGATTTGATACGAATCATTCTTTATTTTGAGTTTATAATGGGTTGCAAACTCATCCTCGGGTATGTAGTGATTTGCAGGAAGTCGCAGGTTCGCTTGTTGGATGAATTCGTTTCTTTCTTCTATGGTGACGGGTATACGTTTCAATTTTCTGTGACGTGTGAGAATACTCTCGATCAGTTGTTTAGCCACCATTATTGTGTCCATCAGATGGTTGGCTAGGGTTTCTGCATAGTTCATCGCGAACTGTTTGTTCACAAGTTTGATTCCATCTAATGCGTGGTGAATCCGTTGTTCAAATTGATTGTTTTGTTGCAGGGTTCTTTCCCTTAGCTGATTCATGCTATGTGTGACGTCATGAATTTTTTGTTCTTCGTTCATTCGGATAGCCTCGATTTGCTCTGTCAGATCATCGCCTCCGAATAGTATGTCTTTAAGGAATCCAAAAATTCCCTTTCCTCTTTTTACTCGAGCTGGTTCCAAAATTTCCTGCTTCGCGGCGTAACACTGTTGTTCAATCGAGGTAGCCAAGTCGATGAGTGTTGGATTTTTTATTTTCTGCTTTAGTCCATTTATAGCGTCTTCGATGTTTCTGTGTATCGTGTCAATGAGTTTTACATCGTCGGTGGGAGATATGTTTGTAGTAATTTGTGTGTCCCAAATTCCGGTTTGTATTAAATAGGTAGCTTCGTGATCGAATAAAAGTCCCGCATTTGGTACGGGTTTGATGGTCATACTGGACGTTGTATTTAAAGATAGTACTGCTGATGTAGTGACGAGCATTTTTGCCCACATGTTTGGCCTAGCTCGAATAGTTTTCTTTTTCGGTTTGGTTGGATGAGCGGCTTTGTGCTTTTCTGCTAGTTGTTTTACTAGCTCTATGTCGATTTTTTGTCGCTTACCCCAATCTGTCATATTTGCCTTTGCATTTGGGCTACTATTTTGCGGGAAGACGTCTTTTCGTTTTGGTGATATTTCCTGTATGTGACCGGTGAATACCGTATCTGCCTTTACGTCTAATTTGGCCAATTTTACAGTTGGCCTAACTAATTTAGAGTTTTCAGTGCGAACGACCGCGGACCTTGTTTGGCCATCCTGCGCCTTCCTTACTTCGGTTATAATTCCTTTATGAAGCTTCCCTTTCCGTTGTTCGTCTGGAAAAACAACGACATCATCAGGCTGGAGTGGTTCTGTGTTCTGTTTCCATTTTTCTCGTTTGTTCAGTTTAGGAAGGTATTCTGTACTCCACCGATCCCAAAATTTAGTAGTTGCCATTTGAGCCTTTTTCCAGTGTTCTCTTGTTGCCTCGGCTCGCGACGTGTCGTCGAGTGAAGGATACGTTCCTCCTGCGCATCCAATCAAAAAATGATTTGGTGTCAGAGGTTCATCATCGTTGGAGCTTAATGGTATATGTGTCAACGGGCGACTGTTCAGGAGATGCTCTATCTCGATTAGAGCATTCCTAAGTACGCTCTCCTTGGGTTTTGATACTGGCCATAGCTTTTCGTTTAGTAATTTTTTAACCTCTTGTATCATACGTTCCCATGCTCCCCCAAAGTGTGGAGCTGATGGTGGAATAAAATTCCATTTTATTCCTTCGATCGCTGTTCTGATTTCTAATTCCTTCATCTGATTACTTGCGCCAACCATATTGGTGCCGTTATCGCTGTACATTTCACAGACCTTGCCGCGCCTGTTTTGTAAGTTTTTTATGCAGATGAGAAGCGCGTCTGTACTTAAGTCGTCTGCTAGTTCCAGGTGTATAGCTCGAGTAGCCATACAGGTGAAGAGTGCACCCCAGCGTTTTTCACATCTTCTTCCTACAGTAACTTCCATTGGTCCAAAGAAGTCTATACCGGTGTGTGTAAATGGTTTTAAATTTGGAGTGGTGCGGCAGCTTGGCAATGTGCCCATTTTTGGAGGGTGAGGGCTTGCCTTCTTGTTTCTGCAGAGTTGACATCTTGCATTCACTCTTTTTACTGCCGCCCTAATCTTGATTATCCAGAAATGCTGTCGTATTTGAGCTATAACTGCTTCCGTTTCACGGTGTAGAAATTTCTCGTGGTATTGTTTTATGATCAAATTCGTTATATGTCCCTTGTTTGGTAATAGTACTGGAGTCATGTTTTGTATTCGTCCGCTGATTCGGATGAGACGGTTTTCATCTAATGCAAGCTCGTGATCTGCTACAGAGCTGTTCTGGTAAATACCTTCGCCGTTGATCAGAGCCACTAGCTCGGATGGAAAAGCTTCTTGCTGTGCTTGTTGTAACAAATAGGATTTCTGCTCGCTTATAATGATCAGAAGTAATTGTCTCATCATATCTGGAGTTTGATACTTTCGTCCTCAATTTTTCCATGTATTTGAGCCAGTAACAAACTGCCTTCTTTAGTCGTCCCCAATCCGAGCACCAAGTTGTGTGCATAATAATGTTCGCAGGTTGTATTTCTTGAACGCTGCAAACCCTTTTTTCTTCTGAAGTTTCAATGACTGCACCTTTCTCCTTTGGCCATGATTCCACTTTTGTATTTAGGTACGTCGCTCCTGTATACCATATAGATTCCGTAGGTTGGATGTTCCGTGTTGCTTCGTCTGCCGGATTCATTCCTGATGGTACCCACCTCCATTGGTAGATCGTTGTGTCGTCGAGTATTTCGCTTACTCGGTTGGCTACAAATGTTTTATACCTGCGATGGTCACTTCGTATCCAGGAGAGTACAGTGGTGCTATCTGTCCACATGGTTACGTTTGTAATATTCAATCGAAGTTCCTTTAAAACGGTTGTTTTCAATCGTGTGCCTAACACCGCGGCTTGAAGTTCTAGCCTTGGAATTGACATGGCTTTATTTGGTGCAACTCTCGTTTTTGCTGCTATTAGGCTTACGTCGTATCCATGTAAGGTTTCTGCTCGTATATATGCTGCCGCGGCGAACGCTGATTCTGATGCATCAACAAAGATATGCAATTCCAATGATTTTGCGTCCGGTATGTTGGGAGAGAAACACCTAGAAATTCTCAGATGTGATATTGTGGATAGTCTATTTGTCCAAATCGTCCAATCTTCCATTAATTTCGTAGATATTTTCTCATCCCAGTCTATACCTTCTTTCCAGGCTTGTTGCATTAGTAATTTACCTCCAATCGTAATATGCGCTATTAATCCAAGAGGGTCGAAGATTCTGGCAATTGTTGAGAGGACTTCTCTTTTGGTCGGTATGGCGTTGGACTTGAAGTCTGCTATTCTATACCCAATTGTGTCTTGGGTCGTGTCCCAGTATACTCCGAGGACTTTCTCTGATGTTGCAGTTTTTTCAATAAATTCCTTTTGGGTGGATTGTCTCGCGACGTTGCGTTCAGGTAGGACGTCCAGCATGTCGGCATCGTTTGAAATGATGTTTCTTAGTGTGAAGTGTGCAGCTTCATGAATTTTTATAACTCCGAACGTAACTGCACTGGCTTCCTCCGCTGTCGAGAAACTGTCCAGATAATCGTCAACATAGTGTTGTTTTATAATGGCGTTCGCTGCCACCGGATCGCAATCTCGGTAGTTCTCTGCGTTTGCATTCTTTACTGCTTGGGCACATGCAGGTGAGCAGGTTGCTCCAAACGTCATTACCTGCATTATGTAGTGTCCCATGGTATTTGAAGCCTTACCGTCCCTCCATAAGAATCGTTGAGCCTCCTGGTCCTCTTTGCGTATTTTAATTTGTGAGAACATCTCTTGGATGTCTCCTGCTACTGCGCACTTTCCTTCTCGGAATCTCAGTAAAATTCCAAAGAGCGATGTCAAGTTATCGGGACCAGAGAGTAATTCAGTGTTGAGCGATAATCCTTGTACCTTGGCAGCTGCGTCAAATACAAGTCGCGGTTTTAAAGGTGTTTTATTAGGATTTACGACAGCGAAATGAGGCAAATAGTATGTTTTATCGGTTGTTAGTGTTATCTCGTTTGCTGTTAATTTTCGTGCGTATCCCTTTTCAACGTATTCCTTAATTTTGTCCGTGTACCATTGGGCAAACTCAGGGTTTTTCCTCATCTTAGTTTCAGTGTATTCTAACCTCTTTAATGCTCCCTTGAAGCTTTCTGATTTTGGCATTATGGGCCTGGCTTGTTTCCATAAAAGGCCAATTTCGTATTGACTCCCGTCATACTTCATTGTTTCTTTTATCAATTTTTCAGCTCGTCTATCCTCCTCGCTCTGTTGGTTAGTGGTGCTAACCTTAACGCCAAACTCTTCCGTTGAGAAGTATTTCCTCATTTCTTCTCGTAGTGAGTCTTGCTCCTCTACTACACAGGAATATATTTCTCCTTGATGTCGGGAGTTGGTCCTTCCGTAAATGACCCATCCTATTGGTGTTTTAGCGGCAACTGGACCGACTTTGCTTGCTCTCTGTTTTGTTGCTGTTAATAGTCGGGGATGATCAAGTCCAATAAGTAATGTCGGCTCAGCATTCTCGTATCCTTGAATAGGAAGGTATTTAAGATGGTTGTAGTTTTCATGAAGATCCTTGTAGTCAAGTGTCTGCCGCGGTAAGGATAATTTTTTTACTGTGCGTACACTTTCCATTTGGTATCGAATTTTGTTGTCGCCTGATATTTTGAAACATACGCTTTGGCTTTCGTTATCTTCGTGTACGGAGTCATTTGTCCATTTTATGCATAATGGTGATACTGGCCCTTGCAAACCTAAATCTTTGGCCAAGTCGTCGAGGATTAGACTGTTCGATGAGCCGTGATCCAAAAATGCGAAGGTTTCTAATTGTCTTCCTTGCGCATAAAGTGTAACCGGCAGTATTTGGTAGTAGACCTTATTTCTTTTGGTAGCGTGTATGTTAGTGCGTACAGCTTCATCTTCTTGTTCCTTCGAGGTGGACGATGTTGGAGCTTGCGCATCTATTTCTTTCACTTCCTTCTTATCTTGGTTCTTCTTGTTGTCTTTTGAATGTCCTGAAGGTTCCTTGATTTTTTGTTTTGTTTCCTCCTTTTGGGAGGCTCGTTTTTCATCATTTGTTTTTGGTCTGACGTGAAGAAATGTGTGATGATGTGCTGTACATCCTTCTGTTCTGCAGTTTGGCCTCATTTGACAGTTTCTAAAGGAGTGTCCTTGGCGTAAACAGTTAAAGCATATGCGTTTCTCTAGTGCCAGTTCTCGTCTTTTTTCCACACTCATCTTTTTAAAGACCGGGCATGCTACTATCCAGTGTTGTTGACTACAACAGGAACATTTGGCTTGGGATCTGGATGTTGTTTCAGCGTGCATATTGACTCTTGATTGGCGCTCATTTTTCGGGTTTTCCTTCTCAGATTGACACACCTTTTGTGCAATAAGAAGTGTTGCTCTTTGCTGTTGCGGTTTCAAAAACTCGTGTAATTCCTTTAGTGTGAGTTTTTGCCGTGGTCGTCCTTCTTGCGGAATCATTGCTTCTGCTTCCTTGTCCGCCCATTGTTCTCTTAAGTTCAGTGGTAAGCGGCAAACAAGTTCAGCCATCTGCAACGGATTAGTTAAATAATCCTCGCACTGTATCATGGACATGTTGGACACCAAATTTCCGAGAGTCACTACGAAGTCCACCATGCTTTGAGGGTATTCCATGCGTGGGTTCCGTAACTTTGCCAAATCCTTCCATAGTTCGTTGTATATAGCCAACGGTTGTCCGTAAATACTATCCAGAGTTTCTACTACATGTTTCTCGTTTCCTGGATCCATCAGCAAGGCACTTACGTGTACCTTTGCTGCCTTGCCTAGACTTGCCATAAGTCTGTTTATATTGTCGGTATCGCTGAATTGACCTTCTCGTTTGCTTTGTTCGTAAAGCCGTTTGAAATTTGGCCAATCCTTGTAATTTCCGTTGAAAACTGGGAGGGGTGTTGCTGTTTGCCTCCTCAGTAAGTTTGTAATTTCATCCGGCAATTTGATTGTCGGAGCCATTTGTTGTCCCGCTTCGGGGTCCATTTTTACTTGGTGCATTTTGGTTGCCATCTCAATCATGGCTTCTTGAAATGCCTCATCACGCAATTTTTGGCTTTCCATTTGTGCCTCAAATTGGCGTCTTAGCAGCTCTACAGTGTCTGCTGGTCCGCGTTCCTTGGACACACTCCTGGTAGTCTTCTTCTTTTGATCCTCCAGCTCCTTTCTTAGTTGCTGGAGCTCCATTATTTCCTCTTTGCACATTGGGCAGTGCCAGAGGTCCTTAGTGGAGGGTCTTTTCTCAAGTTTGGTGCAGGTCATGTGGAACCAGTTCCAACACTTTGAGCACTCGACCATCCATTCGTCCGCGCTGTCCTTATCCTTGCACAGGCGGCAATTCCCATTCGGGTTGTGCGCGTATCCTCCAGATGCCATCCTTTAGATCCGCTTTCTCTTTCGGCTTGTTTTAGGTTCACTAGTGATATATCGCACGGTGTGATATATATTGTGATATCTTATTCAAGCACTGTTTGTTTTCACCGAATCCGCTATTGGCTGCGGATACGCCTTATTAGCGATTTTGTAAGTGACGCGTATTGCAATGCGTATTACTGTCCGTTATAAGCTACGGACACGCTGTGTTTCTAGCGTTTTTCCACCACAGTTTGTAGGTGTTCGCTTTAATGTTTATGCCTTTTTCCACTACCGTAGCTTGGTCAGTGTAGGACTTAGTAGTTTTTCTTTACTTCGTGCCTTCTGTGGCGAGAATTGTGAGGATAAATCCTCTCTGGAGCCACCATATATCGTTCCGCCGAACGATCTTTCGCCGCAGAGGGGGGTGCTGGGTCTAGTTAGAAGCGTCCTGCGGTACAAGCCACTTCTAATTCTAGACTAAGTATAGTTTGTGGCACCTGCGTTACAAATACCACACGCTATAGCTTAATAAGCCGGGAATTCCTCGTCCAGTTAGTATCGTTCTGCGTAACAAACCAATACTAATTCTGGTCGTAAGACAATTTGCTTCCCCGCTTGCGTTACAAACAAGGAAGTAATTTGACTTTGGATTTAACAAGGTGGAAAAACCAACGAAGAACTCCAGGGTCTGGACACGAAGTAAAGGATTTTCGACTGAGTGAAGTGGTACTTTCGACTGCTCGATTTCAACTTGATTTTATTATACAATTTTTTGGTTTATATACCTACTTTCCTAAAGCTAGCTATTTACAAATAATCGATTTTTGAATCGATTTTATTTGGATTTGTTTTGGTACAGAATGTTAACAATGAATATTGTTGTCAACTCTGCACAAATGTTTTATTATCCAAGCCACCGCGCGAAGTCAAATATCGATATAATTATCGTCTTCGAATGCGCTGTGACCGGCAGTGGCACCGAAAATGCCGATGAAGCATATATGACCCTTGCGTGAGCGCGCATTGACTCATCGTTGGGCGCACTTGAATGTAATTTGATTTTCCTTCTGCCTCTTTAGGTCAGAACGAACTGTTCTATGTTGCGGTGGTTTGTTTTGATTCTGCCGAACGGTTTTTTTTGTGCTCGCTGCGAACAGCTGTTTGTGATTTTGCGTCGGCGACAGAATGAATCAAACCGTTTCCAATTGTGAGTCAAGCTCTGGGCGCAATAGATTTCGATGAAATCTCGGCTTAAATCTTCAATCGTCTTTCAATCCGGGACCCGGCGGATTTCATTCGGTATTACCAAAGCGGCATTTTGGTGCGTCCGCCGTTCTACATGTTTCAAGCACATTAAGAATACTGCACTGAATACACGTCATTGAAGTAAAGCAGAAATATCAACGGTCACAAGTAGCTTCCCTGGGCTATTCCTGATGTAGAAGTAAATGTGGGTGGATGGCAAGAACAACCGATAATTCTCGATATGTGAGCTACGATCCAAACGCCCGCAGAAACTAGCGCCCCAGTTTTTTTATCTTGTTGGAAATCCGCAAACATGTTTCCAGTTCTTAAAAATCAAGGAATTACTGACCATTGTGGAAAAACTTCATTGCGCTCTGTCTTGAATTGGTGGTTATGAAAACAACTCAGGCTCAATGTAAGTAGTACCGAGTTGAAGTTAAACGTGGCTCACCGGCTGGACGTTGAACAGCGTCCATATTTTACATCCTACGGAACAAAGAGTCGCGCTCCAACTGATAAACAGATCGAGAATTGTCTCTTTCGGTTTTCGTTGTAGATTTTCAACTACGCACACTTACTTATACGTCAGGAATAGCCCCGGGAAGCTACCTGAGACCGTTGATGTTTCTGCTTTACTTCAATCACGTGTATTTAGTGCTGAAGACTCCTTGCCGATTCTTCGTATACGATCTCAAAATATTTCGTCTCGTCCGCTCAATTGAGCATTGCAGACATCTAACAGCATCTAGAAACATTCGCTGATTGTGATGTAGCAAGAATCGTGAGTGTGTAAATCCGAAGAAATGTTCTATGATGGAATACTCAGGAATCTACCAGGCACGTTTGACCGAGAGGTAATTGGGAGTGTGGGGGTCCCCTTTCGATTATCCTGGGTTTTAGTCGCTTAATATGGTCACCCTAAAATAGGGAAAGCTAAATTGGAGCATTTCATAGAATTGTTCAGTCACTCACGTGAGCTATGAGGATGCCAAATGCGCATTTACTAAAATTAACAAAATAGTTATGTCAGGCAACATTTCCAATACTAGTGACTATGCTACTTATTTATTATTTGTAACAATGTTCTCATTATCTTCCATTATCTGTTTTCTCACCTATTCTACTGTAGCCCGCTCCGGGACCATACGATCACAGCGTCGACGAACGGGAGCATACCGTTGAGCAGTGGAAGGAACTCATCTACCAGGAGGTCATGGAGTACGAAGCCCGCAATAACTTGGCTGACGGTGAAGGTACTCCGCGGTAGAAATCGTCGGCTCAATAAAACGAATCGGGCCTGGTATTCTTGGACTCGCACCAGGAAGAGGCCAGTATGTGCGAAGAGCGCCTAGTATGATGCAAGAGAACCCGACCGCATGACAGATCTCCTCTCCTTCCCATTGTTTACTGTTCCAATATAAAGCGGAAATGAACCCTATTCTGACATTTAACAATCGTGGCATGCAGAAACACTTCCCGTGATAAAATTCGTGTGAAAGTGGATAACCACAGATAGAACAGCATAACACGATCCGTCACAAACGGAAGCGCAGTGACATCCACAAATTTTTCCTCTGATAGCAGCATCGAAACAAGACAGTTTCCGATCACGTCATCACCAATCATCATTAGCGAAAATATAGAACGTTTTCATCCTAGTCGGCACTGAAAGAAGATAAAAACTGCAAATCATTACACAAAAAGAACGGTTTCGTTTCGTTCACCTTTTTTACTCGCCAGAAATGGGGACAAGAAAGTCGTACCAAACAAGAAAAATAAAGTATTTGTGAGCAGAGAAAAGATGAAAATTGTGCGCTGTGAAGATCATTAACTATAAACATTAACGCAAAAGTAAAACACACAAATCACTAGCATGCGATAGTTGGTTTGGCAAATTAAAGATTTGTAAATATTTAATATACACTCCTAAACAAACATGAATAAACGGCATGACATACCTAGATTTAACTGTGACAGTTCGTTTGTACGTGAGTGAGTTTTGTGGAAGCAGAATATCTACTTATAGGGCCAGAAAGGTAATAAACATTTCTGTGTGGCAGAAACCCAAGCAGTTAGTCAAAACGTGCAATAATTTTATCCTCAAATTACAACACAAATACGCTTCCATCAAGGATTATAGAGTCTGGTACTCCGGAAGTTAAAATCAGCATCAAACGACAGCTGCACACAGCAAAATTCATAGTCCGCTTTTAATTGTTGAAGTAAAAACTAAGTATAAAACACAGCTAAAAGCCGGCTAAATTGTAAACCTTTTGCTAAAATAGTCTAACGATTGGAGGTATAATGTGTTCTAGAACTAGAACAAATGTCTATCATCCTCACGTTTATTGTGTTTGTGGTTGCTACTACAGGTTGCGTTTCTCTCCCACACGGGAAGAAGACATAAGCATGTGATATGGTAAGTAGCTTTGTTTTTAATAAATAATTTATCGATGGAATCAGTTTGCTAATTACTTTACATATGATGCTCAGGTTAATACGCGGCTGACTAACATTGTTTTAATTTTGCTTTCACTTTATTTCTTGTTCGCCGTCACGTGTCTGAACCACGGTACGTTAAACATACGAGACTCTTTTGACCCGATCCTTGATCTATACATTAATTTAGACAACACTGCCCTCTATTCGAGTTAAGGTGAAACAAAGAAAAAGTAAATCATTTAAACCAAACAAGTGTTAAAATGCACTATCACACTCACACCCACAAACAAGTAGTAGTTCAAAAGTTATAACAAAAATCAACCTTCTATTGCCATCTCAATTTGCCATATTCATCCCGGAGAAAGAGAAAACGTACCCGCAAGTACTTAAAAATCTATTGGAATCATCCCTAGCAGACATTTCTAATCGATACAATTATAGTAATTTAAAAAATAATTAACAACTTTGTTGTAATGATTTGAAAAGTTATTAATACAAATATAGAGTAAACAAACAATAAGTAAGGTAGACGAAAGAATCATGTACATAAGTAATGATATAATACTATAAATACAACAAAAGCTAGATGAAAAAGTCTAGAAAAGTAAATCATATAGCAATTAGTGCAGCCCAAAAAAACACGTTACAGTAATCAAGAAAATAAAACTTAGCTCTAATCATTTTTTGATGATTAGCTACACAACGCCCAGTTGCAACCCTATGTTTCATCGCAGAGTAAACCAATGGTAGTCTTCGTTAGAAGAAGGCTCTATGTGCGATGATTTTTTTTTTCTAGCAAAAGTTATCTTGAACTAAGTAATAATTGATAACGAGCACAGAATACACATCCAATCTTCTACTAAAAGCTGAAATATTCCTGTTGATATAAAACAAATCCAGAACAAAACAAACACTGACACTAGGAAGCATTCGTTCAATTTGTCATTTCTAAGCAAATATTACTAGAAACCAAAAAAAAAAAATAACAAGATCACGAGTAAATGAACAGTTTTACGAATCCGCCCTTTTTATAGAATGAAACACAAATGATACAAGCAAATGAAAAACAAAAAACAAAAAATCATACAAAAATACTTCTTACCCTAACCAAGAGCTGCTAATATTCCTCCTTTTTCGAACGAGAAAAAATCTAAAGATCGTACTGTGTGAATATTGTTAAAAAGTCATTTCGCGGTGAGTCAGTGCTGTGAAATATTAAATAACGTAATACTATTGGACGAGAAAACAATTAGTGACAATCGCTTTTTCCGATTTCTTATTTTCCGGCTTGATGAAGCAGTACAGAAAAGCTGCCATTCTTTTCAGCATCAGAATACAGAATCAAAACCAAACGAGCACTTTGGCCAGGCAGAACACACACACAAACAATTAACGTCCAAGCAACTATAGATAAACAACAAAAAAACAACAAAAACAAAGATTAGAATGAATGCGCTTAAAACAGGGTTGCTACTTCTATCACATTCGCAATGAATTTCCCTATCCGATTTGCACCGTAATTATTGCTCTTTTTTAAGTACTTTCCTTATAAGCGTTGACAGTATGTTTGAAGCTTTTCGAACCTCTATGGATTTTTTCACTAAAATCTTTCGAATTATTATGACCTAAGTTTAAAAAATAAACAGCCATCAAACTGAAATGATTAGGTATGTAATGGTAAAAACGGAACCGAGTTATATAGGAAAAGCCCTCAAAGGAAAACAAAAAGGAGAAGCTCCCGAAAGATAAAGAAACTGAGTTAAATTGGAAAGAGTGATCAAGAGGCAACTACCAGGTAATAATATTCAAATCTAACTATACTTACACTACTAATGGAAAAAAAAGTATGAAGCCGGTGAAGTGAAGAGAAACACAAAGTTCTAACTACTGAAGTGAAGGAAGTGATGCGGATATCTGACTGACACAAACACACACAGACACATACACGAGCCAGCGTATAGCGCAGAACCCTAAGCAAATTGCCACAGCAAGCAAGATGAGGGGGATCAAGCACAGATATGTAGCTACACGTTCACGTGACATTTGTGAACGCTGAAGTGGAAGGATAGAAGTTGGTTTAATATGCAGTGATGTGAAATGAGTATAAAAGTGTATTAAAATAAAATTATAATTGAAACAAAATGAAAACGTAAATAAAAACTGATGATAAGATAGACGAAATAAAAAAAAATGAATGAAAATTACCAATAATACAATCTATTTATCACAATAATGGGTCAATTTATTATAAGGATTCAAATAGTGATGACGGCCTGTAAACAATAGAGATCTTGAATTCGACTTATATTTTTTATGAAAACACATACACACTCAACTATTTTTTGATAACTTTCAAACTGAAAACAGATGAATAACTTCACAAGATATCGCCCAAGCTACTCCGATATTAATTACCCATGTTCATTGGAATAACATACTTGGCTTAGGTATATCATGATCTACTTTCAAATTAAGTTTGATATTTGTGCTTCGAAATCATCTCGTCAGTAACTAGCACTAACTTGGACCCAAGTTAGAGGATATATCTCAGCTAACACTCAAATTAACACCAGTTAGACACTATAATCCAAACAAACACACGACCAGGGTCGAAAAACGTTTTTTTTTTTTTTTTTTCATTTACTAAAATCAGGCGAAAACGAGGAGACAGCGACACTACTTTCTAAGCACCAGAATTTTGCGAAAACGAAAATGAGACAGCTAGGTTCTAGGACAAGGCATACGAGTAAAATCAATTTCATTCAGCCTTATTCTGTATTACGATCGATCACATTTTCGAACGAATGTGGCTTGATCGAAGCAGGCTCCCGTTTGATTTTGTTGTTATTGAGAATGCGAACCACATTCGTACGAAAAAGCGATACGTCGTAATGCAGAATTAGGTTGATTATTTCCTCCCCACACTCGTTTTCGCCATAGTTCTGGGTGAACGAAAATACACTATTAACGATATTTACTTGTTGTTGTTCGATTTCGTGGAATTACGAGCTAGCGATGATATTGGAGGATTGAAGCTTTATTGGTGTGCACATTTGACAACTGGCCAGATCCTCACCGTCCGGCAAATCCTCCAGAAATGCCGTGAATACCAGGTCCCAACGCATCACTTGTTCATCGACTTCAAGGCGGCATACGACTGTATCGACCGCGTAGAGCTATGGAAAATCGACTGATCAAAGCAACGATGGACGGTGCACAAAACAGCGTAAGGATTTCGGGTGAAGTTTTCATTCCATTCGAATCTCGACGGGGACTGAGACAAGGTGATGGACTCTCGTGTCTACTATTCAACACCGCTCTGGAAGATGTGATGCGACGAGCCGGGCTCAACGGCCGGGGCACGATCTTCACGAAATCCAACCAATTTGTATGCTTCGCTGACGACATGGACATTATCGCCCGAACATTCCGGCTAGGAAACAGCGTTACGATCGACAGGGATACCTTCAAGGCAGTGGATGATTTTGTCTACCTAGGATCTTTATTAACGGCTGACAATAGCTTGAGCCGTGAAATCCGAAGACGCATAATCAGTGGAAGTCGGGCCTACTATGGGCTCCAGAGGAAACTGCGGTCAAGAAAGATTCACCTCCCGCACCAAATGCACCATGTACAAAACGCTTATAAGACCGGTGGTTCTCTAAGGGCACGAGACTTGGACCATGCTCGAGCAGGACCTGCAAGCGCTAGGAGTTTTCGAGCGACGGGTGCTAATCTGCGATCTTCGGCAGTGTGCAGGAGAACGGTGTGCGGCGGCGAAGGATGAACCTCGAGCTCGCTGCACTCCATGGCGAACCCAGTATCCAAAAGGTGGCCAAAGCTGGAAGGATACGGTGGGCAGGGAATGTTGCAAGAATGCCAGCCAACAATCCTGCAAAGATGGCGAGGAGCGCAGAGAGCACGATGGGCGAACCAGGTGGAACTTGATTTGGCGAGTGTTGGACGTAACCGACGTTGGAGAGCTGCAGCTACAAATCGAGTATTGTGGAGGCAAATTGTTGATTCAGTGTTATCATGAAATTGATGTTGAACTAAATAAATGAGTGAAATGAAATACACACATTAGGTTTATGTGCCAGCAAATAGTGTCTATCTGCCTCCGCTAATTGAAAAAATCTATGTGTAAAATCAATAGGCAAAACGTTTAAATTTTTTTGAGTGTAGTTGATATTCAATGTAGAGTGTAGCCGGCAAAGCTTGTTTCGCATATTTTTTTCCTTCTTATTTATTTGACACGGCTCAATGTGTTACCATAACTGAGCCGTGGGACTTTTATGATTTTTCAAAATTCATGCCTATCGGTTCTTGTTGCTGCCAGTGGCATAGCCGGGGGAGGAGTTGGGGGGAGGGGGGTTTGAACCCCTCGAACCAAAATTAGTTTGAATAAAAAAAAACAAATTAATTGTTGCTGTCTAATTTCTAATTACATTAACACTCGGAATACCAAGGGGGTAAAAAGTTACGCGGACTACCACGGGGGTCTAAAAAAATGGGAACGCTTACTTTGACCGGTCATATCTCAGCCGTTACATAATCGATTTTAAATCTGTCTTCACCAATAGAAAGGTATGTCTTTTGTGAATACGTCAAATTAAAAAATAGAAGAATAGAGTTGTCTACCGTAAGTTACAGTAAAAAGAGTATAACAAAGTCAGTGAGAAAAAAAATGGGAACGCTTCTTTGACTTGCCACATCTTAGCTGTTTGCTCACCAATTTTAATTATTTCTTCACCATTGGATAGGTAAATCTTTTATAAAAACAGTGAACAAAGAATGATGGAAATCAAATTTGTATATCTGAAGTAATTGTAAAAACAGTAATTGAGAGTCAGTACAGAAGAAATGAGTTTTTCTGTTCAAACAATCGTATCACGACCGTTTGTCAACCAATTTCAATTTTCCTTACACCAATGCAATCCTTAGAGCTTCTAGACTTGTAATATATGCAATAAATAGTAGATTTTCAAAAATTACTATACTTTTTCGAGTTTTTAGGAGATAGGATTTTTACAATGTACGTGGCATACGGTTGATTGAAATTCTTTGCGACTTGTTAGTTTTACGGTTTGAAAATTACCTGTTTACTCAATAGTTCTACATATTATACATGGATATTATTATATCAAAATGTTTGCAAGAACGTGGAGAAACACATTATTGTATGTAAGTTACTAAATAATAGAGTGTGTTAGGACGATTCAGTAAATACGAAGAAGTTCAGAATTTTAAAATATTCGTCATATAACTTTAAATTTGAAGCGATGACCTATACATTTTAATACACCAGTCGATTGTTATTGATGGCGGCTACAATTTCTGAAAAAACACATTTTTATATTTTCTCAAAAAATAGCCAAAAGTACGTACAAGTACAGAAATTTCATTTAGTTGGCAAATAACGTCGAATTCAAAGTGATGGCCTATACCTTTTTATATATCAATCGATTGTAATTGATTTTGGCTACAATTTCTGAAAGAACATATTTTTATATTTTCTAAAAAAAAATAGCCAAAAATACGTATAAGCACAGAAATTTCATTTAGTGGGTAAATAACGTCGAATTTTAAGGGATGATTTATACTTTTTTATACACCAATCGATTGTAATTGATGGTGGCTACAATTTCTGAAAGAACACATTTTTATATTTTCTCAAAAAATAGACAAAATAAGTAGAAGTACGGGAATTTGATTTAGTTGGCAAATAAGGTCAAATTCAAAGTGATGACTACACTTTTATATATACCAATCGATTGTAATTGATTTCGGCTACAATTGTTGCAAGATAAACTTTTTATATTTTCTTTAAAAAAAACGACAAAAATACGTAGAAGTACAAAAATTTTGTTTGATTGACAAGTAACTGCAAATTAAAAGGGATGACCTACACTATTTATACACCAATCTATTGTAATTGATGGCGGCTACAATTTCTGATAGAACAATTGTTTATATTTTCTCAAAAATTAGCCAAAAATACGTAGAAGTACGGAAATTTGTAGTTATGTGCCAATCAGACGAAATTTCTGTACTTCTACGTATTTTTGTCGTTTTTTGGGAAAATATGAAAAGTTTATCTTGCAACAATTGTAGCCGAAATCAATTACAATCGATTGGTATATATATAAAAGTGTAGGCCATCACTTTGAATTTGACCTTATTTGCCAACTACATCAAATTTCCGTACTTCTACGTATTTTGTCTATTTTTTGAGAAAATATAAAAATGTGTTCTTTCAAAAATTGTAGCCGCTATCAATTACAATCGATTGGTGTATAAAAAAGTATAAATCATCCCTTAGAATTCGACGTTATTTGCCCACTAAATGAAATTTCTGTACTTGTACGTATTTTTAGCTATTTTTTGAGAAAATATAAAAATATGTTCTTTCAGAAATTGTAGCCAAAATCAATTACAATCGATTGGTGTATAAATTGCACAGGTGATAGCTTTGAATACTTGAAGCTATTTGTCAACTAAATGAAATTACTGTAGTTCTACGTACTTTTGTCTATTTTTTGAGAAAATATAAAAATTGTTCTTCCAGAAATTGTAACCAAAATCAATTATAATCGATTGGTATATAAAAAGGTATGGGCCATCGCTTTGAATTCGACGTTATTTGCCAACTAAATGAAATTTCTGTACTTCTACGTACTTTTGGCTATTTTTTGAGAAAATATAAAAATGTGTTTTTTTCAGAAATTGTAGCAGCCATCAATTACAATCGACTGGTGTATTAAAATGTATAGGTCATCGCTTCAAATTTAAAGTTATATGACGAATATTTTAAAATTCTGAACTTCTTCGTATTTACTGAATCGTCCTAACACACTCTATTATTTAGTAACTTACATACAATAATGTGTTTCTCCACGTTCTTGCAAACATTTTGATATAATAATATCCATGTATAATATGTAGAACTATTGAGTAAACAGGTAATTTTCAAACCGTAAAACTAACAAGTCGCAAAGAATTTCAATCAACCGTATGCCACGTACATTGTAAAAATCCTATCTCCTAAAAACTCGAAAAAGTATAGTAATTTTTGAAAATCTACTATTTATTGCATATATTACAAGTCTAGAAGCTCTAAGGATTGCATTGGTGTAACGAAAATTGAAATTGGTTGACAAACGGTCGTGATACGATTGTTTGAACAGAAAAACTCATTTCTTCTGTACTGACTCTCAATTACTGTTTTTACAATTACTTCAGATATACAAATTTGATTTCCATCATTCTTTATTCACTGTTTTTATAAAAGGTTTATCTATCCAATGGTGAAGAAATAATTAAAATTGGTGAGCAAACAGCTAAGATATGGCAAGTCAAAGAAGCGTTCCCATTTTTTTTCTCACTGACTTTGTTATACTCTTTTTTCTGTAACTTACGGTAGACAACTCTATTCTTCTATTTTTTTTTGATCGACATGTTCACAAAAGACATACCTTTATATTGGTGAAGACAGATTTAAAATCGATTATGTAACGGCTGAGATATGACCGGTCAAAGTAAGCGTTCCCATTTTTTTTACCCCCTTGGTATTCCGAGTGTTAATATTGCTTAATAATAATTTTGGAAGTTTATTGTCTGATCACTACATTGAGAACCTATTGTTTAAACATCATGGGGACTTTTAGAACATTGTGGGAATTGGAGCTTGTAACTGATCTCTTAGTCGAGGTCCCATAGTTGTAAAATTATCTTGAGCTCTTTTTTGAAGAGATGCTCCGAAATATGGATTAGGGACACTGCTTTGAATAGAAAGGACAGTTTGATGTTTATAAACATAAACTTGCTCACCGAAAAATTGCATACAATTCAATATTTGCTAAAATGTTTTTTTTAGAAGACGTAGAGTTAAGACAAAACCTCAGTGTGATTAACAATGACAATAATATTTTGGAAAGTAAAAGGAAAATGATGAAAAATTACGATTTCCGTTTGTCTTTAACAGATCATGATCGTTTTTCATGGGCATTTCATTTTTTGATATTATCACATATAAGCAGCTTAGCCCCTAAGCAGGATCGGAAATAATAAAAATTTCAAAATATTTCAAGTTAGTGGCTATTAAGGGTGAATATTTGAGTACTGAATTGAATGGTTTTTTTGAATACGAGGACTCGTTCTGCTTTAATAGTGAAGAAACGTAAACTGCCCATAAAAGCATAAGAGTCTCATATTGAAAAACAGCAAGCCGACACAAACGCTTTTGAAAATTTACATTGACTAACCCCTTAAGAATTCATGAGAGCAAGTTTCTAATTTGAAAAACAATAATAATTCTGCGATTCGTCGACTGATTTGGATAATAAATAGGTCGTTAGATGCGGAATTAAATTTACTCCCTAAATTTTTATAAAAGTAAAGACACTTCTTTAGAAGAATGTTGGGAAAATTTTCATAATATTCATGAAAATTCGCAAAAAAATATTGCTTTAATATTGTTGTCCCAAAAACGCACAGTATTTTCAACAAAAGAACAAAAAAAGTACACCGTTGGAAAGATAATTTTTTTCCAGAGCACTCAAAAAATTAAAAATCAGTTGAAAAATGACCGGCCAGAAAATTTTATAGTGACGAAAGTCCTGAAAAATAGTTTTTTTTGCTATAAATCAAGATTTTGAGGGTATATCAAAATGATTAAACGTGGTTTAGTGTTGTATTTGACCAGACCTACAACCTTTATCAGATCACTTCAAATGTTCATTTATATTTTTTATTTTGTATCACCGTGTTATTAGGTTGAATTAAAAGTAATTGAAAGCACTTTCGGTCGTTTGAACATTTCGTTTTAGTGCGACTACTGGTTCTGACGTTATTTACGAGTTTATTGAACTTTTTTTTTAATTTTTTTTCTCGTTTTTTAAAGCAAAAAGAGCGTTTGGTCAAAATTTTGGGCAAGATAAAGCGATCCTAAAAATTATATTTTTACGGAAAATTAAAGCCTGCTAATAATAATAAGCTATTATTAGTTTAAATCGGATGAAAATTGTAAAAATTGCTCTATTTTTTTTAGAATGGGTATTTTTGAGTTTCTCTGGGTCAACTTATTGAACCGTCTCAATAACATTTTTTTTTCTTGGGCTTGTTTCACAATATATGAGGGATTCTACGTTAGCACTCTGTTAAACAAATAAAATGAAGAATTTTAAGAGAATTTATTCCGGGGTAATATTTCTAGAGAAAATTTTCAATAGGGCGTAAGTAACATTGAGAGCCTCTCTTTGTTTACTTTCTCTTTCGTTTATTACGACGTCATTACAACACTTTGCACTAATTTTCCAATACATTTCGAAAGCCGACGGTTTTTACTAGAATATTATGCAAAGAGTAGAGTAGTAAATGTTGAAATGGCCGAGTAATGAACAGAAGAGAAAGACCCCAAAGAGAATCTCTCATTGTTACTTACGTCCTATTGAAAATTTTCTCTAGATTTGATCTCGCTTAGCCAAATGATTCTCGACTACTGATAACAATAATCTCAAGCTCAATTAAGTTATATGTTATCGAATAATTGATATGCAATACTACGTGTAATATTTACAAGTGTATCACATAAAATAACACTCTTATGATAAAAAATTCGTTGTAAACCAAACCCTCACACGTCATAAAATTCGTATTTTAAGATGCTAGCTGCTCCACTACATTGTGAATACAAACTCTACGAGTCCGGATATACGTCGTTATAAAATTAATAATTTGTAAAACTATTAATTTTATTTTCTTTCCTACAACATCTAACAGTACGTGTTTGAAACTATGTAGGACATTGAACACGACTTATTTTACGTTTGAAACCTCAACCTTTGATTAGGGGAATGATTTTGTTTTAATACCGTCATGAGCTTAACATGGAAGCCGTCATTATCCTTTTTTATTCAATTCGTTTATTTGATAAGGCACTTTTGCGTTAGCTTAAAGGTGCCACTTTTGCTTTGTTTTGAATTTCTTAAAACTAGGGAGATACATATTTAAATATTATTTTGTTTTTATATAATGAAACTAAAAAAAATTTACTGCCAAATTATACATACAGGGTGTTTGGTTCATGGTTAAGCATCTCTCGGGGGGTGATAGACTGTCATATTTGAGGAAAAAAAATTGTTCTACGTATACCATCCAATCTCAACCGTTACAGAGTAATTGAACTTTTCGTGTAAATAACTTATTTATCTTAAAATATCTCTAACTTTAAAAGTATACTTTGTATTTTAAATGTTTTAGTTTCATTCGAAAGGTGAGAAAATTTCCTATTGAATTGTTCTCATATCTTTTAGTTAATTAGTTTGAATTACCTTTTAGCTGTACAGTAGTGAAAAGTTAGTGTTTTTGGGGAGGTTTTTGTTAATTTTCTCGAAATAATGAAGTATGATTATAGCAATATCCATTATCCAAAAGTTGGGTTTTAGGACGATTCATAATTTCTTCTTGGCCGTCATATTCCTATCTCGTCTCATTTCTTTGTAATTTCATTACTATACTTTTCCTGTAACTGACCTGCAAGTGCTTAAAAGGCTCTAATCTAAAAATATGCTTTATATCGTTATTTACAAGATTTCATTGGAAAGCTGAGAAAATGTCCTATCAGTTTATGTACACCTATCTTTTAGTTAAGTGTACTAAATGATTTTTTACTAACGAAATAACTCAAAATTTGTGTTTTTTGGAGAGTTTTTTAATTATTCTAATTAATAATCACCAAAATTTATCGTTACTATTGTTCATTTGATGCCCCTTAATGTTCTCTATAACTTTTTATTTGACACTTTGTCTATATCTCTTTTCATTTTGCTGCTATTTATTAGTTAACACAGCATGAGCTCGCCACAAATGTAGGGGGTTCGAAACCGTCATTTTTGCATATGAAACGATGTGATAAAAACGATTTTGCGTCGAAACCAAAAGAGATAATTGAATGGAGTCAAAGAAAGAACTGTAGAACTTGCTGAGATGCATTATTTCCATGATAATAATGGTGATGTTTATTATTTACTATTTTAAGAAAATTGACGAAAATGCTAATAATAGTACTAACTTTAAACTAATTTACTTCTAAAACAATACTAAATTCACTTAACTGAAAGGTATTAATAAATTTTTCTCTGTAAAATTTTCCTGGCTTTCGAATAAAAAGAAAAAGTACAATAAGTGCCATACTTTTTCAATTAGAGCTGGTATTAGTGAAAATGAGATAAAAATATCCAAGTTGAATAACCCAAACTCATGAAAATAAGAAAAGGTAAGTGTATCATGTCAAAGAACGAATTATGCAGCTCTTCAAGACTAACAATCTGAATTATTAAAATGATGAGGTTAACTATTAGGATTTTCAAGAAATGAACGAAAAATCGATTAAAATTGTTTAATTTTGAATAAATTACTTTGAAAAGGCTACTTAAACTCATTAGCTGAAACATGTGAGGGCATCACTCAATGCGGAATTTTGTCACCTTTCCAGTGGATCTAAAATATTTGAAAAACAAAGTATACTTTTTGAGTTCGAGGTATTTTAAGACAAATAAGTTTTCAACACAAAAAGTTCAATAACTTTGTAATGATTGAGATTTGATTATATGTGTAGAACGATTTTTTTTCTCCAAATATGACAGTCAATCACCCCTCGAGAGGTTCTTAACCATGAACCAAACACCCTGTATACTAGAGGGGATAATATAATATTCGGGTGGTAATTTTTTGTGTTTTTGGTATAAGCCGTCATTATCGTGTTGACGAATAAAATCTATGACAGCTAATTTCATTTTTCGTATTTTCGATAACATTATAAACAGTCCGCGATAATCTGTCCGTTGCAATGTAATCACAAACGACAGATAAACTGTCAACGGTGTAGTTTTTTATCCGCGTCAGATTTTGTCCGTCAGTATAATGTAATCACCATCCAGTCATGCGAAAAAACTCCGTCACGGTCAAACTTGACCGTGACAGTCTTTTGCCTGCGCCTAATGTAATCACTAGGGTTCGTCGCGGTTGCGGTAATTACCGCAACCGCGCGGTATTTACCGCACCCGCACCGCAAAAACTGCGGTGCGGTAAGACACATTTTCACGCGGTTGCGGTGCGGAAAATGAGCTTTACCCGCGCGGTATTACCGCAACCGCACTTCAAAAAATAATTGGTAAAGTCTGCAGTCTGCATTAAAAAGTGAATTAAAACTATGACTTTTGCCGTTTCAGAAGGACGCAACAAGATTTATTTTCTTAACGAATGCTTAGCAATGTCATTTTCAGGAAAATCTCTCTGTCAGAACGTTCGACTTTTTTTTATTACCCTACAATAGAGAAACATGATAAACATTTGATTGCTCTAATTTCCATAGACTTGACAAAGATTTGAAAAGAAATCCAAATATAATCTGTATTCGACCTATCGCTACTTGATTTTTTACATTATGTCCTAGTTATATTTGTATTTGTTACTGTTACTAAGAAATAAAATGTATAAGCTGTGTCCAATATAATTTGGCACCCTTATTTTTACGACATATTTTGAAGACTATTTATTTTATACTTCAAAGTAACAATTTACAAACGAATCTTTTCAAATACATAAAATACACAATCCAATCATTGAAAAACAATTGAATTGTACTGTCAAATCCAATTTAAAAGCGCCTCATTTCTCGCGATTCTTCTAGGCAATTGTAGAATTATGAATCGTTTTTGATGATATTTTATCAATTGTGAATTCCGATTAATTTGGAGAACTTAAAGATAAACTAATAATACTGCGACTTCAAAACAACCCAAATGTCGTGACCACCAGTCGATTTTCTGGCTCTCGTCTTGAGCTGCCGTCGTTCCATTGCGGGTTCCAATTTCCCAACTGTCTGTTGCAAGCTTTGCCAAGAGAATGAAAATTTTTTTCGACTTTCGTTGCTAAATGAAATAAACAACATATAGCAGCACACTTTGATCAATTGTGTGTTTGCTGTTCTTGAATGTAATTTATTCAATTATTTAAATCGTTTTATTCAAAATTAAGTCAATCAATGTAATTTTATTGAGAATATATTTCGAATTTGAATTTGAATGTGAAGCGATGACTGTTTTGAGTTCATACAATATTTTATTTTATTTATCCATCATATTCCCCACATTGCTTATCTTCTCTACTCTTAACAGTAAATGGTATACAAAAAATTATCGTTGTATCGAGATGGTTTCTGAAGACTGTTTCGTTCTCGTAAAACTCTTGATGTCAAGTTTGTGTCAGATAATGAACTCGTAGAAGCTTGTTTCGTCTTTTCAGTGTTGTCAGGTAAAACACGATTCTTCGATTGGATTCGAATTGCGATGTTCGAATGGAGCTCTCCTGACGTCCTGAACGTTTCTGGAATACTGTACACCTCCACTGCTCATCAGGACAACCCTAGCTCCTTCTCTTGCTATTACGGTAAAACGTTCCGACGAGAATGTTGGATCAAGCTTGGACTTTTTTTGTTGAGCCATGAACACAGTATCTCCGATGCCAATATCGGAATCTTTAGCTCCACGTGCTGCGTCCGCGTATGGTTTACTCGTGAACTTGGCTTCACAATCTCGCTCCCTTATGTCCGTTCGATCCAAAACCCTGGTTTCTGAATCATTCCATAGACTGGGGAATGTTCCACGATACCTCCAGCCGACTAACAACTCAAAAGGCGTTACACCTAGTCGCGAATGGGGAATCAATGTATTATGATTGTGAACGTAGCGCTGTAATGCTGGTCTCCAGTTTTCGCCTTCAATTTTAGCCGAAGCTACCGCTTTGATAAGGCTCTGATTTTGCCGTTCGACAATTCCATTGGTTTGGGGGCAAAGGGGTATTGATTTCCGGATTTTAGTTCCTTTGTTTTCCCAAAACTCAATAAATTCAGAACTCTGGAACGGCGGGCCGTTATCGCTTTGGATAATCATTGGACAACCCCAAGTCCGGAAAATCTGACAAAGGGCTCTATTGGTGTTTTTAGCATCGGTATGATGCATTTCTATTACCGACAAATATCGCGAATAGGTGTCAACGACCGCCAGAAATTTACTAGCTCCGGTTCCAGGTATAGAGAGGAAATCTATCTGGATGATTTCCCAGGGTCCTTCGGGGAGTTCTCTGCTTGATAGCGGTAGGGGTGGATTTTTGCGAGCCAAGACCGCACACGTTTCACAATTTTTAACAAACTGAACTGTATCTTGTGACATTCCGGGCCACCAGAAGAACCTACGCATGATCCTTTTCATTGCGACTTCTCCTACATGACCTCCATGTGCCGAAGTCAATGCCTTAAGACGTAGTGCCTTGGGCAGGACCATATTTTCGCCCTTAAACACTAGGTATCCAAGGAAGTGTAATTCTTTCTTATGCGCCTCAAATTTACGCAGAGTCACCGGCCAACGGTTTGTTTCGACTGCTTCCTTTACATCCATAAGTTCCTTGTCTTGTTCAGAAGCCTTTTCAATTTGATCCCATGTGATCTCCATACACCCCGAATCCAACGTATAGAGGTAGTTGTTGGAGTCCTCCTCCTCAAAGGGGACGGGATTTTGCGTTTCATTGACCAATCTAGACAGTAAATAGAACAAACAAAGAATGAAATAGTACTTTCGTTTCTTTCTTGGTTTTAACCAGCATGTTTAATTAGTACTGACCTAGATAAAGCATCAGCTACGTTCTGTTTTCCAGGTACTCTTTTGATTTTGAAATTATACGACTGAAGCCTCAAAGCCCATGATTCAGCTCGAGAAACGGCTCTTTTACCAATACGGTGATGTGAGCTAAATATAAACTCGTTGGCCTCCGAGTCAGTACGGATTACGAAGAAACGTCCCAACAGATAATAAGAAAATCGCTCCACCGCCCACACAACAGCTAGCGCTTCCTTTTGCGTTTGTGGGTATCGTTTTTCAGTTACTGTTAAAACTTTTGACGCACAAGCGATAATCCTTGGGATGGCATCAGAGTTGTATTGTATTAGAACAGAGCCCAAGCCACTTGGAGAGGCGTCCACAAATAACTCAACTTCATCTGTGGCACTATAGTATCCAAGCTTCTTAATGTCGTTCAACGCATTGTTTCGCAGGAAATTGAATTCTCGTTCCTCTTCGGTAGTCCAATAGAATCTATCTGAATTCGCCAACCCTCGGAGACATACTGTTTTATCAGCGCGATTTCGTATGAATTTATCTGTGAATGTTACCAGACCCAAGAAGCTTTTTACCTCTGCACAGCTTGTTGGTCTTCTAAAATTCTTGATGGCATCCATTTTATCGCTTTCTACCATCCAACCGTCTGCAGTTAAGATAAACCCCACAAATTTGACTTTCTGGCTTCCATAAACGCATTTCGATTGATTGAGTTGAACATTGTGGCTTTGAAGGCGAGATAAGACTTCCGCAAGGCTAGCATCGTGTTCCTCTTTAGTCTTTCCATGTACTAAAATGTCATCTAAGTAGTTTGTTACACCCTTGCAGCCACCCAAGATATTTTTTTCCAAAATCTCCTGGAATATATCAGGAGCATTACATAAACCAAACGGAAGTCTGATGTATCGAAACACTCCAAATTCCGTGTAGAAGTTCGTTAAATGGCGAGATTCTTTATCCAACTCAATATGGTAGAACGCATTCGACAAATCTATCGTTGAAAACCATTGAGCTCCATCTAGTTCTGCGAGTATCTTATCCAGTGTGGGCATCACGAATGGGGTTCTGTAAATGTGCTGATTCGGCCCTCTAAGGTCAATTACTAGCCTGAAATCCTCATTGCCCTTTGGCACAACAAGCATGGATGAGCAAAAAGACTTATCCATTTCAGCCGATACAGGTTCGATAATTTCCGAGGCTGTCAACTGATTTAATCTTTCTTTTACCAATGATTTTATGGAAAATGGAATGTTCGTAAATATGTTCCGGCACGGAGCTGCGTCCTTGTTGTAGTTGATTCTAACTGGCGGAATGTTGAATTTTGGGAATGGTTTATTCCCATTTATGAACAAGATATTCATCGTTTGGAAACTCGAATCATTATTCACTTCACTGGTTACTGGAACCTTTAATCCGAGCATCAGTACGCTATAGCGAGTTGCTGTTGGTCTACTCAATAATGAACGTCGCTCGTCTACAACATAGAACTTTTCCATCAATATTGGTCGATCTCCTGATATGCAAAGATATGCTTCGAAAGTGGCTATAACAGAAATCTCCCCAGTTGAGGCATACGCTCTAAGCGATCTGTCTGTACGATTTTGAAGGTTATATATAGAATTGCTGTAATTAGCATTACTCATCAGCTTCCGGAACAGCTCGTTAGTGAATGTATTGACATGGGCGCCTGAATCAATCAAAAATTCACATTCCATTCCAGCTACTTTGGCTAGTATAACTCCCTCATCCTTAAGTGAAGCCTTGGATGATACAACGTTGATGTGTTTCATGATTTTGACCTGTGATGGATCAACAATCATTTAATGAAAATAAAGCAATTCCTATTTTTGAATACTGATCATGTTGATATCTATTAATTTCTATACATGTTCACTTTCATTGTATCGTATTTAAAACCCTTTAATACAACTAATTTAAAGATTATTTTTGCATATAGTTCGAATTCATTTTATTGGTCTAGAGAAAATATTTAAATTTCATATTATAAATCAAAACTTAAACGTCAACAAGCAGTCATGGAAATCAAAGATCAGATATCGCAAAATAGATTTACATTTTTTTTTTTTAGTTTTCTGGTTCAAAACTTACATTTTCGGGTTTTGATTCCGTTTCTACCTTTTCGACCACAGCTATCTCTTTGGCACCCTGCTCAATTGGTTCTGACTTAGATGCGTTCGGTGGTATCTGTCCGGGAGAAAACCGACAAACTCTCTGGAAGTGACCGATTTTGTTGCAGTTTCTGTATGGCTTGTCAATAGCAGGGCACTCCGACGACGAGTGGTACACATTTCCACATCGCCAACATTTTTCTCCACGATTGTAGTTCATTCCACGACGATTGTAGTTCACGTCACGGTTAGTGTTACGCCATCCAGCTAGTTCGGCAAACCTCGAGTTTCTCGAAGACTGGCGCGTCGGTGTCAGTTGATATGGTTGAAAACGATTGTGAGTTGTATTATATCTACGTTGATCTGTCCTGATGGGTGCGATAACAGCCGGCTCAGATTGTATTTGTTTCTGTTTGTAGTAATCCTCATTTAGCCGAATTGTCTCGATCTCGCGCACTTTATCGACCAAGTCGGTGATTGAGCCACCTTTGTTCAGCATTCTCAAAGCAGCCGTCCGTACTTTACGGTTTCGCGCCTGTCCTGCGATGGTTCCTATGATTTCTTCGAACTCCTTTCCATTGTTGAATTCGCACAATCTAGCCGTTGCAGCCACTCGATTGACGAATTGTAAGTCGGATTCCTCTGATTTTTGCGACATCAAGGCCAGCTTCCTTCGCTGCAGCATGATATCTGATCCCGAACCGAAATATGTTTTCAAACGATACAATGCGTTAGAAAATGGTTTGGTTCTATTCTTGGGGCATCTTCAGTGCTCCTTGTATTTTTAAATATACTCAGCAGACGGGGTCCAGCTTTGATTCTAAAGAGAATAAATTGAGTAGCTTCATCCTCAATCCCTGCCAACTTCATCGAATCAATTAAGAGATCCTTCCACATCTCAAACGAGTGTCTGTTTATGTCGTCGTCGTCTTCCAATGGTACGCAAGCCGGAACGTTGAGCGAAGTCACCGAAAGCTGGTTTACGGATGATACGAAACGGGATTCTTCGGCGTGTACTGCTGTTTCCATTCGATGAGTACTAGATGCACATGGTGCGACATCGAGTTCAACACTACTCTCAACAGCAATACTGTTGGATACACTCAACACGTCCGCACTTGCTTTCAAAGCCTCTTTTTCAGCGCGTTCTCGTTCCAAAGCCTCCTCTAAAGCTGCCATACGAGCCTTGGACTCTTCCAGTTCCTTGGTTAATGATTTAACTTTAATTGACCTCGACGTCTTTGCAAGTTTAACCTTCTTCGTTGGTGATGTTGGACTGTGAACGAAACAAAGTACCACCAAATGCAATTCAGTATTATCGCTTAAACAACTTTCTGCTAACTAATGACTAAATCGTTAGCAATCCATTCGATTTCTAAGACTTTCATTTCTAACCACTTATTTTCCTAATGGCACGCCCTTCCGTCGTGTTTTTTTTTTTTACATACATTTATCGCCCTTCCGTCAATAAATTTTAATTTTTTTTATTTTGCCAATATTTTTTTTTCAACGCTCTGCCGTCGTGGATTTTTTTTTAAATATACTTTCATCGTCCTTCCATCGATGAAGTTCAATCAATTTTTTTTTTTAACATTGATAATACAATTATTCACGCTCAATCCAGAATTTTCTATCAGTCTTTCTAATGCTCATTACCGTGGTAACCGTTGCATTTTTTTTTTGTTTTAAAACAAATTCTTTCAATTTCTTTCTTGAAGGATTTTTCTTTTGCTTTAAATTATTTTCACACTAATTTAACTTACCTCATTGGAGCCTTCGCTGCGCCATTGTCGTGACCACCAGTCGATTTTCTGGCTCTCGTCTTGAGCTGCCGTCGTTCCATTGCGGGTTCCAATTTCCCAACTGTCTGTTGCAAGCTTTGCCAAGAGAATGAAAATTTTTTTCGACTTTCGTTGCTAAATGAAATAAACAACATATAGCAGCACACTTTGATCAATTGTGTGTTTGCTGTTCTTGAATGTAATTTATTCAATTATTTAAATCGTTTTATTCAAAATTAAGTCAATCAATGTAATTTTATTGAGAATATATTTCGAATTTGAATTTGAATGTGAAGCGATGACTGTTTTGAGTTCATACAATATTTTATTTTATTTATCCATCATATTCCCCACACCAAAGAATATCATTATCTTCATAAAACCAAACGAATATGGAGGAATTGGTAGTAAAGGAGACAAATATATGGAAAGCGTCCAAAATAAGAAGGGCCCAAATTAGGCTGATTACTCTATCATTCATTCTTCAACATCGTATTTCTATCTCTTTTGATTTCTGTGTAAACAATTTTTCTACAATCGGTTTTATAAGGCTTTCTCAAAAAGTATGCTATATAACTTTTTTCCGCGTACGTTCATTGTTCGTCCAACTAGGAATATTTTCTACCAAATTGACCACTAATATTTTTCAATTAAGTTTTTGTAACTTTTTGAAAGTAAAGCTTTCGAAGTTAGTGTTTTTATAGTGTACACTGCAAATAATCTGCACATTGAACTCAAGTGTTTAACACTTAATTTTGCCGCAACTGGTTTTACACTTAGCTTTTATGTGTCAGACACTTAATAGCATACTCTTTGGAAGCGCATTAATTCCAACAGATGCCACACTTAAATTTTATATGAATGGTGCATTCGAATCAAATGTTTGGCAAATGGTTATTGAATGTAATCCACATAGTAATCATGTTATCAACTTGAACATTATAAAAAAATTCTTATGAAAGGCATGTGAATAAATGTTATTTTTTAATTGGGAAGAGCATTATTATGTATGTCAAAGAGATTTCAGTTTGATTCAATCTCTTTTATTTGAATATTTTTATATAAAACCTTAGCTTATTGACTACAAGTAGAAATCTTCTTTTACTTGTGCATGAACCATTATGGGTGGACTAATCAGATAATGGCATAATTTTGAACAGTCGAAACAGGGAAGACGATTGTGACGCACTTCCCCTAGGACGTTATGGCAATGTCAGAGAATTTTTTTCATTTCTTGCCGAGTTATCTGTGCACCTATTTCGTCAAATGGAAAAGACCAGGTGGATACCTGCTCCGAGTCAATTCCTCTAATGCCGAACATATTATCCTGCAGAATTTCGCTCGTTTGGAAACCTAAGCCGAAATGCAAAAAGAAAGAATGGGTTATTAATTATATTTAATGCTTATACACATAATGCAACGAACACCTTTTTACCACAAACGGTAAAGAAATTTTATCTTCCGCTTCGTCGTCAAAAAAATCCTTTGTTTTGCAATAAGTCAATGACTCTGGTATATACATGTTATTACCTACAAAAAACATATCAAACAATTAATCAAACGAACGTGCTAAATTGATTCACTTACCATTCCAAACCTCCAAAATATATAATCTAAATCGAGGTCAACATGTGACACAGCCATTTTTCCTTAAATCAAGGTGGATTTTTTTTTTATTTAAGTGTTTTACACTTAATGTTGCCGCATTTGTGAGAAAACTTAAATGCTAAGGAAAATATTTTTATTATTCAATACTCTGACACTTAAGATCAAAGTGCGATGATAGCCAACCTTGTCATATGACTGCGCACTTAATTTTCAAATGTAATTATTGTAAAGGGCATATGGAACGCACATGGATTTTCAGTGTGGCTTGAAACTTAAATTTTATGTATCGAATCTCTTTGAATAAAAGTGTACATTATTTACAGTGTAGGGTATTGCGATTTTTTGTAATTCTCAAAGCCATCCTTTATATTGTGACAAGTGTCGAAGTTAGTAAATTTCGCATAGTTTGGACAAATTTTGACCCCTACCAATTTCAATTGAATTTTTTGCCATTGGCATTACGGAAAAATCTTTTTAAAAAATACATAAAATGCTAGAACTTTCGAACTAGCCATTAAAAAATTACAGCTCATGCATTTTAAAGGGAGCAATCTTAGTATTTGAAAAAGAATACATCCGTTTCTTGCAAAATACGAAGTTAGGGTTTTGGGGTATTTTGTTCCTAAAATCCCCTATTTGTAATAACATTTCTGCTGTATGCTGTAAATCATACATCTTTTGCAGTTTTTTTGAATATTCGACAACTCTATAACGGTTAAGATGAGATGATTCCTGTTTTTTTCGTCAAATATGGCGACGTTATTATTGATGAAATTCAACATGTTTTATATCACTGTATTACGATAATATATAGAAGTAGTGGTGTTTTTCTTAAATTTTTTTTTGTGAATTTCTTTTAAAAGTTAAAGGTGATTTTTATTATGTAAATGCGAAAAACTTTCATTTCATTTTCATGTGGTAAAGTCATTGAAAATATAAAAATTGAAAGAAAAAAAAACTTTATTATTCCATTTTTTCAATTAACTGAAGGATAATTAAATTAAAAGTTTTTCTATTAATTGCTGCGGAAGAACGTTTTTGTATGCATAATTATGCTACATTTCATAGGACTTCAGTGCTATGCTAATATTTAGAGGAATGAGAATGTTTTACCTTGTTTTGAAAGCATTTGTCTCAAAATGTACGGCATTTTATTAATAAAACTTGCAAATTCGAATTTTTTCATAGATGTTATATTCTGAGGAGTCCATCAAAATTAATTTTCGTGTAAATAAGAATAACATTTTATTATATATGCTTATACAAAATAAATAAATAATTTTTCAACAAAATTTAAAAAAACATGAATTTTACCGCATTTACCGCATTACCGCGCGGTGCGGTGCGGTAAATGCAGTGCGGTTGCGGTAAGCGGTGCGGTTTTATTATTTTTTGCGGTTGCGGTGCGGACTATCCATTTACCGCCCACATCCGCACCGCGACGAACCCTAGTAATCACGCTGGTAGTCAAATTTGTGACAGTAGAAAATTGACAAGTCCGCGACGGATAAACTGTTGCAGAGAAACTGTCTAATGCAATCGTAGCTTTTTTTTTTCCATACGTTTATTTGACACGGCATTTGCAAAAGCTTTTTACGCCAGTTTCTTTTTTTTACATAGCACGTTACAAAAATCCTTAAGACTAATTTTAACTATACTAGTACTTTGTCTAAAACTAACACTGAAATCACTTTATTGTTTGCTTTTTTCCTTACATTGTTGTATTTCATACTGATCTAGTATTTTCGGGTGTATTTATTTACTTTTTTTTCTGTTATTGTCTAAATTTAAAAACTAAATATTCTAGGTTCCTTTAATTGGTGAATGATTAGCCTTGGATGAGAGTATGAGGAGATGAATTTAATTAAATTTTGACAGACGCTGTTTTTAGAAAATGATAGATAAGTTCCATGTATAGAGGATCGCGATACGCCAGGATGTCTCTAACAGGAACATGGATTGGTCTTCCTCGGACTTGTAAAGAATCTACTAATTGTGATCTGGCTTCACGATATTCAGTGCAGGACCAAACAACATGCTCAATGTCATGGTAACCTTCTCCACAAGCACAATGATTACCCTCAGCGAGCCCAATACGACGGAGATGCGCATCTAAAGTATAATGATTGGACATGAGCCTAGACATCACACGGATGAAGTCCCGACTTACATCCAATCCTTTGAACCATGCCTTCGTTGATACTTTAGGGATAATTGAGTGTAGCCATCGTCCCATATCTCCATTGTCCCAAGATGTTTGCCAACTAGCAAGTGTCCTCTGTCGAGAAGCGCTATAAAATTCATTGTAAGCGATGGGTCTTTCATATATTTCACCATCTAGTGCACCAATCTTGGCTAAATTATCAGCTTTCTCATTTCCCGCAATAGAGCAATGGGCGGGGAGCCACACTAGGGTAAATTTATAACATTTTCTTGTCAGGTTACTCAGAGATTCTCGTATCTTCCCCAAAAAGAATGGATCGTGATTATCAATCCTCTTTGAGCGTAGAGCTGCAATTGTGCTGAGACTATCAGTGAGGATAAAGTAATGGTTCGGGGGTAAAGTATTAATTATTTGAAAACTATAGTGAACTGCTGCTAGTTCCGCTATATAAACAGAGGCGGGTTCTGCAAGTTTGAGAGAAATTGAAAAATTATTGTTGAAAATACCGAAACCAGTGGCCTCACTGATTCGTGACCCATCAGTGTAAAACATTTTAAGGCAGTCTATGTGTTGATATTTACTTGTGAATATTTTAGGGATCTCCCGCGAGCGTAGATGATCCGGAATTCCACGAATCTCTGCTTGCATGGACGTGTCAAAGAATAAAGTGGATTCAGGAATATCTAGTATATTGACGTATGTGGGAACATACCTAGCAGGCGTTATTTCTTGTGACATGTGATTGAAATACACTGTCATGAATCTGGTTTGGGGTTGAAGCTCGACAAGTCTTTCAAAATTTTCAATTACCAGTGGGTTCATAACCTCACATCGAATAAGTAAACGAGAAGAGAGATCCCAGAATCGGTCTTTTAAAGGAAGAACTCCCGCTAGTACTTCA
Organism: Topomyia yanbarensis; assembly: GCF_030247195.1. NCBI lineage: Eukaryota > Metazoa > Arthropoda > Insecta > Diptera > Culicidae > Topomyia > Topomyia yanbarensis. The sequence goes on from NC_080671.1 coordinate 26,094,209, forward strand.
AGACTCATTGTATGGGTCGACTGCATGCAACCTAAGGCAATTCGTAAACAGCGATACTGTATCCGTTCCAGTTTAATAATGTGAGTGTTCGCAGCTGAACGGAAACAGATGCACCCATATTCCATTACTGAAAGTATTGTTGTTTGATACAATCTTATCATGTCACTTGGATGAGAACCCCACCATGATCCAGTTATTGTTCGCAGAAAATTTATCCTTTGTTGGCATTTCGTTATTAGATACCTAATGTGGCCTCCCCATGTGCCTTTAGAATCGAACCAAATTCCAAGGTATTTAAAAGTCAGGACTTGGGCTATCGTTCTACCAACCAACTGAAGCTGAAGCTGAGCTGGATCACGCTTCCTTGAGAAAACGACCAACTCTGTTTTCTCCGTAGAGAAATCGATGCCCAGCTTTAAAGCCCAAATTGATAAATTATCCAAGCTATCTTGCAATGGTTGTTGTAAATTTATAGCTTTTGGTCCTGTGGCAGAAACCACCCCATCATCTGCAAGTTGTCTTAAAGTGCATGGGCTGACAATACAATTATCAATGTCATTCACGTAAAAATTATAGAGAAGGGGGCTTAGACAAGAGCCTTGTGGGAGGCCCATGTAACTTATTCTGAATGTCGCCAAATCGCCATATGAAAAATGCATGTGCTTTTCTGACAATAAATTGTATAAATAATTATTTAATATCGGTAAAAGACCACATTGATGTAGCTTCTCCGAGAGAACATCAATGGAGACTGAGTCGAATGCTCCTTTTATGTCTAAGAACACAGACGCCATTTGTTCTTTTTTTGCGTAAGCGAGTTGGATTTCTGACGAAAGTAGCGCCAGACAATCATTCGTTCCCTTTCCCCTCCGAAAACCAAACTGGGTATCTGATAGCAAGCCGTTCGCCTCAACCCAATTGTCGAGACGTCGTAGGATAATTTTTTCCAACAATTTCCTGATGCAGGATAGCATTGCAATCGGTCGATACGAGTTATGGTCGGAGGCTGGCTTTCCCGGTTTTGGAATAGCGATAACTCTCACTTGTCTCCAGTCGTGCGGGACAATGTTCTGCTCAAGAAGCTTATTGAATAAATTCAACAAGCGTCTTTTTGCTAGGTCAGGCAGATTCTTCACCAAGTTGAATTTAATTCTGTCTAGTCCCGGAGCATTATTGTTGCATGAGAGGAGTGCAATTGAGAATTCCATCATTGTCAAAGGCGAATCTATGAAATCGTTACTTGTGGGAGCATCGCGAGTGATTTTCTGCGCAGGAGCAGAATCGGGACAAATTTTCTTGGCAAAATTAAATATCCAACGATTCGAAAAATCTTCGCTTTCATTAGTCACGTTTCGATTCCTCATTCTTCTGGCTGTGTTCCAAAGAGTACTCATTGATGTTTCTCTTGACAAGCCATTAACGAAGTGTCTCCAATAACTAGATTTTTTGGCACGACGTATACTGTCAAATTTGTTTTGCAAAATGAAATAATTTTCAAAGTTCTCACGTATACCCCCTTTCTGTTTCATAATTTCTTTGTAGGCAACTTGTTTAGCTTCATATGCATCAGAGCACTCTTTGTCCCACCAAGGATTAGGGGGCCGTCTATTTATTGTCATTCCAGGATTGCATTTCGTTTGGGCTTGTTCTGCTGCTTCAATAATTAAACCCGCTAAGAATTCATATTCTTCGGTAGGGGGTAGCTCTTCTGTCGAAGCAAGAGAAGTGGAAATTAATGTTTCGTATGTTTTCCAATCAATATTTCGTGTTAAGTCATAAGGAACATTGATTGAATTCGTAAGGCCTAATTCACTGTTAATTGAAACAACGATTGGCAAATGATCGCTACCGTGAGGATCAGGTACAACCTTCCACGTGCAATCTAACCGAAGTGATGTCGAGCACAGAGATAGATCTAATGCACTTGGACGTGCAGGAGGTCTGGGGATGCGTGTTGTTTCGCCAGTATTTAAAACTGTCATATTAAATTCGTCACATACATTGCATATCAAAGAGGATCGATTATCATTGTAGAGGGAACCCCACAATACTCCGTGCGAGTTGAAGTCTCCCAGTATCAGACGCGGAGCAGCCATGGATTCCACTACCTCAAAAATTTGACGTTGTCCAATTTGAACTTTGGGAGGTATATATATAGAAGCGATAGACATGTCTTTGCCTTTAATGTTCGTTTGGACAGCTACAGCCTCAATGCCCGCAAACAAGGGGATGTTAATTCTATAGAAAGAATAGCACTTTTTAATTCCTAGAAGCACTCCTCCATACGGGGTGTCTCGGTCTAGGCGAATAATGTTGAATTCATTTAAGTTGAAATTAATGTTTGAGGTAAGCCATGTTTCACATAGAGCAAAAGCATCGCATTTTAAATTATGCAGTAAAATTTTTAAGGAATCAATTTTAGGTATGATACTTCTGCAATTCCACTGTAAAACAGTGATGGAATCTTTCATTGGAGGAGGTGAATTACCCATTGAAAGATACAATCGCTGCAAGGATGGGCCATTGAGCAATCAGCTGCTCTAAAAATGTTCTAATTGTTGGGAGGAAAGCTGAAAGTATACTCTTTAGTGGTTCAGAAATATTGAATGCTTTAAAAATCCAATCAACAATTTCAGAAAATTTCAATAATCCTACCCCCGGCTGAGGCTCAGAGGAAGTCGAAATTTTATTATTTCCAGTAATGGTGTTCTGTTTGGATTGTACGTTCCCAAAACCGGGCGGAATTGATTTCGGTTTTGAATCGGAATTTTTCGGTTTTGGGTGCAGTTTATCTATTGGTGGAGAAATTTTAAGGCCCTTTCTTGGCAGCTTGGGAAAAGAAGACTGTTTTCTTTTTCTGGAATTTCCGGGTAAAACAAATGATGTACCTTCGCACGCTCCGTCAGAGTCAGACTGTTCCGAAAATAGAGATGTGTAAGTGTTTTCTAAGAAGATGGGTTTAGGGGTAGCATTTTTCAACATTTCTGCATAGGAGCGCTTAGACCTCTCCTTCAAGGATCGTTTAATTTTATCCTCACGCAATTTATAAATGGGGCATGAAGGGAGCTCATGCGAGTTTTCTCCGCACATTAAACATTTTTCTGAATTTTCATTGCATGTATCCTCTTGATGAGAACCCCCACATTTGCCACACCGTGCCTTATTGGAACAGTAAGTGGCTGTGTGGCCAAGCTGTTTGCAATTAAGGCAATTCATTACACGAGGAATAAAAAGGCGAACAGGGAGACGAATCTTATCGATAATGACATAGTTGGGCAGCGCAGACCCAGCGAAAGTCACTCGAAATGAGTCAGACAGTCGATAAACTTTTTTATCTCCTTCGTGTGATACTGAATGCAATTGCTTGCATTCAAGTATTTTTACGTCTTTAAGTATGGTGTCTTTGAAACGACCAACCCCATGCTTAATTATGTCATCAACAGTCAAACTCGATTCTGTGATGACCCCATCAATTTCAATTTCCTTTGAAGGAATATACGCTCTATACTCACGCGTAAAAAGCTCGCAAGAAGCAATTGCATTGGCTTGTTTGAGACTACCAACGACAATGCGTATTTTATCTTTATTGACTTTGACGATCTCTTTTACATCCGAGAATCGCGAAGTCAAATCTTTAGAAATTTGAATAATATTTAGCGCCTTTACTTTACGCCTAATAAATACAATCCATGGTCCCGTTGACGACTCTGGGTAAATTTTAATTCTAGTCGGATTTACATTTTCAGCATAAGGTTTAGGGGGAGGGTCTGTTACTCGTTCTCCCATCTCTTCATCCATTTTACCTAGGAAGAAAAACTATCACAAAAAGGAATGAAAAATATACCTGTTATACCTGTAGAACACACCTCATGTGTTACGTTGTAAACTCGGTGCCCGTTGTTTGACAATGTGACACTTGCTGTCCTTCTTCGTCGCGTTGCTTCTTCAGTAGAGAAATAGGCCTACCTGCAACACTTCAAAACTCTCTCCGGTTAAGCTGCTCGTCGGTATCACCACCACAAGCGCGCTCTCTCCGTTTCCACCGCCGCGGTAAACAAATGTGGCTACCTGTGGCTTGCTGCGAAAATCCCACTGTCGATGCGGCACTTTTCGGTGCCACTTGTTTTCCTTATTCGTCGTACCACTTCTGCGGTAGACGAATAGAGCAAATGAGTCTACCTGTGACGCTTCCCCTCTCGTCGATTAGAATTGTAAGACGACACCAATACAATATATTTTTTCTGTGTGTACAGGCACGATCACTGTCGATTTCTGCCACCGCGGTAGGCAAATTTGTCTACCCGCGGTTTGCTGTCAAAACACCGAGGATGTCGTTGACCACGCCTCCGACGTATCAACTGTCGACTCACACTTAACAAACTGGTCTCTCTCTCTCCCACAAAAACGCATACAGCGTCTCGCACTCCGTCACTCTCTCGAGAACAAAACCTTCCACCTGGAGGCACAACCGTCTCGGCCGGTTGCAAAAACTGTTATGAGATGAATCGTAGCTTTAGTATGGATTGAAAAGAAAATCATTTGGCAGGGAGTGGTAAATAATTTGAGGAGATCAGATCCTTATTTATATTTATAATTCTAAGGATCTGATCTCCTCGAATTATTTACCACTCCTTGCCAAATGATTTTCTTTTCAATCCATACTAACAATGCTAGTATGGAAAATGGACAGCAACGCCTAGAGCAAAAATTTTCTCTTGTGTGCATCAATATAAGAATATTCTGTTTCACAAGTGAACAGACCATTTCGAATTAAAAGGTAAATTTACCTAAACAAGGGCGCTTGTGATTAAGCAAGCTTTTACATTGGAAAATCGTAAGTTTCGTTAGTTTCAAGTACTGAAAACGCAGTGGACATATAAAAAACAAAATAAAAATTGCTTTCGTTAATAGATCTATTGCTCCTTAAGCTGATTGATTTTTATGAAGATCTAACAAACGGCGTAGAAAAAACTTGAAAGGTTTACGAGTACAGTTGTCGCCAATGTAATAATCATATTTTATTCCAGGGACTTTATAGTCCATAGATAGCATAAGGGTTAATGCATTAGGCAGAAAATCACAAGCTATTGCAGGTTCATATTGCATTGGATTTCATTCGAAAGGTTTTGAAAGCTCATCTTCTTAAGTATTTTTGAAATTTCTACCTATTGTGAGAAATATACGATTCAACAGCTAATTTTAGATATCAAATTGATGACGCACTTTCTTAATATTGCCATTTTAGAATTTTTCGAATTTTATTTAATAACAAAATAATGAATTCGTAAAGAAATCAGGTTGACGGGAAAAGTAGTTTCTACATCTTATTTCTGCCTACAATACGATTGGATACGTAAAGTATATAGGATGATGAGCCTATTTTCACCATACTAAGCAAGGTGCCTCACTAATTCGGTAATTTCTTGCCTTACAAACAATCGAATACGTGTAAGTTTGTCCAGTCACGGGAATCTGTTACTTCTCTATGGTGGACAGTGACGGATTCGCTGAATAGCTTGGGTCCTCCCACTCGTTCCGTGGCAGCATGGCAAAAGGTATTTTAGCTTTGTGCTTTCAGTTGTACAATTCAACGCATGCAGTTATTTGTTAGATACGGATTTTTCAAACAAATAAATATCGGAATCTTCCCGTACTTACCTCTACTTTTCTAATAGTTACACTTTAATTAATCATTCTAAATTTCTGCTTACTATTTATAGGTTTGGACCGACCAAAAGCTGCAACTAAAACGAAAGTTACAGCATTACAAAAATGAGTTGACGGCCACTGGTTGTGGGCCAAACACTTTACATTCGTTCAACGACCTGGAAGAATCCATCATTCGTCTCCTTTCATTAGAAAGAGCGGTGAACCACGAAGGTACATTTTAACTATTACTAAATTTACTACCATAAATAACATTCATTAAATGTAGGATCTGTTTTTAGAATGCAACTACCACCTAGTGCACCTGCTGATGAGCGCCAAGTATGTGTGCCTTGCGAAGATGACCCAAACGAGGAAACGAATGTCCCGGGCGATGAGTCTACGCATGATAATACAACACATGATGATGCAACTAGGAAGGGTCAACCAGCAACGCGCGGTCGTGGACGAATAAGTAAACGGAATTATCGAAAAGCTCTGCTTGAAAAGCAGACTGATGATCTCAGTAAAATGAAGCGACATGTATCAGACTGCGCGCAATGTTCTCGTAAGTCCTACGATTTGCATGGAATGCGATTTGAGCTGGACGAGGAGAAATTTATTTTCAAGAAGCAGATGTTACTGGAGAAGCAAAAGTATAAAAGCCAGCAGCTACAATGCCAGTTGCAATTGCTTCAATACAAGAAGCAGAAGCTCGATTTTGAAATGGGGCGGAGAACAACGGCTAATATTGATGCGCAGGATGTTCATTTTTTTTATTTTTTTTTTTTTTATTTTTGTTAACGTGACTTTAAATTTTAATTCATTCGTCACGGCAGGATGTTCATGACATAGACCGAGATGATAGTGACGATTAATTTATAGCTACCATTTTTTAAGTTAACTTTCCAAAAATATCAGTATAAACGTCATTGTTTTGCAGATTGAACTTGAAATAAATTTCGTCGCATTAAGTTAGTCGTATGTCATTTAATAAAACAACATTTATTCGTTTAATTTTATTACTGCATAAAACAACTTGCCTGCTATTTATAAGATATTGTTCATGATTTCCTCTCTGATCATCGACGCATCATGTTGATTTCCATCCGTACCATGTAACTCTGCATCCCCTTCTCCATCCTGTAATTCCGGCTCGTCATAATCCATTTTATACTTAATGCGAAGGTTGTGTAGGGCAACACAAACATTTACTATTTGCGTGGCTTTTTCAGGCTTATAATAAAGCTGCCTCGCTCCTAAAAAGCATTGAAAAGTATTCTTGGCTACTCCAATCGATCTTTCCACTGTGATGCGAGTTTTGGAATGTACTTCATTGAATCTCTTCTGTCGATCAGTGATACTTGAACCGGTTCGAAAGGGGGTAATAAGAAATGGCGTCAAAGGGTAGCCGGCATCACCTATTATAGATGTAAATAGTTAAATTGAAAACAAAAGCATGCAATGCGACCTGTAAAGCATAGTTTATTATGTAGTTATTTGGTTAGTCTTCGAGTACACGATCCCTCGAATAAAATAGATCTTGCTTAGTTTTTGATTTTCTAAAACTCTGGGTAGCCGGCTACCGAGAGTATCCTAAGTTTTTTAAACAAAGGCAATTTGAACTCCACACAGGCGGATGTGAGAGTATTGCCTAGAAAAGCCAATCTTCTCTACGTAATAGACGGATCATTATTTATTGCAAGAGTAGTTAGACACATTTCGTTATTTCTTCTCTACTATATATTTATTATTAGGTTGAAAACTACCGAGTGATAACACGCCAAACAGACAAATAGTTCTGATAGCGCGAGATATTATAAATTTATTTTTCTCTTTTCTATTTCTGATATCGGATTGTTTGTGAAATACGCGTTTACGAGCGATAATAAGGTCCATTGAAGGGAAACACAAAAAATATATAACATGATGCACGGGTTTGTTAACAAAAACGAAACTTGAAATTAGATTCATACATACAGACGCGGCGAATGTTCAGTACGTATTGACCCGTGATCATCGATATTAGACAGATTAAAGTCTTATTGTGGCTGATCTCCGCTCAATTATTCACGTTTACGGTAGTGTTTTCACGACTAGATCTGTTCGCACCCTCATTGATGCATCCATTTACCTCCCAGCTTTCCGTCGTTTCAATACTCTGCGTTCTTGAGCCATTTAACCACTTCACACGGATATTCCCCAGCTTTGTCCCCGGCGGTGAACTAACCTTACTCCGACTGAGAACTCCCCGGCGGCAGAATTTCTCCCGACACCGATACCTGTTTCCTTGAGCGGTGGCGGGGTTTCCTTCGGCACTGTTATCATGCCTGACTAAATGTTTGCTCAGGAACACAACTCGTGCTTCGCCCATCTTTGGAGCTAACGTCGATACGGTGCTAGCTTAGTCCTGTCACTAAAATAGTGTCACGCGCAAGATTAGTTTTACTCAATGTCTTCCTTACTGGCGAAAAATTGGTTTTCAACCAAACCTTTCCTTCTTAGTGAGAAATATAGCAAAGTACATATACTATACTTTAAAATGCTATTAAAATTAACCGAAAGCTAGTTTGCTCCGTTTCAAGTGTGCGTTATAATTTTAAAGTGATCTACCGTAAAACTCTTTTTTGACAAAAATACATATGCTACTGTTATTAATTTGTGGGTAGTATAAACGGAAGGCATTTGTCTTAAGAAGATTAAATCATTAGTATTAAATATTCATATGAAGAGTTCTAGATGCATGTTCTTTCTGATCGCTCAGGTTTGTAGCGACATGAACAAGCAATCCAACATTCAATTTTCTAGTTTACCATCAGGCACGCTCCAACTTCTACGCATGAGAAGAACGGAAAGTTCAAGCTTTAACGAGAGTCACCAGTCCAATAAAGAGCATTATCCCCTTGAATCGCAATCTCTCTCGCAGCAAAACAACTTTAACAAGACAGCTCAAAACAAACCTTCCTCCCACTAATTTCCTTCCTAAACACAGATGGATGGCAAAGGTAAAAACAAAATAACTGTAACCATAGTACAACAACGCCAACTTGAAAATCCAATCAAGAGAGTAGGTACCGCGGGCGCTCCAGTCGCTGAACACAAACCGTAAAGACGCGAAAACCATGCGCCTCACGCTTAAAGGCCCCGCCGGGTACCATGGTTACTCATGAGCAAAAATCCTCACGCTCCCGCTCGCTCGCGATGCGAATTTGAACTGCGGGACGTGTATGTATCTAGAAAACCCTCTCCGGGCTTATTCTGCGTCAACCCGCCGCCGCCGCTTCGCGTCGGTCGTTCCATAGCTATGAATCATCGTGTAAAAACTCGCGCATTCAGTTCTTTTCTCCGCGGACGGTTCGACGCGGCTAGGACTAAGCAACAGCCATCAGACTGCTGTTCGGGTACCGGGGGAGCTAGTCTTCAGTGGTAATCCAGTTTGAACAGTCGCGCGTCCTCCCGCCCGCTATTAGATGCGAAAGGAAGGCAATCGAGAGGAAAAAAAAGTGGTTCAGACAAGTTTTTGTGTGCCCTCCTGTTAATCAACAGTGATAATATTGGTCGTGTACCAGAAGAAAACTAAGAGAACAAAGTTTAATCTCGAAGACCGAATTGGATTGGGCGGTCGCGCGGTCATTAGTCGTTTGGGGAGTGTTTGGATGAAAACTAAGCGACAGAAAACAGTGGAACTCCTTTGTTTGGTGTTGGATACAGCGCTAATTTGAATAACAATTAGCTGGGCGAAACGGGCGAAAGAAAGAGGAACCTGAGCTGAGGTGAGTGATCTTAGTCATATCGACTAGCCGCGAAACGCTGTGCGCCGCGCGAAATTTGTCCCACTTCTCTCAGAGCATCGATTTTTTTTTTTTGAAACGCTTCATTGTGATAGACATTTGATAGGTGAGAAAATGTGAGCAATTTGATTATTCATCGGCATCGCAGTGACCGAATTAGTAGGCCAGATAATTTCGCACCACAGCAGACGGTAACGATTGTTGACGTGACAGCATATAGTCATGGTTTACGTGACCTTCCATTTCCGGCGATCTAGCAACCTTCGATTAATTGATGAGATCACACGTCTGCAATCAGCTCCAATTGGCCAAGATCACGCGCCAGAAGCTAGCCGGCTACTTGAGATATTACTCACAGCATTCAAACTGGCATCGTAGTCTGTGACGTCATACATATGCTTAGCTAGCAGCAATTACATCACGACTGGGGGCAGTTCAAATGATAAGACGACTGCAGCCGGAGAGGCTGGGCTATGTATAGCGAATGAGCAAGCGATCATTTCCCGAGCAGGAAAACCCAGTGTGACGACGTCGCAAGTCCGGTTAAACGATCACGTCACGATAGAGGTGATGACGTTTATGTCGCTTTGGCCGTACATATGTTAAACGCATGCTCGATTATGTTATACACATATTGAACTGGCGCGATCAACAGTTGAGAGTGAGCGAACGCGGGTCTAGATGAGCGTGTATCTACATCGGCGAGAGAACGAGAGACGCGTGGGCTTTTCGAATCACGTGCGGCGTGTAAACAGAGAAGCGCGCTGAGTCAGAACCTGCATGAATAAGGTGTCTGTAAATAAATACCGGCGAAGTTGGATTGTACGGTGGTTGATTGGTGGCCAACAATCTTAAATATTCCATGATACAAATCTTTATAGCTAGCATCCATTAGGATTAGGATAATACTGTTATCTCTTCGGGAAAAAACCAGTTTGAAGGCCGTGGGGTGAATATTTAGCTGCTCTAAATCAGTTAAGAATGTGATCTCTTAGTGTGTACAACAATGCATGCTCCTATCATATTATATAATGGAACTATGACATATTAAATTTTCCACATACATATGCTGCTTAGTATTGAGTATGAACTGATTCACTTGTACTTTGTAGTGCTATCGACGATAGCCTTTGTCTACAAGATCATCTGAATATATTCATTAGCTGGTATCACACTGCGAAATGTTTTAACACCATATCGTTAAATTGGCATATTTCGACTACAAAATCGATAGGCATGATTTTGAATGAGTCATGTTTTCATGTTAATGAACTCAGCATTCTGCTCTGCATGAGCATGGAGATGACTTTTAATTATTCTACCCTTTTCCATCCCTTTGATTCCGAGGACTGCATAATTTGATAAATTCTTCGGCACTTTTCACGCAAGTTAGGAAAGACGTTTCCAAAATTCTAAATTTCATATTCCAAATCGTAACTAAGATATACGTTTCTCTTACCACCGATCTAATGTAGCCTATGGAACAATATCATACCATTGAAATATAGCTTTTATTCCTCATACAAAGGGTTATTTATGTGAGGTAAATAAAAATTCTGGTGCATTAATTGCTTTACTCTCCCGGACAATCATAGAGCAAGAAATATTATACTTATTAGTGTTTGCACATTGTTCGGTACAGAGTTCTTCCACCTTTAGCTTCAGTTTGTGCGATCTTCCCTGGTTGCTACTCCGTTATTGCTCGAGACTAGCTGAAATTTCACAGAAAATCAATAGGTGATGATGTCTGGTAGTAAAAAATCATCCTTTAATGTAAAACTCCTAATAATTCCAAGTTGTTTATTAATCAATACCGGCGCCGACCAGGTCTGAACTAGAGTTTCCATCCCAGGAAATTATTTCCCTGGAATCTCAGGATTTTTAGCTTTACCGGGATTCCCAAATCCCGGGAAATTATGTTTCCTCATTTTCGGGATTTGGGAATCCCGGGAAAAGGTTTTTTTTAATTTATTCCACAAAACCTAACTTCTGCAAAAAAAAATCTGCAGGCGATATCTCGACTGGCAAACACTTGAAGTGGGTAGTAATTGTCGTGTCAATTTTGACAATCCGTTCCATCAGTCTCAATTTTCACAACACGATAGGCGTTGATTTTTGTTCTCGTCTCAAACGTTAAACGTCAAAATACAATTTATTTAAAAAAAAACGATTTCGATTCAGGTCGCCACAATCGATGGTAAATTTTACTACAAATTTTGTTAAAAAAACGCGCATATCTGAACAAACTTTGCTAAGGTATTACATTGCCAGAAGATTGTGTGCTTTTCCGAATTTACACCGAGTTTCATTGCTTTATTACTGGTCATATCGTACGTGATGAATTCAGGTAAGAGCAGAGGCTCGAATCCCAAAATTCTGGTTCTAATTAGTCGGCCCTATTCTGCGCGGCGAGTGAGGTGACTCGTCGCAACTCACTTGAGTCGCGCGATTCTGACAGGCGAATGCAGTGAGAGAAGTCACTTCGGATGAACACCGATGAACTCTCACCTTATTCTTGCAGTCGTAACTGAGCGACTAAAGTCGATGCACCGTGACTTTTAGAGTCGATACATGTAAGCCAAGTGACAGATGCGAGGTAGTACGAACATTTTTGCGTTTCCGGTAATTACGAAAGCAAAATCCGGTCGGTTTTCTCGGTTACGATAGTGCTTAAAGAAGGATGGAGACAAAACGGTGAGTTATTTAATCGATTATCCTTTTATTTGCGATTTGAAACGAGCTCAGAATTCGTTCGTATGAAAAATTTATTTGCAAATTTTTTTTAATTAAATTTTTTATTTTCGTCGTAAATTAAATGAGGAAAATTGATGAAAAATTTTCCATTCTTTTCAAGGTTGAAAGTTACCAACAGAAAACAGTTCGAGTGCTTAGTGAAGCATATGGAGAAGCAACCTGCTGTGGCTAAGGGCCAAAAATTTGCAGAGGCTGCTTGTTTTTCAAAGGCCAAGTATAATGAGGTGTGGAACCGCATAAGCAGGGAGCTAAACAGCCTCGGCCCACCGACTCGTTCAATGATGGAGTGGCAAAAGGTAAGCATGCATAAATATTTATTGTGTGATTCTAATGGTAGTTTTTATTGCAGGTATGGACAGATTTTAAGCTTAAAACGAAACGCAAACTGTCCCACAACCGCAATGAATCGCGAGCCACAGGAGGAGGAAAAAATAAAATGCAGCAATTCTCATCTTGTGAGGAGTCGGTGATCGCTCTTTTGTCGTTAGATACTGCTGTGAACACTACAGGTAATTATTACATAAAATTTCATTATAGTGCAATTTGAAGAGTGCTCAATTTTTTTATAACAGGCAGCGTATATGGCCTTGAACCGATTGCGAGCACATCGACGTCTTTGGGAAGACCTACGGAACAGAACACTGTATCACCTGAATCATCCGATGAAGAAAATCTTCCGGTAGTGAACGACCACGATCGAGACTTTGCATCTCATCCGGATGAAAATGTGATGATTGAAGAGGAAATCGGCGAAGACATCCAGGCGCAGGAAACAATAACGCAACGTCGCGAGCATAGGTCGGATAAGCGAGAAGGATTTTTGAAGGCGCAGACGGAATACTTAAAGGATATTAAAGATAATGTTAAGGATATAGCCAGATATTCCAGAAAATGTTATTATTTAGAGGAGAAGCGATTGAAGCTGGAAAAAGAAAGAAATTTGATGAAAGAAAAGCAGCACGCGGAGTACATCCAGTACAAAATGGCTGTGCTCGACTATAAAAAGAGGAAATTAGAGTTGATGGAACAAGCGAACATTTGAGGGAAGAACAAATATTAAATAAAAGAAAACGTGTGATGAACTTAAAATGAAATAAAAAATATTGAAGTAATCATTTATAAAAACACAAAATTTTGTTTTAAACTTGTGTAAGTTTCAGTCGTAGTGATGTGTGACTGTATTATGTGTGTGTATACAATCGTGTGTGTGATGCATGTGTACAAATGTGGATGCGTCTGCGTGTGAGTTGTGTCAGTTCTCTGTGTGATGGAAGTATGGTTTTAGGGAGCAGTATATGTACGATCGGAAAACTGAGTCATATTTCATACTCCGACACTGATCTGAAAACCTTGTATGCTGTTATTGATTGATTGATTATTGATCCTTGGTCGAAGAGTTTTTGATTAATGTTGAATTAATGAATACATTTGCATTATAATATTTACTCTACAAATTATTTCAGACATTTTTCTTTATTTAACTAACTTAATATAAGTTTGGTTATTTGACGGAATACGCAATGACTTTTATATAATCGACATCATAATTGTTCTTCTAATATCATCGGCAGACATGTGACTTTCATCTTCCACTACAGGATCAACATGTTCGTCATTCTCAATGGGCTGCCAATCTTCACCATCTAGTGGCACATTAAATCGAAGCCTCAAATTATGTAATGCACAGCACACATTTACAATTTTTGCAGCCTTTTCCGGTTTGTAATGTAACTGTCGAGCACCTAAGCTACATCGAAATACATTTTTCAATACTCCGATTGCTCGTTCGATAGTTATTCTTGCTTTTGAATGTATTTCATTGAATTTAGTTTGATTTTCAGAACTTGGAGTTCTTGTAGTAGATCGAAAAGGGGTGATCAGATAGGGCTTCAGCGGATATCCGGCGTCGCCTGTAATCGAAATTTTATTGTGAATTAGTAATTATATATTATACATTAGCGCGTGTTCCTACCTAACAGCCAGGTATTTTGTTCGCCGTTTTGGTACATCTCATGCAACATTGTATCCAGAGGACTACTGTTCCATATGAAGGAATCATGATTAGAACCAGGATTGTTTGCATCTACGTAGCGGATTCTCAGTTTGTGATCACATACCTTTTTAAATAGGAGTGAACTTTTTATGATTGTTATTTAAAACTTACAAAAACTTACAAGCATAACATTCAAACTATGGAAGCCTTTTCGATTATAGTAAAGATGTTGAATGTTCGAATTAGGTGCAACAATTTTCACATGAGTGCCGTCGACACACCCTATTATTCCTGGAAATCCAGTTTTTTCGTAGAATCATCATCAGTATCTTCATTCTCGTCATCACTGTACCAAAACTCGAAACAACCCATATTTCTCGATTGTATCACGGTTATAAGACTAATTTCGTAGGATATCAAAATTTAAAATTTTCTAGTTTTTCTAATTCAAGCGTAACATTTCAGTATGTCCTAACTTTAAACGTAAACGTAAAATAAAAAAATGAAATTTATTTTTAAAAGTAACTTGAAGAATATTAGATATAGTTCGCAGTGTTGTAAATGTTAAGTATACAATTATTATATGGCTACAAGAACTATTTTTCTTATTCTTAAGGATTTAAGAAAAGTTTCATGTATTAAGTATTAAAGTTTAAAAATTTGCTTTACCCAGAATAAAAAGATTATCCTAAATTCATAAATCAGGTAATGAATTAAGGGCCGATTTCTTCACCCTCGCTTAACTTTTAAACCAGGTTCACCAGTACGTTTAAACCTGGCTTAAGCACTAAGTGAGAGTGAAGAAATCAGCCCTAAGAGACATTATGGTTGAATTGTAGATGAATTTTAAACTGTGTCTAAAAAATCCCGAAACCTAGAAGAATGTTTGCAGGAGAAAAGTGTGTTACCAGAACGCCGCTGAAGATATGTTTATGGCACAGAGAACAGACGTTCATCTTCACCATTCAACTTGTGTAAAAATCCCTAACGGTTTCGAAGGTTGTTGGAATATCTTCACCAGGTGCGCTACTGTCGTCATGTTTTTTAGCGGATGAGTTCGACTGAATTGACGGTTATACCTCCCCCCAGTCAAACCAGTCCGGAGCCGGTTCGGAATTCTGAGTGGATTCAGTATGAATTCCATCTCAAAGGCATTAACCGATTGAGCCGGAATCGGTTGTTTCCTTGAAGCCAGAATCCATACTGAATCCATTCAGGATTTCGAACCGGTTTCGGAATGGATTTGACGGATAGTTGGGATAGGTTGGTGCGGCGGCGCTAGTGTTTTATCGTATATAAATTCAAATGTTTACACACGTTTTATTAATATACTTGTTCGATCGTGGATGTCTGTTCTCTGTGTTTATGGTATTCTTGCTATACATTTCTGACCTGAAAAAAATTAATAAGGATGTAGAACTCATTAACAGCATCCATTAACATATGATGTTCCTTGCATTTTGAAATATGAGGGGTTCAGTGCAAGAACGGCCCTGCTCTAAACAGCTTGTTTCAAGATAAAAGAGAACAACAAAAATGACCCAAATAGTCTTTTTTGTGTAAATTAATAAGTATAACATTTTTGTTTTTTTTTTTTGTAAGTATTATATTCATACGGAATCAAAGTATTAATGACCAAGAATTCGTGTTTTATATACAGTCGTGATTCGCTGGTGCGACACTCTTTAGCTTGACTGCTTTTTAGTTGGACCTCCGCTAGCATCTGAACATCAAAATCTCTCACTACTAATGTCTTCTTTGGAGAGTCACATTTGACATTTGTCAGTCTGTCCAACTAGCGAATCAAGTTTGTTAGTTGAACAGAGGCTGTGGCCCAACCAGCGAATCACGACTGTAGTCGGCTTATCTTTGAGAAACTATTTTTCCAGAAATCAAGAAACAAACGTGTTTTTGAAATAAAATGTTCAAATTTGAAAGTTTCAATTACAAGTCTCTATGAAAGTCCTCAACACATTGAATTCATTGAAGCAGTAAACTCACTCAGTTTTTTTACTTGTGCTGTTCTTTCGTGAGTCCCCGTATACAAATGATTAGCGGTGAAACCATATGAATGGCTGGCGTCCAAAACGGGCTAACCCACATTTTGTATTTTTTACAGGAAATAGAGAAAAAATACGCCAATTTCTAATTAACATTGTTAAAAATACACGATTTTATTAGTAGTTCATTGACCCATGCTGTCTAGAAAAAATAGGATCATTACATGAACCACCTTTTAATTCACGAGCATTTTCGTAGTTCGAGAAGGGAAACCCCGGGGGTATCTAACGTCCAAAAGGTGGTAATCAAGAATTTTCACTTTTTTATCTCTGTTTACGAGTTATGGTGTCTTTGGCAAAGTTGTTGCATGGTATCTAGCGCTGTATTTGATCATTTCATATTAGTTCGGAATTCAGTCGCTAGGGTAGTGCTGTCATCAACTTTTTAATGAAACAACATAGAAAGATGATGTCTACGACAAAGTTGTATATAAGGTAATTATAAGTATATCTTCTGAAGATACTAGTTTTGTAGGTCCCACAAATTTTGAGAAATGGCACATTTTTGATAAAAAAAAATCTTTAAGTAAAATTTAACCAAAGCATGCTCTATCTCAAAACATACAGGACCTACAAAGTTTGAAATTATGAAAGTATATTAAAAAATGATAGGACGTACAACTTTCTCGAAGACACCACATTTATATCTAGTTTTATTAAAAAGTTGATAACAGCGCCGCACAGTGGCGGATCTTAAAACAAAAGTCGGACAAAACCTGAAATGTTAACTAATTTGGCTGAAAATTACAATTTATGCTAATTTTGAGGTGCTGAGCTCATTTTTTATGTCAAAAGTCGTAAAATATTAAATGCATTTTTTCATACAGTGTCATCCCGGATAGTAAACGCTCAAAACAGTGCTTTTGTTACAGTATCCCGGATAGAATTTTACAATAGCATTTACCCTACAAACAATCATAAAACAATAAATATTAAAGTTATTACTGTTTTAACATTTTTGGACGTGGTGTTCTCGCAGTAGATTTACAATAAAATGTAATGTAACAATCAACTTTACTGTTCAGCAAAAAATTGATACAATAAATTCACATTAAATTTTACTGTTTTCGAGAAAAAATATATGGAAAAAATCGATTTTTTTAATGTTAAGATATATAACCACCCCCCCCCCCCTCTTTTTACTGTAAAAGTCGATTTTACATTGAAATTTACTGTAGAGACGTTAAAGTTTATTGTTTTTGTATTATAGCCAAACACTAGAATTTACTGTAAATTATTGTAAAATTACTGTACTGTCACAGTGAAAATCATGGTTTTCTTACTGTACATTTCTATTCGGGATTGCACCTTTCTTATAACTATAATCCCGTTTTCATGATAGATTTTCCGTTACTGTTCACCAATGTCAGCAATATCATAAAAAATGAAGAACACTACTTTAAATCCATTGTATAACGTGTTGGTTTACTGTATATTGTCTAACTATTTTATACAAAACGCCATGCGCCTCCATATCAGCAACAAAGCTTCAAAATCTCCTTAAACCTTTTTGCGCACCTAGGCGCAGAACGAGACTATGATATTCGAAAAGTAGAGGTTATATACCATAGAATGTATACTATGTGACCGTTCCGAAATTTGTACAGAATACATTAATGAAAAAAGTATTTTTGATCTGACCACCTCAAACATATTTAAACGAAAAAAGTCATAGTTCCAAATAAATTTACCGAATGCATTTTATTCGCTAACCAAGCTTTTTCGTTCCTCTACACAATGAAACTAGTTGTGCTAAAATCCGACCAAAGTCAAAAGAGCAACATGCATTTGAAGTGAACAGAGCAATGGTGGTTTCGGAAATAAAAATCATTAAAAAGTCCGGACTTTGCCACGTTTAAACTCATGTTAAAAATCTTGTTCTTACCCAATGATCATAATATTTTGAATATACATAATTCAATACATGAGAAATTTAGGAAAAATATAAAATATCAATATTTCAAAAATAATTTTTTGAGGTTTTGGCCAGCCTCCAGCCACTGTGCGCCGCCCTAGCGACTAGATTCCGACCGACTTTCTCCCCTACCATATACCATTCGACTCAGTTCGTCGAGATCGCAAAATGTATGTGTGTATGTTTGTGTGTGTATGTGTGGATATATTAACAAAATGTCCACATCAGTTTCTTCGAGATAGCTGAACCGATATTTACAAACTATGATTCACCTGCTTGGATTTGTAGTTCTAGGTCACCAACAGACTCTTTGGCTACATTAGCCTCATCGACGGTTCTGGAGGCCCCGGCGAAAACATCCAAATTTAAAATAACAATTACGTCGGTTTCTCGGAGATGGATAGACCAATTGCAATAGCTTTGGTCTCAAATAAAAATTTAAACTACTATGTAAACCGCTATTAAATTTCATTCCGATTCAACTTACAGTTCCGGAGTTACGGGTTGTGGCGCGCGGTCACATAGAAAATTCCGCTTCAACCCAATACCGCAATGAATGCAAAAAAGTTAAATAATTCGCTAAAATGTGTGTCAAACAACTTGCATTTATAGTGCTAGGTCACTGAGGGCCAACCGAAGTCTCATTGGCTACATTGACCATCATAGACAGTTCCGGAAGTGTGCCGGAAAGGGGCCATCTATCAACATTAACAAACCCACATCGGTTTATCGGGGATGGTTTGGCCGATTTTCACAAAACTTAGTCCCAAATGAAAGGTATATTATCGCCATAGACGTATCTGAAATTTCGTACGAGTCTGTTATATAATTCCGGAAATATTGATTGAACCTAGGGTTACCTCCATGATCAACTTTCACTGCTAATAGTACAAAATCTAAAAACTTCAAATTCCAGTCCACGTGGATCACTATTAAAATATGCAAAAATGCCAACTTCGGAAAAAATGTGGGTTAACCTAGAAAAACTCTAGAAAGAGAACTGCGGAGACTCCATTTTGGATCGATTGGATTCGTGTTTAGCTGTCAAAAAACGAATCCAATCGAACATTGCCTATCCTTATAACATTGGACGTGTTGCCATACAATGCCGGGGCATACGTTGCCAAAAATGCTGTTTTTTTCTCCGCAGTTCTCTTACTATGAGTTTTTTCTAGGTTAACCCCTTTTGGGCGGCAGGCATTTATATGTCGGAAATCCAAGCTCATCAAATTAATAAGCCATCGGTGAGAAAGTTCCATAGAAGTGACGACAGTACACCGCATTGATGACATTCAGACACTAAGTTTCCTTATCTCTACTTGGCATAACGATGAGCACAGATGTTGGTTGCTAAGCATTGCGTGTATCTGGTTCGTAATATATGAAGATACTCCATGACCTCGTGCTGGTTCCAAAATGGATTCGAAAGACACATTGTCAAAAGCACCTTCAATATCAACTAAGCTTAATTGCTTTAGCGCGAAAGTTTTTTCAATTCTCTAGACAACATTGTGCAACAGGGTGGTAGTAGACTTCACCCGTTGATGTCCATGTTGTGTGGCATGCAACGGGTGCTCGCCTAATGTAACATTTCGAATGTAGTGGTCGATTAAACGTTTCACTGATTTGGAAAGGAAGGAGGCTTGACTAATCGGTCTAAAGCTGTTTGCCTCCTTATAAGTAACACGGCCACCTTTAGGCATGAATTTTACAATTAATTCTCGCCACACTTTTGGAATGTATCCTGTTGCTAGTCTAGAAGTAAGAACTTTTTTTTCAAAATATGCTTAAGTGCTCATTGGTTATAGCACTGGAATGATTTCATCTTTTCCTGGGGACTTATACGGAGCAAAACTTTTAATCGCCCATTTGATCGAATGCCCAAGAATCAGAACTATTTGAAAAGAACTCAGGGGCAATCGTGGGTAATGACTTCGTACAACCTGGAAAGCGTGTATCAAAATGAAAGTTGAGTACTACTTCTTCGTCAGATGAGTATTCATCATTAAGGGGTCTAATCGAACTGACATGAGTCTTTCGATTTCTAATGTAACTTATTTAATCTATTAGTCTCGTTGGAACTTGAGACATTTGTGGTGAGGCTTTTCTAACCACTTCGCTCAGAGGATCGAAGGGCTTTTCTGTATGCTTTGTGAGCTAACTTAAATGGCTCTGACCCGTCTCTGTGTCTGCGATTTTAAGCTCTTCTTCAGTGTCGCATTCCTTGAACTTTTTGAGTCGAACAAATTCGGTATTATCCAAGTCACTTGGAGTATCAATCGTTAGGAAATATCCATGAAACCTAATCGCCTAAAGCCGTCTTCATATCTTTTCCCTTTCCTACTAACACAATTCCTTCTCCTTGATGCTCCTGAAGATGCAGAGGTAGTCTCTATCAACAGCAAGTGTCGAACTAACATCCCTTGACCATTTAATAAAAAGTTGAGTCAGTGAAACATGTAGTGAGAATGATTTTCTTCTCACAAGCATTATTTTTTGGTCCGTAATGCATTTTCACTCATTCGGTCAATCGCGAAGCGCAACTACGGGCAGCTATCCTAAACGAAGTTAATGATAACCTGAAATTTACAGAAAAGTCTTTAACCGGAAATAACTCCGAGGAATAAAATCGTACACCGACTCCTTGAAGAAATATGTTATCTAATCAGTGGAAATGTGAAAAAGCATCTAACATCTTCAGTCGGAAACTTCCCACCCGGTCGCAAGAGTTAAAAATTTCTCCCACATCTGACCTTGTCACATAAACTGACACATTTTGTTTTAAAAAGGATTGTATTTCATTTAGATATTTTGGCTGCGTAGCTAAGCACTAAATCATTACTTTGTTATCATCTGACCAATTTTAGCATCCCGGCTGCAATTAAGCAGAAGATAATCCAAACAAACAAATAGAACATTACTATCTAGCAGAGAACATTTTTAATCACAAAATATTGATCATCGTCAGTAGTTATCGTTTGTTCATCTTCGAGGACAAGTATGACCACTAAATAGTGGCGAGCTGGGATGGTGAGCATTTCCAATGTTCTGACAAACAGGCATAGCTCCGATAGTTCAACATCCGGATCCTAATGATTTGGTAGTCTATGTAATAGTCTACTTTTAATTCCACCGAGCACGTAAACCCCGTTTGATCAACACCACTATGGTAAAGTTATGCTATTCACTTGCTGGAGTAGTTGTGCATCTTCCAAATATTCTGAAACATAATCCTGATGGTGTTCCCGTCACTATTGCCATTGCACAAGTCGGATTTGCGGATTCATAATTCGAAGATGCTTCTAACCTTAAAGAAATTTGCACCCTCACTTTAGAACGAAAAATTTGTGCATTGAACTCAAGGTGGCTGGAATTTGTTTGTCGAAAGTAGAGCAAGTATGTACACTGATTTGTCATGTTGCATTTCCTGATAGCACATCGAGTAATTTTTCGGCGCATACACCGGACATGATTTTGGCATTAACGGGCATTCTATTTGGTTTAACATATCCTTCAGGTCGGTGACGATGCACAGTTGTCTTTTTGCTCGGCACATATCACCATAAACAATGCAGCGCTCCGACTGAATTCCGACCTGACGCAAAAAAAATCACTAGGCGCAGGAACAAATTTAAACTTTCAGTTGATGATAGATGTAAATGCGTACGAAGTACTTCCGCTCTAAGGTCGTTGGGATGGGACAGCGGAGACAGTATCAAGGGCGTTTTGCATCAAAAACCAGTTCTACAATTGCCGAATAGAGAAGTTTCTGAAAATAAAAAGCGGTTGGTTTTTAATGCTCTGCGTAAGTTGAATCACAAGAGCAATGATATCCTTAAAAACTACTACTTACGCGTTATATTAATTATACGAAAACGATTTACAATTTGGCATATTTTATTAAATTATTGAGCACAAGAGTAAAAGAAAATCAAAACATTGAAATTGACATTTCGCAAAATGAACACCAAGTCACTTGTGGTTCATTTTGTCACTCACTAGGAAATGAACCTCTCACGTCACCCGACTCGACTCGCAGAATAGGGTGACAAAAGTCATGTGACAGCGAAGTGAGTTTTGGCGTCTCACCTCACTCGCCGCGCAGAATAGGGCCGAGTATTACGGCTCCAGTGACACAACCGATTCTAAAGGACGATTCAGACGAAACATCAGCTTCCGTCAACGTCAACGGAACGTCACCGTTCCGTCAGGATAAGCTACATGCGGTTAAATGGAGGCATTCACACACAACATCAACGGCACGGAACGTTTTGACGTACGGCACGTGTGAACGGGCACAAGAGAAAAGTATTAAACCAGTCTTCCCAAATGAACATCGAACACCATGTTTGCTCTAGTTCTGTGCTCATCCTATACCATCATTTCGTGTGCAAACTCGAACACTGCGTACCAAAAACACGAGCACATGTTCATCTGCACAACCGAACCTCATGTACGTACGCGGTGTTCGTACAAACAGGTTCTTGATACTAGTTTTCTCTTTCTTCCATCCATCATCACTAGCATTGACTCATTCTGTTTTGTGTGTGCCTTTCTTATGTACGCACTCGGTGTACGTACACGGTGTTTAAACCTAAGTTTGCACATCGTTCGCTTAGGTTCGGTGTTCGATGCGAACCTGTACACAAAGGCAAAGCATGTTTGAGGTTGAACGCGTGCACGAAATTTTGTACACGGGTGCAAACTTGTCGATGTTCATGGGAAGGCTGTATTCAACTTACCTGACAGAACGGTGACGTTCCATTGACGTTGACGGAAACTGATGTATCGTCTGAATCGTTTTTAACTAGAATTGATTGTGTCACTAGAGCCGGAATACGAATTACAACCTGCCAGCATTTTGGGTCGTTTTCCGTCAGAACTTAACTGATTTTAACATCAAGTTTTTCAGCTCTCGCCTATACCCCGGTCAGCGTGGCAAGCCGAAAGTTAGCAAAAGTTGAGCAAAGCGAAATTGATGGTGGCAGAGTTTCTGCAAGCATTTTGCGTGATTTGTGCGAGACTTCTGGCAAAGAATTCACTCAAATGCAACAACCGTTTCTGACAGAAGCGGTTAAACCAACCGATGCTGCTCACTTTTATCCAGAATCCAGTCAGAAATGTACGGTCAAGATCTCTGCACGCTTCCTGCCACATCTTTGTCAGATGTTTTGCTCGATTCGTGCTAAATTCTACCGGGTAGGAATTGCCAGGATCTTTGCACAGTTTATGTCCAAGTTATGCTAGGGTTTTGCTCGATTTCTGTCAAAATTTGCCAGAAAACGCGAGCGAAACCGAGTTCGCCCTAACTCAACTAACCCGACAAGATACGCGCAGAAATCTGACAGGGCTGCCAAACCAAGACTTACAAAAATCTAGCAGAGCGGTCTCTGCCAGAAAATTTGCTCACTGGGACCCTGCTCATTTATGTTCTCAACTCAAACGTTAAACGTCAAATTTGCTAGTTTGTTTTCGATCGCCTTTTTCGCTAATATCAATAGCTTCGTGTAACTATTAATAAGATGATTTATAACCGATTTTTGTAAGCTGATTGTGTAAAAGTAGTTGTTCTGAATACCGTAAAACGGGATATCTTTGATCATCGGAGTAAGTTTGATCAAATGAGACTTTTTTCATTAACGAAAGATATGGGGTCCTATTCTCACAGTCACGTCACCTAGTGACTAGAAAGAAATTTCCTTCTAGTCACCAAGTGACGTGACTATGAGAATAAGGCCCATGATGATTCCCTTTAACAAAATTATCGTAACAAAATATAAAGACTATTTTCCCGAAATGTTCGATAAAAGTTGGCTGTATCCTTCTAGGCAATTTTGTTTTCTTACGAGACGACACAATATCGGGCCATTCAATTTCCTACGGATATGAAATTTACACAACGTTTCGAGTGTTATCTCTCATTTCGATACACAGATTTTGCTGATCAAAGTTACCCCGAAAACAACGAATGAAAATTTACAACAAAGCAATTTTACTTTTATAGTAAAACGAAATAAAATACCTAACAGTTTGAACATTTTCGATCTATGGATACCAATACTTGTTTTAAAAATGCAAACAGTTACATCGACTTTAATTGAAGATAGTTATTCGAAAAACTTTTGAAAAATTGATCAATGTTACACCATTTTACGGTATTCTTTTTAAATTGCTGTTAAAAGGGAGTTCAGTCGGCTCAGGCCCGTAGCCAGGAGTTTATTTCGGGAGGGGCTTAAAAAATTATTGTATAAAGCTTTTTTTTAATTTCGATTATAGAGGTTATTCGCCTCTTTTTGGGTTAAAAAAATTTCTTTAGAAAAATTTCTAACCCCATATGTGCGGGATTGATGAACGAACCGTGATGAGCTGCGTACAAGGCAATTGATTTACCAACTACGCTTTACCCGCCCCTGCATAAAGCTTTTAGTTCTAATTACTTCATATTGTCACTAGAAACAAAAACGAAAAGCCAAATCTAAGACAATCCATGTTCTTTGTCACAAGAAAGACTGTAGTACATTATTGATGTTAAATTTGATTTTTATTATTTATTTTTATTTACAAATTACAATTTACTCTCGTTGCAACAATGGATATTCTAGAGTTCTCAGTATTTATGCGCTAACCGAATATGACAATCCTTGACGGTGCTGGAAAACGCAAGGTGTTCTAAGCTACACGTTTAAAAGGTGTAGAAGACGCTAAATCGAAATGAGTAGAAAAATATCCATAAAATGTTCGATCGAAGAGAATGTCGAAATTTGCACAAAATCTTCTGATTTAGCAAACGAATTGTAGATGGTTCAACTTCTATTTTCTTGATCTGGCGTCCTATAACTATTACCAGTTCTAATGCATATGCATTAGATGCTAACATAATTTTTTGACATACCCCAGTTAGGAAGGAGGATCTTTGGTGATCAATAGGATCAAAATATATGGGTCATTCCGCGTCTGATTTACAATCAAAATTTGAAGTCCTTCCAATTTTTTTTTTCTTGCATTCATTACCTAAAATAATTGACACGTATCTTTTATTTTGGCTGAATATGATTTTTTTTTTCAAGTTATTAGTTTTTGAACTTTTGAAGTTTATAACATTGATCATTTTTCAATCACTTATAACTCGGAAACGATTCGATATATGAAAAAAATTAAATAAAAAAGTTGTGTACTCAATGAGCTTACTGAAAAAAAAATGCAATTTCTTTATGAAATTTGCAATTGTTTGAAACAAATTTAATTTTTTTTAAGTTGGACCAATTTTTTTACTTATTATTTTCTTTAAATATTAAGAATCATGTTAAAATAATTGTGCAAAAATTTGGGAGTGGATATCAAAATACTTTGCGAGATATTACAATTATAAACTTAAAACAAGGCAATTTTACAGCAAACGCCTAGTGATAGGCCTATTGTAATTGAAATATCTCGTAAAATACTTCGAATTTCTTTCTGAAATTTGTACACAATCTTCTCGATATAATTATAAACTATTTGAAAAAGCTAAAAGGTTTTTTGGCTCTACCCTGAAAAAAAAATTATTTGTTACTAATATTTGCATAATACATAAATTTTTTAACAAAAACAAATATTACAAAAAAAAATCCGCCGAAATCTTTCGAAAACGCAGCTTTTATTATTTAATGCTTTTTTCCAGAAATCTTATAGTTTCTCAGTTATCAGGGAATGAAAAATGTCCAATTCTATTAAATTTATAAAACTTTAAAAAATCACTATATTATTAAAAGTCGATATTTGTATGTATATGATTTATGGACTCCCAAACGGCTTAACCAATTGCCGTAAAAATTTATGCATAGTAGGAATTTGTTATGGAGCGTGTTTGTGTGCTATTGGTGGGGATTATCTGCCTACAAGATGGCGCTTCGGAACAAATTGTGTTTTCCTCCTATTTCGTTGAAAGTCGCATCAAAAAAAAAAATCAAATTCAGCCTAAGTAAAAAAATCGTGTCTATAATTTTCAGCTAAAGAATGCAAAAAGACTGGAGGGAACTAAAATTATAGTTGTAAATCGTGGAATGACTCGCATTCTGCAAATTGAAGACTTTTTTTGGGGGTATTCTAATGTTAAAAGCATATATTTTTTTAAAGTCCCCCGAAATCAAATTTATTTTGATTACATAACTATATTAAGAAGATTATGTGAAAATTTCAGAATGGAACTCGAAGTGTTTTAC
The DNA here is from genome assembly GCF_030247195.1 of Topomyia yanbarensis. Lineage (NCBI taxonomy): Eukaryota > Metazoa > Arthropoda > Insecta > Diptera > Culicidae > Topomyia > Topomyia yanbarensis. Next base: position 26,120,569 of record NC_080671.1, read on the forward strand.
GAGATATTTCAGTTATAACAGGCCTTTCACTGGGCGTTTAGTGTAAAATTGCCTTGTTTTATGTTTATAATTGTAATATCTCGCAAAGAATTCCACTGCCAAATTTTTACACAATCTTTTGAACATAATTTTAATACTTAAAGAAAATAATAAATAAAAAATTTGGTCCAACCTTAAAAAAATTCAATTTGTTTCAAGTAATTGCAAATTTCATAAGTTATATAACAAAAAAATTGTGATTTAATTTGGTAAGCTTATTTGAAAACGCAATTTTTTTTATTTAATATTTTTTTCATATATCGAGTCGTTTCCGAGTTAGAGATTGAAAAATCTTCAATTTTATAGACTTCAAAAGTTCAAAAGCGAATAACTTGAAAAAAATATAATATTAAGCCAAACCAAAAAATACGCGTCAATTATTTTTAGCTAAAGAATGTAAGAAAACATTTTGGAAGAAATAGAAATTTTGGTTGTAAAACTTACGTGGAATGACTTATGTATTTCAATGATTTAATCAACTAAAGGTAACTGCCCGGAATTTAATCTATTCAAGAAAATTGTCCACAAATCGAATGAAAATCACTTAACACAGTTACTACTATCATCTAATTTACGTAAAATTTTACTAAATGCTTCATTGCTGACAACATAACTAGAAACTATAAATGTGAACAAGCTCAATAATTTCAGCATCTTTTAATTTCGATACATAGAAGGGAATACATCGCACTTACTTCCCCTCGATTTCAATTTATTGATTCCTTTTTGCTTTTTTTCTCCGTGATGTCTTATCATCTTATTCCATAAAGACCAAAAATAAAACGAAAGACTGTAATATAATGAAAACATGAAATCGAAACAATAATCCCACCTTATTGACTTATAGACTCAACTAGTTACAACATTTTAGTCGCTCTCCGTGATAACCTACTGATGTCTGATCAATCTATCGACACGTCGTTTTCAAACTTACATAGGCATTAATTATAAACCATCGAAAGCGACTAAAATGCTGGTGGTGGTTGCAACATTTAGTTTATTATGGTTGATTGACTAATATGTGGTTTAGCATCAATTGATCAATTGACATCCGAAGGAAAGTAAGTCACGTCAGTTAGTCCTACCGCTACTGTGTACGTTCATATAAACAAAATTAGTAATATACGATTCGTGGGTTGATGAACACCTCAGGAAAACCGCTGGTTTACCACTTTTTGGATTGTTTACTTTTTCACGTTTTTCTTGCTTATTGTTCGATTTTCCAGACTAACAGTGTTTCAATACGGCCAGCATTCCTCACATAAAATGAAATTGAGTGTCAATAGAAATACTATTGCATTAAAATGATGCGAAAATAAAAAAAACTGTCGTCTCGGCTACAACTATGTTATCAGCTAATTGAAATGTTTTTGTTTAGCACGCTTGAGTGAGATGCCTGACGTTTATATTAAGCGTACAGTGCTCTAATCTATTACAAAAATCCAATTTGCGTATGATTTAACTAACTTTCTTTATTCAGGCCAATATCTAGCATAAAATGAGTTTTGTTAGATGCCATTACTAGCGATAAATGTAAATTTTGGGACAGTTTTTATACTCAGTTTTCTATGAAACTCCCAATTTTTTATTATATAATTCGTTTATTTGAGTCGGTGCAATGCGTTAGCTAAATGAAGCCTTGAGCGTTTAACATATTTCCACGATGTAAACAATGAAAATGATAAAACGCTAATGGTTGTCCAACAGATCTCGTGCGATTGACCTGTTTACTGACTGAGAAATATTTTTCATAACCAACCGCGTCTTGGTGGTCGTTCATATCTATCATGTACACTTCCGTATTATTATCGTGGTAACTGCCATGTCCACTGTTAATTTTGAGATACTAGACGCAGTTTTTGCCGTCAATATTATATGAACAGCAGCCACAAATTTGGCAATTGTTTGTTTTTCAGGTAATCGTATTGGAGACTATGGATGTGCAAAGATGTAACGTGTATAATGATACTATCGCATTGCGTTTTGTACATGCAGGGTCAGCTAGGACGAAATCCTAGCTGACCCTGCCCGTCTAATTCCTAGATGTGTCCTTTATAATAAATTCCATTTTTTCCAAATGTGACAGGAATCTTTTAATGGCCACGGTTCAAATAAGTTAAGTTTGTTTATTGGGGCTTTAACCTCCTGGTCGTTCGCCCGCGGTTCAAGTAAGTGGTATCAGATCTTGTAGCCGAACATTGATTTTCTCATCATCCATATATATGAGAATCAACCACGTGTTACAAGTTGCAAAATGACTGGTTTCGCCTGGGTTTATTTGTTCAATAACATAAGTACTGAATGCCTGACAAGGTAGAACTCGTTAAAGGCGAAGTTCGTAAGCATAACCTCTATTTTCACCTTCAGCAAATATTTCCCATCATGAAATTCGGTTATACAAAAATTCCGGAAGTCAATAGCCTCCACGTTTGGCTGGAGCACCACTTCTTGCTTCTGCGATTCAATCATCCGACGGATCACCCCAGCAAGAATTAAAGTAACAGTTTCTTTTGTTCTTCCGACGAGTCACACAATATGAAAGGAAGTGTGTTATCAGACTCGGCATACTGAGTAGATATCGTGACCGATGTCTTCGGTGGCTCGAAATAGTAATCTTCCTCACCATTCTCCCATTAATTTGTTGAAACCAAACAAGATACAATTTTTTTACGAGTTACCGAAAAACATGTTGCTTCTTAAATTTATTTTTGAAAAATTTCGGGGGGGGCTTTAGCCCCCTAGCCCCCCCTCTGGCTACGTGCCTGAGTCGGCTGAATAAAGTCGATTGCGGCGACCTGAACCGAAATCGTATTTTTTAATGGAAAAATATCCGTCCCCATTTCTTTCTCTCATCATCGAGCTCTTGACCCGCGCAAAAATGATTTCCCTTGACAATGATTCGTCTAAAGAGGAAATGGACCTCGATAATAAATGACTTCTCGGCTGAAACTATACCCGTGCTCTTCAACCGGGTTTGTTGTGATCACAAATTTCGGCGTTTAGCATTTGAGACGACAACAAAAATCAACGCCTACCGTGTTCGGTCGTCTCGTACAGCAGCATTCAGCTCTGGGAGTAGCTGCTCAGGACCCGGCCTAGATAATCGGGGGGCACTCATTCTGTGAAGCGCTGCGGCAATGGCTCCCCAGCTGGCGCTGTGAAATACATTCTTCACATCTATCATGACCACAGTGCAGTATCTATCTCCTTTTTGCTTTTGTTTAGATGACCTCTCAGTACTCTAGAGCGCTGCCCGAATTGCATCCACTGCCGATGCTTCAACTTCTGTTCCCCCCATATTTTGGGGAAGCTGCCTTCATCTAGACACTTCTGCAGCACCATCCTGAACATATGATGCCAGGATATGCCAGGATAGCAGCTTTCAGCACCACATTTGGTATTCCATCCGGACCGGGAGCTTTCTTTGATTTCAGTTGCTTCGATGCTTCTGCAAGTTCATTGTTAGTCACTTTCGATCGTCCGCTCCTTCCAGGTAGCCAGGTAGATAGATCGTGCTTCGGGAAGAGCCCCTCAACGATGATCTTCAGTTTGCCCGGGCACATTTCGGCTGGCGTCGACGGGTCGTTTATTTTTGCCATCACGACTTGGTACGCGTCGTCCCAGGGATTGGCGTCTGCTTTTCGGCACACCTCCTTATTATTGAAGTCGACAACAATTACCACATCACCGGCCGAACCCCCAACCGGTTGAATCTACTCGCGCGGAATTTCGACTACGTGCTACGTCAAACTGAAGGAACAAGCGAGAGTGAAAAATATTTCGGCGCGCATTCGCATCGTCTACTGCGATCGGTCGATTTTTGCCATTCTGTGATAATATCTTGCCGAGTGTAGTTCGTACAATCAAAGCTATTATTAAATCAAACCAAATACGAGTTATTATTGAACCTGATAGCTCAGCCCAATAGGTTATGGGCCCAGTCTAACACGGAATTTGTAGAAATTATAGGCTATTAATTCTTTTTATTTTTTGGAACGAACCATTTTGCGTCGCGAGTGAACAAAATGGCGGACACAAAGTTTCGTTGGAGAAGCTGCATGACCAGAACTACTCGATCTGGAAGTTCAAACTAGAGCTACTTCTTGTGAAGGAGGAAATGTTGGCTTTTGTCACTGATCCATAGCCTGATGAGCCGGCGGCCGATTGGTTCTCGAAAGATGGGAAAGCTCGCGCAATGATCGGCTTGGCTGTGGAGGACAGTTAACTAGTTCATATCATCCGGAAGCAGACGGCAAAGGAGATGTGGGATTCGTTGAAGCAAATTCACGAGGCATCGTCCTTGTCGACGACACTTCATGTGTTGCGCAAGCTGTGTTCTCTGTGCCTGTCGGAAGAAGGCGATCTTCCCGAACACCTGAACGAGATGACCGAATTACAAAATCGTTTGAAGGTGATTGGAGAAGGTCTAAAGGATCGAGTTTTCATGGCGCTGATTTTGTCGAGCATCCCGCCATCGTATGGCAACTTGATTAATGCTATTGAAAATAAACCGGAAAATCAACTAACGGTTGATTTCGTTAAGAGCATGCTGCGGGAAGAGTGGCGACGTCGGCTCGACTGCAACGGTAGTGGTGTGCACGGTGAGAAAGTAATGCAAAGTGTACAATCTAAAGCGTCGAAGAAAAAAAGAAGAAACTTATATGCTACAACTGTCAGGAAGAGGGACATTTTCGACGTGACTGTCCAAAGGTAGTAAAAGAGCGGCATGAGAAGAAAAAACTAGGAGTGGGTAATGTCCGGGACATAACGTAGGACTAAACTTGGGCATATCATATGACATTCATGGATAATTTGAACCAATGCACTTTTTGAATGAATGTTTACTGGAAATTTCATGTCGCATGAGATTGCCACATTCACTGATTTTCTGGGATTTGCAAAAACCTTCGGGTTTGTAGATTAATTTGATAATATTTGCTTATATGAATCACTGGTACATATACAGAAGAATTGACATGCGCAAACTCAATCAAAGTTATTAAATGGAACTTTCTAATTCAATTCTTTCTCCATTATGTTTTCATCCTAATAAGAACGGTTTGCAGATAACTATTTTTGGTGATACCAGACGAGAATCCTTTCTAACGATTCGAACTTTGACCGAATCCGCTTCTGCTGCATACATACACGAACGTTCCCCTTTCGCAGCTCACATCGAATGAGCATTGTATATCGCAATGCGATCTCTTTTATAAACTTCTTCACTTTTCTGACTCAAATTTTTGTAGGTATTTTCTTGCTTCCGTCCAATTGGTCAGTTTATTAGTTTTATCGTTCATTTTTCGGATATTATTATAGAAAATAACTAACCCGATAAGAGGGAAGCTATTTTCCAAAGCACGAAATGGAAATTTCAATTGTAATTCTTCTGAGTACGATTTTGTGGTCCTAATAAGAACCGTTTGTTGTGAATATTATTTCGCCGTTTCCCGCTCGGCATGATGACTATTCGCTTGGTATGGATAGCGCACAGATTGGTATCTTCCAACAAACTAACCAGGCAGGCCTCGCTGGCTTCTTAGAGGGCCATTACGGCTGAGCTCCGGAAGAGTAGATCGGTTTTGAAATGCTGTGCAATCTCACGGACCAGGCACTGGAAGAGCAGCTTGCGAATTAGTAACTCTGTCCACTTCTGAGAGCGATGAATTTCACGCTGGGCGACGACAGTTCTTGGTTGGCAGCGATAAGGCAGTAGCTATGATTTGGTTGGTGGTCCAAATGCAGCTTCTCGTTGAGCAGCACACGTACGTGTGTTCTGCTCTGTGGCTTAGACACGTCTGGCTTTAAGAAAAACTGTGACACCCATATTTATAGGTTCTAGCGTTAATGTTGATTCGCATTAAAAGTAGTGTTTGAACTTTTTAAACAAGTTTTACATAGCAAAGGAGGTATCAATAGCAAACGTTGAACGTTTTCCTTTCGATTTATGAAACAATATTAGTAATTCCTTTAGTAGGAGAAAAGTTATTAAGGTTCAACGTTTACGTAACGCATCCGTTTTGAAAATTTTGAGATGACACCCAGTATAGTAAAGAAAGACGTAAGTCCTACGTCAAAAATCGGTGGATGGAAAGCTGCTGAAGTGTCGGATGGAATAGAGATGTCTGATGGCTGCGACGAACTCTAGCGCAAACCGGTGGTACTTGGACCCCGTTGCTACGTCTCACATGATCAATGACATACATATTTTTAAAGACGTAAGCTCAGCAAAGCAGCCAGAAATTTGTCTAGCCGATTGAACGAAGATTAAGTCCCGCGGCGCTGGAAATGGAAAGCTTGAGTCGGTCACTGGCAATGGTGTACGAATGAATGTTTCCTTGAATGATGTGTACCATGTTCCTTCGTTATCAGGCAACCTACTATCGGTGAGTAAAATTTGTGACTTAGGGTACAATGTTTTGTTCGATCGTGCTGGTTGTAAAGTGCTGAAAGGTCAGGAAGCTGTGCTGGTTGATGAACGAAGTGGTGGCTTGTACCGCTTGATAGCACTATTCTCAGCAAGTATATGCGGCTAACGTTGAGCATCCGGAGCTGGCATCGAAGGTTTGGACATCGACACAGTGAAGCAATCTCGAAGGTTGTCCGTGAAGAACTAACTGGGTTTCGGGCTAAAAATGAAACAGTGTGAAATTCAGTTTGTGGTATTTGCTGTGAAGGTGAGTCGTATACCGTTTCCAAAAGAGTTCAGCAGCAAATCCAAAGCAGCGGGGAATTTAGTGCACTCAGATCTTGGAGGTCCAATGGAGAAAGCCACGCCTAGTGGATACAGGTACTACATGACGATGGTGGACGATTATAGTTGCTATACAGTGATGTATCTGTTGAAAGCAAAGTCAGACACTAAAGAGAAGAATCGTAAGTATTGCGCAATGGTGAAAACCCATTTTGGACGTGCTCCACCTGTGATTAGAACCGACGGAGGCGGCGAGTATTCCAGCGCATCGTTGAAAGGGTACCTAGCGGAGAACGGTTAAATTTTTGCAGCAAACAGCACCTTACTCGCCGCAGCAAAACGGGAAAGCGGAACGGAAGAATCGGTATATAGTTGAAATGGTGAGGTGTTTGCTGGCGGAGTCGGGTCTCGACAAAAGATATTGGGATGAAGCAATCTGCTCTGCCAACTACTTGCAGAATCGTTTACCAACATCTGCCGTCGAGAAGACGCCGTACGAGCTGTGGCACGGAAAGAAGCCGTCATACGCCCAATTGAGAACATTCGGATCGGATGAATACGTCCATGTGCCGAAAGAAAAGCGGTTGAAGCTGGTCAAGAAGGCGAAAAAGATGATTTTTGTCGGATACGCGGAAGGACAAAAAGCTTATCGTTTCCTAGATCCGAAAAATGATCACAATCAGCCGGGATGTCAAATTTTTGGAGTCTGGTGATTCGAGTGATTCGAAGCGGATACGAGATCTTTCAGTTGCTGAGGCAGAGTATTCCTCGTCGACTATACAGCAGGGACCGCTGAAGAGGCAAGCGTCTGCTGAACAGGTAGAAGACAGAATGGTGGTGTTGTCTCTAGAATCGACTTCGAAACAAGCGGCGAGTTCGGGTACATCGCCGGTTGTTACGAATGACAACATTGTGTCTGAGGAACGGGATGAGCCGAGCCCAAGCCCAGGTACTTCGTTTAACGAGAGTGTATCTGATGCGAGTTCACCCTTCTCTGGTTTCCCTCTGGATGAAATTTCACGACGTTCGTCGCGGTCGAATAAAGGTACTGCATCGAGAAGGCTAATCGAAGAGATTTTTGCTGTAGGCAATGTATCCCTTCACGACCCGATAGAACCAGCAAGTTTCAAGGACGCAGTGACTGATGAGAAATATACTGAATGAAGAAGTGCCATGGAAGCTGAAATGGAATCTCACAAAACAAATGGTACGTGGGATCTCGTGAAACTACCTGATGGCAGGAAATCTGTTGGATGTCGTTGGGTATACAAGATAAAGCGGAATGCTGCAGGTGAGGTGGTTAAATATAAGCCGCTGTTGGTAACTCAGGGCTTCAGTCAGAAATTTGGACAAGACTATGACGAAGTATTCGCTCCTGTCACCAAGCAAACGACGCTGAGAACACTGTTGGCCGTCGCAAATGAAAATTCTGAATTTTAATTCTGAAGCATTTTAACGGAGAAATCGAAGAAGAGCTGTACATGAAGCAGCCACCTGGTTTCGAGATCAATGGCAAGGAGTCGTCGGTTTGTCGCTTGAAGAGGAGCATCTATGGTTTGAAGCAGTCGGCTCGGTGTTGGAACCATCGGTTACGTCCCGTTCGCTTGGGCCTAGGTTTCAAACAAAGTGCTGCCGATCCGTGCTTCTACACGAAGGTCATCGATGGACAGCGTGTCTACGTGGATGATATTCTGATAGGCAGCGAGAGTGAATCTGAAATAGAAATTGTTTATGAATCACTGAGGAAGGAGCTTGAGATGGCGGACCTTGGCGATCTGAGCTTCTTCTTAGGACCAGGAAGTTACCAGAACGGATGGAAACTATAGTATATCGCTCGATGGATACATCGACCGCGTGGCTCAGCGTTTTGGGTTAAGTGATGCTAAAGCCGCTAAAAGTCCAATGGAGGAAGGGTTCACGAAGGTTGACAATAAAAATCCACTTCTGAAGGGGGCAACCAAATACAGGAGTCTAGTTGGAGCTTTGTTGTACATTGCGGTATGCGCCAGATTCCGATGCGGACTGTGCTGGTGATGACAAAACCCGGAAGCCAACAACCGGAAATGATTTTTTGTATACTGGTGCAGCGATATCTTGGGTAAGTCGTCTACAAGGTTGCGTAACTTTGTCATCCATGGAGTCTGAGTACGTTGCTCTGAGCGAGGCCAGTCAAGAGGCAGTTTGGCTTCGAAAGCTGCTTGAAGACTTTGGCGAACCACAGATTTATCCTGTTGTAATATTTGAGGACAACCAAAGATGCATTAAGTTCGTTGGATCAGAAAGAATCAGTCGGCGATCGAAGCACATAGAAACCAGGAAATATTCCGTGAAGCAATTGTACGACGACAGTGTGCTGAAACTGGTCTACTGTCCTACTGAGGAGATGGTAGCTTATGCACTTACCAAACCGCTGGGTAGGATCAAGTTGCAAAAATTTTCTTCGATGCTTGGTCTGGTTGCTGGCAATCGTTGAGGAGGAGTATTGAAGTCGACAACAATTACCACATCACTGGCCGAACCCTCAACCGGTTGAATCCACTCGCACGGAATCTCGACTACGTGCTGTCAAACTGAAGGAACAAGAGAGAGTGAAAAATATTTCGGTTCGGCGCGTATTCGCATCGTCTACTGCGATCGGTCGATTTTTGCCATTCTGTAATAATATTTTGCCGAGTGTAGTTCGTACAATCAAAACTATTATTTAGTAGTTTCCTTATAGTATATTTTTGGTGTAGATCTGGTCTAATCGGCATTTCTGCCCTAGGCCAAAAATGCGTGCCCCCCTCAACCCAAATTTTAAACTAGGACGAATTAGCGCATGGGCGCCAATTTAAACACCTTTTTCAATATGAAAAATATCATTTGGTACTATTTGGTAACATTATTATTATTACCATTGGTTATGCATTCTTACCTTTCCGTTTTCATAATTTACCTTGACGCTAGTATTTACCGCCTATTTTTCCACTTTCCACTTTATCATTCCTTGTTCTTTTGAGAGTATAGATTCCATTTTAGATTTCACCTTCTTTCTCTGTAAAGTACGAGTGGATTAGGACATTTGATGTTACCTTAATCCCCGGTTATGTCGGCGTTCTCCGCCTGTCCTGGGTCAGTTGGTGCTTCCCTTTGTTATTTGTTTCTTCTTTGTTAGTCCTTTTTCCGTTCTGTTAGTGAGTTTCTTATGTGTCCACGATTTCAGGGGTTATTCCGCTCGTACATGAAAGATAGATTAGACGAAGATATCTTCAATGGCGATCTTATTTATGGGAATGTTAATGTGGATTCTTTTAGCCTTCCGGTGGAGGCGCTGAATTGTGCGACACTAGCAGTACATATTTTATTTCTCAGCTTTGTGGGATCGTATATTGCTTGAGGTGTGCATATGGTTGCGGGTTTTCGATCAGCGATATATAGGTACCATCATCTTTTTGTTCACTCTAAATAATCCCATGCATGAATTTTTGAACATCTTTAAGCCTTCATTAAGCCCTAATAAATCCTTATCCGATTACTTGTCCCATTCTCCAAAGAAAAAAAAAAAAGCTAAAACGATAGAGAAAGGAAGAAGGTGAGTGTTATGGATAAATAAAGTTATTTTGGCCACTCAGTATGGTTCAACGGACATGAAACAGGAACATGGTTAGTCATATTTTGTGATACATACACACTTGAATATTAAGTATTTTTAATTATATTATATTATAGTTTATTGACCCGAAGCAGTTGGCAAATTATGACAATGTAAACTAAACTGCTTTTAATGAGGTACATGTTTCCATTTCAAAGTCTTAGATTGATCCTTGACAGTGATTGCCATCGGCTCAGGCACTTTTGCGCGTCAAGCATTCACTGACTTACAATCGAATTGTGCCTCGACAAACCTGGCACAACGTGCCCATTCCCCTTACTGAACAGAAGGGCAGGGAACAGCAAGCAGAACCGACAGTTCAACACAAAACATGGTGAGAAAGAGAAGAACTTTGACGCGCAAGACAAAGTGTATGCTCAAGTGCACCAAGGCAACAACTGGTGCTGGGTCTCTGGGAAGATCCTGGAACGCGTAGGACAAGTCATGTATAATGTGTGGCTCCCGGATCGGCAACGAATAATCCGCTCACACAACAATCAGCTGCGGAAACGCTATGACGACTGCAATGAAGTACCAGATCGGGTGGAGCAGACTATTCCTCTTGATATTCTTTTAGGCGCTTGGGGTATTAAGCCGTCTGAAGATGCCACTACCACGGTAACAGCGCCACCGCCAGCTGAACCAGAAGTATTGAACGAATTGCAGCGAGAGTTCTTACGAGAGCTCTTCGAGCCGGCTAGCCAGCAACGTCGTACACGAGTTCCTGTTAGGGGACCTGACCCAGATGAAGCGCTCCTGCGTCGCTCTTCGAGACAGCGACTTGTACCGATCCACTACGAGCCGTACCAACTCTACTAAAAGGGGAGGTGTTGGAGTGCGGTCCTATTCTTCGCACGCTCACGCCTGTCAACCGACAGCTGCCAACCGACAGTTGTCAAGCAGCAGTTGTCATCCGACCGGATGTGATCAATACCACCGGCTAGAGAGACGTCAGACATCCATAGCCGGCTGAACACAAGCGTATATTTTTTAATTAAATGTTTTATATAATAAAGTGTTTGTTACGATAACACCTCGTTTACTTTCACATCGTAACACATACTAAGGGTCTCATTCCACCAGAAAGTTGGGCGCCTTCCATTGCTTAGCTCCAGTTTTTGCGGCATTATAGCGTCACAAGCACTCACAATCCTTCTTGCTAGATCAACCACAACCACGTTCTCGGTCCCGCCGTCCGACCGAAATACCTCACCGAAGAGGTCTCATGTTGAAAGCTTTCGTCTTCCAATTTCACTCGCCGGTCATCCTTCTGTGCTGCAGTAGGGTTCCGTTGACCTATACGTTAGCGAATCGCCTGTTGGTCGCTATGCGTATACTTCTCGCATACTCTCCAATATATGTCCGCTGTCAGTGAAGGGCTACAGAATGTGACTTGGATGATTGACTCCTTCCCGTCTCTTCGAAATGTGGTAACAGAATCTACATTGCACAATCGTACGTGTAACTTCGCTAGAGCTGCCTGCATGATATACCCTCTTGTGTTGGTTACTATACTGCTCCACCCCATAGCATAGGCGTTGAAATCGTCACCAATGCCTACCGGTTTCCCACCGATCAACTGCTCGGTTAACTGCTTCAGCATTAGGCTGAACTGCTCCACTGTCCACCTTGGAGGAGTGTAACAGCTATCCACGACTTTGACGATTACGAAGCACTCGTATGAGTGTTCTAGCACTTCTGAAGAATCTGTCCATAACTTATATCGCAGACAATCCCGATCTATCCTGCACCCAGTTATTGTCAGTAACGGAGCTTCACACGGCTCTGCAATCAAAGCGACGTCACACATAGTTTCTGTTGTAGACTGCCACAACCGTTGCTGTGCGGTGTCACGGTGATTCATATTTATCTGGGTCATCTCCATTACCGTTGGCCTACAGCCGCCCGCTTGTAGGGAAGGCATTTACAGCCAGCCCGACCCAGTCTGATGGTCGTTTCCGTGCGCTGGAGTGCAAAGCAAGCACGTCGGCCTCTGCGTGCAGTCTATCGCAAAATGGTTCGTTCTCTGTTAAGGTTCATGAACCATTCACGACGAGTAGTTTCAGGAGAACTAATAAACAACGGAGGATTCCTCTTCATAAAGATTGTAAACCAATCTGCCCCTACAATGTCCTATTCTTACACAGAAGATTCACACTGGAACGCAAGTCTCCAAACATTCGATGGAGTTACTACGAAATATATTTTGGAAAACCTTTGCCTAACTCATGTATTTCTTTCGCCCCATATTGTTCCAGGTAGTTGGAGATGGATCGACTCCCACAACCTGCCGACCCTTCCAGCGGGGATACCGAGTTTACAGTGCCTGGCAGATTCCAGAACCTGTTTCCAATTGGGATCGGTGCTCAAGGTGCAGTGTGGTAAGTTTTATTTTTTCCACTTAAGAGAAGAGTACTCTTGGATGATCATTTTTGAGTTTTGTTCGGATGAGTAAAAACCCTTTTTTGGAAGCAGACCGTTCTGTTTAGTGCAACTCAAAAATTAATGATGAGTACGGTTGGACAGGAGGAATCTAACCTAGATTCAACAGGCTATGACTGTGCACTTTGTGACAAGCCGAACCACGCCGACAAGCAAATGGTTTATTGCAAAACCTGTAAGCGCTGGTTCCACTTTTTCTGCGTAGGTGTCACAGAAGCAATTAAGGCTCAAGTTACCTCAAGGCTTGGTAGTGTGCGTAAGAAAAATTGTGCTCAGCTTTGCCACCAGATTATCCATTTAAACCTTTTCAAAACTCTAAAAGAAGAATATCAGTCGATTTATTAGATCATCACGATTCAATTCATGCAAAATACCTGCCGGAAAAGCCATCGGCTTAGCTGAATGGTGCTTTTGAAAATGTGGCTGTGGTTTTTTCATTGCGCTGTTGTGTTGTGTACCCCAGCACGGTGTGGTAGTGTGACAAAAAATCACAGTCACTTTTTCAAAAGCACCATTTAGCGAAACCGATAGTTTTTCCAGCAGCTATTTTGTATGATTTGAATCGTTGTGATCTGATAAATCGGCTGATATTCTTCTTTTAGAGTTTTGAAAAGGTTTAAATGTATAATCCGGTGGCAAAGCTGAACACAATTTTTCCTACCCATACTACCCAGCGTTCAAAACTAACACATGCTCAAAAAAGGTAACTTGAACCTTAAGGACGTTTCATGGAATTGCGAGGGCTGTCAAAATAATCCGGATGCGAATTCTGGCATAGAAGATGGAAATGAGTCGAACGATTCTATTCTCGACATTGCAAACGTTGGTTTCAAGAACAATGAAATGTGGCTGGCCAACGAGCAGGAGCAAGAAAAGGTCGATCAGGACCACAAACGTGACCTGGAACTTATGAAGGAGATAAAGCGAAGTAATTTCCTCCGGGAGTTGAAGCGCCAAGAGCTGCAACATCTGGCAGATCTTGAACTTGAACGCGATATATTAGAGATGAAGCGGATGGGTGATGAAAAGTTCCGGAAAATGAAGGAGGAACTGTCAATACAGTACAGTAGCAGAAATACTGCGGGGGCAACAGACATTGGCGACAAACTCAGTCGGGACGAGGCAAAAAAGGAAACATTGTGGATGGATTCGATGCGAAACCCGGGAAAACAAAGGCAGCAACCAATGCCTGCTGATTACCGTGGCGCTTATCCAAAAAGCTCCACACCTGTTATCGAAAACCACCTGGGCAACCCACCGCCACGAAAGCTGGGCACTACTTCGTCGCGAAATCCGCACATACGATCCAAAAAGGTATTACAACGTGAGCCTCCGTTGTACGATAACCGTGACTCGTCGTGTGGCGATGATTCGGATAGCGAAGGTAGCTATGTAGAAGAACGATGGGAGCGACCAGAGAGAAAATTAAGGGAAAAGGGCCATTTCAGAAGCTTCCATTCTTTACGGGAAGGCCCGAAGAGTGGCCAATGTTCTTCAGCAGTTGGCACAACAGTAATAAAGCCTGCAACTGGTCAAATTTGGAAAATCTTGGCAGATTGCAGGACAGTATCAAAGGGGCCGCGCTCGAAGCGGTGAGAAGCAGATTGTTATTACCGGAAATGGTGCCAGCCGTCATCGAGACTCTTAAAAACCTATATGGTCGACCGGACCAACTTCTCCAGACACTAGTAGCAAAGGCAAAAACAGCGGACCCCCCACGCATCGACCGATTGCAGACGTTCATCAAGTTCGGCGTCGTTGTACAGCAACTTAGCGACCACCTAACTGCAGCCGACCTCCGAGACCACCTGGTAAACCCCATGCTGATTCATGAGCTTGTGGATAAACTTCCATCTAGCACTAAGCTTGAGTGGGTGCGCTACAAACGACAGCGAGCTATAGTGACTTTGGCAACATTTGCGGATTTTTTGTCAGAGATCGTATCGGAGGCCAGTGAAGTGACGCTCTTCACCGAAATGCAGCCGGAGCAAAACCGCCGGGATGGCAAGGACAGACGCGAACATACGCGCAGAGACAGACAACCAGAAGGGTTCCTGCACACACATATCGGCGAGGGGGAAGACTGGTGTCCGGCTGTCCAAAAGCAGTACGACAGAAAATCAGAAGAGCTGGAGGATAAGCGTAAACTCTGTCGAGTCTGCAATCGGACAGATCATCGAATTCGCTACTGCGAAGATTTTCGTAAGCTCTCCTGGGACCAACGAATGAGGGAGGTAAACAGGTGGAAATTATGCAACATTTGCCTGAACGAGCATGGTCAGACGCGATGTCGTTTCAAGATTAAATGTACCGTTGGGACCTGCCAAGAACGACATTATCCATTGCTTCATCCGCCGAACCATCAGCGCTATTTGACACCTGTGACAACGGATTGCAACGCCCATGATTTGCAGTCAAATCAACCAGTTCTATTTCGAATGGTTCCGGTCAGGCTGACCAACGGTAAGCGGTTCGTGGACGTGATCGCCTTTCTCGATGAGGGCGCATCCTATTCGCTTGTGGAAAGGGAAGTGGCAGAACATATTAAGCTAGAAGGGGAGTTAAAGCCAATTCTGGTGAAATGGACTGCCGGAATGACACGTATGGAACGTGACTCAAAACGTGTTGATCTGTCGATCTCGGGGCGAAATTCGATGAAGCAATTCGCTTTGAAAAATGTTCACACAGTTGATCAACTAAAACTACCAAAGCAAACGTTGGACTACACGCATGTTGCAGCAAAATATAGTCACTTGAAAGGTTTGCCTGTGACCGATTATCGTAGTGGTACTCCAAAAATTTTGATTGGTCTGAAACATCTACATGTTTACGCCCCTCTGGAATCACGTATTGGAAATGCAGGTGAACCAATTGCAGTGCGTACTCATCTTGGATG
This sequence comes from Topomyia yanbarensis, assembly GCF_030247195.1. NCBI lineage: Eukaryota > Metazoa > Arthropoda > Insecta > Diptera > Culicidae > Topomyia > Topomyia yanbarensis. The sequence goes on from NC_080671.1 coordinate 26,136,271, forward strand.
GACAGTTTATGGTCCACAGGAAGGTGGCGAGTCTTCGAAAACATTTTCCTGTCATCATGATGGTCAGCGAGCGGCGGATCTTGAACTCCATGAACTACTTCGGAGCCACTACGTGCTGGAGGAATCTGGAATATCAGTTACCATGCTTCCGGAATCAGTCGATGATCGCCGCGCTCGCAAAATATTAGAGGAAACTACCGTCTGGGTGGGAGACCGTTACGAAACCGGTCTTTTGTGGAAGAAAGACCACCCTGAATTACCGGACAGCTACCCCATGGCAGTGAAGCGAATGCAAAATCTGGAAAAGAAGCTGTCCAAGAATCCTGAATTGCAAAGGAACGTGTCCCAGCAAATCAATCAGTATTTGGAAAAGGGATACGCACACAAATTTACGGTGCAGGAAACAGAGGACGCGGTACCAGGTAAACTTTGGTACCTTCCATTGAACGTGGTACTCAACTCGAAGAAACCAAGCAAGGTTCGTCTGGTTTGGGATGCAGCAGCAGCAGTCAAAGGAATCTCGCTCAATTCAGCATTACTCAAGGGACCGGATCTACTCACTAACCTGCCCGTCGTGCTGTATCATTTCCGTGAGCGGCCGATTGCTTTTGGGGGCGACATCACTGAAATGTATCACCAGATTCAGATCAGGCGGAGTGATAAGCAGTCACAGCGGTTTCTTTTTCGAAACGACCCATCCGGTCCCCCACAAACCTACGTAATGGACGTGGCAACCTTCGGATCAACGTCATCTCCGTGCTCCGCGCAGTACATAAAAAATAAAAATGCGCGAGAGTTTATTGAGCAGTTTCCGGATGTGGTAGAAGCGATTATTGGCAAGCACTACGTCGATGATTACTTAGACAGCACCGATACTGTCGAGAGTGCGATCAAACGAGCAGTCGAAGTAAGGATGATCCATTCCAAGGCTGGATTCCGCATTCGTAGTTGGGTCTCTAACTCTGCTGCCTTTCTTGAAGAACTAGGCGAGCCTAGAACAGACAAACTGGTTCACTTCAGTTCCGACAAAACTACCACTACTGAGCGTGTTCTAGGGGTTTCATGGGATGCGTCGGAAGATGTTTTCGTGTTCTCAACTAAACTACGAAGTGATCTTGAACCGTTCATTACGGGAAGCAAGCGGCCAACGAAGCGCCAAGTATCCAGCTGCGTCATGAGCTTCTTTGATCCTCACGGTTTCCTAGCTCCATTTACGATTCACGGAAAGCTGATCATCCAAGACTTGTGGCGGAGCGGGTGCTCTTGGGATGAGAAAATTGACGACGATTCTGCTGACAAGTGGAACCGATGGACTGCGGCAATGCTGGCAGTCGATAAATTAAGAATACCCCGTTGCTATTTCTCTTCAGCACTCCCACAGGACCGCGAAAACTTGCAGCTACACGTTTTTGTTGATGCAAGCGAAACCGCCTACGGTTGTGTCGCATATTTTCGCTGATTGATGGTAAGCCTAGGTGTGCACTAGTCGCATCCAAAGCAAAAGTAGCGCCGTTGCAGCATCTGTCTATTCCTAGATTGGAACTACTAGCGGCAGTTATTGGTGCTAGGTTATCCCAGTCAATTAAGACAGGACACTCTTTTCTCATCACTAGAACCTTCCTATGGACCGACTCTCGGACGGTATTGGCGTGGATTCAATCAGACCACCGGAAATACAAACAGTTCGTGGCGTTCCGCATAGGTGAAATTCTCAGTCAGGTAGGCCCCGATGATTGGCGCTGGCTCCCAAGCAAAATGAACAGCGCTGATGTATTAACGAAATGGAAACCCGGTCAGCCTTTGGATTCAAACGGTGAATATGTGAAAGGACACGAATTTCTGCACCGTCCGATGCAATATTGGCCTCCTGAAGAAACTGTGACACCAAATCCAAAGGAAGAGCTTCGAGCCGTTCATTTGTTTCACGAAATAGTTTCCACTCAAACGCTTGTTGACTCCACCCGCTTTTCATGTTGGAACGTTTTTATTAGAACGGTTGCCTGTATTTTTCGGTTCATTTCGAACTGTCGCACTAAAAAATTAGACCAACGAATTACAGCGTTGCCTGCCTCACCGAGGCTCTTGAAGGTTATAAACAAGCCATTGACAGCAGTAGTGACCCCACTTACCAGAGAGGAATATCGAAGTGCTGAAAATTACCTATGGAGAATGGTTCAACAAGAGACCTTTGGCGACGAAGTGAAGATCTTGTTCAAGAATCGCGGTTTGCCTCCCGAGCGATGGTACGCTTTAGAACGTTGCAGTCATCTATTCAAACTATCGCCGATGTTGGATGAGCATAATGTTATCCGATTGGAGAGTCGATCTGCACATGCTGAATTTATTTCGTTCGAGCTGAGATTTCCGATTGTGCTCCCTAAAGACCATGACGTCACTAAGAAGCTTTTACTTTTCTACCACAAGAAATTTGGTCACGCTAATCGTGAGACGGTAGTGAACGAGATACGACAGCGCTTTTATATCCCGAAATTGCGCGCAGCAGTACTACAGGTATCGAAGAAATGCATCTGGTGTCGAGTCCACAAATGTTCTCCAACATTTCCCAGAATGGCACCTTTGCCCGATCAGAGGCTCACGTCGAGAATGCGACCATTTAGTTTCGTGGGCATCGACTATTTTGGGCCACTCAACGTTACTGTCGGACGGCGGAACGAAAAGCGATGGGTGACATTGATGACGTGCTTGACCACTAGAGCCATACACATGGAGGTTGCTCACGGTCTCACCAGCCAGGCGTGCATCATGGCCATACGTAGATTTATGTGTCGCAGAGGAGTCCCCCTTGAATTCTTTTCGGATAATGGGACAAATTTTCAAGCTGTAAGTAAAGAGTTTGGAAGGCTAGGAAGACAAATTGACATCGATTGCGCGGAAGCTTTCACGGATGCTCGAACGCAGTGGCACTTCAACCCACCTTCGGCCCCTCACATGGGTGGTAGCTGGGAAAGGCTGGTGAGGTCTGCAAAGGAGGCAATGAAGGCATTCGATGATGGAAGAAAACTAACCGACGAAGTGTTGTTGACTGTTTTGGCAGAATCGGAAGATATGATCAACTGTCGGCCGTTGACGTACATGCCTCAGGAGTCAGCGGAGGAAGAGGCCTTGACACCTAATCATTTCCTTCGTGGACTCCCATCCGATGAACGCAAGTTGGAACCTGTGGCCGTCAACCCGGCTGAAGCTCTTAGGGCCCAGTACAAGAGATCACAACAACTGGCAGATGTACTGTGGCAGCGATGGGTGAAAGAGTATATTCCTACCATCAACCGTCGGACTAAGTGGTATGAAGATTCCGAGCCGATTGCTGTAGGTGATTTGGTGTATATAACGGATGGAAGCAGCCGCAGATGCTGGACTCGTGGTGTTGTGGAACAGTTGATTCGAGGTCGCGACGGGAGAGTACGCCAGGCGATGGTCAGAACGAACAGAAGGATACTGCGTCGCGCGGTGACAAAGCTAGCGGTACTAGAGTTAGGTGGTAAATCTGGCCAAGGAACCGAGCTTGGACCAGAGTTACGGGAGGGGGGATTATTGGCACCACTGCACTGAACCGTTAAGACACTGAGCGACTCTGCACGAGTGAGAGCTATATAGCATTTCAGTTCCGTGACAAATGGTTGGCATCGTGCCATTGTAAAAGGTACAGAACACTTACGAGCAATACTTTATTCTACATTTAGCCAATCATCTTTCTCTAAAAATATTCATAAATTGCCGAGGGAAGGCTTTGATTATCATTGTTCGGAGAGCAGATGAGATAGAAGAAAAACCATTAATTTTTGAGCTGCACTAAACAGAACGGTCTGCTTCCAAAAAAGGGTTTTTACTCATCCGAACAAGTACAGTTCTTAAGATCCGACATTTTATATTACAGTGCAGCGATGGACACAGTGACCGGGAGGCCGGTTGCAATCAAGAAACTCTCCCGACCATTCCAAGACGTAACGCATGCTAAGCGAGCCTACCGCGAGATAAAACTGATGCGCTTAGTCGATCACCCATTTGTAAGTACTACAAGAAGTTTTGAGCCAACGAAATTTCGTTTTGATCAATCCATTCAAATTACAGATCATCAAATTACTCCACGCGTATACCCCGCAAACGACGTTGCGAACGTTCTGCGACATATACCTGTTCACCGAACGCATGGACACCAACCTCAGCGTCGTGATTGGCAACCGGTTGGACCACGAGAGGCTATCCTTTCTGGTATACCAAATGCTATGTGGAATAAAGTACCTTCACTCGGCTGGGATAATCCACCGTGACCTAAAACCTACCAACATTGTAGTGCGGGCGGATTGTTCCCTGAAAATACTGGACTTTGGTTTAGCTCGAAGCGTAGGAACCAACTTTATGATGACTCAGTATGTAGTTACGCGGCACTACCGAGCTCCGGAAGTCATTCTAAGCTTGGACTACGGTACCAATGTGGACATTTGGGCGATAGGTTGTATACTGGCGGAACTAATCACCGGGCAGGTGTTGTTTCCAGGAACCGATCACGTCGATCAGTGGAACCGAATCATCACTACCCTGGGAACGCCAACGGCAGAGTTCATTGCACGAAGTAGTCAATCGGCCCGGAGATATATCGAAACACTGCCCGTTTATCCGAAACCTCAGTTCGATCAGCTGTTCCCGGATTCCGCGTTTCTAGCCGTGGAAGGCTCCGGAACAGCTGGTTTGAACAATCACAACGCTCGAGACATGCTCCAGCGGATGTTGGCAATCGATCCGCTGGAGCGAATATCCGTTCAGGACGCGCTTGCTCATCCCTACGTTAATGTTTGGTTCCACGAAGACGAAGTAAACCGGCCAGCCCCGGTTCCGTACGATCACGCTTTGGACGAACAGGAGCTGACGATTGATCAATGGAAGGCGTTACTTTTTCAAGAGATCCAGGAGATCCAAAATTTAACGCTAGGGACCGGTACCGAGAACTGACGGAAAAGGGGCGTTGGTTAATTGACCCAACAAGATGTACGTAAATTGGGACCTAAGTAGGATGTATTCTCCTGTCAATTGAGTCTATTTTTAAAGTTTTGTTGTGCTTTATCTCAAGTTTATATATTTTTTATTCATGATTTTTAAGTATTTGCTGCCAATAAGACAGTTGTTAGCTAAGTAGGATAAATGTTATACACCTAAAGTCTTTCGAAATGTGCAATACAAACTCGCAAAGCCAACGGTGCTTAATTTGTACTGTGCTAGTTATGATCACGATTCGTACAAATTTAGAAACTTAAAAGTTCAAATTATCCAAATTAAAAATGTTTATTTTGAATGTCGTACGTATTCCTTTGAGCAGGGATTTAACAATTGAATTCTGAACATCTAATTCAGAACATCATTAGTGAGATTCTCATTTATAAACAGTAGACTATATACTAAGATGATTTATCTAAAAGTCTTTTATTTTCGCTTCGAAACTATTTTTAAAATCATGTACCTGCAAAAAAGGCAGTATTAAGGGAAGGTTTTTGTGAATTATCTGCAATCAAACGGCAAAGCTAGAGAAGAAATTGCTAACCATATGTACAGCTGCTGCTCGGGAAACCCAGCGAATTCCTGTAGTCGGGATATTTACACAGCACTTACTCAACTCAAACCCCGCATGCGAAGACTACAAACGCAGTTCATGGAATAATAAAATATTGTGAAACTACTAAAAAATTGGGGAGAAGGCGCACTTTCATTACATTGGAACTACTCGTCGATCGAACCCGTCGAAATATTTGTGTTCTAAAATTTTTTTGGCGGAGATCCGATGGACCGGATCATAGACCAAACACTTCTGTAGCAGATCTAGTCCAGCCGAGTCGAGATTTTTTACCTGGCTCGTGAGATTATTTTGTGTCCAGCAAGGAAACGTCGATTTATAATCCGGTAATGAAGTCACTCCGGGCCAAATTTCCTCTGTCGGAGTTTTCAGTATGCGGAACATTCGAAAGAGCTGATCGATCTCCGAGTCTCCCTGGAATAACGGTTTTCGAGTTGCCATTTCCGAAAAAATACAACCAATGGACCAAATGTCCACAGGACAGGCATATCGGGGTGAACCGAGTAGAACCTCCGGGGCACGATACCAGAGAGTAACAATTTCGTGTGTATAGTTCCGGACCGGAATGTTAAATGATCGACCCAAACCAAAATCTGCCACTTTGATCAGACCTTCCTTATTGATCAACAAGTTCTGAGGTTTCAAATCTCGATGAAGAACTCGTCGTCTGTGGCAAAACAGCATAGCAGCCGTAATTTGATACATGTAGCTTTTAACTAGGTCCGAATCCATCATTTTCTCCGCCGGAAGTGTGTCCATGTACTTTTTCAGATCCATCGACAAAAATTCAAAAATCAAGTACAGTCTGTTCTCTTCCATCAGGACATCTTCCAGTGAAACGATGTTTGGATGTTTCAGCTCCTTCAATAACGATATTTCACTGAAATATAAAAACCGTTATTACCCACACATTGACACAATTTAATGTAAACTCACCGAATGGCAGTTGAAGGAATGCCTTCATCCTCTGATTCCAGTCGAATTTTCTTCATGGCTACTATTTGACCGGTGATCTTATTCCGACCCTTGTACACCACACCGTACGTCCCTTCGCCTATCTTTTCAATTTTCTGGAAATCTTCCATCGTTCTGATTCAATCCTGCGGCATAAAAATAGGTTAAGGTTAACCAAACATCTACGCCTGAAAGTTCACTGTACCCTAGTTTACACAACAAAAACCGTTGTATTTCTACAACAAATAGAATAAAACAAGCAACTTACCGATTTTTCGCCTAGAGCTCTTGCGGAACAGCCGGATTTCCCTGGAAAAATTGCAGCTTTTTCAGTCGTAAACAAAAATCGAGCGGGGTTTTGACCGGTTTCAAGTTCGTTATGCTGCTTTTCGTCGTTTGAAAGATGGTCGGAAAATTTAAACCAAGGCCGCCTCAGACGATGTGCGATGTTTTATGTTGTGCACGCTCATTCATACTAAACTCAAATTGGAGTGGAAATCTTTTCAAACCTGAAATTCCGTTTTATTAGGCAGTTCACAACGCTGATGTATTCTATTTTACATCACCGACTAAAACCCGAGCTAAAACCTAAGGGCATGTTCAGGAGCGTTTTATTTTGTATAGGAGTTTCAAAGTAGAACTGGAACTGAAACATTCACATCCCCAGCAGAGCGTTTTGTTTTATTATTTCGAACTGTTTTGTTTCAAAATTTAAAACTGTTATACGACTCCGTTCTATTTGTTGCTGATTTTAAAGCACGTTTAGAACTGTGTTTTAAATACATGCAAAGTTTTCAGCACATACACTTAGACCCGGTAGACTGGGGAAAAATAAATTTGAATGCAGTAACGCTGAAGGAATGGCGAGACATGAATTTTAAACTGAGTAGAACATCCGCTACCGCTGCTGCTGGGGACAGAAAGTTCTAGTTTTAAAATTTTCAGTTTTATATTAGATAGAACTGTCAAAATTATGACTCTAGTACTAACTCTAAGGGCATGTTCAGGAGCGTTTTATTCCGTATAGGAGTTTCAAAGTAGAACTGGCACTGAAACATTCACATCCCCAGTAGAGCGTTTTGTTTTATAATTTCGAACAGTTTTGTTTTAAAATTCATAACTCTTATACGACGCCGTTCTATTTGTTGCTGATTTTAAAACACGATTAGGGCATGTTCAGGAGCGTTTTATTTTATATAGGAGTTTCAAAGTAGAACTGGAACTAAAACATTGACATCCCCAGCAGAGCGTTTTGTTTTATTATTTCGAACAGTTTTGTTTCAAAATTTAAAACTGTTATACGACGCTGAAGGCATGACAAGACATGAATTTTAAATTGAATAGAACATCCGCTAAAGCTGCTGCTGGGGAGAGCAAGTTCTAGTTTTAAAATTTTCAGTTTATATTATAGAACTGTCAAAATTATGAATCTAGAACTGAAACACTCCTGAACATGCTCTAAGGCTGTTCGCAACGCTGATGTATCGCAGTAAACTAAAAGGCGGCTAGGCTGGTTAAACTATATGCTGGCGATCGGTTGGCTATTGAAACTTTGTTCTAGGCTATCCGCCGTAACTTGCCGTTTACTGTAAAAATAGACTGGGATTCTATATGGGCTGTTCTATTTTACATCACCGACTAAAGCAGATCGATCGCAATGATGAGATGCAGTTCTATTTTTGAGCACTTTTTTGGATCAGATTTAAAACAGCTCGACTTTCCGTTTTAAATTTTCCATAATTTAAAACACAAATAGAACACTGCTTCTATTTTTTTCATTCACGCAGAGAAATAAGGCATATTCGAATCAAATATTTTGCGACTTTGATTCTAATTCAAAGATTTTGTTGAAACAGAAAGAAAATTTCTTTTTTTCAAATACCAAACATTGTTGATACAGAAATACTAGCACAAGTGACAAAATAAATTGCATTTTGATTCTAAAATCCCTGCAAAAAACAAGGCATATTTGTATTAAATATATAGAAACATTGATTCAAATTGAAGCATTTAGTTGAGCAAAAAAAACTAGGAGTGGGTAATGTCCGGGACATAACCGCGGTGTTGACGTAGGACTAAACTTGGGCATATCATATGACATTCATGGATAATTTGAACCGATGCACTTTTTGAATGAATGTTTACTGGAAATTTCATGTCGAATGAGATTGCCACATTCACTGATTTTCTAGGACTTGCAAAAACCTTCGGGTTTGTGGATTAATTTGACAAACATTTGCTTATATGAATCACTGGTACATGTACAGAAGAATTGACAGGCGCAAACTCAATCCAAGTTATTAAATGGAACTTTCTAATTCAATTCTTTCTCCATTATGTTTTCATCCTAAAAAGAACGGTTTGCAAATAACTATTTTTGGTGACACCAGACGAGAATCCTTTCTAACGATTCGAACCTTGCCCGAATTCGCTTCTGCTGCGTACATACACGAACATTCCCCTTTCGTAGCTCACATCGAATGAGTATTGTATATCGCAATGCGATCTCTTTTATAAACTTCTTAGTGCAAATGGAAGTCCATCCTTTTGTGCGACAAATGGAAATATTTTCATCATTCTTTTTGGTGTGGCTTTCGCTTAGTAGCAGGGTTGCCACATTCACTAATGTTCTTGAAAAAAATGCAAAAAACACCAATCAAAGCAGGCTAATTAATGCTTTTACAAAATCTATCAAAATTTACGGTAAAATCTACGGAATCTACTACACAATTGTTTTGATTATTTCCCAACGAATCGCGCAAATATCTGTTTGTTCCGTACAGCACAGCGCAAATAATTGACGTTGGAAAACAAATCGGCAACTTCAGCTGCCAAACACTTAGACACGATCGAAGCATTTTTCCGTCAATGTCACTTTTCTGACTCAAATTTTTGTAGGTATTTTCTTGCTTCCGTCCAATTGGTCAGTTTATTAGTTTTATCGTACATTTTTCGGATATTATTGTAGAAAATAACTAACCCGATAAGAGGGAAGTTATTTTCCAAAGCACGAAATGGAAATTTCAATTGTAATTCTTCTGAGAACGATTTTGTGGTCCTAATAAGAACCGTTTGTTGTCAATATTATTTCGCCGTTTCCCGCTCGGCATGATGATTATTCGCTTGGTATGGATAGCGCACAGATTGGTATCTTCCAACAAACTAACCAGGCAGGCCTCGCTGGCTTCCTAGAGGGCCATTACGGCTGAGCTCCGGAAGAGTAGATCGGTTTTGAAATGCTGTGCAATCTCACAGACCAGGCACTGGAAGAGCAGCTTGCGAATTAGCGAAGACTCCATATCAAGAAGACTGGCAACTCTGTCCAGAATCCGGAGACAGTAACAGCAACGCCACTTGCGGGTAAAGGTGGTACTTTCCATAGTGATGCACACACACATATACATTTTTACATAAAGCTTCCTCCCTTCTTCCAATAGAGGCGCTGTAACCTTTGTCGCTTCTCGTTTGTATGGGGGAAGGAAAGAGATATCAGTCTTCTTGATTTGGAGTCTTCGGAATTAGTAACTCTGTCCACTTCTGAGAGCGATGAATTTCACGCAGGGCGACGACAGTTCTTGGTTGGCAGCGATAAGGCAGTAGCTATGATTTGGTTGGTAGTCCAAATGCAGCTTCTCGTTGAGCAGCACACGTACGTGTGTTCTGCTCTGTGGCTTAGACACGTCTGGCTTTAAGAAAAACTGTTGCACCCATATTTATAGGTTCTAGCATTAATGTTGATTCGCATTAAAAGTAGTTTTTGAACTTTTTAAACAAGTTTTACATAGCAAACAAGGTATCAATAGCAAGCGTTGAACGTTTTCCTTTCGATTTATGAAACAATATTAGTAATTCCTTTAGTAGGAGAAAACTTATTAAGGTTCAAAGTGTTCGTAACGCATCCGTTTTGAAAATTTTGAAATGATACCCAGTATAGTAAAGAAAGACGTAAGTCCTACGTCAAAAAATGGTTGGTTCAACAATAGTATTTGAAACAAAAATACTGCTTTTAGATTTTGAAATATTGCTTGAAAATGATTTGACTGTGCTTGGTTCGATCTCCGCCATTTTGTTGTATCATACAAATAAAGAAATGGACGCATCGGAGGTCGAGAGTTTAGACGATTTGGGAGATATAAATATGTAAAAATAATCGTCGTGAGTGCTTTCATAGGTGAGGAAATTTTTTATTAATGGAATAATACGTATGAACCTAATATTATTGTTTTTATTCCAGAAAAATTGGTAAACTGTCAAAATAGTGAAATTTATCGAACGTGAGGTAGTGGAGCTAGGTACAGCTTTTTTAAGCGGAAATGGAAAAGTTGTCATTTAGAACTTGTAATTACGCAAATTTAAGAACATAGTTTTAAAACAGAAAATCTAGAACCTACGTTTTAGGCACAAAGATTTCGCGCAGGCTTCTAATTTTGCTCACAATCTAACGCAAAGTTAAAAAAAAAATCTGAAATCACTTTGTTTCTAAAATTCATGATATATTTTTTGAATATCTTGAGCGAAATTAGAATTTGGTGCAAAATACGAGCACCTCTGAATAGAAGAAACAAACAGTAATCAAAATATTAATATTAATTACACCTTTTTTGAAAACAAGAAAAAGTTTTTTGATTTAAATGGATTTTTTCATTGTTTTAAAAAGAAAAGCATATTTCAACTAATAAATAACATGCTGTATTTCAAAAAAAGATATGATAGATTGAAACAAAATTATTATTGAATCTACACAAAGTCATATGAGGGCTTTTTAGTAGAAACAACAAACATTTTTTTTGGAATCTAATAACCCATATTTTTGAATCTAAAAAAAATGTAATTGGGGCATGTTCAGCAGTGTTTCATTTCTAGATTCATAATTTTGGCAGTTCTATAATATAAAACTTAAAATTTTAAAACTAGAACTTGCTGTCCCCAGCAGTAGTTTTCGCGGGTGTTCCATTTAGTTTAAAATTTATGTCTCGCGATGCCTTTAGCGATGCTGCATTCAAATTTGTTTTTCCCCAGTCTATCGGGTCTAAGTGTCTGTGCTGAGTACTCTTCATGTATTTAAAACACAGTTCTAAACGTGTTTTAAAATCAGCAACAAATAGAACAGCATCGTATAACAGCTTTAAATTTTAAAGCAAAACTGTTCGAAATTATAAAACAAAACGCTCTGCTGGCGATGTGAATGTTTCAGTTCCAATTCTACTTTGAAACTCCTATACAAAATAAAACGCTCCTGAACATGCCCTTATGCGAAGCCGTTCTATTTGTTGCTGATTTTAAAACACGTTTAGAACTGTGTTTTAAATACATGCAAAGTTTTCAGCAGAGACACTTAGAACCAATAGACTGGGGAAAAATAAATTTGAATGCAGTAACGTTGAAGGCATGGCGAGACATGCATTTCAAACTGAGTAGAACACCCGCTAAAACTGTTGCTGGGGACAGAAAGTCCAAGTTTTAAAACTTCCAGTTTTATATTATAGAGCTGTCAAAATTATAAATCTAAAACTGAAATTCTCCTGAACATGCTTTCAGCATTGCGATCGATCTGTTTTAGTCGGTGATGTAAAATGGAACAGCCCATATTTATCGAATACTCAGAGCATGTTCAGGAGAGTTTCAGTTTTAGATTTATAATTTTGACAGTTCTATAATATAAAACTGGAAATTTTAAACTGGAACTTTCTGTCCCCAGCAGCAGTTTTAGCGGGTGTTCTATTTAATTTAAAATTCATTTCTCGCCATGCCTTCAGCGTTACTGCATTCAAATTTATTTCTCCCCAGTCTATCTGTTCTAAGTGTCCCTGCTGAAAACTTTGCATGTATTTAAAACACAGTTCTAAACGTATTTTAAAATCAGCAACAAATAGAACGGCGTCGTATAACAGTTTTAAATTTTGAAACAAAACTGTACGAAATAATAAAACAAAACGCTCTGCTGGGAATGTGAATGTTTCAGTTCCAGTTCTACTTTGAAACCTCTATATAAAATAAAACGCTGCTGAACATGTCCTGTGGCGGGTAGTATTCTATGTTTTTTTCGAAGCGTTGCTTTATACTTCGATGTTTTATGAGAACTGTCAAAATATATTTAATGTTTGTAAATAATTAACCCAACACACCGGTTTCAGTTTTTTCGCTCGTATTTTTCTGGTTTCCATTCCAATCTAGGTTTAAACCATATTAAGAAATGGAAACACCACTGTTCCAGTTCAACCCAGCTGACCGGGATCTGGTCTACGAACCGGCCGAGGACACTTTTCTGCTGCTAGATGCACTGGAAGACGAACTGGCCGCTATGAAACGTTTACGTCCACTGGTCTCATTGGAAATTGGCTGCGGAAGTGGAGTCGTAATTAGTGCATTGGCCAAAGCTTTGGGAAACGCAAGCGGATGTTTTCTTGGAGTGGACATCAATCCGCATGCGTGTCGGATGACTAGAAAAACGGCCGAGGTGAATCATTGTGATTTGAACGTAATCAATATGGATCTATTGAACGGATTTCGACCCGGATTGATTGATTTATTGGTTTTCAACCCTCCGTATGTCCCAACTTGTGGAGAACCCGGTGAGAGATTAGAGGAACAGATAGAACAGTTCGGTGCGGAAGGATATGATTTGGTGAAGTCTTGGGCGGGAGGCTTGGACGGAATGGTTGTGACAAATAAGATTTTGAACGAGTTGGATCGATTGCTGTCCCCAGTTGGGGTGTTTTATCTGCTACTGTTAAGGGAAAACAAACCAACCGAAATCATAAGGAGGCTGGAGAGTGAACATTTTAAAGTAAACATTGTCAAAGAAAGAAAAATTAGAGGAGAGCATTTGTTTGTTTTAAAGGTAGCCCGAAATGAAAGTTAGCTAGGAATAAAAGAGAAAGTACATTTGTTTCAGTATTTGTTCGTTTATTTATTACTTTAGCCATGTTTGTATTTGATTTATGTATATATACACTTGATGATATAAACCATAACATATGACAAAATGTTCCTTTTCTCAGCGTAAATTTACGTACTATTTTGTTAGATTTCTTATCGTTACGCTTTGTATTTGATATTTTTATACATTTTAGAACTATACCTTTGTGACATTTAAATGTATACAATCCTTTTCGTATCCACAAATATACAAATAAAGTTTTTAATAATAACATTGATCAACAACTAATAAAACGTATAAATATGTAGGTAGTTATTTACCACTGTTAAAAAACTAAATGAAATCATCTACTCGTTTCGTTCCGTAAAAAACCAGCGGTAAGAACGTATGCCCAAGCATTCCCTTGGAAACGATGTGTATGTTTTTAGTTTGTCTTTTTATACATATAGAAACCCATGGCACGCTTAGATTTTTATTGTTAGCAGTGAAAGCCACGTGGTCGGCTGGTAGAGCGTAACTGCGCTATTGTAATTTAGGTTCAGTATAAAAGAAGTTACCCCTGAAATGGACTTTTTAAGCATTTTGGAAACACTAATAAAATGTGACTGCTTCGAACTCCGTATGTGTTACATGGCCGGTAAGGCTGTGATTTTAGCGTGGCTTAAATTTTTGGTCTGAACTACTTTCTACTGCGCGGCACAACATCGATTTACAAATAGCTACTACCGAAAATTGAATCAAGTCCTTTCCTCTTAACGGTTGTAAATGTTTAGCAAAAACTTTCTATTAACTACCGGTTGACGTTTAAAATACGCTTCCAAATGGTCGATTTAACTATAGTTCGGTAAAATCAAGTCTTATACGGTTAAATTGCGTTCGTGTGCTAGTTCCTAAGGTCGTATATTTTATTCCTAGTTGTTTAAAAACGGATTCTCCAAAAACAATGCTGTAAAAGGCACAAAATTAGCCTTTATTCGAATATTGTTCTATGTGTATTTAGCAGCGTAAAAATTTCGCCTTTCTTCGAAGAACATGTGCGCGATTTGCAAACCGATATAAGCAGAACATTTAGTGGTTATTTTACTCTACCTATAACATTGAATGAGTTGATGCTTGTGGTAGTAAAAAAGTGGGGGTGATGGAAAGGAATGATAGTGAGTATACTGTTGTTTCTTGTTTCATCTGTTATCCCGACGGCAATTTGCAAGACGGCGACAAAAGGATGATTGTAAATGCTTTACTTATCCTGCTCATCAACAGTGGAGGGAGACACCACTCTGTTCTTTGTCTACGGTACAGATTACTCGTTATTACAGAACTTAATTCTAAATTGTGGTTCAGTTAATATTTACATTCGTAATGGTTTCACTACAAGTTTCTAACTTTCTACAGTGTCGCTGGACTTGATGTATACTCAAAGTATTTACGTTTTTGTTATCATTAATATGTACTGTAAAAATCGCATTTTAATTCCATAACTCTTTGTTCGTATTATAACTGTCATAATAATCATTAACATTATTTTTGGTTTAATTAAATTGAGAACGGTGTGCTTTCTCACTTCGTTATAGTTTATAGATCGAAATTTGAGGTTCGAATTAGCTGTCAGAGATAAGCTTTTTGATAGTTTTGCTTGAGAGGGACGTTGTTATTAGAAGAGTAAAGGTAACATTCGATACAGACCATCAATTACGATCCTTAAACCATTAGGGCCGAGTTCTTCACCCTCGCTTAGCGTTTAAGCCAAAAGGTTAACACATCGGTGAACGTGGTTTAAACATTAAGCGAGGATGAAGAAATCGACCCTATTTCAGTAAACTAAGTATTTAACAAGGATCCTATTATTACCATCACCTCACCTATAGAGTGGTATTACAAGCCTCATAAGATGAGGTGCCTCAGAATCATCATTTTTAATCACCCCACGCAAAATGTGTAGCGACTAGAAAAATTAATCTTTCACTACAAATGTGATGGTTCTGTTTAGAACCAAGTGTAACCTACCCAGGTTACCAATAAGTATACGAAATGCGTCCGGCTACCTGATAAGCATTTAAATCTTTTTAAATGCTACTGCAGTGCCATGAAAATGCCTTTTACTGCTGTTGTGCATTCAGAATGAAGCCGAAATTTCGCCATCAAAAATCGGAATTCCGACTCCAAAAATCGGACATCGAATCTCCAAAGTCAACAATCCGATGTCGGAATTCCGGTATCGAAAATCTAAGGTCGAATATCCATCGGAAGTCGAAAATAAGACATCGGAAATCCGACATAAAATCCGACCTCGAAAATCCAACGCCGAAATTCCGCCGTCGAAAATCCGACGTTTTCAATTCGGGAAAATCGACATTTTCAATGTCGGAATTTCGACATCCGATTTTCGACTTCTAATTTTCGACGCCGTAATTTCGACGTCGAAAATCCAATGTCGGAATTCCGACATCGAAAATCCAACGTCGAAATACCGACGTCGGTATTTCTACGTCGGATTTTCGACATAGAATTTCTGACGTTGAAGTTTAGATGTCGGGATTCTGACGACGGTTTTTCGACGTCGAAAAACCGACGTTGGAATTTCGTCGTCGCGATACTAACGTCGAAAATCTGGCATCGATGTCGGAAAATCTGAACTCGAAATTCAGACGTTGAAAACGTCGGATTTCTGATGTTGGGTTTTCGACGGCGGAATTCCGGTGTCGGATTTTCTATGTCAGATCTCTGATGTCCGACTTTCGACGTGGGTTTTTCGACATCGGATTTTCGACACCGGAATCCAATGTCGAAACTCTGAAATAGGCTATTCGTCGGAATTTCAGCTTGGATTTTTGACGTCGAATGTCGAAATTTCAACGTCGGAATTTCGACGGTTTTTCGATGTCGAAATTTTGTCGTGGGCTTTTCGACATCGAAATTCTGACGTCGGAATTCCGAAGTCGTATTTTCCACGTAGAATTTCCGACGCCGAATTTCCAATGTCGGGATCCCGTCGCCGGATTTTTTGGCGGATTTGCGACGTCGTAATTCTGCCATCGAAATTCCTATGTCGGATTTTCGATGCCGGAGCTCCGACTGTCGTATTTCGGCGTCAGAATTCCGACTTTGGATATTCGACGGCAGTAGTTCAGACGGAGTTGTCTTTTTGACGTCGGAATTCCGACGTCGGATTTCTAATGTCGTATTTTAGACGTCGCAATTCCGACTTCAGAATTTTGACGTCCTCCGACGTCGGTTTTTCATGTCAAAATTTCGTCCAATTTGTGTCCAATTCCTCATTTTGGCGTCGGAATTTTGAAGTCAATATTTCGATGGTGGAATTTCCACGTCGGAATTCCGACATCGGATTTTCGACGTTGGATGTCAGATTTTCAACACCAGATTTTCGAAGGTGTAGTTTATGCGTAGGACTTCCTACGTTGGATCTTCGACGTCGGATTTTTGATATCGGATTTTCGAACTTCCGATGTGCGACGTCAGATATTCGACGTTTGATTTTTGATATCTGTTTATTAGCCTCGGAATTTCGACGTCGGATTTTTGATGTCGGGTTTCCGATGTCATATTTTCGACTTCCGATGAATTTTCGACTTCCGATGAATTTTCGACCTCAGGTTATCGACGCTAGAATTCCGACGTCGGTTTTTCGACGGCGGATTATTGTCGTCAGAATCCCAAAGTCGGATTTTCGATGTCCGATTTTTGGCGTTAGAGTTTTTAATGACGAAATTTCAGCGGCGGATTTTCGACCTAAAAATTCCGATATTGGATCTTTGATATCAGTTTTTAACGTCGGAATTCCATCAGATTTTCGACGTCGAATTTTCGATGCCGGATTTTTGAATTTCGGTTTTTGATGGCAAAAATCCGGCGTAGGATTTTCTACGTCAGAGCTTCAACGTCGGACTTTCGATGTCAGGTTTCCGACGGCCTTTGATTTTCGACTTCCAACTTTCAACGTCAGATTTTCGACGTCGTAATTTCGACGTCGGATTTTCATTGTCGGTTTTTGAACGTCGAATTCTCGAATTCGGAATCTCGACGTCAGATTTTTGGCGTCGGAAGTCGCTGTCGACATCAGAGTGCCGACGTCGGAATTCCGATGTCGGATTTTCGATGTAGCAATTACCCACAGTTTATAGAGAACAGTTGCGCAGAGTAAATTCGAAAAAAGTCTACCTATCGCGCACAATTGGAATCCATCTCTGATACCTCTGCAGTAAAGCTGGAATCTAATTTTGGTCAATAGGAACTTTTTTTTGCTCCACTCTCCGTACTCTTTGCGTACCTTTATATTAAGGCCTTTGGGAATAACGACGCCGGATTTTCTACGTCGAACTTTCGGAGTCGAAATTCGACGTCAGTATTTCGATGTCGGATCGCTGCTAGAGTACATCAAGCAGAAGCGAACGCCAGTTTAAATCTGGGGGCACCGGCAATGTGTTTACATTTGCTCGGACAGGAATTTCGGGCCAGTTCTTGCTCGAGAAGCTGTCGGCAATTAAGTATGATTATAGGTACTATATTCATAGTTAGGCGGAGACACTGAGCGGAGCCAATTGAACATGTCAAATACCGGAGCCAATCGAGCATGACGTCACATAACATGTTCTCTTTGGATGTATATGTACACTTAATTTAAATTACTGGGCACAGTAAAATTTTGCTGGGGTTTTGAACAGCAAACCGTTCGGTAATCAATTCAGTAGAACAATTCGGTTACCGAACTCCGCAATCCGTTCTATCCAAACGTCAAAAAATACTGGCAAGTCAGCAGTTTCCTCTGAAAAATGGCGACTTGACAGATGATTTGCTGTACCTGTTTTGTAAGTTTTTGACGAGGTTCGGTAATGTTGGTACAATCAGTCAGTATTTTACTGGATAATGTTCATGTACCGAAAAGAACAGAAGTGCTGATAAATTCAGTTAAAAATTTTGCGGGTTTAATCAAATTATTCGCAAAATTACTGAAAATCGCTAAAAAATGAAAACTTTACTGCAATTTTTTAAACAATCTGCTGACAGCTCAGTAAAAAATTCACTTTACTGTGCAAGTCGTCAAAAGAAATTACTGAACAGCTTTTGGCTGGCTTAGTGTGTGGAAAAGGTATTGTGATTTTGGTCATAACTATTTTACTCTTATCTCGTATAGAGAAACGAAAATAAACAATTTTTTTCTGAAACAAGAAGATATATTCGCACAAGTATGACATCCTATCATCAAATCTTCGAATTGTTTGTTTATCTATTCGTGTATGTAAAGTTCTTACTAACGACAACAATGAAATTATTAAGCTAGAGCTTGAACATTTACATGGTGTTCCGAGAACAAAGGAGGCTCTTGGCCGATTCTTTTTAGCCGTTCACAAACTCGGTGATTGGTGTGAGACAGCTTAAAGCTGAAAATAATTTTATTAGCATCAGGTGTACAGTATAGTACATTTACTTACAATTTTCGGTAATGAACCACAACCGTTTATGAATCAAATGAATTTCGTCCGTACTAACATGTGCTAATCTGTGATTTTAGGTTTAGGTTAGGTTTACGAATTATACTTTTAGACTGTACCGTAACTTACTGTGATTAGCTTAGGATGTATAGTTTTAGAATACAATACGCATGTAAATCTCTATATAAGTTTTAACTGAACTGATAATATCTCACTGTGATTAAACCAATTTAATAGAATTCAGTTTTTCTCCTCCGGTGCACGATGCCTTACTCAGCGTTTTTGATAAAGTGACAGCTATCCTCCCGCGTCGGGTAACGTCATCGCCCACGGATGACGTTTCAGTCGAATGACAGTACTGTTCAGCAACAGATACACCACCAAGAGCAGTGTTGGCAGTAACATTCTCCCCCCGTAACACTGGCCAATGGTCCCAGTTTTACCATCCAACTCAACCTCCAACACGGCTAACTTCGATACCGGTCTACGCAATATCCCCCTCGCAGTCTGAACTATCGCTTGTCGAACTCGTCCGTCTTCCGCTATCACGACATCTTTGATTTTCCCGCGCGTCCAGCCATTCCTTCGGACCTCGTCTGCTATGAGGACCAAATCTCCGACAGCCACTGGTTTCACTTCTCCGAACCACTTCATTCGCTTAGTCAGCATCGGAAGATATTCCCGTATCCAGCGCTTCCAGAAGACGTCCAGCTGACGTTGTATTTGGTTCCAAGAATTCTTCACGGCAGAGACAGGATCACTGAGCGGTACTGCAGGCTGACGAACACCAGTGGAACTTCCCAACACGAAATGGTTAGGAGTCAGGGCTTCTACTTCAGCAGCATCTAGGGGTAGGTAGGTAAGTGGCCGGCTGTTCACTATACCCTCGGCTTCCACAGCTAGCGTCACCAGCCCTTCGTCGTCCAGTTTCCGGTCGTTGTTGTAGGCTGCTTCCATGGCTGACTTTATGGATCGCACCATTCTCTCCCACGCTCCTCCCATATGAGGTGCAGCTGGTGGGATAAAGACCCATTTGGTAGATGCGTTTGTGAACGTTGCTGCTAATTCTCCATGTACGTTCTCGAGTTCTTTCCGCAGCAGTCTTTCGGCACCTTGGAAGTTGGTACCGTTGTCGGAGTAGATTTACACCGGCGCTCCTCGGCGACAGATGAAGCGACGGATGCATTTGATACAGGACGGTGTGGAAAGACTGTGTGCAACTTCCACATGGACAGCACGGGTGGTTAGACAGGTGAACAGACAGATCCAGCGTTTAACCGAGCTCCTTCCTACTTTCACCAGCAACGGTCCGAAAAAATCAATACCGGTGTAGGTGAATGGTCGAGTAAACGAGGACAAGCGGGCCAAAGGCAGCGGCGCCATTCGCGGAACCTTCGGAGTCGCCTTCTTCACTTTGCACCACTGACAGACGGTCGCAGCTTGCTTCACCACTCTCCTTAGTTGGAAGATGCTGTAGAACTGCCGAATCTCGTTCACTACCGTTTCAGAATTACCATGACGAAAGGTACGATGGAAATCATCTACAACTAGCGTCGTCACCGGATGTTTTCTTGGGAGAATCACCGGGAACCTAGCATCGAATGATGTATGCGGTGCAGCTCCAATTCTTCCGCCGACGCGTAGCACGCCACACTCATCGACTGTTGGTGTCAACTGATACAAACTGCTCGATTTAGGTAATTCTGCTTGTCCTCTCAAAACTGCAATCATCTCATCTGGATACTCCTGCCATTGCGCAATCCACACAAGCGTGTTCTTCGCCTTCTTCAGTTCCTCTTGACTAAGATGCAGCAATTCCGGCGTCTCTCCTCGACATCTACGCCTACAATTGCCCAAGAAACGGTGTACGTATGCAACTGCGCCTAGCAATCGTCTCCATCTAGAGAATCTAGAAAATTCTATCACAACCTCCGGAATAGTTGACCCCTGGATCAGAAAGCAGGGTCTCAGTTCCTCTTCAGGCACCTTTGAAGGTTTCGGTTGCTTCGGCCAATTCTCCTCGGCAAGCCGAAGAAATTCGGGACCTTTAAACCACTCGTCGGTTGCTTCCGGGCACGGATTCTTACCCCACTTTGTTGCGGCATCTGCAGGATTTAGCTTACTGGGGACCCAGTGCCATTCTGCGAGGTCTGTCGTTGTCAATATCTCCCCTACTCGGCATGCTACGTACTGCGTGTACCGACGATGATCGGCGCGTAACCAGGCCAACACTGTGGCGGAATCACTCCACAGAAAACGCTGCTTCACCTTCACGCTGTGATTCTCCTGAACAAACGACACTAAACGGCTGCCCAGAACTGCTGCTTGTAGCTCCATGCGAGGAATCGAGAGTGGCTTCAGCGGTGCAACTTTCGTTTTGGCCGCGACTATCGAGCACTCTGCTTTGCCCTCCGTGTTGATCACTCTGAAGTACGCTACGGCGGAGAAAGCGACTTCACTTGCATCGACGAAAACGTGCAATTGAAGGTGATCATACACCTGCACATTCGCTTCCTTGAAGTAGCACCGTGGGATCCGCAGGCCTCTGATTTTAGGGAACATACCGGTCCACCTGACCCAACGATCGAATATTTCTTCAGTTACCTGATCGTCCCACTGCAATCCTGCTCGCCATACATCCTGAAGGAGAATCTTTCCATGAACGAGAGACACACTCAGCAATCCCAGTGGATCGAATACGCCCATTAGGCATTTTAGCATCTGGCGTTTGGTTGGCCGCTTACCGTTATCTATCACCAGTTGTATCTCCTCTTTAATTTCCATCGAGAACAGCAACTCATCCTCTGAAGTCTGCCAGAGCATGCCCAACACGCGATCGCCTCTGTCCGCTGCGTTCAAGCATAGGCTTTTGCTAGGGTTAGTGGACGCCTCCTTCAGTCCACGAAGAACTCCAGCACTGTTCGATACCCAGGTCCTAAGATGAAATCCTCCTTTCTGGTGTATAGTTGCAATTTCCCGCGACACTCGCTCGGCTTCTTCGTCATTCTCGAAGCTATCGAGATAATCATCCACATAGTGGCTTTTCAGAATTCCCTCTACTGCTCGTGGGAAACGGTCCGAGAATTCTTCCGCGTTTTTATTTTTAACGTACTGCGCTGACGCCGGTGAACACGTGGATCCAAATGTTGCCACATCCATGATGTAAGTTTCCACCGGTTTTGTTGGGTCATTCCGGAATAAGAAACGTTGAGAATGACGGTCCGGCTCGCGGATCAACAGCTGGTGGAACATTTCTCGTATATCTGCAGACACTCCTACTTTATATTGCCGGAACCGCGACAGAACTGCTGGAAGCGATGTAAGTTGATCCGGTCCTTTAAGCAGCATAGAGTTCAGAGATATTCCATCCACCTTTGCTGCTGCGTCCCATACCAGTCGAACTTTACCTGGTTTCCGGGGATTTGTCACTGCTCCTAGCGGCAGGTACCACGCGCGTTTTGGGTCTGCTCGTTCTAATTCTGCCTTCGTAGCACAATGCGCATATCCTTTCTGCTGGTACTCCGCTATCTGGTTCTTCAGATTTGCAGCCAGCTCTGGATCTCTCATCATCTTGCGCTCCAGACACTCAAACCTCTTGAATGCCATATTGTAGCTATCCGGAAGTTCGATGTCGTCGTAGCGCCACAGTAGACCTGTTTCGAACTGGTCACCTACTCGTCTCGTCGACTGCTCCATGGTGCTCCTAGCCCGCTTGTCCTTGTCAGATTCAAGAACTATCGACGGCTTCATTCCTGCATCTTCCATTGAAAAATATTCCTTCACCGCAATATGTAAGTCCTGGTCGCTGGCGCACTCACAGGCATGGTAATTCAGTGAATGCGTTCCCTCCTTACCACTACCGCCGAAGATGCACCATCCTAGTCTGGTTTTCACTGCAACTGGATCGCTCTTCTTGCCTTCCTTCACTTGCAGCGGGACAGTGAGGTTCACGTTGTTAACGCCTATCAACAGACGGGGAACAGCATTTGCGTAACTGACAATCGGTAAACCTTGGAGGTAACGATAACGTTGCGCCAGTTCACCGTAATCTAAACTCTGTTCCGGCAAAGTAAGCTCCTTTACAGTACGGATATCATCAATAATGAATTGTTTTGCGCTGCTAGCTCCTCTGATCGTAATTCGAACTTGTTTCGAATCCGATTCGACACGGGTGACGTTCCCTGTCCACTTCAGGCACAAAGGTGTTGTCCTACCGTCGATTCCCAGTTGCTCTACTAGGTCGTTCTCGATCAGCGATAGATCCGAGCCATCATCCAGAAAAGCGAAAGTTTCGATGGTAGCTCGCGGCCCTGAGATGGCGACTGGTATAATACGGAATAGAAGAGCCTGCTTGCTTTGCCAATGCATGTGATTCTGTACGGTAGACGATCCTTGGGTAGGACGACTAATGGAACTAACTCGATCAGAATGCAGGAGCGGATGATGACGATACTGACATCCTTCGATCACACACCGTGTTGCGTTTCTACAGCTTCTCCTTCCATGCGCATTAAGGCAGCTTCGACACAGCCCGTTATTTTGCGCAAACTTCCACCGGTTATCTACGGTATACGCTTTAAACACAGAGCACGCTGATACTCGGTGCCCTGGTTTCTTGCAGCACGCACACACCCGTTCCTTCTCGCGCACTGTCTCCTGAAATGACTCCGCTTCGCTCGTGTGGGTATTCACAGCTCCCTTCTGCCTAGGCTTCTGCTGATAGCCGCCGTCCTCGCCAACGTACATTGTTACTCTGCTAACGGCAGTGACGACCCTGAGCATGAAGTCCCCGAACACTTTAAGGTTGACCACCGCATGCTGCTGTATATGATCCGCCCATTGCATCTTGGTGTGCGCAGGCAGTTTCCCCACTAACTCCATCAGCAACGTGGGATTGGATAGGTGCTCTTGTTGTCCAGCGGCTTCCAGGTGATCACAGAGACTACGCACAGCTATACCGAAGTCGATGACTGTCTCCAATCTTTCCGCTTTCGGCGCCGGAACACTGCGCACTTTCTGTAGTAGAGCACTGATTAACAATTCAGGTCGTCCATACAACAAACGAAGGGTATCGATTACATGCGGCACTGATTCAGGAAGCAACAATCTACTTTTGACAGATTCATACGCGGGTCCTTTCAGACAACGTTGAAGACGCGCGAGATTTTCGGCGCTATTATATCCACACGCTAACGAGCTATTCATGAAGGTGCTAATGAATATTGGCCAGTCAGCTGGGTTGCCCGAAAACGTAGGTAGATCGCGGGGCATCACTTGACGCGCGGATAACTGCGAGGGGGAGGGAGTAAATTGATCAATAATCGGTAGTCCCAGCGGAGGGGGAACTGTTCCGATAGATAGCACCGGGTTTATTAGCGACGGGCCAGAAATCGGCGTACCCGCGGGTGGGGGAACGAATCCATGAATAATTGGATTTGCCGGTGGCTGTAAGCCAACATTCGTTCCGGACAACGGAACGGGTTTTGTTTCGATTGGAAGCACATTCGCTCCCAACGACGGAATCGTGGTCGTTGATGCCATCGTTCCAAATTGTTTGATAATTTGTTGGAGGGAGTGTTCGAATTTTGATGGTACAGGTGGATTAATAATTGGATCACAAAGTGGCTTACCTTCACGTGCTACGGGGGGCACTTGGGGTTCGACATTACCTCTTGTGTTGACTACCTCTTGTTGTACCAAAGTTGATTTGGGGAACGCGCTGGTGTACTGCTGCTGTTCCCGCTTAGAAAGACTCTGAAGGTTGAATGGTTTTACTGTTGAATTCAACGGTGGTTTGTAGAAACTGAACCCATGGTGTTGTCTTCCTTGCTGCACTGTTGTATCTGTAGCCGGTTTTTCCGAAGTAGGCATATTGATGTTAGCTGCAGCGTGCTGGTACAAATTGCTTCGCTCCGAGTCCTTCGGGATGCGTGAGTTCTGATTCAGAGAGGCTGCTGTAAAGTCTGCCGATTTACCCACCGGCGGAAGACCATATGCGCCTTCACCCTGATCAGTGCATTGCTGCTTCCACTGCTTTACCCTTTCTAGACTCGTCCTTCTGCTGACCCTGCTTCGGTTGCTAGCCATCTCATCCATTTCGTTCTGCTCCGCTTCCAGGATTGCATACTTCTCGACGAGACGTTTCTCCATCGCTTGTTGCTCTTCCAACAGCTTCATTTTCAACGACAAACGTGCTGCCTTAGCGCTGGATACAGTTGTTCGGGAGCAAACACTCAGCGGCAAACAGTGGGCGCAGGTCCACGGCCGTTCAGCAACCGATGCAGTCACTTCCGCACATGACATATGCCACCATCCATCGCATTGATCGCATTGAACGCAATCGTCACTTGTCTCCGGACGATCGCAGCAAACGCAGCTGGAAGATTTATTTTTCTCTGGGGTTTTATCATCCGTGGGGTTATCCATTGGATCCGTGTTCGACTCCATTGAAAATGTGTCGAAAATTCGTTAAGTTTTGTTCCGAGAACAAAGGAGGCTCTTGGCCGATTCTTTTTAGCCGTTCACAAACTCGGTGATTGGTGTGAGACAGCTTAAAGCTGAAAATAATTTTATTAGCATCAGGTGTACAGTATAGTACATTTACTTACAATTTTCGGTAATGAACCACAACCGTTTATGAATCAAATGAATTTCGTCCGTACTAACATGTGCTAATCTGTGATTTTAGGTTTAGGTTAGGTTTACGAATTATACTTTTAGACTGTACCGTAACTTACTGTGATTAGCTTAGGATGTATAGTTTTAGAATACAATACGCATGTAAATCTCTATATAAGTTTTAACTGAACTGATAATATCTCACTGTGATTAAATCAATTTAATAGAATTCAGTTTTTCTCCTCCGGTGCACGATGCCTTACTCAGCGTTTTTGATAAAGTGACAGCTATCCTCCCGCGTCGGGTAACGTCATCGCCCACGGATGACGTTTCAGTCGAATGACAGTACTGTTCAGCAACAGATACACCACCAAGAGCAGTGTTGGCAGTAACACATGGGATGCCAGTGTTTTTTTCCCTGAAATAAGAGCTGCCAATTTTCCGGCTTTTGTATCCGCCTAACTCTTAATGTAGTAACTCTAAAGGCGATTTCGCTTGAACCCGAAACTGAGTCAGGTTCTAACCCCAACCGCTGTCAGTTCATGCATTTTGACAGCAGTTGGGGTTAGAAACTGACTCAGTTTCGCTTCAAACAAAAACCACATAAGTATGATGAGGGCGGATCGTTGGAAGAGCATCTGCTGATGTTTGACAGAATAGTGCCCGTTTTGCAATCGGCGAACATAAGCTTGGAAGAGCGTTTGATCGTTTTCTAACTGCTCCAAACAATGCCGCGGTCTTACGGTCAGCTGGTGACAGTACTCGAGGCTCTTTCGGGTGATCAGTGTACGCTGATTTTGAACAAGCTCCGTAGCCTTCGCTAGTAAATCTTTCGAAAAAAGTGCCAATCACCCCGTCAAACCATTCGGAATTTGATTCGAAATCCTGAGTGGAGTCCGTATGGATTCCAACTCAAATGCAACAATCGATTCCGAACCCGATGTGACTGAAGGGCTATTCTTACCATGCTTCTGCTTTCAATGCGGAGAGATATGTTGCTAACCTTCCGGCCACAATCAAAGAATTACGACAAAGCAATGAACGGCCGGAGTGGAAAGTGGCCGTCGATGAGAAACTCAAATTTTTAGCCAACAGCGAGACATGGCATCTGGTAGATATCCTGAAAGGCCGTCAACCAATCGGCTGTAAGTAGGTATTCCTTCTGAACATTAATTCGGATGATCACAAAAAGTTTGCCCAGCGTTATGGGTATGATTTTCATAAAACGTATAACCTGTGATCAAGATGTCGACTGTGCGAATTACAATGACTTCGTAAGCTTTACTCAACAGAGTCCTCACTAAGGATATGCATCAGTCCGAAGGATTTGTGCAGGCTCAGCAAATCAATCAATGAACTGAAGCAATCTTCAAAAACAAAAATGGAACGACAGATTCGATGAACTCGTGAAGCGAATTGCATGCAGAAGATAGTTGCTTGTATGTACGCCAAGGGAAATTCGGCTCCGTGTACCTTGTTCTGTACGTAGATGACGCTCTTAATATGTCAAAGAATCTGCAAGAAATTGAAGCGGTTATGCGGTAGCGACTATGGGAGTTTCGTATGAAGGATCTGCGCGAAGCTCAGATGTTTTTGGGTATCCGCATCGAGCGAGATGTCAAGAATAGAAATATGAAGCTGAGACAGCCCTGCTACACAGAGGCATTTCTTAAGCGTTGCAGTTGCAGAAAACATCAAAAAAGAAGAAACTACAGATATCCTATCGCGAATTGATAAAGTGCCTTACATATCTCATGGTAACAACGTGCGCTGATATCAGCGCTGCTGTATCATATTTCAGTCAATTTCAGTGTAATCCTATCTAATAACACTGGTCCTACACCAAGAAAATAATACGTTTCTCGAGGGGAACTACGCAATATGGTTTGGTATACAGAAGAGATAAATCGGCAAAGCAAATAATTGGTTTGAACGACGCAAATATGCGCAATGAAGCAATCAACATTGTTGATGTTTGTATTTCCGTCATTGACAAGAGGCCTAGCGTCGGTACATAAGCCAACGGCGTGTGGATTCACTGCTGTTTTCAAAAGAGGACACGTGTGTTATCCGCGACGCTATCTGGTCATTTAAAGTTCAGGCGTTCAGGCTGCCTGCACCGGCTAGCGGAGTCGTCGAAGAAAGTAGAATGTAAAGCACACATCCTTAATTACCATCATCAGTGGCATCGACGCGTCGCGAAGGTTCAGGCATAGGAATCTGGACGTGATTAAAAGGATTTGGGATGAGAAGTTGGATATCGGAATGAAAATTACTGACCGTGGTGTCCGTAAGTGTTAAGAGTTTTGCCTTGAAGGGAAGCTGGCAATAAGTTCGATTCCTAAAATAGCCAAAAGAAAGTCATCGCAAGTGTTTGATCAGGTTTACGCTGATCTTTGCGGACCAATGTGAACAACGTTTTCTGATGACAATGTTCGAGGATTATATAGTCGTTTTATCATCGTTTATTTACTGGACAAAAAGTCGGAATCCCCCGGGGAAAGGTTGCTGAGTACGTTGGTGGAAAACCTTTTAACGGAAAATCCCACGTTACCGCTCGTAAGACGGAAATGCATACGCTAACAAGAAGTTGCGAGACTTCATTGTCGAAGAAGTCATCAGGGCACCATAGCGTATACAACACAGCAGAACGGTGTAGGTGAGCGAAAGAATCGATCACTGCAGGAAATGGTGATGACGATGCTCCTGGATGGTGGCTTACCCGCGTTCCGTTGCCAAGACTCCGTATAACAAGTGCTACGGGCGGCAATCAACGCTTCGCCATTCGATAGTATATGGTTTTCCGGCCTGACGTCAAGCGGGGAAAGTTCGGCCGCACAACGCAGAAGCTACACGGTTCATTGGATACTCTGACGTCCACAAGGGTTACCCATTTGTTAATACGATGACTGACAAGATCCACAATCTGCCCTGATGCAAGATTTTTAGAGATGGACGACTAATCTTCACACAGGTCTGAGTTGTGGTTGACAACCGTCGAGAGTTTGCCGATTTCAGAAATGAAATCAAAGCAGCAGATAATGGAAGAAGAATCGGCCAATGATGGCGAAGAAAGAGTGAATGAAGAAAGTGAACGAGAATACTATTTTGATGTGAATGATTTTGGCCCGAATGAGATTCGTTTCTTGGTGAAGGAGAAGAACGCCGAAGTGTCCAGTAAAAAAGGCAGATGTGAGAGCCAACAAATTCGTCGCGAAAGCAGCCTGTAATCGAGTCGATTGTCGCATTATGTTGTAGACATTGTCATGCAGAAGCCGGAGAAGTTAGTGACTTCGACATAAATCTGAGCAACTACATCGACAAGCCATCGGTTGCCAAAGTAGGTCTTAGCGATGCGAAGCCAGCAAGAATGCCCATCGCTCTGGGTTATCTGAGAGATGAGTATAACGTATAGGATAATACAGTATAGTATAGACGACGGTGCGACGAATGTTGGGATTCTGGATGACCGGTGAAAATATTCCAAGCGGGCCGAAAATTTTTGCAACTTCAGCGTTCTTTTTGTAACGATCTGTGTGTGCTCTGTCGGTTATTCGGGATGATGTGCGGTATACAAGATGTCTTCATTAGGATCCCAAATGAAACATAAAATACTGATGACCTTATTTGCTGCGTAGTCCGAGAGGGCAGCTTGTTTCTCTTGATACTGTTGTGAGATGTGCTCTAGAAACTCTTAGAAATTCGAACACCATTTGTGTACAGGCAAACAACCTCGACTAAGTAGGAGTTTCAGCTGACGTTGGGCTTCGATGGCTTCTAGTGTTATTTCTGCTCCGGTACGAATATCGTTCATATACACCTCATGTTTTACGACACGGGCAGCGATTGGCATCGCTTCGGTTTCTTCGTTGACTAACTGAATCAAACATATTCAGTTCCAAAACTTGTAGCGGGTCGGTCCAGAATATCCTTTAGTAATGTTGGTCGTCTGATGCCACAAGTATCTTGCAGTACATTTTTGAGATGTCCGCAGAAAACGGAATCTTATACTTACGAAACCTCAGCCCAATGGAGTACAAACCATTGTGAACCACTGAAAAGCACATCGTTTTGAGACAGATCCGATCAGGATGATTTAGCGCTGGTGTCAAAAATAATACGACATTTAGTTGTGGAGCTGGATGGCTTCGTAACGGCATGATGCAGCATGTAGTAGTTTTTCTGGGATATTGTCCAGGACATGCACAACTACAGTTAGAAGTAGAGTTACATGAACACATTGTAGGTATAGAAGAATCCGCATAAGCACAATAAGGATCGATAATGACGAACAAACTGTGGATCCTCTCACGTTAGAGGAAGTTAGAATGGCTTTTCAAGAGCGGAAATGGTAAGGCTGTTGGAAACGACGGAATCACGGTCGGCAGTGATTGTCCGTTTGCATGAAGTAATCTACTGTGTGATCGGGGTGATCTGAGTGGAAGAAAAAATATTTTCGACTGGTTGGGTAGCATCATACACCCTACCTACAGGAAGGGTCGTAAGCTTCAGTGTAATATTTATATAAGCATAACGATCTTCAATACCGCCTAAAAGGTACTCTCCCGTGTTCGGTTTAGCAAACCGCGCCCGTTGCCTAAATCATTTGTCGGGTAATACAAAACAAATTTCGCGATGGACAATGGTCGATATTTAAGGGGCAAACTATCGAATGCTTGGTGTGTCTGAGAGAATAATTCTACACTGAACCACTGACGTTCAACCTGAACGATTTTTACGCCAAAGGATCTCAAGGAGTTTGGAGTTTTGCATTGGAGGGTTTTAATCGACTTTCATACAAATTAATTTGTATTAAGTTTAAATGAGACCTGAAAATGTAGTCTCTTAATACTAATGTGAATGCTTGATGGTAGACATTTTTTCGAATTAAGTTACCGTAACTCTTCTATATGGCAGTTTTTGTTGAACGAGATTCGTTTAAACAATGCACGGTTTTCAAACCTGAAGGAAACCCTCGAGGCGATGGCATTTATTCTGTCTATTCGGCTACTTTTCAAAAGTATGGTTGAGGTTTACAATCCTGCCTGAGCACTAGTGGATTACTTCTATCTTCTGGAAAAGATATAAACGCCCTACCGGATAGAAGAAAAAAATCTTACAGTTTCTACTCTGCTGTTGAATGTCGCAAATATCATAAATCTCTTCGTAGCAAAGGAAAAGTGGAAATCTTTTGTCGATAGAAAATAAATAATAGGATGCTATCCAACGTATTTCACCTAACAAAACGTAACTAAAGTGGACTTTTTCTTGGATGTCGCTGCTTTCCGTTTTCTTCCTATACGATAATTAATAATTAACAAAGAACTGAAGGCTGGACAGGCGACCCTTGCAAGTTACCTTTCGCGACAAGTGAAAGCAGTCGCACTCGGAACAACTACAACATCTAATAATAACCACCAAGCAGCTCACTCACTGCAGCATCAGTGCCGCTAGGTTCCGCTGCAGAATCGTATCCTTGACTGAGCTGAACACGACCTGGATGTTCTGCGTGTCCACCGCGTTGGTGAAGTGATGATAGATTGGCGTTTTGGTGTTTTTCCGCACGTTCATGAACATCTGCAGGATAAAGTTCTGCACGTCCAGTATCGAGTGCGGGTTGCCGGTGAACTGCGGATAGTACCAGCGGATGTCGGTGTTGGGATTTTTCACCTTCTCCTTGAGCAGGTCGGTCTTGTTCAGAAACAGGATGATCGAGATGCCCTGGAAGGTGGTGTTATTCACAATCGTGTCGAAGATGTTTCGCGATTCCTCCAGGCGGTTGGTTTTC
The DNA here is from genome assembly GCF_030247195.1 of Topomyia yanbarensis. Lineage (NCBI taxonomy): Eukaryota > Metazoa > Arthropoda > Insecta > Diptera > Culicidae > Topomyia > Topomyia yanbarensis. The sequence continues at coordinate 26,167,542 of NC_080671.1, forward strand.
CTGCAATGGGAAATTTGTTATTGTTTAAAAAACTGCTCTGCGATAAGATGTTATTCTAAAACAACATTATTGGGTAAAGGTCATTTCTAGCCAATGAACTTCTGGATATTGTAAATGGAACATTCTGGGGAATTGTCTTCTGTAAGTTGGTTCTTTCGTAAACATAGCACAGTACCTGTCCTCCGCGAGAACCTGATCGAATTCGCACGTCGACACCAGAAACAGTATCGAGGTCACCGAACAGTCGAAGCATTTGGTCCATTTCTGCCGCTGCGTCCGCTGTCCGCCAACGTCGACGAACACGAATGGAATGGTCTGTAATGATCAGATGTTTGAGTAGTGGTATTATTTCCAGTTGCACTGATTTTGTCTTACCTGTATTCTAATTGTAAATTCATACACCCCCTTGGTTGCTTTGCGACACCGTAGTATATCGGTACGTGTGGGAACGTAGTCGAACCTCGCTATCCGATCTAATTCTTCTAAGAAATACTTCACTGAATCACTCTGCAAATAAAGGAAAGGAAAATATATTGTATTGTATACAAGAAATGAATCGACCATTGAAAAGCCTTTTAACCACAAATATAAATCAGATCGACGGGGTACGGATTTGCTGGAATAAATTGAATGAACATGGTGTTGAACGTTTTCACGGATTAATGGCAAAACCGCAATACGCCACCTTTCATTAGTGCCATTGACTGCATATTCCTATGGCTAGTATGTGAAACCAAGTCCAAAACCTTTGAAAAAAATGAATAGTGTATGGAACGTATCACCACTCTGACGCCAACGTGCAAAAGTCATACATAACTTCTAATCGCTAAACAGTTGCACGGCAGCAGGTTGTTATAATCTATTATATCCATGTCTTTTCTTGCCACAGAATCGAACCGAGACTCCGGTGCAATTGCTTTTCCTACAGTCGATCTCCCACGCGTAGATGCAGAAACCGGCTTTTGCACTACTGCCGCCTAAGAGCCTATTAATCTCGGCAGGCCCACCTTCTTCCAGTGCAATATGGTTGACGGTGGGTTAACTGGTAAGCACCGATGCAAAAGTGAGCTATTTAATTTTGTCGTTAAACGGTGGGATTTAGTGTGTCAAGTGTGGGAAACACTCTTAAATGGTGTGTGGTACCGATGCAAGATAATCTCATTCACTGCTGTGTGATATAAGAAGAGTATTATTAGTTTAAGGTACTACATTGATTCTTTGATTACTCGTCCTACAGCCGATGGATTACGCTTATATCACCATCAATATTTTTTCTATCGTTTTGAAGAAGCAATATAATAACGGAACTGATGTGAAAAATGAGAAAATACGAAATGAGTGTCTCAAACTCGAACAAGTTTAATTTTTTTTTGAATTTTCATATAAACGAATAAAAATACATGTATCCTCTAAATAAAACTTCTATCGCTTTGGGACACGTTTAAATATGATCCAACTTCACTTAAATATTGCATAATTGTTTCATAACCTTGATTGATTTTATGAACAGTGATAGACAAAATTCCATTGCAAAAATAACTCCCACTTAACGATACATGCTGACTCTGACACAAAAGATTTTTAAGATGAGTTGGAATCGAATCGAAGACGATGGATGCCAAGATCCATATGTTGTAGGAGTTCAGAACAAACAGTTCGTGATTGTGAAATATCAGAAATTAGAGAGCTTTAGAAACATCCTCACGAACAGACAGGCAAACAGAAGGCAAACAGACAGGGAAACAGAAGGCCGATAAGTTGAAAGCGGTTTTGGTAGCTCTGAAGGTTAAATGTATCCCTCCATGGAAATCGACGAAGAGCGAAGTTGACGCATTTGCGTTAATAAGCTTTAATGCCTTGGATATCGATTTGGTAGTAGTAACATATTAAGGGTAGAATAAACCAAAGCGTACAGTGCAGTGTATGTTGACGAAATTCCAGAAGCTCAGGCTTAGAAATTGTATATTGTATGGGGGTTCTCTTATATAATTTGTTTTTCGAGAGTTGACCTACTGGAGCTATAGAGCTAGGTTCTCGGAAGGGTTCCCCGTCAGAATCACACACCACTATTGCAGACGCGACAGGCAATGGCGCCCACTAAAACACTGCTTTAGGCCAATTGTAGCGGGCCGTGATTCTGAAGGTGATATTTATTGTACGGTTCAGGTATGTACGGGCGTAGGGACTTCGCGATCGCGTGTATCATTGCGAAGGGTTCGAGCGTTTGAACATTAACGTGTTCGATCGCGTATTTGTATGTCATGCGCCAAAGTGTATGAAACTACGCGTGCATAAATTCTATTTTATAACCGTGTGCCTTTCGCATATTCGCGTGTGTTCTGGAATGATTGCGCGCGGACCATGAATGTAATACTTAATTTTTCGTGCACGATTCTGATTCTAGAAGAAGGTTCTTCCATAGACGAATTTCGCGCCAACTCAAACAAATGTTGACAGCACCTTCTGAGATTTTAATGAAATTTTCTGTACATGAAGACTTTGTCACAAAAAGCCACTTTGCATACTTTGGTTTTGCAAAAATGATCTAGACGGTCTTTTGAAAAGGGCCAAACTTTTTTACCAATTTTTTTTTCGAATGGCTAGTCTAAAAATGACAAGTTCTACAAAAAAATGTTGTAGGAGTGATTTTCACAAAATTAGTCAAATTTTTGAAAAAAATATTTAAAAAATTCTTCATTGACTTCTACACTTAAAAAAATCGATTTTAAAAATATAAAGACGATTTACAAAAAAAAACCCATTTTTGATATGGATGAAATTATGTTCCCCATCTATCGTCAAAAATTCAAGTCAAGTCAATCATCTCAGAATCCATTTTCCCAGCTGCTAGTTGCCTGATACATGCAAAAAGTATCAGTAACGAATTTGGTAAATACTTGAATGAAGTCTGGAAGATTGGAAGATCGGAAGACTGGAAGACTTGAAGACTGCAGTTCATTTGTTCCTCTCAAAACTGATAAATTTCTGAAATTTATTTTATGTCTGATGGAGCAGCAGTACAATACAAAAACCCGTTTTAATCCACCTAGTGGTGCAATTGTGCCTTTCTCTTTTATCTAAACTACGATTCCATGGCTATGTTTAATATAATGGTGGAACTGTCTATTAGATACTCTATGCGATTTACACATACGTACAATGAATCGACAGCTACGAACTTGAGTTGCTATGTGTCGACGCTGAAACTCTTGAAACCAGCGGCGGATCCAGAAGAAGGGGTTCGGGGGTTTGGACCCCGCCAAAAATTTTCAAATTGTTAAGAAATTTTAATTTTTTGCATCAAAATCATTTCAAACAAAATTTTTCACTGGTTTTTCAGACCCACAAGGAAAGTTTATTTAAGAGGTATTAGAAAATTTTATTCGCGTAGAAGGCGGTTTAGGGAAGGGTGGTGAGTGATGTGGGGGAGGGGGGGGGTGCCCCTCACCGTATCCCCCTAACTACAACCCTGTTAAAATACAGAAAACCTATGTATGTCAAAAAAAATAGATTGACGATGTTCAGAGTGATTGCATAACCTTTCTATAGCAGAAAGGCAAAAATGTGAATTTGCTATGTGTCCGCACTCTTAAACCCGTAACTCCGGAACCGGAACTCGGAATTTAATGAAATTCAATAGCAGTCTATGGGAACGTTGTACCTTTCATTTGAGACAAATTTTGATGAAATCGGTTAACCAGCTCCGAGGAACCGATGTGTTATTTTTGGTCACATACATACATACACACACATACATACACACGCACACACAGATATTTGACGAATTCGACGAACTGAGTCGAATGGTATATGACAGACGGCCCTCCGGGCCCGGATCAGGTTGACGATGTTCAGAGTGATTGCATACCTTTCTGTAGGAGAAAGGCAAAAACGTCAAAGTATTTTTACACTCGCAGTGGTGCAAATTAAACGGGCGCGTAATTTGGCGCTCGGCCTGGTGATGCATGACTGAAAAGTCGCAAAGTGAATTTTAGAAAAGATTCGCAATACTTTCGCGTATTCACTAATAACTTAAAACCAAAGCAACAAAAAGTTCATTTGACAGTCGGTCTGGGCAATGTTGCCAGAACTTCGGTCGAAATTAATTTATTTGCTGTGGTTGAAATAATCACATTTTGTGGTTTTTAACCGTTTAAGTAATGTACAGGTATACAGGAAATTCCTATGTGACCGTACTAGGTTATAACTCAGGAACCGAAAGTCAGATCGGAATGAAATTCAATAGCAGCCAATTGAAGCATCGCACCAATCACTTCATATATAGAAGAATGATGGCAAGATTTCCGGGGCATGAAGACATTCTAGGTGGCCAATGTGATCAAAGTGACTACAGGCCAGCGAATCTAAGTAATTTAACAACCAATTTAATAAGTTTGTCGCACTTGTCAACCAGCAACTCCGAAACAGGATGTCGGATCAGAATTTAATTCAAAAGCAACCTAGCAATACTATCTACCTTGAGTAACCGATGTGCGATTGTTAGCCAAATACGTATGTACATACGCACACACATTCGCCGAACTCGATGAAGTGAGTTGAATGGCACAAGAGTTACGGCTCTCCGGACCTCTGTTGAAAAGTCGATTGTGAGAGTGATTGCATAATTTTTCTATAGGAGAAGGGCAAAAAGGTTTATTTGGGAAATTTATGGTGTGAACGTATTCTTTTATTTATAACTCCAAAACCAATACTTCGTTAAAATGACAATCGGTAGCAATCAATGTGAATACTATACCCTTCATTTAAGACTAAGATTGTGAGAATCGATTCAGCAATATATGAGAAACAGGTGCGACTCTAATTTCAGAATTTGGCCCTTTCTTCGGACCTTCTGGAAGCCTCGATGGTTCCCAAAGTGGTCATAGAGACTTTGATTTGCAATCAGGACCAACAATTTCAAACAATGTAAAATTCATTTCAATTAGTTTTGCATCATTTAGGTGTAATGATTATACCGGTTTATATGGGAATTTCGCATGTGACCTCATTCTTCAACCCGTAACACAGGAACCAGAACTCCGATTCCAATAGAATTTAAGAGCAGTTAATAGGGATGCAGTAGCTCTCATTTGAGACTAAATTTGAGAAAATTGAGACAGACATTTCTAAGAAGCAGATGTGAATTAAATTCAGGAACTTTGTCATTTTCCCGAAGTTTCCGGTTCCGCCGAAGGTGTCCAAATTGGTCAACGAGAGTTTGATTGGACATCAGTGAGCTGAAACTACAACTCCAAATAATTTAGGCCACACTTTATGAAGTTTTGCATCTTTTAGATAACAAGCTGATGCCGATTTATATGGGAATTTCATGCTTGACCGCACTCTTTACCCCGTAACTCCGGAACCGGAAGTCAGAATTAAATAAAATTCAATAGCAGCCTATCGGTTATACCTTTCATTTGAGACTAAGTTTGATAAAATCGGTTCAGCCATCTCCGAGGAACCGATGAGCATATTTTTGGTCACATACATACATACACACATACATACGAACGCACACACAGACATTAGCCGAATTCGACGAACTGAGTCGAATGGTATTAGAGACTCAGCCCTGCGGGCCTCGGTTAAAAAAACCGGTTTTCAGAGTGATTGCATAGCATTTCCATAGGAGAAAGGCAAAATAAGAAAAACTTCGCAAGCTTGTGTAGATTTCAGTCAAAGTATGAGTTAAGCGCAGAATGGCATTTTGTTGTAGCATCACATGGAAAAGGACCCTGTGATGCTATTGGTAGCACTCTCAAGCGAATGGCAAAAAGAGCCAGTCTTGCTCGCGACTATGGAAATACCATAACAACTCCCCGAGAGTTATATAACTAGACAGTTGAACAAAGTGATAAAAATATCACAAAATTAATTTTCTGCTACATGTTCACTGAAGAGTACAACAAAATGTCAGAAGAACTTGAAGAGCTGTATAATAACTCCAAAACAATATCTGGAACACAAAAATTCCCCAGTTTTGTGCCTATTTCTGGTGGCGAAGTAGAGACGAAAAGGAATTCTAATCCAGAAGATGAACCAAAAATATTTTCCTTGTATAAACACAATACAAAATAGTATGCATAAAGATAATTTTAAGACAAATGTTATATATAAAAATGTAAAATTCAATACATAATGTTGTGGTGGTTATTTCATTCTCTGATTCTTCCTCAGCACTAAACAAGAAAATAAAGAAGTAATAATGGAATATTCGTTTAATGACATAAACTCTTTTTAATGGGATTCTTGATTAAGAGGTTACATACCTTTTTGGGATAAAAATGTCAAGAAAGTTTGAATTTACGTAAAGGCATAAATCAATAATTTCATTACATCAAACTTATAGTATTTTGGTAGTACATTTTTTTATTTAAGACGTTTGCGGTGATCACGATTTAAGACCAATAGATCATTTAAAATCTCAAAACTCAAAAAATTTCATCTAAAATCTCAAAATTCAAAAAATAGTATATGAGTATTCCTAGTACCTTAACGATTAGTTGAATAAATAATATTTTTCCGGCATTGGAGAACGTTTTTAGTAAAAATCGCTGTTTTAAGCTCTAAAAACTGTAATAAAAAAAATCTTATCCATGAAACAAAAATTTATGAATAAAAAAGGAATCGTTAAGGTACGAGAAAAAATAAATTAATTGAATAAAAAAATAAGAAAATCGATTCAGTAGTTTTTCGGCAATCGTGATTACGGAAAAAACCATTTTTAGTAAAACGACATGTCGAGATAATCGAGTTTAAAATTTCAAATTACCACTGCTCTTGGTAGACGAAGCGCGCTTGGAAGCGCTTCCACTTTCGATCTATTTCTCGGATCTCTATAAAACATTGGGAAAACATTCTCAAGGAGTTGTACTTTCAGATAAAGTAATAAAATCGATTTTATAAAAAATGAAAAAGTACCCCTTAATAAAAATATACTTTGTTGCTAAATTAGACAACATCTTCTCACAAACCAAGTTTTATTGGAGTCTGAGATGATTATGGCTTTCATTGATTTAGTTTTAGATAAAAATACACTGAAGAAAAAAAAATAGTTTGGTTAAGGAAGTTTTTTTCAAATAACTTTTTTTCTTTAAAAGTGCCCAACATAATACCTATCTTGGAACAAAATTTCATCCAAATCAAAAATGGTTTTTTTGTAAACCGACTTTAAATTTTTAAAATCGACTTTTTAAATGTAGGAGTCAATGAAGAATTTTTTCAATATTTTTATTCAAAAATTTGACTAATTTTGTGAAAATCACTCCTACAACATTTTTTGTAGGACTTTTAGACTATAGCCATTTGAAAGAAATGTGTAAAAAATTTGGCCCTTTTCAAAGACGGTCTAGATTTTTTTGGAAAAACAAAGTATGCAAAGTGGCTTTTTGTGACAAAGTCTTTATGTATAGAAAGCTTCTTAAAAATCTGCCTACTCTGAATACGATTTAGCGCGAAATTCGTCCATATCACTAGAGTTCCCATTCATGTCGTCATGATTGGTATAACTGAATGTGTGTACCCACATTGCTAGAATGGAGGGTAAAGATTTCCGGAAGTGACCGATTCATGATCGCGCGCGTTTGCTGGTTCGCGTTTGAGACCGCGTTTGTAACTTTGTGAATACTATAACATTCATATAATTACCGGTGTATTATAAAGTTTGCGCGATCGCGGGCATAGGTGTGCGCAGATGATCGCGAAGGGCTTCAGCCTTCGTATGTGAACGTGTTTGTCGCGTGTGCTCGAGTGTATGTTGCTTTGCTTGAAAAAAAAAATCGATTTCGTAACCCTGTGGCCAATCACATATTCACGTGTTTTTGGATAGCCACGCGGACCTTCGTTCTGATATTTAGTTTTCGGTGGATCACATTCTGACAGGAGTGAGTTACCCCATGTCCCCTGTAATGTCGCCATAGAACGTGTTGTCTAGGGGATATGAGAGCTTTTTTTAATTAGTCCAATTGAAGGCATGTACCTAGACTGCTGGTATCGGAAATAGACTTCCGGAAGTGACCGATTCACGATCGCGCGAGCGCAGGAGTTTGTAGGTTCACGCTTGAGACTATGTTTGAAAATTTATTATATATTATATATATGTGCTTTTAGATGATTGCGCGGACCGCGAATCTTCTACTTAATGTTTAATGTACGGATTCAGATGCCACAAGAGAGTGATTGCTCCCATTTATCTACACAGAAATTTTTTTTTGTAATTTTAAGTTTATTTTCATGCACATATTTGGAGCATGTATATAAATTTAAAACTAAGTTCCTCCACAAACACACACGACTTGTCGTGCTTTCTTCAACGAATTCTATTATAATTTTACACGAGGATTGAAAATTACAGTTTCTTTAAACGGAAAACCAATGCGCTCCTTATGTATTTTACTCGAATACTGCTGTAAAATGAATGACATGTAATATTACACGAATGAAAGTGTAAACTTGTATGCTGTTTGATGCTCCAATTGATTCTAACGTAATTTTCAATCAAATTTTTGATTCAATCGTTGTATGTTTACATTCGTATTGATTTACATGTCGTTTAAATTTTATTATTTTTTTGTGTATAGAGTTCCCGGTCATGCCGCCATGAAACATGTTGTCCAGTGGATATGAGCGACATTTTTCGATTGGTCTAACTGAAGCCATAAGGCTGCTAGAATCCAGGATAGAGACTTCCGGGCGGGACTGATTCATGATCGCGCAGGCGGTAGGTTAATGCTTGAGACCGCGTTTGTAAATTTGTATGTGTTAAAACGTTCACTTAATTACCGGGGTGTTTTAATGTTAGCAACATAGCGGGCGCAAGGATGTGTGGATGATTGCAATTGAATGTTCGCGTTTGTGACCAGGTTTGTGTTATCGCGAAAGTCACGAGCGTTTGTACGTTTAGAATGGGAGAGATGGCTAGTGTATATGAGAGAATATGCAATTTATTGTGCTAGTGAGTGTTAGTAAGAATCTGATTTAAGATATAGTAATAAAAGAAAAATAAGTCAAGCAAGATAGATGGAGGCAGAACACAAATATAGAATACTTTGAGTTCACACGGATAATGTTAGGGCAGAGTAAGTATAAAAAGTGGAAGAATATAGATTTTCTACACCATTCAATAGTATTGAGTAAATGAAAATATATTAACTACAGAAAGAAATAGATATTATAAGCATCTAAACTACTTTTTTTCCACGCGAACCACGATTGAATTTCTTCAAAAATTACGTGTTTCAGTTTATTATGTTGGGCTAGTTGAGCATGAAATATGAAATTTTCCGGGATCCCGGGAATATGGAAAAAAATAAAAAGTGGATCATTTTCTTGAAAACAAAAGGTAAAATTGAAAAGTTTCCATACCCGTTTGATTGCATTGTTTGATTGCGTTTGTCTTAAAAGCAGTTGTCAGATGATGTCGATTGGGTGGAGTACACATCACTGAATCATTTGATAACTCGTCACTCAGTTTGCATAACATCAGCTTCTTCTAAAAAAAATTCTTGGGTATATGTACAACTTATATTTGGTAATTAGGATTATAATTGGGACGATATACTAAACGCAGTTGCTGGAGTTACTGTCCAAAATTGGAATGCGTATCAGAACATTTCGATGGAATGTTAACTTAATGCAAAGCACCTTCTTTGGTAATCTTGAATGAAATGATTGAGCTGCTTCAAGGTAGTGTGCAATTATTTTCGATCAAATTAGAAAACATGATATATGAAATCCATTTCCGTCACATTAGGATCAGCATCATTGCGAATTAAGTATGAATCAAAATTAAGCAGATAATGGACTAAATGTGCAGCGATGTGTGTAGACTTCACCATCGATTTCCTGTTACGAGCGAGTATCTGTCAGAATCTGAATTCCTTGATCTTAAGGTCCTTCAAAAATCCAGCGACATGCAAAGAGTTTGAATGCGAATGATATGACATGACGGATACAGCATTCTGTATTACTTTTTATACATCCAAAAATTTAAATATCCGGGCATGCAAAATTCACGATAAAGCAGATATTACAGTTCTGGTAAAACAAATTATACGAAGTATGCATTCGATGAATCGACCAAATTTCTGCAGATGTTCTAGAAATTTCTGCAGATGTTCTAGAAACATTTCTTATTTTAAATAGCGTTTGAGTTAAGCACAATACCTCTACAAACAATTTTTAAAACAAACAGTGATTGATTTTTTGAGAAATTAACACTATTTCCATAACTAATTTGTGTTTGCAGGCCCTTTCATTTAAGATCTAACTATTAAAATGAACTGTTAAAAGAACTGTTAAAAAATCTGATCAATCGGCTCATCGGTTGCAGAGATATCTTGCGCCCCGCTAACGCTACTGTAAGGAAATGCTTCGGAACAAAGGCCGGCAAATGCATCAATTTTTGCATGAAAACACGCACATTCTTTAGCAGTGACTTGAGTGGCTTGGACTATATACTTGAAAAAATCACAACAAAAATATCTGCGAGCTTAAGCTATATATTTCAGTGATCTGCAAATCAGTTGAAAAAACATAATTAGCAAACACTACGCACACCAAATGTTTACCGGTCAAAATATTTCCTACAGAATTTCATTTGCAGAACCTAAGCCTTTTGGAATAAACTAAAAATCTTTTTCCCGGGATTCCCGAATCCCGGGAATGAGAAAACATAATTTCCCGGGAATCGGGAATCCCGGGAAATCCAAAAATTCCGGGATTCCCGGGAAATAAATTTCCGGGATGGAAGCTCTACTGAACAGCATGTTTAACAAAAAGGGTTTCATCCATAAGAGATTGTCGTCCCTGTTTCTGGAAGCAGCGAATCCGATTCGTTATAAACGAGTGTTACTCACCATCCTCACGAACCAGACTGACAGTTCGAGCGAGTTAAGAGATAAAAATACCCACCTTCAGTCTGATATTCTCTTATAGATGACAGTCCATTAATCCGAATTGAATAAATCGATCACTATGCCCAAGATCAAATGAGTCTTCGACTAGCTGAACGAATATGCCCCCCATCGCAAGTAGAAACACCCATACCAGCTGTCCGCCAAAACACTCGATCTAATGATTATGCGTCACGAAATCAGAGATCAAAGAACCAGCATTCGCTCGGATCTCTCACTCTTATCCACCACCCAAGAGCATGCGCTCTGAGGATCATCATCGAAGCCCAGAGAGGATAACAAGCGTTTGTACGTTTGTACCTATATGAGCATAGACGGAGTATAATATAGAGATATAGTAATAAAAGGAATCGTAACATGCCAAATAAAGAAAAAAAGATGCAAAGAGATTGATTGGAAGCAGGCATGCACAAGAACGGTGCTACTCCGTGTCCTATTCCTGTACACTAGCTCATAATGTGTCAGAGCTAAATTCATTGAGCTAGTGCTTGTGCAGGTTCCCTATAAGCTAGAGTTAGCAAGTAGCACGAGCACCGATGAGCGAGAGCTCTCGCTAGCATGGTATACACGCCACCGAAAAACTACCTAAAATTGAGTACCGTAAACCGGGGTGACATTGATCGCTTTTCGATATAATGATTACATATTTTTAGACGCAACACATTTTTTTCAATTTTAATATTTTTAATCCATGTACTGATGTATGGAGAACAAGATTGGATGGTTTTATCTAAAATTCTCCGCTTACAGGTATTTTTCCAAAAATGACATTAAGTTATTGATGTCAATGTAACCGAAATTCGTATAATTTGTGTCAAACTAGAATAAAAGATTCTGAAAACCTTTAAAACTGCTAAAATTGTTTGATTTCAGTGCTTTATCATTGTACAAAACGTTTCACCCATTTTAACACGTTGGACTATTGAACAATAAAAAATATTGCGAATTTTAGCTTGAAATAATTTGAAACTAGTTTAACAAAAAAATATATTTAAAATAAGCAAACTCTTAAAAATAATTTTGACACATCCAACTCTAAAGGAAAATGAAAACTCGCTTGTAATTCATTACTCTTGCTCAAATCTGAGATTTATTTGTTTTATAAAAAATAGACACTTTATGAAGCTTCGTAAAAGTAAGGTGAAGTCAAATTTCGGCTTTTTGTAGTTTTTTTTTCGAGAGTTGTCCTACTGGAGCTGTAGAGCTAGGTTCTCGGAAGGGCTCCCCGTCAGAATTACATACTACAATTTGCAGACGAGACAGGCAATGTCGCCCAATAAAAGACTGCATTAGGCCAATTGTAGCGGGCCGTGATTCTGAATGTGATATTCATTGTACGGTTCAGGTATGTGCGGACGTAGGGACTCGCGATCGCATATATCATCGCGAAGGGTTCGAGCATTTGTACGTTAACGTGTTCGATCGCGTGTGCGTTTGTATGTCGCGTGTGCTAACGTGTATGAACTTCGCGTGTATAAATTCTATTTCATAACCGTGTGCCTTTCGCATATTCGCGTGTGATCTAGAATGATCGCGCGCGGACCGTGAATCTGATACTTAATTTTTTGTGTGCGGTTCAGATTCCAGAAGAAAATGGGTTCTTACATATCATTAGACTTCCCATTCATGTCGCCGTAGAACGCGTGGTCTAGTGGATATGAGCTTTATTTTTTTTGATTGGTCCAACTGAATGTATGGACCTAAATTGCTACAATGAAGGCTAAAGATTTCCGAACGTGACCGATTCATGATAGCGCGCGTTTGCGGGTTCGCGTTTGAGACCGCGTTTGTAACTTCGTAAGTATTAAAACGTTCACACAATTGTCGGAGTGTTATCAAGTTTACGCGATCGCGGGCATAGGTGTGTGTAGATGATCGCGAAGGGCTTAAGCGTTCGTATGTTGACGTGTTTGTCGCGTGTGCTCGCGTGTATGTGACTTCGCGCGCATAAATTCGATTTTGAAACCCTGCGGCCATTCATATATTTGCGGACCGTCATTCTGATCTTTAGCTTTCAGTGTACGGATCACATTCTGACAGGGAGAGAGTTACCCCATATCACTAGAGTTTCCGGTCATGTCGCCATGGAACGTTTTGTTTAGTGGATATGGGAGTTATATTTTTTACCATTTTTTTGTTAACCATTTTTGTTAACGACCTATTGAGTCAATTTGTCAACAGTTTTTACGGCATTTAGTTAGCAAAGGACTGGAAGGTGAAGTATGTTTTTCAATATTTAGAGCCATAGTACTCAAGGGAGAGCAAGGTGTGTAAGAAAGAAAGTTTAGAAAAGCGTGGACTGACTCCTACGGTAGCAGACAAAGGGTTAAGTCGCCGGTGAGCTCTAAGCTTGCATATATGATCCTTCCACGCTTTTCTAAACTTCTCCCTTCAACACCTTGCTCTCCCTTGAGTACTATGGCTCTAAATATTGAAAAATATACTTCACCTTCCAGTCCCTTGCTAATTAAATGCCGTAAAAACTGTTGACGATGTGGGAGTTATTTTTCAATTTTATTATTTTTTATTAATTAACAAGGACCTAGATTGATGGTACCGAGGATAGAGTTTTCCGGACGATCCCGATTCATGATGGCGCGAGCGCGGGAGTTTGTAGGTTGACGCTTGAGATCGTGTTGCTAAGTTTATGAGTGCTAAGATTTTCACCTTATCACCGGGGTGTAATCATGTTTGCGAGTTCGTGGGCGTAGGTTGCTTGGAAAATCGCGAGGGGCTCTAACGTTTGTGCGCTGACGTGATTTTGTAACGTGTGTTCTTGAATTGTCACGCGAACCGTGAGTCTGATATTAAATTTTCGGTGCGCGGTTAGAATTCTGGCAGAGAGTGGGATCGTTTATATCGATAGAGTTCCCGGTCATGTCGCCATGAGACGTGTTGTGTAATAGGTTTGGGCGTATTTTCTTAATTGGTCCAGCTGAAGGCATGGACCTAGGCTTCTAGGATCAAAAATAGACTTCCGGACGTGATCGATTCGCAATCGCGTGCGCGAGGGTATTTTTGTAGGTTCCCGCTTGAGACCGCGTTTGAGAATGTGTGAGTGTTAAGACGTTCACTATCACCATCTTTGCTGACCCAGCTGAAGGCGGGTGTAGAATGGCAGTATAGGACTCGAAAAGAAGAAATAAAGGACAATATATGAGAGACGTAATAGATTAGATATGTACAAGATACAGCTGAATTTATGATCATCACATGAAAGACATACATTAGTACTTCAAACTCTACTAATACTTGAATAGCCAACCACCACACATAGCACATCCTTTCTTTTTTTATGTCGCTAGCCGTGCATTGAAGAATGCCTAAAACTCTGAACTAGGCCCCGTCGAGTCCAGTCCGTCATCTGTCCGTCTCGTCCTGTCGTGTCTGGGGCTTCCAGGATACATGCATTCACCAGACGCGACTAGCTTATGTCAGCTTAATTGTGCACTGGTTTCGTAGAATCGAGGCGATCATCGAAATGATAGATCCTACGAGTGAGTGCACTTGGCCCAGTCACCTGTCGAGCATTTGTATATTTGCGAGTTTGAATGTTTACGTGTGTATGGGAAGTGTTGTGTGTTGAGATATGTGTGTTACCTGTAAATAATAAGTTAATACAAATAATATTTAATGTGTCAAAATAAGACATGTGCAATATGCTACTTGCAGTTTTTGGTCGTTCCTACTTATCTGATTCAATTGAGTATGAGAGTACATCTCAATTCTTCTAAAACCTGGCGACGTCTGATGGTAGCGAATAGTCATTGTTGGCAGCAATGTTACCCTTTTTTGATGAATGAACTCGGAGAGGTCATCATAGGAATGTGACGCATGAGACCGAAAATAAATAAAACAAAATGAAATAAAGAGAAGAGTTAGTATTATTATTGAGTATTATTTGAACAACACACATGTAACATGCAATAAAACTACTTGGAATCGTCTAAATGCCAGAAAATGATATATATTTACTATTAACGACAATTGCATTCCGTTAAAAGTTTCTCATGCTATGCTGACCGGGAATGGATGATTGATGTGCGTCGGTAAATTAATCGTACCTTCATTTATCCAATCTGAATGAGTCGAATCGAATGTACGAATTGAACACTGGTAAAAAGTGATCCAAAGAAGGATTACCCACTATTCTATCATATAAGCCAGTTCTGCATCCATTCCCTGACCTATATGTCACAAATACTCAGACGAACACATACACAGATAGGCATACGACTAGCACATAACAATTTTATACTAGTACTAAAAACTACAATTAATACAACACAACACAACTAATAGGGTTCAACTGTTATTTTTTTAATGCGCCTGTGCACGTTGACGAGGTCGACCGATAAATCGACACACAATGACTCCCACTGCGAGCCGTGCTCAAAAAGACAGCCGTTAAGCTGTTGAACAATGTCTGCAAACACAGCCCACAGAAAAAGTCAATCCACGGCGACCCGCCAATCGGCCACGCCAGTGTGCACTGTGACATAAGCCCTCTCGATCTCCTCGATGCACCACTATCGAGGCGTAATGCAATAACCATCTTAAAGCAGGTGTCTGCTCAAATATGCTTGAAGATGTTTGCAATACCGTCAAACCCGTCAACCTAGGAGAGGGAATAAAACACAAGTAGCTATATAGGCTCAACGCTCTAGGTACCTACATAAATATTATGAGAAGCGCGCATGTGGCTCTAATTTTTCTGGACATCTTTTAACATTTTCTAATAATTTTACTAAATAAGTAACAAAAATCCAGTGTAATGTAACGTATCCAAATGCAGTTAAAAGAATAGAGAAAACTACAATTTCCATGGTATTACATTCAAATAACCTTAAGATATAAAAATCCAAAAAATATACCTACAAAACAGATTTTACGTGTGTCATAAATTGTCTTTCAAACTCCGCCAATGGCACTGCAAGTTTGTTCTATCTAGACATAGAATTGCTTAACTTATTGAAAACATATTCCTTGTACAACAACAAATTTTGTGATAAGTTAAAAAATGTATTGTTCTTGAATCATACGCGATTCTAGTGCTGTACCCATGCACATCACTTCTTTGTTCAATTCGATCTTATAAATATCGAGACAGTTTTCCATTTACAATTTAAAAAAATTAACAGCATTATCAAGTAACAAATGTTTTGCTTCACAACGAGCCATTGTAATGCATCCAGCATGAAATCGGAGGAAGTGTATCTGTTATTTTTTTAATCATTTGGATACGATTCATCATGATGGTTTCTACTCTTTAGTGGTTACCGTAAGTCGCCATCTTGGATTCCAAATCGTCAATTTCCGATGTCCGCTGACCAACCTCTTTCGAATGACATCCATATTGATGATGGTTCTCACTATTTTGTGGGAACCGGAAGTCTCCATCTTGCACTATGACACCAATAAACAATTTCCGCTAGCAACTGACTTGTACGGGTCCTATATCTCACGATTTCTAGGGCATCGAAAAATTACCTAAAATTTCATCACCCACAAGTCCGACTAACAAAATATTCTGAGCGTCTGTTATGAACTTATGTACTATTGTACCTGTACTTATGTACTGCGCCCTGAAAATTGTGTCGAACCATTTTGGCACTAAATAATATTTTAATACCCACTTTTGTCTGAGCTTGTAACATTTATCTATTTCTGATCTAACAGAATATCGTGCCACTTTAAAATCCTACCAATTCATATTGATTTTCCGTACAAAAATCAGAATGATCTGCAGCATGACAACATCAAATCGAGCTTGCTAAGGTAGTAATTAGTTTTCATATTACTATTTATGATATAAATTAGTCATTGGAGAGGCGTGTCAAGTTCCTCTCATCAGAATCCGACACTAACTTAGTGACAGGACTAAGTTAGCACCGGATTGACGCTAGCTTCAAAAACGAAAACACTGTTTGTGTTTCTGAGGAAACTCCTAGTCCTGCGTCATGTCTAGCGTGAAAAGGAGTTCTGATTGAGCTGATTTGAATTATTGGAACCGAAGCTTGATTTGCTTTTTTTTTGTTGGAGACAAACCACTGCGACCAGTATTTAGATCTATTGTGGTATTGGTTTGGCTTAGCAAGCCAATGCGATTTACATTCCTTACTGGAGAAAACTTAGGTAAAAACTATAGGCTAAACCAAGTTACAGTTCCAATAATTCTCCTTAGCTTAATTAGAACTTCTTTTCTTGCGGGACATCACGCAGGACTAGTAGTTTTCTCAAAAACACAAACAGTGTTTTCGTTTTTGGAGCTAGTGTCAATCTGGTGCTTGCTTAGTTCTGTCCCTAGGTTAGTGTAAGATTCTAATGAGAGGAACTCGAAACGCTTCTCCAATAAATAATTTACTTATATGTGCCCTTTACTCGTAAAATGCGCAATGTTGTTTTAAAACAACATTTCGAAAACCATCTCAAAATTATCATAGTAACGTATTAAAACTGTTAGACAATTTTCAGAAAATTGCTTTGCGCCTTTAAGGGTTAAAATTAGTTAAGAAAAAATAGTTTTACCTAAATTTTCTCCACGAATGAGAAATACAGCTTAGTGTATTTATGATATATTATATTCAGCGAACAGAGTTGAAATAGCTGAAAAACAGACTAATAACTTAACTAAATGTAAAGACTCATTCCTGATTCTTTCAAATCAGGTCGGGTTGGACTCCTTTCACTCTCCCACAATGTGGAGTTACGATCGCATTCGAATTCACCACAATCTAATCTTCTATCGCGAAAAAAAGCAAATGCCTTCATATATCGTCGATCTCGTGCTTCCTCGCTACATACAATGCATCGAAAGATCGGTTCACAATCCTAATGTCCAAATTGTATAGTTTTTTCACGTTTCAAGTCGAAAATTGTTTTGTATGAAGCAAGGTAACACTCGGACGACGATTTACTGCCGATATAATTCGTGCAATTGTAATGCTTCGGAGCAATCAATGTTGCATTCTACTGTACTTCGGCCGGCTGGTTGTACGGACTTGTTGTATTTATTTATTGGTAGATATTTTTACAGCTCAGCTCGCTTTACACTTGACGGTCTGGCCGAGTGTAAATATTTGCTGTTGGCCGGGTTGGTGTTATTGGAGGAAAACAATAAGCCGCCATCCTTCCTGTAGTGCAGCGCATCGAATCGAATGGATGTGTGGGAATTGTCTGGAGCTGTTGATCGTTTGTGGGTCAAGGGTGCTTGGAAAACCTTCACCCGATATGATCTAGCTCAAGGAAGACAAAAATAAGATAAACTGAAAATCGACGACATATTGAACCGATTCGAATTCGACACTGTGGCTCAATTAAGTGAATCGACGCGCACTCGGGTTACAACCGGAAAATGCGCCGTAATTCAGATTCGATGTAATTAATGTCTTGTTTGCTTAACAGCGAGGAAAGGGAATGGTTACAGAGCCGACGGAAAGTTGCTCTAAATAATTACAATCATATATACCAATCGTTTCACGTTATTCAATATTATTTGTAGTTGCGTCGCAGTCAGTCATCAACACACAGTTGGATGCTGTCAACTACCCCTGATTTCCTGCTGAAACCCGATTCCAGCGCGTGTGCTCTCTGTTTTAGAATTTCAAATTTGAATCACTTCAAAGCAATTAGTCAGTTGATTATTGTTATTTACTACAAACGAGAGTAGCTTAGGGAATATATTTCTGTTGTTTTTGTTATTTCCACGCCTTCCTGATGAAACTGCTATCATATTTATCCCATTTTATTAGCTGTTTGGCTGAATGCCAATGCGGAAGACAGGAATGGTACTTACAATCTGAAACTCTCTCCGTCGGTCGTACGCCTGCTGTATCGCTCCATCCTGCCACAGCCTTCGGATGACCGGCACATATTGATGGAACTGTTCAACACCCAGCGACGAATCACTGCGGAACAGGATCGCCTGGTTCGCATCCAGCTGGGACTTCAGGTCTTCCCATGGTATATCTAGCTTATCCCTAGCGTCGCACAGCACTTGCATGCCTGTAATGTAATGGACATGGTTTCAGCAATCGACACAGGTGCCGATAAATAATTTTGTCTTACCTTTGACTAAATTTTGGTAGATCACATGTTGATACTCTCGAATTAGCTCGGGCTCGAAATTGATCCCGTGAATAATCCGCATCTGCTTGAGAAAGGTGGACTTCCCGGACTCGCCTGCACCGAGCAGCAGCAGTTTAACCTGCCGAAAGATAAAATAAACATGTTTTTATGTGTTACTGGTGCACATCCTTTTCGGTGTTATTTTTTGTCGTCGCTGTTGTTGTTGTAAGGTTATTGTTTCAGTTGAGATTGTAAAATTCAGTAAAAGAAGAAAGATTGTTTAGCTCTCTTCAACCGTTCCCCTAGCAATATTTCTCGGGAAGAAAAACAACGGTGGAAAATATACTATCCAGAAGAGGAAAGTATCATAGAGAACCAAACCGACCGACCGACCAGGCAGCAACTACGTAAAACAGAGCCATAAAATCTCAACTTAATGGTTTTACTGCCGGTAATCCACCCGGCAGTGGAGTCTAGGAGACAACCGGCCAAAAAACACGAAAGAGTTACATCATAGCTGTACTTTTCCTATCTGTGCGGCGGGTCAGTGTCGAACAAGATGCTCGGATGTGGGTTCCCAAAACTTGTTGTCGGTAAATCTCCCCTGGCTGGTCGCCGGGTGCCGTACAGATTTATTTTTCTTGCAGTATCTTTTTATTCGCACGTTAGTTTACTGTCTGCCATACCCTTTCTTTTTCATTCGATTTCCCACCGGCAGTATTCGGGATAACATAAGGAGGACAACAAGTTGAGCTGTAAAATCAGACACATATTGGCTGTTTTTTAGATTTTTTACCAGACTAACTTTTTACTTGGAAATCTTGTGCGGAGATACAGATTCCGCAGAACACTCTTTTGATGGGCGGGCTTTAAATCTACGATCTGAACGGAGATAGATGCATGAAATGGCCATACTCGTACTGAGTTGCTTCCGGAATTGTTTCTGTATTTTTAAAAATTCATAAGACTGAACGACAGTATCACGGGGATATAAGAAAAATTTGGGTCACGATTACTAAAACTACTTATTCCCCAAAAATGTTTCTGAATCAACGGAACTGGAGATTAGGGTGATTATGTTTATAGGATTCAATTAGGTAGTTAATTCATTTATTTCTCGCCCTCTAACCAAGAGAATGCGCCTCATTAGTAGGGTAGCTAGAAGTTTTGTTGGGGTGGGTTGTTGAAAATAATCGATTTTTTTAAAAATTGTTCAAATTAGGATCAGTTTTGATATAATATAAGAATTCAGAAGTAAAAACAGCCTAGCAATTATCCAAGTCTGAAACATCCAACAAACCCGAAGCATAAAGAACCCCCATAGCATCATGGGCGCAGAATTAAAAAAATTCCTGAAAAGTATCTTGTATGGCAAGCTATATGTTCTTGTGGGTTGAAATCTCAGACAATTGTGAAAACATTGTCTCAAAAAACGATTATTACCTTTTTAATTTCGATTATAGAGGTTTTAACCTTAAGGTAATTCGCTTCATCGGGTTGGAAAAAAACACTTAAGCAAATCTCTAACTCTATGTGCGGGGTTGGGAATCGAACCCAGGTGAGCTGCGTACAAGACAATCGATTTTTCAACTACGCTATGCTCGTCCCTTCTAGCCAGATTTAGCTAGCAGCCAGTATGCTAAGGTATGGAAAAGAATCTAGCTATCGAGGGATTCCATGAGAAACCAGCCGACCGCAAAATATGACCATCGTCGATTCGAACGAAACTTTGCAGGTGTGTTCGCTGTATGAATCTCCATGATATTCTCTGGCAATTGGAATATTTTGATACAAGAGTCATTTTTCAAAAGGGCGTAAACGTTTCTACGTGTATGTATTTCAAATTTTTTTTGTTCGATTACTGTATTTTATACAGCAAAACTATCTGAGAACAAGTTACAGGGAATGAATACTTCTGTCCAAAAAAATATACACTGAAAAAAATGTTGTGTCATTTTTCAAAAAAACAAAAATTTATGATAAATTTTTTTTGCGAAAGCAAAGCAACCAAAATATATTTCAACCATAGGGTCTGTTGATTAAACTATATAGCTGGATCATATGTTGGTTGTTTTCATGTAACTTTACAATGTTTCACAATATCGTCTTGGTGTCAAAGGGAAAGTTGCAGGAAAGTTTACTGGCCTTTTGAAAAACCTATTATTGTTGATGGAGAAATGCGACTAACTTATGAAAAGGTCGTAATAAAACAAAATAATTGTGTTGTTAAAACAAAAGTAAAAATATCTCGAGAACTACTACATTTTAGAAAATTTTTGTTAAGAGCATTTCGATTTCAAATGGCGTTTAGAATCATATTCAAAAAGAAAATTGTATTTTTGACTGCAAATAGTAAGAATTATAAAAAATGTCAAAAGTTGTTAGGAAAACTTTTTTATTGAAAGCTTCTTCAGGATCCAAATACACTAAAAAGTTGCTTTTACGTCTTTAAAACGATAAACATTAAATTTTTGACATTTTTTGATGGGGTAACACGAATAACTTTTAAAAAGAGCATAATTACAGGAATTAATTGTTTTTGAAGGAGCAAAATTTCAAATATCTCGAAAACTATCGCATTTTGGAAGATTTTTGTTAAATGCATTTTGATTTTAAATGGTGCTTAGAATTATATTCTGTAATAGAATTACAATTTTGTATATCTATTAGTATGAAATTTAAAAACATGTACGAAGTTATTGTTAGGAAAACTTTTTTACCGATTTTTTCTCCATCATGCAATCACATTCAAAATGTTTCTTTTCTCTTTAGGTTTTTGGTAACAAAATATAAAAAATTTAAAAAATGGGTTTTTTCGCAATTTAAATTTTGCATCATAAATTTTTGTTTTTTTGAAAAATGACAACATTTTTTTCAGTGTATATTTTTTCAGACAGAAGTATTCATTCCCTGTAACTCGTTCTCAGATAGTTTTGCTGTATAAAATACAGTAATCGAACAAAAAAATTTGAAATTCATACACGTAGAAACGTTTACGCCCTTTTGAAAAGTTGCTCTTGAGTCAAAATAATCTTATTACCTGTGGAAAATATTTAGTCTTGCATGACGGTGAAACGTGTAAAGTTTCATTGGAATTTAAGATGGTCGGTCACGATTTTAAAGATTTTCGGACGGATCTTCGTGGAATTCCTCTATCTGCCTTAACATTCACTGTACCCGTTATAATTTTTCTGAAATTTTTATTTTAGTTATGCTCTCATTTCATCAATATTCGATCGATTTTGATGGAAACAGCTTTAACCCGCAAAAAGGCAAGCGACACAATTAAATCAAAAGTCGCTCGATCATTTGTATTTCAAATTATTAGTCCATTGAAACTAGTGAACTGTAACTAGCCGGGCCTCTGAGACCCCTTGTCTTTTTGAGGGTTAAAATATCTGAAATTTAGTACAGTTTCTGTGTCCCTATCGGCGGTCGAGTCCGTTGATCGGTTCCGGAATTATTCGGAATCCATGTAGGGTGACGGACTAGCTTTGAAGAAACAATTCATAAATGTATGTAGATTTTTTTCAATTGGTCCTTCATATGACAATTTTTCATTGATCCTTCACAATGGACATGAATTGGACCAATCTTGTCCACCGGAAAACTTTTTCGGAAGAACGTTAGAAAAAGTCTATACTTTTCTATTATTCCAGTTCTTTGGACTCATATATTTATATGAAATGCAAAGTTCAAATTATACACTCCTACAGCTCTCTTAACATCGGTATGGCCATTCTGGCACCGGTTCCGGACGGAATCAAATAAAGACATTTGACACCATTTTGAAAACCATTATGGCGGCTTCCGGTAAACACAAAACAGTACAGATCATCATCAATTTGGGTGATAATTGAAAGGGAGTGATCAGTAGACGACCGAAATTAATTATTGACGCCATTTTGAAAGCCCACGATGGCGGCTTTCGGTTACCATGAAACAGTGAAAACCATCATCAACATGGGAGTCAGTAGAAGTAGGGGGTATCTAGCGTCCAAAACCCACAATTCACACGTCCTTACCTTATCTTTCGTTTTAGCGTTATAGTGTCTTCTGCAAAATTGTTGTGTGACATCTAGCGCTTCATTTGATCATTTCATATTAGTTCGGAATATAGTCGCTAGGGTGGCGCCGTTATCAACTTTTTAATGGAACTAGATAGAAAGATGGTATCTACGGCAAAGTCATATGTCAGATAATTATAAGTATATCTTCCGAAGATACCAACTTTATAGATCCTACAGGTTTTGAAATATGGCGCATTTTTGAAAACATAATCTGTAAGTAAAAATTTTGACTAAAAACTTATCTAGCTCAAAACATACAGGACCTATAAAGTTTGCATCTTCAGAAGATGTGTTTAAAATGGTAGGACCTACAACTTTCTTGAGGACATAACATTTCTATCCAGCTTTATTTAAAAGTTGATAACAGCGCCGCCCTAGCGACTGAATTCTGAACTAGTACGATTCCACGATGCCATACAGCCACTCTTCCGAAGACACTATAGCTCTATAACAAAAGACAATAATTGATTCCACGTTTTTTAACTTTCCTACCACAATGTACCGTTTTTCTCTTGATCCTCTATTGCTCGGTCAACTTTCAATGTAGAGACAAGACACTTTCACTGGAATTTTCGAAAAAATATGCTCAATAATATACATTTGTGCATGAAATATATATTAGATAGAAAATAGCCATACATAGCAAGTGCGGGAGCGGCGATTATCATCAGGAACGACGGTTTGGGCCGAAACGTTAACAATCGTCAGCAATCTAACTAAATACAGTATTATATCGAGTTCACTGATATGTGAGCTACAACATAAAATTTACTGATTGCTAATCGATAGACTACTTTTTCTTAAAACCTCGGAAAACGAACGAGAAAACTTGAATTTGTATAAGACTCAATGTGGGGTTAGCCACTTTTGGGCGTACTGGGGTTACCTCCATGGTCAACTTTTACTGCTAATAGCAAAAAATCTAAAAAATATTTTCAAAATTCTTAAATGGCAATACACGTGGATTACTTAGGACTATCAAAAAATGCAAAAACGTCGATTTCGAACAAACACCAGCCATTCGAATATAAATCTACATTGCTTACGGTCCAACTATACGACGTGACCGTTTCATGATTTATCTTGATCTATGATCTTGATCGTCGTTTTGAATTAGATCACAAAACTCAAACAATCGTGATGTTTTCTCATGAACTGTTGCATGGAACTCGGAATGTTATTCATGGATCCATTCATGCCTTGTAAACTTATGATTGGCAATTGTTCCAAATAGTTCCAAACATAAAATACGTTTTTATTTTCATGTCTTAGCTCATGAAATATGCAATTCTGGGCATGATCTTAATATTTTTACGTGAACAATTTCACGGAACTCAGACTGGTATTCATGGATTCGCGAACTGGTTAATGGGTGCTTTTGTATAAGTTTAAAAGGTATTCCTAATAATTTTCACTTTTATGCAACGCTGCCAATGGTCTTGAAATTTAATTTTGTTCCGTGGATTGTTTCATAAAATATAACACAGATGTTTATGTCTAGCTGCTAGCGACCAATCATAGGTAGTAGTAGATATATAAAAACGATGTTTCTAATAGTCCTAACATCACAAGCTTAGCTCGTGATAGCAGTAGCCTTTTACATAGGCTGTCAGTTGCAACATAAGCCATTCATGCCCATGTTGTTTGTGGACAACAATGTTTTTAAACAGCTAAAACTTTTGATTGAGGCAACATTTACTCACAGAAACAAGTAAGGCTAATAAATGTGAATATTGTTTTTCACATGAGTATTAACAGTTACAAGGATCAGCTATAGAACTGAAGTTATTGCAATTAATTTGATTGGTTTCCGATGAAGCAGTGCTGCCAGAGGCAGTTTATGTTGACGACGGAAAATGATTTTTTCATATATCTTTATTATGTTGCAATATTATTGAAAACTGATAAAAGATTTTAACTTAGACTGTAACTGGCTACGTTTTCCACGCAAGTGGACTATTGTAATTATTCTGAAATGGTTAAAACTAATTTTCATAAAAATACGTTCTATTATGTTCCTAATGGGAAAGAAAATGAAAAGCCAGTCCGAGTAGATGTTGTTTTATTTTCTTTTGAGAGTTGTCCTGCTGGAGCTGTGGAGCTAGGGTTCCGAAAAGGCTCTTCGTCAGAAATACTCACTACAACTGCGGATGAGACGAAAAATGTTACCCATTACAACACTGAATAAGACTAATTGCAGCGGGCCGTGATTCTAATTGTGATACTGAGTGTGCGGTGCAGATTTGCACGCATAGGGACTTCACAATCGCATGGGAATGGCCGTTTATTTGTGCGAGCTTGAAAACGCGTTCATCAGATGATAAGTGTTATAGCGTTTACTAAATTTTCGGTGCGTTTTTGTGTTTGTGAAATCTTGGGCGTAGTTGTCCATGGATGATCGCGATTGCATGTTCGTCTTTGTGTATCATCGCGAAAGGCGCGGGTGTTTTTAAGTTAAGGTGTTCGATCGCGTGGGCGTTTGTGTTTCGTGTGTGCCAGCGTGTATGCAGAAATTCGTGTGCATAAATTCAATTTTATAACTATTGTGCATTCGCAAATTCGCGTGTGGTCTTGGATGATCGCGCGGACCGTGAATCTGATACTTTACTTTCGGTGTACGGTTCAGATGCTAGAAGCAGTGGAACGCGTTTCTAGTGGATATGAACGTTATTTTTCTGGTTGGTCCAACTGAAGGCATGGACCTAGGCTGCTAGGACCGAAGGTAAAGATTTCCGGACGTGGCTAATTCATTATCGCGCGAATACAGGCGTTTATATGTTCATGCTTCAGACAGCGTTTATAAGTTTATTAGTGCTAATACATTCACTTAATCACCGGGGGAAGATGATCGTAAAGGGATTAAGCGCTTGTATGTTAACATGCTGAATGCTACAAGAGAATGAGATTCCCCATACCGCTAGAGATTCCGGTCATGCCGCCATGGAATGTATTGTTTAGTGGATTTGTGCGTTTTTATGATTGGTCCAACCCAAGGCATAAAACTATGCAACTAGAGTCGAGCGTAAGGACTTTCCGACGTGATTCATGATCGCGCGAATACATGTGTTTGCAGTTCCGCGGTTGAGACCGCGTTTATGTGTTTATAAGTGCTAAAACGTTCACGAAATCTCCGGGATGTTTTCATGTTTGCGAGATCGCGGGCGTAGTTGTCCGTGGACGAAGCTTAAACGTTTGTATGCTAACGTGTTTGTAACTTAGCGTGAATAAATTCTATTATATAACTGTGCGTCTATTCCCATATTCGCGAGTGTTCTGGAATGATCGCGCGGACCTTGATTATGATACTTAATTTTCAGTGTACGGTTCAGACACTAGAAGAGAGTTCCCCATGCGTACTAATTGACTGACATTATTTTTGATATACATAAGTAGTGAAAATGCAAACTAATTGAAGTACAACAAAAGCAGACTAGTGAAGAAGAAAAGAACATATACAGGTCGGACTCGATTATCCGGGGATTTCAAAAAAATCTCACCCCAGATAATCGAATCACCCGGATAATCGAATCAAACTTTTTTTACGTTATTTTTTGAATTTAAGCTTCATTCGTGGAAAAATTGGAAATAAAATGGCCAGGATAAATATTAAGCTAAATGTAAATGTACCTATTTTGGCCCTAGTCGATTTTCCAGACTTTTCATTTATTATTCATATTGGTAACGAGTTAACGGTACGTATCAGTTATTTATAGCTATTTGTGTAAGAATTCTAAGATAAACTTTTTAATAAGTTGTGTCTTTTGCAATACAGGTCAAACTCGATTACACGGGGCTTCGATTTTCCAAGGTAAATGATTCGATTACTCGAATACTAGAAAAAATAAAGTTAGTAAGTAAACTGGGGGTCATCTGTTTCTTGGCTCCAGTTTAATTTACGTGGTGGTGTTACATATCATAGCTAACATGTCTTTTAATCCTCATTCTAGTTAGAAGAGTGCGTGTTGCGCCCCTTCAAAGAGATCCTTGTCCTTGTAACATCATTTAGTTGACCAATGTTGTACCGGAATGTCAATAATAATAACTACGCGTGTAGTCTTCCCAAACTCTCCCACTCATACTTACCACTAGCGAAGGACTACAGGGTACGTAGATGATGGGTTCCCGGCCGCCTCAGCGAGAAGTACTGCTGGCGCTCTCTTTACATAGCGTATCATCCATCTTTGCTTGAGCTACCCAAGAATTGAAATCACCTCCAGTGGCGGCCGGGTCTCTTGTCAGAATCTCGTTAACCATTTCTAGACCAACGTTTTTCTACCGCGTATAAGGTCCCAAAACTATTTTTTCTTAGAACTGTTGGCGTCAAGAAACACGGTTTAATAAAGAGAGGTGTTTCTTTTGCAGTGCTAGAAGCTGCTCAATATTCACCTTCCGATCTAGTCCTATTGCATGAAAAAGGTAATTGAGGGAAATCTAAATTAGAAAGTTTTAGCAGTTTGCAACAATATTGCCAGGCTAAGAAAATATTCCAAAATTTCATTTTAACCATTAACAGAAACTATCCCTGGCAGCATTGCGTCAGCGGAACCTAATCAGATTAATTGTAATAACTTCTGTTCTACTGATAATATTTATAGCTTTTAATGCTCAAATGAAAGTTCCTAGTCGATTTTATTAGCCTTACTTGTCGTTGTGTAAACCAAAAGTTATAGTCATTTAGAAACGTGGTTGTTTACCAACAAGAGGGCATGAGGGGGTTAAAGATGCCATTGGAATTCTGAGCAGGAATCAATTGTTGAAGGGGATAATAGAAGAAGAGCAATATTGTGTCAAAGTCTACTGGAACTCAGAGAAGGATATTTACACCGGATTTCAATGAAAATAGGACCATGATTCTATCAGTATCTGGAATAAATCATAATCTTCAGCGGAATTCTATCTTGAGGAGGATTCCATCAGACATTTAAGCTTTTCTCTAGAATCCTGCATCAAAATTCAGAGAAATACGGATAAAAATTCAATCGAAAATCTGAAATAGATTCCATTGGGATGCTAAGAAAACTTGGATCAAAATCCTAGATTGTATCCAAACAGAATCCTGAGAAGCATGTCATCATTATCCCAAGAGATAGCCAGAAACCAACTAAGCTATGTAGGTATAATGACATTTTATGTGGTCTGCAGTAACTGATATGTGTATCATGAGAAAAACGTACTTTTAGTGTAAAATTAAAAAGTTGCATATTTGGCAACACTGGCGCTAAAAACTTTTTTTTTGATTCCTTAAACAAATCTTTCAAAAAATCATCTCGCTGATTGATTCTAATGCAAACAGTACCAGAGATATAATCCGAAGAAAAACAATTTTTAAGCAATTTATTAAAATTAAGAGTGTTCCTATGGACTGAGGGGCTGTTCAAGCGACACAACAATTTAGGTTATTATATATTGGCTCTAAAAGAGCATTTTTTTTTCAAAACTGGTTCCAATCCGTGAAGGTCGATTCCAAGTTTTGGTTTGTTTAGGTTAATTTGCGCGGTATAACTCGTATATAAGCTATTTTTGAAGTAAGGTTAAAATTTGTGATGAGGTTAATTCTAGACCCCCCCCCCCCACAATTGCCCGAAAAAATGTTCTATTGACTGCAATAATCGAATTAGCACTATAATAAGACATTATAGTTGCAATTTGATATTTTTTCAAAATACCCGGATAACCGAATCATTTTCCCCGGTTAATCGAATCACGGATAATCGAATCCCCGGATAATCGAGTCCGACCTGTAACGTGCAATAAAACTACTCGAACTTGTCTAAATGCCAGTGATTGGTACTTATTTACTGTTTACCATTTATTGCATTCTATTAGAGTTTTGCCATACTATGCTGACCGGAAATGGATGATTCATGTGCTTCGGTAAATTAATCGTACTTTAATTTATACAATCCGAATAAATCGAATTCATCGAATCGTATGCTCGAATTGAACACCGGACGTAAAGAGACCAACCAAGGAAAAATTGCACGTGAGACAATGAATTACCCACTATTCTATCATATACGCCAGTTTTGCATCCATTCTCTGTCCCAGCTGTGACATATACAATTATTACTACATCAACACTAATAGGCTTCTACTTTTACTTTTACATTTTACATTATAATGCGCCTCGATAGTGGTTCATCGAGGAGGCCGAGAGGCCTTATACTCCTTGTATGTAGACTACCACTATCGAGGCGCATTTTTTTTTTTTTTTTTCGAGAGTTGTCCTACTGGAGCTGTAGAGCTAGGTTCTCGGAAGGGCTCCCCGTCAGAATCACATACTACAATTTGCAGACGAGACAGGCAATGTCGCCCAATAAAACACTGCAATAGGCCAATTGTAGCGGGCCGTGATTCTGAATGTGATATTCTTTGTACGGTTCAGGCATGTGCGGGCGTAGGGACTCGCGATCGCGTGTATCATCGCGAAGGGCTCGAATATTTGTACGTTAATGTGCTCGATCGCGTGTGCGTTTGTATGTCGCGTGTGCTAACGTGTAACTTCGCGTGCATAAATTCTATTTCATAACCGTGTGCCTTTCGCATATTCGCGTGTGTTCTAGAATGATCGCGCGCGGACCGTGAATCTGATACTTAATTTTTTGTGTACGGTTCAGATTCCAGAAGGAAGTGGGTTCTTCCATATCATTAGAGATCCCAATCATGTCGTCGTAGAACGCGTGGTCTAGTGGATATGAGCTTTATTTTTTTTTTGATTGGTCCAACTGAATGTATGGACCTAAATTGCTAGAATAAAGGTTAAAGATTTCCGGACGTGACCGATTCATGATCGCGCATTTGCGGGTTGGCGTTTGAGATCGCGTTTGTAACTTCGTAAGTACTAAAACGTTCACACAATTGCCGCAGTGTTATCAAGTTTACGCGATCGCAGGCATAGGTGTGCGTAGATGATCGCGAAGGGCTTAAGCGTTCGTATGTTGACGTGTTTGTCCCGTGTGCTCGCGTGTATGTGACTTCGCGTGTATAAATTCGATTTTGAAACCCTGCTTCGCGGACCGTCATTCTGATCTTTAGTTTTCGGTGTATGGATCACATTCTGACAGGGAGAGAGTTACCCCATATCACTAAAGTTTCCGGTCATGTCGCCATGGAACGTTTTGTCTAGTGGATATGGTAGTTATTTTTCAATTTTATTATTTTTTTTAATAATTAACAAGGACCTAGATTGTTTGTACCGAGGATAGATACTTCCGGACGATCCCGATTCATGATGGCGCGAGCGCGGGAGTTTGTAGGTTGACACTTGAGATCGTGTTGGTAAGTTTATGAGTGCTGAGATTTTCACCTTATCACCGGGGTGTAATCATGTTTGCGAGTTCGTAGGTTGCTTGGAAAATCGCGAGGGGCTCTAAGGTTTGTGCGCTGACGTGATTTTGTAACGTGTGTTCTTGAATTGTCATGCGAACCGTGAGTCTGATATTAAATTTTCGGTGCGCGGTTAGAATTCTGGCAGAGAGTGGGATCGTTTATATCGATAGAGTTCCCGGTCATGTCGCCATGAGACGTGTTGTCTAATAGGTATGGGCGTATTTTCTTAATTGGTCCAGCTGAAGGCATGGACCTAGGCTTCTAGGATCAAGGATAGACTTTCGGACGTGACCGATTCGTAATCGCGTGCACGATGGCATTTTTGTAGGTTCCCGCTGAGACCGCGTTTGAGAATGTGTGAGTGTTAAGACGTTCACTATCACCATCGTTGTTGATTCAGCTGAAGGCGGGTGTAGAATGGCAGTATAGGACTCGAAAAGAAGAAATAAAAGACAATATATGAGAGACGTAATAGATTAGATAGGTACAAGATACAGCTGAAATTATGATCATCACATGAGACATACATTAGTACTTCAAACACTACTAATACTTGAATAGCCAATCACCACACATAGCACATCCTTTCTCAATTATCTATTTGTTACTGGTTGATTGTTGGTTATGAGCTGGTGAATAGAGGAAAGGTATAGAACAGACAAAAGGCTCATATCAGCCCTCCCGGCCTCCTCGACACACCACTATCGAGGCGTATTGTAATCAACATCTTGAAGCGGGCTTCTTATATAAATCAAATCCTCAGTAGTCATAATGTTTGGTGGATTATTAACATGAGAACTAATTAACCTCTAGTAGTAGAACTTGGTGCAAATAAAAACTAAAAAGAGCGAAGGTCCTTATATTTAGATAACTCTATTGAATATATTGTGGCTTGATGATGTTTACAATACCGTCAATCCCATCAACCTGCGAGAGGGACTACCACTATCGAGGCGCATTATAATTATAACCTTCTTAAAGTAATTGCGGTACTATCAAACCCATCGACTTAGGGGATAGGAATTCATAACTAATTTACGACAAATGTGTAGGTGTGAGTACAGTGTTCAAATTTTCAAAAAAATGCCTGCGCTCCTTAACGGTTCTGATGGTAGATATACTATACAAATGAGAATGAAACGGTTAGTAATCAAAACAGTAAGCAGTTCCGGTTCTCACTCCAATGAATTATCAACAGTAGGACGGTTCTCCCGTCTCTCACTCAGTGGTATCGTCATTGAGAGGAATTGCAAATGATCGTCATTTATTTACAGTATAAGGTTATGACGGTCATCTTATAATAAATAATGAATTAGTATTATCACAGGGGGAGAGGGTGGACAAGGCCGCTAGGGGGAAGAGATATTAACATTCAGTTTCCGGCATCGGGAATCAGCGCTAAGGATTACAGACTCGGACGGTCTTCATCAGGAAGCATCATGTATTGGGACGCTGGGCGGTCTTCCTCGAGCCGGTAGGGGTTCCTCCAGACGATTTCATAGTACGGCTCAGATGCGAATCGGTAACACACCGCGTTGCACGTGTAGTGTTTGTGCTGTAGGTTCCGTGTTTGTTGGCTCAGTCGATAGATATGTTTCATGTCAGCTTGAAGTCGTATCAAACGATTTTTGGTGTACGATACAGGCGGAAGAGGGTACTTCTGAGAATGATAAGAAAAATAATAGGGGGACATCTCGAACCGGGACATTGAGTGACCTTCCTCGGGCCCGAAGGGAGTCCAATAGTTGAGCTGGCTCTGGCTAGTTAGAGTTCGCGTCAATCCGGTGCTAGCAAGTCATTTAGTTAGTATCGAATTCTGATGATGAGTCGAAATGCAAATTTCATGACAAATATCGAGCCGCCATGTAAAGCCGATATTCAACAATCATCCACACATACGATCTCGCCAACATTAAAACACTCCGATATTTAAGTGGACGTTTTAACACTTATAAATTTACAAACGCGGTCTCAAGCATTAACTCACGTTCGCACGACCATGAATCGGTTATGTCCGGAAGTCCCTACCCTCAGTCCTAACAGCATAGACTCATTCCATGGCGACATGACAGGGAACTCTAGTGATATGGGGAATCTCACCTTCTTCTAGCAGCTGAATCATACACTGAAAATTAAGTAGCAGATTCACGGTCCACTATCATTCAAGAATACACGTGAATATGCGAATGGCCACACGGTTATAAAATCGAATTTATGCAGGTGAAGCAGCACGTGACATGCAAACGTCCACGCGATCGAACACGTAAACGCACAACTACGCCCAAAATTTCGCAAATACAAAAAACGCCCTGATGATTTAGTGAACGCTCTAGCTCTTATAATCTGATTAACGCGGTCTCAAGCGCTCATTCCCACGCTCAATATCACAATCAGAATCACGGCCCACTGCAATTGGCCTTAAGCAGCATTTTAGTGGGTGACATTTCCCATCTCATCTGCAATGGTGGTGACTGATTCTGACAGGGAGTCCTTCCAAGAACCCAGCTCCAGAAGGCAGCTCCCGAAAAAAAAAATTTAATTTATCTATTAATTGATGTAATGGCCAGTAGAGTAGAAACACTTCCCTTCAATTTGAATCGTTAAACTTAACACAATATTGTTGCCACCTACAGAGTTCCAACACAAATTCGATATAGTGGTATTGAAACACGATCAACAACAGATCAATGTTTATCCCGCTGAATTCTAGATAAATTCCAAAAATACAACTTGTTGACTCGTCATATTTTCATCCAACGCGCGAATGTGCATTGCTCCCTTTGGAAAAGACACAGATTGTTTATACTAAACTTTGGCTTCCCGGCAAAACTGACGCTCGATTAAACAACCGGTGTCTTTTTCCAGATGACTATTTGGGACTACACCAGAGACGAAATTTCTACACCGGTTCAAATCAAACTACGTAACGACGCAACAAGCAGTGAAAAAAGTCCGATCTTATTTTTCCAATCATATGTGTAGTTAAAGATTCGCTAAAACCTCAAACTCTCGACCCAGGCTTCTCAGTTCACACTTCAAATACCATACACACTATAGTGACCGACTTTCATTCCGCGCAATTGGTTCATTAGCGAGCCAATAGCCCCCCATTCATCATCTCTCGCTGACTGCTCTCACTAACAGCTACTTGTGACGGTGATGATGGCATGATGTGTGCTCAAAATGCACTAGTTCGACGCGGATTTTAACTTCGCTTCGAGCCTCTGGTGGTGTGGTGTGTCCATTCGAATCGTTTTGTTTGTATACAAAGAGGGCACAAATCTGGCAGTTGCATATGAATAGCTATGGTTACGTGTCGTTTGTCTATCTTCTAAAGTTTGAACAACCTTAGTTTTATTAGAGTGGTAGGAATATTCTATTCAATATGAAATTGAACAAGTCCGGGGCTTTCTCTTTGTTACATGGTAAGCTGAAATTTGATAACGCATGACACAGTTTGGGAATTTTGTAATATCACCCTGACAAGATTGGTCAAATATCCTTTAACTGTTTTCTTCTGTCGGAATACGCAAAGCCTATCACGCAGTCATCACCATTGCCCTCGAAACAATCGCGCAATCGATGGACCCGACTGACATTGACCCACAGGTGTTTTTGTGTGCTTTCGCACGAAATCGTTCGCCCAGCTATCAACGGATCTTTGCGAATGGCTGAAACAAACACGCAACGCAACAAAAAAACGGCAGCCAGTTCATAGATCCAATCACGCTCCCCCCGACCCCACAACCACTACAATCCACTCCCGGGGATGCCTGATGGTCTTTATTGGAGATAAACCACATGTAAACAATGTTAATTGCGGCAAAATGGGAAATCCAGACCCGGACAAGGTGAAGAAAGCTTATACATTGAAAGTTGGTTGACTTGGACCGAGAGCGCGCAGCACTGGTGAAAGAGTAAGTGCCGCGGTAATTTGTGATCGTTTGTGTACTAGAATGTTCGTACATACGTCGCGGACGGAATGTTTTGTGCGTTTGCTCACGGCCCGCCGATTTGCGCAGGAGCTAGTCTTTGCTACTTTCCCGTGTCGATGTTCCCGCGGTGAGCTTCACGTGCGGATGCTATGTTTTTGTATTATATATAGTGATGTTTTGTGTTTGAAAAGATAAAACAAAACAAGCGATGCAGTAAACTTTCTAACGTAGTTGGAAGAAGTAACCAACTGCAAGATCATTTGGAAACTTGAAAAAAAGTATAAGATTGCCGAAAATGTTGGATGTGAATTGCATACGTCTGCTTTACGAAGCTCATCGATTAAAGAAATGTCAGCTTTGTCTCTAAAAAGTATATTCGAGAATCAGGGCCGGCGGAATGCGTGGGTAGTATGGGTAGTACTACCCACTCGAAAATTACCCACTTGAAAGTTTGGAACAAATCAAAACCTGAGATAAACCACATATGTGTCTTGCGCACAAAATTCTTGCGTTGGAAATCCTCGATGTAAAACAAATGCATATTTTTATTCAGATACAAATTTCTATAAGTTACAGTTTAAATTTCTTGAGAATAATTAGGATTTGCTTGAAATTTGGAATTATTTATTATATTTATACTCATGGGAATACATTTCGACACATCAACATCTTAAAACAAGGAGTTCAGATAGATAGACAAAAATATTAATACAATTTTTTAACATAAATGATCATTTTTTTTATTTAAAAAATGAAGCAAGGAGAAACAATCACTAGACAATCGGTAGACTTTTTATAAGTAAGGCAAAAGATTGTTAATCCCAACATCAGTAGCAGAGACCGTATCAGAGAACAATCAGGGGAAAATGACAGGGAAGAAAAGAAATTGAACTTGTAGCTTTGTGGCAAACATATCAGCATATCTCGGACTAGAACCAGGTCGAAGGGATTCGTTTAATGCACATCTGGCGCTATGCAACTGGAAAAAATCGTGTAAATTTACGTCTCCTGACCATGACATTTACGAGCATAAAAAAAGATATAGTTTTACGTTTGATTTTAATTTAACATGTCGTTGAATTTTGCGAGTCACGTAATTTTACTCCACATATGGCGTTTGTTTAAAATGTGTAATTTTATGGCACTGCGTTTGAAAAGTACATCTTTCATGTAAAATTAAACAGAATAGGTTATATTTCGTCATTTCGTCAATTACGGTTTGTTAGATTGTGGTAAATTTCGAAATACCTCAACGGTAAAATTCAGCTATTTTTGGTGTGTAGAACACTAGGCGCACGACCAAACAACATGTTTAATGTCGCGATAGCCGTCACCACAAGCGCAGAGAACGCTCTCCTTGAGATGTGCATTCAACGTATAATGGTTGGACATGACCCGAGATGCCACCCGAAGGAAGTCACGACGTTTTAAACAAGGTTGGTTGATGCCTTTGGGATTCCTAAACATCCATTATCCCACAAAATTTACCAATTTTCGAGCGTCCTCTGACAAGAAATACTGAAAAATTTGTTAAAGCTGCGCGATCTTTCACAAATATTACCCTCTAAGGCCAAAGTGTCCGCCTTCTTATTACCATTCTAATCTAAGTGTCACTTTTCTTATTACCCGGAATAGAACAATGCGAAAGAACTCAAACTAATATTTGTATCAGGAAATCAGGAACGATTTTAATATAAAAAATCTAAGAACGCCCATATTTTCTCTAGGAAAATTGGGAGTGCTTTCCATGCTCCAACGTTCGAAGCGCCTACTTGAAACTGTAACGATGTGGACATGGTCGTAGGTAAATATAAAACCATAAGTTTTGTGGGGAAAATGCTTAGCACGAGTATCTTTGCTATCAGATAAATTTGTGTGTTTGACGTTTATATACATTATTATAATTTCATCGCGAAACATCTATCATTTGAATGTGAATCTACGTGGAATACTGTTGGCGCCGATAAAGGATTCTTAGTTCCGTGTATTCCGATCAAAGGTCGAATCGAGTACACAACGTAGAGCCCAGCTGCTAGACGAAATATTGTTTCTCTCGTTAATCCGTTGACGAACCGGTGCCAATAGCCACGGTTTTCAGTTTCCATCAAGTTTTTTTCTTTGCGTTGCTAACGTCGTGTATATTCGGAAAAATTTGGGCCATATGACGTTCAAAAAGACCTTTTCGCATACACTTCTGAGTACTCTCTGCCCACAACGGAATGGGAAACCGTCCACGATTGTTCGCGCCGGGTATTTGTTTCGTCTAACCTTTAATCTCAGTGTAGAGAAACAAGCCAGCCAAAACGCTGTACACTGCACCGGAGGAATTTCCTATTTTGATTCGATTGTTTCGGATATAGTGGACGTGTAATTCTTTCAATCAATGAGCGCTTGGCCGCGCTGGTAGGCATTCGTGTCATTTCCACTGTATTCAAGATGGTCATACTGAAATTGTTGCGAATATCATGCAGTAAGATAGATCGGTTATCAGAATGAAGACAACCCCATGACATACCGTGGGAGTTGAAATCTTCTCGAACAAGTTGAGGTGCGATGTAGGGTGAAGTGCCTATTTTCACCATACTAAGCAAGGTGCCTCATTAATTCGTTAATTTCTCGCCCTACAATCAATGGAATACGTAAAAATTGACATCAACAGCTTTGCTTCGTTGTTAAGAACCAATATAATAACACAAATGCACTGAAAACAGTGAAATTCTCCTGTTTGAGCGCAACGAAAACTCGAATCGAGTGCCCCTATTGTTGCGCTACCATTTGACTCCATACGTTGAACAAAGATGGCAGACACTGCTCTAACCAACGGCTTCAAATGGGTAGGGTGATAATAGAAACATGGCGCAAATGGGCTCATTACCCTATATGAATATGTATATTAATATATTTGCCTATTCGGATTTAACATACGACAACTTCTGGTACAAAGCAATGGCTAATCCGATTGAAATAATTATATATAAAAATATAGATCCCCAAAACGCTCCTCAATATTGTTTTCTCGGCCATGGCAAATAATGCAAAAAATGAGGAAGATCTACGACGGAAGTAAACCAGGTTTAACACAATGCAAATGCATCGCGTGAAACCTAGAAAAATAATATGACTGAAATATAGAGACACTTGGAGTTTTGGATGTCCCATGTGTCCCATGTGGACCGACACCGGGAGCCACTTACTTCGGTTTTGTAACAGCACGCATCAAGCTACACTTTCAGGCCTTTACGAGGAAATCCTGCGGAGGCAATGATTCTGCCCTTTCAAAAACTATTAGGCATATTAGAAAATGTTTCCCCAACGGGATTGTCAGAATCTCGCTCTTTAGTGAACAAGGAAGCGTAGAAATTAGTCGTGGCCGGTGCTTTCTTTAACATTTCTTACTACCGTTTATCAAAAGAATGGAATAGTTTACTTGATCCTCTTCGCATTTTCCACGCCGTGCCTTATTTCTACAATGGGCCCATTGTTTGCAACGACGGCAGTTCATGCCCCGCGGTACAAAAAGGTGAACAAGTAGCCCGTTCAAAAGACCACATTTTGGAAGAACAAATCCGGCGAAAAGCTCGAAATGAGGCTGATGGAAAATAAGTTTTCTAATACTCCTTGATTTTTACACAATTGCTTACATACCAGAATTTTCACTGACTGAAACACAGGGATTTGGAAGAAGCCGTCCCCTATATCGCAATTAATGCGCTTCTCGGAGACTA
Source organism: Topomyia yanbarensis (assembly GCF_030247195.1). Taxonomy (NCBI): domain Eukaryota; kingdom Metazoa; phylum Arthropoda; class Insecta; order Diptera; family Culicidae; genus Topomyia; species Topomyia yanbarensis. The sequence goes on from NC_080671.1 coordinate 26,205,584, forward strand.
CACCACCAATCTCTACTTCCTGGGCGGGTTCGTAGTCAAAATACTTTCGTGCACGGTCAAGTGTTGTTTAGTAAGATCTCGCGATATATCGATGACATTAGATGGCTTGTCGTTGATCCGGAAGTAGACCATCCAGGGGCCGTTTAGTATTAGATATAATTTGTATCGAAAATGAGACTTATCGGTATTATTTTTACCATCGGCGAAATATTCAAATCGATCTCCACTAAGCCTGAAGGGATGTCGATCGCCGGAGATACCTTTCCATTAGTCAATACTACCATACGGGACTCAGTACCCGCGAAAGGAAGGTTTTATAGCAGGGAACGAAAAATTAATGCAATGAAATCCAAAAGAATGGAGTAATTGATACTTAGCTGTGGAACATTTGTAGTATCTGGTACACCCAAAACTCTGCCGCAATACTTTCACGGTAATAAGAAAAAAATGCTACAATAGCAAGACGTTTAATACTAAAACGATCCCAACAAAAAAAATCCCCGAACGGCAATACCAATTCAAATCTTCTCTGCATCGAATTCATGGTTCAGAAATTCTTATACAATAAATATTAATGCGTCGGATTGTCTGGAAGTGTGCAGCACTTCGTTTGTTATTGTATTGCGCATCAAGCAAAACGAACACAATGTGGATAAAGACCAGCTTCGATTTTCTCTACACGACACATTCCGTATTTGAAGATCGGCTCACACTCGGCTAGCTTCAAAGCACAGTCAGAAAAAACCGACTCGGAATAGTGGTGGGGTATTTTGGTCGGAGTCAAAATGATTTTTTTTCTATGACGGACGTCAACAGCAAGGTAGCGATTGCACAAAACATTAACAGTCTTTCATGTCATGTACGGAAGTAAGACCGTTTGGATCCACGTATCCGAACCGATGGTCCGGATCCAGACACTTGTCTAGATCTAAGTACCAAATCTGAGCTTGGTTAAGGTCCGAACCTGGTAAGGAGAAAAGTGGATGGGCTAGATCCAGGGACTGGTCAATTTCCGGGTCCAGATTCGGGAGCTGGTCCAGATTCGGGAACTGGTCCGGATCCGGAAACTGGTCCGGATCGGAGGCTGGTCCAGATCCGCGAACTGATCCAGATCTAGGAGGTCCAAATTTGGGAACTGGTCCGGATCGGGAGCTGTGTCTGATCCGGAAACTGCCTAAAATTTTTATTTCACTATCCAACTTACCCTATAAAAAATCCGTAATTCCGCCTTTTTCTGCCAATATTGGTGCAGATTCCAGCCTTAATTCAGCCAGAAAGCCGCCAAAATTCCAGCTGGTTTGACTCGATACTAATACTATTGTAGAAATCGACTGAATTATCCTACATACGAACAGAGCCGAAGTTGACACATACTGAAATAGTATTTGGTTGTATGGTGCACATACATGAACAGCTATCGAAATTCGTCATTCCACCGTTTTCTACCTTTGCGGTAATATGAGTTTAATACCGTAATGCGCGATTGCGTGGTCTGTTACCAAAAAGGCAATAGAATCTTACCCAAAAGTAATAGAAACATGCCAGTCACATTCTCGCTGCGCCGTCGGACATACATCCCTGTTAACAAAGAGTGTTTCCAAATAGCCACCAGATATTATCAGAGAATTTTCATTTTCGCTTACACACGTCATATTTGAATTTTCGTCAGTACGAGGAGGAATCACTTCGAGTCTTACTACCCACTCGGGAAAAATGTGTTCCGCCGGCCCTGTCGAGAATCAATTTTGTAAAAAAATATGGAATGTTTTGACAAAAGCCACCTGAAGTCACCTAGGCTTCGGCTGCTGAAGCAACAATTAATTACTATTACTGTTAAGTATATGGGGCGGAAAAGCTGGTCACTCCGTCCTTGCATAGAACTATTGTGAATCCTCTAGGTGCCCATTTTGTAGTGCTTAATTATTCTTTAACCGTTTTGTGTCCCAAAAACACCTAGGCCGACAGAGTACCGTGGTACCCGCTATTTGAAAAGGATTAGTTTTGGAATCAGGAACCAGGCCCGTATTTTGTTTCGGGAGAGGCTTTAAAATTATTGCATAAATCCAATATTCAAAATATTCAAGAGCTCAAAGTATTTATATGACAAACCTTGACGGACCTAGAAAATGCAAGCTATTTTAACTAAACGTTTGCAAGGTGTAGACGCTAAATCGAAATAAGTAGAAAAATATTGTTAGAATGTTCGAACGAAGAAAATGACGAAATTTGCACTAAAGCTTCTGATTTAGTAGGAGATTTGTACATGCGCAGAAACGGTTTAACTTCTTTTTTCTTGATCTGGCGTCTTGCCACTATCACCAATTTAATGGCATCATGTGAACATAGTTTTTTTTATATATTCTATTCAAATGAAACTGATTTCAAGGCGGACCCTGGCCTGGCAAATTAGAGCCCCGGCCAGGAAAGATTTTTGGTGATCAATAGGATTAAAATATAGGGGAACCCGGGGCTATTCAGACTAGACCTGTGCGCCGCCGCGCCACGCCTCCGCCGCCGGTAATTTTTAACGTACGCCGACGCCGAACGGTAGACCGGCGGCGCGCCGCCGATGCTTTTTTCCCACGCCGAAAATTTGCGAACTCTAAAATTGTTGACTCATAATTTTATCCACAAATCTAGGAACATAGTCTATGGACCGAATATACGACGTTAACTGAACTGATTTATCTCATCTTGATCATTATTTGGTATTAGTGGTCGTCAATTGGATTACAAAATTAAAATAATCTTGATATTTTATCGAAAACCATTACACGACACTCGTTATATAATTCAAAGATCCATTCTTGCTTCGTCAACTGGTTATGATTGTGGGCATATAAGTTTCAATTAACCATTCGTGTGCGTGAAACGGTCCACAAATTAAAAAAAACTTCCACTTTCAAGATATATGTGCCTGAAATTTACGATTATGTGCCTGATCCTAATCTTTGCACGTAATTAATTTCACTGGAACGCAGTCTATTATTCATTGATTTTTTAACCGATTCTTAATCCCTAATATGCTACACACGATTCACCAGTCGAGCTCGTGAAACTGTTCATGATGTAATTCATGAAGTAATTAATTTTCCACATAATCTTATTATACTTACGTAAACAATTACAAGGAACTCAGACTATTATTCATGGATTATTCGCTCTGCTTTTTGGTTTTGAAATTTCTATGTGAGCTATTGTGCACAACTGCTAGCAACCAGTCTCATAGGCACGAGCATTAGATACAAAGACATTACTAGGACCTGTAGCCCTGTTATTCCTTTGTTAAAATTCAGAGAAATGTTCGGAATTAAATGAAACTGCGCTGAGCAAAATACATTACCTAGCCACAATTCATGCCCGTGAAATAATTTTGAAAACTATAAGACGCATGACTCTGTGTAAAAAATCCAACGGTCAGCTCAAGACTAAGATATCACGATAACACGACGAGAATTTACGAAAATCGTTGCACGTCGTTAAATTCTTGACTGTTTTAGCCAATAAAGTTAATACAAATCAATGTTTCATCGAGTTATGAATTAGAATCATAAAAATATTAAACATATTCAGACACAACACCCTACTAAACATTTGAGTATAATGTCATCTTTTTTTTTGCATGAACTAGTTTTATGAAAACACAAAAATTATTTTCAATACAAGATTTATTTATAATTGATTGAATCGTGACCTATTTTATTTTTTCTCGAGGAATAGTTGAGAAAAGTGATCTTGACTTTTCGCGACGCTGGTGCACAGATGATGCGATGCAAAGGGTAAGATTTCTAGTCTCATAAATTATTCATCGTGTGATCTAGCCCCACTCAAGAAAGATTTTCAGTGTCAGTTGCACCAGCCCGGTATCACAGACAAATAAGACGAAACACGATATGAATTTTCATCACTCGTAGAAAAAACGGTCGATTTCAATTACAAATCGGTGGCGTTAGCGAAGAGATTTTGACACAGAGCTAAATGCGTTACTTAATTTCCGCACCCACCCGAAAACGTTACGGTCTTTTTAATCTCATGCAAACCAAAACAAACAATATGAGCCGGAAATGTGAAATTCATTCTTGTCGAAGTGCCCAAGGTGGGAGTTGTTCACAACCATTTCTTAAGTTACAACACGATGCCGATCGGTGAGTAAGCACATAACAGGATGTTAGTAATTTAATTGGATTAGAATTTTTGGTCTCCGGAAGTGCTGGAGAAATCAGCGGGGTGCAGGTGCTACGACAACTAGAGATACGCTCAGACCATTTTCAATCAGACTTGTTTAGTGATCAGTTTCAACCTAACAGGAGCTAACACGTCAAGTCGTGGAATGATTATGATTGATAGTAACTGTATATTTAGGTTTCGTCAGGGTGTAGATCTGTATGATTTCAGCACATCGAGCATACTTTGCACTCAAGATAGAAGCAGATCGTACGTTGTAAGAAAATGTAGTGCCAGGGAATCGTATTCCTTATCATCGTGGCGATTTTGTACTTACAAGAAGTAAAAGTAAACACCAGCCTGGAAAATGAAGTAATGTGTCTACCTTGAAAGGTGTCCTTACACGATCATTAAAAGTGACATTTCTGCGCAGTAATGCCAATAATAACGCCTCGTGTTAGAGTACCTGATATCTGCGGGATTCTAAAAGAGCGACGGTGAACAACCCAGGGACAACTTGACAGATAGTGTTTGTTTCATATATGCACCACCGATTTGATGGTGTCGCTAGTATGCCTTCTCTGTATGAGTACCACGACCAACGAAACGAAAAAGTTTCAAAAGAAAAGCGTGTTTCGTTACGTGTGTTATTAATGCCATCAATGCGGCTAGAACAACATTTAGAAAAAACTTATTCCAAAATATGAATAAAGAAAACCGTCAGCAAAGTTACATAAATCTTATTATATATTTAGCTGGAAGTCGTTGTTTTTAACAACCGGCTCTCTTCCTTCCTAAACATGTTTTGGTTTTCTTGTTGTGTGAAGTTTGAAATCGTTAAATCATTGGTGTTTTTTATCTCGAGAAATGTAAATGAAAAACGTGTTTAATCCACCTAACAGTGTGATGAGACATTTCTTATAACTCTCTTCGGATATTATATCGTTTGAGAAAATTTAGAACTTGATGCTTCGCGATGTTTGTGATAACACATACTACATGGGATAGTGGCAGGACTCAGAGAATCGCTCAAATCAGCATAGGACAAGATCAGTGCTAGAAATCTCAAACCAAATCAATGGGAAAGCGAAAAAATGGCCCAAAAAATAGACATACCAACGAATTATTGTTAATGCTCTGTTAATAAAATATCTATATTGTGGTGGGAAAACTGAATTTTCCTAAAGGGGTTATATATTGTACTGAGCCAAAAAAATCGAATTTTTTCAAATAGTTTATAATTTTTGCAAACTTATTAGGAAAAAATGTTTAATAAGTTTTCGTAATATTGTGTAGGAAAAAAGCTGAAAATTTCAGTATTTTCTCTATCTGCAACGTATAAACCCTTAAGTATACCAATTCATTGGTATACGAATTGGAATAGGTTCGCCAAATTTTGGAAGAAGTCTATGAAATAACCCCTTGAGAACTACCTAAAAATTGTTATAGTTCGATGCAATAAAAAAATCTCCAAAAAAGAAATGTACCTATTAATGTGAAACACAGCGAATAATACATACAATAAAGACCCATTTTTATCAGTCTCATGGTGTATTTTAAGCTGACAAAATGGGGACATTGACTAAATCGGGCAATTTTTTTCTTTATAATAAACTGAAGCTGTTAAAATATTCTTCTCGTCCCTTGATGTAGTCTGATAACTATTTCTGATTATGATGAACTTTTTATTTTCGCATATCTTCATGATAAGGAAAACATGCTCAAGAAACGATTTACTCGAATTCAGTCTTGTTCGTCTGCTAGAGCCCCTCAAACATATGTTCATATTTGGCTGATAAAATCGGGGTTTCAATGTGTTATAATAGATATTCAGCATTCAAAGAAGTTTCTTGTGAACGAGTGTAGAACGACTTTGTTTCTACTTACTTGAAATCAGCGGCGTAGCCAGAAATTCTGTTTAGTGAACATCGATCATACTGTCCAAACGGCATAATTCCGAAACCGTAATTTTTGAAGTTTTAAAATTATGCAGAATTAATTTTTCAGAAAATAGTATCAGAGCTCGTGTCTTTAGCGAATATGTTGAGACTTTATTGTAGTCATGAATATTAACCTGAGAAAATTCACCATAAATACTTCTTGGACGATATACCGTCAAAATTATTTTATCAAATGATGCGCTGTTTAACGTTTGTAAAACTCATCGAAGATACTAAACCTCCGAAATTGGCGGTTTCAAAATGATGCTATCTTGACCTTAAATTACTGTTTTTAAACATTTGACCTATACAACAAAAATCAAATGCTCATCAAAATCGATCAGAACCTGCTAGAATCGAATGGAAATCATCATTTTTCATAAATTTCTCTCTATATTCGGAAAGTGTTATCCTAGTTATTAATCATATTACGTTTTCGTCTCAACTCGACGCATTCCTAAAATAAAAACCTGTTTTAATCCGCCTTGTGGTGCAATTGTGCTTGTCTCATTTGTCCAGACTACGATTCCATGGCTGGTTATGTTCAATACAATGGTGGAAATGAATATTACATGTTCAGTACGATTTACACATACATACAATGGATCGACAGCTACGATCTTGAGATACTATGTGATACTGAAACATCACTTGAAACCAGCGGCGGATCATGGAGAAGGATCCGGGAGGTCCAGGTCCTGCCAAAAATTTTCAACTTGTTAAGAAATTTTAAACTAGTTGTAATTTTAAAGTAGCAACCCCTCATTGCATACTCACTCCGGGCCGGTATGATTGACGATTTTTGGAGTGATTGCATTACCTTTCCATATGAGAAAGGCAAAAATGTACCAAAGTCCAAAGAAGCCGATTTTTGTCAAACATCTCAATGTTTCATGCATTTTAAAGTCATTTGGCATCAAAAATACAAATTTGATTTTGAAAATTTTTCATTTCAGTTTATATCGGAATTTGCTGTGTGATTGCACTCTTCAACTCGTAACACCGGAACCGGAAGTCCAATCAATAAAAAAAAATCAATAGCAGCCGATGGGAAAGTTGTATCTTTCATTTGAGACTAACTTTGTGCAAATCGGTTCAGCCATCTCTAAGAAACAGAGGTCACATTTTTTCCACATACACACATACATACACACACAGACATTTTTCGATCTCGACGAACTCAGTCGATTGGCATATGACACACGGCTCTCCGGCATATGACGAATTTTAGAGTGAATGAGAAAGGCAAACACATTTTTAGCAAATGTTGAAAGTTATGCATTTTTTTGGTGAGCAGTTCTATGTTTCATAGACATTAAATCAATTTTAACTACGCTTCCTATTAAATAAAGACCCTTATTACAGTACATTTCTACAAAAACGAGCTCAATTTGAAAATAAATCTGAGGATTATGATTGATTACAGAACTCTGGAATTTTCTATTGGAATGTTTTCAGGTAGGAATTTGATATTGATGCTATAAGACAACTGTGAAATCAAGACCAATAGATCAGTTACATATCAGGACCCCATTCCGACAATTTATCAAAAGTCTTCATGATGTTTACAACAATAGGTTATCAATCTACGGATCAGATAATTGTTATTGTAATATTGAATTAAATCAGTCTGCATCAATAAATTTTCAACTTCAATCCAATAATTTTTTGGGTGTGGTGTGGGGGGGTTGTATGGTGTTAAACCCCAAAACCTTCTCTTGGCTACGCCGTTGCTTGGAGTTATTTATTTCGCTTTTCATTTTCCGGTATTCAGATCGATCCGATGGTTATAAGTTAGAAAAATTGCAGTCAGAAGGTTCGCACAAATGAACATTTTTGTACTGATAAGTTATCAAGTTCCTTCCAGACAACTTGGAAGTGTTCGGTGATTATTTCTAGCGGTTGTAGATAGTAAAATGAAATACAAAATTCGTTTTATCGAAATAATGTTTAGCATATTTCAATGGATTATTACTATATTGAACAATAAATAGGCGACAAAGAGTAATCAACAAACAACAAGCCATAACTTTTAACAAGCCATAACATAAAATAGATATTTGAAGTCTTTAGTAAAGTTATTCGCAAAAGTAAGAGCTACAAATTTGCTGAAGACATCATTTCGATATAATCACTTCCAAGAAAATTTGTGAAAATATCTCACTCATAGGGGGATTAATCAGCAAAAACACAATACCAAAAGAAAGGGCATATTACCTCCATTAAATTCTCCGAAGATACTATTTACCTAAAATAAGCCGTTTTGGCGTTAATAAAAGATTACATGTTTTTGGTCATATTTCTGGCAATGGTAAATGATAAAAATCTTTCGTCCCCATTTAATGTTAAATATCTCTTTTGATAATAGTCCGATTTCAACAATCTATAGCTTGTTCGAAAGGTATTCGTTGAATCTGTCTAAAAACATATAAATTGTTAATCTATGTTGTCAATTTCGGCAGATAATTTAAAAAAACTGCAAAAACACCATTTTTACGCATTCAAACATTCATATCTTGGAAACTAAACATCAGAATCAAAAACAAATTAATAGCGTTCATACTGTTTTTTAGTTCTTTCATTTAAAATTGGTTTTGATAATATCGGTTCAGCTATTGCTGAGAAACACGAATGAGAATTTTCCCGTTACATACACACACAGACACACACACACACACAGACATTGTCCCAAATCGTCGAGCTGAGTCGATTGGTATATAAGACTCGGCCCTCCAGGCCTCGGAAAAAAATCTTGACAGTTTGAGCGAATTCTATACATTTCTTTTATAAGAAATGTAAAACATTTTGGCCAATGAAAGTACATCACCACCAAGCTTAACAATTCGTTTTGAATAGAATTGGTATTTTTATCAGAATTCTAGCAGCAAAAAAGAAATGATAGAAATGCTTAAATTGATTATTTTCCACAGATATAGAAAATAATAAATGGGATGCGCCTTTTTCAAATTTTGCTCCATTCGAGCCGCCATGACATCACCAAATCACCCCAAAATTTGCTTATGAATTCAATATATGGGAGCTGTCAATTGTCCCCGGGCTTACGATAAAGATGACTAAATAGAAACAAAAAACAATGAAACGACATCAATAATTAATTCCCTCAAACAAAACAAAAACTGTTTTACCGTTGCTTAATTTCCCAGATATAGAACAATAAATAATTATTATGGGTCATTGAAATACAGTCGTTACTCTACATTCTTCAAATTTGTCCATTGCAATCATTATTTCATGCGAAGTCGTAGTATGCGACATCGACAATTTTTCTATTTCGTTCTTCAAATTTTACAACTGTAAAAATAGTTCCACCTTTCATTTATTATCTTGCATTTGGCAAGCAGGGTGGGCACTATTGGAGCTTCAGTTGAAAAAAAAATTGATATGGTTGCGAGAATTACATTTTGTGCAATGTGTTCAATAGATGTCGCTAGTACATCGTGGGCGATGATTTTTTTTAGATTTTCTTTAAGCTGTAACGTTTGTTTGTATGTGCTGTGAAGTCTGTTATAATAGAAACCGAAATTTTGGGAAAGGAATTGTACTGTCAAAAATTTCTTTTAGTTACATAAGCGTCAATATTTGTCACGCCGACACACGCCGGCGCGCCGCCGCCGATGGAGTCCAACGGCGTGACGCCGCCAACGCCGCCGTCCAAAAATGTCGCTTACGCCGCCGCCGATTAAAAATGCATCGGCGCACACCTCTATCAGACCTACCTAAGCAAATCGCCCTTTTAGGTGGATAGATGTGAAAGAATTTGCCGATCAATGTTCTTAATTGTTAGTTTGAAACCTCAGCTACAGTTTGGTGCCATAAAAGTTTATTTGCACCACTCCATGGCAGCGCTAGCCGATGATTTGCAAAACTCTACGTTTTTTCATCCTATCGATACCTATGAAATATTTATTTATTGGAGAAGCTCCTTAAGAAGCAAAAAAATAAATTGCATTACATAAACTTAATCTGGTTAGTCACAACTGTCGATTGGTACATCATGTTTTTTTTTCTGTGACTTGTGCAATCGTGTGCTTAGCCGCAAGCCGCTGAACGGTGGTTGATGGAATAGGGGGTCCAAATAGCCCCGTATGCTCATTTCGCACAAAAGTGATAAGTGTATTAAAAATATCTGTGTTTTCACCCAAACAAAAATCATTTCATAAAATAGGAGCTTCAAACTTTCCAAAACGGTTTTCCGTTATTTTTTCACTTTCATTTGTGACTTTGAACACGGTTTTACCATCATAATGATTTGAAATGAAACACGTATCTCCTTTCTAAAAAACTGCAGAATTCATCTGTCAAAATTAATGTTTTAGAATAGCGGTTCCACGAATATGTACGACAGTCTTACGATTTTCAGAAAAATTCCCACGTTCCTAATAGCACCAGATTCCCCTATTTTTCGATGATTTAATCACTTAGCACTCATTACTACTATCTGTTAAATGTATCTTAGATGACATTATTAAAATAACTATAATGACTACAAATACGAATAAGCTCAATAATTACAGCATCTTTTGCTTTTGACACATGGAAGGGTTTACTTCGTTCTTACTTACCCTTTCCGAAAGAATAAGTAAGGTGTAAGGCCAACTTTCTATGGCGATTTCGGTTACACTTTCTAAGTCAATTCGCCACTTCATCAAACAAACATATTTATACTAATCTTCTCAGTAATTGGTTTGTTTTTTTCTAATAAAAGTGAATAGCTCTAATTTTTTTCCACGAGATGTTCGATTACTTGAACGAAGCTGTTGTGTCTATTTGATTACACATGCCAAAAAAATCTTAATTTTATCTCTGACGTAATTGCAAACATGACAAAATTTAACAAACCGTAATTTATGAAATGATGGAACATTACCGTGTTCCATTTAATTTTACATGAAACATATACTTTATAGGCGTAATGACATAAAATTACACTTGCTACCATTCAGAACAAACGCTATATGTGGAGTAAAATTACATGATTTACGAAATTCAACGTCATGTAAAATTAAAATCAAACGTATAACTAAGTCATTTTCGATGCTCGTATATGTCAGGGTCAGGAAACGTAAATTTAAACGATTTTTTTCTAGGTGTGCAGGTTCATTTTACCACAATTTGAGAAACAGTTTCAATTAAAGTTGTTGCACCTAACGCATCAAAGTGTTACGGATAACGAAGACGTAAGGGACCATTCATAAATTACGTAACGCAAAAATTGCCCAAAATTGACTCCCCCCTCCCCCCATGTAACAAATTGTCACAAATTTAGTTATCCCCCCCTCCCCTATTACGTAACAAATTCCTTGAAAAAATTTTTTTTCTTCGATGAAAACATGTTACGTAACGATCTAGCTTACTCCCCCTCCCCCCTATGTCACAATATGTAACAACTACTCGAACCCCCTCCTCCCCCCCCCTCAAAGCGTTACGTAATTTATGAATGGTCCCTAAGCGTTTTTCGTAAATAAGAGCATCAGAGCGCAATTCCGAAAGCACTCGAGTTGAGTACATAGAAAAGATAGAAGAAGTGCTCTTGAGACGATTTCAATTGACTGATTCTTTTCTTCGTGACTTTTGATCATCTTTCATTTTATTGCATAGCGAACAAACATACATGTCACATACTGAAAACATGAAATCGAAACAATAATCCCAACTTATTGGCTTATAGAATCAACCAGTTACAACATTTTAGTCGCTCTCTGTGATAGCCTACTGATGTCTGTTCACTGTATCGTCACGTCGCACAGTGGGGCGAAACTGAAAAACCTGTTTTAATCCACCTAGCGGTGCAATTGTGCCTTTCTCATTTCTCTAAACTATGGCACGGAGGCTTTTTATGTTCAACATAATCGTGGAAATGTCCATTACATTCTTAGTACACTTTGCACTTATACACAATGGCATGCCAGCCACGAACTTGATGAGCTACGTGTCGACGGTGAAACACTTGAAACAAAAAAATATCATACTCCATTAGCCTAATCAGCATTAGATCAATGTTATCTGCTTGCTAACTCATTTTGTCATGCGGGGCTGGGTATGTGAAGAGGGCGAAAGTCCCATGAACGAACGACTCCCCAGCTTAAATTGGTATGCTTTGTGATATAGTGGTGGTTTAAAGATGATGGGGTTGAAAGGGAGGGGTATGAGGGCTGGATGGGGTGGTGGTCTGAGGGGTGATTTAAGGAGATTTTTAAAGGAGTGGCGCGAACAGTAGAGGGGGGGGGGGTGTAACCCCTCTCCGTAAACCATCAACTACGCTCCTGTTAAAATCCAGAAACCCTAAACGAGTCGAAAAAAAATTAGGCCGGGATTAGGTTGACGTTTTTCAGAGTGCATAACCTTTCTATATGAGAAAGGCAAAAATGTGCCAAAATCCAAAAAAGTGAATCGTAGTCAAATTTTTTTTTCGAGTTTGCATCAAATCTCGACGTTTCATGCACCTTGAACACATTTAGCATCAAAAATAAGAATTCTATTTTTAATTTTTCCTATAGTTTATATGAGAAATTTCTGTGTGGCCGCACTCTGAAACCCGTAATTCCGGAACCAGAATTCCGATCGATCCAAAATTCAATAGCAGCCGATGGGAAGGTTGCACCTTTCATTTGAGACTAAGTTTGGGCAAATCGGTCCAGCCATCTCTGAGAAAAATGAGTGACATTATTTGACACATACGCACATACATACACACACACACACATACACACACATACATACATACACACACATACAGACTTTTTCCGATCTCGACGAACTGAGTCGAATGGGATATGACACTCGGCCCTCCGGGCCGGGATTAGGTTGACGTTTTTCAGAGTGATTGCATAACCTTTCTATATGAGAAAGGCAAAAAGACAGTCAAGAGTCTTTCCTGAGTTTCACAGACGTTTTTATGCTTTGATGTCTTCAGGAAAGTTTCCTAGGACTACATCCCACATCTTTTAGGATAAGCACCTTAATTTTTCTTAAGGTGCAATTTTTCTTAAGGTTTTTTTAGCTCGACAACCAAATTTTTTTTTTGCGCGGAATCTTGTAGAGCAATTTATTTTGAACAACTTTGAAGAACATATCTGCCATCTATATATTTTTCCTTAAGAGATATATACGATGCACCTTAAAATCAGTTTTTCAACTTTCTCTTCCACAACTTAATTTTTTTCTACATTCGTATATTCTAGAAAGTTTTAGATACCATCGAAACACACAAGTTTTCTGAAGACTCCAATGATGTATGACATGTGTATCGGGATATAAATCGATTTTTATTTAAAAAATACTAGTTATCATTACAATATTTCTCAAAATTGTGAAACTTTGTGAACCAAAACTCAGCATGATTAGATTTGCCAGTGCTTCAAACACTTTAATTGTTTCTACATGTTGTTGTGTGTTTTGACGGTATCTGAAACTTTCTAGAATATACGAATGTAGAAAAAAATTAAGTTGTGGAAGAGAAAGCTGAAAAATTGATTTTAAGGTGCAACGTACATATCTCTTAAGGAAAAATATACAGATGGTAGATATATTCATCAAAATTGTTCAAAATAAATTGCGCTACAAGATTCCGCACAAAACAAAATTTTTGGTTGCAGCGCCAAAAAAAAAAATTTTATGTGGCACTTGCACCTTAAGAAAAATTAAGGTGCTTATCCTAAAAGATGTGGGATGTAGTCCTAGGAAACTTTCCTGAAGACATCGAAGCATGAAAACATCTGTGAAACGCAGGAAAGACTTTTGACCGTTTTTTTCAGTTTCGCCCCACTGTGCGTCGTTTTCAAACTTACATAGACTTAATTGGAAACTATCGAAAGCGACTAAAATGCTGGTGCTGGTCGCAATATTAAGATTATTATGATTGATTGACTAATGTGTGGTTTAGCATCAATTGACATCCGATGGAAAGTAAAGATAAAATCACGACAGTTAGTTCTACGTCGATTGTGCAATTTTATTCTAGCGAATATCTAGCATCTGAGTTTTATTAAACGTAACTAGCGATAAAGTGATCATTTTTGAAGAGTTTTTGTGCTTAATTTTCTCTAAAACTTTTTATTATATAATTCGTTTATTCGATTCGTTTCAATGCGTTAGCTAAACGAAGCTGTGGGTCTTTTGTATATTGTCATGAAGTGAGCAAACGTTAACTAAGCTGGGAAATATTTTGGTTTCCAATTTCAGGTAAACTACCAATCCAATATATCCAATGCGTGGGGCTGCTTAGATTCTTAATGTAACCGAAAGAACTTTGTACCCAAATCTTTATAAGTCTTCTGTTCTGGACTTTTGTGAAAATATCTCATTTTTTGAACAACACTGCAACAACCTATTTAATTTTATATGTCTAAAAGTGTTTATGGCATTCATCATAATAATACGAAATTGAACTAAACTACAACGAAGAACTTTTTTTTTCGAAAGCTGTTTTGTTAGAACTGTAGAGCTAGGGCCTCGGATGGGGTCCCCGTCAGAATCACTCACTGCAATTGCAGACGAGACGGAAAATGTCACCCACTGAAACACTGCTTAAGGACAATTGTAGCGGGTCGTGCTTCTTCACAATCAGATTGAGTGAACGTTTCAGATGTGCGGGCGTAGGGACTGTATGATCGCGTTTAAATGATCGTTTATTTGTGCGCACCACGTAGTTCACTAAATTATCGGGGCATCTTTGTGCTTGCGAAATCTTAGGCGTAGTTGTGTGTATGGTTGATCGCGAAGAGCTCGGGCGTTTGTAAGTTAACATGTTCGATCAAATGGATATTTGTATGTCGCGTGTATATAACTTCGCGTGAACAAATTCGATTTTAATACCATGTGTCCATTCCATAAGCTTCTTTTTTTTATTTGTCTAACTGAACACAGGGCTAAGGACAGCTTTTATTGTGATGGGCGATATGCAAAGGCGCGTGATCGGTTGGTGGCCGATCGACGAAAGAATGTGCCGGTTGAAAATCAAGGACCGTTTCTTCAACATCAGCATAATAAACGTGCACAGTAGAGTGGCTCGCGGTTGTATGGGAACACTTCAAAATGATTTAAACTAGCGGGCACAGCACTTTTTGAGTTCCTTTTGTGGTCCCAAATGCCTGTGCAAAATTTGGTAGCGGTTGGTTGCTTCCCGGGTTTGCGCATTGCGTTCAAAGTTTGCATGGGATTTTATATGGGGAAATCAATCATTTTGCATTTTAAATAATAAAGATCCCTATTTCACTGATAATGAAAAACCAGCTACATAAAAGTATAGTTCAAACCTTGGTTAACAACTTTGTCGAAGACCGTAACTAGCTACGAGTTTTCAAAAAATAGTTATAACGATTTTAAAACTTATGGTAAAATCCAAATGCAGAAATTGATTAGTTTTTCCAACACTGCCGGTGCACCACCGACATCGACATTAAAAACTTAGATAAATGAGAATATATTCATCGCAGAGACTTGGTATCTTTGAATGAAATGTTCAGAATGAATTGCTGAATAAAATAGACGTAGTCAGAAAATGAAATGAAGGGTGGGGGCTTGTGTACTCCCTAGTCCCTTTTTAGATTGTTTTGTATAAGACAATGAATCATTACGTCCTTGTAAAAGTCAACGACTGAACTTTCTTAATATTTTGATAGACCCAAATATGAATCATACTACAATCTTTGTTTTGGGAAAAAACATGTACAATAATTAGGATTTACACCTACAAATTGATGTTATTTTTGCTTGATGCAAAAACTAACTCAGGTCAGGAAATCGCGTTGGGTTCTAACCTGAAGTATATTGCTGGTCCACCAAGATCACCTCTGTTTTGCGTGAACCAAACTAAATTTCATCAAAAAACGCTTGTTTGAAGTAACTATCCTGGTTTCGTTCCTAGATTCTCAAACGAAAACTTCAATATAAACAATTCCGAGACTTCAAGGAATCTAAGGATATGCATTTTTTTTTAAATTCTGACTCTGAACGGCTAAGAAATAGGGTTTTAAAATATGTAAAACTTATAAACCGTTGTACCATTTTAAATGAGATAACAGTAGAGCCCTTAAATAGTAGCACTCAAACACGTAAGATTAATTTTTAATTCGACGGTACAAACCTGCATTGAAGATGTGCTCCTTATGTTATACTAAACTATCTAAAAAGGGAACTGGGGAGTACGCAAGCCTACCCCCTCTTCTTTTCATTTTCTGACTACGTCTGTGTTATTCAGCAATTCATTCTGAACATTTCATTCAAAGGTACCAAGTCTCTGCGATGAATATATTCTCATTTGTTCAAGTTTAAAGTATCGGTGTCGTAGTGTACTGACAGTCTTGGAAGAAATAATTAATTTCTGCATTTGGATTGAACCATAAGTTTTAAAATCGTTATAACTATTTTTTGAAAACTTGTAGCTAGTTACCGGTTTCGACAAAGTTGTTAACCAAGGTTTGAATTATCGTTTTATAAACCTGGTTTTTCATATTGAGTGAAATAGCGATCTTTATTAACGTAAATGCAAAATAATTGATTTCCCCATATAAAATACCATACAAACTTTAAACGCAATGCGCAAACCCGGGAAGCAACCGACCGCTCCCAAACTTTTCACAGGCATTTGGGACCACAAAAGGAACTCAAAAAGTGCTGTACTGAAAAATGTCATTTTCGAGCCACTCTAGTGCACAGCCCTCACTCCGGAAGCACCGATGATGACAAAGACGGTTTCTACGCGCAGCTCGAACAAGAATACGACCGCTGCCCAAGCCACGACGTCAAAATCATCATTGGGGACTTAAACGCTCAGGTAGGCCAGGAGGAGGAATTCAGACCGACGATTGGAAAGTTCAGCGCTCACCAGCTGACGAATGGGAATGGCCTTCAACTCATTGATTTCGCCGCCTCCAAGAACATGGCCATTCGTAGTATCTTCTTCCAGCACAGCCTCCCTTATCGTTACACTTGAAGATCACCGCTACAGACGGAATCGCAAATCGACCACGTCCTGATCGATGGACGGCACTTCTCCGACATTATCGACGTCAGGACCTATCGTGGCGCTAACATCGACTCTGACCACTGTTACCGATAAGTCTCTCTTACTTACATTAATACATATAGTTCACATTAATTGGCAGACTTACCGGAAGCTCTCTCGTCGTCTCTTAGTTCGTACCTGAAACCACAATAGCCCTAACTTTCTTTTCTTACACAAAATAACAACTAATTAGTTTTTATACATTTATTCTTCGCTCACTTCATTGTCTAGCTAGCACGTGCACTTCCGTTGGGACCACCTGCAACTGCTGATCGCCATCCTTTTTCTGCTTTCTTCCGCACTCCACACTATGCGCCTCTTCGTTCTATACCTGAATCCCCGGTCATCAGTTGACCACCCATAGCACTTCACGACTCGTCTTGGCCTTCCTTCAAGTCGCCCGATTGCTGCCCAGGACACATACTCGAAATTTCTTCCACCACTCTTCGACCGGAATGGACGTATTCGGTCTAGCACGCCACGAGGCTACAAAACCCGCTCCTTGCAATTCAATTAAACCGGAATTGACGACCTCGGTTTCCACTAGAGCTCGGACCACGTACCTTCTCGCTACTTCACCTAAACCGGAATTGACGTCTTCGGTTTCCTCCAAACTCGGACCACGTGCTCCCTCACCGCTTCACATAAACCGGAATTGGCGTCTTCGGTTCACACAAGCACTCCAGCCACGTGTCCCTCGTCCCTTAGCTCTCCACTTCGGACCACCTTTTCTTAATAATCCGGGTGTTGCTGACTACGGCTACACAAACGTCGCGTCCCGCGTTATAACGTGCGGGTCGAACCCGGTTATCCGGTACTCGAATCACACTAACAACTTCCAGTGACTTCTAGTGATCCGTACCCACAGCTCACTGTGATGACTCTCGCTTCGATGGCGTTCGAACAAGAACTCTTGATCGTTCTCTTTTCGGGGATCACTTGAACCTCACACTATGCAGCGATCGGGTTTTATTCGGGATTCAGGTAGATGTGGATCTCTCAATGTCTCCTCTCTCTCCTGCGTTGCGATGAGATTCAGCTCCCTTAGTTCTAAAACATGTACGGTGGTGTGTCGGTTTTTGCTGTTGTCACAAGCGTGACGATTAGTGACGGTTTCCTTTCGGACGCTCACTTTTCCCGCATCTTTTTTGGGTCTTTGCCTCTTTTCGCTTTTTCCCTTGTTGTATTAAACCGATGAACCACCGTTATGTGTTAATTGATGTTAATCAATGTTAGTGCCCTGATCGCGTCAAACGCCTAAGCGGACCTGCGATCTTTCTGAATATTGCGTACCAGTATCACCAATACCTGGTGATGGTTAAATTGCACCCAAAACTATCCGTCATTAATCATGTACGGCCGCTTCGGTACGATCTGGAGCGACTGAAGCAACCAGATGTCGCCACTGCATACGCGCAGCACCTCGAGGCAGCTTTGCCGGACTAGGGAGAGCTCGACGTGGCCCCTCTAGAGGACTGCTGGAGGTGAAGAATGCAACGCGAGCGGTCATGCTGCAGCATGGAACCCGACAGAATGTGGAACGATACAAACAGAAGCGGAGGCAGCAGACACGCCTCTTCCGGGTGGAAAAACGCCGCCTGGAAGAAGCGGAGTGCTAGGAAATGAAACTGCTGTGCCGAGATACGCGGAAGTTCTGCCAGAAGCTCAACGCATCCCGCAAAGGCTTCGTGCCGCAATCCGAAATATGTAGGGATAAGGACGGGAGCCTGCTGACGGACAACAGTGAGGTGATCGAAAGGTGGAAGCAGCACTTCGACGAGCACCTAAACGACGAAGAGAATGTAGGTACAGATGACCAAGACAACGGAGGATTTGACTACGTCAGTGTAGTTGAGGACGGGAATGAACCAACTCCCACGTTGAGGGATGTTAAGCATGCCATCCAACAGCTCAAGAACAACAAAGCAGCTGGCAAAGATGGAGAACTTCCGAGCGATCACTATTTTGAATGCCGCCTACAAAGTGCCATCCCAGATCATCTTCCGTCGTCTATCACCTAAAGTAAATGAGTTCGTGGGAAGTTATCAAGCCGGTTTCATCGATGGCCGGTCGACAACGGACCATATCTTCACCGTACGGCAAATCCTCCAGAAATGCCGTGAATACCAGGTCCCAACGCATCACCTGTTTATCGACTTCAAAGCGGCATACGAAAGTATCGACCGTGTAGAGCTATGGAAAATCGTGGACGAAAACAGCTTTCCCGGGAAGCTGACTCGACTGATCAAAGCAACGATGGACGGTGTACAAAACAGCGTAAGGATTTCGGGTGAACTTTCCAGTCCATTCGAATCTCGACGGGGACTGAGACAAGGCTCAACAGCCGGAGAACGATCTTCACGAAATCCGGCCAATTTGTATGCTTCGCGGACGACATGGACATTATCGCCCGAACATTTGGAACGGTGGCGAAGCAGCGAAGGTCGGACTGGTGGTAAATGCGTCCAAAACAAAGTGTATGCTGGTAGGCGGAACCGAAAACGACAGGATCCGGCTAGGAAACAGCATTACGATCGACGGGGATACCTTCGAGGTAGTGGAGGATTTTATCTACCTAGGATCCTTATTAACGGCTGACAATAACGCGAGCCGTGAAATCCGAAGACGCATCATCAGTGGAAGTCGGGCCTACTATGGGCTCCAGAAGAAACTGCGGTCAAGTAAGATTCACCCTCGCACCAAATGCGCCACGTACAAAACGCTTATAAGACCGGTGGTTCTCTACGGGAACGAGACCTGGACCATGCTCGAGGAGGACCTGCAAGTGCTATGAGTTTTCGAGCGACGGGTGCTAAGGTCGATCTTCGGCCAGTATCCAAAAGGTGGCCAAAGCTGGAAGGATACAATGGGCAGGGTATGTCGCAAGCATGCCGGACAACAATCCTGAAAAGATGGTGTTCGCTAATGATCCGGTTGGTACAAGAAGGATGAGCGCTGAGAGCACGATGGGCGGACCAAGTGGAACGTGATTTGGCGAGTGTAGGGCGTAACCGACGTTGGAGAGCTGCAGCTACAAATCGAGTATCGTGGAGAGAGATTGTGACTGTATATGAGAGCATATACAATTTAATGTGTTAGTGAGTAATAGTATGAATCTAGTTTCAGATATAGTAAAAAACGAAAAATAACATACCGAATAGAGAATATACTGAGATGAATTAGAAGCGTATAAATTGGTCGATACTATTTTTGGTGTACGTGAGTAGTGGAAAAGCAAATTAATACAAGTATAACAAAAACAGACTTATGAAGTAGAAGAAAAGAACCCGTGTATTGAACTCTTCTGAATGCCAGCAAATGTTTACCATTAACGACCATTGCATTCTATTAGAATTTTGTCATGCTATGCTGACTGGGAATAATGATTCACGTGAGTCGGTAAATTAATAGTACCTTAACTTATCTAATCCGATCTTCTGGATAAACTGAAGCTAATGCACGAATTGAACACCGGGAAAAAGTGACCAACGAATCCTACAAATGAAAAATTGCACGCCAGACAATTACCAACTATTCTATCACAAACGCTAGTTCTGTAGGCATTCTGTGACACAACTGTCACAAATGCACAGACCATCGCATACACAGATAGAGTACTAAAACGACAATTATTACTACTCTAATACTATTATTATGTAGCTATTTAGTTCAATTTTTTTTTTTTTTTTTTTTTTTTTATTTCGATTATAGAGGTTTTAACTTTAAGGTCATTCGCCTCTTCGGGTTAGAAAAATCTCTTGTGAAAAATTTCTAACCCTATGTGCGGGGTCGGGACTTGAACCCAGGTGCGCTGCGTACAAGGCAATCGATTTACCAATACGCTACGCCCACCCCCGCATATTTAGTTCAACTTCGAGTACACGATCACTCGAAAAAGAGGAGATCTTGCTTAATTTTAGTTTTTTTTTTAAACTCTGGGTAGCCGGCTTCCGAGAGTATCCTATGTTCTCTAAACATAGGTAATTTAAACTTTACACAGTCGACCGGGGGAATGATACCTAGAAAAGCAAATCTTATCTGCGTAATGGACCGGATCGCTATTTATGGCAGCAATATTTGCGCCGATTTCGGTATTTCTTCCCTACTAAATATGTATTGAGTTGAACTACCGAGCGATAATACGCTAAACAGACAAATAGTTATGATAGCGCGAGATATAATGAATCAAAAAAGTATTTTCTATTGTGATATCGGTGTGTTTGTGAAATACGTATTTACGAGTTCATAAATGCGCTTCTAGTTTTAACTTTCTTTAATGGTTTAATGGATTGGGTTGGTACAAAATACGAAAAACACAAAATATAAAAAAGCCTATTGGTCTCCTCGATATACCACTATCGCGGCGTAATGCAATAACCATCTTAAAATAAATGTCAATCAGAGGTTCTTTAAAACTGATACACGAAATATGCTTGATGATGTTTGCAATAATGTCAAACCCATCAACATAGGGGAGGGGTGATTAGATTTTCGCACGTTTTTGGTAAAAAAATCACTGTGCAATGCTGACAAAGCGATCTAGGCTTCAATTCGGACACATATCTCCAAATCACATCTTCTAGCTGCATTAGGATTTATACATATTTTGTAATTTCGCAATCGAACTGAATTCACATGCTGAACAGCATCTGTAAACGCTGCACGTTTTGCGCCGCACTCTGCAAGAAATGAGCGACCCGCTAAATAACTGCTCGTCGTACGAAATGCAGTCAGACAGCGTGTCGTGCTTGTCTCCATTCGCCATCTTATTTGCCAATTTTCCGTTTTATTGACTCTGACACGCACAAAAGACCTAATTCAAAACGTACAACCATACCGCTTCGGAACGGGTCGACCTTTGGAGTTGGAAGTTTTATTGCCTGCATCCGGGCTAAATACATCCGGAAACATGAAATTGGCTGGCCAAAATGCCTTTTTTCTTGCTTTCGTCTTCTTTCGACATTGCGCACATTTTTGCAAAACAATTCCTTTCACCACAAAAGGGCGAAGAGATAAATTTCCCTTTGACTTTATTTCTTCCTTTGACGACTGGTCACGATGCAACCGGTACAGTTGTGCCCTCATTCCAAAAGCGCCGGTTACCACCCGGAGGGCATCGCCGGATTCGTGTGTCGAGACTTTTCGTAAGATTAAACCGTGACAAGTTCATCTGAACTTGAAACCGAAGAAAAATACAAATACACACGCATGCACTGAAGAAGCAAAAATCCACGCGTAAGCAGAAAGCAAAACAAACCATCATCCAACCACGTCGGAGACGAAAGGCATTCGAGCAGCAGCCAGCCGTGCAGTTTCGTCTTTTGCGGGTGGTAGTAGGTAAGGTACATGAGGCGAGCCGTTGAATATGGCTGCTGTCGAAACCCCGGCACGTATTATATGTGGAGGAATCGTAAATCTGATCCGGGCGGCCTGCAGGCCAACAAAACGTCATCAATGAAAGACGAAGCCGCCGGCGGCGACGACGACGACGACGATGCGATGGGTGCATTGTGAATAACTAACATTGCAATATTACCGCCGGATACCGGATATGTGTAGGGTATAAACGATGCGAAGTAAAAAAATCGGCCGAATTTGTTTTCGTTTAGCTATTGGCGATTTTATAGTTTCTTTTCGGCACTAGATCAATTTTTTTATGTTTCTGTTCGTACCGAACCGGAAAATGAATTGAAACAAACGACGTTCGGAATTAAAATGTTTATACCTCTACTCTTTGTCTTATTTGCTAATAGAAGTTACGATTCAGACCGTGGACCGACTCTGCAGTCGAAAATCACCGGTTTTAGTTCTTGATTTTGTCAGCTAATCGATTTCAAAAAAATTGATATGTGAATGGAATTTTTATCAACTCACATGAATTTTTTCATATTATTTAGGCAATTTTATTTTTCGAAGTTGTACAACTTGCAATATAATACAAACTACAACGATTGCGCGCTTCACGGATCACGTCAATTTTTTTGTATCCTTGTTACACAGAAATTTATAAATTTTGTTTTTTTTATCTCAATAACTTTTTTTTAGATAGCTGTCCTACTGGAGCTGTAGAGCTAGGATCTCGGAAAGGTTCCCCATTAGAATCACTCGCTACAATTGCAGATGAGACGGGAAATGTCACCCACTAAAACACTGCAATAGCAATAGGCCAATAACAGCGGGCCGCGATTCTGAATGTGATATATGTGGTTCAGATATATGCGGACGTAGGAACTTCACGATCGCGTGTATCATCGCGAAGGGCCCGAGCATTTGTATGTTAACATGTTCAATCGCGTGTGATAGCGTGTATAAATTCTATTTCATAACCGTGTGTCCATTCGCATATTCCTATGTGTTCTGGGATGATTGCGCGCTCACTGTGAATCTGATACTTAATTGAAGATAAGAATGAGTTCTTCCATATTACTAGAGTTCCCGGTCATGTCGCCATGAAACGTGTTGTCTAGTGGATATGAGCGTCATTTTATGATTGGTCCCATTAAAGGCATGGGGCTAGTCTGCTAGGATCGAGGGCAGACATTTTCGGACGTGACCCATTTATGATCGTGCGAACACGAGCGTTTGTAGGTTCTCTTTTGAGACTGCGGTTGTAAATGTATAAGTGTTAAAACGTACATTTAATCACCGGGGTGTTATCCTCTATGCGAGATCGCGGACTTTGTACGTGGACGATCGCGAAGGTTTTAAACGTTTGTATGTTAACGTACCGAATGCTAGAAGAGTTCCCGGTCATATCGCAATGTTGTTTAGTGGATAAGAGCGTCATTTTTTGAAGACATAAACTTATGCTACTAGGGCCGAGAGTAAGGAACTTTTGGACGTGACCGGTTTATGGTCGCTCGAATACACGTATTTGTAGATCCACGCTTGAGACCGCGTTTATGATTTATAAGTGTAAAACGTTCACTCAATTACCTGGGTGTTTTCATGTTTGCGAGATCGGGGGGTGGTGGCGCGAGGACAAAATTTATACGTTTGTATGTCAACGTGTTTGCCGCGACTGCAAGCGTGTATATGACTTCTACATTTACTTTATTATGTTCTTGAATGCTCTGTCACCGGGATATTTTTAAATATTTTACTATGGAAATTTGACTAAGAATTCTCTAGATGGTTCTTCAGAATAAAAAATTTGAATAAATTTATTTAAGCTGTATCCCAGTAAAAAATCAGCGAAAAAAGTGAAAAATTATCCGTTACACTACTCTTAAGAGCCCATAGGAGCTATTATCATGTTTTCTGATTAATTTTCAATTTATTTTGTCAAAAACGGAAAGGCAGAATTTATTGAGGTTTATTGCATATTGTAAAACACACTTTAGTCTCAAAAAAAGATTTTTAGTCGCACAAAAAAACCTTTGCCACTCCCCGGGTGCTTCAAGTTGTCAATGCATTAATTTTCGCCTCAAAATCCGTCTTCATTTGTATTAAAAAATATTAACTATTCAAATTTTGCAAAAAGGTAGTCGAAAACTAGACATTTCAAGGAGCTTTTAACCAAAACAAAATTGAAGAGAATAGTTTGAACGGAGCTATTGATGATAATGATTTTGAACACATGGATTTATATAAGATTCGCCTGCCGATAAAAACGATTTACTTGCAGATAAAAACGGCTCCATTCAAATTTGCTTATCTCCAATAATTATACATTTGTCTGAAAAATTTAGAGAATGTTATTAAAAAGTGCAAAATAATCGATCTTTTCAAAATTTTCAATTAGATTTCAACATTAGATTCGACAATTCTACTTGGGCGCTCAGTCATGTTTGCCAAGGTGGACCTTAGTATTAAAAGCTGAAACTTGGCCTATTAATCGAATTTCTTCTAAGATTTTGAATATGTATTTTTGAAAATATTGGCATTCCAGATTATACAGAGGGGAAATAGATATGTTAATGAAAAAACTACTATACCCCCTTAAAAAAGGAAAACTACAAAACTCCTCCGCCCCCATATAATCTTACGTCATTAATGGATGGTCCTAATAGTGAAATACATAAATACGCACAAATAAGTAATAAATGTGACTTTTCAAAATTTTGGAAGCTTTGAAACGCTTTTGTCGTGCTGCATGGAATTAATCAATTGATTCGCTATTTTGTTGAGAATATGTTCAGCAATATTGTATAGTGAAGACACGTTTTTATCAACCCCATGGCGAATTTTAGGCTGATAAAACAGGTACATTGATAAAATCGGGACATATATTTTCCTGTCTTTTTAATAAAACGAAGCTCCTAAAATATTCTTTTGTGGTCCTTAGATATAGCCTTTCAAATTATTTGCTTCAAGTTCCCCTTAAGGGGGCCCGACAGCGCAAAATTTAAAAAGAAATGACATTTTTTTGCATTTTTTGGAACTCTATGATATGAAATATATGCCCAAGAAAGGTTTTACTCGAATTCAACTTGGTTCGTCTGCTAGAGCACATCAAACTACCAACTATCAATTTTCATATGAAGCTGATAAAATCTGGTCAAAAAGTTGATAAAATCGGGGGTAGATGCAATCGGGGGCTGATACAATCGGGTATCCACTGTATTAAATTTCGGAGTATGTATGACATGTAATAATAACGAAAAAACTGTAATTTAAAAAATGTTTCAAAAACAAAGTGAACATTTCCAGCTCATCTCGGTCATACTACTACCGAAAACTAAAATGATGAAAAGTTTTAAATATAGATCTGCTACAGATTAGCTTGTATTATCCTTCGTATTAAGCCTTTCGGAGCGAACGGAGCATCTTTTCAAAGGGTTTTATAATACCGAGAAGAAAATATTTGTGGTTCTCACTAATTTCATGCATCAAGCCGCAAACCTTGAAACGAGAGAATTGTGATTTTATTCGGATGTCACTCTTCAACCTTGTCGGTCGGATGTCCTATTTTCGGGAGACTGCATATTAACACCAGGAGAAAAGACGAATATTGGGATGCGGTCGCCTCTGTAAACTGACTGCATAATTTAGTTTGTCCAGCTCCGCGCTAGTAACCGGGACCAATTGGAACAAAAATCTACCACCCGGAGAATATTTTATTAGCTTATAAAATAGTCCTTATCAGCGCTATCAAACCGTTCAGAAGAAGTTCTACTTTGAAAAGTTACACCAATCCTGTCAGAATCCATTCATGAACAACAGTTGCGCCTAAACATAGAGGACAGAAGACAGTAGTGACTAGTTAGTGGATAGTGTCCTTCTTTTCTACATGAGCTGTTCTTTCCATCTTTCTTTTAAACATATGTCTAGAAGAAAATTGTTATATTTTTCTCACCTTGCATAAGTAAGGTCTGCTGATTTCAGTTTTGTGAGAAAAAAGTATTGATAGACGACATTTATACATTTCGTATTTTTTAAGCAAAATGTTCAAAGGAAATATTTATTTATTTTAATATAATTTAGCTATTCTTTATCGGCAAACTATTTTTATTAATGCGATGGTGGGTTTTCTTTAAATTTACCTCTTTAAATACGAATATTCACATAGTTTTGAAATGAATTTGATCGGTTTGATTTCTCGATATCTCGACGTCATAAAATGACATTTTGTTGTTCTATAACATATCGACGAACATTAAATTTCGTTCCCATCGGTTTATTCTCACCTCCACTTGATGATTTTATGCATCCATACACTTTTGCGCATAATTTAATATGATCTGAAACGCTAATTTCCATTAGGGAGTATGGTGATCCGTCATCCAAAATGACGATGACGTCGAGTGTAGAACTTGATCAGAACTATACACGAAGAATGAGTGAAAGCAATAGCGTTTCTCTCCATACAAAAAAAGTTTTGGTGGATTGACTGAAGCAGAGTGTGATGCGGTTTCTCGCAGTCTTCGTTTTTGTAGTGCTTTTAAATCGGCAACGAGTTCGCCCGAGCCTATTGAGGCACAGTTGACACATATTTCATTTGTCGACAAAAGAAATCCTGTCCCTCCATGACAGCTATTGAAAAACCTTGAAAAATCGAAAGCTGTGGTTTGTGTGGTTGCATGCACGGCATGATTTACGACATTTCTACTGATCATCAGAATATCGACTCCGAGCGAATTTCCGAAAACTTCCTAAAAAGCCATTTGAAAAGAGAGGAATTCGTTGCAACAATCATTTATACGTGCGAGCTGTCAATATGCGCAGACACACACAACTGCTTTTTACCTCTGCCCAAGCCAGTACTATAAGCAAGCAATGCAATTGTCAAATAATGGTGATTGGATGTGAGGCTTTGTTACTTTGATTATTGCTCTGATAGTTATCGAAATAAGTGGGACAGTTGCTGTTGACTTCAAATATTGCTGCACCCGCCTTTCTGTTCACGAAGTGAAGCATTTATTGACGATTAGGCTTATTATTGCGCAAGTCACTTTTCTACAGTTTCATCATCTACGAAATTCTGTACTGGTAACGTTCAATGCTTCAACCAAGCAGAGAAGAATTCATTGTTCTTAAACAAACTGAATCACGTCGTGCGACAACATGCAGGAATCATGTCGGAATACGGAGATGCAAGCTATCAAACCTTCTTCACAACAGTGTTTGTGTCACGAGAATTCAGTTCACTAGATATATACGACTTTATTTGAGCCTACATTACCAAATAGAACAAGTTATCATTTCTCATGCCACGTTATGTACACATCATGTCCAATACGGTAGATCCGTCACAGAAACTGTCATGAAAAATATATCTACTGTAATAAAATCCAATGTACAGCCTTCGCCATCTTCAGCAAAATCGGAATGAAACAGTAGACCAACATTTTAAGAGAGAGTGAGAGGGAGAGAGGGGGGGGGGGAGTTGCGTTGCGCTGAGAATAAACGCGATAACTAAACGATAAGATAACCCACAGAAGGTAAAGTCGAGCTGCAGAGAAGTAATTGATTCCAGGAGAGCTTCAGACCTCGAAATTAACTACATTTTCAAACAAAGCCGCGAAACAGACAGGTCCACGCGCAAACAATTTTCAAGGGAGGGGTTTTGATTTGTTTCATTCCTTATATAAGGAAGGTATAGAAACCCTCAAACGGATTCTCACTGTGATGATTTGTAGTAATCCTACCGATTAAACTTAAACCTACACCTATTGTTCCTTCCAATCCTCATCCTTCCGAGGCCATCATCACCTGCCG
Organism: Topomyia yanbarensis; assembly: GCF_030247195.1. NCBI lineage: Eukaryota > Metazoa > Arthropoda > Insecta > Diptera > Culicidae > Topomyia > Topomyia yanbarensis. The sequence continues at coordinate 26,233,874 of NC_080671.1, forward strand.
AGACGCGAACCGTTCTAGAGATGCCGACCATTACGACTTTCCATCTACGCTGGGTTTCTTATTCTTCTTTGTGATACTCGTTCCTAGTTATCTTCTAGCTGGTGCTGAGAGATTCCCGACGGCGGAATTTCTCCCGATACCGATGCCCATTTTTGTGAGACATTTATTTCTCAGTCAATCTGGCGCAGAGATAACCTACGGTCAAATTCCTCAAGACTATGATATCGAGTTCGTCTTGTTCGTTCGTTATTTGTTCTCCTTAGCGGCTGTTGCTAGCTCGCTGCACGACCTTTGCTGTGTAACTGATCTACTCACAGCTGTTTGTAATAAAGAAACTTGTTGAGATGTGAGGCGATCCAGTCATTAATATGATCTACTGTAATGCGGCATCTACTGAATTGCTTAGTTTTATTCCACCGGAATGTTTCTTCAGGAAGTAACCAGGGATTTCCAAAGTATTAATTGATGATTTTACTATAGTCGACAGAAAAATTTTAAATATTTAAAAATATTGGGACTTGAGAAAATCTCGAAAATCGCAAATTTCTAATTTTCCTCAAACATGGCCATTTTGTATAAATCGAACTTGCGGCACCTCTAGAAGATTTTTTCAGGAAATTGATTTCTTCAACAAAATTGATTCAAATATGTATTTGTATTTACGGTTGAGCACTATTACTTTTCGAACATCGATTGTTTTTGAAACAACCTGATCGCCGTTGCGCATCTTCCTCGATTGCACACAGGCAGTGAATGCGGGGTCTGCAACATAGTAAATGATCTCTTCCAGATTCTCTGCTACGCATAAGTTTAGCTGCTTTCTTCCGGTATTCGTGCTACACTTTACTTACCGTTCAGGCTAGAGTCTTGTTGTCTGTTGCTATATGCAGAAGCCGTCTCCACTCCACTTGGTCAATTGCTGTTGGTCGCCAGCCTCGCAGTCTTCGAAGGGTCCGCAGGTCGTCCTCTATCTGGTCGATCCACCGTGCTCGCTGTGCGCCACGTCTTCTTCTTCCTGTAGGGTCGCCCTCAAGAACCATCGTCACCGGGTCGTCGTCCGACATTCTTACGACGGGTCCAGCCCATCGCAAACGTCATATTTTTGCGGTATGCGCGATGGATGGTTCTTCCAGCAACTGATGCAACTCATGGTTCATTTGCCTGCGTCACTTTCTGTCTTCCATCAGCACGAGCATAGTCCAGGTCTCGTTGCCGTAGAGGACCACCGGTCTAATCAGCGTCTTGTAGATAATCAACTTCGTGCGGCGGAGAATTTTGTTCGACCGCAGCGTCCTCCGGAGTCCTAAGTAGGCACGATTTCTCGCTAAGATCCGTCTCTGAATTTCTTTGCTGGTATCATTGTCGGCGGTTACCAGTGAGCCCAAATACACGAATTCGTCGACCATCTCGATTTCGTCACCGTCAATCCGAACTTGGGATGGGAGGTTCACATTGTCGTCCCTAGAACCTCTTCCTCTCATGTATTTTGTCTTCGAAACATTGATGGCAAGTCCAATTCTGCTGACTTCAGCATTCAGTCAGATGTACGTTTCCGACATCGCCTCAAAGTTCCGTGCTATTACGTCAATGTCGTCGGCGAAGCCAAGAAGCTGGACGGTCTATCCCCGTTCGCCTTATTACACCTTCTAACGCAAGGTTGAAGAGCAGGCACGATAGATCATCACCTTGTTTTTGTAACCCTCTTCGAGATTCAAATAGACTCGAGAGTGTCCTTGATATTCGAACAACGCACATCACCCGATCCATCGTCGCTTTGACTAATCGTGTTAGCTTATCCGGAAAACCGTACTCGTGCATTATCTGCCATAGCTGATCTTGATCGATTGTGTCATATGCCGATTTCAAATCGATGATCAGATGATGTGTGGGCACGTTGTATTCGCGGCACTTCTGCAGAATATATTTGGTCCGTGGTGGCAAAGGAACCCATGAATCCCGCTTGGTGGTGCCCCACGAACTCCCTTGCAAATGGTGACAATCGGCGGCAAAGAATTTGGGAGAGGATCTTGTAGGCGGCGCTAAGTAGTGTGATCGCGCGATAGTTGCAGCAATCCAACTTGTCACTCTTTTTGTAGATTGGGCAAACGACACCCTCCATCAACTCCTCCGGAAGAATCTCCTCCTCCCAAATTTTTGCGATTACCCAATGCAGCGCTCTAGCCAGTGTTTCACCACCGTACTTTAATAGCTCGCTGGGTAGTTGATCTACACCGGCAGTTCTGTTGTTTTTCGGCCGACCGATCTCCTCCTTGACTTCTTGGAGATCGGAGCCGGCAGCCTATCGTCTTCTGCGCATGCTCCAAGATCCGTATCCATACCGCGTTCGTCCTCTGCTACTTCACCGTTGAGGTGCTCGTCATAGTACTGCTTCCACCTCTCAATCACCTCACTCTCGTTCGTAAGAAGGTTGCCGTCTAAGTCCCTGCACATATCTGCTTGTGAAACGTAGTCTTTGCGCGAACTGTTCAGCTTCTCGTAGAACTTCAGTGTGTCGTTTACGTGGTACAGTTGTTCCACGGCTTCGCGATCCCGTTCCTCCTGTTGGCGCTTCTTTCTCCGGAGGACCAAGGTTTGCCTGTTCCGTGCTACATGTCCAGCCCACTGTAGTCTACCGTATTTTATCAGCCTTCCGATGTCAGCATTTTTGTATACTTGGTACAGGCTTCATGTGCCTGTGTCATTCTCCATTTTCTACAGGGCCTTTGAGTATTAAAAGCAGATTCAACGATCTGCTTACTTCAACGCTCATGTCTCAATACCGTACAGAACAACCAAGAGTATTAGAGATCTGTATAAAGTAAGCGTCCTGCACGTCTTTAAGCTACGTAAACCATAGAATATTCGCAGCCGCAACACGTCTTTTTACCTCGCGACTAACATATGTCACTAGTGTTATGAATTTGTCGACAACCTCGTACCGTACCCCATCGCTTTCCGCTTTGGAACCAAAATGCCTCTTCCACTGCTCTGCGACCAATGCAAATGAGGTCGATGTCGTGCACGAAGCCAACAAGCATTTGAGATCTCGTGATGATGGTTCCGTTCCTTTGCACGTTAGATCTTCGTATTGCACTGCCAAATAGATTAGAGTGCATCGCCCTGTTTCAGTCCAAATCGGATGTCTCTTCGATTAATTGAGGCTTGATTTTATCCCATCCAGCGTCATCCTTATCGGAAAGCCATGCTCAATCATTATCATCCACAGTTCGTTTTCTTTCACTGAATCGGACGCCGCCTTGAAGTTTACTTACATTAATCAATCAAGTTTATATATTTCTCAGTACTAAAATGGGTTGAATGTTTTGATAGATAAATATTCATTAGCGAACTATATTGCACGTTCGTGAATTTAATATCACCACAGTCATGTCAACTGTTTAAATTTTTTATTGACTGTGTGTCAAAAGAGCCAAAAAATCGAAGCTGCTCAAATTGATCTTTTAAACCCAAAGAACAAGTCTGACACGCTTCATATCTTTACCACAAAGGGCAGTATTTTTCCATTCCGTAATCGCATGTTTGTCCGATGTTATAAGGGAATCTCTATCCACATTGAACTAACTTGTAATTACGGGCAGTATACTTGAACCGAATCGGATCACATCATCGCACGAACGTGACAATTGAGTAATTACTAAAGCTCAAAACTATACTGTTTAGATCATATCACGTACAGTAACTGTTCAGTTATCTATGAAGAACCTCGGTATCGGTTTAAACTCAGTATCTAATGTAAAATCTGCATGTGGACTGTGTAGTTTAATATTGAGATCATTAAACAAAAGGAGGTAGATAATTGATTGAATCGAAAATGCTTAACTGTTGAGTGCAACCGGAAATCGCGTTGTCGCAAAAGATTAAGTTTAGTAGATTATTTGCTCATCAAGCATTGTGCTAAAGCGGATCTTACACGAGACGAGACTAGTAACAAAAATATTGATATCAATCCTGACATATCATCGATTCCAATTGTTTTCCATTTCATCATTGTTATATTGATTAATAAATACAATACTGATGAATATTCCAGCTCAAGCAGGGTCCGTTTAGGATTTTCCAATATTAAAAGCTCTGCTAAAATAACTAATACAATAAACAATTTTCGGTTAATTTCCCAAATCAAAATGTGTAAAGGTGCATAAAGATCCTTATTACATGTCTTCTGATCACCAAGTACACAATGACGAGTTTGGTTTGGTTACTCCATTTCTAGGTAACGACGTCAGTACAGCTAGAAACAAGAAAACTCAACACAAATCCTCTATCAAACTACTAACGAAACTAGCCTCTCATTTACCAATGAATCTAAACGTCACAGCGAGTTCAACACTGTTTCGAGTAACAATGATATACATACATGACACCCGAACGTGACGAAATTGATAATACATATCAAATATCACCCCTGCTCAGGCTCGTGAGACGGTGAATAATGTAAGTTAGCAGTCAAACAACCTGGTAGAACGCAAAACAACTGGTCTGATTGACCTCACGCTTCAAGGCAGACAGTCTTTAACGGAATTGAGGAATTTTAAAATATACCAACAATTGAAATTTTGAAATCGGGCTTTTTTCGCGCATAACAAAAAAGCGTTGTGCAACTTAATCAGCCCTCAGCTCGCGATATTGCACAAAATTTATTAATCATCTTGCCCCGTGTCCGGCATGCTGGCTGACCACCCGTGACTAATCCCAAAAAACGGCACACAAGACAAAGGCCATTGACATCGTCGTAACCGTATAGTTTTCTCCCCCACAGGTTTCATATCAAGCCAAACGGGAAAATCCCAACCGACCTACCAACAGATCCAACCAACCATTATGACCTAGTAAACTTGTTTACATCACACCGCACCGCTTAGTTCCTGTTCGATCTTGCATCATACGCGATCCGCAGTAGGTAGGTAGGTAGGTTGGTACGGCACGATCGCCGATCGTTCGCGACAGCATGATAATAACAAAGACGGAGCTTGAGCTACCAATCTGCATGCGTGTCTGCGCACGTACCGATGTATGTAGACTAACAGCCGAGTAGACGTCATCGCAGAGTATGCTTTAATTAATCTGTCAGCCTAATAATAATCGGCGGTTCCGTGGGTAGAAGCAGAAAAAACGGAGTTATTCAACCCCACAGTAAAGGAAAGTTTCCAACAACCTCCCTACGGTTGGCTCGAATGCAGCATAAGGACAAGCATAAGTCGCCTAGTTTGGTAGTCGAAGCTAGAAAGGTAGGTAGATAGCGGGGGTTGTCTCGTATCTAAATGGCAATTAGAGGCCATTATAAACATGTTCGGAACAATTTCGCACCCCACGGAGGAGATCGCAAACGGGTATGCGCTGCGAAAAGCGGTGAAAGATTCGGTTCACTTTCGATATTTCGTGCACATAACAAACATTCATCGCAGAGGTCCCGACAGCAACGTCAAAATATGTTTGGATGATGTTTTGCATGTTTCATTCATTGCCTTGTAGGCGAATGGTGTGAGATGATGAGAGAGGGAGTCGTTGAATGAACGGGCTGTGAAGGTGTTGGTAAATTTAACAAAATTCGAGCAGTGGCAGTGCTGCAAGTTTTGATGGAAGCTTTGCATGGTTTCGCAAAATTTGCTTTTAGAAAATAAAATAGTTCATACTATCGATATTTAGATGATGGTCTGCCTCAAAGGGAAGTAGTGCGTATCCGAAGAAAAATGCGAAGTAACAGGTTTGACAAACACAAAGTTGATTGACGATAATCTGCAGAAGATGTATAAGATTATTGGTGACAAGCTCGCAAAAAAACTCAGAAAACTTGAATGTGCTAACTTTTTATTTTTAGACCAATTTGTTTTAGTTAATCTCGTTTTCATGATTTGTTTTTTTTTTGAGTCGATGCAGTATTTACACCATGTTGATTCTCCCAATTGTTAAATTAAAACTCTGGCGTAACACAAGTAAATACAAGGCCATAATTGACAAGAATTTGATACTATGCTATATTTCACCCTAAGGAGGAAAATTGGGTAAACAACAAAATTTCCCACTAGGGTGAAATTTTTTTTGGTAATCTTCCTACAAAAAGTTAGTGTCGATTTCTGATGAGGCGAAGCCAAAACGCACCCGTATAACAAATAAGGATTTGTGCCTTTTAAGCGCAAAGACTGGTTTTACTAAAAAAAATCGCCCTGGTGAGAAATTTTGGTGTTTACCCAATTTTCCTCCCTAAGGTGAAATATAGCATAGTGCTTTCGCATAGGCCTGCTTAGCCAAGACAAGTTCCGGCTTCACTGTGTCTCATCGGCATAAACAGAACTTCTGCTCGGACGGGACATTACGTTTGATCAGTCGTTCGATTGAAACACAAAGTGTGTTTTAGTTTTAAGGGATTTGCGTCAAGTCGGCGCTAATCTATTCCGACAAAAAGTTAGTGTCGGTTTCTGATGAGGCGAAGCCGAAACGCATCCGTGTAGCAAGAATTTGGTGTTACTGTATCGATTTTGTTGGCTATTTTCGGCAAATTTGAGACTAAGAGAAACGAAAGCAATGAAATTGAAAGACGGATAGGTATTCTAGAGCGAATCAGTTATAAACTTAGAACGGAAAACTAGAACTAGGTAGGCTCATATGGGCATGATTGGAAGGAAATGTAAAGAATTCTTTGCCTTCTGCAGAGTAGCCGGCGTCGGCGGTAAAATATGATGATGAGTTATGTTCTACCATAGACCATGCGGTAGACTTGGGTGCAAATGAAAGGTGTAACCTTCCCATCGGCTGCTAATGAATTTTGGATCGATCGGAATTCTGGTTCCGGAATTACGAGTTTTGGAGTGCAGCCACACTGAAATTTTCCATATAAACTATAGGAAAAATTAAAAATAGAATTTTTATTTTAGATGCTAATGATGTCTTTAAGGTGCATGAAACGTCGAGATTTGATGCAAACTCGAAAAAAAATTGACGAGAATTCACTTTTTTGGATTTTGGCGCATTTTTGCCTTTCTCATATAGAAAGGTTATGCAATCACTATAAAAAACGTCAACCTAATCCCGGCCGATTTTTTTTTTGACTGGCATAAGGTTTCTGGATTTTAGCAGGGGCGTAGTTGATGGTATACGGAGAGGTTACTCCCCTCCCTCTACTGTTCACAAAATCCCCTTAAATCATCCCTCAGACCACCATCCCATCCAGCCCTCATACCCCCCTCTCAACCCCATCATCCTTAAACCACCACAATTCACAAAGCATTTTGTTTCAAGTGTTTCACCGTCGACACGTAGCTTATTAAGGTCGTGGCAGGCAAGCCATTGTGTTTAAGTGCAAAGTGTACTAAGAATGTAATGGACATTTCCACAATTATGTTGAACATACACAGCCTCTGAGCCATAGTTTAGAGAAATGAGAAACGCACAATTGCACCGCTAGGTGGAATAAAACAGGTTTTAGAACAAATTTAAATCTTTTCAACCCCATCGCACAACTCTTAATTCTATTTTATGCCAGTTTCAGATTAGAATACTACTTAAATTCGACTTCTCGTTCGTTTCAAAATTTGCACAATTTGGATCAGACGAGGATGCCAATTTAAATTGATTCAAGCTGTTGACAGTTTTGTTGATGATAATTAAAATACATGCACCAGGTTCATATTAGTTGGAATTAAGAACTATATGGCTCTTTCAGTGCGGAATAAAGGAAACAGCGTGTTTCGTAATAAACAATAAAGACTAAATCTATTTTCATTTCATTTGGTTTATATAGTGACTCAAAACAATAACCCATTTTCAAACAAATCATCGGGTTTTGTTTTATGAATTCTATTCGCTAGCTTTTGAGAATAGGAAAAAAGATTTCGCAAAACGAGAACAATTGGTAGCTTGGTTTTGTCGAATATACGGTCGATGTTGCACAGAGTGTGTGACGATGATGGTTGCTGTTGTCGCACGGTCGTTGTGACGAATAATCATGACGACGATGCTACAGTACCCACTTTTTAGTCTGGGCGAAGATCAGCGATAACAAAGCGGAATCTGAACTCGTCGCCCAGAACGAGTGACGGTTCTAGTTGTAGCCCCACGATCGATGGTAGGTTGTGGTTGATGGTCCTCCACTGTGTAGGCAGGCTTCAATATATCGATCGAAATGTTCGCAGTCCGTCGCCCGTTGATGTTGATTGTGTAGTGTTTGTCGGTGCGGTCTAGCACTTCGTATGGACCATCATATGGTGATAGTGACGGTCGTATCGAGTCGTTACGGATGAACATATGTTTGCATGTCTGCAAATCGGGATTAACAAACACGTTGCATTTTCCGTGCCAGGCCGTATCGGACGGCCGTAGCTCGCGCATGGCTTCACGAAGGTTGTTCGCAAATTCCGAGTCGGCAATGTTCTGTATGTTTTCTACGAAGAACTCCGAAGGAATACGAAGGGTCGTACCATAAACCATTTCGGCTGGTGATGATTTGATGTCTTCTTTATAAATGGTCCGCAATCCCAGAAGTATCATCGGTAGGTGCTCGGTCCAGCGATCGGGGTTGTGACACAATATGGCTGCCTTCGATGTCCTGTGCCACCGCTCGATGATGCCGTTTGACTGTGGATGATATGGTGTTGTTCGAATATGGTTTACACCAAACATTCGTACCAATTCTGTGAAGAGCGTCGACTGGAATTGACGTCCTTGATCCGATGTGATGTGAGTTGCTACACCATAGCGAGAAATCCAACCAGAAATTAATGCTTGTGCGATTGTAGGCGTCGTCATATCTGGAACCGGTATTGCTTCAGACAATTAAAATGTCGCACTGCCAAGTAGATCGCAGTCAGTTCTCGATCGTAGGTGCTATACTTGAGCTGAGCTTTGTCAAACTTCTTGGAAAAAAATCCTAATGGTCCCGCTGCTACATTTGAAGTATCCACCCACAATGACAATTCAGCATCCTTTGCTGTGTGCGCAAGCAATGCAGATTGTGCGAGTTGTTGCTTGCACTGCTTAAACGCCAATATTGTCTCGTTCATCCAAACCAATTACGAACGGTCGTTTCGCTTGTTCCCAGGAGTCATTTGAAGCAACGGTATTTGTGTCTATCGCATTCAGGATGAACCTTCTGTAAAAATTAATCATGGCGAGGTAGCTTTTGAGTTCCTTCACAGTCGAAGGTCGTTGGTAGTTACGAATGGCTTCAACACGTTCGGGTAATGGACGAATACCTTCTGTTGAAACTGAGTGTCCAACGAAACACATTTCGGCTCGACAGAATTCGCATTTGGCAACATTGATAGCAAGATGATGATCTCGTAGCCTAGTGAACAGCTGCCGAAGGTGATCTCGATGTTCCTCTGGCGATGACGAAGCGATGAAAATATCGTCAATGTATGGGAAAACGAAGTCAAATCCTCTCAATACTTCGTGAATCAGTCCTTGGTAGGTTTGAGCAGCGTTGCGCTGGCCGAACGTCATATAAGCGAACTCGAATAATCCAAATGGAGTGGTTATCGCAGTCTTAGGAATATCGTCCGGGTGGATGGGTACTTGATGGAACGCCTTCTGCAAGTCAACTTTAGAAAAAATAGTTTTGCCTTGTAGAATGGTTGTAAAATCCTGTAGGTACGGCAGTGGATATCTATCCGGGACCGTTTGGGCGTTTAGAGCGCGGTAATCTCCGTAGTGGCGCCATGAGCCGTCCGCTTTTTTTTACCATATGCAGTGGACTAGCCCAACTGCTGGAGGACGACCGGCATATTCCCAGTTTCATCAGGTATTCGAATTCAGTGCGTGCTGCTGTAAGTTTCTCTGGTGCAAGCCGTCTCGGTCGGGCGTATGTCGGCTGACCAGTTGTCTCGATGCGATGGACAACGGACGATTTTCTAATTGTACCTGGTGGTGCCAGCCGTGTGATGGAGGGAATTCGGTCAGCAGTTCGGCGTAAGGTGATGTAATAGTAAAAGTTTTGATGGAGTGCTCGCTCATGCTTGGTAAAACTCCCATCGCTTCGAGCTTTGTTGTGTTGTCAATTAGACGACGGCGCTTCAAATCGATGAGCAAATCGTGATGGCAGATAAAATCTGCGCCGATGATTCCTGATGTCACATCTGCGATAAGAAATGACCATAAAAATTCTCGCCGAAGGCCTAGGTTTACCTTCAGCAATGCTTCTCCATATACTGGTGTTCCATTTGCGTCAAATAGTTTGATGTTGGTTGGTTTCAGTTGGGTTGAATCGGACCTTCTCGGTATAGCAGACACGTCGGCTCCAGTATCGACGAGAAATTGCATGTTTGTAGCTGTGTCGGAAATTTTGAGACGAAAGGTTGTAGCTGTATCGGAAAGTTCGCCGATCTCCGATGCAGGCTCAGTCGGATGGCGTCATTGTTGGCTGCTGGACGATTGTCTGAGAGTACGGCTTTCGGCATTGTCTTGCTTCCCTTCCAAATGTGCGATGATACCAGCATACTTTGTATGACAATTCGTGGCTATTGCGCTGATCCGACGTGTATCTGCTGCGAGAACGTGATCAGTCCTGCAGATTTTTTCGCGAGAACATTTGGTCGAATTTTCTGGATAGCTGCGGGAAATTTCTTGCTGCAGTATCTCGATACTGGCAGAGTTTGTGGATGCCGACGGCGTTTTTGGTATAAGTGTATCGATGCCTGCTGTTGTGGCTGTTAAGCCGCAAAGACCCATTGAATCAACAATTGCATCAGCGATGGTAGATTTTTCGTCTGCATCTCCTTTCGAAGCGATCACTGCGGTTTGGGCGTGTGGTGGTAGTCTTGAGGCCCACAAATCAAGAAGCACTGCTTCACCCAACGAATTTCCAGCCACTCGTAGCATCTCGTTGAATAGTTGGCTAGGCTTGATGTCACCAAGTGGCATATCGGACAGTACGCGCTGGAGACGTCTTTGCTGACTATCGGCGAAATGCTCGATAAGTTTCCTTTTGATGTACACGTACCTATCGTTAGCCGGTGTGGCATCTATTATAGATCGCAATTCTGTTAGTTTGTTCGGTGGCACCTGTGCCATGACAATATTGTATTTTTTGCGTCATGTAGATTTCAGATGCCTGACGCGGCAAACCAGAATTCCAACGACAGAAAATATGACTCGATGTTCGATGCTGTCATACTTGGTGGGTTCAAACGTGGGTTGTTGATCGTCTCTACGTTCGCGGTTTCTGGCTCCTGTGACGATCCGGCTTCAGGACCATGCTTAATCTCGGTGGACATCGTTGAACTGTTGAACTGACAGCGTGTTTCGTAATAAACTATAAAGACTAAATCTATTTTCATTTCATTTGATTTATATAGTGACTCAAAACAATAACCCATTTTCAAACAAATCATCGGGTTTTGTTTTATGAATTCTATTCGCTAGCTTTTGAGAATAGGAAAAAAGATTTCGCAAAACGAGAACAATTGGTAGCTTGGTTTTGTCGAATATACGGTCGATGTTGCACAGAGTGTGTGACAATGATGGTTGTTGATGTCGCACGGTCGTTGTGACGAATAATCATGACGACGATGCTACAACTATCTGATATCCGAAATCTCAACTGTGCAAATCTTCGCAAAATATGCAAAAAAGCAAAGATTCACTAGAAGAAAACAAAGTGTGCACCTATGCACTTACATCTCGTAGATAATATTAACATGCTCCCTTTGATTGTTGAAATATAATCTCACATAGTTTAGATTTGAACGGGTTTATTAAACGGCCTTTTTTAATATCTGGCTCCCCGTGGAATACGAAGAAACACCTCATTCTGGTTAGAAACAAAAATTTCCTCCGTCGGTAACAGTGGTCTGCGGCTTCAGCGCTTTCCGAACTGAGCTTTCGACGTTCTTCCCGGACATTAAAGTCTCTTTTCAAATTGGTCAAAAGCGTATGTAGAATGTTGTTACAGTACTGCTGATTGATTTTTATGAAGATCTGACAAACGGTGTGGAAAAAAACTGCTTTTTTCGTTTGCGAATTTTGCGCATTCTCTGTGCAACCTTAATGCGGCAAAAACACAACAGATTGTTGTTCCGCATATACCGAGTTACAATTCACTAAAATAACGTTCATTGGTTTATCACTGAACATCCATAAAAGTTGGGCAATATCTGTACTAAATCAACCAAAAATATAGAAGGTCGGGGTTACCCCACCATTTTTGAAAACAGCAAAAATTAACTTTTTCATAAGATGCTTGTATCTTGAATTTTCTCCTGAATATAAATGAAATGCTATGGATAGAAAGTTGCCCAGAAGTCTAATCACTAATTTGGTATATCAATCGACATAATCCGATGTAAATTGAGCATTTTACAGCCAAAACCATTTACTAGGTCGGACCTTAGCCTAATTCTAATTTATCATTTTACGATACCCTTTTGGTTATGTTTGTATACAGGTCAATTATATATTATTACATCACAAATTAATTAATTAAAGGGTTATTTTTTTATAAAAATCAAAAAAGTTCTTTGGTGGCATTTTAGTTAAGCCAAATTTGCATAGTTCCATCAATGACAAAAATTGCGCTACTAATATCTTGAAACAAAAATAAAAAGCCGGTGTTTTGATGGATTACTTCACAAAATCAACTGAAGGTTTATGTGAAATCTCTTTCCGACTTACTGAAGCAGAGGTAGTTGTTGATAAATCAGAAATATATACACTTTCTGAGCGATTTTTAAAGAGATTTTTAATATACAAAGGATGACAGAAATGACTCATTGTAAATAATAAATGTAAATAAAAAATGTAAATAAATTTAGAAAAATATTTTTCCTCAAGCCTGGGAACACTGAAACAATCAAAATACGACGAAAACAATCAGCGCGACATTCGAGCAATACTTCCCCGCCCATATCATACCTGTCTTCTGAATGCATGCTTATCCTTTTCGAGAAACTTATCAATCTCTTGGGACTTATAGCGCTGTTCGAGCTCCTCCGGACTGACCCGGAGCCGCAGAAGGTATCCAAACAAATCTCCACAGCATGACCGGGTACAGGACAGCTTCGATGAGCCGCCTTCTCCGCGCCTACGGTTGTTCGCTGTAGCCATTTTTAAATCTCATCACATATCAACAGCACAGACAAGCACCATCACTACTACCACACACAACCAATCGGCTTTCACAGCAAATTCACTGCTCACTACGCAACGGGAGAATGATGTTTCCTCACGCGTACAATACCGAGATCCACTGCTTGCAGCAAAAACAAACATTCGAGTACTCACACCTCGAAAAGATTGCACTTTCTTCCTTCACTTCATCGACATTCGAGCTCTTTCTTCACGATCATGCAATCAAAACCTTTTCTCCTGTGCCTTTGGTTGTGTATTACTTTATTTCAACCAATTGCGCACGCATACACTCACATAGAATAAACACCCGTCGAGGCGAATCGAGAAACGTCACTCTCGCGAAAGGAAACCCGTCCCCGAAAAAAGGAATCCCAAGTGATTCAAAGCACGTAATTACGGCATGAAAACGTCACGAAACGTACAAATTTTATCTACCACGAATGAAAATCACTTGGAACAACGCTTTCCGTACACTTTGAACACTGCTTTCGACCGAAAACACATGAAATTTTGCGAAAATTCGTACGAGCCAACCGATATCAACACCGACCGAGCTGAGCTCTTTCACGTATACTAACTGCTGAGAGAGCAAGTGCTTCTGGAGCTGCTTCGGTAACGCGAAGTGTGTGGTTTTCGAGCAGGCTTTATCATACGTGTGCGAATGAACTCCCCTGTGGACAGAAAGAAGAGCGAAGAGCGATCACTGGTAAGTTTGTCTCACAGCCCGTGGAAGAAGGGACCTGCTCGACTCACTGCTGCATGACGGGAGGAGATGGAATCTAGTTGAACGCGATGAAGTACAGGGAAGAGTAGATATTTCGAACCACATTTTTTTTTGCTAAGAATGACTGAAGGTAAAAATTTATTCAAGCTTTGAGCTGAGTTTTCTTGATATCAATGTTCAGTATCAAACCAATAATAATCTGTTGTATACACACTTCAGTAAAACTATTTCTATATAACAACATGTAAATAACTACATCTAACATTTGTACAACAAATTTCAACGTAAAGGGCATTCAAAAGATTGCATTGAAAAATTTATTGTTTCAGTACGTTGTACTCAAAACTAGCAAAATATTTGTTACTTTAATTGCTATAACTTTGGCTGAATGTGAATGCTTATTTTAAAGCGTGATGTAATGTAAAACAAATAACTTGTAACGTGACGGACCGAAAATTCGAAAATGGTTTCGGTATCACACCAACAGCTTGCATAGAATATCTAACCTATATATTTTTTTTAACTATTTTCAGTTTTCTTTTGAAACAGTATAGTGAAAACCTTAAACATTCAAAGGTTTTTAGGAACATGTCCAATGAAAAACAGAGAATGAAAGAATGACCCATATATATAAAATTTTTAATTAATTTTTTATAAAACACATTTAAACTTATGTAACGTGACAGAATTTTTCTGCTTTAGAGCAATTCCATCAAGATTGATCCAACTACGTCAAAAACGGTGATAATCTTCGATTCTGATGAAGCTTTTTACGTTTCATCTGTATGCGCGACTAAGTAGTTTCCACAGGCAAACAAACCATTTTTAATCAAGAGTGATATTTTAAAAGATCGTATGATATCTTGAATGCACTACTTTCAAAAAATATTGTTTAAAAGGCGCCATTTATACAGTAAATTTCAAATAATTTGTTTTTTGAAATTTGGTGCATTTTTTCAAAAAACAAATGAAAGTTTTGTTAAAAAATAAATTTGCGAAGAACTGTTTTATAAATTTTTTTGTATACACACAGAAAAAAATATTGGTAAAAGTAAGAGTGTTCCGCTCTTAGCAAAAAACAACCAACGCCAACTATTAGGTTGAAAGTAAAACTTTTAAATTAATCAAGAATAATAATCAAAGTAAAAGTTTTCCTTTTAAGCAAACGAAGAATAGTACTCAAAATAAAAGTTTTATTTTTAATCTAAGACTATACGTTGGTTGTTTTTTGCTAAGAGTGAAAAACTCTTATTTTTACCAACATTTTTTTTCTGTGGTAAAAAAGTATTTTTAACAATAACTTCAAGTATGCTTTTTAATTTCATAGTACTTGCCAGACAAACATATTTTGTTCTTATACAATATGATACTAAATGTCATTTCAAAGCAAAACAACTTTAAAATATATAATTGCCAAATTTGTTTAATTTGAAACATCTTTTACTTATTTGACTTATAGAATGTTATTTCAATTCGAAATGCTCGTGAAAAATGGTCCTTCAAAATGCAGCCGTTTTCAAATTATTTTAGATTTTCTTTTGACATAATGTGGTACTTCGTGGAATTAAGGCCTTTTCACAAACTATTCACTGTTCTTTATAAAGGACAATAACCAAATAAATATTTTTCCTATAAATACTATGTTCTCAGATCAAGAATGTTTTGTGTACGACTGTGCTGATATCATTCCTTCAATAAAAATACACAACTGTATCGTGACAGATTGTGGTTGTAACGTAACTGATCGTTAAGAATACTCCATAAAATGGAAAAAAAATTCAAGAAAACTATATTTTAAATGCTTGTTAGTTTTCCAGACTTCAACCAAGAACCTCGTTCACGCAAAATTAGGAGCCAACGGATCAGCCTCAAAAGTCACTGCGAAAATTGCGTAATGTGGCAGACCTAATAAAATGTCAGTAAAGCGATAATCGTTCATGATAGGAAAAAACTCTGTAGATAAAAATCAATCAATGAACATTTGTAGTTCGAATTTGTTGAATTCGACGAGCTATATGTTGACAAATCTAACAGACATATCACAGATATGTCTTAGATTTGTCAACATAATGATAATAAGAGTGTGCTTGCTGAATTCCTAGAATCGCGTGAAACACTCACATGAACAGGAACATCACGATTCAAGCGACGTAGTCCTGTTGTTTTAACATTGCGCCGAACAGTTGAATACCACAAGGCGAATACTGAAGAAAAAAGGAAAGTAAAGGAAGAGAAACAAAGAAAAACTGAGCTTAGAAAGAATAACAAGAAACCACCTCGTAACAAAAGAATTAAAAATTAATATTTAATACAAGAAGATTCCTGACGAACTTTGAACCTTGATTTATTATCCACTTGAGGATGTTACTCCATAATACTGCTACAGATGATTTGTTACACGAAATATATTATTGTTAACTTTATTGCATAACATTTAATGCTGCTTTGTTAAGTCTGCAGTAACCTAATTGTACCGAATGTTTTTCTATTTCTCAAAATGATTGAACAAAAAAACTAATACTTCATGCAGTCAGCCTTCTATATAAAATTAATGTACCATTTTTGATTGACAGTCACTGATTTGCTTATGTTCTTCTTTCATGCATTAAATATACTGCAAAGAGAACGAGTCAGTAGGTCAGTTTAGTAGAAAAAACTTCACTGCTTCCAAAATATATTCAGTCGCATTCAGTGTGTCCAAAATATGCTTGGAACACTGTCCAAATTAGTGTGGAAGGGTTCGAAATGTAAAAAATTCATAATGTGTAGAAATGTCATTTTCGAGTTTATGTCAATGTATAAAACATCCATTGGCAGTTTTCTTTCGAGAACAGTAATTTTGGAGCAGACTCGTGCATGTATTGCATTAAAAAACATAGGCAAACAACATTTCACTTCTTCTAGTTGTCCAAAATTGGTTGGTTACCCTAGTATGTTCTTATTTAAAACCAAAAGCGATGCGTAAAAAACAAAACGATTTTCACTCAGTGCTTCATAACATCAACAGCTTTCATCAGATTTCCGTGATCTTAGGCTTAAAATTCACGTGAGTAGTTTGTCTGTCACATACGATTTCAACCCTCAAAAAGGTAAGGGGTCTCAGAGGCCCGGCTAGTTACAGTTCTCTAGTTTGAATGAACATGTAATTTGAAATACAAATGATAGAGCATTTTCGATCTTTGGATTATCTCCCTAATAAAACGACAAAAAAGGCTTATGATTTCATTGAGTCTTGGGGGCGATGCTTCTTGAAGTCACAATTTTAGCTTGCCTTCTTTTAAGATTTTTTAATTCTAGAGATTTTTAAAAAAAAATTGAATAAAACGACGTATCTACAATGAGTGACTCTCTTTGCTTACTGTCTCCTCTGATAATAATTCTGTCGATTTAACATTTATCCCTTAACGTTTTCCATAATATGCTAGTCGAAACCACCGTCTTTCAATCTATACTGTAAAATAGGGTGACCATACGTCCTGGTTTCCCAGGACATGTCCTGGTTTTTCACTGACTGTCCTGGTGTCCTGGGAAGTCAAGGAAAACGCTTGATTTGTCCTGGTTTTTGCCCTGTAAGCCTAAAATATTTTTCTTTACTGAGTCTTCGCTTTATTTTCTCTGGTTCAGATCGCTGTTATGACCGATCGCAACCATATTTGCCACGTAAATTCACCCTCAAGCAAAACACGACAAACAAAATTTTAAATACTCGAATCCCTCAATTGTACAATCCGATGTCTTTTTTAATCTCTCAACTTTCTTCTCTCACGTGGAAAATGAAAAGAAAAACATGAGGCGTTCGTACATAACATGTGAATGACCTGTACTGCCGTGATAAGCATAACAGTCCCATATGTATAGAAAATCGATAGTAAATGGGACTCTTATGCGTATCACGGCAGTGTGATCCGTTTTCAAGAAAATTTGGCAGCCGAACAAATCGAAATGGTTCCAGTTGTGGACCAATTTCTGGCCGATGAAACAATGATAACTAGAGTTTCTTCCCGGCTTAAATTGCCTTTCAATCCAGGATCTCAAACTGATATTATTTACACCAACCAATCCGCTATTTTCATATAACAATTGATAAACTGGAGGAATTTCTAATCAATGGTAGTTCTTGCAGCTGTTTCGATCATAGTTCTCAGATCGAGAGATAATGATTGTCATTGGAGATTGATAGCTACTTAACTTAAAATCAAGAATGAAGTAGGGAAGTTACTTTGGACCGTTGATGTTTCTACTTTACTTCAATGACCCCTCGCCGGTGCTGCACAGATGATTTCAGAATATTTCGTATCATCCGTTAAATTGATGATAGCCGATGTATCCAACAACATCATGTTACATTTGCTGATGGTAATGTAACAAGAACTGCGTGTGTGTAAATCCGAAAAAAGAGCTCGGTGATCGAATTCTCATGCAAGACTTTTTGGCTGAGCTTTGCCTGTAAGACCCCAGAACTGTTTTACTGCCGAATAGAACGTTTTAAGCTGCCGAACACATGGGGAGAAGGCACAATCGATTAAGAGGTGATGGAGGGTGGTAGTCCTTTTTGGACTGTCCTGGTTTTTCCCTCGCTTGATATGGTCACCCTACTGTAAAATAAGTGAAAATCGAAAGAAAAAGTAAACAAAGAGAGTCACTCCTTGTAGATATGTCGTTTTGAATAAAAGCTCTAGAATTATTATTTTTTATGAAAGATCAACTAAAAATGAATAATTTTTCCAAAAAATACTTTTTGACTTTGGATCCTAAATTGTTGATATTTTATTTAAACATGCTATACATTTTTAGATGCGCAATACCTTTCGAATGGTAAGCCGATTATATTGACCGGATTATTTATTCTTGAGATATTGACCAATAACTGCAAAAAGTGCTCAAAACACGTTTTTAGAAAATTCTCAAAAAAATATTCTTTGATAAGGAAAATGGATATGATTTTCGTGTTCAGCGAACCCAAATTGACTTAGAAAATACCTTTTTTCTTAACTTCATGCATTCACCCGAAAATTTGTAAACTAATAACTATTACTTAAAGATTTTGAAAGCCTAAAATTTGAATTCATCCGGAAATCCTAGTCATGCCCCATTGTTGGGATCGGGTTATGATAATGATCGAATCCACCATATAATTTCAAAACATCACGAAAATGTTCAAATCCTGCTGATTCATTCAAAAGTCATGCAAATGAACACTGCTCGAATGAGCTCTTGAATGAACCCCTCCGCACGGGGTGAATTTTGTGCAAAATCTCGTTTACTCAAAGTTGTTGCTACAGCACTTCGTCTCTCTCACCCACACAACTCACCATCTCTCCCACGTCGTTCTAATCTATGCTCGCGATCCTCCCCGCCCAACCAGTGCCTAATGCATGCTTCTCTTGCCGCTCTCACTGCAATTATGCTGTCGGGCGGTTGTGTGGGTTACCGATGGATGTGCAAAAAAAAACTGCATCTCATGTTGTTTTGTGATTCTTCTTTCGCCGAAATGTGGTGGCGTAGAGCGCACAGCTGCTGCTGGAACAGCTACGTGTCTGGATCCTCTTTGCGTGATCTATTCCAAGCTTCCACCAGGAGGATCAAGGTTATTTATGCAGTTTTGTTAGCAAAAAGGGGAAAAACTGCACAATGTTCACCGACCGCCGTCTGCCGAAGGATGAGTGTAAGCGCCTTTATGTTTTTATGGTTGTGTTTCCTTTATTGCTCTCTACATTCCGAGGAAGATCGAGAAGCGTTCGTAGAGACATATAGGTACATAAGCAGAGATAGAGAAAGCGGTTTAGGAGTTTTTCTTTCCTATGCGGATTGTTTGTTGGTTGTCGCTAAGTGCGGATGAGAAACGGATTGCAGTCTAGGTTTTTTTTCGTCGAGGTCGTTTTAAAGACGGCTTACTCTTTTTTTTAACAGCGCATGGAACATAGCGGATTTCGTTGTTTAGGGTTCGAGGGTGGATCAGGTAAAGCAGTATTTCATTGTATTTTTTTTTGCTAAGGCCTGTCGGTACTGCTGAACAGAAAAACTGAGGTTTCTAATGTAAGATAAATCTGTTCCTGTAATCCTTTTTGCCACTTGAGCTGCTGGTGATTTGTGCAAATTTGGGCTGAAATCTCTTCCCGGAACTTGGAAAAAATGAATAGAAATTAATGAGGTTTTTCAAGAACTCTGAATTGTCTTAAATTAGTAAAATATAAATAACGTCTAATGATTGATTGGGCAGTAAGCAGCTTATCCATCATCAACTATCCCTTGCTTCATTTCATCAGCCCTCTGACATATATGGACAAAATTGACATTGATAGCCGTGTAGTCACCACGGATATGACGAATGCTTCACAACTTTACGCAAAGATGAAGCATGAATGTCAAACCCCAATGAGGATGTGCTATCATAACGAAGACGGAGAATAAGTGGGCGAAGGCCCATTAGGTACGGTTTGTTTACAGTTCGGTTTAATTCAGATGGATTTTACCTTGTGCTGTCGATGGCATTGGCCGTAATGGACCGAACCAATAAATTGCCTCAATAGAGCAAATATCCGGCTGAAACGTCTAATCAAACTTATCAACGCAGATGAACGGAATTAGTGACGAATGTTATTCGAGCTGAGCGAAGGCATGGGGGATGCGATATATAAACAGGGTCTGTGTGGATCTGTGCATAAAATATCTGCGGGTTAAAATTATTAAAGGTGGTTTCAATATTGAAACTATAAGTTGATCCTTTAGTATTCAGGTTTGTTAACTACTCCATGCGACAATTGGAATATGTAGCTTCCAAAAATTCTAAATATCTCTATTCCGAAATGAAAATTGTAAGTTTAAAATAATTATCCTTCTGGTCAATGAAATTTGCAAACCATTACCATTATATCTCCAACCATGTGATCACTCTTTCTCGGGCGATGTCTATCTGTCTCCATGCAGCGTCCATTACCTTGGCGTTGTACCACTACTGCTCACACACATAGGTGCATATTATGCAACGCGTGCCGGCATTCCACGACGTTGCCAATTCCGCTCTCAGTGCAAGTGTACTATAAACCCAGCGACAGCGTTTGACTGGCACGGTGCGCTAGATTCGATAGCATATAACTTTTCAAACATAAATCAACCAAACGTGATCTGAATACTGCCAAGGCAGGGGCGATGCTAGCCGTGGGACGAGGAATATTTGATGGACAAAATGCTTCAATTGTTCAAGAACCCGATAATGATCTTATTGGTAATAATCTAATTACGTAGTTGTCTCTTTCACGTTCATAGTCTTTCAGGACAGTGAAAATTTTAAAACTTATTTCTTATGAAGCAAGGCCGTTCTCACGTAGGGTTTTTGAAAATCGACGAATCTTAAAAACCCAGTAGTTTCGGTATTGGAGATGAAAAATCGAGTTGATAATGGTATTTAATAAAAAATAAATATTTAAAAATGCGTGGTATTAAATCTCTTCTTGTCTATTATAAAAAAACAGTGTTTTTGCACAGTTATCTCTTCTTATTAAGGAAAGATTTTTTTCACAACAAAAAGTATAGCTGGGAATATTACCTTTCATTTAAGCACTAACAGTTACTAATAGTATCAGTAGAACTGAAGTTATTGCTGTTAGTCTGGTTGGATTCCGCAGAGGCAGTGTTGCCAGGCACAGTATCATCGAACTGTGAAAAATGATATTTTGGTTTATCTTTGTCGTTCTAAAATATTTTCGAAAATCAATAAAATCAATCAATTTAGACTGCCTTCGACTACCTTTTGTGTGGAATTGAACTGCTCTAAATATTCTAGGATAATTGTACTGTGGGATTCCGTTTTTGGCAACAATTTTATTTTTTTCAGTTGCCAAAACCGGAACCGTGCTAAAAATGGGAGCTTATTATTAAAGTTTAGATGTTCAATTTACGATTTAAAAAATGTTTCAAGGGTTTTTAATCATATGTGAAATGGAATGAAATGAAAGAAAAATATAAGCAAATTCAATTTTATTCATGTTTTTATAAAATTCAGGCGTCGCACAGAGGAGTAACTAGAACAAATTCTTGGCCAAAAACCAAAATATTTTTTTTCGATTTTTTTGTTTCGTTATATTTTTTTACATACTTAAGAACCTACTGTATAACGTGGCAAAATTAGGAGTATATCAAAAATTGTTAAAGAATTTTTGCATGTATGTCCAATGGTGATATTTTAAGGGATGTTTTAATCGTTTTCGTTATATATTCAGCAAAATCGCTTTCTAGTGATGATGACTGTATTAAATAAGACAATATTATTACAAACGTAGTTCAACACAACCGTTTGTTTAACTTGCTAGACTTGCTGAGTATTGCACCAACTTTAAAAAATACCTTTTTTAAACATTTTATTCCAAATTTGAATGATAAAAAGTTACATTATACGGCTAGATCCGGTAAAGTTGCTGAAACAGTATTACAAAACAAGATTTCAGATATACAAAAAACATTGGAACTCTTCCGATCTTGTCCGACGCACCAATCCCAAGCGATTTGAAAATATTGAATTTTTTACTAATTTGAGGTACACCGAAATGCTGTAGGGCCAAATGTCATGTTTGCCAAAATGTATCTCTATGAAAATAGGCACAGGCGTCCCTTTTCTTCTCCCTTTCCCAGTGATCAAACGTTTATGCAACTAGAAAAACAAATGTATTCACAAAGATTACCTAGAAATTACTAGTATTCGAAAGGATATAGAAAATTGACCTCTGCACTGGTAGGTGGGTAGAAATTCTTCCAAAAACTAGTAATTGTCTATTTTTAGTTAATATTAAGGCATAATAACAACAATTGCAGCAGCAAATAATTTTGGCCAGGATTCGACCCCAATTACTCCTCTGTGCGTCGTACGGTGGGGTAGAATGCTACTTTCGAAGCTCAAAACCTCTAGCGTCCTGAGTATATCTCGTGGAGGATTAGTGTCTTTAGCACAGTATCTTAAATGGAAATGATAATTATTTTGCCAACTTTGGTTTTGATCTAGATAGGTAAAAACTGGTCTAGATTAGTTCTATCTTTTGACAGAGGTGTTCTATCAAAAAACTTTCTTCGGAAAATTTGTTTGTTTGATATTTTTAACGCATGTACGCATGACATTTATACTTTCTAACTTATGTAGATGGCGCTAGATGACATTTAACAAAAATACTCGAGAAAATTAATTTTAACATTTTTTTATGAAAAATATATCTAGAAATATTTTTTTTACTCCTAAATCTTCGAAAAAAGTTTCGAAGTGTGATAAATGTTATCATGATATTCGCTCCTGGGATTGTTATCTTTTCTTTCGTGAATATTAATGAACAATTTTGTTTGAAAACCATAGCTTTTTAAAAAATAAATGAGTTTTGTCCTCTATAACTAACCAATCGTTGATCTTCCAGATTGAAAATCAAATTGCAATGTTTGAAGATAGTTAAGTTAGAAGTAAACCTGTGAAAATCACTTGCAACTGTCCAAACATAAGGAATTAAAAGTTCCCAAAATCTCTAGAACAATGCATTTGCTAGAAATTAACACATAGAAAGATAATATAAGCAACTCTATTTGTTAAGAGCCACCCTACCTTAAATCTTAAAAAAATCATAGCAAATTAACCATTATAGATAGCCGTGTTTATTAAGCGAACTTGCTTCAACTCATTTGTGTTATTATATTGCAGGGCATTGCACAGGAAAACTTCACACATATAAACAGTCGATACTCAACTACAAGGACCACCCTAATTTCATTCATTTGAAAAAAATCGCAAAAAAAACTAACAAATTTGTCAAAGACATAATAAAGCTAAACCAAACCATTTGGGGGCTATCAGTTT
This sequence comes from Topomyia yanbarensis, assembly GCF_030247195.1. Lineage (NCBI taxonomy): Eukaryota > Metazoa > Arthropoda > Insecta > Diptera > Culicidae > Topomyia > Topomyia yanbarensis. The sequence goes on from NC_080671.1 coordinate 26,257,507, forward strand.
AGTATTCCTAAATACGGCTTTGGGACGCACCATGGTCAGCAGGGTGTCCCAAAATGACATCATGTTAAAAAAGTCATCGGGCTCACTTCTTAAATGAAAGGTTAGGGTATCAGGACCACTTTCTTCTTCGGAGTGAATTTGCTAAAACATTCCCTACTGGTGGCGAATTTTGATTTTTTGAAAAATGGACCGATTTTGGGTAAAATTTCAAATTCATACCTGTGGAAGTGCTTCTGAACTGTCTTAGATTTTTATCAGCATTTTTTAATTTTTCTGGGGATTAAAATGGAGAAGTTTGGTTAGTTAGTTTATACAAATTTTGAAGTATAGGGGCGGCAGAGCCATTAAAACATAGTAAAAAGTGTAATTTTTGGTGTTTTTCATATTTTTTCTTCAAAACTGGGTATCTACAAATTTTTAAAAGTATAGAGAACGCTTCAAATAGTTTAGCCGAATAAAGGGGCATAATTTTGTTAAAAAATGTGTATAGCCACGGTAAAAGGGGTATGAGTTATATAAGTTTTTGTTATATAATCTTCGACATTTTTAGTAATTCATCAAAAATAATATTGTTCCAAAAAATAAAACAATTCAAATGTACTTAGACCACATATTGTTTTTTGGAAAATAGAAGGAAATGATTTAAAACGGCGTTTTATGTTTGTCTTTAGTGTGTCAAGATCGGGTTTAATGAGAATTTGATGATTTTTATACCATCAGCTATAAAAATAATGAGAACTTTATTAATGATGCCAAGTCTCTAATTATTTTTAGAAAAGTCAATTCTTCATAATTACTACTTGGAGGCTTTTTCACCAAAATTATTGTACTAGAAGATACGCTGTATTCTGTTGTAAAACATTTTTGAAAATACAAAGCCTTCAAAATTGACTATTTCGGAATTTTGTGATCTAAAACGTAAAGATAAGTTTTTCAACATTCACCTCACCTTTCTGCATTTTTCTTCACTCTAATGTACCTAACATGGGAATGAGACTTCATATACAAAATCTGAATACGTTCATCAATTTGGCATACAAATATACGCCATAACTTACCACCAACTCGACATATTTGTTTAATTTTTATGATTTTCAACCCCACTAGGTGGTTATTAATATACTAAATAATTTTTAAAAAATCGTCAAATGCTCAGAAAAACCGATTCTGATGTAGTGGAGACAAGAAAAAAACGCAATTTTTCATTATTTTCCTCCTATTTCATGAAAAACAAAATGCGGACTAAGCACATTGAAATTGTTTTATTTTGTAGAACACTGTAATTTTTTATGAATAAAATGTCAAAAGGTTATCTAGCAAAAACTTAAATAACTCGTACCTCACTAGCCGTAGCTATACACTTTCTTCAGCAAAAATAGGCCCCTATATTTGGATCAACTACTTGAAGTGTTTCCTATACTTTTAAAATTTTGTAGTTTTCAAGGCTCTGTCGCTCTTATAATCCACAATTGGTACTTACTAACTATCCAAACTTCCCTTTTTGGATCTCCAGAAAAATAAAAAAATGCTGAAAAAAATTTAAGACAGTTCAGGAGCACTTCAACAACCATGAATTTGACATTTTACCCAAAATCGGCCTATTTTTCGAAGAATCAAAACTCGCCACCAGTAGGGAGCGTTTTAACGAATTCACTCCGAAGAAGAAAGTGGTCCTGATACCCTAACCTTTCATTTAAGTGAGTCCGATGACTTTTTTTTGACATGGTGTCATTTTGGGACACCCTAATGGTCAGCTTTTGATATGTGCTGAAAATTTAGTGCCAAGTTTTGTATTGACGTCGTAATAATCCAAAGATAAAGAGGCTCGCAATGTTACTAAGGTTCTATTGCAAATTTTCTCCAAAACTAGTCTTATTATGCAGTGTAGAGCATTCCTCTGTTCTTGACTCTTAAAGTGCATAGGCTCTGGGTTTTACTATAAAAATTGATTCCATCAGACACTAGTTACACAGTTACCAGTTATAATATACATAAATAATACATTTCTATACTTATTATGATCATTAAATACAAGTTAAGACAATAGTTGACCCTCAAATGCATACCGCTGTTTTAAAACAACATTGCGAAAAACATCTCAAAATTATCACAGTAATGTATTGAAATTATGAGACAATTTTAACAAAATTTAAAAAAAAAATAATTTACCCCTTTGAGGGTAAATAGGACTCCCATGTTTGGAAATAAAGTCAAATGTGATGTTTCCTGCAATATTAGTTTTGGTAACAATCTGTCTTTGCTCAACATTTTCGTTCATTAAAGTATCTTTCTGGAATTGCAGATACGCACTCTTCAAAGCACAGGGCAAATTTTTTTTTTCGGTTTTATTTAAATTTGTTCGATGTCTTGTCATCATCAACTGAGTTATAGCATTTCATGTTGTTCGCAGGAGCGGATACAGAAGAAAAATTTGGAGGGGGTCCAAAATTTCGATTTTGAAATGTTCATTGTACAATACGTAATATGTAATACTCTCATTCAATTAAAATCAGTTTTGGTGGTCGTATAAGGCTTAGAATGATTTTGAATTAAACATGAATATAAAATTGAAATTATTTTAAATTTTCTCAAGAAGTTAAAGAATTTCGTGGGGAGGGTCCGGACCGCCAGCACCCCCCCCCCCCTGAATCCGCCACTGGTTGTTCGTTTCTAAGGTAGGCTAGTTGATTTTGAGCGTAAACATATTCCAGAAAGTCTAGAGTATTTTTAACAACAATTATAATTTGCAGTAGAAGTCCTTCGTATTTTTTGGTTTAACAATATTCATATTCCGTGTTTTTGAAACCATATTTTTTTGACTCAGTGTATTTTCACCGATGAGTTGTTTACATTGATCGCTCCAGTTATTTTTTTAATATTTGACGTAATTTGTGCCGTTTAATAGTCGTTTAACGCATCCAGCCTGGGGACAACTTGACAGCTCCCATATATTGAACTCATAAGCAAATTTTATGGTGATTTGGTGATGTCATGGCGGCTCGAATGGAGCAAAATTTGAAAAAGGCGCATCCCATTTATTATTTTCCATATCTGTAAAAAATAAACAATTCAAGCATTTCTATCATCAAATTTATTTCACTGTTCTCATTCCGCCATACCTAAACAGAAACATAGATTCCATTTTAAATTTAAAAAATACAAAATAAAATAAATTCAATTCGGAAATTCAAGATCACTTTCAAAATCGAGCCACTTCCACTTGTACAGTCGTGATTCGCTGGTTAGACACATTTTAACTGGACCGCTTTTTAGTTGGACCGTTTAGTCAAAATCTTATGTCAAATATACTTTGACAATCAACCTGGTAATTAATAGAGATGTGAAAAGATGCAATTACACTACTAACGTCTCCTTTGGTGTGTTTTGTTTATTTTTATGCATTTCGAAGTACTAACGTAAATCCAATTTGTCTTCAAATGCTCTACCTAATCATACTAATAATAAAGTGTCAAGATTAAATGAATAAAAATCTGATTTCTAGGGAAAGTTGTGAGGTGTCGGTTTTACTCATAATTCCCCTACTGATACCGGATGTGTTATTGCTGGTAGCGGAATTACCCAACCCACCCAAGCACGTTAAGTCATTCTGTCGCAGACGGGCTTTTGATGATATGCTTACTTGTCGGTAGCGCCGAAGGCGATGTTTTTGCACGCATAAAATCAAGCCAACTTCACACCTTTGCGTAAACCTACGGAAAAGAAAGTGGTTTGCGCAAGCACTGACGTCAATGTGAGGTAGCTCCGTACTTGAAGGTTAAATTATGATGATTATTATGCCGAAATTTTTAATGTAAGAACTTAAACTAGAATTTTGAAAAGCTAACACTGTGGCTAAAATTGTATTGTGTGAGCCGTATAGACAGTACACATTGGTGAAATGCCTATGGTATTCATGCAATAGAGAAACTACGCAAAATTCGCTAATGCAGAGTGGTCCGGAATGTTCATTTAGTATAAATTTTCATTTTCTGATAAACCCCTAACAAATTAGCCTTAGTGTGCCTTTGGGGAAGCTATTGTAATTTGAAAAAGCTAGGGTGGTTTTAGTTTTACGTCGTAAAATCTGAAACTGATTTTTTTCAAGATAGAGCTATGCTACCTTCAATGAAGTTGTAGAACAACTAATTTTAGAGCAAATGCAGAAAAATATATTAAATGCCATAACTAGTAGCACTCATAAAATTACAATGTATGCCTTTTCTTGAAAAACAAATTCTTAGTATTTTAATGTAAGTATTTTTCTTTCCCAAAAAATGCGGAAGTGGGAGTTTTGGGGAATTTTGTTAAAAAAATCACCATTCTTCATAACCATTCTGCTTTAAATATTAGAAATCGAACGGTACCTTTGCGAACTTTGTTATAATACTAGAAGTGGGCGTTTTCTTGTGCCTATATGTGTTTTTATTATTCTTCAAATTTTTTTTTATAATAAGTACCTTGTTGAACGTAGAAAATACTCAGAAACAAAATGGAAATTGATTCGTCGCCAATAAATTTTTTTTTCATCAAATTCCCCAATATCCCAATTTCCCGTATTTTTTGTGACATGAAATATTTACCATGTAATTCCTATACATTTTTCGCACTGAATGTAGTAAAATAAATAGTAATTTATTTTTAAATGGAGTTGATATGTGCTATTTAATGATTAAATGTGGAATCGAGACTAAATGTCAAAAAATCTAACGCATTTGAATTTTATCGATGGCAAATTTTGTCCTTAGGATTTTTCACGTACAACAAGGTACATTTAATAAAATATAATTTACGAATATTAGAGATATATGCAGAAGAAAATATTAAAACTTATGAGTGACAAAATCCCTAGAACCCCAACTTCTCGTATTCTGACAAAGGTCGCCAAAGTTTGCAGCATTGAGCAGAATAATTACACGGTACTACAAAATAAAAAAAATTGAATGTACTTTTAAAGTGGTCTATTAAAGGTTCTAGATCTTGGCAAATACAACACAAAACCACGTTTGATCAATTTAACATACCCTCAAAATCTTGATTTATAGCAAAAAAAACATTTTTCAGGATTTTCAGCACGAAATTTTTTTTTACGCTGTCATTTTAAATTTAAATTTTTTTAAGTGTTTTGGAAATTTGAAGAAATGACCTTTCCAACGGTATGCTATGTTATGTTCTTTTGTTAAAAGTACTATGCTGTTTAGGGACAACAATATGAAAGAAACCAAAATGTTTCGATTTTTTCATTAAAAATATGAAAATTACTCTCCACTACGTGTCTTTGATCAAATGGAAATTTAGAGAGAACATTTAATTCCGCATCCAACGACCTATTTATGATCAATATCGGTCGAAAAATGGCAGAGTTATTAATTTTTTCTTGCTTGCATAAACTTTTAAGTCTCATATAAAATTTTCAAAAAATTGTTTTTTTGCTCGATTATATATACTCAAAAGTTAGTGTGTGAACTTTGAGCTTGAAATTGAAAAAAAATAACGGAAGATACAATTTTAGCATCTTATAGTGCGAGACAATACCTTACTAACCCCTTAAGAGTTCATGCGAGCAAATTTCTAATTTGGAAAAAAATTAATAACTCTGCCATTTTTCAACCTATTTTGATGATAAATAGGTCGTTGGATGCAAAATTGAATTCTCTCTGTAAAATTTAATTAAAACGAAGACGCTTCTTTAGAATAATGTTGAGCAATTTTCATAATTTTCATGGAAAAATCGCAAAATTATGGTTGTTGGCATATTGTCGACCCAAAACCGCAACGCATTTTTGACAAAAGAACATGACATAGCACACCGTTGGAAAGGTCTTTCTTCTTCTTTTCAGAACACTCAAGAAATTTAAAATTGGTTGAAAAATGAGCGCGTAAAAAAATAGTACTACCGAAACTTCCGAAAAATTTATTTTTACCATAAATCAAGATTTTGAGGGTATACATTTTTCAAACATTGTCTTGTGTTGCATTTGGCGAGATCTACAACCTTTACTAGGTCACAAAAGTATAAAATCAGTATAGCACCGTGTAATAAGGAATAGGAGATTTTTGGGATAAATGTCTCAAAACTTGTGAAACAAGAATATTTTTATTGAAATACTAAGAATGTTTCCTTTATAAAAGGTATAAACTGTAATTTTCCGAGAACTACTTCAAAAGTACCAACATTTATTATATTTTTCGCTCATATTTTTCAATGGTAGCAATGTCAAAAACTTCGAGCGAAGTGGGCGGGGGGTTTAAAATTGTCCAAATGATGTTAAATTTGGCATCTGCGGAAAAAAATGTTCCCAAAATCGTTAATAAAGTGCCATAAAGTCTGGAATAATCACGTTTTTACTTTACGAAAACTGGACCAATTTTCCTTCAGTAACGCCCGCGTAACGCTTTTATTAGGTGGAAATATTTGTTTTTGTTTTGTGATAAGTTGATTTCCTCAATGTCATTACCAAATCGATTTTCTGTACGTGAACTAGTACACAACTTGAAAAACATTATTCATAAAACCAAAGGTTGATTTATGATGTTATTCATAGGTTTAGGAACATTAGTTCACAAAATCAAAACAGTTTGGTTACTTTCTCGTGAACTATTTTACGAACTCGGAATATGATTCATGAATCCCTACAATCCTCGTGAACTAATTCATGATTCTTAATATATTAGTCACGATCCATCACGATATCCGTACTCGAGAAATAGTCCACAAAATCACCATATATTATTCAAGCATTCGTCAATTCGTTATGATTATGATTCTTAGTATAATAGCCCATTCGTGGTCGGGAAATAGTTCACGAAATCATAGAATATTATTCATGTATTCATGAACAGAAAGTAACGACTTACTATTCGTGCTCGTGAAATAGTTCGCGAAATCATAAAACATAATTCATGTATTCGTGAACTGGCTCATGATTCCTAGTACTCGACCTAGGATCTATCTTGATTGCTTGTGATATTTAGAAGATATCTCTAATCATTTTCAATTTCATGCAGCATGATCACGAAATTTTCACGGGCACTATTTCACAAAATCATTGGAATCATTTTTGTTCCATGCACTATTCCATGAAATGTAATGTATAATCAGCTGCTAGTGACTAGCTAGAGGCACGAGCAGTAGATACAAGAAAACTATTAAGACATAGAACATAGTTATTCATTTGATAAGGTTCAGTGTGATGTCTCGACAGAAAAAGAAAACTGCACTGAGCACCAAAAACACATTATAAAACCACAAACTGTGTTCATGATATAGTTTATGCAACAAGATCCCGCTTATTAGTCACACATTTATTGTGATTGTTTATGTTGTCGCGATATTCCGAGTACAAAAGCCGATAATAATCAAAAAATAACAGATCTGGATGAGGCGAAGAGAAATTACGAATATCATAATAAAAGTGCTGATGTCATGAACACCAGTCACACTATTCCACGTGTCCAATTCGAAAGTATGCCCTAGAATAGAATATCATGATACCGTGCTAATATATTAAAGACCCTAAAAGCAAGAGCATAAATCATACTATTCGTGACAAAAATATCAAAAATCGTGACAAATTCCTGCAATCATGAATATAAATCACTTTACTCGTGACTAAAATCTTGACTAAAATCCTGAATATAAAACACATTACTCGAGATTTAAATATCAAAAATCGTGACTAAGATTCTGAATTTATGAACATAAATGACTTTATTCGTGAATAAAATATTACGATAACATGAATAGAAATTATGAAAATCGTGACAAAGATCGTGAAATCATGAATATAAATCACATCACTCACACAAAAATCGTGAAATCATGAGCATAAATCACTTTACTAATGACTGCGGTACCATGAAAAAGAAATAGAATCGTGACTAACATCCTGCAATCATAAATATAAATCACGCTACTCTGATGGAAAAAATCCGATAGCAAACTCATGAATAAAATATCACGGTAACTTGATGAGAAATCACGAAAATCGCGAATAGGTTGCTGCAATCATGCACATCGTTTAACTGTCGTCTATGTATTTCCAAAATGTGAACAAGGACCACAACACAAACTAAACATGTCCAGGGATCAATCACAGTAACTCTACCAAACATTCGAATGTAACACCATGCATATATTCGACGCGAACTAGTTTTTTGGCAACACAAATAGTTTCATGAATACGAGGTTTATTATTTATAATTTCAGAAACTTGGTCACAGTTTTCGTAAATCCTTCAGTTCAGGCATGGGTGCCAAACACTGTTGATACAAAGTCGGAACGCTAATCGATGATTTACTCATGTGGAATGTTGTACGCTACACGCACAAAATGGTTTTTCACAATCAAATATGTTTTTCTTGTGGAGTATCTTGTTTCAATTTCGCTATTATCTCATAAGCAATCAGAACATCTATGCTGGTGAGTGTTTCCATTTTGGATTTAGCGTCTATCCGTTGACTAAGTCGGCCTGCCATATACTGATGAGATGAAATCGAAGCGCAAATTCTTCACTGGACAAAACATACTTATTTTATGACATATCACAAAAACCTGTTTTAATCCACCTAGTGGTGCAATTGTGCATTTCTCGTTTGTCCAAACTGCGATTCCATGGCTCATCATGTTCAATACAATGGTGGAAATGTATATTACATATTCAGTACGATTTGCACATAGTACATATAATGGATCGACAGCCAGGATTTTGAGATACTATGTGTCGAAACTGAAACATCGCTTGAAACCTGCGGCGAATCAAGGAGGAATATCCGTTAAGAAATTTTAAACTAGTTATAATTTTAAAGTAACAACCCCTTACCGTACACTCCTACCTATGCTTATAGAAGCCAAAAAATTAGGTTGACGATTTTTAGAGCGATGGCATAACCTTTCTATATTAGAAAGGCAAAAATTTACCAAAGTCAATCATCGTCAAAAAATTTTTTACGAGGTTACATCAAATCTCAACGTTTCATGCATTTTAAAGTCATTTGGCATCCAAAATACAAATTTGATTTTCAAATTTTCCCTTACTCCCCGCTTTGAGAATTTTTCATTTCAGTTTATATGGGAATTTGCTGTGTGGTCGCACTCTTCAACCCGTAACTTCGGAACCAGAAGTCCAATCAACAAAAAAATCAAAAGCAGCCGATGGGAATGTTGTACCTTTCATTTGTTTTTTGAAAATCGGTCCAGCCATCTCTGAGAAACAGATGTGACATTTTTTCCACATACACATATCCACGCACACATACATACATAAACACAGACATTATCCGATCTCGACGAACTGAGTCGAATGGCATATGACATTAGGCCCTCCGGGCCGGGATTAGGTTGCCGATTTTTAGAGCGATTGCACAACCTTTCTATATGACAAAGGCAAAAATATTTTCTTGTAAAATATATTACATCGCATATTCATTATGTGAAAAAAAAGTTACTTTGAATTCAAAACTCTATCGAATTAATTAAAGAATTTGGAGCCAAACGTATTCTTACATATTGCTAAATGAAAAATAGTGCGATCTGCTAGGCAACATTCAAATTCAGAACTTATGAATTCAGCAAATTGCTTAAACAACGAAAAGTAATAACAATGTAATGAATTCGTGTTTATAAACTATCGATTGTTTTATTATCAACTATAGCAAAGAAAATATAGTCAAATATTGTTTTTGTCATCTATTATTTCATAACAATCGTAATTACATCCATCCGTATCAGAGCCGTCGATGAATCGGCAAAATTTTCACCCGAATGGCAATAAAAAAGATGTTTAATTAGTTGTAATTGTAATTGCTTCGCAATGTTCAGCTGTCACTTGATAAATAATTGCAATTGAATCAAGTGGAAAAACGCAAGAATGAAGCAAAACCGATGTTCTACAACGGAGACCTCGCTGGGTGGAAAATTCACCCACTGCATCCCATCACGGAACTGCTCAAGCGAGAAAAGCACCTTCCAATACTCAACTACGGTACAAGTCGATGTACAAGGATCCTGCCGGCGACAGAGAACACCCGAGAACCGGAAGGAGAAAATTAAGTGGGAAATAAATTTTCGACTCTGTTTCCTGTTTCGACAATCTCCCGTACCCCCTGCATTCGGCACGTCGAACGAACCGTCGAACCGTTCAATTCTGGGAGTTGTCGGTTTCGTTTCTCAATCCCGGGAAAACCTTCAGCGGTGTATTTATACCGGCCACGGAGCAGTTGGTTTCTTTCCCTTCATTTTCCACTATTTTCCAATTAATTTCAAGATGCCTCTCAACTGTTCGTCACTTCAGTGAAAACATTCATTATTCCTCGGAGCCGTTTAGGTGCGCTCGGTGTGGAAAATCGCCCGGCCATCGTCGTAGTGCAACAAGAAATGGCACGACGCCTCTTGAAGTATAACTACATTCAGTTGATAGAAGACAAATCGAACGGATTGAAGCGAAAACTTTGCTGGGACAAATTGGGTTTGGATGTATATTGGTATTTGTTTGAGTTCAGTTTGCTGCACTTCATCCTAAATAGGAAGTTTAATTAGTTTCTGGGTGGTATGCTTTGTGGTTGCTGGTGACTGATGGAAGAACTGGGTTCGAATTTCATACGACCAGACATATTTTCATAATTTGTTTGATCAAACTGAATTGAAACTATAATAATAATAATATCTAATGAAATATTTGTTCATATGATGGTTCAGTTTTTTTGGAAATGTTAATCTGTGGAAGAAGAAGAAATATCACTTGAAGATTGTAGACTATTGCTGCTGTCCCAAGTGACATCGAATCCGTTTATATTTATGCTTAATCAATTTTAAATCAATTATGATACGATAGTTCGATTGGACGAGGGGAGATTGTCAAGATTGCAAAATTACATTCAACCAATTAGTCGTTTCCTTTGATTTACGTAAGGAAAAGAACATAAGTATAGAGTGAGAACATTTGAAGACGTAGAAATACTTCAGTTTCTTCATCGTGCTTTACTGGCTTACGGTCTACGGTTTCTACGGTTGGAAATTAAAAAAAAAAAAAACGAAAATCCCGATTTTCAAAAGATTGCTTAACTGTCTTTTAATTCATGTCAATTCTAGCCGCCAATCTTGAGCTGTAGATATGTGAAATCAGGAGAGGCTAGGTGTTTCAAGGCAACGGATAAAGCATATTCTCAGTAGACTTCATATCAAGACCAGTATACTCATGCTTTAAGATAAGATAGATGACAACATTTTTGCATAGGTGTCACACAGTTTTCTATTATAATTCTGACTACACAGAAACAAATTTTTATGTCTTCCTTCCAGATTTGTACAGATTTTTACATAGGCTGCGTACAGATTGCACAAAATATTCTCTGCAGGAAGATGACACCAAGGTGCTTGGAGTTCTAAGATGATTCGTATTCGGCAGTAACTTGGTGAGGAGTGAGGCAAGCATGTTGCAGACTGCGAGGAAGAAAAATGACAGCGAACAACTTTGTTTACCCACTGAAATCAAAGCAAACATATGGAGAGAACTAGTAAACAATGTTGTTAGCTGTCGTTTCTAAAACCAACATGGCTGATCAGCGTTTTTGAGGATCTAATCACCTCAGAATAAAATCTCCTTGGATGACAATGCTGAGGATAAGTATTTTATAAAAATTTTTGTATTTACATTCCCGCCCACAAAGTAGAGATCGACGGCGTGATCGACGACTAGATTTAAATTCTATTAAAAGTAATTTTAGATAATGCAGCTGCAGAAATTTTTTACACAAAAAATTCAGTGATGTGATCGATCCGATAAGAAATTAATTTAATTAGCTTAATCGATCTGATCGAATTGTTGAATTCGGCGGAGGAATCGCAATAGCGGTTAATCGCAGAATCAAACGTCACGTTTGCGAAGAGATGCTTGCGGACAAACTGGGTGCAGTTGGATTTTCAGAAAATTTCACTGTCACGAGTGCAATTTCGCCCGAGGTTATTGGCGGTAGCGCTTTTTGGTTCGACAAGTGATTATAGACTGAAAGTAAGGCAACGTGCGGTTTTTTTTTTATTTCGATTATAGAGGTTTTAATCTTAAGCTCATTCGTCTCTTCGGGTTAGAAAAATCTCTTATGAAAAATTTCGAACCCTATGTGCGGGGTCGGGACTCGAACCCAGGTGCGCTGCGTACAAGGCAATCGATTTACCAATTACGCTACGCCCACCCCCTGAGGTACGAGCTAAAATGGTAGTGAAAAAGTGGTCCAATCAATTAGTCATTAAAAGTGTCCACAGGAACGTGTAAACACTTGCGCTTTAAACCGGGGCTACGCCATTCGGCCGTTCAAGATTTGAATGCAACATTGGGTGCAAGTCAAATTGGCGTCGCTAGACACTTACATTACCTAGTGGATAATAGTGAAAACAAGTGCAATTTTCTACTTTGGTAGAGATGCATATTAAATAGTTGACATGGAAAATCATTCAATTCAGTTTTTCATTCAATTCAAATTTTCATACAAGTATATCGCCATTATTGAGCAATAGTAGTAACACTCGTTGCGATCTCAAGGAGGAAGGAAAGCAACATTTCAAAAAAGGACTGAATAGTGTAAAAACTACACACGGCAAGTTCGCTTATTTTTTTTATTTTTAGTTGCTCAAATTTACCCTAATATTTAGATTTTACTAAATACGTGCCAGAATTAAAAATGTAAAGTTTTATTCTAGAAGTGTGAATGCATTGTATGTATCCAATTGACACGGCAAGAAACATCTGAAATGCAAATAATATACTACTTTACAGTAAATACTAATGCTTGGTGGTTACCCTGGTTAGGAATGCTGAAAAACGTGCCTTGTGGGAAACGTCCACATGATCTTTTACCATGCTTCGCGCACAAACAGTGCCCGGAGAATCCGAAGCGTTTTGAAGACGTTCTATGCACTTTATATATATTGATCTCTTGGTTCAGGAAGGAGGCGACTCTGACATCCCCTTGATACTACTTCTAAAAACTATAGGTATATAAGATTCCTTGGAAAGGTACATAGGATTCCTTGAAAAGGTTAATTTTTTTCTATTGAAGGACCACCAAATACAACAGCTTGAAGAAGTGCTGATACACACCCTAAGCAAACCCGATCAGAAACACATAACAAAAATATTTCAAAATTAAATCTCGAGTTGTTACTTGTTATAAATTTCTAACGAGACCTAATTTATAACACAATATATTTTGAAAATTGCACTCTGTTATAATCTTGTTATTTCATTCTGATCGGTTAACCGCCCCTGATCTTAGTAATTCGAGATCAAATGAGAAGTTTTTGGGGCTTCCAGGAGCACCAAAAATCTCAAGTGGCTCAACATTTCAACTAGAGATTCTACTTAGCGCAGGACTGGATGGGCTTAGGTTGAACACTGGCTACTTTGTGTTACTGCGGAACTCCTATTTTATTCGGCGTGACAGCCAGTGCCGTTATGTACCACGGTGTTCAACAAAACAAATACACGGGCTGCTATGATAGTTATTTAACTGCACTTTGTTGACTGTTGTTGAGTTGACAGAAGTGTGCCTCAGTGTTTCACACATTGTGTTAACGAATTAAATGATTGTGTATTTCCGTGACTCGTATTTATATATTTGTCATCGTAGCTGATATAGTGTGTATAGCAAATTGTTCTAAGCGATTCACTCATTGGATCATTCACCTTTTTGTTCGGGTTAAAAAAAATCTCTGTAGAAAAATCTTCAACACTCCACGATGCATTTTTTTATCCTGATAAGGAAAAAAGCTATCCGACCTAACTTAAAGTTGATTTTTTGTGTTTTGTGTTCTACTAGTCAGTAACTGACACCAACTTGCTGTCAGTTACACGTTTTGTGTCTAACTGGTGCCAATTTGGTGTCGGTTTGGATTTCTGGTCTAACTGACAGCAAATTGGTGTCAGTTAGAGACGAGTAGAATACGAAACACATAAAAAATATCTTTTTCATCCAACGCTCTTTGCTAACTGGTCTGTCCCATTTATGTTTCTAGGATATTGAGAAAACGTGTGTTAAAGTTTGCAATACTTTTCGCTATTTTTCAATTTTCAGACTTTACATTTGAAATTTTCATGCCACACAACTCAAACTCGTACATTATTTATTTTTGTATACGCTTTACATTTGAAAATAACACCATTTATTGTAGCGTGGTTTTCTGGAGCCATTGGTGGAGTCTTAGTTTTACACCCCTTAGTGTTTACATTGGCTTCCCATTTCAGTTCGATTTGCGAACAATAACTTAGTGTGTACCTGGAAGTGACACACTGATTTTGACTTATTTTATGACTTATTCAATGATTTTATAAAATAGGTAAAGATTTCAGCACCTCTTGTGTCACCATGTGAAGCGGCTCCCCTGTATATGAAGTTCATAACGAACTGCTTCTGAATTAGTTTTCGTTCATTTATACAAAAAGATTTAACATCAAACTGAATAAACGAGAGGATAATGCCACAAACTAATTCTGTCAGAACACAGCGTCGCACTCGAACATACTTGTGTAAACATTGGAACGAATATCTGGAAAAACACTAGCACCGTCATACTGTCCTATTCCAACTAGAGGCATAGCTATGTCGGCCATTTCGAAATCGATTTTTATATATCCTAGGAGTTCCGAATCCCGGGAAATCACGCTTTCTCATTTTTTAAAAAAATTTCCAAAACATTTCTGTTCTGCCAAATAAACAGTAGGATGTAGCTCCACCGTCAAAGAATTGGAGTGGGTAGTAATTGCTAATACTTTTTCAACTGGCTTCTAGATCAATGGGTTAAATATCTTTAAACTCGGTAAAATACTGATTTTTTTCATTTTTTAGGTATATAGTCCAAGTCTTATTCAAGTGACTACTGAAGAGCATCCATGTTTCATGCCAGCATGATTAAAATAGCCGAGTGTTGCCTCCAAATATTTTTGATATCTCCTCAACCGATGAACTGATTAACCTGATTTTGTCGTGGCTTACGACTTACATTCCAATATAGGGGCTCCTTTTCAAAATTCACGAAGAAAAGTTGTGTAAGGTTTGAAAGGTTTATATCTTTTGTTGTGCTGCATAGAATCAATCAATTTCTTCGCCACTTTGTCGAAAATATGCTCAGCAATGTTTTATTAAAATTTGGAGTCATCGTGGTCAGAGCCGTCAATATGGTGCACCTACCGAACAGTTAAAAGATGAAAAGTTCCGGGTCCGCTACAGATTTGTTTCTATTACCATTCGCATTTGGTTGCCTGGGAGCTGTACAATACCGAGATGGAAATATTTGTAAGCTGAAAACGGCTGGTGGATGAATCAGTTTGTGTCGTTACGTGCTACTAGCAGGGGCCATCATATTAATTTCCGATAGGCAAAAGGTAGCATACACACGGAAAACCCGATTTTAAATCATCTGCCCGAAGTCCGCTCGTTATTGCTTCCCGCCAATGTTATGCACCGATCCGCAAATCTTGAATAGAAAGCATTGTGATTTCAGTCAGTTTCAGCAAGTTAAGCAATATTTCAGATGATCGGAGACTGAATGTCAACACCGGGAGAGAAGGTGATTATTTTGCTTCGTCTCCGTGGATTAGTTTGTGCACCCTCTCACCCAGAGAATATTTTATTTGGCAAACAAATTAGCCTATATCAGCGGTATCAAACCACTCTAAAGATTTAAATTTGAAAATCTTCTTCCATTCCGAATGAAATCATTTTACCTCCATCGTCAAAGAGGTGGAACTTCGACCGTAAATTGTTTAAGATTGTATATGCATGTATGTGCTCAAGGTGCATGAAAAAACCAATCAGCAATGTGCTTCAGTCAGATTATTTCAAATCGGTTTTTTTCTGTGTGTGTATGCTGTTTTCGTACCTTCTGAAATAAAAATTGGTGAAGGAAAAGATGTTCAAATTTAATTCTTGGTTAATTGTTTGAAAGTGCTGATAAGGGCTAATTTAATTTCACAGTGACATTTTTGTTCCAATTGGCCCCCGTTAGTAGCACGGAGCTGTACAAACTAATTATTACAGTTAGGCCGCGGAAACTATTGAATCCATCTATCCGGATATTGAAATGTGTTGTGTCATGCCATCCAATTAGTTTGACTAGTAGAAATCGACTAAAATCACAAATCTTTCTGTTTAAGATTTGCGGCTCGGTGCATGAAATACATATATTAACAGCTAATTCATGAACTGATTTCATGCAGGTGTTTTATTAAAATCCGGGTTTTCGTTGTTTTGTTACTTTATAACCATCAGAAATGAGAATAATTGCCTCTGATAGTAGCAAGTAACGACACACACTGATTCATCCATCAGCCGTGTACACTAGTTCACAAATATTTTCTTCTCGGTATTGTACAGCAATTTGAAGAGACGCTCCGTTCGCTCTAAACAACTCAATGCGAATGATATTGAAACAAATCTGTAGCGGACTTACATTTAAATTTTTTTGTCATTTAAGGTTCAACTGAGAAAGCCTCAATAAGCGGCCATCTTGGAAAGCGAAAAAAGCAGTTTTTTCTCAAACCGTTGCAAAAATCTTCATGAAACTAAATCAGTAATACTCTACCAATGCCCCGAACACATAGATTCATTTTCATGAAGATTTTTCCAACGGCTCACAGTGGCGTAACTATATCAAATCCATGGCCAAAATTATTTCACATGTTTTTTAGCTTTTTTATACGATAACAAGAGATGAAAAATGGTTTTTCATGGTTTTAGACAATTTATGACCAAAATATGAAAATATTAAACCTCCTTGCAGTGTGATGCAAAGCCGAAAATAAACGAATTCAACGAGCATTATTATTTTTCAATGTAAACGTGTTTTTAGTGTAATCTATCAGTTTGAGGAAACCTCGCTTGAGATTTAGTCTGTTTCAACTGTTTTCATAAATTAAAACATTTTGTTTCAAGTTCATATGTTTATTTTGCTTTTCTGGTTTTCTTATAGTAGAGAAAAATATTCAAGTTTTTGTAAATTCGGCAAGAGAAATCTATCCAAGTGATTATCGTATTCAATCAGGATTATTCACGTTAACACTTGCAATCGGCAGACAAGGAACTGGAATGAGAAGATTGCATAACTTGTGTGATGCTTCGCTTACGTTTCCAAGGCAACTTGTGTACGTTACCTTTCATATAGCAAGGTTAGTGGAAGTTATATTTCTTTTATATGGCTATCGTGGTCATAATAGCTCAATTTGGTTAATGGACGCAATCTAACAAAAAAAATATATGGGGGACTCAATCCAATCATTCTTGTCATATAAGCTTGAGCTTGAGCTTCTGCGACCACCCCTGGCCGCTACTCCGTTGTCGATCTGGACTAGCTGAAGTTGCACAGGGAATAAGTAGATAATTAGTAAGTATAGAAGTTGGATACTACTTCTTCTTTACCGACGCCAGAGAGGTGACTTCATTTCTGGACTAGATATCGATCCATCAACTCATGGACCGGGGACCAACGGCTTTACTACCCTTCCGAGGGAAGACGTCACCACAATTTTTTTATCTCAGGAAAATCTCAATGACCTCGGCTGGAATTGAACCCAGGCCAGCTGGAATCAGTGGCGGTCACGCTTACCACTCAACCACCGGCGCCGTCTGAAATTATTCTTTTCCTATAAGATCTTTTAAATAGCCCCAATACTGATTTTTTAATTATATTCTCTTAAATTTGAGCAAAAAACACGACATTTTCAAACAGCTGTAAAAAATCGAATGGGATCAATTGGGAATGTTTTCTTCACGGAACAGTGAGAGGAGACTCCAAATAATCTTGTCCTTTTAACAGATTTACCCGACATTGACCGACAAGGTACTTTTTTTACTAACGAATATGTGGAAAAAAAACTAAAATTGACCCCAATTGATTGTAGTTGCTGGAGTTTGCTATGAAAAGCACGATTTTGATTTATATATTGACATTGGGTAATTAGTTTTTGGGCAATCTGAAAAATTGAGGGATAATGGCTTTCAACCTAATAAAATGTGTAAAAAAATCACTGATTTCAAATAACTGCATACAAAAATTATCAAACGAAAACGCTTTTCTTTTTAAGCGAATCGATAGAGTAGATAGAGTAAACGAAGAACAGTTTAAGCTGAAAATATGGACAAATAAACAAAAACAATATTTTTTTCTATTGTGGCCAGGATTTGAAGTTAGTTACGCCTCTGTGCGGCTTGAGAAAAAAACTGCTTTATTCGTTTTCCAAGATGGCCGCTTTTTTAGGCTTTCTCAGTTGAACCTTAACCTTCCGGCAGTCGCGCTAGTGCACTGAGTGCACGCTGCTCTGAAAATCTAGCGTAGTCATCTTAGGGCACCAGCGGCTGCTTGTTCAGCGGGCCATAAACGCGACTTCCGGAGGGTTAACTGTTCGGTTGGTGACGGCTCTGACCGAGATGAGCAGAAAATTTTCACCATTTTCGAGTAGTTTTCGTTTCAGTTTTTTCAAAATCGCTTTTCATTATTAATGCATGCCATACATACTCTAAAATCTAATATTTTGTTCAGGGTAGATTTCCATAATCGTTGTTTGCGGGCGAGTTCTGAGACCCTAGTCGATTGCAATGAAAATAGAGCAGTATTTGTTCAGTATCGACGGCGAAAAAGAGTTATACCTATGGTGAACTATGGCTTCCAAAACTCTCGGCGAATGTTTATAAACCTAAATCGGATTAAACCGAATTTGAACGACAATATCTCTTCGGGGGTGTTGTTGTTCTGTTATCTCAATAGCCCCTCGGGGGTGTTGATATATCCGGTCATCGAGAAGTGTCTTTATTCCCTTGGGAGTGAAGAATATTTGCGTATTGCCCATGTTCTCTGTGTCGTTATTTTCCTTATTCTTAACCTTACCATTTCCCCAGTCCTTCCCATCAGGGGAATGATGAAAAGACAAATCATGGTAAGGCACAAATTTCCGATCAACATGGGGAACGTGCAATTTGAGCCAATCGGTACTGATGCCGGATCCCTATAGACCCCATTGATCCACCTTGATTATGTCACAATTTTTACGTTCTTATTTTATTGCAAATAAGTAGTAGTCTTCATTTTAATATTTTCAAAATTGCCCGCATGTAATTTTAAATGTTCGTTGATTTGATGGCGTTGTAAGGTAACAGTTATCCGCCGGGTGATACCAATCGAGCTGACATTTCGTTGGACTGAGCAAACTAATTTCTGCTTGTTTAGTATTTATTTAACCAACTCAGGAACTAATCCACTGAGTATTAAATATGCATGGGGAAAACGCATGGTCTTGGCTAAGTGGAACGATGACATCAATCCGACAGGTGCAGCTCGCGTTAAGAGATTCGTCACGCCCAAATTCGTTTTCCGCCAAATGTAAGGATTTGTGAAGCCAGAACCGAACCACTTCCAATTTTAAATTATTTACGGCTAATGAGAAAAAAGCTCCGAATATTTTTTTTACATATTTTTACACCAAGAATATTGTTTGCAACCGATAGCGATGTTGACCGGCATTAAATAATGCAATCGATGAATGAATTATATAATTTAATAAATAATCCGCCCCGAGCGAGCGACAGCTAACAGCCAACTGTGAGACTGGCTACAATCCTACCGACAAATACTGGAAGCTGGCGCAGCAATAAGCTAACATTATAAATTTTTAATTTGAAAAATAACAATTATTTCGTGACCGTGAGGCGTTACCGCCCGTCGTCGGTCTACTGGTAGCACTTGATCAGCGGCATCATCATCTTCCGCATATGAAACCAGCCAACTGCAGTGGCGGTAAGTTGCTTCACTGCGTTTTCCTTTCGATCGAAAGCAGGAAGAAAACTCGGCAATGCTTAGGATTTTTTTTTGTTAGGAGGCGGAACCGCAGAATGATTGAAGTTGACGACGACAAAGAAGTTTTGGGTGTGAAGGTTGAAGGTTCAATGTAAAGTGTGCTATTGATAAAAATGTGACACTTAACTTCCAGCCATGCTTGAAAGTAGGGAATGAACATTTGAGTGAAAGTTTGCATGCAATGTTTATATTTGCTGCATATTGTTACAATTCAGCAAGTACTTAATACTAACACATCGAAGTTAGAAGAGCGCGTGATATTTTTTTGTAATAGAACCAAAAATGCTAGTTTAATAGCTGTATCATATTGTGTTGCTTGCGGATTGCGTTTCGATTTGCTGCCAAATCAGTGTTAGATATTGATGAGACGGTATCGAAATGCAATGCGTGGCCTACTACATTGAATCTTATATAGAATGAAAAGATATGCGAATTACAATCTAGAGTTAAAAAACAACTACAACAGCTCACCGATCGCATTCTAAGTTGTTGTTTAATTTTATTCGCACAAAAATGACGATATCTAACAAGCTCCACCTGCATCGATGGACACTGTACTAGTTCACCAGTGTGCTCGCAGAATCGGAATAGTGACCAACTTGAAAAGTATACATTATATGGAAAGCACCGGCAAACTAGCCGGAGAAAGCCGACACCGGAAGATGGGCGGGTTTCGAAACACGAGTTGTCATAAATTTTTATTTATTTCTTTATAATATGTTAAAAGCGATTGCTGCACCGTATCCGATCCATTAATATATGTATGTTTCGATGATCGCTATCATGATCCCCATGCTGTCGCCACTTTGCTGGGCGGCTAATCGCGGCTATTCCACCAGCAAGAGGCACTCCTGGCAAGACAAGCGGAGAACCGATCTTCGCGGGAAATAAATTTTGCCTGTTGTGATCGGTTGATTTAGTTTGGATATTCATAATAAATCCAATTAATATGATACTGTTGATATATTGTGCGTTTCGTGAGCCGCCCAACTCGTTCAATGAGGGCCCCTTTCTGTGGATTCCCCTGTGAGTGCCAGGGTGAAGCTCCGCTGTAGGTCTCACAGTAGGGATGCGCCGTAAATTCCAAAGAAAAACACTAATTTGTTTGTTCATATTCGTGCTTTCATTTTTTATGTTTAGGCTTTTAGCAATGTTGTAGATCTTTCTAATAATTTGTTTTATGATACGGTTTACCTCGTGATGCTGGACGATGGTGTAACCCGAAGCATGTTTTAAAATACTCAAATTTAAATTAAATCCCACTGATTATTTGCCAAAAATTATAGATTACCCTATGTTGCAGCAATTCTATCTTAAGTCAGCCAATAGTGGAGAAAGTAGATTTTCCAACTTGCGGAGTAAAAAGGCATTGACAAAAAAGTGATTGGTAAAATCGCAGATCTATCAATCTACAAAAATAATAACACTTCTTAAAATAAAAAAAAATAATGCGTCAATTTTTCAACAAAGCAAAATGTGTAGTCCTTTTGGAAGCTTTCACAAAAAGTACAGGTGATTCTACACTCGAAAATGTTTCATTTGCAAAGTTTACTATACTTTCTGTCAATCTTGAGCTACGCTAAATGTTTAAACGCTATCGTTGAAATAATCTCTTCCTGATAACGAATATTTGCAAACTAATTTAACTCGATTTTAGTATGCCTTAAAAATTGTTCGTAGCCAAGCTTCCTGTGTTATGATATCAAACAATTAACATATCAATGATTTCAGCTCCACTATCTTCTATTCTTTCAAAAGACAGAACGTCGAAAACCTGTTTCCTTCCCACGATACAAGAGTGAAAACGCGACCAGGCATAAGCGAGCCTCATTTTGCGACGCCACTCACGTTATGTTTACCTTCCACGATTCTCCCAATTCGTCTGATGGAACCCCCTTCGATTGCAGGGTGCAAAATAGGAAGCATGACACGTGCACGAATTTCAGGTTATTCATGGGAAAATGGCTCTTGAGTGTGGATTGTTTGTTTCTACTTCAAATTTAAGTGTCGGAGAATGAGCGTCCTTCAAAGTTCGTATAAGTACTTTTAAATATTTTACATTGTCGAGTCTAAAGCCACCCTTTTAGCTGAGCGCGCAAAATCGGAATGGATACAGTACAACTTTCTCAAATTCTTGAGGTACTAAAAATCGACAACGATCAAACCTCGGACAAAATATCGCAAACGTGCTTTCTCAAAATCTATCAATCATTGGCTCATGATTTGCTTTTCTATAATTGATAGTGGGTAAGAAGAATAAAATGTCTCGGTTTTCAGCTAACCTTACAACAAGATCACTGATTACCTTTCCGTGATTTGGGTTGTAGAAATTAGCAATCTGTCGAGCGTTTGTTGTCGTGTTCCAAAACATGGAAGGATCCATGTGTATCATTTTGGAAATTTAGAAATATTTATTATTAAACAAAAAATTTGATATGAACCAACTATCATCAAGTGCAAATGGATCGAGCTAGAACACGAACGGCAAACTGTGTCCACACAAATGCGTGCGAAATGAAATCGTTCGATCACGCCAACGGCGATATGCGAAGATGAATAGCAGCAAATAGATTTATTTAGCAGTTTGCTGCTGAGTAACCCACCTAAACGATTCAAAAAGTTTGAATTTCATTGCTCCGATCACCTTTTCGTCAGTAAATATAACTAAGCAGCAAAAAGAATTCAGACCCAGTGACTCCAGTTCGAGCTCGTCGCTTCCCAAGAAGCAAAATTTGTTTCCGCAACTAGTTCATAACCAGTTAACAACAAAAATGTATATCGGCGACTTGTATTCCGTTTAGTTTGAACAAATTGATGAGAAATTGTTGAAGAAGATTGCTATTTCCAACCACCAAACACAATGGTCAAGATACTCAGTGTGCTTTCTGCTTTTGCTCGAGTCAGCGCGAAGCGAACGACAAAAACAGTTGCTTTTATATTGTTTATGGTTTACGTTAATAAAGTTCAATCCACAGTCTCCAATACAAGGATGCCAGGTACTTTTGTGTCATATCAGAAGTGAAATTTTAAAATGACGGAAAATATTTTCAAATTTCAAAAAAAAATGTGAATGGAGAAAATGGTACTCCAATAAAGTTTGATTCAATATACGGTATTACTTTGTCAATAGATTTATGTTTTGTAACGAACTTATGTTGTAACAAGAACAATATACAAGAAAGAGATTATGCGAAATAGAAAAATCATAATTATTTAATGATTGCTTGAGCTGCTCAAAAACTTCTGTTGTTACTCTCCTGCTGCAAACCACGGTCCAAGCTACTGATCGCATGCCGAACCCAAATCGAAGAACTAAGCATTGTCAACACTATCTACCTTGTCCGCGTGCCCGAACATTCCGGTATTACTGAAACTGAATAGGCTGACGAATTGGCCAGGGCAGATTCAGCAATTGACTTCGTTGGTCCTGAGCTCGCCCTGCCAATTCCAACAAGTTGGATAAGAGATAAAATACGGTCCAGGGCTTCGTCCGAGCACCGCAATTATTGGAGAAATCTACAAAAGTGTCGCCAAACAAAGGCGTTCCCAGAACAACCGTGCCCAGTGATATCGAAAAATATTCTACATTTTTCGAAGTTGCACTGCGGCATACTGACCAGAACTATAACAGGCCACTGCAAACTCAATTATAACATAACAACTATTCAGCGCGTAGAGTCTTTTTCATGTGATCTTTGTGAATCCGACTACGGAACCTCATAACAGCTGATAAGTAACTGACCAGCAGTAGGGCAAGTGCGATTTCGAGTTTTCGGCCGTCCTTACATGGGCGACACCATGTTTGGACGACTGAAACTCGGAGACATACTAAAGTTTTTTATGGTAAAGAGCTTTAGGCTTATTCGCAGGCGAGTTGAACTACTTGTAAGTTTGTTATTGTTTTTGTGCTGTTATTTTTCCCACCCTTCCAATTCTACTTCCTCCCGCATCCTTTTCCTTTCCTTGCGCTCAGGCAAGGCACACATTCCCGGCATACGGGGAACGTGCCATTTGAGACAATATATTCTGATTCCTGATTACTGAAGATGGCACTAGTATTCGATCAGCCTCTAAACAAATCAAAGTCCCGCTCTAAATATTACGTGCGCGTGTGAAAGGAAAGTGCTCGTCATAAATGAAAGTGCGTCAGATATTTCGCGTGAGTTAACAATATAATAATGTGAGGTGTTGTTGAAGTAAAAAAACATGATTGAAATACAGAAGGAAAAAGAATACAAAAAAATGCTCCGAATTGCAAACTTGATCGTCGCACAGCTAACCAACCATGTTAGCCGGAATGCACAACTTCAATTCCACACTCTGGCGACGACGAGGAAATCGAAGAAGTCATTTGCAAGTACAAAACCAGACTCAGCTGCTGAAAAAAAACATGTTTTTTCAACATTTCTTTCCGTGGTTTCATGATTTTCTATCTCATTAGCCACTTCCTCATTTTCTTATCTGAATGAAGTCACTGGATTGCATTTATTATTTGCGTTATTAATTTTTAAATGATCTGCAGTATTACAGTCTTTAAATGAAAGTTGAACCGCCGGTTCTGTAGGTGTGTACATTGTTTTATTTATCCTCGAATATCATACCCCCACGATTTTAAAAACCTCGAAAAAAGAACCTTCGCCTTACTGTATTTAGCTTGAAAAATATTTAGCCATGCATAAAATCATTATTGCCGAAACGTTGCCAGATGTATTTTCAACGAGGGCTTGTTTGACAAAATCAGTGCAAAAATTCCATCGTACGAGCTCGCCAAAAAAACTGACCTACTTGAGCCCAGTCTATTTTTTTATTCGGTTCGTTTATTTAATAGGCAGAAATGCGTTAGCTTGGCAGTGCCAAAGGACCCCAGTCTACTCTATAGATGGGGATAGTACGTTGAATATTGCATGCACGTGCGAAATTGTACTATACCAGGTCCGTAGTCTAAAGAGGACTGTTTCTTCCAGTCCTATCGGTCTACCCATTTGACGGGGAGTCCCACAATCTTCTGCAGGTGATCCCGGGATGATGTTTGCGGCTGGTACTACATTGGTGAGGGCTCTTCTGGCTCCCTGGCCGCGCGCTGCCAGGGAGTCTGCTTCAGCGTTCCCCTGTATGCCACAGTGTCCGGGAATCCAATAATGTGTGGTGAGGAAATTAGTTTCGATCTCTATTGCCTTGATGAAGGGGTATCGGAACTGGCCAACTTCGAGCGCGCGAAGTACCGAGAGGGAATCTGTGAATATTGTGGTTTGCAGCTTTTTCTGGCTTCTGAGACAGGGCCGGAGCGATGTCTGCGGTTTCGGCGAAAAATACCGAGCACTCTGGAGCTGACTCCGACTCATACTGCACCGTCCTTCCTCGAGCTTTGCTGCACCGTGCAATTTCGGGGGCTCCTTCGGCCCGGAGGATCTGGGACAGGGATATGTCAATGTGGGGATGTTGGGCGTTCCAAGGACGGGACCATATCCGGTGTGAGTGGAGATATCCGGATCCTGCAAATTCTGCGTATAATTCTCGAGCTGTTTTCATCGTTACAGAATCGTGATCTCCGTGCGTTCGAGGATGTTCAGTGCGAGCCTGAGGGTGATTTTCCAGCGGAATGGTAGGATGCCGGCCCCTACACAGGCGCTTTCTGCTGGTGTGCTGGGCAGTATCTTCGATGCGGTTCAGATGGACCAGTGGTAGAGTGGGGCCAGGATGTGGTTAATCCCTTCTACGTTTTTTATCCGGTGATCTCGATTCCATAATATATCCAGCTAAGGATAAGTGCTTCATTTATTTGGAGTGCGGTGTTCCTATTGCACTTTGGGTGCCGGGAACATATAGTTTGTACCAGTCTTGTGCGCTTGGTGCATTCGGTCTTCACCCTCCGAAAGTTGGGGCGTAAAAGAAGTTTTCTGGTCCAGTGTGACTCAAAGGATGATCGGGTCCTTTTTGAAAGTTATTGGAGAATCGGCTATTTGGATCGGCCGGTTGCTCGATGGAATATGGAGCAAAGGTGCTTTTAGAGGTGGAAAGCCGGAAGCCGACTGAGGTTGCCTACTTGAAGATGGCGTGGATTGCGGTTTGTAGCTTGATGCGACTTCGGTCCTTGGTCCTGCCCGTCATTACCACTACTATGTCGTCGGCGTAGACGCAGATGACTATACCCTTGGTGAGGGTTGAAAATATGGAGTTCATGCAGATGAGGAAAAGGGTGAATGTCAGGAATCGACGGTTTTGTTGCGCTGTATTTAGAGGCTAAGGTTTCCTCGGATTCCCCAAAGGTCGAGCTACCGAAGTATGCTCTCTCGCCATACGGTGTTGTATGCCTTGTCAATATCAAGGGCGGCAATATCGATGTTTAGGTCATCCCTTTTGGTCTGGTCAAGATTTCCTCCAGGGATGCCAGGTACGATCCGGTACCCTTCCCTTTCCGGAAGGCTTGTTGCCGGCTGTCCAGCAGCTGGCGTTGTTTGAGTATGGTGGCTAACTTTCAATTGACCATTCGCTCAAAGGTTTTATCAATGCAAGGAAGAAAACTGATGGGCCGGAAGTCTTTGGCCGTGCAAGTACCCTGAACCTCTGTGGGTTTCGGGTTTGCCACGAATCCGGGAAGAGCCCGCCTTCCCAGATTTGGATGTAGCAATGAAGGAGACCTCTTATTCCTGGGATGGCAGGTTCCTGACCAGCGGGTATCCGATGTTGTCAATCCCAGTAGCTTTTCTTGCCGCTGGCTGAGCGCGTCGGTGAGTTCTGATCCGGAGAAGGGCAGATTCCACTCTGCCGACGAGTGGGGGAGAATGTCACAGGGGCAGCCTGCAGTAGGCTGTTTTTGGCCTGGAATTTGGTGGGGGGGAGGTAATCGGTCGCAGAGAGCGAGAAGAAGTATCGTCCCAATTCGCATTCTTGCGCCATCAATTACGCTAACAAAACTGTCTTCGTTCTTATAACTTTTCACGTAGTTTTTTGCTGAAAGAATACCGTGCATAGTGGTTGTAAGAAGTTTGCTGCGTCTTAGCCAGATTGTATGTGGAAAATTTTAGCTCTACTACAGCTGATGAAGTGACGTTGAAATAGATGCTGGTGAGCGGTAGGCTATTGAAACGTAGATTACTCGCGCTGAACTTGCCGTCTATTCTAAATATAGTGTAAGTGGACGAAGATCCATCGGGGGATCTAACATCCGGAGGTACGAGAACGAGTAGATAGCAACTCACCCGTACTCAGTCTTCGAAACCTGTTCTAGTATCCCAATTTAAACATATTACTTCCCAAAATTCATCATCTATATCATGAAGTCTACAAAAATCTGCAAAGACATATCTGCAAACCTGATCTATCCCTGCTCAAAAACCACAAACGGTTGCCAGTTGTTCAGATGATATTTACATCTGCAAAAGTTGTGTCAAGTACCTCAAAATCAACCGCAAGTACCGTCATTAAGGAAGTTCACACTCGTGACCCGTAAGGGCAAGAAGGAACGCCTGATCGCGAACACGGTGCCGATACGGAAGAGTACAATAGCGACATAGTAATGGACGAATCTTAAACCGCAGCTAATGAGGCAAAAAATATATCCCAGCCTCGTAAATAGGTCTCCACGCGTAATGGCTCGTCGCTCCCATGAGATCTGCTATGTAGGTAACCTATGTCTGTCGAAA
Organism: Topomyia yanbarensis; assembly: GCF_030247195.1. Classification (NCBI taxonomy): domain Eukaryota; kingdom Metazoa; phylum Arthropoda; class Insecta; order Diptera; family Culicidae; genus Topomyia; species Topomyia yanbarensis. Next base: position 26,284,984 of record NC_080671.1, read on the forward strand.
ATCGACACAGCAGCGATCGATTTCGAAAGCCTTCCTTTAGATAGATTGAGAAGTTGGTAATGTTGACACTTCAGGTTTGTTCCAGTACCAGGAGAAACTGGAAGTACTCCGGAGAAAATCGTTTCTGTACTCTCTTCTTCTCTTTTTTCTTGTTCTGGTAGCAAACCGAAGTAAACAGGAGCAAGTATTTTTTGCTTCTTTTTGCTCCGAAGAAACTTCCGTGTACTGGAACAAACCTTTTATTTGTCATTTGTCAATCATATGGTCGGTGTTAAGTCAGACCGGACTAAGTCGCAAAATATCAAAAAATGAGATAATGATAACACTGGATAAAGAATTTCGTCAGTTACATTCGACTTTTGCCAGATTTGAAAATATGTAACAATAAACAAGAATTATGGCAAAAATTAATTTCCAATCATAATGTAACGGATGCTGCGATTCAAACTTTAAACTCGTTTTTCTCGAAATCAATATTTTGTCACTTAGTCCGGTCTGACTTAACACCGACCATATATCGTATCGTGTAATTAATATTTAAGGGACTTCAATTCCTCACATTCAATTAAGACTTCAATACCTCACCGACCGATCCAAACGTAGGGAAAGACACTCATCATTTATCACTGCTTTGTGCTATCTTATTTCCATTCAACCTTTTACTTTCTGCGAACAAACTAACGGGCATCGACGCAAAACCAGAAACAAAGATCACGGCCTTGAAAGCAATTTTTCAGCATTTTTCTCCAAACTGTGGACTAGGTCTGTCTGTCTCCTCCGAGCAGTTTAGCACGTTTGATTTCAGTTTCGCGTCCACCGGGACAAAGTAGGAACAGAGAAACCGGTTCGACTTAGCCGCAATGAGTCGATTCCTCTGCGGCAGATTGGTTGATTGTTCACATTCCAAGAATCGGTGAGGTGAAATTGACTGATACTATTGAAATGGTCCATTTGAACTGAAGCTCGTCGCCAAAAGGGTAGCGGCGGCGATTGGTATGTGGAGTGAGTGTACCGTTATTTTAAAATTATTCGATTTGTCTTTGTATTCAAATATGATAACGTTTAGACTAGAACTAAATTTATTTAAAAATCTTTAAATCACGTTGGAAAGCAGTGGCTCATAACTGTTGACGATACGTAGTTTGACAATTGCGCTTCAGCTGCTCTACATCGATCATTGCGCCACCTTGAACGTTTGTGTGATATGTTCTAGTCGTTCGCTATATTTGCAACGGCATTTACAGCTGTTTACGCACATTTCGAATACGTCTATTTACATCTATTATCTGTGGTAACAGCAAATTAGTTGGACTGAACTTTATCAACTTTATTTAGATTTTGTATTTCACATGAAACATCATCTTGGTGTTATTATTTGATGACCGACCCTGCACATAAAAATGGAGAAAACAATTCGGCAGAAAAATGTTTTTATTGAAGCAGATGAAGCGATGAAATATAGCTCCCAGCCTGCCTGTAGGTTCAAATGCCTCCAGTGGCTCTTTTACTCTCTGTGAAAGTAAATGTCATAAATCTATGTTTTTGTGTGCCTTTCAACTCGCTCGAGTCGATCGTCAATATAACAATATGGTGAAATGTCATCCAGAACTAGTAGGCCGGTTATTTAGTTGGATGTAATTTTTTCATAGTGAATGGACCACGTCGATATAGAGCTGCTGCTTTTCCTTGCTAGTTTCGGAAAAAAAGAATAGTTTTCGATTAATTCTATGATTATTTGAATTTTAAAGTAAAATCTTTATACATCGTCATTGGAATGTTCCCAAACAGTAATTGTTTCCGAGTGTTTATTGTGTAAAAGTTACTGATTTATTCTGATGTAGAGTTGTATTTTTCATCTGCTGCACAACTGAATTTTACCGCTGGAATAGAGATAGAAATAGACAATTTGAAATGGAATACTCAGGTAAAAAGTACAGTAAATTTTGGAAGGATATCGTATATTTTAGCCATTGGAAGATCGCATGCAAATTGTATGGAATGGCATTATTTTTTTAAAATCAGTTTATTATGATAAGTTGAATTTGAATGTTTCGTGTTTCACTCGTCAGTAACGGACTCCAAACCGTTCACACAACATATGTGAACGCCTAAAGAAACTGGCTGGTATCGATTGATGTCTCGGTTAGCCAAACACAAGGGACCATTCATAAATTACGTAACGCTTTTAGGGGGCGGAGGGGGTGCGACAAGTTGTGACATAGGGGGGAGGGGGTGTTAACTAGATCGTTACGTAACATGTTTTCATCGAAGAAAAAAAATTTTTTTCTTGGAATTTGTTACGTAACAGGGGAGGGGGGGATGGAAAAATTTGTGACAATTTGTTTCATAGGGGGAGGGGGGGGGGTCAATTTTGGGAAATTTTTGCGTTACGTAATTTATGAATGGTCCCCAAGCTCTGGGTCGCTGACGAGTATAATTGCAGTTAACTATGATTCAATTTTCCATAAAGCATCTTTTATTTTCGGGATGTACTGGCAAGCCGCGATCTCCACTATTTATCCCTTCCTAAAAACTATCAATATTGGACCATTCATAAATTACGCAACGCTTTCAGGGGGAGGGGGACGACAAATTGTGACATGTTGTGACATATCGGGGAGGAGGAACAATCAGAACGTTAAGTAAGATGTTTTTACTGAAAAAAAATCCTTAAGAATGTTACGTAATAGATGAGGGGGGATAGATAAATTTGTGATAATTTGTTACTTAGGGGGAGCGGAGTCAATTTTGCGTTACGTAATTTATGAATGATACCTATACAGATTTAACTGCCCCTTTTATTTTTCTCATCATTCTCAGTAGTACTCTTCACCATCTGTACTGCACACCAGCGATGGTTTGATCCGACACGAAACCTATCTCTCGGGGTGGGGTGGTGGCCTGAGGAGGGTGTATTAAGGGGTGATCTAAGGGGTTTAAAGGGAGGCGGAGTGTTCACCTCTAGTTACGCCTCTTTTAGAAGCCAGAAACTGTATGTCAGTTAGGGCATTGACAAATTGTGACAAATGTCAAAGTAAGCTCAGATGCCAACTTTCACATCATTTGGACAATTCTAGCCTCCCGCCCACTCCGCTGGAAATTTTTTAAATTGGTCCTATGGGAAAATATGGAAGAAAAATATATTAAATACTATAACTTTTGAAGGAGCAATCAGAAAATTATAATTTATACCTCTTTTAAAAGGAAATAACCTTGAATGGAATTATTTTTGTTTCAAGAAAAATACGGGAAAGTGGAGTACTGGGTAATTTTGTCCCTAAAATCCCCTATTTTTAATAATTTTTCCATTTTTATATCACAGAGGTACACCTTTATGTATAAAATTGCTGAGTGGCTCATAAACTCGTAACACCGGAACCGGAATTCCGATCCACACAAAATTTTATAGCAGCCGATGGGAAGGTTGTACCTTTCATTTGAGACTAAGTTTGTGCAAATCGATATGGCCATCTCTGAGAAAAATGAGTGACATTTTTGACAGATACACACATATATGCACACACATACAGACTTTTTCTGATCTCGACGAACTGAGTCGAATGGGACACAACACCCGGCCGGGATTAGTTTAGCAGCTTTCATAACGAACTAAGCCGAATGGTATAAGAATTTCAGCCCACCGAGCCTCTGTTAAAAATAGATTTTCAGAATGATTGCATAACCTTTCTTTGGGAGAAAGGCAAAAAGGTTTATATGGGGAAAATTGACATGTGATCGGATTCTTTTACTTATAACTCAGGCACCAATACTTTAATTGAAATTCGGTGGGTATATCATACATTCCACCTGAGACCTAAATTGTGATAATCGGCTCAGCAATCTCTGACAAACAGGTGTGAATTTAATTTCGGAACTTGGACACCTCCTCAGATCTTTCGAAACCCTCTATAATGGTCAATTCAGTCAAAGAGACTGTGGTGTGCAATTAATGATCTGGACCAACAATTTCAAGCAATTTAGAACATATTTCAACTGGTTTTTTATCATTTAAATATAATGGTTATTTCGTTTATTTGGGAATTTCGTATGTGACCGCATACTTCAACTTATAACACAGGAACCAAAGCTTCAATTAACATGCATTTTTATAACAGTTAATAGGAATGCTCAGGCTTTCATTTGAGACTCAAGTTGTGGAAATCGAATTGGTCATTTCAAATGCTTCCAAAGTGAGTTTGGTTGGGCATCAATGAGCTGAAGTTATAACTTCAAGTAATTTAGAACATATTCCATTAAGTTTTGCGTCGTTTAGATAACATGCTGATTCTGAATAATATGGGAATTTCAAGTGTGAAGGTATTCTTCAACCCGTAACCCCGGAACCAGAACTCCAATCCAAATAAAATTCTATAGCAGCCCATGCCAACATTGCACCTTCTATTTGAGTCTATCATTGTACATATCACACCAGACATCTCTGAGAAAGTTGAGTGAGTTAATTTGACACATACATACATACACATACGGAACAGGGGCAGCGAATCTGTTTGCGAGAGAAAGAAGTATGACACGGCAACGCTGAGGGCTGATGTAGCTGAGCGAGCATTGGTTTCGGCTAAAGCTATTCCCTTCTGACCGGTTAAGCAGGGTAAGGAGAAGCTGATCGGAGTGGAGAATATGACAGTTGCCGTGACATCAAAGCGAGCCAAAAACCTCACTAGGAATCGGAAGATCAGGCGGGCGAGGACGCTCTTACTACCGAAGGCACGGACGTCACTCATCCGGGAGAAACTTGAAGAACCGTCGTAGATTGGAAGGAGAAACACGAGAAACAGCAAAAGTGGAAGGAAGATAGAAAAGTGGAGCAGAAGGGGAAAAGAAAACCTTCGGTTCGTCAAAAGGCACCAAAGGAAGAAATCGTACTCATCAAAACCAATAACACGACGTCGTATGCAGTGCTCCTCAAGAAGATCAGAGAGGATACGGAGCTCTGGCATCTGAGAGGAAACATGATAAGAACTAGGCGTACACAAAAAGATGCTCCTTCAGTTGAAGGTGGATCCCATGATAAACTGCTCGAATATGCAGGAGATTATTGCCAAATTACTGGGTGAAAGGCAGAAGTTAAAGTCATAAACCCGGAGACGTTGTACAAGGACCTGGATGAGAGCGCGACGGAAGACGAGCTGAGAGGTGCACTGACGATCCGGCTAAAGAAGGGGTACGGAGGAGCACAGACAGCAATGATTCGTTTATCGGTAACCGTTGTTGGCAATACGCTGGAGGTAGGCAAAGTAACGCTTGGATGGTCGAGATGCCCATTGAGAACCGCCCCTCGAACGAATAAACAAGCGGAGAAATGCTTCATGTGTTAGGGCTTTGAATATTTGGCAGGAGTTTGCAAAGATCCGGATAGATTCAGGATTTCCTGGTAATTCGGGGAGACGGATTATCTTTTGAGAGATTGAACTCAAAGACCGAAGTGCATGCTTTGCACTCCAGCGGACAAAAACGGACTCAGACCAAGACCAAGAGGGCGACTGCAGGCCACCATTAATGGATATAACCCAGGTAAATCTGAATCACTGTGACATCGCACATCAACTTTTGTGGCAGTCTAAGACAGAAATAATGTGTAACGTCGCTTTGATTACAGAGTCGCATCAAGTCCCCCTTGATAACAGTAACTAGGTGGTGGATAGATCGGGAACGGCTGTGATACAAGTTATGTTCAGATTTTCTATTGAAGAAATGGTAGAACACTCATATGAAGGCTTCGTAATCGCCAAAATCAATGGTGTCTTCGTGTGCAGCTGTTACGCTCCTCCAAGGTCAGTGGGGTAGTTCCGTCTAATGCTGGAGCAGTTAACCGAGCAGTTGATCGGTCGGAAGCTGGCGCTGTGGAGTGGGGTAGTAGAGTACACAACACAAGAGGGTGTATCCTACAGGAAGCTCTTGCGAAGTTAGACGTACGATTTTGCAATCAAGGTTCAGTTAGCACACAGGAGTCTACCGTCGACGTCACGTTCTTCAGTCCTTCATTGGCGGTGAACGTGGACTAGAAGGTATGCGAAAAGTATGCGCATGGCGAGCACCAGGTGATACGCTACCTTATCGGCCAACGGAACCCTGTTGCAGCAGGGAGAAGGATGACAGGCGAGCGAAAGTAGAAGACGAAAGCTGCTAACAAAGAACTCTTCGTCGAGGCATTTCAGCCGGACGGCGGGACCGAGAGCGTAGATGCGACTGACCTAACAAGAAGGATTGTGACGGTTTGTAACGCCACGCGAAAACTGAAGCCGCGCAGTAGACGGCGTCCAGAAAACTGATGGAGCGAAACACTCAGTACGCTATGCGTTGTGGTATCGAAGCCAGATAGAGAAGAGCGCAAAGCAGCGTTTCGGAAAGCTAGGGCCGATTTAAAACGGGAGATCAGACTTAGAAAGTCAGATTGCCACAGAGAGCTGTGCAGAGAAGTAGACGCCAATCTCTGGGGCGACGCATACCGAGTCGTGATAGCGAAAATGAAGGGCCCGATGACGCCAGCCGAAATGTGGCCGAGCAAGCTAAAGATAATCGTCGAGGGTCTTTTCCCAAGGCACGATCCAACTATATGGTCACCGACACCGTACGGCGAAGATGAAGGAGCAAACACGGATGAGCGGCAAGTGACCAACGATTAAGTTCACCGAAGCATCAAAGCACCTGAAATCAAAGAGAGCCCCCGATCCGGATGGAATACCAAACGTGGTGCTGAAATCTGCGATCTGGGCATACCCGGACATGTTCAGGATGGTGCTGTGGAAATGTTTAGATAAAGGCAATTTCACCGAACTGTGGAAGGTACAGAAGCTGGTGTTACTGCCAAGGCCAGGGAAGCCACCTGGCGGCGATCCGGTGAGCAGGACAGTCCGGCTGATGGCCATACGAGTCGCGAGTGCTTACAGAACAATATCGTCGGAGGCAGTATGCGTTATCGCTGGGATGAACCCCATCTGCATTACTCTGGCTGAGGACGTAGAATGCTACCAGCGGAGAAAAGTACGTAATGCAAGGAGACTGGCCCGAGTGGACTCGTTGGCTACGTGGCAGCAGGAGCGGAACAACGCGGAGAAATTAAGGTGGACCCACCGACTCATCCCAAACGTGTCGGTTTGGGTGCATAGGCAGCATGGAGAGGTCAGTAACCGCCAAAACAGTGGTCAATTACCCGGTGACCATCGACTGGAACAGATGTGAAAGTTGAAGTTATAAAAAGTTTAAAAGTTTTAAAGAAGGAGAAACAAAGATAAAGTGGATTGCTGAGAGAAGAATCTAGACTTCCAGGTAATTGACCGTAGTCCTTCAACACAATTTAAGCCTCGACCGTTCCCCAAGCCAAATCGCCATTTTGACATCCCCCATTGTGTTCGCTGGACCCTGTGGTTTATACCTTGAAGCCGTGGTTTGTAATTCGAAGCCGTCGTTTGATAATACCTTTGAGGCCTAGTGAAGCCCTACCGTGTCCGCTCGTCGATTAACTACGCATAACCGACGAAACGAATCCATCGTCGAAGCTCGAGTCCGTCAAAATACTCGAGGGCCGCGTAGAGGACCGGTAGCGAGAAACATAGCCGTACCAAAGCCGTGTGGAGTTGCGGAGTCGGAGGACGAAAACCAGCGGTATTGGTGGTGGAGTGGAAGAACAGCGATCGAGAGTGAAGCCCCGAAGAAGAGAAGAAAGAGAAGTGCTAAGGTAGGAGGTAGCCAGTAAGAAAGTGGGAAAGGAAGGAATAAAAGTGTCGACAGAATCGAATAAAAGGAATAAAAGAGGTGTTTGCTTGAAGATACGTACCAGGTGTTTTCTTGACCGCGATTAGCCACGAGCGTATGCCGACCCTGAGGCATTGGGAAAGGGAGTCTCACAGGCCACTGGTGCTCTAACGACCCACTGCTAGCTATTCGACGCAGTTTACCCGGTCTAATCCCCGGCAGTGTATATTGCATGCTGACGAGCTATCCGGTAGGGTGTCAAGGTAGGTCCGGCGATTCCGATGAAGCCTGACGTCCGGTTCACTGACGCCCTAACGATTCGAACCCGGTGCTACGTTGCATACTACTCAACTGGTCAACGGCGGTGGACCTAATCTACGCCGACGGAGAGTTCTACTGTGGCTGAATTTCTCTCGAATCCCGATTTGTGGTTTCACGGCGACTTTCTAGGAAATGCCGCTACTTTGTTGGTGTCTTGACCACTTCCTATGCAACTCGGATAGTGTACTCGTAACCACTCCATAGATAGCCGGAAGAAATCCAACCAAAAACGTATTAAATTGGAAGTCGCTGAAAAAGTATAACACCAAAAGTTGTGGAATTTTTTGTGAAACAAAATGCAATTACATATGTTCACCGCACGCAACTATGTTCATAGATATAAAGCTTTGAAAATCCAGAACATTACCGTTTTTTATCAAATCGGACTGCTTCTGGATCACGCCTCTGATTTGATGAAAACCGGTAATCATCTTCAAAGCCCCATATATCCGGCGACAGTTGCATGCGGTGAACATATGTGATGTACATTTTGTTTCCCAACAAATTCCGCAACTTTTGGTGTATATATACTATTTCAGCGGCTACCAATGCCTTTTTGGTCGGATTCCTTCCACTGTGCACTCATTGGCAGCGCCCAGATATACTCGTCGTAGCCCATCTTTTCCACGGTATTGTCAATTATCACACCAGGCATACCCCTTCGTACTTCTTCGGACCTAGGGCATTCGAAGACCACGTGTTCTGGTGTCACTAGCATGTTCACACACTCCGGGCAAAGGGGTGACGAAGCATGTCCAAACCGATGCAGGTACTTCCGGAAGCACCCGTGCCCGGAAAAAAACTGCGTCAAATGGAAGTTCAAGTTTTGGCGGTTACTGACCTCTTGCCTTCGACCGTTGACCTTTTAAGTCGTCTCAGAAACCCGCTACCATTAAAATCGTTATCGCCACCCCCAATGGCCGTCCGTTTGTCGATCTTGGCTCCTGGTGGTGGGTTCATAGGCCTTCTGACGGTGTTCCACTTTTAGACAAATCACAGACACTTTCTTGACATATTCACACTCGATAAACTAATCGCGACAATCTCACAAATCTTGGACAGAAACAAATACACTGGTTACAGAAGCGAACATCGATATCGGGAGAAATCTACCGCTCGGTTTCGGGAGAACTTCTCTCGCCGGAAAATTCTTCATCGGAGTAGGCCAGGTCCATCGTCGGGGACTAGACCGAGTAGTTCGCGAACAAGTCGGGAGCTCAACGAGTAAGTGGCGCTGAATGGTTCGAGAATGGAGTTGCGGTGCTGAATGGCACAACGTAATCATAACCTAATCAACCGAGCACAGCACTTTTTTGGTTCCATTTGAGGTCCCAAACAACTGTGCACAATTTGGGGTCGATTGGATTTGACCCGGCGTAGCGGATTGCGTTTGAAATTTGTATGGAAATTAGCATGGGAAACCCTACTTTTTTGCATTTTCAATTTTACGGATAAAAATGTAGTCCAGGATATGCTGAACAACTTTGCCGAAGGATGCACGGTGCTATAATGTCTCTACAACAAGTTATAGCTGTTCAAAGTTCGATAGATCGAATTAATTGCCAAAAATCATTTTTTTTGCCAACACTGCGGGTGTACCAATGATATTTCATATAGCATACCAAAACAACATCATATACTTTAGATTTACAACATTGGTATGTTTGGATGAATTATTCAAAATTTATATTTAACAATTTACGTCCATCTGACAATGAGTCTTAATGAACTAAATTACAAATAATTAACCTAAAGTGATAACAAACGATTTCTAAACTGTGCAGAACTAATGACGAAGTCGAAGTTGTTGGTAAAATCGTTGAAGCGACGGACCATTGCTAGTATCGGGCTGTTGGCAGCGTAGTTAGTGTTACGCATTTCAGTCTGCAGCAGTGTTCGAGGACGAAGGACACGGGTTGGTGCGTAGAGGTTAATTTGTGATAGGAGATCGGGAACATCATATTCGGCGAGAAGAAGGTTAGATACGAAGGTAGCTTGCGACGCGTGTCTACGATCTTCTAAAGTGTGCAGTCCTAGTAATCGACAACGGTCTTCGTATGGCGGCAAGTTCAGCGGATCATTTCAAGGCAATTGACGTAACGCATATCTTATGAATCTGCGCTGGACGGCTTCAATTCTTTGGCTGCAAGTTGCATGGTAGGGGCACCAGACGACGTTTGCGAATTCCCACTGTGAGCGCACCAGCGAACAATACAACGCTTTGAAGCACAAAGGGTCCCGGAATTCGTTGGATATTTTGAACATAAAACCTAGTAGACGATTAGCTTTGTCAATGATCGTTGAGAAGTGATGGGTGTACGTTAGCCTTTCATCAAGGATGACGCCCAAACCTTTTACATGATCAACGCGTTGCAGCTGAGTTCCAGCGATGTTGTAGTTGAAAGTAAACATGTTCCTCGTTCGATGAAAGCTGATAACAAAGCATTTAGCAACACTAAGAACCATCATGTTTCTTTTACACCAACTATAAAAGGTATCAACGAGATACTGTAGCTCACGGCAATCGGCTTCTTTCCTTATATTTAGAAATATTTTCAAGTCATCGGCAAAGAACAGTTTCCCTCCACGCATTAAGACGAAAGCCACATCATTCACGAACAGTGGAAACCGTAGCGGACCAAGTGTGCTACCTTGAGGAATTCCAGAATGGTTGGAAAAGGACTCAGATTCATTGTCACCAATTTGAACAACGATTTTACGGTGAACAAGGTATGATCGAAGCCAACGGCAGAATCGGGCAGTGCATCCAAGTTTATCAAGCTTCGTTAGCAGTATCTCATGGTTAACAGTGTCGAAAGCAGCCTTAAGATCTGTGTTGATCGTGTCCACCTGCAGTTGTTTGGACATTTGTTCTGTACAAAAGGATGTGAAGGAGACCAGGTTCGTCTCCACCGATCGACCGGGAAAGAATCCGTGCTGACAAGTGCTTATGTAATGTTTACTAGCAGAGAACAGCACCTCGTTGACAAGTGATTCGAAAATTTTTGACTCGACTCTCAGCGAAGTGATTCCCCGGTAGTTCTCGATGTTGCCTTTGTCACCTTTCTTGTGTACCGGAAACATGACTGAACACTTCCAATCATCGGGGAATTTTTGCTGCTGAAATGACACATTGAAAAGGTGCGTCAGTGGAATCGCTAAAATATCCGAACATTTTTTCAGAACAGCTGAGGGCATTGCACTTAGTCCTGGAGCATACGACGATTTCGTTTTTTGTATTGCAGAGAGAACCGATTGTTCTGAAATGGTGAATACATCCATATCCACCGCACCAACGGGAACATCACGGGACTAATATAAAAAGAAAAGAAAAAGAAGAAATATAAAAATATCTCACGAATGTTGCACCGATATACTCTTCTAAATGTTTATTCGACTGTAATCTGCCTCGAGTAGTAGACACAAGTCTTTTTAAAAAGGTATGCTCGAAATGATATATGGCGAGTGAATTTTGAAATTGGTCAAGGTTGCCTTGAAAAATCTAATTGATGGATGTGTGGCTAATATTTATAAACTGTTGAAATCCTTTCTTGATACAACTCCGTCTTTGCTACACCGGATTTGAATAGAAATCCATCATTTGTATAGATATAGTTTGAGAATGATCCATCAACATTTCTGCAATGCGATAACAGCCCCGCGCATGAATGAATCATAATTGAACTGCATTAGCAGTTTGAAATGAAAACAACTTTATTCTTCGAACCACATGCGATCATATATATATTTTTTTATTCACGAAAGTGATTACTTTGTTATTATTTTTAGATCGCAGTTTCGTTTGTGACTATCAAAAACTATTTGTTTGAGGGAGCGGCCTTTCTGACGGAAATGATAGATTTACGTTCTTTATATCTGTTATCACTGATTTGGAAGACGTGGGGAAAAAGGCATTCGATTAAAAAACGATTTAAAACGCTAGAGATTATGCATTGATTTCAGCAGTCGGTACCAATTCCCACCCGGATCTGGACGTAACTGAAAGTGTTCGCCGTAAAACCCGCCAAACGAAACATGAAGCTTGTTGTCAGCCTATTCGGATTACTGCTGTTGGTTGCTTGCACCGTTGCAAATCCAATCGTTGCTACTCAAGGATTGCTACCGGTAACCGATTTGCCCCCGGAGGTGATTAACAACCCGAAAGCCGAAATCAATGTTAACGCGGAAACCATTAACACAATGTGGGTGATAGTAGCCGATGTGGTCAACATTAACGGTAACGGAACGATCGACGAGGAGAATCCCGTAACTACGGAACCACCAATAATCGAAACAACGACGCCCACCACCGAATTGACGGTGCCACCGACCGACTTGACGACGACCACATCGATTCTTTCAACAACGGTTGCGAGCACAACTGACGGGCCTATCATCACACCACCTACCACACGTGGAGTAATGTGGTAATACTGAAAAATATATGTTAAAGTGATGTGAAAGAAAATATAGTGTTTCGGACCCTCTATTCAATGATAATTCCTGCATAAGTCGTGTTCCATTTATTAACAATGGCATCGTATGATTTGTTAAGAAATTCAAATTTAGTTTTCCTTTTACCGATGTAATAAGGCTGACTACTACATTTCCGGCATTGCCTTCTTTAGTCACACAGCCAGTCAAGCCTCGAAATCGAAAGAAAATACCTGAAGACCATGTCCCGATGGGAATGTGCATGCTACAGAAAAAAAAGAAAACTGGAACTTTTCCTTTAAAGTGGAAGCTATCACCAGCAAGTGGAAAATTGACTATTTTCCAGTTCCAGAGCATGCCTTATTCTATCAAGTCTAGACTACCTTCAACGGTTGAACTAGTTCTGAGTTCGGCAAATGCGAAAAAAAACTTTGTCTTTCACGGGAGCGATTCGTTCAAGTGTTGATTTCTTTCTATCGCCTTACGTGTAGGTATGTAGAATCTGCAGCAGCAGGAAGCAGGCGTTTTACCTCTCCTTCCATTGGGCGTCAAGTAGGAGGCGGCGAAATACCTACATGTGAACGAGTGAAAATTTTTAGAAAATGCAGTTTTCACTGCATACTACACGTGAGTGGTTCTGGTTGTCGGTGTGGTACTTGGCGGAAGTTGTGGGTGGTCTGTATTAACGTCGGTGTTCTTTCGGGGTGGTGCACAGTGGTACTTAAAAAGTTGACCAAAACTTGAATACGATTTCTGATTTCGATAACCGAATTTTTAAGAACGAAAAAGATTTTTTTTGTAATTTACCACAAACGTGTGCTAAAACTTTTAGTGACAGTTGTTAAAAACTGTTAAAACATGTTTGTGGTAAATTATAAAAAAATCTTCGTTTTTAAAAATTCGGATATGTGTGGTTAACTGATATTTTATCTGTACAAAAAAATATTTGATAAACCAGTTTACAAAAAATATTTTCTATGCGAATTTTGGACCGGGAAAACGGACACTTTTTTCGTGTTTATTGACGGTAAATTGATTTAGAAAACGTCTTTTTCTAAGCTCAACGAGATTACCCCAAAATTTGTAATCTAGCGATAATCATCCATATAGATAAAGATAAACACTGTGATTAACTTTTGGCCAAGTTTTTAGAGAAATCCACCACTGTGCGGTAGCATGCGAGTGTGATGAGAACTTTACTCCAACATGGGCTTGGAATGGAGCTCTGGGAAAATCAAGAACGTCGTCGGCTGGTGACAAATATAGGACGGAGGTGAAATTTCTTAATTTGAAATTCCCGTCGCTGATAAAATGTAAATATTTGGGATAGTAGCTTGCTTTCCAAAAGGTGTTAAAACATGAGAAAATGTAAAAAAATGATCAAAGCAAAGAGCAAAAATTTTGCGATTCCTATTGGAATTAAACAGGTAAATGTGTTGATCGAAGCGGAGTATTTTTGCAGTTGGAAAAAATGGACAGCTGGTATAGAAAGAAGAAAAACCCATTCAGGTAAAGATTGGCACACGGTAGGGGTTTGGTATTAATAAGTTTTGTTTTCTTTGAATCACAATGTTGGTACAATGGAAAATCAGATTATGTAATTTTGATGGTATTCTACTTATTGTTATTAAAAATCTATCGGTACTTACTTTGCTCTACTGTGTCGATATGACTCAATAAGATACCAACCAAATTTATAAAGTATTCATATCTACATAGTTTTTAAATATAGTTTCAGGTTTAGTCAAGTGTTATACTACGTTCACACTACGAGTTAAAACGTGTTTTAACGCTATCTTGATGACATTTTTCTTGTTGCTAATTATTATAACGTGTTTTAACTCTGTAGTGTAAACGTAGTATTAAATGAGCTTATCACAACGGTACTTCTCAGAAGTATTTTAAATCTGGCAGAAAAGTTAAGACATCATTCATTTTTATACTGATTGTTGCAGTTTTTGAGATACTAAAATTGTTTATCTTTCCTATAATATCCAATAGCAACGCACTTGCTTTTATAAAGTACTGTGATGATTCCATCGTATCATGGAAACTTGCAAAACCAGGTTAGTCCGAAGCATAATCTAACAAATACACATTTTCATACAGAAGGTAATGTTTGACTTCCCTTTATCGAATGGTTACCCCCGAATGCTTCTTAAATCATCCTAAGTTTTGCTGATTATCATATATATGAATGGCCAAGTACTGGTTTTATTTTCAGTCCGCGCAGTGTAGCGCTATAAAACAAAACTGGCTAATCCGCATTCAAGGTTATCTTGAGCACTCTCCGCTTCTTCGAGGTTTTAGAATTTTTCTTGCTTATGTTAACCGTTATTCGACCAGCTGAGTCATAGATTCTTTTGGTATGAGTTGACTGGATTCCGTTATACAAATTTGGTTATACAGGCCCGTGCAAAAATGACTTCCCCTGATAATGATTTGCCTCAAGGCGATATGGATGTCGTAATAAAATCGACTGCTCGACCAAAATTATACCCATCCTCCTCAACCGGGCCCGTCGTGAACTTCTTTCGGGTCAAAGACAGAAAAGTTTTTGAATTTATTGCAGATTTCTCGAGTTCTGATGGAACGATAGATGGCCGTGACAAATTCGACCTGATAAGCTTCGGCTGGTGGTAAATAGTGCTAAACAGGCAACTGATATTGCTGGGTACGTGCTTTTCACGAAGGAGTGCAAAGTATATGCACCAGCTAATCGGGTTGAAATTGACGGGGTCGTTTCCATTTCGAGTTTGGCTGCTTTAAAGAGCCCATGCTTCAACCACTGAAGATACTGGAGTGCAAACGTTTGCATTCAGTAGGGTGACCATACGTCCTGGTTTCCCAGGACATGTCCTGGCTTTTCATTGACTGTCCTGGTGTCCTGGGAAGTCGAGGCAAAAGCTTGATTTGTCCTGGTTTTTCTCCTGTAAGCCTAATAACAGGTTTTTCAGTCATGTATAGTGGAAAAACAAAAAAAAATCTTCAACCAATTAAGATTTTTTTATTAAAAACAATGTTTATTCTTCAAAAAAACGTCAATTAATATTAAAGAAGGGGCCATGGTCAACCGTACGACGCAACTAAGTCGCGATGCTCTCACAAGAGCACTGGACGGCACTGACGTTCTTCTTCCGGATACAATTCCGGATCCTGGTGGTAAACTGCTTCGTATCCTTGACTCGCCAATTATTTTTATACACTAAAGCATTGAGGGAGCCGAAAAAAACTCCAATGGGACGGCACTGGGGCAAGTTAGTCGGGTTTCTTTCTTTCGGCACGTACGGAATTTTTTTCTGCTCAGTGTCTTCTTGGCGTAATGGGAAGACGTCTTGTCCGGCTAGAAGACGTACTTCCCAACCGCATGATGCCCTTTTAAGAACGGCAGAAGAATTTTCTCAAGATACTCCTCCTGGTACACTTGTTGATTGATGGCCAGACCGCGCGGCTTGAACCACGGTTTTGAAATCCCTCGGTCCGATATGGCGATGTACAGCATGACATTTCTTTTAAATTTATGCTTAAGGCTCAAGTTACCAAGTTAGAATTGAACGCTTGGTAGTATTCGTAGGAAAAAATGTGTTCAGTTTTGCCGCCGATTTATCCTTATAAAGCATTTATTAAACGCTAAAAGAAGGATATCATTCGATTTATTAGATTATCCCGATTCAAATCATGCAAAATAGTTGGTGGAAAAATAATTGACCGGGCGGGATGGTGCTCGACTGATATTCTTCTTTTAGCGTTTAATAAATGCTTTATAAAGATAAATCAGTGACAAAGTTGAACGCATTTTTTCCAACACATACTATCAAGCGTTCAATTCGTGTAGACGATCACCGAAAGTTATTTGAACCTTAAAGTTATATTTTACTTACGGGTGTGTGGCCGACTTGTCGCTGGAATAGTAGCTGTCATTTCCTGGAATGTGGGTGTTCGAGAACAGCACGAACGACGTCTCGCGGTAGTTGTTCGTCATCCACCGGCACTGCGATTTCACGATCGTTATCTGCTCGTCCGGGGGGCTCGGTGAATCAAGGCCGGCATCACGCAAACTCGTTTCGTCCTTGTTGTGGAACAGCGTTTTCAACGCGTCCTTCTTCTTCTTCGTCATTATCTTCGCCGGCGGCCGCTACCGGCCTTCCGCGCCACGCTCAGGGATGCCAGGATCTGGTAAACTGTACTCACGGGCACGTTTTCGTCTCGAAAGTGGTCTACCGTAAACTTTTTTCCACGATGGCCAAGTGTTTCGTAAAACCGCACAACACGCTCACGGAGTACTTATTGATTCGACGCCATCTTCGATTGAACTGACAGCACCCGAGCGAAAAGAAACATGTCTCCCATTTATAGGGAGTCCAGAAAGCAATTCTCTTGGAGAGAAAAGAATTTACGCTCTTTTCTAGAAAGGTATTGAACTCATTCCCATTTTTTATTGAACACCCGTTAAATTTCTAATTATTAAGTTTTCGCTAAATTCTCTCTGCTCCAAAGTACGACAAACAAAACTTAACACACTCGAATCTCTCAATTGTACTATCCGATGCCTTTCTTAATCTCTCGATAGTATCTCATTATTTCTTTTTCCAACCTACTTTTTTACATGCAAACTGAAAAGAGAAAGAGGCGTTCGTATGTACGTACCATATGAATGAGCTGTAGTCTGTTTGCAACGACATTTGGCAATCGAACAAATCGAACTGATTCCAGTTGTGGACCAAACTCTGGCCGCTATCAATGTCGATGAAACAAAGATTCCGGGATCCGAAAAATTTCCTTTAGTACCTACCTCTAAGAAGACACTATGAAGCTTTGGCGATTCTGCTTCTTCTAGAGTTTTCTTGCAAGTGGCAGTTCTTCGTTTTATTGGAAATCCATTTCATAAAAAGGAAAATAGCAAAACAACAATAACTGTCGTGAAATAACCTTATTGAGCGCTCTCTCGAGCTGGTAGTTATGGAACCTCTTAAGGATCAATACCAGTTCTTAATCAGTCTACTTTTCCATCTCAATCGGATCGGAAGCTATAATCGCGCTGCTTGTTAACAGTGCAGTGAATCAAACGAACATTTATACATACAGTCTGCTGTCTATATGTAACGCGCCAGCAAAGCAATCGAAAAATAACAGTTGTCCCAAGCCAGTGTGGAAAATAATGCACCGTTATTTTCATTGATGCGGTATCGATCGTTTATTTAAAAATGATTGAAACTCAGCAGCAAAATTTGAACAATCTTCGATACAATACAGTGGTCGTTTGTCCAATCAAGATAACCGTTTAGATTGACGATGATAAGACTGGTGTGCGTCTGCACGATCTATCCCCACGTACAACCAATACATTCACTATTGATGTCGAAGTACGTTTCGTTGAAAGTTTGAAACCTGGAGAAACTTTTTTCCAGGTATATCCAATGGTGTTCGTATCGTGAGAATGCGAGTTACGTAACCTATTCCGTCATACCAGAACATTCAATACGAAATAGAAGATGTAAGCAAATCTCAAATCACGCTCTGCACATATGAATGACAGATCCCTACGTGCTAAGCCATGTGCGAAAGCCTCTAATGAAACAACATCAACTGCGAGCAAACCCAACAACATTAACTAAATCACCAACAACCAGAGTTGCAACTCAGCCACCAACGAATGCTTGAACAGCAGAATCTACACACAGCGTGTCCGATCATTGTGATGCTACTTACCAATCAACTGCAAGCACCCCCGACAATAAAGTAAATGACAAAAAATACGGATACACGATCGTTACCCGTTGGTCCCACAAACGATTCAAACCTGGTAATCGTGAAAACCCATACAACATCAAGAGGACAGCATGGACGAAAACGATAAACCAAGTGAAAGCGGACTAAGTGATTTACATGGCTTCGCGCATGTACATGGCTACTTGGGACCGTTGATGTTTCTGCTTTGCTTCAAAGACGTGTATTTAGTGCTGAAAACTTCTCGCCTGTTCCTGCACAGACAATCTCGTAATAATTCGTCTCATTTGCTCAATTCAGGATTTCCGATTTCTCCAACAACAGCATGAAACTTTCGCTTGTTTCTTTTTTGCCGCAGAGCATGAACAGTTCTAAATGCAAACAACAGTTGCCCATTGTAGCAATAAGTTTCGATGTGGGAATTGCGGTGGGCTTCATGTGGATGGCTCCTGCGATGACTGAACTCCATATCATCTCCCGACATGTCCCGCGTGCAAACAGTGCAAGAAGAAAATTGAGTGTTCCCCATAGGGACGCTCCAAGCTATCTTTTTCAGAAAATGGGTAGAAGTAAATGGTTTACTGTCAGATACACAATTTGGTTTCCGCAAAGGTAAAGGGACGAACGATTCTGTTGCGTTGCTCTTAACAGAAATTCAATTGGTGCCAGCAACGAGTAGATGCCATAAACTTTCTTAGATGTTAGGGGACTTTTGAATCGGTTTCGACTAAAATTCTTTCTGAGAAGCTGCATCAGCATGGTCGTTCGCCGATTTTAAACACTTGTTTTCTGAATAACATTAAACACATACATACATTTGAGCTACCGAAAATAAAAGTCGCAAGGGCCGAACCGTATAACCCGTTTCAAATATATTAGAATATAAAAATCGGAAATAAACTTCAAGCTTAAAAATCGGACAGAGGTCCTGCAGCATAAGAATCGCCTTAAAAAATGTTCACCCATAAAACTCGGAAAGGATGATCCTCCAGTATAAAAACGGGTTAAAAATTAAAAAAAATCGTTCACAAAAGCATCCGTATATCGTGATATTCGAAATAAAAAAATTCGGCTAAAAAAAATACTTTGTAAAAATCGGATAAATTTTTTCGGGTTTTTATACTGAAGGTTTTTTTATCCGACTCTTACAAAGGAAAATCTCACTCCGATTTTTATATCTGAAGTTTATATCCGGTTTTTTATATTCTAACATATTTGAAGCTGGTTTTACCAACCATGTTGTGTCCTTGCGATTTTTATTTTCGGTCGCTCATTTCATCAAACTACCGGGTGTTCAATAAGAAATGAGAATTATTTCAATACCTTTCTGTAATTAAATTAAAGAGCGTATTTTTTTCTCTCCAAGAGAATTGCACTCTGGATTCTCATGGCTGGGGGGCATGTTTCTTTTCGCTCGGGTGCTGTCAGTTCAATCGAAGATGGCGTCGAAACAGCAAGCACTCCGTGAGCGTGTTGTACGGTTTTACGAAACGCATGGTCATCGCGGAAAAAGTTTTCGGTAGACCACTTTCGAGAAGAAATCGTACCCGTGATTACAGGTTACCGGATCCTGGCATCCCTGATCCTGCCCCAGTGTCGTCCCATTGGGAATATTTTCGGCTCCCTCAGTGCCCTAGTGTACAAAAGTAGTTGGCGGGCCAAGGATACGAAGCAGTTGACCACCAGGATCCGGAATTGTATCCGGAAGATAGACGTCAGTGCCGTCCAGCGCTCTTGTGAGAGCATCGCCACTAAGTTGTGTCGTACGGCTGACCAGGGCTCGTTCTCCCATATTCATTGACGTTTTATTGAAGTTTGTGAGAAAACTAACGACTGTTGGTGGAGTTCTTTTTGTAGGGGTTATGTTCGGCTTCCAGTCTTTGAAATATTTAACAAACGGAATATTTACTAATCATCCATAATATAAGTAAATATTCCGTTTGTTAAATATATCAAAGACTGGAAGCTGAACATAACCCCTATAAAAAGTTTTATTGAAGAATAAACATTATGTTTTCAATAACAAATACTGAATTTGCTGATTTTTTTTTTGTTTTTAAACTACACGACTGAAAAAATTCCCCTTTTTGTATTGAACACCCGTTAGAGCGAATCCAGTATTGTTGTTTGCGTATTGCTTTGGGTTGCATGCATTCGGCTCATACGATGAGCCTAGAAGTGCTGGCGGGCGTCCTTCCGTTGAAAAATCGATTTTAGGACCTCTCATATCGTTTGCTCATCCGATGCGATATCTTGAATCCATTAGTGACTGCAAATTTCGAGAGGCTTGTCGAGCTCAATTCTAAAACACGATTTATGTCCTTGTACTTCGATTACATGGCACAAAATATCAACTCTTTTTCATACTAGCCCAACCTGTCAATCTCCGTCATGCTTCTGATTCAACTGTATTCTTTGATATATCCATAAAAGATGAGATTCGTGGAATCGCGGATCACATTCGTCCGCAAGTGATCCCAAGCACCTTTTATAGTAAATTTCGAGAAGTCAATTCATGTTTTAAACATTTGGCACCAAAAATGAAAATTTTGAAATTTTCCTTTACCCCTTTCTTTGAGCATTTTCCAGTTCCTTCTTACATGGAATCAAGAGCTCTCGTAGGTGACCAATGTTGTTAGTCATTATTAATCAAGGCAAGTCAAAGCAATTTTGCACCCATTTTAATAAGTTTTGCATTATTTTGATATCATGGTGGTATCCGTTATATGGGAATTTGCTGCAACCCGTAACTCCGAAACCGGAAGTCCAGTAAATAAAAAAAATCAATGGATCGGATCGGGAAGCTTGTACCTTTCATTTGGGATTAAGTTTATACAACTCGGTCCAGCCGTCTTTGTGAAACAAAGGTGACATTTTTTGCTACATACACACGTACACACATTCACACCTGCACACATACACACAGAGACATGTTCCGATCTCGACGAACTGAGTTGAATGGTATATGACACTCGGCCATCCAATTTTTTTGACTTATATAGGTTTTCTGTATTTCAACAGGGGCGTAGCTAAGGGTATGCGGTACCACCCCATTAAAACACTCCCCCCATTAACCCATCTCCCCTCATAGCTCCTAAACAGATACTCCTCAAACGACCGTTTCATGCACCCTCTTCAGACCCACCCATCTCTCATCCCAATCACCTTCACCCAGTAGGCATACTAGGATAGGTTGGGGTTGGGACGTGGGTTATTCATCCCCTTCACTTACACATTAGGGTGGGACAAAAATTATATTCCAGCTCCGAGCAACATTTTAGGTACCATTTTGGTCCTAGAATAACTGTGCAAATTCTTCGATCGGTGAAACTATATTTTTGCGCCCACTGTTTAAAGTTTACATGGGATTTTGCATGGGAAAATTAACTTTTACAAAATAATTTCTTCCTACAAATAAATCATTACATGGCTTTTATAGGAAATTTAACAAAGAAACAAAGTCTCGAAAACCACGAAACGATCTGATGCTTGAGTAAAAAGTTATTAAGCTGAAACCGATTGATGATCTCACGATTGATAAAATATTCAATCATTTATCTATACTGTTTGGCCTCTTTGCAAGGATTTTATTAAAAGAAAGTTAAAAATTTCATATATAATTCGACCGTCAGCAGCAGCAGAGCTATGAAAAGTGAAATTTTCATCAATCTTCAGGGCATCAAACGGTTTTAGCTTAATAACTTTTTTCACAAGTATCAGATCGTTTTGCAGTCTTCTAGACTTTGTTTCCTTGACAAATTTCCTATAAAAATCAAGCATCTATTTATTTTTAGGAAGTAACGGGCGACTCTTGGAAGAATTAATTTGCAAAAGACAATTGAGGGATTCCATGAGAAACCGACAGATCGCAAAATATGACCATCGTCGATTCGAACGAAACTTTACATTTGTGTTCGGTTTATGAATCTTCATGATTTTCTCTGGTAATTGCAGTATTCTAATACAAGGGCAATTTTTCAAAAGGGCGTAGACGTTTCTACGAGCAATAATTTCAATTTTTTTGTTCGATTACACTATTTTATTCAGTAACACTATCTGAGAACGAGTTACAAGGAATGAATACTTCGGCACGAAAAAATATGCACTGAAAAAAATTGTGTCATCTATATCATATTTAATCATCAGATCCTATGGTTCAATTATATTTTGGTTGTTTTCATGAAGATTTCAAATGGTTAACAACATCGCCTTGATGTCAATGGGAAAGTTACAGGAAATGTTATGGGCCTTACGAAAAACTAATTGTCGTAGATGGAGAAACGCGAATAACTTCTGAAAAGGTCGCAGCAAAACAAAACAATGGGGTTGTTTAAACAACATTTAAAATATCTCGAGAACTACTACATTTCAGAAAATTTTTGTTATAAGAATTTCGATTTAAAATGGCGTTAGGGATCATATTTAAAAATAAAGCTCTACTTTTGACTGCAAATAGTAGGGGAGCCCGGGGCTAGTTGGCGGTTGGGGTAAGTTGGCGGAATCCCTTTTTCTCTGTTTCTATTAGACATATTGCGCTGCCTCTTCTGGTGTAGCTCAAGTTATGTGAAACCCATTATGCAATGTGTTTTTGTTGCAAAATGATTTGTTTGGTGGAAGTTGTGGGTGATATTGTGTTTTCGAGCATACCAAGTTTTTTTTTTTAAATTTTAAATACTTTGCGTACTTAGGGTGATTTTTAATCTATTTCCCGAATGATTATATTTTTTGATAGCGCGTGAAAAGAGCTTTCAGAATCCGTATAGATATTACATCTATCCACAAACAAAAGTCATTTTTTAAATAGTTTTTAATAAAATATGCGGTTGGGGTAAGTTGGCGGTGCTGCACGCGGGGCAAGTTGGCGGTACTATTTACAATGCAAAAGAGTCATCAAAAAATTCACGAAGTAAGAAAATCTTTTTCTTGTGTATCTCGTCAATGCAGGAGACATATTTTCCGGCCAATCGCATAAAGAATTTCGAAAAAGTCAAGTCAAAATACCAGGGTATTGAAACTGAAATATAATAACAAATGTCGGTTAATATACAGATTTCTTGAAAAGACATTGAGCACGTTCCAATACGACCCTTGAGGTAATTGAATCTCCATTTAATTGCTTAGTTTTTGGCGTATCCACACATTCCGCCAACTTACCCCGGGGCCGGGGTAAGTTGGCGGGTTTTCCGCATCACATATTTTTGTCTCTAAAAATGGAGACAATGCATAAAACACTTCATAAAAATCAGAGATGTTGCCAACGGTCTGCTCTTTCATGCCGCGTGTTCTATTTTGCAAGATCTACCTACATCAAAGCGGTAAAAATTTAAAGCTGAAAACATCGCCAACTAGCCCCGGTCTCCCCTATAAATTAAGAAAATTCATCAAAAGTTGTTAGGAAAACTTTTTTATTTAAAGCTTCTCCATGATCCAAATACACTGAAAAAGCTTCTTTTATGTCTGTATAACGATAAACATTAGACTTTTGACAATTTATGATAGGTTAACGCGAATAATTTTTAAAATGGACTTAATTACATAAATTAATTGTTCTTGTTGGAGAAAAATTCCAAATATCTCGAAAACTATTGCATTCTGCAAGATATTTGTTAAATGCATTTTGATTTAAAATGATATTTAGAATTATATTCTGTAATAAAATTACAGTTTTGTATGTCAATTAGTATGAAATTTAAAAACATGTATAAAGTTATTGTTAGAAAAACTTTTTGGTGATATTTTTTCCATCATGAAATCACATTCAAAATGTTTCTTTTCTCTTTAGGTTTTTGTTGTTAACAAAATATAAAATATAAAAAATTAGAAAAAATGGGTTTTATTGCAATTTAAAATTTTATCATGAATTTTTGTTTTTGTGAAAAATGACACACAGAACAGAAGTATTCATTCCCTGTAACTCGTTCTCAGATAGTTTTACTGTATAAAATAGTGTAAACGAACAAAAACATTTGAAATTATTGTACGTAGAAACGTCTACGCCCTTTTAAAAATTACGCTTGAGTCAAAATAATCTAATTGACTGTGGAAAATGTTTAGTCTTCCATGCCGGTTTAACCTGTAAAGTTTTATCGGAATCTAAGATGGTCGGTCACGATTTCAGAGATTTTCGGACGGATCTTTGTGGAATTCCTCAATTTTCCCATACGAAATCCCATGTAAACTGTGGGCGCAAAAATATAGTTTCACCAATCGAGTTTAAAATTTGCAGAGTTGTTCTGGGAGCTAAATGGGACCCAAAAAGTTACTCGGAGCCAAATTTTGTTTTTTTCTTATAATCATGTGTCACTCTAATACACATATGATAAAATAATTTAGCCGAAAGACAACATTAAGCTAATGCTGATTAAGCTAATTAAATATTATATATTTTTGTTTCAAACAGGGATGGATTCAGAATAAAATTTCCTAGTGGGTCTGAAATTTTGAAATAAACAAATTATGTAATATGCAATATCTGAATACACCGAAGACTCGTTTTTATCAGCCCCATTGGTGTATCTTTGATTGACAAAATGGGAACAATAACAAAACATATTTATTTATTTTCTTTTATAAACCGAAGTTGTTAAAATATTCAACATTAGTCCGTATATATTTCCTCATAATCCTAGCTGGTTAACGAAATCGGGGCGAAAAGCTGCCAAAATAGGGGGCTGATAAAAAAGGGTATAACAAAAACCAGTGAAAAATTTGGTTTGAAATGATTTTGAGTTTGAAACAACTTTAAAAATAAAACTAATTTAAAATTTTATAACAAGTTGAAACGGACCTGATCGCGCCAGCGATTAGTCCCTACGTTGTGTTTTGTACGGCAGTTGGGAGAAGTGACACCAGACATATATTCACCATTTCACATATCGATGAACACGTAAGTACACGGCGAATTTGCGGTTCACATTCAAATATGGATGCAAAGCCGATTGTCGGGAAATTAATAAAAAAAACTTCGCGATTGCCGAACCAACGGTCCGTGGCGATGGTCTTTCTTGCACTGAATATTGATTTTATTCTGAGAACCATTTACATTACATCCACCAATTTTCTTACTTCTACACATACATTACAACCAGCTGTCTATGCCTGAAAATCCAATATACGTTCAATAGGAATTGTAGTTGAAGGGGAGAGGAGCGTACAATAAAAACGTTGCGCCGCAACAGGACCCTCTGGACCCTTCTCCTGGATTCGCCGCTGGTTTGAAGTGTTTCAGTGTCGACACATAGCATCTCAAGTTCGAGGCTGTCGATGCATTGTATGTATGTGAAAGTCGTACTGAATATGTAATATACATTTTCACCATTATCTACCTTCATACCTTGATACCTTGTTGGCTACAGCATCATGTCGCCAATGCCGGGCGTATCGTAGAGCTCCATCTTTGTCAGTCTTGGGCGGCATCCTTCAAGTTCCCCCGCACGTTCAGAGATCTCAGTATAGCCAACGTGTTCCTGGCTTACCACGAAGTAAGCGTCCTCTTCCTGGTTCCCTGCTGAATATTGTTTTTGCAATTCTTTCTACCGACATTCCTACCACATGACCATGTTTTGTATACTTGATACAACTCATGATTCATGTGTCTGTGCCACACTCCATTTTCGCATATCCCACCGAGTATTGTCTGCAGCACTTTACGTTCGAAAACTCTGAATGCTCTCCTATCTGCCTCTCTCAACGTCCACCCTTCGTGGCCACAAAGAGCGACAGGGAGGATCAGTGTCTTGTATAAGGCGAATTTTAGTGACGTTTGCAGGTTGCGGGACCTAAACTCATTACGTCGAGCGTAAAAGGCCCTGTTGGAAGCTGTACAGGAAACATCGTTGTCGCAAGTCACGAGTGTACCAAGATAAACGAATTTTTCGACCACTTCAAACGCGTCACCATCAAGCACTACCTCGAAACCAACACCACTAGACCTGCCTCTCTCCGTTATATTGAACATAACCAGCCATGAAATCGTAGTTTGGACAAATGAGAAAGGCACAAATGCACTACTAGGAGGACTAAAACAGGTTTTGAAGCGCCGTGTTACATTGGAGTGAATGGAACACTTGTTGAAGGACAAATGAACACAAACAGAATTATGGATTAACATGCTAGAGGAAGTATAACATGATATTCGGGAGCTACTCGTGATTATAGATGAAAAAATCGCATAATTGGTTCCGAAAAGACGAACGACGAGCCATTACCCTACGACAATACTATCTGTCGTTATGTTGTCGACGTTTGCTTCTTTGTTGGTGTTGCTGGTTGTTGCTTTGGAGGTGTTGGGTGCAATCGTGGTTTCTGCTCAACTCACAATACATACAAAATGTTTCAGTTATTGGGCGGCCTTTTGATTGCGTTTTCGCAGCGTATGTCGGAGGCTGTTTGTTGGTGTTGATTGTAGTAGATTGATTTTTGTTCTCCGTTTCGGTGCATGGCTTTCCGTAATGTGCCATCTGGTTACAGAGCTTGCACGTAGGAATCTGACCAGAGTAGGGGCCCAGCGTTATTTGCTTATAGTTAATGTTAGTCATGGCTAATAAAGACAGTTAGAAAGAGATAGTTTTGGTCAGGCTAATACCAATCACATAGACGGCGTTGTGAATGCTAGTGGAAAGGTTTCTCCAAGTATCGTTCGTAACGGGCGCCATTTCTTCATATTCCATACTGAATTTTTAATGTAGTTTGATTTGGTACGCATTTTGATTTCAATGTCATCGATGTACGCAAGAATTTGGATTTTAACGATGTCATTGTTCACTTTCGAGTTCTCAACATTACCAATACGCGATTACGGACGTGGTGTAGCTGTATGTATGCTTGAAATTTAATTCCAGTAACTATTTCGCTTCGATTTTTGTAATTGTTCCTCCTCGTAGGCTGCTGGTCTAACAAGAGTAAATCTAAATTATATTAAAAATATTAATTAGTCAAATTTCGCTAAAAGGAAGGGTCAAACACTAGATAATTTAATAGGCTTTTAAAAAAGTGATAGGGTAAAGCTAATACGGTTCTTGAGATATTCATGGTACCAAAGAAATGGTTCCGAGAAAGACGTTTGTAAAGTTTTCTATACGATTGCTTACAGATTGAAATCGGTTCAGTTCAATGCTTTTAGCTACATGAATAATATCCCAATCTGTTTGAAATTTTCAGAATAACAGTTTGAAAAATTTCATAGTTAGAAAATGTAGAATAATCGATTTTTTCAAATTCGACGACGGTTTGCACACTCCGTCCTACTTGTCTACGCGGAGCTTGATAACTGAGCTGAAACTTTGTCGATCGTTCAAACTTTGTCGACGCCGGTGATTCAGCGCTAAGCGTGGCCGCTTTTTATTCCAGTGGGTCTTGGTTCAATCCTAACCAAGATCGTTGACATTTTTTGGGGTGAAAAATCTGTGTTCACGTCTTCCTCCGGTTAGGGAAGTAAAGCCGTTGGTCCCGGTCTATGTATTGATAGGTCGATATCTAGGGTCCACATAGTGAAGTCACCTCTCTGGCGTCCGTGATAGGCACTCAGAACGGACAGAGACCGACGGAAAATAAAATAGAAAAAAAAAGTAATATAACTGTTTTGGTGTCGAAGCCGCGACCAAAAATCTAACTGATAATGGACTGGCTTGACAAAACTGAAAGTATTTGAGTTGTTAGCCCTCCTCCCTAATGGGAAAAGCTGTGTGCCCATGGGTACAGCATATTGAGCTTATAATGATACTCACCAAAAAACTCCGTAGCTTGACATATGCTACCCACTCGTAGCCAGAGCCGTAGCGTGTGTTAGCCAGGTTAAGACAGAAAATAAGTCAAGATAGGAGTATCATTCCCAGGTACACACAAAATTATTGTTTGAAACTGATAAAGAAAGCCAAAGCAGACAGCAAAAAGGCGCATAACCGAGACTCTATTAAAGGCACCAGAAGACTACGCTATGGTCCTGTTAGTCCAGAATAAACAATAAACAAGACAAAGACTTCAAATTTCAACAAAAATAACAAAAATTATTGTAAACTTGCTCGTTTTCTCAGTTTCATAGGAACAAGGGGAACGGACATGTGGTCGTGGGCAGTAAAGCAGGCCGCCTTTATAAAGCTGTAGCAGACAATCCCGTTCTTCAGTAGATCCACGCATGCCAAGTTCGAATCGATAACTACACCATCGATCTCAACTTAGTGAGCGGGCATGTAAACGCGTTAGTTCTTCATGAAAATCTTATCACCAGTAACGTAATTTGTTTGCTTTACAGAAAATATATTCCCAGGTACACACAAAGCAGACAGTAAAAAGATGTTCTGAACTTATCTAGGAGAATTTTCGAGATATCTGGCACAGCTGAATATTTCTGCGCCTTGCGAAATGTTAAACTACTTCGCGGATTATATTTGATCCGAAAGAAGATCGGATTCGGAAGCTCGGAGTCTTATTCGACATCCATTTTCGGATCATTTGGGTAAATTCAGGAGAGTTTCTTTCCTAAATTCTCTCCTCAGTATACTTGACATACGGTCGAGTGCCAACATTTATGGTCTTCGCAAAATTTCAAATCAGACACGCCCCAAAAGTATTAGTGCCTCGAAAAACAGTCCCCATGCAAAAATTGAGCACAATCGTAAAACAATGTCATGAAGCATCGAGAGCTGGTGTAATGTTGAAAAAAGTGTCTTTGTGGTACAAGGATAATTCTTGAATTAAGATGGGACTTGGCAAATGTTTTAAAATTCAATGAAATGTCGAAATTTGGTGTCAATTCGAAAACAAAAACAATATTTTTGATTTTTATTTAAAAATTTCAGTTTAAAAATTGAAAATACCAGAGAGGAAACTTAGCCAAAACAATTTTTATGAAAAGAAAGAAGTCATTTTGTAGACATTTGGCATAGAAAATAAATTACAAGCAGCCTTTTCAAACTCCAGTATCAACTCAAATCCAGAATTTTCCAAGTTTCATGAAGGCTATCTTCAAAAAAAATCAGGGTGGCAGTAGATCTCGACGTTTCATTACATCCTAAGCCATTTAGCATCAAAAATTCGAATTCAATTTTTGAATTTTCTATGGGTCCTTTTGTGTTTTTTTTTCACGTATGAAAATTTTTGCACTTTGGCCGTTTTTCACAATCCCTTAATCGTTTCCGATTGAGTTAAACTTTGGCAACGCGACTTTTTTCGAAGTGCTAAAGCTGTTGAGGTGCGTCTGATTATTAAATTCTATGATCACCTGTGTTCCATACAGTTTAATGTACAGTCTTCTGAATATAGGCTCCCTCCGTCGCCTTCAAGTACCTAGTGTTAACTGATTTCATAAATATACAGTAAAAGATTTGTGACTAGAGTTTACATGAAATGAACGACAGTCAAACATAAATTATTATTTGAAGTTCGAACTGAAAAAGAAAGCCAAAGTAAACACCAAACCCACAACTGAGACTCCGCCAAGGGCACCAGAAGACCACGCTACGGCTCTGCTCCTACCCACTACCTTCAAAAATTATCAGTTATAGGTTCGTATTCATGTATAACGTTGGCTGCGAGTGGTCGGAACTAATCTGATTGGCAAAGCTTGTTGCAATGACAAGCCAAACAGCTATTGAATGAGTATTTCTGGACAATGCTGACATGACATAGATTGTAACGGGAAACATACCAACTAAACAGAGCTTGGTACTGTTGATCCCACACTATCCATATTATCCACATCAATACAGAAAGGAGGAAACACAATCACACTGCTGTAGGGGAACAGTGTCTGAGGCGGACACTTTAACGTTTGCAATCTTTTTCTTTGTGTTTCAAAGTGTTTTAATAATGATGAAGTTATAGATCTTTTTGGGTTCCTTAAAAATAAGTTAGGTTCCTTAGCAGTGTCCACAAAGAGAGTACCATGGTGCGCCTTTCGATTACAGAGCTGGCACTGAGAAACCTGGATGCATAGCATGGTTTTTGAAATTTTACATTTCCCACGTATTTTAAATTATGTAGTCAGACAGGAAGAAATAAGCCTTTAAAGGAACATCCCAACCATAAGAGCACCGATAGGAATACCCGAGAAGGAGTTTCTCCAAGTATCAATTTTAACGAAGTCCACATCTCCGTATTGCGCCATGTATTCTTTTAATGAATTTTTGACAAGTACGCGCTGTTAGATCGTACCGCCGTACCTCTATTTTTTCATCTTTCATATACATGTCAACCCACATATTCTAGATTGCTCTGCTGAACGCAACTTTCTATTTGGGCAAATGCATTTCATCATATCAGCAGTGATTGCTGTAGATGACTTCGTAAAGCCCATGTTCCATTTTCACCATCGGTAAATTTCCTTCCTCGCGAATAACCGGTCGAATAGCGCAACGTTTGAAATCCACTACCGTGATCGCGGTTCGCAGCAGCGCTTGTGCGTAAAATCACTCACAGTGTCAAAATTGGATCGCGGTCCCGAGCGACTGATTGTTGATCTTTTTGCTTACTTGCAGTAGTAGGAAGTAGGATGTGATGTAAACTGTGTCAGCCAAATTTTTTAGAAAATATGTCTTATACCAAAACCCTTTCTCGGAGTATCCGTCTTCGACGCAATTCCCCTACGTTATGTTGTCTAAATATCGTCAGCGTGGACAAATGTTGAGGTTACACTGTATTTGGTTTTCAGAACCATCATCGGCTAGGTTAGTGCTCGAATTTTCATTGACGAGGATAACACAACCGATGAAAATTTTATACGGTATTATTGTTTTAGCTTGTTGCAGGATTGAGCCCTGCCGGATACACGAGAAAATGCATTCACAGCCCAAATCCACTGCATCACGATTCAGCACAAAAATGATAATTGAAGCAATGACAGGCACATTCCCAAACAGGATGTGCAGTTGATAAATTTAATTATCTCGCTGAGTTTGCTCGAGTGGGGCTAAATGGATTTGACAGAAAATCAATATGTTCGACTAAATCGATGCTACATTGAGAGTAGATTGCATAATTTCCGTGTATCGAGTACATGCAAGTATCGATCACGGTTGCAAACCATTTGCAAAATAGCATTATCGTTCAATTCGATTTATGAATTATTTGCGCAATCGGATTGGTGTTTCGGATGGTTTGGTTTATGATTTGTTATTCTGTTATGATTTAGTTCGAGAATGCACAGCACATAATCCCAGCATCTCAGTAAAAAATCTATAAAAATAATCCGCTGCATTGAACACACCTACATATCTCATCAAAATCAAGTTAATCCAATATCGCTCTTTGCAAATTGATTTTAACTTGACGCTAACGTCAAAGCTTTGAAAGCTGTAAAATAGCACCAACAGACGACGACAAAGCTTTTCGAAGTAAAGCAGTCGATACTGGGATCCTTTTGAAGTGCTGCAAACTGCATTGAGCTCTCACTCCCAGCACTTGGCTTCACTTTTCACATCGCAAAACCCATTTGATGTCAGTAATCAACTCTTATTACGTTAGTTCATTTTATGCTGCTGCTGCTGGGTCCGTCCGTCAACGGTAAGACATGGATGATGATGATGATGGCATCAAACAAAGTGCCATCCATGGTCCCATCCTGCCTTCAGAGAGAGAGAGAGAGAGAGAGTGTGTGGCTCAAAGTTTGATCTTCTCTTGCTTCCTTTGGTGGCTGACGGTTGACGGGGCGATGATGATAGCGATGGTCCTACCCTCTGTCGCTCGGTTGCACTTTTCATCGTACCTACCGAAAGAAATGAGTCGGAAATGGTAGCGTATACGGAATCGCTAAAATATTTACATAAACGTTTTCTCGGCTTTAGCGTCACATTACGGAGAGCATCAGTGGTACCAAAATCAAGTCCGGGAGGTCTTCTGTGTTATGTTGGGTAGATTGTATCCACTGATTATAAATCGTTGAGACAGCCGACGGGAACGTGTTTGGACAAATGATGCGTGTAATGTGAGAAGATATTTTTACTGGTTGACACATAGATGGTGTGAAGAGAAGGTGAAGGGTGCTCATGAGTGTTATTTTAACGAATAATCATTTCAATATTAATTCGTCAAAAGGGCGAAACTGTTTTTTGTAAACAAACTTGTTTCGCTCATTAGTCTGCTGCAGAGTGGAATTTCATGAAAAATATGCGTTAATGTAAATTTTTACCCTTCGTAGAAGTAATTTCGATTGTTTTCTGCTTTGAAATTATAGTAAATTAAGAGAAACCATCAAAATAAAAGTTTGTTTACAAATCTTATTCGCCCTTTTGCAAATTTAATATGGATTTGTGTAATAGTAGGGTAAGTGGGCAAATCTTGTACTAAGTAGTGATTGTTCACTCTAGCGAAACATGCGTGAATATAAAACAAAATATAAGGAATGCAAGGTTGTTCGAGATCGAATATAGAATTTGTCATTTTTAGCAACGGTATACCTAACATTTCACAATATATACTTTCCCAAATTAGTAATTTTTCTAACCGTGCGAAATACTATCCTTTACATGTTATAATTTGACAGCTTTCCAACCCATTAAATATATAGGAGAGTTGAAATATGAAAATCTGTTGTCGGACTAAATTACTCCCACAGTCGAATGTTTGAAGTGCGAATTTCATTTGTTTAGAAAACATAGGTTACTTTCGATAGCCCAGAGATAAAAAAAACTCGAAAACTTTTTCGAGCAACGGTATGCTCGAAGACTAACTAAATAACCAGAATCAGCAATTTTCAACTTGGGGTCCGAGGACTGTTAAAGAGCCGTGAAGTAGTTTCTGGGGGTCTGTGAAGTAGAACATCACTTCCATCAAGCTATTTATCATAACCGACTGAAAATAATATATTGATAGCATACAGTATCGATGTTGAACCGTGAAGCGGATTTCGAAGGTGTCCTTAGTACGAAAAAGATGACGAGCTGCTGAGCTAGATAACAAACTATGCTTTACTGGTCGCCTTGCTTGTTTTGGAGAGAATCTCTTAGACCTAGTGCCATTATAATTTTCCAAGGCCGCGACACCTATGTATTAGACTGTTGAATCGTTATCCTTCGTTAAGTAACTGAAGCATCTCCATTTTTGACCTATCATGTCTTTATCCTTCCCCGTGTACGGTTGTCGATGATGGCTATCATGCTTAACTTTTCTCTAGCGCATATAGGATTCCCAAATTATTTCAAAACTGTTCCACCCAGACAAGATTAGGGTCGTTTTATCTAACTCAAAGCAGGGAAATAATATTGCTTGCTGCGAGCACTTCACTTTTATAATGTGTATATTCCATCTGTTAGGGTAGTAATTGAAGGCGTCGTCAACGAAGGGAGTTTGACATGCGACGATTTGCTGCAATACGATGTTGGCTGTCTTAGAGACCACTTACGGGAGATAGGAGTGCTTTATCTGACAAATCGTTATGGCAAGCCAAGATCTTCTCTATATGTCCCTCATCTTTCTCTTACTAAAGAAATCCAATATATGAATTTAGCTATTCTTCTTCTCTTATTCTTATTCTCCAGAGTTCAACTACCACCAGAGTTCAACTACCTGATCGTATTCACAGTGGTAATCTGTGCTTGCAGAAACCAAAACTGAAGCCGAAAATTACCTCAAGTTTTGACCCATCTTGGCGGATTTCCTATTGATCCGACGAGGAGCGCCCGACATCCCGCTGCATGCTATCTTGGCAGTCCAAGGCTGACATAACTGTCCACAATCTAAATACTGCGAATTTAATGTCATCCTTGTCCACTCTCTCTTTCCTGTACCTGATATTGCTGCCCCGATGTTGAAATCAACTCCCCACCTGGAAAATGTCTTTCTCGAGTAAATAGGCCATTTCTTTAAAAAAGAGAATTTTAATCTCTTTCCTTGTCTTGAAATTACAATCTCTAAAAACCTGTTTTAATCCACCTAGCGGTGTAATTGTGCCTTTCTCAATTCTTCAAACTATGACTCCATGACCGATTATGTTCAATATAATTGTGGAAATGTCTATTACAATCTTTAGATTTTTAAATTTTTATATTCAGTTCCTACTTCTATGAACTCAGGAACCGTCGTAGGTGCACACCAAAAAATATGAATTTTATTGTTGACGTAATTGCAAGCATGACAGAATTTAACAAACCGTAATTCACGAAATGTGGAAATATAACCATACTCCGTTTAATTTTACATGAAACATATACATTACATTACAAACATATAGGGGACCGCGGGGCAAGTCCGACACCTTAAGTGCAATAATTTTTCTAAAACTCCACAAAGCTCCTAAAATTTTATATTCTGTGCTTAATCCTTGTTTAGGTGGTTCCTAACAAAATATAATTTTTTCAGCATTTCAAAAAAATTTTCATTACAGATTATTGGTTGCCAAAAAATGGAGAAAAATGACATTTTAAAAACGCTGCGGGTAAGACCGACCCCCCAAAGGGGCAAGAGCGACCCCCTTTTGAATTTTCTTTTTGTCCATTTTTTCCATTAAAAATGTATTGTGTATGTGTGATAAAGTGTAATTATGCGTATATGAGTATGTGTGATGCAAACGCAAGCTTTCTGTAGTTTTATCGCGTAGCAAGAGGAAGAGCATTCGAATGCGTGGTGTTGTAAATAATGTTTAACGCATGGTTTATATTATGGTACGGGTTTTCTCAAGTAATTCTTTCGGCCTTTATAGCCATTCTAACGAGGAAGAGCTGTTCTGCAAGCAGATTAAAAACGCTGTTACTAGGGCTCATTCACTTAGAAGTGACGCACGTTTCGTAGTGATTCATAGTTATATTACTAACAGAAACGAAAAGTATAATCTAATATGAGATTTTGAAATGATATTGATGAAAAATTTTCATTGACCGCCGGATTATTGATCAACAGTGTTCCGAAAAATCACAACACGAACCGGATAGCTTCGGTTCGTGTTGTGATTTTTCGGAACACTGTTGATCAATAATCCGGCGGTCAATGAAAATTTTTCATCAATATCATTTCAAAATCTCATATTAGATTATACTTTTCGTTTCTGTTAGTAATATAACTATGAATCACGTTCAATTTAATTCTTAATTTTTTTGGTCGGCTTTTGGACACTACTGATAAATAAAGACAAAAAAAACATAGTTTCCGTGTATTTCAATTATTAACATGACGTAATTATAGTATAATTGAACACAACAAACATACCCAGTCGTTTGTATCGATTCAAAAACGAACCCAATCAACTAAACACCGTGTCGGTCTTACCCCAACAGCGCTCATTTTTGTTAAATGCTCATTTAACAGTATTGAAATACTCAAACTTATCTTCAATTCACACAAATAACGAGATGGAGAGTAGAATAGAATGTGTGACACAAAAGCTGGTCATTTTCAAAGCTTTTGTGTTATTGAAACCTTAAAATGTATCAACTAAATATAACATCCAAACGCGCATCAACTTTGCTTTCGCTTGTTTTGTTTATTTCGTTGGCGTTTAATGAACCCATATGGCATCGATGTGTATCGAAATGCCTAAAATAATCGTACTAATAATATCCTGTCATTATTGTATGATTCAAAAATTTTATATCTGGGAAAAGTCGTGTGGTGTCGGGATTACCCCCAGTTCCCCTACATTACATGCGCATTGACATAAAATTACACTTACTGCCATTCAGAACAAACGATATATGTGGAGTAAAATTACGTGATTTACGAAATTCAACGTCATATAAAATTAAAATCAAACTTAAAAGTCACTCATTTTTGATGCTCGTATATGTCAGAGTCAGGAGACGTAAATTTACACGATTTTTTCAAGGTGTGTGGCCAATGTCAAAGCGACTTTGGGGTGTCATTAGTGATCTAGACCTAAGACAAAACGTGACATTCAGCTTCTTATTTTTCCTTCGGCATTGTTATTTTTGCACATTTTCACCCTGCCGAAATCTTCCGAACAGTGTTGCTATTTTTATTAATGAAAATGGAATTTTGTTTATTTTACACCGGCAATATTTTGTGTCTTGAATTCACTATATTCATGAAGGGCGCCGTTTTTTCATGTCATGGATGTTTAGTAAGGTTTGATGAAGCCATTTTCTGAATAATTTTAGATCATAGTGTATTTTTTATTCATTTCGTTTATTTGATAGGCACAAATGCGTTAGCTTGGCGGTGCCAAATTCTTTTGTTTTTACATTTTGGATATCTTAAAACTAGGAGGTTACAATGTTGAAATATTTTTTTTTATAAAAGAGAAAAAAAATTACAGCTATCTTAAGACTAGAAATAAGATTCTATATACAAGATGATAAATACTTGTTTCACTTTGCCGCACAATTTCAGTTCAATTTAGTCATTTTTACTTTTTTAGCGATAATAATTTTATTTGTCAAAAGTAATGACAATCTTTTCCGATAAATAGCTGGACCATTCTGACGTAAAATTGGAACAAAAAACGGCCCCTATATTGTCACAGCTTGTCTTAGATCTAGACTGTTATAGTGGTATCAGTTTATATGTGTGGTCGCACTCTTAACCCTCAAAAAGGCAAGCTATAAGAAGCATCACTCCTAACCCAACTAAATCGTAAACCTCTTTTTTGTCGTTTTATCAGTGAGAGAATCGTAGCCCCGAAAACATTCAATCATTTGTATTTCAAATTACAAGTTAATTGAAACTAGAGAACAGTAACTAGCCGGGTCTCTGAGATTCCTTGTCTTTTTGAGAGTTAAAGCCGTAACTCCGGAATCGGATTCAGATCAATATAAAATTTAAGAGCAGCCAAAAACTTTTTTGACATAGGATAAAATCTAGTCGTTTCATGTATTTTGGAGATATTTGGCATCGAAAGTACGAATTCTATTTGGGATCATCTATAAATGACGTAGCATTTTTTAGTGATTTTAACACCCTCCTCCCCCATTGTAGCATTTCGTCACAAAACTCTAAATACCCCTCTGGCAATCATTTAGCTTGACGGTAAACTTAAAAAATTTATAAAAAATAAAAAACGATGTTAGTTAGATGAAACGGGTAAGATTGTCGTGACATCAGGTCAACCCCTATTCCCCTTTAAAAAAGCTACGTAGCATGACATGACTCCCTACCCACTGTCGTCACACATCATCACAAAATATAAAACTCCCCCGCCCCCATATAATGCTACGTCATTTAAGGATGGTCCCTTTCTGAAATTACATGTGGTCCCCTTAAGAAAAAAAATGTTCCGGCTTATGTGGGAATTTCATATGTGACCGGAAGGTTCGGCCTATATTTCCGGAACCATATAACCGAACCGTACGAAATTTTATAGTCATTTATGGTCATGCTTCATCTGAACATTCCTACTCGACAACATTTCAGTTCGAATTTCTACATATTAAAGTCTCCCCCCACCCCTCACTACGCCCTATTGCTCGACTACCTCATAAAATTGAGCTAAGGCTTTTGAATAATTAATCCAAACATACCAATGTGGAAAATCTAAAATATATAATGTTATTTTGGAATTTTATATGAAATTCCATTGGTACACCCGCAGTGTTGGCAACAAAAATGATTTTTGGCATTTAATTCGATGTATTGAACTTTGAACAGCTATAACTTGGCTTAGAGACATTCTAAAACCATACATCCTTCGGCAAAGTTGTTTAGCATATCCTGGACTATACTTCTATCTATTTGTTGGCATACTACAGGAAGAATTGTAGTCTGTAGAATTAAAAATGCAAAAATGTAGGTTTTCCCATACTAATCTCCATACAAATTTCAAACGCAATGCGCCACGCCGGGTCAACACCAATCGACCCCAAATTTTGCACAGTTGTTTGGGACCCCAAAAGGTACCAAAAAGTACTGTGCTCGGTTGGTGTGTACATACACACATACATACACACAGACATTTTCCGATCTCGACGAACTGAGTCGAATTGTATATGACACTCGGCCTTCCGGGCCTCGGTTAGAAAGTCAGTTTTTGGAGCAATTGCATAACCTTTCTATATGAGAAAGGCAAAAACAAAAAGTAAAGGGTATTTTTAGTATTTATTTTCAATTACCAACCCTCCAATACATTAAACTGTATTCCTAATTTAAGGTGGTCCAAAATTGACTTTTCAAATGTAGTTTTAAAATATTGTTGGAATGTTATGGATGAAAATCTGAAAATGCAAGTGTGGCAGCACTTGTCGCTGGATGGAGGGGAAAGATGCATATTCGTTTTGGTTATACTAGTGATAGTACCAGAAATGAATGGAAAGGCAAATGACACGAAAACGAGCGAGATTCGTGTGAGCAGGCCATACAACGGGCGGTTTTTGTCATCATTCATTTGACCGTCATTGTGCTACCGGCCAGCATCGGCAGTGGCAGAGCAGAATTGTTCATGCTATGGGCCGTACCAAACAGACAGTCTGCAAGTTCATCGGATGGAAAGTTCTTCGAAAGCAGTTTTAAACAAAGACCGTCTGCAAAAGTATACTCGGTACCGGACAGGATATGTCATCCTGTGAGAAATTCGCCGCTATCAGAAGTCAACAGAGCTACCAATTCGAAAGCTGCCGTTCCAGCGTCTGGTTCGTGAGATTGCACAGGACTTCAAAATCGATCTACGCTTCCAGAGCTCACGAGTCAAGCTAGTAACCATCATGCCGAAAGACATCAAAATGGTTCGCCAGATCCGCCGTTAGCGGACATAAATTGTGTCTCCCACAATTAACAAACCAATGGTTTTTTTCACGACCAATGATTTGTATTGTAGTCAGAGCCTTAAAAATTGACATCCCTGCGTGAACTTGAAAGAGAAACGAAATTCAATTCTTGCCCGTCACGATGAATGAAATGTTTGGCTCGTTTCCCTCATCATTCGTTCTCCCGTCACAGCGCATTCTGGTTCACACAAGTTCGGTTTCAGAAGCAAATTGAATTTTGTTTCTATGCTAGCTCAGCGAGAGATTAATGAGCAAAAGCGCACTAGATATTAGGTTTTTTGCTGACACAGTTAACCTCACTTTTCTTAACATTTCACTAGTACTGTTTAAATGGACTTTGAAAACTTTTGGGGACGACTAGATACGCTTGAAGCAAGCCGTAAAGAATTTTTCTAAGTCCATGTAAACAGTACAAAAATGAATACTCGAGTTCATGATGTAAGTGACAAGTATTCAATTGCTTCGAAAGCTAGTGAATGAGGGAGGCGTTGAATGTGAATGCCGGGTTAGGTAAATACAAGCAGAAATAAGTAACTGATTTTGAAATTTCATAGCACTTTATAGTTATAGTTTTACATTGCATTACAAAACAAACTCCACCCGCCATTCTCTTCTGCCGACTTGGATTTTTTTTTCAATCTTGATACAATAATAACACGTTGAAAAATGTAAAAGCGTGCGCGTTTTCCGCTTCTTAGGTGTGTATGGTTTTAAAGGAAGTTTAATTTAAATATTATTCGCCAACGAAGGTGTGAGAAGGAATATCAAATCAAAACTCTTCATGCAAATACAATATTCACCCCGGAAAAGGACAGGCTCGGTCTTTTTTTGGCATCGTTTCATCTGCCAACAAAGAAAAACTTAATTCTTTTCGGTTTGCTTTGGCAGCAGAATAGTGCGGATGTTAGGCAACACACTATCCTGGGAATTGGTCATGCCGTAGAGCAATTTGTTCAGTTCTTCATCATTTTGAATGGTTGGGCTGCGTTTCCCGACAGTTCCAATATTTTGGCGGTGAGATATTCCATTACGGCCGCCAACTAGACGGATGCTTCGGCACAGAAACGCTCGGCGTAGTAGCCATATCTCAGCAAACGGTTGATTCGGCCGGCAGGAAACTGAAGACCGGCACGGATCGAGCGAGACGAGTGGTGCAGCCAGCACGAATGTATCACACGAATGATGCCGCACGTCCCCCGGTTTTGTATTTGGTTCAGTTTGCGTTCGAAGCCAAATGGGCTGGACATTGAATGAAATCTGTTTACATCCATCGTCAAAGAGGAGGAGCTTCGAACAAAACCTATTCAAGATCTGCGGCTCGGTGCGGAGATTAGGAAATGCTCATTCCTATCAGATGATTTAAAGTTGGATTTTAATGTGTGTATGCTGATTTCGACCGAACGGAAATAAAAATAATAGTTGATGAAGGAAAGGCATTTCAAATTTAATTTTATGGTTGATAGTTGATAGCGCAGATAAGGGCTAATTTGTTTTCCAAAGTAACTGTTTTATGGGTGGTGTTGCCAGCGCTGGTCGATCCCTAACAATCGTGCAGTTTATGCGCCACTTCTCTTAGGAAGACTGCACACCAAGATGAGACTCTCCTTAGGGCGAGTCCCCGAAGAAGATCCGCATATATATATATATATATATATATATATATATATATATATATATATATATATATATATATATATATATATATATATATATATATATATATATATATATATATATATATGTATATATATATATATATATATATATATATATATATATATATATATATATATATATATATATATATATATATATATATATATATATATATATATATATATATATATATATATATATATATATATATATATATATATATATATATATACAAGAATCTTGAATTTTATATATGGACTTAGATGCGCTTTTGCAACGGTTTTTCGAGTGGCAGTGTATTCATCCATAAATAGCTATTAGCAGAATCAAAATAGGCTACAAATTAGATATACCTACCTAATAGAGTAATGCAAAAAATATTTTTTTTTGAATTCTCAAAGGCCCCCTCTCTCATATTGCGACAAATGTCAAAGTAAGCTCAGATGCCAAATTTCACATCATTTGGACAATTTTAGACTCCCGCCCATTTCGCTTGAAATTTTTGAAATTGGTAATATAGGAAAATATATTAAATGATATAACTTTTGAAGTAGCAATCAGAAAATTATAATTTATACCTCTTTTTAAAGTAAATACCCTTAATATTTGAAAAAAGACATTCCTGTTTCTAGACAAATAAGGAAAAGTGGGGTACTGGGCCATTTTGGCCCCAAAATCTCCTATTTTTCATAATTTTTCTGCTTTCTGATGCAAATCATACATATTTTGGAGTTTTTCTTATGTGAAAAAATCTCTGAAATCGAACGGAATCTTTTTGATCTTTGTTCGAATACGGGAACTTGGGGTTATAGGGCCTTTTGTCATGAATCTTAAATTTTATCATTTTCTCGTGCATACATCGCTATTATTCTTCAATCAATTCTCATAAAATGTACTTTGTTAAACGTGAAAAATCCTTAGGAACACAATGAAAATAGATTCGTTATCGGTAAAATTCAGAAGCATCAAATTATCTGATATATAGTCTCGATTTCACATTTTTATCATAAAATTGCACATATTAACTCCATTTAACAACAAAATTCTTATTAAATTTACTACTTTTAGTGTAAAATACGCTTGAGTATCGCATGAGAAAAGTTTCCTTCCTGGAAGTTGA
Source organism: Topomyia yanbarensis (assembly GCF_030247195.1). Lineage (NCBI taxonomy): Eukaryota > Metazoa > Arthropoda > Insecta > Diptera > Culicidae > Topomyia > Topomyia yanbarensis. The sequence goes on from NC_080671.1 coordinate 26,326,594, forward strand.
GGTATTAGGACATTTAACGAAAAAAATGTGATTTGTAGAGTTAATGTCCAAAATTTTTATGTTTTTGAATTTTACCGCTAACGATTTCTTTTTTGTTGTATTCATAAGAATTCTGCGTTCAACAAGCTACATTCCATGAAAATTGATTGAAGAAACATAGAGATATATGCACGAGAAAATTAAAAAATTTAATAATAATAACAACAGGACCTATAACCCCAACTTCCCGTATTTGAACAAAAGTAAAAAAGGTTCCGTTCGATTTCTGAGATTTGTTCACATTAGAAAAACTCCAAAATATGTATTATTTGCATCACAAAGCAGAAAAATTAATAAAAATAGGGGATTTTGGGGCCAAAATGACCCAGTACCCCAATTTCCCCTATTTTTCTAGATAGAGGAATATCTCTTTTCAAAGACTTAGGTCATTTCCTTTAAAAAGAGGTATAAATTGTAATTTTCTGATTGCTACTTCAAAAATTATAGCATTTAGTATATTTTTCCTCTATTTTTCCCATAGTACCAATTTCAAAAATTTCAAGCGAAGTGGGCGGAAGTCTAAAATTGTCCAAATGATTTGAAATTTGACATCTAAGCTTACTTTGACATTTGTCACAATATGGGAGGGGGAGCCTTTGAGAATTAAAAAAAAGTTTTTTTGCAATGCCCTACAACCTACACATTCGCCTTAAACATTGAACCCAGCCCCAAGCGCACAACGTAAAATGAGTGAACGCTGATGATGGTGGGTAGAGCGAAAGAGTACTAGTACCACGACACTATGTTAACCGTGTTTGCAAATGGAGCTCGAATGTACAAGCGATTTTGTGTAGGAATAGTTGTGTTCGAGATTGAACATAAAAGTGTGCTGGAAACGAGCTCACCACAAAAGAAAGTATAGTGTTTGAACGGACAAGCTCAGTCGCGTCTTTGGCGACACTGGGTAGCGTACCTCCACAGCCAGTGTAACGGACTTCTAACTCAGCTACACTGGCTATGAAAACACACAGCACAGTGATTTGCTCCGCCTGCCGTTCAACAGGCAACTGAGCTTGTCTGGCCAAATCCGTTCTTTAAATAGTCGATGATGACGTCATTCATAGAAGCGTAGCGCGCTGCGTACACAAATCTGTCGTGCCGGACTTGGATATCTTCTGTGTGTAAATGCGCGATATTTTGACTAGGTTGTACATTATTTAAAATTTTAATGCCATGATAATGAAAATCTTTGTGTTTATCTATTGGAATCAATTCTTAGGAATCTTTCGGGGCGATATGCGCAAAAAAATTGAAAATTTATCGTGAGATGATTGAATTATATTCGTTTAAAATTGGACCACTTTTCGTTACATACTATTTTTGTAGATTTGCAAAGTGCACCCCTATATCGAAAACAAAGACGTAGTACTACGTCAAAACTTCAAGCAAAGTGGGCGGAGGTCTAAAATTGTCCAAATGATATGAAATTTGGCCTCTAAGTTTACTTTGCTATTTGTCACAATAGGAGGCCCTTGAGAATGAGTGTTTTTTTTTGCAATGCTCTAATGCGGGTGAGAGGGTGGCCAAGGGGGGGGGGGGGCTGATGAAAGGTGGAGGTGTTAGGGCAAGTGGGGGCGATAATAGACCAAATTGCATATTATACCTTCCATTTGAGACCTGTTTTGAGAAAATCGGTTCGATCATCTCCTAGTAACCGATGCGCAATTGACATCAGACAAACACACATACGAATACACACGTTTTTCTAACTCAACGAAGTGAGTCGAATGGTATAGGAGTATCGGCCAACAATTTCAAGCAATTTGTAACTCATTTTAATTATTTTTGCATGATTCATACATATATTGATTACCAGTTTATGTGAAAATTTCGCATGTGGCCGCATACTTCAACCCGTAACGCAGAAACCAGAACTCCGATTCAATGAAAATTTAATTGCATTCAATAGGATTATTCTAGCTGTCTTTTGAGACTGACTTTGTGAAAATCGAGTCAGACATTTCTGAGAAGCAGATGTGAATTTAACTCAGGAACCACGTTCCTGAAGCTTCCAGTTCCGCCGAAGTTGTCCAATGTGGTCAACGTGAGTTTGATTGGGCATCAGTGAGCTGAAACTATAAATCCAAACATCGAACACATTTTATGAAGTTTTGCATATTTTATATACAATGCTGGTTCCGATTTATATGAATATTTCATGCGTGATAACACTCTTCAACCTGTAACACAGGAACCGGAAGTCTGAATTGAATGAAATTCTATAGCAGCCTATGGGAACGTAGTATCATTCATTTGAGACTGATCGAAAACTAATGAAAAAATCGGTTCAGCGGTGCTTATTTTTTGTCACATACATACATACACACATACGCATACACGCACAGACATTTGCCTAACTCGACGAACTGAGTCGAATGGTATCAGAGATTCAGCCCTCCGGGCCTCGGTTAAAACGTCGGTTTTCAGAGTGATTGCATAGCCTTTCTACCTTTGTTAATTGGGCAAGATATATGAATCGACAGTTTCTTTTAGTACTGTCATCCACGGAAGTACGATGGGCAAAGTGTTAAAAATAAATGTTACACCAGACGATAATAAAAACTCCGACCTTGGAATCTAACGGAAAAATTAAATAGATCAAATGTGTGTTAGTTAGCCAGCGGCAGTATTGTTGCTTTTGGGACTCAGCAACAGGTGGAACGTCATCAGCCCAGGGATCGCATAAAGGCTAGTGTATTGATCCGGAGTCCCAGCAGGTTCGAATCCAGGCCGAGGGGTGATTTTTCTTCTTATATTGTTTCCGTTTATCTCACCATTTCGATCTGTTTTCCCCGTTAGATACCACCAAAAATGCCTTAAATTCGTGGAAGCGTGAGTTTTTTCTTTATTCTGATTTTCGACAGATAGCAAATATATGCAAAACATTTGTAAAATGAAATTTAGTCCACCAGCTACTTTTTTGTGTAAAATTCATGCTCTTAAATCTGTGCCATATGCACAAACAGATCGTCGCTTTGGGAATTAAGCTGTTAATTTTTCAAAACGCCAATTTCCTTTTTTGCAGACAAACTTCAGACAGCACACCCCCACACCGTTTCCCGTTCGCCTGCATAGGGAATGCTGATTTATGATCAGCTTACGGTGTGCCATAAATTTCCCTTCGTCCGGGACAGACAAAACCCAGGGGGCTTTTCCATGCACACGCACGGCAGCACATTCTCACTCACTTTCACGGGGTGGAGCAGCACTCCACTCAGGCAGACACCAAGCAGACCGTTTTGTAGGAAGGTTGACCCGAGATTGCAACATTTGCATTGGTTGCATTTTTCTGAACTTCTTCATCCCTCATGGAAGCAACATGATATGGGAAATCAGATTCAACACCCACGAATGAAATATAGTCGATGAAATTGCGCTAATATTGACATTCAGGATCAACAGTTTTTTCAGGAAGAGACGAAATAAAAGGTTTGTGGACGGATGACAAATTCACCAGGTGATGGCAAGCCGTGTGGTGTCCGGCGGGCTGAAATCTTTTTGCACTATTTCAACCAAGAATAGAACCTTTTTTTTTTTTTTTTTTTTATTTCAATTATAGAGGTTTTAACCTTAAGGTCATTCGCCTCTTCGGGTTAGAAAAATCTCTTAGGAAAAATTTCTAACCCTATGTGCGGGGTCGGGACCCGAACCCAGGTGCGCTGCGTACAAGGCAATCGATTTACCAATACGCTACGCCCACTCCCCAAGAATAGAACCTCTGGGAACTGCTCCCATGTCGTAAGAGGCGACTAACAACATGCTAGGAGTTCCTAGGCCGAGGTTTTGTTCCGTACCGAAGACTTAATCTGGGCGGACCTTAAGGTTTTCCATATTACCCTCTTTCCAGTCTGTATTTAGTGAATCACTGACATATACCTTTTCTGATTCGCCTTTCTTGATTGTGTACCAACGTTTTAAGTTTCTTCTGGCGGTTGTATATTAGCCGTAAATGACGAAATCTAATTCTACACTAAGTAACAGAATATATTAATATACCGGCACTTCCACGCCAAGGTTTAACTTCCAAAGCTTTGGCTTAAAAACCGTTTTTAAAAAATGGAAACTTTCATGCAGGAAATTTATTGAATTGGCCTAAGATGGAGCTGTCGAATTTCACAAAAAGCTTTTTATGTTGCAAGTGATCTGTAGTTGTGTTAAATTAGGTATTTTTCTATTATATTTGGAACCGTCTACCGACAAATCTACATTTACGAATACCTCCAAAAGTGACTTCTTGAGGTCTCATGAAGGCCTGACACTAGCTTTATGATACTTTTGCTTTTCTAAACAGTAATAAAAATCTCAACATTCAAGAACTTCACTTTGTCAGAAAATGTAGGGCCATCGGAAGCTAAAACTTCGTAAAATCGCACTCCTGGTCCTTTTTTCAGTGCAGTACTCTACGTCACTCGTTCAAATTTGCACCGCTCTTATGGTAGTCGGTATTTGCTAGTATTACTGTTCTCCCATCCATTCTGGTAGTCAAACGGTGGGATAGCAAAATTCTTACAAGTTTCCTATCTCATGCCTCCACGCGATTCTAAGTCTATTGATGACATTTGGTCCTTAGACCGCAGAATGAGAGGGTGCGAACAGAATGAGAGGGTGCGAACAGATCTAGTCGAGAAAACATTGCCGTAAAAATGAATAGTTGATCGGAAATTAGCCCCAATACGACTAATCTGACTAGTATCTATGAACACGGCTCAATACGTATTGCAAATTCGCCGCGTCTGTTTTTATGAACCTAATTTAAAGCTCCGTTATTGCTAACAAGCCCGTGCATCAGATTAACAATCCTTTATATTTCCCTTCAGTGTTCGGTATTATCGCTCGTATACTTGTATTCCACAAACAATCCGATATGGAAAATAAGAAATACTTTCCTTGATTTATAACATCTCGCGCTATTTTTGCCAGTATAATATGCTGTCACTTGGTAGTTTTCAAGCCAATAAATATATCGTAGAGAAGAAGTAGCGAGTTCTGTCCAAATACTGTTGCAATAAATAGTGATCCGGCCCATTACGCAGATAAGATTAGCTTTTCCAGGCAATACTCCCACGATCGGCTGTGTGGAGTTCAAATTGTTTTTGTTTAGGGAACATAGTATACTCTCGGTAGCCGGCTGCCCAGAGTTTAAAAATAACCAAAAACTAAACAAGATCATCTCTTTTTCGAGTGATCGTGCACTCGAAGACTAACTAAACAACTACCTAATAAAATATGCTTTACAGGTCGCATCGTTTGCTTGGAGCGAATCCTAGACCTGATACCCTTCCAAACCACCAACTCCGCGACACCTATGGAAGAGTCTGATGAATCGTCGTCCTTCCGTTAAGTAGGTGGAGCATCAACACTTCCTGTCTACCTTATCCTTTATCCTTCCCCGTGAACGATGGAGATGGGGGCGGCCGGCAATGATGGCTATCATGCTGTTGAGGTTTTAATATGGGTCGGATTGGTATGAATTCCTACTTACCACTTCCTAAGCAACTCTTATTAGATAATCAGCAGTCAAACATGATGAAGTCAGTGTGCAATCCGCCAAAATCATCGTCACAACGCAACGCAACGCAACGCAACGGATGACAAATTCACCAGGTGATGGCCAACCAAACACCTCCACAATGAATTTCACTTGTTGTTGTTGTTGTCCTTGCCTCGTAAATCATCGTTGATTACAGTGATTTCGAAACATGAAGTGAATATTAATCCGATAATGTTGAAGCCCTCGGAAAGCGATCCGCGTGTGCGGTGCTATAAATCTTCTTCATTTCCATCTCATTTGTTTCCTCTTCAAACCGATATGGATTGTATTAAATGATTAATTAGTGTCCCTAGCGCCTATACATTCGGGAAAATTGATGATAAATGTGGCGTTAATAGAAGAATCCCTCCCACACTTTCGCTGTTTGAAAGCTGTTGAGTCCCACTGGCAGCTGCAGCAGCAATATACATATATCAATATTGCAATTCAATTCAATTAAAATTATAATTAATTGTCCATTCCAGGTTTTCATGTTGAATGTAGCGAACACCGTTCACCAGAGATATGCAGCTGGGGGGACGCGAACCACTTGAAAACTACAACTACGTTCATGTATCAGCTAAATAGATAAACTACCACACTATTTAGTCACTCCTCCTTCGCTTCCCGTGGTCCTCGAGAGCTTCAACGTCGATAACTGCGGCGGCTTATCTTTCCAGCTACGCGCCAGGCTCTCTCCGCAGCTTGCCACATTTGAGCAATTTATCCGATATCGCCCCCCCCCCCCCCCCTGGCACGTGTGATGCATGAACGCATAAAAACTTGAAACAACGTAGCCGTTCAATTGAAAGAGAATATCACAAATTATAAATTGTATTTTATAACCATTTCGTATCGACTGTGTCGTCGTTTATCCTATACCCGTCAGACCACCGCCGACGGTGGTTTTTGGTTTCTATCTCTAGTAAATGTTAATCCTCGGAACGATTTACAACGACTCCGTCTTGTCTACGGTTTAACTAGCTTTCCGACAAGGTGTACTGGAGGGATTATTTTTTTACAACTTTACTTTCGAACGAAGATTCAAAGTGTAACCTTAAATGCCGTTAGAGAGCAATCGATTGAATGGGCTGTTGATAACTAATAACTGTCATAAAGTTTTTTCAACGCTGCTTATTTGTATTTCGGAAATCCAAACTTAAATTGTACACCAAACTTGCCGAAAGAAACATTAAAATTATATCGGAACAAATACACACCGGCTGCGATGAATCCACCTACTCTTTAAGTGTTTATCGATCATAATTTTGATTATTACTTATAGTTGACTGGTCATGAGTGTGTATTGTGAAACCGCATATCAAGAATACACTGCCCGAGTCAATATTGGCTGATGCACGCATCGAGGAACTTGATAATGATCCGGTCCGGGGAGTGGGCCATTAACTCGATTGACCTGCAAACCGCAGCCTATTGATCCGGGGAAGTGGGTGGACAATTTGTTTACGGTGAAAGGTGATAATAGATGGAAGTGCATCCATCTGTGAGTATTACCTTTCAATAATGCTATCGTAGTAGTCCAAATAATATGATAATTGAACAGGAATCTGACATATGCTGGAGGGTTCAAAAAGTTGGATTTGAATATTTTGTGTTCTACTCGTCAGTAACTGACACCAACTTGCTGCTAGTTAGACAAGTATTAGGAGTATTAGGGCTACTTTTTTCTTCGGAGTGAATTTGCTAAAACGTTTCCTACTAGTGGCGACTTATGATTTTTTGAAAAAATGGACAGATTTTGTATACAATTTCAAATTTGAGCCTGTTGAAGTGCTCCTAAACTGATTTTTTTCGACATTTCTTTTAAATTTTTCTGGAGATGGATCCATTCTGCAAATGGAAAAGTTTGGTCAGGTAGTTTTAGATAATAAGAGCTGAAGTCAGTACGGTTTCTCATCTAGCTCAGTTCAGACGCTAGCAATCGCTCCGCTGCTGTAGCAGGGCAAGTAATCAAATTTACGCACGCGCAGCTTGTTCTATTTGCAAAAGAAAAAATTGATTCCTTCTACCTAGTGTGTGAAACGTGAACAAACAATGAGTGAAAATACAAACCAAGAGTATATCCCATTGCGGGCAAACTGTGTTGCTGTTGACTTCTCGAAATGTCCGGTAAGACCATCGATTCGTGAAGTGGAGCAATTGTTGAAGGTGAACATGAAGCTCAACGTAGCAGAAGTTAATGCGGTGCAATTCCATCATTTATGTCATGTGGTACTGATTATGTTCAAAAACATTAGTCAAGCAGAATCATTCGCTTCGCAGAACAACATGAAACACGTCGTCAAATGTAATGACATTTTATACAATATCCCAACGTATATAGATGTTGACAGTATTGAAATAAAGATACATGACCTGGCACCACGTACTAGTTCCTCCGTTATCAAAAAATCATGTCAAAATACGGAGAAGTGAGTAGTATTACAAAAGATACTTGGAGGAACTTCTTCCCAGGACTGCGCAATGGCATTCATGTGGTGAGAATGCGTCCGACAAAACATATTCCTTCTTACTTGAGCTTCTCAGGCAAATGCCCTCATGGTATTACACATTCTCAGCGAACACTAGTCACGTATCCAGAGCAGATTCCTACGTGCCAATATTACGATCAGCCGTTACACCGCGGAAAACCTTGCGCAGAGACTTCTAAGGAAATTCCACGTGATACGACCAAACCCGGTATACATGATATAGTCTTCGTATGGTAAACCACAACCGGTTGGTAAAACAACGACTGCGGACCGGGCATGCACAAACACCAGCTCTCAACAACGATCGAGCTCAGTACCACTAAACCAACTGCCATTACCAACATCGAAGTAACAACAATTACAGCAAATGTTTTCAAACCAACACCACCAATAAGGAATCAAATACCGATGAAGAAGAATTTACAATAGCGACCCGTAAGCACAAACAACAAATAAGAACATCCGACCGCGAGCAATATGAATGTAGTACCGATGACGACATGGACATAAACGAAAACGAGAAAGAAGACGGACCGAATGACCCCCAAGGTGCGGAAAAAACGCACCTAATATTTCACCACCAAGGAAGAGGATCTCAACACGCAGCAGTAAGATGCGTCAACAAGACCCGACGAACAGGCTGTAACGATAATTTCTTTTTATTTTTACAAATTGTAAAAGCACGAAAGATCCACGGCTCAGTTGTGCTAACGCATTGAGCCATGTCAAATAAATTTAAAGTTAAAAAAATAAGAGCCGAACAGCCGTTCGAAGTTAATAAACAGTATTTGGTGTTTTTCCTTAATTTATCTTCAAAATTTGGTATCCACAAAATTTTAAAAGTATGCATATAGTTGAGCCAAACTTAGGAGCGTAATTTTGTTGAAGAAAGTTCTGCAAAATACAACAATTTTAGTGTTCTTTGTCCGCATTTGGTTCTTCAGAAAATAGAAGGAAAATTATGAAAAATTGCAGCCATAAATTTGAAATTTTACTTAAAATCCATCCTTTTTAAATCAAAGGACGCCACCAGTAAGAAGTGTGTTAACAAATTCAGTCCGAAGAAGAAAGTGGTCCTATTACAATAGGATTCCGTTTTTGGCAACAATTTTATTTTTTTCAGTTGCCAAAATCGGAACCGCGCCAAAAATGGAACCTTATTTTTAAAGTTTGGATTTTCAATTTTCGATTTCAAAAATATTTCAGATTTTTAAACATATGTGAAATAGAATGAGATGAAAGAAAAAAATAAGCAAATTCAATTTTATTCATGTTTTTATCAAATTCAGACGTCGCACGGTGGGGCAGAATGCTACTATCGACGCTCAAAACCTTAAGCGCCTTTGGTATATATCCTGGAGGATTAGTGTCTTTAGCAAAGTATCTTAGATGGAAATGATAATTATTTTGACAACTTTGGTTTTGATCTAGATAAGATGAAAGTGATTTAGATCAGTTCTATCTTTTGACAGAGGTGTTCTATCAAAAAACTTTCTTCGGCAAAGTTGTTTGTGTGATATTTTCAACACATGTACTGAAGACATTTATACTTTGTAACTTATGTAGATAACGCTACATGACATTTAACAAAATACTCGAGAAAATGAATTTTAAAGCTTTTTATGAAAATACATCTAGAAATAAATGTTTTATTCCTAAATCTTCGAAAATATGCAATAATAAAAAAAAGCTTCAAAATGTGATAAATGTTATCATGACATTCGCTGCTGGGATTTTTATCTTTTCTTTCGTGAATATTAATGAACAATTTTGTTTAAAAAACATAGCTCTTTTAAAAAATAAATAAATTTTGTTCTCTATAGCTAACCAATCGTCGATCTTCGAGATGGAATTGATAGATTGAAAATCAAATTGCAATGTTTGAAGATAGTTTGGTTTGAAGAAAACCTGTATAAATCACTTGCAACTATCCAAACAAAAGGAATTGAAACATCAGTCCTACGGTGAAAATATGCTCCAATAAATTTCCAAAAATCTCTAGAACAATGCATTTGCGAGAAATTATCACATCAAAAGATAATATAAGCAACCCTACTTTCCAGAGTCACCCTACCTTAAATCAATCATAAATCATAACGAATTAACCATTATAGATACACACCAAAAAATTATGAATTTTATCATTGACGTAATTGCAAACATGACACAATTTAGCAACCCGTAATTCTCGAAATGACGAAACATTACCGTGTTCCATTTAATTTTACATGAAACATATACTTTACATGCACAATGACATAAAATTACACTTACTGCCACTGAAAACAAACGCAATATGTGGAGTAAAATTACACGATTTACGAAAATCAACGTCAAGTAAAATTAAAACCAAACGTAAAACTAAGTCATTTTTGATGCTTGTATATGTCAGGGTCAGGAGACGTAAATTTACACGATTTTTTCTAGGTGTGTAGCCTTGTTTATTCAGCAAACTTGTTTCAATTCATTTGTGTTATTATATTGTAGGGCATTGCGCAGGTAAAATTCACACTTCTAAACAGTCGATACTTTGAATACTTTGTGGAGTTTCGCCATTATGCCACATCAATTGTCTGGCAAAACGGGGAAAGGGCACGGAGCTTTGCACCAAACACAACTTACCTATTCGACGGCACGTAGACGAAAGAGGCAGATTCTCTCCCTAGTTTTATTACGATAGCAGAAGCAGTGTTGGCAAACCTTCCAAACCCTTTTTGTATTGTCAACGTCAGTTGATGGCTCGCCGAGGGGTGTACTACAGCCCATGTATACCGAAACCATAGTGTGTATCCCACATCAACCACAAGGACGGACCACCCTAATTCCATTCATTTGAAGAAAAAAATCACCAAAAAAAACTAACAAATTTGCCAAAGACATCATAAACCAAACTATTTGGGAGCCATCAGTTTTGTATTCCTAAATACGGCTTTGGGACGCACCATGGTCAGCTTTCGATATGTATGGAAAATAGGGCATTGCAAAAATTTTTTTTTTTTGAATTCTCAAAGGCCCCCCCTCTCATATTGTGACAAATGTCAAAGTAACCTCAGATGCCAAATTTCACATCATTTGGACAATTTTAGACCCCCGCCCACCTCGCTTGAAATTTTTTGAAATTGGTACTATGGGAAAATATGGAGGAAATATACATTAAATGCAATAACTTTTGAAGTAGCAATCAGAAAATTAAAATTTATACCTCTTTTGGAAGGAAATAATCTTAGTATTTGAATGGAGATATATTTGTTTCTAGAAAAATACGGGAAAGTGGGGTACTGGGTCATTTTGGCCCCAAAATCCCCTATTTTTAATGATTTTTCTGCTCCGTGATGCAATTCATACATATTTTGTAGTTTTTCTAATGTGAAAAAATCTCAGAAATCGAACGGAACCCTTTTGACCTTAGTCCGAATACGAGAAGTTGGGGTTATAGGGCTTTTCGTCAGTCATATTAAATTTTATCATTTTCTCATGCATATATCTCTATTATTCTTCAATCAATTTTCATAAAATGTATCTTATTGAACGTGTAAAATTCAGAGGAATAAAACAAAAACAAAAACGTTAAAGGTAAAATTCAGAAACATTAAACTTTTTGATATTTACTCTACAAATCTCATTTTTTTCATTATTTGTCCTAATACCTCAACTTCCCCTATTTTTCCAGGAGTGAAACTTTTCTCATGTGATCCCTAAGCATATTTTACACTAAAAGTAGTAAATTAAATAAGAATTTTGTTGTTAAATGGAGTTAATATGTGCGATTTTATGATAAAAATGTGAAATTGACACTCTATGTCAGATAATTTGATGTTCCTGAATTTTACCGGTAACGAATCTATTTTTGTTATAATCCTAAGGATTCGTCCACGTTCAACAAGGTATAGTTTATGAAAATTGAGCGAAGAATAATAGAGATATATTCACGAGAAAATGATGAAGTTTAATATGAATGACAAAAGGCCATTTAACCCCAACTTCTCGTATTCGGACTAAAGTCAAAAGGGTTCCGTTCGATTTCTGAGATTTTTTCACATTAAAAAAACTACAAAATATGTATGAATTGCATCACGGTGCAGAAAAATCATTAAAAATAGGGGATTTTGGGGCCAAAATGACCCAGTACCCCACTTTCCCGTATTTTTCTAGAAAAGATATATCTCCATTCAAATACTAAGATTATTTCCTTCCAAAAGAGGTATAAATTTTAATTTTCTGATTGCTACTTCAAAAGTTATTGCATTTAATGTATATTTCCTCCATATTTTCCCATAGTACCAATTTCAAAAAATTTCAAGCGAGGTGGGCGGGGGTCTAAAATTGTCCAAATGATGTGAAATTTGGCATCTGAGCTTACTTTGACATTTGTCACAATATGAGAGGGGGTGCCATTGAGAATTCAAAAAAAAATTTTTTTGCAATGCCCTAATGGAAAATTTAGTGCCAAGTTTTGTATTGACGTCGTAATAATCCAAAGCGAAAGAGGCTCGCAATGTTTATTTCTTATTATACAGTGTAGCGCATTCCTCTGTACTTGACTCTTAAAGTGCACATGCTCTGGGTCTTACTACAAAAAAAGATTCCGTCGGACACTAGTTCCACTGTTACCAGTTATATTATACATAAATCATACATTTCTATACTTTTTGTGATCATTAAATGCAACACGTATAGTGTAAAATATAGTTAATCCTTAAATGCGTAACATTGTTTTAAAACAATACTGCGAAAAACATCTCAAAATTATCACAGTAATGTATGTATTGAAACTATGAGACAATTTTAACAAAATTTGAAAAAAAAAAAAAAAAGATTTACCCCTTTGAAGGTTAATATGACTCCCATGTGTGAAAATAAAGTCAAATGTGATGTAAATTGATCCAAAAAAGATCTTCTGCACAGTTTTAAAAGACTTATTATGTACAACAAGAATATTGCCAAAAACGGAACCCATTTGTTGCCAAAATCGGAGTGTGCCAAAATGGGAGCATGCCAAAAACGGAACGTGCCAAAAACGGATTCTTACTGTACCTCAAACTTTTATTTAAGAAGTGAGCCCGATGACTTTTTTGGCATGATGCCATTTCGGGACGTCCTAGTGCCAATATCTTTTTAAGGACTTTTTAGTGGTATCCAACGTTAAAAACAGATCGAAATGGTGAGTTAAACGAAAGCAATTATGTGTAAAAAAATCCCCACAAAGAAAAAATTTGAACCGGCAACCATTGGGAATCCGGTGCAATGCACGAGCTTTGTGCAATGCGTCTAGAGAGAGACCACACACAACCGCAGCTGGCACCCAACACATTTTATCTATTTGATTTTCTCGCTAGATACCAATGCCGGGGTTTTTATTATCGTCTGATGTCTAAATTTAGTTCATCATCCATCGTACTTCGGTGGGTGTCAGAGCTAATGAAAACAGTCGATTTATGGTCCCTTGTCCAGTGTTTGTGCATTGGGCCGGAGTCCCAAGGGCTGCAGGTTCGAATCCTGCCTCTGGGGGGAATATTTTTACATAATTTGTTTCATTTAACTCACCATTTGGATCTGTTTTCACCGTTGGATACCACTAAAACGTCTTAAGGGGGCGTCTGGTGTAGAGGCCAAAAATAATCAACGTCGTTTTTATCCGCTTAATTGTTAGTATTGAACGTCTGGAAAGGTCTCCCGCTGTCTCGGTGGCCACGCTGAACTTCTTTTGGTTTAAACAGCCATGCATTCCACGTGCGTATTTGCTATAACACACGCAGATTTCAATCTATCGGCAACAATTTTCGAAAAACTGACAGCGATACAAATACAGTGTATACAATACACTCTAAACTACTTCTACCCAAATTTTCAAGAGAAAATACCCAATACGTCATTTTCTACGGCGATTTTCCCGTGAGGCAATTTGATGTGGGACTCCCTTTAATAGCGTTTTTCGCAAAACCGCGTTTTTCAAATTGGCGACCACAATAGCTCAAAAACTAATCAGCGAATTGACTTTTTTATGAGGATGCCCAATATGCGTAGCCTGTCGATGAACCAAAGAAAATAGAATAAAAATTTTTTCTCCCTATTATTTTGAAGAAAAATGAGCGAATTTTACAATAAAATATGAGATTTTTCAGTTTTCATGAAGCCATTTTGCGGACTTCGAACTTTTTTTGTGGGTCATCGACTAACTACTAAGTCTAAGCTTTACACCACTTATTGAATTTCCTGTGTCAGACAATTTTAACGTTAGTTATCGTGTTCGCCGCGGCGCTCCGCGGCTTGGAAATGGTTGGACGTCTACTCTTGGAACGCTCGTATGTGTGGCTCTGTGTGACTGAAAATATTTTTTGCCTTTCTCATATAAAAAAGATATGAAATCACTATAAAAATCGTCAACCTAATATTTTTTCGATTGACATAAGGTTTCTGGGTTTTAACAGGGAAGGGTTACGTCCCCCTCCCCCTCTCTGGTCACCATCAGTTTAAATTCCCCTTAGATCACTCCTCATTGCACCCCCCCTCACACCTACACTCCATCCATCTCTCATACCACTCCCCCTCTCAACCCCATCATCTTTATACCACTGCTATAACACTAGGCATCTCAAATTAAGCTGGGGAGTGGTTCGTTCGTAGGTTTATTACCCTCCTCACACACCCACCCTGGCATGACAAAATTAGCAGGAAGACAACATTGAACTAATGCTGATTAGGCTAATAAAGTATGATATTTTTTTATTTCAAGTGTGTCACCGTCGACACCTAGCTCATCAGGTTCGTGGTTGGCGAACTATTGTGTGTAGGTGTAAAGTGAACTAAGAATGTATTAGATATTTCCATATTTGAAACGAACATAACCAGCCATAGACTCATAGTTTAAAGAAATGAGAAAGTCACAATTGCACCACTAGGTGGATTAAAACAGGTTTTTTCATACACAATGAATGTATAAAGCATTCCTAACATTACACAAAAGATCTATTGTTGCCTTGCTTTAAAAATCGTCAATCAAAATAACTTTCGTTTTGAGCAGTGGCGTAGCCAAAAATTTGGTTTTGGTTTTGACTAAAATCGTTAATTTCACAAAAATACCTCAATATTATGTAAATTTGATAAAATATTGAAAGTTCAGAAGCAAAAACTGTTGATCAACTTTTCAAAAAAGTAGTAAGAGACTTGGTGTCTTCAGCAAAGTTGTTGGGAATTTCATTTAAAACAACTTTATTGAAGATATGAAAGCTCTATGTATGTAGCATATCGAGATATAAAACGATATTTAAGAAATTATTTTTAATTTTTTCTTCAATATTATTGTAAGGTTCAGAGACACATGGCTTGGATAAAATGTTATTTTAATGTTTATTAACAGCAGAATAGACTGATTATATAGGGATTATCCATAAATGACGTAGCATTATATGGGGGAGGGGGGAGTTTTGTATTTTGTGATGATGTGTGACGACGGAGGGGTAGGGGGTCATGTCATGCTATATAGCTTTTTAAGGGTGAATAACTAACATAGCTTTAATTTTACGATAACAAGGGGGAGAGTTACCGTCAAGCTACGCAATTACCAGGGGGTATTTGGAGGTTTGTGACGAAATACTACGAAGGGGGAGGGGGTGTTAAAAATCACTCAAAAAATGCTACGTCATTTATGGATGGTCCCCAGTAATATCAGAATAACTTGTTTTGAAGGTTCACTTTCGCAAATAGTCTAATATATCTCGATACCCTGAATATATGGAGCATTCATGTCTGCAGCCTTGTTATTCATAATACAATTCTCGAAAACTTTACTGAAGACACCAAGTTCTTCGAGACTAAATTTGTTTGAAGAATGGATGCATCTATCTGGGAGGATTATTCACCAAAATTATTTTACCAGAAGATATTCTACGTTGCCAAATTTTTCCAAAATACCAAACCTCCAAAGCTGACGGTTTCGAAGCTATGTGATATTGACCGCAAAAACTGTTTTCGAGCTAATAATTCATTTTTTTAATCTTTTGACTTAAGTGCCAATACCTTATTTAGGACTGGTGGTATCCAACGGGGAAAACGATCGGAAATGGTGAGTGAAGCTAAGCAATCATGTGAAAAAAATTCCCCCAGAGGCGAGACTCGAAGTCGCAACCTTTGAGACTCCGGCCCAATGCACTAACCCTTATGCTATCCCTGGGTATGGTGACATCCCAGAAATAACATATGGTTATCCCACTGGCAACAGTGATCGTACCCTGCCTGCAAAGCGAGAATCACACACAACGGCAGCTGATCACCACAACACATTTGATCTATTTAATTTCCCCGCTAGATACCAAGGCCCGGGTTTTTATTATCGTGTGATGTCTAATTTTTAGTTCATTACATATCGTACTTCGGTGGGTGACAGAGCTAATGAGACTGTCGATTTCTGGTCCCTTGCCCAGTGAACAGAGGTATGACGGGAGCGAACCCGCCCGTTCGAATTAAACTAATAATTCAATTTTTTGGTCTTTTGACTTAAGTGCCAATACCTTATTTAGGACTGGTGGTATCCATATGTTATTTCTGGGATGTCACCATACCCAGGGATAGCATAAGGGTTAGTGCATTGGGCCGGAGTCTCAAAGGTTGCGAGTTCGAGTCTCGCCTCTGGGGTGAATTTTTTTCACATGATTGCTTAGCTTCACTCACCATTTCCGATCGTTTTTCCCCGTTGGATACCACCAGTCCTGTTTTCGAGCATTTATTTTATTTTTTTCGCTACTTCGCTACTAAAGCTCACTTAAGAACGAGTCCTTGTATACGAAATTGTATTACGACATTTGGATTAACTTGACAATTTAAAAAAAAAATATTTCCAATCTTACTTAGTGGCTATTCAAATAATTGATAATACAAAAGAAAATCAAATGCTCATAAAAACTGATCTTGATCTACTAGAGGCCAACGAAAAACACGATTTTTCATCAGTTTCTATGTGGATGTTTCCGTGCACATATTTTATTTATTTTAGTTGATATTGACATGATTTGTCAACTATAAGATCCTCACTAAGAGATCAGTTCCAAGATCACATTCCCACAATTTACCAAAAGTTTCCATGGCGTTTAAAACATTATGTTCTCAATGTAATGATCGGATAATCATCTTCCAAAATTATTATTAAAATATTAAGTATTATTTTTTTTAATTCAATTAAATTTGGTTTGGAGGGGTTTAACCCTCTCCCCCCTTCCTGGCTACGCCACTGGTTTTGAGCACTTTACACCAGACGCTACCTTCAAGTCAGACCGGACTTAGTGACAATATATTGATTCCGAGAAAAACAAGTTTAAAGTTAAAATCGCAGCGTACTCATTATAATTGGAAATTAATTTTTGCAATAACTTGTTTATTGCTACATTTATCATATCTGGTAAAAGTCGAATGTAGCTGAAGAAATTCTTTATCCAATCTCATTATCTCATTTTTTTGATATTTTGCTGCTTAGTCCGGTCAGACTTAATACTGACCATATATTCTATAGTAACAGCTTGGTATGAATTTCTACCCTTCAGTACAACCAAAAATAAGATCCTAAGATTCTTAGCTACAACAACAAATTAATTTATTACTCTGACAATTGATGCATCCCAGTATGACATTAGGTATCAAAGTGCTGCACAATTTTATCCATTAAAATTCAAAGCGTTTTATATGTTTGTGCTACTCTGGACGACAACCAAATACAGCATTGTGCGAAACAACTGACAAAATGCTAGAGGAAAGGAAAATCACAAATCCATGCAAAAGCACCAGACCACACAGCTCATCAATTTGGGATCTATATTCTGCTTACAGTACTGAATAATGTGAGGACTCGGTTTCGTTCATATCACTGCAGGATCCAATGACTGAAGTGTAAAGGAATCCTTCTGAATGCACTCGACAGTTAGTCATTATTTAAATATGAATTCATCCGGAAGACAAACTGAGCTCTAATGGCTTCCGATATCACTTGAAAAGCCTTCCGGTATCGTCCACAACATCAGTCCTTTGGCAGCACACTGAGTCGAAGAAAAGGCATCAAAGAGATTTGTGTTGGTATATCTTGGGGTTGAAATCAATTTTCGATCCATCATTTATGCTTAGGTAATGTTGTTAACTATGCACATCAGCTCAACTCTAAGCTCCAATACATCTGAACAAATTGCATGGATTAACGTGCATCCTTTTCAATCAGGGAGTGTGCATTTTCTAAAATGCAAGCCTTATTCAATTGTTTATATTGGAAGCATAAACTCATGTGTGCTGACAAGCGGTAGATGCATTTCATTTACGCCTCAAGTATACATTTGCTTCGTTTTACTAATTGCTAATCGTTGCACAACTTGAGCCACCTGGTTCCTGCTCCAATAGAGGCTATAGTCAGCATACACCACCTACTCTAGTCATCGCATGCAATCTATCATCAACTATTTAATTGTCGTTCAATATTTGCCATCAAAGTTTACTTGCTTGCTTACGGTACACTTCCGGAAGGTGCCATTATCTATCCGGGCACTAATTTGCATATCACTTCGAGTGTACTGTAAATTATAGCCATATGGAAATTTTCCTTCGAAATTGTAAACGTTTAATCGTTGTGCATAGTTTTCTATCAAAATAGAAGCAGCGTCTGATTATCAGAGTTAGATTAAATTGCATGCACATTTATATGCAGCTTTTGTAGACAGGATTTAGCAACGATCCCAATTCAATTTAGTGTGTAATTCAAGGAAGAAGATAATCGCACCATATAGTGTCTATTCAAAGCAAATAGAAAACAGCGTACCATAATCTTCCTTCAGAAGCATCGTTTGAGCTAATGCGTGCATGGCATATCTGAAAAGGTGTTAGTTATCCCGTACGATCCAATCGCGTCTCGCAGCCACCAAACGTGAATATACCAAACAGGAATGAATAGATGGATGAGGTTCTCAACCCTTCAACCGATATGATTTATTTTGTCGCATCAACTGGGAAGATGGTACCGACCGAGTACCAATAACGACAGATGATTTTCCTCGCCCCCGTCGAAACATAATCCCAAGATAAACATTGTAGATGTAGAAAATTAGTATTCCATCGGTAGTATGTTATTTCCGGCCCCAGGATTTTGGGGGTACCGTATGGAGAATGGAAATAAATTCATACTAAAGCCTGCATTCAAAAACCGGACACGCTCAATTGTTTCTAAATTTTTAGAACGTGAGTAAAAATGGCAGAAATTTGAATTAAAAGTAATTTATACTGCACTGTCAATATAGGCAGGGTTTAATTAATATTCGAACGCCACTTATCGATGGATCACAAGTAGAGCAGCTCGGGATCGCACATTGATCCGTGTCCTATGTGAGCAAGACATTCAAAAAGCAGCTGACAACCAAGCAGAACGATGTTAGTGGCATTTATTTTAAACACTTTCGCAGTCAACCGTCAAAATAGATCCCACATGTTTCTTGGCCTTCGCGAACAACATCGACATAATTGGCGTTGATCGCGGAGCAGTGGAAGAGGCATCCATTTCTTTCAAGAGGGAGAACGTGAGAATCGGACCGACTATAAACGTTGACAAAACCAAGTACATGGTAGCTGGTAGAGAACGAGGCTGCACGATCGGTGTTGGCTTCGAGGAAAAAAATTTATAGGATACGGTACGAAATTATCGAAGAAATAAATTTTCTCGGAACACTCATGATGTGTAATTAAAATGTTAACCGCGTGGCAAAAACGCATTTTGTGGCTGTAAATAGGATTTTATGAGGTTTACGTAGTCAGATAAAGTACGGTAGCCAGACAGACTTACTGTACAGAAATCGTTGATACTCCCTGTTTCTCTATACTGCCATGAGGCATGGGCATTAGAGTGGGACATGGTTATATGAAAAAAATAAAATTTCGCTCCGAGTAACTTTTTGGGTCCTATTTGGCTCCCAAAACAACTCTGCAAATTTTTAGTTCGATCGATGAAACTATATTTTTGCGCCCACGGTTTAAAGTTTACATGGGATTTCATATGGGGAAAACGTGTTTTACAAATTAATTCTTCCACAAGTCGCCCATTACCTTCTAAAAATAAATAGATGTCTGATTTGTATAGGAAATTTGTCAAGGGAACAAAGTCTAGAAGACCATGAAACGATCTGATACTTGTGGAAAAAGTTATTAAGCAAAAACCGATTGATGCCCTGAAGATTAATGAAAATTTCACTTTTCATAGCACCACTGCTGCTGACGGTCGAATTATATACAAAATCTTTAATTTTGTCTTATTATGTACAAAAGAAGACTCAATTTATCCCTCAAAACACTTGCGAAGTGGCTAAAGAGTATAGATAAATGATTTAGACACATTAAGAGAAGATCAAAACAAGATTGCATATAAATGGATAACCAACAGCAGTGGTGCTAGAAAAAATGAATATTTTATCAATCGTCAGAGCATCAATTGGTTTCAGCTTAATAACTTTTTTCTCAAGCATCAGATCGTTTCGTAGTTTTCGAGACTTTGTTTCTTTGTTAAATTTGCTACAGAAGCCATATAACGGTTTATTTTTAGGAAGCAATGGGCGACTCCTGGAGGAATTATTTTGTGAAAGTTAGTTTTCCCATATATAATCCCATGTTAATTTTAAACAGTGGGCGCGAAAATATAGTTTCAGGGATCGAGCTAAAAATTTGCACACATTTTCTAGGACCCAAATAGTACCCAAAAAGTTGCTCGGAGCTGGAATCTATTTTTTGTCCCACCCTAATGGGCATTGAAGGAAGCAGATTATTGATTTCTCGGTGTGTTTGAGAATATAATTCAGTGCCAAATATTTAAACATGTTGACATTGAAAGGCTGACAAAATACAGCAGACTGCTGTGGACTGGACATGTAGCCCGAATGCCGGAAGAGAGGCCAGCCAAAGTTATGCTCAGCAGAGAACCTGCAAGAGGTCGTCGATATCGGGACAAACCCCGCACTCGCTGCAATTACTGGAGACTGGCGCTCCAAGATCGAGTAATTCGAAAATCTAAAATATATTCGGTCATGATTCGAAGTACCCGTATTGTTCGGTTACTGTGATGATGATTATTTGCGCAAACTCAGGCAAAGGAAATCCATCGTAGTAGTAGTAGTAGTAGTAGTAGTAGTAGTAGTAGTAGTAGTAGTAGTAGTAGTAGTAGTAGTAGTAGTAGTAGTAGTAGTAGTAGTAGTAGTAGTAGTAGTAGTAGTAGTAGTAGTAGTAGTAGTAGTAGTAGTAGTAGTAGTAGTAGTAGTAGTAGTAGTAGTAGTAGTAGTAGTAGTAGTAGTAGTAGTAGTAGTAGTAGTAGTAGTAGTAGTAGTAGTAGTAGTAGTAGTAGTAGTAGTAGTAGTAGTAGTAGTAGTAGTAGTAGTAGTAGTAGTAGTAGTAGTAGTAGTAGTAGTAGTAGTAGTAGTAGTAGTAGTAGTAGTAGTAGTAGTAGTAGTAGTAGTAGTAGTAGTAGTAGTAGTAGTAGTAGTAGTAGTAGTAGTAGTAGTAGTAGTAGTAGTAGTAGTAGTAGTAGTAGTAGTAGTAGTAGTAGTAGTAGTAGTAGTAGTAGTAGTAGTAGTAGTAGTAGTAGTAGTAGTAGTAGTAGTAGTAGTAGTAGTAGTAGTAGTAGTAGTAGTAGTAGTAGTAGTAGTAGTAGTAGTAGTAGTAGTAGTAGTAGTAGTAGTAGTAGTAGTAGTAGTAGTAGTAGTAGTAGTAGTAGTAGTAGTAGTAGTAGTAGTAGTAGTAGTAGTAGTAGTAGTAGTAGTAGTAGTAGTAGTAGTAGTAGTAGTAGTAGTAGTAGTAGTAGTAGTAGTAGTAGTAGTAGTAGTAGTAGTAGTAGTAGTAGTAGTAGTAGTAGTAGTAGTAGTAGTAGTAGTAGTAGTAGTAGTAGTAGTAGTAGTAGTAGTAGTAGTAGTAGTAGTAGTAGTAGTAGTAGTAGTAGTAGTAGTAGTAGTAGTAGTAGTAGTAGTAGTAGTAGTAGTAGTAGTAGTAGTAGTAGTAGTAGTAGTAGTAGTAGTAGTAGTAGTAGTAGTAGTAGTAGTAGTAGTAGTAGTAGTAGTAGTAGTAGTAGTAGTAGTAGTAGTAGTAGTAGTAGTAGTAGTAGTAGTAGTAGTAGTAGTAGTAGTAGTAGTAGTAGTAGTAGTAGTAGTAGTAGTAGTAGTAGTAGTAGTAGTAGTAGTAGTAGTAGTAGTAGTAGTAGTAGTAGTAGTAGTAGTAGTAGTAGTAGTAGTAGTAGTAGTAGTAGTAGTAGTAGTAGTAGTAGTAGTAGTAGTAGTAGTAGTAGTAGTAGTAGTAGTAGTAGTAGTAGTAGTAGTAGTAGTAGTAGTAGTAGTAGTAGTAGTAGTAGTAGTAGTAGTAGTAGTAGTAGTAGTAGTAGTAGTAGTAGTAGTAGTAGTAGTAGTAGTAGTAGTAGTAGTAGTAGTAGTAGTAGTAGTAGTAGTAGTAGTAGTAGTAGTAGTAGTAGTAGTAGTAGTAGTAGTAGTAGTAGTAGTAGTAGTAGTAGTAGTAGTAGTAGTAGTAGTAGTAGTAGTAGTAGTAGTAGTAGTAGTAGTAGTAGTAGTAGTAGTAGTAGTAGTAGTAGTAGTAGTAGTAGTAGTAGTAGTAGTAGTAGTAGTAGTAGTAGTAGTAGTAGTAGTAGTAGTAGTAGTAGTAGTAGTAGTAGTAGTAGTAGTAGTAGTAGTAGTAGTAGTAGTAGTAGTAGTAGTAGTAGTAGTAGTAGTAGTAGTAGTAGTAGTAGTAGTAGTAGTAGTAGTAGTAGTAGTAGTAGTAGTAGTAGTAGTAGTAGTAGTAGTAGTAGTAGTAGTAGTAGTAGTAGTAGTAGTAGTAGTAGTAGTAGTAGTAGTAGTAGTAGTAGTAGTAGTAGTAGTAGTAGTAGTAGTAGTAGTAGTAGTAGTAGTAGTAGTAGTAGTAGTAGTAGTAGTAGTAGTAGTAGTAGTAGTAGTAGTAGTAGTAGTAGTAGTAGTAGTAGTAGTAGTAGTAGTAGTAGTAGTAGTAGTAGTAGTAGTAGTAGTAGTAGTAGTAGTAGTAGTAGTAGTAGTAGTAGTAGTAGTAGTAGTAGTAGTAGTAGTAGTAGTAGTAGTAGTAGTAGTAGTAGTAGTAGTAGTAGTAGTAGTAGTAGTAGTAGTAGTAGTAGTAGTAGTAGTAGTAGTAGTAGTAGTAGTAGTAGTAGTAGTAGTAGTAGTAGTAGTAGTAGTAGTAGTAGTAGTAGTAGTAGTAGTAGTAGTAGTAGTAGTAGTAGTAGTAGTAGTAGTAGTAGTAGTAGTAGTAGTAGTAGTAGTAGTAGTAGTAGTAGTAGTAGTAGTAGTAGTAGTAGTAGTAGTAGTAGTAGTAGTAGTAGTAGTAGTAGTAGTAGTAGTAGTAGTAGTAGTAGTAGTAGTAGTAGTAGTAGTAGTAGTAGTAGTAGTAGTAGTAGTAGTAGTAGTAGTAGTAGTAGTAGTAGTAGTAGTAGTAGTAGTAGTAGTAGTAGTAGTAGTAGTAGTAGTAGTAGTAGTAGTAGTAGTAGTAGTAGTAGTAGTAGTAGTAGTAGTAGTAGTAGTAGTAGTAGTAGTAGTAGTAGTAGTAGTAGTAGTAGTAGTAGTAGTAGTAGTAGTAGTAGTAGTAGTAGTAGTAGTAGTAGTAGTAGTAGTAGTAGTAGTAGTAGTAGTAGTAGTAGTAGTAGTAGTAGTAGTAGTAGTAGTAGTAGTAGTAGTAGTAGTAGTAGTAGTAGTAGTAGTAGTAGTAGTAGTAGTAGTAGTAGTAGTAGTAGTAGTAGTAGTAGTAGTAGTAGTAGTAGTAGTAGTAGTAGTAGTAGTAGTAGTAGTAGTAGTAGTAGTAGTAGTAGTAGTAGTAGTAGTAGTAGTAGTAGTAGTAGTAGTAGTAGTAGTAGTAGTAGTAGTAGTAGTAGTAGTAGTAGTAGTAGTAGTAGTAGTAGTAGTAGTAGTAGTAGTAGTAGTAGTAGTAGTAGTAGTAGTAGTAGTAGTAGTAGTAGTAGTAGTAGTAGTAGTAGTAGTAGTAGTAGTAGTAGTAGTAGTAGTAGTAGTAGTAGTAGTAGTAGTAGTAGTAGTAGTAGTAGTAGTAGTAGTAGTAGTAGTAGTAGTAGTAGTAGTAGTAGTAGTAGTAGTAGTAGTAGTAGTAGTAGTAGTAGTAGTAGTAGTAGTAGTAGTAGTAGTAGTAGTAGTAGTAGTAGTAGTAGTAGTAGTAGTAGTAGTAGTAGTAGTAGTAGTAGTAGTAGTAGTAGTAGTAGTAGTAGTAGTAGTAGTAGTAGTAGTAGTAGTAGTAGTAGTAGTAGTAGTAGTAGTAGTAGTAGTAGTAGTAGTAGTAGTAGTAGTAGTAGTAGTAGTAGTAGTAGTAGTAGTAGTAGTAGTAGTAGTAGTAGTAGTAGTAGTAGTAGTAGTAGTAGTAGTAGTAGTAGTAGTAGTAGTAGTAGTAGTAGTAGTAGTAGTAGTAGTAGTAGTAGTAGTAGTAGTAGTAGTAGTAGTAGTAGTAGTAGTAGTAGTAGTAGTAGTAGTAGTAGTAGTAGTAGTAGTAGTAGTAGTAGTAGTAGTAGTAGTAGTAGTAGTAGTAGTAGTAGTAGTAGTAGTAGTAGTAGTAGTAGTAGTAGTAGTAGTAGTAGTAGTAGTAGTAGTAGTAGTAGTAGTAGTAGTAGTAGTAGTAGTAGTAGTAGTAGTAGTAGTAGTAGTAGTAGTAGTAGTAGTAGTAGTAGTAGTAGTAGTAGTAGTAGTAGTAGTAGTAGTAGTAGTAGTAGTAGTAGTAGTAGTAGTAGTAGTAGTAGTAGTAGTAGTAGTAGTAGTAGTAGTAGTAGTAGTAGTAGTAGTAGTAGTAGTAGTAGTAGTAGTAGTAGTAGTAGTAGTAGTAGTAGTAGTAGTAGTAGTAGTAGTAGTAGTAGTAGTAGTAGTAGTAGTAGTAGTAGTAGTAGTAGTAGTAGTAGTAGTAGTAGTAGTAGTAGTAGTAGTAGTAGTAGTAGTAGTAGTAGTAGTAGTAGTAGTAGTAGTAGTAGTAGTAGTAGTAGTAGTAGTAGTAGTAGTAGTAGTAGTAGTAGTAGTAGTAGTAGTAGTAGTAGTAGTAGTAGTAGTAGTAGTAGTAGTAGTAGTAGTAGTAGTAGTAGAAAAAGCTATTGATCATAAAATCTGTATCTGGCAAGCGATTTGCGAATGTGACAAAATTATTCACATCTTGGACCAACACATTGATTTATCTGCAAGAATAAATCTCTCGAAAATAACTTTGGTATTATTGAGGTTTCATGAAGCCCTGATAATGCCGGCTGGATGGTAAATCTTCAACTTTGCCCGGGCCGTTTTGGATTGCTACAGATCCAATAATGTTCGCGGAATTTTGGTAGTTCGCTTTGAAAGCAATGTTAAGCAAACTTTACGTATCCGGAGAAGAATGGCCCTTAGGGTTAAATTCTCTATAATAAAAAAAATCAACATCCAAATTTGCGTGGGTCAGAATGCAAATTTAGCAAAAATTTTAAGTTTTTGCTAGAACTAATCAACTTTGCCTTAGTTTTCGTAGTTTGTGAACCCGTTTTATGTTAAAATAATGGTAAGAATGGTTCTAATTTGATCAAAATCAAGAATTAACTAACATTCTATACAGGTGGTTTAAAACAATTTTCTCCTTAGTCTAGTCTAGTCTAGTCTACACATACACAGCCAATACATGTAGCGATCTTGGAAAATTGAAGACGTTCGCCTACAATTTTCTTATGATTTTTAATGTTTGTGGCACATATGGTATGTGACACAATTATTAAAGCAGCCAGGATAACTGTGCAGCGTACAAAATAAAGATGATCCAAAATTATACGGCAGTCAAATTATTCATTTAATGAAGAATTTAATCAACGAATTATTTTGAACCTTGAATAAGGAAGAAACCTGGACAACCGTACCGACCGTTTCGATTGGATAGGGGTTTGATGAATCGTTGGGAATGATTTGGCTAAGAGTGTTAATCTCACTCCTTTGGTCCTCCTGGCATGGGACAGAGGTATTTAAAATTCTTACTCACGACGTCAACAATGAATCTAGCTAGAGCTTAAATAATTTACCGGCTTCTGCGTCCGCCTACGGCTATCTGATTTGGCACTTGTTGCAAAGTTAGTGAACCATTCGTAACCAAAGGCACCATAAGCATGCCGTTCTTTTAAACAGTGCGATCGAAAGTGTCGTGTTTGCCCGATTTAGCTTTACGACACTATTCAAAAACGTACAAGGTGATGTGTGGCTAATTTTGTAGATTTTGTGCTGAAAGACATGAACCCAGTAAACTGCTTTGAACTCCATCCGATCGAAACCTATTGAACCATGGTAAAGCACGAACTTCGGAAAACCAAAAAAGAGGCTAAGGAAGAGAAAGAATAGCATCAATTGCAAATATTGAGTGTTTTACACAAACTCATCATTAACATTTATCCGACATATATAAGCTGAAATAAATGCAGATACAGAATTACTATAAAACTTTGATTTCATTCCGATAGCTATAACCGATTTACCAATCAATCTAAAGTGTCGCCATCGACTAACTCTATAAGGCCTGTTCGAACTGTTGTTGAAAATTGAATATCACATATACCAAAATAAAGACCCCGCCCGACCCCCTCTCCATTCAATTTCGGAATCCGACACTGAGTCCATTCCACATCATTTCGCTTTAATGTTCTCGTTAATTTTCTGTCAAACCGAATAGAACAATTTCATTTATGTATGTGTCATCAAGCAGAATTAAACATCTGCTTATAATCCAACCATCTTTTGTCAAAATTTTCAACAAAAGAATCCATTGAATCATTACGAGCCATGCAACAGTCACTAGCCGAAGTCGTCATTGAGGGACGTACGAATAAATCTCGAAATCTTGTCTCAGATTTCAATTCTGCTTTCACTCTACATCATCCCATTCATCACTGGCTGAAGTAATTCTTAACAAACGCAGTAACAGTACCTCTCAAATGACAAATGAATCCGTCCGGCTTTCAGCCAGAGCATCACGATTTTGGCTGTAACTTCTAGCTAGGCGGTCTGTATCGAAACAGGAGAAAAAAGGTGTAAACCCCCTCCCGAAAAGCGCTAGCAAGTTATGGTGCGCACAAATGACACCTTTCGGTTCCCGCCTTGCTTTTCAGTAAAACGTGTCGTTCACGCCTCAAACCGGATTATGAAAACCGACGGTGGGTACTTCCGGTAGGAAAGCAACTGAAATTAATTCGTTGTTAAAAGTGGTTCAGTAGCATTCGAAAGGAAAACAAAAAAACTCATCCCGTCTGATTTAACTAAAGTTTGCTGAAATTGATGGAACGACAGTATACTTAAAGTGATCGCGATTTCGCCATGTTTCTATTATGAAATTTCCAATTAAAAGCTGTGAGTGATGCTTGGAATTTTGTTTCGAACAATTTAACCAACAATTAACTCGGTCAAATTCATTGGTTGTATTTAAACTGAGTGATTCAACAGTGTGGCACCCGTTCCAATGAATCCAAAATAAGTAATTAAAATCTGTGTTTAGCCAAATAGTAAACCGGAGATGGGCAATAAAATGTTCTGAACGAGCATAATTAATTTAATGTTGTTTTAGTTCACATTAGCCACGCTTTTATTCCACATTCGTATAATTTAACATCGCGACAAAACGTCCTGATCAACTTTCAACACTTCGTGTAGGCGTCAAGTGGTTGAATGAATCTTCACATCACATCAATCTTCAAGATTCAACTTACTTAATCAAACGAGCGAAACCCCTTTCTCTATAAACTAATGAACGGACGTGGTCAATTTGCTGGTGTGCGCACTACTCACTCAGTCGTGTATAATAATCCCGGAGGCTTAATTTCATTGTCTCGAAGCAAAAGGCTGGAAATAATTTAATTGTCAGTTCCTGTGTCTCTCTTTCTTTATTTCTGTTCTGTTCGGATGGTGAATTAATTTCTGCCTCTTTGTGTGTTCTTAAATTGGGACCAATTCTCCGTGCTCCGTGCGAACCTGAGACGGGAGGATGTGAACAACCCACTCGGTTTCTGGCAGCCGGTCATCGAATCGGCTTAATTTCTCCGGTCGGTGGTCGACCCTTCTGCAGCGAACAGCCGGTACAAGATCCGTGCCAGTCCCCGGGAATGAAATAATCACTTGTCTGAGTCGGAGTGAAATGCCAGTGGGATTAGGACTGGATTTAAAACCAACTTGTTGCATACCATAACTAGCGAGGTGCAGGATATTACACATCCATTGGAGCCCGGATTGCAAACCTTAAGACGGGGGTGGACCACTTTACTGCCAGCGTTAGCTTTGCCAAATTTATTACTAACCGATATGGGTTTCTGATCGAAAAATAATTTGCATAAGACCAGAATCTCCCACAGTGGAACTAGAAGCAGCACCAAAAGACGTGACGATGACGCCAAACTGTGGTTCAATGAATTTTTAATGCGGCTAGATTCCATACATGGTTTGGTGGTCATTCTGACTACTATTCCCCGTTGTGACTGTCCAAGCCAATTGGATCGATACTACACTGTAAAAGAAATATTTATTGTTGCTCTTGTGAATCGAAGCTATCGAATAAGTCCAGATAAAACCTGTTGTATAACACAGATAAAGCTTAACTCGAATAAGGGGCTCACCTAACTAATTGTCTCAGTACAGTACAAATATGGCTACCAAGGAAAAATAGTTCACGAAATATTTCTTCGACAATAAACAAATTATGCATACTTGTAAACTTTTATCGAAATTTATCAAGCATTTAGTGCAACATGAACAGTGACCGTTCTTTCGAAATTCGCCAACAAAGAATTCCGCCAATTGAGGCTGTCTGCTAAACAGAACACGGGAGAGTATGTTCTATGCATTATTGACGATCATAGGTCATTCCTGTATAGAGAAACCTGTTCTAGTCCACCTAGTGGTTCAATTGTGCCTTTCTAATTTCTCCAAACTATGACTAATAATTAATATACACTACCGGTCAAAAGTTTCTACTATTTTCAATATAAAAATTTTTCTACTTACTTCTTAATAAAGAAAAATATAAAAAACAATTTGGAATATAATTTTTGGAGTGAACTCTCGCAGCACTAAGATGTTACATGTATTATGTACTCGCCGCATCGAAAGAATACAACCTGTCATAACAAGTTGGTTTGTGATCTACGCATCACCCAAAGGCGTCAAACCCCCTCCTACACTCTGCCCAAGAGCGTGTAGCAACATGATATAGTCAAGACGCACGTGCTTGACAAAGTCTACTGAGCAACCTACTCAATTATGTACAATTCAAAATAAAAGCATGTGAACTTAAATTTTTGACCTGTAGTATATCATACTTAGTTAGCCTAATCAGCATCAGTTCAATGTTGTCTTCCTGCTAACTAATTTTGTCATGCGGTGGTGGGTGTGTAAGGAGAGTGAAACCCCCGCGAACGAACCACTCTCCAGCTTAATTTGGTATGCCTTGTGAGATAGTAGTGGTATAAAGATGATGTGGTTGAGGGGGGGGGGGGGGTGTTGTGAGGGATGGATGGGGTGGTGGGCCGAGGGGGCGGGGGTGATGAGTAGTGATATAAGTGGGGTTTAAGTGGGGGGAGATTATCAGCGAAAAGAGGGGACTCCTCTCCGTAACCCGAGACAGTTGGAGCTGGAGCGTAAATCAATATTTAGCGGATGGCTTCAGCGCCACTCCCGAAGGAGACCATTCGCCTTGTTCGGTTTGCCCAGCTATTGAGACCCCTCCTACGGGCGGGTACCATTTGTTTCTGAGTTCTGGCTCCAGAATGGTCCAACGGGACTCAGGTACCTTGATTGCCAGTCTGAAAACATTCGCTAGAAATCAACAACAGTATACAAAGAAGGCCTCAGACCGGTATAATTAATTAGCTCTAACGCTTTTTATCATCACGGGCAAAGATCTACTCAAACACAAGGTCCCCAATCGTGGCCGATTTAGAAAAGGTTGAGTCGAAGGAAAAAGGAGTCAACTCTGCTCGCTAAAAACGGAACGATCGAAAATCGTGAAACTGCCTACACCAGAAAATACCAAAAAAATAGTTTACTGCAAAAAAAACTGTTTAATCACTTCAACTCATAATTCGCTTACAAAAAAATATTTATTTCACATTTCGGGTCTCGAACCCAGGCCTTCCAACTTGCTAACTAATTTCCTCGCAGCGCGCTAACCAACATGGTCACTGCCTATCCTGCCTCTCTCTCTCCCTTCCCAAAGCATATCAAAAATCTAACTACCTAACGTGGTGTTCATCCGAAAATGAGTGGCTCAACTTACGGTGCGTGCATATACAGTCGGCGTGTTTGCGTGTAATACATTTTATCGCTGACATAGGATTTTCACGGGGTGGGAAAAATATAACCGCCGAACAAAAAAACTGATAATCGGGTTTCGAACCCGGGCTTTTTGAGCTTGTCACAAAAACGCTGTCACTTAGCTCACTGAACCGGCATTTGCGGTTTTAAACAAAATTGATCATGCGCATGTCAAAAAAAGGAAATGACCATGGTTTTACGTGGGTCGCTCGAAAATCCAGTCCGCTGGAGATGCTGATCCGGTTGCCACAAACGATTTGCCCGGACGTTTACTGGCAGAGTCTGACCTGATGGAGGTCACTGCATTACATGTTTCCCACGTGGGTTGTTCGATAGTCGGTGCCCAGCAACTGGACGTATGCTGGCAACGACGCTGCTCCCTAGCTAGCGCGAATTTGACGGTCGTCGCTCTTCCGGATGGTTCACCGGGAACTTTGTAGCTAGATGGCGGGGTCAGAAGCCGTTGATGACGGATGATGATCGGTGTGACTGGATGCTGCAGCTTCAAACCTGCACGAAAAACACGCATCCAACGATAAGTTGGAATTAGGGCACGCACTGCACTGGCCACCATTTGCACCTTACCTTAATTCGGGAATACCGACTCTAAACTACTGCTTCGATATGCGGGAAGCCACTTAACTTGTACGAGTTAGAACTGGGAAGGGAAAACTAATTACTGGCAAAACTGATATAGAGAATCTCACGATTTTTATCTTTACCTATAAAACCACACCGAGGTGCGAGAAAAAAAACTAAACCACTCCTGCCGCTTCCACGATCCAGAACAAAGTGAAAAATCAGATCTTTGGAGTCCTCAGTTTAAAGCATGAGTCATATCTTCGTGACCGGAACTACGCAATCGTTCACGAAATTACGCAAGTTTCCCCGAAGCCTTTTTTGTATACGGCTTCAATTTCTTTTGAATATCCCCAGACCTCGATCCTCTACCACCAAATCCCAGGTGCTGCCGAATGGCTTTCAAAACCCAGAGACAAATAGTTTCCCCTCCACTATAGCTTATTCTGCGGTTAAAGGTCGCAGAAAGGGTTATCTCAAAGCGGGGCGACGCCTGCGTCGCGACCACCCGCCAAAAGTAACTCGGCTCCAACCACGACTGGATCCGGTGGGTGCTCAACCACTCATCTGACAGTTCATTCGAAGGAACTCCAACCAACCACTCACTCTCATTCACATTTCGGGAGAAATTACAGAAGCTTTTACCCATGCTGAGCGGACCAGTTATCTGAGGGGCCGCTCGATATTATTTACATTCATATCGTAGTACTACAGTGATGAGTAGTGATATAAGTGGGGGGAGATTATCAGCGAAAAGAGGGGACTCCTCTCCGTACAACTCCCCTGTTAAACTCCAAAAACCCTATACCAACAGAGAAAAATTTTGGCCGGGATTAGGTTGACGATTTTCAGAGTGATTGCATAACCTTTCTATATGAGAAAGGCAAAAATGTGCCAAAATCCAAAAAAGTCAATCTTTATCAATTTTTTTTTTAATTTTGCATCCATTTTGCAAAGTTTTGCATCACTTTGATATCAAAATGGTACCAGTTTATATGGGAAATTTCTGTGTGAACGCACTCTTAAACCCGTTACTCCAGAACGGGAACTCAGATCGACACAAAGTTCAATAGCAGCCGTTAGGAAGGTTATACCTTTCATTGG
Source organism: Topomyia yanbarensis (assembly GCF_030247195.1). Lineage (NCBI taxonomy): Eukaryota > Metazoa > Arthropoda > Insecta > Diptera > Culicidae > Topomyia > Topomyia yanbarensis. The sequence goes on from NC_080671.1 coordinate 26,358,636, forward strand.
AGACGTGACATTTTGGACACATACACACAGACATACACACATACACAGACACAAATGGGGGCAGAATATCGTCGAATGGATGTGTCATGACGAGCATATCTGGGACGCTGTTAATAGAGTAGTTGCGAGTATACTCTTCGAGCTTCAGAGGAAGTGGCGAAGGGACCAACAAAGTAACTAATGGCGCATTAGCTAGAACGCCACCGGGAAACCACAAATCGGGTTTCGGGAGAAATTCCGCCGCCGGGGAACTCTCCGACGGTGTAGACTAGATCTATCACCGGGGACAAGTTAAATATTACGCGACATAGCATCGGGCTTGGATCGTCGGAACGCCAGTGAACCGGACGTCAGGTTTCACCGGAATCGTCGGACCGACCTCGATACCCTACCGGGTAGCTCGAGAGTAGGCTGGGTCCACCGCCGGGGACTAGACCGAGTAGACGGAGCGGGGAGCTAAATGGCTCACAGAAAGGTACAACGGTATCGGGAGCAATCTACCACCTGGGAATTCACGGTAGGGTAGATTCGCCGCCGTGGACTACCCGACAGTATGGTGACGAAAAGGGGAGCTAATTGGCTCACGAAGCAAACACCTGTTCCGAGAGAAATTCCGTTGGCGGAGAACTCTCAGTCGGAGTAGGATAATATCCGAGTTGATCTCGATAAGCGTGGGAGCTAAATGGCTCAAGGAAACGGGTGTCGGTCGGGTAATTCCTCCGAGAACTATCGGTCGGAGTAGGGAGAGTTCACCTTTGGGCACTATCCAGCCGGGAGCTGAGTGACTCACGGAAACACGAGCTAAATGTCTCAAGGAATCAGCACCTAAACGGCTTAGGGGGACGAGCGCTAAACGGGGACGTAATAGATGGAGACAAAAAATAAGCGAAGAATCGAGAGTTAAATAATAGCTAATAGCCATTCCATAAACCGGGTCCAAGATAAAGCAGAAGAAAGAGGTGCGACGAAAGCACAACGATCCCCCTCACCAGAGTTCAAAATAATCGAAGCTCTTTGTTGACGGCTGCAAATGAACCTGTTGCGACTCGCGGTGAATAGAAGAAATATTCATTCAACTATCCATCTTATTCAATCAGTTGAATATCGTACAATATATTCATTACACTAATTATCTAGGAAAATGTTTTCAAATGTCGATGAAGCATATGAAGCAACAATCATCATCGCTTACATTGTGCCAGGGTCTAGTTTGATGCGTTTGATTCGTTGCTGCACGGTCGCTTCGTGTAATAATCGGAGCCGAATGAAAATCTGCATGGATGAATGGGCGGTTTGTTCGTTTGACATTTTCAGCTGCGTCACTGAATATTGAAAATGAATGCAGCTGAATATGATCAATTTTCATTCAATGAATTTGAATATTTTTAGCTCTGCCCCCCACGAAGTAGTTGACGTAGTTCCATGGGGAAGAAGGGTGTGAAAAATAAAAATTGTTTTCGGCGGTTAGGGACGAACGTGAGTCGTGAGTCCCACACCACAGCCCAGGCTTTTGAAGCTTTTTAAACCTTACTATAAAAATACACACATACGCACACACAGACATTTGCCGAGTTCGACGAACTGAGTCGAATGGCATATGACACTCGGCCTTCCGAGCCGGGATTAGGTTGACAATGTTCAGAGTGATTGCATAACCTTTCTATATGAGAAAGGTAAAAAGCGTGCATAACCTTCGGGTAGCGCAGACTAACTTTTGGAAAGACCTGGGGTCGCGAACCCAAATACATATCTCGACAAACATATGATTACGGCTTAAAAGCCAACTGTTAAAATTCTCTTTGAAAGGAAATTCCGGACAAACCGTTACTGGCTAAACACAGTTCAAAGCAGTTAATGAAAGAGAAAACTTCTGGCAAGAAAAAATACTACATGAAGAATAACTTGGAAGAAAACCACCTGAGTAATATAAGAGAACGACACATTACTGCGTGCCTACTTGATCGTTGAGATTTCTTTAAATCCCATACATTGGCTTCAGAGGAGCGATATGAAGCCTGCTGGTGTGTACTGTCGTAACATGAGATAGGAACAGTCTCACTCGCTAGATAGATACTGTGTACTGTATTCCAAGTAGAACTCTTCCCGATTATGGGCGGGGTAAAATCAGCCCTTCAACATAGCTTGCCCGGGTAACTCCTGCTCCAATAGTCGAGCTGCAATCAAGGCCCTTAGCTCGGACAAATCACGGTCCAAACTGATGAATAGCAGAGCTTAGTATTGATATTACCATCAACCTCGTTTAGGTGCCCGGACATTCCAATTTTTTTCAACCCGAACCCGACCCGAACCCGAGAACTTGAAAAACCCGAACCCAACCCGAGCCCGAAATTTTAAAATTTTAAAAACCCCAACTCGATTTGAGACCGTACATTTCAAAATTGCAAAACCCGAACCCGAGAATGAAAATTTTATAAAGCCCGAACCCGATAATTTCAAAATTTAAATATCGACCTGAACCAGAAAATTTATAATTTGAGAAACCCGATCTTAACGAGACTTGTTAATACGGAGAATCAACAAAAGATCCCGAAGATTTTTAATTTTAGGCATCCGAGCTGGATCCAAGGCTTATCTAAAAGAATTATAGAATCACTCGAACTTGAAGTAGCACTATATGCGAATTTATTATGTTTTGAGAAATTCATAAATCGTTGATATCTTAACCGGAAAGTAGGATAAATCGGTGGATAACGCATGGGTAAAGAAGAGGCATAATAATTACAAATCAAAATTTCTATTTTTTTACCGAAAACCATTCCTGCAAGAGTAATTTTATATAATTTATTACATGTATCAAATTAAGCTATGCCAATTGGCAATTCGTATTCGACAGTTCACACGACGTTACCCGCGTTACTGGTTGGTACGGTCAAACTTGTGTCGAAGGGTGCCAATCAAGATTCCCTGACGCGCTCTTGATGTCACATCATTAGCTAGTACAGTATGCGTGCCAGTGGAGATGCTTCGACATCTCCAATGGTGTTCTCGAAACGACTCCAAACTTCCACAAATCCACTAATGGTTTGAACAGAACACACCATATTTTTACGATCAATTCCTTAAAATCGTGGAAATTCAAGTATTTTCATGAAGGAATTCGGATCATGCAATGGCCCAGCCTGATGACAACCTGACAGAAAGTGCTTGTTTCATACATGTACGACTGATTTGATGATGTCGCTAGTATACCATTACCATACGAGTGCCATCGTTAATAGATTGTCTCTACTTCCCGTAAATTTCTACTCGCTTGAAGTAATATTTTCCCATAAATTTACTTTGACTTGGTTTATTGACGAATATGTTGAAAAATAAATCGCAAAGAGATTTGAGACGTGAAACACTAGTTTAAAAAATAAAATAATTCGAGCAGTTTGCGTATCTGAAGAGAAGAAATACATGAATAAAAATAAATACAATACTTGAGAATCAGAAAATATAACAAATTCTAGCTATTCAAAGGTGGTTAAATTTAGTACGGTTACATGTGTCCTCCATTTGGATCACGAAGTAGACTTAAATACTACAAAAAGAGACTGGGTGTTGTATATAGACGTAAACAGCGTTCAGAAATGGTTGGGTATGATCTGTTCAAAATTCAAATCCGACCCGAATCCGAAAATTCCAAATTCGGAAAACCCGAACCCGACCCGAACCCAAAAGTTTGAAATTTCAAAAGCTCGGACCTGACTCGAACCCGAGAAGTTTAAATTTACAGAACCCGAACACGACCCGAAACCAGAGGGGTGGGCGTAGCGTAGTTGGTAAATCGATTGCCTTGTACGCAGCGCACCTGGGTTCGAGTCCCGAGCCCCGCACATAGGGTTAGAAATTTTTCATAAGAGATTTTTCTAACCCGAAGAGGCGAATGACCTTAAGGTTAAAACCTCTATAATCGAAATAAAAAAAAAACGACCCGAAACCCGTCGAGTCCGGGTTTAGGGGCCAAAAACCCGAACCCGACCATCTCTAATTCCAATATTGCTGTTCAGAAATGGGCCAACGACTTGGCCAAAGCAAGCGCAGAATTTAACTTTATTGGTCCCGAGTGCTTTGCCAATTTCAGCAAGTTGGATAAACGAAATGATCCGGGTTTGGGCCTCAACTGAGCACTGCAGCTATCTACAAACACCAAATACTACGCGTGGTTTTCCAATTAGGTTCTACGGAACACTAGGTGTGAAATATGCACATTCTCATTTCAACAGTTCCTTTTTACGATCAGTTTCCATACCACCTGAAAACGGTGTGAATGCTATCAGGAGAACAGTAGATGTAGAATGCTTCGACGTGAAATTTAGTGAGTTGATAATTGATAAGAAAACTATTTACCAACGTGCTTCACGTCGTGTGTTAGTCATTAGAAGTTTAATGTAAAGGTCAACGAACGAATCTAAGTCTAGCCGTCCCCGGCAGGCAATCAGTTCTACCTCTCGCTGTTTTATTGCGCTCCGAAGTTGATTTCATAAAATGGTCCGATAATTATTGACCCTAAACAAAACCGAGGGATATTAATTTCCCTGATGTCGTCTGTCCAAGAATAACAACACTTTTATGAATCATAAAACCCACTTAAAGCGGAATGAACGCGCGCACACAAATCCGCGGTTCTACGGCGACCGACGGACGGTGTTTTCGATTCCGCGTCAACACATTGATCGGTTCGGGTATCTGACAATCGTAGTCTCCGCATCGACGCGACGACACCGTTGTTGACCGTTCGAAAGTGGGAAGATTCGATCGGTTCACTTTCCTTCAAGCTCACACGTGTCCCCCGGTCGTTCACTTTGGGAAAGCAGTTCACTTATCGGAAGACAAACAAAACCAATTCGATGCGTTTGCTCCTAATTCCGTTGCTTGGATGGGCGACGAAGGTAGCGACAGCAGCCACCATGGTCGGGAGCAGTCGGTAGTGGCTAAAGCGACATTCTTTGTTTGGTTTACAACCGTCACCTACTTTCGAGCAGCAAAATGCAGTTAGGTACCTATTTACTGATGATGCGCACCGGTTTTGAGTGGGACCAAAGAGAAAGGATTTTATTTAACCGTGCTATTTCACAATATGTACAATGATTATAGGGATTTTAACGGTTGTTCAACTGCGACAGGGAATATTTCGCTTTAAAATGTATAAAAAATGACATTAATCATAATAGTTGACAATGAGAGCAGTTGAACCGAACAAAGCATGTTTCTAATCTCACACTATAAAACATGATTATCATAATTCAACTCGCTTGCATTCTGCATTGACCAGACTAGACTGAACTAACCACATAATCCCAAGGAAAAGGCAACAGTTTCCTGGAGACGGTGTGGTTCGTACCACACAGTTTCTTGTATCTGACACCCTTCGGAAACACGGGATAAGAATAGCAATGGGGACTGTCTGCCTACACAACTCCCGTCAACGGAAACGGAAGACCTACCCCGGAGGGTTCAAATGCCGTGTGTACGTGTCATGGCAAAGATTCACGCACTGGCCATAAATCAGAGCGCTTTCGATATACGTTAACACATGATATTCAGTGTTTGGCTGCAAAATGGATTAAATCTGTTCCGCTCCGAGCTAAACTCCATCGGTTCCGTGGGTCTGTGATGTATCGAAAAGGGTTGTAATGCGGCTGCATGCAATGGAATTCAACTTCTAATAGAGAGTGCATCTCAAATAAAATTCTTCATGGCTGGTGCTAAAAGATTCAACCCTTTATAAGACGCTCCTGCACACGAAGGATGTTCTGGTAGGTGTAACCCGCAATTCGTCTTTTTGGCACAGCATACATTACGGCTATGTGGCCCAGCTGTGATTACTACCCATCAGATACGACCCGGTCGGCATACCGTCAGACAGAGCAAATACAACATTCTAGACCTTATGGCTGAACCCGATGATCCTTAGAGACGACCACCGACCGGTTCCAAAGGAAAATACTAGCGTTCTGAATAAATAATGTTGTGAGCATGCATTACTTTTACTTGCCCCAACATCCGCATCATCAAATCAAAGTAAAACTGCGGTAACGGTGTCAGTTTTTGGTTTCGCTAGATTCACTGAAGCTTTCACCGCTCACTACAGACATTTGAAAAATGGTGCAGTCAATGTGGGTTCCAACATCCGGCCAAATTGATGTTCCGGAAAGCAGTTTTCCAGTTGGGCATAGTCGGAAGCGGAACATCATGTTAGAACAAAAATAGCTTATCAGAGGAGCAACATTATGTTTGCGAATATTTGTTTTAGAGTTTCTGAAGATGTGATATAGCCCCTTATCTCTCACTAATGTTCATGAAAAGAAAAATGTATTGGAGAACAGTAACAATCAGGAGTTTCCTTGGAGAGTACTTACAAATATAAAGTATAATTTGATTAGTTCATTAGATTTTAGGATGACCGACCAAAAAGGCATTGTAAATTGAATTAAATACTGACAGCTTCCAAATCCGACTAAATAGAATTGAAACCAATAATTCTTAGTTTGGCCTGATCTAAACTATGCTAGAAACGTGTTGGAATGATAGTTTTATCGGAGCCTCGCCGAGTCGAAAATTGTTGGAACACAACAACTGGTCCCGGGTGAAGTCCAGCAAGCTAAGAAGTTCTGATAGCTAATAAAAGAGTGAAATCCCGAAATTGCTCAAGAGAACATTGCGAAAGCATTCTGATTGATTATGCGTACATAACTGTAACACTAAATAGTTTTTGTGCTTGTGAACTAGTTCAGTACACTAGGAATACTAATCATGAACAAAATGTTGACTAGTGAGTTTATCCATAAATTCAGGAACATTGTTTACGTAAACTTTCATGATTTATTTATTTATTTACTTATTTAATTAATTAAATAATTTATTTCGCCAAACAGATGCAGGCTATAAAAATGCTTTTAAAATGGTTATTTACATGCTTTCTACGGTTCAGAGATAATTTTAATATATTGGTGAACATGGTAAGGTATTCTTTCTTATAATTTTAATTGTAATGGTGCATCATTCGATTGCCCGGGCCGTTTTTTTTTGCATCATTAGTTTTATAAGGTTTTATGAAAATAGTTGATTTTTTCGAAATTGCTAAAATTTAATTTACGTTTGGTAAATCATTGGAAGTTTAGAAACACAACCATCAACTGGTTTAACAACTTCGAAGAAATTTTCCAATATCAATATGGCACATCTTTTGATATAATAATTTTAGTAATTAATTCTCCAAAGAGTAAATATGGAGAATTGATCTTAAAGATTGTAGAGACTTTATGTCTTCAGCAAAATTATTGATACTGTCTGTTTAAACAACTTTGTTGAAATATGAACGCTACAAGAATGCCACATATCGAGATATAAAACGATAATTTCCTTTCTTAAAGTCAGTTCTCTTCAATATATAAAAGGACCCGGGGCAATTAAGACAGTGGGGGTATTTAGGACTCCCAGTTTCTCAGAAAACCGTAAACGGTTGCACATATTCGTGGCACCGCTATTCTAAAACATTAATTTTGACAGCTGAATCGAGTTCTTTGGTTTTTTTAGAAAAGAGATACGTGTTGCATTTTTTCCATTCTCATTATAATGGTAAAACTGTTTAAGTTTGTATGGAAAAATAAATATGAATAAATCGGCAATGGAAACAATAAATGCAGTAAGAAATGTCAGTATCATCTTATTTGGCCTAAAATCCTCAGGTGTATAACTGAAGATGAAAGGATGAACATTGCAGAAGGCTGAACATTCATTGTGGTAAAAAGATTTTGTAATATAATGTTAAATGCTGCCTCTCTTTTTCGCACGTGCTAGGAATAGGACATTTGCAAACATTCTTCTTATCTTCGAAGTTAAATAACTTTGTCCGGTAACCTCAAATCATTATGCAACTTTCAACAAAGTTGTTCGTTATTAAAAAAGCTACACCACCTGAAGTTTTGAGGTATGCAGAGTAACTGTGAGAATTTTTATTGAATTTTGATTTCTTGTTTTCGATTTTCCATATGTCAACATAAAACTTCAAAACTTTTGTGAGTGAACTAGATCTATAGGAAAAAGGTCATAAGTGACATATGGTTTGTAGAGCTTATTAACACTTGATTTAGCAGTGTTCCAAAAAAGAAATTACGGTAATTATTTTTCGGTAAACATGGTTTATTTGACAGAATATATATCAAACTTTACTGAACGTTCTGTTGTATATAAATGGTTTTGCCAAAATCTGTAATTAAAAGCACAATTCGTATCCGGTAAAAAATACCTAATGAATGGTAAAAATTACTATTCATTACTGAATTTCTTTATTGGCCGCCGTTAAAAAAACTTTCAGATGCTTTCCCCTTTCATTTTTTCACTACCGGATAACTGCGCTACTTTTTTAATGCAATGAAAGCGCCAAAGATTATAGCCACAACAAAAGTTATCCATTAGTTTTTTTATAATCCGAAATATTTTTATATAATTGATTTGCATTAAAAAAAACTGATAGCCGTAAGCTCAAACGCGTACTATTTTTAAACTAGACTAAACCGGCCTAAACTATTTGGTAAGCTTTAACCAAACGATGCTGTCATTTATATGGCTGCGTTCTGATCTGCGATACACGACAATGTTAAAAAACAACAAATTCAAGTTAAAGAAAATGAGTAAATTAGACAACATGGAGAATTGTTTTCATTTCGATATTTTCTTGCAGTAAAATAGCTTTTCTTCGTCATATGTCTCGTTCCACAGCGTGTGAGAACTATTTTGTTAACTTGTAGCCGATATGTTTCTGAACTTAGAACTTTAACATGGTGGGTAGTTTATAGTTGGCCGATGATGTATTGATTGATCACCGTTGCGTTCGCAATCAATTTTAAAATATTTCTGTTTGGATTTTTTATGTGTGTTTATTTATATAGGAAAAATGCGTATATTTAAAATCTTTTATTCAATCTTTGCTTAGGGTATTTATGGAGTTACTTTGTAAGCAGATAACATTCTAATTCTATTTGTGAACTGGGAGTGAAGATAAGAAAATTTATAAAATAGTGCATTTTACGATCTACATCCGATTGTCATTTATTTGGATTTATCCAATGAAAAAAACTATTTTTTTCATTATTCACTTTCTTTGATGCGATATACGACAGATATATGGGCGATGATTCGTGATAACATGTTATTGATTTATATTAAGGAATTAAATGATCCAACTTATTCTCATAGTAATAGCCCAAATCCCTCTCCTCCCGTTATCCTTCCTTCCTTCTGCGGCTGTTCGCCCATCTAAATATGGAAGCTGTTCTTCAATGTCAGCTTCTTTCACCGAACAGCCGTGTAGTGTCGGTAGTGGTTGTTTCAACCGGCTAAGAATTACACTACGGACTACCTGTTTCAGTGGTAAAAATCTACCAAACAGGGAACCCCAATTCCACAGTGTCATGCGACCCGTGCTATGGGTAAAATTGTTGAGGGGGTTTAAAACATTCTCAATGGCGAACGGAGCCTGGGAAGAGTCGGGCGAACTCCCCAGTATGCTGCATTACGCAGCGGAACGTTCACTCTACACAACGATTTTTTTCACCAATGATCCACTTAATTTTGCCGAATTTTTGTTGGCTGGGGGTTTGCTTGAGCCACTGGAGTCTTGCTGCCATATCGTAGGAGGCGACTGAAAGTAGGAGACCCTAAGTCAAGGTGTAGTTCCGTGCCGAGGACTTAATGACTGGAGGGTCTAAAATATGCCAGTCGCGCACGGAGCATTTTGGGTTTTGCCCTTGCTATGTTATGCGAATCTCTGACACAGTGGACCATTATTTTCTTCGCAAATCGTGGGAATCAAATGATCATGTCCCATTTAAACCTGATATGGCTCGCTAAATGCGTTAACATCCCAACTCGCTTGGTGTCCTCTAGTTGTTGTGCAATTTGTGTTGGAGATGAAATGTACAGTTCTCTAATCAACAATGGTTAGAATAGCACAGGTCAATCTCCAACATAAACGTACAGCAGCTATGAATTTATCTCGACTCATGCAGGAAGGTAAAGCTTCCATAGCATTGGTTCAAGAACCGTATTTCCATAAAGGAAACTTCTATTTTGGAAAGTTACTTAACGCTGCCTTCATTGCTTACAACAAGACAGGCATGACTAACCCACGTGAAATGCCTCGTGCTTGCATTCTTGCAAATAAGGCTATTGACGCGTGTCTCATATCGGAGCTCACAACTCGCGATATCTGTGTTGTCACAGTTACATTGACTGTCGGAAACGTAGAAAAAAAATATATATATTGTTCAGCATACCTACCGCATAACGAATCATCTCCTTCTGATGATTTCAAAAGCGTTGTATCATATTGTAGCAGAAATGGGCTTCCGCTCATTATCGGCTGTGATGCGAATGCTCATCACATCATTTGGGGCAGCTCAGACATCAATCTGAGAGGCTCTGAACTGATGGAGTACATAAGTAGTACAAATCTTCATATTCTGAATGTGGGAAACCGACCAACTTTTGCGAGGTCTGGGAGGGAGGAGGTGTTAGACATAACACTTTGCTGTGATAGAATTGTTCATGAACTGGGAAATTGGCAGGTTCCAAATGAAACTGAACCGTCTCTATCCGATCATAAATATATATTTTTCGATCATTTTGATGTCACCTTCAATGTGGTGACATATCGTAATCCTAAATCTACAAACTGGGACCTCTTTTTGGAAAACTTGGCGACTAAATTTCATGGATATTTTCCAACAATTAGTCAACTAGACGACTTAGATGACGTCGTGGATACGACAAACTCATTCATATTAGCATCCTACGAAGAAGCTTGTCCACTTCGTACTGTTAAATCGACTAGGGGAACCCCTTGGTGGAGGGCTGAGCTTGAAAGAATGAAGAAAGTTATGAGAAGAGCTTGGAACCGGCGTCAGCGTGATGACTCCAGGGCTTTCAGGTCAGCTCGTAGTGCATATAAGAAATGTCTTAGATCTGCAGAACGGGCTGGCTGGCAAAGCCTATGCACTAATGTCTTTAGTCTGAACGAGGCAAACAGATTAAATAAAATTCTCTCCAAATCGAATGATTTTCAGATGAACTCCTTGAAAACCAGAGATGGTGTTTATGTGACGGACGAAAAAGATGTTCTTAATTGTCTCTTCGACACACACTTTCCAGGTTGTATCGATCCGGAGTTGAACAATGTTCACAGATCTCATTCTGGTGATTCGGACTCGTGGGCGTTAGCACGCACATTGATTTCCACTGAATCGGTCAAGTGGGCAGTTGACAGCTTTGCTCCATACAAATCACCCGGAAAAGATGGAATACTTCCCGTGCTACTGCAAAAGGGATTTGATATTCTTAAACATGTCTTGAAAAAGATTTTGCTTTCCAGTCTTGCTACCGGGTATATCCCGAAAGCATGGCGAGAAATAACTGTTAGATTTATTCCCAAAGGGGGGCGCTCAAGCTATGAAGAAGCCAAGAGTTTTAGGCCTATCAGCTTAAGTTCTTTTCTTCTGAAAGCTTTGGAACGGATAATCGATCATCACATCAGGAACGTTAGTTTAGTTGAATATCCACTGCACAAAATGCAACATGCATATCAGTGTGGGAAATCCACGATCACTCTGCTTCACGATGTTGTTTACAACATTGAGAAAGCCTTCTCGCTCAAGCAATCTAGCTTGGGTGTATTCCTAGATATTGAGGGTGCTTTTGACAATGTGTCCTTCCAGTCTATTCTGGAAGCGACGCGCGGTCATGGGATACCTGCATGTATCTCAGGTTGGATAAACGCAATGCTTAGTAACCGCATGCTTTGCTCGTCACTGCGACAGGCTGAGATACGGAAGTTGAGTATTTGCGGTTGTCCTCAGGGCGGCGTTCTGTCACCTTTGTTATGGAACTTAGTAGCTGACGGCTTGTTGAAGAAACTCAATGAGCTTGGATTTCCAACCTACGGGTTTGCTGACGATTACCAAATACTAATTACTGGATTTTGCATCGGAACAATCTTTGACTTAATGCAACAGGCATTAAGAGCTGTCGAACAGTGGTGTCGACAAGTTAAACTATCAGTTAACCCAAGCAAAACTTCAATGGTTCTTTTCATGAAGAAGCGAATAACAACCGGGTTTCGTCCCTTGCAGTTCTTTGATTCTGAGCTACTGTGTGCAGATCAAGTCAAATACGTTGGAGTCATATTGGATTCCAAACTAAATTGGTCTGCTCACATTGAGTTCAGAGTCAAGAAAGCGTGCATGGCCTTCGGGCAGTGCAGACGAACTTTTGGAAAGACCTGGGGTCTCAAACCTAAATACATCTATTGGATTTACACGACAATTGTACGTCCAATACTGTCTACGGATGCCTTGTGTGGTGGCAGAGGGGAGAGGTGGTGACAGTCCAGTCAAAGCTAAACCATCTGCAAAGAATGGCGCTCATGGCGTTGACTGGTGCTTTCGCCACGACTCCGACTGCTGCTCTTGAGGCACTTCTAAATATCAAACCATTACACATACACTTAAAACAAAAAGCACTATCATGTGCATACAGACTGCAGGTTACTGGGCTTTGGAACAGTAATCATGTTGATCTTGCTACCAGTCATACACGATTGTGGTCACAAATGGTTACATGGGGTGAAGATATTCTTGCTCCCAGTGATATTACACTCACATGTAGTTTTCCTTACAGGACATTCCATGTGAAGATTCCCTCTCGAGAGGAGTGGTTGTCTGGCTTTATGGAAAGACAACAACAAACGCAAGTGGTTTATTATACTGACGGTTCTCTGATGGAGGGACGTGCCGGTGCTGGTGTCTACTGTCGTGAAATGAGATTGGAACAATCTCACTCACTAGGTAGATACTGTACTGTATTCCAAGCAGAAATCTTTGCGATTATGTGCGGGGTGCAATCGGCCCTTCAACTGAGTTTGTCCGGCAGAGTTATAAACTTCTGCTCCGATAGTCAGGCTGCAATCAAGGCCCTTAGCTCAGACAAATCCCGGTCCAAGCTAGTGATCGCGTGCCGAACCCAAATCGAAGAACTAAGCATTGTCAATACTATCTACCTTGTCTGGGTGCCCGGACATTGCGGTATTACTGGAAATGAATGGGCTGACGAACTGGCCAGGGCAGGTTCAGCGATTGACTTCGTTGGTCCTGAGCCCGCGCTGCCAATTTCGACAAGTTGGATAAGGGAAAAAATACGGTCCTGGGCTTCGTCCGAGCACCGAAATTATTGGAGAAATCTACAAACGTGTCGCCAAACAAAGGCGTTTCTAGAACAACCATGCCCAGTGGTTTCGAAAAATCTCTTACATTTTTCGAAGCTCCACTGCGGCATGCTGACCAGGGCTTTAACCGGCACTGCAAACTCAATTATCACATGGCAACTATTCAGCGCGCTGAGTCTTTTTCATGTGATCTTTGTGAATCCGACTACGGAACCTCATATCATCTGATATGCAACTGTCCAGCGGTAGCGCAATTGCGATTTCGAGTCTTCAGCCGTCCTTATATAGACGAAACCATGTTTGGTCGACTGAAACTCAGAGACATACTAAAGTTTCTTATCCAATGTGGTAAAGAGCTTTAGGCTTATTCGCAGGCAAGTTGAACTACTTGTGAGTTTAACTTACCTGTTGTTTATTTTTGTTTTGTGCTGTTATTTTTCCCTCCCTTCCAATTCTACTTCCCCACACCTCCTTGTCCTTTCCTTCCGCTCAGGAAATGATGAAAACACACGGCAAGGCACAAATCCCCGACTACGTCCGGGGAACGTGCCATTTGAGCCAATATATTCTGATTCCTGATTCCTGATTATTTATATAGGAAAAATGCGTATATTTAAAATCTTTTATTCAATCTTTGCTTAGGGTATTTATGGAGTTACTTTGTAAGCAGATAACATTCTAATTCTATTTGTGAACTGGGAGTGAAGATAAGAAAATTTATATAATAGTGCATTTTACGATCTACATCCGATTGTCATTTATTTGGATTTATCCAATGAAAAAAACTATTTTTTTCATTATTCACTTTCTTTGATGCGATATACGACAGATATATGGGCGATGATTCGTGATAACATGTTATTGATTTATATTAAGGAATTAAATGATCCAACTTATTCTCATAGTAATATGTAAAAGAAAATAATCAAAACAATTCTTATTGCAGTTTTGATACTAATTCGCAAAACAACTTTGATCTGAATATGCGACAATCGATTCGATTTATCCAAATGTATATAATATAATATATAATCCAACTCTTCGATGAGCAATTGGAATCAAGCGTGTAGAGAGAAGGAAAGAACAGAGAAATCAAAAATACAGGTAAATATAGTTCGACGGTGCTTGTCTTTCCTACCTGATAAACTGGCTTATTTATTGCCATCTTTATTGCGAGCAAAGAGAGCCATATTTATCCAGAAGAAAGCCGAAGAGAGGATTGAAGAGAGTATGCGCAAGAGGAGCATGACATATTTTTGTCTTCATCCGGTAACATGATGCTGGCATTTGCATTACTGCGTTCCGATCGGCAATACACGGCAATTTTAAAATTCCTACAATGAGGTTAATTGAAAATTCACTGTTTATGCCATTTATTAGTCTGATGTATTTATATTTTTAAAACAATTTTGGAATCCTCGATTTAGCTTAAACAAAGTAACATTAGAATTATTTAAGATCCAAGTGGTTAATACTACGTTCACGCAACGAGCTAAAACGTTTTTAACGCTATCTTGGTGACATTTTTCTTGTTGCTAATTATTATTGAATGCAACATGAAGGACAATCCAAAGCAGTTTTGGTCTTACCTGCGGAGCAAAACGTGCTCCAGTGGAATTCCGGAATGCGTCAACTATCATCAACTATCATCGACATCAACGTCACCAGCGGAGTCAGCAAATCTATTCTCGTCATTCTTTCAAAACGTGCTAAGTAATAACTCACCACCTTTGTCTGAATTGTACTTGACTAGTTTGCCAATGTTCACTCTGAATTTGTCTGCAACATCATTCACCGAACATCAGGTACATATTGATCTTCGGGGGATTGACAGTTCCAAGGGCTCGGGGTCCGACGGGCTACAACCATCGTTCATCAAGAATTGCTCTTCATCTTTGGCGCTACCAGCATCTCTATTATTCAATCGCTCTCTTGCTGAAAATGTTTTCGCCACGAAGTGGAAGAAAGCTTTGATAACTCCAATGCACAAAACAGGCAACGTTCATGATGTCACCAATTATAGAGGAATTTCAATCTTAAGCTGCATCCCTAAAATCTTCTAGAGTATGTTGTTAGATGTTATCTACCCCGCGTTAAAACACATCATTACTTTGGACCAGCATGGTTTTGTAAAAAAGCGCTCGACAACTACAAATCTGATGAGCTACGTGTCGTCGCTAATTGATAAATTGGAAAAATGACAGCAGATCGATGCATCGACTTCTCGAAAGCTTTCGACCGTGTTCCTCATCAGCTTGCTGTGGAAAAGCTAAGACGGACTGGACTGCCGGACTGGCTGACTAATTGGATCTCCTCGTATCTTGCGAACCGTAGCGCCTCGGTGCGACTTGGAACTACACTCTCGGATCCTTTCCACATTTCATCGGGCGTTCCTCAAGGGAGTCAGCTCGGACCTCTTCTATTTGTACTCTTTGTGAACGACCTCTGCAGTGAATTATCGTCTTCTGAAGTCATGTATACTGATGATCTGAAAATTTACCGTGTCATAACAACTATGGTAGACTGTTGTGCATTGCAAATGGACGTCGATAGGATCATTGACTGGAGCGACAAAAACGGAATGAGTGTGAATATTCAAAAATGCAGTGCAATCACTTTTACACGAGTACATACTCCAATTAAGTTAATACTCAATGTGTTCTGCTCCCGTAGAACGAGTTGTATCCGTCAAGGACCTTGCTGTCATTCTCGACTGTAAGCTACGCTTTACCGCACATTACTCTTGCGTTATAGCAAAGGCCTACGCTGTACTTGGACTCATCAACCACAACACTCGTGATTTCAATGATGTGTATTGTCTAAAAACACTATACATTACACTGGTACGCAGTATTCTAGAATATGGCGTCACTATTTGGGGTCCGTATCACACCATACACATTGATCGTATCGAACGGGTACAGAAGAACTTTATCAGGTTTGCACATCGTCGGTTACCCTGGCAAAACCGTTTCCAGCTTCCTCCATGTGAAGATCGCTGTATCCTCATCAATCTCCCTACACTGCGAAACAGACGGATCTTTCTGCAATGACTTTTCATTTTCGACCTTCTGACGGACAACATTTCGATTTCAAGTTAGTCTCTATCTGCTTGGCACGCGCGTGGCTCAGACTTTTGTAGACATCTCATTATTTTTTAATAACTTTAATAAACAAGTAACAAAAATCCATCATCATCATCATAGCGAATATTATTAGAAGTGAAAAAAATACAATCTTCGTGGTATTACATAGTTATTCAAATAACTCCAAAATATAAAAATCCAAAAAATCTGTCTACAAAGCAGATTTTACGTGTGAAATACATAGTGTTTTGAACTCCGCCAATGTTGCTGCACGTTTAATATTGAAAAAACTTATTCCTTTGTATAACAAGGAGTTCTGTGATCTACTAAATAAAAAGTTTGGTGTTCTTGCATCCGACGCGTTTCTAGTGTTGTACATATGCACATCACTTCCTCTTTCAATTCGATCACACAAATATCGAGGCAGCATTCCATTAATAATTTTAAAAATGAAAATATCGTGTTCTGATCGTCGGTGGACACTAATATCGTTTGAGAATTCAGATAAAAAAAACGTCGCAGTCAGGGTCAGTTTCGATAATATTGTGAAAATTTCACTACTAGTATTTCCCATATGCCCATCAAGCTGCATTTGTGGAATAGAATTTTGTAAGTTCAAGCGATTGTATAACTTTCCTCCAGCAAAAGAGATGAATAAATTAAAATCATTACACGAACACTTACTCCCCTCCCTGCTCCAGCGACAGCAAGTCTGCGCCTCAAGTGTTGTTTTCCGAACAAACAGAAAGTCTCAAGCATTTTACCAATTAAAATTTCTTCCAGCGCGAAGGTAAACAGTAGGCGAAACTTTTAATTAATGATAAAAACTATTCGTTTGAGTTTGTTGCAATCCGAGAAACACGACACAGACACTGTTTTAGAAAAGCAATCACCGTTCGTTTTCGTTGTGATGGCTGCGCCACTTCCCCTGTTCAAACAAGATCCATTTCACTGCAGATCTGCTCTGAATTGGATCAACTTCTCGTTCACACTAATTTAATCGCAGTCGGGCTTCAATCAATCATCATTAGCAACCATTCGACAGTATAGCTTAATTCGATTAAAATTTTGGAATTTCAAATGTCTACACCATAACACATAAAAGCCATCAGCCTACAGCCAGAAACCAGTTCGATTTCCCAGTACGTTGATCTTGACCTAACGGAATCACTCGTAAAGGTATAAATCGACTTCTCTTTTCTCTGACTGTGATTGCATACTTCGAAAAGTATCTTCGACTATATCTCATCTTTCCTTCTCGAAGGGAAAAAAACTTGATACGGAGGTTATTCAAATTTCTCTCTGCCTGTCTGTATCTTTAAATCCCTTCCTTTCCACATTCGAAATGCCCTTCTTTATGCTTCCTGATTACTATAATCAGCGTCATCAAGAAACACTTTCGTTCTTTCTTATACGCGTGTTTTTTTATGGTTTATGTTTTTATTACACCCTTATTCCGATCCGGTTCTGCTGAATACATAACGGAACTTATAGAATTTGAACGAGAAATAAAGTCGGAAAGTGAAGAAAACTTTCTCTTTCTGTGGGCTTTGGTAAAGTTCTTTATTCATTTTTTCTTCTTCGGGTCAAAAACTGAGCTACAACGAGATATAGTTTTGCCACTTTAAAAAACAAAAGTTGGCCGAAATCTTTAAAGCTATCGATATTAGGATAGGTACTAGGTAATTCTAGTACTTTGAACTCAATTCTGGCATGTGGAATTCAACCATAGGGTCTTATGATTAAACTACTTAGTTCGATCATATTTTGGTTGTTTTCGTATACATAGCTTTTAAATGGTTTACAATTCGTATGGGCCTTTTGAAAAACTTATTATTGTTGATGGAGAAACGCGAATAATTTCTGAAAAGGTCGTAAACAAAAGAATTATGTTGTTAAAACGAAATTTGAAATATCTCGAGAACTACCACTTTTCGGAAAAGTTTTGTTATTAGCATTTTGATTTAAAATAGCGTTTAGAATCATATTCAAAAAGAAAATTGTATTTTTGACTGCAAATAGTATGAATTATAAAAATAAGTCAGAAGTTATTGTTAGAAAACCTTTTTTATTGAATGCTTCTCTATGATCCAAATACACTGAAAAAGTTTCTTTTACGGCTTTAAAACGATAAACATTAGATTTTTGACATTTTATGATGGGGTGACTCGAATAACTTTTAAAAAGAGCATATTCACACGAAATAACTGTTTTTGTTGAAAGAAAATTCCAAATATCTCGAAAACTATCGCATTTTGGAAGATTTTTGTTAAATACATTTTGATTTAAAATAAGACTAAGAATTATATTCTGTAATAAAATTACAGTATTGTATGTCAATCAGTATGAAATTTAAAAACATGTATAAAGTTATTGTTAGAAAAACTTTTTTACCGATAAGTTCTCCATCATACAATCACATTCAAAATGTTTCTTTTCTTTTGAGGTTTTTATTGACAAAGTTAAAAAAAATAGAAAATATGTTTTTTTTTTGCAATTTAAATTTTAATTTTTTTTTGTTTTTATTAAAAATATTTTTTTAGAGTATGTATATTTTCGTACATAAATATTCATTACCTGAAACTCGTTCTCAGAAAGTTTTGCTGTAAAAAATACAGTAATCGAACATAAAAATTTGAAATCAATGCACGTAGAAATGTTTACGCCCTTTTGCAAAATTGCTCTTGTATCAAAATATTGCAATTGTCAGAGAAAATAATGGAGATTCATAAACCGAGCCCAACTTCAATGTTCGAATCGACGATGGTCATATTTTGTGGTCGGCCGGTTTCTCATGAAATCCCTCTTTTGTATGCTATTTGTAAACCATGGTGTTTTAGGATGGTTTGAACGGGGTTAGTAATTTTGGGTAAAACAGCTAGCAGATTCTCGATTTCTGTTTTTTATTCGGCTCTAACGTTGTCGCGTTTTGTCTGTGCGTTTTCCTTGGATTTTGTAACAAATTTCTCTTTATACTCTTTCAATTCAGCGGCTTTGTATATTTTATCGCGCTCGGCCTTAGAGTCTTCATTTTCCGGTCTACAAAAAAGTTATTAAAAATAAAAAAAAAAATTTATAGTCAGTAAATGTCCTGTCTCGCGTCGCGTTTAGGAGAGTGAGAATCGAGTCCTTACGATGGCACAGCCCCAAAATCAAGTGTAATGAAGGTTACAACCTCAAAGTGCTTCCAACAATGGTTTAATGCGACTGCAAGCTGACAAGAAACATCTCTGTCGACTGAGCTAACAAACACGGGACCTACAGCACAAACATCACACACGCTACGCGGTGTGTTGCCGATTCGCATCCTAGCCGAACTACGAAATCGTCTGGACTTCTGACTCGAGGAAGACCGTCCGGCGTCCCAGTACATGATGCTTCCTGATGAAAACCGTCCGAGTCTGTAATCCTTACTGCTGATCTCCCGATGCCGGTCTTTTCTAGTTTTAGTTGTCCAATATATACTCTCGTTAAGAAATGCAAAACAGTACTACTAGTCACATAAACGCCCTAATTAACCCCCCCCCCACTAATCTTAACAAAATTGAATCACTCCCTCTAGTTAGTCCTAGTTTTAATACGGTTTTAAAATGTTCCGCTTAGTTAATAATTAATTCTCCAATAATCTCTCTGTTAATAATCTTAAAGTGCATTACTATACAAACGACACACAAAATGATTCCTCCTAATCTTACGAATATTATATTATCCCCTCTTGTATATTTATAAGTCAGCTGTAAAATTTCTTTAGTTTCATTATATAAAAACAAAATAATATTTAAACCCCCTAGTTTTAAGAAATTCAAAATGTAAAACAATGAAAAAATGGCTGGACTGTATGTCGACATGGCCCAGTTAGCAAAGAAACGCGCTTGCCGGTTGGAGTTCCATGTATTGTCAGTAATTTTCTTCTAATGACGCTTTGGTCATGTAATTATAATATCGCACGTAACATCGCTTTATATTTGATGGATGATGATGCAGCCAACTGAATGGAATTTTACAGGCTTCTTTCATATTGTGCCCTCAGAATC
Organism: Topomyia yanbarensis; assembly: GCF_030247195.1. Lineage (NCBI taxonomy): Eukaryota > Metazoa > Arthropoda > Insecta > Diptera > Culicidae > Topomyia > Topomyia yanbarensis. Next base: position 26,378,981 of record NC_080671.1, read on the forward strand.
TCAGAAAACTATGTTGTTACTTGTCTGTGGAAATAAAATCTAGCACGCAGTCTATCACATGATTATTTGAATCACAAACTGTAGCCAAATTTATGATAACTGCAAAATACGCTACCAGTATCTCCAAATCAACAGCCAGCCCCATCCGCGAGTAAGCTAATATCAAAAACGATGGATTTATATTTGTGAACCGTATGTTGCAGAACCAAGGAAGATTTGCAATAACGATGACGACAACGGCAACGAGGTACAGTAAGCGAAAATGTACATATTTCTCCTCGATGGTGAAAGAGCGTGTAGGGAGACTTGCCCAAGCGCGAGATTCTAGTGTTGAGTATGATGTGTTCTATTAGGTTCTTATTTTTTTTTCAAAAATATTTTTATACTTGTTTTGATCCGATAAAGTAACTTTAATAGTTTGGAATGAAAAATCTTTTCGATATAGAAAATTTCCGTAATTAATCAATTTGCTTTAAGTGATAAAATTTTTTATCAAGGTTTGTATGAACATATCTAATCGACTAATAATTACTTTTAAAGCACTCACACATTATTTTATTCTTTATGAACCAGTAAAATGATCAAAATTCTCTTGGTGACGTCTCCCCAGGCCTCGGTCAAGTCTCCCCGCGGTGGGGAGACTAGGCAAAAAAAATGATCACAGAAAAATTTGTATAACTTTGGAAAAAGTAAATTAAAAATTCTGCAAAAAATCATGGACACGCACAATACCTTTGCACATTATATCTCAATGACTTTGGAAGTACTGAAAACTTTTTTCGAGATTTATGCTGGTTTAGCTAAAAACCTGGTCAAGTGACCCCATGTTCCCCTATAAGCGCAATAGCCAGTTGTGTCTGCGTGATGTGTCAGACACCCGCTAATATTTACTTTTAGGTCATGTCAAATAAACGAATAACAAAAAAGAAACTAAAAATTAGTTCTAGTTGGAGATATGATGCAGGCAGACGTACATGATCGGACTCAGTTCAACTAATGAGATGTAACAACTAATGTTGTTGTTGATCTTAAGATTAGTACGAGCTGCAAATTAAAACCAATATGATTGTTTCAATTAGTTGTGTTTTTAATTTTATTTCCAATCAATTGCAATAGCTAAAAAGTTCGTTAGTTCAAAATGGATTATTTAGTAAAATTATAATTAAACTTGCTTATTACTCGATGAATATAATGCATGATGATGATCAATGAAAATATCAATTAGGGTTCGGCACGGTTTCGGTAATTTCCCTAACCGCGCGGTATTTACTGCACCCTCACCGCAAAAAACTGCGGTGCGGTGAGATACTTTTTCCCGCGGAAGCGATGCGAAAAATGTGCTATTACCGCGCGGTATTACGGCAACCGCACTTCAAAAAATAATTGACAAAGTCTGTAGTCTGCATTAAAAAGTGAATTAAAACTATGACTTTTACCATTTGAGAAGGACATAACTAGATTTATTTTCTCAACGAATGATTAGCAATGTTATTATTAGGAAAATCCCTCTGTCAGAACGTTCGAGTTTTACTTATTACCCTACAATAGGGAAACATAATAAACATTTAATTTCTCTAATTTCCATAGACTTGACAATGATTTGGAAAGAAATCCGAATATAATCTGTATTCGACCTATCGCTACTTGATTTTTTACATTTTGGTTATCCCAATATGATAAAACATACTGTTACTAAGAAATAAAACCTATAAGCTGTGTCCAATATAATTTAGCACTATTATTTTTAAGACAAATTTTGATCACTATTTAATTTATACTTCAAAGTAAAAAATAACAAACGAACCTTTTTAAATACATAAAACGTACAATCCAATTATTTTAAAACAATTAAAAAACAATCCCATTTAAAAATACATCATTTCTCCCGATTCCTCTTGGTAATCGTGGAATTATGAATCGTTTTCGATAACATTTTCTCAACTATGAATTTTGATTAATTTGGAGAACTTAAAGATAAACTAATAATATTGAGACTTAAAAACAACGCAAAGAATGTAATTATCATCATCAAACCAAACGAATTTGGAGGAATTGGTGGTAAAGGAGACAGATTTATAAAAGCTTCCAAAACCTTAGGGGTCCAAATTAGGCTGATTACCTTGTCATTCGTTCTACATCATTTCATTAAACATATCTATCTCTTTTGATTTCTGTGTAAATTCGCAATGAATTTTTCTGAAGTTCATTTTATAAGACTCCTCCTCAAAAAGTATTCTACATAACTTTTTTTCGCGTACGTTCATTGTTCGTCCAACTTGGAATATTTTCTACTAAATTAACAACTAACATTTTTCAGTTAGGAGTATTTTGTAACTTTTTGCAAGTAAAACTTTCGAAGTTAGTGTAGCATATTGCGATTTTTTATGTGTTTCTCAAAGCCTTCCTTCATATTGTGACAAGTGCCAAAGTTAGCCCAGATGCCAAATTTTGCACAATTTTTGACCCCTGCCAACATCAATTGAAGGTTTTGCCATTGGTATTATAGAAAATATTAGAAAAAACTACAAGGGGCAGCCTTATGGGGTTACACGAACTGTAGACGTAGGACTATACTACTTAATGTAAAATATTTATTTTCTTATTACATTTAGAGCAATAATAAATCAAATATCTTTCTTACGTATAGTTTAAGCACATCCAATCAACATCGAATACTACATATTGAACCAAACCTTCTTGGTTATCAGGTCATTTCATTTATAGTAGGTGATCAAATCCGATTAAATTTACTTGAGAAGATCTGCTGAAGAAAGAAGACAGAAAACCGTGGCCAGGCAAATATCTGGAAATACATATTTATAGCACAAGATCAGCTTTTAAAAATTGTAAAAGCTTTTGAGTTCGAGATTGTAAATAAAAATGTGCTGGAAACGAGCACAACACAAAAGAAAGCATAGTGTTTGAACGGACAAGCTCAGTCGTGTCTTTGAGGACACTGGGTAGCATACCTCCACAGCCAGTGTAACGGACTTCTAACTCAGCTACACTGGCTGTGAAAACAGACAGCGCAGTGATCTGCTCCGCCTGCCGTTCAACAGGCAACTGAGCTTGTCCGGCCAAATCCGTTCTTTAAATAGTCGATGATGACGTCATTCATAGAAGCGTAGCGCGCTAGGTACACAAATCTGTTGTGCCGGATTTGGGAAGCGCTATCTTCTGTGTGTAAATGCGCGATATTTTGACTAGGTTGCACATTATTCAAATTTTTAATGCCATGATATTAAGAATCTTTGGAGTTATCTATTGGAATCAATTCTTAGAAGTATTTCGGGGCGATATGCGCAAAAAATTTGAAAATTTGTCGTGAGATTGATGAATTATAAAAAAAATTAAAATTGGACCACTTTTCGTTACATACCATTTTTGAAGAATTTGCAAAGTGCACCCCCATATCAAAAACAAAGACGTAGTCCTACGTCAAAAATACATAAAATGCTAAAACTTTCGAACTAGCCATTAGAAAACTACTCATACATTTTTAAGAGAGCAATCTTAGTATTTGAATAAGCATACATCCGTTCCTTGAAAAATACGAAGTTAGAGTTTTGGGGTATTTTGTTCCTAAAATCCCCTATTTGTAATAAAATTTCTGCTGTATGCTGTAAATCATACATCTTTTGCAGTTTTTCAAATGTATATACTGGTGTTTTTCCTTTAATTTTTTTTGTGAATTTCCTTTAAGGATTAAAGGTGATTTTAACTATGTAAATGCGAAAAACGTCCAATTCAAAGTCAAAGTCATTGCAAATATGAAAATTGAATGAAAAAAATATACAATTTCATTATTCAATTTTTTCAATTAACGAAAGTATAATTAAATTAAAAGTGTTCCTATCATTTGCTGTGGAAGAACTTTTTTGTATGTATAATGATGAAATACAGCTACATTTCATAGGACTTCAGTGCTCTGCTAATATTTAGAGGAATGACAATATTTTACTTTTTGATTTTTTTCATTCTGAGGAGTCCGTCAAAGTCAATTTTCATGTTAATGAGAATAACATTTTATTATATATGGTTATACAAAGTAAATGAATAATTTTTAATACGATTTTTAAAAATTCATGAATTTTACCCCATTACCGCGAGGTGCGGTGCGGTAAAGACAGTGCGGATGCGGGAAGCGGTGCGGTTATATTATTTTTTTGAAGTTGCGGTGCGGACTATCCATTTACCGCCCACATCCGCACCGCGACGAACCCTAATATCAATCATGGGCAGGGCCAACGCAAATTTTTGTATTATTGGATAAAGACATTACGAACACGTAACCTTGGAATACGCGTGCATCTATGGGTAAATTCAAATAATCACATCACAGCCAGAGATGCAGGAACCCAATTCTAGAATATTGCTCTGAAGTTTGAAGTCCAAACTACAATAATGAGATAATAGAGTCCGTTCAGCGTCGCTTTTTGCGTTTCGCGCTTCGTAGATTGCCGCTGAGAGATCCTTCCCGACTACCTCGCTATGAAAACCGGTGTCAGCTAATTCAACTAGAGCCCCTATATGTTCGAAGGAATACTGCAAGAGCCTTGTTCATCGCTGACACTCTGCAAGGTCGTATAGATGCCACAGCTATTTTGGAACAAATCAACATAAACGTCGCACCTCGAACTACGCAATAACATTATGTTCAGATTACCATTCCGACGCACTAACTATAGTATGTATGGAGCCATCACTGGTCTGTAACAAATTTTTAACCAGGCAGCTTCGGCATTCGATTTCAACGTTTCTCGACAAACTCTGCGTATATGTTTTTCCAGACTATTTAATCAAATAGCTAACAACACTTGACCTTTTTATTCTTTGTTTTTAATTATTATATGACTATTGTTTTTGTGTACTTGATTGTTAGAAATTAGATTAGTAGTAAGACCAACATCATTGGGGCTTTGATATGCATTAACAGGTATTGAATAAATAAACCCAAAGATCCAAGCATCCGAACATCATTAATTCAAACTTACATTTATATTTTACCACCCACACTCGAATGTTGCATGATATTCGATCCTCATTATCTGGATTCCAAGTCACAGATAGCCAAATTGGAGCTAAGTAGCACCCGAAAGCCATGTCCGCGGGGCAGTGATAATAAATCTTTTTTTTTCATTTCATTTCCCACTGACCGATCTTTCAATCCGGATATACGAATAAAGCAGTTCGCTTCATTAACTCACTCAAAGAAAGATGCAAATATAATTCGATCTGACTTTCGAATAGTCAATGTCGAGCAATTTATAAACCGAAATTGTTGCTACATTATTCAAAACTGTGATCTTATGATCTTTCTAAAACATGGTGCGTAATTAAATTGCATTCAGTTTGTCAACCTAATCGTTCAGGATCATGCTATTTGGAAAATATTTTAGTTGAACGAAATACAACGTTAAATCCAGAGTAACAGATGTTACAGACGATGATGGCGTGAGCCAGCCTGGTTGTATTCTAATTGAGAATCCTATGTCATACTGGTATAGGTAAACAACTCAGGGGGAAAGTGCAAGTGCAAATCAGTGGCACACTTCCTTCATTCGTTTAAAGTGCGCAAATTTGATTGTACAACACTTACATACATTTGCCAGCCATCTGTCGGCGTCGGCGCAGTTTTGATGGATAAATTGAAGCCGTCTACTTGACATAATTTAATTCAATTTAGTGTTATTACAGCTGGCTCGCTTTGTTGTCAGTCAGCAATTGTTGCGAGAGAGTCTTTTCGCCAGCGCTTGTATTTAGTAGAAAATGTTTTATGATTTTTTTTTCTTATCAAGTGAATTATTATAAATTTTTTTCGACTGATTTGTCAAAATACCGAAACATCGTTCTTGAGTTCAAAAATTAATACTGAAAGCGGTATAGTTTTGTAATTTTCGTATCGAGTCTACACACGTTAAACTGCGAACGAAGAAGTTTTCATTTTCATAATTTCTTGATTCGAAGTGGTAGCCCAGAATGAGATACCTATGCGCAACTCAGATTAGCAAATTGGTTTTATTTTATTTTATTCATCAGAATATATACGAATCGGAATAGTAAAGGTAAACAACTTTATATCTTTCGATCGGTGCAATTAATTGAATAATTATTTAATTATCTATAAAAACAGAATTTTCCCAGCGATATTAATTCCAAGGACGAGTTTTTTACGCAAATGCTCAACTTTAGCTATCGTAAGCCAAAATCAACCGTGACGAAAGGTTCGCCGAGATAGTTGCAACCAATTTGTTCGCGCTAATCGGTCCCAGCCATTGATGCTTGGCTACCAGCTGAGATCGCAAACCTTTGTCCGAGTACCGCCAACCGGCAGAACTTCTTTTTGCGCTCGATTAGCCGCTGCCGCCACCATAATTACTTCCTGTCGGGGTAGAGCGGGATCGGCCTCGCAGAAACCGTGCGTGCGAGGTAGTTTTAAGTCACCGTCATTCATACAGAGAATCGCAGAACTTCGTCGGTGTTCTAAATCCGCTTACGACAAGCCGTCGCCGTCGACGTTGTCGTCGGTGCTGCTGCTGAGGTTCTTATCATGGCCGTGCAATCTTCACATCGCCTAGCAGCAATTAAACGGCCAAGCGAGAAGTCGTCTCCAGTTTCGTCGTCATACGTATCATGTTCTTAGTGGCGAAAACGACGGCTGATCTGATTCTCTCCGGTCTTGTTTTTGTTTTGAATTTTGTATAAAACACAATTGAGTTGAGTTGAGTTTGGGTTTTTTGCTGATACGCTGCGATTGTGAGACGTCTGGCTCATGTCCGTAAAATCATAAAACAGTGGCATAACTGACGTGACAGTGACGGCCAAAATGTTGAGACTTAATGAGAAACTGTTGAGAATACACATACCAGAACCACACCTAATATAGTCTAAAATCCTAAATGTGATTATTCAAAACGGTTTATATATGAATGTTGATTTATTTGATAAGACGATTGTATACCCTATTTGTGATGGACTGTCTGATAACATGTTAAACATGTTAAAAATGTTTAAAAGAATTTCCTGGAAGAAGGTGTGCAATTAAACATAGTGTTATTGATGAATCGATTAGCTTGTACGCAGATCTCTTAGGTTCGGTTCCCAACATAAAGTTAAAACCTTCATATTTGAAATTCGAAAAAATCTTAAAATTACATATCGTTTTATTCATCACTGTATTTCTTCATCTGAGCTGCGTTCTGGGAAGTTTGTCGTCACTAGCTGGAACGTGCCATACACCATGACAATGCTTTTTGAATAAGTGAAAGGGAGAAGAATTATAAGAAGAAATTCGTCACATCTTGTCTCCAAATTTAATGGTTATTTTACTGGGTATTTGGTCCAAGTGATTGAAGCAAGAAAAAACGAAGACCTCCTAAGCAAAACAACGAATTTTAACGTAGAACTACGTCTTTGTTTTCAAAAAGGGTTAGGCTTGGAACACTAATTGTTCCACCTTTTAATACTAAGTTTGCGAAATTTTTACGCATTTCGCTCAGAAATAAGTAACATAGAAATAATTTAAGACAAATAAAAAATCCTCCAATGTTGAACTTTACATTACATTGCATTGGATTTATTTATACATCTTGATGCCGTGTGATAACCGCTAAATCTCTCGCAGTATTTCAGCAAAGAATCGACCCATTGGGTTCCTACTACCATGCCCTATGAGGCGACTGAAAACAGGAATCCTCCTTTTCTGCACATACTAGATGTAAGAAGTCGCCCAACATTTGCATGAGCTAGCAGAGAAGAGGTGTTAGATGTAATTCTCTCAGTCAAGGTGTGCCGAGGACTGAATGGCTGGCAGGAATAAAATATGCCACGCACCCACTGAGTGTCGTGGGTCTTACTCTTTCCGTGTTACACGAATCTCTGACACAGTGAACGTTGGTTTCTTCGCAAGTCGTGCTGCTGTTCGAGTCGCAAGACAAGAATAGGAAGGATACGTCAAGAGGGTAGAGAAGGCCGACAGAGGAACCCAGACAGGGGTCTTCCCCTTCCCTTTCTAAGGAGCAGCCAAGTCGGCCAAAGCGGCGGCTGATTTCACCTCGAAGGTCAGGGGCAAGGGCAAGACGGCGCCGAACCCGAAGCGACCTAGGCAGTCACCAGGCGAGGGTACAAAAAGCAACGCCAAACGGCGTGCAACCGCGACGGCCAAACGCCGTTTGGGCGATGTAAAACAAGAAGATTTTAGTAAGTGCAAATGACCCCGCCGGGCAGTAAAAAGATACCAGCAATCCGGCACAACCGGGACAGGGGGCGAAAACGTCTGGAAGTTGGTCAGTAGGAAGCGGACGCCGAACACACCTCGACCCGCAAAGAAGGTCAAGGACAGAGGCGAGGTCTTGTGGGTAAAGACCGAGGAGGACAAATATGCTGACGTCCTTAAGTCAATGCGGGCGGCCGGAAGCCTCTTGGCCCTCGGGCAGGACGTGCGCAGCGTGAGACGCACCAAGACCGGCGAAATGCTCTTGGTGCTGAAGCGAGGCGCACAATCCAGTGCGGCGTATAAGACCTTGGCCCAAGAGGTCCTGGGTAAAGGCGCCCAGGTGAGATCATTAGGTGCGGAAGTGACTCTCCAGTGCAAGCAACTGGACGCGTTCACGACCGCAGACGATGTCGTCGCTGCCGTCACAGAGCAATGTGGCGCAGTAATCGAGCGGGCCTCTGTGCGCTTGAGAGCGTGATTCTCTGGCACACCTACTTCAGGCTACTGACTGCGGAAGCTAAAAAGGTTACCGAGAAAGGAAAACTGAAGAACAGTATGTCCAGTTAGCATACCCAAGCCGCCTTCAGTGAATAGGTGCTATCGGTGCCTTGAGTCCGGCCACAAGTCGAACGAATGCAAGGGAATAGACAGGAGCAAATTATGTCGTCGCTGCGGCGAGGAGGGTCATAAAGAGCGAGACTGCAGTACGGCGCTTAAATCCTTTTCTGCACCGGCAAGAAGCAAGCCCGTAACCATGCTATGGGTGGACCTTCGTGACCCAATAAGGCCAACAAGAGGAAGCCGTGAACGTCACACAGCTAAATCTTAACCATTGTGCAGCTGCCCAACAGCTGTTGTGGCAGTCGGTCTCGGAGTCGAGGACAAATGTCGCCCTCCTATCGGATCCGTACAACATCCCTGCCGGCAACGGCAATTGGGTGTCGTACGGGTCTGGGATGGCGGCAATCTGTACAACGGGACGGTTTCCGGTTCAAGAGGTAATACCGTGCCGAGGGTGTTGCTAGCACATTCCGTAGAAACGAGGTGGAGGCATGAATTCACGTAACGTTTGCCAGCATGAGTCTGATTCCAGGCATGGAATGGAGGGTAGACGAGGGCTACACCCATAGCGATCACTTAGCAATTCGCTTTAGGATCAACTATGGTGTGCAGCATCCGAGGGCGGGTGATCCCTGTCAGGTACGCGGGTTGAATTTCAATTCACTTCGACATCGAAGTTTTCACTGTTTTCATGTATGACGGGGTTCTGAGACTAAAGTCCCCTCCGGGGTAAAGATCGACGACGTAACCTTGGAGGTATATGGGGAATCACTCCCCAAGGCAGAACTAACCGCAGAACACGCGATCAACACGGTGGCGAAATGGATGAGCGCGAGAGGCCTGGAGCTCGCTCAGCATAAGACGGAGGTGGTTATCGTCAACAACCGCAAGTCGGCACAACATGCAGTTATCCATGTGGGAGAAGTTGCGATCACTTCACAGCGGAGTCTGAAGTCTCTCGGAGTCATCATACAAGCTGACCTTCGGCAGCCAATGTCGACTATACCTGCAAGAGAGCTTCGACTGCTTTTACGGCATTATCGAGGACGATGTCCAACAACTCAAAGGTGTGCGCCAGTAGACGCAGGCTACTGGCAGGCGTTGCCGTATCTATCCTCAGGTACGGCGGCCCGTCATGGTCAAGAGCACTGAGGGTAAACAGTTACCTGCAGAAACTGGAGATCACCTACCGCGTGATGTGCCTCAGAGTGATATCTGCTTACCGCACGGTATCACACGATGCATCCTGCGTGATAGCGAGCATGATGCCAGTCGGGCTGGGCATCCGGGAAGATGAGGAGTGCTTCGAGCTACGTGGAAATAGAGGAGCCCGCGAGTGCACCAGGGTGGCTTCGGTCGCCAGATGGCAGCGTGAGTGGGATAACTCCTCGAAAGGTAGGTGGACCCGCCGGCTGATACCTAACATATCGAGCTGGGTGGGTAGACCCCATGGGGAAGTTCACTTCCATCTGACACAATTCCTGTCAGGCCATCGCTGCTTTCGACAGTACCCCCACAGGTTCGGACACGCGGAGGTCCCCGTCTGCCCTGACTGCCCAGGTGTCGACAAAGCTGCCGAGCACATACTGTTCGTATGTCCTCGCTTCGACGTCGAAAGAAGAGCAATGCTTGACGTCTTTGGCTGGGACACAACCCCTCATACCCTTATTCAGCGGATGTGTCAAGCGGTGGAGAAGTGGAACGCAGTCTCGACTGCAACCACCCAGATTGCCTGCAGGCTACAGGGAATCTGGCGCACCGAGCAGAATCAGAATCAGTAAGCCTCATACAGGATGTATGAACGTGTACACTCCATGTGGTAGCTTGGCATCTACTAATGCACGTGTTACTGGGTCAGTGCGTAAATTGCATTCTCCATTGTAAAAATCGTGGGATTCAAATAATGGCCATGTCCCAAATACTTATTTCGGAGTTCGCTATAGGCGATTATAGACCAACGTGTTTGGTTTATTCTGGTTGCTGATGATGAAATGTGTAGTGCTGTGATCGAGTATGGTTAGAGTAGCACAAATTTTTCTTCAGCATAAACATACGGCAAATGTGAATCTATCCCGCCTTGTGCAGGAAGGATTAACTTTCATTGCTTTGGTTCAAGAACCGTATTTCCATGAAGGAAACTTCTATGTTGGAAAGCTACTTAACCCCATCTTCGTAGTTCTCAATAAAAATATTATGACAAATCCACGTGAAATGCTTCGTGCGAATAGTGATATTGACGTATGTCTTACATCCAAACTCAAAACTCGCGATATTTGTGCTATCACGGTCAATTTGACGCCTGATAACATAAAAAAGAAATACGTCTACTGTTCGTCATATTTGCCGCGCTATGAACCACCGTTTTCTTATGGTTTCAAAAGAGTTGTATCATACTGTGACAGAAATGGGTTTCCCCTCATGATCGGCAGTGATGCGAATACCTTCCACATAATTTAGGGCGAATTGCGGGAATACGTAAGTAGTACAAATCTGCACATTCTTGATGTAGGAAGTCGCCCAACATTTGCATGAGCTAGCAGAGAAGAGGTGTTAGATGCTACTCTTTGCTCTGACGGTACGTCACTTATGAGTAGGTAAACTGGCTCGTACCAAACGAGTTTGAACCGTCGTTATCTGATCATATGAACATCGTCTTTGATCATTTAAACGTCTCGCTAGATATCGTCACGTATCGTAATTCCAAATCTACGAACTGGGAACTCTACGGAGAGGGCTTGGCGACTAGGTTTTATGTATATCTTCGTACGATTGAATCTCTTAGTGATTTGGATGAGGTCAGGGATAAAACAAACTCATTCATAGTAGCAACATACTAAGAGACTTGTCCGCTTGGCGTTATGCGGGCTTCTAGAGGAACCCCTTGGTAGAATACCGAACTTGTTCGACTCAAAAAGTTATGTAGAAGAGCTTAGAATCACAGACGCAGGAACGGGTCGGTTTTATGTTGTCCCGCAAAGCTTACAGAAATTTCCTTCGAATCTTCTGAGCGGAATGGTTGGAAAAGCATATGCACAAATGTCTCAAGTCTCAACGAGACTAGAAGATTAAATAAGTTACTTTCGAAATCGAAAGACTCATGTAAGTTCGATTAGAGCTGCTGCTGTCTTGCGACGATGTAGTAATCAACTGCCTTTTTGACATACAGTTTTCAGGCTGTACGGAACCATTACCAACGACTGCTCCTGAGTTCTTTTCAGGTAATTCTGATTCTTGGGCGTTTGCTCGTAGAATTGTGACAAACGAATCAATCAAATGGGCGATTGAAAATTGTGCTCCGCATAAGTCCCTGGGAAAAGATAGAATCATTCCAGTTCTACTACAAAGAGATAATTTTGTCGCCGATGGCTTGTTGAGAAAACTTGATGAGCTTGAATTTCCGACATATGGTTTCGTCGATGATTATCATATAATGATCATCGGTATTTGAATTAACAAAATTTGAAATTTGATGCAACAAGCCTAATGTGTTGTTGAGCAATGGTGTCTTCATGCTGGACTATCAGTTAATCCAATTAAACATCAATTGTGCTTTTCACGCAACGAATGATTACAACCAGAACTCGTCCATTGCAGTTCTTTGACTGTGAAATTATTACCGCAGATCAAGTAAAGTACGGCCTTCGGCCAATATAGAAGCACTTTCGGCGAATATTGGGGACTCAAACCCAAGTACATTCAGTGGATCTACAAAAACAATTGTTGGACCAATACTCGTTTTCGAGCACTCGTTCGAGATAGAAGTGTTTATTGCCAGTCCGAGTGGTGTACAGCGATAAAGAATAGTGCTAATCCGCGTTCAAGGTTATCTTGCGCACTCTCCGCCTCGACGAGGTTTCAGTATTTTTTCCTTTCTTTTGTGTATCTGGGTCTGAGTACCCTTACCCGGCCAGTGACCAGTGAAGCAGTGTTCTTCTAGTAAACCGTCTGGATACCGTTATACACACAGTTAAGTATAGTTATTTTATACGTTTCCCCTTCATGGTTCTCATACTAACTTGCAAAAATGACTTCCCCTGACGGCGGTTCATCTCAAGGTGAGATGGATGTCGAAACAAAATCGGCTCCCCGGCTCAAAGTATAACCGAGCTCGGCCACCGAGCGATTTGTGATCTTCTTTCGAACTAAAGAAAAAAAAGTGTTTGAATCTGTTGCAGATTTCTCGGGTTCTGGTGGATCGGTATTCGGCCGTGACAGAAATATCGAAAATTCGCCCGGATAAGCTTCGGGTGGTTGTAAACAGTTTAACTCAGGCAAACGATATTGCTGGCTACGGGCCCTTTACGAAGGAGTACAGGGTGCATATTCCAGCTAGCAGGGTTGAAGTCAGTGGGGTCGTTTCCGATTCGAGTCTGAATTGCGAGGACCTGCTAAAATATGGGACTGGCTGTTTCAAAGACCCCATGCTTAAGCCAGGGAAGATACTTGAGTGCAAACATTTGCATTCAGCATCAGTCGCAGCTGGATGGAAAAAATATACGTCAACTCCGACTCTTATCTTCGCTGGTTCTGCTCTACCCAACTACTTCCTCTTTGACAATATTCGTCTACCTGTTCGCCTCTTTGCGCCTCGGGTAATGAACTGTATTAATTGTAACACACAGCTTCCCATTGTAGCAATAAAGCCCGCTGTGGGAAATGCGGTGGGAATCATGTGGATGATTACTGTGCAAGGGATGTCGAAAAGAGTCTCTACCAGAGGTTAAAATATTCGCTCATTCTCACGACAAGTAGTTTATTGCACAGCTTTTTCATCCTTAGTAGGCACGGACCCAACTTTTCACCTTTCAAGAAATTGCGAGAATTTGCAGAGAACGCAGTATGGAAGCGTGATAATTTCGCAGCTTCGAACCTCGTGATAAATTAAGTTCAAGAAAAACAATTAATATATTGCATTATAGAATTTATTTCCCCACATTATTGCAGTATTTTCATTCTAAAGATCTGTATCTACTCATTTTTGTGATTTTTTGCGAAACCATTAGTTATTCGGCAGTTTTACATTAGGCGCAAAAATATCATCTCATATTATACCGCGAAAAGATGAGATCCAATGCTGTCTTGTCGAGAAAAGTTGGAGAGCAAACAATGTTACATCGTATGTTTGCTATTTTATTGCTGGTCAAAGTAGGTGAAATATCGCCTTATTCTGTTCACGAATGCGAAAATTGCAAACTCTGGTCTCTACTGTGGGGAAACCCACATGTTCTCCCTTCATGTCCCGCGTACAAACAGCGCGAGGAGAATCTTAAGCGTTCCCTTAAGGGACGCTCTAAGCGATCTTTTGCAGAAAAACTTAAGATAGCTACGCCACCTGTCTCTACGAACATCTATACCAACTTGTATACTGACGAAGGCGACTGTGATGAACCCCAGGAGGGAACATCTTCTGCTGTGCCTAGAAGCAATAGAAAAAGGAGGAACATTTCTTCTCCCAAGCTTCGTCGTAAAGGTCAGAAGGTGTCTCTTCATGGCCCCCTAAAATAACTATACAAGGAAGTACTGGTGCGAAACCGAAGCAAGTCGCTCCCGGTCTCAGAAACCTGATCTTAGAAAAGGAGTTCCCAGCACTTCCAGGAACATCAAAAACTCTAAGTGTTCCCATATTTCAACCAGAGAAACAAAGCAGCGCTGGTTTAATAAATTTCTATTAAATTGTGGACCACATCTTTACAGCACTAAATATTTCTGACCCTTTCAAAAGCATCTTGATAAGCTTTCTCCCCGCAGTTAAAAATTTTCTGGTGCAGTTCACTGCGAAATGGCCCCTTCTTTCAGCGATTGTATCCTTCGATGGCTAATTCATCGAGCGAGACCATGGATTTAATCACTGTTCTACAGTGGAATTGCAGAAGCATTATCCCGAAAATCGATTCCTTTAAAATCTTACTAAATAATTTGAAATGCAATTCATTTGCACTATGCGAGACATGGCTTGCTTTAGAAATAGACCTACAATCAATGTCTCGTATGACCTCACACGAAATATTGACTGGAAAAGCTACGCGTCCGCGATAGCCAAAAAAGTAGAATCGACACAAGAGCTTCCAGCGGAGGAGGAGTACGGGTTCCTGGCTGACTTGATTCTCGATACCGCGTTTCAAGCTCAGATTAAACGCATACCAGACGCGAACTCTCGCGAGCGTCTTCCTAATCCATGGTGAGACAAAGAGTCCTCAGACGTGTACGCGGAGAAGGCCGCCGCGTATAGGACCCGCTGGTTATCGACAATTGGTGACGTTGGACAGGCGAATAAAGAGTTTGATTGAAGCCAAGGAACGGCCAAGCGTGGCCAGGCGTATGCGAAACCAAAACAGTACTAACAAGAGTTCGGAATATTCAAACCGTTGGATATTCGATTTTGTCAGGAAGGTTTGTCCGGATTCCGCCCCGGAACAGAAGATCGACCGCATCACGTCCCATCACGATAGTGCGAGCGAAACACCTTTTTGGTAGAGTTCTCATTTGCTTTCTTTTCATGTATCCCCATCCCCAGGGCCAGACAGAATCAAATTTCACTTGATAAAGAATCTGCCAAAAGACTCTTGTTGAATTTATTTAATAAGTTTATTGAGGGTAACATTTTTAACTGGATGCAAGTGAAGGTCATCGCCATCCAAAAATCAGGAAAATCAGCCTCCGACCACAACTCGTATCGACCGATTGCAATGCTGTCCTGTATCCGAAAGTTGTTCGAGAAAATGATCTTGTTTCGCCTCGACAATTGGGTTGAAGCAAATAGCTTACTGTCAGATACACAATTTGGTTTCCGCAAAGGCAAAGGCACGAACGACTGTCTTGCGTTGCGCTCAACAGAAATTCAAATGGCTTATGCTAGCAAAGAGCAGATGGCGTCAGTTTTCCTAGATATAAAGAGGACTTTTGATTCAGTTTCAATCACAATTCTTTCTGAGAAGCTGCACCAGCATGGTCTTTCACCGACTCTAAACAACTTTTTGCTAAACTAGCTGTCTGAAAAACACATGCATTTTTCGCATGGTTATTTATCGACATCACGATCCCCAGGGCTCATGTGTAAGCCTCCTTTTCTATAACTTTTACGTAATTGACATTGACAAAGGGATTCGAGTGTGTATCTTCGTCGCGAGCGGTTGACTCTCGTAGCGCTCCCTTCGCGTCGGTTAATTTTAATTATTTACGGCACAGTTTACTGCCTTTTGGTTATCGAAAATGTGAATTACGGTGCAATTTAACGATAAAACAAAGTGAAGTGGCTTATAAAAGCATTTTTCGACTGACGCGAGGTGTGACAGTCTGTGAAAATCTAATTTCGGCAAATGAAAAAAATCTTTTCCTCGCATTACGGGCCGTCGATTCCCGATGCAAGGACAGTAAAAGTGCACAGAAAACATCTAAAAACACAGTGTACTTTCTAAAAATAGTGAAAAATGGTTTTTCAGAAAATAAAATTCGATCCGAAAAGTGAAAAAATACGGCGATAAGGAAATTTGACATATTCAAATAATTGGTGTTTCACCAGCGACTAGCGACTACCAGGTGTCGCCCCAAAATTCTTCACCTGAAAAATAGGTGGCAAACCAGCCGATCGGTGCTCATTTAATTTCGTCCGCGTCCCTTGTCACCTATTTTTATTGTGTGTTTCATGGGCGGTGCTATCTTTGAAAGCCGCCTTGGATATTCAACTGTTTTTATTGCTTTCTTATTTTATTGCAAATGAGTAGAGGTTTTGATTCTTTTATATTCCGGATTGCAGATATTTTGTCGCATGCAGGCATTGTAATTCTCTCTCACTCACGCGAGAAGAAGCTTATCCGAGGTCCAACTTTTCCGAGATAAGATGAGTCGCAAAATTCTCCGTCTCCACAAATAGCGTGAGAATGATTTTCCGGATAAAATTTATTTGACTTTTTCCTTCTCACCGGAGAAGGTGATAAAATTTTAATTTTGTGGAAATCAATTAAAACTTCAAAAAAATACACTTAATTACAAAGAAAAGCGGCGAAGAAATATGATAGACTTGTTTTTTCGTGTTTTGGAATAACGACAGGAAAGCAGCGAGCGAATGAAGAATACCGTGACAAACTCATTCTCTCATTCTCCGGCTGTTTTATTTATCCGGAGAAATAATACGTTGTATTTATCCGGAGAAGTTGTGTGAGTGCCAATAACTTTTCGTGTGAAAATGTGAGTTTTTATTGTCGCAGTAGCAAGCTATCCGGGCGCATTTACTCATATGAGCGATAAATGCAATGCCTGGTCGCATGTAAATTTTGGGCGTTCGTTGATGTGATGGCACTGTAAAAATCCGCCGGTCGGCTAACTTTTCTTTGGACTGAGCAAACTAATTTCTATGTTTGTTTGGGGTTAGTTTTACCAACGGGGGAACAGATCCACAGAACATTCAATGTGCTTAGGGAAAACACATGGCCTTATTTGAGTGGAATGATGACTTCAATCATGTATAATGTTTGAGAATTGATAATTCGCGAGAGGGAACGGGGACCGGTTGGCAATTACCTTCAGTTATGTCCGCACGAAGAATAAGTGTTTTTCTGTCATGTTCATTGGTTAGCGTTCAATTCTATCTCATGCCTCCACGCGAGTCTGGGTCTATTGATGACATTTGGTCCTTGGACAGGCGACGACTGGGTGCTGTTGGCCTTCTGCCGGTGATGGCAGAGTGAGGGGGTGCGAGCGGATCTGGCCGGGAAGACAATACCGTAAAGACGAATTTTTGCTCGGGGGTTGGCTCCAATGGGACTTTTATTTGACTGGTGTAGATGATCGCGGGTCGATGCGTACTGAAGGTTCGCCGCATCTGTTTTGGTGATCTTGCAAGTCTAATTTCAAGTTCCGTTATTGGTAACAGGCCCGTGCATTCGATATAATCGTTCGTATACGTGTTCACAAACAATCCAATAAGGAAAATAGGAAATACTTTCGTTGATTTATAACATCTCGAACTATCATAACTCTTTGTCTGTATAACGTGTTATCACTCGGTAGTTTGCAACCCAAAAATATATCGTAGAGACGGAATAGCAAAATTAGTCCAAATAATGTCGCAATAAATAGTGATTTGGCCCATTACGCAGATAAGATTAGCTTTTCTAGGCAATACTCCCACGGTCGGCTGTGTGGGGTAGGAAGCGAATCCTAGACCCTATTCCCTTCCAAACCACTAATTCCGCGACACCTATGGAAGAGTCTGATGAACCTTCTGTATAAGATTCCGCATTTTATTCAAACGATCGCCGGTTAAAATCAGCACCGACACGATAGAAACCACGAACAAATTCGTCGCGTGATTTAGTATTATTAAAAAAAATATAAGCAGTGCTCCTTATAGACGGCTATCCGGAGTTCAAGGTGCTCATTTTGCTAATCGTATTAATACAACAAATGATAAATTTCCCAAATTCTCGGCAGCCGGCTGCCCAGAGCAATTATTACATGATAACGCTACTGACACATTTACTAACAACTCTCCCCTTCCCGTGATACATGTGGAGATGCAGAGGATTCCTCGGTCTCTAGTAGCAACATGTATCGGACTAACATTCCTTCCTTTCCCAGAAGATCTGCATTCGGACGTAGCCGGCGTCGGTATTGATCAGCATGCAGGGATCAGAATAGATTGTACAATGTGGCTCATCATGTTATTCCCAAGCATGTTGTTCCAATGAACATTTTGCAACCTAATTTGGTTCTGGTCAATAACGGAGTAGCAACTACGGGCGATCTCTTATGCTTATGCTTATGCTTTTACGTAATTGACATTGACAAATTTCTTGTCAATTCCTGCACGCTAAGACAGCTTGCAGATGACGATGTGGTCTCTATTACAGGACCCAAAGCCGTTGATCTGCAAGGGCCATTGCAAGATACCTTGGACAATTTGTCTGCTTGGGCCCTCCAGCTAGGTATCGAGTTCTCCACGAAGAAAACTTTTCAAAGAAGTGTGAACCAGCACAACTACAGCTTCAACTAGTGGGTCAAACTATTGCTCAGATTTCAACTTTCAAATATCTCCGGGTCTGGTTCGACTCTAAATGTACCAGGGGATGTCAAATTGGGTATCTGAAACAGAAGTGCCAACAAACGATCTACTTTCTCCGTACAATAATACGTATTGCTCCATTCCAGGTAATGTAGAAGCGGACTCTTTAGCTAAGGCGGGCGCTTCAGAAAGTGAAATCTACGAAAGAATTCAATGAATTTTTTCCATATCTCTCATCAGAGGACGCTAGAAAGTTGATAGACATCATGGAGTTAAGGCGGTGGCTACTTTCTATTACCCCAAAAGTATCAACGAAACCTTAGTTCAGATGAATGGATGTGGGTAAGGCTTTCATTCATGTGATGTCTCGTCTCATGTCTAATCACTACCCGTTAGACGCTCATCTCTGACCTATTGGGCTCGCGAATGGCGGTATCTGCGTATGTGGCAACGGTTATCACGATATCGAACATATTGTCTAGACATTCGCTGAGTATTGTTCCGCCAGATCTTAGCTATTGAATTCCTTTAGAGGCCGAGGAATATCACTCAATACCCTGGTTCGGGATGTACTGGTAAGCCTCGATCTCCTCTACATGCCCTCATATACACCTTCTTAAAAACTATCAATATATAGATTTGATTGCTCTTTTTATTTCTCTTATCATTCTCAGATATTCCGCCTGTGCCGTACACCATCGATGGTTTGTTGCGTCTTCAAGGTGTAGCGAAATATCTCTGTCGTATGAGTTAACAAATGCGGGATCTAAAATCCATGTCGCTGATCTTCCATTGTTTTAAACTAAAAGTTAACATTTTTCCCCCTCTTGCTATCACTGTTCACACTCTCTCCCCTGTCGTTGAAACCCAGATGAAGGAATTCATCTTCTCGCCTGAACATCTCCCCGAAGCATAATTGCCGTGCCTGTCTTTTTCTAGCTTTGATTGTTAAACTACAAAAATTTCGTTAAGCACTGCTCAACTGTGCTACTACTCATACAATAGCTCCAATTGACCCCCTAATCTGAATAAAATTCAATCTTTCTTTCTAGTTATTCCTAATTATAAGATGGTTGTAAAATTGTTCGTTTTAATTTAATAAATAATTGGTGCAATAATCTGCTTGCTAAAATATCCCAAAATGTATCATTGATCATAAAAATGACTTGTCATTGACCCTTAAAAAATATATTGCTCTCTCTTTAATATCGAAATTTAGCCCTATATAAATCACTGCAAAATTTGCTTAATTTTATTATCAATAAAATATTTCTCTGTGTAACTTTCTAGTTTTAAGAAATTTAAAATGTAAAACATAGAAATTGGCACCTTTAAGCTAACGCAAACGAATTGAATAAAGAAAAGTATAGTCTGTACGTAAGCCTTCAACAAGAGCAGTTAAATCATCCCACCAGAATAAAAACTATTCTTTCCTATGCCGTATACCATCGAAGCTAGCAATTGCTGAGGCAAGTAAATATTTCTACCAATCTACTTACCGAATAAATTTTTATAAACCCTTCTTCAAAGTTTAAGGTGCACCAACTACTAAACACCGCACAACCACTGACGGCGCTTCTGCTGGGCTAGGGAGACGAAAGTGCCACTCACCGACGACTTCCGAAGCGTGGCAAGTGCCTGTCTAGCAGCATGCAACCAGCCAAGCGTCCATCAACATCAATCTACCTCGAAAATTAACTTTTAGTTTCTTGCGCCTTCCACGCCTGCCGAGGAAAGCAACGGGAACAAAATATTCGTAGATAGGTATAGTCTTCCATTGCGCCTAGGAAAGATAGTTGAATAACAGAACGATGGTTTCTATGGACGACTTTTTCCATGGAATGTCTGGCAAAAGTCGAGTGAAACTTTGCGTCTTCAACCTGCATAATCAAATTGCCATTTACAAGATTTTACCAGGCTGATAGGTCCGATTTCGAAACTGTTAGTACTCTGCCTACGAATGAAACTTTACCCTTTCACTGGGGAAAAATATCAGACCGGACGAACTGACACTTGTTTAGTGATGGTATCGGCGAGGGTGGTACGAACGAAAAACGTGACAAGTTTGCGATGGTCTCGTGATGATTGCGAAAAAACTGTCTCGCGGAAAGCTATTCCGGCTCGTGATTTCTGCGGATTTGTTGTCTGTTTCGCACTGACGATGGCTTGTTGATGTTATCAACTCGAAAGAGAACCAGGCAAAGTTACCCTTCCAGCAGCGGTGGGAGAAAGCTTTCAGCGTGCATGTGTAAGCTGTGGGTGAAGTTCGGTGTAGCCTGGAATGGTAATGAGTTGACACTATCGTGGGGGATGGTTGGGTGGGTCTTCACAGTTTAGAATACAATTTACTGCATTAGTAAAGTTTACAATATGGTTTTATCGTGCAAATTTATTTATCACTGTGCACAATTAGTAAACCAGATAAAATCAGGATAAAATAAACTTTTCCTTTCAAGTAACAAATTATTATTCACACGTATAGCAGCTTACCGGCAATTACTGAACCTCTGTTGGGAATGCATTTTGATTTTCACTTTTCACAAAGGCACCCTCTCAGCATGAACCATTGCTAACCGTCGTCGATATGCGTATATGAGTGGCACGCACGCTTCAAGCAGCGATTAAATATTGCATGGAGATTTATGATCACCCAAGATCTGTGCAAGATCGAACGACAAGCAGGCGAAAGCCAGCAGCATCCATCATTCGTATGTATTTGCAAACCTGGGAATGAAAAATTATCGTCCGGCGCCAGACAGGCTTTCGGTTGGAATCGGCGGGCAATGAGCAGCACGGATTGCGTGTAGTACCTAAACTACAGACACACACGACTACGGCCGGCGTTGTCAGCCGCGGAAATCGAAAGTGCATCCCGGTCCGCAGGGCAGCGATTCAACTGGAAGCTTATGGTGCAAAGATTTATCTGCTACTAAATGAGCCATTTAGATGGTCATAAATCTGCGGCTCGGGTGATTGCCAATAGCAGGATTTGGTACATGACTTATTTAATTGTTACATGGCAGTCACGGAAATACATTTTTTCGCATTTACCTAGTGGAATGATAATGTATCTCTTATTTTATCATCTTGAAACTTTGTCATTATCGGCACACGGAAGCATTATTCACCTAGAAATCAACTAGAAAAATGTGTTTGATCTTGCATTTTGGTTTGAAACTTTCTTTTTATACGTTGTTGAAGTTAACATTCTCAATTTTCTGTTCTCTACAGGGAAAAACTTATTGCTTAAACTTTTATCATAGTAAGCCATGCTGATCTTTAAAAGATCTTTAATTATATAGGGTTACAACCTCTAGTTTGGCTTTGGTGCGGAGATTTTTTTCATTCAAAAGACTATATTTTAAACAATAGTCTAACTCAATTATTAGTTACCTTTTAAGCGTGTGGGTAACATAAGATCAGTAGCAGCTCGGAATCGCACATTGCACCGCATTCAATGTTATCAAGATGTATCAGAGCGGCAACAACGAGGCATTACATGACTATTGAACCAATTCAAACGACGTTTGGCACACCACGTATTTAATGTTTCGAACGAACCGGACCTCAGCCAATCAAGCGAACTGCGAATGTGGCGAAATATTTATTTCTTAATCGCATCTTGATTTTTCAACGGACAAATCCACATGGAAGCGTTCAAAAGTAACTTCTTGAGTCTTACGAGGACTCGACACTTTTTGGCTGTATTTCACATGTTTCACTCTGCCCGGTCTATTTTAGACGGGTGTACCCCATTAGGCATACGGACGTTTAGCATACATACGTTAGGCATAAAGACGTTAGGCATAATGGACGATTGGCATAATGGACATTAGGCATAAATTATTATGTATCACTTAGAGGGATTTATTTTTCGGCGGTGATGGCATCGAGTGGTACGAGCCTGTATGTATGATTTTTAGTAGAATTACACTCCATAAATAAATCACTCTGATTTTAAGTGATTATTCACGTAAATGAATAAATTTCCACTTTCGAAACATCACGTGGTTCCTGTAAACTACATCTGACATACTGTAGAACCTATGTGATTTATACATATCCTTTAAGTGATGCGACAGTGAATCATGAAGAAATGAAATCAATTCCAATCTGATGAATTTTCCAACGTAAGTTTTTTTATTTCGATTATAGAGGTTTTAACGTTAAGGTCATTCGCCTCTTCAGGTTAGAAAAATCTCTTAAGAAAAATCTCTAACCTTATGTGCGGGTTGGGATACGAACCAAGGTGCGCTGTGTACAAGGCAATCGATTTACCAACTACGAACGTAAGTTTTGCTTTTTGTTCAATTACACGGTGGAAATTAATATTTTTTAATATTTCAAGGCCTTTTACTAGTGTGGACTTGGTGAAGTAGACAACATCAGGGGCAGCAGCAATACTATAAATTTTAATGTGTAAAGTTCCATATAAGTTAATATCTTTACAGAGCACCTTGAGCGTTAAATTTAGCATATTAATAAATTGAAAAAATCAGAATAACCCGTTTTATATTTGGAACGTAAAATATTTGAAAATAATTAAATTAACCTAAAATCTATATGGGGTATCATGTGGTTGTTACGTTTAGGTTAACATATTTGTCATATTCTGCTTCATATAATTTTTACGTGAATTTATGATAGTAGCTATGTTAAAAACACATAACTTTTACCGGGAGAGTCACTACGTATATTTTACGGGGCCGGTATTAATTAATTGAAAAGTGGGGTGGATTAAATCTATGTATGTTTTCACGTAGAAATAACATGATTTATGTTGTGCGTGTACTGTGGAAGCTGATCAAACTCAATCAACATTTTATCCTGCTGCATTGCTTGAAGAAATCTTTGCTCCAATAAAAGAAGCAGCCTGAATGCTTAGTATGCGAAAACTCAGCACGCGTTGATTTCTCGACATACAACCAATAAAATGCAGATGACTAAAATAGGCTCAACACTCTTGTTTAAGGTCGATCTTATTTTTAATAGGGTATGAATAACTTAGATTAGTTCTTGTAATGTGTAATTGTCTAATAAAAAAATATATGCTCCGAAGAACAGCTCATGAAAGAATGATGCATTTTATCATTCATTCAACGAATATACGAATCTTGCTGCTTCTATATCGATTATCTCCCAGATTATTCAGTTCAATGATTATATTCTTGAGGCCATCAAAGATAGAACTACGAAAACTGTCTGATACGAGGGAGAGCTTTTTCGTACACCGTGACGAGTTACCGAAACAAATAAACATTCCTAGCCTAATGGTGATACTGTCCACAAACTTGCAGTAAGTTTCCATAGGTAATTTTTGTTCATTATTTTGCTTTAGTTTTCAATATTTGGATGCATTTGTATTGGTAATACATCTAATAGTCTTGATATGAGCTTGAACCAAAACTGTTCACTTAAATGAAGATAGCATCCAGCACGGAAAAGGTAAAACAATATTTTTATTCTCAAAAAATTTGCGAAATCTCAAAAAATAAAGAAGTTTAAACGAGTTCTTGTGAAAGTGTCTCCACGTATCTAATCAAGCTTCACCTTAGATTTGATAAAATTAGTCATGAGAAATGGTTGTGCATTTTAAGGATATTTATAGAGACTCGGCCATTTTGTAGAGGAAATAATTTTAAATTCTTTGCTAAATTTAAAACCTCAATTTATGAACCAACGATGAAATCTAAGGCACATAATGCGTCGCAGATAAGTGCAAACGACATCTCTTATATTCCGACTGTTTCACATTACTGGTATAAAAACGAATGAGACCAACCAGACCAATATTGATAGATTCGAGTAATTGTTATGACTCGATTTGAAAGTAATATTAAACGAACTTTACCCGACAATTAAGGTATTGACCTTTTCTAATATCGAATAGTGAACAAGTTAATGGCTGTTGTCTACACAACAATTTGTTGAATAGGGATACAGTTATATTAATAATTAAAATGCACCAGAACAAAGTGAACAAATTTCAAGGTGACTCACGCGCTTGGGCGTTGAAATTTTTGCTACTTTGGACAACCCACTAACATTTCTAACATTTTCTTTTTTTATTCTTACATTTCTTCTTCTTGATGAGGCACTCTCAATCCTTAAGAAACTTATAACTATGTAGGTCAGATTACACCGTCTGGGAAGACCATAGCGAAGTTAATAAGTCAGCTACACTGTACGCAGCTCACCTGAGTTCGAATTCCCAACGTCGCATATAGTGTGTTAGGCCGTTTATCACTACCGGTCAAATCGGTCAGGAAAACAAATAATTTTTTAAGATGTACTCAGATCATCTTGCGATTTTCGACGATATTTGAACATCAGTAACGACACCTGGTTGTGGAAAACAGGAGTCGTCTTTGTTCTCCACATATTTTGAATCCCACTTTATCTGTTAAAATAATTTCGACACAGTTGGCTGATTTGGCCCAAATATGAATGAGTCTCAGCATCGCATGGAGTAGAAATGGTTCCGTAATGCTGGAATTCATTTTTTTGATAATACTCATTCTCGACAGCTATTTATACCTGTTCAGCCCCAGCTTAATAGTGCCCAGGGGCCCCGAAGTAGTCTTCAGAAATTTGATAAGAATGAGCTCATTCGCTCCTTCTGTAACTCGGCAAGATATCAATTTGGCACTGGTTTGAAAATTACCATAACTGACTTACATTTACCGAAGAGTGCTTTGTTCTGATAAAGCCTAATATGCATTACTGCTTACATTTAGCTATAAACTATTCGCGTTTGTGAACAGTTTTGTTGGTTTTGGTAGTATAGAACTTTACTTCTTTGGTTAATCGCAAATAAACTTAAGGCACCAGCTCGCTGTGGAGCATAACCCGAGCGAGCGTTTCTCTCCTCCACAGCTAACAGGAGAAGGCTAGTGCAGCCAACGCGCAGCAGGCAAGATAGTGGCATCGTATGGGAAGCACATTACGATATTGTCGTCGCCGCTGTTGAACACAGGAGCAGTGTTGGAATAGCAAGGAATGCAGACGCTCGAGGAGTGATCGCCCGTCTAGCGGTGGAGAGTGAAGGATAGTACGAGTGAATGGATGATGTGTGATATAAGTTGATGCGTCCGACGATGGCTGAAGGACGGTAAGTCGAAACGTTACATGTAATAATGGGAAAATTTGTTGTTTCATTTTCACCGAGAAAAGTCAACAAGTCCACGAAATATAAAGTAAAGCGCCTTTCCATAGCCAACCATTAAGGACTGATACAAGAACAGCAAACCTTAACACCAGACAAACTCGTTTGATGTTGACACGACTGGTTGGATTAGACTAAAGCAGCTGCTGCAGATAAGCACAAGCAATAGTGAGATGACTGGGGAGATTGATGGAAGTTAAGTTTTTAATCGACTTAGTGGAATGTAAAATTGAATTGAATAATAGGTGTATATTGAAAATTCGTCAAAAACACTTCTAACACTTCTAATAGGGACCATACATAAATTACGTAACGCAAACTTCGTGCTGATATAACTGCTGCAAATTGGTAACTGGCTTCTGATTCTTCTCGCAAACTGTCAATTCTCAACCCTCATATATGATTCAGCAGTCATTATTTCACTCAGACAAGATCATGCGTATTCCTTACACACAATGCCCCGTCGAATTAATTTCCTGGTTGGACAAATAAACACTAAACAAACAAATAAATTAGTTTGTTCAGTCCAAAGAAATGTTAGCTCGATTGGGATTGATGAAAATTGTTCATTGTTAGTTTCATCGGTTATTGAAAATTCAGAAACTTAAGTAGTCTAACAGATGCCATTCCAGTCTACCAACAAGGTGAACCAATATGGAACATTATTCAAACCTCTACAGATTACCCAAGTTAGCACTAGTTAGACACAAAAACGTTTCAAGCAGTTCACACGACATATGTGAACGTCTATGCAACTGGCATATTCTGAGTGATGTCCCGTGAAGCAAAAACAGAAGCTCTGGTTTGCTGACGTGAAAGGGAAAACGAACTCTTGTCTTATAGATAGGGAGTCAAATGGTTTAATACAATTTTCTCTCTGTAGATTATTTTCTTGTACAATATGTCAATGAAGTCAATGGATATAAACTTCTAAAGTGGGACAAATTTTTGAAAACTTTTTTTTTTTATTTTGATTATAGAGGTTTTAACCTTAAGGTCATTCGCCTCTTCGGGTTAGAAATATCTCTTATGAAAAATTTCTAACCCTATGTGCGGGGTCGGGACTCGAACCCAAGTGCGCTGCGTACTAGGCAATCGATTTACCAATACGCTACGCCCACCCCCATTTTTTTTTTGAAAACTTTCTTAACAGTCAAGATTACATAATTTTGAAATAATTAATTTTGAAGGTTTAAAAACTTCCAAGAAGTTTTCCAACATAAAACAGCGCATCTTTTGACTTACAAATTCTAGTGATTAATTCTCCTAGAAGTAATTGCGGAAAATGACTTCTTCAAAAATGGTAGGTAACTTTGTGCCTTCAGCAAAGTTGTTGATAATATCATCTTAAACAATTTTGTCGAAAATATGAAGGCTGCCTGAATGCAGCATATGGAGATATAAAACAATATTTAGGAAAAAAATTAAGGCCAGCTCTCTTCAATATAACTTTTTTTGAAAACTTCAGAGACTCCTTGAATGCAATGTGAATTTTATTGTTTGTAAACCGCAGAAAAGATTGATCAAATACAGTATTATCAGACTAACTTGTTTAAAAGGGTTTCTTTTACATATAGTCTACTATATTTTGATACTCTGAATATACAGGGTGTTTGGTTCATGGTTAAGAACCTCTCGAGGGGTGATTGACTGCCATATTTGGAGAAAAAAATCGTTCTACACATACCATCAAATCTCAACCATTACAAAGTTATTGAGGTTTTTGTGTTAAAAACTCATTTGTCTTAAAATACCTCTAACTCAAAAAGTATACTTTGTATTTCAAATATTTTAGGTCCATTGGGAAGGTGAGAAAATTTTCCATTGAGTGACGCCCTCACATGTTTCAGTTAATGGGTTTAAGTAACCTTTTCAAAGTAATTTATTGAAAATTGAACAATTTTAATCGATTTTTCGTTCGTTTCGTGAAAATCTTAATAGTTAACCTCATCATTTTAATAATCCAGATTGTTAGTCTTGAAGAGCTGTATAATTCGTTCTTTGACATGATACACTGACCTGTTCTTATTTTCATGAGTTTGGGTTATTTAACTTTGATATTTTTATCTCATATTCACTAATACCAGCTCTAATTGAAAAAGTATGGAACTTATTGTACTTTTTTTTCTTTTTGTTCGAAAGCCAGGAAAATTTTACAGAGAAAAAAGTATTAATAACTTGCAGTTAAGTGAATTTAGTATTCTCTTAGAAGTAAATTAGTTTAAAGTTAGTGCTATTATTAGCATTTTCGTTAGCTTTCTTAAAATAGTAAATAATAAACATAACTATTATTATCATGGAAATAATGCATCTCAGCAAGTTCTACAGTTCTTTCTTTGACTCCATTCAATTATTTCTTTTGGTTTCGACGCAAAATCGTTTTATCACATTTTTTCATATGCAAAAATAATGATTTCGAACCCACTACAATTGTGGCGAGGTCATGCTGTGTTAACTATTAAATAGCTGCAAAATGAAAAGAGATATAGACAAAGTGTCAAATAAAAAGTTATAGAGAACATTAAGGGGTGTCAAATGAACAGTAGTAACGATAAATTTTGTTGAATAATAATTAGAATAATTACAAAACTCTCTAAAAAACGCAAAATTTGAGTTATTTCGTTAGTAAAAAATCATTTAGTACCCTTAACTAAAGGATATTTGTACATACACTGATAGGACATTTTCTCAGCTTTCCAATGAAATCTTGTAAATAACGATATAAAGTATATTTTTTAGAGTAGAGTCTTTTAAGCACTTGCAAGTCGGTTACAGGAAAAGTATAGTAATGAAATTACGAAGAAATGAGAAGAGATAGGAATATGATGTCCAAGAACAAATTATGAATTGTCCTAAAAACTAACTTTCGGATAATGTATATTGCTATAATCATACTGCATTATTTCGAGAAAATTAGCAAAAACCTCCTCAAAAACACTAACTTTTAACGACTTTGCAGCTAAACGGCAATTATAACTAATTAAAAAAAAGATATGAAAACACCATTCAATAGGAAATGTTCTCACCTTTCGAATGGAACAAAAAGATTTAAAATACAAAGTATACTTTTAAAGTTAGAGGTATTTTAAGACAAATAAGTTTTTTACACAAAAAGTTCAATAACTCGGTAACGGTTGAGATTTGATGGTATGTGTGAAATAATTTTTTTCTCCAAATATGACAGTCGATCACCCCACGAGAGGTTCTTAACCATGAACCAAGCACCCTGTATAAGGTATTCATGTCTTCAACAAAATTGTTGGAAATAGCATTTTCTAAAACTTTACTGAGGACATTAAGTCTCGAGCTAAATTTTCTTGAAAATTAAATTCGCTATAATTGCTTCTTGAAGGATTAATCACTTAAATTATTATATCAGAAGAGGTGCTGTTTTACCTAGTAAAATTCTTCAATGATACACCATTAATAGCTTGAAATATTGAGACATTCTACTAAAGAC
The DNA here is from genome assembly GCF_030247195.1 of Topomyia yanbarensis. Taxonomy (NCBI): domain Eukaryota; kingdom Metazoa; phylum Arthropoda; class Insecta; order Diptera; family Culicidae; genus Topomyia; species Topomyia yanbarensis. The sequence continues at coordinate 26,408,382 of NC_080671.1, forward strand.
CACTCTAAGGTAGCCAGTAAGTTTTTGGTGTAACTAGTACTTGTATTTGCTAATAATGGTAGTATTAAGCCTCCCATTTTGATTAAAACGCAAGGAGAATTTTAAAGCAGAATTTAATTGATAAGTGTAGCTCATTAAACCAATTTTATCAATTCTGTGATCCGAAAAGAATTTTTGAATTTCACTGAATGTTGTGAATTTGGCACCACTTGCATCTGATATAATCAACCTGCACAAAACGTTGCATAACACGCAGTTCTGATTTTTTGTGTTTTCATTCAGCCCTTCGTTATGCAAATTTGCGATATTATGACAAATCGACTAAGCGCTATATTTCATGAAGCGCGGACGTTCCTTTCGAACGGAGAAGTCCGCGTGGAATTTTTTAGTAAATGCGCAAATATATTGAACTTTGAATCTTGCTTAGCGGCTATACATATAATTGATAACTTTTTTTATCGTAACTAACGACTTACCTTTCAATATATATTTCAATTTCGGAAGAAAAATGATGTAAGATTTTGAACGCTTATATCATTTGTTGTACTGAATGGATTTAATCCATTTCTTCAGCATTTTGTCGAAAATATTTGTACCAATGTTGTATTAAATTTTGGAATATGTAGAACATTCATTATCAACAGAAAATAGTGTTTTGAAAAATCTTTCGAAAATGACTCGGAAAAGTGAAAATTTTCAGCCCATCCCGCACAGAGCCGTCAATATGGTGCACCAACCGAACAATAAAATAATGAAAAGTTTATATATAGGTTTGTTCCTATGATTATTCGTATTGGGTTGCTTGACGAGAGCAGTTGGTGGGGGAAAGCCAGCATATTAGTTTTGGTTATGCCATCGCACGAGAACGAGCGAGAAAGCGATAGTAGTGCAAATTTGCGAAAGCGTTACGTGCATTTTGAACCTTAATAACTTTCCTTCTACTAAACGGATTGCTAATCTTGTTTCATAAATCGGAAGGAAAACGTTCAACGCTTGCTACCGATGTTTGCTATATAAAATTTGTTTAAATTGTTCAAAAACTACTTTAAATGAGAATCAACATTAATGATAAAACCTATAAATAGGGGTGTCGCAGCTTTTCTCAGAGCCAGACGTGTGTAAGACGCAGTGCATAACGGACGTGCGTGCTAGGTGTTATGTCGTCCATTGAAAAGAAGAAAAACGTTGGTGGAGGTGGTGGCGATGAGAAGGCCAAAAAGCCAAAGGCTAAGAAACGCAGTCACTGAAAAGGCGGTAGCAACTGCCACTAAAAATGCCACCAAAATATCGAAGGCTGCAACGAACAAGCCGAAGACCGCAAAGCCAAAGAAGGCCGCCAAACCTGCCAAGAAAGCTGTCCGAAGAAGATAAGTAAATTCACGCGTCTCTAATGTTGCGAACAGTCCTTTTCAGGACTAACAAAATACTTGTAAAGAATTAGTGGTGCTTATTTTCCGTTAGCGCTGTTAATTGTAGGTGGATTTGTGTCATAGTTATATGCAAACCGTCCTTAGGATGAATATATAATGGAAAAAGAATTTTATCAGGAAGTTCCTTTTATTAATTTGTATAATTAAAAATAATTATTTAAGAAAATATTTTTCAAATTAATCTACAAACCCGAAGATTTTTGCAATTCATTCCAAGAAAATCAGTGAATGTGACAATTCTGCCACTAAGCGAAAGCTACATCAAAACGAATGATGAAAATATTTTCATTTATCGCACAAAGGATGGCCTTCCTTCTGCAACGAAAAATTAATAAATAAGAACGCCTTGATGCAAAGCGTACTCATTCGGTGTGAGCTGCGAAAAGGGGAATGTTCCTATGTATGTACGCAGTAGAAACAAATCGTCGGCAAGGTTTGAATCGTTTCAAAAGATTCTCGTCTTGTATCACCATAGTTATCTACAAACCGTCCTTATTAGGACGAATGGAAAAAGATGGGTTGGTAATGTATATGACATAACAGGGGTGTCGTGACCACAACAAGTTATTTCAAATCTTGCAAAGCATAAATTGATATAATTTCAATGATTGTTCCTATATGAATGAAATGACCAATTTTCAGGTTAACACGGCTATAACTTTGCAATTTATAGAACAATTTTATATTTTTTGTTATCATATAATAACTGTCATCTCTTCCAAACAACTTAACCCTCTGCAGCCAACCCCGTGGTTTTGCGGGGTTAAGTAGAATCATTGAAAATTGTCCAATACACGATTTTATGTTGTTACCTCCACTAAAACCACTTCTAAACACTCCCACCTGTCATAAAATACATTGTGTGCTTGTTGAAATCATATGAAATTATTGACGAGTATTCAATGCGTAGAACTCGGTAATAAAATTGTTTTACTGAATAGATTAACGAACGGGATCCTCAGGAAAATTTCGCTCAGCCCGGTGCATCGAACTTAATGCGTAAAATTTAGCCATTTGAAAAAGATACAAGCAGAGTTTTAAGAATGTGATCATCGCGGTTATGGCCCGGACATTACCCGCCCCTAGTTTTTCGCTAAGCGTGATTCATTTCTGTACGCTAGGAAAAAGATTCCGATGGGTGTTTCGAGAGATTTTAACACTGATATTTTAAAGCAAGAAAATATGAAATTTGTCATTTCATGAATGAATGTCTCAACGAGCTTAGAATCCAGTGCATCCCGTATCAACGCAGACGCCAACAACAAAGGTTCTTTTCAGAACCACCATAATTATTATAAAAAATAACTTGAAACATTCCCACATATTTCATTGAGTATCATTCGATTTGAATTACAAGTCAAACGAGTAGTCACGACACTCCGATTATGTCCTAGACATTACCCACCCATCTTTTTGTTTCGATTATAGAGGTTTTAACCTTAAGATCATTCGCTTCTTCGAGTTAGAAAAATCTCTTATGAAATTTTTTTAACCCTATGTGCGGGGTCGGGACTCGAACCCAGGTGTGCTGCATATAAAGCAATCGATTTACCAACTACGCTACGCCCACCCCTAATTGATAATACAATAACAATCAAATGCTCATAAAACTGATCCTGATCTGCTAGAGACAAACTGTAAACGTCATTTTTCATCATCTTCCATCTACTTTCCGAAACGTTATTCTTGTTCTTAATCATACTGAGTTTTTGTCTCAACTCTACGTAATAAAAAAATACATTTTCAGCAAATGTTGAAATGTATGCACGTTTTTGGTGAGCAAGTTTATGTTTTATAGACAATCAATCTATTCAAACTTGTTCCTTATTGTCCCTTATCATTTGGAACGTCTTTTTATAGAACGCTCATAATAATTCGGGTAATTATTTTATTTTATATTGATGTAATTTGACAATTTTGGAATCTCGGCTAAGAGATATGTTACAAGATTACCTTCCCACAATTTTCCAAAAGTCGTCGTGATGCTTAAAACAATAGGTTCTCAATGTAGTAATCAGACAATATTCTTCCAAAAATATTTTATACAATGCTTAATTAAATTAGTCAGCATCATTTTTTTCAATCCGATTACTTTTGGTTTGGGGGGGGGGTTAGCTTCAGACATAGATTTTCGTCATGCATTCGTCATCCCCATCCCAAAAATACCCATATTGTTGAGGTTATAGAGAATTTTCCTAAACCGGAAGACGCCATCTTGGATTGCAAAATGTCTCAAGGTATCGATTTCCGTCATGCAATCGTCAACCCCATTCCGAAATTACCCACCTTTTATTAGTAACAGTCAGTTAAGAATATGTTAAATTGTATACAACTTCATACTGTGCTGTACGAACTCAAACTTGGTTCGTTATGTCGAATTTAGTTCTTAAAAAAAAATAACATAAATCGAATATTACGTAAAAAAGAAAGTTAGTAAATGGATGTTTCAGTGTATCCCCTTTTACAGGATCCCGATTCATCTCTTATTCGCATCAAGAAAAATATCCGAAATATGCCTATTTTCTTGCTCTACTCTCCCTTTAAGAAAACCTCACATAACAAAGAAATGGCTGTAGTCAAAAATTTGGTATCTCCATCTGAATTGCTTAACATTTCATTTTCTACTACTTGCTGAAGACTCAAACTGTCTATCTACTCCCACTAAAAAGTTATATTACAGAAATATCTTTACACTTTATCTTGGAACATGGCTGTATACTTTTGATAACCCTCGAACAACTTTTCTGGACTCATTAAAATTGAAAGCTTTATGGATTAGCCAGTAAATAATAAAAGAAATTAATTAGCGTATTTGAACACTGTGCACTAGGGTGGGACAAAAAATAGATTCCAGCTCCGAGCAACTTTTTGGGTACCATTTGGGTCCTAGAACATCTGTGCAAATTCCTAGCTTAATCCCTGAAACTATATTTTTGCGCCCACTATTTAAAGTTTACATGGGATTTTATATGGGAAAATTAACTTTCACACAATAATTCCTCCAGGAGTCGCCCATTGCTTCCTAAAAATAAACCGTTATGTGGCTTTTGTAGGAAATTTAACACAGAAACAAAGTCTCGAAAACTACGAAACGATCTGACGTCTGAGAAAAACGTTATTAAGCTGAAACCAATTGATGCTCTGACGATTGATAAAATATTCATTGTTTCTAGCACCACTGTTGTTGGTTGTCCAATTATATGCAATTTTGTTTTGATCTTCTCTTAATGTCTCCAAATCATTTTTCTATACTATCTGGCCACTTCGCAAGAGTTTTCAGGGATAAATTGAGTCTTCTTTTGTACATAATAAGAGAAAATTAAAGATTTTGTATATAATTCGACCGTCAGCAGCAGTGATGCTATGAAAAGTAAAATTTTCATTAATCTTCAGGGCATCGATCGGTTTTTGCTTAATAACTTTTTCCACAAGCATCAGATCGTTTCGTGGTCTTCTAGACTTTGTTTCCTTGACAAATTTCCTATAAAAATTATACATCTATTTATTTTTAGGAGGTAACGGGTGACTCTTGGAAGAATTAATTTGCAAAAGACGTTTTCCCCATACGAAATCCCATGTAAACTTTAAACAGTGAGCGCAAAAATATAGTTTCACTGATCGAACTAAAAATTTGCAGAGTTGTTCTGGGAGCTAAATGGGACCCAAAAAGTTACTCGGAGCGAAATTTTATTTTTTTCATATAACCATGTCCCACTCTACTGTGCACCCTAATGATTACTATTCTTTATTTTTCACAGCATATTTTTTCCAAAATAAACTAATAGTCCCAAAATTACCAGTAAACGACTGGTAGATACTAATGTAACATATTGCGCACCACATTGACATGTTAAACCAAACCAAATTTCGATTTCGCCAGACTTATCAGAAAATCCGAGCTTCTGTTCTTGCGGGACATCAATTTTGCCAATCATTTGCTTTAGAATACAAGTAGTGTTTTCGTTTTGCATCTAGCGTCGATATAGTTGTAAGTCAGTGCCAGATTCTGATGAGACGAAGTCGAAAAGCAATCCATAATTTACGGACTCATTTGATTTATACCCAACGCATTTATACCGATTGAAAGTTATCAAGTAGCATTACTATAGCGGGGAGCTAACAAAATCTTTCTGCCCGAAAGTAGAGTCATTCGAATGACAGTTGAGTTGATAAATGGCATGAAAGAAAGGTGTTATCTAAAAGTTCATCTAGAATGAAGTGAAACAATGGTTTTCTCTTTTTTTTACTATGCAGAGAAGCACAAATTTGCGTTTGACGTTACAAATTGCAATTTTGAATCAACCGCTAATAAGCTTTTCCCAAATTTGAAAGTAGAGCGTCGCGTCAGTGATAAAACTACCAGCCTTACCCCTACCCTACATTTGAAATATTCTTCCAACTAAACCAAACACACAGTACCATCTCTCGGCAGCAGGCAGCAAACGGAAACAGAACAAATCGATCTAATTTCCCTGCAAATAAAATTTACTTTCCTTTCCCGATTGGACCTTTTGATGGCCGAGATTTCCGCTTGAAGTACGATTGCCATCGAAGGCACCAAAGGATAATGGTTTTCATCCGGTTCATGGCACTGACCATTGGGAGGGCGGGACGCCATGGCAATTGAAATCGAATAGAGACGTTGGTGCAGTGTGGATGTGGGGACATAGTCCTGCAAGATTGTCCAACTAAGCTGATTATTATTCAGCTGTGTTTGCAGAATGACTGTGGAATCAATTTAATAGTTCAAGAGGCAGGAGGTACATTTTTCTACGTACTGTTGAGCTTTTCAAGGAGTGATTAGATGGGATGAAGGAGATGTCGGAAAATAATTGTCATCATAAATGCATCGAACGGTGCAGCGGTAATTGATAAATCGATAAGCAGATTAGCTTGTACATATATTGTATGAACGAATGGTATATTTAAGATCGTAGAAATTAATACCTGGCAACTAATTGATTAGCAATACTTGGAAGGATTAGTGGCAAACGGGAAAGGAAAAAAAACACATTAAGTCTAATTGCAGTTGGTGAGCTGGATGAATCATCATGACAGAATATATGTATGGACTGCAATCAAACATTAATTTTCTGGCTGAGTTAAACTAGAACACTCACCTACTAACCAATTTAATAGACTTCATACTCTGATGAATTTTTGGTTGATTAAAGCTGTCTGCAGACGAGGACACACGCCACAAAAATTATTCACGATGGATTTTGTTCTAGGTTTTATAATACGGCAACAGCAACAGGGTGTGAATTCTTTAAAAAAAATCCTGTGTCCTGTTGCTTCGTCGGTGGACAGCTTAAATTGTACCTCCATTGAAGTGCAACTGTCCACCCTCACATAAGCTAGACAGCAAACGGAAAAAAGCGAATGAATTCCAATTTTCTTGTCGACCGACGGATGTTTCAGCTAGGGGCCAAACAAAACACATCACAAACGACAGAATCGAAGAATATCACTGTCACTGTCATTGTGTTTCCGTTTCAGTGGGTTTCGATATCGGAAATGCGAGTTCAATAGAGCAAATCCTCTCCAGTTCGAAACAGCTCTGACAGGTGTCGAGTGCCAATTTGTCGCAGAAAAAGAATAATTTCACCCCAGTTGAACAACGATCCGTGGGCAGTGGTGGAAGAATGAAAAAAAAGATGGCAACAGTAGCGTTTCGCCTGTATCGATACGTTTATGGAGCAAGAAAAAGTATTTAAAAAAAGCTTGAAATTCAGGTGAAAATTAACAAAAATATGTAAAGATTGAATATCTTCCGAAAAATGAACCAGACATTAACTTCGTTACGATTCTTGTTCCTATGATATTAAAAACATAATTAAACCAGCGTTTTTTTTAAACTATTTAAATAATTTATCAATTATAATTGGCTTCACTGTATTGCAATATAACCCATCACTAACTGACAGCTCGCTTTTGTTCTTGTAAATTGACACGCACAATGTATAAAAATGTGATGTCTTTCCCCTTTTCGGCGTAAATTTCACATTTTTCCTCGTCTGATTCAACTTTTTCTTTTTTATGCAGCAACGATAGAAAACCTTCCCATCAATGAAACAAACAACAGCCCCTCTTTCGACCTCGCACAGCAGGTATGTTGTGTATGCGAGATTATCAGGCGTAGATCACAGCAGGCGTCCTTGAAAAAAATAAAACGCACTCAACCGCGAGCATCGAACTCTTTCCGTATATTCGAACGAATGCACCGGAGACGGCAGCAACGCAACATAGTCACCCCCATCGGACTGTAGGTAGCTAGCCACAGATGGCAGTAAATTACTGTTTTACCATAATCTTCGCTCCCAAACAAGTTTCCTTCCATTCGCCTTCTTGGATCGCGCGATCAAGGCAGTCTGCGCGACCTTGAATCGAAATAAAAATAACCTCTTATTTGCTCATCTTCTTTGGTTTCCCCTCGCCCACGCCATCCACCTTCAACCGGGATGCTATTGAGGCGGAATCCGAAAAAGAACCGATCTGGTTTCCGTCTCTCGACGGAGTGCGCGCGGGTAGAAACCGTTGAACCCCAGCACGGAAGAAATTGAAACTTGCGATGGACTCTACCGGTGCGCTGTGCGTGCGTGTGTGTATGTGGTGAGCGGCGAGGGAGTGAATGGGTTATTTGCTTACAAACACGCTGCTATTTACATCTCAAGTCAGAGGTCGTTGATTTATTTCCTTGTTTGTACTTTGAAACTTCCAGTCGTAGCGAAGAAAGTGATAGGAAAATAAACAAGATGCTTTGCAGATTGAAAACAAAATTGAATCCTGACGAACTACGCGTTGGTTGTTTTATCAATTTCTATTTTTTGTAGTTGTTCGTTCTTCTTTGTTCTCTCTACGATGTTCTTTCTTTTCCTTAAATTCTTTCCCTTTCAATGATAATCTTTGGTTTACATTTTCCCTCTCTTTATTCGGATAATGTTTTCATGTTTGATTTCGTTACTGATGTTGCTATGTGGTTATGCTTTCGCCCTCATGTTTGGCATTCGTTTTCAGTTTAAGTTATTTTTTATAACGTTTGCGTTTAAATTTTGAAACATGGATTTTAATTTGGGTTCCCTACATTTTGTATTTTAATTTTTCTTTTTTATTCTTTGATTTGCTTATTCGTTTTGAAGCTTTTGAAGTACTTTTGTATTTCGTTTTCATTTTATCGGCTTGGGTTTTCATTATAGGTCTTTCTTATTTATTTACGGTAAACTTTTGGTTTTCAATTTTCGTTTTAATTTAGGGGTTTCGTTTTATTTTCATTTTTTATCTAAGCATTCATTAATCCTTTTAAGAAAATGTCTTCCGTTTAATTCACTTCCTTGAGCTGATTCAAAGTCTGTACTAACAGATTATCGTGCGCAATAAAATTACAAAATCACTATAATAATTATGAAAAACAGTTGTTATTTACCATCAAACAATAGACAGTAGTATTTCGACTACGACGTATAACAACTGTTTGTTCATTATTATTATAGTAGAATTAAACGGAAGACATCCATCTTAAGAGGATTAATTGTAACATTTCACTAAGTCGCTCGAAAAGTTTCGATATAAAGAAAAATGTAATAAACATGTTATGTTTTCATTTTTAAATTTTGTTTCTACTGATTTCTGTGTGCATTTTTTGTGTTCTTATTAATTTTTTTGTTTTTGTCCTGTTTCTTTTGGTATTCGTTTTCATTCTTATTTATAGTTTGTCTGTTCACTCTGTCAGGTTTTCATTTTTGCTTTTAATTTTCTGTTTCTGATAAATACGCTATTTTCATAATTACTTCTAGGCTTCTGTTTTTGTTTCAATCTTTGTTTTTTTGTTTCATTGCGTTTCGTTCTTGGACTCCGTTTCGGTTTTAATTTTTGCTTTTCGTATCCGATTTTATTTTTGATTTTCGTTTTTGGGTTTAGTTTTAGATTAAGTATCTATGTACTTCGTATTCGATTGTATTGTAGGTACCCCTCTTATTTTTGTTTATGAATCTCGTTTTCTAATGTACTCCTCATTTCAATTTTCTTCTCTTACATCTTTTGGTTTAAGATTTTTTTTTCTGATTTTCATTTCCATGATTTTCTGATTTTCATTTCCATGTTTAGATGTTTCGTTTTCATAAGAAATTTTTATTTCTTGTTTACTGTTTTCAAATTGAAAGTTTTTGAATCTGCTCTCCTTGCATGTCTTTTCACTTTCTGTTTTTATTTCCCTTTCTTTTCTTATTCTTTTTCCTTTTTTCTATTTTCCCCGATGTTTGACTTACCGATTTTCGATTTACCGATTATTGATTTACCAATTTTCAATTTACCGATTTTCTACTTATCGCTTTACGGATTTTTGATTTATCAATTTTCAATTAACCGATTTCCAATTCGCCAATTTTCGATTTACTAATTTCCGATTTACTGATTTTCGATTTACCGATTCTTGATTTACCGATTTTCGATTCACCGATTCCCAATTAACCGATTTTCGATTTACTAATTCAAGATTTACCGATTTTTAATTTACCGATTTACGATTTACCGGTTTTCGTTAACTGAATTCCTAATTTTCGATTTATCGATTCTCGGTTTACCGATTCTTGATTTTCGATTTACCGATTCTCGACTTACCGAATTACCTATTTTGACTTTATCGATATTCAGCTTAACGATTTTCATTTCTCCATTTTTAATTATCGATTTTTGGATTCAGGATTCTCGATTCTCGATTCTCGATTCTCGATTCTCGATTCTCGATTCTCGATTCTCGATTTTCGATTCTCGATTTTCGATTCTCGATTTTCGATTCTCGATTCTCGATTCTCGATTCTCGATTCTCGATTCTCGATTCTCGATTCTCGATTCTTGATTCTCGATTCTCGATTCTCGATTCTCGATTCTCGATTCTCGATTCTCGATTCTCGATTCTCGATTCTCGATTCTCGATTCTCGATTCTCGATTCTCGATTCTCGATTCTCGATTCTCGATTCTCGATTCTCGATTCTCGATTCTCGATTCTCGATTCTCGATTCTCGATTCTCGATTCTCGATTCTCGATTCTCGATTCTCGATTCTCGATTCTCGATTCTCGATTCTCGATTCTCGATTCTCGATTCTCGATTCTCGATTCTCGATTCTCGATTCTCGATTCTCGATTCTCGATTCTCGATTCTCGATTCTCGATTCTCGATTCTCGATTCTCGATTCTCGATTCTCGATTCTCGATTCTCGATTCTCGATTCTCGATTCTCGATTCTCGATTCTCGATTCTCGATTCTCGATTCTCGATTCTCGATTCTCGATTCTCGATTCTCGATTCTCGATTCTCGATTCTCGATTCTCGATTCTCGATTCTCGATTCTCGATTCTCGATTCTCGATTCTCGATTCTCGATTCTCGATTCTCGATTCTCGATTCTCGATTCTCGATTCTCGATTCTCGATTCTCGATTCTCGATTCTCGATTCTCGATTCTCGATTCTCGATTCTCGATTCTCGATTCTCGATTCTCGATTCTCGATTCTCGATTCTCGATTCTCGATTCTCGATTCTCGATTCTCGATTCTCGATTCTCGATTCTCGATTCTCGATTCTCGATTCTCGATTCTCGATTCTCGATTCTCGATTCTCGATTCTCGATTCTCGATTCTCGATTCTCGATTCTCGATTCTCGATTCTCGATTCTCGATTCTCGATTCTCGATTCTCGATTCTCGATTCTCGATTCTCGATTCTCGATTCTCGATTCTCGATTCTCGATTCTCGATTCTCGATTCTCGATTCTCGATTCTCGATTCTCGATTCTCGATTCTCGATTCTCGATTCTCGATTCTCGATTCTCGATTCTCGATTCTCGATTCTCGATTCTCGATTCTCGATTCTCGATTCTCGATTCTCGATTCTCGATTCTCGATTCTCGATTCTCGATTCTCGATTCTCGATTCTCGATTCTCGATTCTCGATTCTCGATTCTCGATTCTCGATTCTCGATTCTCGATTCTCGATTCTCGATTCTCGATTCTCGATTCTCGATTCTCGATTCTCGATTCTCGATTCTCGATTCTCGATTCTCGATTCTCGATTCTCGATTCTCGATTCTCGATTCTCGATTCTCGATTCTCGATTCTCGATTCTCGATTCTCGATTCTCGATTCTCGATTCTCGATTCTCGATTCTCGATTCTCGATTCTCGATTCTCGATTCTCGATTCTCGATTCTCGATTCTCGATTCTCGATTCTCGATTCTCGATTCTCGATTCTCGATTCTCGATTCTCGATTCTCGATTCTCGATTCTCGATTCTCGATTCTCGATTCTCGATTCTCGATTCTCGATTCTCGATTCTCGATTCTCGATTCTCGATTCTCGATTCTCGATTCTCGATTCTCGATTCTCGATTCTCGATTCTCGATTCTCGATTCTCGATTCTCGATTCTCGATTCTCGATTCTCGATTCTCGATTCTCGATTCTCGATTCTCGATTCTCGATTCTCGATTCTCGATTCTCGATTCTCGATTCTCGATTCTCGATTCTCGATTCTCGATTCTCGATTCTCGATTCTCGATTCTCGATTCTCGATTCTCGATTCTCGATTCTCGATTCTCGATTCTCGATTCTCGATTCTCGATTCTCGATTCTCGATTCTCGATTCTCGATTCTCGATTCTCGATTCTCGATTCTCGATTCTCGATTCTCGATTCTCGATTCTCGATTCTCGATTCTCGATTCTCGATTCTCGATTCTCGATTCTCGATTCTCGATTCTCGATTCTCGATTCTCGATTCTCGATTCTCGATTCTCGATTCTCGATTCTCGATTCTCGATTCTCGATTCTCGATTCTCGATTCTCGATTCTCGATTCTCGATTCTCGATTCTCGATTCTCGATTCTCGATTCTCGATTCTCGATTCTCGATTCTCGATTCTCGATTCTCGATTCTCGATTCTCGATTCTCGATTCTCGATTCTCGATTCTCGATTCTCGATTCTCGATTCTCGATTCTCGATTCTCGATTCTCGATTCTCGATTCTCGATTCTCGATTCTCGATTCTCGATTCTCGATTCTCGATTCTCGATTCTCGATTCTCGATTCTCGATTCTCGATTCTCGATTCTCGATTCTCGATTCTCGATTCTCGATTCTCGATTCTCGATTCTCGATTCTCGATTCTCGATTCTCGATTCTCGATTCTCGATTCTCGATTCTCGATTCTCGATTCTCGATTCTCGATTCTCGATTCTCGATTCTCGATTCTCGATTCTCGATTCTCGATTCTCGATTCTCGATTCTCGATTCTCGATTCTCGATTCTCGATTCTCGATTCTCGATTCTCGATTCTCGATTCTCGATTCTCGATTCTCGATTCTCGATTCTCGATTCTCGATTCTCGATTCTCGATTCTCGATTCTCGATTCTCGATTCTCGATTCTCGATTCTCGATTCTCGATTCTCGATTCTCGATTCTCGATTCTCGATTCTCGATTCTCGATTCTCGATTCTCGATTCTCGATTCTCGATTCTCGATTCTCGATTCTCGATTCTCGATTCTCGATTCTCGATTCTCGATTCTCGATTCTCGATTCTCGATTCTCGATTCTCGATTCTCGATTCTCGATTCTCGATTCTCGATTCTCGATTCTCGATTCTCGATTCTCGATTCTCGATTCTCGATTCTCGATTCTCGATTCTCGATTCTCGATTCTCGATTCTCGATTCTCGATTCTCGATTCTCGATTCTCGATTCTCGATTCTCGATTCTCGATTCTCGATTCTCGATTCTCGATTCTCGATTCTCGATTCTCGATTCTCGATTCTCGATTCTCGATTCTCGATTCTCGATTCTCGATTCTCGATTCTCGATTCTCGATTCTCGATTCTCGATTCTCGATTCTCGATTCTCGATTCTCGATTCTCGATTCTCGATTCTCGATTCTCGATTCTCGATTCTCGATTCTCGATTCTCGATTCTCGATTCTCGATTCTCGATTCTCGATTCTCGATTCTCGATTCTCGATTCTCGATTCTCGATTCTCGATTCTCGATTCTCGATTCTCGATTCTCGATTCTCGATTCTCGATTCTCGATTCTCGATTCTCGATTCTCGATTCTCGATTCTCGATTCTCGATTCTCGATTCTCGATTCTCGATTCTCGATTCTCGATTCTCGATTCTCGATTCTCGATTCTCGATTCTCGATTCTCGATTCTCGATTCTCGATTCTCGATTCTCGATTCTCGATTCTCGATTCTCGATTCTCGATTCTCGATTCTCGATTCTCGATTCTCGATTCTCGATTCTCGATTCTCGATTCTCGATTCTCGATTCTCGATTCTCGATTCTCGATTCTCGATTCTCGATTCTCGATTCTCGATTCTCGATTCTCGATTCTCGATTCTCGATTCTCGATTCTCGATTCTCGATTCTCGATTCTCGATTCTCGATTCTCGATTCTCGATTCTCGATTCTCGATTCTCGATTCTCGATTCTCGATTCTCGATTCTCGATTCTCGATTCTCGATTCTCGATTCTCGATTCTCGATTCTCGATTCTCGATTCTCGATTCTCGATTCTCGATTCTCGATTCTCGATTCTCGATTCTCGATTCTCGATTCTCGATTCTCGATTCTCGATTCTCGATTCTCGATTCTCGATTCTCGATTCTCGATTCTCGATTCTCGATTCTCGATTCTCGATTCTCGATTCTCGATTCTCGATTCTCGATTCTCGATTCTCGATTCTCGATTCTCGATTCTCGATTCTCGATTCTCGATTCTCGATTCTCGATTCTCGATTCTCGATTCTCGATTCTCGATTCTCGATTCTCGATTCTCGATTCTCGATTCTCGATTCTCGATTCTCGATTCTCGATTCTCGATTCTCGATTCTCGATTCTCGATTCTCGATTCTCGATTCTCGATTCTCGATTCTCGATTCTCGATTCTCGATTCTCGATTCTCGATTCTCGATTCTCGATTCTCGATTCTCGATTCTCGATTCTCGATTCTCGATTCTCGATTCTCGATTCTCGATTCTCGATTCTCGATTCTCGATTCTCGATTCTCGATTCTCGATTCTCGATTCTCGATTCTCGATTCTCGATTCTCGATTCTCGATTCTCGATTCTCGATTCTCGATTCTCGATTCTCGATTCTCGATTCTCGATTCTCGATTCTCGATTCTCGATTCTCGATTCTCGATTCTCGATTCTCGATTCTCGATTCTCGATTCTCGATTCTCGATTCTCGATTCTCGATTCTCGATTCTCGATTCTCGATTCTCGATTCTCGATTCTCGATTCTCGATTCTCGATTCTCGATTCTCGATTCTCGATTCTCGATTCTCGATTCTCGATTCTCGATTCTCGATTCTCGATTCTCGATTCTCGATTCTCGATTCTCGATTCTCGATTCTCGATTCTCGATTCTCGATTCTCGATTCTCGATTCTCGATTCTCGATTCTCGATTCTCGATTCTCGATTCTCGATTCTCGATTCTCGATTCTCGATTCTCGATTCTCGATTCTCGATTCTCGATTCTCGATTCTCGATTCTCGATTCTCGATTCTCGATTCTCGATTCTCGATTCTCGATTCTCGATTCTCGATTCTCGATTCTCGATTCTCGATTCTCGATTCTCGATTCTCGATTCTCGATTCTCGATTCTCGATTCTCGATTCTCGATTCTCGATTCTCGATTCTCGATTCTCGATTCTCGATTCTCGATTCTCGATTCTCGATTCTCGATTCTCGATTCTCGATTCTCGATTCTCGATTCTCGATTCTCGATTCTCGATTCTCGATTCTCGATTCTCGATTCTCGATTCTCGATTCTCGATTCTCGATTCTCGATTCTCGATTCTCGATTCTCGATTCTCGATTCTCGATTCTCGATTCTCGATTCTCGATTCTCGATTCTCGATTCTCGATTCTCGATTCTCGATTCTCGATTCTCGATTCTCGATTCTCGATTCTCGATTCTCGATTCTCGATTCTCGATTCTCGATTCTCGATTCTCGATTCTCGATTCTCGATTCTCGATTCTCGATTCTCGATTCTCGATTCTCGATTCTCGATTCTCGATTCTCGATTCTCGATTCTCGATTCTCGATTCTCGATTCTCGATTCTCGATTCTCGATTCTCGATTCTCGATTCTCGATTCTCGATTCTCGATTCTCGATTCTCGATTCTCGATTCTCGATTCTCGATTCTCAATTCTCGATTCTCGATTCTCGATTCTCGATTCTCGATTCTCGATTCTCGATTCTCGATTCTCAATTCTCGATTCTCGATTCTCAATTCTCAATTCTCAATTCTCGATTCTCGATTCTCGATTCTCGATTCTCGATTCTCGATTCTCGATTCTCGATTCTCGATTCTCGATTCTCGATTCTCGATTCTCGATTCTCGATTCTCGATTCTCGATTCTCGATTCTCGATTCTCAATTCTCGATTCTCGATTCTCGATTCTCGATTCTCGATTCTCGATTCTCGATTCTCGATTCTCGATTCTCGATTCTCAATTCTCGATTCTCGATTCTCGATTTTCAAATCTCGATTTTCAAATCTCGAATCTCGAATCTCGAATCTCGATTTTCGATTTTCGATTTTCGATTTTCGATTTTCGATATTCGAT
This sequence comes from Topomyia yanbarensis, assembly GCF_030247195.1. Classification (NCBI taxonomy): domain Eukaryota; kingdom Metazoa; phylum Arthropoda; class Insecta; order Diptera; family Culicidae; genus Topomyia; species Topomyia yanbarensis. The sequence continues at coordinate 26,424,428 of NC_080671.1, forward strand.
ATTCGATATTCGATATTCGATATTGGATATTCGATATTCGATATTCGATATTCGATATTCGATATTCGATATTCGATATTCGATATTCGACATTCGATATTCGATATTCGATATTCGATATTCGATATTCGATATTCGATTTTCGATTTTCGATTTTCGATATTCGATTTTCGATTTTCGATTTTCGATTTTCGATTTTCGATTTTCGATTTTCGATTTTCGTTTCTCGATTTTCGATTCTCGATTCTCGATTCTCGATTCTCGATTCTCGATTCTCGATTCTCGATTCTCGATTCTCGATTCTCGATTCTCGATTCTCGATTCTCGATTCTCGATTCTCGATTCTCGATTCTCGATTCTCGATTCTCGATTCTCGATTCTCGATTCTCGATTCTCGATTCTCGATTCTCGATTCTCGATTCTCGATTCTCGATTCTCGATTCTCGATTCTCGATTCTCGATTCTCGATTCTCGATTCTCGATTCTCGATTCTCGATTCTCGATTCTCGATTCTCGATTCTCGATTCTCGATTCTCGATTCTCGATTCTCGATTCTCGATTCTCGATTCTCGATTCTCGATTCTCGATTCTCGATTCTCGATTCTCGATTCTCGATTATCGATTCTCGATTATCGATTCTCGATTATCGATTCTCGATTATCGATTCTCGATTCTCGATTATCGATTATCGATTATCGATTATCGATTCTCGATTCTCGATTCTCGATTATCGATTATCGATTATCGATTATCGATTCTCGATTCTCGATTCTCGATTCTCGATTCTCGATTATCGATTATCGATTATCGATTATCGATTATCGATTATCGATTATCGATTATCGATTATCGTTTCTCGTTTCTCGATTCTCGATTCTCGATTCTCGATTCTCGATTCTCGATTCTCGATTCTCGATTCTCGATTCTCGATTCTCGATTCTCGATTCTCGATTCTCGATTCTCGATTCTCGATTCTCGATTCTCGATTCTCGATTCTCGATTCTCGATTCTCGATTCTCGATTCTCGATTCTCGATTCTCGATTCTCGATTCTCGATTCTCGATTCTCGATTCTCGATTCTCGATTCTCGATTCTCGATTCTCGATTCTCGATTCTCGATTCTCGATTCTCGATTCTCGATTCTCGATTCTCGATTCTCGATTCTCGATTCTCGATTCTCGATTCTCGATTCTCGATTCTCGATTCTCGATTCTCGATTCTCGATTCTCGATTCTCGATTCTCGATTCTCGATTCTCGATTCTCGATTCTCGATTCTCGATTCTCGATTCTCGATTCTCGATTCTCGATTCTCGATTCTCGATTCTCGATTCTCGATTCTCGATTCTCGATTCTCGATTCTCGATTCTCGATTCTCGATTCTCGATTCTCGATTCTCGATTCTCGATTCTCGATTCTCGATTCTCGATTCTCGATTCTCGATTCTCGATTCTCGATTCTCGATTCTCGATTCTCGATTCTCGATTCTCGATTCTCGATTCTCGATTCTCGATTCTCGATTCTCGATTCTCGATTCTCGATTCTCGATTCTCGATTCTCGATTCTCGATTCTCGATTCTCGATTCTCGATTCTCGATTCTCGATTCTCGATTCTCGATTCTCGATTCTCGATTCTCGATTCTCGATTCTCGATTCTCGATTCTCGATTCTCGATTCTCGATTCTCGATTCTCGATTCTCGATTCTCGATTCTCGATTCTCGATTCTCGATTCTCGATTCTCGATTCTCGATTCTCGATTCTCGATTCTCGATTCTCGATTCTCGATTCTCGATTCTCGATTCTCGATTCTCGATTCTCGATTCTCGATTCTCGATTCTCGATTCTCGATTCTCGATTCTCGATTCTCGATTCTCGATTCTCGATTCTCGATTCTCGATTCTCGATTCTCGATTCTCGATTCTCGATTCTCGATTCTCGATTCTCGATTCTCGATTCTCGATTCTCGATTCTCGATTCTCGATTCTCGATTCTCGATTCTCGATTCTCGATTCTCGATTCTCGATTCTCGATTCTCGATTCTCGATTCTCGATTCTCGATTCTCGATTCTCGATTCTCGATTCTCGATTCTCGATTCTCGATTCTCGATTCTCGATTCTCGATTCTCGATTCTCGATTCTCGATTCTCGATTCTCGATTCTCGATTCTCGATTCTCGATTCTCGATTCTCGATTCTCGATTCTCGATTCTCGATTCTCGATTCTCGATTCTCGATTCTCGATTCTCGATTCTCGATTCTCGATTCTCGATTCTCGATTCTCGATTCTCGATTCTCGATTCTCGATTCTCGATTCTCGATTCTCGATTCTCGATTCTCGTTTCTCGATTCTCGATTCTGGATTCTCGATTCTGGATTCTCGATTCTCGATTCTCGATTCTCGATTCTCGATTTTCGATTCTTGATTCTTGATTCTTGATTCTTGATTCTTGATTCTTGATTCTTGATTCTCGATTCTCGATTCTCGATTCTCGATTCTCGTTTCTCGATTCTCGACTCTCGATTCTCGATTCTCGATTCTCGATTCTCGATTCTCGATTCTCGATTCTCGATTCTCGATTCTCGATTCTCGATTCTCGATTCTCGATTCTCGATTCTCGATTCTCGATTCTCGATTCTCGATTCTCGATTCTCGATTCTCGATTCTCGATTCTCGATTCTCGATTCTCGATTCTCGATTCTCGATTCTCGATTCTCGATTCTCGATTCTCGATTCTCGATTCTCGATTCTCGATTCTCGATTCTCGATTCTCGATTCTCGATTCTCGATTCTCGATTCTCGATTCTCGATTCTCGATTCTCGATTCTCGATTCTCGATTCTCGATTCTCGATTCTCGATTCTCGATTCTCGATTCTCGATTCTCGATTCTCGATTCTCGATTCTCGATTCTCGATTCTCGATTCTCGATTCTCGATTCTCGATTCTCGATTCTCGATTCTCGATTCTCGATTCTCGATTCTCGATTCTCGATTCTCGATTCTCGATTCTCGATTCTCGATTCTCGATTCTCGATTCTCGATTCTCGATTCTCGATTCTCGATTCTCGATTCTCGATTCTCGATTCTCGATTCTCGATTCTCGATTCTCGATTCTCGATTCTCGATTCTCGATTCTCGATTCTCGATTCTCGATTCTCGATTCTCGATTCTCGATTCTCGATTCTCGATTCTCGATTCTCGATTCTCGATTCTCGATTCTCGATTCTCGATTCTCGATTCTCGATTCTCAATTCTCGATTCTCGATTCTCGATTCTCGATTCTCGATTCTCGATTCTCGATTCTCGATTCTCGATTCTCGATTCTCGATTCTCGATTCTCGATTCTCGATTTTCGATTTTCGATTTTCAATGTTCGATTTTTGATTTTCGATTTTCGATTTTCGATTTTCGTTTCTTCGTTTTTCGTTTTTCGTTTTTCGTTTTTCGTTTTTCGTTTTTCGTTTTTCGTTTTTCGTTTTTCGTTTTTCGTTTTTCGTTTTTCGTTTTTCGTTTTTCGTTTTTCGTTTTTCGTTTTTCGTTTTTCGTTTTTCGTTTTTCGTTTTTCGTTTTTCGTTTTTCGTTTTTCGTTTTTCGTTTTTCGTTTTTCGTTTTTCGTTTTTCGTTTTTCGTTTTTCGTTTTTCGTTTTTCGTTTTTCGTTTTTCGTTTTTCGTTTTTCGTTTTTCGTTTTTCGTTTTTCGTTTTTCGTTTTTCGTTTTTCGTTTTTCGTTTTTCGTTTTTCGTTTTTCGTTTTTCGTTTTTCGTTTTTCGTTTTTCGTTTTTCGTTTTTCGTTTTTCGTTTTTCGTTTTTCGTTTTTCGTTTTTCGTTTTTCGTTTTTCGTTTTTCGTTTTTCGTTTTTCGTTTTTCGTTTTTCGTTTTTCGTTTTTCGATTTTTGTTTGTCGTTTTTTTTGGTTTCTTGTTTTTCGTTCTTTTGTTTTTGGGTTTTCGCTTATTCACCTTTTTTCTTTGATTTTTTTTACATGTTTAATTTTTTCCTTTTTCGGTTTGTTGTTTTTTGATTTTTCGTTGTTCATCGTTCTTTGTCCGTTTTCGTCAGTTATAAACTAAACTAAACAGTCATCAATAAAAACGATACAAACGATAGTTTGTATAAATACGATATAAATTCAAATACCAATAATTTATTATTATACAATGTACTCGCCGGGTTGAGGAAAGGAACTTCAACCGCAAACTATGTCTTTCGAATACATCGAAACAAACCGAACGACTATTGTGTGTTTATTGCACTGGCAGCTTGACTACCAGTTTACTGCAGGTTTCGCGAATTTCCGATTTCCCTTATCTTAGCTATTGTGGGGGGAAGTGGAGAGGGTTTCTTTGTTGGCTCGCTTCTGTTTATTGCTTAGTCCACAGTACCGATCGGCACTTGTTCGTTGGTCGTGTTTAGGATCCGCGCGTTACGTCGTCTCTATCTGGCGAGATGCGAGTTTAGAGATGCATGCGTCCTTCTTGCCGAACTGCGGTTGGGATGGGAACTTATTCAATACCGGACCGGGTCTATTCGGCCTCTTTTGTAATCGAGTATCCTATCGCAAACGACGACGCACGGATGAAACTTTGCGCCAGTGTCATAAAACAGTGATATTTCAAAAGAACGCGATTTCAATGGCTTTGTTGGCTGATGTTTGACATTCATAAATTTAAATTGGGTGTGCGTATGGAAGCCAATAGGAAAACACACTTGGGCGGCCCATGTCGGAGAGTGTGTTTCTTTTGAATTCCTCATATTCGATGGTAGCACCGCTGCCGTCAGAGTGTTCCGACCGGATGGTGACGCTTTTGTGGACTACCTGCCGGTTTCCTACATCTACAACTACAAGAACGGCTTGCATTGTTGGTGGATTTTGCAAACGAGATAACCGATTCGTTGCTTGTTTCGACCGAACTCGAGTCTGCAATATTTTGTACATCAGCAAACTCATTGACAGGCAAGCTTTCCGATAGTGTAAAGTGAATGAGAGAAGCCTTTTTTGAATTATTTTCTGGCTTTTCATGATGGAGAGAAGGTGACTGGAATGGCATAATTTCATCGAATCTTTTCGTCACTCCTCTGTATCTTGATTCACCAGTGCTTCAATCATTCATGAAATTCGTAATAATATAACGAATTTTGTTGTTAGAGTTTACTGTACTTTAAATTATATTTACCTTCTATTAGAAAATTCTCAGTATATTTATTATTAATGTTGTAGCAAATTTCTAAACTCTATTATAATCATATCATTGGAATATTCTGCTTATCTGAGATTTATTTAAATTTTCCCGAGAAGTGAGACTATTCAATTTCACCGCTAAAAGGTATCGCTACAAACTCAAATGAATGTTCGTTACTCGCGAAAGCTACATTTCCTACGTTCACCACCTGCGGTGCAATTTTATAGCTCTTTAAAGCCCACATCGGCTGCTTTACAACCCACGCACCAGCTTTCAAAGTTCGAATAGAATAGCTTAATGCACCTGAATGCACTCAGGGCGATGATGTTTTTACGTCTGTTTCAAAGAGCCTATAATAGAGGCTCAAAATCCCCCGGAGGTTACAGCTTCTTGGTTATAATACTTTCCTTTGCTGCGCGGTGTTTCCTAAGTAGGTGGGTGGTACTGGGAATGGTGCTCATACCGGCTTGTAGCAACCTTTGTGTGGAGGCACTAATGAGAAAGTATCCCATGAAAATTAATGCTAATGCTACGATTCACACATTAAACACGCATTTTACATGTTGGAGCGCTGCAGGAGTGTTTATTGGATATAGGGAAAGAAGACAACAGGTCACTAGTTGACCTCTATCCGCAGGGCGATTGTCGAGTTATGATTCGTGTGGGGTTGAGACTACGTGGAGAGTGAAAAGTGCTATTAGTTTTGTTTATCATTCGATGTATATCAAATCTAGAAAAAATCCACCAATAGAATAAAAACAAGCTATTAAATGAAACGAAAACAGCATGAGCATGAGCATGTCTTAACATAGTTAAAATTTATATTTTATTTATATTATTGACGTACAATTCGTAGTCCTCGAGATAAATTTGTGATATAAAATGATGCCGTCACTCCAAAGTTGGATTTTAAACCAAAGATGATTCAGTTTGCCGTTTGGTTGACAATATCTGTATGTCTGAGAATGTGTACGTCAACATGTACGTCCTGAATAATGACACTTTTTTCTCATTCACGGCTGAGCCGACCGTAATCATTTTAAGCTAACATAACGGGTTTATGAAATCGCTATAAGCAGCTATTGAATACCATCTCGAATCGTAGCAGGGCCGGCGGAAAGCATGGGTAGTATGGGTAGTACTACCCACTCGAAAATTACCGAGGGGGGTATTACCCACTCGCAAGTTTGGAACAAACCCAAAACTTGAGATTAACCATGTATGTATGTAAGTGTTTCGCGCATAAAATGCATGCGTCTGCAATTCACGATGTACAACAATTTCATAGTTTTATTTAGATACAAATTGCATTGCTTTATAATTCTTGAAAATACGGGATAATTAATAGGACTTTTTGTAATTTGAAGTTTTTTTATATCAATACTAAAGGGAAAACATTTTTATACATCCTAAAATAAGAAATTCAAATCGATATGCCAAAAACTGTTGATGCAATTTTATTCAGACTAAGGGATGCAGATTGAAATACAATTTCTATTTTTTTCACAAGAACTATTTGATTTGATTAAAAATTGAAACAAAGAGAAACACTCTTAAACTTTTTATAAGGAAGATAAAAATCACACACAAGAGGGATTGATTCCAACATAAGAGTAGCAGATATCGTATCAGAAAAAGTGAATAGAGAGCGGACAACAATGCCAGGGAAAAGAAATTAAACTTGCAGCTTTTTGGTAAACAGAAGATCACTGTCAGGATATCATGAACCGGATCGCAAACAGGCCTCCTTGAATCCGCTGGGAACTCTTTTGGGATCAGATTTACAGGTAGCTATTAGCATGTTAACCAAAAGAGAAGAGATAACTAAATTTGGATATTTATCGTGTTTAAAAATATGTACATGAGAGATATATAGGGGAGATCGACGATAGTCAGCACCAGAGATGGAGAATCCGATTCAGTTTAGTGGGTGAATCGTGTCCGATTCATTTACAAAAAAGAATCAACTCTTGATCGATTCAATAATTCATTTGGGAAGATTAAAGGAATGTCTGTTTGATTTTGATCTGGAGTATATTTTTGATTATATATCTATATATATATATATATACAAATAAGTGCTCGTATGTTGATCGCGCTTATTTATTTTTATGTGTTTCATGCCCACAGCAAGTTGCCCAACTAACTCATTCCATTTGGTACCATCTTGTTAGGATTTTCGTCCTTCATTAGTTCGGTGGAGCGCATTCATTCAGTTATTCTCAGTTTAAATTCAATTTCAGTTTCAAACTGAATTTTGTTTCTATGTTTGCTCTGAGTAGGATTATCGAGCAAAAATTCACCATACAGCTCAGTTATGCTCTAAAATGTAAAATATGGACCTTTCTACCTTCAATTTGTTCATATATAACAAATAAATGCTTTTTTGGTAAATGAACTTCTATTTAATCTGAACTGAAGGCATTCAATTCTGCGTTGAACTTTAGTCAGCTTGGAAGTGAATGAATGAGGGAGACGTGGCAATGCTGGTTTCGTTAAATTCACTTTCTCAGAAATAGGCAACTTTTACAATAAAGTATTCCCTTCTAAATGCTAGAATTAAACATTCCACTAAGTCGTTCAACCGCAGATTTTTTTAAAGAATCGTGACTAATTCACTATTTTTCAAGAGTCCATTCTTTTGATTGTTTCGCGATTCACTCGCCCATCTCTAGTCAGCACATCTCGGTCTGGAACGAGGTCGAGCGATTTGTTTAATGGATATTTGGCGCTAGAACACTACGCGCACGACCAGACAACATGTTTAATGTCGCGATATTCGTCACCACATACGCAGAGACCACTCTCTACGACCCAAATACGGCGGAGATACATATTCAACGTATAAAAATTAGACATGATCCGAAATATCACAGGGAAGAAGTCACGATTTTCATCCATCACCTTTAACCAAGGTTTGTTGATACCTTTGGGATTCTTAAATTTCCATTGTCTCACGAAATTTACCAATTTTTAAGCGTCCTCTTACAAGCAATAATGAAAAATTCACTGAAGCCTCGCGATCTTTCATAATGCCTAAGTTTCTGCCATTTTATTACCATCCTAATCTAAATATCTCCTTTCTCATTACCCGGAATGGAGCAATGCGAAACAACTCAATCTAATATATTTATCTGGAAATCCGGTACGCTTTTTCAGATAAAGCACTTAGAAACTCCCATATTGTCCCTAGAAAACACAAGGAGTGCTTTTATTGCTTCATTGAAAAGAGAGCCTCCATGAAACTGTAACGATGTGGGCATGGTCGTCGATAGATAAATATAAAACCATAAGTTTTGTGAGGAGAATTTTTGCAGCACGGTCTCTTTTATAATACCTCTCGGAGAATACACCATTAATCTCTACTTCCCAGGCGGGTAAGTAGACAAAATACTTCTTTGTACATGGCCGAGTCTTGATTAGTGAAACGTTTGTAGTGTCGGTAATCAACAAACACATTTTCGCTGAGCCGTCGGTCGTACAGCCCATTAACAAAGGGCGTTTCCAAATGGCCACCAGCTATTATCAGGGAATTTTCATTTTGACTTACACACGACATGTCGAATTATTCGCCAGTACGGGTATAAATCACTACGAATTTTACTACCCACTTGGGAAACACTTTTTTCCCGAGTGGGTAGTAAGATTTGGACCCGTGCTGACGAAAGTGCAGACATGACGTGTGTAAGTGAAAATGAAAATTCCCTCATAGCAGCTGGTGACCATTTGGAAACACCCTTCATTAACGGGCTGTATGAGCGACGGCTATTCTTTTGAATTTCATTAGTTATTAGTTTCATTCGTTCCCAGCGATAAAACCTACCTTTCGTGGGTACTGAAGCCCGCATGATAGTGTTTACTAATGGGAAGGTATCTCCGACGACCGGGTCGATTCTTCGATGGCAAAAAATAATGTCGATAAGTCTCCTTTTCCATAAGAATTATATCCATCTAATACAACCGGCCCCTTGATGAACTACTTCCGAACCAAAGACACGCCATTTAACATCGTCCATCGATATATCGCGTGATCTAACTAAACAACACCCGGGCGTGTGCGAAGAAGAATTTTGCCTACTTACCCGCCCAGGAAGTAGAGATTGATGGTGTAGTCTCCGATAGGGGCCTTTTTGCGAAATATGTCAGTGGAAATTCTAGTATGCAAGCAATTGCGTTCAGCAAAAATCGAGGAGTATAAGAAAACAACTTATTTTCCATCAACCTCATTTCGAGCCTTTCGCCAGTTCTGTCCATTCAAAAATTCCACCGGTGGAAGCGTGCGATTAAAGGTCACACGAAACGAGTACCCAGCGCGAACAAGCATGGACGATCTCCCACTCCGTAGTAGGCAAAGAATGCTCAGAATTGTACGCGAAACGGTCTTATTAGGACTTCTTCAACGTCTGATCGCCCGAGTTAGTAATGAAAAGGCGGAAGCTTTGGCTTTTGAAGGTGATATTTATGAAAAATTAGCTTCAACGAGTAATTCAGTATTTCTTGTCAGAGGACGCTCGCAATTGGCAAATTTCGAGGTAATGGAAGTTTAGGAATCCCAAAGATATCAAAAAAAAACTTGGTTAAAGGGGATTGATGAAGGTCGTTAATTACTAGTGATGTCTTGGGTCATGTCCAATTATTATACGTTGAATCTCCAGCGTATTGGGGTCGTGGAGAGCGCTCTTTGCGCTTGTTGTGACGGTTATCGCCACATTAAGCCTACTGTCTGGTCATGCGCCTAGTCCCTCGTGTGCTGGCTATCCTCGATCTCCCCTATATGTCTCATATACACATTTTTAAACACTATAGATATCCAAATTTAGGAATCTCTTTTTGTGGACATGCGGACAGGAAATCTGATCCCAAGAGCTCGCCGCATATCCAAGGAGTCCAGTCGGCGAACCGGTTCATGGTGTCTTGACAGTGAACTTCCATTTGCCAAAAAGCTGCAAGTTTGATTTCTTTTGTTTTCATGTCATCATTGTACGCCCTCTCCTCACTTTCCCTGATGCGGTCTCTGCTACTGATGTTGGGTTTAATCTCTACTGTGTATGTTTTTTGTCTTTCTTATAAAAAGCCTACTAGTGTTTCTCCTTGTTTCAAGTTTTAATCAAATAATACCAACAAACATTTGTCTACCACGGAACTTGAGGGACATGAAAGCGACCTTTTCCGGTCAGTTAACAACGCTCTAAACAATTCAGACAAATTCGAAGAACATGAAACTCCTGTATCCGTTTGCTCAAGTAAATACAACACAGATGCTGCCTCCGTTGAAAATTCACCGCAATTACAGGCGTTTGCTTTTATCACCACTCCATCTACCACCGTTCAACCGTCAGGAGGCAACTTGCAGGGACATCTTAAAATCTACTATCAGAACGTGACGGACTACGCACAAAAATTGATGAGCAGTTCGTCGCTGCGTCAGATGTTGACCATGATGTTATTGTTCTGATCGAAACGTGGTTGAACGATTGCGATCCTGATAGTGCAGGGAAGAATCGTTGTGGTGGTTTGCTCATTGCAGTCCTCAACTGGCTCTCATCCAAACAAAAAAAAATGGTACTCACAATGTCAAACAACTCTGAATACATATTCGTTGCCACTATACTAATTTCTGTGTGGGTGTAGTATATATTCCCTCCGATTGCTATGATGTAGAAATTATTCAGAAGCACATAGGCTCCGCACTTGATATCGAAACTTCCATTGAACCCAACACGACACTTATACTATTTGGTTATTATAACCAACCTGGACCTCTTTGGAAGAGTACCCCCTCCGGGTATGCCTTCCCAGACACTACTGAATCAATCTTTTGGAGGCCGAGTGATATCTTACTGGACAGAATGTCTGTACTGAACATGCGACAGATGTCTACAGTGAATAATAGGCGAAATCGAATCCTGGACCTGCTGTTTATAAATGAAGAAGCTTCAATGAACTGCACCATTTCAAAAGCACTTAAGCCGTTAGTTGCTGTAGACGTACATCATCCTCCGCTTCTAGGAACGCAGATTTGTCCGCAGCTGACGAGACGAAGGATGTCTGGGAATTCAAATTTTCGAAGACATCATAATTCACTACAGGCAATCGACTGGAAAACTTTCTTGAGTTTCGCGATCGATGTGGGTGTAGCAGTGGAAAACTTTCACAGTTGCTGAAACAGCTTTTCAAAATACATGTGCCCGGCATGTAACATGTTACCAAAAACTGAATCGAGTTCAAATTCAACATCATTATTGACTCAAATGGCCGTTGTTTCGATTGGAATATACCAAACTAAGACCTGAACGTAAAAAGCCTCATAGCGATGCGCAGGGATTCTGGAGTAATGGTATTCGGTGTTATACGTCCATTGGAAATTTCGGTTTCATTGATGAAATGATGAATTATTTCAATACGAGAATCCTAAAATAAATTGTAAAACAAGGTGCCGATATAACGGTACTTTTGCTTGAACATAGGTGATATGAGAAATTCATTCAGAAACATGGTTCGCTTATTATAATTGCTTATAAGCTATTGACAATTCAAGTGCCTGTTAATAACCTATTAGAAAATTTATGGGAGTATTCCAATTTCACCTAGGTGATTAATCTCACTTAAGACAACTTCGTCTATAAATGTAAACATTATTTTAAATTAATTAGCACAAATGATGAAAAGATATCTGTATACTGGGTCACTAAAAAAATAACATTTTAGCCATCGACAATTTCCCCAAAATAAGGATCATTTTCATCATCATCATATGGGAGTATTTTGATAAAAAAGTTCGAAACCATTCGATTTCTAGCGATTGCATGCTTTTTGCAATTTCAAACGTTTCGTATAAGTAGCTCGTATCATTTCATAGATATTTTGTACTTCTGCAATTACCATTACACATATATCGAGGCTTCTAGTGCAACCTGAAGATGGCTAACAGATCGCAAGGAGATAGAATAGTTTTTAATATCCATATTTTCAACTTTTTAACGGAACACATAGCAAAATCATAATCTAATTTAAATTTGAAATTATCCCTCGAAAATTTGAAATGCTATTAGATTAATATATATTTTTAATTGTGAAGTAATTGAAATCAAATAACTTGTAACATAACAGATCGAAAATTCGTAAAAGTTTCCTGAACCACACCTATCGCTTTCATAAAATGTATGACCTAAATCTCTCTGCATCTACTTTGCGAAACGATATGTTGAAAACAAAAAAACTTTGATTAATTGTCGAGAGAAAACATAATTAAACATATTCAACGTAACAAATATATTTGTGCTGCAGTCCTTGATACATTTCACTGATGAAGTAAATTCGTAAATAGAACGAAAATTAATAAGCAATGCACAAATTCATTCGTCGTTTTTGCAACGAAGCATTTTCGTGCACTTAAAATAGTTGGTTTCGTTCATTTCACGAACGGTAACATAGCGACTTGGTGAACGAAAATATTGGTAATTTTAAACATTCAGTCTACACTGCATTGCAGAAAACGAAACTAGTTTTCGTGATTGAAACGAAATGTTTCGTTATTTTACTAAATGTTTTTTATATATTACGACTATTTCGTTAGTCGCACGATTTCATGTCATTGATTTTATTATAGTCCACCAAACAAAATTTTCGCACATTTTTTCCGATCTTTTAAGATGTTTGACAACTTCGATTTTTTTATTTGAAGAAGATCGATCTGGAAAAATCGATTTCTTGAGTACTCGAATGATTGTTATGCACCATTTTTCCAAAAGGAAAAACATTGGATAAACCAATTTGCGCATGAAGGCATAAGACCTAACTTAGAAAAGTCGGATCTGAATGTTCACACATGTTGTGTGAACTGTTTGGATTTAGTGTCTAACTGGTGCCAATTTTGGTGTTAGTTTGGATTTATTGTCTAACTGTCAGCAAGTTGGTGTTAGTTACTGACGAGCGGAACATGAAATGTTCAAATGATTGTGATTTAACCTTTTAACCTGAGGGCATTGCGGGTTAAAGAAATCTCTTTTTGAAAAATCTCTAACCCTTACGTCGTCATTACAACACTTTGTACTAATTTTCCAGTACATATCGAAAGCCGACGGTATTTACTACAATATTATGCAAAGAGTAGAGTAGTAAATGTTTAAAAAGGCCGAGTAATGAACAGAAGAGAAAGATCTCAAAGAGAATCTCTCATTGTTACTTACGTCCTATTGAAAATTTTCTCTAGAAATTATCGCTGACGTTGGCAAGTTGGTTTCTTCCTACATTTTAATATTACTGCTCTTCCTGGTCATTGGATATTTTTGTTATCTATTTAAGCTACTTATTAAAGTTTGAAACTCCGTATTTCGCTTATCAGACTCTTCTTTTGTTGCTATTCATTATTGAAGTTCTTCAGAATATGCAGATTTTTGAATAGCAGCTTTAGAATATCTGCCTGGAAAATAGTAAGCTCATGATTATTTCGATTGTTAGAAATATTCTAAAGCGTTTCTAGAGTAGAAAATTGGTCTTCAAAGAAGATCATCTCATTTTGGGATTTTAAGCTAAAATAAATAAAACAAATAATGCTCGCACGGATGGTAAAATACACGTCTACATAGAATTAATTCCTACCCATGCTCGTTTTAAAAGCAAATCACAACGGACACACTCATAAATTAGCATACCTAAATTGATTTGTTTCCACTATGGCACACCCGTCCATGTGCTAACAAACACAAAGACCTTGAGATCTCGCACGACCCCGTCGTCAATGTTGCAGCAGCGATGCAGCCGGGAAGGGCCCACTTAATGCACGTGATGGTCTGTTAGATTGTTTGTCCCTAGGCAAACAATTTCTTCGACCTTCTCCTATGTGCGTCCTGCTTATAAGTAGTGATGAAGTATCTTCCTATTCGACATTCGATCGCTTTGGTCCGGCCGCATACCGCCGCTCCACATTCACTCAGAAATCGAGACGAACGATTAATTTATGCTAATGGACTGAAGCAAGATTTTGTTTGAGTTTGGTGAGAAAAATAAACAACAAGTAATTACCCACACCCACAATGCTTCCTGGCTTCGTTTGGCATGGGAAATACTGACGGTCGGTCGGATGTATTATCAATTTCGCTGAACGGTTGGTAGATAAAAATTGATGGCAATACATAAAAGATATAATTTCAACTCGTTTTAAAATTTTAGTTGATTTTGGCATGTACCCAAGGCTATTAGAAAATTACAAAAAAAAATCGATTGTAACATACAAAGACCGCTTAAGAGTTAAGAACTTTCTTCGTTTCAGCTACCACTGATTCGTATAATGATTGGCCGTCGTCTATATCGCTTCCTGAATTGGCCGTAAAAGATTTTTTTCCGACTCGACTACGATATGCAACAAACTAAAGGAATAAGTTTCCGAAAGCAAGGAAGACGACAACGACGACACTGACGTGGGGTTACAATAATGATGCCTGAGTAATGTTTATGGAGAAAGATGGCCACGACTCGTTTGCTGGCATCGTTTGTTTCATTATTTATTGTAGCTTTATAGTTTCTACTTGATCCACTGCAATTTTGCCCCGTTGACCAGCAGTGCTATTCATAAAGTTCAGCAAAAGCAAGGTTAGCCAAACACGTGTCTTGAACAGAGTTCGAAATGACTTGTATTAAAAATAAACGTTTTAAAAGCGGGAAAACATCCTCTTCCGTTCAACGAGAATTTGTTTGCTCCATAATCCATCTTCGGACAGGCAGACGAAAAACGAAGAAACATCATCGTTGGAATTGGAATACGAGAAAAAATATTGATCTCATTTCACGAAAGATTTACTTCCCTAATGTGTTGTGATCTTGTGCGTTTTTCTCCGAGTTCAGTTTGCTTCGAGTAAATATTCTGTAGAGTAAATGGAACTATCTCAAACATCCAATGTGCTAATGAATGAGCTAATCAATTTGCGTAGAGGGGCAATGCATGATTTCACCAGTGAAATTGTCTTTTTGGTAACAAGATTTAACCTTAGTATTTTCGATTTACATACATGGAACGATTACGATATATTTCACCTGGCGCAATATTTATATTTTTTTAAATAGGAATGGTGTTTAGAAATTATAATGCTTTATCATCGAAAATTGTGCCGTATGAGTCACATTTACAGCGACCCTCGCAACGGTTTATTCTTTGGTTTAGAGTTGTTACCGTAAAACGGGATATCTTTGATCACCGGGGTAAGTTTGATCAAATGAGACTTTTTTAGTAACGTAAGATAGGATGATTCCCTCTAACAAAATCATCAAAACAAAATATAAACCATATTCTACACACGTTCAGCATCTACCAGCAACGATTATTTCGTCATTTAGTGTATCTTTTATGAATAAAAATTCAAATTGAAAATGATACAACTTTCATTCATCGTTTCAATCTATTCAAACAATTCTTTGTATATAAATGAAATCAACAAACTTCAACTGAACTGATCACTTTTTTAGAAACCGTAAATATTTTTATCCAATAATTTATTTAACAAATCCGAGATTTTTAATGCTAACTATTTTATTTAGACTATTTTCCTGAAAAAGTGCGGTAAAAGTTGGCCGTATCCTTCCAGGTAATTTTGGTTTCTTATGAGACGACACAATAACGGGTCGAAAAATCGTCTGCCGATATGCAATCTACACAGCATTTGGAGCATTATTTCTTTTTTCGATACACATATTTTGCTGATCAAAGTTACCCTGAAAACAACGAATGAAAATTTAGAACAAATTTATTTTATTTTAATAGTAAAACGAAATAAATTACCAAACAATTTGGACGTTTTCAATCTATGGGTACCAGTACTTGTTTTAAAAATGCGATCAGTTACATCATACAATGTTCCTCCGTTTTACGGTACTAGCTTGTTGTTCACGATCTTCAGAGTTACTGTATTTATCCAGCGACGGATTTTCTACTGAAATCGATATCCTCTGTTGGGAGACATTCTGGTCTTAGCATCGGATCAGGACGGTGCGCAGAAAATTCTCAGGGGGGGGGGGCTTTGATTTTTTAGCGTTAATTTTAAAAGAAACGTATAGAAACCCTCAAACTTTTAAGAATTTTTCAGAGGCCTAGTCTAGTGAACCAAACGACTCTGCTCAACAAGTTGGGTAAATGTTTGTTATCGAGAAGGAGTCATCAAAAGACACCGCTGCATAGTGGTCGGCAACCCCAAAAACGTGAACTTAATTCACTAGAGACCAAACCATCGAATATATTCACAGGGTATCTTTGGACGAATTGTTCGTAAGAATATTCCCCACAACCTTTTTAAAAATTAAAATTAGGCATGGCTTACTACGATCAAATTAAAAAAAAAAAAAACTTTTTATGCTGACGTGGTAGAAAGTTGGTGTCTTCGACAAAGTTTTAGAAATCCTCATAATAAAGAATTTTGTTGAACTAATTGAACTTGTAGGATTTAATGTTATCGATTTGTAAAGCGTTTTCTATGGCAACACCCTCAAATTTAGTTTTTTTAAAATAAATATTTCCACTGTGACTTTTCATGCAAACCGTGCTCCAGACAAATGTGGAGGCATTAAAATCACATTATATTGTTGAAGATTGTAAGTAAAAATACCCAAGTAAAAAAACATTCTTACCTTTATTATGCGTATTCCGAACAATGAAAATAGTGCCTGCACGTCCATTTTGGTTTGCACCTTTCTCTCTTATACGCAGTTAAACTTGGTGTAAAAATATTTAAAATTATTCAATAACTCTAAAACGAATGAGTATTTTTACAAAAGATGTGCGCCGCGCCGCCGACTTCAGGTATAATTTTTATATGCAGTGTTCAATAATATTTTTACATGCAGTCTTCAACAATAATTTAATTTTCAGAGAATCGACAATCGTACCATCTTCAAGGCTAGATTGAAACAGTACTTTAAACATAGGCTTAACGTAATATTTTATTAATAATATTGTTTTGTAATCTAATGTAAACATGCGTCAGCAGTATTTAACTTTAATTTAATTTATAATGTGGATCCCTTAACAGGAAATCTATTTCCACTGGGATTCCACCTTAGTTAATTATCTTAACTAATTGCACATCAATAAATGTCTGTCTCAGCTCAGTTTGTTTTATTTGTTTTGTTTGTTTTTGTTGCCATTGTTCATGGGCTGAGACAAGTTTCGTCCACTACCACGGGGCTCTTGTATGAGTTCTTTGGTGTGGGGGAGTGTGGTGGGCAATAAAAAAAATTACATGTAGTCTTCAACAATATAATGTGGTTTTAATACCTCAACGTTTGTCTGGAATATTTTTTTCACGAAAAGTCACAGCGAAAAAAAGCTATATTTAAAGGCTAAATTTAAGCGGTTCGCCTTTGAAAACGTTTTATAAATCGATAACATTAAGTCCTACAAGCTCAAGTTGTTCAACAAAATTCTTCATTATGAGCATTCCTAAAACTTTGTCGAAGCCATGGTGTCTTGCTGTCTTTCTACCTCGTCAGTATAAACAATTCTAGTTCAATCATAGTAAGCCATGCCTCAATTTATTTTTTATCAGATTGTGGGGAATATTCTTACGAACAATTCCTCCAAAGATACCCTATGAATATATTGAATTGTATGGCCTCTAGTGACGTTTTTGGCATTTCCGACCACTGTACGTTGCCTGCTGGCTCGTGGTGGATTCGGATTGGTTTGTATTAGTTGTTAAGTCAACCGGCTAAACTTAAACGTCTTGTATCTCGTAATCCTCATCCATCCGGGGCAAACGTTAAGTACTGCTTTAGTAAGGATTGTGTTCTTGCTTATTTTGTTTTGTGTTAATCGTCATGTTTTTATCCATAGCTACTTTTCCTTACTTGCTGTCAAACCTTCACGATACATCTCACCTGCTCAGATCTGCTGCAAATATCGTACCCTGTTGAGACATGAACCGGTCCGGGGGTGTCGACCATAAGGATTTACATCTGTTTACAACCACCTTCGCTGGATTTTTTATCCTTCTTGATGCTAGTCGTTCCTATTTATCTGCTAGCTGGTGCTGAGAACTTCTTGGCGGCAGTATTTCACCCTATACCGATGCCCATTTTCGCGATCCATTTCGCTGCCACTCTAACGGAATAATCATCGGCGGTAAAATTTCTCTAGACAACGATATCCCGATTTTCTCCAACTTAGTGTTTGTCCTCCTTAACTGCCGTTGCTAGCCCACTGACCGACATCTGCTGTATACTCACTACTTTTGCTAATATAGAAGCTTGTCGAAACGTTAACCGATACTTCAGAGTAGCCGTCCAACTTGACATACATTCCTTTCCAGGCACCCTCGCAAAGTTTCGTACTTGGTTTCTTCATTGACTTGTTTCTAGAGAGACCAAACTCAAATGACATTTTATGTGTCCAAACGGTTTGCAGTATATTTTTTCCTGGAAAGGAAGTTAATAAATTTTTAAAAGTAATTCAAAACGCTCATGGGGGGGGGGGTTGAACCCCCAAAACCCCCCCGTGCGCACGGGCCTGCATCGGATAGTCCCCTGTGACGAATTTATACAAACTTCTTTCATACTAAGACGGAGAGTTGGCAGATATTCTGCAGATACCGAGGTGTCATTTCTCTTCGACTTTGTGTAGCTCGTTGTCTATTTTTTTAACCTGACCAACTAAGCCAATTTAATACTACCCATCTATAGTTTTTCGTTAATTAGCAATGTTATCTGTTGATTACGCTTGCGTTCCGACAGTATACGTGTATCTCATTCGCGTTGCTGCGAATCTAAGGCAGAAAAGGGCCTTGTGATCTGCTCTTTTTCGACATTTCCCTGAAGTAATATTCGGGAAATTACAGTTTAACCTATTTTCAACGAAACATTCTTAGCATTTCAAAGGAAATATATTCGTTTCTCGAAAATGCAAGAAGTTGGGCTTTTTTGTATATTATTTTCTATTTGATTACATTGTTTTGTTTGCATTACATTTCAAATTTAGGATATTGCGTGTTCAGTCACAAGTGGTGACTTTTCATCCCTGTTGTTTACGTGATTCAGTTAATTATTATTTAGATATAATATGCTTTCGCAGTTAAGTATTTTTTTCAGTAGGATGTTTTAAACCTACTTGTCTTCTGAATAACGAGCTAAACAAATCTTATAAACTAACTTATAAACTATAAAGAGAGCAAATCGTTGCAATTGAAAATTGCAACGTTTTTTTTGTCAGAAGTTGCTTATAATACTGTTCGTCATAATTTCTAATGTTTCTATGTTTGCGAGTCTGTGCAACTCATTTGTGCTAAACCGGGGAGGACGCTTCAAAATCATTTCCAGAATTTTATTCTGAATCCTTTGAAGCGTTTTCTTCCTAGTAGCACAACAACTTGCCCAGATTGGAACTGCATATAGCATTGCCGGTCTAAATATTTGTTTATAAATTAATAGTTTGTTCTTTAGGCAGAGCCTAGAATTCCTATTTATAAGAGGGTATAAACATTTTATATATTTGTTGCATTTTGTTTGGATTACTTCAATGTGATCCTTAAAAGTGAGTTTTTTATCGTAAATCAAACCCAACTATTTAACTTTATCTGACCACGTTAAATTCAAACCATTAAATTTAATAATATGGTTATTATTTGGTTTAAGAGAAGAAGCTCTTGGCTTATTCGGAAACACAATCAATTGTGTTTTTGCCGCATTAGTGGAAATTTTCCATTTTTTCAGGTAATCATTGAAAATATTCAAGCTTCGTTGCAGTCGACTGCAGATAATACGAAGACTCCTCCCAGTGGCTGAGATGCTAGTATCATCACAGAAAAGTGACTTTTTACAGCCTGTAGGTAGATTTGGAAGATCAGAGGTAAAAATATTGTATAGGATTGGTGCGACGCTTGATCCTTGAGGGACGCCTGCTTTAACGGGTAGCTTATTAGATTTACAATTCTGATAAGATGCCTGTAGGGTACGGTTAGTAAGATAATTTTTAATTATCTTTATTATGTAAATTGGAAAATTGAAATCCCACATCATTCTAGTTAGGATAATTTTTTCAAATAATTTACTAATAGAAGAGAGTAAACTAATCGGTCGATAGCTAGATGCTTCTGCTGGGTTTTTATCTGGCTTCAAAATAGGAATAATCTTGGCATTTTTCCATCTTTTAGGGAAAAATGCTAATTCAAAACATTTGTTGAATATTTTGACCAAGTATCTCATGGTGATTTCGGGAAGGTTTTTAAGAAGAATGTTGAAAATTCCATCATAACCTGGAACTTTCATATTTTTCACCTTTTTTGTGATGGATTTGATCTCATAATTTTTTTTATAATTTATAATTTATTTATAATTTATAATTAATTAATATCAACAGACATTGTGTGGTCCTAATGATAATTTCTTAATCTATTCAAAAAGTCAAATTGTAATCTGCTACGTGGAATGTGAAGATCGAACTCGGATGACACTCTGTTGAAGGTCCGCTGCAAACCAATGATGGCACCGTTTACTCCATAGTTAGTCCGGCGAAGAGGTAATCGGAGGAATAAATTATTGCGAAGAGCGCGAGGGCGAATGTTCATGTTTATCGCACTGAGAAGCTCGGGGCAGTCAATTCGATCTTGCAAAATATCCGAAATCGTCATAGCACGGAATAGATCCCGTCGCACTTGCAATGTATCGGTCCAATAAGCAAACCCCGGCTTTCATAACTTGGCAGCTGGTGAGGGTTGCTCCAAGGCAATCGACGAAGGGCAAACAGAACAAAACTGCGCTGTACTGTCTCAATTCGATGGACACCGTTGAGATAATGAGGGTTCCACACAACTGAACAATATTCCAGAGTTGATCGAACGAGTGAGCAGTAGAGAGATTTCAAGCAGTAAATATCTGAAAAGTGCTTAGATATTCTCATTATGAACCCCAAACAGCGTGATGCCTTTGCGACAATATAGCTGATATGCTGTTTAAACGTCAGTTGCTCATCGAGAAAAACTCCCAGGATCTTTGACGCAATTCGCTCTGTCAATTGTTGATTCAGCTAGACAGTAATCGAATCAAATTGGCGTTTTTTTCCTCGAGAACGTAATGACCGTACATTTCTTGGGATTTAGGGTCATTCGGTTGATCTCGCACCATTCCGCAAAGGTTTCCAGTTGGCGTTGAAGGAAAGCTGCATCATCAGTATTCCGGATTCTATGGTATAACTTGAGGTCGTCGGCGAAAGACAACCGTGGTCCTTCTAAACAAAAGTTGACGTCGTTGAAATACAGAAGAAAAATCAATGACCGAGATGGCTGCCTTGTGGAATACCAGATGAAGCAAAGAACTCTTCGGATACACAATCACCTATCTTGACTGCTAGACGACGATCACTGAGATACGATTGCATCCAACGGAGAATATTAGTACCAAAGCCAAGTCTATCCAATTTACCCCCGCAACTTCGATATCGTGGCGCTGCAGGAACTTTGCTGGACGGGACAGAAGGTGTGGAAAAGCGGGCATCGAGCGGATACCTTCTACCAGAGCTGTGGTACAACTAACGAGCTGGGAACCGGCTTCATAGTGCTGGGCAAGATGCGCCAACGTGTGATCGGGTGGCAGCCGATCAACGCAAGGATGTGCAAGTTGAGGATCAAAGGCCGTTTCTTCAACTACAGCATCATCAACGTGCACTGCCCACACGAAGGGAGACCCGACGACGAGAAAGAAGCGTTCTACATGCAGCTGGAGCAGACATACGACGGTTGCCCTCTGCGAGACGTGAAAATTGTCATCGGCGACATGAACGCACAGATAGGAAGGGAGGCAATGTACAGACCGATGATCGGGCCTAACAGCCTGCATCCCGTATCAAATGACAACGGCCAACGATGTGTGAACTTCGCAACCTCCCGTGGAATGGTAATCCGAAGCACCTTCTTCCCTTGCAAAGATATCCACAAAGTCACCTGGAGATCACCGGACCAAGTAACAAAAAATCAAATCGACCACGTTCTAATCGACGGTAGATTCTTCTCGGACATCACAAACGTCCGCACTTATCGCAGTGCGAATATAGATTCGGACTACCACCTGGTTGCAGTATGCTTACGCACAAAACTTTCGACAGTGCATAGCTCTCGTCGAAGCCGAACGCCGCGGCTAAACATCGAGCGGCTACAAGATGGCAGAGTGGCTCAAGAATACGCGCAACAGCTGGAAGTGGCACTACCAACGGAAGAGCAGCTAGGCGCAGTTGCCCTTGAAGATGGCTGGAGAGATATCCGATCCGCCATAGGTAGCACCGCAGCCACTGCACTAGGTACGGTGGGCCCCGACCGAAGAAGCGACTGGTACGACGGCGAATGCGAGCAGTTAGTCGAAGAGAAGAATGCAGCATAGGCGAGAATGCTGCAACACCGCACGAGGGCGAAAGAGGCGCGATATAAACAGGCACGGAACAGGCAGAACTCGGTTTTCCGGACCAAAAAGCGCCAGCAGGAAGACCGAGATCGCGAAGCGATGGAGCAGCTAGCGGAAATTCTACGAGAAGTTGAACCGCTCGCGCAGGGGCCTCGTACCACAGGCCGACATGTGCAGAGATACAAACGGGAATCTTCTCATGGACCAGTGTGAGGTGATCCAGAGGTGGCGGCAGCACTACGAAGAACACCTGAACGGCGATGCAGCAGACGACGAGGATGGCACGGTAACGCACCTGGGACCACGCGCGGAAGACATTACACTACCGGCTCCGGATCTCCAAGAAATACAGGAGGAGATCAGCCGGCTCAAAAATAATAAAGCCGCTGGGGTTGACCAAATACCAAGCGAGTTACTAAAACACGGTGGCGAGCCACTGGCTAAAGCGCTGCACTGGGTGATTACCAAGATTTGGGAGGAGGAGATTTTACCGGAGGAGTGGATGGAAGGTGTCGTGTGTCCTATCTACAAAAAGGCTAATTACCGAGCAATCACCCTGCTGAACGCCGCCTACAAGGTACTCTCCCAAATACTATGCCGTCGACTATCACCAATTGCAAGAGAGTTCGTGGTGCAGTACCAGGCGGGTTTCATGAGCGAACGATCTACCACGGACCAGGTGTTCGCTCTTCGTCAAGTACTGCAGAAATGCCGCGAGTACAATGTGCCCACACATCATTTGTTCATCGACTTCAAAGCCGCATACGACACTATCGATCGAGATCAGCTATGGCAGATTATGCACGAGTACGGATTCCCGGACAAACTGACGCGATTAGTGAAGGCGACGATGGATCGGGTGATGTGCGTAGTACGTGTCTCAGGAACACTCTCGAGTCCCTTCGAATCACGCAGAGGGTTACGGCAAGGTGATGGCCTCTCGTGTCTGTTATTCAACATCGCGCTGGAAGGTGTAATAAGAAGAGCAGGGATCGACACGAGTGGTACGATTTTCACAAAGTCCGTTCAGCTACTTGGCTTCGCCGATGACGTTGATATTATTGCACGAAACTTTGAGAAGATGGAGGAAGCCTACATCAGCCTGAAAAGAGAAGCCAAGCGCGTCGGACTTGCCATCAACACTTCGAAGACAAAGTACATGATAGGAAGAGGTTCACGAGAAGAGAATGAGAACCGCCCGCTTCGAGTTTGCATCGGTGGCGACGAAATCGAGGTGGTTGAAGAGTTCGTGTACTTGGGCTCACTGGTGACCGGCGACAATGATACCAGCAGAGAGATTCGTAGACGCATCGTGGCAGGAAATCGTGCTTACTTTGGCCTCCGCAAGACACTTTGGTCGAACAGAGTTCGCCGTCGTACGAAGTTGACCATCTACAAGACGCTGATTAGACCGGTAGTTCTCTACGAGCACGAGACCTGGACCATGCTCGTGGAGGACCAACGCGCACTTGGTGTCTTCGAACGGAAAGTGCTTGCGTACCATCTACGGTGGAGTGCAGATGGAAGACGGCACATGGAGACGGAAAATGAACCATGAGTTGCATCAGCTGTTGGGGGAGCCGCCCATCTGTCATACCGCGAAAATCGGACGACTACGGTGGGCCGGGCACGTAGCCAGAATGTCGGACAATAGCCCGGTGAAAACGGTTCTCAATTGCAATCCGACCGGTACAAGAAGACGTGGCGCGCAGCGAGCACGATGGATCGACCAGGTGGAAGACGATTTGCGGACCCTTCGCAGACTGTGTGGCTGGCGACGCGCGGCCATGGACCGAGTGGAATGGAGGAATCTTTTGTATACGGCACAGGCCACTTCGGCCGTAATCTGTTAATAAATAAATAAAAAAGTCTATCCAATTTTGCCACTGCAATAGCGTGATTTATCTTGTCAAAAGCAGCTGAAAGGTCCGTGTAGATAACGTCAGTTTGAAGGCCGTCCGACATAGCATCTGTAACATATGTTGTGAACGACAGAAGATTCGTAGATGTTGAACGTTTCGGCATAAATCCATGCTGAGTCTCGGAGATATACTGTTTGCAGTGGCTGGAGATGGCTTCCAACACAGCCATTTCAAACAGCTTAGGAACTGCGCTTAGCGTTGTAAAAACACGGTAATTGTCAACTACCTTTTTATCATCTTTTTTGTGAACTGTAAACATGAAGGAGGATTTCCAGAGTTCGGGAAATACTCCGGTTGTTAGCGACAATTGAAACAGATGACAAAGAGGTTCAATTAGACCGGCAGAGCATTTTTTTAGAATAATAGTTGGTATATCATCTGGGCCTGCCGAGGATGAAGCCTTCATTTTGATAATCGCCAGTTGTACCATATTATTGTCGATATTGATAGAGTTCAAAGACTGGTATGATTGAGGTACATTGAGAGCCGTGCGTGAAGCCTGGGTCGGTGTCAGTTTCTCGTTGGAGAAAACACTCGCGAACTTTTCAGAGAATAGTTGGCAGATCTCCTGTAAACTAGAGCTCATACGTCCTCCATAGCTCATCGTTGAAGGCAACCCGGATTCCTTTCTTTGCTCGTTTACATGCTTCCAGAATGTTTTAGGTTCGGACTTCAACTTACGTTGCACGTTTCGCAAGTAATCGGCATGGCAACGCTTCGATGTCTTTTTATAGACTTGGTTAACATGAACGTAGTGTTGTCGCAGCACGTAGCCCCCAAACTTGGTGTACTTCTTCAGAGCGGCTCTTTTAGTCGCTTTCAACCGTCTCAGCTCGGCAGTGTGCCACGCTGGGTGCTTAGATTGAAGGCCACTTCTTTTGGGTACATAGCGATCGATAGCATAGCTCATAACATTGGAGAAGGTCTGCACTGCAACGTTGACATCATCATTGTCGAGAATTTCAGTCCAGTGGATATTCGACAGGAAGTCAATAATGCCATTATAGTTGGCTTTTCTAAAATTATAGCTGACGGTGTCAGAAGCATTGCAGTCATGCTTCACTCGAATCGCTTCAAGCAATATATGCTGGGGAGGGTGGTGTCTAACAGTCTTTACCAGGGGGAACGGTGCTGCGGTAACTTTTGGCGCGTAGTCAGATTTGCTCGAAAAACAGAGATCAAGGATTCTGTTGTTCTCGTTCACCACATTATTCGTTTGGCGCAGCAGATTTAGACTGTAGCAGTCAAGCAAACTGGTGATACCAGCATGAAAAGATGACAGTTCGGGATCAGCGAACATAAATCCGTCAGAAGCAGAGCGCCATATTAATCCGGAGAAATTGAAATCACCAACAATCAGGATCTCATCAACCGGGCTTGCTTGAGCGGAAATCCGTTCCAGTGACTCAGTATGTGAATCAATCAATGACGAATCGCGAGTGCGGACCGGTGGAAGATAAACCACGCAAAGAAAAAGTGCGTAGCCATAGCTTGTTTCAACAATATCGTCTAGAGACAATAGTTGATTTGAAACGTTTTCATATTTTTGTAAGACTTCTGAGGTGAGGTTTCTTAAGAACATTAGAAAGTTTCCAGAAAGGTTTATTTGGCTTGATTTGTTCTTAAGAGTGTGAATCTATACTTAATTTCTTTTTACTGTATCGATTTTGTTGGCTATTTTCGGCAAATTTGAGACTAAGAGAAACGAAAGCAATGAAATTGAAAGACGAAAGCAATGAAATTGAAAGACGGATAGGTATTCTAGAGTGAATCAGTTATAAACTTAGAACGGAAAACTAGAACCGGCCGGCGTCGGCGGTAAAACATGATGATGAGTTATGTTCTACCATAGACCATGCGGTAGACTTGGGTGCAACGCCCAACTCCTACTCTGCATAAGGCAAAGAATTCTTCACATTTCCTTTCGATCATGCCCATATGAGCCTGCCTAGTTCTAGTTTTCCGTTCTAAGTTTATAACTGATTCACTCTAGAATACCTATCCGTCTTTCAATTTCATTGCTTTCGTCTTTCAATTTCATTGCTTCCGGTTCGAACGAAGGTTCAAGCCGGTATGAAACTTACCAATCATTTTACAGTATATATTGGAATACGCGATTTTTAAAATACTGCATTCGATCTATAGACAAAATATTTATCATGTTGCTTGAAATTGTGGAACTTGCTGCCAACCAGTTCAAGTATTCTCCAAGACTAGGCATAATTAATCTCCAACAACTAACGGCTCGTTAAGTGACCGTCGTCACTGATCAATCATCGGTCACAGATATGTAGGTAAAGTGGATGTTTTTTATGGTTCATACCAAGAACACAAGTATCGGTAGCCTGCAGCACCTGTTTCCCAGAATGTGACTTCGAAATGGTATGAACCGACAGCTATCAGCTTCTAACGCTAATGCACAATTTATTTCCACCGGCATATATGTAGTTACCGGTTTCACCATAGATGAGTGCTGTTTTTTAGCCGCAACTGCACACTGTACACTGCACAGATATAGTATACATACATAGTCTCCGGTACGAACAGAACGGGAGGTATTATTTGCAATAAATTTCCGAGCAAGCTTTTTGCAGTTTGAATTTGCATACAGATTCGATTTTGCTATTCTGCACTGCACTGGTATAGTAGCATTGCACGACCAAAGTATACTAGGCAGTACGGTAGCGTAGTAAGGGATCGTCTATGGTAGCTTCGAATGGGTAAATAAAACAAGCTATAAGAAATAGCATATCTTGCTACCTCCCTGTAATACACACATAGCTGCTACATAGGCTGAACCGTTCCTCTCCGATGCATCCCATAAATATTCAAGCTGGTCTTAAAATTGCAATCTACAAGTTTGAGCTAAACGTTGTGTAAGGTTTTGTCGCACCGAAGCCCCTTTCGAAGTGCACTTTAACCACGTTCCTTGTGTGGATGCCAGCCTACGTACTTCTGCACGCGTTTATAGAGTTACATCTCCTTCAGTCAACACATTTTCAGGGTCTCTATGGATGCAAAGCAGGAAATGAAGAGAATTTCTTGTAACCCTTTCCCGCATTCACTGTTCACGCAAAACGAAATTTATGAACATGAAGACATCATCCATCCCGGAGCCAAGGTTGACATTCAATACATTTCACCCCCGGCATTTCTTTCCATTGCTACGTTGGGTTAGGTTAGCAGCTCCAGTCGGTACGGGAGATTTATTTGCGTAGAAATCTTTATTGAATTTCATCGGTGCGTTGCGTACTGACTGCCAGGAAATGTTATTTCCAGTCGAAGAATGAACAATTGTTTAGCATGATACTGCCCGTAAACCTACTGGATATCTGAAAAGAAAGGTTTAAATCTACACTAGACAGTATTCGGTTTGTCTAGCAAAGCAACTCCTAGCTAATTAAGTGTGTACGTAATCTCATATCACAGTATTCCAGCTGGAGCTAAGGTTTCCAGTGAAATAGACAGTAGTGACGAATCTAAATTAGGACAGGCTGACAGCTGAGAATTTTAATCACATTAGAGAAGTGATTTAATTCTATGAATAAAAATCACTCAAAATTTACCTTGTTTAGGTGTTAACTTTTTTTTAAAGAATAAGGTGTTGGCGGGTCATATTTACCCGAATTTCTAACGCAGTTTAAAAACACATTTTCAGCCAAATCTTTATGAACTTGTACTCAAATCGTTTGTTAGAGTTTCAATATAACCGTTTTTGATCTAGTTGTCCAGTGGAGATCGGTGCCGAATGGGGTCATGTTTGGCATACATAGCTGTATGCAGAACCATCATCCTAAATCACAGGTTTATTGGCAGAATACTTATAATAAACACAAACAAAACACATCAGTTTTGTACACGATTCGACCGATCTCGGAAATTGCAGATTACGATTCCGCGGTATGATAGTATTTCTTTTAATAGTGATCAAGCGACAATGTGATCAATCAATGAAACTGATTCCAAAGTTTTGTTAATAGATTATATAAAATCCCATCCAAAACGATATTGATACTCTGATTCAAATACTGACCCTGGATTCTACGTTAAAATCATCCAGAAGATCCGGAACACCCGTAAAACTGGCTGTTTGAATTCGTTTATTTTATAGCATGGGTGCCGAACCCTCAAAGGGAAAATTATAATTTTCGCATACATGCATACAAACTAATAAGACGGTAGCCAACGAATGCTGTACTGAAAGGGAAGTTAGTAGTTTGAAATATATCGCCATCGTGAACGGATCGTTTGATTGAAATATAACCAGTTATTCGAGCTAGAATTGTTTCAATAAAGTATAGTAGTGCGGATTCCCCGACTTATTTGAATTGATTTCCGGATCCTTGTACACCTGATCTTTTCGTGCAATTATTCCGGCAATCTCTGGTAGCCGCTATTTAGATTCGTTCGATTGACTTTTACTTACCGACTCGTCGCACGACGAACCTGGAAATCGTCAGACCTAAGAAACCAACACAACAGGGTCCAACAAAAATTTGGTGCCGTGACCAGGATTGTGCAGCCGAATTGTACCGGAAACATAGCCATTGTGCCGTCATAGTAGACGCTACGAACCCAAGCCGCGAAAGCTGCCATCCCCGCCCTAGGAAACCAAGCCACGCTTGGGCGCCATTGCTGATTATTGAAAGAGCACAATACAATACAAGGCCTATTTGAGGTAGGCGTCAGGTAATTGCGACTCCAACGCCTTCCGTATTACCACCAGGTGCCCTCTAGATTCCTGTCATTTCTTTTCGAGATCCTCTGCCGCTAACTTGCCGTTGCGATACCTCCAGTACCGTGAAGTTGTACTACATTAACTAAAGCAGGAAAGCTTACCCATCTGTTTCCGCACCAAACCTGAAGTTCATCTAGCCGCACTTAACAACGTGTTATACAAGGCATAATTTGCCTTGGTAAAGACTACGATGGATGCCAATGCGAGGAAGCATCGTGCTACGGTACGCCGTAATATACTGTTAACATCCTTGGATCGAGCATTGGAGTTTCTGGATGAATACAACGAGGAGCGAGATAAATTTTGAGGTAGCCCTGCGTTTGGAGGATCTGACTGAAATACGACGTGCACTTGAGGAAGTTCAATCTACGCTGGAGGAACTGGAAACTAGCGAAGAAGGTATGGGCACGAATCAAGAGCACAGGTCCTCGTTCGAGAGGCAATTCTATAGAATAAAGGCTGGCCTTATTTCCAAATTACCTGTTCCTGTTATTCCTAACGATCAGATACCTCAACCTATCCTCCCTCGGGGTCCTTCTGCTATTAGGGGTCTAAAATTGCCGTCGATTTCTCTGCCAGAATTCTCAGGAGACTACCAGGACTGGCGTGTGTTTTTTGACACATTCCATGCGCTCATTCACACAAACCCTGACCTTCCCGACATTCAAAAGTTTCACTATCTGAGGGCATCGGTGAAGGGTGAAGCAGCTCAGCTAATCGAGTCGGTTGATATTAGTGCTGCAGACTATGCATCCACTTGGGATATGCTAGTAAACCGATATTCAAACGAATATCTAATGAAAAAAGACGTTTACAAGCGTTATTCGATATTCCTCGAATGGAATGTGAAACCGCAACTTCGCTCCACAAGATCGTCGACGTTTTCGAAAGGCATGTGAAAGGGCTGAATCAAATGGGGGAGCCAACTGATCAATGGAGCACCATTTTGGAACATTTGCTGTGTACACGTTTACATGATGACACGCTTAAGGCTTGGGAGGATCACGCATCTATTCTGAGGCAACCTACTTATAAAAATCTCGTCGAGTTTCTGCATCGAAGAAATCGTGTATTGGAATCCATCTCAGTAAACCACCAGTTTATCGCATCGCAACCAGTTGTATGTTCACATGTGTCCACTTCAAAATTCGCCGCTCGAAATAATCAGCCAAGCTACGCTTCAAACAATGTTCTGAAATGTCATGCCTGCGAGCAGCGACACCCGCTGTTGAAATGTTTCAAGTTTTCTAAAATGTCCCCTGTCGACCGGTTGAACGTTATCAACTCGAAACGTTTATGCTTGAACTGCTTTCGTGCAACCCATATCGTCCGTGATTGTCCGTCCCAAGACAGCTGCAGAGTATATGGTAAACGACACCACACTATGATTCATCCTGGTTATGATGAGAGTCAACCTCGATCCACGTACACTGATTCAAGATCAGCCAGAACACCAACACATGCTTCTGTGAACGTAACCCAGTATGAAGAAGACCAGGCTGAAACTGTTATATCCGCTACGACCGCTGTCAGTCAACCCGACGCGTTATGCTGTGTGTCTTTAAGAGCGAGAGAGAAGAACGTATGTATGCCTACCGCAGTGGTATCGGTGGTCGATTGTTATGGAAAGGAACACTTTGCACGCGCAATTTTGGACAGCGCATCACAGGCTAATCTGATGACGGAAAGAATGGCTCAACTACTCAGGTTAAGACGGAGCAAAGTAAACCTGCTCGTGAATGGAGTTGGGGGACATCCAAAACTGGCAACAGAGTCTGTCACAACACAGATCCGTTCCAGAAGGAAACAATTCACAACCAACATTGACTTTATTATTCTCGAGAAAATTACCCCGAAACTGCCGGCGCAAACCTTTTCCATTGAAAATTGGAAGATTCCCGACGACGTCCTTTTGGCTGACCCTGAATTCAACCGTAGCAGTGAGGTTGATTTGCTGATCAGCAATGAGCACTTCTTCACATTTTTCACATCCTCCGCCAGAATTGAGTTGTCCAAATCATTACCATTTCTTGTTGACAGTGTTTTTGGGTGGCTCGTGTCCGGTGCCCTAAACGCCGAGCCAGCAGTGAGCAATGCCATCTCTTGCAATATTACGACGGTCTCATTGAATTCGCTTCACGAAAACCTGGAAAAATTCTGGAAAATAGAAGAGTTACCTATCAGATCGGATCGATCGCCCCATGAGAAAAAATGTGAGGAGTTTTATATCAAAACTGTTTCGAGAATGCCCGATGGACGATACATAGTCCGCCTTCCACGTCACACAAACTTTGAGACTATGACAGGCGAGACAGAGGCGATTGCTAGAAGACGATTCGAACTGCTGGAAAGACGACTAGAAAAATCTCCGGAGCTAAAGGGCGAATACCATCGTTTTATGTCGGAATATCTTGCTTTGGGCTATATGCGACCTGTTCAAAACAAAGATTCTGCTCCAATAGCATGTTACCTCCCACATCACCCTGTCGTCAAGCACTCGAGTACAACCACCAAGGTCCGCGTTGTGTTTGATGCATCAGTGAAGACAAACTCGGGGTTTAGCTTAAATGATGCACTGCTTGTAGGCCCTGTCGTACAAGATGACCTTCTCTCGATTATATTGCGCTTTCGAACCTACCCTGTCGCCCTCGTCGCGGATATAGAGAAAATGTACCGCCAGGTTATGATGCACCCCGAAGATACCCCTACGCAACGAATTCTTTGGCGTTTCAGTCCTGATCAGCCTGTGCAGATTTATGAGCTATTAACCGTTACGTACGGAATGGCCCCCTCTTCATTTTTAGCCACACGTACACTTCAACAGCTTTCCAGTGATGAAGGTAACGCTTACCCCAGGGGCGGGCCGGCATTGCGAAAAGGTTTTTATGTTGATGATTTTATTGGAGGCGCATCAACCATACAAGAAGCGATACACATGCGAGACGAGCTCATTGAGTTACTGGCGAAAGGAGGATTCCCCCTGCGAAAATGGTCATCAAATAAGCTACAAGTACTAGAAGATTTAGCCACCGATCAGACTGCCGTGCGAGATTCACATCGTTTTGATGCTGACGAAACAGTGAAAACTTTAGGAGTATGTTGGGAACCAGAAAAGGATACGCTGCGCTTTGATACTGAAATGCAATTGGGAAGTGGAAAGCCAACAAAACGGTCGATACTTTCCACCATTTCTCGATTGTTTGATCCACTCGGCTTAGTTTCACCTGTTGTTATCCGTGGTAAAATGATTATTCAACAATTATGGTCACTTCCTTGCGGATGGGATGATAAAATTCCTGAAACTGTAGAGAAAAATTGGATGAAATATGTTCAGCAGCTCCAAGAGTTGTTTCAGTTTCGCATAGACCGCTATGCCTTACTACCAGACGCCAGTATACAGTTGCATATATTTTCCGATGCCTCAGAGAAGGCCTACGGTTGCTGCATTTACGCACGGTCCATCAATGCAACTGGCAACATTCGTGTGGAGCTACTCGCGTTGCCCCTTTGAGAAGGGTGACGCTTCCTCGCCTTGAGTTATGCGCAGCAGATTTAGCTGCCAAGCTTTACAGTTGTGTACGTCAAGCCCTCAACATCGATGTGTTTGGAACACACTTCTGGTCCGATTCCATGGTTACCCTTCAGTGGCTTAGAGCACCGCCAAACACATGGAAAACTTTCGTCGCCAATCGAGTTTCGGAAATACAGACAACGACGCAGGGAGCACAATGGAACCACGTAGCTGGCAAAGAAAATCCTGCAGATTTGATTTCGAGGGGAATGGATGTGAGAGAGTTCATAACCAGTATACTGTGGAAACACGGATCAGATTGGCTATCTGTACCAGAGGATCGATGGCCAAAATCTCAAATTCCAGATTATCCCGAACATGGATCCGAGCGCAGAAGGCATCATATGGTAGCAGTTGTCAGGTCACACCCAGCGCACCATCCCTTTTTTGAACTGTGTTCCAGCTACAGTCGTTTGGTTCACATTATCGCATATTGCCTCAAGTTCGTGCACAATGTCAGATCTAAAGCACGCACACAACCAGGTCCCATAGTTAGTCTCCCACCCAGCCACATACTAACCGTAAAGCAAACAGCAGCCGCGAAATGCTCTCCTCGTACGACTGGCCCAGGCAGATGCCTTTAAAGAAGAGATTCGCGATTTAAAATCCGGCAAACCCCTTTCCAGAAGGTACCATCCGAGTGGGAGGGAGGCTACGTTTATCGGAACAGCCATACATTTCCAAGCATCCAGCCCTCCTACCGAACTTCCATCCCTATGCTCTCATGATTGCCAAGGCCTATCACCTAATGTTAATTCACGGTGGGGGTCGGGCCACGCTTGCTACGATAAGGCAAACCTACTGGCCCGTCAACGGAAGGAGATTAGTCCGGAGTGTGCTGCGAAACTGCTTACGTTGTGTTCGAGCCAGTCCTGTTCCAGCAGCTCAACAGATGGGGCAACTACCAGCTCATCGTGTCACCGCTAGCAGACCATTTACCATTACCGGCGTCGACTTTGCGGGTCCAGTGTACCTGAAACCTCCATACAAACGTGCAGCCGCGATTAAGGCGTACATCTGCATATTTATTTGTTTTTGTACAAAGGCCGTCCATATCGAGCTGGTCGGCGATCTATCGACTCAAATGTTTCTTTGTGCACTTCGTCGGTTCATCGCCCGTCGCGGTCGGCCAAGTGACATGTACTCCGACAACGGTAAAAACTTTGAAGGAGCAAAAAATGAACTCGATGAGATACGACGAATGCTTTAGGACAAGCGAAGTGTAATCGAACAAACCTGTACGAGGGAATCCATTACCTTGCACATGAATCCACCAAAAGCTCCCCACTTCGGTGGTCTGTGGGAGGCGGCGGTAAAGGTGGCCAAGAAGCAGATGTATCGACAACTGGGAAATACTCGACTCAATTTCGAGGATATGACGACGCTACTGTCACAAATTGAAACCAGCATGAATTCACGTCCGCTGGTCCCTATGACGGAAGATTCAAGCGATCTATCATGCTTAACGCCTGCGCATTTCCTAATAGGAGCAAGTCTTCAAGTTCTACCAGAGCCCGATATACGGCATATAGCTCTAAGGAGATTAGATCACTACCAGCACCTGCAACAATTGAATCAACAGTTTTGGCATCATTGGAGAACGGAATACTTACAAGAACTACAGCGCACCACGAAAATGTGTAACCCGAACACCGATTTTCTACCCGGAAAGATGGTTGTAATTGTCGACGAACATCAAATTCCAGTTAAGTGGCCGCTTGCAAGAATCGTCGCGTTGCATCCAGGTGAAGATTCCCTCAGCCGTGTTGTGTCGCTCAGAACCAGCAGAGGTATCGTTAGGCGTCCAATAACAAAAATATGCCTGCTTCCAGTCGAAAATGCCGAGCAGTCGACGAAGGAAGGACAGTCAACCCACAACCAGTCCATCGAAGAAGAGGAGACAGCAAGAACCATGGAGGAACCAACCTCAGAAGATAATTTTATTGTAGCACGTGGAATGATGTAAACACAACTTTGTAGTTTTAGAATGATTTTTTATATGAACTGTCATTGAATTGTAAATCATAGTGTTAGTGATAGTGCGGTGGTAGCAGTCATAGCAAAAGGGAAATTATTATTATAGCAATCAGTGCATAGTTCACTTATGGAATAAGGTAGCCTGTAGAAATAATTTTGAAATATTGTATTTCAAGGTGGGGTGGATGTTTGAATTCGTTTATTTTATAGCATGGGTGCCGAACGCTCAAAGCGAAAATTATAATTTTCGCATACATGCATACAAACTAATAAGACGGTAGCCAACGAATGCTGTACTGAAAGGGAAGTTAGTAGTTTGAAATATATCGCCATCGTGAACGAATCGTTTGATTGAAATATAACCAGTTATTCGAGCTAGAATTGTTTCAATAAAGTATAGTAGTGCGGATTCCCCGACTTATTTGAATTGATTTCCGGATCCTTGTACACCTGATCATTTCGTGCAATTATTCCGGCAATCTCTGGTAGCTGCTATTTAGATTCGTTCGATTGACTTTTACTTACCGACTCGTCGCACGACGAACCTGGAAATCGTCAGACCTAAGAAACCAACACAACAGGGTCCAATATATAGGGTAGACGAGCTTTTATTCGTCTCATTAGTCAGGATGTCAACAGCCTTGCTTCGTTTCTAAGTAACAGTGACATAAAAAATCTGGTTTGAAAAATGTAAAATACTCGCTTTTAAGCTTAATAAAAACTTAAGTACAACGCACCCTCATTCATCCTACCATTTGACCTAATGTGTTGAATAGAGATAGCAGACACTGCTCTAACTAATGTACTTAAATGAGTGGAATTAATACAGGAGCTAAAATATATACATATACAGTAACGCTCAAAAGTATTGTGTAGGTACTTCATTTTCTGTATTTTCTTAGAAATGACGTACAAAAGTATTTTTTCCTTAACATTCGTTTTCGTTTTATGGTGCCTTTGGCAAAGTTGTTACATGGCATCTAGCGCTTTTATTTCATCATTTCATATTATTTCGGAATTCAGTCGCTAGGGCGGCGCTGTTATCAACTTTTTAATGGAACGAGATAGAAAGCTGGTGTCTTCGACAAAGACGTATGCCAGGTAATTATAAATATATTTTCTAAAGATACTAACTTTGTAGGTCCTACGAGTTTTGAAATATGGTGCATTTTTGAAAACATGATCTGTAAGTAAAATTTTTAATTAAATTATAGGGGAGACCGGGGCTACTTGGCGGTGTTTTCAGTTTCCATTTTTTACCGCTTGGATGTAGGTAGATCTTGCAAAATAGAACATGTGGCATGAAAGGGTAGACTGTTGGCAACACCTCCGAATTTTATCAAAGTGTTTGTTGCATTGTCTTTGTTTTTACAGAGAAAAATGTATCACGCTGAAAACCTGCCAACTTACCCCGCCTCCGGGGTAAGTTGGCGGTATGCATGGATACGCCAGCAAATAAGCAATCAAATGGAGATTCAATTACATCAAGAGTCTTTAGGAAAGGTGCTGAATGTCTTTTCAAAAAAACTGTGTATTACCCTACAATTGCCAATATATTTCACTATCAGTACCCCAGCATTTTGACTTTGACGCGTATTCTACATTCAAATGCCATATTTTCGAAATAGTTCAGGCGATTGGCAGAAGTAAATATACCCTGCATTGACGAGATATATAAGAAAACGATTTGCTGACTTTGCAGTGTTTTAAAACGTCGTTTTGGTGCTCAAGATTAATAGCGTCTAAACCGTTAACTTTAGAAGTATAGTTTGTTCGGAGAAGTTGTTGTTCTTATGATTGCGCATCCACAGAAGTTCAGTGATTAATTCACCTATAAATGATATACGAAATTTATTTTTCGAGCTAATTAAAATAAAGACTTAGTGTCTTCGGAAAAGTTGTAGCAAATGTTACTACAAAAGAAATTTCTCAAGCCACCATGTATCTAGCTTTAATAGTTTACAAGTTATGGAACATATTATATGGAAGACCCCTTAAAATTAGTTTTTTCCTGATAACTTTTTTGGACATTCTTCTATCATTTTGGAATCTTCCACAAAGTTGTTTGCGGTATCGAAACACATATTTTTGCCGAACATAGTTACTTTCTATCTGTTGAATTTAAAAAGATATTCCAAATTTTACGATATTTTTGGGGTAACTTCCACCCTACATAACTCGTTAAGGAACAAAAAGGAGCAAACAACATTATAACATACTGAAAGTACTAGTTTTTTACTTTTATATAGTCGCCCGATTGTTAGTCAACGCGATTCTCCCCGCGTGTTATGTTAAAAAAAAATTTCCCATTGCAGTGGTTTAAAATGAAATGTTCAAGCGCACTGCGATAAGCATTTTCATGGTAAATTGCATAAAACATATTCATCGATGTCCAACAAAACGGAAAAGGGAACTTTGACCACAATCAAGATCAAAGTACGAAACGTAGCACATCGTGCGATCGAGAAGTGTGTCAAGTGAAATTTAAACAATCAGTGGATACTGGTCAGCTTGAACAAATGATGGAAATCCCACGAGAAGGTTTGTTGATGTCTTTCGTGACATTTATAATGGAGCTTGATAAATGTCACCTGTTCACAATGTGGATCCTGTCGTGACTGAAGCTCAGGGATGGCTAAAAAAAGTATAAAACGATTTTTAGAAGACGCCAATACTCTTCTAGCGGAAGAAGAAAGCTTTGAAGATGAGGATTATTTAAAATAAACTTCTTTATTTAATTTATAATGAAAATATCGACATTATTAAACACATCCAAATCTACACTTCGATTTTTGAAAGGCAAACCATATGCATTGCATGTTATAGGCGAACGTGTTCTATGCATTTTACCATAAAAGCATAAAGCTGTGTGTTGCAGTGCGCTTGAATGTGGGTCATTCCACGCGCAGTGATAAAAAATCAAACTTGAAATCGACCTTCTCGGATTTGAACCAAATTTGGTGAAATTGTTCATCTAGGGCCAATATATAAAAATCCAAATTTTTGTGTCAATTGAACCACCCCTCGGGTCGTGGGAGCACCCCCGTTTTGACAAATTGCCAGAACCCTTGATTTTCTTTTGATCATATCTTCGGTTCTTTTGACTCTAGAATCAAACCGCTAGATGGTTTTTGAAGAAAATTATTCAAGGAGTCTAAAACAATAATAATTTTTGGCGGCAGTGCTACCAACTATGCGATTTTTCCAGTTAAATATTAAAAATTATTTTTAATTTTTTCCCTTCAAAACGGTGTATCTCAGGATCCGCTCAAATTATATTGTAATTATAAGTGTTTCTTTTGTAAAAATGTCTGAGGAATACAAAGGCATTAGAATTTTCAAAATTAAAATATATGTATGTATTGAGAGAAAAATTAATTTTTAATATTTAACTGAAAAAATCGCATAGTTGGCAGCACTGCCGCCAAAAATTAATATAGACTCCTTGAATAATTTTCTTCCAAAGCCATCTAGCGGTTTGATTCTAGAGTAAATAGAACCAGAGATATGATCATAAGAAAATCAAGGGTTTTTGGCAATTTGTCAAAACGGGTAGTGCTCCCATGATCCGAAGGGTGGTTCAATTGACACAAAAAATTGGGTTTTTATATATTGGTCCTAGATGAACAATTCCTCCAAATTTAGTTCAAATCCGTGAAGGTCGATTACACATGCCTTGATCACTTCGCGTGGAATGATCCATATTTCATTTTATACCACTGCGATGGCATATTGTATTAAACATAACACTCGGGGAGAATCGCGTCGACTAACAAACGGGCGACTATATAAAAGTAAAAAAGCTAGAACTTTCATAGCGGTAAGCTTGAAGCTAGTTGGTACCGCCGCACGGTACTATCTTTGATTTTAGGCCTCAGTTTAGTCCGGTCTAAGACGTTAGTACCTGTCATCGCAGAAATGGCTGCATCCTGAAGCCAAATGAAAACAGTGTAAAGGGGCGCCATATTCCTCTTGCATACATCTCAATAATTTGAATCAACTTTTCGACTTTTATGTGCAATATTATGGCCTATGTTGTACACAAACCATATGAGGGCAAGTAAGCAAGTTTTATCCCGTACGAAAAACAGGTATAATCGAGTTTTAAATGTCATTTTTTGATATTCTTTATCGTCCTATCCATAAGGTGCTGCACGCTCATTTGCAAATGCCATGTCGAAGAGTTATATTGCAAGTTAGCAGAAGTCGAATAATTTTGAAACAAACCGTAGAACGAAAATTTAAAATTGGATGCAAAGCTGCATTAAAAAAATTGTTTTCGTTTGTTAGTTTACTTATGGCTATCGAAATGAGTGAAGCAGTTTAATATACCCACAATTTTTAAGTTAGTTTAACTAGAGGAAAAGAAAAGAATATATAATCACACTGTGTACTCTTTTCTACTTATATCTTCTCACAAAGAACACAATAAGCAAGTGGAAGTTTTCTTATAATTTACTGCTTTCGAAAGAATCCAAACTAAGATTAAATAAAAGATTGTAAATAAAGCCATGTCATACAACCTAAGTAACACTATGACGGCAAACAATCTGCTACAAATATTCTCATTTTGATCGTTATTTAAATAACATCGATGATTGCTTATATTGTTTCACTATTTATAATTTTCCATCAGATCTTGGACGATTAGCATTTCCACTGTAGACCAATGATGTGAAGAATAAAAACTGCAACATTCAGTACGATTGGTCCAGGAAATATTGAGTTACGGTTAACATGCATTTTGTCGAGGTGCCTTCTGAAGATTCACTGTCTGCATCAAGTGTCAGGTTCAATTTGTTAAGTTATATCTGTCAATTGATTATCAGACAGATTGCAGACTATAGGAAGTAATTAATTGTAATTTATTATTTTGTAACCGGGACTTGAAGCTTTCTCAATTTTTGCACGACGTCGCAAAATTTCGTTGAACTCATCGTTTTAGCAATACAAGATGTTGAAAGCTCAGCAATTTGTATTTAACCCATTTGACAGATTTACGTCGTTGAAAATCAGCTTTTGAAGTTGTCAGATATATAGAATGCTCTATATTTACCTGTATTTTTGATTTTTCTATTCTTTCCTTCTCTCTACACGCTTGATTCCAATTGCTCATCGAAGAGTTACAGGAGAGCATTTGTATAAATCGAATCGATTATCGCATATTCAGATCAAAGCTGTTTTTTGCGAATTAGAATCAAAACAGCAATAAGAATTGTTTTGATTATTTTCTTTTACATATCGCTGTGAGATTAAGTGGGATCATTTTATTCCGTAATATAAATCAATAACATGTAATCACGAATTATTGCCCATATATCTGTCGTTCACACATCAAAGAAAGTGAATAACGAAAAAAAATAGTTTTTCTTTATTGGATAGATCCAAATAAATGACAATCGGATGTAGATCGAAGAATGCACTATTTTATAAATTTTCTTATTTTCACTACCAGTTCTCAAATTGAATCAGAATGTCAACTGCTTACAAAGTAACTCCATTAATACCCTAAGCAAAGATTAAATAAAAGATTTTAAATATACGCATTTTTCCTATATGAATAAACTCACATAAAACATCCAAATAAAAATATTTTAAAATTGATTGCGAACGCAACGGCGATCAATATATTTGTTCGTAAAAATATATTGCTAGGATGCTCAAAACATTCATTCCTGTTTATTTATAAAATCGTAGAAATTTTCTTAGCAAATAAAATCGTTCCAATCTACATTGGTGCATTGCAGAAATAGGCAATCAACAATATGAAATATAACACTTGTGAATTTAAAATGATCATTCTGTCAATTTTTTGTTTGGCCTTTGTTTACTTTTTATTTAAGCTTCGCTGAAAAAAACGTGCACAATTTTAATTCGCAGAGTGTGATCTAACCTTTATTTATAATTGATATTTATTCCAACCTTGTGAAAATTAGCCTGAAATGAATATAAATATTCTCCCCCCCCCCCCGTGTCGACAGGTATCGTGTTCAATTAGAATTATATTCACAGTTCATTTTGAATTCAATTTGAAATATTTCAACCAATTTTTTAATCAAAGTTTAAAATAACTATCATGGCACGATGGTTCAACCACTTCAAACTTATTTTCTTTTGTGCATTAAATATGATGTCACTACAAAATGCTGTACATCATCGGCCAACTATAAACTATCCACCAAGTTAAAGTTCTAAGGTCAGAAACACATCAGTTACATGTTGACCAAATTGTTCTCACACGCTATGGAACGAGACATATGACGAAGAAAAGCTATTTTACTGCAAGAAAATATCGGCATGAAAAACAATTCTCCGTGTTGTCTAATTTACTTATTTTTTTTAACATGAATTTGTTGTTTTTTAACATTGTCGTGTATCGCCGATCAGAACGCAGCCATATAAATGACAGCATCGTTGGGTTAAAGCTTACCAAATAGTTTAGGCCGGTTTAAAAGTTAGTCCGGTTTAAAAATAGTTAGTACGCGTTTGAGCTTACGGCTATCAGTAAGTTATGATGTTGTTTGCTCCTTTTTGCTCCTTAACGAATTAGTGCTTTCAACCTTTTTGAGGTTCTTAAGGCGTTTGCCACCAATACAACCATGCATACACCTTATACAGATTATTTTGAATCTGTTTTGCGTCTGTCAAATCTGCGACTCTTCGTTTTCTTATGCGGATACATTTACCCTTCTTTCCATTGAGGCAGACCCTCGGTAAATAGTACCGCCAACTTACCCCGCGTGTGTCACCGACAACTTACCCCAACCGCATATTTAAAAAAAAACTATTCAAAAAATAACTTTAATTCATGGATAGATGTAATATCTATACTGATACTGAAAGTTCTTCTCACGCACTATCGAAAAATATAATCAATCGGAAAATAGATTGAAAATCACCATAAATAACACAAAGTGTTTAAAATTTAGAAAATTTACTAGCTATGCTCGAAAACACAATATCGCCCACAACTTCTACAAAACAAAATGTTTTTCAACAAAAACACATTGGACAATGGGTTTCACATAACTTGAGGTATACTACGAGAGGCAGCGCTATATGTCTAATAGAATCGGAGAAAAAGGGATTCCGCCAACTTACCCCTACCACCAACTAGCCCCGGACTCCTCCACTCTATCACGAAACATGCAAAAGGGCTGTCTTCAAGTCTAGTGAGTATTCTTTGCGTGTAGACATGATAAAATATCTGCAAATGAACTTAATTTTGATTGTGAACAACGATTTTAGTAAAAACAAACATAACCTGAATTGTAAATAACGCTGTTGCCATTAAATATGAGCAAGTGACAACTAGAAAGAACCTACAAAACACTTATGAGCCACCTGTTTTAGGACGGATTTTTTATTTTTTTATTCAATTCGTTTATTTGATAAGGTACGTTTGCGATAGTTTAAAGGTGCTATTTTTTTCTTTGTTTTACATTATGAATTTCTTAAAACTAGAGGGTTTAAATATTATTTTACGTTTATGTAATGAAATTAAAGAAATTTTACAGCTATCTCAAGCATACTAAAACTAGAAGGGAGTGCTTCCATTTTATTAACATAAGGGGGGATTAATTAGGTCTATTTTTAAGTAGTGGTACTGTTGGGAATTTATTAAAGAGATTATACATTGATCAACTAAAACTAGAAAACAGGGGCACATAAGTTTTGGGAAGATATTCAAGAGAGGGGGGGGGGGGGCTGAAGTCCGAAATCTGTGTATCAGAGACAGTGGAGAAAGGGTGGACAAGGCTGACAGGGGGGGGAGGGGTCAAAATATTAACTTTCAGTTTCCGGCATCGGGAATCAACGGTAAGGATTACAGATTCGGACGGATGCATCATGTATTGGAATTGTCTTCCTCGAGCCGGCAGGGGTTCCTCCAGATGATTTCGTAGTACGGTTCAGATGCGGGTCGGCAACACACCGCATTGCGCGTGTGATGTTATACTGTGCGGCTCGTGCTTGTTGGGTCATTCGACAGAGATGTTTTGTGTCGTCTTGGAGTTGCATCAAACCATAGTTGGGGTACGGTAGGGCCCGAAGGGAATCCAATAGTTGAGATCTGACAGAACAGAGCTCCCAATACGTCGGAGATGAGCGTCCAACGTGTAGTAATTGGACATGAGCCGAGACATCACGCGAATGAAATCCCGACCCACATCCATCCCTCTGAACCAAGGTTTCGTCGATACCTTAGGGATTATCGAAAGTAGCCACCTTCCTAGTTCACCATTGCTCCATGAAGTTTGCCAACTTTCGAGGGTTCTCTGATGAGTAATACTGAAAAATTCGCTGAAGCAAATTGGTCTTTCATATATGTCTA
Organism: Topomyia yanbarensis; assembly: GCF_030247195.1. NCBI lineage: Eukaryota > Metazoa > Arthropoda > Insecta > Diptera > Culicidae > Topomyia > Topomyia yanbarensis. Next base: position 26,467,512 of record NC_080671.1, read on the forward strand.
AAGTGCCCACCTTAGCTAAATAGTTCGCTTCTTCATTACTTGGAATGGAGCAATGCGAGGGAACTCAAACTAAGGTAATCTTGTACGATCTTACAGACAAAGTACGCAGGCGCTCCCTGATTTTCCCCAGAAAATATGGAATGTGCTTTTTAGGTTTCATTGAACGGAGAGCCTCGATTGAGCTGAGGCTATCCGAGACAATAAAGTAATGATCGGTGTGCAAAGTATCAATGATTCCAAGGGTATACTGAATAGCAGCAAGTTCTGCCACGTAAACTAAAGCAGGATCATTGAGTTTGAATGAGGCGGTGAGGTTTTGATTGAATATACCGAAACCAGTGGAGCCGTCGAGGCTTGACCCGTCGGTGTAAAACATCTTGTTGCAGTCGACTTCTCGAAATTTACTATGCTTGGGATCACTTGCGGACGTATGTGATCTGGGATTCCACGAATCTCGTCTTTCATGGATGTGTCGAAGAATACAGTTGAATCAGAAGCATGAAGGAGATTGACACGGTTGGGATACTATGAAGAAGGATTGATATTTTGTGCCATGTAATGAAGTACAAGGGCATAAATCGGGTTTGAGAATTCAGCTCGACAAGCCTTTCGAAATTTGCAATTACAAGATATCGTATCGGATGAGTAATCGATATGAGAAGTCCCAAAATCGATTTTTTAGCGGAAGGACGCCCGCCAGCACTTCTAAACTCATCGTATGTGTCGAGTGCATGCAACCCAAAGCAATACGCAAACAACAATATTGGATTCGCTCTAGTTCGATGAAATGTATGTTCGCAGCGGAGCGGAAACAGAAACTCCCGTACTCCATCACCGACAATATCGTTGTTTGGTACAGCCTGATTAGGTCTCCTGGGTGGGCACCCCACTATGTTCCGGTTAGTGTACTGAAACAGTTGATCCTTTGTTGGCACTTCTGTTTCAGATACCTAATGTGACATCCCCAGGTTCCTTTAGAGTCGAACCAGATTTCGAGATATTTGAAAGTTGAAACCTCGGCAATAGTTTGACCCATTGATTGAAGCTGTAGTTGCGCTGGTTCAGGCTTCCTTGAAAATACAACTAGCTCAGTGTTCTCCGTGGAGAACTCGATACCAAGCTGAAGGGCCCAAGCAGACAAATTGTCCAAGGTATCTTGCAATGGTCCTTGCAGATCGACGGCTTTGGGTCCTGTAATAGAGACCACACCGTCATCTTCAAGCTGCCTTAGCGTGCAGGAATTGACAAGATATTCGTCAATGTCATTCACGTAAAAGTTATAGAGAAGGGGGCTTAGACATGAGCCCTGGGGAAGACCCATGTAGCTAATTCGTGATGTCGATAAATCACCATGCGAAAAATGCATATGTTTTTCAGACAGCAAGTTTAGCCAAAAGTTGTTTAGAGTCGGTGAAAGATCATGCTGGTGCAGTTTCTCAGAAAGAATTTTGATAGAAACTGAATCAAAAGCCCCCTTTACATATAGGAAAACTGATGCCATCTGCTTTTTGCTAGCATAAGTTATTTGAATTTCGGTTGATAGCAACGCAAAACAGTCGTTCGTGCCTTTGCGGAAACCAAATTGTGTATCTGACAGTAGGCCATTTGCTTCAACCCACACACCTAGAAAAAATAGTGTAAATTTGCGTCTCCTGACCATGACATATACGAGCATCAAAAATGATTTAGTTTTACGTTTGATTTTAATTTTACATGACGTTTAATTTCGTAAATCATGTAATTTTACTCCACATACAGCGTTTGTTCTGAATGGTAGGAAGTGTAATTTTAAGTCATTGCGCATGTAAAGTATATGTTTCATGTAAAATTAAATGGAACACGGTAATGTTCTGTCATTTCGTAAATTACGGTTTGTTGAATTGTGTCATGTTTGCAATTACGTCAACGATAAAATTCAGATTTTTTTGGTGTGCAATTGTCGAGACGAAACAAGATCATTTTCTCGAACAACTTTCGGATACAGGACAGCATCGTAATCGGTCAATACGAGTTGTGGTCGAAAGCTGGTTTTCCTGGTTTTTGAATGGCCTTGCCTCCAGTCATGAGGGACAATATTACCCTCAAGAAACTTATTAAATAAATTCAACAAGCGTCTCTTGGCAGTGTCTGGCAGATTTTTTAACAAGTTAAATTTGATTCTGTCTGCCGCTGGGGCTTCATAGTTACATGATAAGAGAGCAAGTGAGAACTCCACCATCGAAAACGGTGTTTCGTTCGCGTTATTGTGAGGGGACGCGGCGCGGTAGATCTTCTGCGCAAGGGCGGAATCCGGACAAACCTTCTTGGCAGTGGCGTAGCAAGGGGGGGCGGGGTTAAAACCCCCCCAAATCAAAATTAATTGGATTGAAAAAAAATTGATACTAACGAATTTAATTTAATATTCCACAAAATATGTTTGGAAAAATATTCTCTGATCACTACATTGAGAGCTGTGTTTAAAGCGTCATGAGAACTTTTGGAAAATTGTGGGAAGGGGATCTTGTAACTTATCTCTTAGCCAAAATCCCATAGTTATCAAATTACTTCAATGTAAAATAAAATAACTGTCTGAATTATTATGAGCTTTTTTTATTTTTGGAAAGATGCTTCAAAATATGGATTAGAGACAATTTTTCGAATGGGAATCTAAATTTGAATAGGTTGATTGCATATAAAACATAAGCTTGTTTACCGAAAACTTACATACATTTCAACATTTGCTGAAAATGTATTTTTTAGATTGTGTAGAGTTTAGACAACAATTCAATATGGTTAACAACAAGAATAACATTTCAGACTCTTGTTGAAAGCTGATGTAATTTTGTCTCTAGCAGGTCAGGATCGGTTTTATGAGCATTGGATTTTTGTTGTATTATCAACTATATGAATAGCCTCTTTGCAGGATGCAATAAATGGCGTACTAGAATTTTGTGTGCTACGTACTAGTACTGCAAGTTGTGAGGTTGACTAATGAAGAAAAGTAAAATTAATGCTCGATAAATTTTTAACGGTCACGATCACATTCATTCGAAACTGCCAAATTTCGATGTTAAGTAACATTGAAGAATTTCAAAACGTAAAACTGTTCATCTGCTGATAGAATAATTTTGTCGGTTAATCCTCCTAGAAGTAATTATAGAGAAGAATTACTCTTCAAACAAATTTGGGTCTAGACTTAATGTCTCCAGCAAAGTTTTCGAAAGTGCTATTTCAAACAACTTTGTCAAAGACATAAATATCCCACATATTCAGAGTATCGAAATATAGTAGTAGAAAATCTTTACAACAAGCTATTCTGAAATTACTGTATTTGATAAATCTCTTCTGCGGTAATTAAATAATAAATTCATATTGAGTTCAAGGTGCCTTTGAAGCTTACAAAAAAAAATAAGGGAACTGGATTTAAAACAAATAATTCCCAGATATTAAAAGGACTCAAAAACACAAAGAGTGATTCCATTTTCAGAAGCTAGCATCAATCCGGCGCTAGCTTAGTCCGCCCACCAAGTTAGTGTCGAATTCTGATGAGATGAAGTCGAAACGCAAGTTTCAGTTCCATCCATCCATAATTTAGTTATAGGTTTTGTGTTCTCACCTCGCAATGATTGTTTCAAACAATTTTATCCGTAGCGCAGAAAAAAATAGTTTTCACCAAAATTTTTCTTCACTAAGAAGAAATATAGCAGGCCCAGTCCATTTAAATCCCTATATGTTGAATTCATGTAGCCTTCATATTTTCAACAAAATTGTTTGAAATGACATTATCAAAAACTTTGCTGAAGGCATCATGTCTCTTAATATTTTTGAAAAATTAATTCACCATAATTACCTATATGAGAGTTAATCACTAAAATTTCTATATCAAAGCAGGCGCTGTTTTATGTTGATAACTTCCCGAAGTTGTCAAACCTTCAAAGTCAAGGATTATTATATTAGGTGATCTTGAACGTTGAAATTTTTTTAGATCATTTATCCCACTTTAAAAGATCGCAATTTTTGACTTCATTGATATATTATACAAGAAAATAATCTATAGAGGTTTGAAAACTGTTCCATGTTGATCCTTCTTGTTTGTAGACTGGAATGACATCTGTTAGACTACTTATGTTTTTGAGTTTTCAATAATTTATCAAACTCATATTAAATTTTAGCATTTTTCAAAAAAATTGCGATTTTCATCAAAAACCCCTCCAAAACAAATTTCTGGCTACGCCACTGCTTCTTGGCAAAATCGAATATTCAACGGTTTGAATATTCCATACTCTCGTTAGTACTATTTCGGTTTCGCAGGCGCTGGGCCGTACCCCAAAGAGTGCTCATCGATGTTTCTCTCGTTAGCCCGTCGATAAACCGGCGCCAGTAGCTATGTATTTTGGTGATGAATCTTGAACTCTTCATGCGCGTTTCTGCCATTGCGTACTGTCGGTTGCTAGCTGGCAGCCCGTCGTCCCGGAAAGTCTTATACGTGGCGGCCTTCTTCGCATACATGTCTGAGCACTCTATGTCCCACCATGGGTTGGGAGGACGCGCGCGAGAGTTCGCGTCTGGTACGCGTTTAATCTGAGCTTGAATCGCGGTATCGAAAATCAAGACAGCCAGAAACCCGTACTCTTCCTCCGGAGGAAGCTCTTGAATGGACTCGGTTTTGTCGGATATCGCGGACGCGTAGCTCTGCCAATCAATTTTTCGTGTGAGGTCATACGAAACATTGATTGTATTCGGTGGTCCTGAACCGTTAGCAATATTAATTACGATTGGTAGATGGTCGCTGCCGTGGAGATCAGAGAGTACCTTCCACATGCAATCTAACCACAGCGTCCGAGCGTCTTAGACCTGTCCCTCTGCTGTGCCATTTCACCCGTATTCAAAGTGGTCATATTGAAGTTGTCGCAAAGCGGAGTGGGGTAAATCGATTATCGTCATGAAGGCAACCCCATGTCGTACTGTCACCTAAAACTAGCCTCGGTGCGGTGAGGAGCTCCGCAATATCGCAAAGCCGTCGGTGGCTATCTGTGGCTCTAGGAGGGATGTAGGTGGAAGCAATGCAAGACCTTTGATTATGGTTTGGCAAGTGACAGCTCCAATGCCTGGTGTCGAGGAGAGGTCGATTCGATTGAAAGAATAGCACTTTTTGATCCCCAAAAGTACTCCTCCGTAAGAGTCTTCTCGATCCAAGCGAATAATATTAAAATCGTGGAAGTGTAGGATTATTGCTGAAGTGAGCCATGTCTCGCATAGGGCAAATGCATCGCATTTCAAATTATTTAGTAACATTTTAAACGAATCGATTTTCGGGATAATGCTTCTGCAATTCCACTGTAGAACAGTGATTAAATCCGTGACCTCGTTCGATGAATTAGCCGTCGAAGAATACAACCGCTGAAAGGAGGGACCATTTCACAGTGAACTGCATCAAGAATGTTTTTACTGCGGGGAGAAAACTTATCAAGATGCTTTTAAGAAGGTCAGAAATATTTAGTGCAAAGCCGCGAAGGTCACGCGATAAGAGTCCAAGAAGGGGAAACGTATAAAATAACTGTATTTAACTGTGTGTATAACGGTATTCAGACGGCTTACTAGAAGAACACTGCTTCACTGGTCACTGGCCGGCTAACGGTACTCAGAAACAAAAACACAAAAGTAGGGAAAAATACTGAAACCTCGACGAGGCGGAGAGTACGCAAGATAACCTTGAACGTGGATTAGCACTATTCTTTATCGCTATACACTGCATGGACTATGCAACAAAACACTTGTGTCTCGAAAACGAATGACTGAACACATTTTGTGAATCCACCGTTTGTTAAATTGTGTCACGCTTGGAATTACGTGAACGATACAATTAATATTTTTTGGTGTGTAGAATTTGTCGCGGCTTCCTGAAGGTTGACCACTAGCACAAGTAAATCTAAAACACTTGTTTGAAAATTTCCATTGACAGGGTTGGATCCAGAAAAATGGTCTGAAATTTCGATTTTAAAATGAATATTGCACTATTTGAAATATGTAATAACCTTATTTAATGAATATCAGTTATGTTGGACGAATTTGGTTTGGAATGATTTTAAAACAGAAATTTATAGGGTAAGGTGGGGCAAATCCGACCTAGTAAATGGTTTTGGCTGTAAAATGCTCATTTTACATCGGATCAAGTCGTTAGAACTTTTATATACCAAATTAAAGGTTAGACTCCTGGGCAACTTTCTGTATATAGAATATTATTTGGATCTTGGGAATATCTTGTGATATAAGCGTTTTACAAAAATGTTCATTTTTGCTGTTTTCGAAAATGGTGGGGTAAACCCGACCCCCTATATTTTTGGTTGATTTAGTGCAGATATTTTCCAAATTTTATGGTTTTTCAATGATAAATCAATGAATGTTGTGTTATTGAATTGTAACATGCAGAAAATGGAGTTCAATGTCAATCTTGGAATGCTAAAATCACGAGCAGTAGTACGTTATGACATTCCCATTTGTATCGGAGCAATACTATAATCATCACGTTTTTGTGTCTTTCGTTTGTAATTATGAGCCATTTTGCATAAAAATAATAAATAATAACAATAAAAATATGTTTCACGTGAAAAATAAAAATTTTCTTAGCAAAAAAGCGGTCGGACTTACCCCAATATTTAGTGGTCGGATTTGCCCCACCGCGTCATTTTTCATTACGATGCAATTAAAAAAAATATGAAAAAGGTTGAATTGAATTCTTCTATGAACTTTGTAGTACTTTAATCAAAGAATTTAAATCCATTTACATTTATTATGCAATCGCTTTAACAATCAGAAGTATCCTGTAGTCAATGATGCATAAAAGTCAAATCAAAAGTTGTAAAAACACACTTTTTGACGTATGAGCATCTCAATGTAGAGTAATAAAATGCTGTTATACCACCATTATGATTATTTTCGATGCTTTACACGACAACATTAACATTAGTTCGCGTAGTGCTTCTGATTTTCGGTAACAGAGGGGGGTCGGGTTTACCCAACAATCGGATTTGCCCCACCTTACCCTATAGAATTGAAACTAATTTGAAAATTGTCAACAAGTAAAAATATTTCGGAGGGGTCCGGATTCCCAAGACCCTCTCCCTGGATCCGCCACTGTCCATTGACTATGGTATATTTCGATGTTTGTTTGAGATGTTTGAGCGAACACGAAATTATTGCGACACCGAAAATGTCATGCCAATTTTCTTATAATGTTTGAAATCAAACCAAAATTTTAGGGTAGTTTTATACATATATTTACTTCAAAAATCAAAAGAAAAGTTAATCGATGGAGCCTTGAGTGTAAAATTGAACGCATTTTCGATTGATGCCCTCCATCAAAGTCTTTACAGTGTCATCCGGTACCAGTTTCTCAGTTTTTTCCATTTTCTTAACATATCCTTCTCGTCTTTGACTGTCTTCTTGCTCTTCCGAAGCTCCCGCTTCATCATTGCCCAGTACTGCTCCACCGGGCGCAGCTCCGGACAGTTTGGCGGATACATGTCCTTTGGAACAAAATGGACAGAATTGGCCTCATACCACTCCAGGACACTTTTAGAATAGTGGCATAATGCCAAATCTGGCCAAAATAGCGGAGCTTCGTCGTGCTGCTGCAAGAACGGCAAGAGGCGCTTCTCGAGGCACTCAGATTTGTAGATCTCGTCATTTACTGTGCCCTTTGTCATGAAAGGCTCACTCCTCAGTCCGCAAGATCAGATGGCCTGCCAAATAAGATATTTGGAGGCGAACTTCGACTTTTTCTTTTTCTTTAATTTGTCGTCCACATAGAACTTGCTCTTGCCGGTGAAAAACTCCAACCCCGGAATTTGCTTAAAATCGGCTTTTATATACGTTTCGTCGTCCATCACACAGCAGCCATATTTTGTCAGCATCTTCTCGTAGAGCTTCCGTGCCCGAGTTTTAGCCGTCGATTGTTGCCGCTCATCGCAGTTTTGGAAGTTGTATGTATGTAGTCCAGCTCTCTTCTTTGCATTCTGGACGTAGCTCTGCCATATGCCGATCTTTTTAGCCAAATCACGGTTTGAGACGTTGGGATTTGCTTTAATCATCGGCTTCACCCTTCCCTCCGTCTTTTTGTTCTCCGGTCCCGGTTTTCTTCTAGCGCCTTTGCCGTGGTCCAACGTCAACCGCTCCTGGAACCGCTTCAACACTCTGGAGACGGTTGAATGGTGAATGTTCTACAGCATGTAAACAATACACATCAATGAGAAAATGTGCAAAATTTGGTTGATTTTTACCCAATGGTAAAAAAGTTATGCCCTGTTGAATGTGTCGCAATAATTTCGTGTTTGCCCTTTAGATCATACAGTTTTGCAGTGAAAATTGTCGCAAATGCTATCATCGCAAGCAAATCTATGCGAAAGCCCCCCATAAATCAATCCAAAGTAAAACTCTGGAGTTTCTATGGAAAATATTCATCATCGGGCAGGGTAAGGTTGCTAAGGAAAATGCACCAAGGTGGACGCAATATGTGCAAATGCATTCACTTTAGCGCAAGCGATCTATTCCGTTGTCATCGCAAAGCATTAGAAGTGCGCATATAAATATCAGATTTATCTCCCCTGCTGTCGCCGTTCGTCCTCGCGTCTGTCGGTTGGGATCGGTTGGTCACCACCGCCCGTACCGCTTCAATCACAACGGGGTCGGTTGCAATCGAACGGACAGCCACCCGGTTGCTCGGTCGATCTGTCGGTCGGTCGGTCGGTCGGTGATAGTGATTGATGGCAGCTGGCTTGCCCCATCGGTTGTGGCGGTTGATATTAGGTTCCGTCCGTAGTGGTTGTTGAAAACAGGTTGATTTCCTTCGTCTTGACTTATCTGATGAAATCGAGTAGATACGGTATGAGAAAATGAAAGTGAAAATAGTGTTTGCAGTTTAGCTAAGGTATAATTAATATTCAATATAGGTATCCGGCAGGAAAAAAAATTGAATGGATTTGGAAACAATTGATCGAGAAAAGAGATTAGATACAAGCTATTTTAGCATCCATGCTTCTTTTTATTTACAGATTTATACATTCAGACGACCGCCTAGTGCTCTTAGACAAGTTCACTAGAATTTTAGACCGTGATGCACTCAGTGCACTATGCGACTACCGGGATGTTTCGCTATCCCACTCGTAATGCACAGTATGAGACAAACACAAAACAACACAAGGAACTGATCTAAAAGACAATTGCAAGTAGCGGAAACATGTCGATTTAAATTCTTCCACGGTTAACCATTGTTAATGTGTTGCATCCTAATTGGATTTTAGCACCCCTCGCGAAAGTGGCAATCACCAAATAGGGAAAACAATAAGACGCGCGAACTCTGTCCGTGTAACTGGTCGGCTGGGACCTGTTTTGGTAGGATTGAATTTAATTAAACGGACATCAGCCGGATCCGGCGGGCCATTACGCGACGAGTTAGTACAGACGTCAGGTTACACGCCGAGATGAACGTGCCAATCTCACACGGACACCGAACAATCCTTTCTCCGTGTACCACGACGATACGCACGCTGAAAATCGTGATTCAATTTCAATTTAGTTGAAATTATGCTGTCATTAGGCACTGCACGCACGTATCTATCAGCTTAATTAGAATTCCCGACAGTCGCTCGCTACCCTGTCTGGATGGCAGCCTGGGGCAATCGGCAATGGACCAGGCGAGAAAATGCGTTTGCATCCTTGCATCGCCTCGTATTGGCCAAGAATGACCGAGAAGGACCAACGCAAAAATATTTATCTGCCAGCAGCAGAATGCTTTATCAAATCACTTTTAAAACGTAGAATAAAACTTTAATTGGATTTACCGTCTGCTGGCAGCAATAATAATTAGTGATATCTTCGTCAACACAACGTCCTGATCAACTGGCTGGTTGGCCGGTTGCAAGTATCTCGTGGGATGCATTAATGAGCGTACGGAAGACTATCACAATTAACGTGGAACGAAGGAGGCTGGTAATCATTTTAGCAAGTTCAAACGTTCCATTTGAATGAAGCACTAATGGACAATTCGTGTATAATGCTCACCCACAATTTTTATCCTATATTTGAAGATGAATCAATCGCAGCCATAGTTCGATAAAGTCGCATCGATATAGATATTATAAAGTTTGTCTAAGATTTTTTTTTCGTGTTAGGAAGATTACATGCTAGCGAACAGATTGCTCAAACAAGGTTTCCCTGAATTGGTCCGTATATATCCAAGTAAAAGAATTCCTAATAATTTAGAATGAACAGGCGAGAAAACAATAATCACGGAGCGAGTCAAGTACAGCATTCCGCCCAGATAAAGCCCTCTGATCCCCTGGTTCAGTATGTAATTATAAATATTGATTCCATGTTCGTGGTCGGCTGCTGGACACACCTTCTAGACTCCGGTGGGAAACAAACCATCATCGGAACCAGACGGGAAAATCACATCCACAAAAAGCGACCAGCCAACCGAACCGTTGTTGGTGCCGGCTACCGGCGGCATACTGATGAGTGATAGCGCTTCTAGATGCTTTCAATTAATCCACCATCTGATTGCGAGTTTGTTTGTCTCTTCGATGCGGTTACAGCACCGGACCGATCCGGTTCCAGAGGTGAGAAAAAAAAATAATTGGAAGCTTTTCCGCTCATCCCGGAGGAAAATCCGGGTTCGATAGCATGCGACAGTGCCCTGCGGAAGATTCTCTATCCAGTCTGCAGTCGGTCACGTTTCCAAATCGTTATGAGAAAAATTAATTAAAGCTTTGTCCAGAGGTAATCACTCTTTCCACCAGCTTGAGGCACGTGACGAATGGAAATGCTGCAGATTGGAACGGCTTTTGCCATGAGTACAAAAATTTGCAAATTCAACAATACTTCGTTGTTTCGGTGAGACCTACTTCCCACAGTTAGTAGATTCCGAAAAACTTGTATATATTCGTCTGCACAATATTTAAATCCTCTCTTAACGATCAAGTGTTAATCTTATTTTTGTTATTCATTAGATAAGTGCTGTCTTTCAGATTTTTGTTGCCTGTGGCACAAGCAACATCGTTGAATAGAAAAAACAACTACCCGTAAATAGGGGTGGTCGATTTCTTCAATTAAGCGATTAGTTTCAAACCGATTATTTTTTACTTCGCTAGTAATCGTATTGGATTAATTAAAACAATCGATTGGTTTAAAAATTTTGAACGAGTAAAGGCGCTATAACCTCGGCATTAGCCAGGACAGGACGAAATAACTCTGTCACATCCCAGGAACATAGGACCAAAGGTGTATCATCAACCCATTTATCAAACCCCTATCAAATTGAAACGGTTGGTACGGTTGTCCACTTTTCTTCCTTATTCAAGGTTCAAAATAATTCGTTTATTAAACTCTTCATTAAATGAATAATTTTATTGCCGTATAATTTTGAATAATCTTCATTTTGTATACTGCACAGTTCACCTGGCCACTTTAATGATTGTGTCACGTACGCAAACACTAATATTGACAAGAAAAATTGTAAGCGAACGTCTGCATCCCTATATGTGTGGGCTGTGTATGTGTAGACTAGACTGGATTAGACTAAATAATAGATTGGTTTAAAATTTTGTTAAGCGTAGTTTTTGCTTAGGTTGTTGAATTACATCAATGTGCATTTCGATATACAGAATACTTATTGTGACAATGATTCGTATGTCAAAAAAAATCCAAACCTACACCACCTGCGCCGTTGCAAATCATGAAAAAATGACACTGTCCAAGTTTGGGCGAAATCGGTTAAGGTAGGAGGGGCGACTTAGTCCGGTCTGATTTAACATCGACCAAATTCAGGTGAAGTGAATCAATCCAAAGTTTTGTATCATTTCAATAACATTCTGTATCTTTTTCATGCAAAAAAATATCGATTAATTTCAAACTTTGCATACACATTCTATGTAAAATATACCTAACCCCTACGTCGAGTTTTCGAGATAATTTTTCGATTAGGGGTTTTATTTTACTCATAAAATGGCGGAATTTTTCGTGAAAGATAGCAATTTTAATTTCAAATGAGTTAAAAGTACCCTTAATTGAAATATTACCTAAAAAAGTCGACTTAGGGTTAGATATTTTTACATAGAATAAGTATGCAAAATGAATGGCAATTAACACCGTAAATCGTGTTTTATTCAGAGACGTTCTATAAAAAGATTCGCCACCGAGTCGCTTGTCGATATTTTCGTATGAAAAAATTACATAATGTTATTGAGATGATAAAGTTTTAATCAGTTGTAAAAAAGTTCTAAAAAATCGCAAAAAAGTGTTTTTTTCTTGCTGAAACCCTTACCCCCTTTCCTTAACCCTGACCACGCCCCTTAAAAGCTTAAAGTTAGTATGGGATTTTATCGTTGTAAACATCCGGACGCGGACCTAGGAAGAAGTTAAACTTTCGAAGATATGCCGAATAAGTTTGTCGAAGACTGTATGACGATCCAATAAACCGTTACAGAGTTATTAACGTTTGAAGTTGGATACTACTGCTTGATATTCGCAAAGGGCGTACTTCGCTTTTCTCGAGTATGTGAACCACGTGCAAGAGTGGGGCAAAGTTAGGGAAATATCTCTGAATCGACGAGAGATAGAGAGTTAGGATGTCCCAAAAAGTTGTAGCGGAATAAATGGAGTAGGAAATCGAGGAAATGATAGAGTGCTAAAAATTACTTTCTTTTCCCATTTCAAAAATGCACAATTTGGCTACTTGGTGACGCCAGTGAGCAAAGTAAGGTACGCCTATGTGTACAATGCACAGTGGTTTTTTTTGCCAAAAACACGCGATTAATTATTCACACAATAGATCAATAATGTCTTCTGAAAGTTTTATCAGTATTTCAAGACCTTTCTTCTGGTTTAGTACATTGAGTGATTAATCTCCCTAAAAGTGAGATATTTTTCTTATTTTTTTTAAATGTATAGATAATGAGATCATATGTTCTGCAATGTTGTAGAGCTACTTTTTGCGAACAACTTTGCTTAAGAGTCCAAAACTGTATATTCAATACTTGTGAAGTTATAGTGCCCTGTTTGTGGATGACCCCTTAAAATCAGTTTTTTTTAATATAACTTTTTTGGTATCGTACCTATGAATTTAGAATGTTCTACAAAGTTATGCCACCCGCAACTATTTAGAAGAACGTTTTGTTCTAGCTCTTCTATCTTCGAAGTTATTTAGCAATTTTTGAAAAAAATAGTGCTATTTCCAATAGCAATAATTTTTGAACGGGCAAAAACGGGCAACCAGCTATAGTTATAAATATTAGTACAGCAAATGAACTACAAAATCCAATTTATTTCATTTGTCTACTGTTGTCTCCGGTGCTGTTATGGATGGTTTAGAAAGTGCTTTCCGCTGCTTAGTATGCATTTTCCAGTAAGTCGAATTGTTCATCTGTTCCTCGCTGGATTATCTTTTTACGTATGCGTGTGCAGGAAAGAAATTGAGAGAGAGAAAGAGAAATAGAGAGAGAACAAGAGAGAGAGAGAGAAAGAAAGAGAGAGAAAAAGAGAGATTGGAGAGGACCGCTAAGCGCATAAGTTCTACGAAATCGTTTTTAAGAAAATCAGTGTTACACAGCTCCGAGATGTAGCAATCCTTGACTGTTACTAAGGGTAACGCTCAAAATTGGAAGATTCCCGAACTTCGACGCGGTCACGTGTGCGGGAGAGTGTCTGTTTTTTCGTACATTCAATGATACGAAACGTTTTAGGCAATACTAATTTAAAGGGATTTTCATCAAAATGTGTACAATTGGAATGCAAGGTAATTGATTGAAGCATATTTTTTTATATACTTAGTATTCTTGTTTATTGAAAAGTACACTCGGTATACTATTTAGGTTCCCTTGATAAACGTCACTTGTTTTCCCTTTGGGTTTCCGCGACAGAAGGTATGAAAATAGGTTCTGCAGCTCAACAAGTCTTTCAATATTATAACGTTGACGAACATAATATGCCCGATGTTGCCGCTGGAATAATGCAAATAGTCAAGAAGTCTTGTATTAATTTCAAAAGACTGTGGATCAAGCATAATCGCACATTAACTAATGTTTTTAGTATGAATGCTGAGTATTTCAACTCCCCGTTCAGTGTGCCGGAACATATTATGACCAACGTTCAATCTGCGCGTGTTGAAGTAGGGGAATTGTGGGAAAAACCGACACTGTGGGTAAAACCGACACCCCACAACTTTTCCTAGAAATCAAATTTTTATTCATTTCATAATGATACATTATTATTAGTACGTTTATGTAGAGCATTTGAAGAAAAATTGGATTTACGTTAGTACGCCGAATGTCATAAAAATAAACAAAACATACGACAGCAGCGTTCATACTCGACTGGATGTAAAATTTCGTTGGTAGATCTTAAGGTTTTAACCGAACAAAAGCTTTTCAAATCACCCCATTTTTCAGTACCTATTATTATCGGCCTTTCCTATGATCAACTAGGTGCATTGAAGACGAGTTTGAGAAATTCAATATTTTTAATTGCTTTTATAAAAAAATGTACGCTGTTGGGGTAAAACCGACACCATTTGGTTAGGGTAAAACCGACACACTGTTAAGATGGTTGTGTTTACTTGCGATTCATTACAAAAGGCTGGGGATCTTTGTGACACTTCAGTTACACTATTAGCACACTATAGTAATAGCTGAAATACACAGAAATACTTTTATTGTGTTTATTTCTTATAAGTCTCCTTAAAAATAAAAAATTGGAATTTTTGTTTATCTGATTTTATCGAAGCTTTTGCTATTTCTGCAAAAAGCTCATCAAACCGAATTTCTAGTGTTCTCTTGGTTTGTCATAGACGAACTTTATCACAATGAGACAATGATATTATGTATGATCGTTGATAATCAGAGTCCGAAAAATCAAATCTGAAAAAGATAGTTTTACTAAAAAGTGTGTGTGTGTCACTTATAAGTGAATGAATCCAATTAGCAGAACGTAGAACGCTTGCAAATCTTCTCTTACGAAATAAAATGACACTGGAGGTTGCAATGATGTGCGCAAGGATTATTTGGAAATACTCATATCAATAAATAATCCTATAGCATAAAATACTCTTATTTATAGTACTACGCTTTCGAACTTTCTTCCCCTCACTACATGATGAAGCAATAAAAAGCACATATTTTGCATCATACATACTCACACTTTATTAATCACGCATATATCTAATTTTTCATAACGATAAAGATTTTAATAAAGTGTAGAGAAAATAAATTAAAGGGGGTGTCGATCTTACCCCTATAGGGTGTCGGTTTTACCCGCAGTGCCTACAAAAAGTCACTTTGTTTTCCAAGTTTTACAACCAATAATTTTTAATGAAATTAATTTTTCTAAGAGCTGAAAAAATAAAATCTTGTTAAGAATTTTTTGAAGAAGAATTGTGCATTAAAAATATAATTTTATTGGTTTTGTGGCAACTTACAAAAAGTGTTAAGCTTAAGGTGTCGGTTTTAACCATAATTCCCCTACGTAGAGGAAGAAAATCGTTGAATTTTGCGGAAAGTGGGGAAACTTCAAAGAGAAAGAAAACCGTTGGCCTGCGTTGCGATCACGATGCCGATGAATTAAGTTTTGCCGCACAGATGAAGTATCGTAAAGTAGGTAGGAAAGAAGAAGCTGACGTCATAAAAGAAGCAACTCAAACTACTCCTTCCAGAGCTAAACGCATGCTTTCCACGTGGAAAGTGTCAACAAAATCTAAAATGATTCCTTATAGTGATGATGAAGCTCTTGCAATGATACTAGATTCAAATTTAACGAAATCACAATATTTGAAAATGCAGAGTGGGGCAAAGAAACGAAATGCTAATATTTATCCGACCTTCACAAGAATCTTAGATGCAAAAAAGGAATGCTATCCGGAAAGTACGTCCATAATCATAACTGAAACTTTCGTCGAGGTGAAACTACAAGCGCTTCTTGATCACACAGCGACTCGGCTGATCAAAGCATGTTCAGCGTCTTTAGTTAACTTTTCGGATGAAGAATTGTTGGATGTTTCACTGACGGTTAAATGGGGATTTGATGGAAGCTCGGGACATAACGAATTCAAGCAAAAATTTATCGCTGATGGTGATGAAATAAAGTCGGATTCTAATATGTTCATCACTTCAATAGTTCCGATCGTGGCATCTACAAATGGAAGGAAGCTCTTTGAAAACCCAAGACCATCTTCAACGCGGTTTTGTCGTCCTTTGAGAATCCAATACTTGGCCGAAAACACGGAAGTTTCCCTGATGGAGAAGGATTATGTGGAAACCAATATCAAGGGGCTTAGACCAACTCGGATTAATTTCAGTGGTCGTACAGTTAGAGTTAGATACGAGTTGTTGCTCACGATGGTAGACGGAAAAGTGTGTGACGCCATTACGTCTACCACATCATCACAACGTTGCTATATCTGCGGAGCCGTTCCTTCTCAAATGAACGATGTTGCTCGGGTTAAAGAACGTGTTACAATGAAGGATACGTACCAATTTGGCTTATCAACACTTCACGCTCGAATTCGGTGCATGGAATATATTCTCCATATAGCATATCGTCTGGACTTCAAGAAATGGCAAGCACGAGGAGGAGACAATAAACAGCTCTCTGCGAGGAAGAAAATGATTCAGCGTAAGTTTAAGACAGAGATGGGACTTTTAATCGCCGAAATTACCGGAGTTGACGCACAAGTGGTATATCGGTTGAAAATATTAACCGAAGTGCTATCGTCAGGCTGCAAAATAAATCCACAAAAATTTGATGAATTTGGAATACAGACTGCACACATGTTGGTCCAATGTTATCCATGGTATTATATGCCTGCATCAGTCCACAAAATATTAATCCATGGATCTGATGTAATTTCATATTGTCTGGTTCCAATCGGCCAGTTGTCCGAGGAAGCCCAAGAATCCAGAACCAAAGATGTGAAAAGATACAGGATGGAACACACCAGAAAAATCTCGAGAATTTCAACCAACATTGATCTACTTCATCGGCTCTTAGAGTCGTCTGATCCATACATATCAAGTATAAGAGCCTGGCCGCGGAAAAAGAAGACTCCATTATCAGATGAAGCTGTGCAGCTTATGGTTTTTGATGATGACACTAGCAGTGATGACGATGACGATGGCGATGACACTAGCAGCGATGAGATGTTTAAATAAACTGCAATAAATATATTTAACTTAAATGTGGTTTTTTATTTTTCTATAAGAAATATAAAAAATGCATAAAATATTTCATTCTGCTAACTTATAATAAAACTTTGGGTGCTCATAACTCAAGTACACAGAATATTCTTAAAGGTGATTTTGCGCGATTTCGTAGAAGTTATGCGCTTAGCGGTCCTCTCCAATCTCTCTTTTTTCTCTCTTTCTTTCTCTCTTTCTTTCTCTCTCTCCTTTTCTCTCTCTCTCAATTTCTTTCCTGCACACGCATACGTAAAAAGAGAATCCAGCGAGGAACAGATGAAACACTTAATGAAAAATGCATACTAAGCAGCGGAAAGCACTTTCTAAACCGTCCATAACAGCACCGGAGACAACAGTAGACAAATGAAATAAATTGGATTTTGTAGTTCATTTGCTGTACTAATACTTATAACTATAGCTGGTTGCCCGTTTTTGCCCCTTCAAAAGTTATTGCTATTGGAAATAGCACTATTTTTTTTTCAAAAAATGCTAAATAGCTTCGAAGATAGAAGGGCTAGAACAAAACGTTCTTCTAAAGAGTTGCGGGTGGCATTGACGCAAATAACTTTGTAGAACATTCTAAATTCATAGGTACGATACCAAAAGAGTTATATTAAAAAAAATGATTTAAGGGGTCATCCACAAACAAGGCACGATAACTTCACAAGTATTGAATATACAGTTTTGGACTCTTAAGTAAAGTTGTTCGCAAAAAGTAGCTCTACAACATTGCAGAACATATGATCTCATTATCTATACATTTTAAAAAAATAAGAAAAATATCTCACTTTTAGGGAGATTAATCACTCAATGTACTAAACCAGAAGAAAGGTTTTGAAATACTGATAAAACTTTCAGAAGACATTATTGATCTAAACTTGACCGTTTTTGTGTGAATAATTAATCGCGTGTTTTTGGTAAAAAAAACCACTGTGCAATGGTAAGAGATAGCGCAATCTCATGTTCTACAAAGTTGTTGATTATATAAAGTTATAAAAATAAGAATTCTGTCACATAGTGGTGCTATTAGCATAGTATTAATATATGAACACGTCAGTCAGGCCCATAGCCAGGATTTTGTTTCAGGAGGGGCTTTAAAAATGATTACATAAACCTTTGAATTCTGATGACTTGATATAGTCAATAGAAACTAAATGAAATTTTGAAAAGTTCTTAATGAAAACAGTTCCAAATCTAAGACAATCCCAAAAACGCTTTTAATCCACCTAACAGTGTGATGATACATTTCTTATAACTTTTATCGCTTTCTTCGGGTATTATATCGATTGAGAAAAATTTTAACTTGATGCTTTGTGATGTTTGTGATAACACATCTTACATGGGATAGTGGCTGGCTCAGAGAATCGCTCAAATTAGTGTAGGACAATATCAGTGCCAGAAATCTCAAAGGTTAAGCCAATTTAATGGAAAAGCGGAAAATGGCCCATAAACTAGAAATACAAACGAATTATTGCTAATGCTCCGTTAATAGCATATATAAATTCTTCAATTAATGCATTGTGTAGGGAAAACTGATTTTTCCTAAAGGGTTTATATATGGCGTACTGAGTCAAAAAAATCGAAAAACAAATTTTCGAATGGATTTGTTACTCAATAGCGTTTACTCAAATTCCCAACACGGCTGAGAACTAAGCACTGAAATTTCAGCTCTTGATATCACGCTACCTCTGAAGTGCATGCGTGCATAGTTCAAACTTTACTTCGATATCGACTTTTTCTAAAAATGACTTCCCAGTAGTATCTTTGATCTGAATTATTATCCCTAATCCTGATGTCAAAGAACAAATGAAAAACTCTCGAAACCCGTAAGAGAATATCATTATCATTACTGGAATTTTCTTTTTCACGAAACTTTTCGATAACCTTCCGTCACTTATATTAAAAAATTTCAAATACTTTATAATTTACATAATTTTATTAGGAACAGTTGTTTAAGAAGCTTTTGTAATATTGTGTAGGAACAGCTGAACATATATTTTTCTCTATCTGCAACATATAAACCGTTAAGTATACCAATTAACCCTTTTAACATAAACTATCGCACGAATGAGAATAAGGGCGCCGAATTTTGGAAGAAGTCGATAAAATAACCCCTTGAAAACTGCCTGGTGTAGTTCGATGCAATTGAAAGAAAATATTCTCAGAAAATGGTGTATTTTAGGCTGACAAAATGGGGGCATTGACTAAACCGCGACATTTTTTTTTTCTTCATTGTAAACTGAAGCTGTTGTTCCCTTGATGTAGTCTAATAACTATTTCTGATTATTTAATATAGTCTTCTAGTGCAAAAATTTAAAAAATGATTTTTTTTTATTTTTGCATATTTGCATCTTTAAGATAAGATGGTCAAGAATTTTTTTTTCTCAAATTCAGCCTTGTTTGTCTGCTAGAGCCCATCAAACATATTTTCATATGAGGCTGATAAAATTGGGGGCTGATCAAATCGGGTCTTCAATGTATTATAATATATAGGCAGTATTCGAAGAAGTTTCTTGTGGACGAGTGTAGAACGACTTTGTCCCTACTTACTTGGAGTCAGCGGCGTAGTCAGAAATTCGGTTTGGTGGGGATTTGGTGAAAATCTAACTTACTGTTCAAATTGCATAATTACGAAACCGCCATCTTTGAAGTTTTAAAATAATGGAGAAACAGTTTTTCAAAAAATTGTAACAGAGTTCCTGTCTTTAGCGAATTTGTTGTGACTTTCATTTAAAACAACTTTATTGTAGGCATGAATACTACGTATATGAAGTATATTGAGTTATAAAATGATATTTACGAAGTGTTCCTTAATCTAGTTTTTTCTTTCTATTGATAGCATCACAAATTCAAGCTTTGGATCAAAAGTAAATTTTATCGTTTATAAACAATAGAAGAGATTTATCATAAACAGTAAAATCATAATAATTTAATTTAAAATTAAATAGAAATAGCCTATAATATGTTAATACCTTAAACACATGGAGCATTCATGTCTTCAACAAAGTGGTTTGTAATAGCATTCCCCAAAATTTTACTGAAGTCATTATGACTGGAACTAAATTTGTTTGAAGAGTAAATTTG
This sequence comes from Topomyia yanbarensis, assembly GCF_030247195.1. Taxonomy (NCBI): domain Eukaryota; kingdom Metazoa; phylum Arthropoda; class Insecta; order Diptera; family Culicidae; genus Topomyia; species Topomyia yanbarensis. The sequence goes on from NC_080671.1 coordinate 26,487,797, forward strand.
CCATAAATACTTCTTGGAGAACTTTTCCGAGATATGTTTGAGTTCGATCCGATGGTTATAAGCCAGAAGGTTTGCGCAAATGAAAATATTTGCACCGATAAGTGATCAAGTTCCATCTAGACAACTTGGAATTGTTCGGTGGTTATTCTAGCGGTTGTAGATACCAAAACGAAATTCGTTTTATCGAAATAATATTTGGCTCATTTAAATGGATTATTACTATATTGAACAATAAATAGGCGACAAAGGGTAAACCATAAACAACAAGGCATAACTTTTAAAGTATTCGAAATATGTATTTGATGTCTTCAGTAAAGTTATTTGCAAAAGTTACAGAGAGCTACAAATTTGCTGAAGGCATTATTTCAATACAATCACTTCCAAGAAAATTTATGAAAATATCTTTCTTTTATGGGGATTAATCAGTAAAATCACAATACCAAAGAAAGGGCATATTTTATCCTTTAAATTCTCCGAAGATACTATTGACCTAAAATTATCCGTTTTGGCGCTAATAATACATTGAATGTTTTTGGTCTTATTTCTGGCTATAAGAAATGATAAAAATCTTTCGTCAGTATTTTATGTTAAATATCACTTTTGAGAGTAGTCCGATTTCAACAATCTATAGTTCGTTCGTTATTCGTATAAGCTTTCTAAAAATATATGAATTGTTTAATTACGTCGTCAATTTTCGCAGCAAATTTAAAAAAAAATCGGCGAAAAACTCGATTTTTGCACCTTTAAACATTCATATCTTGGAAACTAAACCTCAGAATCAAAAACCATTTAATAGCCTTTTATTTAAATCTGGTTTGGATAAGATCGGTTCAGCCATTGTTGAGAAACACGAATGAGAGTTTGTCCGTTACATACACACAGACACACCACAGACCTTGTCCCAAATCGTCGATTGGTATATAAGACTCGGCCCTCCGGGCCTTGGAAAAATCTTGAAAGTTTGAGCGAATTCTATACATTTCTTTCCTAAGAAATGTAAAACATGTTCTTTGGCACAAGATAGGCTATAGAACATCAACGAATTATTGATGCTGAATTTACTCTCGTTACAACAATTGATACAATTCATTGTATTTATGCGCTAACCGAATATGACAATCCTTGACGGTACTGAACGGTACAAGGTGTTCTAAGCTACATGTTTAAAAGGTGTAGAAGACGCTAAGTCGAATTCATTACAAAGAATCGAAATTTTTTGGATGAAAATGGAACCGTTCAAGTACACGAGAATGTAAATACAAACAAATCAAAAAAAGTTTTTGAAAATCGGATGACTAGGTTTTGTTACAGTAGAACCTTGCGGCAATTAAAACATACTAACATAAAAATACTTTTGTACGCCATTTTTCAGTTTTGGACCACGGTATGGTATCTCTCCCGTATTGACCTTTGTTTTTAAAATGTTCGTGAAAATTTTATGAATTTTTTATCATGACAAAAACCATTTCAGTGTATTTTAGACACTTGCCGAAATTTATAAAAACGATTTCATCAAATATTGAATAGCTTACTTTGATGCAGGATTCATTTTTTGAAATGTGTGGCTGCTCTCCCAAAATTACCCTATTATTGGATTATTATTAAGAACTTGAACGCATACAACGATGGTGTTACAGCAAGTGTTACACTTTTTCACAATTATTTTTGAACACTATGACGGTAAACTTTGAATGATCGTTACATTGCACAACAGACCATCTATTTGCTAATACACTGAAGTTTTTTATGCGGTTTTGTTTAGCTTTTTGAAGCGAAGTTCCTAAGTTTTTTTAGATTTTCTAATTTAAGCGTTTACCATGTAAAGTTTCGCGGTTTGGGCATGGACAATTTCTAAATGTTTTAGATGAATTGGTCGGAACATTTGTTGGTAAGGAGTTTGACTCCAAGTATACTTTTATGGATAAAAAGTGTTGGAATCATGAAGTTATCGAATAGCTTTTCTGAAAATTATTACTTTCCTAAAACATTTTTTTCGAGGAAGATGTAGGAAGTACTAAGCAGTTAAGATGTAATTACAAATAAACAACAAATAAGCAAGATGTAATAAAGAAACGTGAATTTAAATCAAAAAGCATTTTTCGAACTATATTTTCCGATTTTGTCAAATAAATAAATTGTTGCGCTATGCGAAATTAGTTTATGCTACATTACAGTTGAAAGAAAATATTCGAGATAGTTTATTTTCTGTAGATTGTACAATTACTGAAATTAATAGAGATAATGGATTTCGTGAAAGCAGTTATTATCTTCGCCATGATTGGTTCGTACCATTCAATTACAAGCGAGCCAGACTAGCTTTCATTCAAAACTCCGCCTCTTTGACAATGGAAGAAACTATGTTTGTTCGATGGCCGGCCCCTTTGGCTTTGAACGTAAACTGAACCAAGTACAAAACCGGGAATCGTATGCAAGTGCAGTGTCATTCGTGTGTTACGTGCTGGTGTAACCTGTCGACCGAATCCTTCGTTTGCTGAGAAAGGATTACTACGCCGAGCGTGTCGATACCGGAGCACCCATATACCTGGAGGCAGTGAATATTTTGCCGCCAAAGTATTGGAGCTCGCAGTAGGGGAACATGGGGAGACTTGACCAGGTTTTCAGCTAAAACTGCATAAATCTCTAAAAAAGCCTTCAATCCCCCAAAAATCATTCAGATATAATGCACAAAGTTATTGCGCGTCTTCATGATTTTTTGCAGAATTTTTAATTTAATTTTTGAAAAGTTACAAAAGTTTTTCTGTGATCGTTTTTTCTGGTCAAGTCTCCCCATTGCGGGGAGACTTGACCAAGGCGTTGGGAGACTTGACCAAGAGAATTTTGAAAAATCATAACAAAAAATAATGACATATAACATACTGTAATTATTTTTTCCCTATTGTCAAGATCCTTAGGTAGCAGTAAAAAATATAAAAGGGTTGCATTTGATAAATTTTGATTTTTTTAAATGCATTTCTTTTTAAGGATTAACTGTACTGCTTGCATTGCATGTTCACACGTCACGAAATCAGTCCTACTATTGCTAACTTTGTTTACTAATACTAAAATATAACGACTTATGTTTTAGGTGGGATTTTTTTATGGCGTGATTAACATTAACAGTAGATACCAAAGCATAATAAATATTGAAAATTTTGTATCTTTCTTCAGCTGATCGCCACTTGGTCAAGTCTCCCCATAAAATCTTGGTCAAGTCTCCCCAACATTAGTTATTGCGTTCAATTTCATGCGAATTCTAGTAATAACTATTCCAATGTTCCAGTTTATGTAAAATCATTTCACTGCTTCACAAGGATTAAGATGGTATATTAGTCCTTTAATAGTAATTAGTAGTCGAGTAGATATGTCCATACAAAGTTTGATAAAAAATTACATCATTTAATGCAAATTTATTAATCACGTAATATTTTCTGCAAGGAAAGGATTTTTTACTCCAAGCTTTCAAAATTACCTTAAGGGATCGAAACAAGCATAAAAATATTTTTGAAAAAAAATTAGGAATCGAATAGAAGACACCATAGCCGAAATTAGAATTTTGCGGTTGGTCAAGTCTCCCCATGTTCCCCTAAACACTGGCCATTAGGGCATTGCAAAAAAAAATTTTTTTTGAGTTCTCAAAGGCCCCTCCCCTCTCATATTGTGACAAATATCAAAGTAAGCTCAGATGCCAAATTTCACATCATTTGGACAATTTTAGACTCCCTCCCACCTAGGTTGAAATTTTTGAAATTGGTAATATGGAAAAATATGGAGGAAAAATATATTAAATGCTATGAGTTTTGAAGTAGCAATCAGAAAATTACAATTCATGCCCCTTTTTTAAAGTAAATAACCTTAGTATTTGAAGGAAGACATTTCTGTTTTTAGACAAATAAGGGAAAGTGGGGTACTGGGTCATTTTGGCCCCAAAATCCCCTATTTTTAATAATTTTTCTGCTCCGTGATGCAAATCATACATATTTTGGAGTTTTTATAATGTTAAAAAAATCTCAGAAATCAAACGGAACCTTTTTGACCCTTGTCAGAATACGGGAAGTTGGGGTTATAGGGTCTTTTGTCATTAATATTAAATTTTGTCATTTTCTTGTGCATATATCTCTATTATTCTTCAATCAATTCTCATAAAATGTACCTTGTTAAACGTAAAAAATCCTTAGGAACACAATAAAAATAGATTCGTTATCTGTAAAATTCAGAAACATCAAATTATCTAATATATAGTCTCGATTTCACATTTTTATCATAAAATTGCACATATTAACTCCATTGAACAACAAAATTCTTATTAAATTTACTACTTTTAGTGTAAAATTCGCTTGAGGATCGCATGAGAAAAGTTTCCATGCTGGAAAAATAGGGGAAGTTGAGATATTAGGACATTTAACGAAAAAAATGTGATTTGTAGAGTTAATGTCTAAAAATTTGATGTTTCTGAATTTTACCGATAACAAATTCATTTTTGTTGTATTCATAAGAATTTTCCGCGTTCAACAAGCTACATTTCATGAAAATTGATTGAAGAAACATATACCGAAGAGATATACGCACGAGAAAATGATAAAATTTAATATTAATGACAAAAGGCCTTATAACCCCAACTTCCAGTATTCGCACAAAGGTCAAAAAGGTTCCGTTCGATTTCTGAAATTTTTTCACATTAGAAAAATTCCAAAATATGTATGATTTGCATCACAAAGCAGAAAAATTATGAAAAATAGGGGATTTTGGGGCAAATGAGGAATGTCTCCCTTCAAAGACTTAGGTCATTTTATTTAAAAGGAGGTAGAAATTGTAATTTTCTGATTGCTACTTCAAAAATTATAGCATTTAGTATATTTTTCCTCCATATTTTCCCACAGTACCAATTTCAAAAATTTCAAGCGAAGTGGGTGGGAGTCTAAAATTGGCCAAATGATCTGAAATTTGGCATCTAAGCTTCTGTCACAATATGGGAGGGGGTGGGTGGTTCTTTGAGAATTAAAAAAAAAGTTTTTTTTGCAATGCCCTACTGGCCATTCGAAATGATGGTGTGACTATTTACCAGGGTGGTGTGTTGCCTAATATCCAGACCATTTTGCTGCCAAAGGAGACCAAAAAGAGGACAGCGAATTAAAGCTTTCATAGTTGGCAGGTGAAACGATGCAGAGAAAAAAAGATGAGTGGGTAATGTCAGAAACATAACCGATGTAAACACTTTTGGATGTTAATACGAATGCTGCAAGCGGCTATCGTAGAAAACAAAAAAAAGCAGATTTTTCTCACACTGTTGCAAAAATTTGATAAAAATTAATCGGTAGTACACTACCAATTCCCCTTCTATGAAGATACCTTTTCCGTTTTCAAATATGGCCACATTTTGAGGCGTTCTCAGTTGAACCTTAATGAACTACAGATTTGAAGAAGTATTTACGACTTAATCATGCTGTCTAGTTTTTTGATCGAAAATTATAACCCGTCCTAAATTCCACCGATAAATTTCTGAGGGTCGAAATAACGATTGAATTGTGCGACGCAAGCAATTTTGCTAATGAATACAGTGCTAAGATTGTTACACATTCTTTTCGAAACCAAGCATATATTTTTCAAAAAAGTTACTTGGCATACCTGACCTTTTTCCCTAAACCGACGAAATCGTCGCAATTAGAAGTCAATCAAAATACATATTGTCATTTCCTGTCCGACTGTGATGCACACCACCGGGGAGAATGCCGAATGCATATTCAGCATTCAATTAAAAATGCACTACTGGATGCGTACGAGAAAGATGCAATTAAAGTTTCAGTTTAATTGCGCAGTGGCTCTTCGGGTGGGCAATACTTTTCATTAGGCAACTTTGAAAACTCTTTGAAGCTCCCTCTCGGCAATTGGTCAATCACCGCAAGTGCCAATTAAAAGTGGTGCTCGGTTGGGGTAAGTTTTGCACGTTAAGGTTAAACTGAGAACATGTCAATCACTATCATTCATCTTAGAAATTCGAAAATTCATGGAAATCAATGGGGTTATTCAGACTACCCGATGGAGTGTTGCTGGTTGAGTTGAATGAAGAAGACTTTTTTTTACCATTTTCAAAGATGGTCGATTTCCAAGCAATCCTCAGTAGAACCTTAAGCCGATACTTTAGCTTACGAGGGAAGTGAAAAGAAAGAAAGAAAGCAAGAGGATGAGCGATTAAGTGGCGGATCGCTAATGAATGATAATCGTGGGATAAAAAGACCCTGCCGACAAGGTATGTGCATTTACTGACCACCACTTACAATTTCACTTGCAGTAATGATCACAATTATGTGACAATGTAAATGACGGGGCGTAGGGCAACTCTTGTGACTGTATCTGCTATCGGCGAGTACGAAGAAAATTCACATCAACATTGGAAGTACAATTGAAAGTTTAATGTTGTGTTAACAGAAGGGTGCTCTGACGAGTTACGTGCTCAACCACTTTTATCTAAGAAACAATTAATAACAAGACATTCAAAAGCTAATAAATGCTAAAACCCTGCAAATTTCTTCCTGATTTTGATCCTACACATTTATTTCTGAAAACTATACGCAAACGTAATAAATTTCAGAACGTCAAAGTTACGAGAAGCAATTTGAAAAGATTCTGAACATTCTGCAATAGCCAAACCAATAAAATCGTGGCCTGGAATCAATTCCTAGAAGACGGTAGCCATCATTAAAATGTACTTGTCAGCAGAGTGATTCACAACCAGTTTGCTGGAATTTAATGTTCACGGATTATCGCAATTCACTGGGTCGTTCTCGATTGAAAAAAAAAAAAAGCATTTTAAACTTGATCCATTTCGATTACGCTAGCTCCCCTCCCATCAATACCACGAAGAGGTAGCACAACCTGTTGACGCAATTGCTGATGCATTCTCTTCTGAACCGAAAACTCATAAATCATTACCGAAGTGATTGGCCGGTGCGGCACTCGGCGCAGTCGCGGCAGCAGAAAAATGCATCCGCATGCTTACCGAACAGTTCAAGCTGTCGCCGGTCCGACAATGGTCCACGGGGTAGAGTTCTGAGAATAAATCGCGCAAAAGCAATTGCTACTGTTACAAAAAATCTTTTAATTGAATCAACATCGTTGAAATGTTACATGCAGCCTGGGGTATAGACGTTAGTTCTAAGCCAGGTATTGGTACTAACCATACAATGTAGTGCTTCTAGGTTAAATAAATAAAATAAATATAAATTTATTCGATATCATTAAGGACCCTCCGAGAATCGAACGTTAACGCTTACCGTTATTTGGTGGCATGAATGATTCGTGCAAGACTGTTCAGCATTGCCGTCGGAGAAACGTTGCCGAAAATGCAACGCAATATGTTCAGAAGCTAGACGAACGAATTGAAGAATGGTCAACCAGCTGGACCATCAGTCGGTCAGTAAAATGGTCATTGGTTAAGTGACAAAGACGGGACGTCGTACCTGGGTATACGTCAAGCAATATCCCAGTCGTATCTCAGTTGATTGAAAGTATATATCTTGCTGGAAGAATGAATTTATTAGCTTGGCTCAATCTTACTTGATATACCCGTTGGTTTGACTGAAGGAATTCACCTACTACTACTGATCTTCAGTTAATACATCAACGATCTCTCTAAACGCATCATGTCGGCAGAATTGCTCCAGGATAATAGCATGAGAGTGTTTAGTTTACTTTGTATCATTTCGATTCTGCAGATGTTCACGTTGATATCGTCAATAGTATTAGTACGATTTGAATTTTTTAAAAGGCATGCATCATTTTTTCAATTGAAATAAAATGCACAAACAAATGTTGACAATCATTGTTGTTTGGTTATTTTGGCAGCATATTTAATGTTTTGAAATAATTTGAGATGAATGTCCACCGTGACTACGCTTTAAAGAATTCCATTAAATCGGTCAACTTTGGTAATTTTTCCAGAACAACTGGATAAATTTTGTGAATTCAATGTTGGTCTCTAGCTTATCAGTTGCTTGTGGTATATGGGTGTAGGCGAAGCTGACGTAGCACAATGAAAAAATCAGGCATGTCAAATCGCGAGAACAAGGCAGCTATTCGACAGTACCGTTTTTCACTAGAATTCTCCTATCGAACATCATCTTCAATAAATCGATGGTGACGACGCTCGTATAATTTGCTGCCCTATCTTATTTGGACAAAAGTTCTTCTAAATTAATTATTCAAAACATAGAAGCAACCAGTCCTCAATCATGTCTCGATATTGCTTCGCAAGTGATGTTGACGTTGGCTCCTGCATCATTTTTGAAAAAATGGACCCAGCATATAATTCGTGTACAAACTGCACCACACAGTCGCTTTATTCAGATAAAACGGGGTTTCTAGGCTCTTCTCTAATTCAAAATCAGAAAACAGTAGCGAGTTGTTCAAATGGCACATTCTTCATGTTGATCGAAGATTTGTGCTTTGCTGTGATTTGTCTTTGCATCATTTTCCAGATGTAAAAGATTGGAGAAATGACATGGTTGGGGATAAGGAAAATAACGACACAGAGAATATAGACAATACGCAAGTATTCTTCACTCACAAGCGAATAAAAGACACTTCTCGATGATGGGATATATCAAATCCCTCGAGGTGATATTGAGATAACAGAACGACAACACCCCCAAAAAGATATTGTCATTCAAATTAGGCTTAAACTATAGCTCTTTACCACACTGGATTAGGAACAATGCTAAATCCTTGAGTTTTAGTTCTCTTTACATAGGTTCATCTATGTATTGAGAACCAAAAATCCGGATACGCAATAGCATTACTGCATTATTGCAGTTACATATCAAATTATTCGAAGTTCCGTAATTGGATTCACAAAGATCACACGAATAATACTCATCGCGCTGAATAGTAGCCATGTGATAATTTAGTTTGCAATGTCCAGTCGGTGCTTTGACTAGAATACTGCAATTGTGCTTGGAGCAGTGCAACAAATTCTTTTCGGACTCACAACCGGCAGAAAAGTTTGAGTTTGAACGTAAGTTTGCAAGCAACGCCAACGCCAAGTGCGAATCTTGTGCTTTATCCAACTTATCTACAGTGATAGAACTGGTTCTGGACCAACGAAATCAGTCGCAGTTTTCGCTCTAGCCAATGTGTCCAGTAATTTCCAGTAATACCGGAATGACCGAAATTTTCTAAACATACTATTCAGCTAAACCTGATCATTTTTATCATAAAAATGTGTAGTTGGTGAGAATCGAATACTGCTACACAACCATGCGCTATTAGGCCCCATGCAAAACTGACTCAGCCATTTACCATTTAAAAGTTTAATAACTTCTTCCAACAAAACCGAATTGACTAGCTGTCGTCGACAATGTTGTAGATAATTAAATTATCTTTCTTATTTTCACTTATAGTGATATTCTGTTGTATATTGTTGTATTCAATTAGCTAGAGATTACTGGGTAGGGAAAGTTATGAAACTTAGAGCCATAGTACTCAAGTGAGAGCAAGATCGGAAAACCTGAAGTGGCAGGGTCATTAAAACAGGCTTAATATCGTACGGGCTTAAGAAAATGTGACTAACATAGTCGAAATAAAAAAGGAAAAAAGTTCCACCTTGCGGTAAAAATTCAACCTAGTGGGTTTTGCTAGAAAAACTCTAGAAAGAGAACTGCGGAGACTCCATTTTGGATCGATTGGATTCGCGTTTAGCTGTCAAAAAACGAATCCAATCGAACATTGCCTATCCTTATACCATTGGACGTGTTGCCATACAATGCCGGGGCATCCGTTGCCAAAAATGCTGTTTTTCTCTCCGCTGTTCTCTTTCTAGAGTTTTTCTAGGTTTTGCCCAAGTAAATAGTCGAAAAATGTCGCACAAACACGTTCAGACACGTTGGTCTGGTAGCTAGATGTTGCGATATGGATTGACGCGTTGACATCTTTCATGATGACATCTCTGTCACCTGATGAGCCCAGTGGTTGAATCGGTTAGCGGAGGTACTCCCAACACTAGACTTGTCCGATTTGCGTCAAATTTTGAGCAAGCACTTCTGGTGGGACAAGGAATCAACTCAGGGCTGAGCTGATTGAGTTTTCATAAATTTCTTATTTTTCTGAGCCTAGTGCTCATATCCTCTTCGAAGTAGAATTGGAATGATTTCATCTGTTCCCGGAGACTGATACGGAGCAAAACTTTCAATCGTCCTTATGATTGGTTGTCACAATTCTTCGTGCAAATATCAAAGAATCTGAACTACCTGAAAAGAGCAGTCCTAATCGAGCTGACATGAAAGTTTTTCGATTTCGAAAGTACCTTCTTTAATTTACTAGTCTCGTTGAGACTGGAGGCTTTTCCAACCCCTTCGAAGAACATTTCTGTATGCTTTGCGAGCCAACTTAAATGCCTCCGAACCGTCCCTGCGTCTGCGATTTCAAGCTCTTCTACATAACTTTTTGAGCCGAACAAGTTCGGTACTTCACCAAAGTGTTCCTCCTAAAGCACGCGTAACTCGAAGCGGACAAGCCTCTTGGTATGCTGCTACTATAAGTGAGCTTGTTTTATCCACGACCTCATCCAAGTCACTTGGAAATTAAATCGTGGGAAGATAACTAAGAAACCTAGTCGCCAAGCTCTCTTCGTAGAGGACCCAGCTCGTAGATTTGGGATTACGAAATGTGACGATAACTAGCGAGACGTTTAAATGATCAAGGACGATGTACTTATGATCAAATAACAATGGTGCGTGCTTGTTAGGTACGAGTTAGTTAGCCAACTCATGCTTAATACCATCAGAGCAGAGAGTTACATCTAACACCTCTTCCCTGCCAGATCGTGCAAATATTGGGTGATTTCCTACATAAAATATGTGCAGATACTTAAATACTTAAATAATCCAAGGTTAGTTTCGGCAGTACAGTTGCGTCGATTATTTCGCCATCTTCTCCAACGTTTTGACCCGTGGTATGGGCCTTCTTCAGGGCCTATTTATTAAGGGAACAATATAAACATAAAACATAAATAACATAAAAACATTAAACCGAAAATCCTAATGGAAATTATTGTTGAGGTGGTTTGAACTTACGGAGCTTACTCATCGAGATTTTAATTTTTTTTAACCATTTACTATGGGTGTGTAAGTGGTGTCTGGTTTTGAAGAGCGGTGGAAGTTGAGTCTTTTCTTATTCTCAATTCATGGTGGACGCAAGAATATAAGAGTAGGCACTATTTAGATTGTCCGGGAGTTCAACATGTGAGAAGCGGTGGTGATATGGCACATTTCCAAGATGGGAAGATCACTGGATTTGTAGCTATAGTCGACAATCTGTGGAGCTTTTAGAGCGAATCGGTGTTGATGTGAGAAACTATGTGCAATTGGAGCTGTCTTCTCTTCGAGATCTTGTATCACACTACCATCATAATCGTGACCCTCTGCTAGTCTCTGATCCAAACAAACTACAAGTGATTGATGTCCATACATGCGAGTTTTTAGTTGTGTAGTAGTCATTCCTAAATAGTAATAGCCATATCTCGAACAGGCCACCTTGTAGGTGAGTTGTTTTTCTGCATATTATGTAGAGGGTCTTTGAATGTATGTGGATCTGACGTATTTATTGCTCGGTCCTGTTTTTAGGTTTGGGATATGGGGATTATTTTTTTTTTTATAATTAATAAATTTATTTAGTCCCAAATGCGGTAGATCGACGAGGCCGATTGTTCGTTTTTTACAATAAATAAAAAAAACAACTAAGTTACATTTTTTGTCTCGTTCGGACGCAGCTTTCTGCTGCGTGTTGAGATCCTTTTTCTAGGGGGCGAAATATCGCCAGTGTTGTCCACTGCAATTTGAGGTTCGATCCGTTTGTCTTCTTTCGCGTTGTCGTTCATGTCCATGTCCTCATCCGTACTACTTTCCTGCTGCTCGCGGTCAGATGTTCCAGTTTGTGTCTTACTCTTATCGGTCGTTATTGTTTGTTCGTATTTTTCGGCATTCGTTTCGTTGTTGTTGTTGCTGGTTGTTGGTGCTTGATCCGGAGATGTTGGTTTTGCAGCTGTTAGTGGTTTAGCATAAGATGGTTCTGGGCTGATTTCAGTTGGATTGGTTAAGTTTCCCTTAACAGTTTCTACGCAAGGTTTTCCGAGGTGCAGCTTCTTCGTGCTGAACTGGCACGTAGGAATTTGCCCTGGGTACGTGACTAGTGATGTCTGTTGAATGAGAGCATCGTCCCTTCCTAACACTGTGAAGCTTATGTATGAGGGAATTGGCTTGGTCACACGCATTCTCACCACACGAACACCGTTAGGGATGCCCGGGAAAAAAATCCTCCATGTATCATGTGTAACGGAGTTTACTTCTCCGTATTTTTGCAAGCATTCGTTAATCACGCTGTCAGGGGTACGCGTAGCCAAATCATGGACACGAACTTCTACTGCGCCGTTCTCGATGTATATGGGAATGCTATATTTAACGCTGCCGAATTCGGCGGTGTGCTGCATGTTGTTTCGCGAGGCGAATGACTCAGCTTGGTTAATGTTCTTGAACGAAATCAGCACGCAATGTTTGATATGATGCATTTGTAGGGTTTTCACTTCATTCAGATTGAGTTCCATCTGCACTTTTAATAACTGTTCCACTTCTCGAATGGCTGGTCTTACGGGGCATTTCGAAAAATCAACAGCAACACAGTTCGGCCGCATCTGGGTTGCTTTTTGCTGGGCACCGACACTCATCACTAAATCGCACAGTAGGTATAGGATATTGTTATATGGACTGCTTGTGCGATAGGCACCGATTGATTTTTAGGTAGAATTGACTGTTTCACTTGCGCGGGACGATTTTTGCTTCTGCTCAGGGCGAGATGTGAAGACAAACTGATGGTGATTAATGATTTCGTTGATCGATTAAATGCACCGTCAAATCCAAGCTGCAAACAACTCATTTGACGACCTCGATGAGTAAGCTCCGTAAGTACAAACCACCTCAACAATAGTTTGAACTATCGCACCACCCAGTTCATCACCTACCTATCTATATCTTCCAATGTGATATCAGATGTTAACCCCATCGAAACTGACTGTTATCTGTATACCAAACGTTTTGTCAATTTGTCGATTAATGTCGAGTAAGTAGGATTTTCGGTTTTATGTTTTTATGTTATTTATGTATTATGTTTATATTGTTCCTTTAATAAATAGGCCCTGAGAAATACCCTTCTTCTCTCTTCTATAAAAATTTAGTGTTGGTTCCCTCTATGCGGTCACAGGTGGAACTAAAATTTTCATATTGGGCTTACGATTATTGGTATCTGCGCTTTTCACTATACCAAACATATTGTCTGGGCATACGCCTAGTATTATTCTACCAGATCTCCACTATTGGATCCCTCCGGGCCCGAGGAAAATCACCCATGTCCCGGTTCGGGATGTACTGGCAAGCCATGATCTCCCTTATATGTCCCTCGTATACATATTCTTGATAACCTTGAATATTCAGATTTAATTACCCGTTTTCCTTTTTCTCATTCTCAGAAGTGCTCTCCTGCATGTACCGTAAACCATCCATGGTTTAATGCGGCTTCAAGGCGAAACAAAACATCTCTGTCATTAACAAACACTAGACCTACAGCACAACTCAGTGTGTTGCCGCTCCGCATCGGAGCCGTACCACAAGATCGCCTGAAGGATCGCCTGCCGTCTGGAGAAGGACCACCTGGCATCCTAGTTCATGATGTCTCCTGATAATGGTTGCCCGAGTCTGTAATCAATGCCGTTGATCTCCCGCTTGCCTAAAACTGAGTGTAATTATTTTTCTCATTGTCAGCTCTCTTTTCCCCGTCTCTGATACCCGAGTGTAGGAATTCCCTCTCCTGAATATCTTTCCTGAGCATATTTGCTTCCCCAACCCTTCTTCTGTGTTTTTCTGGTTTCGGCGGCTGAATTCAATAATGCCGTTGCGACAAAAAATCCCAACTATACAACTCAAAAAACAGTTCTAATTGACCCCCTAATCTTAATAAAATAAATCATCCCCTCTAGTATATTAAACGGTACTACTAGTTTTAAAAATATTACAATATTGGTCCCCTTCGTTTAATATAATTAATTGCCTCAAAATTGCCTTGCTTAAAAAAAATTCATCATCTTAAATTAATTCAGCAATGTTTGAATTATATCTAACGAACAAAGAATGCAATTTTGTTGGTCAAACAGGACACTGATCTCACGAAACTCAACTTCGTTTCTTTCCGAGTTGAGCTCCCGAGCGAACTAAAGACACTGCTCTCAAAGCGTCTGCTTGACCCACTAGAGTACTTGTTCGTGAATTAAATTTCGACCAGCCAAAGTAGGTTAGATTTCGTTAATGGGATACCGGGATGCACCGCTGCTTGTATTATGGAAGCCCTCGACCCCCCGCCAATGTCTAGCTACTAAAGCCAACGTTCACCAGTCATCCCGGTCCTGTGTGCGGGACTGGAGAAAGGGTCTTCCAAACTTCCTACTGCGGCAAGTATCCATCCTTTCTGAATAATTCATTCCCCGATTTCAGTTCATCGTTAGTTACTTCATATCAGCATCAGTTGCCGTATTTCCTGCTAGCGACCCACAGTTGTTTACAGGAGGCACATAGTCCAGCTGTATTCCACGAAATATCGTCTCTTCGGTCACCGGAACGCACCTTTGCCACAAGTCATGAGAAAGTCCTTAGTCTTCCCATCACAGTCGAACCCTTTTCTGTCAGCGATCAGCAGCCGTCCCGGTCCTGTGGTGGAGTTGGGACAAGGGGTCTTCCGGAAATCTACCTCAGGCAAGTACAATGCATATGTGAGCTCTTCTTTGCCTCAAAGCTCTTCGATTTCCAGCCTCGGTCAACAACGGGATAAGCTGCTGCTATACTACCAATATATTGATGATATCAACTCGATCGTTCAGCAACACCGCTTTGCAGGCTCCGATAAGAGTTTGGATATTGTCTTCGTCGAAACATGGTTGAACGATGACACGAGGTGTTTCGTTGCGACCGGAGCCCTAGCAGTAGCCGAAAATCCACTGGAGGTGGCGTATTAATAGCAGTTAATACCAATTTAAAGGGAAGAATTGTCAAGAATCTCTTGACAATTCCTAAACGTTTCTGGAAATATGTAAACGAGCAGCGCAAGGTATGTGGACTGCTGTCATCTATGACTTTCAATGGGAACGCATCCACCACATCTCGAGACACATGTGCACTTTTTCGAAAAAATCACGAATGTATTCACAGATGAGGCACTATTAAGCAAATCGAGCTCGCTGCTAGCAAAGCTCCACTTGTAGGTCAAGCTTTGGGTGCTATCGATGTTAATGCAACGATGAAGCCATCTTTCAATCCGGGACTCGACGTGACAATCAACACGGCATCACGTCCAGATAGTCAATGGCGTCTAACCTGCTGTGTATAACATCCTACATACTAGAGAGTATGTAACATCACGCTCAAACCGACGTTGTTTACACCGACTTGTTTACACCGCTTTCGATAAGATAAATCACGATATCGCAATCGCAAAAATGAAGAGATTTGGAATAAATAGTAGTGTTTTACAGTGGTTTAAATTCTACCTCACAGACCGCGAGGTTGCGGTTGTCATAGGAGATCGCCAGGCCCCCACCTTCACTTCTACGTCAGAAATAACTCAAGGAATCCACTTGGGACCGTTGATGTTGCTACACTTCAATAACGAACATCTAGTACTGAAGACTCCACGATTGTCCTGCGCGGATGATCTCAAGATTTTTTGTCTCATTCGTTCAATTGAAGATTGCAGATTTATCCAACAACAGCTTCATGTCTTTGCTGATTGGTGCAACATGAAGCGCATGTGTGTAAACCCGAAGAAGTGTTCGGAAATATCATTTTCACGGAAGAAGGAACCGATTTGTTTTAACTACCGTCTACTAGAAAAAAACATTGAACGCTTCAGTCATGTTAAAGATCTTGAAGTGATTCTGGATTCTCAACTTACGACTCCTATGCAGTTAGTAAAGCGTCTGGAGCACTGGGACGCATCTTCAGAATAGCCAAAAATTTTACGGATATCTACGGTCTCAAATCGCTCTACTGCTCTTCATTGTGATCAATCCTAGAATATTGCTCTGAAGTGTGGAGCCCAAACTACAACAACGGCGTTGAGGGAATAGAGTCCGTTCAGCGTCGCTTTTTACGTTTCGCGTAGATTGCCGTCGAGAGATCCCACCTGACTAACTAGTTATGAAAACCGATGTCAGCCGATTCAACTGGAGCCCCTATATGTTTGAAGGAATACCGCACGAGCTGTGTTCATCGCTGACACTTTGCAAGGTTGTAAAGATGCCCCAGCTATGTTGGAATAAATCAGCATAAGCGTCGTACCTCGAGCATTACGCAATAACATTATCCAGACTTTTTCATCAATTCGTTAACAGCACCTTTTTATTTTTTGTTTTTAATTATTGTTTGACTATTGTTTTGTGTACGATTTGATTGTTAGAAATAAGATTAGATTAGTATTAAGGTCAACATAATATGCCCGTTGATGTATAAAACAAATAAACAAATTTCATGCGCCTTGTTTGACCACACACAGGCAACATGACGAATGACTTCAATGCTATTCTGTCAGATCGCAGATGTCACTCATCAGGCATAAGCAATCAGCAGCTCTGCCACAAAAATATTAAGATATTGTTAGGTATAACTGTCTTCATTTTTTCTTCCAATGTGTACAGCGTACATGTGCATGTCATCAAAAATCCTATCCCATTTCATATATCGTATCGGTTTCACACCCTCGTACGCGACGATGTGAGTAAATACAGATTTTCGGCTAGTGTCGGACACGCGTTGATTCTTCCTGTCAAGTTGTCATCGGTTTACGCCGCAAAGAAATGTTGTTTGAAATAGATATGACAAAATGATCTGGCACAAACCTACCGATCATTTGTAGCCGTTGCTTTGGGTTACAATATTAAAATATTTATTTATATAGCATTTTTGGCGCAGTTTTCGTGAATTATTTCGATGTTTTTAGGAGGTTTTTTAAACTAAAAGGAGATTTTTAAAGTAACGCATATAAACAATAAAATTACGATATAGAGCGTTAATTCGATGATCATCGACTTTTCAAACACCTAAAATACCCTCCTGGCAACCCGTAGGACCCGTAGCTAAATCAGCGATTCTCAACACGATACGAGATGCAACGTTGAAATGAATTAATATTTCCCTGTAGTTCACTGTATCATACATATACGTCTCCGGTTATTGGTGAAAACATATGTACATAACGAATGCACAAAAAATCGATTACGAATTATTCCACAAATATGGCTATTAAAGCGCACTACAGTGAATCGATACAGCAATGTTTGAACGTTAAATTTTAAATTACAGTAATTTATTACTTTTCGGTGAAGTTATCTTCCCATTCGAAAACAGAGGTAGAAGATGTGGTGGACCATATTGGCATTAGGTGGTTCGAATACTGTCCAAAAGTAAGACAAGATAATGGCTATAAAAATGATTATATATTTTTTGATCGTTCGATTTTTGTTCCCATAGCACCTAACCTTGAAGATAGAATTGAAAATTTAATTGATTATCAAGCTTCTTACGAAAATTTTGTTTGTGTTCTTCAGAAATTCCATTGTTTGAGCAGCATCATTCAGTGTTCGAGAAAGAAAACTTTGCAATCAATTCGATGCACATACGAAAACGAATATTGCCACAATTAACCACGTAGCTTTCGAAACCGATGGCCACGTCCGTGTACATCGCATAAAAACAGACACTAATGGATCCAGAATGGTGACATGAGGGATCATCGTTAACTACATCTGTTCCCAAATTTGTGACGCGATGCTGCACTTGGAACATTTTAACATTTAATTATTATCATCATAATTGCGGGATCCCACACCATAAATCAGTTGCTACACACTCTCAACTGTTTCCGGAGATGTTCCCGATTGTCGTTTTGATTATTTTTTTTCTATTTGTATCAGGGCATCCTTTTACAAAAAGGAAATCAGTAGTTCTTTACAAACATTAAAATTAAATTTGATATGCATGAACGCTACTAGGGATCTTAGTACCGAACCTTTTCAGAGAGTCCTTTCAGCGCCTCTATTTAGTACCGGTAAAAACTGGTTGTTTAAATTTTTTTTTAAAAAAAAGGGGCTAGAAAAACTGTAAAATCAAATGGAAAGTTCAATGTTATATTTTTGTTAGATAATTTTGATCAATGCATCTTCTGCAGACATTACAGACACATGTTAGTAACTTTTTCGTGTTTATAGGTGTACGGACTTCTTTCTATATTTTTTAAAATTCACATGTGACATACGTAATTCGGTGTTGCTCTTCACACCAAACTGAACCAATTGACCATTAGATAAGGCCAAATTTGCAATACTTTCTAGTCCCGTCGTGCGTAGTTTGATTGCTAGAATATCGCACGTTCGAAAACCCGACACAACCATTGTCATTCACATGTCATTTTCGTTTGATTGCATCTGTAATTAAAATGCATCATGGGAAAAAGCAGATTCCGATGGCGGCATTCATTGCTCAAACCCGGTCCCAGCTGCTGTTGATCACCATCCATCGGTGGCGAGCGGAGTGGCACGTGCTTTTTTCCTCCTACATCATTCACTCTTTCTCCGGATTTGTTAGACGCCGGCGACGTGCGACGCCCAATGAAGCATTGGCGACGAGATGAATGCCGATGATGCTTTTTGAAGGTTTTCCGGGCTTTCATCGCATCCGTCGTCGTCGTCAGCGCTGTCCGTCATAACAAATGTGGCGCACGGTGGCGACTATTATTTCAAGAGTGCCGGTCGAGGATAACCGGCTGTCGCCTGGCTGAATGGATTTTCGCGTTGTGATATGAACGATGCGATGGCTGGGTTAACTGACGGGATGATGGAATTGACGGCTAACCAGAGCAGGGTGGACAAACGGTTGGAAATCCTGTTTGCATAAATTCTTGAGTGGATTGGTCCATTATTAACTGGAGAAAGGGTTTAATTATTCATATTGGGAAAACTTCGCTGCCAATAAATTTGGCTTAGTTTAATGATTGATTCTAATACCGAAGACAAACACATATCGCATATTTAGAACAATTTCTCTAGTTTATAGTGTCCATAAGGAGCAGTTCTTGTACCACGTAGACAAAAATTTGATACTTTTGGCGCTCTCTCTTCCGTCAAAGACTATTACTCGCAAGAAGCTTGTTGGTTAAATTCAACAAACGCAGACTCTTTCCCCAAAAAGAGTTGTTATAAAACTTTCCGAAGTTCGGTTTTCCGCAACTCGAAAATTAGTTTCCTAACTTTTAAATAAATCCAACGAGGTTACAATTTAGGCAGGTTAGGTTTCCCTACTCAGTAGATAGTAGACAACCGTTTAATTAGGCTTAAATATAATAATTCCTTTCCGATGATATTATCGCCTATAAAATGTGGCTCTATTAGATCCAAGCTGATTATCTATATAGCATATAGCACAGTCACTGAGTGTCATTTATATGCCAGTGTGAAGTTAACTAACGCGCCGCGTCAATAGTCTTCGGCGCCGACTCAAGAAGAGCCGATCGAAAGGGCCTAATACCCGCATTTCGCAACACCCCGACCCGTAATACCTTCATCTTGAATGGTCTTACTCTCAATGATGTCCAGCAAGGCTACTTTGATCGTTGGTGTTTGAAGCACTCCAGACGACGTTTGGACGTCAACCTTCCTCACCTGACCGTCCTTCGCGAGGTAGATTTTAGTGATTCGACCTCGTAACCATCCGTTACGGACCGTCTCGTCTACAATGACCACTGGATCTCCATTTTGAAGCGGACGAACGTCGCTAAACCACTTGGTCCTGCGAGCTATGGTTGGAAGGTAAGCTTGAATCCACCGCTTCCAAAATTGGTTTAAAAGCTGTTGCATCATCTTCCAATTGACTCTCAATGGAAAGTCCTCATTCACCGATATTCTTGAAGTGGTGTTAGCGCCGCTCGAACTCATGAGAATGAAATTGTTCGGTGTTATGGCCTCGTCAGATGAATGCTCCAAGGGTATGAATGTCAGAGGATGGGAATTGACAATTATCTCCGCTTCTGCCATAAAGGTCATCAATTCCTCATCGTTCAGGTGACGAGCATGGTGAAGGGATTTAAATGCATCTTTGATTGAACGCACCTTTCGCTCCCACACACCGCCCATGTGTGGAGCAGAAGGAGGATTAAAAACCCACTCAGTTTCTGCATTGGTGAACGTGGACGCTAATTTTCGATTGATAGTCTTGATTTCGACTGCAAGTTCGCGAGCTGCCCCTCGAAAATTGGTCCCGTTATCGCTGTATATTTGCTGAGGAGCGCCTCTCCGCGCAACGAATCGGCGAATTGCCATTTTACAGGAATCTGCCGACAGTGAGTGGACTACCTCTACATGCACAGCGCGTATAGTTAAGCATGTGAAAAGTGCCACCCAGCGTTTTTCAATAGTTCGTCCTCGCTTCACGGTCAATGGTCCAAAATAATCTAGACCCGTAAATGTGAATGGTCTTACGTACGGCCTAACTCTTGGGTGCGGTAACATAGCCATCCTGGGCGCGATTGGTTTAGCTCGGTAGACTTTACACCACACGCATTGCTTCACTACATTCTTCACCATGCAACGATTTTTGGGTATGTAGTATCGTTGACGCAACTCGTTGACGACGGTTTCTACATTGGCATGTCCGTAACGTTGATGGTATTTGTGTATCAGCAGATTGGTGACGTGTGTTTTTCTAGGAACTATCACTGGACTCACGAAATCGAAAGAGTAATAGGCCACACCGGTGTTGATTCGACTTTGCATTCGCAGTACCCCTTTATCGTCCAAATATGCCGACAATTTTCCGATTTCACTGCTTCTTTTCAAGGACTTCTTGTTCTCCTCTGATAACTCGGAGTTCTTGCGAATGACATCGATTTCGTAGGCAAACGCCTGTCTTTGAACTAATCGCCACACACTTGCTTCAGCGGCTTCGAAGTCTCGTTGTTCTAATATAACAATTCTACATCCCGTTGACTTTCTTCTTCGCTTTTGACAACAATGAACGAAGTGATACACATAGGCTAACCTTTTCAGTAGATCTTCCCAGCGAGAAAAATTCGTGAAATCTATTGTCGAGTCACAAACTACTGCGTGATGATGAATCGCTTTGACTTCCTGCTGCGGATCGGTAAATGTAGTAGGTTGACGTGGCCACTCATGCTTCAGCCGATGTAGGAATGTTGATCCAGTGAACCATGAATTTTCCGGATCAAAGCAAGGGCCGTTTCCCCACTTGGTACCCTTATCGGCGGGATTTAGATTAGACGGAACATGAGCCCACTCGTCAATGCTTGTTTCCGACTGAATTTCTGCAACTCGGAAGGCAACAAATTGCTGATACTTTCGTGGATCTGATCGCAACCAAGCCAGAACGGTTGTTGAGTCTGTCCACATGTAGCGCTTCTGGATTGGAATTGAATGATTCTCCTGAATGCTTTTAAGAAGCCTCACTCCGATCACACCCGCGCACAGCTCGCTACGTGGAATCGATTGAGGTTTCAAGGGAGTCACCTTCGTTTTGGCAGCTACTAGAGCACAGCGAGGTGTACCGTTGTCAATGATTCGGAAGTAAGCTACAGCACAATAGGCCATCAAGCTAGCATCGACAAAAACATGGAGCTCGAGAGTGTCGTAGCTTCCTAGGTTGTACTTCGGGAAGTAGCATCTCGGCATTTGAATTTCCATCAGATTAGGAATCAATTTCACCCAACGTTGCCAACTCTCAAAATTTTGTACTGTTATCGGATCGTCCCATTTTATGCCGGATCTCCACACGTCTTGGATTAATATTTTTCCGTGAACTGTATAGAAAGCTACGATCCCGAGTGGATCAAAATGACTCATTACCACACGAAGAACTTGTCTCTTGGTTGGAACGATGTTCCCCGTTAATAATGGTTGAAGATCTTCACGGAACTGCGTAGAAAATACGAAAGAATCAACCTTGGGAATCCATACCATCCCAAGCACTCGTTCTGCCACCGTCGATTTCTCCGCCGCAAAACGTTTCGTTGTTTCCATAAAGTCGACCCCGACCCGTCGAAGAACTTCCTCAGAATTGGACTGCCAGTTGCGAATCTCGAACCCAGCTTTGTCGAAAATCAGTCGCACCTCTTCTACTATCCGCACTGTTTCATCTACCGTATCCTTGCTATCCAGAAAATCATCAACGTAAGTGTTATTAATAATCGCCAATGTAGCTTCTGGATACAATTCCTCGAATTCCCTTGCGTTCGTGTTTTTTACATATTGCGCAAGACACGGTGAGCATGATGCGCCAAAGATTACGACATCCATGACGTATACAGTCGGCGCTTGTTCCGGTTCCGATCGAAACAAGAATCTTTGAACTTGTCGGTCTGTTTGCCTAACCAGCAACTGGTGAAACATTTGACGTACATCTCCTACTGCAACGTACTGCCGTTGTCGAAATTGGAACATAACCTTCAGGAGCGGAGTCAACAGATCTGGCCCCGACAGCAACATAGAGTTAAGGGATACGTCTCCCACACGTGCTGCTGCATCCCACACAATGCGCACTTTCTCAGGTTTGCGAGGATTCCGAACAATACCCAAGGGAAGGTACCAGACGCGAAGTTGATCAGAATTACGAAGCTCCTCTTCAGTTGCTTTGTGTGCATAGCCGCGCTCAAGATACTCTTCAATCTGCTCTACGACTTTCCTTTTCAGCTCTTGATCCTTGCCTAGTTTCTTTTCCAAGCAAACTAGGCGACGCTCGGCCATTGCGTAGCTTTCAGGAAACTCGATTGTGTCGCTCTTCCACAACAGCCCACATTCGAACCTCCCTGACTCAGTTCGCCGGGTAGTTTGCATTAAAATTTGCCTGGCGCGTTGATCTTCGGGAGATTCTAAAGATGTGACCGGTTTTGTTCCCATGTTTTCAACATCGAAATAGTTGTTAACGAGACGGTGCAGCGTGTCATCTGCAGTGCAATCGCACATATGAAACATTACGCGATCGGATTGTTTTACTCCCCTCTGTCCGCCGCCAAAAATCGTCCACCCAAGGCGCGTTTTGGCTGCAACCGGTTCGCTACTGCGTCTCTCGCGTTTGTCTAAGGTCAACTTCAGTGTTGCGTTATCCAATCCAATGAGAATCCGTGGCACAGCATTGGAAAAGCTGCTCACAGGAAGTCCTTTCAAGTGGGGGAACTGTTTGGAAAGTTCCGCATAGTCCAGGTTCTGTTGCGGTAGGTCAAGACGAGGAACCGTTTGGACTTCTGAGATAGTGTACTCCCGCCCACCATGCGCGTTAGAAATGCGCAATTCTACCTGCCGTGATGTAGATTCATTCCTGGTTACACTTCCTGTCCACTGAATGCATAACGGACTGATATTCCCATTCAATCCAAGTTCTTCAGCGACTTCCTCTTCCATTAACGTGAGGTTGGATCCGTCGTCTAAAAATGCGTAAGTTGAAACAGACTTGCCATGATTTGACAGAACGACTGGAAGCACCTTGAATAAAACACCAGCTTGGCGAGAACAATGAGCAGAAATAACTCCCGACGAGCCTGTTGGCAGAACTGGGCTTGCCTGCTTCGGATTTGGTGAATGGAGAAGGCTATGATGAAACTCATTGCAACCATCGACTTCACAGGATTGTTTCGTTCGGCAAGGCCATTTACCGTGACTTCCCAAGCAACGTTGACATAGTTTCGACTGTTCAACAATACGCTTTCGTTGGTCCATATTGAAACCTTTGAATTTACCGCAGTTCCGCAGTTTGTGATCATTCCTGTTACACGCGGGGCATGGTTTGGGAGCGATGTTCTCGAATTTGGCTTGATACTCTTTTTTTGAGCTCGAAGCGATCGTAGACTTCTCCTCAACAGAATGTGCATTCACGAAACCACCTTTCTCCTTCCTACCTCGTCGATTTTCTTCCTGAAAACAGTCTGAAGGTAACGAGACTTTGCAAGCAGCACTTTTGATGGCTGTGACGTAATCACTAAATGCTTTTAGCGTTATTTGAGGAACTTTCTGCGTATGAAGCCCCCATTCTAACCGTAGGCTTGGGGGTAGCTTTCCAACCAGCTCTGACAGCAACATCGGATTCGATAAATGGTCTTGTAGTCTGGCGCCTTCGATAAAAATCACTAAATTTTTGACCTCCCTACCGAAATTTATAAGAGTGTCAAGTTTGTTTACGTTTGGCGGAGCAGCATGACGAATCTTTTCCAGTAAACAATGAACTAGCTGTTCAGGTCGTCCGCATTCATCCCGCAGAGTTTGAATGATCTCGGGAATCGCTGCAGGAAGAGTTAATATGCTCTGAACTTTCTCCCGGGCGCCCCCTACCAAGCTTTTTTGCAACCTAGCCAAATTTTCATCTGGCTGTATACCGCACATCGCCGTAGTGGACTCAAACGCGTTGATAAACATTGGCAACTCGAGAGGATCACCTGAAAACTTAGGCAATTCGCGTGATACAACTTGACGTGCTGCCAGTTGCTGTGCACTCAAGACTCCTTCAGTAGCTGGTGTAAAGTAGATACCCGAAGCTTGGCCAGGAAGTGGCTGCTGGATATTTTGCTGGATATTTTGCTGCATATTTTGCTGGCGATCATGCTGCGCTGTCGCCGCATATACTTGAGGCACAGCTTCATTAGCTTCAGTCGCACCCGACAGCTGGTTCGCGGTGTGTTGGTGCATCCAAGCTGGCGACACACCTGTACTCATTCCGGTGTAATACTGCGGTGGGTAGAAATTCATCGGATAGAAGGTATTGATCGATGGTGCAATGGGGTTCTGATTAATTTTATGGAACTGCTGCTGACTATGCATGGAACTTATATTAGCGCTTGAGTGCCACTGGGCAGGGGGCAATGGAGCATTCAGCGACGTGGCATTGTGGTTCCCTGCTGGCTGCAAAGAATAGCTTTTTAATTGACCGTCGCGCTGATTATACAGATGGGTTTGTTGATGCCTATCTAACGCTTTCTCTTGTTTTCGATCTTCTAAATGAGATGCGGCAGGAACTGACTTTCCCACCGTAAGATTCATGCCTGGTAGCGCTACCTCTAATTGACCTGACTGGCTTGTCGGTGGAAGTGCTTGCTTAGGCGGACCTGGAGGATGTTGTTTCTGCTGATCTCGGCGTAAAGTATCGTGATGCGGTGCCGGAATTGGCTGCTTAGGCGGGTAAATAGCGTTGGTTATAATAGGAGCAACACTTGTTTTCAATTCAGTTCCTAGTGGAACAGCTATAGTGGTATGTACGATATTCGTGTTGGTAGGCGGAGGTGGGACGACGATTTTCTGAACAACCTCCTGATGATTCCCCTGGGGGATTGACTGAACTGGCTGGGTCAATCGCATGTCTTTTACTGCTTGAATGACGTTCCCGGAGGACCCAACGGGAGTTGATGTTGACGCACCAGCTTGTTGTGTTACGACCGTCGGTGGAGTTTCCATCGATTGATTGATCCAGGTTCTAATCTCGCTCCGATGACTGCGACGACTGAGCCGGCTTCTAAAACTCGATGTGCTTCCTTTCAGTTGCCGTTCGCACTGAATTTCAGTCTCCAACCGGTGCTTTTCAGCTAAAAAAGCTCGCTCTTTTTCTGCTTGTTGTAGTAGCAAACGATCATCCAGTGCTTTGGACTCTTCTAGCTGCCTCAAACGTAAACGAGCACTAGAGCTACCTGAGCCGACAGATATCGCTGAGCTGCTTTGATTGTCGCCTTGAGTCGAACAATAGCCGCAGTACCATGGCTTGTTGCAGATGGAAGCCTGCACTCCCGCACAAGTGAAATGAAACCAGGTTCCACAGCCGTCGCACGCGACCATATCTTCGGCTTGATCCGACCGATTGCATGTCTTGCAGCTACCTGCCGATGGTATTCCGGAAGCATTCATGCTGCTGTACCTCCTCGGATTATAATTTTCGAGAATGTTATAAAACTTTCCGAAGTTCGGTTTTCCGCAACTCGAAAATTAGTTTCCTAACTTTTAAATAAATCCAACGAGGTTACAATTTAGGCAGGTTAGGTTTCCCTACTCAGTAGATAGTAGACAACCGTTTAATTAGGCTTAAATATAATAATTCCTTTCCGATGATATTATCGCCTATAAAATGTGGCTCTATTAGATCCAAGCTGATTATCTATATAGCATATAGCACAGTCACTGAGTGTCATTTATATGCCAGTGTGAAGTTAACTAACGCGCCGCGTCAATAGTCTTCGGCGCCGACTCAAGAAGAGCCGATCGAAAGGGCCTAATACCCGCATTTCGCAACAAGAGTTTATCGATGTTCCTCTCGTTAACCCGTGGAAGAACCGATTCCAATAGCCACGTTTTTAACTTCCATCAAACTCTTAGTTCACGTTTCCAATGTAGCGACCTTCCCGAAATTGTCTGAAGTTCCACTTCTTGTTACTTCAGTTACTCGGTAACCGTTACTGAATTTAAGACGAAATTCTCACGAAAAACCATCCGAATTCAAATACGGCCTGATTTGACAACAAGCTGTGCTGAAACTCGATTTCACATCGCCACTTCAATTGTAGAGCCAGCTCCCACAGTCATCTTTAAAAAGATAATTGGATGAGTTAACGAACAAAACACAATGCAAGGTGACACTACCTATAATTGCCAACGACAACGTGGTTTTTCCAATGACATTTTTCCCTGTCAGCAGACACCTTTACCTATATCTTCCTACCATTACTAAACCGAACACGGCAATAACTCATGGAGGTTTTGTTCGCGTTAATAGGAACCAAGGCCACCTTCGATGCTCTTTTCTCCATCCTTGTAAAACATCAAAGCCAGTCAAAGGTTACTCATGAAAGATAGCAAGGTATCGCTTTTATCTGCTCCATGATGGACTTGACGCCTTGCTTTTATGACCATAATTTGAATATCAATCTCCGGCAATGGTCTGGCAGGGCTCTACACTGTCACACAGTGAAACTTCGATTCTTGACTTTATGCGCTTTTTGAAAGCTGATACCATGGTCTGTGCTTATTGACATTTACCTTCGTATGCGATGGATAATATGTAAAGAAACGCTCGAACAAATTAAACTAAGATGAAAGGTTTTTCTGTGATCGTCACCCTTTTCTGCTACGGGCAGTAACTTGCTATATGGGTTGTGGAATTCTATACCACCTCCATGGAGAAACAGTGCCGCGTGACCTGTGGTCCGACCGTTCAGCTGTTGAAGTTGTCCGATGCAGCAATCTCAAGGGCCACCGAAGAAAGTCGTGAGCAAAATGCGTTTCATCATTGTTTTGTTGCGGCGGCGGCGGCGCGGCATTGCTTTGGCTGACAGGCGTGCGCAGACTGAAAAAGTTTATTTGGTTTGAACCGTTCCCGGGGCGGTGTGCGGGATGCGGCAAGGCAGTAAAGGGCAAAAGATCGAAAGTGTTTATTTGTGCCGTAAATTGGCGCGATGCGAATGCATGCGTACGAGGAAAGTGACGTATTCAGGTCAGCTAGTGGGGGAAGAGAACACACGTACTTTCTCCAGCTGGACGCGAAGTAATTGAATCCATTCTCTTTGTAGAAAGGGTGACTTAGGATGAAAAGGAAAAAGATATTGAGTTCAATAAGGCGACTTTAATTAAAAATGTCTTTGGAAAAGTTCTCAAGGTTTTGGAAAAAATGTTTTCGAATCCGCTGTAGGGTAGGTACAATTTTTGTCTTAAGGGGGAGTAAGGTTAATTCGGTAAAAATTACACATTTAAAAAAAAGTTGTGGCGATACAGAGAGTGTTAGTATTTCCATGCAATTTTCTCATAATAATGCTAAATTTGAATAATATTTGCTCAAATTATGACAACATATTGAAAATTGAGCAAGTCGCAGTGAATTTCCGGAGGCGCTTTGTTTAAAATTTTATTTTGCGGTGTACATCATAACTCAAAATCTACTGGAACAATTGTTTTGATATTTTCCACAGCTCTTCTTCACATCATTCCCCGGTAATGATGAGCTTTTGTTTTTTCTCGTTTTTTTTTTTTGGATTTTTCGTAGCACTCTAAAACCAAAAATTTGATTTTCACCAAAAAATCGGTTAACATATTATTGTAAGAATAAAAGTATTAAAAATTTTATAAAACGCCCCTGTGAGTATGTAGTCAGGCCGGTTTATTTTTTCGCCAAATTATGCACATTCTCCGCACACCCGGCGAGCCAGATGAATGTATTTCGGCATAATGGTCACTCGTTTGGCATGAATGGTGTACAGATTTGCGTTTTCGAACTAACCAACCAGGTAGGTCTCGCTGGCTTCTTGGAAGAGCATTACCGCTGAACTCTGGAAGCGCAGATCCGTTTTGAAATCCTGGCATCTATTTTACGTGTTTTGAACATCCATTGACAGAAAATAGGCGTGTCTAACAATGTAATAATATTTTCGCTCATTGTTTGTTCAGTAAACAATGAATTAGGGAACACATAATAAATGCTTTCTTAAAATCATTTTTGGTGTTACTAATACACTACTAAAATATATTCGTAAATCGCTAGGCATTAGTTTCGCACAGAAAATTTTCATAAAATATACGAATTTTTCGTACATATCATGAATCGTTCGTAGTTCTATTGAAACACATTTATTTTTTGTTGCTAATTTTTCGTGAAAACCACGAAACGACTTTTATTGGCTTATTACGAAACAGCTTTGTTCGGCAAACGAATTGTTCGCTGTTATATACGAATATCTTTATAAATTTAAAAATATTCAAAAAGCTTCAATATGGAGTTATTGTTGCTATACGTCAGATAATTGTTGATCATAACGACGGTCTCGGTTTGACTATTTAGTAGCCGTATCCGTGTTCGTCGGTTTCAGGAAAATTTCCTGAACCTCTTTCGCTTCCAGTTGTTCCAGGATCCGGAGCAGTACGGATTCAGTCGAGCCATCGCGAACTGCTCGTTTGTTTTGTATGAATTAGTTTGAGCTTTCTCTGTCGGAGCAAAGCCAAAATAATATGCTACTTAATACTGAAATTTCTTTTAGATGAACGAAATAAATTCGTGCGACCAACGAGATTGTTCGTAATATACACGTTTATTAAAATAAACAAAACATTTCGTTTCATTCACGAAAAATAATGTCGTTTTCAACGACAACATTCGTGCGATGTACACTAAATAAGTAAAATTTATGAAAACTTTCGTTTATCAACCGGCCATTTCTCCATACCACAATAAAATCGATTTTGCCAGATCTGTTTTTTAAATATAAAAAATCGGTGTAGTCAAACATCGATCCCAAAAGATCGAATGCAAAATGAGAGGATAATAAATACGAAACCTTTTCTAAGATGAACGAAATGAGTTCGTGCGACTAACGAAGTCGTCGTAATATACGCAAACATTTATTGAAATAAACGAATCATTTCGTTTTATTCACGAAAAATAATGTCGTTATCAACGATAACATTCGTGCCTTGTACACTAGATAAGTAAAATTTACTAAAACATTTGTTCATCAAGCGTCCATTTCTTCACACCATAATCTTTCTAGTCCTCAATAATGATGAACAGGTTGAAATAGAATCGAATTTACCAGATCGATCCTTTTAATTAGTTAAAAAAATCGTCGTTGTCAAACATTGATCCTAAAAGATCGAATGCGACCAACGAAATCGTTTGTAATATACATAAACGTTTATTAAAATAAACGAAACATTTCGTTTCATTCACCAAAAATAATGCCGCTATCAACGATTACATTTGTGCAATGTACACTGAATAAATAAAACTTACGAAAACTTTCGTTCATCAAGCGGTCATTTCTTCATACCACAGAAAAAGCTATTTGGCCACATCGATTTTTTTAAATAAAAAAAATCAATGTTGTCAAACATCAATCCCAAATGATCGACTGAAAACAATAAAAGGCTAATAAATACGAAAACTTTTCTAAGTTAAATTAAATGAATTCGTGCGACCAACGAAATCGTTCATCATATACATAAACATTTAATGAAATAAACGAATCATTTTGTTTCATTCACAAAAAATAAAGTCGTTATCAGCGTCGTACTGCAATGTACATCAAATATGTAAAATTTACGAAAACTTTCATTCATCAAGCGGCCATATCTTCAAAACACAATCTTTCTAGTCGTCAATGGAGGTGAGTAGGCTAAAATAAAATCGATTTTGCCAGATCGATCCTTTTAATTAGTTAAAAAAATCGTTGTTGTCAAACATCGATCCAAAAATATCGATTGAAAAAATAATATGCTAATGAATACGAAAAGTTTCCTAAGATGAACGAAATAAATTCGTGAGAGCAATGAAATAATTCGATATACATAAACGTTTATTAGAATAAACGAAACATTTCGTTTCATTCACGAAAAATAATGTCGTTATCAACGATAACATTCGCGCAAATTAAACTAAATAAGTAAAATTTACGAAAACTTTCGTTCATCAAGCGGCCATTTCTTCGTACACAATCAAATCGATTTGGCCTCATAGATTTTTTTAAATTAAAAAAATCGATGTTGTCAAAGATCGATCCCAAAAGATCGACTGAAAACAATAAGAGGATAACAAATACGAAAACTAGATAAACGAAATGAATTCGTGCGACCAACGAAATCGTTCGTAATATACAGACACGTTTATTAAAATAAACGAAAAAATCGTTTCATTCAAGAAAAATAATGTCGTTATCAACGATAACACTAGTTTACAAAACAAAAATAAAAAGCTGAACATCAATATTCGAACACTATTTCTGATGTAAAATTGCGTGCTGAATCCGAAAATGAGGTCCAAAAAAATTACAGTAGAACAGTTTTCGAGTTACAGTGAATAAATGACTTTCACCTTTATAATTAAAAGTACGTACAGTAAAATCCAAATATCTTCGGTTATAGTGCATCGATATGAAATATTATTATATTGAATTAAAAGTAATTGAATCCACTTTCGATCGTTAGAACATTTTGTTTTAAAGCGACGACTGGTTCTGACGTCATTTACGAATCTATTGAACTTTTTCTTAATTTTTCGTCATTTTTTGTAGAAAAATGAGCGTGTGGTCAATATTTTCGGCAAGATAAAGCATTCCTAAAAATTGTATTTTTATGGGGAATTAAAGCCTGCTAATAACCAATGAAAATAAGTGCTTGTTAGTTTGAATCCGATGAAAATTGCGAAAGTTAATAAATTTTTTGTAAAATGGCAATTTTTGTGTTTCTCTGGGTCAACTGATTGAACACTCTCGATTCCAATTTTTTCTAGGGCTTGTTTAATAATATATAAGAGACTCTGTCGGAATTCTATTAGACAAGTAAATGGAAGAATTTTGAAAAAAATTCAATGTGGGGTAATATTCGAACTTGGTTATCCAAATGATTAAAGACTTCTGATAACAATAATTTCAGGCTCAATGAAATTATAAGTCATCGAATGATTGGTATGCAAAACTGCGTGTAATATTTAAAAGTGTATTACATAAAATAACACTCTAATGATACAAAATTCGTTGTAAACTAAACCCACACACGTTATAAAATTCGTATTTTGAAACGCTAGCTGCTCAATTGGGTTTTGTACAATGTTAATATAAACTACATATACGAATTCGAATTCATAAAACTAATAATTTGTAAAACTTTTAATTTGTGTTCCTTCATAGAACATCTAGCAGTTCGTGTTTTGAAATTATGTAGGACATCGAACAAGTCTTATTTTAGGTGTAAAATCTCAAAATCTGAACTTAAGAATGAAGAACGTAGAATATTTTGTAACTGCACTTGGATGTTTTACGCAATATATTGCGTAAAACATCCAAGTGCAGTTATTTTTTTTTGTGAACCAGTACAGCAAAATCGGTACATCGTAGAAGCCAATGTGAATCCAATATAATTTCAAATTATACACTTCTAGACGTTCTAATAACGTAAAATAAATTGTTAGTACAATAAAACGTGACGAAATAGGTGAACATATCATCATTCGTGAAGCTAGTGCCGCAATTTAGCATTTTGCACAGTCATAAGCTTCCGATGTGTGTATCAAGGCATTGTGGAGCGTGCAGTTTTCAACGTATTTTGTACATATACGATTCTGTATGACACATGTAAATATTATGCGTATTTTTAATGCCAAATTTTTTAGGACATTACTCCACTGAACCTGAAATTATTGTTATCAGAAGTCTTTAATCATTTGGATAAACGAGTTCGAATATTACCCCACATAAAACTCTTTCAAAATTCTTCCATTTACTTGTTTAACATAATTCGGACAGAGAGTCCTTCATATATTTTTAAACAAGCCCCAGAAAAAATTGGAATCGAGAGGGTTCAATAAGTTGATCCAGAGAAACACAAAAATTGCCATTTTACAATACAAACAAAATTGAATAACTTTCGCAATTTTCATCGGCTTTAAACTAACAAGTGCTTATTTTCATTGGTTATTATCAGGCTTCAATTTCCTATAAAAATATATTTTTTAGGATTGCTTTAAGCCGAAAACATTGACCACACGCTCATTTTTCTTCAAAAAGCGACGAAAAATTAAGAAAAAGTTCAATAGATTCGTAAATAACGTCAGAACCAACAGTCACACTGAAACAACATGTTCTAACGATCGAAAGTGCATTTAGTTACCTTTAATTCAACATAATGATATTTCATATCTATGCACTACAACCGAAGATATTTGGATTTTACTAAACGTATTTTTAATTTTAAAGATTAAAATCCTTTTTCACCGTAACTCGAAAACTGTTCTACTGTAAATTTTTTGGACCTCATTTTCGGATTCAACACACGATTTTACATTCAAAATGACCACTAGCTTATTTATTTCAGAAATGCTGTAAACTAGTGTAACATTCGTACAGTGTACATTAAATGTGTAAAATTTACGCAAGCTTTCGTTCACCAAGCGACCCTTCTTGTTTATGAAATGAACGAAACCTACTATTTAGAAAGCACGAAAATACTTCGTTGCAGAAAACGACGAATGAATTCGTGCATTGCATGATCGATTTTATTATATTTACGAATATATATTATCAGTGTAGTAATTGCACATTTGAGTGGCCATTTTTGCAACATCACACGATCTCGAAGAGCGCCGGGCTGTAAAAGTTTCCTTTTGACCTAACTAAAACACCTGTAAAATTTGAAGCCGATCCAAGAAATATCAATGGACCCGAAAATGGTTTGAAGAAAATGCATTTTTATTGAAAATTTACAGTTTTTCGTTATTTTCCTCATATAACCTATTTTAAAAATATTAAAATTGATATGAAATTGCATATATAATGTTTTTATTGATGCGAAAAACAAATCGCAAAATTCAAATTTCGCGTGGGGTCGATCATTTCTAACCTATGTTGATGTACGCGGGCTTGAAGATCCAGACGTCCGAGGATTGTAAGACAATTCACCCTGGCAAACAGTAAGTCCGAGACGAACAGGACTCGAGAGCAGTTCCTCCGGATGCCTAGAGTGAGCTGTAAACGGTTTTTGTAGCTCTGCAGATAAAATCTGCGTTGGACGGCCTCGATTCTGTCAACAGCATTCTGGTAGTACGGATTCCAAACAGCAGAACATTACTCTAGTGTTGAGCAAACCAGCGCGCAATAGAGTGATTTTAAACTTATCCACAATGTAAGAAGTGTGTGGTGCTGAATCCATGATGACTCAACCACCCTTGACGTGGGAGTGTCTTGGAATGCTCGAGTCGAATAAATGGTAGGTAAACTGAATATCACACCACGTACTAAAGCTCTCCAGTTCACCTGGAGAATTTCGGCATTGGCATTTTCATGTCGTCGGCGAAAGAAAGGCAGGATCCTTGTAATTTGATATTGATGGCATTAAAGTAGAGAAAGAGTATTACTGGACTGAGATGACTTCCTTGTGGGATGCCGGGTGTAGTGAAGAATGGTGCAGATAGACAGTCCTTAATGCTGATTTGGAATTGCCCTCCATCGAGCTAGGAACGAAACCAGTACAGGAGTTGTCCATGAATACCGAGTTTGACCAGCTTCGCTATTACGATATCATGGTTGATTTTGTCGAAGGCCGCAGATAGATCCAGGTAAATAGCATCGGTTTGCAATCCGTCAGCGAGTACGTATGATGTGAACGAAAGCAAGTTGGTCGTAGTCGATCGTTTAGGCATAAAACCGTGTTGTTGCAATGTAGTGTTTTCAGTTAAAGAAAATAGGATCTAAAACAACCAGCTCGAATAGTTTTGATACGGTACTTAAGCACGAGATTCCCAGATAATTATCAATTTGTGTCGATTTGTTTCACTTTTTGTGAGCAAAAATGCAAAATTTCAATAAAATTGCCTTGAATTTTCTTCTAACAAATCGCGGCCAGGCTATTGCACATTCTACGAAATCAGTTTCAAAATTGTTGTGTATATTCCCATTCAGATAGCGCCAACATCTAGTTATTTCATTCCGCACAAAGTACAGTATAAAATACAAATCAGTGGAAGTTATGGAACACGGTCTCTATATTGGAGCGTTAGGTTCGTATTCTACTTCAAAAGATCTTGCCCGGTCGTGGGAGTCTCGCATAGGAAAGCTAATCTGATCTAAGTAGTTGACCAGATCTGTATTTATTGCATTAGTAATTTGACGATAAATTTATTGGGTGAGAAGTCACCGAATGATAACATGCAGCATGGACAAATAGTTATTATATCTCGAATTATTCTATATCAAAGAAAGTATTTCCTATTCTTAACCCTTTCATGCCCAACTTTTTTCTAATGCAGGTGGCGTTTCAAAACTATTTTTTTTTGAAAACGGTGCGATCTAGAAACACGAAAAGCTTTTTTTCATAAAGATAGGTGCTATCCTCGCAGTGCTAGAAGTTGCTCAATTTTTACCTTCCAATGCTCAATACAATTCTCCTACAATATTTACAATAGTCACCTTGCGTGGATAACGTAGCCAAATACAGCCTAAATTGATAAGTTTTATCAGTTTTCAATAATATTGCAACATAACGAAGATATATAAAAAAATCATTTTCCGTTATCAATGTAAACTGTCCCTGGCAGCACTGCTCCATCGGAATCCAATCAGACAAATTGCAATAACTTTAGTTCTAGAGCTGATCCTTGTAACTGTTAATACTCAAATGGAAGGTAATAGTCACATTTATTAGCCTTACTTGTTTTTGTGAGCAAATCTTGGTTCAATCAAAAGTAATTGCCCTTTAAAAACGTTGTTGTCCACAAACAACATGGGCATGAATGGGTTAATATCGGGTTGTTAGTATATATAACATATACGAGCGATAATAACGACCATCGAATGGCATTACAAAGTATTGATAACCTAAAGCATGGATTTATTATTTGAATTTAGATTCACAAATGCAGACGCGGTTGATTTTCAGAGCCTTTTGACTCGTGATCATCAACACTAATCCGATTAAAATCGCATTGAGACTGATCCTCGATCAACCAATCGCACAAATCAAAGTAATGATCTGCCAGGCCCGTAGCCAGGATTTTGTTTCGGCAGCGGCTTAAAAATATTGCATAAATGTATTAACTCATGACAAAAGACACGAAATATCGTAAAATTAAGTTATCTGTCTCTAGAAAGGTTATAGTACATCGACAAATTTTTGATCTTGAACGTGATTTTTATTATGACATTAGTTACAATTTCCTCTAATTACAAAAATTTAAAATTCAAGAGTTCACATTACTTGAAAAGTAAACGAATGAGTAATCCCTGATGCGCAAACACTTTATCATTGCACGTAGATACCTGTTTACGAGGCGGGGAAATATGTTTCTTTACCAATTGTGTCTAGGGAGTCTTTCATTTCTATTCAAGTATTGTCCAATTCTGTGTCATCATCATAATTACTGCCCTTATGTTCGCAAACATTTCTTCCTTACTTCTTACCCTTACGAGTGTAAACTTCCCAACGATGGCACTGGCTGTAGATTTCGAGGTACTTGACGCAGTTTTTGACGTTATAAAGAAAAGGCCACGTATTCTAGATTACACGTCTACGAGGTGTAGAAGATGCTAAATTGGAATGTGTAGAAAAATATTATCCAAAAAACCCATCACGCGAAACTTTACACGCATTCGCTATTCAAATCGGGTTCGGCCGTAATGGAGGACGAATCCTACGTCAAGGTTGTTATCTCTATGGATAGGAATATTTCGTTCAATCCAAATTCCCTGCTGCATAGAATTTTCGAATAAAAAGAACGAAAAAATTTGCCCTAAATCTTCTGATCTGGTAGACAATTTGTTGAAGCGGAGAAATGGTTTAGTTCCTATTTTCTTGATGAGGCATGTTGACTCGCCGGTCAACGAGATGGAGTGAAGGAAGACACAGGTTTCCGACTTAACAACATGTATTGCAAGACGTTAAAAATCCTAAATGTTCACCATTCTTTAGTTTTCTTCCTTATTTTTATAATTAATTTACTTAGGTTTAATCTATTCCTGTATTTCTTCTTGCTCCTTTGCTGTCTTACTTCTTCTGCTTTTGCACACTGGACTTATTTATAATTGCCCTGAACCCAACTTCTACTGACACAGCAAATTATCTATTTATCGAAGAATTTAGGTCAGGCATAAATACGATGAGTGATCGCTATAGCTATAGTCGAAGACTGCTAGTCGATCCGGCTTTGATGAAAGAAGTTATTGATTATTAGTCAGTTTTGCATGGGGCCTAGCAGTGCATGGTTATGTATCAGTTCTCGATTTCCACGAATTAGGGGAAGATGGGGTAAAACGCACCCCCGGGGTAAAATGCACTCCTTGTTTATATCGAAAACTGCTGAAAATTTCTAGAAAATGGTAACACCAGTCGGAAGTCCGCCAGAGTAAACATACACTGCCAAAGTTTGATAACCGTACATCATTAACAGCTAGAGAAATAAACAATAAACAATAACGTGGTCGTCTCATGTAATTGTTGTGGCTCGTGCAGTAAGGATTTTCAGCTCTTATAATTGCTGTTTTACTATTATATCAGTGCAATTCAGTTCTATTTATACCGTAGCTCATTATTCTGTAGCACTAAAAAATCTACCTACTCTTTGATTT
Source organism: Topomyia yanbarensis (assembly GCF_030247195.1). NCBI lineage: Eukaryota > Metazoa > Arthropoda > Insecta > Diptera > Culicidae > Topomyia > Topomyia yanbarensis. Next base: position 26,524,949 of record NC_080671.1, read on the forward strand.
TGCTGATTTTTTAATCGAAAATAGAAAAATCATTCTGAAAACCTACTAATTGCATAACCTAAGGCTATTTAATGATACACTTTTGTGAAAGCCCGTCGGAAAACAAAACTATTTGCTTGTTCACCGAGCATTATGCCGCATTGTTGTGGTGAATTTAACCCCCGCACAGGTGCATTTTGCTCCGCTTATTTTTGAAAAGATAATTTTGAATGATTTTAAAGAAATTAATATTTTTCATGTTTTTTTTTTTATTATTTTGCAAAATGATTATGATATAATGATATAATTGTGATTACAGAGGAAAATGTTGGCTAAACGGTATCATTAATTCAATTCTACCAATTGATGTTCTATAGCTGAGTTATGAGTCCTTAGGGGGTGCGTTTTACCCCATCCCCTAAACATTTTTGTGAAATAACGGCTAGGTTTAGCTCAATAGCATGTTCAGAAGAATAATAGTAAATAATACGAGACATGTTTCGGTTTGAACATTTTAGTTCCACATGTGACCACATAGAGGGCGCCAACACTAACATTTCAAAGGAGTGAGATAGAAATTAGGTGTTTTCTACAAAGTTGTAGAACAGTCATTTTTCAGTAATTCTTCCGAACATTCCGACATTCTATCACTCTTCTATGCAAAGTTAGTTTTGGCGCCCTCTATGCGGCCACAGGTGGAACTAAAATTTTCTAACCAAAACATAACTCGTATCATGTGCTACAATTATTCAGAACATAATATTCAGCTAAATCTAACCATTATTTCACAAAAATGAATAGTTCGTGGGAATCGAGTACTAATACATAACCATGCAATGCTAGGCCCCATGCAAACAAAACTGGCTCAGACATCACTTCATTAAAAGTTTTATAACTTCTTTCAACAAAGCCGAATTGATTAGCAGTCTTGGACAAAGTTGAAGACAATTAAATTATCTTTCTTATTTTCACTTACAGTGACGATACGATGCATACAATACCACCTAGCGGCGAAAATGCGGGCTAATGGGTTATCTTCATGTAAATTGTCGAAAAATCCCATATAAACTTCAGGCACGTTGGTCCGGTAGCTAGACTTGTCCGATTTGCTTCAAATTTGGTACAAATACTCCTGGTGGGACTAGGAATAGACTCAGGGATGGGTTGATTGAGTTTTCAAAAATTCCTACTTTTTCTGGGCAGTCTAAATTGCTGAATTCCAGCAATGTGTACAGTAATGTTCCACAATTGATTCATTGCATGAGTGCTGATTTGTTGCCAAACTGAGAAGATACGCAAATAGCAGCTACCATTTGTCCGAACAAATGCTTTTCATTAAAATTTTCGGATGGTCTACTAGACCACCTTTAAATTGATATTCTTTGGCTTTCACTAAATAAGGTAAATTCCTCGTTTCATTAAATGCAGCTCACCCCTGTAGACCATCTCAGCTTCCCCGTTGGAATCGGTATTTTCAGCAAAAAATCATCACAAAAAGAATTAAGAGGAAAACTAGCATAAGTCCAAGTAGACGTTAACATTGAAGATCAACCTGTTGATATGCGACAACATGATGTGTTTCCCAGTCGTTGGTCAGTTGGTTGAGATCCGATATTTTACGATATAGCGTTGACTCAATCTGGATATTATATCTACCGGTTTCACTCAGGGAAGTCACATAGGACAATTGATCTTTGATGCATTCGAAATATGCCGTTACGTTTGTAAAATTGCTGTATGGTGCCATCGTAATGACCCTCAAATATTTAGTTCTGAAGACTAGATCATTAAAAAAAAGAAACTTAAATTAGGCGATAGCAGCATTCCCAGTGGTCGAATATGAAAGCATTTTAAAGCATTTTATTGTTTATAAACAATTCCGCTCGGTGTATTAATTTTACAATAGTTTCGTAACGTAGTTTCGAGATATTTTTCACGTGAAAAGAGAAAAGAAAAATAATGCACAGTTACTCAAAAATGCATCAGCATAAACTCGGGAGCTTATTTGAACCAATATATTCTGATTCCTGATTCCCTATATGGATCATAGTCAGTAATTGATAAATCTTTGGATAAGTTATTGGTAGAATAATTAGAATAATGAGTGATTCCATGAGAAAACGGCCGACCACAAAATATGACCATCGTCGATTCGAACGAAACTTTGCAGCTGTGTTCGGAATCTCCATGATTTTCTCTGATGATTGCAATTTTTTTACTCAAGAGCAATTTTTTAAAATGGCGTGCACATTTCTACGTACCACAATTTAAATTTTTTTGTACGATTACTATATTTTACACAGCAAAACTTTCTGAGAATGAGTTGCAGGGAATGAACATTTCTGTATGAAAAAATATGCACTGAAAAAAATGTTGTGTCATTTTTCACAAAGACAAAAAATTGTGTTAACAATTTAAATTGCGAAAAAACCCATTTTTTCTAGTTTTTTTATATTTTGTCAACAAAAGCTTAAAGAGAAAAGAAACATTTTGAATGTGATTGTATGATGAAGAACTTATCGATATAAAAGTTTTTTATTACGAAATATAATTCTAAGAAATGTTAAATCAAAATGCATTTAACAAAAAAAATCCAAAATGCGACAGTATTCGAGTTATTTGGAACTTTGTTCCAACAAAAAAGTTAATTCGACTGATTATGCCCTTTTTAAAAGTTATTCGCGTTACCTCATCATAAAATGTCAAAAAACTAATGTTTATCAATGATTTGGATCATGGAGAAGCTTACAATAAAAAAGTTTTTCTAACCACAACTGCTGACAAATTTTCATAATTCATACCATTTGCAGTCAAAAATACAATCTTCTTTTTGAATATGATTCTAAACGTAATTTTAAATCAAAATGCTCATAACAAAATGTACAGCTCTCCAGATATTTTAAATTTTATTACAATATAGCTGATTGATGTCAAAGGAGAAGTTATAGGAAATGTTATGGGTCTTTTGAAAAACCTATTGTTGTTGATGGAGAAACGTGAAAAACTTATGTAAATGTCGTAATCAAATAAAATAATTGTGTTGTTAAAACAAAATTTAAAATATCTCAAGAAAGTTTTTGTTAGGAGCATTTTGATTTTAAATGGCGTTTAGAATCATATTCGAAAAGAAAATTGTAGTTTTGACTGCAGTATTAACATTTTTCCACTTTACAAAAATATATTCCAAGCAAAATTTGGCTCAATTTTTTTTTTGCCCGGATCTATTTTTTTCTCGGTTTAGTAGTCAAAAATATTCGCCACGTATTTTTTTATTTCAACATAGTAGGCGAGACTTTCGAGATTTTTTGTGTTGAATTTCACCATTTGAAAAAAAAACTACTTTTTCAATCGCACGTACTGTCAAAAGTAAAGAAGATACCAAAAAGTGCCCAAGACACGAAATGTCCGCCTTTTTCACCGCTTTCGGATTATGTATATTAAGACTTACTCACCATATTGGTTTCATGGAAAATATTGAAAAGTTTAAAACAAATCGGTTTTTTCAAACTTGGACATGACGCCACGCGCTGCCCTCGTACTCAGACTTGGCTGTATGAAGTTTTACACACCAGCGCGTTGTGTAAAACACACTTGCGATTAACTTTACTATTTATTGCATTTAGATGTATGTTTAATTTTAGATTTATATTGACTTAATCATTTAAAAGTGTCACTGGAAGAAAAGATCTTCAGTTTTAATTTGAAGTCCACGTTCGTCTTAACATAGTGAAATGATTGTGTTCCAGGTATAGTTTGGATTTTTCCCTGCTCTTGCATCAGAATAAATTGGTTCGATTGACACGTTTCCTATGTTATTCTGAGATTTGAACTTGAAACATTGCGTAACAAAGAAGCTTTCCTTGCCACCTCGTACGACTCAGTTGCGGTCGAAATTTGATCATCATTGATCATTTGTAAACTTGCTCGACAAATAATGGCTTCGTCGTAAGCATCTTTTCCATGGGCTGTTGCGCGGAAATGCTACTGTGTGGGGTGAATGCAGTCAGATTTGTAGTGAAAAAATTAGTACAACGTTTGACATTTTTAAAATGTTGATGAGCACCATCAGAAAAATAAATGCAAACATTCAAGGTTTTCAAAAAGAATGGAGTTAAGAGTACGACGTACAAACGATACGTAACTAAGCTGAAAACAAGATTTAAAAAGCGTCGGAAACTTAAAAAGCATGTCCAACATTTTTGCGGAACTGCAAGAATCTCTCTTCAGCAATCATTTACCGCCAGAATACAAATATCACAAATTAATCATTTTTAAAATTATCTCATACAACGACCCAACAACAATATTCTCAATCGTTTTTTTATTACAAAATCAACTACATAATTGAGTATAAAACAATAATAATCTTGAACAAACATAACGCATAAGCTGTGCATGTTTTCCTTCGGGGGGACGTCAGGTGTAAATTGCTTTAACCGAAAGTGATTTTGGTTTACGATTTTGAAGGTAAGGCAACAATGGACCTCTTGTGTAATGTTAAGGTTTATTTATACATTCATTATGTACGAGAAAAAATTGCAGTCACACAGAACCACACGAGCGTTCCAAGAGTAGACGTCCAACCATTTCCACGACGAGGAGCGCCATGGCGGATATGATAGCTCTTGATAAAATTGTCTGAAACAGGAAATTCAATTAGATTTTAAAATTTGGACTAGTAGTTACTCGATGAACCAAAAAAAATATAAAATGGTTTGAATTTTGGGAAATAGCCTTATAAAATCCGAAAAATCTGATATTTTTAAGCAAAATTCTCTCATTTTTCTTAAAAATAATGAGAGAAAAATTTTTTATCCTGTTTTCCGTGGTTCATCGACTGGCTACACATATTATGTATCATCATAAAAAAATCAAGTCAATCCGTTGAATAATAATTATTAATTATTTTTATTTATTTCTAATAAAGAATGAAGTTAGTGCAAGTGTGTTTTACACAACGTGGTAATGTGTAAAATCTTATACAGTCAAGCCTGAGTACGAACGAAGGGCGTGGCGGTATGCTTTTCGCGCGCAAGGCGCGATTGAAAAATTCATATCTCCGTAAGTATTAAATTGCCCACTCCCAAATTTTTATGGCATCAATAGAAATGATTTTACTACTTTATACTATAAAAAAAGAAAAAAAAATCATGTCCAAGTTTAAAAAAATCCTATTTGTTCTAAACTTATCAATATTTTCCATGAAACTAATTTGTTGATTAAGTCTTAAGATACATCATCCGAAAGCTGTAAAAAAGGCGCACATTTCATGTCATGAATCTTCTTTAGTTTTGACAGGACGAGCGATTGAAAAAAGTAGGTTTTTTTCAAATGGTGAAATTCAACACAAAAAATCTTGAAAGTCTCACCTACTATGTTGAAATAAAAAAATACGTGGCGAATATTTTTGACTACTAAACCGAGAAAAAAATTGATCTGGGCAAAAAAATTGTGGCAAATTTTGCGTGGAATGCCCCGTATATTTTAGTTCAGTGATAAAAAGTATTTTTTTTTTGTCAAAATCAATTCTCGTCAAATAGACACACTGATTGCCCTACGTGTGAACTCTTCCGATTTGGTCTCTCTACGATATACAAAATTGCAACCCACGCCAATAAAACAATGTTTACATAGTCCCCCATAACTCCCGTACATCTTTTGCCGAAAGTGCATAGTTGGGACGTATATCCACGGAGGCACATTTTCCCCTCGATTAGCCTTCCACGAATGATTGTTTCCACCATGCAGTGTAACGCGACGAGTTTCACGGGGAAAAAATATCCACGAGCAAAACTAGCAAACAGTGGACAATGTTACTAAAAATTTGACTAAACTGGCAATTGCACCATGCAAATAATCGTGCTTGAACAACGCCTCAAAACTTTAATTGAATCATTTTCCGAAATAATTTCTTCAAAATTTTTTTTGAAATGTTCATTGTACAATTCGTAATAAGTAATGACCTTAGTTTAAAAAAATCAGTTTTGGTGGTTGAATCTGGTCTGGAATGATTTTGAGTTTAGAACGAATTAAAATAGAAACTATTTTAAAAGTTCTCAACAAGTTGAAAAATTTCGGAGGGGGTCCGAACCCCCAAGACCCTTCCTCTAGTCTATTGAACATTTGATTCAACGGAATTTATCTAAAACTTTTATACTAGAACAATAACGTTCTAGCTTTCTTATAAAACATAGGTACAGAAACCACTATAAACGATGATGTAGCTAAATAGCCTTTTCTGGACCGATTGAACATTGCAATTTCACAGTTTTTGCCACAGCGAAACTCCACTGTGTGGTGCCGGTGCCGCTTCCCCCAAACGAGCAACTTTTCCTTTTCACTATAGAATAAATCGAAACAAAGTGTATACCAACTAAATGCGATACAATTTCGCCGTTCCCACTGAAAGCATGCCGGGACAAAAAGGGTAGTTTTATGTTCTTTTTGGAAAAGCACACGAAGAAACGCTTTCGAAAACTATTGTTTTCGGTGCCCGTGCCTGGCAGTCGCGGCGGTTGTGTTTATATATGAGGTCGGAATAGAACCGAAGCGAGCGGCACTTTGAAGCTAACAATGGATTTTCCTCCGGATAGGAAGCAATAAACGTTAAAATACTGTGCACTTACTAACTTTCTGTGAATGGAGCAGCAGCCAATTCGCGAGTGATAAGCATTTTCGCTGATGCAAGCGTTTACAGCGTAAGAGAAAATAATATCGATCTTCCTGTGTTCTGATGGAAATGAAATGAATAGGAATGGGGTGAGATATGCATCATTTTTGGCAACAGCCAGCCAACAATATTCAGTCCTACTCAGCTTTCGGTTGATATTAACGGGGAAAAGGTACCGATGCATAAACCATAAAGATAAACAACAACAAAAGTTTGTTGGCGGAACGTGTTTTGCAGCATGCCTCAAGGAATACGGAATCAAATTTGCTTCACATCTATCATATCGAACATCATCGTCTACTCTAGAAGGTAAAATGGACTTGAGACTAGACCCTGTGCGTTGCACACCACACCACTGGTAATTTACTTTTCACACACACAGAAATAATCATATAAGACTAAGTATTTTTCGCTGCGCTGCAAAAATCTATTATCCTAAATGTTCAACCCCACAGCATCGTACCACATTAGCATGATTTCGTTTGATGTGGTAAACTGTTATTTTAATAAAGCGCACAATTTCCACCACTCGCGCACACTGCTTTGTCTGTATCGAGAACAGAAGCCAACCTTTTAATAGTTAATGAGAATTTATGTTTTAGTCATGTTGCAGGATCAACAAGCGGGAAGGTATATAGTACAAAACAGGTCCCTTCCTGCACCTCGTAGTGCCGTTTTGTATCTGAGTGTTAAATATTTAATCGAAAATCTCGATCAATGGTTTTTCCCCTCTCCGAACTGTTGCCAAAATTAGAACGAAACAGGGCAGCATCACAATTGAAAATTAATGGTAAAAGTGACCACTTTGCAGACTAACTGGTAAATTGGTCTGTTGCTTCATGGCTCGCACGTGCAATTTCTCTGTTTCAATTATGTAGGTATCACTATAAATATTCACTGGGAGATTTCGTTTTTGTTTCTAAATATTAATCCTACCCAAAAGATTACTTTAGTACAAAGATGCAGATATCAAAATATTGAATATTTTAGGTTCAGAAATACCGAGATTTCTTAACTTTTTCACAAAATCTTACGGTATAAACATTTTAACAATTCAAGTGAATAAAAGTGTTGGTCGGAATGAGATTAATACACCGGTTATTAAGTTTAGTTATAGGTTATACAATTTCTCTTACGTATCATTAGCTTACACTTTCGGTGTTTTCGCCGGATGTGATCTTTCTAGTTTAATTCAACACCCCACACGATCAGTTTATTTCTGTGATAGCAAACGTGATAATTATCTATAGGCATATTAGATTATAGTAATATATTCTTACTTTAGGCTAGGTTAATCAATTTCACACTTTTTATGTTATACCGCAGGATATATCCAATCTTATAGTTCCGAAACTCTAATAAATATTTGTGTTTAATTAGGACAAACCAATTCAGTCAACTACTCACGATTTTAATTAGGATAACCAATTCAGTTATTAATTATCATTAACCTTTCCGTAGGCTTAATCAATTATGTTCAGCACTAACCACGTTTAGATTTCCGTCGAAATATTGCGTCTTTTTTCTTGCTGACGTTTGACATTTCTCCGCAGGTCTACACGCTAAACGCGCATACCCCAGATTTTAGGCAGTGCACCTAGCAGCAACATGCTCCCCCGTAACACTGGTCACCGGTCTCAGTTTTACCATCACCCTTTATCTCTAGGACTGCAAGTTTAGCGACAGATCTATGCAGCAAACCCCCCGCAGTTCTCACAATGGCTTACCGGATCTGTCCATCGCTCCAGGTACGCATTCCAACACACGCCCCCTGATTCAACTATTACTCTTTCCATCATCCACGACTAGTACCAGGTCTCCAACTGCTACCACCTTCACCTCATCGAACCACTTCGTCCTTTTCGTCAATATCGGCCACATTTCCCTGATCCACCGCTTCCAGAAACAATCCAGCTCGTGCTTGGTCATGTGCCAAGAACTTCTCACAGCTTGCACAGTACCAGTATTCTCAACAGCAGAGTTATGTATACCGCTTGAGCACCCCAACAGAAAGTGGTTCGCGGTCGGCTGTTGACGATACTTTCGGCTTCTGTGACGAACGTAAGAAGTGATTCGTCGTCTATGCGTTCCCACGCTCCGTCCATGTGGGGCGACGCAGGGCCGTCGAGAGCCGCGTCGGGCCCCAAGGCTTGTATTACTGCCGGGCCCTTTTAAACCTAAGTCGTCTAGTGCAGTATGATTTAGTATCTCTTCAGCCATGGGAAACTCGTGAGTCCGTGGTTTCTATTAGACTCCGGTTGACTCATATTGCCACATCTACAGACAGGCGAATTTCGACAGCTTCTTATTCCGCGGTATTCAAATAGGGTAAAATTGCCGCATAGTTACAAGTTTATAAATTTGTGGGTATTCAGGAATCAGTAGCGTCTGGCTCAAATGGCACATTCCCCATGTAGATCGGAGATCTGTACCTTGCTATGAATCGTTTTTTCATCATTTAGCTGATGGGAAGGATTGGGGAAGTGGTAATGTTAGGGGTAAGGAAAATAGGATCTGCAGGTGCTACAATAGCAGGAATAATACTTCCAACCCACGGTGTCGCGGCTCACCCTCAAAATCCCTATCCGAAACATACATAGAAAAAAAAACCGCGAAAACCTGCCCTGAAAGCATGCCATACTCACCCTCCGGATCAGCATCACTTCTTCTCCACGCAAAGGTCGATCATACACTAAAGGCATTCAATCCAAGCCTTCGATATTTGGCACCACAAATGAACACAAGACGGTTGCCATAAAATTCATCCAACCTAGTGCACACGAGAACGAAGGCGATAGCAATAGACAGGTAGAAGGAAAGAAAGGGCAATAGGAACGACACCAATAGCTTTGTGTGCACTGCTACGGCAAATACAACTGGACTTTGTTATCCAGTGCGCACGGCACCAATAAATTAACAATGCCCATTTTTGAGCATTGTCAGAGGATTAGGCTGTTTATCATACACAATAGGGCGACACAATTTGCACACCGCACTCAACTGCTTGCGGAGAGTATAAATAGAGAACAGTAAAGAAAGAAATTTTCAGTACGAATCAATAAATCATTTAAAGAACACACCCGCAACTTTTAATCTTCGGAACAGTAGTTCCCCGCGAAACGAAATACCCATAAACGGAACAAGTAGTTCCCCGCGAAAACACACGGAGATATTTAGAATTTGTATTTTAACAGTGAAGAAGGATATATTTCGTTTCGCGAAACAAACGCTTCTATTCCATTGATGGTCTGATACATAATCAGCACGCTATGTCTAACATGGTGAAATTGTATGGTGTAAACATTGGCCATCTTTAGCTCCATTTGTACTCTTAACAATAGGTCTCAAGGAATGCCTCGAAAAGTAAATAGGAATATATTTTGACCGCAAAAGGCCACTTTCTGCTTGTAATCGTCACTCATTTTTTTCGACACAGTAGCTCGGAACATAATAATTTGCTTCTACTGTGCAGACAAAGCGACACATGGATTGATTTATTTGCTGGTAGCGTTGGAGCAGTTTTTGGCTTTTGTTGCTAACAAAATGAGAAGGTAGCAGATGCAGCTCAAAATTCTCGTTTAAAATTATCAAATGAAAAAGATTTTCTATTTACATACATAAGCTGTGAGAATATGTGGAACGCGACAACAATTTAGACAACAGAAATAGAACACAGTAATCAGACGCAAATAAAACAACTGTGAGTACAGTATGCAATTGATTTCTTTATTTCGCACATTATAATTGGGTTCTTATAGACATCACACGCATCTTTGGTGAGACCCAAAATCACCGTTCTATCTCAACACAATGCATTTTTAGAGGGAAAATACTAGTACGTGCTATATCAATACACAAATATAAAAATTAATCATTTTATTCAACGGTTAGTTAAGCTCAGTCTATCTTCTCATCTAGCCCAGAGTAGAAACTAAAAATCGTTCCGCTATAGATACACAGTAAAAACGACTACAGACGAATTGTATTGCTATTGATTTTTGGAAATGTCCTGTAAGATCAGCTACTCGAGAAGTGAAACAATTACTAAACGTGCAGAGATACGCTTACATGAATTATCTCCACATACCCCTGACATCGTAATTAACAAATTTATGTCAAGATACGGAAAAGTGCTTTTTATAACAGCTAAAACTTCACATTTTCCCGGATGTCCCTAACGTTGTTCTTATGGTGAGTACAAACCAACTCCTTGATTCGTAACCATTTTATGCGGATCAACCGAAAAAGGGACGTTTCATCAGACAACACTGATTAATGATTATGCGCCCATGGAAGATTCCTATGCACGAATTCTGCAAAAATACACTACACCATGGAAAACTTTGTGCATAAGAACAAAAAGCCCACCTGCTATAACCGTAAACAGTACACCGTTATCTTATGCCAAACCACAAACGGCTACAAAATCAATATGTACGGCTCTGACAGGAACAAATATTCACTCAACAACAATCACGCCCAGTATCTCCACGCCAACAACCAGCACAACCAGCAAAGAAGAGAACGTAGAAGAGGACGGATGCGTTTGTCCGTGCGCTCGCATTCCTGTTTGACGCTCTATAGCTTTCTGTTCTTCGAACATACTTTGAATTGGCTTCTCAATATTTTGCAGTGTATTCCTCGATTCAAGTAATAAAACTCACTTTTTTTAACTTGTACACAAAGTAGACAATTCCCTTAAGAACGTTTGTTTTAACAACCCCCCCCCCCCCCCCCACCGAAATATTTTGGAGAAATTTGAAAAAAATGAATATGTTAAACAAAAATATGCCTAATATTTTAAATGAAATTCTCAAAGTTTCATTTGCAAAAGTTATCTTGTGCAAATATTTCCTTGCAGTGAAAATTCGCTGCAGACTCGACACCTACCTGTCGGCACGTTGTGGAGGCCAGCTCAACCTCCGAGGATTATAACAAGTAGATCGCGGCGAAGCGAGGAGCTAGGAGCTTAATGGTTCACGAAACAGATATCGGTACCGAGAAAAATTTCGCCACATTCTGTAGTCCTTGACTGACGGCGAACATGGACTGGAGAGTGTGAGAGAAGTATCCCCATAGAGACCACCAGGCGATTCGTTACCGCATCGGCCAATGGAACCCTGCTGCAGCACGAAGAAGGACGGGCGGCAAGCTAAAGTGGAAGACGAAAGCCTTTAACGAAAACCTCTTTGTTGAGTTACTTCGGCAAACAACGGAATCAAGTACGTTGATAGGCTGATCTAACAAGACAATGTTACGAAAACTAGGGCCATGCAGTAGACGGCGCGTGCGTTAACTAGGCTGAAAACCTGGACAAAATTATTTTCTGCTGTTCTATATATTATTTTGCAATTATAATTCAAGAGAAGCTTAAATATTTGATCTTGAGCACATTTTTCATAAAAATTCACTTAACAGTGTGAAATTTGTTTTCTTCTAATATTTCTTCAAAAACTCAACCTAAATGAAACCATTGTGAATGGTAGCTATAGTAACATTAGTAGGACGATTTTCTAACAAATATAATTTTCTAAATTATATTTGTACATTGGAGACAATATATACATTACCTTGATTTTATTGATGATCATTCCAAAACTTGTTATGTTATTTTGCTCAAAGCAAAAAGTAATATTTTTAAAGGAGACGATATTTAACTGATTACTACAGAAACTGCTGCTTTGTATGCATGCATTCAATAATACAGTAACAATACTGCTGTTCGTCATTGTGTATGTATGTTTTATTCTAAGATTGAGGTGTGGATGTAAATGACCGCCAAAAAAAAAAATTGTGTCGGCATAAATGAAAAATTACTAGGAGAATCTCATTCTCTTGGTAAATATTAGATTCAAGAAAAAAACACGTTCAGTTTATCAACTATGAACAAAAGTAATAAAAAACTTTTTTCGGAAGTGCTATAAAGATTAAAGAAAAGTGTGTAACGTTAACATTCCTCGATGACTCTTTGTTCCTCATCGACAAGTTCTACCGCTGGTTTGAAAAGTTGAGGAGGGAGGGAGGTGCGGGTTTTTCATCGAAAATTTATGACTATTATACAAACGGTAAACAATTTACGAAACTGATAAGAAATCTTAGCAGGCGATTTAGTTAAATAAGACTTATAGTTTCATATAATGTTTTATAAAATGCGCCAAAATTATGTAAAAACTACAATTTTCAAATTGCTCTCAAACCAACGGTCGGACACGGTCAGATAAGTATCCACCGGCGATGGACTGAAAATAGCCGATTGTTTCGAATGCTTTCAACCTTTTATCTTAATTTGACTTAATTTGATAACTTTTTCAATTGCGAAATAGTACTAAAATCATAAAACAAACAATTACCTTTATTTGTCAAAACAAAATAGTTTGATTTTTTTTATTTCGATATATCCAGCATTAGAGTAGTTAGAATAGGTCATTAGCAGGCGGGTTCAGAGCGCAAGATCGAAGAGTGAGAAAGGAGCGCAAGCGACGTATCTAGAACAGGTAACTGGCATCCCTATCTCTACATACAGAGTTTTTTTTTTATATTCATTTCGTTTATTTGATAGGCACAAATGCGTTAGCTTGGCGGTGCCAAATTCTTTTGTTTTTACATTTTGTATATTTTAAAACTAGGAGGTTACAATGTTGAAATATTTTTTTAAAAAAGAAAAATTTTACAGCTATCTTAAGACTAGAAATAAGATTCTATATACAAGAGAGGGGGCGAAAGATTTTTTTTATGAAAAAATTTTAAAACAAGGAATTCAATAGTAATAATTTTTAGGAAATATTTACAGTTATCTTAAAACTAACAATATAGTTTGGTACACAAAAGGGGGAACAAATATTTTTGAGAAAATTCGCAGGTTTTAAGACTAGGGATACAATTCTATTTACAAGAGGGGGGACAATAGTTTTAACAAAGAGGTAAAATTACAACTATCTTAAAACTAGGAATACAGAATACAAATTTGAACTTTTTTAGCGGAGACTTATGCTTGGTCAAGATATTCAGAGGGGGGCTGTAGAAGCAGTTGTATCAAGGACAGGGGAGAGAAAGCGTAGATGGTGACCGGGAGAGAAGAGCAAAACTTGCAACTTTCGCTCAAACGGGAGATCAGCGAAAGATTACCGCCTCAGTCTAGTAGGTAGGATTGGCGGATGGTATTCTTCGGACCCGCGGGGAATCCTTCAAAAGTCATCGGACCTTGAGTCGCTCTCGCTTCAGTTTCCGTAGTGGTAAGTGCGACGGCGGTTACATAGTTGCAGTCTGGAGCTGATCGGTCCCACAAGGCAAGAGAAAGCTTCTAAAACGAGAAATAAAAAGAGAGGGGCTAAATTGGGATATTTGTCGTTTTTATGAAAGTATAAATAAGGGACATATAGGGGAAATCACGATTTGCCAGTATATCTCGGACTGGGACATTGGGTGGTCTACCTCGGGCCCGAAGGGAATCCTTTAACTGAGACCTGGCGTCCAAGTACCCGGCGCATACCCAGACAACGTGCTCGATGTCGTGATAGCCCTCGTCACAAGCGCACAGACTACTCTCCGCAAGCCCAATACGCCGCAGATGCGCATCCAAGGTGTAGTGGTTGGACATAAGTCGGGACATTACACGAATAAAATCCCGACCCACATCCATCCCCCTGAACCAAGGCTTCGTTGATACCTTTGGGATAATGGAATGTAGCCATCGTCCAAGTTCACCATTGCTCCACGAGGTTTGCCAACTGTTGAGTGTCCTCTGACGACAAATACTAAAAAATTCGTTGAAGCAGATTGGTCTTTCGTATATGTCACCATTTAATGCGCCCACCTTTGCTAATGAGTCGGCCTTTTCATTGCCCGGGATAGAGCAATGAGAGGGGACCCAAACAAAGGTAATTTGATAAGATTTTTCAGATAACGTACACAAGGACTCCCGTATCTTCCCCAGGAAATATGGGAATTGCTTTTTGGGCTTCATCGCACGAAGAGCCTCGATGGAGCTGAGGCTGTCCGAAATGATGAAGTAGTGATCTGTGGGCAGAGTGTCGATGATCCCAAGGGTGTACTGAATTGCAGCTAACTCTGCGACGTAAACTGAAGCGGGATCATTGAGCTTGAATGAAGCGGTGATAGTATTGTTGAAGATACCGAAGCCAGTGGACCCATCGAGATTTGATCCGTCAGTGTAGAACATTTTGTCACAGTCGACTTCTCGGAATTTATTATAAAATATATTGGGGATCACTTGCGGGCGTATATGGTCCGGGATTCCACGAATCTCTTCCTTCATGGATGTGTCGAAGAATACAGTAGAATCAGAAGTATCTAGGAAACGAACACGGCTGGGAGTATATGAAGAAGGATTAATGCTCTGTGCCATGTAGTCGAAGTACAAGGCCATAAATCGGGTTTGAGAATTAAGCTCGACGAGCCTCTCGAAGTTTTCAATCACCAACGGGTTCAGAATGTCGCATCGGATGATCAATCGATATGAGAGTTCCCAAAATCGATTTTTTAGCGGAAGAACGCCCGCCAGCACTTCGAGACTCATCGTATGGGTCGAGTGCATGCAACCCAAGGCAATGCGCAAGCAACGATACTGGATTCTCTCCAGTTTGATGAAGTGTATGTTCGCAGCGGAGCGGAAACAGAAACACCCGTACTCCATCACCGACAATATCGTTGTTTGGTACAACCTGATCAGGTCTCCTGGGTGAGCACCCCACCATGTTCCAGTTATTGTTCGGAGAAAATTGATCCTTTGTTGGCATTTCTGTTTCAGATACCTAATGTGACATCCCCAGGTACCTTTAGAGTCGAACCAGACCCCGAGATATTTAAATGTGAAAACCTGGTTGATCGTTGCACCCATTAATAGAAGCTGGAGTTGCGCCGGCTCACGCTTCCTAGAAAAAACAACCAACTCAGTTTTCTCCGTGGAGAACTCAATACCCAGCTGAAGAGCCCAAGCAGACAAATTGTCCAAGGTATTTTGTAATGGTCCTTGCAAGTCGGCAGCTTTGGGCCCTGTAACAGAGACCACCCCGTCGTCTGCAAGTTGCCTTAGCGTGCATGAATTGGCAAGACAATCGTCAATGTCATTCACGTAGAAATTGTAGAGCAGGGGACTTAGACATGAGCCCTGGGGAAGACCCATGTAGCTAAATCGCGATGTTGTTAAATCGCCATGCGAAAAGTGCATGTGCTTTTCAGACAACAGGTTTAGCAAAAAGTTATTTAAAATTGGCGAAAGACCATGCTGGTGCAGCTTCTCTGACAGAATGTTGATAGAAACTGAGTCAAAAGCCCCCTTAATATCCAAGAAGACTGATGCCATCTGCTCTTTGTTAGCATAGGCCATTTGGATTTCTGTAGAAAGCAACGCAAGGCAATCGTTCGTCCCTTTGCCTTTGCGGAAGCCAAATTGTGTATCTGACAGTAAGCCATTTGCTTCAACCCAATTGTCGAGGCGAAACAAGATCATTTTCTCGAACAACTTCCGAATACAGGACAGCATTGCAATCGGCCGATATGAGTTGTGGTCGGAGGCTGGTTTTCCTGGTTTTTGGATGGCGATGACCTTCACTTGCCTCCAGTCATGAGGGACAATGTTACCCTCAAGAAACTTGTTAAATAAATTCAACAAGCGCCTTTTTGCAGTGTCAGGTAGATTCTTCAGCAAGTTGAATTTGATTCTGTCTAACCCTGGGGCGTTATTGTTGCATGATAAGAGAGCAAGTGAGAACTCCACCATCGAAAACGGTGTTTCGTTCGCGGTATCGTGAGGAGACGCGGCGCGGTACGTTTTCTGTACCGGGACAGAGTCCGGACAGATCTTCTTGGCGAAAGCAAATATCCAACGGTTTGAATATTCCACGTTCTCGTTGGTACTATTACGGTTACGCATACGTCGAGCCGTACCCCAAAGAGTGCTCATCGCTGTTTCTCTCGTTAATCCGTCGACGAACCGGCGCCAATAACTACGTTTTTTGGCTTTCATTAGACTCTTCATTCGCCTTTCTAACGACGCGTACTGTAGATAGCTAGCGGGTAACCCGTCTTCCCGGAAGGCCTTATATGCAGTGGACTTTTCCGCGTACAGCTCTGAGCACTCTTTATCCCACCACAGGGTGGGAGACCGTCCATGGGTATTCGCGCTGGGTACTGGTTTAGTCTGAGCTTGATTCGCACTGTCGAGAATCAAGCCAGCCAAAAACCTGTACTCTTCCTCCGGAGGAAGTTCTTGAGTGGATTCGATTTTAACGGATATCGCGGTCGCGTAACTCTTCCAATCAATGTTCCGTGTGAGGTCATACGATACATTGATTGTTTCCGATGGTCTTGAACCGTTAGCAATTGAAATCACGATAGGCAAATGGTCGCTACCGTGGGGATCAGGGATCACCTTCCACATGCAATCTAACTGTAGCGAAGTCGAGCATAGAGATAAATCCAACGCGCTTGCGCGTGCTGGTGGTGTAGGAATCCGCGTCATTTCTCCCGTGTTTAAGATGGTCATGTTGAAATTGTCGCAAAGATCTTGGATTAATGTTGATCTATTATCATCATGAAGACAACCCCATACCGTACCGTGCGAGTTAAAGTCTCCCAGAACTAGCCGCGGTGCCGGTAAGGATTCCGTGATATTACAAAGCGTTCGGTGCCCTACCGAGGCTCTAGGAGGAATGTAGATGGAAGCAATGCAAAGGTCTTTACCTTTGATTAAAACTTGACAAGCGACAATTTCAATGCCTGGTGTTGAAGGGAGGTTAATTCGGTTGAAAGAATAGCACTTTTTGATCCCCAAAAGTACTCCTCCATAGGGGTTTTCTCGATCCAGACGAATTATATTAAAGTCGTGGAAGTTGAGATTTATATCGGAAGTTAACCAAGTTTCACATAATGCGAAAGCATCACATTTTAAACTATTTAGTAAAAATTTAAAGGAATCGATTTTCGGGAGGATACTTCTGCTGTTCCACTGTAGAACAGTGATCGAATCGGTGACCTCGTTCGATGACTTAGCCATCGAAGGATACGATCGCTGCAAGGAGGGGCCATTTAGTAGTCAACTGCTTCAAAAATGTTTGCACTATAGGGAGAAAACGTATCAGAAGACTTTTAAGAGGATCAGTAACATTGAAAGCTGTGAAAATTAAGTCCACTATGTCAGAAAATTTCATTAGTCCGCTACTGGACTGAGTATCTGTTTGAAAAAAGGGGACACTTGGGGTTTTTGGATGTCCCTGGAAGTGGTGGGTACTCCTTGTTAGAATTAATATTTCCAAGTCCTGGAGCAAATTGCTTCGGCTTTTGTGCATCACTTCCGTTGGATTTATTGATTGCGGTTGGCGCACTCTGAGTGGACGACACCTTGGCACCCTTACGAGGCAATGTAGGGGAGGCTAGATTTCTCCTCTTCCTGGATTCCCCTGGGTTAACCAATGATGTTCCCTCTTGTGGGTCGTCAGATTCTTGCTCAACGCCAGCCAAAAGAGCAAAGGAATTTTCGGAAGGGACAGATGGCGAAGCATTCTTTAGCATTTCTGCATAAGAGTGCCTCGAGCGATCCTTAAGGGAGCGCTTAATTTTATCCCCGCGCTGCTTGTACGCCGGGCATGACTTAAGAGCATGCGGAGGGCCCCCGCAGTAAATACACTTCTCAGTTTCTCCACCGCAAGCGTCATCCTCATGCTCTCCCTCGCATTTGCCGCACCGTTTTTTATTGCCACAATAAGTGGCTGTGTGGCCCAGTTGCTTGCAATTGCTGCAGTTCATTACCCGCGGTACAAATAGGCGAACAGGTAGGCGAACCTTATCCAGGAGGACATAGTTGGGAAGAGCAGATCCGGAGAAAGTCACCCGAATCGAGTCTGACGGAGAATAAGTTGTCTTATCATCTTCAGTTTTTGCGGAATACAATTGCTTGCATTCCAGAATTTTCACCTTTTGAAGTGAAGGGTCCTTAAAGCAGCCAACCCCGTACTTCAACAGGTCTTCGCACTTTAGACCCGGTTCGGCGACGACCCCATCGATCTCCACAACTCTACAAGGCACATACACTTTGAATTGCTTCGTAAAACGCTCGCTGCGAGCAATCTGGTTTGCCTGGTCGAGGTCATTTACTATAACGCGTATCTTATTAGCTCGAACACGTGTTATCTGAGCCACGGACGGGTAGTTGGCAGTCAGCTCCCGTGAGATTTCTAGAATATTGGGCGATTTCGTGTTGGGCCGGAAATACACCACCCAGGGTCCAGTCGAACTGGCTGGGTATGTTTTGATACGGGGAGGACTGGGGGAATCAGGGGAGGGAGTAATTTCGGGTTTATCCGGTATATCCATGGGAATATCATTCCCATCCAATGTTACTTCGCCCTCGGCCATTTAGGCACGAGGATAACACGTGGTGTAAACGAGAGATGAAACTTATATTCAGGGGAAAGGGCAGAAGTAGAGACCGATCGGGGAAAGGGAAATGAAAGAAAAAAAAATACTTAGCTTATATAGCGGCGATTCCGGCTATTCTGGTATTCACTTCACCAGCCTGGGCACCGGCGAACAAAGACTGCCTCGAACAATGGTTGACCTTCAC
This sequence comes from Topomyia yanbarensis, assembly GCF_030247195.1. Classification (NCBI taxonomy): domain Eukaryota; kingdom Metazoa; phylum Arthropoda; class Insecta; order Diptera; family Culicidae; genus Topomyia; species Topomyia yanbarensis. The sequence continues at coordinate 26,544,178 of NC_080671.1, forward strand.
TGACAATTTATTCTTGTTCACTTTATGCACAGCACCAGAAAACGAACTGCTTCGATCGAGAGCTCGGAGAGTTATGACATACAGAGTTTGACAATAGGCATCATCGTTTTTCCACCGATCGATGGGGGTCAGTTTGACAACGTCAAAATCGCTTAAAATGTCATCAACAAACAATAGTAGCAGTAAACAATAGAAAACAATGAGCACTTTAACTGATTTGATGTAAACTAAAGTGCTTCTCGTTCGTATTTAGAATTAATTTCGTTCATTTTGTTACAAGCAAAGTTCTTATGTTGGCTACGAAAATATGACGTCACGTCACCCTCTTGATCTAGAAGGTAGGGACTCTTTAAAACGGGAGATCAAGCTTAGCAAGCCAATTGCCATAAGTAGCTGTGCTGAGAAACAAACGCCAATCCCTGGGGGACGCGTACTGAGTCGTCATGACGAAGACGAGGGTCCGTCGACACCAGCTGAAATATGTCCGGGTAAGCTAAAGATACTCGTTGAGGGTCTCTTCCCGAATCACGATTCAACTACCTGGTCACCGACACCGTACGGCGAAGACGAAGGAGGCAACACAGTCAAGTGGCAAGTGACTAACGACGAGCTTAAAGACGCGTCGATCCTGAAGAGCTTCTTCCAGAGTAGAGCACTGCTGTACCAGACGAGCAAAAGGGCAGAAGGCAATACGAGTCGCAGCGGGCGTTACTCAGGGCTCCATTCTCTGTCCAACACTTTGGAATGGGATGTACGATGCACTGATAATATCAATTCATAAATATAATGAAATCGATCATGCAATGCACGAATTCATTCGTCGTTTTCTGCAACGAAGTATTTTCGTGCATTGTAAATAGTAAGGTTCGTTCATTTCATGAACAAGAATGGCCGAATGGTGAACGAAAGCTTTCGTAAATTTTACACATTTAATGTACACTGCACGAATGTTATCGTTGATAACTACATTATTTTTCGTGAATGAAATGAAATGTTTTGTTTATTTTAATAATCGTATATACAAACGATTACGAACGATTTCGTTGGTCGCACGAAATCTTTTCGTTTATCTTAGAAAAGTTATCGTATTTATTAGCCTCTTATTGTTTTCAGTCGATCTTTTGGGATCGAAGTTTGACAATATCGTTTTTTTATTTAAAAAAATCGATGTGGTCAAATCGATTTTATTGTGGTACGAAGAAATGGCCGCTTGATGAACGAAAGTTTTCGTAAATTTTACTTATTTAGTTTACATTACACGAAAGTTATCGACATTATTTTTCGTGAAAGAAACGAAATGTTTCGTTTATTTTAATAAACGTTTATGTATATTACAAACGATTTCGTTGGTCGCATTCGATCTTTTAGGATCGATGTTTGACAGCACCGATATTGCTCTGGCAGAGAAAAATTCAAAATTATTCATACAAAATCAACGAGCAGTTCGCGACGGCTCAACTGATTCTGTACTGCTCCAGATTCTGAATCAACTGGAAGCGAAAGATGTTCAGGAAATCTTCCTGCAACCGGCGGACACGGATACGACTACTAAATAGTCAGACAATAACAATTATCTGACGTATAGCAACAATTGCTCCATATTGCTCTTTTGACGTGGACGGTTTGATGAATGGTGCTCGTAAATATTATAAAGATATTCGTATATAACAGCGAACGACTCGTTTGCTGAATGAAGCTGTTTCGTAATAAGCCAACGAAAGTCATTTCGTGGTTTTCACGAAAAACTCGCAATAAAAAATAAAAGTGTTTCGATAGAACTACGAACGATTCATCATATGTAGGAAAAATTCGTATATTTTATGAAAGTTGTTTGTACGAAATTAATTCCTAGCGATTTACGAATATATTCTATCAGTGTGGGGTCTTAATACTGTGGCCGCCCAAGAAAGTGAAAATCGTTGGTTTCCTGGACGATGTGTCACTAACGGCGAGACACTTGAAGAAATGGAGGTGTCGGTGACGGGGACACTAGATGCAATCGAGAGCTGGATGAACGGGTCAAGCTGCAAATAGCTCACTACAAGACGGATTTGTTGTTGGACAGCAACTGCAAAGCGGTTCAGCGGAAACAGATCACCATCGAAGGGGATGTCAATGAATCGAATCGTGCACTGAAGCAATTGGGAGTGATAATCGACGACTGATTGAGCTTAAACAACCACGTTGATTACACATGCGAAATGTCGGGTCTTTATCTAGTGTTTCGTCATCCAAGTGAAACCGCGAAAAGCTGAACAGGACGCTTCGACTGCTGGTCGTACGAGTTGCGATTGCGTACCGGAGGCAGTATACCTTGACGCCGAGATGATCTCCATCTGCATTACTCTGACGGTATCAAGTGCTACAATCAATGAAACGTCATAAACGTGAGGAAGATGATGAGAATCGATTCGATGGTGACGTAGCAGCAGGAATGGGATAATACCGAGAAAGGAAAGTGGACCTACCGGCTCATCCAAACCTGTCGACGTGAAACAGCTCCTACCGAGCCACGGCTGCTTAAGGAGTATCTTCATTGGTATGGGTACGCAACGTCAACACTGTGCCTGGAGTGTGAGAACGTCGAGGAGACACCGGAGCGTCTTTGAATGTCCGAGGTTTGAAGTCTTTGAATGTCCGAGGAGAGTCTTTGTATGTCCGAGGTTTGAAGTGACGTGCAGGGAGCTACTTAAAACGGGAGGATCGGACATAAACCCGGATAATGTAGCCTACAGAATGACAAGCGACGTAAAGACGTGGAACGCAGTAAACAGAGATATGATGTAGATCAGTGATTCTCAACCTGGGGTCCGAGGGCCCCTAGGGGGCCGCGAAGTCATTGCTGGGAGTTCGCGAAGAAAAATATGTTTTACGAGTGCATGTTGAAATTTCAAATCTTGTTTCCTAACAAATTGAAAATAACATATTGATAGCATACAAAATTGATGTTGATCTGTGGGGGTCCACAGCAACCCAGTGTGATATCTAAGGGGTCCGTGGTACGAAAAAGGTTGAGAACCGCTGAGGTAGATCATGACCGTCTTACAACGGAATGGACATCGAACAACGGTTTCGGGAGAGCAATCACCGCCAGGGAACTCTCCGCAGGTATAAGCTAGATACACCGCCGAGGCTAGTCGAGTAGACTGCAACAGAGCAACGAGTATGAGTCGTCGAAACGCCAGCGAACCGGACGTCATGCTCCATTCGGAATGAATCGCCAGAACGACCACGGCACCCTACCAGTTGTTCCGATAGAAAAATAGCGAAAACCAAAGAAGAATCGATATTGGGAAAACTTTTTTCGCCAGGAAACTCTCCGTTAGCGTAGATTCACCGCTGGGGACTAGACTGAGTAGACAGCGACGAAACACCACTAGTCGCGAGTCATCGGCGCACCAGTGCACCGAACACCCTGCTTCACCAAAATCGCTGAACTGACCTCGGCACCTAGCTGATTGGCTCGATCTCGGGAGAACTTCTCTCGCCGGGGAATTCTCTGTCGGAGTAGGTCAGGTCCATCGTCGGGGACTAAACCGAGTTGTTCGCGAACAAATCGAGGACTGAATGGACCATCAAGGAAGTAGTGCTAAATGGCCCAAGAAGAGAACTAAATGGCTTTAAGGAGTTGCGGTGCTAAATGGCACCGGTTACGGAGTCAAAGGGCTCAAGAAGTTGTGGTACTGAAACCAAATAAGAATCGGTATCGGGAGAACATTTTTCGTCTGGGACCTCTCCGTCAGCTTACAGTCAGATTCACCGCCGGGAACGAGACCGCGTAGACCGCGACGATACACCACCAGTCGCGCCGGGGCTCCAGCAAACCGGATACCCTACTCTACCGGAATCGCCGAACTGACCGCATCACTTGGCTGGTTGGCTCGAACTTCTCTCCGCCATTTTAAAACCGCCATTTTGAACATTCGAAAAAAAAAATTATGATTATCGATGAATAACGAATAAAAGATCAAAAGCAGATGTTCGTATTTCTTCTCATTTTTCTGCAAAAAATTCACAAATATTGCTTGATTTTCCACCAAATCTAGGAGAAGGTCTGCTCAAGAGTGGTAACATGTTTAGTTTGTGTAAATCTCGTCTCATATAGGGTGATGTGCCTATTATGGCAGTAGAGCCTATTGTGACCCTATTTCGTACCCCTTTGGTTTCGAACCAAGCATATGAGATAATGACACTATCGATTTGGCTAAAACAGGTGAGAAAAAATAAGCTCAAGTTATATTCTTTATTTGTTGTGCACATATGTATTTAGAACTATCCTCTAAATCCAACTTTTAATTAAAACAAAATCACCTTATTGAAATATCTACTAATCCGCCTCACTCACGTAGTGAACCGAAACTGGATGCAACGGCGCTTAGCAAAATAAACACTTACGAGCCAGCATTTACCGCCTCATATCTCGTTATTCCAGCACAAATATACTAAACATTGCACTGATACATACCTTTATTTTAGCTGGAGAACCTTTTTGCGATAATTTCACTTTAAAATCACTCGTCAAACACTAGAATAGGCCTAGTGTTATAATAGGATAAAACTAAATACGGGGGTTCCTATTATTGGCATGTTTTGCTGATACACTACCACAAACAAAACCAACTTTTTGTATCCATCATACAGAAAAGAATTACCAGTGCGGCCAAACCAAAACATGAACTTGTAAATATAATGTAATGCTATTTCAGGTATAAGTAATCAATTACTTCAAGTTATTCAACTAATTGTTGATTGCAGATATTTTATTTTCATCTGCACATACAATTCGGATTGGGAGAAAGCAATTCTTGTCATTCCAGTTGCTAACCTTCGAATGATTTTTTTCTGCGTGCGCAATTCTGGGCGCTCTTCTACTAACAGCTGATGAGTTTCATTGATGTGCGTGATGTTTACGTTTGTTTTGATCGGTTGAAAAAAGCAGAATGATTCGTTTTACAAATCACACGTTAGCGTCCATGATCTGGATACCCAGTTAGAATCGACGCAAATGGAATATGAGGCATTGCGTTTCAACTAGATTGTTTTTCGATGAGGTGGAAATTGGCACACCCATGAGGCGATAATTGGATCGTTGAGGTGGGAATAGATGCACAGAATGGAACATTTATTTTCATTTATGCTGAAAATTGAGGCAATTCTGCTAAATAAGCATTATATAGATGTTTAAGTAACAGTACACTGATACTTTATTCTGAGAAAGGTTATAGATAATATGGCTTCTTTTAAAGTTGTTCAAAAAATAGTGCGACCCTCTCCCTAATGGTACCAAAATAGGCTCATCACCCTATCTCTGTCCCCTGAAATAATTATCTCGAAGCAACCAACTGAATAACTGTCTCAAGAGGTAATTCCCAAGAAGCATTACCCCTAACAACACGAATTCGCTTACTTGGATTCAACTGATATCTATCCCTTTACGTATCAAATGCCGACTGCCAGCATGTTTTGGCTTTCATTGCACCGGATAAAGTACAGAAACGTGATTTTTATTAGACTTTCCCCCTCCCCGACTGCTCGTTGTTTTTGCCGGCTGCCGGAGATGACTCACGGAAAGCGTTACACTTTGTGTTCCTCTGATTGCTAATGAGATTCTAAATGGAATGTTTGTTCGCACGAGTGGCTTCCCGTTAGTCTGTCTGGAGTCTGCTGCCTATACGAAAAAAACACGAAAAAAATGCGGATATGAGACTCTAACTGCAGGGCCATAAAGCACGTTCTGCCAGTCAGCTGTCGTGTGGCTGTAGACCGGCTTTTGGCATAGGTTAAGTGGGGAAGGGGCGGCTGATGGGCGATCAGAATTGAGCTTTCTTTTATTCTCTTTAATCCTACGATGTGGTAGCGGAAGGGGAACGGACGTAGAAAAATGTCAGATGCAGCCTTTGCTGTACGAGGAAAGGTTGTTTCATCTAGAATAACAAAGACTGATTGTAAGTGCTGTAAAAGGTAGAGGAAGGCTTGAACAAGTCAGTGCCTTAACAACAATGGAGAAGATGGCTGAAGTGATGTAAACTAGTTACTTTCTTGAAAATCATGTTGCAATTTCTAGAGTCTGTATTTTATATTGTTGAAAATCGTAGAACATTCAACATAATTGGACCAATATTGATTCACATACTTGACATTAATCATATGTTCTTAATATGGATTCATATTCCGAATCCGTGGATTTTAACATAGTCTAACATTCAAAATGTAATTACTGTAACCTAGGCCAGGATTCCCAAAGCAAAATTATTCCCTGTCAAACATTTTCGAACAAATTAAATATCTGCAGTCTACCGGTATGCACTGACGTTTAACCGTATCACATGGCTAGGCCATTCCACATACGACATTTCAACCTACGAGACCTTTTTTATGCACTAGACAAACACCTTCGGGCGGTAGCAACTCTGTTTTTTGTTCTGCATCACGCGCCCCATTGCTTTTGATATTGCCCCGTTGTGATGTTTATATTATGTTTATTATGCATTTAATGAAAATAAAAAGCTTGGGCGTAAAATTCCATAAACTATTCGGGGGCCATATGCGAAAACATTCGAAATTGAAAATGAGTGGAAAAAAGTAGCACCCAGCAAGCGGCGAACAAACGCGCTCCGACCAACCGACACGTGGATATTCGCGAAATGAGTTGCCATAGTGCAGTGCAGACACACGATCAGCGCCACAGCAGTCGACTGGGAGCGCGGGACACGAATTTTAATAAATTTCTCGTCACCGGAATTTAATTTTTTTTAAATACTGTGCGGTATTTTCAGCATTTGGACCAAGGCCTACACGATACCGTATGTGTGTGTGGTTTTTTTCATCCTCTACTTTTCACCGCATGTACTGGCGGATGTACTACGGATTGTCACTATGAGGTATATTGAATGAAAATATGTTAACGTCGCTTTAAACTTTGGGGTATAACGTTTCAAAAGGATATTGAAATCTAAATGAAGTATATTTTAACAATCGCAAAAATTTGTGGAACCATAACTGTTTGCCGTTTTGTCCACTGACTAGATCGACTTTCTCATAGTGAAAATTGCATTTCATGGCATGCTACTGCATATGTCACCGCTCTTCTGTTTTGCCAATGCTCATGTTTATGAATGTTTAATTTACTTCATCTTGTCGGATACGAGCTTTAAAAATCCAAACAACTTGTAATCCCTCTCAAAAAAATAATTCAGAATTTCGTCAAACATTCCATAAAATATCTTCTAACTTTAGTGGTTCAATGCACAGCAATGCAAGGTTCAACATCCAAAAAAACCACATCGTCTCCCATCCCCCGAAAAGAGCCTGTGGTAATGTCTGCCGATGATGGACGGTCCTGCCGAGGTAATTGCGCTAGCCAGGCCAGGCTGTTTGCTGAACACTCCACCCCAGCAAATTGACGAAGCTGATGTGTGCCGGGCACAGCCGAACGCGGTCGGACCACTCTTTCGGATGGCTAATATCCTATCTCCCACAGAGAACCGTTTGCTTCCGATGTCATCTCAACAAACAACGAACACGGATGTGTACCCATTCTTCGATTCTCTGATTGTGCTCGGACATTCTCGGAACAAATCGTTCGGACATAAATAACCTATTATTACCTCAAACTCTATTTTCGAAGGAATTTTCCCTCGAATACGTTTCTATTTTTTAGAATTGGTTGCCCGTAGATAGCAAGTTCTATCTCAATGGCGATTTCGTACCAATCGAACGCAAAAACCACGGGATAAATAAATTGATTCTCGGAAACGGGAACGGTGCAGCAGAATGTGTGAATGTGTATCTTTTGTCCACATAACATCAAGACCCGAATGGAACCGCAGCGCTGCAATTGACAGTTATTCTATTAACTTTTAAATCCAGAGATGGGGTACGGTTTTTCTGTCGCCGCATTCGTGTTTTTGACGGGAATGCGCTGAATTTAAACAAACCGCCGCTCTAGGAACATGGAGAATATGGCAGAATTTTAGAATGTTTTTTACGATACATGATTGCTTTTTTAAGCCTGAAATTTCAGTGATATGAGAATTACGTTCTTTAGAAAAAAACCGATTTATTCCACCTAACAATGAAATTAAATCAGACTCCTTAATAAAAACTAATAAAAAAATTAAAATTTATAATATGTAAAAATAAACTATATAAAATTAAAAAAAATTGCGTGTATCCGTCTACCTTTTTATCTAGCACAGAGCGAACAATTTATCTATCGCTTTGTTCTTTATCCAGTGCACAGACAGTATTGTGTCGTCGCCTTCGTCTGCGCAGATCAACCATTGTTGTAATATAGAAAGTTGTCCATTTTGAACATTCGAACCATTTTACGGAACATACCAAGTTGTCAGGAAGATATTTAAAAAGTTATATTATTGAATTGGCTTTTGAGAGGTCATCCACAAACAGCAAGCAATAATGTTGAAAATAATAAAGGCGAAGACTTTGTGTCTTCAGCAAAGTTATTGACAAAAAGTTGCTCAACAATTTTGCTAAAGACACATTCTTAATATATGCACTTGCAAGAAAGTTAATAAATATATCTCCATAAATTCCGCGGAGACATCATTGACCCAAATTTAACGATTTTGGCACCAAAAAAAACACTGTGCAATTAGTTGCGGAAATTCGCGATTAAAGAAATGAAAAAGACACGCTGGGGAGCAAGAAAATAAACAAAAAACCAAAAAGCGACGGACTTAGGCAAAAAAGCAACATTGGTTGGCTCACTCTTCTAATCCACAAGTCAAAGTCGAAATGCAGAGGGAGATGCCGAAGCCTAATTGGGAGAAGATAAAGGGCGATACACAAAGGAGTAACTAGAACAAAATCCTGGCTAATAACCAAAATATTTTTAGTCGATATTTTATTTTGTTATATTTTTTACATACTGCATAATGTGACAGAATAAGGAGTATGTCAAAAATTGCTAAAGAAATTTTGCCAGGATGCAAAATGGTGATATTTTAAGGCGTTTTCAATCGTTTTTCATAACACATCCAGCAATATAGCTTGCTAGTAATGATAACTGTATTAAATAATACGCTATTATAACAAACGTAGTTGAACACAACTGTTTGTATAACCTCACCTTAAAAATAACTAAAAATAGTAATGTTGCTGTGTATTGCACCAGCTTTAAAATACCTTTTTTTAAACATTTTATACCTAATTTGTATCATAAAAAATAACATTATACGGCGAGATCCAGCAAAGCTACTGAAGCAGTATCACAAAACAAGCTTTCGACTATCCAAAAATCTTCCCATCTTATCAGGGCCGTAGATTGAAAATACGGGCCCGGGTGGTCCAACGTACGGGCCCCCACCACTGTATATTGCCCGTGCATCACAAAGTTAAAGTTTGAAATCCATTTTGAATACGTCTTCGTACGTTTTGGTGACTTTGAAGAGGAATTTTTCGTCAATAGTATTAGTAAAAGTAAAGAAATGGAAAGATTAAAAATGTAGTACATAATTGCAAAAATTATAAACATTATCTAAACAAAAAAACCTATTTTAATCCACCTAGCGGTGCAATTGTGCCTTTCTCAATCATGAATCACGAGAATGTGTCCGTTGTTTATATTCATTAAAAACTTTTAAATGCATATATTACATTTTATTATTATACATCACATGACAACTATATACAGGAAAATAAATCATTATTCGAGTTCTAAATTTTTGAAAAAGAAAAAACAGCCACGGTAATATTGAACTGAAAAACCTGTTTTAATCCACCTAGAGGTGCAATTGTGCCTTTCTCATTTCTCCAAACTATGATTTAATAGCTGGTTCGTACAATATAACATTACGGAAATATCTTTCATTCTTATTACACTTGGTAAGTATATATAAGAGCACCTTTTTGCATTCATCGCGGTATCGGTTTGAATCGGAGTTTTCTATGTGATCGCACTTCACAACCCGTAACTCCGGAGCCGGAAGTCGGATGGAGATGGAATTTAATATCAGTTTCCGGGGACGCAACACCTTTAATTTGAGACTAAGTTGATCAAATCGGTCTAGCTATTTTCGAGAAACCAATATAACCGTTATTCTGAATTTGGATGCTTCCGGATCCGTCGATGGTGGACAGGGTGGCCAAAGAGACTTTGAATGACTGTTGGTGACCTAGATCTACAAATTCAACAGTTCTGTTTACATTTTGGAAAAAACTTCACCTTTTTACATTCATCGCAGAATTCGTTAGAATCGGGATTTGCTGCGTGATCGTACGTATCACCCTGTAATTCAGGAACCAGAACTCGGATCCACATAAAATTCAACAGCAGCTGATCGACCTTTCATTTAAAATCAAGTTTGTCAAAATCGGTTCAGAAAATTCCGAGAAACCAATGTGGACAAATCAACAAATTTTGTTTTGTAACCATACTCTTCAACTCGTAATCCGGAACAAGATGTCGGTTGAAAATGAAATTCAATAGCAACCTATGGGAATATTATATCTTTTATTTTAATCTTAGTTTGTAAAAATCGGTTCAGCCATCTCCGAGAAACCGATGTGGACATTTTGTTAACAAATCCGCACATACACACACATACATACATACATACATACATACATACATACATACATACATACATACACACATACATACATACATACATACATACACACATACATACACACAGATATTTTGCGATCTCGGCAAACTCGACTAATGTTATATGAGACTCGGCCCTCCGGGCCTCGGTTAGAAAATCGGTTTTTGAAGCAATTGCATAACCTTTCTATATGAGAAAGGCAAAAGAATAATATTTAATTAGCTTAATAAGCATGAGTTCAATGTTATCTTCATGTGATTATAATTTGGAAAGGTTGGTGGAATGGGTTTGAACGTGTAGGGAATGGGGGGTTAGTAGAGTGGGAGTGGAGGATGCGTCAGAAATCCTTCATCTTATTTCGGTATACGGGATGGATGAAGGAAATGCGGGCGTGAGGGTGGTCAAAGAGGAGGGGAGTGATGAAGGAGGGAGGTGTAAGGGCAAGACGGGGGGGCAGCGACGCAATACTCAACTGCATATTTTGCCTTCCATTTGAGACTTGGTTTGAGAAAATCGGTTCAGTCATCACCGAAGAACCGATTTGACTTTAATTGTGGAATATGCCCGGAATTCCGGACTTCCGGAATCGTCGATAGTGGACAATATATTCAAAGAATGTTTGATTGGCAATCAGTGATCTAGATCTGCGATTAGAAGTTATTTGGTGACCATTTCAATAGTTTTTAGCCTCTGAGGTATTACGATTGTACCGATTTATATGGGAAATTCCAGTGTATCCTTACTAACACCCCTGTAACTCCGGAAGCAAGAGTCAGAACCGAATGAAATTCAGCAGCAGTCAATGGCATTACTGTATCTTTCATTTGAAATCAAGTTTGTAAAAATCGGTAGAGAATTCGTTGGGGAATGGGTGTGATATTAGTTTAGGAACTTGGCGGGTTCCCCGGGGGCGTCATGAACCGTCATAGGTGGCCAATGTGGTCAAAGCTACTTTGATTGATCATTAGTGATCCAGACCCGCAAACTAGAGTAATGTTACATCAATTTTAATATGTTTTACATCATTTGAACATCATGGTGGTACCAGTTTATATGGGAATTTGCTGTGTGACCGCACTCTTCAACCCGTAACTCCGGAACCGGAAGTCGGATCAACTAAAAATTCAATAGCAGCTTATGGGAGCGTTATACCTTTCAGATGAAACTAAGTTTGCGAAAATCGGTTCAGCCATCTCTGAGAAAATTGTGTGAGTTTAAATGACACACTCACACACATACACACACATACATACACACACACATACATACACACAGACATTTGCCGATCTCGACGAACTGAATCGAATGGTGTATGACACTCGGCCCTCCGGGCCTCGGTTAAAAAGTCGATTTTTACAGTGATTGCATAGCCTTTCTTTATATGAGAAAGGCAAAAAGGTGCGAAATCGGCAGTCCCAAAAAGTGGATTTTCATAAAAAAAAAAATTTTCGAGATAACATAAAATCTCGACGTTTCATGCATTTTAAAGATGTTTGGCATCAAAAACGAATTTGATTTCTGAAATTTCATGGGGTCCCCCTTTGAAAAAAAAAAATTTGAGTTCCGGCTTATATGGGAATTTCATATGTGACCGGATGGATTAGTCTATATTTCCGGACGCATCCAAGCGATCCGTACGAAATTTTATAGACATCTGTGGGGATACTATAGCTATCATTTGGGACAGTGTTTGTGAAAGTCTGCCCAACCATTTCCGGGAAACTGATGTGAGTACGTCAATTTTGAAAGATGGCCGCTTTTACCGGGCACTTCCGGAACCGTCTATGGTGGTCAATGTAGTCAACGAAAGTTTGGTTGGCCGTCGATGACCTAGAACAGCAAATTTAAGTTGTTTGAGAGACATTTTAGCGAAATTTTTACCTTTTTTGCTTTCATCGGAGTATCGGTTTGAATCGCAATTTGCTATGTGATCGCACGCCACAACCTGTAACTCCGGAACCGGAAGTCAGATCGGGATGAAATTAAATAACCATTTACGAAGGCGCAACACCTTTCATTTGAGACTAAGTTTGGTTGAATCGGTCTAGCCATCTCCGGGAAACCGATGTGACTGTTATTCTGAATTTGGATACTTCCGCCGGGGCTTCCAGAACCGATGATGGTGGCCAATGGGGCCAAAAAGACTTTGAATGGATGTTAGTGACCTAATACTACAAATCGAAGCAGTTGTGGTCATATTTTGGAAAAATTTTCACCTTTATACATTCATTGCAGAATTTATTAAAATCGACATTTTCTGCGTGCTCGTGCTCACCACCCTGTAATTCCGGAACCGGAAGTCGGATTCGTCAGAAATTCAATAGCAGCCTATGGGAACGTTGCATCTTTCATTTGAGACTAAGTTTGTCAAAATCGGTTCAGCCAGCTCTGAGAAAAATGAGTGACATTTTTGGTCACATACACACACAGACGCACATACACACATACATACATACACACATACATACACACGCTCAGACATTTGCCGAACTCGACGAACTGAATCGAATGGTATATGCCACTCGGCCCTCCGGGCCTCCGTTAAAAAGTCGGTTTTCAGAGCAATTGCAATACCTTTCTATTGAGAAAGGCAAAAATTTTACCTTTTTACATTCATCGCAGAATTCGTTAGAATCGAGATTTGCTGCGTGATCGTACGTATCACCCTGTAATTCAGGAACCAGAACTCGGATCCACACAAAATTCAACAGCAGCTGATGGACCTTCCATTTAAAATCAAGTTTGTCAAAATCGGTTCAGAAAATTCCGAGAAACCGATGTGGACAAATCAACAAATTTTGTTTTGTAACCATACTCTTCAACTCGTAATCCGGAACAAGATGTCGGTTGAAAATGAAATTCAATAGCAACCTATGAGAATAGTATACCTTTCATTTGAATCTTAGTTTCTAAAAATCGGTTCAACCATCTCCGAGAAACCGATGTGGACATTTTGTTAACAAATCCGCACATACACACACATACATACATACATACATACATACATACATACATACATACATACACACATACATACATACATACATACATACACACATACATACACACAGATATTTTGCGATCTCGGCGAACTGAGTCGAATGTTATATGAGACTCGGCCCTCCGGTTCTCGGTTAGAAAGTCGGTTTTTGGAGCAATTGCATAACCTTTCTATATGAGAAAGGCAAAAGAATAGTATTTAATTACCTTAATCAGCATGAGTTCAATGTTATCTTCATGTAATTATATTTTGAAATGTTGGTGGAATGGGTTTGAAAGTGGAGGGAATGGGGGGTTAGTAGAGTGAGAGTGGAGGATGCGTCAGAAATCCTTCATCTTATTTCGGTATACGGGGTGGATGAAGGAAATGCGGGCGTGAGGGTGGTCCAAGGGGAGGGGAGTGATGAAGGAGGGAGGTGTAAGGGCAAGGCGGGGGTAGGAGGGGCGGCGATGTAATACTCAACTGCATATTTTGCCTTCCATTTGAGACTTGGTTTGAGAAAATCGGTTCAGTCATCACCGAAGAACCGATTTGACTTTAATTGTGGAATATGCCCGGAATTCCGGACTTCCGGAATCGTCGATAGTGGACAATATATTCAAAGAATGTTTGATTGGCAATCAGTGATCTAGATCTGCGATTAGAAGTTATTTGGTGACCATTTCAATAGTTTCTAGCCTCTGAGGTATTACGATTGTACCGATTTATATGGGAAATTCCAGTGTATCCTTACTAAAACCCCTGTAACTCCGGAAGCAAGAGTCAGAACAGAATGAAATTCAGCAGCAGTCAATGGCATTACTGTATCTTTCATTTGAAATCAAGTTTGTAAAAATCGGTAGAGAATTCGTTGGGGAATGGGTGTGATATTAGCTTAGGAACTTGGCGGGTTCCCCGGGGGCGTCATGAACCGTCATAGGTGGCCAATGTGGTCAAAGCTGCTTTGATTGATCATTAGTGATCCAGACCCGCAAACTAGAGTAATGTTACATCAATTTTAATATGTTTTACATCATTTGAACATTATGGTGGTACCAGTTTATATGGGAATTTGCTGTGTGACCGCACTCTTCAACCCGTAACTCCGGAACCGGAAGTCGGATCAACTAAAAATTCAATAGCAGCTTATGGGAGCGTTATACCTTTCAGATGAAACTAAGTTTGCGAAAATCGGTTCAGCCACCTCTGAGAAAATTGTGTGAGTTTAAATGACACACACACACATACACACACACATACACACACACATACATACACACACACAGACATTTGCCGATCTCGACGAACTGAATCGAATGGTGTATGACACTCGGCCCTCCGGGCCTCGGTTAAAAAGTCGATTTTTACAGTGATTGCATAGCCTTTCTTTATATGAGAAAGGCAAAAAGTCAAAAATTCCCTTTGTTCAATTGTACAAAAACAAAATAAAGGGAAAACTTTACATTGAATGTGTGTTGCGTTGCGTTGTGACGATGAATTTGGCGGATTGCACACTGACTTCATCATGTATGACTGCTGATTATCTAATAAGAGTTGCTTGGGAAGTGGTAAGTAGGAATTCATACCAATCCAAGCCAAATTAAAACCTCAACACATGATAGCCATCATTGCCGGCCGCCCCCAGCTGCATCGTTCACGGGGAAGGATAAAGGATAAGGTAGACGGGAAGTGTTGATGCTTCACCTACTTAACGGAAACACGACGATGCATCAGACTCTTCTATAGGTATCGTGGAGTTGGTGGTTTGGAAGGGTATAAGGTCTAGGATTCACTCCAAGCAAGCGATGTGACTTGTAAAGAATATTTTATTACGTAGTTGTTTAGTTAGTCTTCGAGTACACGATGACTCGAAAAAGAAAAGATCTTGTTCAGTTTTTGATTCTCTTTAAACTCTGGGCAACCGGTTACCGAGAGTATCCTATGTTTCCTAAACACAAGCAATTTGAACTCCACACAGCCGACCGTGGGAGTATTGCCTAGAAAAGCTAATCTTATCGGATGCGCCACGTTCGGCATAAATACGTTAGGCATAATGGACGTTGGGCATACATACGTTAGGCATAAGTATGTTAGGCATAATGAACGTTAGGCATAATGGACGAATGGCATAATGGACGTTAGGCATAATGGACGATAGGCATAATTCATAAAAACATAAAATTAATCGCAAGCCTTTATTTATTGTAGATATTTCAACCTTACCCCCGTTTTTCGGGTTAGAAAAAAACTACACTTTGCAATACCATACCATCGTATGACTTTATCGAGACACCGTGATATGAAAAATATAATGCGAGATATTTGTCCCTTACTAGTGTCGATTTTTTTCTATTTTTTTACGTAGATTAGCTGGATGCTTTCCTCATTTAAGTCAACAGTTTTGGTTGAAATACATTTCAAGTTTATTGGATGTATTACCAATATAACTGTAATAAAGTATTGCAAAATAAGTCAGAATAATTACCAAAAATTACGCTTTGGAGCTATGGAACCTTGCAGTATTATGGACGCATTAGGCTAAGGTTGTTACGTTTGTGACGATACCTTTTTTATTTCGGTGACTTTTCACAGCACACGAAAAAAATCTCTCGTATCAGACAGTTTCTGTAGTTCTACCTTTGATGACCTGATGAATATAGTCATTGAACTGTATCCCTGATTATACAGTTCAATGAATATATGAATATGGCTGCTTCTATATTATCTCCCATATTGGATAATATAAAAACAGCAATATGAATATGTTCGTTGAATGAATAATAAAATGTATCATTCTTTCTTTCATGAGCTTTTCTTATATACGAAGACTTTTTTCCCAATAGGTCCAATTTGCAAATGAGAGCCCTTTTTTCGCTTTCTCTTTCGCTTATTACTGCAAAACCATTAAAACTTTTTAAACATTTATCGGTATGTTTCGAAAGATCAAGGTTTTCACGCAAATAGTTGAAGGGAAATCAGAAAGGTGACCGAGTAATTCGCGGAAGAGAAAGAAAACAAAGAGAGGCTCTCTTTTGTAGATTGAACCTATTGAAAAAGAAGTCTTCATATTTTCTTCTTGAATAATTGCACCATGCATGAATAGGAACTTAAGAATTAATCTAAGTTATTATGCATTATTCATGCCTTAATGCAAATGAGATTGTTTTTAAACAAGCGTGTTGAGACTATTTTAGTCATATGCTGTTAATCGGTTGTATGTCGAGAAATTAATGCAATCTGAGGTAGTTTCAACTTTTAGTATACCGCAATACCGCTTTTGCCGCAACGCACTCATTATGGGATGCCAAATGTATTCCCATGCACTGTAAATTTTCACAAGCCGCTATGCCGCTGTCATTGTATATGGGCCTTATCAATGGAATCTTTGCAATTCTATTTTACTTTCCGTATGCCAAGCATTCGATCTGCTTCCTTTATTTGAGCAAGTATTTCTTCAAGCATATACAGCAGAATAAAATATTGATAAAGTTGGATCAGTTTCCAGAGTATTTCTATAACATCAAAAAAGTTCAAATATTCACGCAATCACCCGAGGCCAACACTTTAAAAAATAAGTTTCTTGAAGTGATACTTCGACTAGATAATTTATGCCTAACGTCCATTATGCCTAACGTATTTATGCCTAATGGGGTACACCCTAATCTTGCGTAATGGGCCGGATCACTATCTATTGTAACGGTATTTAGACAGTATTCGCTACTTCTTCTCTACGATATATTTATTTGGTTGAAAACTACCGAGTAATAACACGTTATACAGACAAAGAGTTATGATAGCGCAAGATGTTTTAAATCAAGGTATGCATTTCCTATTTTGGATGATTTGTAAAATACACGTGTACGAGCGATAATAACGACCATTGAAGAGAAATACAAAGTATTGTTAACCTGATACACGGGATGGTTAGCAATAACGGAACTTGAAATTAGATTTATAAAAACAGACGCGGCGAATTTTCAGTACGTATTCACCCGCGATCATCGATTCTAGTCAGTTTAAAATCTTGTTGCGGCTGATTTCCGATCAGATGCACATTTTTACGGTAGTGTTTCCTTGATTATATCTGTTCGCACACTCTCATTCTTCTACTATCGGCAGAAGGTTGATAGCACCCAGTCGTCGCCGGTCTATGGACCAAATGTCATCAATAGACTTAGACTCGCGTGGAGGCATGAGATAGGAAACTTGTGAGAATTTTGTTATCCAACCGTTTGACGACCCATTTTTGTTATTAAATTGGTTCTTATGAACAAAGCAAGAATACTGATGTCAATTTATGCGCATTTCATCGATTGTAGACTGCGTAATTAAAAGAATAGTGCGGCACCCTCCCTAATGGGGCCAAAATTAGGTCTTTATCCTATACCGTGACATGCCCCAATACCGTGAGGTTAAGAACGTCTCAAGTGAAAAATGAGTCTAAAAATTCAAATTGTCGACTATCGCGTTAGCTGATCTTCACATTAAATATATCTGATATGAAAAATAAACGTTATACTGTTCATTGCTCTAAACTGTTGGGAAAAATGATTGACGAACGACATACACCTAAATACTGCTCACCTCAGGGGGATAATTCCAAATTCCGCGCAAAATAATTCCTAATACCGAGTACCATAAAATGAGCTAAATACTGGTGTAAATAATGAAATTTCAGTGAACACTTATAGAATCCAGCTTGAAGTTTTCCCTTGATTTATGGTTCAGGTTTCTTTCCTTTTCCTTGAACTCAGTCATTTTAAGAACTTCTTTATCCAGTGCTATCATTATCTTATTTTTTGATGTTTTGCGACTTAGTCCGGTCCGACTTAACACCGACCATATGCAAAGTTTGGAGTCGATCCGTTCAGTGTTTAACCCATTCATGACCATGTTGTTTGTGGACAACAATGTTTTTAAACAGCCATAACTTTTGATTGAGGCAAGCTTTGCTCACAAAAACAAGTAAGACTAATACATAATAGACTTTCATTTGAGTATTAACAGTTACAAGAATCATCTCTAGAACTGAAGTTATTTTAATTAGTCTGATTGGATTCCGATGGAGCAGTGCTGCCGGGGGCAGTTTACGTTGATGACGGAAAATTAATTTTTCATATATCTTCGTTATGTTGCAATATTATCGAATACTGATAAAACCCATCAATTTAGACTGTTTTTGGCTACATTTTCCACGCAAGTGGACCCTTGTAAATATTCTAGAAAAATTGTATTGAGCATTGGAGGTAAAATTGAATAGATTCTAGCACTGCTAGGGTAGCACCTCCCAAGCAACATATTTTGTAGTAAAAGAATATTAACAACTAATAATGAAACCAAATCACGTGTAATAATCTAGCCGGGGTGAACATGATCTCAACTGTTTCACCACCAAAAAAGTCCCAAGGCGGAGTCTATTTGTAACATGTCATGGAAACGTACGCTGTATTGCAAATCAATTTTGCCACCTAGTTTCAAATCGAGTTCAATTATGTTTGGAAAATTTTCGGTGTTGGAATAATGCGATGTTATTTTGGCAAGATAATTTGGAATATTTGAAAGCAAATATTTGGCTCTTCTATACTTAAATTTCACCGGTGCTTCTAGATTTACTGTCAATTACGCAGTTTTACGTTTATATTTTCAATGCGCCTTCAAATAAAATCAGGAATGGATGAAAATATAACAATAAGATATAGCGCTCCAGGCAAATGACGCAGTTTGCGATTGCGCCTAACAATATGCAATTCGAATATGGTGCAAAAATTTATAAAAGCATCATGGCCGCCTTCTCGTTGTGGCTGATTCTTTGACAGAAGAAAATCAACGGATTCAGATGCATCGATGACGCCCTCTCTCTGTTGCAAATTTGTTTTGTTAAAGTATCGGCAAGTATTTCACAAGTTTGCAAGTATTTTGTTCTTTATATGATACTTATTGCAAATAAACACTGACAGCTGCTATCCACTATAGCATTCAGTTACTTTTAACAAACAGTTATCAAACATTATAGGCTCCACCTACTGAATATCGTTTAGAATCGGAGCGGTAAGATGGAAAATAATTCTTTTAGTCAACAAATTCACTTTTTACGGTTTGATTAGTAGCAACAAACTTGTTTGTGGTCTATTAGCAACAAACCACTATCTGAAAAAATGCTTTTATACTTTTTTACAACTGATATTCAACCAAATAGGCTAAATTTTTTGTAGACTTGTTACATATGTTGCTAGGGTTTTCTTTATGAAAAAAGGCTTTTCGAGTTTCTTAACCTTACCGTTTTCAAGGAAAAATAGTTTTGAAACCCTATCTGGACTAGAAAAAAGTTGGCCTGAAAGAATTAGGGCGTGATGCTCGTTCATCGCAAAAACACTTTCATTTTTATATATTGTTTATTTTTTTATAGTTTTACATTTATTACTAAAGAATGTACAAAATTCACTCAAACTTTGAAAACTTTTTCCGAGGCCCGGAGGGCCGAGTCTCATATACCAATCGACTCAGCTCGACAAATTGAGACAATGTCGGTATGTGTGTGTATGTATGTATGTACAAAATGTCATGTAATTATCTCTGCAATGGCTGAACCTGCAACCGTTTTTGTCAAAAAACAGCCAGCTTTTAGCAAATAATTTTCGATCAATGCAATGTTGGCCTGCAACATATACATAAATAGAAAGCTTGTATAAATACCTTTCTAACAAGCTATAGATTGTCAAAATTCGTTCACGAGCAGCGGAGATATTAAACATTTTGTAATTGCATTTCCCGCCTAGCAATTTTCACTAATTAAAAAGGAGCCCTTTTCATACAGAGTATTGCTTTACTAGTATTTTAAGGGTAAAACTAAACCGATTTTGAATGTCAGGGTATGAAAACACATCTACGTGCTGCGAGGAACTCGATTTTGAAAATATTTTGATAATTACCTCTATAATGAATGAACTATTTCTCAAAAACCAATATGCTCACTTCAAAGACAAAATAATGTTGAAATTTTTTCTAGAGTTCTTGTATTTATTCCTTGGATTAGGCGTTGCGTTCAATCGTGAGATAAATGTTGGATGGTATATTAATACACAGATCATGAAGTAATTCACCTAGTAGTGAGATAAAAGATTGCTCATATAATTATACTCGTGGCATCACCGAAAACAACCGTATTTTTTAATCCCAAAACTGTAGCGAAATTTTTGCTCTTTTTGTCATCCTGATAGTTTGAACCATTTCTTTTTCACAGTATGTGTTCGTATAGGACTTATTTATATCTATTTCCTGAACGAAAATTACGAACGAAACAATATGCAAGTTATAAGAATGACTGGAAAGAGAGTGCATAATAATCAACGGAATGCACGCCTTTATGCTATCAACATAGCCTAGACACATTACACTATTTATTTTAATGGAAATGAAAACTTTGAAATATCTACCTGTCTTTTTCATCGCATTCTCCCTCTGTCGCTCTCTGTTCAAGGGGCTTGAAAGCCTTAGAAAGTCCATTGTATATTAATTAGCCTATTCTCAGAAGCTGGGATTTTCAAAAACATTTCATAACTTTCTGATGCAATGGTTCTAAAATTCGTACAATTCGGTTTATTCATTTTCATTATACAAAAAAGTTTTTTAACTTCAAATATATGATCATTGCATTTCATTCAGCATCATTACATTCTTTGGATTCACTCTGATCAGTTTATTCTTTTCGCGCATTTTACTCATATAATTCATTTAACTTATTTTATTCACTGTTTTCATTCTATGCATTCTATTCATTTTTTACAGTTCATACATTTTGTTCAGTTTCTTCATTTTAATAATCTGAGTATTTTTTTCAGTTTTATTCCTTTCATCCAAATAATTTATTGGACACAATTTTTTTTTCTATTAGTTCATAACCTTTTAACATCTTTAATTTTTCATTTTAATCAATGTATTTTATTCTGCTCATTTTCTTTTTTTATTCATTTTATCAATTCAGTTCAGTTTGTTTATTTGATTCGTTTGTTTTATTTATTCATTTCATTTATTTTTTATTTTGTTCATTTGATCCATTTCATTATATTCACTGGATTCATTAAATTATTCCTTGGTTTGTATAGGACTTAATCAAATTGATTCATTTGATTTATTTGAATCATTTGATTCATTTAATTCGTTTTGTTTTTATCTTTAATTTTATTCGTTTCATGTTCAGCCATTCTTTTATTTATTTCATTCAATTTGTTAGTTTGAGTCAATTTATTCTACAGTTTCGACTCGTTTTTATGCACCCCCGATTTTATGAACTTTTTGTACCCGATTTTATCAACCTTCCGTTAATTCATTCTTTTATGCCAGCAATTCAGGCCCACAGTCTTACATTTATATTCAATCAAGGTAGTTGGTCCTGCACTGTTAGATAGTAGTCAAAATGTAGGGTAGTTTACCCAATTTTGATGCTATTTAAGGTAATTGATGAACTAGTATCGCATGTTCCTCAAATTTTCCAAAAAAGCAAAATTTTTATAATAAACTAACAAATTGTCTCATATTATCCATGGAAAACATAACAATTGAAAGTGACGTTGTATGCAATACGAATTGAATACTTAATAATATTGTTTTTATGTTGTGAGCATGCCAAACTGCAAACAAAATTTATTTTTGCGAACTGTCTATAAACACCGGTCCGGAAGATACAATTTAGCGCATATTAGTTTTTAAGATTGTGATATCTGTTCTCTACTTTATCTACCCCTTTAAAACGATCTCCTGCCAACGCGCTTGAATCTTCACTAAACAAACTTCGAATTGAATCAGCTAATAAGATTCCTGTTCTCGTTTGTTATCTTCTATGTCATCGAAGCGTATTAATCTATTCACTTGTAAGTAGGAACACACCAACCTGTCCGAACCAATGAGAACGAGCGAAGCCTGTCGAAAGCCACAGAACCAGGCTTAAACCGCCTATCTCTATAAAAATACGTGTGCCTGTTTCAAACTCTTTGAAATCTGATACGGAATATTGTTTCATGACGAAAAACCCTAAAAAATAGAGAACCTGTATATCCCATTGTTGAAATTCTTCGTATAACTTTCCAACTAATAAAATAACTAAAAAAGTAAATAGTAAGTTTGTGGAAAGAGAAAGTTTCATTGACTTAGACATGGATATGATATTAATAACTAGAATAGTGAGATCGATCCTGTAAAACTATTCATCACTGTCGTTGCTTACAAAACCTTAAAACATGGCAAATACATCCATTTCCAATTTTAGTAAAACTAAAAGTCGCCCGCTCAACAAGAAAACTATCAGCCTACACGTTCGTAAACAAAATGAATAGACAGCATCGTGAACCGTGGCTAGACCAACAGGCTCAGAATTTTCTGATTTTTAGCAGATTTTATCAGTGAAAATTTTTCGTCGAATATTTTGTAAATTAAATTTTTCCGAAGGAGGAACTGGACTAATTACATTAGAAACGTTGGATATGAACGTAATTTTAGAATGTTAAGCTTTAATTGATGTAGCGTTTCTCTCCAGATCGCTTATTTAATTTTCAACTTCAATCGCGTTTTTCTTAATTGTCATTTTTGGAACATGGGCGTAGAATAGTTGCGAACTACCAACGCCCTGTGTCTAGTTAATTAAAGAATAAATTCTGCATTGCACTTTTAAGGAGATTAACTATTAAATTTCGTTGGCAGATTACATTGTCATTCATAATGAGTCTATCTGCAAAATTTCCGATCGATCTTATGCTTGGAAGTTGGATTAGACAACTGTCGGACGGTTCAGTTAAATACAACTTGTTGCACGGATAGGACATTAGGTTTGATTTTTCTGCTAACTAACAACTTGAGATAGTTCTCTGGTTGCTTCTAATTATGTAGGATGATAAAATGAAGATAAAAAAAATTCCCGATTTTATCAACTTCCACGTTTTATCAACCAAAATTTTTCGGCTGGTTGATAAAAACGGGTCATTACTGTATTAGTCTTATAACGGGTGCGCGACGTTAGGTATAAGTACGTTAGGCATAACTACTATAGGCATAATGGACGATTGGCATAACATATAAAAATAATCGCTAGGTTTTCTTTATTGCAGAGATTTCAACCTTATGCTCATTTTGTGGGTTAGAAGCTTTGGTGTATAAAATTGCATACCTTCGAGAGACAGCAAAATGAAAAACACCAAGCGAGATATTTATATCTTACAAGTGTAGAATTTGTTTTATATTTTTTCCATAGATGAACTGAAAGCTTTCTTCATTTGAGTGAACAGCTTAGATTCAAGCCCATTTCAAGTTTGTTGGATGTATTATCAATATTATTATATCCAAATATTAAACAATAGAGAGTAATAATGAACAGCCATGATGTTATGTAAACCTGCAGTGTTATGGACAGCTTCAGCATTAGCGTACGGATGTTACGTTTATACCGAAACCTTTATTGTTTCGTTATCTCTGCACAGTACACGGAAAAGATCTGCTTCGTATCTGACAATTTCCGTAGTTTTATCTTTGATGGTCTCAAGAATATAACCAATGGACTGAATAATATGGGAAATAATCAATATAAAAGCAACAAATTCATCATTCTTTCTTTCATGAACTGTTCTTCAAGATATATATTTTCTTCTTGGACAATTGCACCATGCATGTATGTAAGAACTAATCAAAGTTAAGGTTCAAGTTACCTTTTTTGAGCATGTGTTAGATTTGAACGCTGGGTAGTATGGGTAAGAAAAATTGTGTTCAGCTTTGCCACCGTATTATCCATTTAAACCTTTTCAAAACTCTAAAAGAAGAATATCAGCCGATTTATTAGATCACAACGATTCAAATCATACAAAATAGCTGCTGGAAAAACTATCGGTTTCGCTAAATGGTGCTTTTGAAAAAGTGGCTGTGATTTTTTGTCACACTACCACACCGTGCTGGGGTACGCAACACAACTGCGCAATGAAAAAACCACAGCCACTTTTTCAAAAGCACCATTTAGCTAAGCCGATGGTTTTTCCAGCAGGTATTTTGCATGAATTGAATCGTGATGATCTAATAAATCGACTGATATTCTTCTTTTAGAGTTTTGAAAAGATTTAAATGAATAAGCTGGTGGCAAAACTGAACACAATTTTTCTTACGCACACTACCAAGCCTTGAGGTAACTTGAGCCTTAATGTGCGTTAATCATACCTTAACACAAATGAGATTGATTTTATTATTTTGTTTTATACATTTATTTGAAGCAGGTAAAAGCCTCCTGGAGCTAGGTTTCATTCAAAATCTTTCTCCAACAGGCATAAAACCTCCTTATCTTTACAAACAGATTGAATCTAATTTAGTTAGGCGCATTTTATCGGTTGTGCGTCGAGTAATACACACAGGCTGTACATCCGTATGCCAAGCATTCGGTTTGCTTCCATAATTTGAGCAAAGATTTCTTCAAGTATTATGATCGAGTTGGTTCAGCTTCTGTTAAATTCTGTTCAGTCATACTTCAATATGGTAATTTATGCCTAACGACCATTATGCCAATCGTCCATTATGCCTAACGTCCATTATGCCTAACGTACGTATGCCAAACGTACTTATGCCTAATGGGGTACACCCTCTTATAACTATTTCTAAATGTAGTTTAAATTTTCATTTAATGAGCTAATCTAATTTGATTCGTGTATTTTATAATTATGATTTACATTAATCATTCTACTCATTTTATGAATTTGAACACATTTTATTTCATGTTTTGCTTTATTTTTTATTTCGTTCGTTCTATTGATTTTCTATAAATTATTCATTTATTCGAGATTTTATTCGTTCAGGACTAGAAACTGTTTTCATTCCACCTCTAGTTGAGTGCCTATTTCGCATGAGTTCTGCAAACTAACGAATGGTCCAACAGTGATATGTGTAATAAATGTCTCATCTCACAGCTAGGTCGATTAAATAAGTTTTTTCAAAACAATGACTCGCAACTATAATTTGCGCACAGTAACTGATGTAACAATAACGTTGCGTATTACCAATGTATTACAGGTCAGAAATATTTTTTTCATTATAATTTCCACCCCATTTCGTGGAATTTTCCAAAACTTGATTTTTAATCTTTCGCTCTTCCAAATAATTGTACTTTTTCAAAAATATCGAAATTTCATTTGAGCCATTTCTAGACCATTTCTTTGAAATCGGTTGAAAATTCGCAAAGTTATAGTATTTTTTGTGAAAAAAGTCAAAGCCGCGATTTTTTCACTTTTTTTGATCAAACAAATTTATGTATCGTTGATTTAATAAATTCCGTATTTTCACTTACTCAGCTGTTTTCGCAATTAAAAATCGAAGAAAATGATGTATCATACATTTCTTTTGTTTGCATCTTTACCTGCGGAAAGTTGCTATCAAACGCGTGGGGTACGTTTGTACCCAGGAACGTTCTAGGATTAATCCAAATCGTATAAGAGTTGGGATCTCCTATTTCCAGGTTCCTTTTTCATGTCCCAGTCAATCGTGCAATAAGAAATCCGATCTTTATCTATTGGAATCTTTGTTTATATGTACCTCTGAGCGACATACGCAAAAATTTCGAAAATTTATCGCGGAATTGCTGAATTATTTGTAAGCATTCTACACCTAGCCTAACAAATCGTATTATATCATTTTTGCTACATTTGAAAACTCCCACATCGAAAACAAAGACGTCAAAAATACGGTGAGCAGGTTTTCACATATACTTTTAACATAGATTTTGCAAAAAGTGATCTGGCATTCCTGATTTAGATATAAAACTTTAGGCTATCCACTGGTCTAACCATATTGCGTTACCTTAAATTAATAGAAACTGAGATTTTTATTCTAAAGATCTCTGAAGTTTGAATAACTCAAACTAGTATTACTTCTTTTGTTACAAAAAACAGTCTTCCTCTTTCCTTCAGTTTCTCTGTATTCGGTAAACATTCCATCAACATAACCATCAGAACAAATTCCATAAACCCTTAGTATTTACTGTCTGCTGTTTTGCGGCGGACTGCATAACCTCAAACATTTAACTTACACTCGGTAAATATACACCTTTCGGTTCACTACACGTTGTACAGCCCAGTTTGTCTCTTACTACTACTGCAGCCGCTGCTGGGGAGTTTCTTTCATCGAATTCCGACCCGAGAACGCCCCGATACAACACACAAAGCCACCCAACTAGCATCATTCGTATGTAGGTACCTCCTACACCGCACACCTTTGGCTCAGAGCTCAGAGCAAACCACAACTCATCAGTCAGAACCGAAGGTGTCTGCTTCCGGAAACCACAACCACAGCGCCTACTCATCTCATTTACTTGCTGCTCCGTTCGGAATGCATTGCACACCGTAATTTGAGGTTAGGGTTTAGAAGTCATACACGCTGAAAACGTTCTTTTGATTGGTCAGCAAATAAAATCTGGACGCGGTGAGATTTTTTATTGGACCATTTTATGGTTAGAGTTAACTATTAAAAGTGGGAAAAAGTTATGGAATACATAGTTGAAAAGCTTGTCTGCAGGGCCCTTGAATTGCACCTGGGCGAGAGTTTTCACCTAAGCATCAACGTCATCGGCATTATGTTTCAGCCAGCAGACGGCGGCCATTAGCGTTTATGACTTACTAATGATGGAGCCCATCAACGTCCATCAGCTTAGAATCGGTCCGAAGCTTTGAAAGGAGGGTGCTAAATGAATTTAAATCGGAGATGAACTTTGCACCTTTCGCTTCTTGGCTGGGGTTCGCGGAGATGCAGTAGGCGGGTTGTGACTTGTGACGGTCGTTGGACTTTCGGATGCGACGTGAAACGAAATTGAAACCAGTTTACTTGCATTTTTTTTTATTACACAGTCAAGTTACTCGGTTATTATTGTTCACTTGTTGTCGCTTTTCCAAGACTTGCTTCGTTTTGGTCTACTGCTTGCTATCTTAATCTTACTGTTATTATCCGTTTTGTGCTATAGACTAAGAATTATATGCAAAAACTTCTGATACTTGTTTTCTGCGGTCATGCAGCTGCACTTCAGCGGTTGTATAGATGTTAATCATAGCGCGTTTTACGAATTACGAATTAATCAGTATACATTTTTTACACAAGTAGTCACAAAAGTGTTATTTTTGTTTCGTTTATTTATCAGCTATTTCTGGTTCGTGAAGATTCTCTATGCATCAGTTTTATATCTAATTTGTAGTAGTTTAGAAGAAATTACATTTTACTAAATATGTAAAACGCTTTAAACTGCAAATACTGATTGCCGACTTAGCGTTTATCCTTAGTACGGCTGGTTGCTAACTCCTAAGAATCGGATACTACAAACATTTGAATGTGAATTGATGATGGTTCCTATGAATGGATTCGTTAGAGCATTGATTAACTGGAAGCGAAAGTTATAGATTTGTAACTAGTAATGAAGTTAACAGGATGAAGATGAATGTTAGTAAAGTTGAATATCTAACGGGAAAGTATCCCTAAAGCTGCGATTCGTGATACATTTTATACTGATAGAAAGTTGCTTTTCGACTAGCAATTCCGAGTGGTGTTCTGTTACAGTTCAGAGTAGAATTTTTTTCCAGGTTGGATTGGACAGAAATGTGTGATTATGTTTCTTTTTATCTATACTTCAATGTTAAACATGGTTGTTATTTTTTTCGCTCACGTCACCGGTGGGACTTTTTCAATGCCTACTACGGTTATTGGTTATTAATCGATTAATTCTACCGGAAATTTTGACAGTAAACATTCTAAAACATCTTAAAAACTCGAAATAACTGCTGTTTAAAATGTCTCCAAAACACGTCAAAATGTTTATTGTTATCTACGGTTTGTGCTTACTGCGATCTATGTATGTTTAGCGTACAAAGTTGTGAACCAGCTCGAGTTGGTGGGCAATTTTGTGCTTGTTCTCAGTTGCCGTCAAAAGGGTAATACTTAAATTAAAATACAGTTCAATAAATATTACAGTATTTACACGAAGTAAACAATGTGGTTATTAAAATCTGACACAAAATCTTGCTCGGTTAGTCGGTGCATCTAAAACAAAATACCACAAATCTGTATGAATGGTGGGTGCACTTACTTATTAAAGCTCAACATCTTACCGAAAGAAAGAAAAACGAGAAAGAATACATTTTTCAACTTGCCGATTTCTTGAAGTAATTGCACAAGATAAGGCAGTTTCGTTACAAAAATATACAGAAATAAAGCAGAAAATGTCGCGGGAGCAAACCAATATTTACATGAAACCAAAAAAAAATCAACTAACTTTAGCCTTCTATTTTGTTCAGCAGCGGCAACAATTCAACTGTAATTTGACGCAAAATTCTTCTCTATTTGAATTACACTGTAGTTTGTTAGCCTTTTGGTTCTCTCACTTACGGTCTAACCATTCTCAAATTGGCAGTATTGCTGTAAATGCGGTTTAAATTTTTCGAAAAAACGACGAAAAGTATGAAACCCTACAGCCTAAACAGTCAGCGGTCTCTTCCCTCCTGTTGCTAATGAACAACAAAAAAACCAAACGCCTACTAGATATACTGTCCAGTCTCTAGTTCGGGCGACGAAGGAAGAGCCGACACACGCAACGAAAGGGAGAGGAGAACAAAAAATATCTTAGGTATCCTTCGTAGATTTGTTAGTGGTGTGCGGTTTAAAATTCTAGCAGACCGTTTCCATGGGCACCCGGTTCTGGGAGTTGGTCGTCGTGGTCGTATTGTTGGTGCAGGTGTTGTTCGTAACGGACTCACCCATCGAGGGTAGACCGTGGGAGGAACTCGAGTGCTGCGGACCGTGCGTCGTGTTGGTGAAGGTGCGGCCCGTTTTCGAGTTCCACAGGCGTTTCATCGCGGACCAGACCTGCAGGAGAGGGAGAAGAAAAACAAAAAAATTCAAGGATGAGATTTTGGGGTAATACATTTTAATCTTGTTGCTCCGGCGTCGACTTACGCGGGAGCAACACTGGCTTGTTATTGTATGTATTATGAACCTGGAAATAGCTTATTCGTGTGGGCAGAAATTAGTGTAATTGAAACGGATTGTACTTTGGTTGACGGTTAGGTGGACCAGCACCGAACTTTGCGAGGCAAAGGATTAAGTTCCGTGTCGTGAGTATCACATGAATTATTAATCCGTGAGAATGCGTTGAATGCATGTTGCAGCCCGTAGAGTAATAGTTTTTTGATGTAGATTTTTCGGGATTCGAAAAAATAGCTGTTGAGCGATATCAAACAATTAAATTGGTGCATTACGTAGCTCCAACCAAGGAGTTTTTATTCTATGGTGATATGATCCTCAACAACGCCGATCAGCCATGTTGGTTTTAGAAACGACAGCTAACAACATTGTTTACTAGTTCTCTTCATATGTTATATGTTATAGTTACTGCTGAAGACGAATCACCTTAGAACTCTAAGCACCTTGGCTCCAACAGTCGGCAAAATTTAATAAATTTGTGGTATTTTGACCCAACGGAGTCAGTTTCTATTACTTGTAGATGTGCTACTATGACCATTTCGACAATACCGAAAAAGCCATAAACTTGTTATACATAGTATGTAGGGCAAGTCAGTCAATGCCGTCAAAGCGATCGAAGAAAAATCGGCCTAGGAGCTGGAAGCTTGCAGCGGTTACACGTCTGAACAGGGTAAGAGGTAGTAAGTGAAGATAGGACGAGAAAAAACATCACTGGTGTAAAAGATGTGCGACTACAGTATTAAATAACAGATATCGGTATTTCAACTATTACTATTGTAGTCTTAACACAGAGTACAGACATATAGGCTAGAACAAACTTCCGAAAAACCTGTGTAAGCATTTAAATGAAAATACGTTGAAAATCACCATCGCATACAGGTTCGCATGCATGAATCACTATAGTATCCAAGTTTGCACGCAACGTCCGTATGGCGTTTGCTGGCCTCGTGGCGAGTATTCATGCATGAGCACACTGGGCTAATGCAAGGGGCCCGGATATCAAATCGTACTAGTAATCTGCAATGGTGGAGCAAACAAAGCTATAAAAAATGAGCGACCCTTTTTTTCTGCTATTGGGAATAGTCGAATATATTAGTGCAAATGTTCAAGAATGCTTATTTCTGGAAAAATTTTAGTATTAAAGCTGCTTTATACATCGGATTTTTAATACAGTTTATGACAATCAAAAATGTCCAACCATATTCTTTAGATTCTCGTTTGCTGGTCATGGAAGAACCTTTTCTTGTATGGGATGGAATTGGCTTTCTTTGATTGTAGAAATAGCAGTTTGTTTGGCTATCCCCATATCGTTTTAACGGGTGTTCAATAAAAAATGAGAATGATTTCAATACCGTTCAGTAATTAAAGTAAAGAGCGTAATTTTTTTTCTCCAAGAGAATTGCTGTGGCTGGGTGGCATGTTTATTTTCGCTCGGGTGCTGTTAGTTCAATTCAGCGATGCCAATCTTCCAGTTTAAGCTGGATTCTTCCAGTTTTTTTGTACAACATCCAGTCAAACAGACAATCGGATAAATCTTCCAGTTTTGACGTAGGACTACGTCTTTGTTTTCGATATAGGGGTGCACGTTGCAAATTCTACAAAAATGGTATTTAACGAAAAGTGGTCCAATTTTAAACGCATATAATTCAGCCATCTCACTATAAATTTTCAATTTTTTTGCGCTTGTCGCCCCGAAATACTTCTAAGAATAGATTCCAATAGATAAACCCAAAGATTTTTGATATCATGGCATTAAAAATTTAAATAATGAATAACCTAGTCAAAATATCGCGCATTTACACACAGAAGATAGCGCTTCCCTAGGCCAGCACGACAGATTTGTGTACCTAGCGCACTACGCTTCTATGAATGACGTCATCATCGACTATTTAAACGGACGGATTTCGCCGAAGCAGCTCAGTCGCCTGTTGAGCGGCAGGCGAAGCAGATAACTGCGCTGTGTGCTTTTACAGCCAGTGTAGCTGAGTTAGAAGTCCGTATGCTATCTTTTGTGTTGTGCTCGTTTCCAGCACACTTATGTATAATTCGTACACAAAATAGTTTGTACATGCGAGCTCCATTTGCAAACACGGTTTGCAGTGCAGTGTCGTGATATTAGTTGTCTCTTTCACTCTACCCATCATCATCAGCGTTGATTCATTTTGCTTTGTGCGCTTGGGTTTAATGTTTGAGGCGAATGTGTAGGTAGATAGATCTAATTTGTTACTAAATTGCACAACGAAAGTTTATTATTTACGTTCGATCAATTCATTTCCACTCAGCCTATAGTACTTTGATTCTAGTAATAGGTACATACTACAAAGCCTATTTATGAATGAATACACTGCCACTTGAAAAACCGTTGCAAAAACGCATCTTGTGCATATATAAAATTGTTTTCGATTCTTATATATTTATAGTTTCGATATATGATTAAGACCACTGCATTCGCTATATTTGTATACGTACTTTAGGAAAGTTATAATAATGGCAAAATATAACTAGAATGCTTGGTCTATACATGAAATGTAATTATATTGTCTAAAATATGATTTTTATCACTGGTCCGGGTTTTTTACCACACACAATCGAAAAGGTTTTACAAGCTAATCTTATTCTATAAAGATTTAGTTTCAGATATTAGCTCATTCGCAGTTTTCTGTCTTCTTTCTTCAGATCTTCTTAAATAAGTTTAATCGGATTCGATCACCTGCTACAAATGAAATGACCTGATAACCAAGAAGGTTTGGTTCAATATGTAATATTCGATGTTGATTGGTTGTGATTAAACCATACGTAAGAAAAATGTTTGATTTATTATTACTAAAAATGTGCTAAGAAAATAAATATTTTACATTAAGTAGTATAGTCCTACGTCTACAGCTCGTGCAACCCCATAGGGCTGCCCCTTGTAGTTTTTTTTAAATTTTAGCCAGTTTTATTCAGTTTTTTTTTGTTCAGGTGGCAGTACATTGCGTCAAATAGTTTGGTAAATTCTCAGCTAGTTGCTATAGAGGTATCGTAAGAAAAGTTTAAGCGCATCCTCAAGTTTAGCAAATAGTCTTAATTTAGCATTTTATGGATGTGTAGATTGAAACCTTCAAACAGGAAAATTCGAATGTATTGATATTTCTTTTTAAATTGGACAACAATATCAAAAAACCGACTCAAATTATCAGTAGAAGGTATAGAACATACGTGTTTACGTGATTGCAACGATTTTTGTCGGAAGTTGCCTATAATACTGTTCGTCATAATTTCTAATGTTTCTATGTTTGCGAGTCTGTGCAACTCGTTTGTGCTAAACCAGGGAGAACGTTTCAAAATCATTTTCAGAATTTTATTCTGAATCGTTTGAAGCGTTTTCTTCCTAATAGCACAACAACTTGCCCAGATTGGCACTGCATATAGCATTGCTGGTCTAAATATTTGTTTATAAATTAATAGTTTGTTCTTTAGGCAGAGCCTAGAATTCCTATTTATAAGAGGGTATAAACATTTTGTATATTTGTTGCATTTTGTTTGGATTACTTCAATGTGATCCTTAAAAGTGAGTTTTTTTTATCGTAAATCAAACCCAAGTATTTAACTTTATCTGACCACGTTAAATTCAAACCATTAAATTTAATAATATGGTTATTATTTGGTTTAAGAGAAGAAGCTCTTGGCTTATTCGGAAACACAATCAATTGTGTTTTTGCCGCATTAGTGGAAATTTTCCATTTTTTCAGGTAATCATTGAAAATATTCAAGCTTCGTTGCAGTCGACTGCAGATAATACGAAGACTCCTACCAGTGGCTGACATGCTAGTATCATCACATAAAAGTGACTTTTTACAGACTGTAGGTAGATTTGGAAGATCAGAGGTAAACATATTGTATAGGATTGGTGCGACGCTTGATCCTTGAGGGACGCCTGCTTTAACGGGTAGCTTATTAGATTTACAATTCTGATAAGAAACCTGTAGGGTACGGTTAGCAAGATAATTTTTAATTATCTTTATTATGTAAATTGGAAAATTAAAATCCCACATTTTGGCAATTAATCCTTTGTGCCAAACACTGTCGAAAGCTTTTTCGATGTCTAGAAGAGCAACTCCAGTGGAATAGCCCTCTGAGATATTTGCCTTTATCATGTTAGTTACTCTCACAAGTTGATGAGTAGTTTAATGTCCAATACGAAATCCAAACTGCTCAGGAAGAAAAATAGAATTCTCATTTCAAATAATTTACTAATAGAAGAGAGTAAGCTAACTGGACGATAGCTAGATGCTTCTGCTGGATTTTTATCTGGCTTCAAATAGAAATAACCTTGGCATTTTTCCATTTTTCAGGGAAGTATGCTAATTCAAAACATTTGTTGAATATTTTGACTAAGTATCTCATGGTGATTTCGGGAAGGTTTTTAAGAAGAATGTTGAAAATTCCATCATAACCTGGAGCTTTCATATTTTTTAACTTTTTCATGATGGATTTGATCTCATCATCTCATTTGTTTCAATAATATCGTCTAGAAAAAATACTTGATTTGAAATGTTTTCAAATTTTTGTAAGACTTCCTTTTCAATAGCACTCACAACATTGAGAATAAAATTATGGATGATTTCAAACTGCTGAGCAAGTTTTTGAACTTTTTTTCGCTTGTAAGAAGTATGTGGTCACCTTCCTTCAAAGCTGAAATTGGTTTCTGAGGTTTCTTAAGAACCTTAGAAAGTTTCCAGAAAGGTTTAGAATTTGGCATGATTTGTTCAACCTCTTTCGCGAAATTTTCATTTCTTAAGAGTGTGAATCTATGCTTAATTTCTTTTTGTAGATCCTGATAGATACATTTCATAGCAGGATCACGAGAACGTTGATATTGACGTCTTCGAACATTCTTCAGGCGAATCAGAAGTTGAAGATCGTCGTCAATAATAGGAGTATTAAATTTTTTCTGTGTTGTTGGTACTGATAAATTTCTAGCATCAACTATAGAATTACTTAAATTTTGTAATGCCGTATCAATGTCAGCTTTATTTTGTAAATCAAGGTCATGATTAAAATTATTCTCAATATAAGTTTTGTACCTTTCCTAATTCGCTTTGTGATAATTGAACACTGAGCTAATGGGATTGGAAACAGCTTCTTGATAAAGTGAAAAAGTTACTGGAAGATGATCAGAATCAAAGTTAGCGTGTGTAATCATTTCGCTACAAATGTAACTTTGATCTGTCAAAACCAAATCAATTGTTGATGGATTCCTTACAGACGAATAGCACGTAGGACCATTCGGGAACAAAATTGAATTATAACCAGCAGAGCAATCATTAAAAAGTGGTTTACCGTTGGAATTGCTTTGAGCATTATTCCAGGCTCGGTATTTGGCGTTAAAATCACCGATTATGAAGAATTTCGACCGATTTCTTGTAAGTTTTTGTAAGTCTCCTTTCAAGAAATTCATTTGCTCGCCAGTGCACTGAAAAGGCAAATAGGCTGCAGCAATAAAAATGATACCAAGATCAGTTTCAACTTCGATACCCAAACTCTCGATCACCTTGGTGTCAAGAGACGGCGTAACGGAATGTTTGATCCTGCGATTAACCGCTATTGCGATTTCTCCGCCGAATCCAACAATTCGATCAAATCGATGAATAACAAAATTAGAGTCACTCTTCAATTTAATATTTGGTTTTAAAAAAGTTTCGGTCACAACGGCTATATGCACATTATGTCTCCTCAAGAAGTTGAAAAATTCGTCTTCGCACGTTTATAATGAGCGAGCATTCCAATTTAATAAATTTGAATGATTATTTAAAGTCATTGTTAAACTTTATCGTCATTGCAGTTTTGTTAGCAAATTCCCACTCAGCTTGAAAGCTTCAAACATGGAGGTAGAATTTAACATAGCAATCATCATATGTAACATAGATTCTTGCAAGAATTTAATTTTTTTCTGCCGTTACACTACATAGATCCATTGGACTAAAGGAAGCGTTGGTTGCAAACGAGTTATTAATCTATTTTGAAGCGGATTAACACGTTTAGACTTGTTTTGAATTATACCTGAAGAAGTAGGTAAATTGTTTATTTGTTGTTTTTGTTGCCTAGAACGAGAATTTATATTTTTTCTCGAACAAAGTCTTGTCAGCCCAGAAATTCGATATATGGTTATCGCTACAATTGGCGCATTTGAAACTTTTTTTGGTTGTTTGAACCGAACAAGGCTAGAGCATTTGTTCATTACATCGTATCTAATAGAAACGTGGAACGGAGAAAATCGTGTGCAAAAATTTTCTTGTACCTTTTAAATTTATTTAACAATTAAATCACGCAGAAGGCTATTAATTCTTCTATCGCCTCTGCATTTACTCATTGCAGGATCGTATAAGCACATGTTTTTCGCGAAGATAATAGGGAGATAATTTACAACTATTATTTTATTGCATTTTGCCGATCACTTTTGCTATTATGCTCTTTTACATATGAGGTCTTGGCAACACCGTTTGTAGATGGCACATTTTACTGTGACGTTTTGTAGTTGTGATATATTTCATGTGCTGTATTACAACCGAGAGTGTAGATATGCGGTTTGGCATTGGAAAAAGATGCTAACCGCAGTCGACTTGGAAAAACATCACAGCGCAAAACATCACATCTACAAAATATTAGCAAAACTTTGGTATACTATATGTGACATTTTGACTTAAGATTAAATTAACATGTAAAGAGTTATTATTTTTGTCTTGTATTTGTGGACGGTAAAGTGGCAATGCTTAGCTTTTATTTGACAATTCCCAAAGCCTTGGCATCTACGACACTGGGTCAGATTTTGAATTCTGCCCCCATATCGTCTATAATGTTCCCACTTTACTCGCACGTGTAACAAAAAACGTGCTTTTTCTAATATTTTCAAATATTAACCTCAGTACGGTTAAAATGAATTAAATAAAGCTCCTGGATAATTTCAGAGCGTACTGGCGTATTATCGCCGCTAGCCTTTCTCTTCATAAGAATAACTTGTGAAAGAGAAAGGCCAAGTAAATTTTTCAATTCGTTGGATATTTCATCTAAACTTTGACCTTACAACAATAATATTTATTATTAAATTTATCCCCATATTAGTGATAATCCGTTCTGGGTATTTAATTTTAGAAAAATGGTTTCTTACAACCGGAATGGTTGGAAATGGCATGTAAAAGCATTCGTATAAAATATTTCGAATTTGTAATAAAAACCGAAATCAATAAGACGCCCCTGAATATTGCAGGATCTCCAAAAGTTTCTGATAAATTCGTCGGATTTGGTAGCATTTCCTTGCGTGCGATGTCATTAACAGTTCTTCTCCGACCAGGATTACATTTTTTTCTATTCCTTATATTTTTGGTCGATAAACGAATATTTAAATATATTTACAAAGACGATTTGATTTCAAACATAAATTACGACAACATATGAGCTTATATAAACCATTGTTCCGTGTCACACCTTAATCCTTGAACCACGTCAATGTGTTGAATGCCTTTTTCAATCACTAGCACAATATTCACAAAAGAGGTGTGGAGAAAAAACGCTGCGATTGTCTATATCTGTATGTCATACGAGCCTCCATCGAAGCCGCTAGACGTGCTTGATCTGAATCTCATCCATTCCATTCAAAATATTGTGTCTCTTAGAATGTACTTTATCCAACTTATCGACAATACCATTGCAATGGCAGAACCGGTTCTGTACCAACGAAGTCAGCCGCGGTGCCAGCTCAACCCAATTTATTTCCAGTAATACCGGAATAACCGGGTACCCATAGAAGGTAGAAAGCATTTGAAAGACTAAGTTCTTCGATTTGAGTTCGACATGCGATTGCTAATTTCTATCTCGAATCTACCGAACTAAGTACATTTAGGGTAGCCTGACTGTCCGAGCAAAAATAGTTTCTTTTACCACAAAATTCCCTGTTGAAGTGCCGATTGTGCGCCACACAGAATCGCGAAGATTTCTGCTTGGAATCCGGTACAGTATCTACCAAGCGAATGAGTCTGGTTTAATCTGATTTCACGACAATAGACTCCAGCACCGGCCCTCCAACAAAGAATCGTCAGTATAACAAACTACATATTCTTCAAATTGTCGCTCCATCCATCCAGACAGCCATTCCTCGCGAAGAGGTATTCACACATTGAAAGTTTTAAAAGAAATACTACGTGTGAGTGTAAGATCACTGGGAGCAAGTGTATACTCATCCCAAGTATCTATTTGGGACCACAGTGTACAGTGTATGGCTATCGGGTTAATGTCCCAGAGCCCAGAAAACTTTAGACGGGATGCACAAGAAAGTGCGATATGATCTTATGATCAGATAGCGACAGCTCGAGCTCGTTTGGTACGAGTCAGTTTGCCAAATTATGCGTAATACTGTCAAAGCAGCGAGTTACATCTAACACCTCTTCTCTGCCAGCTCGTGCAAATGTTGGGCGACTTCCTTGATTTGTACTGCTTAAGTATTCCATCAATTCGGTGCCTCTCAAGTTGATATCTGAGCTGCTCCAAATTATGTGGTGAGCATTTGTAATACTACCGATTATACGGTGGTACAAAAAGACAAAAATTGATTGAACTTCTTTTCATCTTCGAAAAATTCGGTCGAAAAATGGCGGAGTTATTCAATTTTTCCCAAATTAAGATTTGTTTCCCACGACTCTTAAGGGATGTAGGCGGCATTGCTGCTAGGATCAGCATTACACCACAGCGGTTATTTCTTCATAAGTGCATTTATTGCTTTAACAGTTCATAAACAAGATTACCTTATTTCGGAAAAACTGAATAAATCCGGCATTTTTCAAACGATTTTTTTTATCAAAATGTCGTTGGACGCGGAATTGAATGCTCTTTTGATTTATTATTAGAACGTCCATTATATCAGAGATTCTCTTAATACAGTAAGGGTAAGCCTCACGACACTCCGTGCGCGACTGGCTTATTTTAGTCTCGCCAGTCATTTAGTCCTTGGCACGGAGAAACACCTTGACTATTTGGAGAGACAACCACAAAGCAAGTGGCCTGTTGCACTAACGGCTCTCTGAGGGAGGGCCTTGCTGGTGCTGGTGTTTACTGTCGTGAAATGAGATTTGAACAGTCTCACTCGCTAGGTAGATACTGTACTGTATTCCAAGCAAAAATCTTCGCGATTATGTACCGGGTACAATTGGCCCTTGAACGGAGCTTGTCCGGCAAAGCTATAAACTTCTGCTTTGATAGTCAGGCTGCAATCAGCGTCCACGCTAGTAATTGCGCGCCGAATTCAAATCGAAGAACTTAGCATTGACAATACTTCGTTTTGGTGCAAGAACATTCCGTTATTACTGACAATGCATGTGCCGAACAATTGACCAGAACAGGCGCAGAGATTGACTGTGTGTGTGTCTTTAGCCTGCTTTGCCTATTTCAACAAATTGGATAAAAGCAAAGATCCGGTCTTGAGCTTCGACTGAGCACTGCAAATATTGAGGCAATCTACAAGCTTGTGTCGTCAAACAGTGATTTCGAAATATCTCTTACACTTTTCGAAACTATACTGTGACATGCTGATCAGGGGTTCAACCGGCCTCTGCAAACTTAATTATCACATCGCTACTATTCAGTGCGCTGAGTCATTTTCATGTAATCTTTGTAAATCCGACTACGCAACCTCATATCATCTGCTATGCAGCTACCCAACGGCAGCAACGAAATTGCGCTTTCGGAGTTTTCTATGTAAGAACATATTCGAAAATGTATTTGAGCGACTGAAATTTAGCAACATACTAAAGCTTTAGGCTTTCTCGCAGGCGATTTGGATTGCTTGTGAGTTATCTTACCACCTACGACAATATACAAATCTTCGACTACATACGGGAGACTTGCAATTTGAGCCAATATATTCTGATTCATGATATTTTGAAGGTAATCTTACTTTGAGTTGTTTGACTTTCGATCGAGTTTTCTTGATATTTTTCTCTGCGCGCGCATCAAAAAAAGAGTCCACCAATCTTTTGTAAAATTTTGCACAAATCACTTTTTTCGTGATATATGTAAGTACTCTACAATAGATGCAAATTGATGAACAGTTTTTCGAACACTTAAAATTCTGCACATTTTTTTCTGTTGAGTCCACTAAATATTGAACCGTTAGAAAAAGTATTGAAATATGGAAAAGCAGCAAGGATAAATGTTCTTAGCAAACGTTTTATTATATAACTATTTTTTCTACTTTTCGGATTTTCAAATCAGTACGGTTTTGTATACTCCCATACGTTTCAGCCACTGGTTTGGCCTTTTGCAAAAGAAATATATTAGCGTTCTACTCTATAAGTTCTTTATCAACGTTGGGAAGGTCTTCATATTTTGCTTCATATGCAACTGTTTGGTCTTAAACTGATTGGTGTCGGTAGTGCACAGTGGTAAAAAAGTGGATAGGTAAATTAACCAGTTTCACTTCCCAAACCGTTGCATATGAAGCAAAATATGAAAACCCAACGTTGACAAATGACGCATAGACGCTAATATATATTTCCCTTGAAGAAGGTCTAACCCAGTTGCCGAAACGTCGGACAGTATACAATAGCCGTTCTAATTTCAATGATTTAAAACCCGAAAAATTTGTTATACAATAGGAATAATATGGTCGTATTTACATGCCTCAAACGTTTTATTTAAATATTATTCACATGTGTAGCATTCCTTTTTCAGGGAGCACTGGTAGACTGGACTCACGACAATTAACGATACATTGTTTCGTGGTAGATTATGTGACATAGTTAATTTATGCTTTTCTCGTTACTGAATCACTTTATACCAACAACGATGAGTATTTCAGTGCTGCACCCAAAAAAAAAAAAAATACTCAGAATGTGGTCCATCATTCCAACGTGGTTAAATATGATTCTGCGGTTATGGTTATAATAAAAGAAACTGTTTTTACACCAAACCCCGCAGAGGAAGGCTCGAGGTAGGAAAATAAATTTCCACAGTAGCTTGTTTGCGAGCGATAAGAGTTCTCCATGCATATTTGAGCAATTCCCCATGCGGAGTGCTGATGAGGGGAGGATGTGCCAAAAAGGTACACACATAGCACACTCGGCACATAAAATCAGACAGACTTTGCGGAGTTAATTATAATATGTCCTCGGGGAACCATTTGGCAATTCGAGTCCTGCTCTCGTTGGTAGCATATTTTGCAGTGAATTGTCATCACTATTTGGGGAATAAGTCTTCCCGTACGGTAATTTGCTAGTTGTTGTTGTTACTGATAACTGGATGATAGCAGAAATTAGTGCTCTTACGACTTGTTTTGCGGTTAAACTTTAGTGGCAATTTAAACTGTGTTGCGAAATTTTGGAGAACATTCTTGTTTAAATTAATAAGTTCAACAAAATTAATTTGTTAGCACTGATTGCTTTACTTGATTACATAGTACAGCTTCTGGAGGCTAATCTTCGCCATCTGACGTCCCTCGAAACGAAGCAACTGAATCTTGGACTACAATAACGAAAATCGGTAACTTAACAATTGTTTATTGACTAACTATTATTTGAGAACTCACCTGCGGTTGACAGCCGACGACGATGAAGATGAACACTCCCTGCAGCGCGTTGATCAGATCCGTCACCAGCCAGATGTAGTCGGGGCCACCAAATACCCAGGAGGCCACGTCGGCGACCCAGGTGACGCCCATCACCACCACCAGCTTCATGCAGACTCGGCCCAGGGCGGCACTGTAAGAGGGAGAAGAAACCAGACCGCGGCTAGAGTTGAGGTGCGATGCGAGAAGTTGTTGTTGTTGTTTGTGGTTTCGGGTTCAGGGTTGTGTCGTATTGTGGTTCACACACACCACAGGGTTGCAGGAAGAAAAACAGAACGAGACAGAGAAAGAAAGAAAGAACGCAACAGAACAGAACAGCATTAGTAGCAAAGCACATGCACAGCATCATGCGGAATGGGTTGGGAGGGGTAAGAGATAGGAATAGCGGGTAGGTGGTGGAATTACGGGATGGGTTAAGGGGTTGATTTTGATCATTCATAAATCAGCGTTAATGGTGTGAAAATTGCATGCAAATCGCGGTTATTATTTAGGTGCATGTTAACTGAAGTTTTACTTATCGCAATTTTAGCTACATAAACACAAAAAATGATGGTTTTCATTCAGTCCAGATTGAACAACTTCGAATCAAAATCATCAAAATATGATAAATCGGTATAAAGCCACAGTGCTTTTGTCTTGTTAACGGTATCTTTTATGTACTGTACTGACAAAAATGTTATAGCTAGCTAAAACAATGATGGCGAACGTGAGTCCACAGTCAAGGTAACAGTCGCTTGTTTCTTCGCTGTAGGTTCAGGTTGCTACGAAACTTCGACTGGTTTTACCGCAACTGCAAATGGCTTGCCGCACTAAATATTTTTTTCGTAAAGTTCGACTTTCTTCTCGTACCGAAATACTCAGCTGCCTTCTTTTTGAATGATAGTGTAAACGCTTGGGCCCGATAGCTGTTTGATGTTTTCAACATCATAGGTTTCATCATCAATTACATATTATTACAATTACATTCATATTTTGGCATAAAATCATGATACGGTTCAACAACTCGTGCTTTGGTCATTGTGTATTGCTTGTTTGTGTTGTATAGGGCTGTACTTCTTGTCTAGCTTTGATGTATACGAGAATGGGATATCAAATTGCAAGCGTCGGTGCAAACAGAAAGGTTTTAAATTTCAGTAAATATGCGCGCTTTAACCGGTACCAATACCGGTAAAAATGTCTTTGAGTGTCATTCGTAATAGATTCCGCTTCTTCGTATTTCGTCTGAATTTTTATGTAGTTTACTTCAGTGCGCGGTGCTAAATCATGACTACGAACATCATCCTTGTCATCTTCCATGTACTTGATCTTGGTTCCAATATTGTTGTATTTGTTATCATGTTGCATGTTGTTCTTCGCGATAAAGTTTTTTGCCTGGACCAAATTTCTAAAAGTTATCAAACGTTTCACGAGGTGAAACTAAATGTAGGTCATTTCCGCGACATTAAGCTCCATAATAACTTTTACTAGTTGTTCCACCTCCTGAACTGTAGGTCTAACGCAAGTTTTCTTAAAGTCAATCGAAATTATGTTATCCCACAGTACGGGAACTTTCATTTCTTGTGGCTGTCTCATATCACTGAAGAAAGATTCAGTACTGTTTGTGAACTGGATAAAATCCAAAGCGATAGGCAAAATTTAGTGTTTTCATCACTAATATCTATAGCGAAGAGGTTTCTTTGCTTCTGTTCTGTGTGAGATAAGAAGGTAAACCGTAGTCCTTATTCTTGATTATTCGTCTTAGTTCCTTTTATAAAGATTGTCCCAGATTGTTTGGAGGTAATCAGATATCGCAACAATTTCACAATTAATTTGTTAATTTTGTTGGCTACATTCAGTTATTTACCTTTATCTACTAGTACTTATACAACAGATTGTTTCAAAACGCGTGGACTTTCAGCAGAACTGCATCGAAATATTGAGCAAAATTGCGAACAGAACCCGGAAGGTCGCTGAGAAAGTTGACAAAAATGCGAACAACGATAACGAAATTCTGTGAGGATATCACGCCTGAAGACAATCCAAAAACAGGTGGTCGAGAAAAGTTCTTAGTAAACCTCGTTAGATCAACGAACACTTCAGGTGTTCGAAGGAGGTGTCAGCTCGAAATACGACTAAAAATATTAGTACTCCTAAGTCAAATATTTAACGTGCTAAATACGCTGGAATATTCGATCATATAAGATTCAGAAGCAGCCGAAACACAGCCCGAAACAAGAAGCATCGATTAGACTCAGAGTGCGAAAGCTGTACGATACGATGATTGCTGGGAACTCGAACTATGAACGACGAGACCTACGTGAAATTCGATTATGAATCGAGACCACAATAT
Organism: Topomyia yanbarensis; assembly: GCF_030247195.1. Taxonomy (NCBI): domain Eukaryota; kingdom Metazoa; phylum Arthropoda; class Insecta; order Diptera; family Culicidae; genus Topomyia; species Topomyia yanbarensis. Next base: position 26,587,629 of record NC_080671.1, read on the forward strand.
TAACCGGTGCGAGAAGGGTAAGTATTAAATCAGACGGAGACATTTATTCAAATCGAAAAAAAATGGTAAGAAAGCAATGACCCGGCAAGCTATTTGTAGCTGCGGTAAGATTTTGCAACCCTTTATTACAACAGCTTTGATGAACAGTGAAACATACGTCAAGAAATGTGTACAAAAACGAATTCTTCCCATGATTCGAAACCACAAAGACCCTTAGGGGGAATTATAGTACAGTGCATCTAGCATTGGCTTGTTAAACCGAACCAAGTTTCGATTTTTTTGGTTCTCATCAGCGTAACAAAACTCCTTTTCTTGCGGGACATCACTCTTAATTGGGGATTTTCTCTAGAACACAAATCCGAGCATAGTCCTGGTTAGTGTTGGATTCTGATAAGACGAAGTCGAAACGCAAATTCCGTAACCTTTTTTGAAACTTTCTGCACATTTTACTTAATTTCTTTCTTCTGTAAATAGTTCTCATATTATAACATCATAAAATTCCTTGTTTTACTTATGTCTTCTCCTTTTTGCTATTCTTGTGAATCTTTCAAAAATATTCCATTCCATAAAAGAATTAATTATATTTCGCTTTTTTGATCTCGCTCTTTATATTTGTTACTTAGCTTTGGTTTCCGCATTTCGTTTTCAGTTTCCAACCAAGCAGAATAATTAGAACGCATAGGACAAACAAAACATATATACATATGTTTATTACAAATATTACAACACACAACTAATAAAACAAGTATAGCAAATGGAACACAAATAGAACGAATATGAAACATTGAAAATATAATTTAGTCAAGTATCAGCGATTCTTCTTCTTCATTTTTTTTTTGGATTTTTAACATTTTTTGTGTAATTAATCCTTCGCGTCATTTCTTCTGTTTTTTAATGCATTTTCTCACTTTTACTCCAGAACTCTCTTCCATTCTACCTACTAGCTTGTGTTTTTTTTTATCACACTTCAATCTTCTGTTTTTATCTCATATCAACTGTCTTCCATCTTTCGTCTTCTGTCCTTCTCTTTGTGTTTTTACAGTCCTTATTCAGAATTCTATCATCTGTCTTCTGTCTACTGCCTTCTGTCTTTTATATTTAATTTTCCTGCATCTGTTTTATGACCATTTTTATTTGTCTTGTTTTCTTTGTGCTGTTTTCTATTTTCTAGCATATTTTATCAATTTCCTTTTTACTGTCTACTGTTTTCAGCCGTCTGTTTTCGGTCTCCTATAGTCATTCTTTAGTCATATATCTACTACTTCCAATTTTCTGTCTTCATTTTTCTGACTTGTTTTCCGTCTATTATCTATGTTCAGTGCCTGCTGCCTTTGGTCTTCAGTGTTCTGTCTTCCGCCTTTTTTATACTATATTTCGTCTTAGGTATATCGTCTTCTTTCTTTTTTATTGTGTTCTAATTTTTTTCTTTTTGTATATCGTTTGGCGTTCATCGTTTCGCTTCTGTATTTTTCTTTTCTTTGTTCTGTGTATCGGTATTTCATTTTCGGTTCTAAGTTTTGTCATTTTTTCTATTTCATGTTTCTTAATTTTTTGTGTTTTTCTGTTTTATATTTTCATATTTTTATATTTTTATACTTTTATATTATTATATTTTTATATTTTTATATTTTTATATTTTTATATTTTTATATTTTTATATTTTTATATTTTTATATTTTTATATTTTTATATTTTTATATTTTTATATTTTTATATTTTTATATTTTTATATTTTTATATTTTTATATTTTTATATTTTTATATTTTTATATTCTTATATTTTTATATTTTTATATCTTAATTTTTTTTATATTTTTATATATTTATATTTTCATATTCTCATATTCTTATATTCTTATATTTTTATACCATTATATTTTTATGATTTTATATTTTTCAGTTTTTTTGTTTTTCTGTTTTAATTTTTATTATATATCTGCTTTTCTATTTTTGTGTTGATCTGTTTTTTTCTGATTCAGTTTTTCTGCTTCTCTATTTTTTTGTTTTTCTGTATTCCTGTTTTTCAGTTTTTCTATTTTTCAGTTCTTCAGTTTTTCAGTTTTCAGTTTTTCAGTTTTTCAGTTTTGCAGTTTTTCAGATTTTCAATTTTTCTGTTCTTCTGTTCCTCTGTTCCTCTGTTCTCTTCTGTTCTCTTCTGTTCTCTTCTGTTCTCTTCTGTTCTCTTCTGTTCTCTTCTGTTCTCTTCTGTTCTCTTCTGTTCTCTTCTGTTCTCTTCTGTTCTCTTCTGTTCTCTTCTGTTCTCTTCTGTTCTCTTCTGTTCTCTTCTGTTCTCTTCTGTTCTCTTCTGTTCTCTTCTGTTCTCTTCTGTTCTCTTCTGTTCTCTTCTGTTCTCTTCTGTTCTCTTCTGTTCTCTTCTGTTCTCTTCTGTTCTCTTCTGTTCTCTTCTGTTCTCTTCTGTTCTCTTCTGTTCTCTTCTGTTCTCTTCTGTTCTCTTCTGTTCTCTTCTGTTCTCTTCTGTTCTCTTCTGTTCTCTTCTGTTCTCTTCTGTTCTCTTCTGTTCTCTTCTGTTCTCTTCTGTTCTCTTCTGTTCTCTTCTGTTCTCTTCTGTTCTCTTCTGTTCTCTTCTGTTCTCTTCTGTTCTCTTCTGTTCTCTTCTGTTCTCTTCTGTTCTCTTCTGTTCTCTTCTGTTCTCTTCTGTTCTCTTCTGTTCTCTTCTGTTCTCTTCTGTTCTCTTCTGTTCTCTTCTGTTCTCTTCTGTTCTCTTCTGTTCTCTTCTGTTCTCTTCTGTTGTTCTCTTCTGTTCTCTTCTGTTCTTCTGTCCTTCCGTTCTTCCGTTCTTCCGTTCTTCCGTTCTTCCGTTCTTCCGTTCTTCCGTTCTTCCGTTCTTCCGTTCTTCCGTTCTTCTGTTCTTCTGTTCTTCTGTTCTTCTGTTCTTCTGTTCTTCTGTTCTTCTGTTCTTCTGTTCTTCTGTCCTTCCGTTCTTCCGTTCTTCCGTTCTTCTGTTCTTCTGTTCTTCTGTTCTTCTGTTCTTCTGTTCTTCTGTTCTTCTGTTCTTCTGTTCTTCTGTTCTTCTGTTCTTCTGTTCTTCTGTTCTTCTGTTCTTCTGTTCTTCTGTTCTTCTGTTCTTCTGTTCTTCTGTTCTTCTGTTCTTCTGTTCTTCTGTTCTTCTGTTCTTCTGTTCTTCTGTTCTTCTGTTCTTCTGTTCTTCTGTTCTTCTGTTCTTCTGTCCTTCTGTCCTTCCGTTCTTCCGTTCTTCCGTTCTTCTGTTCTTCTGTTCTTCTGTTCTTCTGTTCCTCTGTTCTTCCGTTCTTCTGTTCTTCTGTTCTTCTGTTCTTCTGTTCTTCTGTTCTTCTGTTCTTCTGTTCTTCTGTTCTTCTGTTCTTCTGTTCTTCTGTTCTTCTGTTCTTCTGTTCTTCTGTTCTTCTGTTCTTCTGTTCTTCTGTTCTTCTGTTCTTCTGTTCTTCTGTTCTTCTGTTCTTCTGTTCTTCTGTTCTTCTGTTCTTCTGTTCTTCTGTTCTTCTGTTCTTCTGTTCTTCTGTTCTTCTGTTCTTCTGTTCTTCTGTTCTTCTGTTCTTCTGTTCTTCTGTTCTTCTGTTCTTCTGTTCTTCTGTTCTTCTGTTCTTCTGTTCTTCTGTTCTTCTGTTCTTCTGTTCTTCTGTTCTTCTGTTCTTCTGTTCTTCTGTTCTTCTGTTCTTCTGTTCTTCTGTTCTTCTGTTCTTCTGTTCTTCTGTTCTTCTGTTCTTCTGTTCTTCTGTTCTTCTGTTCTTCTGTTCTTCTGTTCTTCTGTTCTTCTGTTCTTCTGTTCTTCTGTTCTTCTGTTCTTCTGTTCTTCTGTTCTTCTGTTCTTCTGTTCTTCTGTTCTTCTGTTCTTCTGTTCTTCTGTTCTTCTGTTCTTCTGTTCTTCTGTTCTTCTGTTCTTCTGTTCTTCTGTTCTTCTGTTCTTCTGTTCTTCTGTTCTTCTGTTCTTCTGTTCTTCTGTTCTTCTGTTCTTCTGTTCTTCTGTTCTTCTGTTCTTCTGTTCTTCTGTTCTTCTGTTCTTCTGTTCTTCTGTTCTTCTGTTCTTCTGTTCTTCTGTTCTTCTGTTCTTCTGTTCTTCTGTTCTTCTGTTTTTCTGTTCTTCTGTTCTTCTGTTCTTCTGTTCTTCTGTTCTTCTGTTCTTCTGTTCTTCTGTTCTTCTGTTCTTCTGTTCTTCTGTTCTTCTGTTCTTCTGTTCTTCTGTTCTTCTGTTCTTCTGTTCTTCTGTTCTTCTGTTCTTCTGTTCTTCTGTTCTTCTGTTCTTCTGTTCTTCTGTTCTTCTGTTCTTCTGTTCTTCTGTCCTTCCGTTCTTCCGTTCTTCCGTTCTTCTGTTTTTCTGTTCTTCTGTTCTTCTGTTCTTCTGTTCTTCTGTTCTTCTGTTCTTCTGTTCTTCTGTTCTTCTGTTCTTCTGTTCTTCTGTTCTTCTGTTCTTCTGTTCTTCTGTTCTTCTGTTCTTCTGTTCTTCTGTTCTTCTGTTCTTCTGTTCTTCTGTTCTTCTGTTCTTCTGTTCTTCTGTTCTTCTGTTCTTCTGTTCTTCTGTTCTTCTGTTCTTCTGTTCTTCTGTTCTTCTGTTCTTCTGTTCTTCTGTTCTTCTGTTCTTCTGTTCTTCTGTTCTTCTGTTCTTCTGTTCTTCTGTTCTTCTGTTCTTCTGTTCTTCTGTTCTTCTGTTCTTCTGTTCTTCTGTTCTTCTGTTCTTCTGTTCTTCTGTTCTTCTGTTCTTCTGTTCTTCTGTTCTTCTGTTCTTCTGTTCTTCTGTTCTTCTGTTCTTCTGTTCTTCTGTTCTTCTGTTCTTCTGTTCTTCTGTTCTTCTGTTCTTCTGTTCTTCTGTTCTTCTGTTCTTCTGTTCTTCTGTTCTTCTGTTCTTCTGTTCTTCTGTTCTTCTGTTCTTCTGTTCTTCTGTTCTTCTGTTCTTCTGTTCTTCTGTTCTTCTGTTCTTCTGTTCTTCTGTTCTTCTGTTCTTCTGTTCTTCTGTTCTTCTGTTCTTCTGTTCTTCTGTTCTTCTGTTCTTCTGTTTTTCTGTTCTTCTGTTCTTCTGTTCTTCTGTTCTTCTGTTCTTCTGTTCTTCTGTTCTTCTGTTCTTCTGTTCTTCTGTTCTTCTGTTCTTCTGTTCTTCTGTTCTTCTGTTCTTCTGTTCTTCTGTTCTTCTGTTCTTCTGTTCTTCTGTTCTTCTGTTCTTCTGTTCTTCTGTTCTTCTGTTCTTCTGTTCTTCTGTTCTTCTGTTCTTCTGTCCTTCCGTTCTTCCGTTCTTCCGTTCTTCTGTTTTTCTGTTCTTCTGTTCTTCTGTTCTTCTGTTCTTCTGTTCTTCTGTTCTTCTGTTCTTCTGTTCTTCTGTTCTTCTGTTCTTCTGTTCTTCTGTTCTTCTGTTCTTCTGTTCTTCTGTTCTTCTGTTCTTCTGTTCTTCTGTTCTTCTGTTCTTCTGTTCTTCTGTTCTTCTGTTCTTCTGTTCTTCTGTTCTTCTGTTCTTCTGTTCTTCTGTTCTTCTGTTCTTCTGTTCTTCTGTTCTTCTGTTCTTCTGTTCTTCTGTTCTTCTGTTCTTCTGTTCTTCTGTTCTTCTGTTCTTCTGTTCTTCTGTTCTTCTGTTCTTCTGTTCTTCTGTTCTTCTGTTCTTCTGTTCTTCTGTTCTTCTGTTCTTCTGTTCTTCTGTTCTTCTGTTCTCTTCTGTTCTCTTCTGTTCTCTTCTGTTCCTCTGTTCTTCTGTTCTTCTGTTCTTCTGTTCTTCTGTTCTTCTGTTCTTCTGTTCTTCTGTTCTTCTGTTCTTCTGTTCTTCTGTTCTTCTGTTCTTCTGTTCTTCATTCTTCATTCTTCATTCTTCATTCTTCATTCTTCATTCTTCATTCTTCATTCTTCATTCTTCATTCTTCATTCTTCATTCTTCATTCCTGTGATGTTTAATTTGCAATTCGTAATTTGTAATTGGTAATTGGTAATTGGTAATTGGTAATTGGTAATTGGTAATTGGTAATTGGTAATTGGTAATTGGTAATTGGTAATTGGTAATTGGTAATTGGTAATTGGTAATTGGTAATTGGTAATTGGTAATTGGTAATTGGTAATTGGTAATTGGTAATTGGTAATTGGTAATTGTTAATTGGTAATTGGTAATTGGTAATTGGTAATTGGTAATTGGTAATTGGTAATTGGTAATTTGTAATTTGTAATTTGTAATTTGTAATTTGTAATTTGTAATTTGTAATTTGTAATTTGTAATTTGTAATTTGTAATTTGTAATTTGTAATTTGTAATTTGTAATTTGTAATTTGTAATTTGTAATTTGTAATTTGTAATTTGTAATTTGTAATTTGTAATTTGTAATTTGTAATTTGCAATTTGTAATTTGTAATTTGTAATTTGTAATTTTTAATAATGATTGTTCGGGTTTTTATTTGAATTTGGTTTTTGATTTTTGTTTCCTGATTTCTGATTTTTCTTTACTGATTTTTACTTTCTGCCTTCTGTTTTCTGTTCTCTGATTCATGATTCCTGATTTTTGACGTTTGATTTATGATTTTGATTTTTAGAAATTTGAATTTTGTTTCTTGTATTTTAAGTTTTGAAGTTTGGATTTTTGATCTCTGATTTTGGTTTCTGGATTTTTGATTCTTGATTTCTGATATCTGATTTCAGATTTCAGCTTTCTGATTTCTAATTTCTGATTTATGATTCCTTATTTTTGATTTTAATTATTGATTCTTGATGTATTTGGGTATGTTGCATTTTGAATTTAGAGTTTTAAAGTTTGTATGTTTGATTCTGATCCTTGATTCTTAATTCTTGATTTTTAATTCTTGATTCTTGATTTTTGGTTTTCAATTTTTGATTTTTAATTTTTGATTTTCGATTTTTGATTGTTCATTGTTGATTGTAGATGGCAGATTTTTAATTTTTGTTTTTCGATTTTTGATGTTTGATTTTGTAGCTTCAATTATTATTCTTAAATTTTTTGTGATCTTCTATAGTTGAGTTTTTATTTTCTTTATTCATGTTACATCTTCTGACTTTGATTTTTCAGCTTTTACCTAATATTTTACTTTCTTTTTTCATTTTTTGTTTCTTCTTCATTCAAATTATAATGTTTGTTCTTCATTTAAATTATAATTTAAAAGTTGCACTGATGATGTACAATGAGATGAAAAAGCATTTAAATAATCGGCTATCGAACTTGATGGTTCGAGACTGAGCAAGCGTAGAAACAGAGTGTCAAATGTGGATGAAAATTTGCGTTTATGTACATTCGCGCTTATATTTGACAGGAATTTTTGACATTCTTTATTCTTAATCTATTTAAGTGTATTATTATGTACAATACAATCATCAAAATAAATTTCCACTCACTATTTTTTGGTCGTGCTTTAAACCGTACAGAAAGCGTTTTAATGTATCCAGGGAATTTCATTTGGCAAAAAACGAAAATTTGTTCGCACATACATGGAAACAGAAAAAATAAAAAATACAATCAATGGCCAGCATTTAACTAGCAAACAAACTGATAATCTAAACTAAATAAATCAACACTGTGGTGCAAATTACAAAAAAAAACTATTTTAGTGCATACAAGCAACATTATTCGGAATATTGAAATATCATTATGAAACGTTATTAAACGTTAAACGTTATAAAATTATTATTGAATTATACTATTTTTAAGTTTGATAGAATCATGCAAGTAATTCAACTAGAAAGCATTATACGTTGGTTCAAATCCGAGCCGTATCAAATAAACGAATTCAATGGGAAAACTAGGAAAAATAGGCCGGTTGACAGTTTGGTACAGGAAGGATAAAATTTAATTATTAAGAAACAATATTGCTATGGAAACGAATAAAACCCCAACGCATGCGTCACTTACCGTTCCGTGGTAGATTTAACGTCGTCTCGCTTCCAGAGGCCACAGGTCAGCTGCCGGGCTGTTGACGCGAACAGCAGCAAGTTGATGCACAGCAAAATGCCAACCGGACCGAAGAAGTAGGTCAGTATCTCCATATCACCTGCAAGTGCGATGGGACCAAAACGACAACAATAAGTGTGATAAGTAAAACGGAAGAAATTCAAATGAACGGTAAATATTATCATTAAATTGAAAATGTCATCTATTTGTTCATTTCTCAGGTAGGTTTACTGAAAGATTCATTAATTAAACATCAAATTTATACGAAAGGTTGGGTGGTTTTGCTTTGTTTCACCACCTACGTTGGGCATTACTCAACAATTTCAGCAGTGACATTTAAAAGAATCAGTGGCGTTGCTAGGGTTACTGTGTGACGCAAGATTACATAAATTATTCAAAATGCAAACCACCTGGGCTATTTCTATAATTTAATTCCAATGCTCAAAATATGTATTCCATCTTTTAATTGGAATCCCTCGACCCTCACTGTTCACCTGAGCATAACACAATAGTCAGTGGGTTTGTCCCAGCTCGTAAACCAAAGCTAAACAATAGGTAGTTATTAGACAGCGCCGCGGCGACCTTTTCAAAGCACTCCAAACGATGACCAAACTGAGCGTCCCACAAATTAACGAAATTGAGTTGATTACCTACATCACCGTCTTAAAACGCTGCTGCTGCCAGAGTGCACAGAGAAAAACCGACGCAAAAGTATGATGGAAACATTTTTTTTCTTCGACCGACAAAAAGTTCAAAACAAACAATCAGTACTCAACCCAACCCACTGCGCGGCAGTCAGCTGAACAATTAACTGTCCCGTACCGCCGCGCGTTGTGTACCTACTTTTTTATGACAGCAGAGCTCTGATGGTCAAAAGCATCTTCATAGCAGGCTGGTGCAGGTTTTTTTGTTGGCGTTCGACAGATTCATCCGTCCGAGGAGAAACCTTGGGGTGTCTTACCAACCTACTAACGGACCGTTGGCGTTGGCTGACCGGTAATTGGTGTTTGTTTGCTACACCACCGGCCGCTCGGTCGTTTAGAGCTTTTAATAAATCACTGGGTTTTTGGGTCAGTTAGAGTTGGGAGAATGTTTTTGCGATTAGTACCTGTCAGGGGGGAAAATAAAGTGGAGAAAGCGGTAGTTGTAACTGCTTCCGCTGTTGAAGGGTAGGCTTTGGGGCAATTTTTTAATGACGTTATTTTACGTGTGTGGGTTTATGGGTACGATCCACGTGGGATAGGCATCAAGTAGGTTTCATGGGTGTTTCTTGGCGCTCAAATACTACTACGTACAATGAGTAGGAGACAAAAAGAGCTATGAAACAGTAGGCATGTGCTCCAATGGATTTTTGAAAGGTGACGGTACACAACGATTCCACCCTAGGAAGAAAGTGTCCATTTTTACTAAAATGTCATCACATAACAAAATATTTTTAGTGGATTTAGAGTAATTGAGCTCAAATTTGATATTGAAAAGACCTATTAATCCATCTTGTAGTGATAAATTGATTTTTTACCCATGTTATGATAAAAGTTGTGCCAATAATTGATGATGAAAAAAAATCTCCGTTTGTTTTAAATAACCCAAAAACTTATTGTGTGTCATAAACGAGTTGAAAAATTTATTTTCGCACTGTTTTAGACAACAAGAAAGATAGCACTGAAAGTAGAAGCGTCATGTTAAGCAATAGTTTTATATTAGAGATGATCACGTTCGGGCTCTTATAATTTAAACTTCTCGGGTTCGGGTCGGTTTCCGGTTGCTTATATTTTAATTTGTCGGACTCGACTAAACTTTCGAATTTTAATATAGAGGCACCTTTTCAAAATCAAGGATCAAACTGGCGTGCAAGCTTTTGAACGTTAGTAACTCTCATTATACTGAACGGAATTACACCATGTTTGCACTAATCAATTGGAAAAATGTTCACCAATTTTGCATTAAATTTCTAAGAATATATGATTTCTATGAACAACACAAAATCTTATTTGCAGAAAATCATTCGGAACGAAATCCAGAATTTCTCACTTTATTCCAGGTAAAGCCGTGAAACACATAAGAGACCTAATATTGGGAAGTTAAAGAAGTCCTGCATGTAGTTTGTGATTCATTCATCGTTCGCTAGTCGAACGAGAAGCATGTTGATGCGTGGTCAATAACGACAGCAAAATCAAATTGATGTCCAATTCGAGAGAACTTCTTTCGTTCGTAAAAGCAATCCTCCGTAATGCAAAGTAATGTATATTATGATGATCAAATCCCAACATTTAATGTTTTGTGGAAAGTTCGGTAACACAATTGTTATACTAGGAAGATTGGTTTGCTGTTCATAACCTTACCAATGTTCGTATACCGTTGATTTAGATGCACAGTTCAGTATAAGTTTCAACTCAGGCTCAGCCAGTAATGCTAAAGTTCCGGGTTAAACTGGATTCATTCAGGTTTTTGTATAGAATCGAATCAAACAGACGAACGAATGAATCTTCGAGTTTTTTAAGCTATCGTCCAGTTTTATTTTGTTCTTCTCTAGAATTTTTTTTATTCGCCACCCAATAATGATAATATCTAGTCTGTAACTAGTCAGAAAAAGGACGCCTAATAATGCAACTCCAACACGATTATCCGGACTTTCGATTACATGCGGGTTCCGCAAAAAGTCTCTAAAACAACACTTTAAGGAGGCTTGCTCTTCTCTCTTTAAAACTTTTGGCTCTTCTAAAAACGAGCGCGTGAATTGAAGAACAGAATTCCATAAACTCATTATATTTCAAAGAAATTCTTGCAAATATCACTATATAATAAAGAGGCTCCTGGGACACTATAAGCTCAAGATACACTATTCACGTACGAAAACGTGATCGACACGTGCCAGTACTACACGAAGGTTACTAACAAGGCATCAACTGCAAAAGAGAAAATCTTCTATTTACATTCTCATTGAAAGTTTTTTGTATTCATATTTGTGTTTTGATTTGGAGCAATCCAACCAACGAGCCTTTGAACCATTGACTACAAGAATGATATGATCCTGTTCCTTCTTTAAACCACGCTTATTTCCACGATTTTCAGGAATTGACAAAAAAAATTGTATGATGGCCCTGATGCATTTATGGAGGATTGGAGTCGATCTGAGAGTTCCATTGGAGATGTCGAAGAGTCAGTATAAGAAATCGAAGCAGTTTGCCGATTCTTAGTCGAAACGCTAATAATGGGACCATCAAAAACACGTCAACCAACCTTGATTGACACTCTTTGACTTCAGTTTGGCCGTACCAAACCGTAACGCGGGTGGCGTCGTGAAAACTTCTACTTAAAAGTAGACAACAACCATGCAGATTAATGACAATTGCAGTGCAATAAACTATAACAATCTGCTCTTGCAGGAATGGTTTTCGAGAAAAAATAAGAAAATTGGTTCAGTGCGACGGAAACATTTGTTTGTACCTGAATTCGGGTTGAGTTAGAATATTTCAATTTTTATAATCGGGATTTGGTCTGGTCCGGTGTTCTTTAGTTTTAAAATTCTCGGGTTGGAGTCGGGATTGTGCTCACAAAATATGAAACATCTACTATAGATCATTGACGAGATTGCGGAATTACTTGAAATATATATATGTTGTATTTCCGAAACTCTGTTTCCCACAAAGGTCTGCCATGTGTTCGGAGGGGATCGCAGCCACTGGAGAACGATGGCGGAATCCGACCAGAAAATAGAGGCAGAGACGTCAATGTCGATGGCGTGCTTAACTCGATCGTGGAGATGGGCAGCCAAAACTGCAGCGCAGAGTTCTAGACGTGCGATAGTTAGTCGTTTTAGTGGAGCGACACGTGACTTGGCTGCTAGAAGCTCGACTTTGACGTTTCCCTGTTCGTCTTCGCAACGAGCGTAGATGCATGCACCGTAGGCCAATTCAGAAGCGTCGGCGAAAGTATGCAACTGTATGGTGGAGCATGGGAGAAAAGCATATCGATTTACCCGGTTGGCGGTGATTTTCGACAACTCATCGTGATAGTTCTCCCAGTTGGTTCGAACAGTCTCAGGAACTGGATCATCCCATTCGACAGGTAGCAGCCACAACTGCTGCATGATGATTTTGGCTCTCACAACAACGGGCGCAATAAGACCGATGGGGTCGAATAGTTTGGCGATAGACGATAAAATTGAGCGCTTGGTGGGTGGTAATTTGCCGTCGTGTTGCACTTGCGAGTCGAAGCGAAGAAAATCTCCCTCTAGTTCCCAAATAACTCCTAGGGTTTTCACTGTCTCGTGGGGGGTGAACTCCAGAGGGGATTGGGTACCGATTTTGTTGGCGTCTAGGCCGTGTAGCACTTCGAGCCGATTTGAAGTCCACTTGCGAAGAACGAATCCTCCCTTCTCGAGCAATTTGCTGAGTTCTATGCGTAAGCGTATGGCGCGTTCAACAGATTGCTCCCCGCCAATGAAGTCGTCGACATAGAAACCTTTCCGGAGAGCCCTGCTGCCGATGGAATACGAGCGGCCTTCGTCGTCAGCCAGTTGTAGCAGCGTGCGAGTTGCCAAAAACGACGATGGAGCTAAACCATAAGTAACGGTAAGTAGATCAAAGGATTGTACTGGCATGTCGGAGGAAAATCGCCAGAAAATGCGTTGCAGTGGAACATCATCCGGATGCACGAGAACCTGTCGGTACATTTTCGCTATGTCACCTACTAGAGCGATGGGATACGTCCGAAACCGTAAGATTGTAGTGAGTAGCTCGTCCTGGACGACCGGGCCGACACAGAGGGCATCGTTGAGGGAAAAACCGGTAGACGGTTTTGCCGAACCATCAAATACAACACGAACCTTTGTCGTAGTACTAGCCTCCTTGATAACAGGATGGTGTGGTAGGTAGAATGATTTTGCGCCTTTGGCCTCAGTTAGTTTACTTGGCTGCATATGCCCGAGGTCGATGTATTCCTGCATGAATCTGTGATACTCAACCTTCAGCTCGGAGTTTCGCTCCAAACGTCGCTCCATATACTCAAACCGTCGCAGCGCGTTTGCCTTCGACTCACCTAGCATGTCGTCAAAGTCAGGCTTCCGAGGCAGGCGAACTATGTACCGTCCGTCAGGGTTTCTAGAGACTGTCGATTGGTAAAGTGTTTCACAGCGCCTTTCTTCGACGGAGTAGTTGTCCTTGGTCGTTAGTTCTTCCATTTTACAGAAACGTTCCAGAGTTTCTTCCAAGGAAACCATAGATACACACACGAGACTGCTAGAATTGGACGATGGATTGAGCTTGAGGGACACTAGATCGGCAGAGCCCGCAACGATCCATCCGAAAACGCTATCAACCAGGAGCGGGAGATTGCCATGCAATTGTATTCGTGCGGCATTCGGGAAGAATGAATAAAAGTGCTTGGCCCCCAGCACTACATCGATTGGTTGGCTTTTGTTGAATGTTGGATCTGCTAGAAATAGATCCTTTGGAATTCTCCAGTCGGCTATGGAGACATTTTGCGCTGGAAGATTGGCAGTTAGTTTGTCCATTACGAGGAAATTAACTCCGCAAGAAAAATGCTCCTTTCTGGATGAAACTTGGGCGTAGATGGACTCGTGTATGACTTTGGATAACTGTCCGGCCCCTTAGACGGTAACGTTGACGGGATGCTTCTTCAGGCGGAGGATACGAGCCATGCGGTCGGTTATCAAATTCGGTTGCGATGCGCTATCCAATAAAGCACGAGCGGGGTGATGTTGTCCATAAGCATCGACGATATTTACGATGACGGTTAGCAAGGAGACATTTTCACGAGGATGCTGGAGAGAAACACTCGTCTCGACAATCGAATCATCTTCAACAGCTGCTACCATGGTTTGTTCGGAAACTACAGGAGAAGACGACGACGTAGCCCTGTCAGCAGAATCGACGAAAGACGTTGAACGAGAAACAGCGTCGTTGCTGACCTTCTTAGGACCGGCGGATTGGCTCGTGTGTAATAAAGTGTGGTGACGCTGATTGCACTTCTTGCAATTCAGGTCACATGGGCATTGGCGGACTATGTGATCCCCCCGTAGACAGTTGTGACACAATCGTTTCGTGTTCACAAGCTGTTGTCGGTCGTTCACTGACATGCTGTTGAACTTGCCGCATCTCGCCAACGAATGCTGTTGACTACATATGGGACATCTGAAAGAATAGTTAGCGGTTGATGCGCATGACGAGAGACGAAACTGTGATTGTCTCCGGAAATGACTAGCAGACGCACCATCGTTTGTGTTTGTCGTGCTAGTAGATTGATGATGGTTGACCGAGATCGATTCCAGTACTCCTCTGAAGGAAATCGATCAAACATGCGAAGTTTGGGTTCTCAGTTACGGATGCGTGGTCCTCCCAGGCCTTCATCGTGCAGTCGCGTGCATAATAAGTGTTCTAGAATCGTGCTCCAGGCGTCCGTCGGCTCACCCAAATGATGAATAATCTTCGTATGACGTTCGAATTCGTCCACCAATCCGTGAAGTGTTTCTGCAGACTCCTTCTTCATGCGTGGGATGTCGAAGAGTGCTTGCAAGTGTCGCTTCTTTAGCAGATATTCGTTGGAGTACCGTCCTTCGAGAGCTTGCCAAGCCAGAGAGTAATTAGCAGAACAAATAGCGATGGATTCGATCAGTTGAGCAGCCTCCCCCTTGACGGCTGCCCTTAAGTAGTGAAATTTTTGAATAGGTGGAACATCAGCGTTGTCGTGGATTAAAGCCAAAAAACGTGTCGTGGAAAGTTAGCCATTGCTTATAATCTCCATCGAACTCAGGAAGCGAAATTGTCGGCAGTTTGATGCCAGAGAGAGTGGAAGTAGCATGCAGGGGTTGAGGGTTGCCAGCGTTAACAGAAAGAGGAGGTGAATAGGAAATGAATGCAGCTTTTATTGAGAAAAGACGTGGCTCAAAATCCGCACGTATAGCAGCATGCTCTGCCCTACCTTCCACATCACCGTCCTCCAGTTGAGCCTGCACCTCTTCAAGTGACGTCCACATGCGGTTGAGGTATTCCAGCCTCAATGGCGTCCGTCGCGTTGAGCGTTGAAGTCTCGAAGATGCCTCTGCCCGACCCAGAGCTTCCAGCATCGTTGTTCTCCGCGAGACTAGTAGGTTGATTTGTTGTTCTTCGGCCATCTTGAATGGCTATTGGTGGCAGCAGCAGCAGAAAATCGCCAGAAATCCGAAGCACACTCGATGAAATTAGGCAACTGTCCTCCAAAGGTTGCGAACTAGTCTAGGCAGCAATGGCCGGCGACGGAGTATAAAATGGCGCGGGGTGGCCTGATGATCAATGCTGAAGCGTTTCTATCAATAACAATAGCCGTACGATGAATGCCGGAACGTAGGTCCAGTGATAAATCTGGGTGACCGTAGGCTGACTCCAAAGCTTCCTGTAAACCGTTGCACTCCACAGACTCCGTGAAACCGTGCTTAGAGCGGTAAGAAGTCGGTCGAATCGTCCGCGTTGAGCAGAAGGTCCAAGAATCCACGAATATGGAAAAGAAAAGGCGAATCTAGAGCGCACCAGTAAGGAATTAAATTCACGTTGGACAGAAACTAACCTTCTGCCTGAAAATATCAGGCCTTGTATTATAATTAAAGCGGCTTCTCCAGTCCAAAATTCCCGATGGCGGCGCTCAATTGTTCAGGAGCGTGCAGCGTCAGCAATGGCGAAATTAGCCGCTATCAGCTTTCCTGAACTACAATGGCGTGCTGGATGAAATAAGCGATGATGATGGTACGCAGTGGGCGCAAAATGTTGGCGTGATCGTGTACAGCTGGATCCTGGTCACGGCACCAGCTATGTTGTGACCGATAGAAAGTCGTGGTAGTAAACCTTCCACTCGCGAAGGAACTGGAAAACGGGTGCTAATTCTAGCAGGCAACGGCGACAAGAAGAAAAAGGTATGGTGGAACTTCAATTTTATTTGCAGCGATGTGCACTCTTCAACGGTTCAATTCAACTGTCAGGTCCTTGCGTGTCTGACGTATCGCAGAAGCTGATCACTATCCTAGTGTGGGTGACGAAAACGAATAGAAGACGAAAGTGATACACGGCTAGCGTGCGCGAGTTGGGTTACATAGTAAACCCTACACTCTCATCGGATTTTCTGGGTAACTTTACTCATTCTGTACGGTAATCCTAAACAATATATTATTTCTGAAAAAGATGAATGGCCCTTGTGGTTATCAGATATCAAATCTACACACCTAGAAAAAATCGTGTAAATTCACGTCCCCTTACCATGACATATACGAGCATCAAAAATGACATAGTTTTACGTATGATTTTAATTTTACATGTCGTTGAATTTTGCGAGTCACGTAATTTTACTCCACCTATGGCGTTTGTTTAAAATGTTGAAGAGTTGTAATGTATTTATGACGCTTAGAGCAGAATTGTTTTCTTTCCGGACATCACGTTGAACCTTGTCAAATGAATAACGATGTGCGAGCTCCTAATAGTTTTCTTATATCTGCTGCCCGAACTTGCGACTGGCCGCTAGCAGCTGGGTAAAACAAAATTGAGACTTGGCATTCTAATTATATAGGATGGCGCTAAAGCTGAGTACTTTGGTTGAAGACTATTAGGCGTTTTAATGTGTTAGGTACCTGTTGTGTTGTTATTGTGTTTTTGAGTGGGAAATAAATTATAAATTAAATTGACCCCCACCGGAGCACGTTGCAGAGTGTAATTGTATGACACTGCGCATGGAAAGTACTTCTTTCATGAAAAATTAAACAGAACACGGTTATATTTCCTCAATTACGGCTTATAAGATTGTGGCAAGTTTAGAATTACGTAAACGGTAAAATTCAGATTTTTTTGGTGTGTATCTCGAAATAACGGAAGTCAAATGTGAGACTCACCACTAAATGGCTTAGAATAAGCATACGGAAAATCACTGCAGTGAGAATGTTATTTGTCTCGAATCCACATTGGACACTCAGTTGCAGCATGCAGACATAAAATAATGTTGTGGTCAAACCCATGCCTGTATTCGGTTTGCGGAGTAATCCTTATCTATAAAAGAACGAACACCGATTTAGTACCAAATCATGCTGGGTTTGGTAGAAAAATTAATTTTTATCATCGCGCGAAATGTGATTGGCTGACGAACGAAATGGGCACTAGCTAGGATAAAGAGCTGGTGTACATAAGAAGAAGCAGCAATGATTTCCAAAGGAGAGGAGAGGGGGAGATCATATTGTTGCATTAGGCCACCTTCCAGCGTAGTACTGAATCAAGGCCAAAAGTTGCTAGAAAAAGGAATTCTTCTTAGCGTCTGCACAAAATGTCGTACCAGACCCTGGAATCACAGAGGGCATCAGAAAAACATTTGCTTATATGTGAAATACTTGTCCAAAATAAGTCACACTTTAAACATGGTCGGTTGATCAGAAAATTTGTTAAGCAAGTTGAATATACTGATATATAATTTTCAAATCTGGAATGTTTCTCGCTTAAAAAATATTCGAGTACCGATATTTCACCGGTTCTGCCAGTACTGAGGCCTTCAGTACAGTGGCACCAATTATCGCCAAAAAGCGTCGGTACAATGAATTCTAATGAACATATATTATAGCGTAATGTGCCTATTTTCACCCTACCTATTTGAAGCCGTTGGTTTTAGCAGCGTCTGCCACTTTCGTTTAAGGGGGATAAGGGTTTCAGCGTGAAAAAAGAGAGCTGCTCTGCGGAGGTTTACTAAGTACCGCACAATCCCACTTAGAAATTATTACGCCAGTCTCAACCATGCTCATAAAAGAGCCAGTCAAGATTTTTTCTTTCGATATCAGCAAAACGTTCAGCGCAATCTCAAGTCACACCCTAATAGTTTCTGGGAATATGTGAATGAAAAGCGCAAGGAATCTGGATTGCCGTCGTCTATGACTTTCAATGGCTGCACAGCTCCACCCCATCCCAAGATATATGCAGAATATTTTCGGAGAAATTCGCGTGCTTTCAATGAGTACTTTCAATGTCAACGAAACGATAATTACCAGAGCTTGTTCTCGGCTTAAATCGTCCTTCAATCCGGGACCCGACGGTTTCCGTTCAGTACTTTTGAAAGGGCACACCGACGTTTTAGTGGCTCAGCTTGTTCACATCTTTAGAGCATATATTACCAGTGGCATTTTTCCATCTTGCTGGAAGTCCGCGAACATGTTCCCAGTCCATAGCAAATATCGCGGAATCACTCCATTGAGTGCCGTCTCGAAGTTGTTCGAGTTGGTGATTATGGAACCTCTTCAGGCTCACTGCCATGGAGTCTTTATTCTCAGGTGATTCGATCCTCAAAAATGACGATCAGCCAGTTGGTTTTAGAAACGACAGCTAACAACATTGTTTACTAGTTCTCTCCATATGTTTGCTTGGATTTCAGTTGGTAAACAAAGTTGTTCATTGTCATTTTTCTTCCCGGAGCCTGCTGTACGCTTACCTCACTCCTCACCTACTTACTGCCAAAGACGAATTACCTTAGAACTCTAAGCACCTTGCTCACTGCAAGCAGTACCAAAGTGACGATCAATATGGCTTCACGTCTGGGCGTTCGACTGCGACTAACCTGCTATGCCTAACATCTTACATAACAGCGAGCATGGAACGTCGCGCTCAAACTGATGTTATTTACACAGACCCGTCTACCGCTTTTGACAAAGTGAGCCATGATATAACAATAGCTAAAATGAAACATTATGACATCAACGCTAGTTTGCCGCAGCTGTTTCGATCCTATCTTACAGATCAAGAAATTGTGATTGTCGTTGGAGATTGTCAGGCATCCACATTTATTTCATGATCAGGAATACCTCAGAGAAGTCAATTGGGACCGTTGACGTTACTTCAAAGACGTTCATCTAGTTCTGAAAACTACGCACCTGTCCTTCGCAGACGATCTCAAGATCTTTCTACTCATCCGCTCTACTGAAAATTGCAGATTACTCCAACAAAAGTTTGAAACATTCTCTGATTGGTGTAGCACGAACCGTATGTATGTAAATCCTAAGAAGTGTTCGGTGACCTCATTCTCACGAAAAAAAGACCCGATTTGTTTTAACTACCGTCTACTAGATACAGAAATTGAACGCGTTAGTCACATGAAGGCTTTAGGAATGATATCAGATTCGCAACTTACGTGCAAACAGCACGTCTGCTATACAGTTAGTAAAGCATCCCGAATGCTGGGTTGCATCTTCAAGATAGCCAAAAATTTTACGAATGTTTATTTATTTATACGTTTTGCGCTTCGTAGGCTGCCGTGGAGAGACCTACCCAGTTACGAAAGCCAGTGCCAGCTGATTCATTTGGAACCCCTGCTTGGTCGAAGGAATACGTTAAGGGCTTTGTTCGTTGCTGATGCGAGGTCACCTGGATTGCCCAGCCATTTTGGAACATCTTAACATAAATGTCGCACCTCGAACAACGGGTAACAACCTTATGCTCCGATTACCAAAGGATCTTCAACCGGGTCGCTTCAGACTTCGACTATAATATGTCTCGCCAAAATCTGCGTCTTCGATTTTCCAGAACCTTCAATGGACCCGATAACTTCGACGGATTCCTTCATTATCTGTGATTTCTTTGTTTTTTAGTTCATTCTTATTATTATTATTAAACACTTTTTGTAACTATATGACTTTCAGTAATAAGTTTAGAATTAAGACACCATTGAGGCTTGGAAACGCCTGTTGCCGTAAATAAGACAAATACAAATACAAATTATCAGAAAATTCGTTTGCTTTTCTGAATGCAATTTCGAGTTCCGTAAATGATAAAAAGCTCATGTGCTAGGATATCAAAGACTTGTAATGCCGTTCGATAGCCGCCATAATCGCTCGTGTACGCGTATTCTACTAAAAATTCGATATGAACAAAAAAAACTACCCTTAATTTCTAAAATGTGTCGTCATCAGTTTTCCTACATACTACATATTATCATTTGGTGACTTCCAACCCAATAAATATAAAGTAGAATTGATATAACGAAATCTGCCTAAATACTGCTACAATAAATAGTGACCCGGTTAATTCCGCAGATAAGACTAGCTTTTCTAAACAATACATCCACGGCCGGTTATTTGGAGTTCAAATTGCTTTTGTTTAGAAAAAAAACCTGTTTTAATCCACCTAGCGGTGCAATTGTGCCTTTCTCATTTCTCTAAACTATGGCACGGAGACTTTTTATGTTCAACATAATCGTGGAAATGTCCATTACATTCTTAGTACACTTTGCACTTATACACAATGGCATGCCAGCCACGAACTTGATGAGCTACGTGTCGACGGTGAAACACTTGAAACAAAAAAATATCATACTTCATTAGCCTAATCAGCATTAGATCAATGTTATCTGCTTGCTAACTCATTTTGTCATGCGGGGGTGGGTATGTGAGGAGGGCGAAAGTCCCATGAACGAACGACTCCCCAGCTTAAATTGGTATGCTTTGTAATGTAGTGGTGGTTTAAAGATGATGGGGTTGAAAGGGAGGGGTATGAGGGCTGGTTGGGGTGGTGGTCTGAGGGGTGATTTAAGGAGATTTTTAAAGGAGGGGCGCGAACAGTAGAGGGGGGGTATAACCCCTCTCCGTAAACCATCAACTACGCCCCTGTTAAACTCCAGAAACCCTAAACGAGTCGAAAAAAAAATTTGGCCGGGATTAGGTTGACGTTATTCAGAGTGATTGCATAACCTTTCTATATGAGAAAGGCAAAAACCTGTTTTAATCCACCTAGTCGTGCAATTGTGCCTTTTTCATTTGTCCAAACTACGATTCCATGGCTGATTATATTCAATACAATGATGGAAATGTATATTACATATTCAGTACGATTTGCACATACATACAATGGAACGAACTTGAGATGCTATGTGTCGACGCTGAAACACTTGAAACCAGTGACGGATCCAGGAGGAGAGTTCGAGGGGTTTGGACCCCGCCAAAAATATTCATCTTGTTAAGAAATTTTAAATTAGTTTCAATTTTGAAATAGTTTCAACTCAAAATCATTTCAATCTAATTTTTTTACTGGTTTTTATTAAATCCGGTTATTGCCTATTACGTAATGTGTTCATTTCGAAATTCAAGTTTATTGTAGAGGCACAAGCAAATTTTAACGGGGGCGGCTTGATGAGAGGTGACTTGATGGGGAAAGAGAGGTTTAGGGAAGAGTGGTATGTGATTTGCGGGGGGGGGGGGTGCTAACCCCTCACCGCATACCCCTAGCCACAACTCCGCTAGCGAATGACGGATCTCAATAGTGGCATGTCTGTAATAATATACGTACATGGAACCAGTGGTGCAAATTTTCATTTTCAAATGCAAACTTTCAGTTCAATCAAACCCAACCATGATTCAAATTCAAAGCCTCCCTCAATCATTCACTTTCCATTTGGCGGGATTTTGATAACTGAATCGTACGTCTTCATTTCAAATCGATGCTTTTTCATTCACCAACCAAAGCTGTCATCTGCTCTGTAGAGGCCAGTAGGGGAATTGTGGGAAAAACCGACACCCCACAACTTTTCCTAGAAATCAAATTTTTATTCATTTCATAATGATACATTATTATTAGTACGTTTATTTAGAGCATTTTAAGAAAAATTGGATTAACGTTAGTGCGCCGAATGTCATAAAAATAAACAAAACATACGACAGCAGCGTTCATACTCGTCTGAATGTTAAATTTTGTTGGTAGATTTTAAGGTTTTAACCGAACAAAAGCTTTTCAAATCACCACATTTTTCAGTTCCTATTATTATCGGCCTGTCCTATGATCAACTAGGTGCATTGAAGACGAGTTTGAGAAATTCAATATTTTTAATAGCTTTTATAAAAAAATGTGCGCTGTTGGGGTAAAACCGACACCCTATGGTTAGGGTAAAACCGACACGCTGTTAAGATGGTTGTGTATACTTGCGATTCATTTCAAAATATTGGGGATCTTTGTGACACTTCAATTAGCTTATTAGAACACTATAGTATTAGCAGAAATACACAGAAATACTTTTATTGTGTTTATTTCTTGTAAGTCTCTTTAAAAATCAAAAATTGGAATTTTTGCTTATCTGATTCTATCGAAGCTTTTGATATTTCTGCAAAAAGCTCATCAAACCGAATTTCTAGTGTTCTCTTGGTTTGTCATAGACGAACTTTATCACAATGATCTTTTATATACCCCAAAAGATCGTTGATGATCAGAGTCCGAAAAATCAAATCTGAAAAAGGTAGCTTTACTAAGAAGTGTATGTGTCACTTATAAGTGAATGAATCCAATTAGCAGAACGTAGAACGCTTGCAAATCTTCTCTTACGAAATAAAATGACACTGGAGGTTGCAATATGCGCAAGGATTATTTTGAAATACTCATATCAATAAATAATCCTATAGCATAAAATACTCCTATTTATAGTACTACGTTTTCGAACTTTCTTCCCCTCACTACATGATGAAGCAATAAAAAGCACATAATTGCATCATACATACTCACACTTTATTAATCACCCATATATCTTATTTTTAATAAAGATAAAGATTTTAATAAAGTGGAGAGAAAATAAATTAAAGGGAGTGTCGATCTTACCCCTATGGGGTGTCGCAGTGCCTACAGAAAGTCACTTTGTTCTCCAAGTTTTACAACCAATAATTTTTAATGATATTAATTTTTTGATGTGCTGAAAAAATTAAGTCTTGTTAGGAATTTTCTGAAGAAGAATTCTGCATAAAAATTATAATTTTATTGATTTTGTGGCAACTTAGAAAAAGTGTTAAGCTTAAGGTGTCGGTTTTAACCATAATTCCCCTATAGGTTAAATGTCAACATGTTTTGCGTTTTCAAGCTTACATGGACAGTAAGAACTATGTTCAGAGTAGTTTTGTTGGACAAACCTAGTCAATACCCCAGTAAAGAGATATTCACAGGGTCAATGAAATTGAAAATGAATGGAAAATGATTGAGCCGGTCGCCTGTTTGAATGAATAAATGAAACGAACAACTGCGAGTTGAACATAGTAGGGCATGATTTGAGATTTTTTCCTCCTTCAAGTTCAAAACAAACTGTTGAAAATTTGCAGCTCTGCATGGAACTATTAAGAACCAGAGCTACAGGTCCAAAGCCCTGGTAAAAGAGGATGGTTGTGATGATCTGGGCCGAGGTCTCCACGTAAAGCAAGGTAGGTCATAACCCCAATTCCAAGGCGTGAAGCGACCCGTGCCGAGGGATGAGTGATCGAGGGGGTGAAAAAGATGCTCGATCGTTAACGGAGCCTGTGGGGTACCTGGGCAACCCCCACAGTAAGCGTCCCTTACCACGCTAATGCGGAGCTCTGGCGTGGCGGACATTTATTCTCGCGCTACTCGTGGGATTTGATATGGAGAGCAAAAATAAAAACAACAAACAATCGGAGGTGCCAAACCCCCCCGTGGGGAGAGTGGACCAACGCACCGGACGGGCCACTATCTGCGATGCGCAAAGTGGTGGAGCAGCTCGATTCAATAATCGAGTACACTAGCGCAAAGCAAAATATAAGCAAGAAGTTAAAACAGTCTCCTGGAACTCCGAAAAACTGTTCGTGTCGCAAGACAGAAACAGCAGGCTTATGCCAAGAGGGTGGAATGTCGGGAGAAGTCCGACAGAGAAACCCAGACAGTGGCCTCCAAGAGGGAGGGAAAAGAGAAGGTCGGTACGGGCACTCAGACAGTGGCCTTCACCTTCTATGGAGCAGTCACGTCGCTCGAAGCGGCGGCCGAGTTCCCCTCGAAGGGAAAAGGCAAGGGCAAGGGCAATCGCAAGACGGCGTCGAACGCGAAGCGCCCTAGGAAGTCGCCAGGCGAGGGTGTAAAAAGCGACACCACACGGCGTGCAACCGTTAAGGTCAAACGCCGTCTGGGCGAGGTAAGCGAGGGCGAAAGTGACCTCGCTGAGCAGAGCGTTGGTACCAGCAACCCGGGGCAACCGGGGCAGGGGGGCTCAAACCCCTGGACGCTGGTCACCAAGAAGAAGCCGGCACCGACACCGGAGGTACCGCGGCCCGCGAAGAAGGCCAAGGACAGAGGCGAGGCCTTGTGGTTGAAAACCGACAAGGACAAATATGCCGATGTCCTAAAGTCGATGAAGGCGGCCGAAAGCCTTTCGGCCCTTGGGCAAGATGTGCGTAGCGTGAGATGCACCAACACGGGAGAAATGCTTCTGGTGCTGAAGCGAGGCGCACGCACAATCTAGTGCGGTATACAAGGCCTTGGCGCAAGAGGTCCTTGGTGAGGGCGCCCAAGTCAAGTCGCTAGGGGCGGAAATGACTCTCCAGTGCCCAGTATCTGGACGAGTTCACGACCGCAGAAGACGTCGTCGCAGCCGTTAAGGAACATTGCGACGTCACAATCGAGCGGGCCTCTGTGCGATTGAGAGATAGACCCTCTGGCACCCAAGTAGCCTACCTCAGGCTACTGAAGGCGGATGCCAAAAAGGTAACCGAGAAAGGGAAGCTGAAGATCGGCTGGTCGGTATGCCCTATTAGCATACCCCAGCCGCCTTCAGTGGATAGGTGCTATCGGTGCCTTGTGTCCGGCCACAAATCCTACGAGTGCAAGGGCATAGACAGGAGCAAGCTATGTCGTCGCTGCGGCGAGGAGGGACATAAAGAGCGGGGTTGCACTAAGGCACACAAGTGCCTTATCTGCACCGCTAAGAAGCAAGCCCATAAACATGCTATGGGCGGACCTTCGTGTCCCTTCGGTGAGTTAAATAAGAAGAAGCCGTGAACGTCACACAGCTAAATCTTAACCATTGTGCAGCAGCCCAACAGCTGCTGTGGCAGTCGGTCTCGGAGTCGAGGACAGATGTCGCCCTCTTATCAGACCCGTACCGCATCCCTGCCGGCAACGGCAATTGGGTGTCGGACGGCTCTGGAATGGTGGCAATCTGTACAAAGGGACGGTTCCCGGTTCAAGAGGTAATACACTCCTCCGCCGAGGGTGTGGCGATTGCATAGATCAATAGTGTGTTCTATTGCAGCTGCTACGCCCCACCAAGGTGGCCAATAGAACAGTTCAACCAGATGATCGACAGGCTCTCGTCGGACCTAGTGGGCCGGAAACCGGTAGTCATAGCGGGAGACTTTAACGCTTGGGCAGTGGAGTGGGGCAGCCGCTGTACAAATAGCAGGGGTCAAGCGCTACTGGAGGCGCTTGCGAAACTCGATACTGTGCTAGCTAATAATGGCTCCGCTAGTACATTCCGTAGAAACGGAGTGGAGGCGTGGATTGACCTAACATTTGCCAGCCCGAGTCTAGCTCCAGGCATGGAATGGAGGGTAGACGAAGGCTACACCCATAGCGATCATTTAGCAATCCGCTTTAAGATCAACTATGGTGTGCAGCATCCGAGGGCGGGAGATCCCTGTCAGGTACGCGGGTGGAAGTCCAATCACTTCGACAGCGAAGCTTTCACCGCGGCCCTGGGACTGGAGGCCAACACCGACAGTCTAAGCGGGGATGCGCTGGTAGCTGTTCTATCACGCGCGTGCGACGCCACTATGCCGAGAAAAACACTGCCAAGAAACGGTAGATGCCCGGTATACTGGTGGAGTGCCGAGATCGCAGCTCTACGGTCAGTCTGCCTCAGAGCTAGACGTAGAATGCAAAGAGCTCGCACCGAGGATGCTAGAGAGAACCGCCGTGAAGTGTTTCGAGCTGCGAAATTAGCCCTTAACAAGGCTATTAAAAGCAGCAAGAGAGCGTGTTTCGACAACCTGTGTGAGAGTGCCAACGCGAATCCGTGGGGTGACGCCTACCGGATTGTGATGGCCAAGACCAAAGGGGGCTCCTCACCCCCAGAACGGTCTCCGGACCGGTTGGCAACGATTATCGAAGTACTCTTCCCGTCTCGAGCCACAAGCCCCTGGCCACCTGCACTACGAGACAGTGCGGGCACGGTCGAAATGGTGGCTCCAGTGACGAACGAAGAACTACTCGCAGTGGCTAAATCCCTAGCAATGAACAAAGCTCCAGGGCCGGATGGAGTCCCGAACAACGCTCTCAAGGCAGCGATCATAGCGAACCCGAACATGTTCAGGCTAGCTATGCAGAGATGCCTTGACGAGTGCCGTTTCCCCGATAGATGGAAAAGGCAGAAACTGGTGCTGTTGCCGAAGCCCGGGAAGCCGCCAGGCGACCCATCGGCGTACAGACCAATCTGTCTGATAGACACGACTGGTAAACTGCTTGAGAGGATCATCCTCAACAGGCTCACCCCGTACGCGGAAGGTACGGACGGTCTGTCAAGCAACCAGTTTGGCTTTCGGAAGGGTAAGTCCACAGTGGACGCTCTCAACTCAGTGATAAATACTGCCGAGATAGCGATCCAACGAAAAAGGCGAGGTATTCGATACTGTGCGTTAGTGACTCTCGACGTGAAGAACGCATTCAACAGCGCAAGCTGGGATGCCATCGCGCTCTCGTTACACCGGCTTAGCCTACCGGTGGGTCTGTACCGGATCTTGGAAAGTTACTTCCAGAACCGCGTACTGCTATACGAGACCGATGCCGGTCAGAAAAGGGTTCCGATTACCGCCGGAGTCCCGCAGGGCTTGATCCTAGGCCCGGTGCTATGGAACCTTATGTATGACGGGGTTCTGAGACTGAAGTTCCCTCCTGGAGTCAAGATCGTCGGCTTTGCTGACGACGTAACCTTGGAGGTCTACGGGGAGTCAATTCCTGAGGTAGAACTAATCGCAGAACACGCGATCAGCACGGTGGAGGAATGGATGAGCGCGAGAGGCCTGGAGCTCGCTCATCATAAGACGGAGGTAGTTATCGTCAACAACCGCAAGTCGGCACAACATGCAGTTATCCATGTGGGAGAAGTCGCGATCACTTCACAGCGAAGTCTGAAGTCTCTCGGAGTCATTATAGACGACAAGCTGACCTTCGGCAGCCATGTCGACTATACATGCAAGAGAGCGTCGACTGCTGTTGCGGCTCTATCGAGAATGATGTCCAACAGCTCAAAGGTGTGCGCCAGTAGACGTAGGTTACTGGCAGGCGTTGCCGTATCTATCCTCAGGTACGGCGGTCCGTCATGGTCAAGAGCACTGAGGGTAACCAGTTACCTATAGAAACTGGAGAGCACCTACCGCGTGATGTGCCTCAGAGTGATATCTGCCTACCGCACGGTATCACACGATGTATCCTGCGTGATAGCGAGCATGATGCCAGTCGGGCTGGTCATTCGGGAAGATGAGGAGTGCTTTGAGCTACGTGGAAATAGGGGAGCCCGCGAGCGCACCAGTGAGAGTGAATCAAAGTGCGATTGAGAGAGCACCCAAGTAAGCCTCATACAGGACGTATGAACGCGTGAGTGAGAGTGAATGAGTACATTTAGTACAGCCATCTCCCCAGAAGTAATACCGAGAGGTAGTTCCTGGGAGGAATGATGGCGGAGCCCAATGGAGTTTAGTCGGTATTAATGGCTGGTCACCATTCGAGCCCGACACGCCCCCAGTGCACCCCATGTGGTAGATTGGACCCTACCAATAGCACGTGTACTGGGCTAGGACGTAAAGGTCTTCTCCATTGTAAAAAAATACCCCTAGCCACGCCCCTGTCAAAATACAGAAAACCTATATAAGTAAAAAAATTAAGTTGACGATGTTCAGAATGATTGCATAACCTTTCTATAGGAGAAACGCAAAAATGTGAATTTGCTGTGCGGCTACACTCTTCAACCCATAACTCCGGAACCGGAAGTTGGAAATAAATTAAATTGAATAGCAGCATATGGGAGCATTGTATCTTTCATTTAGGACTACGTTTGAGAAAATCAGTTCGGCCATCTCCGAGTAACCGATGTGCATTTTTTTGGTTACATACATACATACATACATACACACATACACACATACGCACACACGCACGGACATTTGCCGTATTCGACGAACTGAGTCAAATGATATATGACACACGGCCCTCCGGGTCGGGATTAAGTTGACGATGTTCAGAGTGCTTGCATAACCTTTCTATAAGAGAAGGACAAAAAAGGGTAACTCTCGGTAGCCGGCTGCCAAGATTAAAAAAATACTAAAAAATTAAACAGTTGCTTGCTTTACAGGTCGCATCTCAGCAAAGTGACATTTGTTTACTGATTTTTGACGAAAAGTTTTCCGAGGCTCCGCTATCAAATGTTACTTTTACGGAGATCTCAGCAGAAAAAGATGTTTGCTGATATCTGTTGAGGTTTCGACAAAATATGCAAAAAAGCTGAGATTCAATAGAACAAATTAAGTGTGTATGCAAGAGTCTAATGAATTGCCGGCCGTCCATTAAATAGGTGAAGCACCAACAATTCACCTCTATTCTATCCTTTATCCTTCCCCTAAACTATCACGCTCATAAGGTTTTAATATGGGTCGGATTGACATTAATTCTTACGTATATTTTCCTTAGCGCCCTTTTTGAATAAGTTAGGATTTTTCAAATAAAAGATACAAGGACAACATGTAGAACTTCAATCGATTTGAAGTACGTGTTAATATTATCCAATTTCACTTAAATTTTGCACAATTATGGCTTGATTGATTTTATGACCGGTGGCATCGCAAAACAGCTCACAAATTTAATATTTTTTCCAGATCCATACAGAATGAATTCCTATAGAAACAAAGACATTTTTTTGTTTTCTCAGAAAAAAATCAATAACGACAAATGAAAGCGATTTTGAAAAAATCTTTTTCAATTCTAAACCGGTACTCACCATAGAACCAGCACGTCCTTTCACCGAACCTCGGCCGCAGATAAACGGTATCCGGCAGATTGTCCAGAATCGCTGCAACGCCGGCAATCACCAGCGGCACGCCCCAGGCGTACACCTCGTAAATTCGCAGACGACAAATCTCCTGGCTTTTCTCCAGCGACGTCGGGCGTAAATCACTGCAATGGGGAGAAATGAAAATCAGAAAAAAAAAAAAAAAAAAAAAAAAGACACTGTAGTAGGCTTTGGTGGATGAATGATGCCAGCCAGCCAGCCAAAACAGCTTGCTTGCTTGTTTGGCTAAGCGGCGACAGAATCTGAAAAATAAAGATAAGCAACCGGAGGAACAGGACAACATCACATGCATGACTAAATAAATAGTTAAATGGTTGCAGTTTGCAGCATAACTGCCCTTCAGCAGTCGGTAGAATTGTGAAATGTCATTCGAGAATCCCGTCGCAATAGAAAAAGAAAAGGCCCAGTCTAGACAGCTGCTATTTACTGTTTGTTTCGTGCTTCAAGGCTTTAAACTATTGAAACACAGATTAAAAACGAATCATCAAAAACTATTCAATTCACCCCCAAAGAAATATTCTAAGAACGTGCTCACTTGACAGAAGCAGCTGCAATCTGCTTGTTCCGGGTGGACGAACTGAGAAGGACAAGTTTAATTAGTTACAATTTACACGAAGTTGTACCAATCTCATGCTGGCAATTATTTAAACAACCAAGCCGAAGCACGACAATGGTAGCAATCAATCAAACACAAAATTCACTGCAAATTAAGATTGACTTCACAGCTACAAAGAAAAAAATCCTAACAGTGTAGCCAGTTTATTCGATTTACAGCTAAACGCTTTTGAACTTTTAAATAGCTATTGTTCATAAATGTTGGCACCCATTACCACCCGAAAGATTCTAATTACCCATCGTCATCTTCAATCGGGACAACCTTCGCCTGCTTGGTTCGTTGGGAACGACGACAGACAGCACTTCTTCGGCATGTCACTCTGTCTGTCACGAGAGCATAAAATGTAATTTCACTTTCACTTTCATTCCATCATTCCCACACCCGTCTGCTGCCGGCCGACCTTCGGGTCTTACTTCCGCCAGTGTGCCGTGTCATCCCCCCCCCCCATCCGTCCAACCAGACCAGAAGAAATGCAACACTCTTCACTTTTCCTGCCGCTTTGCCACACAAAACAGCTGCTTGAATAAACGAATTAATTAATTTAACTTTTCCCTCAGCCTGCCACTGCCGGTACGCCTCCGGTTGCATCAAACATTGCATCAGGCCGTACGCTTGCTGCTATCTATTTGTTGGTGTAATTGCTTCCATAATCCCACACACCAGTCTGCGCGCTGAGGAGCCTCCTGGGCATGACGACGACATCGCTTGCTGCTAAAAACGGCCCAGCGGAATGATGTTTGTTTCGAAGAGCAAAAGTTTATGCGCTAAAATTACACGCGAATTGAGTGGAATGAAATACATAATATAAAAAAAAAAAAAGACATCGCGAAACGTTGCTCTG
The DNA here is from genome assembly GCF_030247195.1 of Topomyia yanbarensis. NCBI lineage: Eukaryota > Metazoa > Arthropoda > Insecta > Diptera > Culicidae > Topomyia > Topomyia yanbarensis. The sequence goes on from NC_080671.1 coordinate 26,617,770, forward strand.
CTTCAAGTGCACGCGCGTACGCTTGGGTGGGTGGCTGAGTACCGACTAGCAGCTCTACGAGAGGATGTTTCAAGTTTTCTTCGGAAGATACACCTTTTTGGGGAACCAACGAAGCATGTATAGGCGAAAGTGGAAGTTAAGGAATTTTATCAATTAAAACATTTGAAGAACCGGAGAAGTTTTTAATTAAAAGGAAGAAGAAGATAAAAAACTATTCGCTCGCGATAAAGTAGTAAAAGTTTAAATAGCAATGAGCAAGCGAAAAAGGTCAAAAGCTCTAAGGTCAGAAAGTATATGCTGTGATTGGTAGTAGCTAGAAGTTGAGAGTTGAAAAGTCATACACTTGCTTGGCAGCTATATAAAAATTTTATTCACTACTGGTTGACCTAATAATTTGAAGTGCAGTTGACATACGCTCTTTATTTAATTGAAACTAAATTCGAGAGTATTCTACACTATACACTACATTTGGTAGCTGTTTGAGCAAATAAAACATGGTACTCTTGGTAAAGAGAAATGGTGCCTAATTTATGGGTCTTCTGTTAAAGAATCAAATTACCGTTCGTAGAAACGTTTACACGATACATTAAGATCTGGCAAGCTATTAGCAGCTGCGGTTAATAAAATTAGATCGTAATTTTTCAAAAAGTATGTCCTTTGGCATGCATGTTGGCCCACCGAGGTGACAACAAGTATTAAGATAAAATTCCACTCAATATAGATCAATTTCGCCCATGTGATGAATGTTTGGCAACTACAAGCAAACATTATAGAAGGTTGGAATTATTTATTGTTGCAGTGATGGTTAAGTGGAGCGTCTGGTGTAAAGTGCTCAAACCGAAAGTTATTTTGTTTTACGATTTTGGAGGCAAGGCAACTTTTGTGCAATGTTAAAATCTATTTATACATTCATTGCATAGGAAAAAAATTATTTTCAGTCACGCAGAGCCACACATACGAGCCTTCCAAGAGTAGACGTCCAACCATTTCCACGTCGAGGAGTGCCGCGGCGAACACGATAACTCTTGATAAAATTGTGTGACACATGAAATTCAATAAGATTTGTTAAGCTTAGACTTGTAGTTACTCGATGAATCAAAAAAAAAAAGAAAAAAGTTCAAGTTTCGGAAAATTGCTTCATGAAAACCGAAAAATCTCATATTTGACAGTAAAATTCGCTAATTTTTCGTCAAAATAATAGAGAGAAAAACATGTTATTCAGTTTTCTGTGGTTCATCGACAGGCTACACATATTGTGCATTCCCATAAAAAAATCTAGTCAATTCGATGATTAGTTTTTGAGTTATCGTTTTCGCCAACTTGAAAAACGCAATTTCGAGAAAAATGCTATTAAAGGGAGACCCACATCAAATGGCATCACGGAAAAAAGACTGTAGAAAATAACTCATTGGGCAATTTCTCTTGAAAATTTGGGTAGAAGTAGTTTGGAGTGTATTGTTTACACTGTATTTTTACCAGTTTTTCGAAAATTGTTGCCGATGGTTTAGAATTTGTGCGTGTGTTACAGCCAATACGTGCGAGAAATGCATGGCTGTTCAAAAAAAAAAAGAATTCCAGCGTGACCACCGAGATTGCGGGAGACTATTCTAGAAGCTCAATACTAACAATTAAGCGGATAAAAAGAAGTCGATTTTTTGCCCAATACACCAGACGCCCCCGTTAACGGCTTGAGCTCAATGAACGCTTCTCAATCAGAAGATCACAACAAAAAACTATCAAAACTATATCTCACGTTAAAGCTTGTTTTGACTTTGGTCATTGTAACTACCAACGAGACCTAACTTATAACACAATTTGTTATAAAAATTGCATGGTTATACCAGATAAACCCCATGACTTGCAGTGAACGTTTTACGCGGGGCTCTCGCGTCTACATACCAGCGCGAATAGTGGAGATCGACGGTGTGGTTGTCGAACCGAGCCTGAAGTGCGATGTAAGGGATCGGCTTTGAAAACAATTACATTCAGCAGAAATCGCAGAGAATAAAACTACAACTTACTCGCTTCAAATGACTTTCGCCATTTCTCGTCCCAACTAGGTTCGACTACCTGTTACATGGCTTGTACTGTGGACCAGGCGCTGCATCAATAACAAACAGCTGGGTCACATAGCCGTATTTTGAGGCAATATGAAACTGTGCGGTAAAAACAGGCGCAATTCTTGCCCACATCACTAACATTGTGTTCTGCATACAAGTAGTGCGGAAATAAACTTAAGCACTCCCTTAATAATCACCTTTGCGATAATCCCGTGACTTACAAGAGGAAACATCTCTGGTTAATTGGAGGGCGCCAAGAAAGAGGGGGAATCTTTCATCCACTAGACCGTCTCGTGAGAGTCCCAAGGTGTGCCCCTCTATAGTTACGTTAACTATACCAGATAAAATTAACGGAAAAGCTTCTTTAAAGTCTAAGCAAATTACTCCTGTACTAGAAAATATGAGTACCAACAAGGAAAACCTAGCACTTCCGCGGATATCAAAAACCCAAAATGTCCCCTTTTTGCAAACAAATGCTCAGTCCGGTACTGGACTTTGTATGTTTCCGCTTGAAACCACGTCTATAAAGTCGTTAGTAGTACGACGTAAATTAAATCACCACGGGAGTGTTTTCGTGTTTACGAGATCGCGAACGTAGGTGTGTGTGGTCAATTGCGAATGTATGTTGATGTTTGTGACCAGGTTTGTATTATCGCGAAGGACTCAAGCATTTGTATGACAGCGTATTCTATCGCATGGGAGTTTGAAAGTCGTGTGTACAAGCGTGTATGTAACTTCACATGTATGAATTCGTTGTACAGGCCTGGATTCTAATGTTTGATTTTAATGGTACATTTAAAATGCTATAATAAAGTGAGTTACCTAATATCAGTAGCGCTTAATGTATATGAATTGTTTTTATTGTCATTTTTGAAAATGTTACATCTGAAGACTTAGACCGAGACCATTGGGCAAAAAAGTATAGGCTTTCGGGCTTCTTTTAGGTATAGCTTGCAGTCAGCCTGAAGAAGTTCCATAATCACCAAAGTGAACAACTTCGACGTCATCGGGGTCCTGAATATTTTCCTAACCGAGAACGGGAAAAAGATTTGCAATAGTGCGATGATCAGATTGATGGGAATCGTAGGAAACGGAGACCGACGAAACATTGGAATCGTGCCCCAACGTTCGATTAATTAATGATGTTTTGCTACTGACAAACACAACTGTTCAGTGAGAAAATTATTTTGTTTCAGTTTGAAGTAAAAGCTTTAAGTAAAAATTACTGAGGAGATTTCTTTTGCCACAAATAAAAATATTCCCCTTTTATGAGTCGCCTTGGAAAATTGGCTCCACATTTTCGAGCAAAATTGATAAGCTTTGATATGTTTCAGTCCACCTTCTAGTATTGCTCAGGGCAGAAACAAAAAATTGTTCTGTTATAGCTGTCACTAAAGCAAGCAATCAATTTTTTGCTTCCTTGATTATCCACTTATCATTTTCCGGCTCCGTACTGAAAAAATAAAAGATCCACAGAAATACTACAAGAATTACCATTGCGACAGACTTTAAATGAACTCGTATTAGTCCAAACGAGCGCTAGGTGAAATAGTTACTAAATATGAAAACGGAGTTTATCATCACATAATTGAGTAAATCCTGAGCGAATTGTGGCAATGAAAATATTCAGAAGTATAGCCGGAAGCTAGGAAAATGATTGTGAAGAATGTCATACAACACAACTTCATATACAACAACGCTTGAGCCAAGATGTCCGTTTATATGGATGATAATGAGCTCGAGTTAAGTCGCTGTGTACCACACACTAACTCGAAGTTCCTAAAAAGAATCATGTTGAAATGCGGAAAAGTGTAATTTGTTATTTGAAGAAACTGTTGCCTATGGAATTCCGACAGTTCGTGTTATAAGAATTCAGATGATAAAACATCACTTTGAATGCAAATCACATATAAGCAAACAACGCTGATTACAAACGCAGGTCAGATCCCTACGTGCTCTATTTGGATCGAGGTTACGAATTGAGTCGTCGGTCGTTCGTTTGTATATGCCAGTAAAATTAATTAGACCATAAACTTATTATGTTGGTATATAGTGATTAATGGAAACCAATCCAAATACCGCTTATGGGCGATTTTAACATCTTTGTTTAATCTTCTAAATTTCTTGAAACTATGAGCTAACAATTTGAAATTATTTTTCTATTGTAACGAAGGGGACAAACTTTGCATAGCACCGAAGATACCGGTATTTTTATCTATTCAGTACCGGTATTTCGGTACCAAAATTCCCGGGATTTTCGGTACCGGAACTACCGATCAGTAGTGCAAATTTTCATTTTCAAATGCCAACTTTCAACTCGATCAAACCCAACCAAGATTCAAATTCAAAGCCTCCCTTAATCATTCACTTTCAAGTTGGCGTGATTTTCATAACCAAACCGTACGTCTTCATTTCAAATTGATGCTTTTTCATTCACCAACCAAATTTGTCATCTGCTCTGTAGAGGCCGGTTTAGGCTCCATGATGACATATTTTGCGTTTTCAAGCTTACATGAACAGTAAGAAGTATGCTCAGAGAAGTTTTGCTTGAAAAACCTAGTCAATATCCCAGTACAGAGATATTCACAGGGTCAATGAAATCGAAAATGAGTGGCAAATGATTGAGCAGCTCGGCTGTTTGAATGAATGATGCAAACGAAAAACTGCGAACTGAACATAGTAGGGCATGATTTGAGATTTGTTGTTCCTTCAAGTTCAAGACAACCTGGTGAAAATTTGCAGCTCTGCTACCGATACCACAACCCTAGCGGTAACGCTGTGCCAGGAAGGATATCCAAAGCCAGCAAATAACTGTTGAAGTCAGTTTATTTCCCATTTTGCACAGAACAAAAGCAATAGCGATCAGTAAATTAAGTAAATAATACTTCTTACCACTTTGTTGCTTATTCAGTGCACAAACAATATTCAGTAAATACCCCATTTTATCAAACCCTTGGTTTAGTTTAGGCTCACAAAATGGGGACATACATTTTTTTTTCTTTTTTATAAACCGAAGCTGTTGAAACATTCTTGATTAGTCCCAAAAATAGTTTTATAACCTTTTCTGATTATTTGGTATTAATTTCGCTGAAGTGAATATATCAATGCAAAAAATAGATAATTTTTGCATAAGAAATAAAATTATAATGTGTATTGGTTTCATCCCGAAATACCTGAAACGACTAACTTTCTAAGTCGAATATACAACCGATGCCATGCTCGTTGGATTTTTTTTGCTAATTTCTAGAAGAAAAAGAAATTAATTTGATTTAACACAACAATGTGCCCATTGGATAGAGCAAATGTAAGAAATAAAGAAGAGACTTCTGGTTTGTTATGACAAAATAGGGAATGTACTATCCGAAAGTATATGAAAGTACTCAAGGCAATGAGATTCTCTTTGGGTTCTTTCTCTTTAATTCATTAGTCGGTCGTTTCAACATTTAGGGCCGATTTCTTCACCCTCGCTTAGCGCGTAAGCCAGATTTAAACGTACGTGAATCTAGTTTAAAAGTCAGCGAGAGTGAAGAAATCAGCCCTATTACTCAACTTTTTGCTTAATATTCTAGTAAAAACTATCGGCTTTTGATATATACTGGAAAATTAGCGCAAAGTTTTGTGGAGACGTCATGATAGTCGAAAGAGAAAGTAAACCAAGAGAAGCTCTTAGTGTTACTTACGTCCTATTCTAAACTTTTTTCAAATTTGTTCTCTTCGTGCTGATATGACTGCCGCAAATTGGTAACCGGTTTTCGAGTCATCATTCCCCTCAGACAAGACCATGCGTATTCCCTACGTGCACTAAATACCCAGTGGATTAGTCTTCTAGTTGGCCAAATAAACACTAAGCAAACAAAGAAATTAGTTTGCTCAGTCCAAAGAAATGTCAGCTCGATTAGAAAAAAACATTTAAAAGAATATTTAAAATTACATGCGACAAAATATGTGCTCTTATGAATAAAATTAAATGAAGACTACTTAGTTGTTTGCAATAAAATGTGATGAATCACCCAATAAAAATAGTTGAGAAGGGACGCGGACGAAAATAGCTGACCACCGCTAATTCTAAAACTTTTCTTTATATATGATCTGAAGTTCGAAGTGTGAGTAAATTAGTTGGTTCCTGTACTGAATAATTCATGTTTCGTTGAAGTAATTTTATTTTCTATTTTTTTAAATACCTTTCCATTAATCCTAATTACACTGGAAAATTCTTGAACGATACACCCTCAGCTTAATGGGGGTTGTCGTGAAGATACGTCATTACCGAGGAGGGGGCGATGTACTTTGTGGTTTGTGACGAAATCATGGGGGAAGGAAGCGATTAAATTTATTTTGAACGTGATCTATTTTTTTGTTGGGTGCATATTCCACTGCGGCCAGTGTTTTGATCTATTGTGGCAGGCCCCTTTTTGTTCTATGCCACATCAGGATCTTGTATCACTATTAATTTGAGTGATTCCCACCTGCTGAACGTGATCGATGGAGCTGTAGATTTTGGTTCTTGGAAGATCTCCCCGTCAGAATCACTCACTACAGTTGCATACGAGACAGAAAATGCTACCCACTAGACTGCCTAGAAAAATAATGATTTTTTGAAAACTCAATCTGCCCACCCGTGAGTCCTAGTCCCACCACGAGTGCTTGTACCAAATTTGAAGCAAAGCGGACAAGTCTAGCTACCGAACCAACGTGCCTGAAGTTTGCATGAGATTTTTCGACATTTTGTATGGAGAAAACCCACTAGCTCGCATTTTCGCCGCTAGGTGGCACTGTATGCATCGTATTATCATTGAAAGTGAAAATAAGAAAGATAATTTAATTGTTTACATTTTTGTGAAACAATGGTTAGGTTTAGCTCACTACCATGTTCAGAAGAACTATAGCTCATCATACGAGTTGTTTTAGTTAGAAAATTTTAGTCCCACCTGTGACCGCATAGAGGGAGCCAACACTAACTTTTCATAGAAGAGAGATAGAATATCGAGATGTTCGGAAGAACTATTGCAAAATGCCTGTTCAACAACTTTGTGGAAGACACCTACTTTATATCTCTTTCCGTTGAAAAGTTTGGGTTGGCGCCCTCTATACAGTGAAATGTGGAACTAAAATGTTTAGTGGATAATGCCCACTAAAACACTGCTTAAAGTCTAAAAATTGCAGCGGTCCGTGATTCTGATTATGATATTGAATGAGTGAGGTTCAGACGTGGTGACATGGAGATTTCATGATCGCGTGGAAACGAACGTTTATATGTTCGCGCTGCTTTTATTTATTTGTAAGTGCTAAAACGTTCAGATAATCAACCGGGCGTTGTCGAGATCGAGGGCGTGGACGTGCATGGTGCGTTTGATCGCATGGGCGTGTGTATGTCGTATATGTTTGCGTGTACATAACCTAGCGTGCACAAATTCGATTGTACAGGGTGTTTGGTTCATGGTTAAGAACCTCCCGAAGGATGATTGACTGTCATATTTGGATTAAAAAAATCGTTCTACACATACTATCAAATCTCAACCGTTACTAAGTTATTGAACTTTTTGTGTTAAAACAACAGGGGGTAGGTCCTTCCGGCATGGGAACACACAATTGAATAATCGCACTTGAGATCGCTTTTATAAATTCGTACGTGTTAAAAGTTCATCTGATTACAGAGGAGTTTTTTTTTTATTTTTCCGATATCACGAACGTCGATTTGCGTAGATGATCGCATTCGTTTGTATAACCGTGTAACCTCTTGCATATTTGTGTGAACTTTTGAATGCTCTCGCGATCTGCGATTTTGATTGTATAGTTCATCTGAACTATAGAAGGGTGTAGGTTTCTCAACCTCACCAGAGTATCCAGTCATGATGCCCTAAGACTTATAGTGCAAATGAGTTTGATTTTTTATTTCTGAGATGAAAATAAAGGCTTCCGAACGTGACCGATTCATGATCGCATGTATGTTCGCTTTAGTGATCAGATTTGTATTATCGAGAAGGATACAACCGTTTTTATGTTTAAGTGTGTCGCGTATTTGATTTCGTTTAATTAAACGTGTAGTCACGGGCCGTCATTTTGATGTTTAATTTTGAGTGCACGGTTGAGATGAAGGGAGTAAGTACACTCCTTGTTCTCACTGGTGTCCCCAGTTATGGCGCCCTGAAACTTGTTGTCTAGCGCACACAAGTTCCGTCTAAATTCACTCAAAAATACTACGGAATTTATAGATGTACCCTACAATGTGTAGTATTTTTAACAGAGTTTATGGATATTTTGACTACGTATAATGCAATGTTTTTAGTATTAGGTTTATGCGGAGTTTTTATTATTTTTTAGTTCTTTAGTATATAATTATGTTCGATGAAATGTGATCTATCAACGAAATATTGTGACAAAAGGCTTTTGCACGCATTTGAAGGTGCTCTAAACAGCTGAAAATGGGCTTTTCCTCATTCAACACTTCAAAGCTTTGGTGAAAAAAAATAAACAAAGAAATTACATACTTTCGAATGCAATTGCATAGTTCATCTTTTGTTCGTTGAAAATCACCCCTTTCGTAGACAGACAGTTGATAGCTATTCCAAGCAACAACTTGTTGCAACATGATGTATTAGTTTTCAGTTATAAACTTTTGATAAATTTTTCAACTAGCGAAACATCCAAACTCCGAGCAGTGATGGATGAGACTTTCGCAGTCAACGGGCAGCAAGTATACTTTTTCAACTACGAAACGGTTTGCAGTAGATCATTGTGTATTCTGAAGCTTAGCACCATCTGGAATTGGAAGATAGTTCCCAGGAAAACACTTTGCTTGTATTAAGGAACCTCCATCTAACACTAGGGAAGTTTTTCACCTGGGTAAGTTAGCAACAAATGATGAAACTAATATCAATTTGTTGGGGCTTGTATCATCCTAAATGATATCTCGTCTTCACAAATGAGCACCACACAAACCAGAATGAAAAAAAAAATTGTATCTTCTCGATTACTCAGTGGAATCCATTTGATGACTCAGCGTTAGAACCGAAATGATTCCAACCGAAAGAACACACTCTCACTCGCAGTAAGCGTAGAAAATTCGGTTCGATGATACAAGGGGATTACACAGAACTTTCCCCCACTCATTTCCACCGACCGATAACGATAATGATTCATTTGATGCTAAGCCATACTCAGTTTGTATCTCCGTGCCGCGGTGAGCTTCGACAGACCAGATCCTGAAACAATTTTGATATCTATCGCGAGGTGGTCAGATCCAGGTGTGCATCGCTTTTCAACGAAAAATAGATTCTGATCCGAACTGACCAAACCACCTAACTTTTCCGCCCAGTATGCGGAGCTTCAAAGTGCACAAAGATAAAAGGAAAATCGTGGCGCGTCACTGAATGTGATTAAATTTGCACTCGAATGAATCCGGCGCAACAGGCGGACGACGCTGCCGCAGCTGGTCTATTCCAGAGCGTTTGCCAATAATGAAATTCAAATACAATGATAAGCGAGAGTGCACATTTCGGGGGTGTCATCAGCCAGGCAGAAGTTCCCACTTTTTCAGTTTAATTTAATGTGAGAGCTATCGATTGCAGATTCGTTTCGTTCCGAAGTCTGTGTCGGGTTTTAGAAAATTGCACTTTCAAATTCAAAAGCGATCTTTAATTCATATCAAATTTTAGACACGAAATATTTTCCATCGAGTCATGCAATTGTTTGCATAATTCGATGAAATGGACGACCGCAAAAAAAAATTATTTTTCGATAACTATTCTCAAAGCGATTATACAATTTCGTATTAAAATGGCCAATTCTTCGTAACCACATCTCGATGAATAATCATATTATTCCTGGTACCGCGGGGAAAAAGAATGGCTGGAAACAGAAACCGAGCAGCAATACGTTTGAAATAATTTCCGGCATGCAGCCGTTTGCATTCCCGCGGCACGATGCGCTCGAAATGATAACGATGAAAAACAACACTTAACTCAATTGCGGTACTACGTACATATACAGCAGCTTCACTGACTGGCTTGGCTTGGCTAGGCTGGAAAGCCCACATCAGGAGCACACGTGTTTATTGCCGAAATTGCGAGCGAATTAATTTGTGGCGGCGGTCCGAGTGGACGCGCAAGTGTATTGTAAAAATAATCCAAACAAATCAACCACCGAACCGGACCGGAGCAGTGTACAAGTTGCAACCCGCCCAGAGAACAGGCCACCGATCCCACGGATTTGAGCAGTTTATTTTTGGATTTGAAATATTTGCGGAATGTCAATTGGACTACTAAGGTGGCGACGGAAGCGCTTTCGGCGGGGAGGAATTTTCCGATCAGGTCGGAATTATTGGCGCCACGCTCCGTTGATGATGAGCAGCTGTTTGGCAGTGGGTCAACAGGTTTTTTTTCTTGGTGCTGGTATGGGTAACTGGGACAAAACAACACTCGAACCGAATCGCGTATTTGTTCAAATGTTTCTTGAAATCCACTTCAACGTAATATTTAATTAATCACTAATTGCAAAGTAACTAGACTACGATAGCGAGTTTGACAGAGATGTGCTTATAGCGATCTACTGTTTGCCAACGACCGCCCGGCAATGTCTATAGAACTAATGTTTTGATTGAAGAGTGTTTGTCCAAGTGATGGAGATGAGACGATTGATTATTGTTTCGTGCCATGCTCGACAATTTCTTTGCTAATTTGGATGTCGATGAGACTTGTTAAAATTGGATGGAATCCATATTTATTCAGTTTTTTTATTCGATACTGAGCACGACGTGTGGGCTAGAAGGTGGAAATATATATCCACCAAAACCGCAGTGCCATAACAAAGAAAATTGTGCTGTCAAGTGCCAAAAATAAAGTTGAAAAATTAACAAGCAAATTGACATGAAAATTTGGAAATTTTAATTCAACTACTCTCTGTATTTAAAAAAAACAGCGTAACCGAGCCCCGAAATATACAGCGATACAATCTAAAAAACCACCAATTTGCTACAGTACACTTCACCGTAAACACTGTGAGAATGCAAAATTCATGATTTAGATGATGTATCGTATTTTTCATTTGATGTTAGCAGAAGGAGAAAAAGAATGATCGCATGGTCGTTCTAGGCGAGGATGTGTGAAGAATTTTTTGCCGGCGTCGGTGATAAAACATGATGATGAGTTATGTTCTACCATAGACCATGCGGTAGACTTGGGTGCAACGCCCAACTCCTACTTAGCAGAAGGCAAAGGACTCTTCACATTTCCTTTCGAGCATGTCCATATGAGCCTGCCTAGTCCTAGTTTTCCGTTCTAACTGATTCGCTCTAGAATACCTATCCGTCTTTCAATTTCATTGCTTTTGTTTCTCTCAGTCTTAAATTTGCCGAAAATAGCCATCAAAATCGATACAGTATTTTTCATTTTCGCACCACAAATTAAGTGGAAATGAGAGCTATCAGACTGACGGATGATGCTAAAGACATACTTAGTTGAGCTCGGCATTTTTCCGCACAGCTGATATCTCGGAAAACTGTCAATTGTTTGATGTTTTTCAGCGAAATATTTCCCGAATGTTAGCAAACAATTGGAGCTTTTACTAAGACCTTGGCGAAAACGAATGTACCTAATGCTCGGCGGCAAAAATTACAAAAAAATGCTGAAATTCGGCAGAAAAAATTAAGTGTGTATGCCGTCAAATCGAAATTTGAACCGAAGGCGGTGATGTGGGCAGCCATTTCTGAGAAGAGTGTTTCAGTGCCGTTAACTCATCCTAGCAAAGCTAAAACAGTCGTAGAAGATGGTTCAATCGGTAAATGCTTGTCGAAATTCAAACAATTAAGGTTGTCTAATTTTTTTAGTTATTCAATTAATCAATAATCGAATATTTTTCTCGTATCGGTCACTATTAATCGATTAACCGATCATCGTGATATTTTTGCAACAGTAGAACAGATTGTTAAATAATTAGTAATAGCAACAGGAAAGGGCGCTTTAAAAAATTTCTTTTGATCCTAGAATTCAAATTAGTTCTGCTATATGTATGATACTCATTTGCATACGATTAGTGGAGTAGGATTGCAACGTACTTCTATAAGTGGACTTCAAGTAAAAAACTTCGTTCAAGTTTAGTCCCAAAAACGATTTCTTGTTTTGGGAATTAATTGACTAGTTTTTGATGCGGAGAAAGTCGGATTAGACCATTTTCTGCATGTACGGCATAATGGCTAACATTATCTAATGCTAAACTAGCGCCAGATACTGATGAGACGAAGATGGAAAGTTATTTCCTCCACTTACTAAAGTAAGGTATTGTAATCTTCAAACCAAAATTGTTCACTTTTACTTGTTGCTGGTGAACTATCAAGTTGAGTGGGTCGCAGAAGCAAGAAGTGCAACTCAGGCCAAATAAGGTCTTATCGTAGAAGATCGAATATTCGCGATGTGTCATATATATCCAATTTCATCATATCAGGCACTTAGTATTGATAACCTTCAACAAACTAGTACAATTAAAATGAATCGTTTATGGTTCAAGCTAAACGTATGACATTTGGGATTCAGCCTCTAACTAGTGCCAGTTTTGATGAAATTAAATCCACTACACAACCAGTTGGCTGAATCAGAAAGGCTTGCTAAATTGTGGCTGCTACACAGATAGCAATGACAATGGTGAAAGCTATGACAAAATCAGTCAATACCATTAGCGAGAAAATTAATACCAATGAAGGTAAGTTCACAACCGTTACCCGTTCATTCAAGAAGCAAGGAATAACATCTTGTAAGAAGATCTCGTCGCGCAATGGAAAGTCGAACAGACGAGATCGGACAGGCAGCCTCTAATACTTGTTTTTTTGTTATTTTTTACATCTCGTGAATACGTACGTTGAACTAGTGCATTGAGCTAAATAAAAATTGAGATAATTTAAATAACAATCGTTTTTACAAATCGGCCAGTCACAATTTTTATACAATCAGAAATATAAGAATTTTAAAAATGAATAATAGAGCAATTAAAAAAATTAAATTGGCAAATTGAGAAATGGGCGACTCAAAAAAAAACAAATGTCTGAAAACTGAAACATTGCTGAGTATAAAATTGCAAACTGATAAATTGGAAGATGCAAAATTGAAAAACGGAAAATTGAGAAATGGAGATAGAATAGACATAGACACTAAAAAATGGAAAATAGAATTTCTAAAAATGCAAAAAGAGCTAATAAATGGTAAATCGACAACTGTACAATTGAAAAACGGAAATTAACAGAATGGAGGGAGGTTAAGATTCAACTGAGAAAGCTTGGAAAAGTTGCCATCTTGGAAAACGAAAAAAGCAGCTTTTCTCACAGTATTGGATAGAATCTCCAAGAAAATGAATCAGTAATACTCTACCAGTGCCTCGAATACATTAATTCATTTTCATGAAGATTTTCCCAACCATGTGAGAAAAAACTGCTTTTTTCATTACGCATGATGGCTGCTTATTGAAGCGTTCTCAGTTGAACCATACATTTGATTTTCGAAAATGGGAATTCCATGGGAAAATACAAAATTAAAAATTGTAAATTGAAAACTACAAAATGGGGATTGGAAAAATGAAAAATAGAAAAATGGCAAATTAAAAATAGAAAAAATGGAAATTTGATAAACGAATAATTGAAGCAAATTTCTGTTTGCTGTCATTCAGTTTTTATCTCTTATGCATTCATTAAATTTCAATTCTTTTATTTCTTAAATGGAAAAAATAAGTTCAAAAAAGATAAATTGAGAACTGAAAAACAAGATATGATAAAAAATAATTTTAAAGAATGCAAAATTGAAAAAAATAATCTCGAAAAATGAAAAATTGAAAATTAAAAAAATATAAATAGGCAAATGGGAAAATGGACAATCAATATAAATAACAGATACTTGCAAAATAAAAGATGAACGAAAATTGCAAAATATTAAACTGAAAGATGTAAAATTGAAAAACGGAGAATTGAGAAATAGAGCCCTTGAAAAATTAAAAAAAAATCAAAAATTTAATAATGCTAAGTGAAAAGTTATATAAACCGAACATTATATGAACCGAAAATTGAAAAGTGGAAATTTGAGAAACGATAACTGAAAAATCGGGAATTAAAAACTGGAAATTTGAAAAATGGAAACATGAAACTAAAAAATGATGCATTGGAAAATTGAGAAATGGCAAATGACAACGACAAATTGAAAAATTAGAAATGAAAAACTTAAAACGGAGAATTGTAAAATGCAATATAAAAAATAAAAAACGACAAATGCAAAATGCAGGATTAAAAACTTTAAACACGGCAAATTGAATAATGAAAATTGGTAAATAGAATTTTGAAAATGGGAAATTAAGAGATTGTAAATTGAAAACTTAAAAAATGGAAACTGGAAAAATTAAAAGGAGATGAAAATTTGAACAACGGAAAAATGGAAAAAAAACTGAATGATAGCAAATTGAAAAATGAAAAAAAAGGTTCGAAAAAAGGTATGTTGAAAACAGAAAAATTGGAAATAGCAAAACTGAAACATGAAAATTTAAAACTGGAAAACTGGCAAAAGGAATTAAATTTAAGAACACAATTGAAAAAATGAATTTAGAAAAACGTGAATGTGGAAATTTAAAAATGGAAGATTGAAAAATATAAATCGGCAAAATTGACAATGGGAAATCCAAAAACGAAACAAATACTCAGGATTTTTTTACGCCGGTGATACAGGCCGCGTAAATGAACACCGCGTAAATTTCAAAATCCGCGTAAATGAAGACCACATAAATTTAGGAATCCGCGTTAATGGAAACGTAAATGCACGAAAAAATCCTGAGTGTACCTAAAATATGGAACATGCACGAATATACAATAGCAAAATGTTAAATTAGCAGATACAAAATAGAAAAACGGAGAAGTGAGAAATAGAGCCTTAAAAAATTGAAGAATTGAATAATAATGCAAAGTGAAAAATTGAAAAAAAATATGTATCGCAAATTGAACAGCACGAATTTCAAAAAAAAAAACAAAATGAAAAATGCGGAGCTGAAAGATGGAAATTGAAACTAAAAAATGGTATATTGAAAACTGGAAAATTGAAAAATCAGACATGAAAAGCTAAAAACGAAATATAAAAATAAAAAATTTAAAAATGACAATTAACAAAATGAAAAAAAAATTTGAAAATAAAAAAATTAAAAATGGAAAAATGAAAACTGAAAAATAGAAAATCGGCGAACTGAAAATATTAAATTGAATAATGAAAAAATAAGAAATTGGAAAACAAATACTTGGGAATTAAAAAATTGGAAAATCGTAAAAGTCAAATTGAAGAACAAAAAAAGAGAAAACTTGTATTTTGAAAACTAAAAATTGAGAAATAAAAAAATATGAAAATGGCAAATTGGAAAATGTAAGAGACCTATACTTGAAGATTGCAAAATGAAAAATTGAAAAATTAAAATGGAAAATTGTAAGGCCAAAATTTGAAAACGAGATAATAGAGAAAAAAATGAAATATGAAACTCAAAAACAGCAAATTGAAACATGCAAAATTGAGAAGTGGGAAATCGAAAAACGGAAAATTACAACATGAAATACATAATAAAATACAAAAAATACGGGAAACAGAAAAATGGAAAATTAGAAAAGGCGAATATGAAAATTTCAAAATGATAAATTGAAAACTGGTAAATAGAAAACAAAAAAACAAAAGTTTGAAAAATGAACAACAGAAAAACGGTAAATTGGAAAATGGAAAACCGAAGAAAGATCGCTAGAAAAACAATGAATAGACCACTGTAATAGCGAATAATGAAAAATCGAAAAATTAAGAAATAGAACAATGACACCAAAATTAAAAATTGAATTTTGCAAGTTGATAATGAATGAAGAATTGCAAAAAATAAATAAACTTAAGTGAGAGCAAGTATGTGAAGTATACAGATCGGAAAACTAGAAAAGGCAGGGCCATTGAAACAGGCTTAATACCTTACGGGTTTAACTTTTTTTCTGCTGATGGGGGTCGACCTTAGGCAGCATAACTATGAATCAGTGATTGAAGACCCTATTAGGCCTCGATTTTGTCTACCCTCGATTATATAAGCTTTTGACCAGATTTTTTCAGCTTCTCATGAAAATCCTCCAAGTGGAATACTTGTAGATCCTCTCTTGAGCATATTTTTCCTACTTCAAAGATGGAAAATACTCAAAAATAAAAATTTCAATAGTTTTAAAAATTTTGCACTAGAAGACCCCCATAAGACAAATGTGTGCTAAATAATAAGAAAGGGCTATGAGGCTATGTCTAAGGATCAAAGAAAAGCTTTGGTTTAACAAAAAGAAATAGAAAAATATGTTCCAATTTTTTCAATGCCCCCATTTTGTCAACCTAAAATACACTTAGGGGTACTCGTTAACCATAGATATTTTTTTAAACCGTTTAGAAATCCAAGATGGCGACTTCGGGTTAGGCAAAATTCTTAATAACAATAAGGGGTATTTTTGGAACGGATTTCACGAGTACATGATGGAAATGGTAGCTTGATGCCATTTTAAAATGCAAAGTAGCGACTTCCAGTTGAGCGAAATTCTGTTAAACCGTAACTATAACTATAGGGTGGGTGCGACAATAAAACTGTTATCCTTGAAATTTGCTCAAATAACTATTGAAAAAAATGATTTTCTTAGAATTTTGAGCTCCCTTGCACCTATAGTTGATGTAGTGTACCTATAGTTGCAAGTCCCATAAGAAAGCAATGGGATTTGCAACAATAGGAACCGAAATTGCACCGCGATTGGTACATGTGTTCCTATAGTGGTACAAGCGGTTTTGAATACATAAATTGGTTATTAAGCCATCTTTATATTTTTCCTATGAAGTAGGGACTGAAAGCTTTCGTTTAATGTATTAACATTGCCCATAGGTCTATTAACCGATTTTTTATCAAAAGTTTTCCTTAAGCATGCAACTATTGGTACATCCACCCTATTTTTGAAATGGGCTGAAGGAGTAGATGACGGAAATCGATGAATGTCGTCATTTTAAAAGCCAATGCAGCAACTTCCGGATGAGGAAGATTTTCTATGGCCATATCATCACTAATCACTACATCTATATCCACTCAATAATTGTCCCATTCCGAAAATGCCCAAAATATTGATGATACAGAGAACTTATCTATATCGGAAGTCGCCATCTTGGATTTCTATATGGCTTCAGACACCGATTTCCGGTATGTACTCGTTAACCCCACTCCGAAAATGTCCAATTTTTATTAGTAACACCTTCATACGGTACAGTACGTATTCAAACTTTAACTACATTTCGTTAAAAAAGTTACGTAAATCGAATATTGCGTAAAAAGAGTACGTAACTGGAGGTATCAGTGTACATCGTAGTAAATATAATTGTCCTGAAATTTGGATTGACTCCCTTAAGTTTACTATGCTCTTTCCTAAAGTTCGAGCAACTTTGCTCAGATACATAGTTCATCAGCAAGGTTTGAAAAACTCCGACGAATTTTTCAGAATTTAATAAAGTTTTCCAGATGTTCCAAGAACTTTCCATAATTACGTTGAGAGAGCTACTGAGGTATAGAACTTTCCTAAAATATGCAAATCTTCTCTACAGTTTATAGAGTTTTCTCTAAGGTTGCAGATCATCCATTCATATGTTGTATTACGGCGGATTACTAGTTAGAACGAATGAGATTGGTATTCCCAAAAACGACAATCAAATCAAATAGATAGAATTGAACCACAAAAGCAGTACCAGTTACCGACCAAGTAAACAAACCAACCTAAGCAACAAACAACAAACTGTGGTCAAAAGTCAGGTTCGTGAACTGTATTGACCGAACTCGATAGATGCGTCAACGACGAAATCCTACATATCGAATACGAGAGCTTGAACGTCTGTTATCTGTGCCATTCCTCTACCTTTAATCAAATAGTGAAATCGAAGGCCGGATCGAATGCCCCTCTCTCTCACACGGAAAAAACCGTCGCAACGCTCCCCCGAAGGCTCGAATCATTAACATGGGAACTCCCCAATGGCAAGAATGGCTCATAATAATTTGATTGCACATTTACTGTAGTAATGATACATAATGGGTCGCATTATTATCCCGCCAAAGTAAGCGCAGAAAAAAATCGCCAAACCGTCGCACGACGGCGGGCGGCGTGAGAAAGAAAAAAAAAACTCGAAATGTTGATTGGGGCGCACCTTCCAACCAACCACTTTGTGGATATGTACTAAAGCCAGAACAAAGAATAAAGCACACGCGAATCGCTTTTGATCAGGTTGATCGTTTCGCAACGAATCAAATCGCCGCACATATCTGCGGTCGATACATTACGAGAGATGAATTTACGATTAGCCGTGTAGCATTTAGTTTTCCGTTTATGATGATGCGGCGTTAGGTTCAGGTGGGTTGGGTTAGGTTGGATCGGAACACGTGAGTAAACTTGCCGTCGCCAATTCTTTGCGCGGTTGATCTTTGCATAGTTTTCGAATCTGTGTCAAGCGCGCTGAGCTATAATTTTCCAAATTGCTATAAATTTAATGGCACAATTCCATTGATTACTTTGGGTGTTCGGGAGCATAGGTCACATAAGCGGGGTATCTCGAGCAAACGAAAAAAAAACCGTAATAGCCCCATGGTTAACACCATTACTATGACCCGGTAAAACCCATATAAATACGAGATTTTGGGGTATTTACGGGTTATTGAGACCATTTGATAGTGTTTCGATAGATGTGAAATTTTGCACGGACAATATTTGTATTTTGTATGGAACCCATGAAAAATTGTTCGGGATGGCTGTTGTTCCATGCAGAACAATAGAATTAGTTTCTGATAAGTAACGAAATTCGCTTTTGTAGCAATACATGTGAAAGGGATGCTATTAATCTAATAATTCAATTCTTCTTTTTTTTTTGTCTTTGGACTTAAGTGCCAATATCTTATTTAGGACTGGTGGTATCCAACGGGGAAAAACGATCGGAAATGGTGAGTGAAGCTAAGCAATCATGTGAAAAAATTCCCCCAGAGCACAGTGGCTCAAAACAGCGTTTTGAGGTACTTAATTCATTGGAGTCAAAACTGTTCATATAAGCGATTTTACATATTCTACAATGTTTGTGTGTGTAAAAAGCGCCATCTTTTGGCAACATTGTTGTTTTAAAAAAATGATCATAGTAGGCTATAAAAATTTAACTTTTGAACCGGAAGAGATAGCGCTTGGCCGTCTTCAACAAAGTTGTAGAGGAGAGTATTTTCATAAATTTTGCAGAAGACATGTTGTCTCTGTCACTCACAGTTATTGAGTTATAAGATATTTTCTATGATGAAGTCCTACAATTCTTATTTTTACTTATAACTTTTTGACATTAAAAATGTCTTACTCCACTATCTGGGGCTAGGTGTCATTCTAAAATCTAAACTATCTCCCATGTAACGAAACTATGTAAGGTTTGCACGCTTATAACTCCGATATTACTAGATGGATTTTAATCATTCATACACCAACCGATTCAGAAACACCTAACTTAAATATTGGTAATAATTTAATATCTCCCCAATAAAAGTAGAATTTTGGAAATTGGTAAAATTAAAAAGTTCACAAAAAACGGGAAAAATAGCATTCGTGAGGCAGATTTCTCAAACACAGCCGTCAAAAGAGGGCAGCTTAGTTGCTTAATGAAACACGAAAAGTCATAAATAGAAGCAACGCATGTCCGTTTAAATCAGTTGTTGCTCTTATCCCACACGAGCAACGTCGTCTCCGGGCGATGCAATAAGCGCGATCGATTTTCGGTAACGTTGGCATTTGCACACACTCGCACCTAAGTGACTAAACCATATACCATATTAGTTTATAAATAGAGGTGACGCGTACCCGTTTGAATCAGTTTTTGTTCTTATGTCGAACGGGTAAGATCATGGCTGCAGCGTCTGGGCACTACAATAAGCGGTGGACGCTATGCATTTTCGGCAGCGGTGGCCGTGTTCGGATTTGTCGGGTACCAGCATGGTGTCACAGAATGTTTTGCAAAGTGGGTGGGCGGGGTGGTTTGGATTTAATTCAATACGGTGTGTGCTGCTTAAGAGTGTTGCGTTTGAAAAAAATATATTTATTTATATGCATGCGTGTGCGTTGTAACTTGTTAATCCATGTTTACGGCGCTTTGTAGCTGCGTAGGGTAAAGAGCCAATTGGTTTTCATGTTTCATATTTCGGTTATATGTTTTTTATCAGTAAGGCATCTGACAACGTGCTTCTGTAGTTATTGCACTGTTCAGCAGCGTAGTATTTTATATAGGAGAGCACACTCAGGTTTTTTACGCGGATTTTGAAATTTACGCGGTTTTCATTAACGCGTTTTTTTTTAAATTTACGCGGTTTTCATTTACACGGCCTGTATCCCCTGCGTGAAAAATCTGAGTGTAATTGCATCGGAAACAATCACATTCCCAGCAGAACTTTTTGTTTTCTAATTTCAAACACTTTTGTTTCGTACTGCACACAACGGAAAATTTTAAAACAGAACTTACCGTCCCAGCAGCAGTTTAGGCGGGTGTTCTTTTTCGATTCAAATTCAAGCCATGTCTTAAGCGTTACTGGACTTAAAATTGTTTTCCCAGTTTAACCAGTCAGAATATCTGTCCTACCCTATGTATTTAAAACAGTTCTAATTGCGTTTTAAGGTATACAACAAATACGGTTGGGTATACTAATTTAAATTTTAAAATAAATTTGTTTTAAATTATGAAACAAACCGCTGTACTGAAGATATAATTATGTCAGTCCTATTACCACATAAAACACCTATATAACATAAAACGCTGCAGAATTGGTTTAATAATACAATGTTTACACTACAGAGTTATAACACGTTTTAATAATTAGCAACAAGAAAAATGTCACCAAGATAGCATAAAAACCCGTTTTAACTGGTAGTGCGAACGTTGCATAACAATGTAATTTATCAAATAATTTCATTTTTCCACCACTAATCGATCAAGAAATACTTACACTTAAGATTGTTTACTTAAGTTCATTAGTACATTATTGAAAATTTAAATGGAAAATGAAATTTCATATTTTATGGAGAATCTGTATATTTCCGTTGGCGGGCGTGGGTTTCCTCATCACAGCTCTCAATATGGAACTTTTCTTTTGAATATATTTTCTGGACAGACCAGCCTATTTTTACTAGATGGATCAGCCAAATAATGCCAATCACCTAGTGAGATACTTGATTAATTAATAGATTACCGTTAAAAGACCTTCAATAAATTATGTTTTAATGGGGAGGGTATATAGCAAATTGTAACATATGAAAACAGGCGAGTGAACAAGAACGTGTGTCGATATGTGTGATAGATAAAAAAGCTATATTTTTAATGTCACCGTGGTCGTGTCCTGTACACAACCCTTTAATTTTTGTTTCTGATTTTTCGCGTTAACAATGTTCGAAGGTATTTTTTATCATTAGAAAACACACAACTTTTTCGTAGAAACAAAATAGCTGTGAATGCTGTGTAAAGACTTATGGCTGATTTTGATTTTATTTTAACCTGTTTTCGAACCCGTGTAGCTTTCCTATCGGCAAAAACTGTAATTATGCTATCAATTATTCTAATAGAACTGGGATTCCCCTACAAAACGAAGGCAAAACCGTTTGTCCATAATCATCCGTTCAGAAGTTATACCCTGTTGAAAGCTGTATGTTTGGACCTCTTGAAGTCGCGCGTATGGCTCGCTGAACGAGTAGGCGCTGGTGTTCAAAGACGCTTTCGCTTGTTTTTTCTGAGTGGCGCGCACTATGTGTACTAGCGCGTCCCAGTCCTAGCGCGTCCCAGTCCTATTAGAATAATTGATAGCATAATTACAGTTTTTGCCGATAGGAAAGCTACACGGGTTCGAAAACAGGTTAAAATAAAATCAAAATCAGCCATAAATCTTTACACAGCATTCACAGCTATTTTGTTTCTTCGAAAAAGTTGTGTGTTTTCTAATGATAAAAAATACCTTCGAACATTGTTAACGCGAAAAATCAGAAACAAAAAAGTTATAAGTAAAAATAAGAATTGTAGGACTTCATCATAGAAAATATCTTATAACTCAATAACTGTGAGTGACAGAGACAACATGTCTTCTGCAAAATTTATGAAAATACTCTCCTCTACAACTTTGTTGAAGACGGCCAAGCGCTATCTCTTTTGGTTCAAAAGTTAAATTTTTATAGCCTACTATGATCATTTTTTTAAAACAACAATGTTGCCAAAAGATAGCGCTTTTTACACACACAAACATCGTAGAATATATAAAATCGCTAATATGAACAGTTTTGACTCCAATGAATTAAGTACCTCTAAACGCTGTTTTGAGCCACTGTGCAGAGGCGAGACTCGAACTCGCAACCTTTGAGACTCCGGCCCAATGCACTAACCCTTATGCTATCCCTGGGTATGGCGACATCGCAGAAAGAACATATGATTATCTCACTGGCGACGGTGATCGTACCCAGGGATAGCATAAGGGTTAGTGCATTGGGCCGGAGTCTCAAAGGTTGCGAGTTCGAGTCTCGCCTCTGGGGGGAATTTTTTCACATGATTGCTTAGCTTCACTCACCATTTCCTCGCTCGTTCTCGTGCCGTGTATGAGCTTTTCCTTTCCGTCCGGTTTCTAATGGCATAACCAAAACGAATATGCCGGCTTTCCCCCACCAACTACTCTCGTCAAGCAACCCAATACGAATAATCATAGGAACAAACATGTAGTGGACCTACATTTAAAACTTTTCTTCATTTTATTGTTCGGTTGGTGCACCACGGCTCTGTGCAGGATGGGCTGCAAATTTTCACTTTTTTGTGTCGTTTTCGAAAGATTTTTCAAAACACTATTTTTCCGTTGATAATGAATGTCCTACATATTCCAAAATTTAATACAACATTGGTACAAATATTTTCGACAAAATGCCGAAGAAATTGATTAAATCCATTCAGTACAAGAAAAGATATAAGCGTTCAAAATCTTACATCATTTTTCTTCCGAAATTTTGAAACCGGGCCCCTATATTGAAAGGTAAGTTGTTAGTCACTACAAAAAAGCTGAAGAAAATAACCCATTGGGTATTTTCTCTTGAAAATTTAAGTAAAAGTAGTTTAGAGTGTATTTTGTTACACTGTATATTTAGCGCAATCAATTTTTCGAAAATTTGAAAAAAAAAAAGTGGCGTCACCCCAACAGGCAACGTCGCGAATTTATTTTGTGCAAGCACCTGGAAAATCCTAAACTTTCTCATTGGGACATCGGAAAATAACTAGGAATCGTGCAGTCAGCAGTGAGTAGTGTGATTAAACGTTACTACCAAACTCTGAGCATCGAATTGAAGGAGAAATGCGGTCAGAATGGATGTTCTACTAGTAATCAGACTCCAAATCGGGACGAACGGTGAAATACGGTGGAAAAGTCACGGACTCGGAAACTGTACACCCCGATGCAGACGAAGCCTCATTGTCTAATCAAGGGTGATGAGACCTGCGTGAACCGGACTTCCGGCAGCTTCCGGGACTGCTGTTCTTCACCATCTCTCAGAAGTTTGATGATCCGAAGGAAGTAAGGAAGGAGAAACTTTCAAAGTTTACCAATAAATACATGATTTGGCAAGCGATCTGTTCATGAGGCAAACAGAGTGCGCCGTTCGTGACTACCGGGACTATAAACGGGGAGATCTTTCTGAATGAGTGTCAACAGAAGCGTCTGCTTGCTCTGTTGAAGCAATACGAGGGCCCCAAATTTTTCTGGCTGAATCTACCTTCGTGCCACTATTCAAGTGGTGTCCTGGAGTGGTACGAAGTCAACAGGGTAACTTTCGTACCCAAGAACATGAACCCACCCAACGCACTGGAACTAAGGCCCATCGAAAAATAGTGGGCAATTATGAAGCGGGTACTAAGGAGTTTAAATATAAGGAAGAAATGAAGAAAAAGTGGGCTTACGTACAGAAAAAGCTGCAGCCAGATGTTGTACAAAACCTAATGAGTGGAGTTTAGCGAAAAGTGCGGTCGTACGGTTAAGGCATTGATTTTCAATGAAATAAGTATGCCAAAAGCTTACTAATGGGTTATATTATATTGTCTGAAAGTTTGAAAAGGATTGGTCCCCTAGATAATTTTCAACGGCGTTTTTTCAGTGATGCAATTTCATGTGGGACACCCTTTATAGTTGTACTAAATGCGGCTAGTTAACTATATATTTTATCCAGTTTGCTTGGTCGATACTTGGTTCAATGGTTCTTGAATCAGTCTCCATTGTCTACCGTGCCGCCAAGTATTGAGGGCAGAAATCTGCTCTTCAACAAACTATGCTTCATGGCCGAATAGAGCAGCAGGGAGTATCAGTGATTCGCATAGAGTAAGTTTAGTGCTCGTCTGTAGGCCACAGGAGTTAAGTTGACTACGAAAACTATAGCAAATCTTATTCGTAGCCGCAAAACGTCTTTGTACCTCGCGGCTAACATAGATGCCACATGTTACTAATGATCTAAGATATATGAATTCGTAGATAACTGTGTACCGTAGCTCATCGATCTCCAACTCGGAACCAACACCGTACAGACTGCATCGCCCTCTACTAGCTATCATATACTGTGTCTTGTTGGAGTGTAAAGTCAACCCGATTCTCGTAGTCTCCCTTTTAACACTTCTCCAACCATGCCAGTTTTACTTACACGAACAACCATGCCTCAAAAAAAGTCGGTACGGTATTTTCAAATCGCTATATCTCAGCAGTCGCTTGACCAATTTGGACAATTTTGGTATCAATGGATTTTTTGGACTCTTTAGATTAATTTGAAATAGTTTGAATTTAAATTTGAGCACAATTGACAAAAAAAGTCGGAGCAAGTACTACAAAAAATTGGAAATTTCCAATATTTGTGAAGAACTTAAAATCTAGCGCGTAGGACTCATTTCCTGCCATCCAACTTTCGACACACAAAACTCAAACGTATACGAAAAAGCAGCACAAAAACGGACTGTGATAGAAGTGGAAAGGAAACAATGAACTACAATCAAGCGACCGCCGCCGGCGGTGGCTGGCTTACACTGAACTAATTTTATTTGGTACTTTTGTCGCTGGTAATAATACAGTGGCGAGGGTATCTGCACAGATTGCGCTCTGTCGCAACAATAGGTTTTAATTCAATGAATTACAATATCTTCACAAAATCACGTATTTTACGGAACTATGAATATCGCATTTCATTATATCAAAATGTTCGCATGTATGTGTTAGACGTGTTTTCAGAACATTATTCATAGTTTTAAAATCACTGAACTACAATATCTTCACAAAATCACGTATTCCGTAGAACATTTCTTTATTTTCCATTGTAGCTTGAAATGTTCACAATGAATATTGCATTTTATAATGCTAAAATATTCTTATTTACGAAACAGACAAGTTTCCAAAACATTGTTTATAGTTTTAAATTCAATGAACTACAATATCTTCACAAAATCACGTATTTTACAAAACATTTCTTTATTTTCCATCGTAACTTAAAATTTTCACAATAATTATCTCAATTTATGATGCTGAAATATTCGCATTTACGAAATAGACAAGTTTTTAGAACATTGTTTATAGTTTTTAATTCAATGAACTACAATATCTTCACAAAATCACGTATTTTACAGAACATTTTATTATTTTGAAGACATTGTAGTTCAAATTAAATTAAATTCAATCAACAATGTTCTACAAACTTGGCTATCATATATATACAAACATTTTGGTGTCGTAGCATTATTGATTGTAAAAATTTCAAGCTATTCATGAAAAAAATGTTTTGTAAAATACGTGATGTTGTGCAGATTGTGTATTTCATTGAATTCAAGTATACGGACAATGTTCCACAAACTTGTCTATCACATTCGAACATTTTGATACAAACATGTTGCGATATTCATTGAACAAATTTCAAGTTACAAAGGAAAACAAAAAAAATGTTCTGTGAAATACGTGATTTTGTGAAGATTTTGTAGTTCATTGAATTAAAAACTATAAACAATGTTCTGGAAACTTGTCTAACACAGAAATGCGAACATTCCGGTATCATAAAATGCGATATTCATCGTGAAAATTTTAAGTTACAATAGCAAATAAAGAAATGTTCTCTAAGACACGTGATTTTGTAAAGATATTTAAGTTTATTGAATCAAGCCCTAGGAACAATGTTCCACAAATTAATCTATTAGATAAATGTGAACATTTTGTATTAGAGTTTGCAATATTCCCTGTGAAAATTTAAAGTTGCGATGAAAAATAAAGGAAAATTCAGTATAATTCGCAAATTTGTGAAGATATTGTAGTTAATTGAATTAAGAACTGAACAATATTCTAGGAACTTGTCCATCACATAAATTCGAACATTTTGATATCATATTCATGGCGTAAATTTCAAGTTTCAATGAAAAATAAAGAAATGTTCTGTGAAATACTCGATTTTCTGAAGATAATGTAGTTAATTGAAATAAAAACTATTAACAATGTCCTAGAAACTTGTCTGCTTCATAAATGCGAATATTTTAGCATCATAAAATTGTAACAATTTCAAGTTACAATGGAAAATAAAGAAATGTTCTGTAAAATACGTGATTTTGTGAAGATATTGTAGTTCATTGAATTTAAAACTATAAACAATGTTCCAAAAACTTGTCTATTTCGTAAATGAAAATATTTTAGCATCATAAAATGCGATATTCATCGTAAAAATTTCAAATTACAATGGAAAATAAAGAAATGTTCTGTAAAATACGTGATTTTGTAAAGATATTGTAGTTCATTGAATCAAAACCTATGAACAATGTTCTCGAAACTTGTCTACTTAATAAATGAGACTATTTTGGCATTATAAAATTCGCTATTCATTGTGAAAATTTAAAATTACAATGGAAAATAAAGAAATGTTCTGTAAAATACGTGATTTTGTGAAGATATTGTAGTTCATTGAATTAAAAACTATAATTAATGTTCTTGAAACTTGTCTACTTCGTAAATGCGAATATTTAAGCGCTATAATATGCGATATTCATTGTGAAAATTTCGAGTTACAATGGAAAATAAAGAAATGTTCTGTAAAAGACGTGATTCTGTGAAGATATTGTAGTTCATTGAATTAAAACCTATGAACAATGTTCTTGAAACTTGTCTTCTTAATACATGAGAATGTTTTAGGATCATAAAATGCGATATCCATTGTGAAAATTTCAAGTTACAATGGAAAATAAAGCAATGTTCTGTAAAACACGTGATTCTGTGAAGATATTGTAGTTCATTGAGTTTAAAACTATGAACAATGTTCCAAAAACTTGTCTATTTCGTTAATGTAAATATTTTAGCATCATAAAATGCGATATTCATCGTAAAAATTTCAAGTTGAAATGGAAAATAAAAGAAATGTTCTGTAAAATACGTGATTTTGTGAAGATATTGTAGTTCATTGAATCAAAACCTATGAACAATGTTCTCGAAACTTGTCTACTTAATAAATGAGACTATTTTGGCACTATAAAATTCGCTATTCATTGTGAAAATTTAAAATTACAATGGAAAATAAAGAAATGTTCTGTAAAATACGTGATTTTGTGAAGATATTGTAGTTCATTGAATTAAAAACTATAATTAATGTTCTTGAAACTTGTCTACTTCGTAACTGCAAATATTTAAGCGTTATAATATGCGATATTCATTGTGAAAATTTAAAGTTACAAAGGAAAATATGAAAGGTCCCTTTAAATACGTGATTTTGTGAAGATTTTGTAGTTCATTGAATTAAAAACTGTAAACAATGTTCTAAAAGCTTGCCTATTTCGTAAATGCGAATATTTTAGCATCATAAAATGAGATAATTATTGTGAAAATTTCAAGTTACAATGGAAAATAAACAAATGTTCTGTAAAAAACGTTTTTAATCCACCTAACAGTGTGATGAGACATTTCTTACAACTCTTATCACTCTTCGGATATTATATCGTTTGAGAACATTTAGAACTTGATGCTTCGCGATGCTTTTGATAACACATAGGGTGGATGTACCAATAGTCGCATGCTTAAGGAAAATTTTTGATAAAAAATCGATTAATAGACCTATGGGCAATGTTAATACATTAAACGAAAGCTTTCAGTCCCTACTTCATAGGAAAAATATAAAGATGGCTTAATAACCAAATTTATGTATTCAAAACCGCTTGTACCACTATAGGAACACTTGTACCAATAGTGGTGCCATCGCTAATTTCGGTTCCTATTGTTGCAAATCCCATTGCTTTCTTATGGGACTTGCAACTATAGGTACACTACATCAACTATAGGTGCAAGGGAGCTCAAAATTCTAAGAAAATCATTTTTTTTCAATAGTTATTTGAGCAAATTTCAAGGATAACAGTTTTATTGTCGCATAATTTTAGTGCGATGAATCGATAAAAAAATATTTGTTGATGGTTGGTACCTTAGTTAGGCGTATAACCCACTACTGCAACTATTGGTACACCTCAACTATAGGAGCACCCACCCACCCTACTACATGGGATAGTGGCAAGACTCAGAGAATCACTCAAATCAGCATAGGACAACATCAGTGCTAGAAATCTCAAACCAAATCAATGGGAAAGCGAAAAAATGGCCCATAAAATAGACATACCAACGAATTATTGTTAATGCTCTGTTAATAAAATATCTATATTGTGGTGGGAAAACTGAATTTTCCTAAAGGGGTTATATATTGTACTGTGCCAAAAAAATCGAAATTTTTTTTGAATCGATTTGAAGTTTATACTTTACTCAAATTTCCAACGCGACTGAGAACTATGAAATCAACGCTTTTTCTTGAAAAGGGTGATACTAGCAGTGATACCATTCAAAGAAAATCAACAGTGAATATTTCCAGACTTGGTTTTATTTCTTATTTAAGAACTGTTGTGTTTTTTTACATCCTAGATTCCACGATTCAGTGATCGAAACCCAAAACTTCATAAGGTATTTGAAATTATTAAATTAAAATTTGTTTTTGCTATTGAAATTGACAAAATGATAGTATCGCCCCTTTGGCGATTGTTTACTTTTTCGGTGCCACCTATCAGCATTGAAGTATCGCCCTTACGTTTTTTTACAATTACTACCGTTCTTCACCACCGATTTCGTCCGTGTTTTTTCAATAGCGACATTGATACTATTTACAGCTGGTATCAGCTTGATAATCCTAAAAAACATACGAAAATAACAGTTTCGCCTCTAAACTGCTAGCAAAAAAAGTATCGCCCTGTTTGTTTGCGTGGAGCGTGGAGGGCGAAACTTTGAATAAACCAACAAAAATACAGTTTCGCCCGTTGTATTTTTTGCTGCAGTTTAAGAAAGCAATATCGTAGAATCCAAATTTTTAGGTTAATTTGTTGCGTTTCAAAGCCCTCATTCGCATGTATGAAAAAAGCCCGATGTTTACATTTGTAAGTATCGCCCTTTTCACAAAAAAAGCGTTGAAATGAAATCGCAGCCCCTGATATCACGCTATCTCTGAAGTGCATGCGTGCATAGTTTCAAATTTTTAATTCGACATCGACTTCTTCTAAAGGTGACTTCCCAGTAGTATCCTTGATTTGAATTATTATCGCTAATCCTAATGCCAAAGAACAAATAAAAGCCTCTCAAAAACGAACCGTTTGGGAAAATCATCATCATTACTGGAATTTTCATTTTCACGAAACTTTTCGATAACCTTCCGTCACTTGCGTTAATGCACTGGGCACCAGCGGGTCTAATTCAGAGCTATCTGCGCGGCGAGTTATATCTGTAAAGAACAGTACAAATTAATTTCTATTCCATAATTTTCAGTTCAGCAATTCGAGAAATCGTGCTCACCGCAAGCCATGAAAAATAGACTACGTTGTGAAGCGATGGTCACTATTTATTAAAAAATCACGGTTAAATAAAAAATTAAACTATTAAAAAATTTCAAATAGTTTATAATTTTCACAAACTTATTAGGAAAAATTGTTTAATAAGCTTTCGTAATATTGTGTAGGAAAAAGCTGAAAATTTCAGTATTTTCTCTATCTGCAACATATAAACCCTTAAGTATACCAATTAATTGGTATACGAATTGGAATAGGTTCGCCAAATTTTGGAAGAAGTCTATAAACTACTTAAAAATTGTTGTAGTTCGATGCAATAAAAAAATCTCCAAAAATGAAATGTACGTATTAATGTGAAACACAGTGAATAATACATACCATAAAGACCCATTTTTATCAGTCTCATGGCGTATTTTAGGCTGACAAAATGGGGACATTGACTAAATCGGGAAATTTTTTTTCTTTATAATAAACTGAAGCTGTTAAAATATTCTTCTCGTCCCTTGATGTAGTCTGATAACTATTTCTGATTATGACGAACTTTTTATTTTCGCATATTTCGCATATCTTCATGATAAGGAAAACATGCTCAAGAAAGGATTTACCCGAATTCAGTCTTGTTCGTCTGCTAGAGCCCATCAAACATATGTTCATATTTGGCTGATAAAATCGGGGTTTCAATGTGTTATAATAGATATTCAGCATTCGAAGAAGTTTCTTTTGAACGAGTGTAGAACGACTTTGTTTCTACTTACTTGAAATCAGCGGTGTAACCAGAAATTCGGTTTGGTGAAAATCGATCATACTGTCCAAACGACATAATTCCGAAACCGTGATTTTTGAAGTTTTAAAATTATGCAGAATGAATTTTTCAGAAAATAGTAACAGAGTTCATGAATAAAATTCACCATAAATACTTCTTGGACGATATACCGTCAAAATTATTTTATCAAATGATGCGCTGTTTAACGTTTGTAAAACTCATCGAAGATACTAAACCTCCGAAATTGGCGGTTTCAAAATGATGTTATCTTGACCTTAAATTACTGTTTTTGAACATTTGACCTATATATATAATTGGTCATACAACAAAAATCAAATGCTCATCAAAATCGATCAGAACCTGCTAGAGTCGAATGGAAATCGTCATTTTTCATGAATTTCTCGCTACATTCGGAAAGTGTTATCCTCGTTATTAATCATATTACGTTTTCGTCTCAACTCGACGCATTCCCAAAATATAAACCTGTTTTAATCCACCTAGTAGTGCAATTGTGCTTGTCTCATTTGTCCAGACTACGATTCCATGGCTGGTTATGTTCAATACAATGGTGGAAATTAATATTACATGTTCAGTACGATATGCACATACATACAATTGATCGACAGCCACGATCTTGAGATACTATGTGATACTGAAACATCGCTTGAAACCAGTGGTGGAGGTCCAGGTCCTGCCGAAAATTTTCAACTTGTTAAGATATTTTAAACTAGTTTTAATTTTAAAGTAGCAACCCCTCACTGCATACTCCCTCCGGGCCGGTATGATTGACGATTTTTGGAGTGATTGCATAACCTTTCTATATGAGAAAGGCAAAAATGTACCAAAGTCCAAAGAAGTCAATTTTTGTCAAACATCTCAATGTTTCATGCATTTTAAAGTCATTTGGCATCAAAAATACAAATTTGATTTTGAAAATTTTTCATTTCAGTTTATATGGGAATTTGCTGTGTGATTGCACTCTTCAACTCGTAACTCCGGAACCGGAAGTCCAATCAATAAAATATTCAATTGCAGCCGATGGGAAGGTTGTACCTTTCATTTGAGACCAACTTTGTGCAAATCGATCCAGCCATCTCTGATTAACAGAGGTCATATTTTTTTCCACATACACACATTCACACACATACATACACACACAGACATTTTCCGATCTCGACGAACTGAGTCGATTGGCATATGACACTCGGCCCTCCGGGTCGGGATTAGATTGACGAATTTTAGAGTGAATGAGAAAGGCAAAAACATTTTTAGCAAATTAAATCAATTTTAACTTCGCTTCCTATTAAATAAAGACCTTTATTACAGTACATCTCTACAAAAGCGAGCTCAATTTGAAAAGAAATCTGAGGATTATGATTGATTACAGAACTCTGGAATTTTCTATTGAAATGTTTTTAGGCAGGAATTTGATATTGATGCTATTAGACAACTGTGAAATCAAGACCAATAGATCAGTTACATATCAGGACCTCATTCCGACAATTTATTAAAAGTCCTCATGATGTTTACAACAACAGGTTATCAATCTACGGATCAGATAATTGTTATTGTAATATTGAATTAAATCAGTCTGCATCAATAAATTTTCAACTTCAATCAATTTTTTTTTGGTTGTGGTGGGGGGAGAGGGGGGTTGCATGGTGTTAATCCACAAACAACAAGCCATAACTTTTAAAGTATTCAAAATAGATATTTGAAGTCTTCAGTAAAGTTATTCGCAAAAGTAAGAGCTACAAATTCGCTGAAGTCATCATTTCGGTATAATCACTTCCAAAAAAAATTATAAATATATCTCACTCATAGGGGGATTAATCAGCAAAAGCACAATACCAAAAGAAAGGGCATATTGCCTCCATTAAAGAAGAAGATACTATTGACCTAAAATAAGCCGTTTTGGCGTTAATAATAGATTACATATTTTTGGTCATATTTCTGGCAATGGGAAATGATAAAAATCTTTCGTCCGCATTTAATGTTAAATATCTCTTTTGATAATAGTCCGATTTCAACAATCTATAGCTTGTTCGAAAGGTATTCGTTAAAGCTGTCTAAAAACATATAAATTGTTAATCTACATTGTCAATTTCGGCAGATAATTCAAAAAAAATAACAAAAAGCACCATTTTTACGCATTCAAACATTCATATCTTGGAAACTAAACATCAGAATCAAAAACAAATTAATAGCGTTCTGTCTGTTTTTTAGTTCTTTCATTTAAAATTGGTTTGGATAAGATCGGTTCAGCCATTGCTGAGAAACACGAATGAGAATTTGTCCGTTACATACACACACACACACACACACAGACACACACACACACAGACATTGTCCCAAATCGTCGAGCTGAGTCGATTGGTATATAAGACTCGGCCCTCCGGGCCTCGGCAAAAATCTTGAAAGTTTGAGCGAATTCTATACATTTCTTTTATAAGAAATGTAAAACGTGATTTTGTGAAGATATTGTAGTTCAGTGATTTTAAAACTATGAATAATGTTCTGAAAACACGTCTAACACTTAAATGCGAACATTTTGATATAATGAAATACGATATTCATTGTAAAAATTTCAAGTTACAATGGAAAATAAAGATATGTTCTGTAAAATACGTGATTTTGTGAAGATTTTGTAGTTCATTGAATTTAAAACTATAAACAATTCTCTTGAAAATTGTCACTCACATATATACGAACATTTTGACAGTATAATATATGCGTGTCATCGCTATGAAATTTGAAATATTTCCGAAAATTGTCATTTCCTGTATTGTATGCAATTTTGTGAAGATATTGTAGTTCCTCTCATAAGAAATTGTGAACAATCTGCTAGAAATTGGTTGCCTATATCAATCCAAAGAATTTAACATAATAATATGCGTAGGTCATCGCGCTAGATTTTAAGTTCTTCACAAATATTGGAAATTTCCAATTTTTTGTAGTACTTGCTCCGGATCAATCAATTTAAATTCAAACCATTTCAAAGTAATCTAAAGAGTCCATTGATACCAAAATTGTCCGAATTGGTCAAGCGACTGCTGAGATATAGCGATTTGAAAATACCGTACCGACTTTTTTTGAGGCATGGTGGTGGGAGTGTTAAATGACACAAATGGCTCTTTCACTACTCCTCGATCGACGGTACCATCCGCGAAGTCAAGAAGCATGGTTCCACAGCTTTGCGAATCGGATCTTGGTTCCAAAATATCCATAAAATCAAAATATCAGAAAGAAAAAACCGGCAATTGATCAATAGGAAATTCAGTTACGAAACCAGTGTGAAAATTTGAGATTAGTCGGAGGAACCGTTTCCAACAAATCGTGCCATCCACATTTATTACCACAATTTTGAGCAAAATGCGTTCAAAATGTTCTCGCTTGCAAACAATCGGAGACAACTTTAAGAATATACGTGAAATTTAAAAAAAAAATTGACGGATCCTCTGTGTTTTCTAAACACAAAATCCTCAGTCGAGTTTCCAATTGACGTTCCCTGAACCGCTAGACTCCATCACTGTACCCACGAAGGAGATCTCTACGATACGTTCATTCATCTTTTTGCAAACACACATCTGGCTCGGATCGTAACTCATTCCCGCGTACAAGCCAAGTGAAAATAGATTGAAAACATGCTCGCGGCAGCCAGCAGCGATCGGTTCGAGCGTTTACTCTAACTCAATTAGGTTTGATTAATCAAACTGAAGTTATAGGCGAGCGAGTGAGCGAGCACACGCCCGTTTGCGGGGAATTTCGCAGCTGCAGCTACTATCCCTCCACTCTTCTGCATTTTCCAGCACTCCGGCAGCGATGAAAGCTGAACCCGTTTGCTATCAGTTTAATCACTTTCTACACCCGAGATGGGGTGATGTGTTAAGTGTATGGGGGGATTAAACATACGGGGGTCTTGAGAAGATAGCAGACTTATTGGCGGGAAATTTACACACTCGGAGATGGTAAGAAGTGTGATAACCAGCTTCATAATGTGCTGGCAGATTGTAAAACAATCGGATGGGTTCTACAATGAAGCCTTTGTGATGCTAATGATGGCTGTCTGACACGGATAATTCCGCCCGAGTGCAGCTGCAGTCAATTTTCAGTAACAGCTGATGACAGAGTTAAATCGTGTTTGCGGTTTGGCGTACGGTTTTCTGGAACTGTGCAGAGATATGGTTGATAATTGAACAAGTTCACACAAGCATAAAATAGAATCAAGTAATGCGTTTATAACGGTTTGCTTCAAGTCATTGTTCAGTTCAGATTCAATAACGTTAGCGTAAATAAGGGTGCCGGGTTCGAGCCCCGCGTCCGTATACCGCACATAATAATTTGTGTTAAATTTTATCTGCGAAATTCCCTGGATACAATGTAGCCACATCATTTATCTGATCGAACGGAGAAGCAAGGCAGTTCGTGGCAGACGAGTGCACTTGAACTACAAGTACCCCCAAGACTCTGCCTCGACTAATTGCTTTTATATTTAACCAACTGCCGCCGTTTTCGAACAAATACACAAACTCGAAATATAACTCCATAGATCCGACCAAAAGTATAAATATAACTGTGTAGTAGCTTCGTCATCCGTTCGCGGAACGACCGACCGACCGACCAACCGGCACATCGCTGGATAGATGTGATACACGTCCGGATGCTGCGGGTTATGATGGATGATCTTGAGCCAGTTTTTCGAGTGCAATTGAGCCGTTTTTCCGCCCGTCGTCGTCGTCGTCATCGTTGTCGAAGTTTTGTTTGTTGTTTGCTCTGGAATTGAGTTTTCCTCGAATCGGACATTCAAATTGTTCAACCAGTTGGTGAGCGCGAGCACGCGGCTGTCATTCTCGTGCACAGCAACAGTGTTTGCCAGGATTTCAATTAAGTTGCAGTTTGAGTAAAAAGAAGAGAAAAATCTTAGGTCTATAAAATTTGCTGGGTCGTAAAAACGGACGGCCGGGAACTGAACTTTTGATCTAAGTGTATCGAATGAATGGGCGGGTGAAGGTCGTAAAGCGGAATCGTCTTTTATAGAGATTTGATTCCTTGACAGTGTCAACGGGAAGTGCAAACGAAAGAAGCCATTAATCGCGTCTGCGAGGTAAGCAATAAAGTTGCCGGTTGGTGCTCCGTAATTGACACTTTGTAGTGATACTGTGTTGTATCGTTCTTTTGTGCTGGGATAGGTCGCCGGAAAGAAACTGGTTTCTGGAGGATATCAGTGCAATTGTATCATTACAGTCGTTGACAGTTGTCGGCTGTGTTCATATGATTCTTTTTTCTTTACTGATGATTTCACACTCAAAATGATGACTGCAAAAGATTAATAAATAAACTGCACTTCCTTTTGTAAGATTACTACAGATCTTTCAATATGTTTTAGATTTTGCTTTGTTTATTCTGTACGAAAAATCCGTTCGTAAATTCACGAAGAAAATGATCACGATTTCGAAAACTGAACGATTTACGAAAACCGTGACCAAATTCCTGAAACTATGAATAATAAATCTCGTATTCATAAAATGATTTGTGTATCTTGTTTTTGTTCTACCTTTTTATTTTGATTTATGTTCATAATTTTTAAATTTCATACCCTCAACTATCAGGATATTACGTGCAGGAACATTTTAGTATCTACTACCAGAACGTGAGAGGACTACGCACAAAAATTGACGAGTTGTTCGTCGTTGTTTTAGAGGTCGAATGTGATGTATTGATGATTTGATGACAACCGGCTCAAGGTACACAGTTTACCGTAACGATCGCGATTCAGACAGTACAGGGAAAAAACGTGGTGGTGGTGTGCTTATTGCAGTGTTCAACCGGCTCTCGTCCAAACATGAAACGGATAGTAACGATCTCGAACAACTATGGGTAGATATTCGCGGTCGCGATACTAATATTTGTGTGGGTATAGTGTACATTCCCCCGATTCCGCAAGTGATATATATTATTCAAATTCACATATACTCAGCACTTGACATCGCGACTTCCACTCAACCCAACACGGCTCATCTACTGTTTGGTGATTGTAATGAACCTGGTTTTCTTTGGAAGAGTACTCCCTCCGGCTATGCCTTCCCAGATCCTTCTGAATCTATCCTATCGAGAGTGAATATTGCCTGACTGGACGGGATGTCTATATTGAAAATGCTGCAAACGTGTACTGTAAATAACAGATGAAATCGAATCCTGGACTTCCTGTTGGTAAATGAAGAAACTTCTATTAACTGCGTCGTTTCAGAAGCCTTTGAGCCATTAGTTGCCTGTGACGCATGGATGATGTGCGTCACAGGCAACTGTTCTAGTAACGCAGATTTATCCCCAGTTGGTTGTTTATGACGAAATGCTGGATGTTAGGGAGCTCAATTTTTCGAAGACCTGTTGTTCCAAAGTTCACTGCAGGCAATTGATTGGGAGACTTTGTTGAATTTCACGATCGATGTAGATGTTGCCGTAGAAAAACTTTCACTGGTCCTGAGACAGCTTTTAAGAATAACTGTTCCCGCACCCCGTTACCGACAAAAACCAGCAATGTCCAGTCCAATCGTCAGTTACGTAAACTGAAAAGATTGTGAGCAACTGCGCTTTGGCGTTGCACCAGCCGACGAAACCCCATTGCAAAACGAAAGTTTATTATTTAAAACTATTTTTTAATCAATCACTGTCGCAATCAGCGTTTCCTGTGTGTCTAGTTTAGTCTAGTCTACACATACACAGCCAATACATGTAGGGATCCTGGAAAATTGCAAACGTTCGTCCACAATTTTTCTTGTCATTATTAATGTTTGTGGCACATATTGAATATGACACAAGCATTAAAGCGGACAGGCCAACTGTGCAGCGTACAAAATAAAGATGATTCAAAATTATACGGCCATCAAATTATTCATTCAATGAATAATTTAATCAACGGATTATTTTGAACCTTGAATAAGGAAGAAACGTGGACAACCGTACACAACCGTTTCAATTTTATGGGGGCTTGATAAATCGTTGGGAGTGACTTTGCTAAGAGGGTTAATGTCACTCCTTTGGTCTTAGGTTCCTGGGATGGGACAGAAGTGTGTTGGAAATAATCAGTTATGTTGCCCGTTTTTAAATAGGTGATCAGCAAAATGTTGCCGAACTATCTCGACATAACCAACATCAAAGTTATTTGAGATATTGATAGGAAACGTGCTGTTTCGTGAGACCAAAGCTTACATATATCGAAAGATCAACATGGCTTTTTTCAGGCAGATCAACAACTCCTAATCTAGCCCAATTCACTTCGCTCTGTATTAAAAATATTGATGTTGGATCTCATCGCTGTGTACACGAATTTCAAGGCTGCATTCGATCGTGTAGATCACTGGGCACTTCGGCAAAATTTGTAGGATCGCTTAAATCATATATCGTAAATCGTTCACTATCTGTAAAATTAGGAAATAACAAGTTATACAGCTGCATCAACTTGTTGGGAGTGCCTTAAGGGAGCAATCTAGGACCGATGCTTTTTTCGTTGTTCTTCAATGACGATTGTTATGTTATACCTCCAGGGTGTGCGCTGATGATGTCAAACTATTTCACAATGTGCGGTCAATAGAAGATTGCATAGAACTACAGCGTCACATGCTTTTTGTAATTTGTGTAATCGCAACTTGCTGGCTTTCAGCGGGTCAAAGTTTTCCATAATATCATTTACACGCAGAAAAAATCCAATACTCAGGAGCTACGCCATCTCAGGTGATTCGCTAGAGAGAATGACTCACAAATGACGTTCAGACATCATTACTCTCATGTTATAGCACAGGCAAATAGAAATCTCTGTTTGATTATAAGAATCGCCAAAGAGGTCACAGATCCATATTGTTTACGGGCACGCTATTTTTCACTTGTTCGATCTATCCTGGAAGCTTCAGTATCCTTGTGGTGTCTACGGTGTTCTACGAGAATTTGGATCAACCGAATAGAAGCAGTGCAGGCAAGATTGCTCCGTTTTGCTCTTAGAACTTTCCCGTGGCGTAACCCAGCAGAGCTACCAGCGTATGTTGATCGCTGTCGTCTGCTCGATATGGAAACCCTAGCGAAAAGGAGGAACATATTTAGAGCACTATTTGTTGAGAAGATATAAATAAATAAATAAATACAAAAAGTAAAGTGCGACAAATCGCATACGCAAAGACTACCGTGACAACACAAATTCGACGTGTTTTTCACTCTGTCTCGACTGGCGCTTGAATGAGTTGTACCGCCTATATGTATAGGTTCGAGTAATTTCTATGGTTTTCTCTAATAGAAATTATAAACAAGGTATACTAAGCAAAGAAGACATTCGATTAGAGCAAATGTTGAATATAGATATTATAACTGAAGTTCAAGTACTCATTACAACGATGGGGAGAATTTTGATATAAATAACGTTGGCTATGGTATAAATGATCATAAATTGATTTTTTCATTGAGTTTAACTTATTTTTCAAACAATAGGCGAAAGAGAAGCTGCAAGCCGTCCGAGAAATCTGTTGCGAAGAAGACCTGAAAAAAGTAAGGGCAATTGTGAAACGTTCCAAAGCTATAATATTCCGCCCCATATTCAATATTCACTCTGTTCCTGTTCTTGACTGTGAAACAAGGTGGGGTACAACTCCAGTGATGGTAGAGTCTTGCGGTCTCTTAGAACAACTGGAAAAGAAATTAAAAACAGTGGACCCTACTTTCATAATAGAGAGTCGCTTCTGGAAATTCGCGGAACAGTTTTGCGCGGCATTCAATCCAATGGTAAAGCTACTCAAAAATTTGCAAAAGGAGCAACTTATTATAGGAGATCTTTACCGGTACTATTGGATTGAAACCAGATCCAGTCTTGCAAAAATTTAAGAAACTTATATTTATGCTGCCGCTCTGTTGAAAGCCTTAGAAGCTAGAAAAGATATGTTTTTCAAAAACAAGGATTTTCTGGAAGGATTATTTCTTGATCCACGGTTTTAAAGATACTCTTTATTTGAACAACAAGCAAAAACAATCAGCAGCTGTAAGTATATAAAAATAAGAAAATTAACAAATAAATAAATAAACAACGTCTCCATAGCATCATCTGATAAACACATGGCAGATTATGGACCTTAAAGCAGCAATACGGGGTATTAATGGAGAACCTTTATCGAAAACCTCAAACTTGTCCGAGTTGGATATGTTTATCGAGAACGCAAGGATTTAAAAGAAAAGTGTTTTTGGATTTAAAAGAAAATTGATAAGTATGATTATAATGTTGAAGACATATGAGAAATATAAGAAACTTACTGCAAATCTCATTTTCTTTAAGCAAGTTATGTAATCTTAGAACGCTTCGATAAAAGCAAAATTTGGCGCAAGTTCGTTGAAATCAGGAATCTCTATCGATAACAAGATAAGGTTGCTGAGAGGAAGCGGTAACTCCAGCAAAGATTCGGTTACCGACTTAAAAATACAAATGTGCTGGTGATCAATTTCATTTTTTGCTTTTACTAAAATTTATATACTTTTTATTGCAAATGATTAATGCTGTCGGTAAAGGCAAATATGGCGATTTCTGGAGGCATTACATGGAAAGCGATAACAAGTGAATCTTTCAACTTTCTTCTAAAAGTAATATTATCATAGAAACACTTTTGGAATTATATAGATGTTATTTGTTTGGATAACAACCTATTCTAGCTCTAACTTTTTTATTTTAACTACATTAAATAAGGTAGAGATTACTAAGTAGGAAAAGTTATAAAAATTTTAGTCATGAAAGGATTTGGAATGTACAGATAGCAAAGCTGTCGGTTCTCATGGAAAAGAGGGGCGACTCTGCTGTTTCCGTGAGACATGTTGGTAGATTTGAGCAATTCATAGTAACTCTGTCTAGCTCGACTCCTATCAGCAG
The DNA here is from genome assembly GCF_030247195.1 of Topomyia yanbarensis. NCBI lineage: Eukaryota > Metazoa > Arthropoda > Insecta > Diptera > Culicidae > Topomyia > Topomyia yanbarensis. Next base: position 26,658,372 of record NC_080671.1, read on the forward strand.
AAGATAAATGATTAGTCCGGAAGATTTTAAGCCTATTCCTAATGTCCGTATCACTTCTGAATTTTCCTATCTGTATATTGTAAATCGTTGCTTTCACTTTAGTACTATGGCTCTAAATTTTCATAATTTTCCCTACTAAGTAATCCTCTAATTGGGTCATTAAGCGATATATAGTTTTCCGTTCCATTCGATAAATTTTTGGTCCAATATACATAATGTAACATTATCTAAAAAAAAAAAAAATTCGTTGTAATACGTAAAAACGATTTCTTTGTTTTTTTAAATAAATCTTATGTAAACTAGCCAACCGTACATAGGAAAACTGCGGTTGTTTACATCTGGCCCATCAAGACAACACCCAGAATGAAAAAAAAAACTATATGCATATGCGGGAAAACCGGGAAAACATATTATTTTTTTCTGACAGGGCATCATTTGTCGTGAAATTCGATATGTTAAATGCTTCTGATAGTGTTAAATTCAGACTGTCAACATATTTCCTTATTTTAAATTTTAATATTATTTTCACGTTTGCTGAGTTGGAAAAAAACATTATTGCAATCACGAAAATCAGCTTTATCGATGTATGTAATAAAAAAAGATTTTTTTCTCATTCAACTACCCAATTTAATGTCGTTAAAAGGAAAACAGAAAATATATTTTTATTTGTATTTCATTTACAGAAAAAATATTGCTTCTGAAACTTCTGAAAAGATTTCGGTGAATACTTTAGGAAACTGATTTTTTTTTATTTAATGAACATGGTTTAATATTAAATACCAAAAAATATATATTTAAATTTCTTATTTCATGGAAAGCATATGATATATAATTCCGTCTTTAGGACAAAAAGTTTCGAGCAGCGACCAACAAGAGATTGCCTGATCACAACGTAACAGCAAGTTCATAAGACGATCAGTGCACCAGTCACATGACTATCGGATAACAGACGGATAACTGGTTCGATGTGGAGTGCCAACGAGCAATATATGAGAAAAATCAGATTAGGAACTTACTGCTCGCACTGGTTATGTGTTGGAACAATGCAGTGAGCTGAGAGCCGATGAAGAAGATAATCATGACAGGTGTGTATAAGGCTTGAGAATTATGAACTAGCATGTTAGAGTCAGGGAAAAATGATAATGATCTGGAGTTGAAAAACGGCACGAATGATTGGATGGCCTCATATGGTTTATCTACAGGCTCGACTGTGATAATTATCGTGACATCATGCGCCTCAATATAGCTCTTCTAAGCTACTCTTCCATGTTCTGTTTAGCAAACAACGCCCATTGACTGAATATTTTGTCAGTGATTACCACAGCGTGCTGCGAGAAGACAAACGACGGACCATTGCCTTATGACAATACAACTTGCGGGCTTTTCAGATTAAAAGATAAATTGAAGCATGGAGATGTACTCGAAAATACGATACGATACAGAGTACTAAGAAACGAAACCATAATCACATGCTTCTTGGCTTCATGGAAGACTTCGGAATTGGCATCGATCATAGATCAGTCTAAGATGACTAAATATAAATTCTTCAAAACTACTACTAAATATTTACCACCCAATACTAAGATGGAAAATGGCTCTGAAGCATGAACAATAAGTTGTATGGATTATACACGCATGCTATTATTTTTTTTCCTACAGAAAGACGATTTTAAATTTTCTACTTGATTCTCGGAGTTTCTCAGAAGTTTTTCTGAAGTTTTTGTTTGTCTTCATTTTGCTTATAAATCCATTAGAGATTCTCCCAATACTATGTATAGAGAATCTTTTATAAATTGAAAAAAATATTTTTTATTGGTGAAGGTCTAGGTCTTCAATGGAAAAAATATATATTACAAATAATAGAAATCCATCGACCGATAGCAAAGGTCATCCAGGTTTTTTAATGCACTATAAATTACGTCATCAGTGGCCGTAAGCCATTACCAAATCTTGGCGAAATAGAAAGAGAAATAATATATTTCGTAAATATTTTGATCTGATTACGCAAATTCAGAAGAAAAACTAATTTTTGTTTTTACAATGAATTTTTATGGATTTTTCCACCTTTCGAGTTCAGTTCATAGTATTTTTTTTATTGATTTTATTTATTTTCATTGAAACATTCTTGAAATTTGGAAAAACTTTATTGGTCTTATAACAACTGAAGCAAGGTAACTTTATAACAGACGGCCGGTTAAAATTGAAATAGTTCGCATGTTGAGATCCAAGCAGATTTTTTTTACCAAATTTTCTCAACACAATTCTAAAATTTTACAAAAAAAAGTCCAAGTTAGAAACATTTGAAGCTCTGCGAATATAGACTCGTAATGCTTCCTCTTTTTGGTACAGTGCTCTTTGTGGTCTAGAATAAATTCTGCACAGAAGAAATGAAAATCCTAGAATTATGATCACAATGGCCAAATCTCCATCTGTGCAGCTCAGATTTTATGTAATGTTTGTCTGCTGTCAAGAAGGTACCATTGTGTCGTCGAAGCGGTGCCAGAAACTACGTCTGGACTTCATGAAGGCTTTGAAATCTAATCCAGGACTTTCGGGCATGGATGTGGAAAGTTTTCTTCAAGTATCAAGCAATCAAATTGGACCGTAAAAGAAAACATTGCCGCTAAAATCTGAACAAATTCAATGAATGCATCCAAAAAGGGTGATGAAAAGTGTGTCAAATTTGAATTGAAACAGCTTCCGGAATAGAAGCTTTATGTTGCCAAAGATCACAGAGATGTTCCCAAGAAGCACAAAATTATTGTTGCAGACAAGTTTGCCGGAAAAAGTGTATGATCTGGCAGTAAATTTGCAGTTATGACCGTAAGACTCCGATTTTCACCACAACCAACAATATGAACCAAGTTATACATCAACAATTGCTTGAAAAGCGTCCAGTGGTTAATTCGGTCTCACTAGGGCTCTCTCAAGTTTTGCCAGCTTTGGCGAAAAACCATTGTATTAAGAATGGGACGGTAGGTTGATAAAATCGGGGATGCATAACATCGGGAGTTTATAAAAACGTGTCAAAACTGCATTCGTAAAAAAATACAAGTTCACGAATTATCTGAGATTAAAAATTAATCAATTTTTCATAAATTTCAAAAAAAATCATATTGCTAAAAACGTAAGGATTAAATAATCACGAGAAATATTTTTCGAGGATGTTGAAAATGTTTAATGTTAATTTTAAGGTCTTATTAAAATGGGATGATAATAAGATACAGAAATACTTTGGTTGCCTTTTTACATTTCTTATAAAATAAATGTATAGAATTCGCTCAAACTTTCAAGATTTTTTCCGAGGGCCGAGTCTTATATACCAATCGACTTAGCTTGACGATTTAGAACAATGTCTGTGTGTGTATGTAACGGACAAACTCTCATTCGTTTTTCTCAGCAATGGCTGAACCGATCTTATCCAAACCAATTTTAAATGAAAGGCCTATCACCCAGACAGGTGGACTGACGGCTATGAAATGGTTTTTGATTCTTATGTTTAGTTTCCAAGATATGAATGTTTGAAGGTGCAAAAATGGCGTTTCTCGCAGTTTCTTTAAGTTAACTGCCGAAATTGACGACGTAACTAAACAATTTATATATTTTTAGAAAGCTTATATGAATACATATATAACCCCTTTAGGAAAATTCAGTTTTCCATACAGAATGCATTGATTGAAGAAATTAGATATTTTATTAACGGATCATTAGCAACAATTCGTTTCTATGTCTATTTTATGGGCCATTTTTCCGTTTTTCTATTAAATTGGTTTAGCCTTTAAGATTTCTTGCACTGATATTGTCCTATGCTAATTTGAGCGATTCTCTGAGTTCTACCACTATCCCATGTAGTAGGTGTTATCAAAAACATCGCGAAGCATCAAGTTCGAAATCGATATAAATTCAAAATTTCAATAGCAAAATAAAATAACTGTTTTACAATCAAACCTATACCATAAATCAAACTGATAATGAAAGCTTAACATAACTGAAAGTTTTCGAGCTGTTAGCCCCCCCCCCCCCCCTAATGGAAAAGGCTGCGCACACCTATGATCGAGAATGAAGTTGGTGTTTCGGTATCATCGCCAACTGTAGGAGAAGACGAACTGAGATTGAAATTACATAGTCTTTCATCTATGCCACGCGCTTTAATTGACACGAATACTCTTTTGTACTGGAGTAAACAAGAATATATCGTGTCGATGTTGTATGACCTTTCAAAAGTAGCGTTATCTGCAGCTCCAACTTCAGTATCTGTAGAGAGATTAGTGCACGAGATAACAGCTTTTCGAAATAAGCTAAGCGGAATTAACCTCGATAATATTATGATTATACGTATAAATCGTGATTTTCTAGAAAATGTGTTCAAACGATAGATTTAAAAATCCTGTTATACCCCATAAGATATATACCAATAAATAAATGCTAGATAAAACATACGTTTTAATGAATAAATTTGTTGCATGCAGTTTTTTTTCTAATATTTCCTTATGGTCTTTATATGAAAAACACGAACCATATTTTTTCAAGAAACGTTTTTAAACGGCATTTGCAAAAGGTTTTTTTTGACGGAGTTTCCTTTTTTACATAATATGTTACGAAAAGAACACAAAGCGTATTGGTAAATTTGATGTGTTTCACATAATTATGCGTGTTTAAACATTTGGAAAATATCGAATAGAATTGTTATAGCTAAACCAAAATTTTAAAACGCGCATGTTCATAGACATTCAAATGTTGAAATGAAGTTTCGGGCACAAGTTTTCCCTTCCATTTTTTAGCAAGATCCTTGGACACCAAAAATAAGATAAGCCTTGAGCAACGCGGAGTTTTGACCAGGTGATTCAACAGAAATCGCTGCCGCCAATGCTAATAGTATAACTGCACTGTTTTAGAATAAATTAAAGCATGCTGGTTACTCGCGAGCGCTCTTCTGCCCAATGTTTCTTCTGCGAGCGCGAGTGATGGTGAACGCTTGGCATGCTATTCGCGCACACTCGCGAACGAACGGACGTACTGTGTTTCTCGCTCGAATCGCAACACTGATGCCTCATTGTAACGAGACATTGATGCCAAAAATTTCAAATAGAAAAAGGGCCAAAGCTTCAGAAAAAATTCTTGTTCGGCAGGTAATGTGTGATTACGGTCTCAGAAGCGATATGTTCATCACAACCGGAATACTAAACACGCAAATAAACTTGGCAGACTGTTTGAATAAACGATTGTTACACTTAATCCGGAAGCATGAGGGTTCGGTTCTTTTCTGATCTGACTTAGTGTCTAGCCATTACGAAAAAAAATAGCTCAAGAGTGATACGCAACGCATAATGTCAATAACGTCCCAAAGAATACCAACCTGTCAAATTTACCAGAGCTTCGTCTGATTGAAAGTTACTGACCATGGTTTAAAGGAATCTTCCAAAAACGGACGGTACAGTGCATAATGAGAATAATTTAGAGTGAAAGTGGCACGAAGCAAGAAAACTAGTTTCAGAAGATACTGTCCAAAAGCTGATAGAAGATATGGGCATTTTGATGCAACACATCTGAATAATACAGCTGATGTCGTACATTCTGTTTTGGATACACTACAAAATAAAGTACTATCATAAATTAATGACCACTTTTTACGATGTACATTATTTAGACTATATTTCAAAAATTTAGTGAAAAGCTCCCCACTATTTGAATTATACTCATCAATTGCAGGACTAAATATGCCTCACACTGTACAAATCTCGCTGCACCAAAGCTAACTTGTTTACCACCTTCAACGAAGCTATTCGCCCCCTATTCGAATGTGTCGACGCCGGACAGCTTCTCAGTGCAATAAGGATGAAACCTATTAGCATGTTACCATAATTGGAAATTTAAATGGCCAGCACAAGCAGTGCAAGCGCCTTCAAGAGGTCGCCATGCCGCCCGGGATCGCTCGTGTTGACAACATATACCAGGCAGGATTTATGATACCGCAATTATTGAAATATAAATTTCTTCGACTGCATCCCAGGGGCGATGAAATCATTTTGCAAGTCTAGTTGAAAAAAAATGTGCATCTTGTTGTAGGATTGAATTAATGAAACGTACGGCTGAAGTCGTTTGATGAAAGATTGCCGGCAATTACACGTTCGCACGTTGTAGGACTTGATTGCCTTGTGCGAGAGAGAGTAACGAGGATCTATACCATCAACAACGGTAGCAGAGCTGTATGAACCAATTGATTCACATGTTTAACCAATCGCGTTCGAATCACCCGCAACAATTTCAATACTTCAGACGTCAATCACGGTACGGTGATGGGTTGTTCTTATAATTGGAACAACATTTCAAGCTATCTATCAATCCCGTCCCTTGAACCCCTATCCATCCCATTATGACAGCCATCGCCAATTTGCACACACTTCCATCCTTGTCACCTCGAATTATTCACTCCACTTCATAACACGAACCAAAATCTAGGGGAACAACTCGACACCACCGACCACCGAAGCGAGGAGCAGCTCAAAACAGATTTTGCTGATGAAATATAGCCCTTCTCACCACGAGCGCTGTAGTATTCGCGACGTTGGAAGGGAAGTGTGTGGGGTTAGCACATGATTTGTAATATTATATCAACTCGAAATGCTCGACTTCCTGGGGAGGTAATAGGCATTCGGTTCGGTCGAGGTGTATGTACCTTCAGGTTGGTTCAACCAGCTGAGTTCCACTGTAATAATAAATCAAAGCGCAAAATGTCGGATGAAGTTTCGTCTTGCCTGATTTTCCACACGTGTCAGTGTGAAGTGTAGCTTTCATGCCGTGCTTAAATTGAAATTTACTGGTAGAAAAATAGCGAGGCCAGTGCAGTGACCGAACCGACGGCTATTTGTTCCAAGGCTTGTTGCGGTTTATTCAAGAAAGACTTATAACTTGTAATAAAAAGTTAGTTTTCTAACTTTCTGTTAGATTTACTTCCCCGTTTCGAATAAAAGCAGATGGTATCAACATTCCTTGCGAAAGATACTGTGTCTTTTCGGTCGAGGAAATAATGAACTATGAACTTCGTACAAGGTACGGTAATTAAATACACACTATCACCATCTCCATATTACAGGTCTCTCAGACTCTATGAATTAAGCAAAGTGATCTTCTTGAACATGACAATGCATTGATAAACCGAGTTCAGGAATGTTAAAAATAGAGTAAAACACCGAATTTATGCAATTGGTGCACAAACCAACTGAAAGTTAGGTTTAATATTTTATGTTTCGGATTCTCCTCGTCAGTAGCTAACAGCTGACTTGGCAAAAATCCTAAAAATGATGCGCTACTTATGTGTACAATGAAACAACTAAGTGGGACTGATATCCCGGTGGTACAGAAGTTCGTTTTTTTACTGAAGAGGACTAAAGTGAACCGAAACGTCAGTCCCGATCAGTTATTTCATTGTACAAGTAAATTGCGAGTCATTTTTTTGGATTTAGTGTCTAGCTAACCGTTAAGTCAGCTGTTAGCTACTGACGAGGAGAGTCCGAAATACAAAACATATATGATTTTTTCCGTTGATTTATGGACTGCCGTCTTTCCTACCTATGAGACTTACGACCTGAACTCTTGAAATCTCCTGGATGTTCACTATTATTTCGATTATCTGCGGAAATTAGGTAAACATAGTTTAAACTCGATTTTCCGTATAAAATTTCCATCGCACACGATCAGTGTACACGGAAAAAAATCCGTTCATAAATTCATGAAAAAAGATCACGATTTCGTGAGCTGAACGATTTACGAAAATCGTGAACAAGTTCTTGAATTTATGAATAATAAACCTCGCATTCATGAAACGATTTGTATTCCCAAAAAACTAGCTCGCCCCGAATTCATACATGGCGTTACAGTCGAACAGGGCCGCCGAGAGGGGGTGGGGACGGGGTGTTTCCCCCGGGCCCGAAGTTTTGAAGGGGGCCTTGATTTTTTACGGAAATTAAAATTTTGGTCAATACTTTAAAAAAACCTGTTTTAATCCACCTAGAGGTGCAATTGTGCCTTTCTCATTTCTCCAAACTATGATTTAATAGCTGGTTCGTACAATATAACTTTATGGAAGTGTCTTTCATTCTTATTACACTTGGTAAGTATATATAAGAGCACCTTTTTGCATTCATCGCGGTATCGGTTTGAATCGGAGTTTTCTATGTGATCGACCTCCACAACCCGTAACTCCGGTGCTGGAAGTCGGATGGAGATGGAATTTAATATCAGTTTCTGGGACGCAACACCTTTCATTTGAGACTAAGTTGAGCAAATCTAGCCATTTTCGAGAAACCAATATAACCGTTATTCTGACTTTGGATGCTTCCGGATTCGTCGATGGTGGCCAGTATGGCCAAAGAGACTTTGAATGACTGTTGGTGACCTACAAATTCAACAAATGTGTTTACACTTTGGAAAAAAATTCACCTTTTTACATTCATCGCAGAATTCGTTAGAATCGGGATTTGCTGCGTGATCGTACGTATCACCCTGTAATTCAGGAACCAGAACTCGGATCCACACAAAATTCAACAGCAGCTGATGGACCTTTCATTTAAAATTAAGTTTGTCAAAATCGGTTCAGAAAATTCCGAGAAACCGATTTGGAAAAATCAACAAATTTTGTTTTGTAACCATACTCTTCAACTCGTAATTCGGAACAAGATGTCGGTTGAAAATGAAATTCAATAGCAACCTATGGGAATATTATACCTTTCATTTGAATCTTAGTTTGTAAAAATCGGTTCAGCCATCTCCGAGTAACCGATGTGCACATTTTGTTAACAAATCCGCACATACACACACATACATACACACATACACATACACACATACATACACACAGATATTTTGCGATCTCGGCGAACTGAGTCGAATGTTATATGAGACTCGGCCCTCCGGGCCTCGGTTAGAAAGTCGGTTTTTGGAGCAATTGCATAACCTTTCTATATAAGAAAGGCAAAAGAATAATATTTAATTAGCTTAATAAGCATGAGTTCAATGTTATCTTCATGTGATTATAATTTGCAAAGGTTGGTGGAATGCGTTTGAACGTGTAGGGAATGGGGGTTTAGTAGAGTGGGTGTGGAGGATGCGTCAGAAATCCTTCATCTTATTTCGGTATACGGGGTGGATGAAGGAAATCTGGGCGTGAGGGTGATCCAAGAAGAGAGGAGTGATGAAGGAGGGAGGTGTAAGGGCAAGGTAGGGAGGGGAGGGGGGGGGGGGGAAGGTGCGGCTACGCAATACTCAACTGCATATTTTGCCTTCCATTTGAGACTTGGTTTGAGAAAATCGGTTCAGTCATCACCGATGAACCGATGTGACTTTAATTGTGGAATATGCCCGGAATTCCGGACTTCCGGAATCCTCGATAGTGGACAATATATTCAAAGAATGTTTGATTGGCAATCAGTGATCTAGATCTACGATTAGAAGTAATTTGGTGACCATTTCAATAGTTTTTAGCCTCTGAGGTATTACGATTGTACCGATTTATATGGGAAATTCCAGTGTATCCTTACTAACACCCCTGTAACTCCGGAAGCAAGAGTCAGAACCGAATGAAATTCAGCAGCAGTCAATGGCATTACTGTATCTTTCATTTGAAATTAAGTTCGTAAAAATCGGTAAAGAATTCGTTGTGGAATGGGTGTGATATTAGCTTAGGAACTTGGCGGGTTCCCCGAGGGCGTCATGAACCGTCATAGGTGGCCAATGTGGTCAAAGCTGCTTTGATTGATCATTAGTGATCCAGACCCGCAAACTAGAGTAATGTTACATCAATTTTAATATGTTTTACATCATTTGAACATTATGGTGGTACCAGTTTATATGGGAATTTGCTGTGTGACCGCACTCTTCAACCCGTAACTCCGGAACCGGAAGTCGGATCAACTAAAAATTCAATAGCAGCTTATGGGAGCGTTATACCTTTCAGATGAAACTAAGTTTGCGAAAATCGGTTCAGCCATCTCTGAGAAAATTGTGAGTTTAAATGACACACACACACATACACACACACATACACACACACATACATACACACACACAGACATTTGCCGATCTCGACGAACTGAATCGAATGGTGTATGATACTCGGCCCTCCGGGCCTCGGTTAAAAAGTCGATTTTTACAGTGATTGCATAGCCTTTCTTTATATGAGAAAGGCAAAAAACCAATATCTTGTGTATGATTTTAAAAACTACTGCATATTGGATATCAAATATATGTATTTGTACCCAATTAGAAGATTAGACCAGGGCGGGCATAGCATAGTTAGTACATCGACTGTCATGTACGCAGCTCATCTGGGTTCGATTCCTAACCTCGCACATAGGAATGGAGAATATTTTAAAGAAAATTTTCTAACTTGAATGAAGAAGTGAATGGCCCTAAGATTAAAATTTCTATAATCGAAAAAAAATTAAATCAGGTTTGCTAGGGGTTAAAAATTAATGATTTGATTAGAAGTCATGAGATTGTCTTTAAATTTCGTCAATATGAAATCGATTTTTTTGATTTATTGTCATGTCTTGGCAACTGCTGGGTAATTATCAAAAGTAATTAGAAATAATAAGAAAACTTCTCAATCTTCTATTTGCCACATCGGTTTTTTGAGGCAAATTCCGGGTCTTTGTTCATGTTATTCGGATTTCGCCCGGATGAATCCAGTGCATTATTTTGCAATTTTTTCTTCATCAGCAACTCTCAGCATCATTTTATAAATCGTCTAGTACACAGTCATCATAAACATCATTGTCGGGTTGGAGACCCTAATCGATAAGTAGGGCCCCTCTCGGTGTTGGCCAATATATTTAAAAAGTGCTCACCACCATTTGGGTTCAGATTCATTTTACCCCACACGACCTTCACTTCAATGGATCAACGGATTATATGCTCCTCACAAAGATTCTTGAAAGACACTGAAGTGTGATTTTACGCCCTGCGTTTGTTTACTGTAGAGCAGAGCACAGTTCGCTTGGGTTATCCTTCACAGCGAGAGTGGGTGGTGCTTTTTGATTTTTTGCAGATATTCAAGGATGTGAAGTACTGCCCCCACTAAATCAACAAAACTCTTTACAAATGCGAAAAAATACACCTAAATGCTCTACCACAACATTACACTCTGCGGTGAATGTGAAGAATATATGATATATTTTGTGCTACGAACTGCATAAGAAATAAAGCAGAGCCTATTTAGCTTTTATGAATGTTTTCGAAACCAGCATAGCGTAAAATCCAACCACAACCCTTTTTTGTAATTTGATCCATGTTTCGCTATTTTCTCCATTTTTCCATGAATTTTTTAAAATTTTGTTAAAATTTCGTTGATCAATTTATTCAGCACTTTCAAAAGCACTGTTTTTGGGCTACTTATTGGAATGTTATATTAAACATTTTTCTTTTTTGATGTCTTTTTCATATTGATACAAACACTGATGAAGGCTGCAAGTCGTGGTATATCTGCAATTTCAACATTCTGCTTATTTTTATCTATTTCCATTGATACCATATTTTTATTTTATCATGCTTTAACGCTGTTTATTTTTGCATTTTTATTCATATTAATTTATAGTCATTGCTGAGTTTTTCCATTTTTATTTGCAATTTTTCCATTCTACTTTATTTTTTCTGTTGTTTCATATTTTAATACCCTGCTTTTTCATTTGTTTCTTTTGTCATTCCATCAAACTTTTTAAATTAGTCTATTAGTTCCATTCAATCTTATCATTCCCTTTTTCTATTTTCTTTTTTCTTTGTATATTTTTGCATTTTTCCTTTTTTAAATTCATTCCAAAACGTCTTATTGTCCCTTTATCAACATTTCTCGTATTTTGGTATATGTTTTCTAGTTTTTAGCTTTCCGTTTTCCGTAGTTTTATTTTTTTCATTGCTAATTTATTATAATGTTTTTTTTTTATATTTTACACATGTTCCTTAATCTTTCATTTTGTTCATTTTTGTTATTCTTCATTTTTCCATATAACCTATTTTGAAAGTGCTTTTTTCTGTTGGTCATTTTCCAATAGGTTTGTTTTTTCATTTTATTTATTTTTCTAGAAAACATTAGATTTATTTTTTTGTCATTATGCGCATTTTTTCTTCGTTTTACATTTAGACTGTTGTTTGAATTTCTGTCAAGTTTCATTTCTAATGTTGTTTTCCATTCTTTGAATAATCTATTTTTTTATTTTCTTCTTGTTATTTTTTCAATTTTGTGTGTTTCTATGATATACCATTTTAGTTTTATACTATTTTTTGTTTTCCATTTTGTCCGTTTTTTGCTCAATTCATTTTTTTTATTTCTTCATGTTGATTTTATTTATGTCTTTTATATCTATTCCTCTACTTTTATGCATTATTAACGCTTTATTCACTTTTTCTATTGCTTGGAATATTTCTTGTTTTTCATGTTGAATATATTTTATTATTTTCGAGCTTTTAAGTTTTATGACACCTGCCGATTTTTTTTATAATTTTCACCATTCGTTCAACAATGTTCGACTTCTTTTATCTTTGCAATTTGATTTTCTAGTTTCCTGTTTTCTTTTATCTATTCTTACAGGTTTTGTTTTGGTTTTTGTTTTCGATTATACATTTTTTTGACAATTGACTTTAATTTGTTTATGTGGTTGGTTTTGCGATTTTTAGTTTTTCTATTTACACTTTCAATATAAAGTTTTCCCTTTATTTTGTTTTTTGTACAATTGAAAAAAGGGAATTTTTGAATTTTTTTTTGTTTAGATAATGTTTATAATTTTTGCAATTATGTACTACATTTTTAATCTTTTCCTTTCTTTACTTTTACTAATACTATTGACGAAAAATTCATCTTCAAAGTCACCAAAACGTACGAAGACGTATTCAAAATACTATAGAGTATTAACAGCCCTCCGTTTTTACCGTCATTGTCACTACAAAAAACTAGAGCAAAAAACTGGTACATAATATAATTTCAGTGTAATATAGGTGCATAATATCAGTAAGTACAATGGATTTCAAACTTTAACTTTGTGATGCACGGGCAATATACAGTGGTGGAGGCCCGTACGTTGGACCCTCCGGCCCGTATTTTCTATCTACGGCCCTGCAGTCGAATGTTTGGCTGCGTCACTGTTGTTGTTTACTTTTTGTTATGATTCTTATTCATAATTTGGAACTACACAGATGACAGTCAAAAAATGTTTATGATTTCAGCAGCTTGTTCGCGATTTTTATCGTTTCTCATCATGTTACCGTGCTATTTTGGTCATAAGTTTACTATCGCATTTATGTTCATGATTTCAGGATCTTAGTCGCGATCTTCTTATTTTCTATTCACGTTATCGTAATATTTTAGTCATGAGGAGAGTAGCTCATGTATGACTTCAGGATCATAGTCTCGATTTTTGATATTTGAATCACGAATAATGTGATTTGTGTTCATCATTTCAGGAACTTTGTCATGATAGTCATAATTTCTATTCACGTTGTCGTGATATTTTAGCCATGGGTAAAGATTTATGTTTTATTTTTGTTCATGATTCCAGGATCTTAGTCATGATTTTCATAATTTCTATTCACGTTATAGTGATAATTTATTCTAGAGTTCAGAGTAACGTGACAATATGTACTAGATCATACAGGTGTGACTGATTCGCGGTACCTTGTGCAGTGAATTATATTACGAACACGATTCGTGGTGCTCAGCGGAGTTTTCATTTTTTGTCCTGACATCACATTGAACTTTATCAAATGAATAACGATGTTCGAGGTCCTACTAGTTTTCTTACTGGTTGCTAGCAGCTGGATATTTCATGAATATTTCTTCAAATTCTGTGAAATAGTTCAGATGAAAATTTCATTACCTTGTTGAATGAAATTGAAAATGAGAAGAGATATCTTCTATATGTATATGATATACAAGTACGCAAAATAGATCGTAAATTATGTACTAGAAAGCATGAACCAGACCCACGAACAGTATTTCATGATTTTGTGAACTACTTCACGAGAACGAATCGTGTGTATTGTACTAGGAATCATGAATTAGTTCACGAATGCATGAACAATATTTCATGATTCCGTGAAATATTTCACGAGCACGAATGGTTAAGTCGTGACTAGTAGACCAGATATCATGAACCAGTTCTCGAACACATGAATAATATATCAAGATTTTGTGAACTGTTTCACGAGCACGGATATTGGATCGTGACTAATGTATTAGGAATCATGAACCAGCTCACGAATACGTGAACAATATTTAATCTGATGTCGGTGACGGATCGGAGGTCTTCCAGAACATTCTCTCAGGCAAGAACCATCCAGCTAAGGGAGCCACATGCGTTGATCGATTTTCGACTCACAGGATTAATCTACAAAACACCTTTGTTGATTAAGTACACGCTCGCGGCAATGAGGCTCAGGCTCAGTACAATAGCTATAATATACAATATCAATTTACTACTTACTTGGATCACCGGGGACAATCTAGAGCTAATACATGCAATATGCGGGGACCGCGCGGAGCTTTGTATTTAAACTGTCAGGTTCCGTTCCATTTTTTTTTCCAAATTTTTTTCACAAAGAATTATTTGGAAGCCTAAATCCTTGCCATCATTTGGAATTATCTGCTCTAAACCCAAATCGTTCGGAAATTTTGAGGCTCGAACATGTTCATGTTAACACACAAAGCAGATTACAAACATTCTTCGATCTAAATTAGTTATAGAATTTGCGTTTCAACTTCATCTCATCAGAATCCGAAACCAACTTAATGATAGGATTGACGCTAGCTCGAAACAACATAAGCTCTTTTTAAGCTTAAAGATATGGTGATAGGTGATGTCGATTGTACTAGGGGTATTGCGCGGATTGGATTTTGGCCTAGTTAAGTATTTTTGTCTCGTTTCATATGTTCCGGTGGAATGTATCACTTAAATTCTCTAATCCTTTTTTATAGCTGGAACGTCCCAAAAAAAAAAATTCACGCTTTTTCCCACTTCTTTACTTTTGTTTTTCATTTTCAGATCTTACTTTTTTGCTTTGACATCAGATCTCGTTTGCTTAGTGGATATGAGCATTACTTTGGTCCAATGGAATGCATGATTGCTAGGAGTGAGGGGAAGAGTTCCAGACGTGGCCGAATGACGATCGCGCGAGCGTTTGTAGGTTCACGTTTGAGACCGTGTTTGTAAATTTATAAGTGCTAAAATGTTTACTTTATCACGGAGGTATTATCATGTTCGCGAAATCGTGGGCGTTTGGGGTGCGTGGATGATCGCGAATGGCTTAAGCGTTTGTATGTTAACGTGTTTGTCGTGTTATTTTATTAAAACTTGTTAAGGTCTATTTTTTGGCGATTTGGTCCTCGTGCATTGAGAAAGTCTTTAAACATTATTTTTTAGGACATTGCTATAGTGGTTTCAAAATTACCACTAATAGTTTAAGTCCAGGTTAGTAAAAGAGTTTCTGTTCATAGAAGATTTGTTCAAGCAATGAACAAAAGTGATAATAAATTAGGGACCATTCATAAATTACGCAACGCTTTTAGGTGGGGTACAACAAAATGTGACATGTTAAGACATATAGGAAAGGAGGTGAAAGCTAGAACGTTACGTAACATGTTTTCATTGAAGATTTTTTTAACAAATTTATTACGTAATAGGGGAGAGAGGAATAATGAAATTTGTAACAATTCGTTACATGGTGAGGAGGAAAGTAATCTCCTTCACATATTGCGATAACTTTATGTGCTTAGAATGTGATGTGGAGTGGAAATCTCGTATCCCCAAGGATCAAGTGCCCTCTCCTCTATATTAGTTTCTCTAAATTCTGTTAACTGTTACTTAACTCTGCGTTTATCAATCAGTGTTTGACAACATGTTTTATAACCTACCCACTAGAGTAACAGGAAAAAAATGACCCCTATCGGCCCACCTGTGTCGATTCCTAGTCCCACCAGGAGTAATTGCACCAAATTTGAAGCAAATCGAACAAGACCAACGTGCCTGAAGTTTGTATGGGATTTTTCAACAATTTACATGGAGAAAACCCACTAGCGCGCATTTTCGCCGCTAGGTGGCACTGTATGCATCTTATTATCACTGTTAGTGGAAATAAGAAAGATAATTTAATTGCCTACAACTTTGTCGAAGATTGCTAGTAAATCCGGCATTGATAAAAGAAGTTATTAAACTTTTAACGAAGTGATGTCTGAGTCAGTTTTGCATGGGGCCTAACGGTGCATGGTTGTGTATCAGTACTCGATTCACACGAACTAAACATTTTTGTGAAATAATCGTTAGGTTTAGCTCAATGGTATGTTCAGAAGAATTAAAGTAAATAATACGAGTCATGCTTTGATTAGAAAATTTTAGTTCCACATGTTACCTCATAGAGGGCGCCAACGCTACCTTTTCAACGAAGAGAGATAGAAACTTGATGTCTTCTATAAAGTTGTAGGACAGGCATTTTTGAGTATTTCTTCCGAACATCTTGATACTCTATCTCTCTTCTATGAAAAGTTAGTGGTGGCGCCATCTATGCGGTCACAGGTGGAACTAAATTTTTTAACCAAAGCATAACTCGTATTATTTACTACAATACTTAAAAGCATACTATTCAGCTAAATCTAACCCTTGTTTCACAAAAATGTATAGTTCGCAGGACTCGATTACTGATACACAACCATGCACTGCTAGGCCCCATGCAAAACTGACTCAGACAACACTTCGTTAAAAGTTTAATAACTTCTTTTACGAAGCCGGATTTACTAGCAGTCTTCGACAAAGTTGTAGACAATTAAATTATCTTTCATATTTTCACTTACAGTGATAATACGATGCATATAGTCCCACCAAATGACGAAAATACGAACTAGTGAGTTTTCTCCATGTAAATTGTTGAAAAATCCCATACAAACTTCAGGCACGTCGGTCCGGTAGTTAGACTTGTCCGATTTGCTTCAAATTTGGTGCAATTACTCCTGGTGGGACTAGGAATCGACTCAGGGGTGGGCCGATTGAGTTTTCAGTCATTTTTCTGGGCAGTCTACTACCCACACTCTTACTTATTAAGAGCAGGCAAAAAAATTTCGGCAGGAAACGAAACAAAATACCAATTTTCGCAAACTTTGCGGAATGTCTCGGTCTAGTATATATGTATCAAACGACTTAATTTTTGATTATCCGACGTTTCGGCCGTTTTTTGGCGACCTTTTACAAGAAAAAATATCTGTCTGTCGCTATTGTCATGTTGACAGACAGATAATTTTCCTTGAAAAAGGTCGCCAAAAACGGCCGAAACGTCGGATAATCATAAATTAAGTCGTTTGATACATATACACTAGACTGAGAAAGCCAATAACCAAACATAAAACACCCCCAGTCGTTCAAAAAAGTTTGCGGAATGAATTGTTAAAAAATGCGTCAACATACGCATAATTTACCAATAGTTCGCGAAATTTTTTTCATCCGTTTCGCAAAATTGGTAATAATTCTTAATTGCCAAGTGAACTGATTCATCCGGAGATATTTTCAATTTTCAAAGTCTTCTAGGATGACTAAAATGTACCGGTTTTTTAGCAGCTTAGATGCCTAGCTTTCCGTAACATGCCGTTTGGTTACAGAATTGGCACGTAAGCAACTGACCAGGATAGGGACACAGTGTGATTTGATTAAATTTAGTACCTTCCGTTTCTCTGGTTGTAAAACGTGCCAATCGAGCCAATTTATTTTGATTCTTGATTCAAATATAGGAAAATAAATGTTTGATCAACTGCATTTCAACAGCACGATTATCGTTCGGAATGCCAGTTAAAACGTTTTGCATGTATCGTTTGGAACGCATTCCACTTCGTGTTTCGACATGACACTTTTAAGGTGACCTGAACCAATACGCAGTACTAGTTCATGGAAACGCGCTTCGACCTTATCATTATTCATATGTATAAATATTTTAGATTGGATGTTGATATATCTGGTTTTAACTTCAAAGCCGTTATCAGTACACAATTACGGACATGATGAAGCTGTACGTATGGTACTTTCTCGAGATTAAACGCCTTTTTAACGGGTCTACCTCGTGGACTGTAGATCTAATACGAGTTTGTTTAAAGTCAATTTTTCAAATCAATTTTTTTTAGTGGTTTAGTGTTGCATTTGAGTAGACCTACAACCTATACTAGATCACTTGAAAAGTTCGATCAATGGTTGGTCTTTTGTAAAAGCGTGTTTTTTACAAATACTGATAAGTTCAATTTACAGAAGTTTAAAGTGTGTAATTAGAATTTATGTTCGATTCATCCAGTTGTGCTAAAAATACTTATTCCGAATCGTTGCAAGTTAAATATAAAATTGTATTGTCTAACGAGAAAGATATAGTCATTTTTCAAAAAACCAGCCGCAAAAACTAGTGGAACTAAAATTTTGAAGTCAAAATGTGAGGCGATTTCACGCAGTCCCAAAGCACATTTCATAATCAGTTCCTAGAAGTGAAATGCTCGGTTCATTTGAAGCACTGTCATCAGAAACATTCCAAGATTCTTAAGTACAGAAAAAAACTATGAATAGGTGATTTGAAACCATTAAGAGTTAAAACTAAACATGTCTCCAAAGGGCGACCTAACGTACACGCGAGAGGGAAATAAAAAATGTTAACTGTCAGCAATGATAGATGCCTGTCGCGCAGCATCCGAGACCGTCGTCGATTTCGTCGCAGCACTACACAAGAAGACAAACGGGCACACAACTTGCAGGTAGGTGTACCCATCATTTATGCTTATCCACAACTCCGACTGAAGAGCAGAGTCCAATGACTTCGTCGTTCATGTTGTTATTTTTTCATCGTTTTCATTTTCGATTACCCGTTTAAGAGTTGAATAGAACTCGTCATCTCGGGGCTGTATGAAAGGGTTCAAATAAATTTAAATTTTACATTGTTCCAGCACGATTAAATTTTTCGATCTCACGAAGAGCGAAAAAAACACATTCATAATAAAGGCTCCAATTTCGAACTGATATGCCATACCACGAGGTTTACAAACAACACTTGAAATGCCAATCCGAGCAGCGCCGCACGGGGAACAGAAAGTGAAACTTAATACCTCCTGTGTGTGTGAACTGTGATCCTCATCACCGTTTTGGGCCCCCATTTGCATTATTCATTCATAATTTGTACGAGCAGCATTTGGCCTTTAGTTATTTGCCAGGTCACGAACTGGGTAAAGCAAAAAAAAAACTACAGACGACTCCACAAAAAGGAGAAAGGTGCGATTATTCAGAGCATTTTGCATTGTTCGTCATTTACTTCTTTGTAGAGGACGGAAAAACTTTCCCACAAGCACAACAACAGCGCACGGTTGAAGTGGTAGCCGCCATCAGGCAACCAACTACTTCTTCGCGGTAATGGTCCATTCCAAAGAGATAGAGCCGAAGTACGTCGTCGAAGGTGCTGCTGCTGAGGTCTCTTGAACTGTTCGCATGTTGACGATGATGATGCAGCTCGGTGTAGGTACTTACGGTAATGTTGACAAACAACAGCAAACTTAGCGCGTTCGTTGGCTGTGAAGTGAAATTTGTCACTTCAGTGTACTCACCTGGAAAGAAAGAAGAGAAAAGCGATAGCAGTGTTAGTTATTGCGCTGAGGTTTTGATGGGTGTAATTTAATTTTATGGAAATTGAAATGACGAAATATTTAAAGAAAAAGTAGTGATAATTTCACACATTTGATTGGAGAAATTCCATACTTTATGTAGATGCAGTCGAAGCTCAATCAATGACTCGCTAAGTTATAAGCCCTTCAAGCAAAAAAAAATGCTATTCAATCAATTTTCTCCCTATGGAGTAATACAGCATGATTCAAATATAAAAAACTAGGACTGAAAAAAGTTCTAGAAATGCTCATTTATAACTTTACAATATGTCATAGTTTCATATACCTAAACGTTTTATATTGAAAATCAAGAATATTTACTCAACCCAGAAACAAAACAAATATCTTCATTAAAAAATTTTGAAAATTCTAATCCCATCGTATTACTCTGACATTTTTACGTAAAAACCACTTATAATCTCAATATAATTTTAGCGCCTCCTGAGATACACAGTTTTGAAGGGAAAAACTCGCATTTTCTCTTATAAAATTCAATTTTTAATGGCCAAAATTGAAAAAATCTTCAAACGATCATAAAAATCGACCCTGATCTTTTAGAAGCAAACCAAAAACGTAGTTTTCATCATTTCTCGTCTACTTCACGATAAATTATGTGTGAACTCAAAATACTCAAGTTGGTTTTTATTGTTGTGCGCTTACGATTTCAAATGGGAAATTGCGTTTTTTTTTGCTTCAAAACAGAGTATCTCAGGATAGGCTCAAATTATGTTGAGGTTATAAGGGTTTTTTATGTAAAAATGTCTGAAGAACACGATGGAATCAAAACTTTTAAAATTTAAATATATGTGTTGAAAGAAATATTTACTTTTAATATATTTTTTTGTAACTGAAAAAATCACATAGTTGGTAGCACTGCCGCCAAAAGTTAATATTTTTTTCTGGGTTCCTTGAACCATTTTTTTTCAAATCCATATTGCGGTTTGATTCTAGAGTAAATAGAACCGGAGATATGATCAAAAGAAAATCATGGGTTTCGGCAATTTGTCAAAACGGGGGATACTCCAATGGCCCGAGGAGTGATTGAATTGACGCAAAAAATTGAGTTTTTATATATTGGTCCTAGATGAACAATTCCTCTAAATTTGGTGCAAATCCGTGAAGGTTAACTACACGTGCTTTGATCACTTCGCGTGGCACCCATAATAAAATATATAAAATAATACATAAAATAGCGATACATAGTAAGTATGTGAGCGGCACTCATCTTCAGGAACGACTATTTGGGCCGAAACGTCAAAGTACAGCGCAATCCAACTAAAATCAGTATTATATCGGGTTCACCGATATGTGAGCTAAAACATAACATTTACAGATGGTGAATCGATTGACTATTTTTATTTTAAGCTCGGAAAACGGACGAGAAAACTCGAATTTCGATAAGACACAACGTAGGATTGCCTCCTTTTTGACGCCAGCCAGTACTGGAGTACCTCCATGGTCAACTTTGACTGCTAATCGAAAAAAAAAATCAAATAAATATTTTCAAATTTCTTAAATTACTTAGAACTGTTGAAAATGCAAATAAGTCAATTTCGGAAAACATGTGAGTTACCCCCTTTTGGACTCCAGTCATTAAATTCGTGAACGGAATCCAAAAGATCAACCATTTTTTACATTTCTTACAAAAGAAATGTATAGAATTCGCTCAAACTTTGAAAAAAAATTCCGAGACCCGGAGGGCCGAGTCACATATACCAATCGACTCAGCTCGACAAATGGAGACAATGTCTGTATGTGTGTGTGTGTGTGTGGGCATGTATGTATGTGCACTAATGTCATGTAATTATCTCAGCAACCGCTGTACCGAAAATTAGTTTCAAATGAACGGCCTAACGTTGTCATTTGACACTATTATTTTTGTTTTTCGATATGTTGTTTACTTTCTGAGATATGGATAATTTTATCAAAACACAAATGATTTTAAGCAAATAACTTTCAAACAAACCATATATTATAATTAGAAAACCTGTAAAAATATCTTTTGAACAAGCTATAGATTGTCCAAATCGGTTCACGAGCGGCGGAGATATTAATCATTTTGTATTTTTATTCCTGGCTAACCAATTTCCATTAACTAAAAATGAGATCGTTACATACAGAGTATTGCTTTACGGGTGTTTTAGGAGCAAAACTAAACCGATTTTGAATATCGAACTATGAAAACACATCTGCGTGATTCAAGGAATTCGATTCCGAAAACATTTTGTGAATTAACTTAATAATTAATTATTACGCAAGTTCACTTCAAAGCCAAAACAATATGTAAATTCACTTCAAAGTGAAAATTTGTCCAGAGTTGATGTATTTATCCGTTGGATTAAGCATTGCGTTCAGTTGTGAGATAGACGTTGGATAGTATATGAATGCACAGATCACTAAGCAATCCACCTAAAAGTGAGAAAATAGATTTCTAACATAATTCATATTCATATTAAACTCGTAGCATCACCGAGAGCAACTGTGTTAGTGAATAACAAAATTCTAGTAATGCAACTGATAATTGTTGCATTATGCATAATAAAGATGTAAGGAATCAAAATGTCGCCCTATATACAAAAATAATGTCACATGGCATTGTAATTCTCTCTCACTTACGCGGGAAGAAGCTTATCCGATGTCCAACTCCACAAATAGCGTGAGAATAATTTTCCGGATAAAATTTATTTGATTTTTTCCTTCTCACCGGAGAAGATGATAATATTTTAATTTCGTGGAAATCAACAAAAGCGTCAAAATATACACTTAATTTCAAAGAAAAGCAAAGGCAAAGAAATATGATAGACTTGTTTTTTCGTGTTTTGGAATAGCGGCAGCAAGACAGCGAGCGCAAAAAGGATACCGTGATAAACTCATTCGCTCATTCTCCGGCGGTTTTATTTATCTGAAGGAATAACACGTTGTGTTTATCCGGAGAAGTTGTGTGAGTGCAGTGTTATTGTCATGTGAAAATGTGAGTTTTATTGTGGCAGTAGCAAATTATCCGCAAAACTATCATTTATCATTCCTCACTTGTCGCCCCTCTCCACCCCCGATCTCTCCCAATCGTGTTCGTGGCAACTGTCACGACTCAGATCTACCCTGATATTTCCAAATCCATTTCTAAGATGTGTCATAAGATCTTCAACTAATCTGAAATATTTGTTAGTATCCAAGCTAATTTAATCTTGCGTTGAATTTGTTCAGGTTAAAGAAAACAAACCTATATTTGTCCTCTGTTTCCCTATAAATAGTTTTCCATTTTAGTGTAGAACAAAGCCACTTGCGAAAATAAACTAAGTATTACATTCTACTTGAAAAAGAAAATATTTGTGGTCCTGGAAAAATTTGCAAAATATTTTTTTTTATAATTCGTTTATTTGACACGACTCACAGCGGTAGCTTAACGGAGCCGTGGGTCTTTTATATGTTTACAAATGTAAAAATAAAAGCATAAACAAATATTATTATAATATTGAATCTCGTGCGTGCAACTTTTTATTGCGAGCGGAGACCTTCTTTCGCAGGGTTTGCTGGCAATCTGCATCTGGGGGGTCATTTAATTCTTTTTTGTTTTTCACGTCCAGGTCGAAGCCGGCTTGGTGTTCGCGATCAGATGTTTTTCCCTGTTTCTTGCACTTATTGTTGACCAGCGTAAATCCGTCACTGTTATTGTTATCCTTGCCAATGTTGCTTACAGTTGATTTTGCGGTACTGGATGCTTCTTTTGTGGTTGTCATTATGGTCTGTGCAACTGCTGCCACAAATTTGGCCATTGTTTGTGGTTCAGGTATTGGTATTGAAAACTCTGTTTTGGATTGGTTTGCCGTAGATGAGTTGGCAATCGGTTGAGATGCGTCTTCCTCTGCATCTTCCGCGCAAGATTGTCCATGATGAGCTGTCTGATTACAATACTTGCACGTAGGAGTTTGCCCCTCATGGGTGCATAGTGTAGTTTGCATAATTGTAGTTCCGTGAGTTTTGAGTTTTATTGTCAAGTAGGAGGGTATAGGCCTTTCAACCCGCATCCTCACTACAAAAACGCCGTTAGAAATACCCGGGAAGAAGTTTCTCCATGTATCAGGTGTAACGGATTCTACTTCTCCGTATTGCGACATGCATTTTGCAATTAGCTCAGGAGGGGTACGAGATGATAGGTCATATAACCTTACATCTATATAATCATTCTCAATATATACGGGAATCTTAATTCCAACGTTGTCACTTTCAACCACGTGTTTTAAGTTGTTCTTCGAAACGAAACGCTCGGCTTGTGCTAACGTGTTGAATGATATTAACACTGCACTGCGAAGATGATGATACTGAAGGTACAACACTTCCGTAAGTCTAAGTTGCATTTTTACCTTCAGAAGGTATTCCACTTCACTAAAAC
This sequence comes from Topomyia yanbarensis, assembly GCF_030247195.1. Taxonomy (NCBI): domain Eukaryota; kingdom Metazoa; phylum Arthropoda; class Insecta; order Diptera; family Culicidae; genus Topomyia; species Topomyia yanbarensis. The sequence continues at coordinate 26,682,413 of NC_080671.1, forward strand.
TCGGTCGTTTTAAACAAAATTTAAAGTCAACGACCGCAGCGTTGCGTCGGAGTAGAACTTTTTCGTCAACTTTACTCATGATGACAAGAATAATCCAATGTTTCCTTTGTTCTCAAGACAATGCACACTAGATCAAGAGGCCTGTTGTTCACTTGGCTCGATTGTACGTCTGACTGCGGCAGAAGTAGAAAGTAGACTGTTGCAAAATATTTGCATTAGTAGAAAACTATAACTAATTTATGTTCAAACCCTGCTTTTCTCTGAAGATGAGAGATTATTCCTTCGAAACGTTGCACTAAGGAGAGTCATATGACCAAAAACCGAAAACTACATCAACTCCAATTTAATTCAATTCTATATTGAGCATTTGTATTACAAATTATTGCAATTACGGAAATCCTTGGGTATTTCAAATTGGGTAATATGGTTGTTTTAAGACAAAAATGTTCAAAAGAGACATCCCACGAGCACTTTTTTCGTATCTCTACTGAATTTTTAATGAAACATATGCTCAAATGTTTCATTTGAAAATAGACAACACCTGTTTCGGGTTGATATTATTGAAAAGGCAGATTCATTGTATTGGAATGCACTTTTATGAAAAATTCCTATCAAAACCAAAAATATCCACGAGTTAGATTATTTGACCTCATTTTATCTATTGTATTTATTTCATTCATTGTATGTATTCCAATCGGTTTATTATCTCATGCATCTTCTTCGTATCATTCATTTAATTTATTTTATTTATTTTTTTGTGTTGTGCAATTTTAAATTATTTTTCGGGTTCCCACATTTTATTCATTTTAATAATCTGACTAATTTTGTTTAGTCAATGATTTCATTCAGTTCATCTATAGCATTAATTAGACACAATTCCATTTATTCTATAAATTAGTATTATTTTTTAATACCGCTGATTTTTTTCATTTTATTGTTAAAAGAAGACAAAATGAAAAAAAATATAAATGATAGAAAGAAAACATTTTTATTCATTTTATCACTTTATTCATTTTGTTTATTTTATTCATTCTATTCATTTTATTGAATAGAATGTTATTTATGAACAACCACGTTTTCAAACAGCTGAAACTTTGGGGTTAGACAAGATTTCCTCCCAAAAAAGTAAAACTAATAATTGTGACTATCACCGATTATTTGAGCGCTAATAGTTACAAGAAATATCCATAAAACTGAAGTTATTGTAATTGTTCTGATTGGATTTCACTGGAGCAGTGCTGCCAGAGACATTTTCAGTTATCGGTGAAAAATTATATTTTGATACATCTTTGTTATCTTCAAATATTGTTGAAAACTGATAAATTGTATCAATGTAGACTGCTTTCGGCTATCTTTTCTGCCGAATTGAAAACTTTGCAGGACGGTCGGTATGTAAAAATTGAGCAGCTACTCACACTGCGAGATAAACATCTATCTTAATCAAAACAGGTTTTTCGTGTTTCTTTACTCTAACGCTTTTAAGAAAAACGGTTTTGGAACCATGTGCTAAAAAAATATTAGTGCAGGACTCGAAACTGTGCTTATCTCACATCTAGTTACTTGCCAACTTTGCGTGTGTTCGGCAAACTAATGAATAATACAACAGTGATACGTGTAAGAAATGTTTAATCTCACTGATAAGTGGATTAAATCGGTTTTATTACTTTAAGTCGCACGGCTCCGTTAAGATTACTTCTAGCGCTGTGTGGAATAAAAGAATAAAAAAACACAACTGAACGATTCCACGAGAAAGTAGTGGATCATAAAACTTGGTTATCCCTGATTTGAACGAAGCAAGTTGTGTTTGGTAAATGAAATGGTAAGTGACAATTAGACTTGATAAAAAATAATGTTCAAGAACCATCAGAGAATAAGGGAATAAATTTTTCTCCACGAACAATTATATACTGACATTTTTTGATAGTTTTTGAAACATGAAAAATTTATGTTGAAAAATAACATTACGAAATAACACACTTTTTAAATGAATACCTTCTCATGGACGATGACACAAGATGACTTTCAGGTAAGTTTCCGAACACAAGTTTTATCAGACCACAGCATGGGCCAAGTTTGTTCTAGCCGAAAAATTTGACCGGAAGCGTATGATCTGGCAAAGAATTCGCAGCTGTGGAGTCAAAACCAAGCTTTTTACATTTCTTAGAAAAGAAATGTATAGAATTCGCTCAAACTTGTAAGATTTTTTCCGGGGCCCAGAGGGCCGAGACTTATATACCAATCGGCTCAGCTCGACGATTTGGGACAATGCCTGTGTGTGTGTATGTAGCGGACAAACTCTCATTCGTGTTTCTCAGCAATGGCTGTACCGATCTTATCCAAACCAATTTTAAATGAGAAGCCCATCACCCAGACAGAACGCTATTAAATGGTTTTAGATTATGATGTTTAGTTTCCAAGATATGAATGTTTGAAGGAGCAAAAATTGTGTTTTTGCAGCTTTTTGAAATTTGCTGCCAAAATTGACGATGTAACTAAACAATTTATATATTTTTAGGAAGCTTATACGAATACCTTTCGAACGAACCATAGATTGTTGACGGACTATCATCAAAAGAGATATTTAACATTTAATGCGGACGAAAGATTTTTATTATTTCTCATTGCCAGAAATAAGACCAAAAACATTCAATGTATTATTAGCGCCAAAACGAATAATTTTAGGTCAATTTTCGAAGAATTTAAAGCATACAATATGCCTTTTCTTTTGGTATTGTGATTTTATTGATTAATCCCTCCAAGAGTGAGATATTTTCATAATTTGTTTTGGAAGTGTTTGTATTGAAATAATGCCTTCAGCAAATTTGTAGCTCTTACTTTTGCGAACAACCTTACTGAAGACATCAAGACATATTTCGAATACTTTAAAAGTTATGGCTTGTTGTTTATGGATTACCCTTTGTCGTCTATTTATTGTTCAATGTAATAATAATCCATTTAAATGAGCCAAATATTATTTCGGTAAAACGAATTTCGTATTTAATTTTTCTATCTACAACCGCTAGAATAACCACCGAACAATTCCAAGTTGTTTAGATGGAACTTGATCACTTATCGGTGCAAAAATTTTCATTTGCGCGAACCTTCTAACTTATAACCATCGGATCGATCTGAAACATATCTCGGAAAATGAATAACTCCAAGCAGTGGTGTAGCCAAGAGGATGCTTTGGGGTTTAACACCCCCCCCCCCACCTCACCTAAAAAAAGTAATTGGATTGAAGTTAAAAATTTATTGAGGCTGACTGATTTAATTCAATATTACAATGATGTTTATCTGGTCAGTACATTGATAACCATTGGCGGTACATTGGCGGTTTCGTAATTATGCCATTTGGAGAGTAAGTTAGATTTTCACCGAAGTCCAACCAAACTCCAAGTAAGTAGAAAGTAGAAACAAAGTCATTCTACACTCGTCCACAAGAAACTTCTTCGAATACTGCCTATCTATTAAAATGCATTGAAGACCCGATTTGATCAGCCCCCAATTTTATTAGCTTCATATGAGAATATGTTTGATGGATCTTTTCTTGACCATGTTTTCCTTATCTTAAAGATGCAAATATGCAAAAAAATCAATTTTTTAAAATAATAGCGCTAGAAGACTATTTTAAATAATCAGAAATAGTTATTAGAGTACATCAAGGGAAGGGAAGAATATTTTAACAGCTTCAGTTTATTATGAAGAAAAAACTGTAGCGATTTAGTTAATGTCTCCATTTTGTCAGCCTAAAATACAATATGGAGATGATAAAAACGGGTCTTTACTGTATTTATTATTCACAGTAATAGGTACATCCTATTTTCTGAGGATATTTTTTTCAATTGCATTGAACTACACCAATTTTTATGTAGTTTTCAAGGGGTTATTTTATCAACTCCTTCCAATATTCGACGAAGCTATTCCCATTCGTGCGATAGTTTATGTTAAAAGGGTATCCTAAATGAATTGGTATACTTAAGGGTTTATCCCAAGTAACAATTGAAGTTTTATAGCACGCTACAAGTGCAATCTAAGATTTATCAGTGGCTATAAAACTATCATAAAACTACAATTGTTACTAGGGATATGTTGCAAATAGAGAAAATTCATAAATGTTCAGCTTTTCCTACACAATATTATAAAAGCTTCTTAAACAACTGTTCCTAATAAGATTATGTAAATAATAAAGAATTTGAAAATTTTTAATAGAAGTGACGGAAGGTTATCGAAAAGTTTCGCGAAAAAGAAAATTCCAGTAATGATAATGATTTTCCCTAACGGGTTTCGAGGGTTTCTTATTTATTCTTTGGCATTGGGATTAGGGATAATTATTCAGATCAAAGATACTACTGGGAACTCATTTTTAGAAAAAGTCGATATCGAAGTAAAGTTTGAACTATGCACGCATGCACTTCAGAGGTAGCGAGATATCAAGAGCTGAAATTTCAGTGCTTAGTTCTCAGCCGCGTTGGGAATTTGAGTAAAAGCTATTGAGTATGAACTTCAAATCCATTCGAAAGTTAGTTCTTCGAATTTTTTTTTTGACTCAGCACAACATACATAACCCCTTTAGGAAAATTCAGTTTTCCTACACAATGAATTTATATATGTTATTAACGGAACATTAGCAATCATTCGTTTTTATTACTATTTTATGGACCATTTTTCCGCTTTTCCACTAAATTGATTTAACCTTTGAGATTTCTTGCATTGATATTGTCCTATGCTAATTTGAGCGATTCTCTGAGTCCCGCCACTATCCCATGTGGCGGGACTCATCATCATGTTCTAAATGTTCTCAATCGATATAATACCCGAAGAAAGCGATAAGAGTTATAACTTATAAGAAATGTATCAGCACACTGTTAGGTGAATTAATAGCTTTTTATTACCAACAAAACGATAAACTTGAAGCAACAGAACCTGCAGTGTAATTCCGGTTATCATTGACAAGCTGCCACTACAGCTGGTAGATGCTACAAGGATATAAATCCACTCAACTTCTCGTAACTCTGCCCAAGTGAAAAATATTGGGTATCTATCAAGCAGAAATTAGAGAAGGCAGAAAAGTCGGCTCGAAGGGCAGCACAGCGCTCGATATTGGAAACATGGCGGGAATTTTAAAGGAAGTCTGCGGCATCATCCGAACACCGTCGAGGTAATTTTGCTTTATGAGTTGTTATGAATGTTTCCCTAAATCAAGGTAAATCTTATGGGTTCGCATTTTAAGTGGACCAGACTTTCTTGAAGCTCAAAAAACTTTGCTACAGTTCATATAACGGCTCAAAGTAGCCAAAAACTTCTGTAAAATTTATAGTAATTCCATAGAAATACGAAGAGCTTCTCTTAAATTGAAATTATTAGAATTTTCGTGAAACCAATCAAACCAATTAAAAAACAAAATATTTGTATTATTGCTTTGTTATTGGCGGGAATCGGTATCACGGTACTGAAGCCTACCGGTAGTATCGGGACTTTTTTTCGAAAAAAAGCAAGAGTCTCCCCCAAGTGAAATACGAAATTCATAATCTTATTTGTCAACTTTTCCAAGATAACAAGTATTCTGAACCACAACAATCGTATGTTTTAAAAATAGCGCAATAAATATTTTCGCTTTTGGAATTTTCAACTGGTAAGGATTTTGGTGAAAATATATTTTGCCGTAGTAAATACATAAGCTAAATTCCTTGTACGAATATTGTTGGGTAACTCGCTACAACACTCAACCAATAAAACTTTTGGACACCCCCAGACGTTGCCAAACGTTACTACAAAAACTTCCCACCTATAAATGTACCCATACTATACGAATTACACACTTGAACTTGAACAACCAATCGAAGTAGGGGAGAGAGGGTAACAATGAAACACATTTTTTCTACAATTTAATTTTGATGATAATACATGTTATTTGTGTAATCAAAAGTGATACATAGTGCCACTATGTTGTTAACTAATACATATATTTTTTCCAGCTGGTAAAATTCACGGGAAATAACATTTTTTGGATAATAAACAGTTGGTGGTAAAATGTATCAGTGTGCCCCATGGGTAGGAACTATGAAACACGATGTCATCTATAGTGAAATATTCTACTTATAAATTTTACTCTTTTGTTTTGACGAAGAATAATCCTAACGCTTTGAATTAAAGTTATATTGAGGCGAAAATCGTTTGTTTACGAAAGAATCCACTATATCATCGCGTAACATCGAACCTCCATATATGCATATTAGCTGCAATCCTGAAATAAGAGACAATTTCTACAAAATTTGGCCAAATTTACTAATTTTGCACTAGATGAGTAGTATTTAGTGTGGAAAATCGGAACCCATTGACATTTTGAGACAGACCACAAAAACAAACAAAAATCACTGTTCCCCATACGCCATCGTTTCACAGTTACCCAATGGGTCTATTCATGAAAATTGTGAAATCACACAGAACCATGAGTAGTTACCAAAAAACTTTGTTCGCGGCAAATGTTGAGCATAAAATTTGCTATAAATAGCAATAGACTAAACATTTATTCAATGAATGGTAATTCATAAAGATGGAATAATGTTTATCATTGCAAATTTACTCTGCCTATCACAAAACAAACAAATATCCATTAAAAGAGATAGAGTTATCAGATCTCTTCCAAAATATAGCAACACGTGTAAAGAATTAGAAATTGTGAAATATGAGGGAATTAGACGATTCCGATCATGCATTGTGATTTTATTGCGAATGTTTCATAGTTCCTGCTGATCCACTGTTACCCTCTCTCCCCTACACGCGTTTCATTTATTATCCCTGTGTGGTGATACCCTTTACGTTCGCTCGTTTCCTCGACTGAAATTACTTTTCGGACGTCGTTGCTCCCGCCAGCTCTACCGACATCGTCGCTGACAAGATTCGTCATCCGTCCCATCGTGAAGCTGCCAGGATCGCCTTCAAATATCGAAGTGGAACTATTTATTAAAGTTGTTGAAAGTTAAAATAATAAACGAGAAAGGCACAATTGCACTGCTAGGTGTAATAAAACAGAAAACATAAAAAACGAAGTGAATGGTACCAGGCCCGTGCACAAGGGGAGGGTTTTAGGGGTTCAAACCCCTCCCATGAGGGTTTTAATTTACTTTTAAAAAGTGATTTACTTCCTGTTCAGAGGAAAAAAAATATACTACGAGTCGTTTTGACACATAAAATGACATTTAAGTTCGTTCACTCTAGAAAATAGTCGTTTAGGAAACCAATCAAGCAAAGTGGCGAGGGTAGCTGGAAAGGGATGTAAATCAAATTGGTCGGCTTCTCTGGATATAGTCACGTTTCGACAAGTTTCGATCTTGGCAACAGTTGTTAGTAGATCAGTTACACAGCAAAGGTCGGTCAGTGGAAGGTAAGAAGGAAATACACGAAATCGAAGAATATCATAGTCTGGAGAAATTATACCGGCGATGACCTCATCGTCGGAGTGGCTAACAGCTGAATGGCTCGCGGAAATGGGCATCGGTATCGGAAGAAATACCGCCTCCAAAGAACTCTCAGCACCAGCTAACAGATAAATAGGAACGTGTAGCGTCAATTGTTTGCAAAATTGCAAAATTCGCCATCTTGTAGTCAATTCGAATTGTAAGAGATATGAATAATGTGTAAATCCGAATAATATGTCTTGTTAGTAATATGAACAGTTTTGAAAATCATGCCAAAACGAGGTAAAAACGTGAGGTAACTTGATCCCCCGCCTACTAGGGCTAAAGAAACAAAGCACCGATAGATACGAAAGTTCAGCTAACCACCTATCCAGACAAGTTAATTAATAAGACTCCCTTTTTAGATGCACGACAAACTTTAACTACAGTAGAAAGTCGAGACACATATTTGCGTTAAATCAATGCTGTTTAACCGGCTTTTTCAACCTTCACTAACTTATACCATCATTTGTTCACGGAAAACACATTTTAGATCAATGAATAGTGCCAGGGACGTTATGAAAATAATGTTTTACTATTTCTATACATTCCGAAAGTGTTTGAGAGAACTAATGATAGGGATCAAGAATACTCAGTGTTACGGGGATCAAAGATACCTGTTGTAAGAGGTGAACAAAATTTAATTTGTGTGTATGTGTAGTGAAATTTTTTATTCGAAAAATATGTTTTTCTAGGCAAAAGCCTGTAGAAAGTAATCGTACTTGAAAATATTCATAAATAATTAGTTCGACGATCCCATACAATAGTTCAAAAAAAATTGTGAAAAGATCTTCGAGATGGATTTAAACACATATTTTCTAAAATAGTATACAACTTTTCCAACCCAATTGTAATACATCAGATTTGTTTTATAAACATCATAAACGACAAAATTGTTTTATAAACATCATAAACGACCAAATAATTCATTTTCTTTTTATATTGTGATAACTTTATACGTATAGATTAGGAGATATGACCAGGGATCACAAATATCCCCAAGGATCAAGTGTCCTCACTCTCCCCTACCCAATTATTGCCCCGTATGGATGAGGACTGAGAGATACAAGAGGTTTAGGTTTAAAGGGTGTCAAATTGCATCACGGAACTTGACCTCCATGGAATGCTTCCGTAGGGCCTGATTCATAATTGTCCAGCATTTTTCGATGAGCCTTAGTACCGGTGCGTTGGGGGCGTCAGAAAATCGTAGGGCGCTCGTGTTGCTTCAACAGAGAAAGCTGACGCTTCTGTAGACACACTTTGAGGTAGATCGCCCCGTTTACAGTCCCAGTAGTCACGAACGGTGCACTCCGTTTGCGACATGAGAAGATAGCTTGCCAAATCATGTATTTATCGGCATACTTTGAAAGTTTCTGCTTCCTTACTTCCCCCAGAAGATTAAACTTGTGCTGGACGGTGAAAAACACTAGCCTTGGAAGCTGTCGGAAGTCATATTTGACGTAAGTCTCATCATGCATGATGAGACAATAAGACTTCGTCAGCATTCGTTATGATTAAGAGCCTTTTGCACTTTGTACGGATGTAGTTCCTCCCGGTCCTTGGCTCTCTGAACGACAGACTTGGATAGATTCAAGATATTTACTCAGTGTGTTGAGCGGAATCGATTGGTACACAAGACTTGGCCTTTGAGGCCTCAGCAAAAATCTTCAAAGTTTGTGGGTTTCTATGCCTTTCTTTTCTGAGATGTGAAAAAATTAATACCCTCCCCTTGACATTTTTCTGCGCACGGGCCTGAATGGTACAGTAGGCAGTACTACTTCGGAATGACACAACGACTTTTCACTGGACTTTCTTACATCATCACAAGAGACAGCTGATTATAGCGTTCCGTAGCTTTTTTTAGATTTCTTTTTTGTCACTTCCGCCTTTGTGTTGGGTGGGACATTATTTGATTTCGCTTCAAACGATAGACCCACGCCCCGCGATTACTACTGGCAGGAATGCTCATTAGGGTGTCCCAAAATGACATCATGTTAAAAAAGTCATCGGGCTCACTTCTTAAATGAAAGGTTAGGGTATTAGGACCACTTGCTTCTTCGGAGTGAGTTTGCTAAAACGCTTCCTACTGGTGGCGAATTTTGATTTTTTGAAAAATGGGCCTATTTTGGATGAAATTTCAAATTTATGCCTGTTTAAGTGGTCCTGAACTGTCTTAGATTTTTTTTTTCAGCATTTTTTATTTTTCTGGAGATCCAAACGGAGAAGTTTGGTTAGTTAGTTTGAACAAATTTTGAATTATAAGAGCGGCAGAGCCATTAAAACTTAGTCAAAAGTGAAATTTTTGGTATTTTTCAGTATTTTTTCTTCAAAACTGGGTATAGAAAACACTTTATATAGTTGAGCCGAATACAGGGGCGTAAGTTTGCTGCAGAAATTGTATAGCTACGACTAATGCGGTATGAGTTGTTTAAGTTTTTGTTAGATAACCTTTGACATTTTTAGCAATTTATCAAAAATAATGCTGTTCCAAAAAGTAAATCAGTTCAAATGTGCTTTGACCACACACTGTTTTTCGAAAAATAGAAGAAACATGATGAAAAATGACGTTTTCTGTACGTCTTTAGTATGTCAGGACGAGGTTTAATGAGCATCTGATGATTTTTTTGTAACTTAAATTATAAAAATAATGATAACTTTGCTAATGACGCCAAGTCTCTAATTATTTTTTGAAGAGTTAATTCTCCATAATTACTTCTAGGAGGCATCTTCAACAAAATAATTGTGTCAGAAGATGCGCTGTATTCTGTTGTAAAACTTTTTCGAGGATATTTGCCCCAAATTTGACTATTTTGGAATTATGTGATCTAAACAGTAAATATCAGTTTTTTAACACTCACCTCACTCTTCTGAATTTTTCTCCGCTTTAAAGTTCCTATCATGAAAATAAGACTTTATATACAAAATGTAAATACGCCAATCAATTCAGCCTTCAAATATACGCCATAACTTGCCATTAGATCGACATATTTGTTTAATTGTAGTGATTTTCGAACCTGCTAGGTGGCTATTAGTATACAAAATAATTTTTCAAAAAATCGTCGAATGCTCATAAAAAATCTAAGGTCGTTCAGGAGCACTTCAAGGGGCATGCATTTGAAATTTTACCCAAAATCAGCCCATTTTTCAAAAAATCAAGATTCGCCACCAGTAGGGAGCCTTTTAGCAAATTCACTCCGAAGAAGAAAGTGGTCCTAATACCCTAACCTTTCATTTAAGAAGTGAGCCCGATGACTTTTTTAACATGATGTCATTTTGGGACACCCTAATGCTCATATGCTAATAGATTTGTTTCCATTTTTTTGTACAGCAAGCCTTTATAAATCATTTTAATGACGGACCAACGAAAACACGGAAATTTGTTTATGCATTCTAATGGCCGATTACAATAGAACACTACCAGTCTGGTCCGGTAAATTTATTAACCTACGAAGCCGGTTCCACCTGTTGGGCGGCACCGAAAACGGCAATCAATTAAAAGATCTAGCCCCTTAGCGAAACCATAAGTCACACGAGAATCCTCTATGGGACACTATGGGCCTTTCCCTTTTTGTGTTTATTTTTTGTTGTTGAATCCGGGAAAGAATCCGGGATCACTAAACGGACACACGTCTCTGAATAGCCGCTAGACACAAGATTTCACCACGCTTCATTTATCATGGGTTGAATGTGGCCATTTTTCTTCGCGCTAATTACATTCATTAATTTTCCTGCTGCTGGCTGTTCGTTTCAATCTACGGGATAAACAGTCGGAACGAGCTAAATTACTTTTACTTTCCCGTATCCCATCTTACTGTCAGGGGACTTTTTTCTTACTATTTTCATGGTGATGATGATTGAACAATCAGGAGGATAGTTACTTTCTGGATTCGGAATGTGTTTGCGAATGGTTTCAGTTCATTAACTCGTCGAATAAAAGAAATTGAACTTTCTAGTTTGCACCGATGAAATGTTGACCTCTTCGGGAAATGTCTCTCAAAAAGCTCAACGACATGGCGCCTACTGTGTAAACCTGTACCGAACTCGCCTGATGTTACGCGTTTCGCTTGAATAAACAGCAAACATTTTCCGTAATCCGCCGACTACGATGCAGGTTCACGGTTGGAAGTTCCTCGCCTAGAGCCCCGGGCGGAACAGACGCACAACTTCGCAGTCAGTTTTACAGCAATCATGTCTCTCACCGACTGCCAACCGAATGTGTGTTCTCCGTCTGCTTGAGCGTTGCCATTCTGTATTGTTTGCTGACACCGACAACTTTGTTTGCTGATTCGCTTCTACGCCTTCTGTCACAATCCGGGCCAGCAGCGACTGGCAGTTTTCAAAACTATGAATTGGTACCTCCTACGCGCTGCCTTCCGATGGATCCAGGCTATTTGGCAGTGTCACTTTCATGTTGCAATGTTTTCCAACTTTCGCTTCCATCTCTCTTGATTCAGTTTGCTGCTCTTGTTTGTCAACTCCCTGTTGTTGCAGAAGGGGGCCGGAATGTTTCCCCGATTTCGATTCGTTTTTTTTTTTTTATTTTCAACTGTTCGGTTCGATATTGCAATTTTACTGACAAGAGATTATTGCTGTTTGATCTTTCTCCCCTGCTGCTGGAAGCTCGGATGTGGCGTTTGCCTGCCGGGAACGGGAATTATTTGAACTGACTGTGGGTGGCAACTCATGCGGAGAACCGTTCCGACTGAACGCTTCTGGTCGATACACAGATCAGTCAGGATGAACAGAGGTGGGAAGGTTTACCTATTTGTGAATTTACAATTTTCAGGATCACTGCCGGAAATTATAATTATCTACGTCCACTGCCGGGAAGCTCCTCTTTGGACATCCAACCATCAGCAGCCAATCAAAGTGGCATTTACTGTCCGGCTGATGTACTCGTCTGGCATGCACCGAAAAAGTCATTAATTATCGTGGCAACGCCGGCCAGAAGTGAACTGCGAAAACCATCCATTGCACGTGTCTAACCATTCCCATCCATCCGCAAAGCTGGATGGATGCTTGTGTTCGGTAGCTCTTTTTTCCGGTACCTACCGATTCAGAGGATAATTAATAGCTTTCAACACCGGTTCGCGAGCTCTCCACTCTTCTAACCGTCACGCAGAGGGTATCGTTTGCTGAATTTTGACCAGAGCGCGACGAGTACGATAAATTACAGACCATCAAAATCAAACAAATACTCCCTCAACTGTCGAGTCAACGGAACGAATTTTTGGGAATGTCCTCGTCCTTTTTCACTTGTTATCCGGGAAACAAATAGACAAGAGCCACAACACCACAAAGCGGGAAGCCACGCACGGTCCCCCACGATGACTGTGAAAAAGTACCTGTCATAGATTTCGCGTTTAGTGACGTGAGAATATGCAAAATAAATCATTGCGTGACTGCCGGGTGTTTGGGGGACATATTTTATGGGATTAAATATTTACTAGGGTTTATAAATTGAACAGAAATAGAGTCCAATAGATTCGCAACGTACTTTGTGTGGGATAAGCTATGTAGCATTTTCGATTCCTCTCCCGTAGGCTGATTGGATTGACCGTACTACAAACATCTTCAAGCAATATTACATGTATCAGTTTGAATAATAAGCTTACTGCACTAATTATTAACAATTAATACAAGTTGGTTAATAAATCTCCATTTAAAGTGTCAACTAGGAGAATAGCTATCTATATTCTATTGAACATAATTGTAGCGTTTCATATTGACAGAAAGTTGCTTTAAGATGTTGCATGCTACTTCCTACTCTAACCGGCCCAAACCAAATCCAGCCATTAGTTAGTCTCACCATGAAGTTCAACTATTTACATGTAACCTTTATTGAATTAATCTCATATTTCTATCTCGGCAACACTCGAAAGCACGCAGGAATATGCAAACAACCACGCGGTTACAGACACGCAGTAGTTTTAGCGAAATTTCGAACGTCTGCGCGATAAATTGAACACGCGCAATAACATACAAACGCCCGAGACTTTCGCGATAATATAAACCCTCTCGCAAACGCGATTGTTCATATTGCTACGTCCACAATCTCCCAAACATATTAACATCCCGGCGATTGATTCAATGTGGAAGCACGTACACTGAGAAACGAAAATGTGCATAGTTAGCATACTTTCTATTCCGGGCTCTTTCGTTCTGCTGTGATTTTTATGCATTTTCATGCATATACTTCTAGCAAGCATTCAATGAGTGGATATACCGAATATATCCAACGCATAAAATTTACAGCAGAAGAAACGAGAGGCAGATAGAAAAGTATGCTATCGATGCATAAATAAAATTCTGCGTGTACGAATTGATAAATGCGGTGTCATGTGCTAACATACAAACGCCAGTTTTAGCGCGATCATGAGTAATACTCGTCCGGGAGCTTTCACTCTAAAATACGGAACTTATATATACTGGACAACAAGTCTCAGGGCGCCATAATGGTAGACCCCAGTGAAATGGGGAAGCAGCTTCTTTTTCCTTAATTTCAACCGTACGCTCAAAATCGAACATCAGAATGACGGTTCGCGCGAACATCCAAGAGCCCACACGAACATGCAAATGGCTCAGGGCTATAAACCAATTCAAACCCGCGAAGTTATAAACATGCTAGCATACGCGACACAAAGCGCCGATGCGATCAAACATGTTTACATTGAAACGCTCGTGTCCTTCACGATAACACAAATCACGCATACGATCATATAATCGCGATCATATGTGCACATCTTCGCCCGCCATCTCGCATACATAGCAAAACCTCTGTGATCAAGTCAATATGTTAGCATTAACGAATATATAAACGTCGTCTCAATTGTGTATACACGAACATGAAACGGGAACGTCTGAAAGCCCCTACCCTAATTCCTTGCACCATAGGTCCATGCCTTCAGTTCTAACATCTGAGCCATACATTCAAAATTAAACATCAGATTTGCGGTTCGTGCGAATATTCCAATGACAATACAGTTATACAATCGAATTTACACACACTATAGCACACAGGGCATACGAAAACGCCCACACGATCAAACACGTTAACATACAATCGCTCGAATCCTTCGCGATCATCGACAGATCGACCGCTAGGGAATCCGTGGAATGTCGGCTATTACATACAACGTTTCCTCGGAAACCACCAATTCCGAGTCGGAGTCGGCGGCAACGAATCCGGATAATTTTCAAAACGGAGTACCGCAGGAATCTGTCCTACCGGTCATCCATTACCATGGAGACGATATACGTCATCCTCCCCAAGGAGATGTAGATCCTAATACTCATTTATGCGGAGGACAACGTGTTGGTCGTGGCCGGGAGGGCCAAAGGCTCTATCCGCCTAAAGTTGCAACCTTCAAGGGCTGCTACACCCACGTATGTCCAACCTACCATCGAGCCACTGACCGGCCGATCTATATAGCGGACACCCAATCTCCTACAAAAACAAGCCGAAGATACTGTAGGTCACAGTGGACAGGAAAGCCTCCTTCGCCCTCCCCCACTTCCAGACACTGAAGGCCGACTGCGTCAACTGTAAAAGTCTGGTGCGCCCGGCACCCGAAGTGCAACCGATATATGACACTCATCATCATCCAAACGCTAATTCATAGTCGGATTGATTGCAGTATCGAGATTTCCGTACGGAACATCGCAGGATCGAACAGCATGTTGGCCCCTATGTACGACGGGTCCATGCGGACTGCATCGGCCAGTATACCAGCCAAAAGCGCCTGCGTCGAGGCCGGCGTCCTTCCATTTCTGTGAAAGATCGCCCTGGTGGCCCTCCGGCGGGCGCTAGAGATCCTCGAGCGCACGTCAGGAGATGACTACTCAGCGATGATGAGAATAGCCAGAGAAGTGTGCGTCGAATTCGTAGGATCCCCTCTGCCACCCCTAGCCCAACTGTACCGGGTATGGCCTCGACCATGGAACACCAGATCTGCCCAGATCGACACAAGACTGTCGCAGACGATCCAGGTCGGAAGAGCCCCTGAAGTCGCCCGTTCAGCCTACAATCAATTGTTGGACCGCGGATCGAATTATACACGAATGTACACCGACGAATTCAGAAAGGATGACGAGGTTAGAGTTGGAGTCTGCGACTGCGGTACAGGCTCATCCCTCTGCCTCCCGACAGAGTGCTCGGTCTTTTCCACCGAAGCCACAGCCATCGCCCTGGTCCTGTCTCGAAAGCCTGAAGACACAGACACCACGATCTTCACCGACTCCCTCTCGGTACTCTGCGCGCTCAAGATGAACGCCGATCCACTCACCACACTATGCTGAATCCCCGGGCACTGCAGTATACAGGGGAACTTCGAAGCAAACCACCACCTGGCAGCACTACTGGGTCAGAGAATCAGAAGGACCCTAACTAAGGAAGTGCCAGTCGCGCACATCAATCGGCAATTTGCCGAAGACCTTAACAATAATCTCGTCGACCACTGGCAAGCGCGTCCCAGGGTCATCTGTAGTAAATTAAAGGGATAATAGTAAATGTACCACCCCCTATCTGCACCACATGTGGGACCAGAACAACAGTGGAACACATCCTCTCCAACTGCCTCGAGCTCTAGGATATACCCGGAGGCGACACGACATCCCGCCCACGAAGCCCTGAACAATGACTCCGTACGGAAAGAAGTCGTCCTAAACTTCATTAAAGGCATACCTGTCCCAAACGGATCCTCAGCTACATTAATAATTCAGAAGAACTCGCAAGTTAGTCAAAAGTGTAACAGTGAAATCCCGAAACAGCTTCGTAAAAATGACCCCGTTATTTTAGTGAGCCCTAAAGAATTGAATAAAGGTGCTAAGAATGAATTGCATATCCAAATTGACCGTGCATCGAAAAAAAAAATCAACAGTTCGAGAAGGTAATGGTGGCTCAATAATCCTCGGTATGAAAAGTTGCCTCCGCACAGAGGAATTCCACGAAGATCCGTGCGAAAATAATTAAAATCCTGACCGACCATCTTATATTCCTATGAAACTTTATACATTTCATCGGCATAGAAGACTAAACATTTTCCACAATCAGTAAGATTATTTTGACTCAAGAGCAATTTTTCAACAGTGCGTAAACATTTCTATGTGCATTAATTTCTAATTTTTTTGTTCGATTACTGTAATTTATACAGAATAACTTTCTGAGAACGAGTTTCAGAGAATGAATATTTTTGTACGAAAAAAATATACACTGAAAAAATGTTGTCATTTTTCACAAAAACAAAAATTTGTGTTAAAAATTTAAATTACAAAAAAAAAACATTTTTTCTAATTTTTTATATTTTGGAAACAAAAATCTAAAGAGAAAAGAAATATTTTGAATGTGATTGCATGATGGAGAACTTATCGGTAAAAAAGTTTTTCTAACAACAACTTTATACATGTTTTTAAATTTCATACAAATAGACATACAAAACTGTAATTTTATTACAGAATATAATTCTAAGTCTCGTTTTAAATCAAAATGTATTTAACAAAAATCTTCCAAAATGCGACAGTTTTCGAGATATTTGGAACAAAAACAGATATTTGGAACAAAAACAGTTAATTCGTGTGATTATGCCCTTTTTAAAAGTTATTCGCGTTACCCCATCATAAAATATCAAAAATCTAATGTTTATCGTTGTAAACACGTAAAAGAAATTTTTTTCAGTGTATTTGGATGATGGAGAAGCTTTCAATAAAAATGTTTTCCTAACAACAACTTTTGACATATTTTTATGATTCATACTATTTGCAGTCAAAAATACATTTTTTTGAATATGATTCTAAACGCTATTTTAAATAAAAATGCTTATAGCAAGAATTTTCTGATATCTTTCGAGATATTTCAAGTTTCGTTTTAACAGCGCAATTCTTTTGTTTTCTTGCGACCTTTCCAGAAGTTATTCGCGTTTCTCCATCCACAATATTGAGTTTTTCAAAAGGCCCATAACATTTCCTGTAACTTTCTCTTTAACATCAAGGTGATTATGTATACCATTTGAAAGCTATACGAAAACAATCAAAATACTAAATAAAATAAATAAAAAAAATAATCAAAATACTAAATAAAATAAATAAGAAATATTATTAACGTCAATTGCTTTCAATTTGTAGTTGATTAGCTTTCAATCAGAGGTATTTCAGATTTTTTTGGTTTTGAATGTAACGTTATTACAAAAAATGATACGTATTGATTGTAGTTTTTTCTTTCTCTTCGAGAGTTGTCCTTCTGGAGCTGTAGAGCTAGGTTCTCGCAAGGGCTCCCCGTCAAAATTACACACTACAATTTGCAGACGAGACAGGCAATGGCGCCCAATAAAATACTGCTTAAGGCCAATTGTAGCGGGCCGTGATTCTGAATGTGATATTCATTGTACTGTTATGATATGGGCGGGTGCAGAGACTTCGCGATCGCGTGTATCATAGCGAATGGCTCGAGCAGTTGTACGTACGTCGCATGTGCTAACGTGTATGTAACTTCGCGTGTATAAATTCTATTTAATAACCGCGTGACTTTCGCATATTCGCTTGTTTTCTTGGATGATCGCACACGGACCGTGAATCTAATACTTAATTTTTGGTGTACGGCTCAGATGCTATAAAAAATGAGATCTTCCATAACACTAGAGTTCCCGGTTATGTCGCCATGGCACGTGTTGTCTAGTGGATTAGTCCTACCAAATGTATGAACCTAAGTTGCTAGGATGGAGGGTAATGGTTTCCGGACGTGATCGATTCATGATCGCGCGAACACGGACGTTTGTAGGTTCGCGCTTGAGACAGCGTTTGAAACTTTGTAAGTGCTAAAACGTTCGCCTTATTACCGGAATGTTATCAAGTTTGCGCAATCGCAGACGTAGATGTGCGTTTTTGATCGCGAAGGGCTTAAGCGTTCGTATGTTAGTGTGTTTGTCACTTGCATGTGACTTCGCGTGTACACAACTGGATTCATATATTCGCGTGCGTTTTTGGATGGTCACGCGGACCTTCATTCTGATATTTAGTTTTCGGTGTACGGTTCACATTCTGACAGGGAGTGAGTTACCCCACATCACTAGAGTTCCCGGTGTTGTCGCCATGGAACGTGTCGTCCAGTGTATATGAGCGTCACTTTTTCGATTGGTTCAACTGAAGGCATTAGGCTAGACTACTAGGACCGATATTAGACTTCCGGACGTGACCGTTTCATGATCGCGCAAGTGGTGGGTTAATGTTTGAGGTCGCGTTTGAAAGTTTATAGGTGCTACGTTTACTTATATGCCGGGGTGTTTTCATATTAGCGAAATCGCGGGCGTAAGTATGTGTAGATGATTGCAATTGCATGGTTGCATTTATGACCAGATTTGTGTTATCGCGAAGGCAACGAGCGTATATAGTATAGATAGGGTAAAGTAGAGATACACTAATAAAAGAAATCGTAATATGCCGAATAAAGAAAAAAAAGTTCCCAAGAGCTTGACTAGAAGTGTGTAAATTGACCGATACTATTTTGGTATACATGAGTATTGTAAAAGTTAACTAATAGATGTACAAAAGAAACAGAATAATGCAGTAGAATGAAAAATCACATATAACATGCAATCAAACTACTTCAACTAGTCTAAATGTAGCAAATACTAAAGTGTTCGGAAAACGTTTGTCGATAGCAGGGAATCAGGAATCAACATATGGCTTAAATGGCACGTTCCCCGTTTGAAGTCGGGGATTTGTACCTTAGCACAGGGAGCAGGAAGGACAGCCCCAAAAATGACGAAAAGAGTGGCCAGCTGTTTCAAGCGGAATCCCAACTTCTCCGTCCTAGATATCGCAAGCAAGCTAGAAGTGTCATCTATAACTGCGCATTGAGTTACAAAACGAGTCCGGCTCACTTACAAGAAATTAGTGACTCCAAATCGTCACGATAAGTAAAACAAGTTGGCCAGTGAACGAGAGAACGATCGCGAAGCTGACGAAGTTTGATTGCGTGGTACAGAATGACGAAACCTACGCCAAGGCAGACTTTAAAGAACTTCCTGGACCGAAATATTCTACGTCGACTGGAAGAGGAAAGGTGGCAGAGATTTTCAAAAACGTTAAACTGTCGAAGTTCGTAAAGAAATATTTTGTGCGGCAGGCCATCTGTTCCTGTGGATTGAAGAGCGACATTTACATCGCATCCGGCCCCAGAAAATATATGTGAAGAAGTGCCTGGAAAAACGTTTGTTGCCTTTCCTCAAGTAACACAATTATTCCGTTCTGTTTTTGGCCGGATTTGGCCTCCTGCGATTACGGAAACAGTCTATTGAGTGGTATGCCACGAACATTTCTCATGGACATGAAGCCTCCCAATACGCCAGAGCTTCACTAATAGAAAAATATTGGGCAACCGTCGAGCGGAATCTCAAGAAGACGCAAAAGACAGATGTCAACGAGATGCAGTTCAAGGCAAAATGGTTTTATGCGGCAAGGAAAGTGACAAAGAAGGCTGTGAAAAACTTGATGAGAGGAGTCAAACGAAAGGCCCGGTTGTTCGCCTTCGCTAATAATGAAACTTGAGTAACACATTCTTGATTGAAGCAATTTTTGATCGTAGCACCCTTTACTAAACAAAATATACTCATGAAAAAAGCATTACTAGTTATTTTGGAAACATCGGCCATGATAGGGTCAGTTTCATATACCCTCGGGGGAACACTAATGCTGGTCATTTACAGACTAATCTATGTATCCCACTTAATCTTTTTTAAAGTCTTGTCCATGAAAGCTTATTCTAGATGGACTTACCGAAAAGGCTCTGAAAATTTGCCAAAGCCCATCTGACCCATCATCCCCCTTAAAATGTTAACACATTTCAAATTGAACTACCCCCAACAAAACTAGCAACTATTCCATCGAAAAGTAGGCGTGAGCCCCACAATCTCCGAACGCGTATGCCTTCGCGCGATCTTTGCTACCGTCCGTCCCTACGATCTTATCGCTCGCTCTGTACCAGCCTTTAAACACGTGTACGGCTTCTTAGCAGTCCAACCGCATAATCAAAGCCGGTCAAGCGAATGCTTGTTACGTAACATCGATCTAAGGCTGGAAAAAGCACGCAAGCACGGACCGATTCTAGAAGACCCGTTTGAAGCAGTTTGAAGGGTCAGCTCGATTGCCGGTGTGGAGTGGATCGGTGGTGTTCAAATGGAAGAAGAGGAGAAAAAAAACACAGCTCTCAATCAATAGCTCCGATAAGTGGGAAGCCACACATAGCCACCGGAGGTCAATAACCGGGTGATGATTGATAGGGATTCTCGCGGGATTTGTGGATAAGTCCGTCTCGAGCTAAAGTAAACAAAAGTAGTTTCGATTTAGCCGAACTGATAGGCCGAAGCTTTGCCTTCGAAATGTAACACACGCTCTCCCGGGCTCGGAATGGGGACAAAATGGACTGAGAAATTCCCGTTAAAACCGATATCGTTTACTCAAGGCCCGGTATTTGTACAAACATTAGCTTCGGTTGGTTTGAACTCTTCCCAATTTTGATATATTTACTACCTGTCTGTGTATGATTTTTGGTCGACCATATAAATATTGATATTCAGGGAACTTATCAACAGTTATTCTCGTTTCTCGTCTCTTTTTCTCATGCCCTGGTCTGTTGTTGAAGGCAGAGAACGCGAAAGATAAATATTTACCAATCAACCGTACAGCACTTGCTAACAAAATTGTAGGTTACGTAAACCTGCATCAGTTTATTACGGTCCAACACGGTTATTTGCCCTGCCCAACCGTATAATTTAGCGAGTGCATGTAATGAACTGAACATCGCTTAGGTCACGACTTTCTTCATGGATGACCAACTTCCGCATTGCACCATGGGCCACAGAACGATTTTTTTGGTCGAAAATCCAGTACTCATAAACCGTAAGTACTAGACATTCAGTGTCTTCAGAGCAATTTCTCCAGAATAGATGCGCTTCATTTTAGTGGCAATATAATTAGGGTGGCCCTTTTAATTTTAGAAATAAAAAAAATATCTCCTGAACCAGAAAAGATAAAGGAAGATGATGTATTAGAAAAATGTAGAGCAGACATTGCTGAGAAACTTTGCTGAAAATATCAAAACTCTATCGTTAACGGTTTTTAAATTACAGCGATTTCCCCTAGTTGGTTTAGGGTGACCCTTAAAAAATCAGTTTTTTCAGTATAGCATCTTCGGTGTTCATTTCTCATAAATTTTGTCTTCAGACAAAATTTAGCTTTTACAAATGCGCATATTTCTTCTTCTGAGTCCAACTTATTATCTTCTATATATTCGGAGATATTGATGATTTTATGTGAAAAAATCAACATTTTCAATAGTAAATACCTCCGAAGGTGGCAAAAAGTGGCAATCAACCTTATTTCTATTCGATAGTACATCAAAAACACTACAAAATGAGGGGTAAACAGTTTGTCTCCTAATGATTCTTCACGATAAATTTCGGCTTGTAAACTCTCACAGCTATGGAAAATACTGGAGTCTCGAATTGAGAGGAGAGTTTAAACACAACCCATTGCTAGCGGAACTATACTGATAGGATGTTGCAATTTTTTTCGCATGTACATACTTCAATGGCATAATAGTTTAATTCAATTCTTTTATTACTAACTCGAATGGCTACATTATTGTATCCTACAGTTAACAGTTTATTTAATTATATTCTCTACCGGTCCAGTTACGATTCTTTGTCATAGACAGAGAAATCAATTTCCAAATCTCGCAATCTTGTGAATAAATCTCGCTGCATAACATGTTTTGATTTTTGACTATTTATAACAGGGTCAGAGGAATCCATAGCTCTATAGAATACATCTTCCATATTTGCTAATCTAGAGCACTTTCGTCCATGGAATAAGCGGTCATACCGATAATATTTGTTCCGTGCTTCGGCTCCTTGTTCACTCATAAATCCAGTTGAAGTGGAAGGGTTGACATTATGGAAGATGAGTGAACTAATATTTTGTGCAAAGTGGCTGACATTGGAAACCATTTGTAAATACTTACGTACAGATTATAGGTATATGCACACAAATTATCAAATTGATTTAAATCGACCTGCTCCAAGCTATTTACAATAAAAATGATAGCGGCCAAATTTTTTACTAGGGTTCTATCCAGGCCCAATGCATCTGCTAATTTGATTGGATTTTCCAGTAATCTTCTACACAACGAGCCAGTTGTTGTCGAGCCCGCCCCACCGTCTTTTGGGAAATCAACTCGCGCATTGAATTCATCAAGCAATATTTTTTGAACTTCCAGTTTCCGATCTGCTAATTGCGATTTGTGCTCTACTGTCCTGGCTTGCCAAACTTTAATATTAATTCTATAGGAAATATGCGAAAGACAATTAAAAATATTAATGGTGGCATGGAGTGGTTGACAACCGTACACCAACAATGAGTGGTTTGCATTAAAATCTTCTCTCTTGAGATTATTAAAAGTCGATGGCCTAGCGTGGCAAATTGGACAAGTTTGTGATGACTTCGTGCCTGTTATGATATTTAACACTTTGCCATCTATAACCGTTTCATGGAACTCGCAAACAACTTCAAGTTTGTTACAATTTTCAGTAAATATAATGGAATTCAATTTTCTTATCTGTTCGTTAAAGTTTCGATGAACATCAAGTACGTAGTGTGGTTCCTCTTTGGCATGTTCCAACATCAGGGGGCGAACGGATTTCACGGATTGAGGTGCCTCGTTCTGCCATAGAATTTCACCACTTTTTGTTTTAAATTGCAACGGCGTCATCGTGACTGCAAACAGTGAATGATCATCTACCACGATCCCTTCGGAACATGCCTGATTGTACCGAGATTGCCCTGTGGAGCCGTGCATTCCCCATGAAAAAATCATTGTTGCTACATAAATAAATTATAGTTATATCAAACCAGTATATAATGTAATGGACAAATATAATATCACCTTCTTCTGCTTTATCGATTAACGAATAATGATCAACAATTCGGCTAACTGTATGCTTAGCAAGCGCAGCAATTGTAGTTATTGCTTTCGTCGATGAAACAGAAATTGATTTTTCATCTGGTCGACACTCTTTTTTAGCATCCCTCACCTAAAATACAATTTCCTGATATATATCCTTAATATCTCATAACGATATGTTACAAAAGCTGATCAACTCTGAATAAAAATAAGTTTGTGAAAATCGGTTCTCTGAGAAAAGTGAGTGAGATTGTGTTCGCGTACACACACAGACGCACATACACACACACATACGTACACACACAGACATTTGTCGAACTCGACGAGCTGAATCGAATGGTATATGTCACTCCGCCCTCCGGGCCTCCGTTAAAAAGTCGGTTTTCAGAGCAATTGAAATACCTTTCTATTGAGAAAGGCAAAACCGTTCACCATTCAACAAGCAAGCGTACTTGTTCACTACGCTCAGACTCACAATTCGCATAGTGTACGAATGTTTTCGTCTGATTTGGCCAGCAAAATCATACCTGATTATAAGATGGAAATATATCTGCGTTTCTCGCTTTTGCCTCTAACCTTACTCTGTTATATGTGGCTTTACTGAGTGATTCATCCAATAACAATCCCAATGCTTCGTTTGGCGTTAATGTATCCGGAGGCACCTGTTCTAACAGTTCCAATATACGACTAAGATTTTCAAAGTTGCCAATAATAATTTTAATTACTTTCCATAACTTGGTATTGCCCTTATTGCTTGCTGCATTTTTCACCGATTTCAGAAGTACCAACTCATGATAATCGGTTTTGATTGCCTGGCGGCTAGAGAACTTATTCTTTCTATTAACGCTTAGCTCTTCTACGCGCTTTTTCGGACGACCTGTATAAAATGTAGTAGTAAGTATTGTTCAGAATGATTGTAACATCGAATTCTACATTCACATTAATTATAGTTACCTCTAGGCAAACTTTTTGGTCGACGTGGAAATTCAGATGTTAATACAAGACGTTCTTTAATATCTTTAGATAGATGAAATGGTTTATCAAAATACTTTGAATTATTTTGAAAAACTTTGGTTTCCGTTCTGTTATGTTTTTTCCACATTTTACCAAAATATTTGCAAATCAAGTTAATGCTCTTGGAAAGCTTTGTGATAACATATGGATCAGTGTTTTCATTTATGTTGTATTTAGTGCAAACTTTGTGATATACACAGTACGATTTCTCATATTGGCTTCCTTTTGCATTTTTCCATGCGGTAAATAATTCACGTTCATCTATAACAAAAACTTAAATGTGGTGAAAGGAAAATTTTTCACACAAATTTGTTTCCAAAACACTCCGGATTATTTGTTGCACTAGGCTGTAACTAACGATAGAAAATCAAAAACTTGTCACCGCATGCTACGATCTACATTACATAAAGGACATCCTAATCAATGAGTAAAAGCTATCAATAGACAAAGACTAGTTACACACACAGAAAAAATCGTGTAAATTTACATCTCCTGATCATGACATATACGAGCATCAAAAATGACGCAGTTTTACGTTTGATTTTAATTTTACATGTCGTTGAATTTTGCGAGTCACGTAATTTTACTCCACATATATCATTGAATTGAATTGTTGAAGGGTTTAATTTTATGGCACTGCGCATGGAAAGTACATCTCCCATGTAAAATTAAATAGCACGGTTATATTTCGTCGTTTCGTCAATTATGGTTTGTTAGATTGTGGCATGTTTGGATTTACGTCAACGATAAAATTCAGATTTTTTTGGTGTGTGCTGAACCATAAATATTGTGTCGACATAGGAAAAATGCAAACAAACCTATACTGGATATATTTTAATAAAATTGACAGATCAAATTTTTTAGCTTTTCTGATAAAATAGACTTCGTGTACACTCCATAAATTAATAGAGGGTACTATTAAATATGATTAGCATTGGAGTCCCGGAGAGTATGAATAACATATATACGACTCTAGTAGAATACCGCATATATTCCCTATAACAGAGGAACTTATAAGCTAAAATTTCTGATGAAGAATCATTAGGAGACAAACTGTTTACCCCTCATTTTGTAGTGTTTTTGGTGTACTATCGAAAGGAAATAAGGTTGATTGCCACTTTTTGCCACCTTCGGAGTTATTTACTATTGAAAATGTTGATTTTTTCACATAAAATCATCAATATCTCCGAATATATAGAAGATAATAAGTTGGACTCAGAAGAAGAAATATGCGCATTTGTAAAAGCTAAATTTTGTCTGAAGACAAAATTTATGAGAAATGAACACCGAAGATGCTATACTGAAAAAACTGTTTTTTTAAGGGTCACCCTAAACCAACTAGGGGAAATCGCTGTAATTTAAAAACCGTTAACGATAGAGTTTTGATATTTTCAGCAAAGTTTCTCAACAATGTCTGCTCTACATTTTTCTAATATATCATGTTCCTTTATCTTTTCTGGTTCAAGAGATAATTTTTTTATTTCTAAAATTAAAAGGGCCACCCTAATTATATTGCCACTAAAATGAAGCGCATCTATTCTGGAGAAATTGATCTGAAGACACTGAATGTCTAGTACTTACGGTTTATGAGTACTGGATTTTCGACCAAAAAAATCGTTCTGTGGCCCATGGTGCATTGGCGAAAATACATCACAGCTTGGTGACCATGCGCCAGAGGAACTCCGCTTGAAAGTCTTGCATAACTTCTTTACGGCTTCCAATTTATAGTAACCCGAAGAAAGTATGTACTATTGTATTTTCTTTCTCCCTGCTGATGCTGGGCGGAAACCGGATTCCCGACGATCCTAAAGTAGTCGGCCGCATAAACGGTTTATCATACATATACGATTAATAACAGAGCAGCAGGGTGAAATTTTGATGGATTGCTGCGATGTCCATTTCGGTGGCAGATTTCGCTCGAATATAGATATAGATGATGCTGTCAGCCTCTTGACGGCTTCGACAGGCGATGTTATTAAAAATAGCCACCCGGCGTGGTCCGGTATGGCGTCCCATTAACTTTGGTTCGGTTAGCGGAAAGTGAATGACCTTCGCTCGGATTGCGGTGCGGTACGCTCACCACAGCTGCCCCAGAGGAACAATAAATAGATTTATGTTTTGATAATCGGCATCTGTTTCTGGTTTTACTTCGTTGGGTTACACGGGTTATGTCGCATTCCGGATCGAACGAGATTATTAAATGAAACCAATAATCATCGGAATTGCGAATGAGCCTAAGCTGGTTGATGCTCGTCTCTAGTAACATTTAGAGCTTTGATATAAGCTATAGGAAGTTCTCATACAATTAACAGGAGAGCCTACGCGAGAAGTAGGCCCATAACATACAGTTGTCCAAGCTTAAGGAGTCGTTGAAATCGTGACTATGTGAGGATAAATCATAAAAAAGTCATGATAGGAGTGCCCTCCATTAAGTTGAATTTCTGGTTGAAACGACACATGAGACTTTTGGAGTTCCTAGAAGCGTTGGCAATTCGTTGTTTCATCTCAAATTACTAGCTTCTCCAAGCTATTTGGCGATCTCTCAAAATTTAAGCCTATGCAAGTAATCTTATCTGCCTATAGTATTGAGAGCAGTAAAAGATGTCCCCACAGGGAGATAATCAAAGTAACACTCCTGAGTCAAGTGAGCATTATGATTGGTCGTCGTGAGTGGTGAAGCTCTGTTTTGTATTTCTGTAAAAGAGTACTAAAAGCGATTTTTAAGTGAATGCTTTACATTCCTTCGACGCATTTATGAAGGACTACCACGTCTACTTTCCCGCTCACAAAGTTGAGATCGACGGTGTACTCACCGATTTGAGTTTGCCATGTAAGGTTGGTTGTTTTAAGGACCACTTGCTCCAGTGAGCTAAGATTTTGATTGGGAATCGCACTGGACGGGACACAAATCCTTTGGCAGAAGATTCCACTTAACCATGGTTAGGTGGAAACTCCTTGCCAAAGGTTATCTGACACGAATTTTGAGAAAACACACCATTTTGTCCGGTCCAGTGCGATTGCCAATCAAAATCCTAGCTCACAGAAGCAAGGAGTCCTTGAAACAACCAAACCTTGTGATTCAGTATATCCATAAATGACAAACACAGATCGGTGACTACACCGTCGATCTCAACTTTGTGAGCGGGCATGTAGATGTGATAGTCCTTCATAAAAGGCTTGTCGCATGTCGTTGTGTTTTTTGAAAAAGCTGGATGAGGTTTACCAGGAAAGGTGTTTTTTTATATGTAAAATGGAACGAAAACTTGATTGCTGCTATTTAGAATGACCGCACGGTACGCTATCATGCCCGTTTTGCCCCAATTCAGCCTTTCGTTTGAGTTTATGTTCAAGACTAAAATATAACTTGGAAGAAAGTTGAATATGACTGACCAAAATTAGTATTTCTTATGCTAAAAAGCCAAGAGAATCGATTGAAGATAATTAGATTAATCTCACGAAACGTATACACCCGTTTTACCCCAATTCTGCCCACAACTAAAATTTGAAGTTACTTCTCGCTTTATATTTCGGTAAAAGGTTCAATGCGGCTGATCATATGTAGGAGTTCTTATGTATTAAAATTCAGGTTATAGTTTGAAAATAGTTGGACTGACCACCCGAAACGTGTGTACTCGTTTTACCCCGATTCCTCCCATAACTCAAGTGGAAAGTTAAACCTGGCTGTGCTTCTCGGAAAGAGACAGAAGCCGGCTTTTCAAAAGTAGCAATTCTTATGCAAAAAACCCAAGAAATCGATTGAAAGATAGTAAGAATGGCCGCACGAAACGTGCATACTTGTTTTACCCTGATTCATTACATAATGTATATGTGAAGTTATACCTTACTTATCATTACAGAAAGAGACTGAAAGCGGCTTACTAAAGTAGTGTTTCTGATGTTTCAGTTCAGGGAATCGATTGAACATAGTTGGAAGGACCGCACAAAACGTTTTTACCCATCTTACCCCAATTCCTTTCCTTATAAAAGTGTGAAATTATACTTACCTCATATAACAGAAAGAGGCTTAAAACGTTTAATGAAAAGTAGCAGTTTTTATGTACAAAAAAATAGAATGGTTAAAAGTGAATTTTTTGACCTTGGTAAATTTAGAACCACCCTAACTATTGTTTGCACAAAAAGAAGGGCCTCACAAACTTTTCCGAAGACATAATAAGGCTAAATTGTTCCATTTTAGTAAAATTTCGAGATTCCCGCTAAATTTGCATTCTGGACCACTGCGCATTATTTTGTTCTACAACATGACTCACGAGTACGGGAACACCCAATTTTGCTAGTAGAAAAAAGTCATGTGAAATGGAGAACTTTTTTACGCCAAAGAGACATTTATTCTAAGGTATTCTGAACGGTGTCTGAGCGGTGAGAATACAGATAAAGTACCCAATTCTTCCTTCTTTATCCTAGAACCTGGATCTGCCTACACTCAGACCAACGTTGTGTACTTATGACAACCAGACTTTCACGTGTCAGTACTGCAAACAAAGATGTTTATTAGTAATCACGAATTTCAGTGTTCTAGCAACTATTCCTGAAAGAAACCAAGAGCACTCTCGTGGAATTATTTTTTTTTTTGCGAAAAAAGAACTATAAAAGAATTATTATGGAAACATTAAAGAAAAGTTTTTTGAGTACCAAAAGGATGTATTCAATTTTGCTTCCAACCTCTATAACATTCACTACTCTTAATAGATTTGTACGAAAACTCGATATGCTGAAAACAAATAAAATTTTGGAGCAAGTAAGTGTGAAACCAGTTGCTAGGATAGAATAAAGTGCTTCTCAGTTTCCAAATTTGGGAACAGTCGGTTCCAGTGCTTACTGGTGTCAAAAACAGACTTCCCAAATGAACATCGAACATCATGTTCGCTCTAGTTCTGTGCTTATCTTAAACCCACATTTCGTGTGCAAACTCGAACACGCTAATGCGTACCAAAACACGTACACATGTTCGTCTGCACAACCGAACCCCATGTACGTACGCGGTGTTCGTACACACATGTTCTTGACATTAGTTTTCTTTTTGTATCACTCATCATCACTAGTGTTGACTCATTCTGTTTTGTGTGTGCCTTTCTTGTGTACGCACACGGTGTACGTACACGGTGTTTAAACCTAAGTTTGCACATCGTTCGCTTGGGTTCGGTGTTCGAGGCGAACCTGTACACAAAGGCAAAGCAAGTTTGAGGTTGAACGCGTGCACGAAATTTTGTACACAGGTGCAAACTTATCGATGTTTATGGGAAGACTGGTCAAAAATTGTGATTAATGTTCGTGATGTGATTTGTAATGTGATTTATGTTCGTGATTTTAGGATCTTAAACACGATTTTCCTATTTTTTTGGACGTTATCTTGATGTTTTATTCTAGAGCTTACTATCGAATTTGATACGTGGAGTGATTCATGACATCAGCAGTTTTCTAATGAAATTCGTAATTTCTCTTCGCCTTATCGTGATCTGGAATTTATTATTCTGGATGTTGGCTATACCGGTTTTTTTTACTCGGAGTAACGTGACAATATGAACAGGAACACAAAACTGTGACTCATTGGCGGTACGTTGCTCTGTGAACTATATTACTAATACGATTTTTGATTCAATAAAGTATTTCAGTGCTCAGCGCAGTTTTCTTTTTCTGTTGAGACATCACACTGAACTTTAGCAAATGAATAGCGATGTTCTAGGCAGGGTTGCCACATTGAAATTTGTGTTTTGTTCAAACAAATCTTTTTACAATCTGTGATAACTAAAAAAGGAAAAAAAATCTGTGAAAATCTGTGATAAATTTCCAAAAAATCTGTGAAAAATCACAATATTTCCAAAAATTTGTAAAAATCGGTGAAAAATACATCAAAATGTCAAAAATCTATCATCTGTGAAAAGAAATCTGTGAATATGGTAGCCCTGATTCTAAGTCCAATTAGTTTTCTTATATTTACTGCTCGTGCCTCTTGCTGGTCGCTAGAAGCTTTGATATTTTATGGAATTGTGCATGGAACAAAAACAATTCTACGAATAATGCTCTAAATTTTGTGAAACAGTTCACAGTTTCATGACCATGTTGCATGAAATTGAAAATGACTAGGGATGTCTTCTAAATATTACAAAAACGCAAAATAGATCGTAATTCAAGTACTCATGAACTAGTTCACGAATCTATTAATAATATTTCATGTTTTGTGAACTATTTCACGTGCACGAAGTGTCAGTCGTGACTATTTTACTAGGAATGATGAACTAGTTGACGAATACATGATTAATATTTTACGATTTCGTGAACAATTTCATGAGCATAAATGGAAAGTCGTGATAATTAGCTAGGAATCATGAACCTGTTCATGAATATATGAATAATTTTTTAATGATTTCGTGAAATATTCTACGAACAAGAATGGTAAATTGTGACTATTATACTAGAGATCATGTACCAGTTTACGAATACATGAATTATATTCCATGATTACGTGAACTATTTCCCGACCACGAATGGTAAGTCGTGACTAATACACTTGGGATCATAACCTAGTTCATGGGTTTATTTGATGATTTTGTGTACTATTTCTAGAGCACGTGGACTAATATATTAGGAACCATGGATTAGTTCATGAGAATTGAATGGATTCATGAATAAAATTCCGAGTTTCGTACAATACTTCACGAGAAAGTATCCAGACTGTTTTGATTTTGTGAACTAATATTCCTAAATCTATTACTAACATCATAAGTCAACCTTTGATTTTATTAATTATGTTCATAAAGTTGTGTGCTAATTCACGTAAAGGAAATCGATTTAGTAAAGGCTTCTCTCCGTTGGTAGTCGATTTTTTCGGTTTCTTCTCGATCTTCTTTGGTTAAAAAATGGCCTGGATATTAGGTCACACCATCCAGGGAAATAGTCACACCGGAGAGCAATTTGTTCAGCTCTTCGTCATTTCGTATGACCAGCTGCAGATGACGGGGAATAATCCTGGTTTACTTGTTACCACGGGTAGCGTTTACTGCCAGTTCCAATGCTTTGGCGGTACTATTGTCAGATAGACGGCGACCGACAAGCTCGGCGTAGTGATCGTTTCTCAGCAAACGATGGATACGACCGAGAGGACGTGCTGGTGTAGGTAGCACGAGTGTGACACACACGCGAATTATGCCGCACTCGTGTACGATCCCCGGTTTTGTACTTGGTTCACTTTAAGTTCAAAGCCAAAGAAGCCGGTCAACGAACAAAAATAGTATACTTCCATCGTCAAAAAGGTGGGGCTAGTCTGGCTCGGCTGTAAGCGAATTGTACGGACCAATCATGGTGCAGAAAACAAATGTTTTCATAAAAACAATTTTATTGCCGCTATTTGAAGTAATTGTACTTCTACAGAAATAGTTACAAAATTCATCAATTTTGTAACTATTTACATATTTCCAATCAGATGGCGCAAAAATTTAATGTTATCATTCAGTACAACAGCAGATATTCACGTTCGAATAGTCGGGTAAGCTACTGGCCGAAAATTTTGAAGCGGGGCCCCTATATTGAAATGTTAGAAGTAATCTATTTCAAAATTTTCAGTTCGAATAGTCTACAACCAAACTTACTATGACCTTTTGATAATATTTCATTAAATTTTTTGATGATTTTCTAGCTTCTAAGGCGGTAATTTATTTCATGGGTATCAAGACTCCCGGAAAGTCATTTTTTCTTACAATTGTCCAACAATAAATATCTCCAATAGCAAACATTTCGACTGTATTACTTTGCTACCTAGGGAGAAAACTGAGTAAAACAATTATTGAACTTGAAGTGTCCAATACCTTTCAGTGTAACATGCGTTTCGACGTAGTCTCATCACTATCTGGCACTCACTTAGCAACTACTAATGAGACAAAAGTAATGGTTAATACGACAGCTTCGCATCTGAATTGTTTTTGATATTGTTACTAATCACTATTGTAATTACTAACATGACAAGCTTTATATCCGAAATAAGGAATTTTTTTTTTTTGGGAGTTGTCCTACTGGAGCTGTAGAGCTAGGGTCTCGACGGTGGTTCCCGACAGAATGCCTCACTACAATTGCAGACGAGACAGGAAACGCCCACTAAAACACTGTTTTAAGGCAAATTGCAGCGGGCAGTGATTCTGAATGTGATATTCATTGTACGGTTCAGATATGTGAGGGCGTAGGGACTTCGCAATTGCAAGTATTATCGATAAGAGCTCAAGCGTTTGTACGTTAACGTGTTCGATGGCGTGTGCGTTTGTATGTCACGTGTGCTAACGTGTACGTAGTTTCGCGTGTAGAAATACTATTTTATAACCGAGTGACTTTCGCATATTCCTGTGTGTTCTTGGATGAACCGTGAATATGCCACTTAATTTTCGGTGCACGGTTCAAATGCTAGAAGAAAGCGAGGTCTTCCATATCATCAGAGTTCCCGGTCATGTCACCATGGAAGATGTTGTCTATTAGATATGAGCTTTATTTTTTTTATTGGTCCAATTGATTGTATGGACCTAAGTTGCTAGTGTTTTTGGAGACCGAGCGCGTCGAATGTCCGCGAAGTTTACTACCAGAACGTTAGTTGGCGGCATGAATATATGGATCGACAGTTACCTATTACCTGCTCGGATGAATGCTACAACGTTATCGCTCTAAACAGAAGCGAAAGTGTTCTACTAAGTGCAAGCTTTCGAGGCTGACTATGAAGTTTTTCGTCCGCAATAGTCCAAAGAAAATAGGTGGCGGAGTGCTTGTTGCAGTTCAGCTTCGTTTGAAAGCGCAACCAAACGTGAGTACTTTAGGAACCAGTGTCAAACAGGCGCGAGTGCAACATCAAATGGCAGAATGTTCCATTTTTTCCTCTGTGTGGTTTATCTTCCACCGGCCCAGATTTGCGATGTAACACTGATAAATGCACACACCAATTCGTTGGATGAAATATCTTCTGCTCATGCTGTTGATGAACTCTTGATTGTCGGCGGCAACTTCACCTTCTCCAATCTAAAATGGAGCGCCAACTTTGGGAAAATTGAAGCCTTTCAAATGGTTCACAATATCGCCTTGATCTGAGAAAAAAAAGTTACAGAAAATCGAGCCACAGTGTTCTACACCAATTTATCTGTTTACATTGGAACCGATGTTTACTAACTGGTTCGAGTCATACCTCTGCAAACCGCCATATATCAGTTAAGATAGGCGATTGTGTTTCCAAAGAGTTCTTCGCCTCATCCGTAAAAACACAAGGCAGCCATCTCGGTCCAATAATTTTTCAACAGTACTTCAATGATGTCAATTTTACCCTGGAAGGTCCTCGGCTATTGTTCGCTGATGATCTTAAGAACAACGAAAAAATTTAGAGTACAGAGGAAGCTGTATTCCTTCAACGATAATTGATAATTTTGACAGAGTGGTGTTAAGTCAACCGAATGACCTTGAACCTCGCAAAATGTTCGACTGTTGCGTTCAAGCGAAAGAAAATGCTCATCAGATTTGACTAACGGCTTGGTGGAGAAGTGATTAACAGAATTACTTGCGTCAACGATCTTGGAGTTCTTATTGCCAAGCGATTGACACTTAACTACACTATCTACAGAGTTAACGGTGCCGATATTGGTCTACGGAGAACGTTCAGCAAAGTATCCTCCTTATTCGACCTTCAGTTACCACTTTTTAAAATACAGTTAAATTTTATTAATATGTTTAGGAACTATTAACAGGACCATATGTGTCGGTTGATTTTTATAATTTTTATGTTTGCCAGTGCTCAGATAAAAAAATCTCCCAAGACCATTTGTGACAGATTCCAAGACAGTTTCAAGTTGAATGAGGATTTTTGTGTTAGCCAGCTTTCTTAATGTGATCGATACCATATTCATTACATGATGAAACTGGATACAGGTATCCGCGGAACTTTACCAATCTTTTTTCTTTCGAGAAATATGCTATTGACGAATTTCGCGCCAACTCGAACAAATGTTGGCAGCACCCTCTCAGATTTCCATGAAATTTTCTGTACATGAGAACTTTGTCACAAAAGCCACTTCGCATACTTTGTTTTTCCAAAAATGATCTGACTGTCTTCTGAAATGGGTCAAACTTTTTACCATTTTTTTCAAATGGCAATAGTTTTAAAATGACAAATCCTACATAAAAAAGTTGTAGGTGTGATTTTCACAAAATTAGTGCAATTTTTGAATAAAATTCTTCATCGACTCCTACACTAAAAAAAATGATTTTAAAAATGTTAGGCCGATTTACAAAAAAACCCTATCCCTGATTTGGTTGAAATTTTGTTCCAAGATAGATAATTATGTTCCCTACCTACCGTCAAAAATTCAAGGCGCTTTCAAGGAAAAAAAAAGCTATTTAAAAAAAGGATCCTTATTCGAACTGAATTTTTTTCTCAGTGTATTTTTAGTGAAAACTAAACCAATGAAAGTTATAATCATCTCAGAATCAAATTTTCCAATTTCTAGTTGCCTGATACAACTTAAATTTCAAAAAGTTTAAAGTTCAGAATTTTAAGTTTTAAGTTTCAAGTTTTAAGTTTCAAGTTTCAAGTTTCAAGTTTCAAGTTTCAAGTTTCAAGTTTCAAGTTTCAAGTTTCAAGTTTCAAGTTTCAAGTTTCAAGTTTCAAGTTTCAAGTTTCAAGTTTCAAGTTTCAAGTTTCAAGTTTCAAGTTTCAAGTTTCAAGTTTCAAGTTTCAAGTTTCAAGTTTCAAGTTTCAAGTTTCAAGTTTCAAGTTTCAAGTTTCAAGTTTCAAGTTTCAAGTTTCAAGTTTCAAGTTTCAAGTTTCAAGTTTCAAGTTTCAAGTTTCAAGTTTCAAGTTTCAAGTTTCAAGTTTCAAGTTTCAAGTTTCAAGTTTCAAGTTTCAAGTTTCAAGTTTCAAGTTTCAAGTTTCAAGTTTCAAGTTTCAAGTTTCAAGTTTCAAGTTTCAAGTTTCAAGTTTCAAGTTTCAAGTTTCAAGTTTCAAGTTTCAAGTTTCAAGTTTCAAGTTTCAAGTTTCAAGTTTCAAGTTTCAAGTTTCAAGTTTCAAGTTTCAAGTTTCAAGTTTCAAGTTTCAAGTTTCAAGTTTCAAGTTTCAAGTTTCAAGTTTCAAGTTTCAAGTTTCAAGTTTCAAGTTTCAAGTTTCAAGTTTCAAGTTTCAAGTTTCAAGTTTCAAGTTTCAAGTTTCAAGTTTCAAGTTTCAAGTTTCAAGTTTCAAGTTTCAAGTTTCAAGTTTCAAGTTTCAAGTTTCAAGTTTCAAGTTTCAAGTTTCAAGTTTCAAGTTTCAAGTTTCAAGTTTCAAGTTTCAAGTTTCAAGTTTCAAGTTTCAAGTTTCAAGTTTCAAGTTTCAAGTTTCAAGTTTCAAGTTTCAAGTTTCAAGTTTCAAGTTTCAAGTTTCAAGTTTCAAGTTTCAAGTTTCAAGTTTCAAGTTTCAAGTTTCAAGTTTCAAGTTTCAAGTTTCAAGTTTCAAGTTTCAAGTTTCAAGTTTCAAGTTTCAAGTTTCAAGTTTCAAGTTTCAAGTTTCAAGTTTCAAGTTTCAAGTTTCAAGTTTCAAGTTTCAAGTTTCAAGTTTCAAGTTTCAAGTTTCAAGTTTCAAGTTTCAAGTTTCAAGTTTCAAGTTTCAAGTTTCAAGTTTCAAGTTTCAAGTTTCAAGTTTCAAGTTTCAAGTTTCAAGTTTCAAGTTTCAAGTTTCAAGTTTCAAGTTTCAAGTTTCAAGTTTCAAGTTTCAAGTTTCAAGTTTCAAGTTTCAAGTTTCAAGTTTCAAGTTTCAAGTTTCAAGTTTCAAGTTTCAAGTTTCAAGTTTCAAGTTTCAAGTTTCAAGTTTCAAGTTTCAAGTTTCAAGTTTCAAGTTTCAAGTTTCAAGTTTCAAGTTTCAAGTTTCAAGTTTCAAGTTTCAAGTTTCAAGTTTCAAGTTTCAAGTTTCAAGTTTCAAGTTTCAAGTTTCAAGTTTCAAGTTTCAAGTTTCAAGTTTCAAGTTTCAAGTTTCAAGTTTCAAGTTTCAAGTTTCAAGTTTCAAGTTTCAAGTTTCAAGTTTCAAGTTTCAAGTTTCAAGTTTCAAGTTTCAAGTTTCAAGTTTCAAGTTTCAAGTTTCAAGTTTCAAGTTTCAAGTTTCAAGTTTCAAGTTTCAAGTTTCAAGTTTCAAGTTTCAAGTTTCAAGTTTCAAGTTTCAAGTTTCAAGTTTCAAGTTTCAAGTTTCAAGTTTCAAGTTTCAAGTTTCAAGTTTCAAGTTTCAAGTTTCAAGTTTCAAGTTTCAAGTTTCAAGTTTCAAGTTTCAAGTTTCAAGTTTCAAGTTTCAAGTTTCAAGTTTCAAGTTTCAAGTTTCAAGTTTCAAGTTTCAAGTTTCAAGTTTCAAGTTTCAAGTTTCAAGTTTCAAGTTTCAAGTTTCAAGTTTCAAGTTTCAAGTTTCAAGTTTCAAGTTTCAAGTTTCAAGTTTCAAGTTTCAAGTTTCAAGTTTCAAGTTTCAAGTTTCAAGTTTCAAGTTTCAAGTTTCAAGTTTCAAGTTTCAAGTTTCAAGTTTCAAGTTTCAAGTTTCAAGTTTCAAGTTTCAAGTTTCAAGTTTCAAGTTTCAAGTTTCAAGTTTCAAGTTTCAAGTTTCAAGTTTCAAGTTTCAAGTTTCAAGTTTCAAGTTTCAAGTTTCAAGTTTCAAGTTTCAAGTTTCAAGTTTCAAGTTTCAAGTTTCAAGTTTCAAGTTTCAAGTTTCAAGTTTCAAGTTTCAAGTTTCAAGTTTCAAGTTTCAAGTTTCAAGTTTCAAGTTTCAAGTTTCAAGTTTCAAGTTTCAAGTTTCAAGTTTCAAGTTTCAAGTTTCAAGTTTCAAGTTTCAAGTTTCAAGTTTCAAGTTTCAAGTTTCAAGTTTCAAGTTTCAAGTTTCAAGTTTCAAGTTTCAAGTTTCAAGTTTCAAGTTTCAAGTTTCAAGTTTCAAGTTTCAAGTTTCAAGTTTCAAGTTTCAAGTTTCAAGTTTCAAGTTTCAAGTTTCAAGTTTCAAGTTTCAAGTTTCAAGTTTCAAGTTTCAAGTTTCAAGTTTCAAGTTTCAAGTTTCAAGTTTCAAGTTTCAAGTTTCAAGTTTCAAGTTTCAAGTTTCAAGTTTCAAGTTTCAAGTTTCAAGTTTCAAGTTTCAAGTTTCAAGTTTCAAGTTTCAAGTTTCAAGTTTCAAGTTTCAAGTTTCAAGTTTCAAGTTTCAAGTTTCAAGTTTCAAGTTTCAAGTTTCAAGTTTCAAGTTTCAAGTTTCAAGTTTCAAGTTTCAAGTTTCAAGTTTCAAGTTTCAAGTTTCAAGTTTCAAGTTTCAAGTTTCAAGTTTCAAGTTTCAAGTTTCAAGTTTCAAGTTTCAAGTTTCAAGTTTCAAGTTTCAAGTTTCAAGTTTCAAGTTTCAAGTTTCAAGTTTCAAGTTTCAAGTTTCAAGTTTCAAGTTTCAAGTTTCAAGTTTCAAGTTTCAAGTTTCAAGTTTCAAGTTTCAAGTTTCAAGTTTCAAGTTTCAAGTTTCAAGTTTCAAGTTTCAAGTTTCAAGTTTCAAGTTTCAAGTTTCAAGTTTCAAGTTTCAAGTTTCAAGTTTCAAGTTTCAAGTTTCAAGTTTCAAGTTTCAAGTTTCAAGTTTCAAGTTTCAAGTTTCAAGTTTCAAGTTTCAAGTTTCAAGTTTCAAGTTTCAAGTTTCAAGTTTCAAGTTTCAAGTTTCAAGTTTCAAGTTTCAAGTTTCAAGTTTCAAGTTTCAAGTTTCAAGTTTCAAGTTTCAAGTTTCAAGTTTCAAGTTTCAAGTTTCAAGTTTCAAGTTTCAAGTTTCAAGTTTCAAGTTTCAAGTTTCAAGTTTCAAGTTTCAAGTTTCAAGTTTCAAGTTTCAAGTTTCAAGTTTCAAGTTTCAAGTTTCAAGTTTCAAGTTTCAAGTTTCAAGTTTCAAGTTTCAAGTTTCAAGTTTCAAGTTTCAAGTTTCAAGTTTCAAGTTTCAAGTTTCAAGTTTCAAGTTTCAAGTTTCAAGTTTCAAGTTTCAAGTTTCAAGTTTCAAGTTTCAAGTTTCAAGTTTCAAGTTTCAAGTTTCAAGTTTCAAGTTTCAAGTTTCAAGTTTCAAGTTTCAAGTTTCAAGTTTCAAGTTTCAAGTTTCAAGTTTCAAGTTTCAAGTTTCAAGTTTCAAGTTTCAAGTTTCAAGTTTCAAGTTTCAAGTTTCAAGTTTCAAGTTTCAAGTTTCAAGTTTCAAGTTTCAAGTTTCAAGTTTCAAGTTTCAAGTTTCAAGTTTCAAGTTTCAAGTTTCAAGTTTCAAGTTTCAAGTTTCAAGTTTCAAGTTTCAAGTTTCAAGTTTCAAGTTTCAAGTTTCAAGTTTCAAGTTTCAAGTTTCAAGTTTCAAGTTTCAAGTTTCAAGTTTCAAGTTTCAAGTTTCAAGTTTCAAGTTTCAAGTTTCAAGTTTCAAGTTTCAAGTTTCAAGTTTCATGTTTCATGTTCGCAAGTTTCAAGTTTCAAGTTTCACGTTTCAAGTTTCACGTTTCAAGTTTCAAGTTTCAAGTTTCAAGTTTCGAGTTTCGAGTTTCGAGTTTCGAGTTTCGAGTTTCGAGTTTCAAGTTTCAAGTTTCAAGTTTCAAGTTTCAAGTTTCAAGTTTCAAGTTTCAAGTTTCAAGTTTCAAGTTTCAAGTTTCAAGTTTTAAGTTTCAAGTTTCAAGTTTCAAGTTTCAAGTTTCAAGTTTCAAGTTTCAAGTTTCAAGTTTCAAGTTTCAAGTTTCAAGTTTCAAGTTTCAAGTTTCAAGTTTCAAGTTTCAAGTTTCAAGTTTCAAGTTTCAAGTTTCAAGTTTCAAGTTTCAAGTTTCAAGTTTCAAGTTTCAAGTTTCAAGTTTCAAGTTTCAAGTTTCAAGTTTCAAGTTTCAAGTTTCAAGTTTCAAGTTTCAAGTTTCAAGTTTCAAGTTTCAAGTTTCAAGTTTCAAGTTTCAAGTTTCAAGTTTCAAGTTTCAAGTTTCAAGTTTCAAGTTTTATGTTCGCAAGTTTCAAGTTTCAAGTTGCAAGTTGCAAGTTGCTACTAATAAAACGGCGGAATTTCTCTTGAAAAATAGCAATTCCGCCATTTTATTAGTAAAATACCCCTTAATTGAAAAATAATCTCAAAAACTCAACGCAGGGGTTAGGTGTTTTTAACATAGAATGTGTATGCAAAGTTTGAAATGAATCGCTCAGAAATTTTTCAATGGCACATAAAAAGCTTCGTCACCGAGTCGCTTGTAGATATAGTTGCATGAAAAAATTACAGGATGTTATTGAAATGGTGTAGTTTAATGTACAAAAGTTTCGATCAATTCGTTTTACCCAACTTTCTAAAAAAATTGACAAAAAAACTGATTTTTTACGCTGAAGCGATACGAAGATCTGATATACAAAGAAACAGAACCCTCATTAGTGGACGACACCGACATCATTGGCGTTGATCGCAGAACAGCGAAAGAGGCATTTTTGTTGGCGACGAGAATCGGACCGACTGTAAACTCTGATAAAACAAAATAAATGGTAAATGATAGAAAACGAGCCTGTCCTAACAGTGGTGATTCCGAGGCTGCTCGAAGGGGAACCAGGAAGAGGTCGTCGACTTCGGGGCAAACCCTACACTCGCTAGCTGTGTGTTATCGAGGAAGATGCGCGTGCAGTGGGCGTCCAAACATATTGGAGATTGGCGGGCCATGATCGAGTAACCTGAAAATCTAAAATACATTCGGTCATGATTCGAAGTACCCGAATTGTTCGAGCACGATGATGATGATGAAGACGAGAACGGTAATAGTATCGTTCTCAAACTTTCAAAACTTTGCTACGCAGTTGACTTCAATAGATAACTCGTAAAAACGTGTCTGTTTGATCACAAATAAAATGCTTTACTCGATAGCTGAAAGATCTAAATTGAAATTCAAGGATCGAGTAAATCGTGTTGCTTGTGGAATCATTATCTGAAGGAGTGATGCCTCAGGTTCTATTCTGAATGCACGGTCACGTCGTTTGCTTCATATAGCTCTCCACCCAAGCTACGACTAACAGATAGCAATCGAACATTCAACTACTTCCAATTACCAACTCTTAAAACGTGCCACTCGAATCAGTTCACCGATCAAAACAGATTGAGTACCCACACTACAACAGGTGTAGGTATTATAATTAATCATCCCCAACAACGGTTCATTTCAGTCAAGTCATCATCGATATCCCCGGACTGCATTCAGCTCAGGCGAACGTCAAGGTCGACCAGTGCCAGTGCCCTCCTGTTTGCTATTCTATTACCACCCGACCGACCGGCCTCCTAGATTGAGGTGATCTTCCTTCGATTAAAATCGTTCAACCCCACCGCCGACCGACCGCCGACCGACCACCAACTAGATGAGAACGGATTGCTGAGACTCCACCCGTTTCCGTGCATTTACAATTTCGTTCCACTTTTTTGCGCTGTCGGAATTTTACCCCCAAGAACCAGTTTCGATTTAAAAGAGCTCGTTCTTTGTGTAGCAGATCGTTTAGTTTTTTTTTCCTCCCCCTTGATTCTATCGACGAAGGGGACCAGGGGTTGGTCTGGCACTTGTTCGGTTCACATCTCAGCTAGGTACTTGTGCACTGTAGGTAGGTATGTTGCCAAGTGGCGCAGCATCCGACGTCAATAGTCAAGAATAAAGACTACTTTTATTTGCATATCTACTTCGCAGTTTCGTGCACCCTCAATCCGACAGACAGTGGTTGCGATGACAATGGAGACAAGCCTTACGAATAGTGGTTCTCTGAGCGATGGAAGGAGTAAGAGCGTGAAAGGTCTTTTGAAAATCGCGACTATTCATAGTCGATAAGTTTTGGCATTGAGTGCGTCAGTGAGGCGTTCTACTGATTTAAATTTGTTGCCATAGAGCTTGGAATGCTATGATTTTATCGTACCGTATTGTACCACGGAAGTAAGAGATACACACTTTCTTGATTTTTCTGACGATCTTACACTTAAAAGTTTGTTTTTAAATAAAACCTTTTTGCGAGTAATCATTGCCAATCCAAGTTTCAACTTTTCCGCATCAAAAATGACTTCGTATTATTTATTTATTCATTCGTTCAAATGTCACTAATTTAAGCTCAATATTACGTCACCTGTTTATCGACAAGTCATTGAACTGGAAATTCTATCCCGCAAAAAAAAATAACAAGGTGCCACTTGATTACCTCTCCAACTTGTCATTCAACGCTCGTTAGAAACCAATTCAGCAATGACTCAATTATTTAGACGTACTTTTTGACATCCGAAGACGTCCCACGACGACGCCTTCCCGAGTAGTTTTTTTTTCTTCTCGCACCGTGAAGAGACCAAATTACCCGAAATTATCTTGTTGCCATTCTTGACTGTCGTTTAGACTGCCACCGATGGGTGTCAGCAGGAATTCCAACACGCGAGCGCGGCCGGCCGCCTACCTGTCCGCCAATTCGGGGTTTATGTGAATCTTAATTTATGACCAACCCTCATCCCGGTTTTAGGTTGCGACAGGTTCCGGAGTGACTATACAACTATTTATTGTTGTTGCCTGCCGGCTTCCTTAAAGGGGAGAGAGCATCGCCTGCCGTTTTTGGTATACGGAATTTTGCGGAAGCGACGGAGTGTCACATTGTGGAATTTCGAGGTGTAGAATTTGACTTGAAAGACTTTCGTTGACAAGTTTACTTGTCAGGGTTTGAGTAAATTTGTTTCACTTGCAATAATAATTGGATAGACACAATCCTTTTGTATAACCGATCAGAAGGAAGTACATAAATTATGCTTTGCCATATTTCTCCCTAAGGAGATAAGTGGATTCA
Organism: Topomyia yanbarensis; assembly: GCF_030247195.1. NCBI lineage: Eukaryota > Metazoa > Arthropoda > Insecta > Diptera > Culicidae > Topomyia > Topomyia yanbarensis. The sequence continues at coordinate 26,724,602 of NC_080671.1, forward strand.
GTCCCCCAAGGTAGTAACATGGGATCAGTGCTGTTTGTACCTTTTTTGAATGATGCTGCTTTGCAGCTTGGTATTGAATGCAAACTATGTACATTGTAGATCACGCTATTGATGGCTGCGCCCGTCTTGAAGGGTTTTTGGGTACACCCAGGTTTTTTTTACGCGGAGGATACGTACCGCGTAAAAAAAACCGCGTTGATTGGAAAATCCGCGTAAAAAAACCGCGTAAATTCGAAAATCCGCGCAAAAAAAACTCTCAGCAAAAGACTTTTTGCTTTTTGGAAGTTTTTTTTTTGCGCGGATTTCGTAATTAACACGGTTTTTGCAAAAAATATTCTAAGTCCTTCTGAATGCAAAAAACTTAGAAGATTTTCGGAAAGATGGAAGAGACGGGTCTGGAAGACTCGCACCCCAACAATATCGGTATTTTCGGAATGGTCTTGAAGAGTAGGTTCCAGAAATTGATTTTTGACGCCATTTTGAAATCAAATATGGCGACTTCCAGTTTAGCGAAATTCGCTATAACTCAATCAATATGGATATTTTTGGAATGGTCTTGACGAGTAGGTGCCAGAAATAAATAAATCTGCACCTTCCCCGCAAAGTTTTTCATGAAAATTGGTTTTTGGCGCCATTTTCAAATCCCAAATGGCGGCTTCCGGTTTCGCGAGATTCTCTACAACTCAATCAACATGAGTATTTTCGGAAACAAACAAACGTCGATGTTTGCCGTCATTTTAAAATTCTAGATGGCGACTTCCGGTTTACCAAAATTCTCGTATGAATAATTTGGGCTATCATCTAAATCACCCTCAAATATAAGATCTAATCATAAACCAGCAAAATGCAAAATATTTTAATTTGTTCATCCAGGAAAGTGTGGTGAGAATGGAAGAGAGAGAAGACAGAGACGTATGTGGTGTGAGTTGGGGGTTCGAATTTATTCAAATTAAACATATTGCTTAAATTTAAGTAAATTCAACTGTTTAATTAAAACTATTTGTACTACAACTTAAACTTCCAAAAATACCAATATTGATTTGGTTATAGCGAATTTCGCGAAATCGGAAATCACCATCTTAAATTTAAAAATGGCGCCAAAAATCAATTTTTGGAACCTGCTCGTTAAGATCATTCCAAAAACACTCATATTGACTGGTTTATAGTGAATGTGGCTAACCCGGAAGTCGCCATCATGGAATTCAAAATAGCGTCAAACATCGATCTTTGTCTACTACTCTTCAAGACCATTCCGAAAATACCCATATTGAGTGGGTTATAGCGAATTTCGCTAAATCGGAAGTCGCCATCTTTGATTTCAAAATTACGTCAAAAATCAATTTCTGGCACCTACTCTTCAAGACCATTTCAAAAATACCCATATTGTTGGGGTGCAGGCTAAAAGGAATCTTCCAGGCCCGTCTCTTCCATATTTCCGAAAATCTTTTGCATTGAAAAGGATTTATTTTTTGCAAAAGCCGTTAATGGCGAAATCCGCGTAAAATAAAAACTGCCAAAATTCTTCTAAGTTCTTTGCATTTAAAAGGACTTAGAAATTTTTTTTAGAAAAAAGTCTAAGTCTTTTGCATTCAAAAGGACTTAGAATATTTTTGCACAAACCGCGTAAAAAAACCTCGTAAAAAACCGCGCAAAAAACCGCGTGAAAAAAACTGTCAGAAGATTAAAAATTTAAAAATTTATTTTTTTTGTGATTAAATTTTTTAACATAAATTTTCGTTTTTGTGAAATATGTCCCAATAATTTGTTCAGTGAATGTTTTTTACGTGCAGAAGCATTCATTCCCTGTAGCTCTTGCTCAGATAGTTTTGCTATATAAAATACGGCAAACAATTTTTTTTGAAAATGCTAAATGCATAAAATTCTTCCATTGCTATTGAGTTAAATTGATCTCATTGACTATGGAAAATGTCTCGTCTTCCATGTCGGTGAATTCCTAATGTGACTTCCCGTGAATATATTCCTCTCCTGTGCACTGATCAAACAATTCTCGCATAAGTTTTTCCCCAGTGTTCTGATTGTTTGCAGTTTGCAGGTTTGAAGCGACATACAAAACAACCAACCCTGAGCTTCAGCAGATCCCCGCTAAACCATCGAATCGGTAATCACACCGTCGATCTTTACTTTGTGAACAGGTATGTAGATACGGTAGTTCTATATAAACGATGTGTCACCAGTAATGTAATTTGCTTGCTTTCGATAGGATATCACAATTCTAAACTTGGGTGATCTTTTGATATATTTGTAATGGCTGAATATATCCGCGTCAGTTCTTTCGAGATCGTGTAGCTGATTATATTTTATCCACAAGAAGAGCAGATATGATCCGATCGAAGTTGGAGTCTTCGATGACGAATCAGGTTCGACACCCATATTATCATCAACTGGGTCTTTTCCAGGCCAGACCAAAAGTGAACTCTGAAAGAATGCACTAAAAGAGACGGAAATTACGGGAGATTGAAAGACAAAGTAGGAAATGGTTAAGCAAACATGGTGTCCCTTCGCTGTATGGCAAACATTTTTACTCGCTGTATGGCTGAATGTTTCGATTTTCGTAACACCGGACACAAAAAATGCGTAAAAATGTTTATCAGAAACAGATCATAGAAGCATCTTTGTTCACACGCATGTGTAAAAGATGGGTGGGTAATATCCTGGGCATATTCAAAATGTCGTAATGGCACTTGGACTGGCAATTCTATTCTAATGATATGCACTGCCATTTTACGTATAACTGTCCCATATTAATTTGAAAAAATAGGACTTCTTCAAGGGCGCCAGAAGACCACGCTACGGCTCTGCTCGTACGCGTTTGACTGGGACGGCATTCTCGATAGCAATGATGTCGAACAAGCAGCGCAGACCTTCACACATGTCATGGCGTATATCATCGATAGATTCATTCCGAAGAAGGTAAACCGCAATGGGGTACATCCGCCGTGGCAATCCGCTGAGTTACGGCGACTCAAAACAGCAAAGCGAGCCGCCTTAAGAAAATTTACAAAATATCGCACTATGCCACTCAGGAACTATTATGTGAGGCTTAACATCGAGTACAAAAAAGTAAGCAAACGTTGTTACTCGCATCATAAACGCAATGTTCAACGCAAATTCAAATCGAATCCAAATTCGTTTTGGAAATATATCAACGAGCAACGCAAAGAGTCTGGTCTCCCGTCGACGATGACTTTGAACGGAGAAATGGGTACCGATAACAATGAAATCTGTCGTCTCTTCTCCATTAAGTTCGCCAGTGTTTTCAATGCTGAAGTTTTACCTCCTGAGCATATTTCCGCCGCCGCCAGAAACATCCCTTTGCAAACACAGACTTTTAGTCAAATGGATGTAGACGATGCAATGATTACCCGAGCAGCCCGCCAATTGAAGTCAACTCATAAACCGGGACCTGATGGAATACCGTCCGTTCTTTTGAAACATCATGTCGATCGTTTGCTGTCTCCACTTCGTCACATTTTCCAACTGTCTTTATCTAAGGGAATTTTCCCCTCATGCTGGAAATACGCACATATGTTTCCTGTATATAAAAAAGGTAAAAGGAATGACATCGACAACTACCGTGGCATCACATCTCTTTGCGCCGTTTCAAAGCTGTTTGAACTTATCGTCATGGAGCCTCTTTTCAGTCACTGCAAACAATACCTGAGCGATGACCAACACGGTTTCATGCCCGGACGCTCGACTACAACGAATTTGCTGTGTCTTACCTCATTCATCACTACGACTATGGCGGAACGGAATCAAACGGATGTTATTTACACTGATCTGTCGGCAGCTTTCGACAGGATTAACCACGCTATAGCCGTTGCCAAGTTGCAGAGACTAGGATAACATGGTTCACTGCTTAAATGGTTAAATTGTTATCTTACCGACCGGTGGATGAATGTCACTATAGGTGATTCACAGTCAGATAAGTTTAAAGCTACTTCCGGTATTCCACAGGGAAGTCATCTTGGACCGATAATTTTTTTATTGTATTTCAACGATGTAAACCATGTTTTGGAAGGAGCTCGTCTGTCCTTTGCGGATGACTTGAAAATGTATGCACAGATTCATTCGATTGCTGATGCCCATTTCCTACAAAAACAACTGGACAGTTTCGCAGCTTGGTGTGATTTAAATGGAATGATCGTCAACCCTAGTAAATGCTCTGTAATCTCCTTTACAAGGAAAAACCAACCTATTCGCTTCAAATACACCTTGGGGGAAGTTGAAATCGATCGCGTCACCCACGTTAAAGATCTTGGAGTTATCCTGGATACCCAACTGACTTTCAAACAGCACGTCTCGTTCATCGTCGGTAAAGCATCACAAACGCTGGGCCTCATCATGCGAATAGCTAGAGACTTCACCGATGTACATTGTTTGAAGTCATTGTACTGTGCATTGGTCCGCCCAACTATTGAGTTCAGCTCCGCAGTGTGGAGTCCTTTCTACTTGAACAGTGCGGAAAGAATAGAATCTATACAACGAAGATTTATTAGATTCGCTTTGCGCAGGCTACCGTGGCTAGATCCGCATCGGTTACCCAGCTACGAAAGTCGTTGTCTACTTATTGACCTGGACACCCTGCGAACCCGGCGGGATCTCTCCAAAGCGCTTTTAGTAGCAGACATTCTGCAGAATAGGATCGACTGCACTGCCCTTTTGCAAGATATCTCGCTCAACGTCCTCCCCAGAGCTCTAAGGAACAGACTCATGCTACGGTTGCCTTTTCGTCGAACCAACTACGGGATGAACACAGCGATCAACGGTATCCAGAGGACCTTCAATAGAGTCGCTTCGGTCTTCGACTACCATCTTCCACGCGCAACGCTCCGTCGTCGGTTTGCGAGTATGCTGTCAGAATCAGAACCATACTGACTAATAGTGTTGTCCATACTCGTTAATATGTTTAACTATGTTATTTGTATGGTATAATGTGTCTTAATTGTGTATTGTAATGATAATCTTTTAATTTGTATTTTATGTTAATTAATTAATTATTTTATCATTGGGGCATAACAACATAGCCTGTTGATATACATAAACAATAAACAATAAACAATAAACACCGCTGAGCATATCTGGGACAAATTACTACAATTCTCCTCCGTCCTTCTCGGAGAAAACTTTACCATACTGCGACATGAAATTTACTATAGCAGCATCGGGTGTTCCCGGAAACAGATCGTGTAGTTTTACTTCGGCTGCTTCATCTTCATTTAGATGGGGCTCTTGACTCTAACTTTCTCCAAAAGGCTTATATTGCCCAGTAACTAACGTATTTTATCAGTATATACAATATTTCGTACATGTTGCAGCTGAATAGTGTCAATTGATATCCCTAAAAAATGTTCCGCATCCCAAATACTCGATCTTATGCGAAAAGACCGGAAGCCAATGGCCACCGTGTTAAGCCAAAGAATCACGTTTTGTTGTATAGACTGAGTCATCTTGATGGATCACCACGCAAGAATAAAAGTGACCTAAAACGGTATAGAAATCACATCGATTAGCCTGTTGGCATTGAACTTCTAAAGAATATAATTCAACCTTCAATTTCGTTTGAACTTTGTCAAACAGCATTTTAGTGCTGATAAGATTCAACAAATCAGCCCAGCTGAAAACAATCACCTTGCAAAATAACTCTATATTTATGGACGATGGGAAGATTAAGGTTCGACTATATGAACTGGCACCACCTACTTGCACAATGGCCGAGATAACTCTATTATTTGTATCTCTTCAGTGTTAGAGATTTAAATGAAATTTCACTCAAAGGGACTTTTCCCTACTTCTAAAAAATTTTAAAAAGTAATAAGTAATAATCTCTTCAGTGCGCAACTAAAATTGGCAGAAATTTGAATTGAAAGTAGTTTGTAGTTCAAAGTTTATATTGATAATGTTTTATCCATAACCCAATGCCTCTTATCGATGATTCGATAGCAAAGCTGTTGGAAATCCCATATTGATTTGTATCCCGTTCCCCCAAGCGTCGCTCAATCCTTTCGATTAAAGCTTCAATTTTATTTAAGAAAAAAATAATATGCTTTGCTCAGTAGCGACAAACAGAAGGCGATGCACAAAAAATCTGTGTCTGGCAAGCATCCTGTAGATGTGGCGAAATGGTTCAGGTCTGCATCAACTTAGAGGACCGTCAACGGACAGATTTACAAAAGCAAACTCTTCCAAATATTGCTTTGTTGAGGTCTCGCTAAGACTTTGCACGGTTATGGCCAGATTTAGTATCTTTCACTATGATCGGAGCCTGTTAAACTGGTACGAAACAAATCATGTCATTTTTTTATCTAAAAGAGGTCAACCTTTAAACATTCTATAGCTTCGTTCTATCGCAAGAAATTGAGCCATCTTGAAGCCGTAAAATCCCAAATCCAAATGCTTAAAAGTGAAGTGGAACAAAATAAAACTGCAAAAAAGCAACGATCCCATGCTTTTTGTCACTACAGCGAAAACCCGTTTTTATCAGCCCGATTTGGTGTATTGTAGGTTGACAAAACGGAAACTATGACAAAACACATTTATTTATTTCTTTTAATAAACCGAAGTTGTAGAAATATTCTTTCAGACGGCGCCGGTGGTTGAGTGGTAAGCGTGACCGCCACTCATTCCAGTTGGCCTGGGTTCAATTCCAGCCGAGGTCGTTGAGATTTTTCCGAGCTTAAAAATCTGTGGTCATGTCTTCCTTCGGAAGGGAAGTAAAGACATTGGTCCCCGGTCCATGAGTCTCTGGATCGATAATCTAGTCCAGATAGTACAGTCATCTCTCTGGCGTCGGTAAAGAAGAAGTAGAATCCAACTTCTATACTTACTAACAAAATCCTCCTCCCGTGATACTTGTGGAGTGCGCAGTAGTATATACGGCCTCTATCAAAAGCAAGTACCGGAATAACATCCCTTCCCTTTCCTTTCGCGATCTACGTTCGGACCTGGCCGGCACCAGTATTGATCAATAAACACTTTAGGATTACCAGGAATTGCACATTGAAAGATGTTTCGCTACTCCCAGGCATAATTATATACTGATTCCCTGTGCATCTTCAGCTAGTCCAGATCGATAACGGAGTAGCAGCCAGGGGTGGTCGTACAAGCTCAAGCCCAAGCTCTTTTCATTGTATTTAGATGCGTTACATCACATTGGATTTTTGTTACTTATATATTTAAAATATAGAACAATGTAAAAAGATGACCACAGAAATCGGAACCACGCGCGCTTCTCATGTCAAAATATTTTTGTAGGTACTTAAGGTGATGTGCATATACAGATACTTACGTTTTATTGGCACACACGTTTTATGTTTCGGATACACGAGATGCGTTTTTTATCACTACGGTATCTGACAACATGCTTCTGTAGGTATTTCTAAAGAACGGGCAGACTCAACTGTGAGCCCACTGAAAGGTGGTGGTCGATTGGAGATTTTGGTGGGTTAGACGATTGAGTTATGTAAGACCAGTTGCAGTTCTGATTTGTTTTCAAAAAATTGCGAAGCTAATCTGAAACGATCCTAGGTAGTCAAACAATAAGTAATGCAATCTGGCCAAAAGAAAGTATCGATTGGTAAAAAAGTTTTATCACAGGTTTGCTAGCATTCATATTTTATATCTGCGAAACTCCTCCGGACATGTTCAGTAGCGTAGTATTTTATATAAGAGTTTCCAAGTACAAATGTTCATATGTTACAATGTTTCAATTGCCGCAAGATTCTACTGTATCGATTTTGTTGGCTATTTTAGGCAAATTTAAGACTAAGAGAAACGAAAGCAATGAAATTGAAAGACGGATAGGTATTTCAGAGCGAATCAGTTATAAACTTAGAGCGGAAAACCAGGACTAGGCAGGTTCATATGGACATGATCGAAAGGAAATGTGGGAGTAGTTGGAGTTAAGTGTAACGCCCAACTCCTACTTAGCAGAAGGCAAAGGACTCTTCACATTTCCTTTCGATCATGTCCATATGAGCCTGCCTAGTTTCTCTGAGTCTTAAATTTGCCGAAAATAGCCAACAAAATGGATACAGAAGTACAAATGTTTCATTGTTTCGAACCGTTTATTTCGAACTTAAAAACTTCTCTCTGTTGCCTCACTTAAACAGGCTTAGAACTGTGTTTTGAGTGAAGAGTACACTCTCAGATTCGCTCGACTAGCGAAAATAATTTCGAGTCAAGTAATGACCTAAGCACAAGTTCACGAGTGGTTCATTTTGACAGTTCGATAACATAAAACTGAAAATACTAGAACTTATTCTCCACAGCAGAAGTTTGAGTGCGTGTTACTGAAAGTTATTGAATGCAAATAAAAATGAGATTGGGATTATTAGGATTTCATAGGGAAATGAAAGTCGCTATGTTTGCTATTCTTAGAATCGAAAGGCTTTTTCATTTAGGTGACTTAAATTTTGTCACGTAAACTGGGGCCAGGGATGTTATGCACCTCAGAGCCAATAAAGAGAAGAATAACAAAGCTCTTTGCACTTTTCATGCGAACCACCGCTCTTCTCTTTCACAATAAACCTCTTCACTCCGAAGTGTGTTGCTCCCACACGTGTATTCTACTCCTTGGCTGCACACCACAAAGAGTAGAAATAAAGAGGCTCTTTAGTGTGCATCTTGGTCCCACGCGCATGTAAGTAGAGAAGGCAACAAAAAACATTTTTAAAACGTTCTTCCGATTAAACTTTATCTGGATTGTAGTTTGATTCGCCTTCCTACCTGCTTTCCAGTGAGGGGAGGCAACAAAAAGGGGCTCTTCAAAGTGACTCTTTGAACGAAATTGTGCAGCTCTTGGTGCACAGATCTTACTCTTTTTCGTTTTCAAGTTTCTCTTTGTGCGGTCGTTCTGCACATCGCAGTGTTTTTGTGCTGTTCTATTTGTAATCGGCGTATTTCGCTCTTTGTGGCACATTGTGTGAACAAGTAACAAGCCTGACTGGGGCTTTGGCTTTATTGTTTTGTTTTGTATGTATTTAGTAACAGTGAAAAGGCGAAGGTGACCCAATCGATTTTCATCGTACTTAAAAAATTTAAAGCCCTTGCTCAGCTGCTTCGTGCAGACAGGAATGACTAGATTCCTCCTTATCTCCACGCGAGACAAACGCAGCTGAGACTGGCGAGCGGCATTGTTAACCTCTCCTCCCACCCTCCCCATAACGAACTTTTAAAACAAAAGGGTATAACTACTTAAACTGTTAGCTTTATTATCTCGCTCTTACACATGATGATCCTATTAGTTTAGGATTTATAAAACTTTGGGTAAGCTATAGATAAGTGTCAGTAACAAAAAATGTATTCGGCTTTGTGACCGGTTTATTTTTTTTTTTTGAGTTGTCTTACTGGGTTCTCGGAAGAGCTCCCTGTCAGAAGCACTCACCACAATTGCAGACGTGATGGGAAATGTCATCAACTGAAACACTACACGGAAAAAAATTGTTCCCAAAATCGTAAATAAAGTGCCATGAATTCTCGAACAATTCGTTTTTACGTTACGAAGACAGGATCACGAACAAAAACCATGTGTTTTATTTAGTTCCCTTCAGTAACATCCGCATAAAGCTTTATTAGTGAAACTATTTGTTTTTGTTTTGTGAACTTCAGTCACGATTTCCGCTGTCGTTTCCAAATCGATTATCTGTACATGAACTAGTTCAAAACTTGATGAATAATATTCATAAAACCAATGGTTTACTCATGATGATATTCATAAAGTTGGGAACATTAGTTCACAAAATCAAAACATTCAGGATATTTTTTCGTGAACTATTTCACGAAACTCGGAATTTTATTCATAAATCCATCCAATCCTCGTGAACTAATTCATGGCTCCTAGTATATTAGTCACGATCCAATATCAGTGCTAGTGAAATAGTTCACAAAATCATGAAATATTTTTCATGTATGTGTGAACTGGTTTATAATACCTAGTACAATAGTCAAGACTCACCACTCGTGATCGTGAAATAGTTCACGAAATTATAAAATCTTACTTATGAACTGGTTTATGATTTCTAATACAATAGTCACGTCTGGCCATTCGTGTTCGTCAAATAGTTCACAGAATCATGAAACATTATTCATGGAATCGCGAACTAGCTCATGATTCCTAGTCCATGATTTACGATTTATTCTGTGCGCCTGTATTTTTTTTAATAATTCGTTTATTTGACACGGCTCATAGCGGTAGCTTAACGGAGCCGTGGATCTTTTATATGTTTACAAATGTAAAAATAAAAATATAAACCAATATAATTATAATACTGGATCTCGTGCGCGCAACTTTTTATTGCGAGCGGAGACCTTCTTTCGCGGGGTTTGCTGGCAATCTGCATCTGGGGGGTCATTTAATTCTTTTTAGTTTTCCACGTCCAGGTCGAAACCGGCTTGGTGTCCGCGATCAGATGTTTTTCCCTGTTTCCTGCACTTATTGTTGACCAGCGTGAATCCGTTACTGTTATTGTTATCCTTGCCAATGTTGCTTACAGTTGATTTTGCGGTACTGGATGCTTCTTTTGTGGTTGTCATTATGGTCTGTGCAACTGCTGCCACAAATTTGGCCATTGTTTGTGGTTCAGGCATTGGTATTGAAAACTCTGTTTTGGGTTGGTTTGCCGTAGATGAGTTGGCAATCGGTTGAGATGTCTTCCTCTGCATCTTCCGCGCAAGGTTGTCCATGATGAACTGTCTGATTACAATACTTGCACGTAGGAGTTTGCCCCTCATGGGTGCATAGCGTAGTTTGCATAATTGTAGTTCCGTGAGTTTTGAGTTTTATTGTCAAGTAGGAGGGTACAGACCTTTCAACCCGCATCCTCACTACAAAAACGCCGTTAGAAGTACCCGGGAAGAAGTTTCTCCATGTATCAGGTGTAACGGATTCTACTTCTCCGTATTGCGACATGCATTTTGCAATTGGCTCAGGAGGGGTACGAGGCGATAGGTCATATAACTTTACATCTATATAATCATTCTCAATGTAAACGGGAATCTTAATTCCAACGTTGTCACTTTCAACCATGTGTTTTAAATTGTTCTTCAAAACGAAACGCTTGGCTTGTGCTAACGTATTAAATGATATTAACACTGCACTGCGAAGATGATGATACTTAAGGTACAACACTTCCGTAAGTCTAAGTTGCATTTTTACCTTCAGAAGGTATTCCACTTCACTATAACTCGGTCGTTTTAAACAAAATTTAAAATCAACGACCGCAGCGTTGGGTCGGAGTAGAGCTTTTTCGTCAACTTTACTCATGATGACAAGAATAGTCCGATGTTTCCTTTGTTCTCGAGACAATGCACACTAGATCGAGAGGCCTGTTGTTCACTTGGCTCGATTGTACGTCTGACTGCGGCAGAAGTAGAAGATAGACTGTGTGCCTGTATTATTTGGAATATATTCCCAATCATTTTCAGTTTGATGCGACATGGTAATGACATTTTCAACTGAACTCTTTCACAAAATTTGGGGTTTTATTCGTGGAATCATTTTTGTTCCATGAACTTTTTCAATATGCTTGCTATCGACCAGTAATAGGTACGACCAGTAGATATAAGAAAACTATTCGGACCTCGAATATTGTTATTCATTTGATATGGTTCAATGTGATGTCTTGACAGAAAGCGAAAGCTGCGTTTAGGAACACAAATGGTGTTCGTGATATAGTTCACAGAATAAAATTGCTGATGATTGAACAAGAACTCCACGTGCCAATTTCTAAAGTAAGCTCTAGAATAAAATGTCATGATAACGTGAACAGGAATTGCGAAAATCGTGACTAAGATCCCGAAATCATGAACATAAATCACTCGACTCGTGACAAAAAAAGCCAAAAAACGTGACTAAGATCCTGAAATCAAGAGCATAAATGACCATAAAACTCTACTCGTGACTAAAATATCACTACAACGTGAATAGAAATTACGAAATTCATGACAAAGTTCTTGAAATTATGAACATGAATCACTCTACTCATGACTAAAATGTGACAATAATGTGAATTGAAGCTACGAAATTCGCGACTAAGATCCTGAAATCATGAACGTAAATCCCGCCATTCTGACAGAAACATCCGATAGTAAATTCATGAATAAAACAGCAAACATTTGAATGTAACGCGATGTATATATTCTACGTCGAACTAGTTTTTTTGGAAACACAAATAGTTTCATGAATACGAGGATCATTATTCACAATTTCAGGAACTTGGTCACGATTTTCGTAAATCGTGCAGTTCACGAAATCGTGGTCTGATGATCGGTATGATATAATACCGGATACTTAAGGTCAATGGTGGCGGGCCGTGATTTGTGATATTGATTGTACGGTTCAAATGTACGATCGCATGGGAAAGAGCGTTTATTTGAGCGCGCTTGAGACCACGTTAATCAGATTATAAATGCTATAGTGTTTCCAAAATCACTGGGGAGGATTTGTGTTTGTGACATCGTGGACGTAGTTGTGTGTTGATGATCACGAGGTGCTCGAGCGTTTGCATGTTAATGTATTCGATCGCGTGGGGTTTTGTGTCTCGCGTGTGTTACCGCGTGACTTCGCGTGTATAAATTCGATTTCATCATCGTGTGGCCATTCGAATATTCGCGTATGTTCTTGAATGATACCTAATTTTCAGTGTTTGGTTCTGATGTTAAAGTAGAGTGAGTTTCCCCGTATCATTAGAGTTGCTGGTCATGTCGCCGTAGAACGGGGTGTCTACCCAAGTAACAATTTATAACACGATACAAGTGCAATCTAAGTTTTATTAGTGGCTATAAAACTATCATAAAACCACAATTGTTACTAGGGTTGTGGATATGAGAGCTTTCTTTTTTTCCTTGGTCCAATTGAAGGCATAGACCTAGACTTATGGCACCGAGGATAGACTTCCGGAACTGACCGATTCATGATCATGCGGGAGTTTGTAGGTTCACGTTTGAAAATTCATAAGTGCTCAGACGTTCACTTTAACAGCGGGATGGTATCACGTTTGCGAGAAAGCGGGTGTAGGTTGCGTGAATAATCACGAAGGGCACGAGCATTTGTATGTTAACATGTATGTCGCGTGTACGTGACACTCGCGTGTGTAAATTCGGTTTTTTTTGTCGCCATGAAACATGCTGTTTAGTGGATATGAGCATCATTTTATTTGTTTGGTCCACCTGTCCTAGACCTACGCTACTAGGGCCGGAGGAACAGAATTCCGGACGTAATCGATTCATGATCGCGCGAACACTGGCGTTTGTAGGTTAACTTTTGACAACCCGTGTTTGTAAATTAATTTGGCAGAGTGTAAGATGCCAGCGTATGTAGTGTTAAATCCATTGCTTGTAGTAGAAGGAATAAATTTAAAAGCTCTTCTAGTGATACTAACACTACACTCAGAAAAGCTTCCCTCACAGACGTTTTGGGCCATGATAATCCAGCTTGAGCTTTACACATCAAATCAATATATTCCAAAACACGGACGTTAAGTAGTGTAGCAGTGACATACAAAAAAAAATAATTCCAATGCAAACTCGTTTTTGTTTTTGCATTCAGCACAAATTTATGCATCCAGAAACATACATCAGACACCGGACGGTCGGACAGCGACTTTTTGACGAAAAACAATAACTTTAGTAAGTTCACAATGTTATACCACGTAATTTTCACGTAGTCATGTTTTTATGTTAATGATTTCCTCTCTAATAAAAAATTATAGTTTCCCTTGAGAAAGGCCATCACCAAAAGGCCGAAACGTCGGGTAATAAGAAACCCTTGTTTTGATTTTTCAAAAGACTGAGACAGCCGACTGCAAAATCTCCGATAAAATGACTTTTTGTGGAAAAGCCCAGACCACCTTGATCAAACTCTAAAAGAAGCTCAGACGATTTGTAAAACAATTATGATTGAAATTATGCAAAATAATTCCTATCAACCTAACTGAATAGTGCTTTCGAAAAAGTGGTTGTGATTTTTTGTCGCACCACCACACTGAACTGGGATACGCAACGTTATTTATTTATATGATATCATGTGATCGTATGTTCAAGTCCAAATCAGAAAAGATGCTTAGTGCGAGTAAGATCATAACACTAGCCATGTAATATAATTATACTAAGGACCGCTACGTACTGACCACACTGTTTTAAATGACAGCCATATTCTCAGTATTTTGTGGTAGTCGCCATCTTGGATTTCAAAATTGCGCTAATCAACAATTCCGGTTCCTTCTTCATCATCCCTTTTCAAACGACACCGATATTGATTATGATTTTCACTATTCTGTGGTAACTGCAAGTCTACTTCTTGAACTTCATAATGGTGTCAATCTTCAATTTGCGATGTCTACCTACCACCCCTTTTCAAAATTGAAGATGGTTTTCATTTATTTGTTATGAATAATTAGTGAAACTATTCTTAGGACAGAAATGGAATATGTCACTTCTCAGGGCAAAAGTGGCATATGGAATTTATGAAAGTGTTGAGTCAGTGAAACATGTACAGTGAGAATGATTTGCTGCTCCCAAGTATATTTTTGGGTCAGGAATAATAGAAAGCTGTTGTTCGTTGAACATTGGCAAAACATTGAAAAAGGATCATTACTTTCGCCAAATTAGTTGCGTTTAAATATCTGGGCCACACCCTATCCACTATATTACGTAAGATAGTAGGTCGTCCGAAACACACAAAATTTATTCCTCGCATCAGCCAAGAATCTGTGCCAATAGGCAAAACTTTTTCCCCAGCTCACACATATCCGCTTGATTGGGGTAGTCACGTCTAGTAGCTGCACTATTTTGCAACCCCAAGACGGCATGATATAATACTGGAAGAAGGGATCCAATCTAATAGACATTCTATTCGACCGAGCACCAAAGCGTCAAACCAAGCCAAAGCAAGCAAAAGTTCAAATTCGAATTCGGATCGAAAGTCAGAGCCTGCCAGAGGAGGATGTAAGTTTTTGAGAATTTTACCAACTCTATCAAAAGTTATGCCGTACGTGACTAGATTCTCGCATTCGGTGGTCCTCGTCAGCACAATTCAGATAGAGTGCGCGATTCTGGTGCTGATGCACGTGTGCCGCGTGATGGTGAAATGTTGCGGAGGTAATTGCATTTGACATAAACATAGCAAATTAAACATTTCTGCTACTAGCTGCAGAATTTCTCGTCAGCACAGCAACTACTAACCCACCGACAAGTGTGGTTTCGTGAGGGGTTTGCCGAACGGGGGATCCTTCGTGGGGAGCCATGTTACTGTCGCTGTTGCTGCTTGTTACACTACTTGTCGCCGCCAGAACTAATGTCAACATTGCATTTGTAAAACAGTTTTGTAACGATTTCATTGCCTAAGCATGCACCAGAGTAGCTACCAGCTGTCGGACAAGGTCCCAGCAGTGCACGCACCAGTGTTGCCAGAGAATGAATTATTGAGTTTCGTTTGACAACCGAAAACATTTAATCTGCACCGGTTAAACAATGAACTGCGGCTACATAAACTGAGGCGTGGTGCTTTGTTATTTGCAAATCGTTTACCGATGCCAACGAAAGCAAATTGTCGTTTCCAACACATACATACACACGAGAGAGGCAATAAACAAGCAACAGCGGTAATAAATTGCACTATATTTGAATCTAAATTGCTGGATAAACATTTCTACCGGCCGGTCCCACTCTCGCTCGAATGGATGGGTGGGCCGAATCCTGTGAACCGATTTTGGTTGACCATCAGGTGGACCACCACACAGTGACAAAACCGCGCTGGCTGGTGCAGACGGTTCGCGGTCAGACTCTCTTTTTCTATAATGACCATGCGGCCGGCAGTGTGTACGTAATTGTTGGACACGGTGAAAAATATGACCAGCCTTCACTCACTCAACCGATGAACGAACCATCGGTTCTAACGGTGGCCACAGTGCATATTGTGCGGTTTTATATTCACCGATCGGTAAGCTGGACCCAGTAAACATAAAAGTGCATTTGTTATTATGCTCGTTCGCATACATTATGCAACGATACAGTTCGGATGGATTCTCTCGCAGGGTTCTGTCTAATGGGTTGCACATTATTATGAGCGAATAAAACGGGCACTTCAATCCTGGCGCATCTGCTACTGGGATTGGATTTCAGCGGTCGAGTGAGCGATGGGTGGGTTGGGGGAGGTATTAGACCAGGGTCCCGAGGATTTCCGTTTAATGTACCATGAAACGATTGCAATCGTTCAGCGATTGGTTTTTCATTCTGGTCAAATATGACCCCACAGTGTCCGACAGAATCACTAACCAGACGCATGTGGGAAACTGCACAAGCAATTGAGTGACCACGCGCACGCTTGTTACGGATGGGTTGTGTACGCATTCGGAACGAACGCAGTGGTAGAATTATGTGAACTGTAAATTGAGCGCGGGTCTATCATCGTATTGCCGTTGCGAGTGTGACTATAGGATAAACATTCATAGTGAATTCGCTTGGACGATCTGCGATGTAGTCAGACATTGTATTTACCCATCCGACAGGTAGGTTGTTTGTCGTATCATTCATAAGAAAAGATCATAAATAATACTTACCGGAATGTCCACCAAATGTTGAAACACATCGTATTCAGCCAGAAAAATGCCGCCAGAAAGAAGAAGTGCATCATAATAGCTGAAAATAAAAAAAGAAATAGTTGTAAATATGTGTTTATGATTAAGTGAGTAATGAATATTGCCAACTTGAATCGGAGCGAATAAGTCGGATAACGATCTTTTAATTTTTCGTGAATTTATACTTGCAACTTTCCAAGTGCTGATGATGAAATGTATAGTTCTGTTATCGAGTATGGATAGAGTAGCACAAATGAATCTTCAGCATAAACGTACAGCAACAAAAGCTTCCATAGCTGTGGTAAGAACCGTATTTTCATGAAGAAAAATTTCTATGCTGAAAACTACTACGTCTACATAGCTTTTAACAAAAATGGTATGACAAACCCACGTGAAATGCCTCGTGCATGTATATTTGCGAACAATGCTATTGACGCATGTCTATATCCGACCTCAAAAATCGAGATATTTGTACTCTCACATTCAATATGACTGTTGATAACATAAACAAGAAATACATCTATTGTTCGGCATATTTGCCGCATAATGAACCATCTGATGATTTCAAATTGATGATTAAAAAATGGTTGTATCATACTTTGACACCTATGGGTTACCCCTCATAATCGGCGGTGATGCAAAAGCCCACCACATAATTTGAGGCAGCTCAGATATCAATTGGAGAGGCATCGAATTGATGAAATGCTTAAGCAGTACAAATCCAGACATTCTTAATGTAGGAAATCGTCCAACATTTGCACGAGCTGGCAGAGAAGAGCTGTTAGATGTAGCTCTCTGCTCTGACAGTATTATGCATGAGCTGGCAAACTGGCTCGTACCAAACGAGCTCGAAGCGTCGTTATCTGATCATGAATACATCGTCACATATCGTAGTCCCAAATCTACGAACTCGAACCTCTACGAAGAGAGCTTGGTGACTAGGTTTCAGGGGTATCTTCTGACGATTGAATCACCAAGTGACTTGGACGAGGTAGGTCGTGGATAAAACAAACTCACTTATAGTAGCACTCAAAGAGGCATGGCCGATTCGAGCTATTCGTGCTTCTAGAGGAACACCTTGGTGGAATACCGAACATATTCGATTAAAAAAAAAGGCTTTTAATCCACCTAATAGTGTGATGATACATTTCTTATAACTCTTATCGCTTTCTTCGGGTATTATATCGATTGAGAACATTTAGAACTTGATGCTTCGCGATATTTTTGATAACACATACTACATGGGATAGTGGTAGGACTCAGAGAATCGCTCAAATTAGCATAGGACAATATCAGTGCAACAAATCTCAAAGGTTAAACCAATTTAATTGAAAAGCGGAAAAATGGCACATAAAATAGAAATAAAAACGAATTATTGCTAATGCTCCGTTAATAACATATATAAATTCTTCAATCAATGCATTGTATAAGTAAAACTGAATTTTCCTAAAGGGGTTAGGGGGTTGTTGTGCTGAGTCAAAAAATTCGAAAAAAAAAATTCGAATGGATTTTAAGTTCATACTCAATAGCGTTTACTCAAATTCCCAACTCGGATGAGAACTAAGCACTGAAATTTCAGCTCTGCGTGCATAGTTCAAACTTTACTTCGAAATCGACTTTTTCTATAAATGATCTTTGATCTGAGTTATTATCCCTAATCCTAATCCCAAAGAACAAATAAAAAACTGTCGAAACCCGTTAGGGAAAATCATTATCATTACTGGAATTTTCTTTTTCACGAAACTTTTCGATAACCTTCCGTCACTTCTATTAAAAAATTTCAAATATTTTATAATTTACATAATCTTATTAGGAACAGTTGTTTAAAAATGGGGACAATAACTAAATCGCGACATTTTTTTTCTTCGTAATAAACTGAAGCCGTTAAAATATTCTTCCCTTCCCTTGATGTAGTCTAATAACTATTTCTGATTATTTAATATAGTCTTCTAGCGCAATAATTATAAAAAAATTATTTTTTTGCAATATTTGCATCTTTAAGATAAGGAAAACATGATTAAGAAAGGATTTACTCAAATTCAGCCTTGTTTGTCTGATAGAGTCCATCAAACATATTTTCATATGAGGCTGATAAAATTGGGGGCTTATCAAATCGGGTCTTCAATGTATGATAAGAGATAGGCAGTATTCGAAGAAGTTTCTTGTGGACGAGTATAGAACGACTTTGTTTCTACTTACATGGAATCAGTCGCGTAGTCAGAAATTCGGCTTGGTAGGGCTTTGGTGAAAATCTAACTTACTGTCCAAATGGCATAATTACGAAAAAGCCATCTTTGAAGTTTTACAATTATGGAGAATCAGTTTTTCAAAAAATTGTAACAGAGTTTCTGTCTCTTGCGAATTTGTTGAGACTTTCATTTAAAACAACTTTATTGTAGGCATGAATACTACGTATATGGAGTACACCGAGTTATTAAATGATATTTACGAAGTGTTCCTTAATCTAGTTTTTGTCTAAAATAACTTTCGATTGTGAGCTTCACAAACTCAATCTTTGGATAAAATGTATATTTTATCGTTTATAAACAATGGAAGAGATTTATCATAAACAGTAAAATCATAATAATTTAATTTCTATTCTATTCTAACCCTTACATAGCCAGTATTGAAAAGCATCCTGGAAAACACTGCAGTTATTCTTTAGTGTCTTTCTTGTCAACATTAATATTTGAAGCATATTATAATATGTCGCAAATATTAAAACGGCCAGGCCTACTGTGCAGAGTTGGGTTTGAAGATGTTTCAATATTATCCGGCAATTGAATTATTTATTTGATGAACAATTTAACCAACGAATCGTTTTTAAACTTGAATGCGGATGAAACGAGGACTCCTTTGGTCCTTTTGGATGGGAAAGAGGTATTTACACCTTGCCTGACTAATGAGCCTAGGTTAAAGCGCCTATTCTCGCTCTCTGAAATAAGTTAAGGAATTAATGAATTTATTCCTTAAAGGCGTCTATTGTTTTTCAAACTTTGTGAAAATCATCTCAGTGTCAATACGTTACTGTGATAATTTTGAGATGGTTTTCGCAATGTTGATTTAAAACAACATTGCGCAGTTAAGGGTTAAAGAAGATACTATTTCATCAGCAAAATAAAGGAAAGATGAAATAATTTTGGTAACTGAAAATTGATGAGTTGGAATACCATTTGTTGATTATGTTATTTTCAATTCGGATCTGACAATTAAGTTTAGGAGTTTTTCTCGACATTGAATTATTCGAAAAACTAGTAAATGACAAAATATTTCAGCAATTCAAATAACAAGCAAGCAGTATGGCTTTTATAAAGGCCGCTCAACAACATCAAACCTTTTAGAATTTGTAACATTTACTGTAAATGCAATGGACAATGGCAACCATGTGGAAACACTCTACACAGACTTTAGTAAAGCATTCAACCGTATTAACATACCTTTATTACTCTTCAAACTGCAAAAATATGCCATAGAAAATAAACTATTGAAATGGCTCCAATCATATTTAACGAAACGTCAACAAACAGTTCGCTTTCAGAATATACTCTCGGAACCAATCTCTGTCATCTCTGATGTACCCCAGGGTTCCCACTTAGGCCCTCTTCTTTTTATTTTGTACGTAAATGACATTACCTTTATACTCAAACATCTTAAAGTGCTTATATATGCAGATGACATGAAACTTTTCATGGAAATTAGAAATGTCAAAGACACTGAAATATTCCAAAACGAAATCAATATATACCACACGTGGTGTAGCAAAACTCCAACTTAATGTAAAGAAATGCAACTCAATAACCCTCAGCAGAAAAATTTCAAATGTTCCCATAGACATACACTTAGGCAACCAACTTGTAGAGAAATGCAAAATTGTACGAGATTTAGGCGTAATCTTAGACTCCAAGCTCACACTTGAGGAACATTTTAATACAATAATAACTAAAGCAAATAGTACGCTGGGCTTTATTAAACGTGTCACCTACAATTCTGAAGACCCTTGCACAATAAATTCATTATACAATACATATGTCAGGCCAATTTTGGAATATTGCAGCATAGTATGGAACCCATACACTGTCCTGTACGAAGAACGCATCGAATCAGTCCAAAAACAATTTATTTTGTACGTAAACTAAACTGGACGACATTTCCTCTTCCATCGTAAAAAGCACGTTGCATGCTCATTAATATACAAACACTCAAAGAACGCCGCGAGTTTGCCATGCCTTGCTTTATCAACGACATTATTTCTCAACGTGTACAATCCGCATCATTACTTTCGCAAATAAAATTTTATGTACCTAGCCGACAACTAAGAACTCGTAATTTATTCCAAGAACAATCTTTTAGGACAAACTGTGCTAAAAATAGCCCCATCAATAGAATGATGCGTCATTATAATGAAAATTGTGTAATAATTGACCATTCCATGTCTAGAAAACAAATCAAATCTGAACTAAACCGTAGAAATAATGTATAGTATATAAGTGAATATTGTAAAACCACTCTATGTAGTCTACATATGCTTAAAGGTGATCTCGACAACGTGTCTTTCGAATCTATTTTGGAAGCAGCACGAGGTCATGGAGTACCTTCATATATTGCGAACTGGATAAACGCAATGCTTAGCAACCGACATCTGTGCGCACCATTAAGACAAGTAGAGATAAGGAAGCTGAGTGTCTGCGGATGTCCTCAAGGTAGTGTGCTGTCACCACTTCTATGAAACCTTGTCGCTGGCAGTCTGTTAAGGGGGGGGGGGGGGGGTGTGAAGGGTTACAGCGTTAAAAAATAACTTTTTTGTGAATTTTTTTCCAACTTTGCGTGGAGCGAATTGATCAGAATTTTGGCACATTATATTGTATCATTTCAATAACATGCTTTAATTTTTCTATGCAAAATTATGCAATTTTGTAGAACGTCTCGGGAAAAAAACATGATTGGCGATGTTAACTTTGCATACACATTCTATATAAAAAATACCTAACCCCTACGTTGAGTTTTCGAGAAAAAATTTCAATTAGGGTTTTCTGTCTCATTTTTAAAAAATTGTCTATTTTTCAAAAAAAAAAATTCCGCCATTTTGTGAGTAAACAACCCCTTAATTGAAAAATTATCTCTCTACTGCTGCTCTAGAGGCACTCTTGAACATAAACCCACTATACCTGTTTCTGAAATAAAAACCATTTCTTGTGCATACCGTCTTAAGGTTGCTGGGCCTGGAACAGTAACCCAATAGATCGTGCAACTAGCCAGACAAGACTATGGCCCCAAATAGTTACCTGCTGCCAGCAACATTACACTCACACGTTGTTTTCCTTTTAAAACTTTCAATGTGGGAATTCCTCTTCGCGAGGAATGGCTGTCTGGAGGAACAGCTTGAAGAATACATAGTTTACATACACTGACGGTTCTGTGTTGGAGGGCCGAGTCGGTACTTGTGTCTATTGTCGTGAAATGAGATTAAAGCAGTCTCATTCACTTGGAAGATACTGTACCGTATTTTAAGCAGAAATTTTCGCGATTCTGTGTGCCGTATAACTGGCATTTCAACAGGGTATTTGTGGTAAAATAATCTATTTTTTACCGTGACAGTCAGCTTGTCCTGAAAGCACTTAGTTCAGCAGATTCGAGATCGAAATTAGTAATCGCATGTCGATTTCAAGTCGACGAATGAATGGGCGGACGAATTGGCTAGAGCGGACGCTACGACTGGCTCCGTTGTACCAGAAACAGTTTTACCACATTCGATTAGTTGGATAAAGCACAAGATTCGCTCTTGGGCACCATCCGAACATGCCAACCAATGTCATAGCTTGCAAACTTGCATTCAAACAAAGGCTTTTCTGCCGGATATAAGTCCGAAAATGTCAAAGAATTTGTTGCATTTTCCAAGCACAACTGCAGTATTCTAATCAGGGCACTGACTGGAAATTGCAAACTCAATTATCGCATGGCTACTATTCAGCGTGCTGAGTATTATTCGTATGATCTTTGTGAATCCGACTACAGAACATCATATCATACATACACCCAAAATCCGACGGGTATGTTTCTATTACTTTTGGGTAAGATTCTTTTGTCTTTTCGGCAACAGACCACGCAATTGCACATTGCGGTATTAAACTCATATTCCCGCAAAGGTAGTAAATGATGGAATGACGAATTTCGGTTGCTGTTCATGTATGCCCATCACACAATCAAACACTTTTTCAGTATGTGTCAACCTCGGCTCTGTTCGGATGTAGGTTAATTCGGTCGATTTCTATGATAGTATTAGTACCGAGTCAAACCAACCGGAATCCTGGCGGATCTCTGACCAAATTCAGGCTGGAATCTGCCACAATGTTGGCAGAAACCAACCGGAATTACGGATTTTTTTACTAGGTAGGTTGGATAGTGGAATAAAAAGTTTAGGCGGTTTCCGGATCCGGCCTAGATCCGGACCAGTCCCCAAATCCGGACCTCCCGGATCCAGAACAGTGCACAGATCTGAACTAGTACCCGGATCCGGACCAGTACCCGGATCCGGACCAGTACCCGGATCTAGTTCATCCCCTTTTCCCCTTACCAAGTCCGGACCCGAACCAGACCTGGTGCTTAGATCCAAACAAGTGTCTGGATCCGGACCTTGGGTTCAGATACGTGCATCCAAACCATAGGTCTTACTTCCCGTACATGACGGGAAGGACTGCTCATGTTTTGTGCAGTCGCTACCTTGCTGTTAACGTCCGTGATAGAAAAGAAATTTCAATTTAACACCAGCCGAAATACCCCACCACTATTCCGAGTCGTTTTTTTTCTGACTGTGCTTTGAAGCTATCCGAGTGTGAGCCGATCTTCAAATACGGAATGTGTCGTGTAGAGAAAATCGAACCTCGTCTTTGTCCACATAGTGTTCACTTCACTTGATGCGCAATACAATGACAAACGAAGTGCTACACACTTCCAGACAATCCGACGCGATAATATTTATTGAATAAGAATTGATGAAACATGAGTGCGACGCAGAGAAGATTTGAATGTGTTGGTATTGCCGTTTGAGGATTTTTTTGTTGTGACCGTTTTAGCATGAAACGTCTTGCTATAAGAGCATTTTGTTCTTATTACCGTAAAGGTATTACGGCCGAATTTTGGGTGTAGATGAACTATTGTACAGAGAGCTGAAACTCAAGGATATGCTATTGTTCCTAACCCAGTGTGGTAAAAAAGCTATAGTTTAAGCCGTATTTGAGTGACAATATCTCTTCGGGGATGTTGAAGTTCTGTTCTGTTGACGTTCTTGTTGATGTTCTAAATCCCTCCGGGGGTTGGAAGTTTTATTCCGGCTATTGTAGAACCTGCAGATCTTTAAACGTCCTTCCGGGAGTGCAGAATGCCCTGTTTTAATTGTTATGTCTCGTTATTTTCCTTACTCCTAATATTACTACTTTCCCAATCCTTCCCATCAGGGAAATGATGAAAACTCCGATCAACATGGGGAACGTACCAATTGAGTCAATCACTACTGATTCCTGATTCAGCTCACCCGGGGAACAAGAGCTTCCGATAAGTTATATTCAAACTCAATGGGATTTTTCTAGAGAACGATATCATTGCACGTTTCGCAGGATTCATAATCATTCCTGCTGAAAGTGTCAAATTGCTGCTGCAAATAAAGTGCGTCCGTTCGGTTCGTAATGCTGTTGAAGATTTTTAGGTCACCTGCATACGACAACCATGGCGCTTTCAGCTGATAGATTACATCGTTGAAATTGAGAGTGAATATGAATGGTTCGAGATGATTTCCTTGCGGCATACCACACGTAATGCAGAACAATTTGGAGTATGCATCACCTATGCTCACACTGAGTTGTCGGCCAACGAGATAGGATTGGAACTATCGGAAGTGTGATCCACTGAAACCAAGTTTTGTCAATTTAGCGATTACGATATCGTGGTTAACTTTGTCGAAAGCTGCAGATAGGTCAGTATCTATAACATCAGCTTGTTGATTCGTGTCAAACCCTTCGAACACAAAAGAGGGATAGCAGATTTGTCGTCGTCGTTGTTGGGTTTTGGAAATATATTCCTTCCAGCGAAAAAACACTGACTCCACCACGACTAACTCTAAGAACTTGGAAACGGCACTGAGCGCAGAAAATCCAAGGTAATTGTCGATGTGTCTCTTATCACTTTTTTGTGGACAGACAACATGTGAAATCTAATATATGTCAAGGGGTGGGGAGGTAGCGTAGTTGGTAAATCAATTGCCTTGTACGCCGATCACGGTACATCAGTAGGGGGTTCAATTCCCAACCCCGCACATAGGGCTAGAGATTATTTAAAGAGATTTTTCTAACCCGACAAAGAGGCGAATAACCCTAAGGTTAAAACCTCTACAATCAAATTATATTATCAAATATATTATATCAAACGCTTCAAAAACAATCCCACCACTAAAGAAACAAATGCCGATGAAGACGGATTGGCGACAGCGAACCGTAAGAATAAGAAACTAATTCAAACTTTCGACCTTGAACAGTCTGAAAGCAGTACCGATGACGACATGGACGTGAACGATAACGCGAGAAAAAGCAGACCGACTTACCCCCCAATCGCAGAGGCTAACACAGCTAATGCATCGCCGCCAAGGAAAAGGATCTCAGCACGCAACAGCAAACTGCGTCGACAGGACCGGTCGGACAAGTTACTGTGTTATTTTCGATTTATTTATACACCTTGTAAAAACATGACAGATCCAGTAGGCAAGTTATGCTAACGCTGCGTAAAAGTGCTTATAATGCTTTCTATAATACGTTTTGGAAGAAAACGCAAATGAAATCTCCGGTTTTGTAACGGAACCACTGTAGCAAACTGGACATTAGTGAGTCTTAAAGAAAGTTAGTATTTATTTCTACAGGCTCTCGTGTTTATGCAGCTCCGAGTCCATTGTTTCGATGGCGATGAAAAGATTGGTTTTAATACGCAGCTGCAAATTCCTTGCCAAATCATCGGTTCGGGGTAATTTGTCGGTGAAACAAGCTACAGCATGGATTGGTGTCCACAGCTAATTTGTGGACACCAATCCGTGCTGTAGCCAGATAAAACTTTTCTTCGGGACCCTGTCTGAAAGCCATCTTGAAATAGATTTTGTCATCCATGAGAAGGCATCCTCTATACTTCGTCATAACCCGAACGAGCAACTTCCGTGTGCATTTTCTGGTCACTAAAATCTGCTAAGAGGCACGAAATGAACGGCTACCTGCTCGGAAACGGATTCATCAAACGGTTTTACGAATGACACCGTATTTTTGCGACATCCTGTTGCGAGAGTCCTGGGTTCCTCTTGATCAACTTCAACACCTTCCAGCTCAGCAACCGATTCAAAATTCGAGCACGACGTTTACTTTCAACCTTTTGAGTCATAGAAACCGGATGTATCAATGCTATTGAAACTCATTATATGAGTTGTTCATTTTTAATTGTAATTGAGTCGGTATTAACTGAAAATTAAATAATATATCAATTCGTTCAAAAGTGTAACAATCTGTTACATGCAGGAAAGGGACATTTAAATTCGTCACATGCTCCATACAATGTTACTGATTGGAAGACAACAATTTTCTGTCGTACCAAAAAAGCATAAAATTATGGTTATTTATATCTTGGAACAGCAGGGTTTCTTTGCGTCTTTTTAACTTATTCCCGATTGGTAGGGGAAACCGGGGCTATTCGGACCTACTTAAGCAAATCGCCCTTCTAGGTGGATAGATGTGAAAAAAATTACCGGTTAAAAGTCCTAATTGTTAGTTTGAAACCCCAGCTACATTTTAATGCCATAAAAAGTTCATTTACACCACTCAATTGCAGCGCTAGGCGATGATTTGCAAACCTCTACGTTTTTTCATCCTTCTACAATTTAGGGGTAATTCGGACCTCCCTACGGGTCAATTCATACCGTCATTTTTCTTTAATTTGTTTACAATGGAATTATGTTTACCTATGAAATATTTATGAGACACTCCTTAAGAAGCAAAAAATAAAATAAATTGCCTTACAAAACCATAATCTGGTATGTCACAGCTGTCGATTGGCGGCCCATGTATTTTCATTGCTGTAGCGTGTGTAATGGTGTGCAAGCCGCTGAACGGTGGTTGACGGAATAGGGGTCCGAATAGCCCCGTACGCTCATTTCTATTCTATTTTATTCTATTCTAACCCTTACACAGCCAGTATTGAAAAGCATCCTGGAAAACACTGCAGTTATTCTGTAGTGTTTTTCTTGTCAATATTAATATTTGAAGCATATTTTCATATGTAGCAAATATTAAAACGGCCAGGCCTACTGTGCAGAGTTGGGTTTTGAGATGTTTCAAAATTAGACGGCAATTAAATTATTCATTCAATGAATAATGTAATTAACGTATTGTTTTGAATCTTAAAGGAGGAAGAAACGAGGACAACCGTACCGACCGTTTCAGTTTAAAGATGATATAATAAATCGTTGGGAGTGACATGGCTAAGAAGGTTAATGCCACTCCTTTGGTCCTTTGGGATGGGACAGAGGTATTTACACCTTGCCCTGGCTAATAAGCCTAGGTTAAAGCGCCGTTACTCGCTAAATTAGCCCCGTACGCTCATTTCGCACAAAAGTGGAGAGCGTCTCGAAAATATCTGTGTTTTCATCTAAACAAAAATCATTCCATAAAATAGGAGCCTCAAGCTTTCCAAAACACTTACTTTTTATTTTTTCACTTTTATTTGTCGCTTTAATCACGGTTTTTCCATTATAATGATTTTTGTTTTGAGAATGGCAAAACAACGAAACACGTTGTATCTCCTTTCTACAACGAACAAAGAATCAAATTCAGCTCTCAAAAATAATGTTTCAGAATATCGGTTCCACGAATATGTACGATAGTCAGAAAGTCTTGCTATTTTCTGAGAAATCGAGGGGGTCCGAATTACCCCCACTGTCTTAATAGCCCCGGGTTCCCTTACTTCAACGTTCAGTGGAAGCGTTCCCTAAAATTCGTATCAACTGCTGCTATTTTCCAAATTATCATACAGAAAACTATACACCTTGATGCAACCAAATCGAAAATGGTCCGCCCAAAGGCTCAGATGAACCCTGATTTAAATCCGGGGAACGCAGCAATGCTGTGCTGCTTGGAAGCAAATGTCGAAAAGATTATTTATCACCCGGATTTTCTAGAGTGGCTCTACGACAACATTATTTTGGATTGGGTGCATGGATACTCGAAGGTTTCTTTCTACGCACTATATCGTCACTATAGCACACTCTGCGCGATGAACTCAAACTAAGATAGACATCCGTTCAATTAAATGAACCGGAATAGTTTTCCATTACCAAGCATGTGCGGCAGAAGAGGATGAAGACATTTTCCAAAAAATGTTTGATCTGGCAAGCAATTTGCACCTGTACTGAAATTGGTGTTTAAATTTGTAAGCTGCGTCAACAAGGCCCGACGAGTAGTTGAAAGTTAATTTTAGTTGTTATATGACCTGTGTTAAGCCAAAGAGAACCAAGCGCCATTTTGAGATCATGTATCGTAAAACGCTATCGCATCCAACGCACTAGCGACGCCGACATCTATTTATTTTAGGGAACACAAATAGTTAACGAAAGCTAATAAGTGTTCATTAATTTGCTATGTTAATGGTAAGTTATCTAAAATGCATTTTAACATGAAAAATACTAGAAAAGAATTATGGCGCTTAGTTCGGTTTGGCTTAACGTAGGCCATATATTATCCAAATCGTACAAGAGCCACGGCTCAGTTATGCTAACGCATTGAGCCGTGTATAATAAACAAGAAGGTGAAAAAACAACAATAGGTTTTATAAAATGCCCATAAAATTTCCTGTAACTTTTTCTTTGACATCAAAGCGATATTATAAACCATTTGAAAAAGCTAAACGAAAGCAACCAAAATATTATTCAACCATAGGGTCTTTTGATTAAACTATTTAGTTGAATTATATTTTGGTTGTTTTTATCTCTAGAACTACCACATTTCAGAATTTTTTTGTTTTGATCATTTTGATTTGAAATGGCATTTAGAATCATATTCAATATGATTGAATATGATGCAAATTGTATTTTTGACAGCAAATAGTATAAGTTGACAAATTTTGCGCTAAATCGTATTCAGAGTTGGCAGCACCCTCTCAGATTTTAATGAAACTTTCTGTACATGGGAACATTGTCACAAAAAGCCACTTTGCATACTTTGTTTTTCCAAAAATGATCTAGACTGTCTTTTGAAAAGGGTCAAACTTTATTTACCAATTTTTTTTTCAAATGGCTATAGTCTAAAAATGACAAAAAAATGTTGCAGGAATGATTTTCACAAAATTAGTCAAATCTTTGAATAAAAATATTGAAAAAAAATTTCATCGACTCCTACACTGAAAAAAATTGATTTTAAAAATTTAAAGTCGATTTACTAAAAAACCCCATCTTTGATTTGTATGAAATTTTGTCCAAGATAGGTAATTATGATAGATAACTTTCAAGGAAAAAAACCTGTTTTAATCCACCTAGCGGTGCAATTATGCTTTTCTCAATCATGAACACGATAATTTTTTAGTGGCTTATATTTATTTAAAGCTTTCAAATGTAGGGGAACCCGGGGCTATTCGGACCTACTTAAGCAAATCACCCTTTTAGGATGTGAAAAAAGTTACCGGTCAAAAGTCCTAATTGATAGTTTGAAACCCCAGTTACATTTTAGTGCCATAAAAGGTTCATTTATACCACTCAATGGCAGCGCTAGGCGACGATTTGCAAACCTCTACGTTTTTCCATCTATTTACAATGTAAGGGTAATTCGGACCCCCCTACGGGGTAATTCAGACCCTCATTTTTCTTTAATTTTTTACAATGGAATTATGTTTACCTATGACTTAGTTACAAGAGACACTCCTTAAGAAGCAAAAAATAAATAAATTGATTTACAAAAACTTAATCTTATATGTCACAGCTGTCGATTGGTGGCCCATGTATTTTCTTTGCTGGTGTGCGCAGCCGCAAGCCGCTGAACTGTGGTTGACGGAATAGGGGGTCAGAATTGCCCCGTACGCTCATATCGCACAAAAGTGGTGAGTGTTTCGAAAATATCTCTGTTTTCACCCAAACAAAAATCATTCCATAAAACAGGAGCCTCAAGCTTTAAAAAGTTATTTTTTTCACTTTTATTTGCTGCATTAATCACGGTTTTTCCATTATAATGATTTATGTTTTGAGAATTGCAGAACAACGAAACACGTTGTATCTCCTTTCTACAAAGAACAAAGAATCAACTTCAGCTCTCAAAATTAATGTTTTAGAATAGCGGCTCCTAGAATATGTACGATAGTCAGAAAATCTTGCTATTTTCTGAGAAATAGAGGGGGTCCGAACTACCTCTACTGTCTTAATAGCCCCGGGTTCCCCTATACATTAAAATTTTATTATACATGACTTGGCAACTATATACAAGAAAAGAAATCATTATTCGAGTTCTAAAGTTTTGCAAAAGAAAAAACAGCCACGGTAATATTGAATTGAAAAAAGGAGCGAAATAGAAAGTCCCGAAAAGTTGATCTTCATAAAAATTTTTTTAGAGATAACATAAAATCTCGACGTTTCATGCATTTTAAAGATGTTTGACATCAAAAATACGAATTCGATTTCTGAAATTTCATGGGGTCCCCCCTTTGAAAAAAAAAGTTGAGTTCCGGCCTATGTCGGAATTTTATATGTGACCAGACGGTTTAGTCTATATTTCCAGAACCATATAAGCGATCCGTACGAAATTTTAAAGACATCTGTGGAGATACTATAGCTATCATTTGGGACTAAGTTTGTGAAAATCGGCCCAACCATTTCCGAGAAACTGGTATGAGTTTGCTAGTTTTGAAAGATAGCCGCTTTTCCCGGGCGTTTCCGGAACCGTCTATGGTGGTCAATGTAGTCAACGAAAGTTTGGTTGGCCGTCGGTAACATAGAATTGCAAATTTAAGTTTTTTGAGAGACATTTTAGCGAAATTTTTACCTTTTTTTTTGCTTTCATCGGAGTATCGGTTTGAATCACAATTTGCTATGTGATCGCACGCCACAACCCGTAACTCCGGAACCGGAAGTCGGATCGGGCTAAAATTTAATAGCCATTTACGGGGACGCAACATCTTTCAATTGAGACTAAGATTGGTTGATTCGGTCTAGCCATCTCCGAGAAACCGATATGACTGTTATTCTGAATTTGAATACTTCCGCCGGGGCTTCCGGAACCGATGATGGTGGCCAATGTGACCAAAATAACTTTGAATGGCTGTTAGAGACCTAGTACTATAAATCGAAGGAGTTGTCATATTTTGGAAAAATTTTCACCATTCTACATTCATTGCAGAATTTATTCAAATCGTAATTCCGGAACCGGAAGTCGGCGGATCCATTAGAAATTCAATAAAAGCCTATGGGAACGTTGCACCTTTCATTTGGGACTAAGTTTGTGAAAATCGGTTCAGCCATCTCAGAGAAAAGTGAGTGAGATTGTGTTCGCGTACACACACAGACGCACATACACACACATTCATACATACACAGACATTTGCCGAACTCGACGAGCTGAACCGAATGGTATATGACACTCGGCCCTCCGGGCCTCCGTTAAAACGTCGGTTTTCAGAGCAATTGCAATACCTTTCTATTGAGAAAGGCAAAAAGTTGTTTGAAAAAACTTTTTCTTGTTCAAACTGAATTTTTTTTAGTGTATTTTTATCGAAAACTAAACCAATGATAGTCATAATCATCTCGGAATCCCATGGACGACAGAAAAGCCATTTTACATTATCGATATCTGGGAGATTTAAGTAAATTCCACTTGGCCGTGTACGAAGAAGTATCTTGCCTATGCACCCGCTCGGGAAGTAGAGATTGATGGTGTAGTCTACGACAGGGGCCTTAATTACGTGTGAGGTTTGCTCCTTCAAGAACCCTTTGCTTCAGCCGACTTTTTGTGCCACGAGGCATGAATTGCTGTCATTGCATACAATTGGGCCTGCAGCGACTTATTGTAGAAACAAGGCACGCTGTGGAAAATGCGGAGAGAATCATGAAAAGTTTTCTTACTGTAAAGAGACTCATGATCTCTCAACATATCCCGCATGTAAATTATGTGGGAACAAAATTAAACATTCTTTTAGGAAACGCTCCGTTAAGAAATGCAAAAGAGAACTACACCACCGACAACGACTAATTTCTACGTTTCCTTGTACAGTGAGAGTTTGACCATCCCATTGAGGGAACATCTTCTAATGTGCCTTTAAATTTTCGAAAGAGGAAAATCAATTTTCTCTCTTAAGTTTCCTCGTAAAGGCCTGAGAGTGTCCCTTGAAGGGTGCTGTTACAAAACCGAAGTAGGGGGTTCTTGGTCTCGGTAATCGCAGAAACTAGCAGGAATTTCCACATGGGAAATAAAAAAAAAACCCACGTGTCCCTATATTTCAGTCCCTACATTTTCCCCCAGGTTTTACACAATGCATTTGCACTACGATTAAAGGTCAGACGAAACGAGTACCTGACGCGAACAACCGTGAACGTGGTGGGCAGAGATTGCTTAGAATTGTACGCCGAAAGGGACTTTTGAACGTCGGATCGCCCGAATTTTTCCCAATGTACGCGACGCTACAAATGCAAATGGAAACTTGATAAAAACTGAAAAACGCGATTATTGGCACCGGTCCGTTGACGGATTAATGGACGGATCGTCAGAGAAACAATGTTTCGTCTGGTGGCTAGGGCCTACGTTGTGTATTCGATTCATCCTGTGATTGGAATAGACGGAACGTTCGTCATATGATGACAGCTATGCATCGCGTTTATGTTAAATGACCCCACAAAACTGATGGTTTTATATTTACCTATCATGCCCACATCATTACAGTTACAAGAGGATCTCCGTTTAATGGAGCATGGAAAGCATCCTTTGTATTTCCTGGAGAAAACATGGGAGTTTTTAAGCACTTTATCTGAAAAATCATAGCATTACCTTAGTTTGAGTTCTTTCACAGTGCTCCATTCCGGGTAATGAGAAGGCGGACACTTGAATTAGAATGATATTGAGATGGTGGACATTTAAGCATTAGTAGGTGATCTTTATGAAAGATCGCGTAGCTTCAACGAGTTTTTAAATATTTATTCTCACAGGACGCTGGAAAATTGGCGAATTTCGTGGAGCGATGGAAGTTCAGGAATCCCAAAGATATCAACAAACCTTGGTCCAAGAGAATGGATGAGGGTCATGGCTTCATTCGGGTGATATCTCGGGTCATGTACAATCATTATACGTAGAATGCCCATCTCCAACGTTTTGGGGTCGTGGGTCGTCTCTGCGGTTGTGGTGGTGGTTATCGCGATATTAAACATGTTGTCTGGTCGTGCGCTAAGTGTTCTAGTACCAGATTTCCGTTAAACGAATCCCTTCGGCCTCGTTTCAGTTATAGTTATTTGAAAAAAAAATGATAAAAAAAAGTTTAACCCTGTTGAACAGACAGTCTAGATCATTTTTGAAAAAATGAAGTATGCAAAGTGGCTTTTTGTGATAAAGTTCTCATGTATATAATCTGAGAAGGTACTGCCAACATTTGTTCGAGTTGGCGCAAAATTCGCCAGTTATAAAAATATATTAAAAGATATTCTTAAGAAAACTTTTTTATTAAAAGCATCTCCATGATCCAAGTACACCAAAAAAGTTTGTTTACGACTGTAAAAATGAGAAACGTTTGATTGTTGACAGTTAATGATGGAGAAACGCAAATAACTTTTAAAAGAGGTATAATTTCACGAATTAATTGTTTTTGTTGGAGCAAAATCCAAATATCTCGACAACTGGCGCACTTTGGAAGATTTTTGTTAAATGCATTTTGATTTGAACTGACACTTTGAAACCTATTCTGTAAAGACATTACAGTTTTGTATGTCAATTAGTATGAAATTTAAGAACAGATATAAAGTTATCATTAGAAAAACTTTTAACTAAACAATTTAAATTTTTAACATATATTTTTGCGAAAAATGACATTTTTTCAGTGTATATTCTTTTCATATAAAAGTATTAATTCCCTGTAATTCGTTCTCAGATAGTTTTGCTGTAGAAAATATGATAATCGAACAAAATTTTTTGAAAAAATGCACGTAAAAATGTCTGCGCCATTTTGAAAAACTGCTCTTGCGTCAAAATGTTGCAGTCAGGGATGCCAGCTACACAGATTAATTTGTGTTTCACAGATTTCTAAAACTGCCCAGATTTCCAGTTTCATTGTAGATTTGTCTGTTGACGTGCAATGATGCAACGAAGAACTGCATCATTTTGCCACACTCACGGATCGCTTGCCAAACAAAGATCGAAAATACGTCGAAAGCTTTACATTCTTTGTGTGGGGCACCCAAAACGCGTGACCAATTTCCCTAGCCCAATGTGCCCATGAGCAGAGATGGTGTACTGCTGTTACTATTTATATAAGGAAGTACCCAGGGCGAGTGACCAATCGAGGTTAAAGTCACAAGTAAACAATACTATACAAGGAAGCACGCCGCTCTAAATATTCTCTATCACCTCTCACTAAATTTGGAATGACAAGTCAAAGATGTTATATTTTCCGGCACAATCTCACACGATAAATAAGGAAGATCTAGTTGAATTTCATACATTTTGCAGATTGCAACGGACAAAACTCACCAGAATAATTTTATTCAGATGCCATTTAAACGACAAAAACTCTGGATTAACCCAAACATCTTCGAAAGTACCTAAAATGAAAATGAATCCTCCAGCAAATGTTAGGAGACATTATTTTAAACTCATCTTTTTCCAACAGAACCAAAGCGCTGCTATTTCTACACGACACTCGACATGACCCCCCCCCCCCTCAGCCCAAACTAAGCTTCATTTTCGGGGATATGTTCACCGGCTGGAAGCACAAACTGTTATTATAACAAAGTGCGCTCCATTCTCCCAGAAATTGCATTAAATCAACCTATCATCATTGACTGCTTGGTTATAAGAGGCAAGCGAAGACCTCTGGTAAAGGGGGACAATGAACGAAGACAAGGATCCAAATTAAATTCATTATTTGCCGAGGAAATATAGTTTCACCACAACTTTCATATGCTTGTCCCCTTTTTGCCCGGACCATTCCGAAGGAAATACCAGCTAACCAGTGTTCAAAGGTCTCAAACACCCACACGTTGCTCGGTCTGGTTCGAGTCACCATTAGACGATGGATGGTGGAAAGCGGAAAGTGGGAGGAAATGAAAGCGAAACTGTCTCCGGCATAAATGTCACCGGGGGGTCGGCAGATGGCAGGAGGCGGAAATACTCCAAATAGATAGCATTTTCCATCCACTGTGGCCGGAGGATATGTTGGGTTTGGGTAGCAAATGTTCAAGCTAGAAAACTTTTTCTTTCCGTTTTTTTCCCAGTTACCTACATGCGAACGACGGAGCTTAGTTCGAATGCCGTCGGAAGCTCCGGACGGTTCCGAACGGCAAACAGAGCCATAACAATACAAACAAATTATTCTCTTCCGGGGTTGGCTTCGTCTCGGTGTGACCCGGAGGCTTTCAGAGCAGAAGGACCTAACCGTGGCCATGTGTCCAGTTAAATATAGGATCCGTTCCTTTTTTTCTCTCTCGATGTGCGAAAGTGGCTGCTCCGTAGATAAGAACGACCGAAAAAGTACCCGGGAAATATCACCCGAAATTAGTCCTGTTTGTGTCTGGCAAGTGGCGGCAATGAATGGGAAATAGGAAGCTCGATCACATACGGCAACGAATGAGTGACCGTATTCGCTAGCATCGATCTTTGCCGGTGTCGTCGGTCCGCATACGGCCGAATAATGAAAGTGAGAAGTGGACAGGAAAAGCTCATAATTGAATCAATTTGCTGGCGCCTTTTGAAGTTTCCGGTTCACGCAATCCCGGTAATGGAGTGGCGGCGACCCTCGGTGACGGTACGTGATGGTGGTTCCATTATTTTCGGGCCTTTGGAATGAGGAACGGTGGAAAAAAATTCCAAGTCTGCGTTTAGGAATTAATTGAATTTCTAGAATGATGAATCGTTGTTGAAAACGGTATGGTTAGGGTCAAATCGTCAACTTTTTCCTAATCCAAAATATGCATGGATACAAACGCAAAACAAACAAGCACTATCGCCGTCTGAGTCACTTCCTGGACATTTACGACCAAACTTAACGAAAATATCGCATCGGGTTTCCCATAACCGCATTATTTATAAACATTTGCACAACGCAGCGTGCCTTGCATAAACACCAGCTTGGCCCAGCTCAGCACTGCTGTTTTGTTTCAAAACAACCCGAAAAACATAACAAAAATAAAGTATTGTTGAACGACGCTGGGTGCTCGCAACGTCGTAACGCGGCCGTTAAATCACCGTCGAAATATACACAAGTTTTGCCAGTTTAGAAAATCCCCCCTCGCCCAAGATTAAGCAACCAACCAACTGCAAACTGTCAGTGATAAAACGAAGGAGAAGTTGCAGCCGAGAAATGGTTGACCAACATCTTTTTCAACATCTTCAACCTACACAATCACACGCATACGGACAGTTTAAGATTTGTGGGCGAAGAAAATTGTTGAGAAGTTCCAAAATTTTTTCTCATAAGTCGAATCAGCCGTTTGTTCCGTTAGCCTATAATTGAAATGTCACAATTTGGTCATTTGTTAACCACGATCGTAGAAGGCGGATCCTATCTTTCGTGGATGCTTCTTTTGAGTTGGTTGTTTTCCAGGTTGCTTCGTTCCATTGTTTATCCTCTGCCTAGAGCAACTTTTCACGGTTTTTTTTTTCTTAGTTTCATCAAAAACAATACGCTAGATAAAGTTTTCATTTTCAGGGAAAAAAGCGGATGCAATTTTTGAAACTAGCCCAAACGGAAGTGAAACAAACTCCACTTCCGGGAGATGCTTTTCCGCAAAAGAACCTGGTTCAAAAATTCCATTACCGTGGTTCGCCTGATGCTAGTGGTGGGTGGAAAAGTTTTTCGGTTGCGTTTTTGTTTTATTTTGATTCTAGCCCGGCAAAGAAAATTCGTTTCAAAGAAGTCGCTTGTAGAAAATCTTCTTGCTTATTTGCCATCACGTGTCTCTTTTGTGTTTTTCGGCGGTTAGTGTGGCGCTTTCGAAAAGGATTTTCCAGCTTCCGGCATGGAAGCATTGTGATGTGTCCTTGTGCGCTTGGGAAATGCGCTTATTCAAATGCAGCCCGCCGGATACTCGTCAATGCGTTTTTTTCGGGCAGGGCTCCGGGGAGAAGGCGGCTTGAATTTTCCGAAATGTGAAGGAAAATTAAAAACGGGTGGGACATATTTTCGTGGCTAGAGGGCTACAGATAAGGAAAGCGGAAACGGGGAAGTACTAATGAAGTTTTTCAATGTAATAAATGATTTTTTTTATTTCGATTACAGAAATTTTAACCCTAGGGTCATTCGCCTCTTTGTTCGGATTAACAATATTTCTTCACGAAAAATCTCCAACCCTACAACTGACAATTGCTTGGCTTTACCCTCTGCTTCTTGCTGATCGTTTCGTCTGCCTTCTCCCTCGCTTGTGTTTGCGTCCATGTCGTCGTCGCTGGAGCTTTGATTTTCGCTGTTAAATGTTTGGTACTTTTTGAGTTTACGAGTGATTCTGGTACAGCTGTCTTCCTTTTTTGATAATTACCTAGGTGTGGGTGTGTGTGTGTGTGTGTTAGTTATTGGTTTGGGAATACTGTGGAATATCTTTGCCGGCATTTGGTTTTTGGTTGACTGTCTGGGGCGTATTGTTATCCGACTACCAGTATTTATGTGTGTTTTGTTTTAGAAAGTAAGCAATTAGATTTAAGTTTTGTTTGTTATCGGCTCCAATATGTTTTTTATTCCGTTCATTCCAATCATTATTTATTATTTGAGAGGCTGAGAGTAAGAGTGGGTTAAAATTTTGCTCAGAGCAAAAGTGGGTTATAATATTCTGTTAGATCAGAAATGGTATATTCATCACAACCTCAGGCAAAAGTGGGTCAAATATTAATTTGCGCAAAAGTGGTTCGACAAAATTTTCAGGGCAATACTGGTATAGAATATTAACCCACTTTTGCGCTAAGCAAAGAATCAGATATTTCTTATTCGGACTTGTGGATAATGAAATTTTGGTCAATGTTTCGATGCCTTAGAAATCATGAGATATAGTATCCATATAGGTTAGCAGACATCGGAAATGGACAATTTTCGCCATTTTGAAATCCAAGATTGCGACTTCCGGTAATTACAAAATAGTGAGAACCAGTATCAATATGGGTGTCATTTGAAAGGGGGTGGTCAGCAGACACCGCAAATTGACAATTACCGCCATTTTAAAATCCAAGATGGCGACTTCCGGTAACCACAAAAATAGGGAGAACAACCATCAATATGGGTGTCACTTGAAAGAGCTTGGTCACGATTACCGCCATTTTGAAATCCATGATGGCGACTTCCGGTAACCACAAAAAAGTGAGAACCAGTATCAATATGGGTGTCATTTGAAAGGGTGTGGTCAGTGGACACCGAAAATTGACGATTACCGCCATGTTGAAATCCAAGATGGCGACTTCTGGTCACCACAAAATAGCGAGAACCGCTATCAATATGGGTGTCATTTGAAAGGGGGTGGTCAGCAGACCCCGAAAATTAACAATTACCTCCATTTTGAAATCCAAGATGGCGACTTCCGGTTACCACAAAATAGTAAGAACCACCATCAATATGGGTGTCATTTGAAAGAGCTTGGTCAGCAGACACCGAAAATCTAAGATTAGCGCTATTTTGAAATCCAAGATGGCGACTTCCGGTTACCACAAAGTGGTAAGAACCACCATCAATATGGGTGTCATTTTAAAGGGGGTGGTCAGTGGACACCGAAAATTGACAATTACCGCCATTTTGAAATCCAAGATGGCGACTTCCGGTAACCACAAAATAGTGAGAACCAGTATCAATATGGGTGTCATTTGAAAGGCGGTGGTCAGCAGACACCGAAAATTGACAATTACCGCCATTTTGAAATCCATGATGGCGACTTCCGGTAACCACAAGAAAGTGAGAACCAGTATCAATATGGGTGTCATTTGAAAGGGTGTGGACACCGAAAATTGACGATTACCGCCATGTTGAAATCCAAGATGGCGACTTCTGGTCACCACAAAATAGCGAGAACCGCTATCAATATGGGTGTCATTTGGAAGGGGGTGGTCAGCAGACCCCGAAAATTAACAATTACCTCCATTTTGAAATCCAAGATGGCGACTTCCGGTTACCACAAAATAGTAAGAACCACCATCAATATGGGTGTCATTTGAAAAAGCTTGGTCAGCAGACACCGAAAATCTAAGATTAGCGCCATTTTGAAATCCAAGATGGCGACTTCCGGTTACCACAAAGTGGTAAGAACCACCATCAATATGGGTATCATTTGAAAGAGCTTGGTCAGCAGACACCGAAAATTGGCGATTAGCGCAACTTTGAAATCCAAGATGGCGACTTCCGGTTATCCCAAAATAGTGAGTATCATCAATATGGATGTCATTTGAAATGGGGTGGTCAGTAGACATCGAAAATTGATGCTAACCACCATTTCAAAATTCAAGGTGGCGTTCTGGTTGCCACAAAATAGTGAGTCATTATCAATATGGATGGATGTCATTTAAAATCCAAGATGGAAACTTCCGGTTTCCACAAAATGGTGAGTGACGTCATCAATGTGAATGTCATTTAAAAGAGGTGGTCATTGGAAAGCGGTTTTATATCTTTAGGTTATTTAAATAACTATATGATACCGTGAGAATTGTAGTTTTTTCTCTACTTTTAATTGCATTTAGGTTAACGTATTGTACTGGATTTGTGATAAATCATCAAAGTTGTTAACAAATGATTTAAATATATCCACAGAAGTTACAGCCACGTCTCCTGTCAAAATATTTTTGCATGCACCTAGGGTGATAAGCCTATATCGCTTCACCGCGTATATAAGTTACACGAACACGCTATAGTGGAACGGCGTGGGTAGTATTTTTTGTTCGCAAGCGGTGTGCTTTTTGACTTCGGTCCTGTACGAGATGAGGAAGCAGACTGAGTGAATTTTATTTTGGTGCCAAACACCATCATACAGACTAACTCCCAGAATTTTTTGAAAAATAAATTAGTGAAAAAAACAGTCGTCTAGTTTGACGATGAGGCGTGTATGGACCCTGAATATTTCGAATATTGTTAATTTTATGACTGAAAAATCGTGTGACATTTAGATGATATGAACAAAGAGATTTTTGTTTGCATCAATCTAGGCAAACGATTCCAACCGATTTAAAACGCATCTTGACGAAATTAAATGGCACTGCTGGAAACAAGATCCATACGATGGAGTTCGATGTTTATCTATCCACCCACAAGGTAGAGATACATGGCGTATTCACCGATTCGAGTTTGCCATGCATGCATCTGCTAGAGGACGGAGTCGGCTGTTTTTTAAAGATCCCTTGCTCCAGCCAGTAAATATTTTGGTTTGCCCACGTTTACACTAAAGATCAGTCACACAGAACGGGCAAAATAACTACGGCATCGGCCATGACAAACTATTGCGCATTATTGGATCAGCTTTAAGAAGTGAGACTTTGATGATTCCCAAGCTGGTACTGATGTACCCAGAAGCTATAACAAGAAGATGAATATTTCCTCATCTGAGATTCCCTGTAAAGGCCAAAAGGTTTCCTTAAGGGGCCACCACGCTTCTCAGGGGACTAAAAGGAACTCAGCACGCATTGGTAACTTGCGTGCGAAGAATTTTATAGAAGCACATTAAGATTTTTATTATTAGTCCTGGCGAAACTATTAATTTTGCACAAAAACTTAAAATATATAGTCATGTGTGACAATACTATTATCAAGATCCTCATATATACGGAAAATGGAACAATCGAGGCTCGACTACAAAATCTTGCATTAGTTACTTGCAAATTCATGTCACATTTAAGGCAAATATACACACATATTACACATTTCAGCACTACTTCGCGGTAATTCAAATGGTATTTTTGTGATGAGAATATGGGTGGACCAACCCATTGCCTTCTAACTGATGCTGCAAAACAAAACAATGCTTAACTACACAGAATTCTTTGCACATATAAACAAACAAACGTGTCAGTTCTGTGAAAAAATCGTGCTCGAGGAAAGCTCATCTAGGGAAGTAAATTCCAATCACACTCAGTTGCCAAATTGTTAAATTTGCGGCAGCTGCATCAAGTACCTCAAAATCGACAGCCAGTACCATCAGTGAGGAAGTTCACACGGATGGATTGATTGGCCACAAACTGCTTCTCCTGTATCTCACGAAGAGGTTAAAATTTATTTATATGACTTCAAGGCAGATAGACCATTCAAGGCTCTTTTGAAAGGGTTACCGCCATGTCAAAAGCGGCAACCCTTACACGTTCAATATTTTTGACAATACTAAAGAGTATTGACAAAAGTATTGTCCGTGTAACGGAAAAAGTTGTATTGACGATGTGGATTTCAAATGGGATTGAAATATTTTTTTTTTCGAGAGTTGTCCTACTGGAGCTGTAGAGCTAGGTTCTCGGAAGGGCTCCCCGTCAGAATCACATACTACAATTTGCAGACGAGACAGGCAATGTCGCCCACTAAAACACTGCATTAGGCCAATTGTAGCGGGCCGTGATTCTGAATGTGATATTCATTGTACGGTTCAGGTATGTGCGGACGTAGGGACCCGCGATCGCATGTATCATCGCGAAGGGTTCGAGCATTTTTACGTTAACGTGTTCGATCGCGTGTGCGTTTGTATGTCGCGTGTGCTAACGTGTATGTAACTTCGCGTGTATAAAATCTATTTTATAACCGTGTGCATTTCGCATATTCGCGTGTGTTCTTTGGATAATCGTGCGCGGACCGTGAATCTAATACTTTATATTTGGTGTACGGCTCAGATGCTGAATGAAAGTGAGATCTTCCATATCACGAGTTCCCGGCGATGTCACCGTAGAGCGTCTGGTCTAGTGGATATGAGCTTTATTTTTTGATTGGTCCAACTGAATGTATGGACCTAAATTACTAGAATGAAGGCTAAAGATTTCCGGACGTGACCGATTCATGATCGCG
The DNA here is from genome assembly GCF_030247195.1 of Topomyia yanbarensis. Classification (NCBI taxonomy): domain Eukaryota; kingdom Metazoa; phylum Arthropoda; class Insecta; order Diptera; family Culicidae; genus Topomyia; species Topomyia yanbarensis. Next base: position 26,766,394 of record NC_080671.1, read on the forward strand.
CGCGTTTGCGGGTTCGCGTTCGTAACTTCGTAAGTACTAAAACGTTCACATAATTACCGGAGTGTTATCAAGTTTGCGCGATCGCGGGCATAGGTGTGCGTAGATGATCGCGAAGGGCTTAACCGTTCGTATGTTGACGTGTTTGTCGCGTATGCTCGCGTGTATGTGACTTCGCGTGTATAAATACGATTTTGAAACCCTGCGGCCATTGATATATTCGCGGACCGTCATTCTGATATTTAGTTCGGTGTACGAATCACATTCTGACAGGGAGTGAGTTATCCCATATCACTATGCTCAAGATCAAATGAGTCCCCGAACAACCGAACCAGCATGTTCCCCCATTTAAAAGTAGAAACATCCATATCAGCCGTCCGCCAAAACACTCGATCGAATGATTATTAGTCATGAGATTCAGAGATCAATGAACCAGCACTCGCTCGGATCTCCCACTCTTATCGACCAAGCAAGAGTACGCGCCCATTAGGCTCATCACCCAAGCCCAGGGGATTTCAAATGGGATTGAAATATTGTAACAATATCGGTAATACTGTGTATTGACAAAAATATTACACGGGCCGCTAAATTTGAACGAAATATCGAACAAATAGAAAAAATTAGTGGGCTTTTCTCCTTCACAAGTTATTAATATGAAGAGAAAAGCTAACGGCCCTACCGCGCAACAACGCTTTGGTATTATCCAGAGGCTTTATTTTAACCACAATGACATGAATAATTTGGAAATATTGCAAAAATCTCGTTTATGCTCATAGACGACATGGTAGCAGAATTCAAAATGCAACCCAGTGTCGTAGATGCCAAAGCTTTGTGAACGACACAAAAAATGTCATTTGGATTCCAAATGTATGATCGGTGGTGATAAATCACACACAAAGGATGCTTGTCCGGTGAAAGAAACCAGAGAAAGTTTCAAATGCGCTAATTGTCGTGGAAACCAGAAATCCATAAATTGGGCAGAAAAAATATAAATTATCGTACAAAGCAACAAAAGCTCCAAAAAAATTATCAACTTCAATGGCTACCTTTCCGTAAAACATACTCCTCATACGTGTTAATCCGCTTCAAAATAGAAAAACAACTTATCCACCTATACAAAGAACTTATATCTCCGTCAAGATGGACCTGTAATAGTGCGTCATCGTATGCTTCAGTGGCAAGTGACGCGACCAAAAGACGCTGCCGCGTCTATAATTCCATTCCCACACCAGGATTCCTTTGCTCCAACCGATTTAAGTAGGATTACGGAAGAAAAATTGATTTTTTGCAACAATCAATGTTTCAATTGATGACTACAATGCTAAATTCTTTCCTCATGTTTGAAGCTTTTCAATCTGGTGCTTTTCTAACAAAATTGTAATGAGTTTAAAGTTCACTTCATTTAAATTTATTAAATTGGAACGTTTGTATATTAAAAACGAATTTCTCAACTTTTTGAGGGTACTAATGTGCATATAGCCATTGTGGCCGAAACTGCTTTAAAAACCAAATATTAAATTGAAGAGTAACTCTAATTTTGTTATTCATCGATTTAATCGAATTGTTGGATTCGGCAGAGGAATCGCAATAGTGGCTAATCGCAGAATCAAACGGCGTGCTTTGCCGTATTTTGGACACCAGGTGATCGAGAGTTTGGGTATCGAAGTTGAAACCTTTCTTGGTACCATGTTTCAGTGCACTGGCGAGCAAAGTAGTTTCTTGAAAGGAGACTTACAAAAACGTACAAGAAATCGATCGAAATTCTTTATAATCTGTGATTTTAACGCTTAACACTGATCCTGGAACAAGTCTAAAAATAATTCCAACGGTAAACTACTTTTTAATTATTTCTCTGCTGCTTATTATTCAGTTTTGTTTCCAAATGAACCTACGTGCAATTCGTCTGTACGGAAGCCATCAATAATTGATTTGCATTTGATAGATCAAAGTCACATTTGTTGTGAATTTGTTTCACATGATGATTTTCATTCGGATCATGAAAACATGATTTGAACCGTTTCTCCATATCTTCACATCGCCTGCCAGATCAGAAATTTTAAGGGAAAATTTCGATATTCTCTTCTCTCGTACATCCTCTGGAGTGGATTTGATGCCGATATATTCGTATCCATGGGGATAACCTTGATGTAAGGTTCGTCCTCCATCAAGGTGGAACAAGATTTGATGATCAACTGTGCGTAAAGTTTCGTGGGACGAGTTTTTCGAATGATATTTTTCTACTCATTCTAATTTGACATCTTCTATACATTATAAACGTACCCAGTCTAGTAGGGGAACTGGGGGGAAGCCCGACACCCTGGGTAAGCCCGACACCCCACGACTTTTCCCTGATATCAAATTTTAAATCGTACAATAATGACAGGATATTATTAGTACGATTATTTTTGGCATTTCGATACATATCGATGCCATATGGGTTCATAAACGTCAACAAAATAAACAAAACAAACGAAAGCAAAGTTGGTGCGCTTTTGGATGTTATTTTTAGTTGATACATTTTAAGGTTTTAATAATACAAAAGCTTTGAAAATGACCAGTTTTTTTTGTCACACATTCTATTCTACTCTCCATATCGTTATTTGTATGTATTGAAGATAAGTTTGAGTACTTCAATACTGTTAATTGAGCATTCAACAAAAATGGGCGCTGTTGGGGTAAGACCGACAGTTTTTGGGTGGGGTAAGACCGACACGGTTTTTAGATAATTGGGTTCGTTTTTGATTCGATACAAACGACTGGGTATATTTGTTGTGTTCAATTATACTATAATTACGTCATGTTAATAATTGAAATACACGGAAACTATGTTTTTTGCATTTATTTATCAGTATTGTCTCAAGTCGACCAAAAAAATTAAAAATTAATTGAACGTGATTCATAATAATATTACAAAAAGAAACGAAAAGTATAATCTAATATGAGATTTTGAAATGATATTGATGAAAAAATTTCATTGACCGTCGGATTGTTGATCAACAGTGTTCCGAAAAATCACAACACGATCCGGATAGCTTACTACGAAGCGTGCGTCACTTCTAAGTGAATGAGTCCTAGTAACAGCGTATATAATCTGCTTGCAGAACAGCTCTTCCTCGTTAGAATGGCTATACAAGTGGCAATAAAGCTCGAATGAATTACTTGAGAAAACCCGTACCATAATATAAACCATGCGTTAAACATTATTTATTCATAACACCACGCATTCGAATGCTCTTCCTCTTGCTACGCGATGAAACTACAGAAAGTATGCGTTTGCATCACACATGCTCATATACACATAATTGCACTTTATCACACATACACAATACATTTTTAATGGAAAAATTTGGACAAAAAGAAAGTTCAAAAGGGGGTCGCTCTTGCCCCTTTGGGGTGTCGGTCTTACCCGCAGCGTTTTTAAAATGACCTTTTTCTCCATTTTTTGGCAACCAATAATTTTTAATGAATTCAATTTTTTGAAACGCTGAAAAAATTATATTTTGTTAAGAAACACCTAAACCAGGATTATCCACAGAATATACAATTTTAGGAACTTTGTGGAATTTTAGAAAAATTATTGCGCTTAAGGTGTCGGACTTGCCCCGCGTTCCCCTATATCTTGCATTTTCTAGCATAATCAAGGATTGTCATTCACCTTTTATACCTTTCACAAGCCATCAGAATTTATACATTTTGTTTCCTCCCAAAATTAAATCCTTTCCTAGTAGCAATACCATTCGTAAAAGTGGAGAGATTTTTTTTTTGCGACGGACACAGTGAACTGAGTATAAATGTGTGGGGGATTGCTAAATAAAATAAGTGCATTTGCTGTGAAATTGGAAACCATTTCTCCATTGAAACAGGCAAATACAAACTCTTGACGACGGAACAATCGTGAATTGTTTTCCTTTTCGTAAGCTGCCAGGAACCGAAAAAAAACTCCTTCAAACTTTTCAGACATTTCATGAATTGGTTGCTAAACAATGCCAAACAGCTATAGTCGTTCGGATCCCGGCAAACAGCTAAAACGGGAAAGTTATCCCAACACCGTACAGAGATTCGGCATCAATGACGAATGAAAAGGAATGCTGCTCAATCGAGTAGTCGAGTTCGAAAACTTTCCGCGAAGCTCACAGCAACGAAGGTTTCTCGGAGCTGGACTGTGCTGCAAATTCCTCAGCTTCAAGATCGCGTGGAAAATTATTTACATAATCCAGCAAACGTTCAACATACTTGGCCCGGGATCCAGGGTCCTATTCCCAGTTTATTCTAATGGACTAGGAAGTTTCCATTTCAAATTGTGTTAAATGCGTAAAATTTCACAATATTAAAATCAGCCATCATGTAACGGTACTCTCACCAAAGAACCAGAATAGGACCACCAACCCTTCCGTCATTTCCTAACCTCACTTGTCCACTTGTAATTACTTGATTGCGACAACGACGATGCCGGCAGCGACATCGACTATGACATTATAGCAGTTGATCTCCGTCCACGGCCCGCCTCGATTTGATACCCGTAGACCGTGGCTACTTGCTCGCCACTTGGAAAGCCGATAGGATTGATGATTCAACGCGGATTTAATTACTATATGTATGTCATTTTGCTACGGCTTCCTACGCGCTGGAGTGTATCGCCTGTATCGAGTGGTGGATTATGAAACAGAGTAGGCTGTTGTTATTGACCCAACGATTTGTCACCAGCAGCCGATGGATTGGTGAAATATGATATATCGACTCGTGATGAAGATGAAGCATGAAGATGCAGTGACGTTTGTATTCTCTGATTGCTACGTCAGGGTCAGTTTGATCGAGCATGCCGGATATTGCCAATACAAAATCGTCGCAGGAACTATATTTGAACCAAAATGATTTTTTTTTCACTTTCGATATGAACGAAACAATGCGATAGCTTAACTGAGCCGTGGGAATATATTTACCTACAATGTGTAAAAACACGGATTTATTTAACCGAAGAAATCTTCTATCGACGGCATTGGGATAGTATTTATTTAATTATTCGTCAAACCACTGACGTGCTGGTTTTAATATGCTCATCGCAGCATGCTGTGCCTTTGATTATCACATTACGTTTGTGTTTTTTGCAAGGTTTGAATTTTACGTTTCCTAATGAAAATTAAAACTGTGGACGCACGGCTAAGTGAAAATGGAGTAAATATGAGAAAATTGACGAAACGCTTCGGAATGCATCACTCGAGTGTACACATTATTCTTTGAATGAACTGCCAAGCAAACGTAGAAAACAACCCGAAGCTGGACCAGAATGTGGTATTTCCAGTTAGGAAGAATAAATCAATATCGATCAGGGATATGGCCTATAAAACTGGAACGAATGATCGATCCAACGTATCAAGTAGCGGAACAACCTGAATATCTATAAAAAAGCAAAAAAATGCAAAACTAAAACAACGTGCTGCAACAAGGGTCCGAAAGCTTTATTTGCGAGTTCTGCAGCTTGATGTCCGACGAGACATTTGTGAAGGAGGAGTCAAAAACACCTATGAGCCCACAATATTACATTGCCGGTGAGGATGTAAGCGATGCGGACAGGTTAATTGACGTGGAGTAATTTGTTCAAAAAGTGTTCGCATAGCAAACAATATGTTCCTGCGCTTTGAAGTTTGCCTTTTTTACACTACCAGAACCATAAATGCGGAAATCTATCGGTTAAGTGACTGCATGAAAACCTGATATTAATTTCATCTGGTCTTGATAATATTCAAACTCAGTTTCGCACTATGAAAAAACATCAAACGATTGAAAGAATAACACTTTTTTATAATATTTGAATTAAAAATATGTGGATAACATTTACATTTATTAAGTAAGAAGTAGTTCTCTGGACACGGTGACTTTTGACTTCCGGGGTTTTCGCTGAACACCGACCACTCATGGTGTAGATCATTTACTGAATGCGAATATGAATCTCAGACTTCCGGACGCCGCCATTGTCCAGTCCAGTCCAGTGCATAGTGGTCCGAATCCACAATTTAGGAAGACAAAAATGTTTGTAGCTAAACCTTATATTTTAGAGCTACGATGTCTTCAGGACAAATAATCAGTATCAACTAGGCCATCTCCAGATGTAAATGGTATTAGGGTGTCTCAAAAATCATTTTCTTAATGTGGGAAGATAGAATATTACAGTCTTAAGCAATATTGTAGAGAAACTTATACCAAGCAACTTTGCCGAAGACGTCATAGGTCTCAAAAGGTTTTCATTTTATAGCTATTTTAATTGAGCAAATTAGGGTGTTCCTAACAAAAACTGTTTTTTTTGCTGCATTTTTTTATTTTTTGTTTCTCGTAAACGGTGTCTTCAGACAACTTTTAAAGCTCATTGAGACCATTTTTTTCATAATGGAATTCAGATATCACTTCCAGAACAGAAGTTATGAGCAATATTAAATAAACTATGGGTCCTTTTAAAATATTTATATCTAAAATTGGGGCAAACGAAAAATAAATTGTCGTCTTGCACTTCAAAGAGAATAGTTTCAGGCATGTTTAGAAAAAAATGGCGAAGATGATATTTCTAAAAAACATTAAATCAAGCTTGAAAATTGAGATTTTACTACTGAAAATGCCCCGTGTAGAGTCGAAATTCTTCAAACAGGCCACCCGAATTAAGTGATATCGCAATTTCGATAGAGGATCCAATTTTTTGGTAGTATGTGGCATTGTAAAACCAAATCTAGATGGCTAGGGCGAAAAAAAATTGTTGGTCATAATATCACAGATTAACAGACATAACACTATGAGGAAATTCCTTTAAAAAAGTTTCGATTCCCGAATTTTACCAGAACACTGGCGCCACCATTTATACACGGTCCCACGGTCAATAATTGTTTCCGAGCCTGATGGATAACCCTTTTACAAATAAGTGGTTGAGACCGTGTATAAATGATGGCGCTAGTGTTCTAGTAAAATTTGCGGATATTCTCGCAGTAGCCATTTAGATTTGGTTTTACAATGCCACATACTACCAAAAAATGGGATCCTCCATCGAAATTGCGACATCAATTAATTCGGGTGGCGAGTTTGAGAAATTTTGATTCTATACGGGGAATTTTCAGTAGTAAAATTACAATTTTCAAACTCGATTTAAATTTTTTGTAGAAATATCACCTTCGCCATTTTTTTTCTAAACGTGCCTGAAAGTATTCTCTTTGAAATGCAAGAAGAACATTTATTTTGCGTTTGCCCCAATTTTAGATATAAATATTTTAAAAGGACCCATATTTTATTTATTATTGCTCATAACTTCGGTTCTGGAAGTGATATCTGAATTATTCTATTATGAAAAAATTTGTCTCAATGAGCTTTAAATGTTGTCTGAAGACACCGTTTACGAGAAACAAAAATTAAAAAAAATACAGCAAAACACAGTTTTTGTTAGGAACACCCTAATTTGCTCATTATTAGCTATAAAATGAAAACTTTTTGAGATACAACTATGACGTCTTCAGCAAAGTTGCTTGGTATAAGTTTCTCTACAACATTGCTGAAGACTGTAATATTTTATCTCCCCACATTCAGAAAATAATTTTTGGGATACCCTAACAATAAGAGCCACCCTTATACCATTTACATCTGGAGATGGCCTATTTGATACTGATTATTTGTCTTGCAGACATCGTAGCTCTAAAATATAAACATTTTTGTCTTCCTAAATTGTGGATTCGAACCACTGTGCAGTGCTGATAATTGTCAATAAATTTGCCAAAGTGAAAAGATTCATTTTGCATAACATCTTAAAACACGTGACTGTGAGCGATTACGCCCAGTTTTAAAATGCCCAATCAACATATGGCAGTTATACAATATTCTATGACACTTTTTTCCTTTATGCGTTTTAGGAACTTTAAATTTATGCATTCATAAATTTTAAATATTTGCAAGAACTTTTAAAAATTTTCGGTCCGCTATATATATTTTGAATGCTAGAATTGATGCCATACAATTCGGAAGTTCTCTTCTATTTAACGTTTGGGGAGTGGTTGCAAGGGTTACGAAACTCGACAGCTTAATGAGACGTCATTACGGTAGCTGCTAAGACTGCATTTGCAGAAATTGACAAACAACGAACGAGGTCTATATTCGAATTGAAGGAGGATATATAAAAAGTAGCTTGTTATCAAAGATTAGATAAAGGCTACGCAAAAAATATTTTAAGAGCGCAGTTATAAATAAAATTTGATTAAATTTCATGATTCTTATTTTTTGCAGATTTGGCTGACTACACTGAACAACAAAGCGCGTATTAACGTTAACTAAGGCAAGTAATGACCACATCAGCATATAAATAGCTCATGTTAAAAAGAAGGAAAGATATCAATTAGAACTACTATCTGTAGCATTTATTTTTTTCCCCGATCGGCTAAGTTTCGATAGATGGTCGATATTTCTCCAAAGTCATTGATATCCGGGTCTTCCGAAAATCGAAAGTCGATTCTGTGCGCTGACAAACTGAAAATAATCGTAAAGGGGCCCTTCCCGAAGCACTACGCAACCGCCTGGCCGCCTACACCGTACGCCGATGCAAATGGTGGAAATGTTGGTGACGATCAGGTCTCACTGTAAGGGGGTTGAAAGCGAAAAAGCTCACGGAACGGACGGTATCCCCAACGTGGCACTGAAAACCGCGATTCTGGCGTTTCCGGACATGGTCATGATAATGCTACAGAAATACTTGAACGAAGGCAACTTCCGGGATAAATGGAAGATCCAGATGTTGGTGTTGCTACCAAAACCAGGGAAGCCACCAGGTGATCCAGCATCGTATCGGTCTATATGCCTGCTGGATACACTTGGTAAACTTCTGGAAACAGATTGACAAACTACGCTGGAAGCGAGAACGGAATGTCGCAGAGGCAGTTCGGGTTCCGGAAAGGGAAGCCATCCGCACAGACATCGCGAGCGCGGAGAATGCATCGAAGTAAAAGAGAAGGAGTTATCGCTACTGCACGGTGGTTACGATCGACATGAAGGACGCGATCAACAGAACCAGCTGGGTGGCGATCCAGCATAAAAAATCCAGCGCGTCGCGATCAATTCCATCGATGCGTGCGCTGAGGCACCTGGTGTCGTCTGTTTTGGGTGGAAAAAGGTTCACTGAAGTAGGTCTTGAGTTCTACGAATGACCTCGCTACCAGTGCAGCAAATCATATCACTGTTAGCAATGCGAGTATGGATTTTTTGGGCTAATTCGTACGAAGGAGAAGGAGATTCTCAGCAGTCTGACCAAGCGGAGAAGCTTACTTCAAACTACGTTTTACGGGGACCTTCCCGGAATCAGTCGAGTGTGCATCTTTCCCCGGAATTCTGGATAAATTCAGGGAATACAACTACCTGATCCAATTTCAAAGCGTCACACGATTCAGTGAAATGAAACGAGCTATGGTAGATTCAGCGTGAACATGGATTTCCTGCAATACTTATTAAGCTGTTGCGTATGAAGTGGGATGGGTTAAAATCAAACGTTTAAATAGACACAAAGCGGTGGCTTTAAACTTTCTTGTCTACTGATAGCAAGCGAAGTAACGATACCACCATCTCGAGATTTGACAGACTTCATGATTTCGCGGATGACATGGACATCATTAGCGTCGGTCGCAGAGCAGTAGAAGAGCTAGTTGTGGTTTATAAAAGAGATGCTGCGATAATCGGACTGACTATAAACTCTTAGCGAAAGCATGGACATGAGCATGATGATCGTCAATTCGTAGGTGCTACTCCGTGATTGGACAGAATAAGCGAATTTGCACAAAAAATCAACGAATGAGACCAGCGAGTAGCCGTGTGGTATCCGGCGGGATGAAATGTGTAGACGAATTTCAGCAAAGAATTGACACTCTGGGTTTCTGTTCTCATGTCGTAAGGGGCGCCCAACAACTGATGTGGCTGTGGTCCACTAGAAGGTTGATAACAGTCTATTATCTTTCTCCGGACAAACCCAGCCTAGAGGCCGCGTGGAATTCGGCGGGTTGAGGTACCTCAGTCAAGAATTTATTCGCTGGGTTCCTGATCCCAAAGGATAAGAGGTGACTAAAAATACGAATCCTCAAGTCGAGGTGTTTCTCCGTGTCAATGACTGAATGGCTAGCAGGATTAAAATATGCCAGTCGCGTACGGAGTGTTATGGGGTTTAATCTTGCTGTGTTAAGCGAATCCCTGACACAGTGGAGGCTTGTTTCTTCGCGGATCGTGGGATTCACATGATAGTCATGTCTCTAATACCCATTTCGGGGTTTGCCTTAGGCGATTATAAGCCGACGTGATCGGTATCTGTGTAATGTGTAGTACTGTGATAGATTATGGTTAGAGTAGCAAAAATTAATCTTCAGCATTTACGTGCAGCAACTATGAATCTATTCAGCTTTGTGTAGGAGGGAAACGCTAACTTTGGTTCAAGAATCGTATTTCCATAAAGAAAACTTCTATGTTGAAAAGCTACTTAATCCCGTCTTCGTAGCTTTCAACAAAAATGGCATGACAAATCCACGTGAAATGCCTCATGCATGTATACTTTTTAATAGTGCTTTTTTGTCTTATATCTGCCCAGATAACACAGTCAATATGACTGCTGATAACATAAAAAGCAAAAGGGATTGGATCATACCGTTGCAGAAATGGGTTTCCACTCATAGTCAGCATTGATGCAAATACCCACCATATAATTTGGGGCAACTCAGATATCAATTCGGGAGGCACCGAATTGATGGACTACTTAAGTAGCACAAATCTGAATATACTTAATGCAGGAAATCGCTAAACATTTGCACGATCGGGCAGAGAAGAAGTGTTAGATGTAACTCTCTGCTCTGACGATATTACGCTTGAGTTGGCAAAACTGACTCGTATCCAACGAGCTCAAACTGTTGTTAGCTGATCATAAGTACATCGTCTTTGATATTTTAAACGACTAGATGTGTCATCCTCTTGCGATTCTACTGTGTAATAATTCAATTTTTAATCAGTGGTAGTACAAAATTGGTTTTATTTGTGTGGACTTTGCTAGAGTATAAATTACCAATATTTTTTATCAAACCGTTGACGCGAGGAGATCATTAGCACTCCTATTCGAATGTTTCGTCAATCGAAAATTGAGACACTTCCCACGATATCAGGTGTCGTGCTCCTTTAATCCCTTAAAAATGGGTAAAATGTTTGATGAAAATCAAGAAAAAAGCACAATCGCAGAGGTGCTCTCTCGTCCAATGCTTCGGTTTATTGTATAGTTTTCGAATTTTCTGTTTTCTGTTAAAAGATCTTCACTGGTCTTATGAAAAGTGATTTCAATTTCTCCTAACTCTTTCATCCCCAGTTTCAGTGGGTTTGGACTGAGGTATGGCATTGTTTGGTTCTATCCGGATAACAAACAAGGATGTACCAGGGGACTTCAGTTTTATTGTCGAATCATATAGCCTTCACCAGAATAAGGTATTCTTGTATATTCCGTGGAATCCCACGCCACGGAATGTTTGAAGAATGTTTTGATGAGGGTAGACTTCTATAATCATTGTTCGCGGGCAGTTTTTCGGGAAGTTCTGTGAATCAAGTCGAGTACAGAAAAAATACCGCAGTATTTTTCCAGTATCGACGAACGATCTTTGGAGTTTCAGGCGAAAAAGGGTTATAAACTTAGTAAGGGCTTCCAAGCCTAAATCGGTTAAAACCGTACTTGAATGACAACAACTTGTCGGACGTGTTGTCGTTATGTTACCTCGATATCCTGTCGGGTGTGTCGAGAAGTGCCATTAATTGCGTTGGAGGTGAAGAATACTTTCGTATTGTAGATGTTCTCTATGTCATTATTTTCCTTATCCCTAACCTTACCAATTCCCCCATCCTTCTCATCAGGAAAATGATGGAAAGACAAACCACGGCAAGGCGCAAATCTCCGATAAGCGCCGGCTACGTTCTTGCAGACATCGAGGAAGTAAAGGAATGTTAGCGTAACAGACGTTGTTATGGAGACCGTGTAAATGGCTTCATCTCCACGTTAGCCACGGAAGGAGTTTTCATTGGTAGGATAATATAAAGAATTGCTAAGTGATATGATCTAAGTAACTCTCCGAAGTGTTATGTGTTTATTGCTCTGGGCAGCCGACTGGCGAGCATGTATGACAAAATTATCATTCATTGAATTAATTCGGAAGTTCTCGGTTTGTAAAAAGTGCTACTCCGGATAGCCAACTATCGTTTGTCAGAAAAGATATGTAAATACTTTGGCCTCGTAATACAAGGACTATTTATCGTGTATAAACTTTGATATTATTATAAGAAGTAAATTGACAATTATGTATTCGTTTCTTTCTCCATGAACGCTTGAATAAGATACCGACTCTTATGTTATCATTATTCGCGCGCTTTGTTATGCTACTTGAAGGCAATTTCAGATGGTATGAAATAAGCGCTATCCAAGTACCTGAAACGACCGACTTTGTAGGTCGAATATCCAAAGTACGAATATGGGAATTAAATATTTGTTCGTCGTGCTGATACAACTGCCGCAAATTAGTAACTGATTTTGTACCTTTCTTGCCAATTGTCAACTCTCAACGAATTGATTCAGCCGTCGTCATTCCACTCAAACATGACCATGCGTATTCCCCACGCACATAGCATGCCATGTGGATTAGTTGCTTAGTTTGTCAAATAAACTCTAAACATGGAAATTAGTTTGCTCAGTCCAAAGAAATGTCAGCTCGATTGGCGACCATCAGTCAAATCAACAAACATTTAAAATTATATACGAACAAAATATGTGCAATTTTGAAATTAATAAAATGAAGGCTACTATTTATTTGCAATGAAATAAGATCTGAATAAAATTACTTTCGTAACCAAGGTGGTTCAACATTGGACCAGACACTACTGGTGGGAATAGGGATCATTTTTCTCTTGAAACTCTAATGTAGAGTGTTTTGGTTTCATTCAAAGGGATTTAATGGCTTTGTAGTTTTTCATTCTGCTACTACTTCATAAAACTGTTCACGATTATAAATCTTCGGTGCTGTTACATCACACAAGACTTACACTAACTAAGACGGCTTCGTTTCCCATTCCAAATAGCACAGTCATAATCTACCCATCTGTCAGTGCAATTGTTTTCCGCTTTCACCATTCCGTTCATTACCGAACCCGTCCAGAACCGAACCCTTTCCACTCGTTCGCGCTTGACTGGATTGCATCACGCGACCTAACGGTGAACTGATTCGCTGATTAGCAGCTTCTTGGTCACTCAACCGACAACCGCGGTGACTGACTTCTAGTTTCTACCTAGTGGGGTAAGCCAGCAATCCAAGCAAACCAAGTCAAACACCGAACCGATGAGTGCTAAGCTGAAAGCCGGTCTAACGATTGATGCCTACTTTTTTTTTAGTTTTCCACACCTAATCCATCATCGAAGGGGCGGTGAACCGAGCAAAACACTTTCGTGGAAATTGGCAATCTTCGCGTCTCCAGACCAGAGACCTGCACCAGTGCTAAACAAACGGAACCATTATGTGGCATACAAACGGGGCATGAATCGTGCAGCGTCGATCGGTTCAATTAGAACCGCTAGTTTTGACCGTTTCACTGCCAACGGACGGTATCCCGCGGTCGGATTAGTACACAAACTATGCACGCTGGGAGTCCAACGGGTTAAAAGCCTATCTCTCTCAGCCTGTCTCTTGCTAACTGCCACTTCACAGAGTAATGATGGTCACGATAGTAATGTCCAGCGCTGGAAGAGGGAGGATCCACTGTAAGTGCCCCTTCATCCAGAATCCCAGACCAGAAGGCCCTCTGTATATCAAACCGTTGATCTAGTTGGCCGCATTTATCGTTTTTATTATTATTTACTCTGTGCTTCCTACTCGATGCATCCAATCAACTTCTCGCAACTTCAGTTAGTTAACCGTTGCCAATCCGGATAGCGATATTTCATACGATTAATGAAGCAGTACGAGGAAGAAAACGCGCAAATGAAGCATTTTTCAGGCAGTTTATTAAATCAAAACAATGATAAGCAATTAGAGCTAATTCAATTCGATGAAATTATCAGTTCTTCTTGCTTCCAACCGGCGTCGTTCGGCTTCTGATGGAAACTCGCTCTGCTGCTCCGCTCTCCTGGGATGTTTTCCTCGCTCGGAGTGCCATCCATTTATGATGATCTGAACGAATTCATTTTAATAGAGTGAAATTGAGTGCGGAAAAAAAGTATTGAAATTCATACCGTCAGTCGGTCGGTTTGGTTGGTTTGTTGGTACAAAAATGATGCCACTCTGCTGACGTTGTTGTTGCGCTTTGTAGCGCAGCTGACGACGCGACGGTGGATGACGATCATGCTGGCAACCGACAGCCACAGCCAGCGAACGTTGTGCGGAATAAATTTGCATTGTAATTTATGGTATTTAGCGTAGAATTTATTTTATAACGGTTTTGCACTTTGCCTCTGCGGCGGCGGTGTGTTGGTGGTTCGTGATCGGTTGGACGAGTTTGCTCCCCGTCGTTTGCACCCGCTCATAGCCGAATCGGTTAGGGTCCAAGGGAACAAGTTCGCCGGTGTCCGTCTCGCGCGTTGGTGGATTTAATTTAGTGAAACATTTTCATTTCACGCGTGAAAAAAATGGATCAGGAATGGTAATTCGCTTGTTTTGGTTCTCCAGCAGCCCAGTTAGTTGAGTAATGAATTATATGAATCTATTACAGCATCTAACCTAATTTTCCGAACACAAACAGCTGACATTTTCCCAGAACCAGTTGCAACATCAACATTGGCAGCGAATATTTTTCTGCGAAATCTTCATCGCTAAACAAGTGTAAGTATACAATGCCGATCAACCCGACAGACTGACCTACTTCACATACAACTGAGTCACAGCATATCGTAGAAAAAGAAACGGGAAGCGATCCAAAAAAAAGGTCAATCGTTTTTTGTTGTAATTTGCACACCCCCGCGCCACCATGCATCGAACCGATTTCGGGGAAATAAACTTCCCAAGAAGCGCCTACTCAGCACTTTTTCTGCAGTTACCGCTTTGTAGGATGGGCTGGCTGACATTGGGGATGTGGATTGGCGTTTTTCTTACTCGCAGTTTCTCATTATATCGTAGCAATCAGACAAGAACCGTGCAGATTGATCTCGAAGGTTGGCTGACCATTTGACGGAAGTGTGGATTTTTATTTGTTTATTAACGACCCGACCATCACCACGTGATCCGCAGCTGCTGGGTGCGTTCGGTCTGGGTCGTTGCTAGGGGGATAAAGGGGAAATCGGAGAAATGAGCAGTGTGAAGTGCCGATGCCGATGGACGATCATTCGTTTTTCGGTTAATGTTAGCGTGGAATGTCGATGTGCCGGATGCTAGCAGATTTGGAGCAGACTGTCTTTATGAACCAGTTAACCTAGACTCTGAGAAGGAGAAGGGTGCAATTGGGTACAAAGATTTTTAATAAAACTTTCTATGAAAGCTCACCTTGATTTCATTAACGATATTTAAAAGGCAAAGCGAATAAGAGATTGCTACAAGTAGTCGCCACTTAATGAAAATGGATCTCATTACCACTAGAAGTACCTAAAGTTCTCCCATACTAAGTTAATGATAAAACAATAATTATATTTTAATCATTAAATTTTGGAGAATGGCCGGACTAGGAAAAATTAACTAAGCCGGATAATACTGGGTAATTGTTTTGCGATGTACATCAACTGACTCAATGTAACTTAAAACATACTGGACCGATCGTTTTGAAATTCTGTACAGTACTGAAGCTTAATATGAACATTATTGTATTTTCGGACAACTTTCGACTCAAGACAAACTTTTTGGACTGGGCGTCATTGCTCATGGTCGTTAACTGGTGCATACTTCATTCGTACGGTGACTCTCGGACCGCTTAGACGCACTTCCCAGTCCGTACAATATAACGCTATATCGTATAGTGTAAAGTTTGCCAAGTCGCTTTCAAGGTTATCTTTTGAGATCCTCATCTCTTACAGATTTGGGCATTTTCGTTTGAGTTATGTCTTTTGTGAGTTTGTGTGAGTGTGAAAGCCCGTTATTCATAGCAGTAGAGCAGTAGAGCAGCAGTGCTTCTTTTCTTCGTGAACCGCCTGGATACCGTTAAACAAAGTTTCGTACCGCTTTCATATTATCTTCCTCATTCTTGTCTCTCCCTATCATCCTGTACTGGATCTAGGTCCGTGCAAAAATGACCTCCGCTGATAAAGATTCACTTCACAATGAAATGGATGTCGAAAGGATATCTACTCCCTCCGGCTGAAACTATTCCCATGATCTCTGAAGACCTGACGAAACGATATTCGATTGTGACAGAAATATCGGAAAATTTGCCCTGATAAGCCTCGGGTGGAGGTAATTGATTTAAAGTAGGCAAATTATATTGCTGGCTAGGGGCTTTTTACGAAGAAGTACAGAATCTATGTACCAGCAAATCAGGTCGAAATAGATGGTGTAGTTTCCGACTCGAGTTTGAATTACGCGTATTTGCTGAAACACGGGGTTGGCTATTTTGAAAAACCCATGCATCAGTCGCTACAGTAGCCAGTGACGATCTGGAATCAGAATATATTGGCTCAAATGGCACGTTCCCGGTATGAATTCGGGGAATTGGCTCTAGCTAGAATGATTAAAAAGTTAATCTTTTGATCTTGGTAAAATTAGAACCACAAAAAGTTTTAACATAAAGAAGGGGTTCACAAACTATGAAAACTTTTTCAAAGACTTAATAAGGCCAAGTTGTTTAGTTTTGGTAAAATCTCAAAATTCCTGCTAAATTTGCATTAGTGCTTCGATTTTGAGTTCTGCACGCGATCACTAGCTGGGATTGTGATTTGTCTAAGCTAAGGACCTTGTTTGCAGTCTGACTTTCATAAGTTTATAACTTTGCTAGACAAGCTCTGTTAAAGAGCCGATTGTCAACCGCATATAAATGTGAACATTTCTGCTTGGAATACAATAAAGGGCGAACACCAAATTATTGCGATACCGACTTAGAATCAAAAAACTGCAAGTGACGAACCCCAATTGTTATTCGCTTCTTCGTCAAAAGAACCAATAAAACGTTGTTTGGATTGACTAAAAATTTAACTTATAGATACTAATGTTCGACAGCTCGAATTATACCGCAAAAAGATGAGGTCGAATGCTATCTTGTCGCGAAAACTTGGAGAGCAAACAATGTTACATCATATGCTTGGTTTTCTATACCTGGTCGAAGTAGGCGAAATGTCGTCTATTTCTATTCACGAATGCGAAAATTTTAACCTCTGATTATTATATTAACTTCCCCATTGTTGTCTCTCCTGAATAAGACCGTGCAAGAATGACTTCCCCTGACAAAGATTCACTTCAAAGTGAGATGAATGTCGAAATAAAATCGACTCCTCGACTGAAACTACATCCATGCTTCTCAACCTGGCCCTTTGTGATCTTTTCCAGGCCAAGAACAAAAATATTTTGAATATATTGGAGATATCTAGAGTCCTAGCGGAACGATATTCAACCATGACAGAAATGTCGAAAAATTCACCCGGATAAGCTACGGGTGGTGGTAAATAGTTTGAAGCAGGCAAATGATGTTGCTGGCTAGAGACCTTTTACGAAGTAGTACAGAGTCTATGTACCAGCAAACCAGGTCGAAATAGATGGTGTAGTTTCCGATTCCGAGTTTGAATTGCGCGAATCTGCTGAGACATGGAGTTGGCTAGTTTAAAGACCTCATACATCAACCAGTGAAGATACCGGACTGTAAACGATTGCATTCAGCATCAGTTACAACTGGCGGGAAGAGGATATACGTCAACTTCGACTTTCATCGGTAGACGTTCACCCCAGAGGCAGGATTCGAAACTGCAACTCTTGGTACTCCGACCCAATGCACTAACCCTTATGTTATCCGTGGGCTATGAACACATCGCATTGGCGATAGCGATCGTACCCTGCCTCTAGAGCGAGATCACACAGAACCGCAGGTGCCACCCAACACATTTGATCTATTTAATTTCCCCGCTAGATACCACGTCCCCGGTTTTTATTATCGTCTGGTGTCAAATTTAATCAAGATGAAGATCAAGATCGTTCGGGAAAGGATTTAGTGCATTCACATCGAAAATTCTGGGTTGTCGAATCGCGCCATAAGAAAACTTATCAATATACGACATTCGACTGTCTCAAAGGTCCTCCAAAGATTCCAGAAATGGATGACAGTGAAGCAAAAGTCAGGAGCTGGACTAAAACCGGAAGCAACGCTTAAAAAATCCGATAGACCACTGAATGCTATTTTCATGTGGAATCTGAACATTTCGTCGCGGGACTTGGCCAAAAACTTGAAGTTTTGCAAAGTTTCGCCCAGCGGACCAAGAAAAGAACCGGATTGAAAACGTCCAAGGTGCAGAATTTTCCGAATGGGGACGAACATCAGCTGACAAATACCGGTGAAGCGTCATCGATTGTGAGACCTACATCAAAGCGGATATCAAGCAGTTGTCGGAACGGGCAAGGAAAAGCTTGCTATGGATGACCGTTTAAAATGGAAGAAGCTGTCGAAATTCGCTTCGAAGTACCTGATTTTGCAGGCCATATGCACTTGTGGCAAATGTAGTGAACCACTCGTGACCCAAAGGTACAATGAACGATAGACTTGGCCCGATTTGGAGTCATGCCACTATTCCGAAATATTTCGATCTCCGGCGGGTTGAAGTATCTCAGATTCACTGAGTTGCTGCTCTCATGTCGAAAGAGGCGTCCGAAAACAGGAGTCCTCAAGTCCATGTGTACCTTCGTTTGCGAATAGTGCTATTGACTCACGTCTTATATCTGACCTCACAACTCGCGATATGTGTGCTGTCGCAGTCAATATGACTTTTGAAACATAAACAAGAAATACTGCTATTTCTCGGCATATTTGCCGCATAATACACCATAACCTTCTGATGATTTCAAAAGGGTGGTATGATACTGTGGCAGAAATGGGTTTTCATTCATAATCGGCAATGATGCAAGTGCCCATCACATTACTTGGAGCACGATCTGCCAAGGAAGAGGTGTTAGAATGAACTCTCTGCTCTGACGGTATTATGTATGAGTTAGAAAACTAGCTGGTACGTAGTGGGATCGAATCGTCGTTATATGTTTTTAATTATTTGAACATTTCGCTGGATATCGTCACATATCGTAATCCCAAAGCTACGAAGAGGGATTGGCGACTAGATTGTATGGGTATCTTCCGACGATTGAATCTCCAAGTGCCTTGGATAACACAAACTCACTCAGTAGCAGCATACTAGAGGCTTGTCCGATTCGAGGTATGTGTGTTTCTAGAGGAACGTCTTTGTGGAATGCCGCTCTTGCTAGACTCAATAAGATATATACAAGAGCTTGAAATCGCAGACTTCGGATGCAATTGAGTTGGCTCGCAAAGCATGCAGAAATGCCCTTCAATCCTCTGAACGAAGCGGAAAAGTATCTGCACAAATGTCTCAAGCCTCAACGAGACTACTAGATTAAATAAGTTTCCGAATGTCTTTCTGAGACATCACTCGGAACTTGCCAGTTGCTTAGTTCATGCAAGACGTATGACTTTTTGGATTTAGGATTGAGCGTTCAACTAGTGCCAGCTTTGGTGCTAGTTTGGATTTATCATCTAACTAGCCCAAAGATTGGTGCTAGTTACTGATGAGGAGAAACCGAAACGCTAAAAACTATTTTTTTATGTTAGGTATTGTGCCCTCCTGCACGAAAAAAAAAACAATTTTTTTTTTGCATAGTGCCAGGCTTTTTGCTTCGCAAGCCAAAAAACTGTTTTGGATTCCGCATTCTCATTACATCACTCGAAACATGATGAGGAGAATCCGAAAAGATAAACACAAATTTCAAATAAGTTACTTTCGGAATCGAAAGACTTTCGTGTCAGTTCGATTAGAACTGCTAATGGTGAATACTTATCTGACGAAGATGTAGTACTCAACTGTCCATTTGAAGCACACATTCCAGGCTCTAACCTGAGTTCTTTTCGGGTAGGGTTGATTCTTGGGCATTTGCTCGTAGAATTGTGACAATCGAATCGATCAAATGGGCGATAAAAAGTTTTGCTCCGTATAAGTCTCCGGGAAAAGATGGGATCATTCCAGTTCTACTACAAACAGGATATGACCACTTCAAGCATATTTTGAAAAAATCTACAAACAACATTCGAGACGTTAGCTTGGGCGAGCAGCCGCTGCACGCGATGTAACATGTATATCAGCGGGAGAAGTCTACTATTATTCAGCAGGAGAAGTCTACTATTAAAAGAAATCAAGTTTAGGAGTTTTTCTCGATATTAAAGGTGCTTTTGACAACGTGTCTTTTGAATCCGTTTTGGAAGCAGCATGAAGTCATGGAGTGCCTTTATATATCACGAACAAGATACACGCAATGCTTAGCAACCGACATCTGTGCCAATCGTTAAGTAGAGATAACGAAACTGAGTGTCCTCAAGGTGGTGTGCTAGCACCACTTCTATGGAAGCTTGTCGTCGATTGCTTGTTGAGGAAACTGAATAAGCTTGGGAATCAAGAAAGCATGCATGACCTTCGTCCGATGGACACAGTTTAAGGTTACTGGTCTCTCGAACAGTAACCCAAAAGATCGTGCAACTAGCCACACAAGACTGTGGCACCAAATGGTTACTTTCTCCTCGCGAGGAATGGCTGTCTGGCTGTATGGAGCGAAAACTTGAAGAATACGTAGTTTGTCACATTGACGATACTTTTTCGGGGGGAATGGCAGAGCTGGAGCCTTTTGTCGTAAAATGAGAATAGACCAATCCTATTCGCTTGCTAGTTAGTGTGCCATATTGCAAGCCTAAATTTTCGCGATTCTGTGTGACGTACAATAGGCACTTCAACAGGGAATTTGCAGTAAAAGAATTTAATTGTGCCATAAATTTAGATTATTCGAGATCAAAATTAGTAATCGTATATCGAAATTAAATCGAAGAACTTAGTACTTCAAATGATATCTACCTTTCATAGGTACCCGGTTATTCCGGTATTACTGGAACGAATTGGCTAGAGCCGGCGCTGCAACTGACTTCGTTGGTCCAGAACCCATTCTACCACAGTCGGTAAATTAGATAAAGCACAAAACTCGCTCTTGGGCCGCATTCGAACATGGTAGCCTTTGGCGTAGCTTGCAAACTTGCGTTCAAACAAAAACTTTTCTGCCGGATGTGAATTCGAAAATGTCGACGAATTTATTGCATTTTTCCAAGCACAATTGCAGTATCTAGACAAGACACTGACTGGAGATTACAAACTCAATTATTGCATGGTCACTATTCAGCGTGCTGAGTATTATTCATTTGATCTTTGTGAATTTGTAGTAATGCAATTGCGTATCACGATTTGAGGTTCTCCATAAATAGATGAACCCAAGTACAGTGAACTAAAACTCATGGATATGTTATTGTTCCTACGGCCGGTGTGGTTAAAAGCTATAGGCTTTATCAGTAGGGTTCTTTATTTTTTCACGAGTGAATAATTCAGGCTATTTATTGATTCGTGTTGTGATTATATTGTGGTTTTATTTTCTATTTCTCTGTCTTCCTTTCCTATCCCATTAGAAAAATTATGAGATAATATGGTAAGGCCTAACTCTTCGAATAACATAGGGAACGTGATAATCGAGCCAAAATTTCCTGTTCCTGATATACAAGCAATGAAAACACACTTAGTCGCCACCAAGAGAAATACGATGGTTGATGCAATGCTGCAAACAAAACTCCCGTGATAAATAATCTGACAGGTGCAGTTTAAACCGAAAATCCAAAGCAAGGGAAAAGAAAGTCACGCCAAGTGAATTGATCCAAATTCTCCATTTCCACACAAGTCGAGTGGAATTACGCCACTGAATGACTATTGCGACTGTGCTTTCCAAAACACCGTATCTTCGTTCCTAAGCAGAGGTCAGTGCTGACTTGCTCACAGCGTTCGCCGAAAGAAAAATCAACTTTTCACTGGCACAGGTTTTGTAATCCCGCCCTAGAGAAAGCGGAAAAAAAACAAACTCAGATTTATGAGCCAAATCTTTCGTCAATTTCACTCCGGTTTCATTCTCACCCAACCACCCCCGCGACCACTTGTCGTTGCTGACGCAGGAAACAGGCCCATGTGACATTAAACAGACGACAGTGATTTACACCAACCTTTCCATGGGCCGAAACAGTTAGTTGCTGTGTTTCCAGTTTCCAACCGAAAATCGCTGCTATTGAGTCGAAAATTTATTGCGATTGCCTTCGACATTGACCCACTTGACGGTCGTCAGGCGGGTAATTGCCGAATGAAAAAAAAAACGTTACTCAATCCAAAACAATTAAATCTCACTCATCAACTTTCACTGCAGCTTGATTCATCGAAGCTCCGTCCAGAAATGAATTTTTTATGACCCAAGAAAAGTCACAACCGTTTATTACCTAACGAGCATCACGTTCACATGTGGCTTCTGTCGCATGACATGACTTCTTTCAGCAGCTTCCTAACTACTTTTCTGTGACAGGCTATCAAATCCCACATCATCATCATCAACCACGGTGGTGGTAACGGATGGTCTTCGTCATGATCAATTACAGCACGAATCCGGCATCGTCACCGTTACGTCGCAAGATAATATGGTGGTTAGGAATGGTGTGCAAATCGGCGTATGCTTTCCGGTTTAGGGAAACACGGACGCAGCGAAGGTGATGTAAGTCAAGGTCGAATATTGTTGCAACTGAGACTGGGATGGCGATTATTATGAATTCTGTTAAATGGATTTATCCAGTTGAAAGGATCCCGGTTTAGGGTTTGCAAGATTGCTTAAACCCCTTCCAACGTATATAGCACTTCACTTGAAAGACAAAAAAAAAAACAAAGAAACAAACTATCGCTTCGAATTGTTTATTTTTCACCAATCCAATAAAAGGAAAGAAAGTTTTCACACCCACCATCCCGTCATTCAACAGTGTCTTGTTCGTTCGCCGTTTCCTTTGGTCTAGACTAAACAATTCTCGATTGCTTTCCCACCAAGTAGGATCGCGGCCAGCGTTGCCATTATTTATTTTGGAAAATCCGCAAATTTGATATCACTGGCTGACGTAAAAATCCGCAAAAATCCGCAAGCAATAATTTTTTTCACCGTTAAGGGCTTTTCAAGTTTTTTACAATCTATTATCGATATGTATGAATAACTTTTATTTTTCAATTTTCAAATGTTTGACTGAAAACTTTTTCCACACTCGCCGCTGAATTTGGGAGAAAATCCACTTTCTCAATGAACTAAAGGAGCTACGGAAATTCGACCAGACGCATATTTAGTTCTGCGCACAAGAAATTTTCAAAAAGGAACATTTAAAAAAATCATGAATTGAAAATATAAAAATTGAAAATTAAATGATCGAAAAATCACAATTAAAACCTAATAAATTCCAAAAATAAAAAATAATGAAGATTAAAAAATAAAAGCATCGAAAAATTAAAAAAGCCTGAACTGAAAAATGACCAAAAAGCACAAAAATTTGAGGATGCGTCAATCAAATTCAAAGGGGCGGGCATAGCGTAGATAATAAATCGTTCGCAGCTCACTTGGATTCAATTATCAATCTCGCACATAGAGTTAGAGAGTTTTCTAAAGAGATTTTTCTATCCTGAAAAAGGAGGCAAATGACCCTAAGGCTAAAACGTCTATAATCGAAATAAAAACAATCTATCTCAGGAACTCACTAATTTAAAAATCAAAATGCCTCAAAATTTCAAGTTAATTGATTTAAAATTTTAGAAATTAAATTTTTTTTAAATCTAAAAACTATGAAATTAAAAAAAACGTTGTTTAAAACTTCAAAAAAAATCTTTTCAATATTCAAAAATTTAAATGTTTAAAGGAATTAAAAATTGAAAATTGAAAGATATAAAAATTTTAAAAAAATATTAAAATCTGAGGATTCAAAAATTTAAAAAGTTGAAAATTTGGAATCCAGAAATTTAAAAAATTGAAGATTTAAAAATCTAATAAGCAATTAAAATATTTTTTTTGTAGGTTCAAAATTGGAAATTTAAAAATTTACAGGCCTAAACATTTAATTTGAAATTTTGAATTTTAAAAGTTGAAATGCATAAAAATTTAAAAATATAATCGTTAAAAAAATTAAATTCAATAGTAAATATATTTAAGAATTCAAGAAGTTAAACATTTAAATATTTATAGATTTTAAAATTTGAAGATATGTTAATCGAAAATTTTGTGATATATAAATTAAATCAAAATTTGGGAATTAAAAAGTTAAAAAACATAAGGTTTAAAGGATTAAACATTAAAAACTTTAAAATTCAAAGATTTTAAAGTTCCATTTCTTCTCAAAATTTAAAAATCGGAAATATAAAAATTTGAGAATCCAAGAATTTTGAAATTTAATAAATTGAAAATCAATAAGAAAAATATTCATAAATTCAAAACAAAAAAATTAAATATTCATAAATTTGATTTTAAAGCATTATGCTTTCAAAATTATAGACTTTGAAATCTGTAAAGTTTTAAAACTTTAGCGTTTTTGAATTTTAATGCTTAAAAATTTAAAGTAATACTTAGCGAATAGTTGAAACAACGAGAAAAGCGGAATCGAAGAAACAATCTCAGTTTATAGTATTTTTTGTCGAACTTCAACACTTGTATTGCCGTCGATTAAAAAAAAGTTACATCGCACACTAACTTAAACCTATTTTTAATTTGAACGATTCTTTACTAATATTAAAATCAAACAAATGATAGACACTGTTGACGAGTTGACAGCAAACATCCAAAGGATTGTACTGCGTGCAATGTGTGGAGCGCAGGAAAAAATCAATTCTTCGGAAAGATCTTCCAGGAACGTTGAGGTCAAGTTTTACTAGAAGCGCAGGAGAGTCTACGTTGTCTGTCAGAAGGTCGAAAATGAAAAGTCGTTTTTGAAAGATCCTTCTGTCTCGTAACGTAGGGAGATTGATGAGGGTACAGCGATCTTCATATGGAGGAAGCTGGAAACGATTTTGCCAGGGTAACCGACGAAGTGCAAACCTGATAAAGTTCTTCTGTACCCGTTCGATACGATTAATATGTATGGTGTGATAAGGAGCCCAAACAGTAACGCCATATTCTGGAATACTGCGTACCAGTGTAATGCATAGTGTTGCGTTTGATGAGTCCAACTCGTGAAAAAGTGATTGTGCTGCATTTTTGAATATTCACACTCATTTCGTTTCTGTCACTCCAGTCAATGATCCTATCGACGTCCATTTGCAATGCACAACAGTCTATCATAGTTGTTATGACACGGTAAATGTTCAGATCAATAGCATACATGACTTTAAAAGACGATAATTCACTGCAGAGGTTGTTCACAATGAGCACAAATAGAAGAGTTCCTCCCTTGAGGAACGCCAGATGAAATGTGGAAAGGATCCGAGAGTATAGATCCAAGTTGCACCGAGGCGCTACGGTTCGTAAGGTACGAGAAG
Source organism: Topomyia yanbarensis (assembly GCF_030247195.1). Taxonomy (NCBI): domain Eukaryota; kingdom Metazoa; phylum Arthropoda; class Insecta; order Diptera; family Culicidae; genus Topomyia; species Topomyia yanbarensis. The sequence continues at coordinate 26,791,931 of NC_080671.1, forward strand.
ATCCAATTAGTCAGCCAGTCCGGCAGTCTAGTCCGCCTTACCTTTTCCACAGCAAGCTGATAAGGAACACGGTCGAAAATAATCAACACTTAATGTATTTTTATTGAGTTCTCAATGGTTGCTGAAACTATTTCGCTGAGGTTCAGCAACCAAAATTTACTTTGCCGTTTCGAAATCAATTGTTTACTCGTTCCGGAAATTTTATAGCTGAGTTAAGTGAGTAGGGAAACATGGGAGACTTGACCAAGCGCAGAATTCTATTATTGGCTATGACGAAGTCCATTAGGTTCCAAAAAATTTTCAAAAAAAATTCTATGCTTTGTAATTTTAAAAGGTAATTTTAAAAGTTTGGAATAAAAAATCCTTTCCTTATAGAAAATATTCCGTAATTAATACATTTAAGTTAAATTATGTAATTTTTTTTCAAATTTTGTATAGACATATCTACTCGACTAATAATTACATTCAAAGTACTTATATCACATCTTATTCCTTATAGTGAAACGATTTTACATTTATCAGAACATTGGAATTATTATTACTAAAATTTTCACGACATCGAACGTAAGAACCAATGTTGGGGAGACTTGACCAAGTGACAATAATCTGAAGAAGGATACCAAATTTCTGATATTTACTACGCTGTGGTATCTACTACTACTGTTAATGTTAATCACGTCACACAAAAATCCCACCTAAAATACCAGGCTATATAATTTAGTATTAGTAGTCAAGGTTAGCAGTAATATGGATAATTTGGTAACGTGTGAACATGCAATGTAAGCAGTACCGATAATCCTTAAAATGAAATACATTTAAAAATCGAAATTTATGAAACGCAACCCTTTTATATTTTTTACTGTTACCTGAGGATCTGGACAATATGGAAAAAAGGATTACAGTATGTTTTATGTCTATATTTTTTGTCCTGGTTTTTCAATTTTTGCTTGGTCAAGTTTCTCCAGGCCTTGGTCAAGTCTCCCCGCAGTTAACCGGAGAAAACGTTCACCGAAAAACTTTTATATCTTTTGCAAAAATAATTTAAAAATTCTGCAAAAAAATCATAAGCATGCACATTACCTTTCTACATCATATCTCAATGAGTTTTGAAGGATTGAAAACTTTTTAGAGAGTTATGCAGCTTTAGCTGAAAACCTGGTCAAGTCTCCCCATGTTCCCCTATATGTCAAAGTCGGCTACATCCCTGTACGCCAATGATTGCATAATTTAATTTATTAAAATAATATAATGTTCGTATTGTGATTAAACATACAATTTAAAATTGAAAAATTAAGGCCAACCATTTGATTCATTCATGAAAAATCCGCAAAAAATCCGCAAATGCAGAAAATCCGCAGAAAAATCCGCCACTCTATTTCAAATTGCGGAAAATCCGCAAGATTGCGGAAAAATCCGCAACTATGGCAACGCTGATCGCGGCACTGAACTGAACAGTTCTTCGAAACTCAACAGCACTAGTGTCGCGTCGTTCGAGGTGGTGGCATTTTAATCAAGTTGGCACTGGCGACAATCTACTGGTTTTGAATCAACTGTACTCCGTTCAGTTCATTATACTGCACACACGTGTTAAGTGGGGGTGATGCGGTGCCAATTCCCCATCCGATGGCAATAACTAATCCACTCATGTCTGAAATAGATACCGTTCCGAACCAGAATTTCGATACACGCGAATCCCCAATCAAACTGTTATCGACGACAGTTAACCTCAAATTTATTTGACACCTACATAAACATCCACTTTAGGTGATGGTGGGTGGCGTGGCGACGGTAGTAGCACATTATGGTACCGACTGGTCATTGGATGGTGGACGGTCCGATTTCTGCAAATGGTGTGGAATGAAGCCGTCATGGTCTGGATTTACTGTGTGTCATATTATATTGCAGGAGATAGGTGAGGTTAGTTTACGGTGTGCCATTCCAGATTCGGTTGATATCTGATAATGATGGCACTAACGATAGCACTTCACAGCGAGAGTAGCTGTCATAAGCTGCGATGTGTAAATAGTTTGGATTTGGAACGGTACTTGAGGTGGGATGTGCGATACTGGGTGTGTACTTGAGAGTTCAACATGCGAGTGACCGATTGCCAAACGAACTGGTCGACCTGGATACTAGTATTTTTAAAAACAGATAAATCAACATTTGCAAAAATTGCACCACGAAGCACAACCAATGCCAGGACCCAAGTAGCAATTGCAACTTGTTGAAAGTTTTAAATGTTACACAACTGCTACACAATATTTTTTATTGTTGGATATATTTGAAAAGAATTTCCACGGGTTTTTATACTGATTGTGCAACTATGTATCTATAGAGCTGGCCAATAGTGTTAAGTATGCAAACATCAATAACAGTTGTGAAACTAATCAGAAACTTTGCTAACTTTTTTTTTTCGAGAGTTGTCCTACTGGAGCTGTAGAGCTAGGTTCTCGGAAGGGCTCCCCGTCAGAATCACATACTACAATTTGCAGACGAGACAGGCAATGTCGCCCAATAAAACACTGCAATAGGCCAATTATAGCGGGCCGTGATTCTGAATGTGATATTCATTGTACGGTTCAGGCATGTGCGGGCGTAGGGACTCGGAATCGCGTCTATCATCGCGAAGGGCTCGAACATTTGTACGTTAATGTGCTCGATCGCGTGTGCGTTTGTATGTCGCGTGTGCTAACGTGTAACTTCGCGTGCATAAATTCTATTTCATAACCGTGTGCCCTTCGCATATTCGCGTGTGTTCTAGAATGATCGCGCGCGGACCGTGAATCTGATACTTAATTTTTTGTGCACGGTTCAGATTCCAGAAGGAAGTGGGTTCGCTGACGTGATTTTGTAACGTGTGTTCTTGAATGGTTGCGCGAACCGTGAGTCTGATATTAAATTTTCAGTGCGCGGTTTGAATTCTGGCAGAGAGTGGGATCGTTTATATCGATAGGGTTCCCGGTCATGTCGCCATGAGACGTGTTGTCTAATAGGTATGGGCGTATTTTCTTAATTGGTCCAGCTGAAGGCATGGACCTAGGCTTCTAGGATCAAGGATAGACTTTCGGACGTGACCGATTCGTAATCGCGTGCACGATGGCATTTTTGTAGGTTCCCGCTGAGACCGCGTTTGAGAATGTGTGAGTGTTAAGACGTTCACTATCACCATCGTTGTTGATTCAGCTGAAGGCGGGTGTAGAATGGCAGTATAGGACTCGAAAAGAAGAAATAAAAGACAATATATGAGAGACGTAATAGATTAGATAGGTACAAGATACAGCTGAAATTATGATCATCACATGAGACATACATTAGTACTTCAAACACTACTAATACTTGAATAGCCAATCACCACACATAGCACATCCTTTCTCAATTATCTATTTGTTACTGGTTGATTGTTGGTTATGAGCTGGTGAATAGAGGAAAGGTATAGAACAGACAAAAGGCTCATATCAGCCCTCCCGGCCTCCTCGACACACCACTATCGAGGCGTATTGTAATCAACATCTTGAAGCGGGCTTTTTATATAAATCAAATCCTCAGTAGTCATAATGTTTGGTGGATTATTAACATGAGAACTTATTAACCTCTAGTAGTAGAACTTGGTGCAAATAAAAACTAAAAAGAGTGAAGGTCCTTATATTTAGATAACTCTATTGAATATATTGTGGCTTGATGATGTTTACAATACCGTCAATCCCATCAACCTGCGAGAGGGAAATCAGAAACTTTGCTAACTTGCACAAATAGTCTAACAAGTTGCAAATGCCTCTTTGTTTGCCATTCCACCCTAAAACAGAACTGTCCAACTACCCGGTGCTCGATAAATGGCACAGCTATTGTTTTCATTATTTTGTTGCAATTAGGAACATGTTGCACAACATACAAACAAAGTGCGCTTTTTCCATAACATAGTTGTTACCAAGAGAGTTACAAATACTATACAGTAACAAACCGTGCTACTTGGGGAGCGTGTGAAGTGTAGCTTGTAATTGGATTGCTTTGTGCGAAGCTCCCAACCTCGCACATAGAATTAGAAATTTTTCTAATCCGAAAAAAAGCAAAGAGATCGAAGGCTGAAACCCCTATAATCGAGAGCAGGCACGTGATCAGTTGAATCTCCAAATTTTGTAGAAAAAAAAACTACTAAAAATGTATCGCAGCGACTCATTACAAATCTGTTTCATGAAATTTAAACAAGTTTAGGGGAAAAGTTCGAGAAAACATTTTATAGAAGACCGCACAGTAGAATTTTCCAAAAATCAGCACTTTCTCGCTATTGTTTTTCACTTTTAACAAAAGAAGGATAAGTAGTAATTAGATGTTCAATATTTATGGAATTTGCAATTCGACTTCGTCTCATCAGTACTTGGCACCTACATAGATCCGCGAAACAATCTCAGATTATATACGATATCCGCAACTAGTATACGATTCCGGAACTATATACGATTAACACTGATTAGTCGGTAAAGAAGATCAAACTATAAAAACCAGTAATTGGGCACAATCATCCTCAGCATAACAAAATATATAAAACGAGAGGGGCGCTCTGGAAACAATTGCTGATTATGAGCCGTTGTCAAAAACCCAACCGGAGATGAATCTTCATATTAAGATGGGATTCGAACTTGCGACGTTTGGATTGTAGGACATGACTACATGGGACTATTTTAATTATTATAATAATGACAATATTTCGTAATCATATCCTATCTTCAAGTAGAGAAACACTATTCCGATGTACATTCGCCATATATGCAGCTATCTCATTTCAAAGATATGAGATAAGTCCTAAGTAAACTCGCGAAATCAGATTTCTAATATGTTGTGATATATTAAGTCGAATCTAAATTTTTGAGTAATTGTGATGTATATCGAAGTCGTACTGTTACTTACTGACTATTCCCACACATGGGGACGACCACAATGACTTTATTAAATTGTTAATCCGACATTGACCGAAGTAAAATACGATCAAATGTGAGCAAAAATAAATTTTTAATGCATAAATTTTTTGTAGCTACATGAATATAGGTTGTCGTCAGTACTCTACGATTAACTCCGATTGAACACGATTTTATTAGAGCGTTAATGCGACTCTGAATCAAATAAAGTATATAAATCATGTTTCTAGTAATATGCGATTACAAATCAAATTCTACAGACTAAATTCGACTGTTGTAACGATTTTGACTCTTTGTAGACATCATTACGAGTCTTTGTCTACATTGTTATACGATTGATAGTTTGCAGGGTCCGAATTGATGCTAGTCCAAAAACGGAGACACTATTTGCGTTTCTGAGCAAATCCCTGGTCCAGTGAGATGTTCGGCAAAAAAGGATTTCTGATTAAGCTGACTCATCAACTTCTTTACTTGAGGAACATTAAGTTTGAATAGGGGTTTTCTCATATGATTTTCAACACAAATAGTGACTCTGTTTTTGGAGCTAACTTCAATTCGGCACTAGTTTAGTGCTGGCTCTAAATGATTGTCTGATTCTGATGAGACGAAGTCGAAATACAAATTCTATAACCAACTTAGTTTTTGGTTTTGTGTTCTTCCCAGGCTAAAAAGGTTGTGACAAGTTTTCTTCTCAGTTCAACAATGTTTTCATTTTAGCCAGAAAAAGTTTGATGAAATACACAAAATTCGTTGCTTGTATATCAGTGTCAATCAACACAAGAAACGTGCCTGGTAAAAATGAAAATTCTTTTCCGAGAAGTCAGTTTTTGTTTTTCACGATATTTTAATGCAATTCGGGCGGTGGTCAGCTATTTTCGTCCGCGTCTCTTCACCAACTAGGAGACTAATCTACTGGGTATTCAATGCGCGTGGTAAATACGCTTGGTCTTGTCTGAGTGAATGATAACTTTTGAATTTTGCATTAGTATCGAGAATTGACAATTCTCAAGAGAAATTCCGAACAAGTTACCAATTTACCTTTAACGACATATATTTATCGCCAAATGTCTCGAGACACTAAAAGTAATCGCTTTCCATTGATTGATTTTGGAATTTCGTGTTTCGCCGGAATGAAGGAGCAAGGAATAATAAAATCGTTCACCTGCCGTTTGATTCAATTAAACATATGCAGAAGTTGCTTTTTATTACAAAATTTATTCAACACACAGTCAATCCATCATAAATTTTCGGAAACCGGCTGCCCAGAGCAATGAACACATGATAACACTTCTTGGACTTGCATAGATCGTATCACTCATCAAGGTGAATCCAGATTTGTATAACTTTACCCCATCCTTCTAACGAAAACTCCTTCCCGTGCCAAACGTGGAGATGCAGAGGTATAGACGTGTATTACTAACTTTGCTGATAGAAAGTGACGTGTACAGTAGCAATATGATAAACGGTCGTGATCTTTCAATCGAATGCCGATTGCTGCTAATTTCAAATATTATCAAGCAATCACAAAGGTATCTATAATTTATGCTCTCTATTATCGCCATCGCCCATACGAGTGACTTAATTTTACAACCAGCAGCAGTACAATTTATGTCGTTGGGATTGTACACATTTCCGATGTGCGACTAAAATGCTGCAACTGGCTGCATCTTGAAGCAAGGAAGCTGGAATGCTTGAATAAGACAATAGAAATTGTCATGATTCCTTTTCCATTCGTTCAGGGATCGAGAAATATGTCTATCTTAAATTTCTTACTTCTCTGACAATATTACAAAACACATTACAGTTTCATTTTGGAGGTTTTTTCAGATTTGGTCAAAAATACATCAAAGTTCGAATTTTTTGTGGCGTTTACGTTTACGTTTACGCCCTTTTGGAACATTAGTCTTGTATCAAAATATTCCAATTGCCAGAGAATATCACGGAGATTCATACAGCGAACACACCTGCAAAGTTTCGTTCGAATCGACGATGGTCGTATTTTGCGGTCGGCCGCTTTCTCATGGAATCCCTCATATACCTTTCAACGATCTTAGGACGAGTACGAGGTGCCAGATCACGTACTCATATCTTTATGGTGTCAACTTCCAACACGGGCATATTAATTCCAACACTATTATTTTGAACCATGCGTTTTAGATAGTCCTGAAAAGCGAACCTTTCTGTTTGAGTAAACATACTGAGTGATATCAGTACTAAATGACGTAGGTGATGGAACTGAATAAAGGTAACTTTTGCAAGTCCAAGCTCCACTTTCTCCTTCAGAAAAAAATTCTGCTGGCGATCGCATAGCACAAAATTTAAAGTGAATTACCACGATATTGAATCGTAGCAAGGCTTATTTATCAACTTCACTCATGCATGAAGCCAAGAGTAAACACACGGTGTTCTTTGTTTTGAGACAATGTACATTAGATTGTTCACTTCCAGTACTGATTCGGGCAGAGGTAGAAATTAGACTGTAACCCACGATTTATTTGAAATTTTGCGCAGAGTAAAGATGTCATTTCCTGTTTTTCATACTGTTCATATTTGAATACGACTATTTCACAAAAATAGCATTAATAAACTAAACGAATATATGGCCGGAACGGTTTGCTTGATTGGTTTTGAATTTTGCAACATTTACCAGCTTTTATCTTATAGTTGTCGTTCTATGGTTACATACCTGAAAAAAAAGAAAAAAAAATTAATTAGCGAATATAAAATATTTTTTGGGGAATTTTGAACGTTGTTCACAAAGGTTTAAGGCCAATTGGCCGAAAGAATTGTTTGACCGAATACCACCATTATTTTGACATTCAATCGTCAAAATAATGGTGGCGTCACATTGAATAACAATTTGTAATGCTACTAATCTCTTGCTAGACTATTAATTTACACGCAAATAATCTTCAGGTTTGCGTGTAGTTCGTGATCGAAATACACGTATCTGTCGATATAAATGAAGTAACAGTGAAATTAAAAGTTTTTTCTCCCTTCTAATATAACAAAGTTTTATGCTATATTTCTCTTTAGTGAAGAAAAATTTAGGTGAAAACTTTTTTTTCTCTACAAAAGAGAAAATTGTTTAAAATCACATTTGCGCATGGTGGGTACGAAACATACAACTAAATTAGTTATGGAATTTGCAATTTAACTTGGTCCCATCAGAATTCGACACTAACTTAGTAATAGGACTAAGCTAGCGTCGGATTAACGCTAACTCCAAAAACGAAAACATTATTTGTGTTTTTGAATAAACCCCTAGTCCTGCGTGATGTCCCGTAAGAAAAGCAGTTCTGATTAAGCTGAAGAGAATTAATGAAACTGAAACTTGATTTGTTTTAGCAAGCCAATGCAATGTTAGCTATGTATTCGTTATTGGAGCTGTCGTCAATCCGGAGCTAGCTTAGTCCTGTCACTAAGTTAGTGTCGGATTCTGATGAGACCAAGTTGAAATGCAAATTCCATAACTAATTTATAATAGAGTTATCAAAAACCATTCAAATTTTAAAGTTCTTCCGCTTTCATACAATATTATATTTTCCAAAGGTTTTGGCAATTAGAACACACTTAATTGAAAGATATTAGTTGGCCCTATTCCCAGCAAGATTCCAAAATGGCGCTACCTTTCGAATGACTAGTGCATACGTTCATCTTGTGATCACCCGGATCTTTCCTTCCTGCTTTCACCCTATGCCAATTTATGACATTTTCCCAGCGTGCTTCAATTTAGAAAAAAAACGCCTCAAACGCCAATAATCAGAAGAAAAGCAATCTATAGTTTTGAGCCGCATTAAAACAACTTTCAAGTGGGAAACGAATTTACAATCACCGTGTCCAACTGATCTATAGGACCATAAATCATTATTCAAAACACCCATTATTTCCCTTTATTTTCCAACCTCTCACTTTTTCTTCTTCTTTCAATCTAATGACAACCAATTTCTCAGCCAGTGAAACACGGTAGCGGTCGATGGCAGTACAGCAAATTGCGCATGGAATAGTTTGCGATGCACCCCCGCGGGTTCAACCAAACATAACCTACAATGTTGAAAATCGAACCGAAGTATGTATGGGAAAAAAGAAACATCATGGCATCATCGAAAGAGAAAGGGTTTGAAATTGAATTCGCAATCGCTTGCGCCCGTGGCTTGCCGACACTTTTCTCCGTCGTCCATTTCCAATCCGAGTCAAACTCGATCTTTGACTTTTCGCGTGAGTCGTGTTTGATTAGCGCCAGGTGCTGCCCGTTGGGATGCGATCACTCTCGGTAGCTCTGCAGAAGCAACTAAGCAGCAACTGTTCGTCTGTCCGTCCGTCGTTTTGCAATCACAAGGGAATGGCTTCCTTAACTAATTCTTCGATTGATTGGTATTCTGGCGGCGGCGGCAGCGTGCCTGGCATAGTGACACCAATTGTGGGCTTTCTCTCACTCTTCTGCCTATCATCGCATAGTTATGACCTACAGCCAATAGGGGCTCAATTTCATCGATTCTTTCCCTCTGACATTACAAACAAAGCAGCATTCTTTGGCAGAGTGTGAGAATCCAAATGTGAATTGCAACGTGATGAAATGGAATTTTATTTGTGCCTGCGAAATTCTTCGACTAAAGCATTCACGCCTGGAGAGGATTTAAAACAAAATGTGTCATTTTTGCAATTACTGGAACCTTGACGGCAGCACAATAATTATTATTCGCCGTTGCAAGCAGAAAACGAGCCGTCTCCAAACGAGGGCCGGAGGGTTGCGTTGTAATTTGGAGTCTGGTTCCTACAAAGGAAAGATTTTACGACTCCACGACGGATGATGATGACGACGACAGTCGTGGTGTGGGGAAGCGCAAACAGATGAAAAGTCACGTTTCATTGGAATATATATCTTTTCGCAGGCTTGCAATTTGTAGAGGGTGGTTGTGTGCTGCACAAAAGATGTTGACTCAGACATAGCGGAAGAGACGGTCTGTTTGTTGCTATTGTATCGGTTTTTTGGGGTCTTTTTTACTCAGTGACAAATTGTGGGTTTTGGATCTTTGAGTCGAGATTACTTTTTTTTCAGTATTCAGATTACTCCAAGTATAAATATTGTGTTTAATTACAACCTGTTTTGGATCCATTTCAGAAATTTCGAACGATGCTTAAAGTTAAGCATCATCGTTGTCTGAAAGATTTGAAAAACTACGAGGGTGGATCAAATATTAAACGAGCTTTTCTCGCTATAATTAATTTAGTTTCCTGGTCCAAAAGTCATCTTGTGAAAGGTTGACTGAAAGCCTCGGAATCTTTTAAGCACTATAGACTGTTCTTACTTCTCAGTTATTTAGTCTCATTCCCGATGAGTGAATAGAAAATGCGCAACGCATTATTATCTAGTTTCTAGCGGTGGTGTCCAACAAAACAGATCTAAATGGTGAGGTAAGCGGAGGCAATAATTCCTAATGTCTAATGTCAGTCACCGATGCATATTCATGTGTTTTTCCTGGGTCGTCTTAATAGCCCAGGGATAGCAGCACCAAGGCCGACATCACAAGCGAGCGGCAGAAGTATCTGTCCTACTGCGTCTCAATGCACCTGCCCTCGGTGTTCGACATACTGGAAAAATACGCCGAACTGTGCATCACTCGAACCAGCTGCAAGAACGGCATCAGCTTGGTCCATCTACCGGCACCATTCGGTGAAGATTCCCGGCTAGAACAGGCCACTACCGATCTGTTGATCTGCGTTCAGCAAATCTTCTCCTTGGCCCCACTGGACAACATCACATCTCCGGATTTCTTTCAAAGTCTGTTCGTACTATCCCGTTGGAACGATTCCTACAATGATGTGTCGATTTCCGCACTGACCACCATTTCGGAACTGTTCTACCGGTAGAAACCGCTGCCCTACCAACGGTAATTGCCTCCGGTGTGATCGATCTTCTGCAACAGTCCAATCTGAAGCTGTCCAACGAGCTCTACCAGGACAAGCTGACGGAACTGTTGCAACTGTTCACCGGTCAGTAGTGGGCCAAGTGGAGTAAAGATCCACACTTTCCTGCTCTAAACTATCTGAATCCAGTATACTTTTTTCGGGTACGGGGCCCTAGCGTTTACCGAGCGGCTAGTTATTTGGACCCCGATCGTGCAGGGGGCGGCTGCCGGTGAGAATGGTACCGTCAACAAGTACATCGATAAGCTAGTAGCACTGGCCTCCGGAACGGTCAAACGGATGCTATTTGAGTACGATTTCGATCAGCAGTTGGAGATGTTGGATAGTAAGGAGTTGGATGAAGAGAACGAAACAGAGTTGCAAAATTTCTTCAATCAGTACATCGACACAATTGCATTGATAGCAGAGATTGATCCCGTTCGGGTGTACGATGCAGTATTCTTGGAGTTTGCGTCCAGAGCTAGTAGCCCGTATGCCGAGGTCCTGTCGACGGTTGGTTTACTGCAAAATGGGACCAGCCACAGTGTACCGCGAGCATTACTGCTGGACGAGGATGGTCGCACGGGGTTGCGCTGCAAGTTCCGTGACTGCAAGGACCGTGAGTTTCTCTGTGTCAAATCATTACCCGGATCAGTCCCGAACGAAGCGAACGGATCGGTGTTTCATTGGGACTTCTAATTCAGTCGCTGGTCAAACTAGTCGATATAGTTTCCGGTGCACCAGGTGATCCATTGGAATACTTTTTTGCCCACTCGGTTTCGCTAGTCGGCGAGCTGGTAGAGGTATTCGGTCAAACTCTCATCCCACTGCGGAGCCTAGTGCTCGTATCGCACATTCCAATCTGGGAGGAAGAGATGATGCATTTCATGGAAAGCATTCCGAGGTTCCTGTCGCCTCCGCAGAAAGTTAAACGAGACCAGCTGAAAACGTTGACCAGTGCAGCAGCTCAGCTTCTACTCAGTGTTAGTGCCAATCTGCGACCGAAATACCTCGTGCAATGTATCCACAGTGACCTACGCCATCTGGAGCGAACGACGGCTCTTACGGTACGGCGAGCTATTTGCAACTGCTTCGTTCTACCGTGGGTCCAATGCTCCGCGGAAGAGCAAAACTTCGAAAGACGGGGAGCTCTTCTACTGGAATACGTTGCATTTATTGCCGGTGATTTGATTAGGTTAGACTTGGGGCATAGTTTCGGTACTATCAATTCCACGCTGGATTACGGCCAGGAGAAAAAGATCGTTTCGAACACGATGAACACATGAGCTCTGTTTGTCGTACATGGAATAAAATATCAACTCATAACTAATTTAAATTTAATAATAGTTGTAATTTCAAAGGAGAAACCAATCTTGAAAATGACAGATTTTTTTTGTGAAAAATGGCAATTTTTTTTTTCAAATGAGTGCAAAACTGTCTAAATTGAAAAATTATCTCAAAAATTCAACATAGGGGTAAGGTATCTTATACAAAGAATGTGTATGCAAAATTTGAAATAAATCGGTTGAGTAGTTTTTGAATGTCAGTAATACCGCAAATCGTGTATTTCCAGAAACATTCTACAAAAAGTTTCGTAGCCGAGCCGCTTGTCGATATTTATGTTATTGAAATGATACAATATAATGTACCAAAGTTTTGATCTTTTCGCTACACCCAAATTTCAAAAAAAAAAATCAAAAAGCGTTTTTTACGCTGAAAAACGCCCCCCGTACCCATATCGCCTAATAAATATTTTTTTTTCCATTTTTCTCAAACATTTTTCAAAGTACTGAAATGAATCACTGAATCGATTAAAAGAGTCGATCACACGGCAACAGGTGAGATCGTACAGCCGCAGTCGACGCTGGAACACTCGGATCAATTCGGGGGCATTATGAATGGCTACTGGCAAGCGATCCGCATATCACCCGGGCCACGCTCCAGTCGCTGCAGGTACTGAACGAACGCTGGAAACTGTACCGGCGAGAGTTCATCCGCACCAATCTGCTGCAGTCATTCGAGGCGACAATCATCAAGGCGCTGATCGCACCGGAGGGTATTCTGCACTATGAACTGTTCCTGGCAGTTTTGTATAGTATGGGGGAGGTGGAGATAAAGCGACTGCATGAAACCTTTGTCGGGATCGGCTTTCCGGCCGATTCGCAGCAGGTGGAGGAGGTTTGCCTGGCGACGGACTATCCAACATTCGCGCATCGCATGAACCAACTAGTGCAGGATACCAAATGTGGCCAGTTGAATGAGATTGTCTAATAGGACCCCGGTGCAACAAAGTTGCAATGCCATCAACCAGCAGCAGGACTCAGTACTTTTCTCTATCCATCATTTACCTTCTACATTCACTCAAACAACATACACACACCCTTTCTCAAGCTTGCGTTTCGATGCTGCGCAACAGGAGTCGAAAGAAACGCGTGGGGCAGAACTGAAATTCTCGATAATTCCATATTTTACTAACACTAGAACCTAGTAAAACAGAAATTAAGAAACACCCAAAACGTTGAGGTAGGATAATCAATTTTTAAGATTTGTCTCATATCGACGGTGTAGCCCAGTGAGCCCACGAACGATAGTGTTTACTCTCCCCTAATGTAAAACCTCTACCGGTAGACGGTAGGTTAAATTCCGAACCTCGAATTCGGTAATGTTCCGCTTTCCTTTCTTTTTTTCTTCTTTTGTAAGTTTTACGTTTTCGTATTTCGTTTAATTTTGTTATATATTAAACAGGAAAATCAGGTACAACACATTTGATTTACAGCCGAGCGATGATCAACTGAATTGCTGTTACAGCTCCTAATGAATTCTAAGTCGTAACATTATCGTTTAAGGTTTTATTTTATAATCAATTATAAGGGTTTACGAATTGGGCCGGAGTCCCAAGGGTTGCAGGTTCAAATTCTTCCTCTGGGGTCATTTTCTCTCACATAATTGCCTTCGTTTAACTCACCATTTCGATCGGTTTTCCCCGATGGATATCACCAAAAAGTCTTAATAATGTATTGACACTTACGTTAAAATAAAAAATGAATAATTTGTTTTAGTGCAAGAAAAAGTCGGGTCTATCGAGATTTGGAATCGATGAAAATCTTAGTTTGGTTTGACCAGCTTGAGCTTGAGCTTGTGCGACCACCCCTGGCTGCTACTCCGTTATCGATCTGGACTAGCTGAAGTTGCACAGGGAATCAGTAGATGATAATTATGCTTGGGAGTAGCGAAACATCTTTCAATATGCAACTCCTGGTAATCCTAAAGTGTTTATTGATCAATACCGGCGCCGGCCAGGCCCGAACGTAGATCGCGGAAGGAAAGGGAAGGAATTGTTAGTCTGATACTTGCTTTTGCTAGAGGCCGTATATACTACTCCGTTCTCCACAAGTATCACGGGAGTATAGGGGTGCGATTCTTCATGTTCTATTTTTTTCCATCAGCCTATTTTCGCCACGAAGCCAAAAACCGACACCAGAGAGGTGACTCCACTATCTGGACTAAATATCGACCCATCAACTCGTGGACCGGGGACCGACGGCTTTACTTCCCTTCCGAAGAAAGACGTAATCACAGATTATTTCACCTCAGAAAAATCTCAACGACCTCGGCTGGGATTGAACCCAGACCAACTGGCATGGGTGGCGGTCACGTTTACCACTCATTTGACTATCTCAAAAACTCAAGTGAAAGTATGGCACAAAAATCCAGGAAAGCCGAAACAACGTTGAAAACAGTCCCCACCCATGCACAGTAGGACGAGCCCGGACTTAAGTCCAGATATGACGGTCACGCGATATGTCCATCAATATTTTTTTTGCATTGGCTTATGTGCCGAAAACAATTTCGTAAGATTTTAGGCTATTTAGATGAAAAATGAATTTTTCACAGCTTTCAGAAGAATGTAACTTCAGTGTTTTTGTATAATTTGCTCATCGGAACTTTATCCGGTTATTTTCGTTTTGCGAAGAAACAGTTGGTCCTATGGCATAGGTTATTTTAGCAAAATTATCCGTTTGATTAAATTTCATCGTAAAATTACCACAAATGAGTTACTAATTTGCTTATACATTGTTAAAAATAGCTGTTTGTCATGATAATTAATGCAGAACGAACTTCTAAAGCCATAACAACTACGACGCCCGCGAACGCCCGCTTTCGCTCGATACTCACTCGAAAGCTTTTAATTTTCTCTTTCACATGAGCCCATGGTAGTTTTGCGAAAACTTGCGATAAGCAACCAACATTTTAAAAAACTGCTAATGGAGACGCGTGGTATTTATTGATATAAAATTTCAATAATTATTTTATAACTAGAATAAGGACATGAAGACATGCACAGCTTTCAAATAACATTGAGAGGATGATCCGCAAAGTTTCTACAAGTGCACAAACGAGGGGAGCCGAGTGGAAATTACTTAGTAATTACTTAGATGCTGATAGTATCCATTCCATGAAGCAGAAAATATCGGACGAATCATCATCAGAATCGAATGAAGATTAAAATATTTTTTTTTAAATAAATGAATTAACATGAGAATTTTTTATCAACATAAAATCAAACTGCATCTTTTAAAACTATCATTTTCTCAACCTTTTGTAGATGAATCGATTCAGTGTCCTAAAATAACCCAAATAAAATAAAATCTGTTTCAATAAATCACATGTGATGTGCTGAGATCTGAAGCCACAATCATTTCATGGCTTTTCCAGTGAACACGAATAGACTTACGGCAGCCCCGAAATACTTTATCATAAAACATTCATTATGCGTGAACCACTGATTAGTGAAGTTATTTTTGCTTAACAATTTAGGTCAAAAATGAATTCAACGTTCCAAAGCCATTCAAAATCATCTTATTTGAATCGTTAAGACATAACAATCATTTTAAAGTACTTTTATGAGATAAAAGTTAACTCTTTTGAATATCAAACATATATGCGGCGTACCAAAATTAACAAAAAAAATTAAGAAACTTAGTGGCAAAATAATTATTTTTTAGCCTCCCTAATGAGTGTTTCTTTCTAATGTTTTAATATCAAAAAGGAATGCTAAAAAATATTAAGTTTTTCTGACATGGTTTAATATCAAAATCGAAACTAGTGCACAACAGTTAATTTTAAAATATTTTATGAACCGTTTAGGCAAAAAACGATTTTTGAGCCACCCTAATGAACAGTAAATATTTATTTTTAATGTATTTTTATATCAGAAACGAATTGAACGTACCAAAATTAACCAAATTTTGCACACTTTCTCATTGATGTGTATTGTGTACAAGGTACAGAACTTCCCAAACCGCGATGAGCGGCAACAATCGACGGCTAAAACTTGGGCACGGAAGCTCTACGAGAAGATGCTGACAAAATATGGCTGCTGTGTGATGGACGACGAAACGTATATAAAAGCCGATTTTAAGCAAATTCCGGGGTTGGAGTTTTTCACCGGCAAGAGCAAGTTCTATGTGGACGACAAATTTAAGAAGAAGAAAATGTCGAAGTTCGCCTCCAAATATCTCATTTGGCAAGCCATCTGCTCTTGCGGACTGAGGAGTGAGCCTTTCGTGACAAAGGGCACAGTAAATGGCGAGATCTACAAATCAGAGTGCCTCGAGAAGTGCCTTTTGCCGTTCTTGCAGCAGCACGACGAAGCTCCGCTATTTTGGCCAGATTTAGCATCATGCCACTATTCTAAAAGCGTCCTGGAGTGGTATGAGGCCAATTCTGTCCATTTTGTTCCAAAGGACATGAATCCGCCAAACTGTCCGGAGCTGCGCCCGGTGGAGCAGTACTGGGCAATGATGAAGCGGGAACTTCGGAAGAGCAAGAAGACAGTCAAAGACGAGAAGGACATGTTAAGGAAATGGAAAAAAACTGAGAAACTGGTACCGGATGACACTGTAAAGACTTTGATGGAGGGTATCAAGCGAAAATGCGTTCAATTTTACACTCAAGGCTCCATCGATTAACTTTTCTTTTGATTTTTGAAGTAAATATATGTATAAAACTACCCAAAAATTTTGGTTTGATTTTAAACCTTATAAGAAAATTGGCATGACATTTTCGGTGTCGCAATAATTTCGTGTTCGCCCTTTACAGTTTGAACGGAAAACAAATCGTATGATTCGATGAAAAAGCAAACTGTTTATCTTCGTTAAACAGGGTATCAACTCATTTCTGAAGAAAATTCCCCCAATTTTCCAGGTAACGACGCGTTCACAATTCTCACATTGTGTTAACGAGGCGAGAGACACAAATCGACGGTCACTAGTGCTCACCGAAATCCGATGGGTAAAGACCCAATATCGGCGGGCCATTAGACGATATTTAAAACTCGAGTCTACAGTGCCCAGTGTAAAGTTGAAATAGTTGAAATGGCGGCAGGAGACGGTTTTGTGATCTCGCTTTAGAGGTGGGCGAGCATCTCAGTCACCAATGCGATAATTATGTGGTCTTCCTGAAACACTATCATTGTCCAACATAAGCATAAGGGTTAGAGCATATGGGCTGGAGAACATTACTAAAAATACTTGTTTTGTTCCGATTTCGGAGGTTTTAAACTTGGGATAATTCGTCCTTTTTTTGGCTTAAACGAATTTCTAATCCTATGTACGAAGCAGTCTTCCCATATGCACATCGTACACAATGTTCGCTCTGGTTCTGTGCTCATATTAAACCCACACTTCGTGTACGAACTCAAACACGCTATTTCGTACCTAAACACGTGCACATGTTCGCCTGCACAACTGAACCCCATGTACGTACAAATTGGTTCGTGGTACCAGTTTTCTCTTTCTCACTCTCATCGTCACTAGCGCTGACTCTTTTTGCCATGTGCGAATCGTTCTCGTGTACGTACACGGATGTTTGAACTAGTTTGCTTTTATTGCAGAAAAGCTCAAGCTTATGGAAATCACTTTTATACAGTTCTATCATACACGAAATTTCGTGAAAATAGCAGTCAACAGTGTAGCCGACAAAGTAAGCTTTGTCATGTCTAACAACTTGAAACATGTTTTACGATTATACGGGTGAATGACCTGATGGTTAAAACCCCAATAAACAAAAAAAATACGATTATACGTACTATCACCGCGTATTTCCGGTCATTGTCTCTCCTATCTATTCTCCGTTGTACATTTCCCTAAAATCCTCGAAAAAAGGGGGAAAACGTGACTTACGGCAAGATAAGGAAATGTTTTGGGTTTCGCCGACGTCTTTGTTATTGTGGCATGTAATCTTGGGATGATGGTGGAGACATACATTCGACTAAAGGTGGAAGCAAAGCGAATTGCATTTGTCATCAATGTACCAAAGACAAAACACATGATAGCAAGAGGTTCGAAGAAAAAACATTACCGAATATATTAATCTATGGAGGGTTAACGTACTCTAAGCGATTCCGAACGGAAGACGAATGATCTACGGTTGGGCACAGATGGAAGACGGAATGTGGAGACGGCGTATGAAACACGAATTGCAACAGCTGCAGTAAAGGGAGCAGTTTGCATAACGTGTAGGAACTAGAAAGATTTTCACCAATATTTGATCACAAAAGTTTAGTTTTTAGAGTTTCGGATTCTCCGCATCAGTAACTAACACCAACGTAATGCTAGTTAGATAAGTCCAACTTAGCACCAAATTAGCACCAGCCAGTCACTAAAACCCAAAAACTCACACGTCTTGCGTGGAAGCCTAAAAAATTGGCTGGTACAGAGTGATGTCTCGGTAGTAAGCGGAGAAACTCTGGTTTACTGATGAGGAATATTGAATCGAAGCCGTCCTTTCGGTATGAGATTCAATCGTGTGCAAAAATTCCCAAACGAAATAATTTTTTTTGGAATAGACCAAATTTTGTGAACAAGAATAATATCATGTCCCTAATATTCCTTTGAAGGGTGCGCTATGAAGACTAGATCTTTTGGAAATGATGGCAATCGTGGCTTTACTAAGTGGTCGGATGTGTAAGCGATTTGAAGCAACAAATGTTTGGAAAAAGTTACATTGGGTGTATTTTTTCACGGTGGTTATGAGAAGTGTAACATGAAGGAGGTCAAAACTGCTGTATTATTATAAAAGTACTGTGGCTAAAATGCTTAAAGTCCAAATCAAGCATCAGTACGGAAGTGTATACACTCAAGTTTTTTTACGCGGTTTTTTTTTTGCGCTGTATTTTTTTACGCGGTTTTTTTTTACGCGGATTTTGAAATTTACGCGGTTTTCATTTACGCGGATTTTGAAATTTACGCGGTTTTCATTTACGCGGTTTTTGAAATTTACGCGGTTTTCATTTACGCGGTTTTTGAAATTTACGCGGTTTTCATTTACGCGGATTTTGGAATTTACGCGGTATCCATCAATGAGGTTCCCTTTATCGCGGATTCTTAAATTTAAGTGGTCTTCATTTACGCGGATTTTGAAATTTACGCGGTTTTCATTTACGCGGATTTTGAAATTTACGCGGTTTTCATTTACGCGGCTCGTATCCCCCGCGTAAAAAAAAACCTGGGTGTATTGTTGTTGAGTTAGAATCGCTGTTATACAGGTACTGGGTATTTGTAAGATTTTTCGGACAATTTACATTTTATTTATACTTGAAGTGATTGTGGGTGGTGTTGGCCGATTGAGATCATTTTTTTGCATGTCACTCTAGTGTGTATGTTACCTTCCCAATCTCCGGCAGTGGTATGTTACAGCTTTCTGCATGAATTCTGGTGACTTCATGCTAACAACTTGATCTCGGGATCTAGTGGGTGTTAGCTCTACCGATTTTCCATTAAGTCATTTCATAATCACAAAACCAGCGGTACCCATTTAACATCTGCAAGCCCCGCTCAATTATAATACGAGTATCACGTTTATGACAGTATTACAGTCGTAGTTTTATTTCATTGGGTTTTAGGCACCTTTATACTTTATTTTGTTAGGAAAAAAATACGGATAAAAAATGAAGGATGTCTTAATGACTTGTATTACAATATGAATAAACATTTATTTAAAACATTATGCTTATAAATCCGGAATGAATACATACCAACTACACTACTGGTCAAAAGTTTAAGTTCAATCTACAATGTTAATCTAATATTCAAAAAGATATCGTTTTCTTCATTTATTGATATTTATAATTATTTTTCGACCCATTTCTCTACGATAGACACATAATATATGCAGTTTTTTTCACTTTTCAATAATGAGATGATAATCTTCGAATTAGGTAAATTTGAATAGATATTTTTCTTCGGCAGTTATGATTTTCAATATAAAAATCTTTCACTTACCTTTTAGTAAAGAAAAATATAAAAAGCGATTCTAAATATAATTTTTGGAGTAAGCTCTCGCAGCACTAAGATGTTACGCATATTATGTAAAAGCGTCAAACCTCCTCCTACACTCCGACCAGTAGCGTGTAGCAACATGATAAAGCCAAAGTCTGCTGAGAAACCCACTCAATTATGTAAAATTAAAAAAAAAGCAAGTGAGCTTAAACTTTTGACCGGTAGTTTATCAATACTTCTCTCTCTTTCTTTCTTTCTTTGAAAACTGCAGACCTTATTCAGCTCTATGTAGTCTATGGAAAATATTGCCCATATTTCCTGTAGACCAATAAAAACGAAATGTATTGAAAATACAACTCATGTTAAAAAGAAGGAAAATATCCACAGAACGTTCAGATACATAACAATATATAATATAAATACAGGTAGTAAACCCTACAGCGTGATTCTCGTCTTGTCGCAACCGTGCTCGTCTACCTGTGCAGCAGTGCGACTCGTTATCCCAGTTGATCACACTCTCCTCCATCTGGCAGCTGATATACCCGTAGCGAGTATAGAGATCGCAATTGTTTTGGATTTACCCCATTCGATGCTTACTAAGAAAGTTATTGCAAACATTTAGAATTTTTCTACGAATAAACGGTAATGAATGTGGATTTAGCGCAGCTCAGTTTATAATCCGAGATTCGGTGAAACGACAAGAATAAATAAACAGTATTAGTAGTAAATTAACAGTAAATAAACAGTATTAGGTTGAATCTATGTATCTATTATAATTGTTCAGTTAAAAAATACATGATTTTTGTAAATATTTCTTCAGGCACAATAACTCTTGAACCAAAATCAGTAGCACCAATGGCCTTCGTCCAAACAGCAAACATTTGACCAAACGGCATTCTGCCAAACGGGCTTTCGGCCAAACGGGCTTTGGACCAAACTGGCTTTCGGTCAGCCAAACTGGCTTTCAGTCGGCCAAATTGGCTGTCGGTTGGCCAAACTGGCTTTCGGTCGACGAAACTGACTTACGGTCGGCCAAACTGGTTTACGGTCGGCCAAACTGGCTTACGGTCGGCCAAACTGGCTTTCGGTCGGCCAAATTGGCTTTCGGTCGGCCAAACTGTTTTTTTTTTCGACCAAACTGGCTTTCGACCAAACCAGTTTTCGGCCAAACTGGTTTTCGGCCAAACGGGCTGTCGGCCAAACTGGCTTTCGGCCATATCGGCTTTCGAAAAAACTAGCTTTCGGCCAAACTGGCTTTCGGTCGGCCAAACTGGATAACGGTCGTCCAAATTGGCTTTCGGTCGGCCAAACTGGCTTCCGGTCGGCCAAATTGGCGTTCGGTCGGCCAAATTGGCTTTCGGTCGGCAAAACTGGCTTTCGGTCGGTCAAACTGGCTTTCGGTCGGCCAAACTGGCTTTCGGTCGGCCAAACTGGCTTTCGATCAGCCAAACGGGCGTTCTATCGGTCAAACTGGCTTTCGGCCAAACGGGCTTTCGGCCAAACGGGCTTTCGGCCAAACGGGCTTTCGGCCAAACGGGCTTTCGGCCAAACGGGCTTTCGGCCAAACGGACTTTCGCCCAAACGGGTTTTCGGCCAAACGGGCTTTCGGCCAAACGGGCTTTCGGCCAAACTGGCTTTCGGCCAAACTGGCTTTCGGCCAAACGGGCTTTCGGCCAAACGGGCTTTCGGCCAAACGGGCTTTCGGCCAAACGGGCTTTCGGCCAAACGGGCTTTCGGCCAAACGGGCTTTCGGCCAAACGGGCTTTCGGCCAAACGGGCTTTCGGCCAAACGGGCTTTCGGCCAAACGGGCTTTCGGCCAAACGGGCTTTCGGCCAAACGGGCTTTCGGCCAAACGGGCTTTCGGCCAAACGGGCTTTCGGCCAAACGGGCTTTCAGCCAAACGGGCTTTCGGCCTAACGGGCTTTCGGCCAAACGGGCTTTCGGCCAAACGGGCTTTCGGCCAAACGGGCTTTCGGCCAAACGGGCTTTCGGCCAAACGGGCTTTCGGCCAAACGGGCTTTCGGCCAAACGGGCTTTCGGCCAAACGGGCTTTCGGCCAAACGGGCTTTCGGCCAAACGGGCTTTCGGCCAAACGGGCTTTCGGCCAAACGGGCTTTCGGCCAAACGGGCATTCTGCCAAACGGGCTTTCGGCCAAACGGGCTTTCGGTCAAACGGGCTTTCGGTCAAACGGGCTTTCGGTCAAACGGGCTTTCGGCCAAACGGGCTTTCGCCCAAACGGGCTTTCGCCCAAACGGGCTTTCGGCCAAACGGGCTTTCGGCCAAACGGGCTTTCGGCCAAACGGGCTTTCGGCCAAACGGGCTTTCGGCCAAACGGGCTTTCGGCCAAACGGGCTTTCGGCCAAACGGGCTTTCGGCCAAACGGGCTTTCGGCCAAACGGGCTTTCGGCCAAACGGGCTTTCGGCCAAACGGGCTTTCGGCCAAACGGGCTTTCGGCCAAACGGGCTTTCGGCCAAACGGGTTTTCGGCCAAACGGGCTTTCGGCCAAACGGGCTTTCGGCCAAACGGGCTTTCGGCCAAACGGGCTTTCGGCCAAACGGGCTTTCGGCCAAACGGGCTTTCGGCCAAACGGGCTTTCGGCCAAACGGGCTTTCGGCCAAACGGGCTTTCGGCCAAACGGGCTTTCGGCCAAACGGGCTTTCGGCCAAACGGGCTTTCGGCCAAACGGGCTTTCGGCCAAACGGGCTTTCGGCCAAACGGACTTTCGGCCAAACGGGCTTTCGGCCAAACGGGCTTTCGGCCAAACGGGCTTTCGGCCAAACGGGCTTTCGGCCAAACGGGCTTTCGGCCAAACGGGCTTTCGGCCAAACGGGCTTTCGGCCAAACGGGCTTTCGGCCAAACGGGCTTTCGGCCAAACGGGCTTTCGGCCAAACGGGCTTTCGGCCAAACGGGCTTTCGGCCAAACGGGCTTTCGGCCAAACGGGCTTTCGGCCAAACGGGCTTTCGGCCAAACGGGCTTTCGGCCAAACGGGCTTTCGGCCAAACGGGCTTTCGGCCAAACGGGCTTTCGGCCAAACGGGCTTTCGGCCAAACGGGCTTTCGGCCAAACGGGCTTTCGGCCAAACGGGCTTTCGGCCAAACGGGCTTTCGGCCAAACGGGCTTTCGGCCAAACGGGCTTTCGGCCAAACGGGCTTTCGGCCAAACGGGCTTTCGGCCAAACGGGCTTTCGGCCAAACGGGCTTTCGGCCAAACGGGCTTTCGGCCAAACGGGCTTTCGGCCAAACGGGCTTTCGGCCAAACGGGCTTTCGGCCAAACGGGCTTTCGGCCAAACGGGCTTTCGGCCAAACGGGCTTTCGGCCAAACGGGCTTTCGGCCAAACGGGCTTTCGGCCAAACGGGCTTTCGGCCAAACGGGCTTTCGGCCAAACTGGCTTTCGGCCAAACTGGCTTTCGGCCAAACTGGCTTTCGGCCAAACTGGCTTTCGGCCAAACTGGCTTTCGGCCAAACTGGCTTTCGGCCAAACTGGCTTTCGGCCAAATTGGCTTTCGGCCAAACTGGCTTTCGGCCAAACTGGCTTTCGGCCAAACTGGCTTTCGGCCAAACTGGCTTTCGGCCAAACTGGCTTTCGGCCAAACTGGCTTTCGGCCAAACTGGCTTTCGGCCAAACTGGCTTTCGGCCAAACTGGCTTTCGGCCAAACTGGCTTTCGGCCAAACTGGCTTTCGGCCAAACTGGCTTTCGGCCAAACTGGTTTTCGGCCAAACTGGCTTTCGGCCAAACTGGCTTTCGGCCAAACTGGCTTTCGGCCAAACTGGCTTTCGGCCAAACTGGCTTTCGGCCAAACTGGCTTTCGGCCAAACTGGCTTTCGGCCAAACTGGCTTTCGGCCAAACTGGCTTTCGGCCAAACTGGCTTTCGGCCAAACTGGCTTTCGGCCAAACTGGTTTTCGGCCAAACTGGTTTTCGGCCAAACTGGCTTTCGGCCAAACTGGCTTTCGGCCAAACTGGCTTTCGGCCAAACTGGCTTTCGGCCAAACTGGCTTTCGGCCAAACTGGCTTTCGGCCAAACTGGCTTTCGGCCAAACTGGCTTTCGGCCAAACTGGCTTTCGGCCAAACTGGCTTTCGGCCAAACTGGCTTTCGGCCAAACTGGCTTTCGGCCAAACTGGCTTTCGGCCAAACTGGCTTTCGGCCAAACTGGCTTTCGGCCAAACTGGCTTTCGGCCAAACTGGCTTTCGGCCAAACTGGCTTTCGGCCAAACTGGCTTTCGGCCAAACTGGCTTTCGGCCAAACTGGCTTTCGGCCAAACTGGCTTTCGGCCAAACTGGCATTCGGCCAAACTGGCTTGCGGCCAAACTGGCTTGCGGCCAAACTGGCTTTCGGCCAAGCTGGCTTTCGGTCGACCAAACTGGCTTTCGGTCGACCAATCTGGCTTTTGGCCAGACTGAACTGGAATGGTCTTGAAAAGCAGGTGCCAGAAATTGATTTTTGTGGCCATTTTTAAATCCAAGATGGCGATTTCCGATTTAGCGAAATTCGCTATAACTCAAACCGCTAATCCGGAAGTCGCCATCTTTAATTTCAAAATGGCGTCAAAAATCAATTTCTGGCTCCTACTTTTCAAGACCATTCCGAAAATACCCATATTGTTGGGGTGTGGGCCATAAGGAGTCTTGCAGACCCGTCTCTTCCATCTTTCCGAAAATCTTCCAAGTCTTTTGCATTCAAAAGGACTAATATTTTTTGCAAAAACCGTGTTGATTGTGAAATCCGTTCAAAATAAAAACTGCCAAAATTCTACTAAGTTCTTTGCATTTAAAAGGACTTAGAAAAATTTTTCAGAACGAAATCAATTTTTTTTTGCATTCAAAAGGACTTAGAATATTTTTGCAAAAACCGCATTAATTGCGAAATTCGTGCAAAAAAACTTCCAAAAATATTCTAAGTCTTTGCTGAGAGTTGTGTTTACGCGGATTTTCGAATTAACGCTTTTTTGCGCGGTTTTTTTACGTGGTGCGTATCCCCCGCACAAAAAACTGGGTGTATAGCAATAATATGGGTATTTTCGGAACGTTATTTACAAGTAGATGATGAAAATGGATATTAGGAACCGTTTTTAAATCCAAGATGGCAACTTCCGATCGAGCAAGATTATCGATAACCCTATCTATGAGTATTTTTGGAGTGAGCTTGACGAGTAGATGATAGAAAGAGATGTTTGACGCCATTTTTAAAACCATGCTGGCGACTCACGGTTGAGCGAAATTCTCTAACCATAAGTTTTTTTTAAATTGACTTGACGAATAGATGGTAGAAATTTATGAGTGACATCATTTTGAAGGCCAAGCTAGCGACTTCCGGTCAAGCAAAATTTCTTTCAACCATAATATCACTATATCTATATCTATACTCATGCTGGAAATACTCATACTCATCTACTCGTTAATCCAATTCTAAAAATACGGTCGTTGTTGAGGTTATAGCGAATTCATCTAAACCGAAAGTCGCCATTTTGATTTCGAAATGGTTTCCGACATCGCTTTCCGTCATGTACTCGTCAACCCAATTCCGAAAATACTGAACTTTTATTAGCAATAGTTAGTTAAGAATATATTAAATTGTATACAATTTCATATGGTACAGAAACTTTTTACGAACTTGCACAGTAGAAGACCCAACTGTAGTTCTTTAGCTGATGGAAACTGCAACACATCATCATTATTATCCAATGGAGGAATGCATTATTTTATTTTATTTGACATCTATTTATGAAAATCTAGGGGATTTGGTAAAAGTTGATCGTTGGTCACATTTCGGTAGGTAGAACTTTTCAATTTTCAGCTAAACTTGTTTCAAAAAGCCTAGAAAGCCTGCGAAACAAGGTAAGCAAAATTTGACAAACATCACAAAATTTCATTCTGAACGGCTGCTACCAACCGTTGCTAGAGTTGGCACGCGAAATCCGTTCCATAGACCATCAAACCACGGCACAGACAACGCTCGTATTCGCACTCTAACCACCTTTCACTAGTCTACTCTTCCAGTTACAGGTCGAAAGATTCAGGTTGCCATAGTAGCCGAAACTCCATTTCTCAGCCCCGCTTCGCCACATTGCATAGCTTCTAGCTCGGAATCGCTATCTAGTTACCGACGTTTTGCTGCTGCTTCCATATTGCTGTTCATCAAGAGGAGAAATCTTCCGCTTTTCAGTTGTTGAAGTAATTTCGACGAAAGAATTTCCACTCCGACGGAACCAACCTTTGCGGAAAATTGCTTGCATTTTCTGTTAGCTTCTTGCCATCGTCGTCTGCCGCGCCGCCCCGTCCCGGTGGAACACTCGAATTCAAGTGCGCCCTCGATTACTTCTGGTGGATGAAAACTTGGAATTATATTTATTTATATCTATGATGGCGAATTAATGGACGGTGGAATTTCTAAAATTGAGGTTTGTCTAATTGTTCAGAATCAGTTGCTAATATTCCTATATGGTTTTTATTCAAGTTCGTAATAGTATCTACTAAGAAACAATTACACAAACCGGTAGACAATTACGACGGAATCATCGATTGGCAGCAAGCAAACCTCAGGCAACAGAGTAAATACGATCGGAGGTGGACAGCCCACGCCCGCCGCTGCACGACCATGTAAGTTCCGAGCAATATGATTTGATTTATCGCCCTCGACCCAACTTTGCACGATTAAACAGTAATTAATTAGTCCATTATTGTTTCAAATGCCGACGGATTACAGACTCCAGAGCTGGGTAATTATTTACCGAGGTTGTGTGTGCGTGTGCGTGCGTATTTGTGCGTCATTGAGCGTTGGGATGTGATTTTGTCTGGTAAAACGCGTTAATCGTGCTGTTTGACATCGCTCGGTGATGCAGCCCATTGTCGAAAAAGAGTGATTAACGGTTTTACAGTTCGGTGATTGTGCACAATACCCGTGAGTTCAAATTGAATGCAAATAAAATGTCAACCACTCATTATTCTTCTGAACTTTCGATTTTTCATGGGAAAAAAATGGAAAATATTTGTTCCCATGTGTCGTTTTGTTATTATTTCAACGCAATTAATTCGTTCATTTTTCAATTTATTTGTCCACCCGACCACGATGAATTTCTACTTTTTCTGACAACCCATTTTCCACCACCAACTGGACCGGGAACGGAGGCGTGGGCCAAATTTGACAGGTATCGTCGAGATTTTTCATGTTTGTCAAGCAAATAGAGATGAATTATTACCGTACCAATAAATAAAGGCAAACGAAAATAACCGAACGTTTTTTTTCCCACCGACGAGGGGGCGTAAATGGCAGAGAAAAATAATGACCGCTGGATGGAATCGACGAAAATTGGCCAATCGTTTCCTGTGCTGCCAAGCTGCCGGACTGCCCGGTCCATTGCCAGCCAGCTGAGCACTGGCTGGCTGGTTATGCCGCGCTGGTGGGACCCATAAATCAACACCCGACCCTTACATACTACACCAGCGGGCAACGACGACGGTGCGGCAGAACCAGAAGTAAGAATCGGACGTGATTTTTAAAATTTTGGTCAATTTCTGGAACCGGGCACAGAACCAGTCGGTGAGATTTTCCCGGTAAAAAGGCGGGCATATCAAATCCAGGCGCAATGGAGCAGAACTGCTACGGCGCCATCTCTGTCCCCGGTCCCGTACACGGATCCGAATGGCGCGATGAAGGATTCATGCTATTGAAAAATTAAACACACGTGTGTAATATTTTTTTGCCGCATTTGTTATTTGTTTTCCATTATCAAACATGAATAAATCAAACGAGAGCAGACCGAACTGACAGGCCGGAAGCTTCGCGAATCGATGGCCAAAGGCAGATGTAGTGACATTTGTAAACCAGGATTCCACCAATTTTCTCACTTGTATTGTTTGTTTGGAAAGTTGCAATATAGATGTGCATATTGTGTTGAAAAGGATCAAGATGTCGCTTCAATCGCATTTATCTGCGTTGTAACGAAATTAGCAGAGCCACATTGTAGCGAATTTAATCTTTTTCGCATCCAATCAAGTAGGCAATGAATTACACTGAGATAAGTTCAAAGCAACTTTTCCAAACCGACCGTAGAAAAAACATGGACGATTAAAACCCAAAGTTTATAGAGAACGATACCATGAATCTGTGTCCACATCCTCCGAAGCATGTATGTAATTTAATTTTATACCAAGCATAAACAACTATCTCGCATCGCAGCAAAAAAACCCAAGAGAACTAACATTCTGCGAATCGTAACTTCAAACCAAAGATTTAATTAACCTTTTTTCGTTCAATTCCCTCCCGACGCAACACTCTAAATCAGGGCGGACTGTGGCGCGGCCGGTGTTGGTAGAGATAAAGTTCCTCCACACCTTCGAGCAACATAAATTGCACCTCACATCCCGCAAAAAAACAAATCCGTTACCGGGGAGTGCGAGATGTAGAATTCGCATTTTAAAACATGTAACATAAACATACACACACACACGC
Organism: Topomyia yanbarensis; assembly: GCF_030247195.1. Lineage (NCBI taxonomy): Eukaryota > Metazoa > Arthropoda > Insecta > Diptera > Culicidae > Topomyia > Topomyia yanbarensis. The sequence continues at coordinate 26,820,487 of NC_080671.1, forward strand.
GAAGAATTGCAAACCGAACCACCTCCCGACTCAAAGAGAATAATAAATGGCGGGAAATCTCGCGGGAGTATCCCAGAGTATTCCGCCCACCATTTACCCATTAGGAATAGGTCCTCCATGGACTGAGATGGAGAAAACCACACGAGCATTCTTTCAAGTTGCGGAGAAAAATCTTTGCTCACTTCCTCAAGTGGGTGCCGGGGTCGGTCGGTTTCTGTCGGGCTGTTGGTTTGGTCGTAAAAAGTGTAAAGTTGTTTATACGCGATTATCGCGTACGCCTAATAACTCTTGCAGGTCGTAAAATTTATATCGAAAACTGCTAGCACTGCCGATAGAATGGTAACAAGCTCCGCTCTGTCTTTTCCTTTGCGCGAGGTGGGTTCGGGTTGGAAGGGAAAGGAACCTAGAGACAAACCAACTTGTGTGCTTATGTCTAGTTTCTTGTGTTTTAACTGTTTTTTTTCTTTTCAGGGAGATCTTTGGCACTTCAAAGGAATCAGTTTTGGGTGAATTTGTGCACTGTGAGAAATAGTCAAATGGGAAATGGTTTGTACAATAAAGATCACAATTTGTGGTGTGAACAACGTACGATTTGTTTAGATTAGCCGATAGAAGTGAACCGAAACTTATCTGATAGATGTAACGCGAAGAGCATATTTTATTTGAGAGGTTCGATAACTGAATCAGTTATAGAATACGTGTTTCGATCTCGTCTCGCCAGTGTGCGACTCTAGCTTAAAGTCAGGAATACGCTAGTTCCAGATTAACCCCCTAGTCAAGTGTGATGACCCGCAACAAAAGGATTTTTAATTAGGCCGTGCGACTTCCTTTCACGCGCAAAAGTAAATTTAGCTAAGATGTAAAAAAAAAAATGGATTTCACCCAATTTTTTTTTTCAAAAAACCTGTTTTAATCCATCTATCAGTGAGATGAGACATTTCTTACACATAACACTGTTGTATTAGTTATTAGATAAGCACAGTTTCGAATCCTGCACGATTGACGTTTCAAATAAACTGAATAAATTAAAGAAAAATAATAAAACAAATAAAAATTTAAAATAATTATGAAGCAAAAAATAAAAAAAGTGATTCATAAAATGGATAAAATGATTAACATAAATCAAATTAATAAAATAAATAAATCAAATTAACTCAAATGAAAATTACACAATATTAAAAAAGTTATGAAATTAAGAGAGTAAATTAAATTGTTTCAAGATAACAAACTGTTATACAACTGAGAACTGACTAAACGGTTTAGGTTATTTGACGGCGGAGTTAGGATTATCTGGATGAGCTTTAATTATTCATCAGGAAATCTAGAAATCAGGAATTTGTTTTGGAATGAAAAGATATCTTTTTGGTCACAAATATCTGAAAAATTATTTTTGTACAGTGTAGAATTTTCAGGTGCATTATTTTAATGCGTAATTCGAAATAGTAAACTGAGATAAGGCAACCTGTAAATAGTATTCATTTGCATTGAAATATCTAGAAAAGTGTGTCAAGTGTCCAGGATAAGTTGACAACTATATTATTGTCGATGGCACAAAAGCCGTTCATTCAGTCGACTACAATGCAGTCTTTTTACTCGCGAATTATTTCGTTCGGAATTCTCGTTCTGGAGATATGGGTGAATAAGTCCTATACAAAACAATACCATTACAAAAAAATGGTTCAAACTACCAGAAGAAGTATTTATTTGAATTCATCGAGAAGCCAGTTAGTAATGAAAGTGCCCCTAGCCTGCTTTGAGACACGAACATTCTTGAAATTACATGTTGTATTTTTTCGCAAATAAATATGCTTTTAGTCACATTGAATATGAAAAATATATATTGGGGTTTTCAGTACAACTCAGTGTTACTGTGTAACTACAGTAATATGTGTGACATAAATTCAGTGAGATCAACTATCTGTCCAATGCATAAACTCTGATTGTAATCCTCGCTAATTTACGTGTAGAATTAGGAGCACTCAAACGAAACGTCCATTGAATTATCCAATACCTCTACTAATTCTGGCATTGAAGCTTCAAGTGAAGCGTTGTCAGCATAAGGCAAATTTGGGCAATTGAAGCCATCGCTATAAGTTAAAAGCATCATTTTACTTGCACTTTGGTCGCCATTTTTTCCCGGATCTAACTTATTTTTTGGGAATTTGATCAGTTAGTTTTCTTAACCCTCCGGCACTCGCGCCGTTGTATTTAGTGCAATACCTTCAGAAACTCTAGCGAAATCTTCTTTCAGCACCAGCGGCTGCTCATTTCGATTCCTTACATCTTTATTATCAATAATGCAACTGGTATTTTTTTAAATAATATTAACCCAAAACCGGCATTCTAAATTTTCAAATGACTTATTTGAACATTGGTTTCATTTAATATTCAGTAGAGAAACAAAAAATTTAAAGAAGTGCTCGTGAGATATCTCTTTTCAAAATTTTTGTCTTCAAACATCCCAAATTTTTGTCTTCCAATATCCAATTTGAAATACCCACGGATTATAGTATATACAAATGCTCGGTATAGAATTGAATTAAATTGGAGTTGATGTAGTTTTCGGTTTTTGGTCACATGACTCTCCTTGGAGCAACGTTTCGAAAGAAATAGCCCTTCATCTTCAGAGCAAAGCAGGGTTTGAACATAAATTAGTTATAGTTTTCTCGTAATACAAATATTTTACAATTTTTGCCAGGACCCCAAATATTTTCTTTTTCATGTAGAATGTAATATTTAGTTTGTTTCCGCAAGTGGCTCTGTTCTACACTGAAATAGAAAACTATTTATAGGGAAACAGAATACAAAAATAGGTTTGTTTTCTTTAACCTGCACAAATACATCGCAAGATATTACCTTGGATACTAATAAATACTTCAAAGTAGTTGAATATCGTATGCACATCTTAGAAATGGATTTGGAGATATCAGGACAGATCTGAGTCGTGACAGTTTTGCCACGAACACGATTGGTGAGAGATCGGCGACAAGTGAGGAATGGTAAATGATGGTTAGAGCTATGACCTTATTTTTGTATATAGGGCGCAATTTCGATTCCTTACATCTTTATTATCAATAATGCAACTGGTAGTTTTCACGCCATAATTAGTATAAATCTTGCAAAGGAAGATAAATTTTCACTAGAATTTTGTTATAAAAAACACAGTTGCTCTCAGTGATACTACGAGTATAATATGAATATGAATTATATTAGAAATGTATTTTCTCACTACTAGGAGAATTACTTGGTGATTTGTGTATTCATATAGCATCCAACGTTTATCTCACGAGATAACAATTATGGGTTCGTTCTGTCCATAATCAGTACCGTAAACCGGGGTGACATTGATCAATTTTCGAAGTAATCATTACGTAATTTTAGGCGCAACACATTTTTTTCAAGGTTCATATTTTAAAACCATGTACTGATGTATGGAGAACATGATTGGATGGTTTAACCTAAAATTGTCCGCTTATAGCTATTTTTTCAAAAATGATTTCAAGTTGAAGTCCGTTTTCGTATTCCGGGGTGACTTTGATAACTTACATTAAGTTATTGATGTCAATGTTTTTCATTCAAATGTTTGTTTAAACTAATTCTGGAAAGATTCTCATTGTTAAATAGATGTTAATTGGTATTATACAAAGTATTTCAATGTACTGTAAAATTCGAGTAACCAAAATTCGTATAATTTGTGTCCAACTAGAATAAAAGATTCTGGAAACCTTTAAATCTGATAAAATTGTTTTATTTCAGTGCTTTATCAATGTTAACACGTTGGAATAATTTGAATAATTTGAAATAATTGCCAACTAGGTTCACAAAAAAAATGTGTTTAAAATAAACAAAGTCCTAAAACTAAATTTGGCACATCCCAATCTAAAGTAAAATAAAAACTGGCTTGTAATTTATTACTCTTGCTCAAATCGGAGATTTGTTTGTTTTATGAAAAATAGACACTTTACGAAGCTTCGTAAAAATAAGGTAAAGGCAAATTTCGGTTTTTCGTAGTTTTTGTACCCAAAAACCGAACAATATACTCAAAAAGTATAACAAATCAGTATTTTATAAGTTTAGAGTAAAAATCATTTCAAATTAAAATGATTCGGTAGACTATTCTGATTTAATAAACGATCTACGAAAAATGTTTCGAGTGCTCAAAGTCACCCCAGTCATCAAAGTCACCCCGGTTTACGGTACTTTGATAGTCAAGTCTTAAAAAATCCCACAATCTTAAACCTAAACCGTTTCTTCGCTTGAATGTGTTATCGCTGGGAAAACGTATGACGTCTGTGCTGAACTAGAGGCCGGTTTATCCAAAAATAACCAACAAATTTCGCGCCTCGCTAGAAAGGTTTCAACAGCTACTCCAGTCCGGCCAAACTCCGGTACCTCTCGTCCACCTCAGAAACGTCGTCGCGAGGATGGCCCTGATCCGTGCAATATTCTTGTTGGTGGTCGAAAGCTAGTCGATAATAGCAACATTGTTACGGTTCCACCTCCCGCGCCATTGTTCTGGATGTATCTTTCCCGCTTTCATCCTAGCCTTAGCAAAGAGACTGTCGAAAAAAATGTCTAAAGAAGGACTAAATTGTAACGAGGAGATTAAGGTTATTACGCTTGTTATAAAAGGCATAGACATCAGTACTTTGAACTTTATATCCTTCAAAGTTGGAGTTCATCCAAAGTACCGTAATGCAGCTCTTAACCCTGACACATGGCCGCAAGGCACACTGTTCAGGGAATTTGAGGACAACCGTAACCAGAACATATGGAGCCCGCCGACTGATTTTCCACCGCCTTCAGAAGAAGCATGTACTTCTCTAATGCAACCTGGCCCATCAATGGTCCTGCAGAGGACTCCGCAAAGATTTGCCATGCCACTATACCAAGCTACACCGCCCTTGTGAAGGAGTATCGATGCCGATCGCATACTGGGATGCAACGCAGTTGGTACTATGGAAGCCCTCGATCCCCCCACTACAGTCGAACCCTTGCCGCCAGCGTTCAGCAGTCGTCCCGGTCCTGTATGTGTGGGTGGAGAAAGGGTCTTCCAAGCCGCCTTTCTCGGCAAATATTATACTAATTGTAACGACACAACGGTTGAACCGATTCACGCTCATCGTACGACTCTCGCCGTAAGCTGCTACCATCCCGTTCCTGCTCTCCGCATAGCGCTATCAGGTTTCAACGTATACTGGGACGCACCGCAGTTTACACTATGGAAGCCCTCAATCCCCCCGCCACCATCGAGCAATTGCAGCCAGCCTTCGTCAGTCTTCCCGGTCCTGTGTGTGTGATGGGTGAAAGGGTCTTCCAACCTGCCGCAAATGGTAAGTCTGTTCCGAACACTTCAAGCGCTCATCTATTCTTCGCTTCCAGTTTTTTGCCTTTTGCTCCGACATCTTGTTATCAGACGTCAACCATTTCTCTCGCCGACGACGATAGTCGTATTTTGGGGCCCGACGCATTTGATTCGGGATGCCTCGAATCCCTCACAACAGTCGACCAAGCGACCGTGAGCCGTTCCGATACTGTTCGTAGGATTAACGAAAGGATCTTCCTACACAGCAACATGGCTTAGCTCTCTGCTGTACCTGATCCGTCCTTCAACATCATCGAGGTTTTCTACCAGAATGTTGGTGGCTTAAATTCATCAACGGACAGCTATTTGCTCGCGACCACGGGTTGCTGTTACGACGTTATCGCCTTGACCGAGACGTGACTCGACAATCGTACTCTGTCCCGCCAGGTCTTTGGTTCAACATTCGATGTCTACCGCTGTGGCCGCAATGCCCTAAACAGCCACAAGACATCAGGCGGTGGTGTGCTTATCGCTGTTCGCGAGCTCCGAGCAAGTGTGGATATCAGTGAAACTTGCCGATCGCAATCGGCATTTGTATGTCGTTTAATGGAGTTTTAAGTTCCAACACTAAAAAAATTTGCCAACTGTTCTCCGACAAATTTTCAAGCACCATCAACCGAATTTGTGTCGATAATACTGCCATTCTTGCAGCAAATTCCAAGCTGTTGACGTTCCCTCGATTTTTGTCAAAAAGTGTATCAGTGGGCTTCTTGAACCACTTCGACGAATCTTCGTGCTATCTGGAACATTTCCTTCCTGCTGAAAAAGAGCGCACATGTTTCCAGTTCATAAAAAAGGAAACAAATCGAACATTGACAATTACCGGGGAATCTTGTGTTTAAGTGCCGTATCAAAAATATTCGAGCTGGTTCATTTAGACCCTATTGTCTTTCACTGCAAACACTACATTGCAGACGACCAACACGGTTTCATGCCTAAACGATCGACAACGACCAACCTGCTCTCGTTCACAATATATGTACTCGATGAATTCGCTGACGGCTTGCAAACCGATGCTATTTATATGGATCTATCTGCGGCCTACGACAAAATCAACCATGATATCGCAATTGCGAAGCTGGACAACCTCGATATACAAGGATAACTTCTGCGCTGGTTTCGTTCCTACCTCGATGGAAGGCAACTCCAAATCAGCATTAAGGACTGTCATTCTTCGCTACATCCGGTATCCCACAAGGAAGCCATCTCGGTCCAGTAATATTCCTCCTCTACTTTAATGACGTCAATATCAAATTACGTGGTCCTTGTTGCCTTTCATTTGCTGACGACATGAACATTTTTCGACAAATACGGGATAAAACCGATGCCGAGTCTCTTCAGAGTAAACTGGAGAGCTTTAGTACGTGGTTTGAACTAAACAGAATGGTTTTAACATAATATTTTATGGTCACCGCAACATATTTATTTCATGGAAAATGAAAACAGCAAACTTTACCATTATTACATGTAACGTTTCGGCTTACTGTTCTTCAGCCATCGTCGGACGCATAATCTTATCTAACACATCCTCCATTCACTCAAAGTCTCGTTCACTCTTCACCGCTAGGCGGGCGATCAACACTAGATTTTATCTGCCGAGCTACGAAATCCATTGTCAGTTAATACAGCTCACTCTACACTCGAGGCATCCGGAGAGACTGCTCTCGAGCCCTGTTCATCTCGGAGTTACTGTCTGCCAGGGTGGATTGCCCCACAATCCTCGGACGTCCGGATCTTTAAGCCCGTGTTCGAGCTCGCAATAACTCTCTTCTGCGAGTTCCCTTCAGGAGAACCAACTATGGTCGCCAGAACGCCGTTATCGGACTCCAACGAATTTTCAACACTGTGGCGATGGCCTTTGATTTCAACCAAACGAGGAATACGATAAAAGCGAAAATATTGACTATTTTGAAATGTAACTAATTTAAGCAATCACCATTGGGGCCAAGGGGTTTGTTGGTGAAGATAATAAACATAAATCATACGAATAGTTATTTAGCATTAACGGACAACAGAAACCATTTGCTCTTAAGAGCGTATGCCAGTTTAATTTTCGTTGAAAGCAGTACAAAACAATTATTCTCACCCTTCCCTTGCGAAAAGCAAATTGAATATTAATAACAAGCTGTTTACCTTCACCCAATTTTCTAGGTGTAGTAGAATACAATCGGCCGAGACGAATTGTGATCGAAAGCTAGTTATCTCGGTTTACGAATAACAATCAATGTTACTTGTTTCCAGTCCAGGGCAACAATGCTTTTCTGCAGAAACCAGTTATAAAAATTCACTTATCAATGAATGTCACTAGTGCACCTGGGAATTCATCGTTAAATGTAAGTGAATTTTGTAGTTTCCTGGCGACACGTCACGCACAATTTTCTGCTCAGAAACGGAGTACTGGCATACCTTTCTTGCACAAACTAAAATATATCGTGTCGAAACCTCTCATTTATAAAAAAAAATATCCGTTAGAAAAAAATCCAATCATCATTTCGTTGGTATGACGATTTCTGCCTAAGGTTTTGTTCTGATTTTGAACGAAAAACCTATTTCTCGTATCGCAAATCGCCTTTTATCTCACGGCTATCTTCGTTATCACATGTCATTAATATCACTAGTCTTGCAAGATACATAAACTCGTCGACAACCTCTTACCGCGATCATTTCCATCACGGAATCAACACCGTGCTGGTGACCTAGTTCTCTATCAACTACCATTTACTTTATTTAGCCAGTGTTTAAACTCAGTCCGATAATGGCAGTCTTTCATTTAAAAGGGCACAACAGCCTCTTCCACTGCTCTACGATCGACTTCAATGCTGTCTAAGTCACGCCTAAGTCTAATCCAAGAAGCATGTAAGCTCTTTTAATGATAGTGTCACTCCTTTACATAACAGATCTTGGCATCACACTTTCAAGAAGTGTTGTTGACTTCTTGAAGGAAGTGCATCGCTCTGCTTAAATACATCTGACGACACAATGTTTATTCTGTGACTTGTTTTGACTCAACCGATTCAGTTTATCGGGAAGCCATGTTCATGCATTATCTGGCACCACAGTTCATTCCATTTCACAGAATCGTGCACTGCCTGGATTACAAATTACAATTAAAAATTAGATGTTGAGTTCGCAAGTTGTGTTCCCAAAATCAAGGATTGGTTTTATAAGAAGCAACTATTGAAATCGAGAGCATCGCATTGGTTCGCATTTGTATAAAAAAGTGGAATATTGAAAACACATTACTGTTGAATTTGCAGTTGTCTGCATTTAGTGGCACTAAATGTTCCAGAATGTTGAACACCCGGTTTAATGTGGACCTGTACTATTCTCAAAAAAGTTGTAGATCGACTCATTCCACGAATTTAAAAAAAAAATATAATTTAACATGAACGCTAAATAAAGGGCGAACACGAAATTATTGCGACACATTCAACAGGGCATAACTTTTTAACCATTGGGTAAAAATCAACCAAATTTAGTACACCTTCTCATTGATGTATTGTTTTCATGCTGTCAAACTCGAAGTCGTGTTTTTCGATTCAACGAAAATGGAGGTGAACCAACGCGAGTCGAGAGAACAAATTCATTCCAAACACCTGGAATTTCCTGACCTGTCGCACCGGCAGTTGGGAAAAATGTTGAACATTCACCATTCAACCGTCTCCAGAGTGTTGAAGCGGTTCCAGGAGCGGTTGACATTGGACCACGGCAAAGGAGCTGGAAGAAAACCGGGACCGGGGAACAAAAAGACGGAGGGAAAGGTGAAACGGATGATTAAAGCAAATCCCAACGTCTCAAGCCGTGATTTGGCTAAAAAGATCGGCATGTCGCAGAGCTACGTCCAGAATGCGAAGAATAGAGCTGGACTACATACATACAAACTACAGAACTTCCCAAATCGCGATGAGCGGCAACAATCGACGGCTAAAACTCGGGCACGGAAGCTCTACGAGAAGATGCTGACAAAATATGGCTGCTGTATGATGGACGACGAAACGTATATAAAAGCCGATTTTAAGCAAATTCCGGGGTTAGAGTTTTTCACCGGCAAGAGCAAGTTCTATGTGGACGACAAATTTAAGAAGAAGAAAATGTCGAAGTTCGTCTCCAAATATCTCATTTGGCAGGCCATCTGCTCTTGCGGACTGAAGAGTGAGTCTTTCGTGACAAAGGGCACAGTAAATGGCGAGATCTACAAATCTAAGTGCCGCGAGAAGCGCCTTTTGCCGTTCTTGCAGCAGCACGACGAAGCTCCGCTATTTTGGCCAGATTTGGCATAATGCCACTATTCTAAAAGTGCCCTGGAGTGGTATGAGGCCAATTCTGTCCATTTTGTTCCAAAGGGCATGAATCCGCGGAGCTGCGCCCGGTGCAGCAGTACTGGGCAATGATGAAGCGGGAACTTCGGAAGAGCAAGAAGACAGTCAAAGACGAGAAGGACATGTTAAGAAAATGGAAAAAAAATTTGAGAAACTGGTACCGGATGACACTGTAAAGACTTTGATGGAAGGCATCAAGCGAAAATGCGTTCAATTTTACACTCAAGGCTCCATCGATTAACTTTTCTTTTGATTTTTGAAGAAAATATATGTATAAAACTACCCTAAAATTTTGGTTTGATTTTAAACATTATAAGGAAATTGGCATGGCATTTTCGGTGTCGCAATAATTTCGTGTTCGCCCTTTATTCACGCTGAACATCCGGAGTTCGATGCCGAAGACATCGACACCTGGTTTATGTGTCTAGAAGCGGCATTCAGTATTAATCAGGTGAAAGTAGACAAGCAAAAATTTAATGCCGTCGTCGTCGCTCTTGGTCCACGCGCTAAGTTCGTTTACAGCACAATAGCGAAGTGCAACGACACGAACAACAATGGGCGCTACGATTCTCTCAAAGCTGCGGTGATCGGCCATTTCCAACCTTCGGAAGCACAAAGGTTGTCCAGCTTGCTTTCTGGCATAACGCTCGTAGACCAAAAGCCAAGTGTCCTTTAGTCCGAAATGCGCCGGCTTGGCGGGACAGGATGCACGGATAGCGTGCTGTCGTACCTATGGTTACGAGCTCTACCTATCACAGTTCGATCCATCATCGCAGCCATACCTACTGCCTCCCCGGGACGAATGAGCAAAGGTTGCCGATAAAATCATGGAAGCCCCATTCATTCATTCATTGTTTTATTTACGTGACTTTAAATAAAATTATTCATTCATCACGTTACTATTAAAAGATATATACATTTCATTTAACAAAGGTTAGAAAAGTCTCATAAGGTTTTCTTCTTTAAGAAAATTGAGCAAGCCATCTTCGTGTTCTGGTCCGAGGATTTCTCCTAGCGTAAGGTTGCTTAAAAATATATCCCTATTCTGCTGGTAACGCTGGAAATCTCTCAGTAGGTGTTCCACCGTCAGGTATGGAAGCCCCGAGGAATGAAATTTCAACCATCCAGTTCCCCAACGTCCCGAAGCACACCGACTTGGAGCAACGCATCGAAGCTTTGTCGCACAGTCTGGAACAAGCCCTTTCTGGAAACTTCTATCACCGTCCGCGGGCCCGAAACCGCTCGCACAGCCGATCGTCTGGACGCCATCATCGACGTCATCGCAGCCGAAGAACCGTCGGTGAATATGTTCGTTCCACTATCGTCATGGCGCCCAGGCAAGGAAATGTGAAAAACAACATGGCGACAATCAAAATGCCGCCTGCATCATCTACGATGAAAAAATTCCTGTATATATGCGCCAAGAAAAAAATTAAAGTGCGTGCAGTCCCCTGATTGCACGAAAAACCACAAACCTCTGTTTGAATCAACTGTACCCGAAGATGCGAATCCCCCCGTATGCATATCCGTCGTATTCATGCCCACGACCAAACATCCACCTAGTTATTCCTCGTCAACACCGGCGCGGACATCTCCGTAATCCCACCCTCGCCTAGAAAAAAATGAAATCGGGACAGCTTCTTACCGCAAATCGAAGTCCAATCCCGACCTACGGAACGTAACGCCTCACCATCAACATTGGTCTTCGTCGCCCCTTTGAGTAGATTTTCACGATCGCTGATGTGTGAAGTTTCTCAAGCACTTTGACCCGCTTGTGGATTTGCGGAACGGCAAGCTCTTGAACAACACCACACGGCTAGAAATCAGCACCGTTGAAGCGGATTCCGAAGCCGACATCATTACCACATTCGACGTGAACGTTCCCTTTGCTGAAATATTGAAGGACTTAGGGGACATAACCGTGCTTAAAATTGGGCATCAGCCAACCGAAGCGAAAACTCTCCACCACATCATCACCACAGGTCCGTCTGGTTTTTTCCGCCCCCGACGACTCCCCATGGGTAAATTAAACGAAGCCGCGCGCTTCGGAGATCCTCTTCGAGAGAAGAATTCCAAGCTTCGTCATCCGAGGCTACCTACGGAACGACACTGGTGCCTGGTGAGTTCTTCATCGAAGCTCCCGCCAAACCACTAACACCAGAGTTGGTTATGGATCTCAAGACGATCATGGCCAAACCTCACCCGACACCCACGAGCAACCACTCCAACATCCAGAAGAAATTAGCTGTTTTTTCACACGTTTTTGTCAGAGTTGGTGCAATCAAACCGAAGTCATTAACACCGGCGTACGAAGGCTCCTACAGAGTACTACGACGGAAGAAGAAGGTGTTGTTCATGGACATCAAGGGCAGGAAACCGGCTATCTCCGTCAATCGTCTCAAAGCAGCACACATCAAAACCACCCAGTCTACAATACAGCCTATAAAGAATGCAGCGTCTCCATCACAAAGACGAGATGTCACCGAACCATCTCCATACAAGACTAGAGCTGGACGTCACGTTAAGATTCCCCGCAGATTTTTTGTAAAAGGAGGATTAGTGTGGCGGCACCCTCACAGGCTACCCTGAGTGTTCGAAACTCAGGAAGTATTATACCATACAGTAGCTACACATATGATCGTTTATTATACCGACAACACGCATTTCTTCTATCGTGAAGTTATTTGGGCAACCCCAAACCCCTTTCGACCAAATGGCCTCTTTCGGTCAAATGACACCTTTCGGCCAAATAAACCCATTCGGTCAAATGGCCCCTTTTAGATGCAAATGACCCCTTTCGGCCAAAAGACCCTTTCGGACAAAAGGCCCCTTCTCGGCCAATTAACCCTTTTCGGCCAAGTAACCCCTTTCGGCCAAAAGACCCCTTTCATCCAAAGGGCCCATTCGATTAAATAGCCCTTTCGGCCAAATAACCCCTTTCGACCAAATGACCCCTTTCTGCCAAATGGCCCCTTTCTGCCAAATGATCCCTTTTGGGCCAAATAACCCCTTTTGTGTCAAATAGCCCCTTTCGGTCAAATGGCTCCTTTCGGCCAAATGGCATTCGACCTAACGGCATTTGGCTAAATGACACATTCCTCAAAACGACATTCGACCAACTGGCCCTTTCGGCCAATTGACCTCGAACGCTCTACGACACCTTTTTATGAGCAACCCTTTACACATCGAGAGTTATTTTTACTTTTAGGAACCTAAACCTCTTGCATCAAATGTAACAGCATTTTTGCAGCATATTGTAACTGTGTAACGGCACAACCAACGTGTTCTTCTGACAAATTCAGAGAATGCAGAGCAAAATTTTTAAACATGTACGATTTTTAACGATCTTCTACCACATATCGAAACGACCTTTAGGCGGACGATGTGGAAGAGCGCGAATTAAAACCAGGATCGCATCATAATCATGGAACGACTCGGCAACGCATATCTACAAGGAATTGCAGCGGGCCGTGATTCTGAATGTGATATTGAGACATTCACCGAAACGTACACGCCGCACCAACAGCTTTGTCTAAAAGCCGCTGCTTTAAGGTTGCCAGCAAGGTTTTGGGGTAACTAGTACTTGTATTTGGCATTTGCGGTAGTAATAAGCCTCCCATTATGGTTTTAAAGCGCAGAAAATTTTTAAAACAGAATTCAATTGATAAGTATAGCTCATTAAACCAATTTTATCAATTCTGTAACTGCTATACTCAAGCTGCACAAAACGTTGCATAAGGGATCATCCATAAATGACGTAGCATTATGTGGGGGAGGGGAGAGTATTGTATTTTGTGATGATGTGTGACGACAGGGGGGTAGGGGGTCATGTCAGGCTACGTAGCTTTTTAAAAGGGGAACAACTAACATCGTTTTTTATTTTTTTATATTTTTCGTCGGCAAGGGGGGGGGGGAGAATTACCGTCAAGCTACGTAATTACCAGGGGGCTATTTAGAGGTTTGTGACGAAATGCTACGATGGGGGAGGGGGGTGTTAAAAATCACTCAAAAAATGCTACGTCATTTATGGATCGTCCCTAAAACATGGCGTATTTTTGGAACAACTTGTGTTCTCATTCAGCCGGTTGCAAAAAATGTTCTTTCATTTAACGCGTTATGCGTTAAATGAAAGAACAGAAATGCGTTATAGAACCTAAACAAAAACATCTTTTGTTTAGGTTCTATAACGCATTTCTGTCGTTTACGAATTGCACCAGAGTTTATTTGGCGACCCACATGAACTCTGGTGCAATTCATAAACTTCGTCGCGTGTGAATTGAAAAACTCTTCCGTAAATTGTTGTCATTTCGGGACGTTTTTCGAGTGTTTATTAGCTGGGAAAAAGTACCAAAGGATCGTCGGACAATATGGGATACGTCGAAGAAAATAGATTCATGACGTGGGACGGCACGAAATATTATGACTAAGCGCGGTGTTTCATGAAGCGCGACCGTTCCATTCAATCGGGAAAGACCGCGTGGGATTTTGGGTAAATACGCTAATATACATTGTACGGTTCAGATATGTGCAGGTGCAGAGACTTCGCGATCGCGTGTATCATCGCTAAGGGCTTAGGCGTTTGTATGTTAACGTTTTCGATCGCGTGGGCTCTTGTAAGTGGCGTCTGCTAACGTGCATGTGATTGCGCGTGTATAAATTCGATTTTATAACCGTGTGGCCATTCGTAAATTCGCGCTTGAGTGTTTGCGGTCCGTGAATCTGATATTTAATTTTGTCCAGATGCTAGAAGAGAAGGAAGCCCGAGGTTATGGACTTCCGGACGAAACCGATTCATGCGTTAACACGGACGTTTGTAAATGAGCTTCTGAGACTGCGTTTATGAGTTTATAAGTGCTAAAACGTTCTTTTAATCACCGAAGCTGTTTAATGTTGGCGAGGTCGCGAGTTTAGGTATGTGAGGACGATCGCGAAGGTTTCAAACGATTGCATGTTAATGATTTTGATCGCGTGGATCTTTGTATGTCGTGCGAGTGTATGTAACTTCGTTTGTATAATTCGATTGTATAATCATACGTTTGATGTTTAGTTTCGAGTGTACGACCCAGATGTTAGAACCGAAGACATTGACCTAGGGTAGGTGTTAAAATCACGTGGATTTTTTTTATACTTGTCCAATCGCGGGCGCATTTACGATGATCGCAATTATATGTTCGAGTTTGTGACCAGGGCTGTATTATCGCGGAAAATTGGAGCGTTTGTATGTCAACTGGTTTGGTCGCGAGGGCATGTGTGTCGCGTGTATGTAACTTCACATATTGCTAACATTTGCCAACAATTGCTTCACATATTGTAACCGCTCACATATTCGCGTTGAATGTTCGCGCGAACCACGCATTTAAGTGTTCGATTCAGCTTTGCAAGAGAGTAAGTTCCTCTATATCGCTGGGCTCTACAACTATGGTGCCCTGAGAGTTTTAATGTAGAATACATTTAAGGTTTCAATATAGGGGTCCCGTTTCAAAATATCGGCTGCGGCGCCGCGTCAGATTTTGAACGTTAATAACTTTTATCATACTAAACAGAATGATTTGATTTTTAGGCCAATTTGTTGCAAATATGTTCCTCTATGCTGTATTAAAATTTGAAGTATGTATAACATGCACTAATAACAAAAAAATGTGTTTTGAAAAATCTTTCGAAAACGACTCGGAAAAGTGAAATTTTTCAGCCCATTCCGCACAGAGCCGTCAAAATCGTGGACCAACCGAGCAATAAAATAATGAAAAGTTTATATATAGGTCCACTACATGTTTGTTTTATGATTATTCGCATTGGGTTGCTTGACGAGAGCAGTTGGTGGGGGAAAGACGGCATATTCCTTTGGTTAGGCCATTAGAAGCCGGACGGAAAGGAAAGGCTCATGCACGGCACGAGAACGAGCGAGAAAGCGATAGTAGTGCATATTAGCGCGATTATATAAATATCTGTCGGTCGGTTTTTCTCATCATTCGTATTCGTTCAAGCACTAGCAAGCAGCCAGTCCACCGAAGGAAAGCAGTTGGCGATGACGACGGCGGAAAAAGTGCCCCAGCTACTGGTGACTCATCGCAACCCGATCAGGAACTGTCGCCCTGCAAGAATTTCGCCCCAACTAAAGGGCAACAGAGAAACTAATCTGTGTTCTAATAAGAGTTAAACGGGCTCACCGTGTCCGCGGGGAGTGCGTCTGAATTATGCTCCCGCAATAAAACAATAAACGGTTCTTTACAGGACCAATTAATTGTGTTGTAATAAGAGTTAAACTGAAATTTACATTTTATGGTGCATAACAAATAATTTTCAGAAAGCTATATAAGAAATATGATGTGTGGAAAGAAAGAAAGAGAATTTAAATTATCCTCTCTCGCTCGTTTTCGTGCACTGCTTTTCCATTCCTTTCTGCTGCTACTACCATCATAACTAAAACGAATGTGCGTGTTCCCCCACAATCTCTTGGCCAGTGTTGCCACAATTGCATGTCGCTATTACAATTTGAATTATTTTATTGATCCTCTCTAGTATTGATAAAATATAGAACGTGCAAAGTACACTAGTCGCATGCTTTTATTCGAACTTTTTGGCAGCCTCCATTGATTAACTGCATAAATCGATTTGTTTGTGCAGCTCCTTGCTAGTAGCAAACTAAATAGCCTTTATCAGCGCTAACAAATAAGACAAAAGAATTTAAATTTGTGAAAATCTTCTCCTTCCTTCTTTTCAAATCTGCAACATTCTTTGAAAATATTGTTGGAATGTTGTTATTGAAAAACTGAACATGCAAGTTTGCTAGCACTGGCCACTGATTGAAGGCGATGGAAAGACAGAATATTCGTTTTGGTTATGCTAGTATTGGTAGCCGAACGGAAAGGAAAGACACAGGAATGGCACGAAAACGAGCGAGAGAGCGATAGTAGTGCTTTCTCGTGTGTTCATATATGAATATTGGTCGGTCGGTTTTTCTCATCATTCGTATTCGTTCAAGCACTAGCAAGCAGCCAGTCCACCGAAGGAAAGAAGTTGGCGATGACGACGGTCGGAAAAAGTGCCCCAGCTACTGGTGACTCATCGCAACCCGATCAGGAACTGTCGCCCTGCAAGAATTTCGCCCCAACTAAAGGGCAACAGAGAAACTAATCTGTGTTCTAATAAGAGTTAAACGGGCTCACCGTGTCCGCGGGGAGTGCGTCTGAATTATGCTCCCGCAATAAAACAATAAACGGTTCTTTACAGGACCAATTAATTGTGTTCTAATAAGTGTTAAACTGAAATTTACATTTTATGGTGTATAACAAATAATTTTCAGAAAGCTATATAAGAAATACGATGTGTGGAAAGAAAGAAAGAGAATTTAAATTATCCTCTCTCGCTCGTTTTCGTGCACTGCTTTTCCATTCCTTTCTGCTGCTACTACCATCATAACTAAAACGAATGTGCGTGTTCCCCCACCATCTCATGGCCAGTGTTGCCACAATTGCATGTCGCTATAACAATGTGAATTATTTTATTGTTCCTCTCTAGTATTGATAAAATATAGAACGTGCAAAGTACACTAGTCGCATGCTTTTATTCGAACTTTTTGGCAGCCTCCGTTGATTAACTGCATAAATCGATTTGTTTGTGCAGCTCCATGCTAGTAGAAAACTAAATAGCCTTTATCAGCGCTAACAAATAAGACAAAAGAATTTAAATTTGCGAAAATCTTCTCCTTCCTTCTTTTCAAATCTGCAACATTCTTTGAAAATATTGTTGGAATGTTGTTATTGAAAAACTGAACATGCAAGTTTGCTAGCACTGGCCACTAGATTGAAGGCGATGGAAAGACAGAATATTCGTTTTGGTTATGCTAGTATTGGTAGCCGAACGGAAAGGAAAGGCACAGGAATGGCACGAAAACGAGCGGGAGAGCGATAGTAGTGCTTTCTCGTGTTTTCATATATGAATATTGGTCGGTCGGTTTTTCTCATCATTCGTATTCGTTCAAGCACTAGCAAGCAGCCAGTCCACCGGAGGAAAACAGTTGGCGATGATGACGGTCCGCAAAAGTGCCCCAGCTGCTGGTGGCCCATCGCAACCAGCTACCGATCAGGAACTGTCGCCATGCTAGTATTTCGCCCCAACTAAAGGGCAACGGAGCAACTAATCCGCTGGCTAACATTCCAGCGTCTGGTTTGTAAGGTTGTGTATTACTTCAAAGTCGAGCTACGCTTACAAAACTCAGCCGTAATGAAGCCAGTGATGCCTACTTGGTCGGTTTGTGGGAGTGGGCGTAAATTACAATAAAAGCAACGGTTCTTTTCAGGACCAATCAATTGTGTTCTAGCGAGAGTTAAACTGAAACTTTCATTTTAAGGTGTGTAGCAAATTTTCAACAAGCAACATAATACGTTGTGTGGAAAGAAGTAGCTTGCACATGGAAAAAAAAATTAAATTATCCTCTCGCTCGTTTCGTGCACTGCTTTTCCATTCCTTTCTACTGTTATTATCAGTATTACCAAAACGAATGTGTTGTTGCATGTGTTTAAGAGAAACGTTGAAGTCGCATGCTTCTATTCAAGCTTTTTGGCAGCCCCCGTGAACTAACTGCATATGATTTTTTTGTGCAGCTCCGTGCTAGTAGCAAACAAAATGGCTCTACTAGTGTCTGATTCGTGAGATTGTGCAGGATTTCAAAGTCGAGCTAAGTTTATAAAGTTCAGCCGTAATGGTACCCGAAGAAGCCAGTCTTGTCGTTTTGTTCGAGGCTACAAAACAGTTCGCTAGGCACGTAACTATCATGCCAAAAATATCCAACGATCCAGCGCATCACCATCAACACCAACGCCGATACCAAAGGTTCTTTTCAGAACCACCATTATTACCATAGAGAATTATTTGAAAATTTCCCATTCAAACGTGATTCTGTTGAATATTATTAGATTTAAATTAACGTCTCGAATTGAAATCACGACGCTCTGGTTATGTGACAGACATTACCCACCCATCTTTTTTTATTGTGACCACGACTAACGGTTTAATATAGACACCCCATTTCAATATTTCTGAAGGAACAGAAGGTCGAGTTTGGAAAGTTTGTAACTTTCATTGTACTTAACCAAATTACACAATGTTCGCACTAATGATTCAGAAATATGATCAGGAATCTTCTGTTAGATTTGTAAGTATGTATAATTTACATGAATAAAGAAAAATTGATTTTCAGGAATCAATTATTATCTGTTCTTCCATTGGCCAGTACTACGCGACTTCCTCATGCTAACAATTAATTTCATCGTTAGCCATCTCCCTCACCAAGGCCAACAACGCCAACAAAACTGGTACCTTTTCAGGACCACCATCATTTTTGTAAAGAATAATTTGAAATATTCCTCGCCCAAATCACCTTTTGTCCGAAAATTCCAATGAGTATCAACATATTTGAAGAACGTGTTCCTTATGTATTCTACATCTCTCCGGTTATGTCGCAGACATTACCCACCCATGTTTTCTTCGAGACCTAGATTAAGGGCATGGTCCAAAGGTACAAGCTTCCAGACGTGACCGATTCATGTTCGCGTGGAAACGAGCGTTGATATAATCGCACTTGAGATGGTGTTTATAAATTCGTAAGTGTTAACATATTGATTTGACCGCCGAAACATTTGTATGTATGCGAGATCGTGCTTCTATGTTAAAGTGTTTATGTCACGCTAGCAGGTTTATAACTTCGTGGATTTAAATTCGTCCATATAATGTTGAGTGAAAGGTTCAAATTAAGGAAGAAAGTGAGCTCCCCATCTCACTGCAATCTATAACTATGACGCCCTGAGACTTGATGCGCAGTGCAAATGAGTACCGTATTTTAGGGTGAGAGCTCACGGATAAGTATGTTTCGTGATCGTAGGTGTTTGTATGTTGGCACATGAGATTGCGTTTATAAACTCGTAGGTGCTATCACGGTGACTTAATTGTTGAGAAGTTTAAATGATTGCGAGATCGTCGGCGTAGGTATGCGTCAATGATCGCGTTTGCTGTATTCAAGCTTGTATTATCGCGAAACGCTTGAGCATTTGTATGTTATTGTGCCTGTTCTTACAATCTCGTGTTCTTTTAAGTGTTGCCGAGAAAGGAACAACACATTATTTAGACATTCATTTTGTAAAGAGTAGATGGGCTTACAACTCGTATTCGGAAATATACGAGAGAAAGACATTAGATATTGTGATAATCATGCTCAGAATGGCAAAAAAATAATTGGAATGACAGGTGAGAAAGGCAAAAACATACAGCACATGAAATAGTAGAACATTAATATTCCGAACACCATAAAAATATTAGAAACACTATCTAAAGGCTGAGATTTGGTTCGGACAGGTGGGAGTAGGAAAAAGAATGGAATATAAAAAAAATACCCAAAAGTCCTACCAGCCTCCTCGATGCATCTTGAAGCAACTTTCTCTTAGAGGTCAATATGAAAAGCTACAATTATGTTTAATAGAATATGAATTTGACACTTTAATGGAGTTTTAGGAATAATACTTGTTGATAATTTATGCACTAAGTTTATTCAAACGGATTCATGTAATACTGCTTGAAGATGTTTGCAATACCGTCAATCCAATCAGCCGATGGCAGGGAATTTTTCGATGTAACATATTGCTTTAAAAAAGTTCAACTACCTTTCTGAACGTGAATCTTACACTGCAACCGGTCGGAAAGATAATGCTGGACAATTGAAATGCAGATATCAAACAGATTTTCCTGAAAAGTTTCTAGCTACAGGTAGGTTGAAATCTAAGATATTCGTAACAACAGGTACCATAAATAGGGAAATTAATAGGCAACAGTATCTCAAAATACAATCAAACTTTGTCATTATTTCAAATTGTGTTTTCGATTAGCTGCTGCTAGCCTGCTAGTATTACAACATATGCTGCTTGGGAAGACAGACAGGGATGGTTTGCTCCTCAGACCAAATTAAGAGAATAAAACACTCCTTGTTGTTGCAAACCGCCGCTCTTCGGTTATATGTTATTTTTCTTTCTTCTATCGCTTTTCATCCACATTTAGGAAGCTCTGGATAATACTCCTTTCGAATGGATTACTGTAATGTTGTGTTTCCGAACTGTGACCATGAGAATCAATAGAGGTTGCCCTCAAGGAGGAATGCTGTCACCTCTTCTGAGGTTCTTTGTAGTGGAAAAACTGTTTAACGAAGTGGAATGTCTGGGAATCGAAGTAACGGGTAACGCAAACGACATTCTATTTTTACCATTTTTTTTGTTAACTATTTTTGTTAACGACCTATTGAGTCAATTTGTCAACAGTTTTTACGGCATTTAATTAGCAAGGGACTGGAAGGTGAAGTATTTTTTTTTCAATATTTAGAGCCAAGGTACTCAAGGGAGAACCTTAGAGTCTGGTTGTATGACTTGTTAGAACTACCTGATAATTTCCAACTTTTTCAGGTAATAATCACCCTGAACACAAACAATTCCAAGTTTCAAAGCAGGTGCAGAAAGAAGCTAAATCAGTTCCAACCTTTGCTACCACAACCGTAACTCGAACTCGTAGTAGATTTGCTCCTGCTTCCACGGCAGCCCAAATTATCGTACCCTCGAGAAGGTAGGTCCACTCCGAGTACCATAAACCATCGGCCGCACTATTTTTCACAGTGCTTTTGTTTATGCTACATTTTATTTACTTTCGACAGCGAGCGCCCAGCCTCGAAGTTTCCCAACAGTGCACAGCAGCCTCAGCAACAGCGGTGGGACCTTGGGATCGAACAGAAAGAGAGAAAGCGAGTTGTGAAAATTATGTTCGAGCTGCCTTTCTTACTTCTGCGTTGTTTATTTGAACATTCTATAATACCACATTATTTATTAATGACGAAAAGGGGAAAGGCGATGAAAATGAATGAACCACAGATCCAAGATCAAGAGCACTGCGGTGAGGAAGGGAAAACCAGAACACCGACACCGACCGAAATCGAATGAAAATCTTCGATGGCAGGCGAAGCGAACCGAAGAAAGCAAGTCGAATTAACATAAACAAAGTGGGCAAAGTGAAGAAAGGGAAAAGTCGAGTGAAAATAAACATTAAATCTCTGAAACATTGTTGTTGGCGGGTTTTTTCTTTTCCAGTGCTCTGTGTTGGGGTTTCGCTGTGCTCTCGCTTGTGATGGGTAATAATGTTGTTTATTTTTCTATGCTGCTCGGAACGGGCCGGGAGGGTGGGGCAACTGTCAGGGGAAAGGGGTTTTGAGCTCAAGAGGTACAACGGGACAGTGCAGAATAAAGAAAATACTCAGCGCTGAAGATGTCTCTAGGCAACTAGAGCACTTCTCAGCCCTAAATGCTTGGAATAACGACAGCCAGTTGTTGTTGTTGATACACTCTAACAGTTTAATCCTCCTGTTACACATTGTGTTGCAACTACTTAGGGATCCTGTTTTTCTTTTGAACTGAAGACGTACGAGGGCTGCAACACCGCGTTTTTTTTCAAGTTCGTTAAGGTGAGTTTGATGTTATTTAAATTGGCATTCAATCACTGTTCGCTGATTAATAATTTTCTGGATTAGTTATGGAATTTGCGATTCGAATTATGAGTCTCATCAGAATCCGACAGTAACTTAGTGACCGGACTAAGCTAGTGGCAGATTGACGCTAGCTCCAAAAAACGGAGACACAATTTGTGTTCCTGAGCAAACCCCTAGTCAAGCGTGATGTCCCGCTGGAAAAGGAGCTCATTTTAAGCTGATAATAACTAAGCTAGTGTCGAATTCTGATGAGACGAAGTCGAAACGCAAATTCCATATCTAATTTAGCTATAAGTTTTGTGCTTTTCACGCGCATAGATGACTTAAACAGTTTTCTCCTTAATTGAGAATAAATAGTTTTTACCAAAATTTCTCACCACTAAAGAGAAATATAGCATAGTGTATAATTTCCTATTTGATATGACAAACGATTGGTGCATCGCTTTATAAAATATGGAAATCGGCAATTGTGGATTTTTCCCCTTTCACAGCAGTTTCGAATGCGGTCTGTCGCTTTATTAATATTTTTCATCGTTTATTTTTAAGGGAAAAGGTATTTCACTCCGTGAGAGTACTTTTCTATGGAAATTTGAAACTAAAACTAAAACCAATTATTTATGCACTCAAGTGAAATTGGCATTATAATTACGCTTTCCTGCAACCTGAGGCAATTCACCTTTTCGATTTCATTTTCATTACGTCAAAATAGCCGCCAATTTCCCTTTCATTCCGCTGCCCACTTCATTGAAGCTCAATCTTCCATCAGATTTTGTTTCTTTTTGTAAGCTTGCGGTATTCCTTTCGCAGAACACTGATATACCAATATAAATACCTACCGCCTCATTCGGCCCTCCTGCTCGGTCAGACCAATGAGTGTGCAAGTTTACGATGGCCTTTGATCGGAACGGGACGATCGGTAATGATTTCACTTTTCCTGTATTAACCCTTTGAAGGCCAGGGCGACCGATCGGATTGCAGTGATGGCTTTCCTGATTGGCACACGGGGGTTGTGCGGAATTCCACGAGTGCAATTTCAGTTGATCTTTTGCAGCATCCAATTTGTACAAACAAATGCAATTGAAACTGTGGCGCGCGCGTGTGTGTGTGTGTGTGTGTGGCGCCGCCGTACGGCAAATGCGATTGCAACATCTAGTCAATCAAAAGGCTTACGACGCGCTTGGCACGGAAGGAATTGTGCGGCTTGGCGGAGCCAGCATGAGACTCGGGAGTCATTTTTTCTCTTGGTCCGGATTAAATCTTGTAATATAGCAACAGCGAACGCTTTAATTGTACATTCATATGCCAGGCGGATGTCTGGCAAAGGGCAACACTTGTTGTCTCGGTCGAACTGGAATCAGCATGAGTAGTTTTGATCCGACTGGAGTCATGATATGTCAGTGGGGACTGGGAAATGTGAATTTCTTCGTGGTTTTAATAAAAGACGGAACAATTTTTTTTAAACGAAAGCTGTTCAAGCATGCATCTTTGGTTCGTAGACTTAACTTCGTAGTCATTGTTGTTCGAATTATTCTGGAAAGGATCATCCAGTGCTGAATCTCAGAAAAATCAAATTCATTATTTCTGCATATTTTTCATCTAGTACGATAGTAAACATGACTAGATGTTGCAATCGCATGAAAAAAGTGAATTTGACACAGTCGACGACTTCTTTAGAGTTCTATATCGAATATAAGCTTAGCTGCTTACATTTTTGGCATTCGCGCTACATGTCCAGCCCACTGTAGTCTGCCGTACGTTATTACCCTGATATCAGCATATTGGTATAGTTCGTTCACCATGAGGTTCTTGAGTCTGCGTCTGTGTTGTCTAAGCCCTATTCGAAGCCACAACATACCGTTTTACTTCGCCCCTATCATCGTTATCACACCTCACTAGTGTTCCAAGATATATTAATTCGTCGACAACCTCGTACCGTCCCTCATCAATTTCCATCTCGGAACAGACACCGTTCGGACTGCCTCACTTTCTTCCCACAAACATGTACTTTGTCTTATCAGAGTTTATATCAGATTGATTCTAGCAGCCGCTCTTTCAAAGTGCAAAAATGCCTCTTCCACTGCTCTGCGATCGACGCCAATTATGTTGATGGCGCTAAGCTTCATGCTCAGACCACTAAAGGTTCGGTTTGTCTAAAGTTGTTTTCTACCCCACATAGTAGCACAAACTAGCATTTAAATCTGTCAAAGCTAAAGTAATCTGTGCTAAACATTAAAACTGTTACAAATTTTGTTGAACTTCAAATACATGTGCAGTCTACTGGCTCCGCTTACTGAAGTAAGCTTATGGTCGATTTTCACGTGTTCAATACAAAACTTTCGGTGTGTTTTAGATTTATTTTTACGACATAGGACATGCTTAAATCCAAGGCATATCCGATGGGGTATTACTCAAACGAACAAAACATTTTTGCCTTTCTCATATAGAAAGGTTATGCAATCACTCTGAAAAACGTCAACCTAATCCCGGCCCGGAGGGCCGAGTGTCATATCCCATTCGACTCAGTTCGTCGAGATCGGAAAAAGTCTGTATGTGTGTATGTATGTGTGTGTATGTGTGTGTATGTGTGTGTGTATGTGTGTGTGTATGTATGTGCGTATGTGTCAAATAATGTCACTCATTTTTCTCAGAGATGGCTGGACCGATTTGCCCAAACTTAGTCTCAAATGAAAGGTGCAACCTTCCCATCGGCTGCTATTGAATTTTGGATCGATCGGAATTCTGGTTCCGGAATTACGGGTTTCAGAGTGCGGCCACACAGAAATTTCTCATAAAAACTATAGGAAAAATTAAAAATAGAATTTTTATTTTTGATGCTAAATGTATTCAAGGTGCATAAAACGTCGAGATTTGATGCAAACACGAAAAAAATTTGACGAAGATTCACTTTTTTGGATTTTGCACATTTTTGCCTTTCTCATATAGAAAGGTTATGCAATCACTCTGAAAAACGTCAACCTAATCCCCTAAATTTTTTTTCGACTCGCATAAGGTTTCTGGATTTTAACAGGGGCGTAGTTGATGGTTTACGGAGAGGGGTTACACCCCCCCTCTACTGTTCACTCCCCTCCTTTAAAAATCTCCTTAAATCACCCCTCAGACCACCACCTCATACCCCTCCCTTTCAACCCCATTATCTTTAAACCACCACTATATTACAAAGCATACCAATTTAAGCTGGGGAGTCGTTCGTTCATGGGACTTTCGCCCTCCTCACATACCCATCCCCGCATGACAAAATGAGTTAGCAAGCAGATAACATTGATCTAATGCTGATTAGGCTAATGGAGTATGATATTTTTTTGTTTCAAGTGTTTCACCGTCGACACGTAGCTCATCAAGTTCGTGGCTGGCATGCCATTGTGTATAAGTGCAAAGTGTACTAAGAATGTAATGGACATTTCCATAATTATGTTGAACATAAAAAGCCTCCGTACCATAGTTTAGAGAAATGAGAAAGGCACAATTGCACCGCTAGGTGGATTAAAACAGGTTTTTTTTTAATTCAATTGAATCAATCTTAGTAGATTCTTAGTGCCACAAGCAATGTCTACCGCAAATATATGTTAAATAGGTAAACTCTGGCTACAAGATAAACGAATATTATTCTGAATAATTGTTTTAATTTTTAAGGATGTTTTGAAGGTAAAGCTTCTTTAAAAAAATCCTCGATATCTGAAGACGTCCCTTAGTTCACTGAATACCATATGAAATATCTGAATTAATCTAATCTTTCACTGCCCATGATCGCATATTTGTCCCGTTTTCTATGGGATTTCCTATCCTTATGGGACTGATATGCGATCATGGGCAGTTCAGTGGTTTTAATACTTTATTTAACTTATCAAAATCTCTGACGCTCGAGTAACTACTCTGTAGAATTATTCTGAACTTCATCGAACCTACCTGAAAATTGTAGATCATATCGTAAGCTTGGAAGGTTCTATTGAATCTTTTCGGACTTTCATGATATTCTGAATAAAGAAATTCGAAATACTAATTGAAAGTTCGAAAACCATCATTACTCACCAGACTACTTTCTACTACTGCCGGTACAGAGCCACAAACGTGCAAAGTGAACGACAAATAACAGCCTTTCGATTTAGCATGCATTGTATCAAGAACTAAAAAGCGCTACTCCGACCCAAAGATCGTTGACTTCAAATTTTGTGTGATGCGACCTAGTCTTCGCGATGTGGAAAATTTTCTGAAGGTGGAAGTCGCTTCAATTCAGTTTCACCACCTGTGTCATTCGGCACTGATATCAATATCCAACACGTTACCCCAAGCAGAATGTTCCACTTTGCTGAATTCTAAGTAATTCACTTGGTCACGTGACAACATTGGAGGTAGGGTTCCCGTTCATATAAAAAAGATATAGAGGTACGCCTACACGATCTGATATTGCATACTCGCCCCAAGTTAATTAAAAATACACATCGCAATAGACGAATTTCGCGCCAACTGGAACAAATGTTAGAAATTCCATCTCAGATTTTAATGAAACTTTCTGTACATGAAGACTTTGTCACAAAAAGCCACTTTGCATACTTTGTTTTTCCAAAAATGATCTAGACTGTCGTTTGAAAGGGGTCTAACTTTTTTTATTATTTTTTTCAAATGGCAATTGTCTAAAAATTACAAATCCTACAAAAAATATTGTAGGAGTGATTTTCACAAAATTTTTGAATAAAGATATTGAAAAAATTCTTCATGGACTGCTACACTGAAAAAAATCGGTATTAAAAATTTAAAGTCGATTTACTAAAAAACTCCATTTTTGATTTGGATGAAATTTTGTTCCCAGATAGGTAATTATGTTCCCTATATACCGTCAAAAATTCAAGTTGGGGACTTTCAAGGAAAAGAAGTTATTTGAAAAAAACTTTTCCTTGTCTAAACTGATTTTTTTCAGTGAATTTTTATCGAAAACAAAACCAATGAAAGTCTGAATCACCTCGGAATCCAATTTCCCAACTGCTAGTTGACTGATACATGCACGAATTATTAGTAATGAATTCGGTATATTTTCATAAAAAACTTGAATGTAAACTTTCAAATGAACACAATAATTAATTAACACTAGCAGGCTTCTACTTTCACATTTTTTTTAAATAATTAGCACGATGATGAAGTCGACCGATAAATCGACAGTCGACCGATTGAATCTCAGCATCCTTTACGTTATGATTTGAAATGAATTTTTGTCAAAATTCTTGCTTTTTGTAACATATTCCAAATATGGAAAAAGTCAAAGGTTGCTAACGAAATTTTTTGTTCAGTCCTATCGGTAACACCGATCAATTGCAGACGAGACGTTGCCCACTAAAACACTGCGATCGCGTGTATCATCGCGAAGGGCTCGAGCATTTGTACGCTAAAGTGTTTAATCGCGTGTGCATTTGTATGTTGCATGTGCTAACGTGTGTGTAACTTCGCGTGTATAAGTTTATATCCGTGTGCTTTTCGCATATTCGCGTGTGTTCTTGGATAATCACGCGCGAACCATGAATCTGATGATTAATTTTCGGGGTACGGTTTAGATGCTAGAAGAAAGCAAGATCCTCCATATCACTGAAGTTCCCGGTCATATCACCATGCTGTCCAGTGGATATGAGAGCTTTTTTTAAATTGGCTTAATTGAAGGCATGGACCTAGTTTGCTGATACCAAAGATAGAAACTTCCGGAAGTGACCGATTCATGATCGTGCGAGCGCGAAAGTTGTTAGGTTCACGCTTGAGATCGCGTTTGACAAATTATAAGCGCTGAGGCGTTCACCTTATCACCGCGATGTTATCATGTTTGAAAGATCACGCGTGTCGGTACCGTGGATGGTCACGAAGGGCTCAAGCATTTGTACGTTAACCGGTTTGTCACGTGATCCTTCATCAGAACTAAATAAGAAAATAAAGAAGTAATAATGGAATATTTGTTTAATGACATAAACTATTTTCTACGGGATTCATGATTAATAAAAATATACTTAGTTGCAAAATTAGACAATATCTTCTCATAAACTGAGTTTTATTGGATTCTAAGATGATTATGACTTTCATTGGTTTAGTTTTCGATAAAAATACTTAAAAAAATTCAGTTTGGACAAGGAAAAGTTTGTTTCAAATAACTTTTTTTCCTTGAAAGTGCCCAATTTGAATTTCTGACGGGAGATGAGGAACACAATAACCTATCTTGGAACAAAATTTCATCCAAATCAAAGATGGGTTTTTTTTTAGTAAATCGACCTTTAAATTTTTAAAATCGATTTTTTTCAGTGTGGGAGTCTATGAAGAATGTTTTCACTTTTTTTAGTATAGTTCGTACACCTTGTGGTTCATGAATCCGGGTCTGTATTGTCTAAACCCTATTCGAAGCCACAACATACCGTCCTACTTCGCCCCTATCATCGTTAGGGAAGATCCATAAATGACGTAGCATTTTTGAGTGATTTTTAACACCCCCTCCCCCACCGTAGCATTTCGTCACAAACCTCTAAATACCCCCCTTGGTAATTACGTAGCTTGACGGTAATTCTCACCCCCCCCCCCTTAGCCCCGTAAAATTAAAAAAAAAATAAAAAACGACGTTAGTTATTCCCATTTATTCCCCAGGGGGTAGGGGGTCATGTCATGCTACGTAGCATGACATGACCCCCTACCCCCTGTCGTCACACATCATCACAAAATACAATACTCCCCCCTCCCCCATATAATACTACGTCATTTATGGGTGATCCCTTATCACACGTTACTAGTGTTTCAAGATATATGAATTCAGCGATGACCTCGTACCGTTTCTCATCAAATTCCACCTCGGAACCGACTCCGTTAGGACCGCCTCGCTTTCTACCAACATAAATGTACTTTGTCTTGTCAGTGTTTATATCGGACAGATTCTCGCAGCCGTTCTTTCGAGGGGGCAAAAATGCCTCTTCCACTGATCTGCGATCAACGCCCATTATGTCGCTTTCGTCCGTTAACCTAAGCTAAGAAAATTTACAAGTAGTTTAGAGTGCATTGTTCGCACTGTATTTTTATCGCTGTCAGTTTTTTTTTTCGAAAATTGGGTAGAAATGGCGTCATCCGAAAAGCAACGCCGCGAAATGATTTTGCACAACGTCTCGGAAAATACTCAACTGAGAGATGTAGTGACGTGAAGCGCGGTGAAAGCGTTTAAGCGGAATCCCAATGCATCGGTCAGGGATGTGGCCAAAATGTTAAGTCTGTCCAAGTCTTTCGTTCAGAGAGCCAATGACCGGGAGGGACTATATACGTGTAAAGTGCAGAAGACTCCAAATCGTGACGAACGCAAAATACGGTGGGAAAATCTCGAGCCTGGAAATTGTATACCCAGATGCTAACGAAGCCCCATTGTCTCATCATGGATGATGAAGCTTACGGACTTCCGGCAGCTTCCGAGATTACTGTCCTTCACTGCTCAGCACAAGTTTGATGTTCCGGAGGAAGTAAGGAAGCAGAAACTTTCGAATTTTGCCAATAAATACATGATTTGGCAAGCGATCTGCTCATGTGGCAAACCCGTTCCGCCGTTCGTGACGACCGGGACTGTAAACAGGGAAACTACTAGCAGAAATAGGCCGACGGAAAACAGCTCGAACATGATGGAGAAGAAGAACAATGGATTGTTGTCTCTTTGGTGGTTGAATGGAAGCTATCCATTTCAATAACTGGACGAAAGAATACATCCCTTCCGGCCTGTGCATTTGAATTTTGCTTAATCGGGTGTGTCTTTTGTAGTCGATCAATCTGTTTACAAATGATTACATAAGGCGCGGAAATTCTTGCTCGCAGCGCTATTACACTCACATGTCCTTTCCCTTACAGGACTTTTCAGGTGAAGATTCCCTCTCGAGAGGAGTGGTTGTGTGGCTATATGGAGAAACAACAACAAACGAAAGTGGCCTGTTACGCTGACGGCTTCCTGATGCTCGAACGTACTGGTGCTGGTAACTACTGTCGCGAAATGGGATTGGAGCCGTCTCACTCGTTCAGTAGATGTCATTTCGTTTTCCAAGCAGATATCTGATATGCGGAGTACAATCGGCTCGTTAACAGAGCTTGTCCCACAAAATTATGAACGTCAATATAAAATGTATCAACGACCACAGATCCGGTTCACAGCATACCATATGAACACACACAAATTCTCGTAAACAGGAATTCCCAGATCCACAGCATATTTTACCTTCGTTATTGTACTATTTTGTGAGATCTTTTGCACTACAAGCGCTCTACAATCTTATTTCTAATAACAATAGAATTGTACCTTGATTTGAGCCAAAACTCATCATCAACACATCACTTTTCTAATGCACAGACAAATCTCCATTTCCGGATTAGCACCTAGCTCACAATGGGAGCGTGAAAATAGCTTCCGAATTGATACATGCTTTAATACCTATTCACAATCAAGGCGTAAAAAGCAATCAAAAACCCGGATGCAGCCTAGAAAAATAAGTCAAAACGAAATTGCACGGTTGCCCGGCAAAATCAGGGGTTGTAAATTGCGACCTCCATCGAAACGGGGCGGATTGTCGTCGTCGTCAAATCACCACATTCATCCGGCCGCGCTGTAGGAGTTCAACTCTAACCAGCAGCCACCCAGGCAAAAAAAAACAGTTCGCATCACACCAAATAAAGAATACGTGAATCAGCGACTCACACATCGTATCGAATCGAAAGCAGGCAGGCAGGTAGGCTTTCACAATTTGCAGCTGATCGATGTCCTGCTGGGAAGTTCGATAAGTGGCTTTTCCCTTTGGCTTTGTGGAGTTCACCTTCGTGTCGTACACAGCACGGACCGCCAACGGAGGTGGCAGTGGTGGTGGTGGTACGTCTGACACTGCATGAGGTGCGAGTGCACATTGTATCCAAACAATATTTAATCGCAAAAAGTGGAAAAAATGACCTCCACAAGCAGCGTGGACAATTTTGCACTTTGCCCCGCAGCAGGATATTCGACCGTGGTTGATGGGGTGAGGGTTGGTCTGATTTAGCTCTCTGTATGTATTCGGTAATAGGTTAGGTGAAAAGAATATAAATGATTTATCTGGGAGGGATCATTTCGTTAATTTGACAACATAATTGTCTAGGAGTGTTTAGCCTAAAACTCCACAAATAAACTGAGTAAGCTTACCAATTTTAAATATTGGCTCAAACTCGTTTCAGGGCAATTAAATTAATCAAATTGATAAAAAAGATGAAACTTAAGGCTCAAGTTACCTCAAGGCTTGGTAGTGTGCGTAAGAAAAATTGTGCTCAGCTTTGCCACCAGATTATCCATTTAAACCTTTTCAAAACTCTAAAAGAAGAATATCAGTTGATTTATTAGATCATCACGATTCAATTCATGCAAAATACCTGCCGGAAAAGCCATCGGCTTAGCTGAATGGTGCTTTTGAAAATGTGGCTGTGGTTTTTTCATTGCGCTGTTGTGTTGCGTGCCCCAGCACGGTGTGGTAGTGTGACAAAAAATCACAGCCACTTTTTCAAAAGCACCATTTAGCGAAACCGATAGTTTTTCCAGCAGCTATTTTGTATGATTTGAATCGTTGTGATCTGATAAATCGGCTGATATTCTTCTTTTAGTGTTTTTAAAAGGTTTAAATGTATAATCCGGTGGCAAAGCTGAACACAATTTTTCCTACCCATACTATCCAGCGTTCAAAACTAACACATGCTCAAAAAAGGTAACTTGAACCTTAATTCAAGCTAAAACGTTAAAACAGCTTAGTTAGCTCGGGTCATTTTCCCATTGCACTGATCATCGGATGCAGTTCACATGTGGCCGCTCTAGCCTCAGTCTTGCTGTATGTAAACAAATGACGGGTTACAGAAAAAAAACCTAGACCCAGTTCTCGTGCGATGTAGGCATATATTATTTTTAGATCGATTGGCGCTTCGCAAAAGAGCACAGCTATAATCTTGTGTAAGTCAAGCAATATCCGGTAGTCATTACAAATAAATGATTATACGATTCTATTCGGTTGATTTAGTTTGCCTGTTTCTTCTTCTACTTCTATTTCATATTGGATGCCTACTTGAACTCTCCCTTCAGTGTAAGTTACATCATATTCACCGTTACTGATTCGAGATTAACTGTAAATTTCTGTTTCATATGGAGAAGGTTCTTCTCCAAACATATTTCTTCTTGAAGCGTGTGTGAATTTTACTACGTGGATTTCAAATCATTTCCAGTTGGTGCAACGTACAGAGCAGTACCAACTTTATCTGTAAGCGACATGCAGATATATCTACCGATTTAATCAGATTATCAAAAAATTACACGTTTCATCACAGACAGTTCTCATTAGATATTTGAAGTATAAGCAACCAAATAGTGCCTTGTGAATGATTCGGCAGCACAAATTTTGATCAGGTGCGGCAATTTTTTTTTTCAAGGGTTGTCCTACTGGAGCTGTAGAGCTAGGTTCTCGGAAGGGCTCCCCGTCAGAATCACATACTACACTTTGCAGAGGAGACAGGCAATGTCGCCCACTAAAATACTGCTTTAGGCCAATTGTAGCGGGCCGTGATTCTGAATGTGATATTCATTGTACGGTTCAGGTATGTACGGGCGTAGGGACTCGCGATCGCGTGTATCATCGCGAAGAGCTCGAGCATTTGTACGATAACGTGTTCGATCGCGTGTGCGTTTATATGTCGCGTATGCTAACGTGTATGTAACTTCGCCTGTATAAATTCTCTTTTATAACCGTGTACTTTTCGCATATTCGCGTGTGTTCTTGGATAATCGCGCGAGGACCGTGAGTCTAATACTTTATTTTTTGGTTCACTGCTAAGATGCAAAAAGAGTGAGATCTTCCATATCACTAGAGTGCCCGGTGATGTCGCTATAGAACGTGTTGTATAGTGGATATGCGCTTTATTTTTTGATTGGTCCTACTGAATGTATGGACCTAAGTTATTAGGACAGAGAGTAATGGTTTCCGGACGTGACCGATTCATGGGCGTGCGAAAACGGACGTTTGTAGATTCGTGTTTGAGACAGTGTTTGAAACTTCGTGAGTGCTAAAACGTTCTCCTTATTACCGGGGTGTTATTAAGTTTGCGCGATCGCGAACGTAGGTATGCATTGTTAATCGCGAAGGGCTTAAGCGTTCGTACGTTAACGTGTTTGTCATGTGTGCTCGCGTTCATGTGACTTCGCGTGTACAAGACTGGATTTTGTAACCGTGTGGCATTTCCTATATACGCGTGCGTTCTTTGATGATCACGCGGACCTTCACTCTGATAGTTAATTTTTCGTAAACAATTCACATTCTGACAGGGAGTAAGTTACCCCATATCACTAGAGTCCTTGGTCATGTCACCATGTAACATGGTGTCCAGTGGATATGAAAGCTTTCTTTTTCTTAATTGATCCAATTGAAGGCATGGACCTGGTCTGCTGATATCAAGGATGGAAACATCCGGAAGTGACCGATTCATGATCGTGCGAGTGCGGGAGTTTTTAGGTTCACGCTTGAGACCGCGTTTGAAAATTTATAGGATCTGAGATATTCACTTTATCATTGGAATGCCATCATGTTTACTAGATCGCGGGTGTAGATACCGGGGATGATCGCGAAGAGCTCAAGCATTTGTATATTAACGTGTTTGTCACGTGTATGTGACTTCGCGTGTATAATTTCGATTTTATAATGACGTAGTGTATATTTTTGTTTGATCGCGCGCGAACCGTGAATCTGATGCTTAATTTTTAGTGTATGGTACAGATGGTAGTCCGTTTGGGGAAACTTGAGTTCCAGGTCATGTCACCATGGAACGTGTTATTTACTGGATATGAGCGTCACTTTTTTGATTGGTTCAACTGAATTAGTCATTAGTCCAGACTGGTAAAACTTTCGGGCGTGACCGTTTCATGATCGCGCGAGTGGTGGGTTAATGTTTGAGACCGCGTTTGGAAGTTTAAAGATGCCACGTTTACTTAACTACCGGGGTGTTTTCATGTAGGCGAAATCGCGGGCGTGAGTATGTGTGGATTGCACATTAAGATTTGTGTTATCGCAAATGCCACGAGCGTTTGTACCTATATGAGTATAGATCGCGTATAGTAGAGATATACTAATAAAAGGAATCATAACATGCCGAATGAAGAAAAAAGATACAAAGAGCTTGACTAGAAGTGTATAAATTGAACAATACTATTTTGGTATACATAAATAATGGAAAAGCAAACTAATAGATGTACAAAAGAAACAGACTAATGAAGTAGAACAGAAAAACATATGTAACATACAATCAAACTCGTCTAAATGTAGCAAATGTTGTATATTTATCATTAACGAGAATTGCATGCTGTTAGACTTTCATCATGCTATGCTGGCCGGGAATGGAAGACTCGCGTGCGTCGGTAAATTTATTTTACCCTAATTTATCCAACCCGATTTTTCCAAATGAATAGAACCAAATGCTCAGATTGATCACCAGAAGTATTAGCCGCTATTCTATCATATACGTCAGTTCTGCATCCATTCCCTGACCCAACTGTCACAAATAGACGAATACATACATAGATAGACATACGACTAGCACATAACAGTTGTATACTAGTACGAAAAACTACGATTATCACAAAGCTATTAGTTGTAGGTTTCTACTTATTCTACTTTATTAAATTAATTTAATTATTAAATTAATTTAACTAGTATATCCATGATGACGAAGTCGACCGATAAATGGATACACAATGACGTGAGCCTCGTCCACGAATACCACAAACCATTGCACTAATAAACAAGAATTATTGATATTTTCTGCTGTTTAATGAAAACACATAACTTTACAAAAAGATTCATCATTGCCGGCAGTTTTTTTTTTGCAATATAAGACCACTCATTGGAGCTGAAGAATAGAAGAAGATTCTCGAAAGGGTTCCCTAACAGAATTACACACTACAATTGCAGACGAGACTTGCTCGACAAACATATGACTACCACAATCGTCTGAGCTCTCGATCGAAGTAGATCGTTTTCTTGTGCTGTGCATAGAGTAAATAAATATATATACATTGTGAAGGTCAACCATTGTTTGAAGCTGGCTTTGTTCGCCGGTGCCTAGGTTGGTGAAGTGAATAGTGGAAAAACCGGACAAGCCGCTATATAAGCTAAGTATCTTTTTTTTCATTTCCCTTTCCCCCGATCGGTCGCTACTTCTTAGATCCCTTTCCCCTGAATATAAGTTTCATCTCTCATTTAGACCATGTGCTATCCTCGTGCCTAAATGGCCGAGGACGAAGTAACATTGGATGGGAATGATATTCCCATGGATTTACCGGATATAAACCCGAAATTACTCCCTCCCCAGATTCCCCCAGTCCTCCTCGTAATAAAACATACCCAGCCAGTTCAAATGGACCCTGGGAGGTGTATTTCTGGCCCAACACGAAATCGCTTAATATTTTAGAGATCTCACGGGAGCTGACTGCTAACTACCCGGCCGTAGCCCATTTAACACGTGTTAGAGCTAATAAAATACGCATATTAGTGTACGACCTCGACCAGGCAAACCAGATTGATCGCAGCGAGCGTTTTACAAAGCAATTGAAGGCGTATGTACCTTGTTTAGCAGTGGAGATCGACGAGGTCGTCGTCGAACCGTGTTTGAAGTGCGAATACGTGTTGAAGTACGGAGTTGGTTGCTTTAAGGACCCCTCACTTCAACATGTGAAGATTCTGGAATGCAAGCAATTGTATTCAGCAAAAACTGAGAATAATAAGACAACTTATTCATTGTCAGACTCGCTTCGGGTGACTTTCTCCGGGTCTTCCCTCCCGAACTATGTCCTCCTGGATAGGGTTCGTCTACCTGTTCGCCTGTTTGTACGGCGGGTAATGAACTGCAGCAATTGCAAGCAACTGGGCCACACAGCCACCTATTGTGGCAATAAGAAAAGGTGCGGCAAATGCGAGGGAGAGCATGAGGATAACGCTTGCGGTAGAGAAACTGAAAAGTGTATTTACTGTGGGGGCCTTCCGCATGATCTTAAATCATTCCCCGCGTACAAACAGCGCGGGGATAAAATTAAGCACTCCATTAAGGAACGCTCGAGGCGCTCTTATGCAGAAATGCTAAAGAATGCTTCGCCTTCTGTCCCTTCCGAAAATTCCTTTGCTCTTTTGGCTCGTGGTGAGCAAGAATCTGACGATCCACAAGAGGGAAAATCTTTTGCTAACCCGGGGGGATCTAGGAAGAGGAGAAAGCTAGCCTCCCCTAGACTGCCTCGTAAGGGTGCCAAGGCGTCCTCCTCAGAGAGTGCGCCAACTACATTTAATAAATCCAGCGAAAGTGGTGCCCAAAAGCCGAAGCAAGTTGCTCCGGGACTTGAAAATTTTAATTCTAACAAGGAGTATCCCCCACTTCCAGGGACACCAAAAACCCCAAGTGTCCCCTTTTTTCAAACAGATACTCAATCCAGTAATGGAGAAATGAAATTTTCTGACATAGTGGACCTAATTTTCACAGCTTTCAATGTTACTGATCCTCTTAAATGCATTCTAATACGTTACGGCTAAGTCATCGAACGAGGTCACCGATTTGATCACTGTTCTACAGTGGAACAGCAGAAGTATCCTCCCGAAAATCGATTCCCTCAATTTTTTACTAAACAGTTTAAAATGTGATGTTTTCGCATTATGTGGAACTGGTTAACTTCCGATAGAAATCTAAACTTCCACGACATTAATATAATTCGTCTGGATCGAGGAAGCCCTTATGGAGGAGTACTTTTGGGGATTAAAAAGTGCTATTCTTTCAACCGAATTAACCTCCCGTCGACACCAGGCATTGAAATTGTCGCTTGTCAAGTTTTAATCAAAGGTAAAGACCTTGGCATTGCTTCCATCTACATTCCTCCTAGAGTTTCGCTAGGGCACCGAACGCTTTGTAATATCACGGAATCCTTACCGGCACCGCGGCTAGTTCTGGGAGACTTTAACTCGCACGGTACGGTATGGTGCTGTCTTCACGATGATAATAGATCAACATTAATCCAATATCTTTGCGACAATTCGGATTCCTTCACCACCAGCACGCGCAAGCGCGTTGGATTTATCTCTATACTCGACATCGCTACAGTTAGATTGCATGTGGAAGGTGATCCCTGATCCCCACGGTAGCGATCATTTGCCTATCGTGATTTCAATTGATAACGGTTCAAGACCATCAGAAAGAATCAATGTCTCGTATGACCTCACACGGAACATTGATTGGAAGAGTTACGCGACCGCGATATCCGTTAAAATCGAATCCACTCAAGAACTTCCTCCGGAGGAAGAGTACAGGTTTTTGGCTGGCTTGATTCTCGACAGTGCGAATCAAGCTCAGACTAAACCAGTACCCAGCACGAATACCCATGGACGGTCTTCCACCCTGTGGTGGTATAAAGAGTACTCAGAGCTGTATGCAAAGAAGTCCACTGCATATAAGGCCTTCCGGGAAGACGGGTTACCCGCTAGCTATCAACAGTACGCGTCGTTTGAAGGGCGAATGAAGAGTCTAATGAAAACCAAAAAACGCGGTTATTGACGCCGGTTCGTCGACGGGTTAACGAGAGAAACAGCGATGAGCACTCTTTGGGGTACGGCTCGACGTATGCGTAACCGAAACAATACCAACGAGAACGTGGAATATTCAAACCGTTGGATATTCGCGTTCGCCAAGAAGATCTGTCCGGACTCTGTCCCGGTACAGAAAACGTACCGCGCCGCGTCTCCTCACGATACCGCGAACGAAACACCGTTTTCGATGGTGGAGTTCTCACTTGCTCTCTTATCATGCAACAATAACGCCCCAGGGTTAGACAGAATCAAATTCAACTTGCTGAAGAATCTGCCTGACGCTGCAAAAAGGCGCTTGTTGAATTTATTTAACAAGTTTCTTGAGGGTAACATTGTCCCTCATGACTGGAGGCAAGTGAAGGTCATGGCCATCCAAAAACCAGGAAAACCAGCCTCCGACCACAACGCGTATCGGCCGATTGCAATGCTGTCCTGAATTAGGAAGTTGTTCGAGAAAATGATCTTGTTTCGCCTCGACAATTGGGTTGAAGCTTACTGTCAGATACACAATTTGGCTTCCGCAAAGGCAAAGGGACGAACGATTGCCTTGCGTTGCTTTCTACAGAAATCCAAATGGCCTATGCTAACAAAGAGCAGATGGCATCAGTCTTCTTGGATATTAAGGGCGCTTTTGACTCAGTTTCTATCAACATTCTGTCAGAGAAGCTGCACCAGCATGGTCTTTCGCCAATTTTAAATAACTTTTTGCTAAACCTGTTGTCTGAAAAGCACATGCACTTTTCGCATGGCGATTTAACAACATCGCGATTTAGCTACATGGGTCTTCCCCAGGGCTCATATCTAAGTCCCCTGGTCTACAATTTTTACGTGAATGACATTGACGATTGTCTTGCCAATTCATGCACGCTAAGGCAACTTGCAGACGACAGAGTGGTCTCTATTACAGGGCCCAAAGCTGGCAGCTTTGGGCCCTGCCTTAGCGTGCATGAATTGGCAAGACAACTTGCAAGGACCATTGCAAGATACCTTGGACAATTTGTCTCCTTGGGCTCTTCAGCTGGGTATCGAGTTCTCCACGGAGAAAACTGAGTTGGTTGTTTTTTCTAGGAAGCGTGAGCAGGCGCAACTCCAGCTTCTATTAATGGGTGTAACGATCAATCAGGTTTAAATATCTCGGGGCCTGGTTCGACTCTAAAGGTACCTGGGGATGTCACATTAGGTATCTGAAACAGAAATGCCAACAAAGGATCTGAACCCGTTGGTGATTGAAAACTTCGAGAGGCTCGTCGAGCTTAATTCTCAAACCCGATTTATGTCCTTATACTTCGACTACATGGCACAGAGCATTAATCCTTCTTCGTATACTCCCAACCGTGTTCGTTTCCTAGATACTTCTGATTTTACTGTATTCTTCGACACATCCATGAAGGAAGAGATTCGTGGAATCCCGGACCATATACGCCCGCAAGTGATCCCCAATATATTTTATAATAAATTCCGAGAAGTCGACTGTGACAAAATATTCTACACTGACGGGTCAAATCTCGCTTCATTCAAGCTCAATGATCCCGCTTCAGTTTACGTCGCAGAGTTAGGTGCAATTCAGTACACCCTTGGGATCATCGACACTCTGCCCACAGATCACTACTTCATCATTTCGGACAGCCTCAGCTCTATCGAGGCTCTTCGTGCGATGAAGCCCAAAAAGCAATTCACATATTTCCTGGGGAAGATAGGGGAGTCCTTGTGTACGTTATCTGAAAAATCTTACCAGATTACTTTTGTTTGGGTCCCCTCTCATTGCTCTATCCCGGGCAATGAAAAGGCCGACTCATTAGCAAAGGTGGGCGCATTAAATGGTGACATATACGAAAGACCAATCTGCTTCAACGATTTTTTTAGTATTTGTCGTCAGAGGACGCTCAACAGTCGGCAAACCTCGTGGAGTAATGGGGAACTTGGACGATGGCTACATTCGATTATCCCAAAGGTATCAACGAAGCCTTGGTTCAGGGGGATGGATGTGGGTCGGGATTTTATTCGTGTAATGTCCCGACTTATGTCCAACCACTACACCTTAGATGCGCATTTACGGCGTCTTGGGCTATTAGTCTATGCGCTTGTGACGAGGGCTATCACGACATCGAGCACGTTGTCTGGGTGTGCGCCGGGTATTTGGACGCCAGGTCTCAGCTAAAGAATTCCCTTCGGGCCCGCATGTGAAAATTCGATTGTTTAACCGTGTGGTCATTTACATGATTGGCGCGGGTTCCCAAATGGTCACGCATACCGTGAGTCTGATGTTTAATTTGAAGTGCACGGTTCATATGCTAGAAGATTGTTGGTACCTCCATATTATTAGAGCTCCCAGCAATGCCGCCCTGAAACTTATTGTAGTGTATAAGAGCGTCATTTTTTTTGGGATAGTCAACTGAAGACATGAAGCTATGCTGCTAGGACCGATGTCAGGGGCTTCCAGACGTGACCGATTCATAGTTTTTATGTTTGCGAGATCACGGGCGCATGATCGCGCGGATGATTGCGGTTGCATGTTCGCATGGGTCTCTAGATTTATATTTTCGCGAAGGGAACAAGCGTTTCAATGTTAACACATGATCGCGTTGGCGTTATTATCTCGCTTATACAAACTTCACGTGCTGGAATTCGTTTATATAACCGTGTACCTGTTTGAAAATTCGCTTGGGTATTGGAATGCTCCCTCAGACCGTCATTATTACGTATAAAACTTTAAGGTCTGGTTCAGATGAAAAAAGTGAGCTCACTGGTGTCTCCAACTGTAAAACCCTGAGACTTTTTGTCTAATGTAAACAAGTTCCGTTGAGTTGAGCTTTTGTATGTTATGGCTTTCTTCCTATTGTATGGGTGTTTGTAATTTCGAGTGTGCTAATGCATTCCTTTAGCAATGTGCTTTCGAGTGTCGCCGGCAATAAAACAACAAATGAAGAATCAACACTATTAATTAGACATACATTCAGTGAGTTAGATGGCCGTATGACTCGTATACTACAATATATTAGAGAAAGACTTCAATCGATGTGGTTTTTCAATTCGGAGTTAGCGAAT
Source organism: Topomyia yanbarensis (assembly GCF_030247195.1). Taxonomy (NCBI): domain Eukaryota; kingdom Metazoa; phylum Arthropoda; class Insecta; order Diptera; family Culicidae; genus Topomyia; species Topomyia yanbarensis. The sequence continues at coordinate 26,861,347 of NC_080671.1, forward strand.
ATCCAATGGAACAAAATTTGTACTGTACTGATTCGGCTGATGATACAGTCACTGTATTTCATAACACACTTTAAGAAATTATGCGATGGATAGTTCCAACTAGAACCCGTGCACGGCGAAGGGAGAATCAGCCAGAGTTTAATGTGGAACTAAAGAATTTAAAAAACTGGGTGAGGACAGCGAGGAGATGTACCTGAAATCTAGGAACACATTGCGCAAAGCTGAACTTTGATGAAAAAGCGTACCTGAGCACTTTGTTGTAGTAACTAGATGCGTCCAAGGCAGGGGCTCTCGATCATTTACCATCATCGTTAATCCAAAAATGTGCGGACTCTCTCGCATTGACAGCTTCCATTATTTGAAATTTTGGTTGACTGACGCATCACACACCTTCACAAGAATGGTAGCGTTCGTGACTTGGAAAACTGTCGTGCGATATCGATCCACAGCTGCCTCCCGAAGGTGTTTGAACGTTTATTATAGGGGCCATACACTAATTACTTAAGGGAATATGGGGGGGAGGGGGAGTTTCAAAATATCATACGAATTCTTATCTAAGGGGGAGGGAGGGTTTGTCCTTTCTTACGTAATATCATAAAACAAGAATGAAAAATGAAATCAATAAAGAAAACATTATTTTCATAAGAAAAGGGTACTATTTCTTATTTCTGCCATGAACATGTATATTACACAAAACGAGCATATATTGTACATCATGGTCAATGAAGGGCGGACCTCGAATTAAAGTATTTTCCGGCAGGATATGATTCCTAAATTAGTTATGGAATATTATTGATTGCTGGCAGCGTGAGGAGCGACTTTATTGTCGATGGTGTTGGAGCAGTTACAGCAATTTCTTGACTCTTTATGGTACATTGTTCTGTTCAGGAACTGGAGTCACCATATGCCTTACAAGTTAGGAAGTGTTGATACCGTGTTATTAGGCTAACATCCTTATTTCAAATTTTCGCTTCCGCAAGGTAGCCGGAAAATGTTCTGTCATGCGATTGTCAAAGATATTGTAGACCGAATATTTGCAGAATGTGAACTGTATTTGACTTCAAGAAAATTTTTAGATAGCCATCTACGAATTTTCTTCGAAGCTACGCGTACGGTAAACATCACAGTTGGAACTCAGAATTAATTCCCACCAGAAGAGGTTTTACATCACAATGAACTATTTCCGAATATAGCGAAGCAGACTATAAGGACCAAATCGGAGTTTCTGAATATCTCCCAGCAGTTGTTCTGATATTTCTACTGGGCGAAATTAAGATGAAATTAAAATAACTGCTGATGATTACAGTTGAATTTTGTCATTAATTTTCTTGTAATAATTCTTTAAGTATCGTTTTCGCTATCTTTCTATTTAATGAATTAACAATATGCTTTTTGAATAACGAAAATCATGATAAGATCTTACGTAGGGGGAGGGGGAGTTCGCCAAAATCTTACGAACTCTTATCAGGGGGGGAGTGAGAGTTTGAAAGGTTCTAAAAAAGCCTTACGTAATTAGTGCATGGCCCCATACGACATTCTTTATCAGCCATCATCAAAATTCCTTCGCCAGTAAATGATCTACAACCACAAACCTTATGGCTTATGTATCCACTATCATCGACAAGGATCACAAGCCACAACAAGTTGATTGCATTTATGTAGACTTTTCATAATCCTTCGACCATGTTCCGCATCGCCTCGCTGTCAAGCAACTTAAGCGTATTAAATTTCTCACATGACGAAGGGCGTTTGTTCGATTGGGCGACACACTTTCTACGCCATTTCATATATGTTCCGGTGTGCCACAAGGCAATCTTCTTGGACCATTGCTCTTCATCTTGTTTGTAAATGATCCGTTTTAATCCACCTAGAGGTGGAATTGTGCCTTTCTCATTTATCCAAACTACGATTCCATGGCTGGTTATGCTTAATATAATGGTGGAAATATCTAATAAATATTCAGTACGATTTACACATAAGTACGATGAATCGACAGCTACGAACTTGAGTCGCTATATCGTCGCTGTTGTGCTATCTAATGACAAGCGCCATTTAGCACATTTCGAGAAAAACGATTTTTAAAGTTTGAGATTGAATATCTTGAAATTTATAAATGGTAAAAACAAATCAAAGAAGACAATTAATGCTTCAATCTATTCTGTATTAAACTCTCAAATATCACGAAGTTCGGTTGACTATGTTGCGAGTTATCACTATAAATGTAAACAAAAGTCGCACTCACACGTGTCGTAGGCGTGTATTGATGGCAAAATTTGTATGGCGTGTCATAATTGTGCATGGAAAATTTTCCATAGAAAAAAAGCATCAATTATTAACTTTTATTAATATCTTCGGCTTTATTCGGCCTAGAAACAATCGATGAGATGCATTTTGAAGGAAATTGAGCAAGCAATCTAGAAAAATAGTAATTTTTAAATACAGTGTTGCCAAACATGAAATATTGCCAATTTAAAAGTAAAACTGCATATTTCTCGCAATACATGTATTTTTATTTTAAAAATTATTATGCCATTGTGTTCCTCAGACATTTTTACATATAAAAACATCTAAAACTTCTACATTACTTAAGCGAATCCCAAGATACAGTGATTTAAAGCAAAAAACTGACAATTTCTCATCACTTTTTTCGTTATACCTCAGTAATCAAGCAAAATTTCAAAATTCTGAAAACGCCATTTTGTAGAGAATTTTCATGTTTTCATGATGTTCAGAGTGATTGCATAACCTATAGGAGAAAGGCAAAAATGTGAATTTGCTGTGTGTCCATACTCTTAAACACGTAACTCTGGAAAAGGAATTTGGAATTTAATGAAATTCATTAGCAGCCTATGGGAACGTTGTACCTTTGATTTAATTTCTGAAGGGTTTTGCTATAAATCGTTAATCGATCATGCCGAACTTTGAAAGTTCCGATAAAATTAATGAGACTAAATGGTCAATCTGGGAACAAGGCGGCCCTATTCTCCGTCCAGGCTTAGTAATATTACACAAAGATGGGTTCAAAATGAACTATTTGGCGGAATCTGGTACTACTGAACCAGGAATAAATGCTTGCATCCTCATGGAATACAGGCCGAAAGATTTTCAAACAGAAATATATGCAGTTTTAGAATGCACTTATGTAAGTCTGAAGAGAAGATACCGGTATGCAAATAGCTGCATTTTCTCAGACAGTCAGGCTGCATTAAATGCTCTACGGGCTCCTACATGCTGCTCAAAATCAGTATAGGAATGCAAATCTGTGCGGCCGTTCTAGACGTTGCTGAAGGACGGATAAGACTCAACCGATATCTTTTTTCAATAGAACACTTTGTTGATTGTGATAATGCTATTTTCAGGCTTATCGTGTATATTTCGAGGTGAGACTGCACGATTTATCTCCTAAAATATCCAACGACGCTATCCGCCAGTCCATTGCGCAATATACGGAGAATCAGAATAATCATGATAAATGGATGAAATTCTTCCCAGGTCTTCACGAAATGATTCGAACAGAGAGGATGCTGTTAAAAATTTTAATTCCTAGAACATATGAAAAGTTTATTTCGAGCCATTGTCATGAAACATTTTAAAGAAAAATTATCTAATTCAATTTCCGATAAAATAAGTTAATGATGAAAAATGAATTTCTTGGGTAACACTGTTGGAAATCTATAACCAGCTGGCATTTAAACTTCAAGGTAACGCAGAAGCTAAAAACAATGCACAAGCTAACATAGAAGAGTTTTAGGAACTGCTTAGAATTGTCCAGAATGATGTGAATAGAGTTAGCACTAACACTTACGAAAAAGTGAACCATGACACATGGATTAATTGTCTGAAATTAGTTGTGAAATTCAAAAAAATTGAAATTTGTCGCATTCGCATTTTTTTAATTTGGTATAGTAGTACTAACTTTACACTGCATTTTTCTAATGTTCAAACACTTTAATCACACATAAACATTAGTCGTAAATCAGTTGTGAAGGTAAAAAAAAATGTCGCACCTGTTTTTATTTAAATTTGGTATAGTAGAGCTAACTTTACAGTGAAGTAAGCACTACCACTCTAAAAAAATGCAACGAATCTACGACAAATTTTTAAGTGTGATTGAAGTGTTTAAACATTAGAAAAATGCAATTTTCTAGGGTGGTAGCGCTAACTTTACTGTAAAGTTAGCACTACTATACCAAACTAAAAAAAACTAATGCGAGAAATTTTTGGATTTCACAACTAATTTACGACAATTAATCCATCTGTCATAGTTCATTTTTTCATAAGTGGTAGTACTAACTTTATGCACGTCTTCTATCGACCTGAAAACAACCTCTTTTTTAGACCGCAATGTTGACACAAACCCTTACCGGGAACAAGCGTTCCAGAGAACCGACCCAACAAAACAACTGGTGGAAAGGTCACGATTTCACGACCAAGGCAGCAAGCAGTATGTACCTACTTCTGCATTTAAATCGATTCATTCACCTTAACCGCACTAACCGACTGCAAGTGTCGATGACTACCGAGAGTCGCAAGAGAACATAAAAAACCTCAAGCTTACGTAGGGGAGAGACAGACGAAGGGCAGCTCCGACCGAGTACATGGCGATAAATATCTGAAGCAGCAGCAAGTGCGGCACAAAACACTTCTTTCGGTTGGTTGGTACCTATATATATTTTTTTCTCTCGAATGGCACCAGAAACGGAGATGGAAATCGATCCTTTTAAGGGAATTAAAGACGAAGCGGGACGCTTCCCGAAAGTGCCCTTTTTCTGTTGGCACTCACTTGATTACGAATGAATTGTATCTTCGAACTAAATCGAGTTAAGTACCCGGTCCGTGCACGGATAATCTCAGTGAGTGTCGCGCCCGGTTCCTTGTTGAAAGGCATCTTTATTTATTGCAGCCGGCTTACGGTTTAAATCAGTCCGGCGAGAGAAATGAGCATTTTTTAAATAATCGGGGTCTGAAGTGTGATTAACGCGGATGAGCTCTAATGGGTTTTTGTTTCGGAGGATAATGGTATCAAATTAGGGGCCAACAAATGCTGGAACAAACCTGTTTGCTGTGAGTTATTGGCCCTACGGGGGTATGGCAGCTGTGAAGCTGGCGCTATTGATGACTCACCTGAAAGTGGAAGAAAGAAATGGGGAATCATTAGGTTTGTGGTATTCATGAGTATGGATGGTATAGATATCGCTAATTACTGTAATACTATCCGTGAATTGGTTCAGTTTAGAGCTGAATAGGCAATTAGTTAAATATTTTATCAGTAGAGATTTTACATTTCCTACAAAAGAAATGTACAGGATTCGTCAAAACTTTCAAAACTATTTCCGAGGCCCGGAAGGCCGAGTCTCACATACCAACCGACTCGGCAAATTAGGACAATGTTTTTTTATCGAGGGGGAATCTTCAAACGAGACCACTACCGACTTTGCCGTGGTACTGTCGGATTCGAACTACAGTTATTTCTCCAGCAAGCCTACCGACTAAACATCAACCTTCTGCATCTGCGTATCCTCTTTCTCCCGGGACCACCGTTGCGAGGTTTGACGCGTTTATTTTTGTTTTTGGATATGTTGCTTACTTTATGTAATATGGGTGATTTTGGCAAAATACGACTTATTTTAAGCAAACAAAGCAATATATTCACGTTAGGTGCATAGCAAGCTTTTAAAAATACCTTTCTAACAAGATTGTCGAAATTAGTTCACGAGTGGAAGAGATATTAAACAAATTAAACTCACCTATTTCCAATGACTAAAAATGAAACCGTTACATAATGAGTATTGTTTTAATGGTGGTTAGGCGTAAAATCAAACTGGTTTTGAATATCGGGGTATGCATACATAACTGCAAGATTCAAGGAATTCGATTTCGAAAACATTTTGTGAATATAATAATGTATGAACTATTTCATAAAAATACTTTGTAAGTATTTTTAAATAAAATTGAAAATATTTCCATGGTTGATGTATTTACCTCTTGTATTAAGCATTGCGTTCAGCCGTGAGCAGAGTTTTGGTCCCGGTAATCGCGGGATAAACCACCATATTGTTGGTACCGTAATACCGGTATTGAACAACGGCTAGTAGCGATATTTATGAAGAACATGTGCAACCCGCTAGGGACCATCCATAAATGACGTAGAATTTTTTGAGTAATTTTCAACACCCCCCCCCTCCCCCATCGTAGCATTTCGTCACAAACCTCTAAACCTCTTGAAGGTAACTCTCTCCCTCCCAGGCTCCGCAAATTTTTTTTTAAAAAATAAAAAACGATGTTAGTTACTCCCCTTTAAAAAAGCTACGTTGCCTAACATACCCCCACCACCCCGTCGTCACACATCATCACAAAATGCAAAACTCCCCCTCCCACATATAACGCTACGTCATTTATGGATGATCCCCTACGGACCCGTTTCAAAATACCGATCTATATTAATTATCTTCTACATAAGTCGTTCAGCTTGCACCTTTGTTGGGCAATGAGGTGGGGCCATCACCATAATCATAAGTTAGACATTACTAACTCACGTTGTATTGAACAAAATATTTTAATTTTTTTTTTCCTTTTTTATTTCGACTATGTTAGTCACATTTTCTTTTTTACATTTTAACGACATTCAATTAGCTAGAGATTACTGGGTTGGGAAAGTTATGAAACTTAGAGCAATAGTACTCAAGTGAGAGCAAGGATGTGAAGTAAACAGATCAGAAAACTAGAGGTTTCAGGATCATTAGAACAGGCTTAATATCGTACGAGCTTCCGTAGCTACCATTCTCGCTTTGATTTACTGCTGATAATAGGGTTTCTTGCATTTATCATCTGTTGAAGTCGATATACTTTATTTGATCAGAATAAATCAATCATTTGAGAGTAAGATCATTAGTTTGAGAATTTAATTATACTTTGACGCGATTCTCTAATATTTTGAGAAAAATATTCGAGAACCGGTTCCTTACCGGGTCGATACTAGGAACCCTAGCTGTGAGGAAAATGTTGGATGGTATATTAATACACAGATCACGAAGTAATTCTTCTAGTAGTGAGATAATGGATTACTCATATAATTCACTATCATACTATACCCGAAACTTTATTTTTGAATGCCGAAACTGTAGTGAAAATTTGACTTCTTTAGCAAGATACAGGTTTCACTGGTCATGGCGGAAAAAATATCAAATTAAATCCAACATCCTACTTGGCAAAGAACATATTTATGATCCAGATAAAATTGGTTAAATATTTGTAATATGAGAAAACTATAACTAATTAATTGTCCAATTCTGCTTTCCCCTTAAGATGATCCCTTCGAAACGTTGCACTATGGGAAGACATGTGACCGAAAAATGGAAAACTACATCAACTTCAATTTAATTCAATTCTATACTGAGTGTTTATATACTATGAATAAGCGGACCAACTCAGCCGAAAAAAATCCGCACACCAATCGGGATCAAAGCGTAATCGTTCATTACGCTCAGGCAAACGGTTCGCATAGTGTACGAATTTTTTCGTAAGAGTTGGTCAGCTTAACTATAAATAAGAAGGAAATTTTTGGGTATCTCAGAAAAATATACGACTTTTGATATTTGAATGAAACATATGTTCAAACATGTAATTGGAAACTAAGATTACCTGTTTTGTGATTATATTATGGAAAATTTATGAAAAATTACGAATCAAACTTGAAACAACTTGAATATTCACTAATTTTATCCAAGAAAAAAGTCTCCCAAAGACCCCCTAAACTCTAGTCGTTAGCAAGTATACACGGAAAAAATCCGTTCATAAATTCATAAAAAAATCTTGATTTCGTGAACTGAACGATTTACGAAAATCGTGATCAAGTTTATGAAATTACGAATAATAAACCACGTATTCATGAAACCAGTGCGCTCCTAATATATACATGGCGTCATATTCAAATGTTTTGTTGATTGTTACCTGGGCATATTAGTTAATAGTTATGATTCTGGTTCACAATTTGGGAATACAATTTCGTTATTTCTCTTCACATTACCGTACTGAGTTTACAGTCGGATCTTTCTGTCAGATATAGTGTGATGTATGGTCATAATTTTGGGATCTTAGTCACGATTTTCGTAATTTATATTCCCGTCATAGTGATATTTTCAGTCATGAGTAGGCTACCTATGATTTGCATAGTTGTCCCGCTTTCTATGGGATTTCCTACCTATATGGGACTGATATGCGATCATAAGCAGTAGAGTGATTTACGTTCAGGATTTTAGGATCTTAGTTACGATTTTCGTAATTTCTATTCACGTTATCGTGCTATTTTATTCTGAAGTTTACTTTGTAATTTGTTACGTGGAATGATTTGACTTATGATCATAGTATCAGCAACTTTGTCATGATATTCGTGATTTCGCCTTATTTTTGGTAACTTACGAATTTTTTACACAGAGTAGCGTGGCAACATTAGCTTTATCATAAAAGTATGACTGATTCGCGATATCTTATTCTGTTAACTATACCACGATCATTGTTTGTAGCTCTATAATATACATTTGGTTTTCAATTAAATAATGAACAAATATGATTCCACGAATAATACTCCAAATGTTGTGAATCTGTTCAAATTTCATGACCTTGTTGCGTGAAATTGAAAATGGTTAGAGATTTCTTCTAAATATCACAAGCACACAAGATAAATTATGTACTAGGAATCGTAAACTAATTCACAAGGCCATGAATAATCTTTCATGATTTCGTGAACCTTTTCACAAGCACAATGGTCTGTCGTGACAATTATATTAGGAGTCATGAACCAGTTGACGAATACGTGCAAAGTATTTGATGATTTCCTGGGCACGAATGATCAGTCGTAGCTATTTAGGAATTAGTTCACGAATACATGAAAAATATTTAGATTTTGTTAAGTATTTCACGAGCATGTATATTGAATCGTGACAAATATTATGAATCATGGTTCACGAAGATTGAATGGAGTCCAGAGGCAGGAATCGAAATTGCAACCCTTGGAACTCCGGCCCAACGCACAAACCCTTATGCTATCCCTGAGCTATGATGGCGTCCCAGGAAGAACACAGGACTATCGCATTGGCAACAGTGACCGTACCCTGCCTCTAGAGAGAGCACAACCGCCGCCACCCAACACATGTCGTCGCTGTTATGCTATCTTATGTATAAAATCTCTACAAAGTGGCGTTCTCAGAATTTTGATATTCTGGTTTGTTACTGAGATATAGCGAGAAAAATGATGAGAAATAATGAGTGTTTTGCTTCAAATCGCTGTATCTTGAGATTGACTCAAGTTATTTTGAAGTTTCAGATATTTTTATGTGTAAAACTGTCTGAGTAATTTAAAAAAAATCATGGTATTGTGTTCTTCCCGGGACGTCATCATAACCTAGAGATAACATAAGGGTTTATACATTCAACCAGAGTCCCAAGGGTTGCAGGTTCGAATCCTGCCTCTGGGGGGAATTTTTTCACAATTGTCTTCGTTTAACTCACCATTTTGGTCTTTTTCCCCAGAAAAGCCTTAAATAAGGCATTGACACGTCAAAACCCCTAAAAAATGAATTAATTACATGTCCAGAAAGTTGTGAACTAGTTCACGTACAGAAAATCGACTTGGTAATAACATGGCGGAAACCTTGACTGAAGTTCACAAAACAAAAAACAATTACGAGAGATTGATCATAATTAAAACACACGTAGTCCTGTTTTCGTAGCGTAAAAACGTAATTGTTTCAGAATTCACGATTTCGGAAACTTTTTTTTGCATAATGATTTAAAGCGAAGGTTTCAGTTGCCCATATTTACTCTATGCTGAGAACGCAAATAAAATAGAAATACACTTGAACCTCCGTTTACTAAAAAATCCAGGGGTTCGTAAATTGAATTCGTTCGTGAAAAATGTTCGTTATTTGAGATTAAGTTCTTAAAAAAATAGCTTCACATTCTTATTTCAAATCGTTTCGTCAAAACAGCTCACAAAATTAAATAAATATAACAACAATATGGATATTTTTGGAACGGGCTTGACAAGTGAATGATGAGAATGAAGTTTAGCGCCATTTCGAGATCCAAGATGGCGACTTCCAATTAAGCAATAATGGGCTTGATGAGTAGATAATGTGAATGGATGTTAGGCGTCATCCAAAATAACGACTTCCGGTTGAGCAATATTCTTGATAACTCTAGCAATATGACGGATGTGATATGGCTTTTCAGTCGATAATGCGATTGCGTCGATTACTGTGTGATCTTCGCCTACGTTTTGATCCCACTATTGGATCATCATCAGGGCCTGAGAAAATTTTATTTATTTAGCTAACTAATAATTAAGGACTTTTACACCAGTTGACATTAAACAAAACAGAAATACAAAATATTAAACATCGTTCAAAGCATATCTTACTTGACTACATCGACGAAGTGCTAATTCGTATTGCATACGAGAGAATGTCAGGTTCGAAAGCGTTGAAGAACTGCTTATAGCCTGTGGTTATTGTATATATATGTTATGATTGGGATGGATGTCGTGGAATATTAGCAATTACGAAAAATGTACATTCAGATCGTGTGAAATCGGATTTTTCTGTACCAAAAAGTGGCAGTTTTGTCGAATATATCACTAAAATTTATTTGACGGTAATGGCAGTTGTTCACCTATATGAACCCTTTGAACGATGTTTAATATTTTGTATTTCTGTTTTGTTTAATGTCAACTGGTGTAAAAGTCCTTAATTATTAGTTAGCTAAATAAATAAAATTTTCTCAGGCCCTGATGATGATCCAATAGTGGGATCGAAATGTAGGCGAAGATCACACAGTAATCGACGCAATCGCATTATCGACTGAAAAGCCATATCACATCCGTATATTTCCAACAGTCGCTACGCACCTCTACTCTAGCAATATGGGTATTTTTGGAACGAGCTTGACGAATAGATGATGGAAATGGATGTTTGACACCATTTTGAAACCCAAGAAGGAGACTTTCAATTCAGCAATTCCCTCGATATTTTTATAACGGGCTTGACGAGTAGATGATGAAAAAAGATGCTTGGAACGGACTTGATGAGTAGATGATGAAAAAGGATATCCAAGATGGCGACTTCCGGTTGAGCAATATTTTCGATAACCCTGACAATATGAGTATTTTTGGAACGAGCTTGACGAGTAGATGATGGCTAGGACATCGTAAAAATTTTTTTTTTTGGATTCTCAAATGCCCCCCCCCCCCACATATTGTGACAAATGTCAAAGTAAGCTCAGGTCAAATTTCACATCATTTAGACAATTCTAGACCCCCGCCCACTTCACTTGAAATTTTTGAAATTGGTGCTATGGGAAAATGCGGAGGAAAAATATATTAAATGCTATAACTTTTAAAGTAGCAATCAGAACATTACAATTCATACCTCTTCTTAAAAGATATAACCTTAGTATTGGAATGACGATATTCCTGTTCCTAGAAAAATGCGGGAAAGTGGGGTACTGGGTCATTTTGGCCCCAAAATCCCCCATTTTTTAAATTTTTCTGCTAAGTGGTGCAAACCATACAAATTTTGCAGTTTTTCTAATGTGAAAAATCTCAGAAATCGAACGGAACCTTTTAGACCTTTGTCCGAATACAAGAAGTTGGGGTTATAGGGCCTGTTGTCATTTATATTAAATTTTATCATTTTCTCGGTCATATATCTCTATTATTCTTCATTCAATTTTAATAAATTGTACCTTGTTGAACGTGGAAAATTCTAAGAAATACAACAAAAATAGATTCGTTTGCGCTAAAATTCAAAAACATCAGATTTTTTGACATTAACTCTACAAACCATATTTTTTTCAATTAATGTCCTAATAACTCAACTTACCCTATTTTCCCAGGTATGAAACTTTTCTCATTTGATTCCTAAGCGCATTTTTCACTATAAATAGTAAATTAAATAAGAATGTTGATGTTAAATGGAGTTAATATGTGCGATTTTTTGATAAAAATGTGTAATCGAGACTATATGTCAGATAATTTGATGTTTTTGAATTTTACCGGTAACGAATCCATTTTTTTCCTAAGGATTTTCCACGTTCAACAAGCTACAATTTATTAAAATTGAATGAAGAATAATAGAGATATATACACGAGAAAATGATAAAATTTAATATGAATGACAAAAAGCCATATAACCCCAACTTCTCGTATTTGGACAAAGGTCAAAAAGGTTTCGTTCGATTTCTGAGATTTTTTCACAATAGAAAAACTGCATATAGTTTGCACAACGGAGCAGAAAAATTCAAAAAATAGGGGATTTTAGGGTCAAAATGACCCAGTATCCCACTTTTCCGTATTTTTATAGAAACAGGAATATCTTCATTCCAATACTAAGGTTATTTCCTTTAAAAAGAGTTATATATTCTGAGTTATATTTTCTGATTGCTACTTCAAAATTTTTCCTCCACATTTTCCCATAGCACCAATTTCAAAAATTTCAAGCAAAGTGGGCGGGGGTCTAGAATTGTCCAAATGATGTGAAATTTGGCATCTGAGCTTACTTTGACATTTGTCACAATATGAGAGGGGGGGGGGGGCATTTGAGAATTCAAAAAAAAAAATTTTGCGATGCCCTAATGATGGCTAAGCAAAATTCGCTGTAACTGTTTTCTAAAAGTTCATCAGCCGTTGAGTCAATTGACGAGTAGATGATGGAAATCGATGAGTGACGTCATTTTGAAGGCCAAGATAGCGACTTGCTACTACAGCTACTAGACAATTTTCCCATTCTGGAAATATGTACTCATATTGTTGAGGTTATAAAGAATTTATCTAAACCGGCTGTAGCAGTCTTGGTTTACAAAATGGCTTCCAACATCGATTTTCGTCATCCACTCGGTAATCCAATTCTGACAATATTGTTGAGTTTCATTGTTATAGAGAATTCATTCAAACCGGAAGTCGCCACTTTAGATTTAGAAACGGCTTCAGGCATCGATTACCGTCGTCTACTCGTAATCCACATTCCAAAATTATTCGTATTGTTGAGGTTCTAAAGAATTTATCTGAACCGGAAGTTGCTATTTTGGATTTTGAAATGGCTTAAGGCATCCAGTTGTGTCATGCACTTATCTACCCCTTTCCAAAAATACTCATCTTTGATTAGTACTTGGTTCGTAAAAAGAATTATTTCGAATTTAGCTCGTAAAAAATACGTACGTCGGACTGTTCCTAAATAGAGGTTTCAGTGCACGAAAAAAATGTAAACGACACCGTCAAGAAAAGAACGAAAAGAAAAAGGTGAAGACAGAAAAGAGTGGAATCACTAAAAAGTTCATTATACAGGGTGTTTGGTTCATGGTTAAGAACCTCTCGGGGGGTGATAGACTGTCATATTTGGAGAAAAAAAATGTTCTACACATGCCATCAAATCTCAACCGATACAGAGTTATTGAACTTTTTGTGAAAAAAATTCATTTGTCTTAAAATACCTCTAACTTTAAAAGTATACTTTGTATTTTAAATCTTTTAGTTCCATTCGAAAGGTGAGAAAAGGTTGGGTTTTAGGACGATTCATAATTTGTTCTTGGACGACATATTCCTATCTCTACTCATTTCTTTGTAATTTCATTACTATACTTTTCCTCTAACCGACTTGCAAGTGCTTAAAAGGCTCTAATCTGAAAAATATGCTTTATATCGTTATTTAAAAGATTTTATTGGAAAACTGAGAAAATGTCCTATCAGTGTATGTACAAATATCTTTTAGTAAGTTGTACTAAATGATTTTTTACAAACGAAATAACTCAAAATTTGTGTTCTTTGGAGAGTTTTTTAATTATTCTAATTATTAATCAACAAAATTTATCGTTACTATTGTTCATTTGATGCCCCTTAATGTTCTCTATAACTTTTTATTTGACACTTTGTCTATATCTCCTTTCATTTCGCTGCTATTTAATAGTTAACACAGCGTGACCTCGTCACAAATGTAGTGGGTTCGAAATCGTTATTTTTGCATATGAAACGATGTGATAAAAACGATTTTGCGTCGAAACCAAAAGAGATAATTGAATGGAGTCAAAGAAAGAACTGTAGAACTTGCTGAAATACATTATTTCCATGATAATAATGGTGATGCTTATTATTTACTATTTTAAGAAAATTAACGAAAATGCTAATAATAGCACTAACTTTAAACTAATTTACTTCTAAAAGAATACTAAATTCACTTAACTGAAAGGTATTAATACATTTTTCTCTGTAAAATTTTCCTGGCTTTCGAATAAAAAGAAAAAAAGTACAATAAGTGCCATACTTTTTCAATTAGAGCTGGTATTAGTGAAAATTAGATAAAAATATCCAAGTTGAATAACCCAAACTCATGAAAATAAGAAAAGGTAAGTGTATCATGTCAAAGAACGAATTATGCAGCTCTTCAAGACTAACAATCTGGATTATTAAAATGATGAGGTTAACTATTAGGATTTTCAAGAAATGAACGAAAAAACGATTAAAATTGTTTAATTTTCACTACATTACTTTGAAAAGGCTACTTAAACTCATTAGCTAGAACATGTGAGGACATCTCAAAGCGAAATTTTCTCACCTTCCCAGTGGACCTAAAATATTTGAAATACAAAGTATCCTTTTTGAGTTAAAGGTATTTTAAGACAAATAAGTTTTTTACACATGAAGTTCAATAACTCTGTAACGGTTGAGATTTGATGGTATGTGTAGAACAATTTTTTTCTCCAAATATGACAGTCTTAACCATGAACCAAACACCCTGTATATTAATTAGCGATTTTCAAAAAAATGGGATCATGCCAAAAAAAATTCAGAACTTTCTGAAACAACGGTTCTCAAATTCGTTTTATTCATTTACTTTATTCAAATATTGTTTTTTGTTTTTTTTTTTAATTTCATTCTATACACTCATTTTTTTCAGTTTATTCATTACAACAATTTTATTCGCTTTCAATATGTTATTCCTTTTGAATATATGACTAAATTTTAATTATATGATCGTTTATTTTATTCAGTATTCATTTTGATTTTATTTTATTCGTTTCATTCTTTGGATTCATTCTGACCAGCTCATTTATTTCGTGCATTTTATTCGTACCATTAATTTAACTTATTTTATTCACTGTTTTCGATTTATGCATTTTATACATCTTTTTAATTTAATCTTATTACTTTTTTCAGCTAATTTGACACCAATTAAATTCTATTAATTTTATAACTTTCAAATTCGCTCAATTTTTCATTTCATCATTAAATTTAAGTTATTCTGTTAATTTTGTTCTTTTTTTTTATTTTGTTCTTTTTTTTTATTTTTTTCGTTTTATTTAATCTATTTCTTTCTTTTATTTCATCCATTTCATTCATCATATTTATATTTGTTCATTTTATTTCTTTTATTCATTGAGCTAAATTTATAAATTTTATTTATTTTTTCCAGATTATAGATTTCATTCAGAATCTTCGTTTCGTTGATTTTACTAATTCAGTTTCATCCAATTTAATTTATTGGATTATTTTAACTTAATTTTAAACTCAGTGAGCAGAGCTAATTTGATTTGTATATTCTACTAAATTTGAAATTTTGAGATTTCAAAATTACAAAATTTAGTATTTTTAAAATCTTAAAATTTTTATGCGTTGAATTTTGAAATTTTAAACTTTTGAAATTCTGAAATTATGAAATTTCGGAATTTTGAAGTTTTGGAAGTTTGAACTTTTGAGATACTGAATTTTTTTCAGAATTTTGAATATCTTAAATTTTAAATTTTTAAATGTAGTATACAAAATACAGTAGTGTCTGGAGGGTGATAGCCATACCAGCAATTAACCTACCCTACTTCTTCAATCAACACAATTTTCTGTTTCTATACATTCGTTATAATGACCCAAATTGGTACTTCCATTGCTGACAGTTCCGCGAAACGTAATTTCATTCCATCCCTATCGTAAAAAACCCCTATCAAAGCGTATGCAATTTAGGCAGCAGTTTATGGAAAATTGCTTCCTTTTGCTTCCTGGAATGGAAGCGCCGCCGCCGTCGCTTCGAGCCTAGCCTACCACATACATGCTAGCATATATAATCATAATCTGCAAATTGGCAGTCATAAACAGTCGTTGCGTGTTTCGAATCAATTCTGTTTGGGCGTGCGTGCAAAAAAAAAAAACAACAACGACCAGCCAGCCAGCATGAAGCTTATAATTTCGCGAAAATTGCACCCAAGAAGTTTGCCTTAACGTGGGGGGCTGTCCCTGTAATATGTTTGTGTGGGGGTCTTTCTATCGAACCTAGTATGTCAGTTGCTTGAGTTCCGGTACCCCGAGCAGCAGTGGCTATCCGGTTAGTTGCAATTTTCGATTTGTTAGTCGCATGCTTAATTAAAATCGCAAATTAACAACAAATGATTTTACCATATCTAATCTTTTAACTAGAATCCGCTTCCGCCTCACCCCGCACTTCTCGGAAATATCGAAAACAATAGTGTCTGGAGGGTTGGCGCCATAAGTCCGCTGTTGCTTTTTTTTGCCGCCAACTTTTTTTTGTTCTGTGGAAAGCAGTCAACTTTATCATTGTAATTAGATCAGAGCAGGACCCTAATTTCCGATTCCCATTCAAGACATGTGATGTCTATCCGAGCATGCCGGGATTTCCGCTATGTCGCCCTGGGTTATGCGGTATATGGAAGACACTAAACAAACCAAAAAGGAGATTGAAATCGAAAACGAAAGTGTTGCGTTGCGAGGAGCAATCGCCGCATTATAATTGGATACAAATAGGACAAACCCTTACAATACAGCATCAATATGATCTGTAAGGGTTCACATCTGCGTGTAATTATAATAATTGAAAAAATATCTTCGAAAGAAAACCTTATCCCCTGACGGAACTAACGGGAACACATCTCTTGAACTCATCGCGAGAGCGAAAGCACCCACAAAAAGTGCATGAGACGAGCGAAAAAAAATCCTACACAACTCAAAATTTATAGGACGGAACAAGAGACTCATTTCACAGATGCTTTGGTGCAGTGCTACTCGGTTTTTCCTTTGCTCATTATATTCAGACAATTCACCAACGTCGGCGATTTTGATGCATTAGCGTCCTAATTATGCAACGGGGTTGCTTTTTGTGTTGTTTTGTTCTGTGCTGCGTTCCTGCTGTTTGTCGGGGTGCGGGACAGGCTGAGCGGCTGGCGGCGGCGGCTGGTGCCTCTAGCTTTATAAATTGCAGCCAGTAGCGCGAGTCTGCTTCATGTGTTTCGTGTGATATGGGAAGCGGAGCAACAACAAAAAAAAAAGCGAAAAATAAAAATTATTTCGACAGAAATAGTCACGGGTAATGGGGCTTTTCAGACGGCGAGACGGCGGCGAAAAGTAGTTGTGGTGGTTCGTGTTAGCTTGCGCCTCGTGGCTGAAGAGGGTCTGAGAATCTTTTCACGGAATGTTGTTGAATGGGTGTTGTCTTGTGAGAAGGCTTTTGTACAGTTTTAATAACACTTTGGAGTTCTATACTCTTACTTGATGTACTACCGCTGCAAATGAGAAATAGTTACATATACGTTGACGCCTTAAAGCGCTGGATGTTGCATGTCTACATTTAGTTATAAGTTGCAAACGTTTATGGACATCACATGAATTGTTAAACCAATTGGTAATCTGGTAAATAAAAGTCCATCATATTCACCGACAATCGTCTACCATATTCAGTGATGCTACCGAAAACGTCAAACGACAATTAAACAATTAATTCATTTTTTTGGGTTTTGACGTAAGTGCCAATTTAAGATTTTTTTGTGGTATCCAAAGGGGGAAACAGATAAAAATGGCGAATTAAGCGAAAGCAATTATGCGAAAAAATCCCCCTAGAAATAGGATTCGAACCTGCAACCCTTGGGACTCCGTTCCAATGCACAAACCCTTATGCTATCCCTGGGCTACGAAGACGTCCCAGAAAGAACACATGATTATCTCGGCGGTGACACTGAACGTGCCACTACCTCTAGAGAGAGATAACACATGGCCCCCGCTGCCACCGAACAAATTTTGATCTAATTAATTGCCCCGTTAGATACCAAGCCTGGGCTTTCTATTATCGTGATGTCTAAGGTTTCTGATCCCCTATCCAGTTAACAGTGTTATGACCAGAGCAAACACGCCGTTCGTTGGGTTTGTGCATTGGACCGGAATCCCAAGGGTTACAGGTTCGAATCCTGCCTACGTGGAATTTTTTCCCCCAAAATTACTTTCGTTTAACTCATCATTTCAATCTGTTTTCCCCGTTGGATACCATAGAAAAAACGGACCGACCGCGCATTCATTTAATGCAGGTTTTCATTCGACTCCGTTTGTTGTATATAGTAAACGTGCAACAACGAATCGAAAGCATCCAAGTAGATTGGGTAAACGATGATAATTATTGTTTTATAAGCTATTTGAAAACATTTAGATATGTTTGGATATTTAGTGAAATGAATATAATTGTACAATGCTCAATTGAATGAATAACACGGATATTTGTTTTTGGTCATCACGAGTTGCATCACTCATTCTAAGACGATAAAAAAGAGTTTCGATTTTTTAACTGCAAGATTGCAAATATATAAACAGAATTGCTTTCTGTACGGAAAGTACATGAGTAAATCATTTGGAACTCCTTGACTTAAAAAACCCATTCATTAATTCGTGAAAAAAATCGCCAATTTTTGAACTGAAATTATGGATAGTAATTCTCGGTTTCATGAAACTATTTGTGTTTTCAAAAAGCTAGTTTATGCCAAGATATACCTGGCGTTATATTTCAATGCTTGAGTTGGTTGTGGTTGTACTGATTGACATTTAAACGATGTACACGATTTCAGGACCTTTCTCACCATTTTTTTAAATTATGCTCACGTTATCGTGATATTTTATCCGCGAGTTTCGTATCGGATTTTTCTGGCAAAGTGGTGTGATTTCTGTTCATGATTCCAGAATCTTAGTCGTGAGTTTAGTAAGATATATGTCGTGATAATTTATTCCTGAGCTTACTTTCGCATTTGACACGAGGAGTAACATGACTCATGATCATGTTCAATCGCTATCGGATCTTTTACTCGGAGTGACAATATGAACTGGATCATAAAAGTGTGATTGATTCGCGGTATCTTGTGGTGTGAATGACATCATGAATCCGACTTTTTGATGCTCAGCGCAGTGATGCCATTATGCCAGATTTATCTGGCTCAGCCAGAAGTGTTGGCTGCTTCCAGACAAAAAGACAAGTCTCTCATTCTGCCGCATTTTTAAGTTTTAGAAGCTGCTACATACACATTTTGGAAATTTGGTTAAAAATGTCCCAAATTTTACAAAAATCGTATGATGCACGTTCAATGAAAAATAAAATGTATGTTAAATTTCAATGAAAGCCAGATTTCGCGGCACATTTTTTGTTGAATTGCCAGATTTTCTTTAAAAAATAGTAGCAACTCCGGCTCAGCGTAGTGTTCGTTTACTGTCCGGACATCACAATGAACCTTATAAAATGAATAACGATTCTCAAGGTCCTTATAGTTTTCCTATATATGCTATGCGCACCTATTACTAGCCTCCAATAACTGGGCATAAATATAGGATATTTCATGAACAAAATTCAAATTGTGTGAAATAGTTCACACGAAAATTTCACGACTATGTGCAGAGTAGCAAAAAAAATCAAATGATTAGGAATATCTTCTAAATACCACAAACATTCAAGATAGATCGTGAATCATGTACTAGGAATTGATAACTAATTCACGAATCCATGAATAATATTTTATGATTTTGAAGACTATTTTAGAAGCGCGAACGGTGAGTTTTGACTAATATACTAGGAATCATGAACCAGTTCCCGAATACATGAATAGTTTATGATTTTGATCGCGAACACCAATGCTCAATCGTGACCAATTGGCTAGGAATCATTTGAAGCATACATGAATAATATTTTTAGATTTCGTGAACTATTTCAGCAGCACGAACTATTATACTAGGAATCATGAACTAGCTAACGAATACATGAAGATTATTTGATGATTTTGTGAACCATTTCATGAGCAGAAATATATTAGAATATATTAGAAGTCATGAACTAGTTCACGATAATTGAAATTATTCATGAACAACATTCCGAGATTCATGAAATAGTTCACGAGAAAATATGTTTTGATTTTGTGAACTAATTCACAACCACGAAAATTAGATCTTGTTTAACGTCTGATAAATCATAAATCAGTTCACATCGTATAGTAGAATTCTGAATAGTGTTCTCAAATCTATGAATGAAATCACGAGCCAAGCTAGCAAACCCGAACGTATATCGTAGCACGAAAGAGAAGGCATGTTAGTCCGACAAGTGCCACGGAAGGAGGTAAATGGTTTGTAGCAGATTTCTCAAAAATATGTTTAGGAATATCGCAACTGGTAGTAACGAGAAAATGTGTAGACATACAATTCGAATATAAAGTTTACAAAATATAAACTAGCCCCAAAAAATATGGAAAAAAATTATTAGGAGTGGTAAATAAACTGAAGCTACTACTATCAAACTAGCGGTTATTTCTCGCGACAAGAATGGGAAATAATTTTGAGAGGCCCACAATAAACATGAACTACACTGAAAACCTATGACGGACATACTAGCAATTATTATTTTATTACTAGAAAAAGCTAGAAAATCAAGAGAGTTCTGTTTTTTCACTTCTTCCGACATGGGAGCAGGAACCCAGTGGATCAATTCTTGGCTTCAACTAGACGACTTGTAGGCTGGGTTTGTCAAGAGTAAGATACGGGCCCCTCTAAATAGCACTAAAATAAATATCTAAATATCACGGTGTCTTTTTTTAACAACTTTATGCAAAAAAAAATCAGGATCTCTGAAACTTCAGGATATGAAAGAATGAGCTTTCCGTTTTCATTTGAAACCAACATCAAAATAATTCGTCGGGGGGTCCAGCGCAACTTTTTTTGAAGTTTTTTTCGTGAAAGCATAGATTTTACAATGGAACTAGTTCTTATTTCTGCCCCTAGATGGTGCTTTAGACATTCGAACAACATTAAAAGTGAGAGTCTGGTAGATAATTCAATTGTCTACAACTTTGTTAACAACTAAAAACCGATTTGAAATTATTCAGAAAATTTGTTTAATATTTTAACGAAGTCTAAGTTAGTTTCACAGGAAACCTGGTTGTTTGTAAGTTAATTCACACGCACTTTTTCATTTGCCAAATAGTTCGGTTTAGTTGAACAGTGAGTTGTTTAGTTGAATGTGAGAGCTTGGCAAGTCTCATCTTTTAGCTAAAAATTATAATTCCAGATTCCACCTGATATAGGACACCATTAATATTTGTGGGATGAAAAGTATTAGATAAGTGTTGACCAAACTAGTACAATATTAATATTCTTTTCCAAGATGGTGAGTGATTCTTCCCGATGAAACAGTTTTTTCTCGGGGATGACTGATGTAACTATTCTTGCACGAACCTCCTACTCTGTTAGCATCTTCGTATAAAATTCACTTGTCATGAACTTCAATCTTTATATTTGAAAAAAAACTCAATGAATCTTTTAACACCATTGCAATATTTCTCGGATTTCATTGCAACACTTGGTTAAAAACGCTGATTATCTTTCCAAAATTAACTCAATGTGACAGATAGGGAACTAAAAACTTTGAGTTTTTGGATCAAGATAATTTTTTTTGATATATTCGAAGACTTCTATGTATATAAGGTTTTTTTGTGCTCAAATCATATTTTGTTTTCAAAAGTAATATATTTCTCATAATCTAGGATCAATTTAGTAACGATTTCTCGCATAATTTATAGAAAATGGGCGTAAAATTCAACTGCCACAATATACTTTGCGAAAAAAATTTGAATAAATCGGTTCACACTAATCATTAATTTGAGTAGTTACTGTTGTGGTTTGCGTTCAATTAGAAACGGTGTATCCCAACATTTATCTATGAATGGAATTATAACAGCTGACTTAAACGATCATAACCTAAATTTTGCGACGTATGGTCCATTCTAAAACTTAAATGTAAGCAAACCCTTGTAACCAAGCAATACTCTCCGATGAATGGAAGTTCCTTCGAACCTATCGGGAAAGATTACAAACTTGAGCCAAAAGCACAAATAGTTTTCTGTCTCTGTCACACATCCTAATTTTCAGAACATCAATTAGAATCAAAGCACCATCTAGGGACAAAAATATGAATTAGCTGCAGTAGTAAAATCTATATTTTTTTCGAGAGTTGTCCTATTGGAGCTGTAGAGCTAGGTGCTCGGAAGGGCTCCCCGTCAGAATCACATACTACACTTTGCAGAGGAGACAGGCAATGTCGCCCACTAAAATACTTCTTTAGGCCAATTGTAGCGGGCCGTGATTCTGAATGTGATATTCATTGTACGGTTCAGGTATGTACGGGCGTAGGGATTCGCGATCGCGTGTATCATCGCGAAGAGCTCGAGCATTTGTACGTTAACATGTTCGATCGCGTGTGCGTTTGTATGTCACGTGTGCTAACGTGTATGTAACTTCGCGTGTATAAATTCCAATTTATTACCGTGTGCCTTTCGCATATTCGCGTGTGTTCTTGGATAATCGGGCGCGGACCGTGAATCTAATCCTTTATTTTTGGTGTACAAATGCTAAAAAAGAGTGAGATCTTCCATATCACGTTGTCTAGTGGACACGAGCCTTATTTTTTGATTGGTCCTACTGAATGTATGGACCTAAGTTATTAGGACCGAGAGTAATGGTTTCCGGACGTGACCGATTCATGAGCACGCGAAAACGGACGTTTGTAGGTTCGCATTTGAGACATCGTTTGAAACTTCATAAGTGCTAAAACGTTCTCCTTATTACCGGGGTGTTATTAGGTTTGCGCGACCGCGAACGTAGGTGTGCGTTGTTAATCGCGAAGGGCTTAAGCGTTCGTATGTTAACGTGTTTGTGACGTGTGCTCGCGTTCATGTAACTTCGCACGTACAAGAATGGATTTTGTCACCGTGTGGCCATTCCTATATACGCGTGCGTTCTTGGATGGTCACGCGGACCTTCATTATGATAGTTACTTTTCGGTGTACAATTCACATTCTGACAGGGAGTAAGTTACCCCATATCACTTGAGTCCTCGGTTATGTCGCCATTTAACGTGGTGTCCAGTGGATATGAGAGCTAGGGCATTGCAAAAAAAATTATTTTTTTGAATTCTCAAAGGCCCCCCCTCTCATATTGCGACATATGTCAAAGTAAGCTCACATGCCAAATTTAACATCATTTGGACAATTTTAGACCCCCGCCCACTTCGCTTGAAATTTTTTGAAATTGGTACTATGGGAAAATATGGAGGAAAAATACATTAAATGCTATAACTTTTGAAGTAGCAATCAGAAAATTACAATTTATACCTCTTTTGAAAGGAAATAATCTTATTTGAATGGAGGTAATTTGGTTTCAAGAAAAATACGGGAAAGTGGGGTACTGGGTCATTTTGGCCCCAAAATCCCATATTTTTAATGATTTTTATGCTCCGTGATGCAAATCATACATATTTTGTAGTTTTTCTGATGTGAAAAAATCTCAGAAATCGAACGGAACCCTTTTGACCTTAGTCCGAATACGAGAAGTTGGGGTTATAGGGCTTTTTGTCATTAATATTAAATTTTATCATTTTCATTTATTTCATGCATATATCTCTATTATTTTTCAATCAAATAATAAAGCAAAAATTATTGATCGAGAAGCGTCTCATTCTGTCCTTGTCTTATGTTCATCTTTATTAATACCGCATGTCCACCTTACCCATGCCAGGTGTACGTCTTTCCCTTCCTAGTTTTGAAATGACGACTTTGTGCCTCTTTTACACAACCATTTTAAACATCTTTCTGTTTGAAATTTTATTAGAATAAGTTAGGCAATATGATCTAAAATCACGGTCTGGGTACAACTTGCAAGCAATGCATCAATGGATCAGTCGAATGTGCTATTTTACCTTAAGGTGTCCGTCTTTGGCACAGCTCCAGTACAGCTCAAATATACATGAAAGTACTCAATACAATGAGAAGGTTTATTATAATGAACTTGATTTAACATGCCGCAAATTGGTCACTGGTTTTCGATCCTTCACGAAATTTGTAAATTCCTAAATCTTATACTTGATTCAACAGTCATCATTTCACTACGACAAGACCATGCGTATACCCCACACGCACATTTAACACCCTGTGAAGTGGTTCCCTAGTTAGTCAAATAAATACTAAACAAACAAAGAAATTAGATTGCTCTGCCCAAAGAAATGTCAGCTCGATTGGCGTCACCTGGCGGCCACCAGTTCCCTTGAAACATCATCAAATCAACATGCCTATTACTTATTTGCAATAAAAAAAGATTGAAAAAAAATTGTTGCGCAACCAAATTTTCAAAGATAGCACTGTTGATGAATCACTTTATAAAAGTAGGCGATAATTGAAGAAAAAGAAAATTAGGAACAAGTATCAATATCGCATTACTAAGTTTTTCTGAAAGAGATTAATGATTAACGATACGGGAGTTCAAGATTTTTATAATGTACAAACTTATGTTTTCGAGATTCAAGAAATAAGACAATCGAACAGGGGCATCGCTCAACCAAACATTGGTGAAATGTAAAAAGAGAATCCGAAAATTCTAGAATCGGGGAAAATAGGAGAATCCAAGAATCGAAGAATCCGTGAATGCGAGAATCTGAGGATTCAAAAATGCGGGAGCTTTAGTGATCAATAATCCGAATATTTCTGGAATTCGAAAACTCTAGAATCCGAAGCTTATAAGTATTAGAAAATTTCGGAAACTGAAGCGTGTATTCAAGAATCCGTCTGAGGAACGGATGATTCCAATAATAACTTTACAATCCATCTAACAAAGAGTACAAAAATCCAAGAAATCCGAGAATCAGCAATTTTTCTAATCTAAGCATCAATCTTTTTTACATTGTAACGACATTCACGGTTTTCACAGTAAAGAGAGACAAGTCTGTCTTTACCATGCCTATGTTGGTGGACTTGAATGATTCGAAGTTATGCTGCCTAAGCTCAACCCTTTTCAACAGAAGACAAAAGCTAAGCCCGTATGGTATTGTTAAGCCTGTTCTAATGACCCTGCCAATTCTAGTTTTCCACTCTGTGTATCTCACATCCCTGCTCTTACTTGAGTACTATGGCTATAAATTTTCATATTTTTCCCTATCCAATAATCTCTAATTAATTGGCTGTCGCTAAAGTGCAAAAAAAGAAAATGTGGCTATTGTCGAAATAAAAAAAGGTAAAAACTAAGCATTCAATATTTAAAGAATTTCAGAATTCGAAAACTTCGAGAGTCTGAGAATCCGAGCCGTTGGAAATTTGAAAATATTGGATTACAATAATCCGAGAATCTAAAAGTCGAAGCATCCAGGATTGCGAAAATTTGAGAAGCGACCGATCCTAAATACTGTGTATTGAAGAAACAGAGAATCAGAACACCCAATGATCCGACACTACGTGAAGCCGGAGAACACGACAACTTTAGAACCTGAGAGCCTTCTGAATCGAACAATTCGATAGTTCGTGCACCCTTGAAACCGTGAATTCGGACTCGAGGAGCTGAGAAATCGAAAAATAAGGAATCTCAGAATATGATAAAATACGGGAAACGCAAGCAATCGACTAGGATGATGAAGTAGAATCTCGTTGTCAGATTATGCGCCTGGATGTTGCACAACCAGGTTCTGACGAAATTCAGAGGATGCTTTCGTATGTACGACGAAAAACTATGTCTTAATGCATTTGAGGCAGGTAGGCGATCTGAAGTTTTATCAGGCCTTAGCACGAGGTGATGTTCTTCAGACAAATTCTAGTTTGTCTCCGCCGGCAAATTCACTCGAAAACTGATGATCAGGCAAGCAATTTGAAGCTATGGAACCAAGCTCACCAACAAGATGTGGGACTCGAAGCCGATTAAGCAAGAGTATCAGTAGAAATATAGACAAATTTAGGTCTTAACTAAATTTGTCTATATTTCTGCTGATACTCTTGCTTAATTGGCTTCGAGTCCCACATCTTGTTGGTGAGCTTGGTTCCATTACAGGTAAATTCTGGACAGATTTGACAAGCTGTAGTTCTTCGAAAAGTTTTTCAACAGCTGTTTCAGAACTTCTGGGTTGTTTCGGCGAATAGTTTGAATTCTAAATTTTAAATCTAACACGATGTAATCTAACTTAATGTAAATTTATTACGTAAATTTATTATTTATTATTTATTTATTTATTATTTATTTATTTATTATTTATTATTTATTATTTATTATTTATTATTTATTATTTATTATTTATTATTTATTATTTATTATTTATTATTTATTATTTATTATTTATTATTTATTATTTATTATTTATTATTTATTATTTATTATTGTATTACGGGTATTGAGCTTGAGCTTGTGCGACCACCCCTGGCTACTACTCCGTCATAGATCTGGACTAGCTGAAGATGCACAGGGAATCAGTAGATAATTATGCTTGGGAGTAGCGAAACATCTTTCAATGTGCAACTCCTGGTAATCCTAAAGTGTTTATTGATCAATACCGGGCCCGAACGTAAATCGCGGAAAGAATGGTTAGTCCGATACTTGCTTTTGCTAGAGGCCGTATATACTACTGCGCAATTGTCTTGGCAGAAGGATATTTGTTGTAAGTATAGAAGTTGGATTCTTCTTCTTTACCGACGCCAGAGAGGCGACTCCACTATCTGGACTAGATATCGATCCATCAACTCATGGGACCGGGGACCAACGGCTTTACTTCCCTTCCAAAGGAAGACGTGATCACAGATTTTTTCACCTCAGAAATATCTTAACGACCTCGGCTGGCATTGAACCCAGGTCAACTGGAATGAGTGGCAGTCACGCTTACCACTCAACCACCGGCGCCGTCTTGTAAATCAAATTTTATTACGGGTATTCATTCAAAAGCCGTAGTTCTAAAAATATATAATATAAAATATCATCACTTGTGGTAGAAATGGGCCTTCACTGATGATGCGAATGGTTTTCTCATAATTTGTGGCAGTTGAGATATCAATTTGAATCGCACTGATGGAATATTTAAGCAGTACAATTCTGCACATACTCGTTAGAAGAAATCGCCCAACATTTGCACGGTCTGGCAGGGAAGAGGTGTTAGATGTAACTCTCTGCTCTGACAGTATAGTGCATGAGTTGGCAAACTGGCTCGCCCGAATGAGAACGAACCGTCGTTATTTGATCATAAATAATTCTTTAAATGTCTCCCTAGACATCGTTACCTACCAAAAGCACAAATCTACGAACTGAGACCCCTTCAAAGCGGGCCTGGCGACTAGGTTTTACGGATATTTTCAACGATTGAAGTTCTGCCTTGGTTGCGGCCATGGAAAAAACCAATTCACTCCTAGTAGCAGTAAACAGGAGGCTCGTTCGCACTATCAGTTATGCGTGTTTCTGGGGGAACCCCCTTGGTGGAATGCCAAAATTGCTAGAATCAATACTTGTCTGACGAAGATTCTTTTTTTTTTTGATACACACACTCTCCAGGCTGTACACGACTGACAATGAATTCTTTTTAGGTAGTTCTAATTCTTGGGCATCGGCTCATAGATCTGTGACAACCAAATCGATTAAATAGGCGCTTGAAAGTTTTTCTCTATATGAGTCTATGGGAAATATGGATAAAGAGCAAGATTAACTCTTTTAGGCTGCATCCTAACATACCAACCATTGGCGTGTACTGAAAATTTGCTTTCAAACAAAAACTTTTCTGCTAAAAACCTCTCTTTTTCGTGGGAACCGACTACTGTTTCAGCGCCATGTTCTGTTAGACTCCATGCAAAACTGACTCGGACATCACTTCATTAAAAGTTTAATAAATTATCCTAAGGAAGTTGGACTGATTCGCAGTCTTCGACAAAGTTGTAGGCTATAAAACTATTTTTCTGATTTTCGCATACAGCGATAAACTGATGGATGTAAAAAAAATAAAAAAACCTGTTTTAATCCACCTAGCGGTGCAATTGTGCCTTTCTCATTTCTCTAAACCATTGCTCTTAGGCTGTTTATATTCAACATATTTGTGGAAATGTCCATTACATTCTTAGTACACTTTGCACTTATACACAATGGCTTGCCAATCACGAACTTGATGAGTTACGTGTCGACGGTGAAACACTTGAAACAAAAAAATATCATACTTCATTATTAGCCTAATCAGCATTAGATCAATGTTATCTGCTTGCTAATTCATTAACAAAATCCACTTATTTTGAACTTTAGTTAAAAACTTTTCGCAGCAAATTTTCACAAACTTATAATGTTCCACGAATGTGTTCAGTAGAAGAATACCTTTAGAAATATATGGTGTTCTCATGAATTGATTGATGAGGTGATTTTTTAAGAATTTATTACGCATCCGTGATGCGTAAAGGATTACCAACAAAAAACTTTGTTCCAGGTTCTTCCAGGTGAGACCAAAATCATTTAGAATTCGTGATTTTCATATTTTACCCTGTGGATTATCGTTATGCATTAGAACTGATTTACGATACCCCGGGTCATATTTTCCTGAAATCTGAGTACTCTATTTCTGCATTTATCATTGCATTATCTCAAATTTATTAATTTTCAAATAAAGATAATCCTCTAGTCACCACAGCTGCTTGTTTTGTTCAAAATTAAACATTTTAGCTATTTTGTTACAAATGATTCGTCCTTTAACCCATTCATGCCCATGTTGTTTTTGGACAACAACGTTTTTAAACAGCTATAACTTTTGATTGTGGCGAGATCTGCTCACAAAAACAAGTAAGGCTCATTAATGTGATTAATGCCTTTAATTTGAGTATTAACAGTTACAAGGATCAGCTCTAGAACTGAAGTTATTGCAATTAGTCTGATTGGATTCCGATGGAGCAGTGCTGCCAGGGACAGTTTACGTTGACGACGGAAAATGATTTTTTTATATATCTTTGTTATGGTGCAATATTATAGAAAACTGATAAAACTAATCAATCTAGACTGTCGTTGGCTACGTTTTCCACGTAATTGGACTATTGTACTTATTCTAGGAGAATTGTAGAGAGCATTAGAAGGTAAAATTTGATCAGCTTCTAGCACTGCCATGGAAGCACCTATCTTTATGAAAATAGGCTTTTCGTGTTTCTTGACCCCACCGTTTTCAAGAAAAAATAGTTTTGAAACCCTACATGCACTAGAAAAAAGTTGGGCACTAAACTGCCCAAGATCGCATATTTGCCCCATTTTCTATGGGATTTCCTATCTTTATGGGACTGGTTTACGATCCCGTGCAGTAAACCCCATCCAAAAATTTGGATCTGCATTGTTTCGAACCTTTCACTGCAATTTGCAGCCGTTAGCAAGAGTGCCCCTATTGTCTGTACCAATTTCCCCTCTCTCTCTGTTCCACGAAAAAAAGCCGCAACAAAGTATTTCCATCACCGGACTGTCACTGTTTCGGAATGCGCTGTCCAATTAACTGATGGATGAAATCAATTCTGAAAATGGGAAATCAAACTCCGCACAAATGCGCTCGTTTCTTGTCAGCTATTAATGCTACCCCCCTCCCTGTCGCTCGCTATGTGGTAAAATCAGTTTTATGACTATCAACATCAAACTCAGATCGGATGCATCGTTTCGCATTGATCCGGCATCAGACAGTGAAGGCAGCAGGCGGGCGAGTGAGATTTGCAGTTTATGTCTGCATCGTAGAAATCGCCGAGACCGGATTTGGTCCGGCCAAGGAGATCCAGTTAGCTGATACTTTTCACCGGACGATCGCCGGTTGGCCGGGTGGCCCGGCATGTGTCTGGTTTTGAACTTGGCGATCGTTTTGTACCGGATAATGTTGGCTTGATTAGGTCTTTATCGCTGATGGTCACCTGGGTTGATTTGACATGAATACCCGGATCCGAACAATAAAATACTTTTCAAATTGCTAATGTGTGGACATATTTCCGTTTCTTTCACGGGGTGAGGAATTTTCATTTTTCTATGATTAAAATGATTTTTTTTTTCATTTTGCGCCAACCGTAAGGGAAGGGTGGATTAGGTTCAAACATGTCATCACCATCAATTCAGACGAGAACGTTATGGCCCGGAGCAGGGAATTCATTCGAAAAAGTTACCGTTCCCTCTCACAAATAGATTGCATGATCGCATTGTGCAACCATCTTCAACATCACGCTTTCGACAAAAGACGAATTTACCGGCAGCGTTGATGCATCACCTCCGCTATTCCGCTCCATAGCTAGTGTGGTTATAGAAACCTGGTGAAATTTGACACGCTTCTGGAATTTTCACGGTTTAATGCTTAAATATTGCATTATAAGCGTTCCTCCGTAGCCATCTATCCATCCATCCATCCATCCGATCAAGCAACCCGCCAGCATGATGTGCATCTCTGATTTCAGCCAATGAAATTCTACACCCTCCTCTACTGGGCCACTGGAAAACGGTATCGCATCACCTTCCCTCCTCTGTTTCTGTTTATTGTCTGTAAACTATGGTAATAGTATTGGATTTTGAATTCCTATCCCTCGCGCAGCAATCCCTTATCACTGAAATGTTGTTTGATATCAAAGTCAGTTTTCAGTTTCTAAATCGGCGAGGGTGAAATTTTCAATTAAATTTAATACACAACAGCAAAAACAGGCACGGCAAAACATTTAATTTCTAATACCCTCCGGTGTATGTGGCTCGCCTATCTGCATTCCCCAAACATGTGCCCCGAGGTGAGGGAATCCTGCCTTTGTTCTTCTGCCCCGATAAATCAACCCACACGCGAACGTATCGGCTGTAGTAGTCCCTATTTCGAATTCCTGGTTTTGGCAGATACATTTTCTCCCCTGTTGCATACTTCTCGTTTCATCAAACAACTGTTTTCGGTTGTTGATTAATTGGAGTTTATCTTTTTGCCTTTCTCAATAGAAAGGTATTGCAATTGCTCTGAAAACCGACCTTTTAACGGAGGCCCGGAGGGCCGAGTGACATATACCATTCGATTCAGTTCGTCGAGCTCGGCAAATGTCTGTGTGTGTGTATGTATGTGTGTATGTGACCAAAAATGTCACTCATTTTTCTCAGAGATGGCTGAACCGATTTTGACAAACTTAGTCTCAAATGAAAGGTGCAACGTTCCCATAGGCTGCTATTGAATTTCTAATGGATCCGACTTCCGGTTCCGGAATTACAGGGTGATAAGTACGAACACGCAGAAAATGTCGATTTTAATAAATTCTGCAATGAATGTATAAAGGTGAAAATTTTTCCAAAATATGACCACAACTGCTTCGATTGGTAGTATTGGGTCACTAACATCCATTCAAAGTCTATTTGGCCACATTGGCCACCATCATCGGTTCCGGAAGCCCCGGCGGAAGTATCTAAATTCAGAATAACAGTCACATCGGTTTCTCGGAGATGGCTAGACCGATTCGACTAAACTTGGCCTCAAATGAAAGGTATTGCGTCCCCGTAAATGGCTATTTAATTTCATCCCGATCCGACTTCCGGTTTCGGAGTTACAGGTTGTGGCGTGCGATCACATAGCAAATTGTGATTCAAACCGATACTCCGATGAAAGCAAAAAAGGTAAAAATTTCGCTAAAATGTCTCTCAAACAACTTAAATTTGCTGTTCTAGGTCACCGACGGCCAACCAAACTTTCGTTGACTACATTAACCACCATAGACGGTTCCGGAAGTGCCCGGGAAAAGCGGTCATCTTTCAAAATTTACGAACTCACATCAGTTTCCCGGAAATGGTTGGGCCAATTTTCACAAACTTAGTCCCAAATGATAGCTATAATATCCCCATAGATGTCTATAAAATTTCGTACGGATCGCTTATATGGTTCCGGAAATATAGACTAAACCGTCCCTGTCACATATGAAATTCCCATATAAGCCGGAACTCAAATTTTTTTTCAAAGGGGGGACCTCATGAAATTTCAGAAATCGAATTCGTATTTTTGATGCCAAACATCTTTAAAATGCATGAAACGTCGAGATTTTATGTTATCTCGAAATTTTTTTTTTATAAAAATCGTCTTTTTGGGACTTTGCCGATTTCGCACCTTTTTTCAGTTCATTATTACCGTGGCTGTTTTTTCTTTTTCAAAATTTTAGAACTCGAATAATGATTATTTTCCTGTATATAGTTGTCATGTGATGTATAATAATAAAATGTAATATATGCATTTAAAAGCTTTTAATGAATATAAACAACGCACACATTCTCGTGATTCATGATTGAGAAAGGCACAATTGCACCGCTAGGTGGATTAAAATAGGTTTTTTTTAAATATGTCAGAAACCCGATCAGAAACACATAACATAAATATTTCAAAACTATATCTCGCATTGTTTCTTGTTATAAATTTCTGTTATTTTAACTACTAACGAGACCTAATTTATAACACAATATGTTACAAAAATTGTGTTCTGTTATAATCTTGTTATTTCATTCTGATCGGGAAGGGTACATAATCAGGTGAAAAATGGGCAAAAGTGATTCAAAATGAAGGTAAAATATAATTTTGAAAGTAATTCGCTTTGGAGCTTGATCACATCTGCAAATTGCTTGCCTGATACTATATTTTTCTTAATTTTCGAAATTTCCTTTCAACATTCTCTTGGTGATGCATGATGTTGGCGGATGTTAAATTTGATGTAAGTTTCCTCATCCATTGCGATGTAACAGGATTTGATGAATAATTGTAAGCTTCCGTGCTTGAGTTTTTGCGATGACATTTTGCTTATCATTCTGGCTTGGTATTTACTGCAGCTTGTGTTGTAGAAAACTCTTCGTGGTTTTCTGGACAAAGCCGACTAGCATCATGATTTTTTCTGAGACTCAGATTGACTTGTTCGTTTGGTGGTTTAATCCTGCCAATAAACGCGATTATTTTGGGGTACATCGGGTAACCATACTTTAATTCGACAGTCTTAAATTCCTTGGTGACTATAGTCACACGAAAACACGATAGTGTTGGCGCTTCCTATTTTTTTTTCGTGATGAGGATTGTGAAACCATACCGAAAATTCTGGAAATATCGACAGAAAATTCCGGGAATATCGGTACACAATTAAAATTGGTACCAATACTTACGGTACTATGAAAAACTTTTGGTGGAGAATATTTCTGTAGATTTTCAAAGCACCTAAGTAACATTGAGAGCTTCTTTTGTTAGCTTATTCTTTGGATTATTAGGTACAGTGACACTGTAAAACTGATTCAAAATATCGGCCAAAAAGTTGGCGCGACAAGTTTAACGTTAATAACATTTGTACTGAACAGAATGTGGATTTTATTGTCTGCAATATTTGTTTAAAATAATTAAACGATCTAGCAATAACTTGCATATAATTTGCAACTAGTGCAAAATGCAGTCTTCTTTTATCAATCGAACACATCGGTAACGAAAAATTCGCAAAACATTTTTTCTAAGTTGTCCTAATGGAACTGTGTAAGAGCTCTCCATCAGAATCACTCACTACAATTGCAGACGAGAAGGGAAAAATCACCCACTAAAACACTGCTTAATTGTACGGTTCAGATATGTGCTGACGTAGAAACTTCACGATCGCGTGTATTATCGCGAAGAGCTCGAGCGTTTGTGTGTTAACATGTTCGATTGCGGGTGCGTTTGTATGTCACGTGTGCTAGTGTGTACAAATTCGATTTTGTAACCATGTGTTCACTCGCATATTCGCGTGTGTTCTTGGATGATCGCGCGTGGACCGCGAATACTGACACTTAATTTTCGGTGTACGGTTCAGAAGTTAGAAGAGAGTGGGTTCTTCCTTATCACTAGAGTTCACGATCATGCCACCATGCAACGTGTTATCTAGTGGATATGAACATCATCTTTTTTGACAGTCCAACTTAAGGCATGGACCTAGGCTGCTAGGGCCGAATAGGGACATCCGAACGTAACCGATTCATGATCGCGCGAGCACGTGAGTTTATAGGTTCAGTCTTGAGACCGCATTTGTAAATCTGTAAGTTCTAAAACGTTCACTTAGTCATCGAGGAGTTATCCTGTTTGTGAAATCAGGGGGCGCCGTTGTGGCTCGAGCGTTTGTAGGTTAACGTGTTTGTCGCGTATGCTAGCGTGTATGTAACGTTACGTGTATAAATTTGATTTTTAACCGTGTGGCCATTCGGATATGTGCGTGTATTCTGGATTGCGTGGACCGTTAATCCTGATATTTAATTTTTAGTGCATGGCTCAGTTGCTAGAAGAGAATGAGTTTCCCCATATCACTAGAGTTCTCGGTCATGTCGCCATGGAACGTCTAGGGTCATATGAGAGACATTTTTTTTTGTTCAACTGAAGAAATGGACCTAGGCTGCTAAGACCTAAGACAGATATTTCCGGACATAACCGATGCATTATCGCGCGAATATGGGCGTTTATACGTTCTCGCTTGAGACCGCGTTCTCGCGCAAATTCTTATGGCCTCAAACACCATGCAACCCGTTACAAAGACCATGAATATGGTCCGTTACTAATTTTACAATAATCAAAACAATATAAAATGGTCTCAATAACCCATATAATGTGGGTGAATCTGGACCAGGTGCATGGAGGTATTATGGGCTTAGCGCTAGCTCGGGTTTACAAATTTATTAATGCTAAAACATACACTTAACCATCAGGATGTTTTTATGTTTGCGAGACCGCGGGCATTGATGTGCGTGGATGATCGCGAAGGTCTTAAGCGTTTGTACGTTAACGTGTCGAATGCTAGAAGAGAGTGAGATTCACCATATAACTAGAGTTCTCGGTCGTGTTGTCTAGTGTATATGAGCGTCATTTTTTATTTCATGGGTGCGTTTCGGATTCGTCTCATCAGAAACCGTCACTAACTTTTTGTCGGAATAGATTAGCGCCGGCATAGTCAATTTGTTGTTGGTCCAATTGAAGGCATGAGGCTAGATACCCGAAAAAAATCTCATGGGTTCAAACACCGTACAACTACATAAAACTACCATGAACATGGCCCGCGCCAAATTTTACAACCATCAAAACACCATGAAATGGTCTTGAGCACCTATAAATTCATCAGAATATGGTTTTGAAATGGGATCTTCCGGACCATGGTGATGGTGTTTTCATGGGTTGAGCCCATTTCGAACACTATCGAAACACCATGTAGTAGGGGTGTATTTTGACCCTGATCAATGTTGCACTATGGGCTTTCGTTTGCTCGGGTAGACTTCCGCACGTAACCGATTCATGGTCGCGCGAAGGGTTAATACTTGAGGCCGCGTTTGTGAATTTATAGGTGCTAGAACGTTCACTCAATTACTGGGGTGTTTTAGTGTTGGCTAGATCGCGGGTGTAAGCAAATGTTTGATTGCAATTGCATGTTCGCATTTGTGTCCAGATTTGTGTTATCGTGAGGGCCACGAGCGTTTGAACGTTTGGAATGGGATGGAGAGAGGGTCAATATCAGAGACATAACCGCAATGACGTAGAATATAGTTATGTTTTGCCTTATAACTTGTAAATTGTCATCGTAAACTCCAAGTAAGTCGCTTGGGTTTTTTTTATTTTGTAAATAACAATCTCAATCGTCATTTATCAAATTCGAAGAAAAAACCATCGCATTCAGTGTTCTAGAATATGCCAGTACTTTAAAATAACGAACATTTTCTCCAGGACGATGATTGCAAGGGCTATACCTACTTTAATAGTACAACTATTTACTCCAAAAAATCTAAAACTGAACCACTCTTGAACGTGTTCTGAGGTTACTATTTGACTCGAAATTATGTTCATCAGTCGATCAAAACTAAGTGTAGTGAATACTGCAGAATACTCTTTATTCGAAACACAGTTCTAAATGTGCAGAATAGAAACTTATGCCATTTTCAAAACTCGGAACAAAACTGTTTAAAATAATAAATGAAATCGCTTTGCTGGGGATGTGATCGTTTCCGTCCCAAGCCCACTTTGAAAATCCTCTATAGAATTCTGCGCTGCTGAGTATGCCATATGGAATTTAATCGGTATAAAATACTTATTCTGTGGTAAAAATCTCAGTATGTTCTCTTGGTCACTCAAGTCCTCACCCACCAAAATTTCAAACTAACCCCAGCCTACAAGTAAGCACAAACCCAGTTGAGTCCGCCCGTGCTTTGAAAATACCTACAGAAGCATGTTATCAGATACCTTGGTGATAAAAACGCATCACATATATCCGATATATGAAACTTGTGACAATTAGTTCATTACCTACAAACCACCAAAAGCATATTGACACGAGAATTACCAGTACAACACAAGCATCCAGATAAATTATTTTTACCGAACCCTAACTAACAAGCAGCACACATATGTCGCACCCTGCAGTGAAAATTGTTGAAAAATCTCATACATACTTCATGTGCGTTGGTCCGGTACCTAGACATGTCCGAATTTGCTCAAATTTGAAACAGAAGCTCCTGGTGGGACTAGAAATTACGCTAGAGGCGGCCGATTGAGTTTACAAAAAATCATGTTTTTCTGGGAAGTGTACCGGACCAGAAGAAAATAACTGACCAATAACCCGAGCATACTATTTTCTGGTATCATACCAAAAATTGGCATTAATTGATTATTCCAGTGATTTTTACAAATACCAATTCAATGCCTGTATACAGTTAATTTTCTTGTTGGAAGGTTGAAAAATGTTTTATTATTAATCAGGTATTATAATAACTCATTTCATGATCAACTAGTTATTATGTTTGGTATTTTACCTATTATGTATAGCTTGTTAACACCATAATGTGGCATCCAACCATACCATAGCATTTCTATATTTATTCGCTTCAAATTGCGCACGATAAGCTTTCCTGACAGCATTAAAATGGGTACGAATTCGAACACAGATAATGATGTTTTACCGCCGTACACAGTACATTCTAGTCATGATGTTGCTCGTTTGGCAGGCGAGCGACGAATGATTCAAACGGACACGCGGTACCTCTATTTGTAACTTCAAGTATTTGAGTGAGACTCCAAGGTGCCCCATCCCCGGCGAGATGATTGATGGCGCAGGATAACGAGCGGTCTTGACGAATTTGACGGGCAACTGCAAGCAAACTGATGATTTTTTCTTCTAACAACACTAGCTAGCTCGGTCGAATAGTACTGACCAATCATGGT
Organism: Topomyia yanbarensis; assembly: GCF_030247195.1. Lineage (NCBI taxonomy): Eukaryota > Metazoa > Arthropoda > Insecta > Diptera > Culicidae > Topomyia > Topomyia yanbarensis. The sequence goes on from NC_080671.1 coordinate 26,898,612, forward strand.
GCAGATAATTGCTGCTTTCACAGAATCCAATATTTCCGTTATTTGCATTAATTGTACATTCTACGGCAAAATTGTTGTTGATATTTTTAGTCAGATAGCACAAACATCTATTTTTTCATTAAGTGCAATGGTAGGTATTCACATTTCAAAAATCGGGTGAAAGTTTGGCCGAAAATTTGGAAACGGGCCCCTGTATGGAAACATTAGAAGTATTTTACTTAAAAATGTTATAAATTTTACATTAGAATTACATTTACAATTTATATATTTTTTTAAGGAAGCAAAAATACGGGAAGTTGGAGCTTAGGGCTTTTTGTCTCAAAAATCCCCTATTTCTTATAACCAGTCTGCTCTATACTGTAAATCATACATATTTTGCAGTTCTTCTAATGTAAGAAGAATCTCAGAAATCGAACGGAACTTTTGCGAACTTTGACAAAATACGAGAAGTTCTAGGGCTTTTTATCATTCTTATCAAATTTTATCATTTTCTCGTGCATATATCTCTTTTATTCTCCAATCAGTTATTACAAAATGAACCATGTTGAACGTGGAAATTGCTCAGGAACCAAAAGGCAAAAATAGATTCATTACCGGTAAAATTCAAAATCATCAGATTTTTTGACATGTAGTCTAGAAACCACAATTTTTCCACCAAATGCCCCAATACCACAACTTCCCGTACTTTTTCTTAAATGAAACATTTACCATGTGAGTTATGAGCACTTTTCACAGTAGAAATAATAAGTTAAATAATAATTTATTGTTAAATGGAGTTGGTATGTGCTATTTAATGATAAAATGTGAAATTGAAAATAAATGTAAAAAATTCCAACATTTTTCAATTTAACCGAAGGCAAATCTACTTTTATTTTGTTGATTGGAATTTTTCACGTTCAACAAGGTGCGTTAATTTATGCACGAGAAAAAGAATAAAATTGAGTGAATGACGAAATGCCCTAGAACCCAACTTCTCGTATTTTGACAAAGGTCGAAAAAGTTCTGTTTGATTCCTGAGATTTTCTCACATTATAAAAACAACAAAATATGTCAGAATAGTTATTAGAAATAGATGATTTTTCGTAAACGTCCCAAAACTCAAACTTCCCGTATTTTTCGAGAAACAGAAATATTTTCATTGAAATACTAAGAATGCTTTTTTCTAAAAAGTATTCCAAAAATTACCATTCGTGTAAATAAATCACATTCGGTACCACTTAGAGTATATTTACGAGGGTGGCGTAACACATTCGTTTTTTTAGAACAACTTTTTTGGTTCCTTTTTAGGGCCCTAAATGAGTGAAATAAGTGAATCACAAAATAAATTTCACCCATTACAGGAGAAGACAACCGCGATTGACTTTTCGTAGACCTATTCTAGGCGTACAGTGCGTACAGGTGGAACAGATGGTCAAGGCGTGGAATGTAACATGTTCTTAAAGAAGTTTTACACATACAGCTACATCATACAAGACAAGTAGTACTAAATACGTACAACTCCTTAGCCGAAGCAGAAAGCTTCGTAGTGAAGAGCAACATGCACGACGACGTCGAATATGAAAGCATCAAAACCATGTAGATGGACCTTGATCTAACGGAAATTCGTCTACATGACTTAGTACTTCGTACTAGCACGGCTTATATTAAAAGATTCATGTCAAAGTATGCAGAAGTGGAATTCGTCTATAACGACAATTTCCTTGGCATACTCAACGGTATTCGAGTGGTGCAAATGCGCTAGATCCAACCTATACCCTATTCATATACTCTGGACAGACGGGCACGTGCCAGTTCGGTAACCAAACGGCACACTACGGTAAGCCATGTACCATAGAAATACGAAAAACAATACATCTACTACAACCAACACCATCAAACAGTCTTCGACATCTGCTGCTACATCACAAAAATAAATGCCGGACAAACAATATTCTACGGTATCCCCAAACCAATAGTTAACATACTCAGGGATGAAATAAACAAGAAAGAAGACGGCCAGATTCATTCGAAAAAGATCACCAAACATGTAACAGCGAAAATCAAAGCTCTAGCAACGATGACATGGACACAAACATAAGCGAGGCTGAAGGCAGACGAAATGATCAGCAACCGGCAGAGGGTAAACCCGACCATTAACAAAAGAAGCGAAGAGCAGCGCGCCCAGGATAGTCGACAGAAATAATATTCGATTATTTTTTATTATTTTTTTCGAATAGAAAATTAAATCATATTCTTGAAATGTATATTATTTTCAAAATGGTGAATGACCCTCGAGGTTAAAACCTTAATGAATAAACAACAACAGTAAGATAAAAAGCTGATTAGTGGTCGAAATAGTAAAGTTTTCCCAAACAGGTAAACCAAATCCGTCCCCTAGTACGTCACAAATTATTTCTTTCATTAGTGAAAACATGCTACGTTTTCTTACTCCTCCGTTTTCATGCCACAACATGTCACAATTTGTCATACCTCTCCATTCTCACTGGAAACGAGACTTAATTTATGAATGCTCACTTAAATTTGGTTGTTTCATTACAAGCGAATTAAGCCTATAACTGTACGTGAGCTACTTAGTTAGCTACAAGTTCTGAAAAGAAAAATTCTGGAAAACCTCCAATTCAACCGCCTTAGGAGACATTGGATCACAATGTCGATAAAAAGTCGCATAGAAGTGCATTATTTGGCAGGCAATCTGTACTTGTGGAAGACGAAGTGCAATTTTCATCACAACAGTCACCATTCATGGAGGAATGTACAAAACTGAATGCCTCCTAAAACGTATTTTGTCTTTTTTGCAAGATTCATGCCACTACTCTGAAAGCGTGCTGCAACGGCATAAGGATATTTTGGTACATTTTCGTACCAGGTACATTAATGCATTGAACTTTCCTAAAGCACCAAACCTATTTTATTCTCTTCTTGAGATAATTCTCCATGCAAGGGTATCTATTCGAAGTCACGTTAGTGATGATAAACTTGATTTTCCTTCTGCAACTGCAGATATGGCAAAGGCCAAATCATCAAGTTGCCATTCGGTATATTTGTAGAAATAACATTAATTATTTAATAGGACATATTTTCGGTAGTTGGAAAAAATGTAAGCATCACAATTTACGTTACAGGGTTTACGGTGACCACGATATATCCATGGCGCAAAGAATACTTTGTGATTACCAATACACGCCATAAGGTGTATTCTAGTTTAGTACTACAAATCCGCCGACCAAATAGGTGCACTTAGTAAAATTAAATCGACATTATATTTTATGCAACCTTTATTTTTTCTAAAGAAAAAAATGGGTTAACCAATTTGCGCATCAAGGGATAAGACCTTACTTTGAAAAGTTGGATTTTAAGGTTTCGTGTTCCACTCGTCAGTAACTGACACAAATTTGCTGCCAGTAAGACGACATATCCAAACTAGCACAAAATTGGCGCCAGGTAGATACTAAATCCAAACGGTTCACACAATGGGTGAACCTCAGGAAAAAAAAAAGTTTGTATACTCGCGGGCGTTTGACTCTCATGCCAAAAAACAGTTCGTTTCCCTATACTTGCCAGCGACCCAGAGCTTCGGTGCTTGACTAACCGAGACATCACTCGGTACCAGCCGGTTACTTTAGGCGTTCACGTTGTGTGAACTGGGAGCAAGTTCGTGTCAGTTATTGACGAGTGAAACACGAAACATTAAAATCCAACTTTTCAACGTTAAGTCTTGTCCCCTTATATTTTAATTTATTGCATTCGTTTTTACGTTGTATTTGTTTCTTGCCAACGATTAATAAATATGAATGACAGGACTATAACGAATGCTAGTTAACTCACACTGAACGCAAGTTCACGAAATGATCAAAAGAAAAATTAGCTAATGTAGCTATTATCAAACGACTATTATACTCCTCAATTCTCAGTCGTTCTGTAATCTGACTGAACTCACCCTCGCTTTTTATGAAGGAAAAAAAAACCTTTCATCGTAAAATATTGCTACATCATTATTGACATTGTATCTTGATTATTACCTGTGTGCAGCACGTTTTCTGTCATGCTCTCGCATAATTTTTCATTTCCGTCATCCAAGAAATATAAGCCTACTATACTGCCGTAATACGCATAACAGTCCAATGTGCATAGGGAATCCACAGTAAATGGGACTATCATGCGTATCCCGTCGGTGTAGGTAGGGAATAACTAGGCTCTTCTCATTTTTCACCCCCTCTTGTTTCCCTCCGTACCCCGTAATTTAAAACCGAAATAGGGAACGCGATCGGAATGGGGTTCAAGTATTGCATTTCACTTACCTACCGGCTTGCCACTGCGGTAGCAGCAGCAGCCGCAGCAGTGGCTTCAAGGATGCCAAACAAGAAACAAAGAGAAAGGGGATGATAAATTCGGTGTACATACGCACCCAAGCAAATGAAGTGGCGTCATATTGTCGCCGCTTTATTGCTTTTGTTTTTATTCTGGGCTTGTTATTCTCTATCTGCAGCTACATGAAATTGTTTCGGTTTGTTCTATATATTTTTTGACATCCCTTAGCCCAATAAGTCGCCTGGTCGGTCGGACGGAAGAACACCCCCTGAAGAGAAACGAAATATGTATGACAAGCTGCTGTCGAACGGAAGCAATATATGAAAGTCGTTTATATTCATAAGATTCTCCCTTTCTTTGCAGATTTTTCGTCCTGCAGGCAGGACGACTGAGCGCAGCAGCTTCGAGCGTATGCTGACTCTGTTTGTTGGTCAATTTGTTTTTATTGGGTGATAGGGTTTTTTGTGCTAGTCTTGAACCCTTGCTTTTTCTGCCCGGTATGATCGGAGCATGTGAATCAGGATGGCTTGGTGTGGTTTTACGATGAAGTCATAATAGTATCATAAACTTGTATGGCGTCATAAATCAATGCCATAAATGGATTCATTGATTTGATTCAGTTTGAATCAATGTTACGTAGGAAAAAGCAGCTGTTAGGGAAGGTACTGGATCTCCATTGGCATAATTTAAATTTTTTGTGTGAATGCTGTTATTTAACATACCAGATGAATGATTTAGACATATGATATATGTTATATGTTGATTTACATTCATTCATGTTCATTCAAATGTTGAATCATCCCCAAAACAAAATTGAAAACTGACTGTATTTTTCTACATTATGTTTGATTTTTGTGTTCCGAATTCATCTCGTCAGTAACCAGCATTAACTGGGTGTTTAGTTAGGCGATGTATCTAAACTAACACCCAAATTAGCACTAGTTAGACACAAAAAAATCCAAACATTTCATATGACACATGTGAACGCCTAAAGCAACCTACTTCTGCCGAGTGATGTCCCGGGAATCTAATACAGAAGCTCTGATTTGCTGAAATTGAACATTTTTATTTTATAATATGTATGAGTCATCTCTGATTTTCGAATTAGGATTCTGTTTAAAAAAGCACTATAATCCACTTAACCGTGGGAGGCTGATTGTCATAAGTACACAGTGTGGTCTGAGCACAGACAGAGCCAGTTCGCAGGGTAAAGAAGGAAGGAGTAGGGTGCTTCAGCCGCATTATCATCACTCGGAACATCGTTGTCTATGCCTGGAAGGAAATTTCTCCTTTTATCATCTCTAATTGAAAGAACTTCTCCGTATTACGACATGAACTGGCGAATAGTGGCATCGAGTTATGTGAAGACAGATCATGCAGTCGTACCCCGATTGCGTATCTTTATAATACACGGGCATCTTGAACCGAATATTGTCACACTAAACATAGTGGCGCATGTTGTAAAGGGAAACAAATTGATCATATACTATACTATTAGAACAACATCACGTACATGGTAAGATTGAATATAAAGATCAACAGATTGCTTGATACTCATTTTATATTTCAGCAAGGGCTCCTTTTCTCATATGGTCGGTCTGATTACGGAACTACGAAAATCCACAACGGCAGTGCAATAACGCCGCCAGGAAATCTGCTCCTTATCACTGAGGGTCATCTCGATGGATACAATCGTCACTGCCGGAACGAGAATAGCGGTACGTGACTTCTATAGCACGAAAACGAGTATAACGGCATATAATTTCTATAGCACAGTGCACATTTACCTAATGCGATTAGTTAATGATGAATTTCTTAGATTTACTATTCGGGACCGATGTCTGTGCTGAATGGAAGCGGACTGAGTCCGAGAATTGTTTCATCTATTATAAAACATAAATACCACAAGTAAAATCAACGACCAGTGTCATGAAAAATGAATCTATTCTCGTGAGTAACATGAAGATAATGATTCCACGCAGAACTGTTTACTTACAGAACTACCACATGGCAATCTGATTTTCATATGTACAATTAGTTCTAGCAAACATAAATAACTCTAGCTGACCGTATTTATACCACAGAAACTTCGTTGTCATTGACCGAAAACAAAATTCTCTAAAATTCGTTTGTAACCGAATCCATTGCTTTCTATTACAATATGATTGATGTAAGAGAATCTACAATAATAAGCGGTGACGGAACGTGTAGTCTTACCTTGCTTGTGTTATCGTTGAAGTCCGAAGATTCCTATCAGCGAAATAAGACATAGACGGTAACTAACATTTTGAATGATTCAGTACTACATTTGTAAGTTGATGATATTGGATACAGTCCTTTTTTAATTGTTAGTGAGCTTAATTTGAAGTCCGCAGCTTCAAATACCTTGCCAAATCAAACTATCGGTGAAATTAAATTTTCATATGCTGGAGACATCAACCTTCTGGGTCATACTCTTGCATTCACGGAATCACTTGAATTCGCTCACGGTAGAAACGGCAATTTTCAACTTTTTCGCGATATTTTAAATTGACTACTTCGGGTTGTTGACACGGATATGCAGGATCATTGTTTCTTTTCTAGTTTCCCTCCAAGAACAACTTGTTTAATACTGCAGGTATCGAGAATAAACGTTTTCCACTGAAACTAGTGTACTGTCAAAAAAAGCTGTTTCTTAATTATACCTTTATTTTCGCTTTTCTCGATTCTTGTAATTATTCTACACTCTTCATCCTCTCTTCGCGATTCTTGTATTTCGAATATCAGTTCTCAATATGTAAATCTCTATCTTCTTTTCTTTTCCTGTTGACTGATTCATCTTCTATCAGTCATCTTCCATCCGTCACCTGACATCTTTTATCCCTCATCTGTCATCCGCCATCTGACATCCGTCATATGGCATCTGCCATTTGTCATCCGTTCTGCCATTCGTCATCAGCCGTCATCCAACATCCGTCAGCTGTCATCCGTCATTCGTAATCTGCCACCTGCCATATGTCATTCGTCATATGTCATACGCCATCCATCACCCTTCACCCATCATCCGTCATTCGCCATCCGCCATTCGTCAGCCGTCATCAATCATCAGTCATCTCAGTCATCAGTCATCTCAATCATCAGTCATCTCAGTCACCACTCATCTCAGTCATCAGTCGTCTCAGTCATCAGTCATTTCAGTCATCAGTCGTCTCAGTCATCAGTCATCTCAGTCATCAGTCATTTCAGTCATCAGTCGTCTCAGTCATCAGTCATCTCAGTCATCAGTCATCAGTTATCGCAGTCATCAATCATCTCAGTCATCAATCATCTCAGCCATCAATCATCTCAGTCATCAGTCGTCTCAGTCATCAGTCATCTCAATCATCAGTCATCTCAGTCACCACTCATCTCAGTCATCAGTCATCTCAGTCATCAGTCATCTCAGTCATCAGTCATCTCAATCATCACTCATCTCAGTCATCAGTCATCTCAGTCATCAGTCATTTCAGTCATCAGTCGTCTCAGTCATCAGTCATCTCAGTCATCAGTCATCTCAATCATCAGTCATCTCAGTCATCACTCATCTCAGTCATCAGTCATCTCAGTCATCAGTCATCAGTCGTCTCAGTCATCAGTCATCTCAATCATCAGTCATCTCAGTCACCACTCATCTCAGTCATCAGTCATTTCAGTCATCAGTCATCTCAGTCATCAGTTATCGCAGTCATCAGTCATCTCAGTAATCAGTCGGCTCAGTTATTACAGTCATCAGTCATCTCAGTCATCAGTCATACGTCATCCATCATTCATCAACCATCATTCGTCATCCGCCATCCTTCACCCACCATCCATCATTTGTCATCTGTCATTCGTCATCTGTCATGTGTCATCTGTCATCTGTTGTCCGTCACCCGTCATTCCCCAGTCAAAAACAGCAATTTGCTGGCTAACGGGGGGCTATTTGCCAACTCGGATGCGCTACTTGCCCTTCAATTCGCCGGTAAATTGAGGGTCGATCTCAATTGCAACATTGGGCCGATTTGCAGCCGCCAATTTTTGCCGCTTTATCCGCCCTTAGATCGCCAACAATTAGCACAGGCGATGTATTTCTGTATTTCCGTATCTCTGCATTTCTGTATTTCGGTACTTCTGTATTTTTGTATTTTTGTATTTCTGTTTTTCTCTTTTTCAATTTTTCTATTTTTCTATTTTTCTATTTTTCTATTTTTCTATTCTTCTATTTTTCTATTTTTCTATTTTTCTATTTTTCTATTTTTCTATTTTTCTATTTTTCTATTTTTCTATTTTTCTATTTTTCTATTTTTCTATTTTTCTATTTTTCTATTTTTCTATTTTTCTATTTTTCTATTTTTCTATTTTTCTATTTTTCTATTTTTCTATTTTTCAATTTTACTATTTTTCTATTTTTCTATTTTTCAATTTTTCTATTTTTCAATTTTTCAATTTTTCTATTTTTCTATTTTTCTATTCTTCTATTTTTCTATTTTTCTATTTTTCTATTTTTCTATTTTTCTATTTTTCTATTTTTCTATTTTTCTATTTTTCTATTTTTCTATTTTTCTATTATTCTATTTTTCTATTTTTCTATTTTTCTATTTTTCTATTTTTCTATTTTTCTATTTTTCTATTTTTCTATTTTTCTATTTTTCTATTTTTCTATTTTTCTATTTTTCTATTTTTCTATTTTTCTATTTTTCTATTTTTCTATTTTTCTATTTTTCTATTTTTCTATTTTTCTATTTTTCTATTTTTCTATTTTTCTATTTTTCTATTTTTCTATTTTTCTATTTTTCTATTTTTCTATTTTTCTATTTTTCTATTTCTCTATTTTTCTATTTTTCTATTTTTCTATTTTTCTATTTTTCTATTTTTCATTTTTTTCTTTTTTGCCATTTTTCTGTTTCTCTATTTTTTCTATTTTTCTGTTTTTTTTTGTTTTTCTGTTTTTCTGTTTTCTGTTTTTTTGTTTTTCTGTTTTTCTGTGTTCTGTTTTTTCCTGTTTTCTGTTTCCTGTTTTCCGTTTTCCCTTTTTCGTTTTCCGGTTTCCGTTTTTTGTTTTCTGTTTTCTGTTTTCTGTTTTCTGTTTTCTGTTTTCTGTTTTCTGTTTTCTGTTTTCTGTTTTCTGTTTTCTGTTTTCTGTTTTCTGTTTTCTGTTTTCTGTTTTCTGTTTTCTGTTTTCTGTTTTCTGTTTTCTGTTTTCTGTTTTCTGTTTTCTGTTTTCTGTTTTCTGTTTTCTGTTTTCTGTTTTCTGTTTTCTGTTTTCTGTTTTCTGTTTTCTGTTTTCTGTTTTCTGTTTTCTGTTTTCTGTTTTCTGTTTTCTGTTTTCTGTTTTCTGTTTTCTGTTTTCTGTTTTCTGTTTTCTGTTTTCTGTTTTCTGTTTTCTGTTTTCTGTTTTCTGTTTTCTGTTTTCTGTTTTCTGTTTTCTGTTTTCTGTTTTCTGTTTTCTGTTTTCTGTTTTCTGTTTTCTGTTTTCTGTTTTCTGTTTTCTGTTTTCTGTTTTCTGTTTTCTGTTTTCTGTTTTCTGTTTTCTGTTTTCTGTTTTCTGTTTTCTGTTTTCTGTTTTCTGTTTTCTGTTTTCTGTTTTCTGTTTTCTGTTTTCTGTTTTCTGTTTTCTGTTTTCTGTTTTCTGTTTTCTGTTTTCTGTTTTCTGTTTTCTGTTTTCTGTTTTCTGTTTTCTGTTTTCTGTTTTCTGTTTTCTGTTTTCTGTTTTCTGTTTTCTGTTTTCTGTTTTCTGTTTTCTGTTTTCTGTTTTCTGTTTTCTGTTTTCTGTTTTCTGTTTTCTGTTTTCTGTTTTCTGTTTTCTGTTTTCTGTTTTCTGTTTTCTGTTTTCTGTTTTCTGTTTTCTGTTTTCTGTTTTCTGTTTTCTGTTTTCTGTTTTCTGTTTTCTGTTTTCTGTTTTCTGTTTTCTGTTTTCTGTTTTCTGTTTTCTGTTTTCTGTTTTCTGTTTTCTGTTTTCTGTTTTCTGTTTTCTGTTTTCTGTTTTCTGTTTTCTGTTTTCTGTTTTCTGTTTTCTGTTTTCTGTTTTCTGTTTTCTGTTTTCTGTTTTCTGTTTTCTGTTTTCTGTTTTCTGTTTTCTGTTTTCTGTTTTCTGTTTTCTGTTTTCTGTTTTCTGTTTTCTGTTTTCTGTTTTCTGTTTTCTGTTTTCTGTTTTCTGTTTTCTGTTTTCTGTTTTCTGTTTTCTGTTTTCTGTTTTCTGTTTTCTGTTTTCTGTTTTCTGTTTTCTGTTTTCTGTTTTCTGTTTTCTGTTTTCTGTTTTCTGTTTTCTGTTTTCTGTTTTCTGTTTTCTGTTTTCTGTTTTCTGTTTTCTGTTTTCTGTTTTCTGTTTTCTGTTTTCTGTTTTCTGTTTTCTGTTTTCTGTTTTCTGTTTTCTGTTTTCTGTTTTCTGTTTTCTGTTTTCTGTTTTCTGTTTTCTGTTTTCTGTTTTCTGTTTTCTGTTTTCTGTTTTCTGTTTTCTGTTTTCTGTTTTCTGTTTTCTGTTTTCTGTTTTCTGTTTTCTGTTTTCTGTTTTCTGTTTTCTGTTTTCTGTTTTCTGTTTTCTGTTTTCTGTTTTCTGTTTTCTGTTTTCTGTTTTCTGTTTTCTGTTTTCTGTTTTCTGTTTTCTGTTTTCTGTTTTCTGTTTTCTGTTTTCTGTTTTCTGTTTTCTGTTTTCTGTTTTCTGTTTTCTGTTTTCTGTTTCTGTTTTCTGTTTTCTGTTTTCTGTTTTCTGTTTCTGTTTTCTGTTTTTCGTTTTCTGTTTTCTGTTTTCTGTTTTCTGTTTTCTGTTTTCTGTTTTCTGTTTTCTGTTTTCTGTTTTCTGTTTTCTGTTTTCTGTTTTCTGTTTTCTGTTTTCTGTTTTCTGTTTTCTGTTTTCTGTTTTCTGTTTTCTGTTTTCTGTTTTCTGTTTTCTGTTTTCTGTTTTCTGTTTTCTGTTTTCTGTTTTCTGTTTTCTGTTTTCTGTTTTCTGTTTTCTGTTTTCTGTTTTCTGTTTTCTGTTTTCTGTTTTCTGTTTTCTGTTTTCTGTTTTCTGTTTTCTGTTTTCTGTTCTGTTTTCTGTTTCTGTTTTCTGTTTTCTGTTTTCTGTTTTCTGTTTTCTGTTTTCTGTTTTCTGTTTTCTGTTTTCTGTTTTCTGTTTTCTGTTTTCTGTTTTCTGTTTTCTGTTTTCTGTTTTCTGTTTTCTGTTTTCTGTTTTCTGTTTTCTGTTTTCTGTTTTCTGTTTTCTGTTTTCTGTTTTCTGTTTTCTGTTTTCTGTTTTCTGTTTTCTGTTTTCTGTTTTCTGTTTTCTGTTTTCTGTTTTCTGTTTTCTGTTTTCTGTTTTCTGTTTTCTGTTTTCTGTTTTCTGTTTTCTGTTTTCTGTTTTCTGTTTTCTGTTTTCTGTTTTCTGTTTTCTGTTTTCTGTTTTCTGTTTTCTGTTTTCTGTTTTCTGTTTTCTGTTTTCTGTTTTCTGTTTTCTGTTTTCTGTTTTCTGTTTTCTGTTTTCTGTTTTCTGTTTTCTGTTTTCTGTTTTCTGTTTTCTGTTTTCTGTTTTCTGTTTTCTGTTTTCTGTTTTCTGTTTTCTGTTTTCTGTTTTCTGTTTTCTGTTTTCTGTTTTCTGTTTTCTGTTTTCTGTTTTCTGTTTTCTGTTTTCTGTTTTCTGTTTTCTGTTTTCTGTTTTCTGTTTTCTGTTTTCTGTTTTCTGTTTTCTGTTTTCTGTTTTCTGTTTTCTGTTTTCTGTTTTCTGTTTTCTGTTTTCTGTTTTCTGTTTTCTGTTTTCTGTTTTCTGTTTTCTGTTTTCTGTTTTCTGTTTTCTGTTTTCTGTTTTCTGTTTTCTGTTTTCTGTTTTCTGTTTTCTGTATTCTGTATTCTGTATTCTGTATTCTGTATTCTGTATTCTGTATTCTGTATTCTGTATTCTGTTTTCTGTATTCTGTATTCTGTATTCTGTATTCTGTATTCTGTATTCTGTTTTCTGTTTTCTGTTTTCTGTTTTCTGTTTTCTGTTTTCTGTTTTCTGTTTCTGTTTTCTGTTTTCTGTTTTCTGTTTCTGTTTTCTGTTTTCTGTTTTCTGTTTTCTGTTTTCTGTTTTCTGTTTTCTGTTTTCTGTTTTCTGTTTTCTGTTTTCTGTTTTCTGTTTTTCTGTTTCTGTTTTCTGTTTTCTGTTTTCTGTTTTCTGTTTTCTGTTTTCTGTTTTCTGTTTTCTGTTTTCTGTTTTCTGTTTTCTGTTTTCTGTTTTCTGTTTTCTGTTTTCTGTTTTCTGTTTTCTGTTTTCTGTTTTCTGTTTTCTGTTTTCTGTTTTCTGTTTTCTGTTTTCTGTTTTCTGTTTTCTGTTTTCTGTTTTCTGTTTTCTGTTTTCTGTTTTCTGTTTTCTGTTTTCTGTTTTCTGTTTTCTGTTTTCTGTTTTCTGTTTTCTGTTTTCTGTTTTCTGTTTTCTGTTTTCTGTTTTCTGTTTTCTGTTTTCTGTTTTCTGTTTTCTGTTTTCTGTTTTCTGTTTTCTGTTTTCTGTTTTCTGTTTTCTGTTTTCTGTTTTCTGTTTTCTGTTTTCTGTTTTCTGTTTTCTGTTTTCTGTTTTCTGTTTTCTGTTTTCTGTTTTCTGTTTTCTGTTTTCTGTTTTCTGTTTTCTGTTTTCTGTTTTCTGTTTTCTGTTTTCTGTTTTCTGTTTTCTGTTTTCTGTTTTCTGTTTTCTGTTTTCTGTTTTCTGTTTTCTGTTTTCTGTTTTCTGTTTTCTGTTTTCTGTTTTCTGTTTTCTGTTTTCTGTTTTCTGTTTTCTGTTTTCTGTTTTCTGTTTTCTGTTTTCTGTTTTCTGTTTTCTGTTTTCTGTTTTCTGTTTTCTGTTTTCTGTTTTCTGTTTTCTGTTTTCTGTTTTCTGTTTTCTGTTTTCTGTTTTCTGTTTTCTGTTTTCTGTTTTCTGTTTTCTGTTTTCTGTTTTCTGTTTTCTGTTTTCTGTTTTCTGTTTTCTGTTTTCTGTTTTCTGTTTTCTGTTTTCTGTTTTCTGTTTTCTGTTTTCTGTTTTCTGTTTTCTGTTTTCTGTTTTCTGTTTTCTGTTTTCTGTTTTCTGTTTTCTGTTTTCTGTTTTCTGTTTTCTGTTTTCTGTTTTCTGTTTTCTGTTTTCTGTTTTCTGTTTTCTGTTTTCTGTTTTCTGTTTTCTGTTTTCTGTTTTCTGTTTTCTGTTTTCTGTTTTCTGTTTTCTGTTTTCTGTTTTCTGTTTTCTGTTTTCTGTTTTCTGTTTTCTGTTTCTGTTTTCTGTTTTCTGTTTTCTGTTTTCTGTTTTCTGTTTTCTGTTTTCTGTTTTCTGTTTTCTGTTTTCTGTTTTCTGTTTTCTGTTTTCTGTTTTCTGTTTTCTGTTTTCTGTTTTCTGTTTTCTGTTTTCTGTTTTCTGTTTTCTGTTTTCTGTTTTCTGTTTTCTGTTTTCTGTTTTCTGTTTTCTGTTTTCTGTATTCTGTATTCTGTATTCTGTATTCTGTATTCTGTATTCTGTATTCTGTATTCTGTATTCTGTATTCTGTATTCTGTATTCTGTATTCTGTATTCTGTATTCTGTTTCTGTATTCTGTATTCTGTATTCTGTATTCTGTATTCTGTATTCTGTTTCTGTTTTCTGTTTTCTGTTTTCTGTTTTCTGTTTTCTGTTTTCTGTTTTCTGTTTTCTGTTTTCTGTTTTCTGTTTTCTGTTTTCTGTTTTCTGTTTTCTGTTTTCTGTTTTCTGTTTTCTGTTTTCTGTTTTCTGTTTTCTGTTTTCTGTTTTCTGTTTTCTGTTTTCTGTTTTCTGTTTTCTGTTTTCTGTTTTCTGTTTTCTGTTTTCTGTTTTCTGTTTTCTGTTTTCTGTTTTCTGTTTTCTGTTTTCTGTTTTCTGTTTTCTGTTTTCTGTTTTCTGTTTTCTGTTTTCTGTTTTCTGTTTTCTGTTTTCTGTTTTCTGTTTTCTGTTTTCTGTTTTCTGTTTTCTGTTTTCTGTTTTTCTGTTTTCTGTTTTCTGTTTTCTGTTTTCTGTTTTCTGTTTTCTGTTTTCTGTTTTCTGTTTTCTGTTTTCTGTTTTCTGTTTTCTGTTTTCTGTTTTCTGTTTTCTGTTTTCTGTTTCTGTTTTCTGTTTTCTGTTTTCTGTTTTCTGTTTCTGTTTTCTGTTTTCTGTTTTCTGTTTTCTGTTTTCTGTTTTCTGTTTTCTGTTTTCTGTTTTCTGTTTTCTGTTTTCTGTTTTCTGTTTTCTGTTTTCTGTTTTCTGTTTTCTGTTTTCTGTTTTCTGTTTTCTGTTTTCTGTTTTCTTTCTGTTTTCTGTTTTCTGTTTTCTGTTTTCTGTTTTCTGTTTTCTGTTTTCTGTTTTCTGTTTTCTGTGTTTTCTGTTTTCTGTTTTCTGTTTTCTGTTTTCTGTTTTCTGTTTTCTGTTTTCTGTTTTCTGTTTTCTGTTTTCTGTTTCTGTTTTCTGTTTTCTGTTTTCTGTTTTCTGTTTTCTGTTTTCTGTTTCTGTTTTCTGTTTTCTGTTTTCTGTTTTCTGTTTTCTGTTTTCTGTTTTCTGTTTTCTGTTTTCTGTTTTCTGTTTTTCGTTTTCTGTTTTCTGTTTTCTGTTTTCTGTTTTCTGTTTTCTGTTTTCTGTTTTCTGTTTTCTGTTTTCTGTTTTCTGTTTTCTGTTTTCTGTTTTCTGTTTTCTGTTTCTGTTTTCTGTTTTCTGTTTTCTGTTTTCTGTTTTCTGTTTTCTGTTTTCTGTTTCTGTTTCTGTTTTCTGTTTTCTGTTTTCTGTTTTCTGTTTTCTGTTTCTGTTTTCTGTTTTCTGTTTTCTGTTTTCTGTTTTCTGTTTTCTGTTTTCTGTTTTCTGTTTTCTGTTTTCTGTTTCTGTTCTGTTTCTGTATTCTGTATTCTGTATTCTGTATTCTGTATTCTGTATTCTGTATTCTGTATTCTGTATTCTGTATTCTGTATTCTGTATTCTGTATTCTGTATTCTGTATTCTGTATTCTGTTCTGTGTTTCTGTATTCTGTTTTCTGTTTTCTGTTTTCTGTTTTCTGTTTTCTGTTTTCTGTTTTCTGTTTTCTGTTTTCTGTTTTCTGTTTTCTGTTTTCTGTTTTCTGTTTTCTGTTTTCTGTTTTCTGTTTTCTGTTTTCTGTTTTCTGTTTTCTGTTTTCTGTTTTCTGTTTTCTGTTTTCTGTTTTCTGTTTTCTGTTTTCTGTTTTCTGTTTTCTGTTTTCTGTTTTCTGTTTTCTGTTTTCTGTTTTCTGTTTTCTGTTTTCTGTTTTCTGTTTTCTGTTTTCTGTTTTCTGTTTTCTGTTTTCTGTTTTCTGTTTTCTGTTTTCTGTTTTCTGTTTTCTGTTTTCTGTTTTCTGTTTTCTGTTTTCTGTTTTCTGTTTTCTGTTTTCTGTTTTCTGTTTTCTGTTTTCTGTTTTCTGTTTTCTGTTTTCTGTTTTCTGTTTTCTGTTTTCTGTTTTCTGTTTTCTGTTTTCTGTTTTCTGTTTTCTGTTTTCTTGTTTTCTGTTTTCTGTTTTCTGTTTTCTGTTTTCTGTTTTCTGTTTTCTGTTTTCTGTTTTCTGTTTTCTGTTTTCTGTTTTCTGTTTTCTGTTTTCTGTTTTCTGTTTTCTGTTTTCTGTTTTCTGTTTTCTGTTTTCTGTTTTCTGTTTTCTGTTTTCTGTTTTCTGTTTTCTGTTTTCTGTTTTCTGTTTTCTGTTTTCTGTTTTCTGTTTTCTGTTTTCTGTTTTCTGTTTTCTGTTTTCTGTTTTCTGTTTTCTGTTTTCTGTTTTCTGTTTTCTGTTTTCTGTTTTCTGTTTTCTGTTTTCTGTTTTCTGTTTTCTGTTTTCTGTTTTCTGTTTTCTGTTTTCTGTTTTCTGTTTTCTGTTTTCTGTTTTCTGTTTTCTGTTTTCTGTTT
Organism: Topomyia yanbarensis; assembly: GCF_030247195.1. Classification (NCBI taxonomy): domain Eukaryota; kingdom Metazoa; phylum Arthropoda; class Insecta; order Diptera; family Culicidae; genus Topomyia; species Topomyia yanbarensis. The sequence continues at coordinate 26,914,718 of NC_080671.1, forward strand.
TCTGTTTTCTGTTTTCTGTTTTCTGTTTTCTGTTTTCTGTTTTCTGTTTTCTGTTTTCTGTTTTCTGTTTTCTGTTTTCTGTTTTCTGTTTTCTGTTTTCTGTTTTCTGTTTTCTGTTTTCTGTTTTCTGTTTTCTGTTTTCTGTTTTCTGTTTTCTGTTTTCTGTTTTCTGTTTTCTGTTTTCTGTTTTCTGTTTTCTGTTTTCTGTTTTCTGTTTTCTGTTTTCTGTTTTCTGTTTTCTGTTTTCTGTTTTCTGTTTTCTGTTTTCTGTTTTCTGTTTTCTGTTTTCTGTTTTCTGTTTTCTGTTTTCTGTTTTCTGTTTTCTGTTTTCTGTTTTCTGTTTTCTGTTTTCTGTTTTCTGTTTTCTGTTTTCTGTTTTCTGTTTTCTGTTTTCTGTTTTCTGTTTTCTGTTTTCTGTTTTCTGTTTTCTGTTTTCTGTTTTCTGTTTTCTGTTTTCTGTTTTCTGTTTTCTGTTTTCTGTTTTCTGTTTTCTGTTTTCTGTTTTCTGTTTTCTGTTTTCTGTTTTCTGTTTTCTGTTTTCTGTTTTCTGTTTTCTGTTTTCTGTTTTCTGTTTTCTGTTTTCTGTTTTCTGTTTTCTGTTTTCTGTTTTCTGTTTTCTGTTTTCTGTTTTCTGTTTTCTGTTTTCTGTTTTCTGTTTTCTGTTTTCTGTTTTCTGTTTTCTGTTTTCTGTTTTCTGTTTTCTGTTTTCTGTTTTCTGTTTTCTGTTTTCTGTTTTCTGTTTTCTGTTTTCTGTTTTCTGTTTTCTGTTTTCTGTTTTCTGTTTTCTGTTTTCTGTTTTCTGTTTTCTGTTTTCTGTTTTCTGTTTTCTGTTTTCTGTTTTCTGTTTTCTGTTTTCTGTTTTCTATTTTCTATTTTCTATTTTCTGTTTTTTGTTTGCTGGTTTTCGTTTCTGTTTTGCTTTCTGCTTCTGAATTGTTTTATCCTGCAGCAGACCGACAGTACACCCAAGAATTCGCATAGCTAAAATTTTCGCAACTGTGGTATATTTCATTCGTTTAGGATAATTTTGGGCAGTTTTAGATACAGCAACTCATCCAATTTCAGAATTTTTTAAAATGAACGGAAAACAGCTATAAATATTGATTTTTATTCAATCACCTACGCTCCGCTTACATTCTTTGTTTTCCATTCTGTGCTTTTAATTCTCTATTTCCCATTATCTTCTTTTTTCTTGAATCTTTGGGATTTACGTTCTGATTCTTGCTTTCTCGATTTCTTGACATTAGAGCCCTTCACAATCCAGAAAAATGCCATATTTTCAATGAAGGTTCCACTATTAATTTCAGAACGGAAACGAACACACGAATCCAGCATGATGATAGTTTCTCTTTCCCACTTCCCACTCCTCTCTATTTCTCTTTTTTTCTATATGTTCTATTTTCGATTCTGTTTCCTCTATTCTCTATTTCTTATTCTCAATTCTCCATTGTTTATTCCATTTTTTGTATTCTATATCCTACATTCACTCTTCCTTCTTCGCTATTTTCTATTCTGTCTTCATTATTCTCAATTCTCATTTCTTTCTTATCTATTCTCTATTCGCCAATTTAACTATTCTATTCTCTTTCATCTATTCTCTATTCTGTATTCTAATTTACAATTTTGTATTCTGTATTCTCCATTCTTCGCTCTCCATCCTCATTCTTTATTGTGTTTTCTCTCTGTTCACTTCATTATAATTTCTGTTAAATTCTGTTTTCTATTCACAGTGGGCACTTGTAATCTGAATGCCGGCAAAGATAACAAATGAAGTGATGTTCACTAGGAAACCTAATTGAGATTGTCGGGTTTTGGGTTTGTTTGATTTCGCAGCTATTGCACTCTTCGGCTACAAAAATAGAGGTTTCATTTTTTTTTCTATTTTGCATTGTCTATTTTCAATTATTTACAGGGTGGCCAGTGAAAATAGATTTTCGATTTCCCGCTTTTTTCCCGGTTTTCCCGACAATATTTAAATGTTTTTCCCGGTGTCGATTTCCTACAGAATAAAACATAAATTATTGCTATCATGTCTTTATTTTACCTGGCATACATATAAAAACATCAAATATTTAGTTTTTGATTAGTTTCATTTTTTCATCAAGAATATTGACTTCCTTTTGAGCGTCTGCAAGAATTTTATCTTTTTGCCTTTCTCATATAAAGAAAGGCTATGCAATCACAGTAAAAATCGACTTTTTAACCGAGGCCCGGAGGGCCGAGTGTCATACACCATTCGATTCAGTTCGTCGAGATCGGCAAATGTCTGTGTGTGTATGTATGTGTGTGTGTACGTGTGTGTGTATGTGTGTGTGTCATTCAAACTCACACAATTTTCTCAGAGATGGCTGAACCGATTTTCGCAAACTTAGTTTCATCTGAAAGGTATAATGCTCCCATAAGCTGCCATTGAATTTTTAGTTGATCCGAATTCCGGTTCCGGAGTTACGGGATGAAGAGTGCGGTCACACAGCAAATTCCCATATAAACTGGTACCACCATGATGTTCAAATGATGTTAAACATATTAAAATTGATGTAACATTACTCTAGTTTGCGGGTCTGGATCACTAATGATCAATCAAAGCAGTTTTGACCACATTGGCCACCTATGATGGTTCATGACGCCCCCGGGAAACCCGCCAAGTTCCTAAGCTAATATCACACCCATTCCCCAACGAATTCTCTATCGATTTTTACAAACTTGATTTCAAATGAAAGATACAGTAATGCCATTGACTGCTGCTGAATTTCATTCGGTTCTGACTGTTGGTTCCGGAGTTACAGGATGGTTAGTAAGGTTTCACTGAAATTTCCCATATAAATCAGTACAATCGTAACACCTCAGAGGTTAAAAACGATTGAAATGGTCACCAAATTACTTCTAATCGCAGATCTAGATCACTGATTGCCAATCAAACATTCTTTGAATATATTGTCCACTATGGACGATTCCGGAAGTCCGGAATTCCGGGCATATTCCACAATTAAAGTCACATCGGTTCTTCGGTGATGACTGAAGCGATTTTCTCAAACCAAGTCTCAAATGGAAGGCAAAATATGCAGTTGCGTATTGCACGAAATGAATCGAGTGAACGGGTAAGCTAAAGAAGAACGTTCGAACATCTTCTTAAGAAACCCGACGAAATATGCTTTACAACTGGATCGGAATAGTAAAACATGCTTTTCTGATTGGTCGACCTTCAATTCGTTGAGCACCACTTTTGCGGTAAACCCGATATCAACATTCAAGACAGCAAGCAAATTATCTTCTACTAGCTAAATATTAGCTAGTGATTTTGGTTCAGTTTTAAGAATTTCTGGTTTGACGACTTTTTCCATTACCAGCAAAACTATTCCAGTGAGATCATCATACAAAAAGGCGACATAGGTTCCTCATCTTGAATTTTTTTTAGAAACGGTTCGACCGATGCGGCTGAAGACATGAAGAAAGACAACTTGGCTTTGAACAGTTTGTCACCAACAGCCTCAGCAACGATCTTGAAGTTTTTCGTACCGACGAGCCCTGGAAAACTCCTTTTGTAATCCGGATGACTTTCCTTCCATTTCTTTTCAGTCTGTTTATTGATAGCGTTGACATACATTTTCAATTTAGGTAGCATTTTATTAGCTCTTTCAGCTACACGGTGGTTTTCAACCCACCTAACTGAACAAAATTTCAACGGAAATAAAGACGACCCAGTCACCGCTGAATACTCTGCTTGGCGCAGGGAAACATCGCGAAACAAATAGTACAACGATTGCAAGAAATCATCAATGTGCCAGTTTGTTTCCTTCATTCCGTATTTAAACGAATTGTGGACAACGTGTAAGCCACAACTTCCTATATTCAATAATTCATATGTGTCTCCTCGTTGTTCACGCAATTCTTTTGCAAGATCTTTGACCAGCTTCACATTTACATTTGGTCAATCCATTGACACTTGAATAACACGACTTAATAAAGAAGGGTTTGGTTTGAGACAACTATTTCAGCCCATCTAATAAATCAACAGCACGCGTAGGCGAAAAAAAGGCAGAGCCTATGTATGATGACCGCACTTCCTTTTTGCTTTCATCGAAATATTTGACGCAGACGTCCATTTGTTGCAGTTGAGACACTTTGTTCAGTGTTTCATCAAACCCTATAACAAGCTCAGTACAACCACTCAAAGCATCGAACAACTGCCGTGTATAATATGGAGCCAACCCGTATGAAATTATATAGCCGATTTTTGTGCGGCCCAGTTCCACTTTAGCAGCTATCTCGCTATCCGGGAACATATCTTTAAATAACAACACATCCGAACCGGCACCACGCAGAGACCGATGGGTGATCACTATTTGCAATATCCACAACACTTCAGCTTTTGCAACATTGTCATTCAGTAAGAATTTTTTTATCTTGCTTTTCGCATGGCTTTCGGTAGCAAATAACTGGATATTTGAATCCTGTTGAGTATCTGTTGGTTTTTCATTCGCCATTGTACTGACCTGTGTTGATGGTCCTAAAACAAAACAGGAATAGTAAAACAATAATAAAATTTCAATTAAATATGACCTACTTACCAGTTTTTTTCAAAATGTTCCACGAATTCGGGAACCGCTAATGTACTGTGCTTCGCTTTCTTTAATCGCTGATGCAATTTTCCTTTTTCGTGGCTCGTAAAGGCAACTTTTCCCATAGTATCTATTTTAAACGACTTGTTACATAAAATACAACGAGCAGATCCAGAATCTTTAGGATCCGGGGCGCACCACGAAAACTGTTCTTGGTAACGTAACGCAAACTTCGTCATTTTTAATGCGAACCAATATGAATGATTTTTGAATGGCGTTTTACACATCAATGAGATATTGGATCTCTAGCTTCTGCATCGGTATAGTCGGTATAAAGGAAAAACGCATACAAACGATTCACGACTACCCACACTAGTTTGACCGCCGCTAACGTAAATACGCCGACAATAATGAGAGTTACCAGACCTACCGATTTATCCGTTGTTATACCGATTCGCAGATGACGAGGGTAAATTCCACCAAAATATAACTATTTTTGGGGATTTGGAAAACATCCATTAATATCTGTTAAAATTAGTCTAAAACCTCAAGAGTTTCTTTTAGGGAACGAATCAAAGTTTGTAATACTAAGTAATTTATTAGATTACAAAATGGTACTACGAAATACCATCTGACCACCCTGGAAAGATGGTAACGACATTAACGGTAAGAGTTAGAGAGGAGAAAATAAATGCGAAGCGGAGAAAAAAGTGCTCTCTTGGCTCTCATCGTTGTATCAACCAGCGTACGAATACATATGGTAGCCATGACTTGGATTGAAAACCATCAATTGAACGAGCAACGTTGCAACTCGTCTTGGCACTCATTTTAGCTAAAAAGAGGCATTCTCTATAGAGACACACGGATATCGCGAGAGTATGTGCTAATGTATGGAGAGAAGTTCTCTTGGTACCGTAAACCGGGGTGACTTAGATCATTGGGGTGACATTGATCACACGAAACTTTTTTCGTAAATCGCTTATTAAACCAGAATAGTCCACCGAATCATTTTAATTTGAATTGATTTTTACTCTAAACTTATAAAATACTGATTTGTTCTACTTTTTGAGTATATTGTTCGGTTTTTGGGTACAAAAATGGCAAAAAACCGAAATTTGACTTCACCTGATTTTTACGAAGCTTCGTAAAGTGTCTATCTATCTATCTATCTATCTATCTATCTATCTATCTATCTATCTATCTACCTATCTATCTATCTATCTATATATAGGGTAAGGTGGGGCAAATCCGACTGGTGGGTAAACCCGACCACCCTCTGTTACCGAAAATCAGAAGCACTACGCGAACTAATATCAATGTTGTCGTGTAGAACATCGAAAATAATCATAATGGTGGTATGACAGCATTTTATTAGTCTACATTAAGATGCTCATACGACAAAAAGTGTGTTTTTACAATTTTTGATTTGACTTTTGTGCATCATTGACTACAGGATATTTCTGATTCTTAAAGTGATTACATAATAAATGTAAGTGGATTTAAAATCTTTGATTTAAGTCCTACAAAGTGCATAGATGAATTTAGTTCAACCTTTTTCATATATTTTTTAATTGCATCGTAATGACCTCAAAATATTGGGGTAAATCCGACCGCTTTTTTGCTAAGAAAATTTTTATTTATCAAATTGAAATATATTTTTATTGTTATTATTTATTATTTTTATGCAAAATGGTTCATAATAATAAACGAAAGACACAAAAACGTGATGATTATAGTATTCGTCAAGCAATTGCTCTGATGCAAATGGGAATATCATTACGAGCTACTGCTCGTGATTTTAGCATTCCAAGATTAATATTGAAATCCATTTTCTTCATGTTACAATTCAATAACACAACATTCATTTGTCTATCATTGAAAAACCATAAAATTTGAGTAATATCCGCACTAAATCAACCAAAAACATAGGGGGTCGGATGTACCCCACCATTTTTGAAAACAGCAAAAATGAACATTTTTGTAAAACGCTTGTATCTCAAGATATTCCGAAGATCTAAATAAAATGCTATATACAGAAAGTTGTCCAGGAGTCTAACATTTAATTTGGTATATAAAACGACTTGATCCGATGTAAAATGTGCATTTTACAGCCAAAACCATTTACTAGGTCGGATTTGCCCCACCTTACCCTATAAAAGTCAAAGTTTGTATGTATATGATTTATAGACTCCCAAACGGCTTAACCGATTTCCGTAAAAATTTGCACACAGTAGGTATTTGGTATGGGGCGTGTTTGTGTGCTATTAGTTGAAGATTATCTGTCCGCCAGATGGCGCTTTGGAACAAATTGTGTTTTCCTCCTATTTCGCAGAGTGTCGCAGCAACGCGCGATGGGTATTAGCTAGTTTTTTACAAAACAAATAAATCTCAGATTTGAGCAAGAGTAATAAATCACAAGCGAGTTTTCATTTTCCTTTATATTGGGATATGCTAAATGTAGTTTTAAGAGTCTGTTTATTTTTAATACATTTTTTGTGAAACTAGTTGGCAATAATTTCAAGTCAGGTTCAAATTCCAACCGCTGTTAAAATGCATGAACTATAGAAAGGAAAACTCCTATTCTAGCCATTTTTGTGTGTGAACGAATGATTCACCCCCATATATCCCACACTACTTTTACAGTAAACGGCAAGTTACGGCGGGTTGCCTAGAACAAAGTTTCATTAGCCTACCGCTCATAAGCATCTATTTGAATCCGTCTAGCCGCATTGTCGTTTATGAGCATAATTATTCTCAATCAATTATTATGGGTTTTATTCAAAACGTGCTCTAAGTCTTGAAGCGAGGGCATTACGTCAGTTGTTTGATATTGGTTGCAAAATAATGTAATATAATATACTATACAACCGGTGAAATGACGGCACTCTAATATTCGTAAGATGAATCTAACAAAAGTGTTGTGAATAACATTGCAAAAATCTGTTTTCTCACTATTCTTGATATAAATTTACCCTGTGAATAGTATTAGTTCATCCTGTTGAGCTTGCATATGATTTTAAAATGGGATAGTCGCGAGTTCAGAGTATAATACTAGCAAAGAAGGTTTTCTAAGTGATGGTGATGGGCCCAGAAAAAAATTGGTGGTACATGTTAGGTGAATAAAGAACAAATTAGATCAAATACAATTTATTGTACTTTGTTGCATTTTACAATACAACTCTTTGATAGAATACACCGAAAAAAAATTCAGATCCTCACTTTCTAAAATTTCCCGGTGTTTATATGATTATCCCGCTTTTCCCGTTTTTTTCCATGTGGGTTGAAATTCCCGCCGTTTTCCCGCTTTTCCCGGTTCGCTAGCCACCCTGATTTATATGCCATCTGTAATTTTTTTCTCCATTCACTAGTTTTTATTAGTGATTCATTAAACGCCATTTGAAATTTTCTATAAAAATCGATACCTTCTTCGAAGCAAAAACCCTTCAATAATAAATAAAACGAAATAATAGTTAGATAACCAAGTAACGATTCCATCTCCGTACTTCAATTAACCGCTACTTTCGCTTTCATATCAAGATCCTAGTAGAAAAATAACCCACCCATACGACATCAGACGGTGAACTGTAATTATCTTTTTACGCCCGCTGAACCAATTTATTTCGAATGAAAAAAAAACATGAACCTCTGAAGTCTGGCACAGATTCAACCAACCGAATAAATGGAACAGTTAGCGTATGATTTACAGTTTTCCGTTGTGAAAAAGTGAGCGAAAATAAAACGTGATACCATTTCGATACGGTCCGTCGGAAAATGACAGTTTAGCGCCAGCAAAAAAAAAACAAACGTTATGATCATCGTTGACCCCCTCGAAAAACTGACCATGATGTGCATGGGCGGATAAAAAACGAGCATTTTTATTTTTACAATAATCCAATTTATTATCCATTAACTTTCCGTGCGTTATATCCGTTGATGAATCATAACAGTTTTTGCAACCGGCCGAGACGGTTGTGCCTCCAGGTGGAAGGTTTTGTTCTCGAGAGAGTGACGGAGTGCGAGACGCTGTATGCGTTTTTGTGGGAGAGAGAGAGACCAGTTTGTTAAGTGTGAGTCGACAGTTGATACGTCGGAGGCGTGGTCAACGGCATCCTCGGTGTTTTGACAGCAACCCGCGGGTAGACGAATTTGCCTACCGCGGTGGCAGAAATCGACAGTGATCGTGCCTGTACACACAGAAAAAAAATATTGTATTGGTGTCGTCGGGCAATTCTAATCGACGAGAGGGGAAGCGTCACAGGTAGACCCATACGCTCTATTTGTCTACCGCAGAAGTGGTACGACGAATAAAGAAAACAAGTGGCACCGAAAAGTGCCGCATCGACAGTGGGATTTTCGCAGCAAGCCACAGGTAGCCACATTTGTTTACCGCGGCGGTGGAAACGGAGAGAGCGCGCTTGTGGTGGTGATACCGACGAGCAGCTTAACCGGAGAGAGTTTTGAAGTGTTGCAGGTAGGCCTATTTCTCTACTGAAGAAGCAACGCGACGAAGAAGGACAGCAAGTGTCACATTGTCAAACAACGGGCACCGAGTTTACAACGTAACACATGAGGTGTGTTCTACAGATATAACAGGTATATTTTTCATTCCTTTTTGTGATAGTTTTTCTTGCTAGGTAAAATGGATGAAGAGATGGGAGAACGAGCAACAGACCCTCCCCCTAAGCCTTATGCTGAAAATGTAAATCCGACTAGAATTAAAATTTACCCAGAGTCGTCAACGGGACCATGGATTGTATTTATTAGGCGTAAAGTAAAGGCGCTAAATATTATTCAAATTTCTAAAGATTTGACTTCGCGATTCTCGGATGTAAAAGAGATCGTCAAAGTCAATAAAGATAAAATACGCATTGTCGTTGGTAGTCTCAAACAAGCCAATGCAATTGCTTCTTGCGAGCTTTTTACGCGTGAGTATAGAGCGTATATTCCTTCAAAGGAAATTGAAATTGATGGGGTCATCACAGAATCGAGTTTGACTGTTGATGACATAATTAAGCATGGGGTTGGTCGTTTCAAAGACACCATACTTAAAGACGTAAAAATACTTGAATGCAAGCAATTGCATTCAGTATCACACGAAGGAGATAAAAAAGTTTATCGACTGTCTGACTCATTTCGAGTGACTTTCGCTGGGTCTGCGCTGCCCAACTATGTCATTATCGATAAGATTCGTCTCCCTGTTCGCCTTTTTATTCCTCGTGTAATGAATTGCCTTAATTGCAAACAGCTTGGCCACACAGCCACTTACTGTTCCAATAAGGCACGGTGTGGCAAATGTGGGGGTTCTCATCAAGAGGATACATGCAATGAAAATTCAGAAAAATGTTTAATGTGCGGAGAAAACTCACATGAGCTCCCTGCATGCCCCATTTATAAATTGCGTGAGGATAAAATTAAACGATCCTTGAAGGAGAGGTCTAAGCGCTCCTATGCAGAAATGTTGAAAAATGCTACCCCTAAACCCATTTTCTTAGAAAACACTTACACATCTCTATTTTCGGAACAGTCTGACTCTGACGGAGCGTGCGAAGGTACATCATTTGTTTTACCCGGAAATTCCAGAAAAAGAAAACAGTCTTCTTTTCCCAAGCTGCCAAGCAAGGGCCTTAAAATTTCTCCACCAATAGATAAACTGCGCCCAAAACCGAAAAATTCCGATTCAAAACCGAAATCAATTCCGCCCGGTTTTGGGAACGTACAACCCAAACAGAACACCATTACTGGAAATAATAAAATTTCGACTTCCTCTGAGCCTCAGCCGGGGGTAGGATTATTGAAATTTTCTGAAATTGTTGATTGGATTTTTAAAGCATTCAATATTTCTGAACCACTAAAGAGTATACTTTCAGCTTTCCTCCCAACAATTAGAACATTTTTAGAGCAGCTGATTGCTCAATGGCCCATCCTTGCAGCGATTGTATCTTTCAATGGGTAATTCACCTCCTCCAATGAAAGATTCCATCACTGTTTTACAGTGGAATTGCAGAAGTATCATACCTAAAATTGATTCCTTAAAAATTTTACTGCATAATTTAAAATGCGATGCTTTTGCTCTATGTGAAACATGGCTTACCTCAAACATTAATTTCAACTTAAATGATTTCAACATTATTCGCCTAGACCGAGACACCCCGTATGGAGGAGTGTTTCTAGGAATTAAAAAGTGCTATTCTTTCTATAGAATTAACATCCCCTTGTTTGCGGGCATTGAGGCTGTAGCTGTCCAAACGAACATTAAAGGCAAAGACATGTCTATCGCTTCTATATATATAGCTCCCAAAGTTCAAATTGGACAACGTCAAATTTTTGAAGTAGTGGAATCCATGGCTGCTCCGCGTCTGATACTGGGAGACTTCAACTCGCACGGAGTATTGTGGGGTTCCCTCTACAATGATAATCGATCCTCTTTGATATACAATGTTTGTGACGAATTTAATATGACAGTTTTAAATACTGGCGAAACAACACGCATCCCCAGACCTCCTGCACGTCCAAGTGCATTAGATCTATCTCTGTGCTCGACATCACTTCGGTTAGATTGCACGTGGAAGGTTGTACCTGATCCTCACGGTAGCGATCATTTGCCAATCGTTGTTTCAATTAACAGTGAATTAGGCCTTACGAATTCAATCAATGTTCCTTATGACTTAACACGATATATTGATTGGAAAACATACGAAACATTAATTTCCACTTCTCTTGCTTCGACAGAAGAGCTACCCCCTACCGAAGAATATGAATTCTTAGCGGGTTTAATTATTGAAGCAGCAGAACAAGCCCAAACGAAATGCAATCCTGGAATGACAATAAATAGACGCCCCCCTAATCCTTGGTGGGACAAAGAGTGCTCTGATGCATATGAAGCTAAACAAGTTGCCTACAAAGAAATTATGAAACAGAAAGGGGGTATACGTGAGAACTTTGAAAATTATTTCATTTTGCAAAACAAATTTGACAGTATACGTCGTGCCAAAAAGTCTAGTTATTGGAGACGCTTCGTTGATGGCTTGTCAAGAGAAACATCAATGAGTACTCTTTGGAACACAGCCAGAAGAATGAGGAATCGAAACGTGACTAATGAAAGCGAAAATTTTTCGAATCGTTGGATATTTAATTTCGCCAAGAAAATTTGTCCCGATTCTGCTCCTGCGCAGAAAATCACTCGCGATGCTCCCACACGTAACGATTTCATAGATTCGCCTTTGACAATGATGGAATTCTCAATTGCACTCCTCTCATGCAACAATAATGCTCCGGGACTAGACAGAATTAAATTCAACTTGGTGAAGAATCTGCCTGACCTAGCAAAAAGACGCTTGTTGAATTTATTCAATAAGTTTCTTGAGCAGAACATTGTGCCGCACGACTGGAGACAAGTGAGAGTTATCGCTATTCCAAAACCGGGAAAACCAGCCTCCGATCATAACTCGTATCGACCGATTGCAATGCTATCCTGTATCAGGAAATTGTTGGAAAAAATTATCCTACGACGTCTCGACAATTGGGTTGAGGCGAACGGCTTGCTATCAGATACCCAGTTTGGTTTTCGGAGGGGAAAGGGAACGAATGATTGTCTGGCGCTACTTTCGTCAGAAATCCAACTCGCTTACGCAAAAAAAGAACAAATGGCGTCTGTGTTCTTAGACATAAAAGGAGCATTCGACTCAGTCTCCATTGATGTTCTCTCGGAGAAGCTACATCAATGTGGTCTTTCACCGATATTAAATAATTATTTATACAATTTATTGTCAGAAAAGCACATGCATTTTTCATATGGCGATTTGGCGACACTCAGAATAAGTTACATGGGCCTCCCACAAGGCTCTTGTCTAAGCCCCCTTCTCTATAATTTTTACGTGAATGACATTGATAATTGCATTGTCAGCCCATGCACTTTAAGACAACTTGCAGATGATGGGGTGGTTTCTGCCACAGGACCAAAAGCTATAAATTTACAACAACCATTGCAAGATAGCTTGGATAATTTATCAATTTGGGCTTTAAAGCTGGGCATCGATTTCTCTACGGAGAAAACAGAGTTGGTCGTTTTCTCAAGGAAGCGTGATCCAGCTCAGCTTCAGCTTCAGTTGGTTGGTAGAACGATAGCCCAAGTCCTGACTTTTAAATACCTTGGAATTTGGTTCGATTCTAAAGGCACATGGGGAGGCCACATTAGGTATCTAATAACGAAATGCCAACAAAGGATAAATTTCCTGCGAACAATAACTGGATCATGGTGGGGTTCTCATCCAAGTGACATGATAAGATTGTATCAAACAACAATACTTTCAGTAATGGAATATGGGTGCATCTGTTTCCGTTCAGCTGCGAACACTCACATTATTAAACTGGAACGGATACAGTATCGCTGTTTACGAATTGCCTTAGGTTGCATGCAGTCGACCCATACAATGAGTCTTGAAGTACTAGCGGGAGTTCTTCCTTTAAAAGACCGATTCTGGGATCTCTCTTCTCGTTTACTTATTCGATGTGAGGTTATGAACCCACTGGTAATTGAAAATTTTGAAAGACTTGTCGAGCTTCAACCCCAAACCAGATTCATGACAGTGTATTTCAATCACATGTCACAAGAAATAACGCCTGCTAGGTATGTTCCCACATACGTCAATATACTAGATATTCCTGAATCCACTTTATTCTTTGACACGTCCATGCAAGCAGAGATTCGTGGAATTCCGGATCATCTACGCTCGCGGGAGATCCCTAAAATATTCACAAGTAAATATCAACACATAGACTGCCTTAAAATGTTTTACACTGATGGGTCACGAATCAGTGAGGCCACTGGTTTCGGTATTTTCAACAATAATTTTTCAATTTCTCTCAAACTTGCAGAACCCGCCTCTGTTTATATAGCGGAACTAGCAGCAGTTCACTATAGTTTTCAAATAATTAATACTTTACCCCCGAACCATTACTTTATCCTCACTGATAGTCTCAGCACAATTGCAGCTCTACGCTCAAAGAGGATTGATAATCACGATCCATTCTTTTTGGGGAAGATACGAGAATCTCTGAGTAACCTGACAAGAAAATGTTATAAATTTACCCTAGTGTGGCTCCCCGCCCATTGCTCTATTGCGGGAAATGAGAAAGCTGATAATTTAGCCAAGATTGGTGCACTAGATGGTGAAATATATGAAAGACCCATCGCTTACAATGAATTTTATAGCGCTTCTCGACAGAGGACACTTGCTAGTTGGCAAAAATCTTGGGACAATGGAGATATGGGACGATGGCTACACTCAATTATCCCTAAAGTATCAACGAAGGCATGGTTCAAAGGATTGGATGTAAGTCGGGACTTCATCCGTGTGATGTCTAGGCTCATGTCCAATCATTATACTTTAGATGCGCATCTCCGTCGTATTGGGCTCGCTGAGGGTAATCATTGTGCTTGTGGAGAAGGTTACCATGACATTGAGCATGTTGTTTGGTCCTGCACTGAATATCGTGAAGCCAGATCACAATTAGTAGATTCTTTACAAGTCCGAGGAAGACCAATCCATGTTCCTGTTAGAGACATCCTGGCGTATCGCGATCCTCTATACATGGAACTTATCTATCATTTTCTAAAAACAGCGTCTATCAAAATTTAATTAAATTCATCTCCTCATACTCTCATCCAAGGCTAATCATTCACCAATTAAAGTGTCCTAGAATATTTAGTTTTTAAATTTAGACAATAACAGAAAAAAAAGTAAATAAATACACCCGAAAATACTAGATCATTATGAAGTACAACAATGTAAGGAAAAAAGCAAACAATAAAGTGATTTCAGTGTTAGTTTTAGACAAAGTACTAGTATAGTTAAAATTAGTCTTAAGGATTTTTGTAACGTGCTATGTAAAAAAAAGAAACTGGCGTAAAAAGCTTTTGCAAATGCCGTGTCAAATAAACGTATGAAAAAAAAAATATCCGTTGATGAATCCTCCATGGATAAAACTTTGACATGGTAAAAACATGATCACATCACACAGATAAAATATGACGAAATTTGCATTCAAGAATCATAAGTAATTGCTTATGAAAATTTCGTAAAGTGCAATCATTTTTTTTTTAAATTCATAAAAAAACTTTTTATTTTCCACAAAACACCTATAAAACAAAATACTCCTGAATGTCATTAAACGCCTGGAACGTTTCGAATTCCGCCACTATTAGCATTCCAGGAAAGTTTTGTTTATCGCTCCTCACTGGTGCGAAACGATGTACGTCAGCCATCCATCCATCCAGCCAGTTAACCAACCGCGCTATCGAGCTAGACGATTTAAAGCGCGCCGTTCGGTGAGGTAAAACAGTTAGACGACGACGACGTGTAATTTAAAACCACTTATACCAAGTTCTGAAGCCGTATAATTTGCTCCAGACCTCAGGTTTCCCAGTCAGTCAGTTAGCAAAGGCAGTCATTTTTTCGGGATATGTGAATATGCGCAACCCGAAACAAGGGGGGAAGATTTTTTTTTGTTTGGTCAGACCAGTTGTAAATTGTTCTGGTCTGTTTTGGGCTGGGTTGGGTATATGGTAATGTCGAAAAATTGAGTCGTAAATAAGGTGCTTCGTTGATCGGTGGAAACATGTAAGTCTGTCTCAAGTTAACCCACTGTATCATACAAATATAATAGAATGCATTAACTGTCAGTCGACCAAAATTTTTGTCATAATTCAATATTCATCCAACAATGACTGAACATTTAGGCAGAGATTTAATCCGTGTTGCTGTATTTACAGATTTCCTGGAAAGTTACAGACATTTAAAGTATTTTTCGTGAAAGTACAGATTGATTACATATAATTCGATGGCTAAATTAAAACCTTCAAACTCTTCAAGATTTACTCAATTCACAGAAAGCATATATAACGTTTATAGCAATAACAAATAAATTGTAGTTAAATTTGAGACATTTTAGTATCAAATAAGCTTAAAAACACAAATGTTAGCTTCTTCTGTGTAAATTATTATTTTTCATAGAATGTGTAAAACAAAATAACGCGGTTAAATCAACAAGTTATGGTGTTTGCATTTCGACTTCGTCTCAACAGAATCCGAACACTAACTTAGTGACTGGACTCAGCTAGCGCCGGATTAAAGCTAGCTCCAAAGACGGAGACACGATTTGTGTTCCTGAGCAAATATCTGGTCAAGAGCGCTGACCTGATGCTCTGTTTAGGCTAGTGAGAACCAGTCCTTAATGGAGAAAAATTAGTTTCTACCAAAACTTTTCGTCTTAGGAAGAAATATAGCATAACTGGAAAGTAGCTTCTGTCAATTTAATGTACACTGATATCTTCGATTAGTAGGTTTTTGTACGTAATATTGAATTTAGATGACAAAGCAGTAGGCCATAAAACAGATATTCAATGATTTTTGAAGTTTTGGACGCAAATATACGGTTCATTTTGAGAAACCTATTATCCCAAAATGATTGCTATTACTGATAATACAACGATATTTAAAACATTTCCTTTCTATTTAAGCTTCCGCCAACAAAAAATTGAAGAAAATAGAAATGGGGTTTCTTGCAATTTTATTTTTTTAACAAATTTTAGATTATTAAAAAAATGTCAGATTTTTTTCAGCGTATATTTTTTTCATATACATATTAATTCCTCGAAACTCATTCTCGAACAGTTTCGCTGAATAAAAGACAGATCTCGAACACCCTTTTTTGTTAAGTAGTGCATGCAAAAACTCATAGGCCCTTTTGAACAATTGCTCTTGAGTCAAAATGGTTTTATTGTCTGTGGAAGGACCTAGTCGCTTACAAAGGTAAAACTTAAAATGTTTCATCTGAATCGAACATGGTCGGTCATAATTTTTTAACAAAATCGGTGTATTTTTCGTGGAAATCATCCCCTTCTAATGAAAGTCGAAAATGTTATGTTTCAATTTATAAATTCGGATCTGTTAGGTCTTCCATGTCCATGAACTCCCTGCTACGGGATGTAATATCTACAAAGAATTAAAGAGGGTATAAAAAGAATGAGTATTGGGGAAGATGGACAGGCTATGGATCCACCACCGCTATACGAAGTATGCTGTTGTGGTGTTCAAGAGCTGAAAAACGCCGGGAGTGACTGGCTGTACACAGCAATCTACTGTGTGATCGAGATGAACTGGGTGGAAGAAGGAGTTCCATCTGATTTGATTAGTGGCCCTATATTCAAGAACGGTCACATAATCTAGCGGAATAACAATCGAGGCATAGCGATCCTCGATATTCTCTATGTGGTATTCTTGAGTTCTGCTTATTGGCGAGTACAAAAGCGGTTTTTGTAGAAGACTATAAACGACGGACCAGATGCATACCCAGCGAAAAAAGCTCGATAAAAGCTGCGAATACTACTTACGGGCTCACCATCTATCTGTGGATTTCAAGGCGGCGCACGATTCCGTGAAACAAAACGGAACGAAATAGCCAGGTGGGGGTGGGGATGACTTTATCACACGAACGTGGGCGTACTATAGGCTTTCCGGGATTGACATTGATCGAAGAGCAGCGGAAGAGTCATTTGTTACTTTTAAAATGTAGACTGCGAGAATAGGACTGACCATAAATGCTGACAAGACAAAGTAGCTGGCAGAGAGCGAGGCAATCCGAATGGTGTTGATTGCGAAGTGGAAATCAATGGGATACGTTACGACATTTGTTACGAATTTATATATCTTGGAACATTAATGGCATGTGATAACGATGTTGGCTGCGAGGTGAAATTTGTATGACCGATACGAATAGGACATTCCGTGATTTGCGTAGTCAGCCAAAGTTCCGTAGCCGACAGACACCCACAATATTTTTCCTGTACTAGTCGCCGATACTCCCTGTAGCTCTATACGGCCATGATGAAGCAAGCTATCGAATGTTCGGTATGTTCGAGAGAGCAATTCTGCGCTCAATACTTTCCGGCACAGTGCAAAATGGAGAATGATGCTGGCGTAAGAATGGCGAGCCTTGCTTTGTATACAAAGATGACATCGGAAGACTGATAAAACACGACCGACTACGGTGGGCTGAACATGTAGCGTGAAAACCGGAAGAGTAAAATAATGCCAGCAGCAAAGCTGGAAGAAGTCATCGACTTCGGTGCAGGCCTCGCATTCGCTGGTTGTGCGCAATCGAGGAAGATATGCGTGTTGCGGGCCTTCAAGGAAACTGCAGAATAGCGGCTCAAGATCGAGTACCATGGGAATCTAAAATACATTCGAATCATGATTCGCAGCACCCGGATTGTTCAGTGACGATGATGATGATGTTCCCAGTCCAACTATACGACGTTTTGATTAATTACATCTTGATCATGACCAGGTGGTCTTGATCTTTCATAAAGCTCAGTATATTATTAATGGATCCGTTTCTGCTTCACGAACTGATTCCTTAGAATTCATTGTTCACAGTATATTAGCCACTATTCACAATACATGCGCGTGAAATATTTCACAAAACTATAATCTAATTTCACATAACTTATTCAACTGAAAACGTATTTCTTTAAACCAATATGCGGTCCCAGCCCACTTATGTTGTTTTTTGTCGAACAATGTTACTCAGGGAGTTGAAATGTACTTCACCCAGTCGGCAGTCGAGTATTTCTCTGTTTGAACGTTCGTTCGCTTGTGTGTAGTCGTATGCTTACGTTAGAACGTTGCGCAGGCGCGTTGACTGCAGAAGTGGGGTTTTTATGGTTTGTGTTTCATTTTGATTATGTTTGAGGTTGTATGTTCACGTTTATGACCAGTTTTGTTCGCGAAAGGCTCGAGCGTTTGTATGTTAACAGGTTTGGTCGCGAGACGTTTGTTTGTTAAAAGTGTTAGCATGTATGTAAATTCGTTTGTATAGCCATGTGATTATTTGCATTTTCGTGTGATCGTTTAAATGTTTGCGTGCATCGTGATACTGATGTTTAATTTTAAGTTTACGGTTCACATACTCGATGAGAGCGAGTTTCCCTATTTTGTCAAAGTCCCCGATTATGGTACCTTGAGACCTCTTGTCTAGTGAATGAGTTTATTTCTTGTGGAAGCGCTACAACTGAAGAACTACGCTACCTAGGCGCTAGGCCAAGGGTGGATGACCGCGGTTGCATATTCGTGCTTGCAACCAGGGTTGTATTATCGCGAACGGCATAGGAATTTGTATCTCGACGTGCTCGAACGAATAAGCGTTTGCATGTCGCGTATGTTGGCATGTGTACAGTAGTTCTGAAACTTTTTGAATTTTTTTTTCGGAAAGCTGCTAAATCAAGTGGTAATTAGGCTCTACAAATCACGTGCCAAATATGAGCTTTTCCCAAAAGCTCTAGTTCACTCACAAGAGTTTAAAGCTTCTATGGTGAATGAAAAAATCGGGAAGAAATATAAATTCAATAAAAGATCCCACAGTTAATCCGCATACCTCAAAACTTCAGACGGTGTCACTTTTTAATAACGGACAACTTTGTCAAAACATACATATTGATCGGAGGTTACCGGAAAAAGTTATTTAACTTCGAAAATCAGAATTTTTTAAAATATCCTTTCCGAAGCATGTGCGAGAAAGCGAGGCAGCATTGAACATTTTATTAGAAAAACTCTCTTTAAAGTCAGATCAATTTGCAGCCTTCTGCAATGTTTATCCTTTCATCTTCAGCTATATATTTCAGGATTTTGGTATACATCGGATGATGCTGGCATTTTTTACTGAATTCATTGTTTCCATTACCGATATTTCAACTAGGAGCATCCTAACAAGTATTTATGTATTATTTATTTATTTTGTTTGAGTTGTGTTCCGAAAAAAGTCAATTTTTGAGCCGGTCTAAGTGTATAGCTTCACGTGTATAAATTTATTTATATAGCCGACGCCCGTTAATAGTGTCCGATTGGGCTCAAGTTTCGCATTGTGTCTCGGGATGCTCAAGCTTTTGCGGTGTTCCTTTTGAAAATTCAGGAGGACCATTTTATAGATACCCCACTCCTATGATATTAAGAACGTAAAAACTCCTAAGCGATCAAGTCAACGTGTTAGCATCTACAAATTCATAAACACGATCTCTACCGTGATCACGAATTGCACGCGACCGGAGATCCCAAGCATCAGTCTTGCACGACCGCGTGACCATACAAACGCCCATGCGCATATTCATACGACAACATTAAAAATGACAATATCATCTCATTTTTTTGACTGTTGTCCTACTGGAGGTAGTCAGCTGGGTTCTGCTTAAGGATATTGAGTGTGCGGTTTAGATTTGCAGGTGTAGCGACTTTACGATCGCGTGTATCATCGCGAGGGTTTCGAGCGTTTGTATGTTAGCTTATTCGGTCGCGTGGGTGTTTTTATGTCGCGTGTATGTAACTTCGCGAGTATGCATTCGAGTTCATAACCGTGTGGCCATTCGCATATTCGGGTGTGCTCTTGAATGATCGCACGGACCGTGAATCTGATACTTAATTTTCAGTGTATGGCTCAGATACTAGAAGATAGTGAGTTTATGTGAATATGAGCGACATTTTTTATTGATCCAAGCATGAATCTAGTAGGCTGCTAGAAACGAGGGTAGAGACTTTCAGACGCAACGTGTGGGTTCCTGCTTAAGTTCGCGTTTGTGAATTTATAAGTACTAAAACGTTCACTTAATTACCGGAATGCTTTATGGTGACGAAATCGCAGACGTAAGTATGTGTTGATGGCCGCAAATACATGTTGACGTTTGTGACCAAGTTTGTGCTATCGCGAGGGTCAGGAGCGTTTCACGGTCCGCGCAATCATCAAAAAATACACGCGAATATGTGAATGAACACACTTAAAAAATCTTATTCATACATGCGAAGTCACACACGCGACACACACGATAACATACAAATGCTTGTGCCTTTCACGATCATCCATGCAACCTACACCCGGGGTCGCAAACATGATAATATCCCGGTGAATGATTTAGTACTTGCGAAGCTACAAACGCTATCTTAAACGCAAACCCACAAACGCCCGTGTTCACGCGATCATGAATCGGTCACATACGGAAATATTTACCATCCGTCCTAGCAACTTCTCCATACAATCAGTTGGACCAATAAAAAATAACGCTCATATCCACTAGACAATATGTTACGTGGCGATATGACCAGGAACTCTAGTGACGTGGAAGAACGCATTTTCTTCTAGTATCTAAACCGTTCAACAAAAATTAAGCATCAAATTCACGATTCGCGCGCGATCATTCAAGACCACACGCGAATATGCGAATGAGCACAGTTATAAAATCGAATTTATACATGTGAAGTTACTACATACATGCTAGCACACGCGACATACAAACGCACACGCGATCGAGCATGTTAACGTACAAACGTTCGAGCTCTTCGCGATGATATACGCGACCGCAAAGTCCCTACGCCAGCACATATCTGTACCAAACAATGAATATCACATTCAGAATCACGGCCCGCATCAATTGACCTTTAGCAGTGTTTTAGGGGCTACATTTCCCGTCTCGTCTGCAATTGTATTGGGTGATTCTGACGGGGACCCCGCGGAGACTTTAGTTCTACAACTCCAGTAGAACAACTCTCAAAATAAATCTCGCCAACTTGAAAGTGAATGATTGATGGAGGCTTTGAATCTGCATCGTTGTTGCGGTATATTCAACTGAAAGTAGGAAAAGGTACACCGAGGCAAATTGAAACGCGGGTTAACTTGAAAAGGAAACCTAAATTTATTCCAGAAATGATCAAATGCTATGATCATTTTCCCCACAGAAAGTTCTAAACGAACCTTTTGAATGTCATACCCAAAAGATAGTCATTACCTAAACGCGATTTACGCCTTTATTTACTTTTCGTAGTTTATGAATATTAAATGCTTTGAAAAACGGTAGTTTCCAAAAAATAATGTTACTTTTTTGTACGTCTGGTAATCATCTGAAATTTAGTAATTATAAAAAACTGACAGAGAATTTTTACTTCGTTATAAGTCTTTCAACTTAGCTCTTATTCTACCACAACTTGGTGCAAACAGATATACATACAACGGGGTAAGTTAAAACGCAGATGAGATGTACTAAAGTTTAACTCTTCATTGAATATTTTTTCCCAGCATTCATCATGATCCGGAACTAGACCTGCGCCATTCGAAACACGGAGCGGTGTTAAAAGCAACCCAAGAGAAAAATTTACTGCTATACCTTTCGAGGTGGAATCCAAAATGACATCTACCAACAGGATGATGAAGAAATGAGGATATGACCTGAACAAAAATTGTAAAAATACAACATTTCAACCTACCCCGCTTGAAAGGGTAAGCTGAAAAAACGCACATAAAATTTAAATTGCTGCTAAACAATAATGTTTAAACTACCGGAACGACTTTTTATTTTTATTAATTATAAACAGAATAAGACAGTATATGCCGATAGCAGATTTGAAATTTATTCTGTTATAATGCTATTAGATAAGTTCAAATTTCAACTTTGAAAAAAACTTTTAACTTGCCCCGGCATACCCTACGTAACAACATGCCGGTAAGAAAAATAATGGCCCGCTATTTGCAATTAAGTTATTCCGTGCCGAACGTCATCGTGCACGAATTTCGAGCAATGGATTGAAGGGGTACACAGCTTGCGTTGCCGCGAACCCGCATGACTTACACTGGATGTTGCAGCTTTCGCCGCTTTATCAAACGATACTGAATGGAAGCGCGGCAAGCAAAATTCAGCCTATAACCTTAAATTCAAAGCGCTGACATATACATATTTATACACCCCCTCCCCCCTATTGTAATTAATGTAGACGACAATTTATGGACGACAATGTTTCGAAATTCATTGAAAATGTTCAAAAAAGAGCCTATAAATATGAAGAAGTTACGAGTTTTCAGCGAATATATTTTAATTCGAAGCAATAACATATTGTTCAAATACAACAAGCTATAATTTTGGCTTAATTTTTACTATTTTTACTTCCAGTATTGATGCAGGTATAGCTAAGCTTATCAGCCCTCTAGTAATATTTAGTCCGTGGGTAACGCAATGGACTTATTTGGTTTTTAGATAGTCCCATGAAAAAAGAAAATATATTTTTGCTTTCTAAAACATCTTACGAAAGGAATCAGTGAACTGAAAACACTGCTCCAGAAGCGAACAAAAAATATTATTCTAAAGTTAGAGCCGGTTTCCCTGCTGGCAGCTAGTTTGGCTATCGTTTCCCGCCAGGTGAGGTCAAGGGGTAAAACAATAGCGTAGAACCGCAAATTACCGAGCACTGTTTTAGGAGTTTCCGCTTTGGTTCTTGCGTCTATTTTAAAGTTCTCCTTCTAATGACGGCGAAGTTTGAAACTATGATTGCTGACTTGGAAAGTTATAATTACTAAACCGTAATGTCGATGGGGAAGGTTCAGTCGAACTGTTGTACCAGTGAAAAGCATACAGGATACGTTGAAATAATTATTATTATAACCAAATCGAATTTTACAATAGTTGGTATAATAGAGAAAACTTTTCTCGTGGATTGCTCAATAAAGAAGATTCGTGTACGAACTACTATGAACACAAACTTCACCATACCGGAACCTCATTGTGAAGGTCTGACGAAATAAAAGCGGCTGCCTCTATAGATCCAAATGTAACATCAAATAAACTGACATGCTAACCGCCTGCCCGTTTGCAAACAAATCGGCCTACACCTCGCAGATATTAGACTTGGAAAGTGTAAACGCATGGTTCGAATATTTTTCGCTTTAAATTACCCTCCTTCTACCGCGAACCGACCGACCCACGAACCGGACGCCCCACGGTCAATGGCAATTTGTATGTAAAGCACATGTAATCGTAGCCGGTTCTTGTTTGTTGTTTGCCGAATAGCATGTGATGTTTTATGTAAATCTACTTTGTTTTAACGTGTTCTAACACGGTAGCCGTGCAGTGCACGTTGTAAAGCTAACAGTAGAACAAATTTTCTAGAATGCAGTTTGACACGAAGAATGAATAATATTTGAATTTGCAAAAGAATGCAATTACTTAATCAAACACATTCTGGGATACGTCAGTTACGCATGGGTTATGGAATAAGGTTAAAATAGAAAATTAACAAGTGAAATAGTAGGAATAAATTCCGTGGAAAAATCCGCTCTACTTTCAAGATTTTATCCAAGCATCCTTCCTGGTCGGGGCACGAACATGTGACGATTAGCTTATGCGCTTATAAAGGTAAGACGATCTTACCTGTAAAACTCAAACTACACAATGCGCCGGAATGACATTCAGGTACAAACTGTAACAATTCTCGAGAGGCCGGCGAAATCTTGTTCTTTCGCCGGCCGCTGCGCTGCTGAAAGCAGCTACAGTCAGTGGAACGGTACTTAAATAAACACATATTTTATCTACGGTAACTATTTACTTTTCCGCTAGCTTGCTGCCCGAGAAATTTATGCATGTTCTTGAGCTCACAAATTTGCCCGGCATGCCACCAGGGTCTTGCTTTCTGTGATTTAACAAGACTTTTATTTGGCATGCAAACATATGTGAGTTCATTCCGCCAAGACCCGGGAAGAGGGTGGTGGCGGATCGCACGTATTTTCCAACATACACCGTCGTCGTCGTTGCGGTAATATGAACATGAAGGGTGCGGGGAGAGAAGGGAAATTAAATGACTTTCTTTCCAGAACGGCGACACACACTCGTGAACCGGTACTTTTGGCCCTGACTGGCAAATAAACAGCTGAATTCGGGAGAATGCAAATAGCAAAAGTTTGCTACCTTTTGTGGACAAAATAAACGCCACCGGAGATATCATGAGCAAAGGGATGGCGTTTCTAGTATTGCCGGGGAATGGAGGGTGGAATGGGCTACTCGAGCAAACCTTGCTTTTGCGTCAAAAGGATGATCAGGTTACACGACGCTTTTGAATATTGTGTGCATACTGCTACCTATTTAACCCATTCATGCTCATGTTGTTTGTGGACAACAACGTTTTTAAATAGCTGTAACTTTTGATTAAGGTAAGATTTGCTCACAAAAACAAGTAAGGCTAATAAATGTGACTGTGGCCTTTCATTTGAGTACTAACAGTTACAAGGATCCGCTCTAGAACTGAAGCTATTGCAGTTAGTCTGATTGGATTCCAATGAAGCAGTGCTGCCAGGGATAGTTTAAGTTGACGACGAAAAATGAATTTTTCATATATCTTCGTTATGTTACAATATTATTGAAAACTGATAAAACTTATCAATTTAGAGTGCTTTTGGCTACGTTTTCCACGCAAGTTGACTATTGTAAATATTCTAGAAGAATTGTATTGAGCATCGGAAGGTAAAAATTCAGCAGCTTCTAGCACTGCGAGGGAAGCACCTATCGTTATGAAAAATGGTTATTCGTGTTTCTTGGATCCACCGTTTTCAAGGAAGAATAGTTTTGAAATCCTATATGCTATAGAAAAAAGTTGGGCATGAAAGGGTCAAAGAAGACCGGATCTGGCTCCTGTTCTCATTCTAATCGATATCGAAAAAGTGATCATTAATGCGTTTCACCACATATTCCCAGATGCCAAACAAGTGCTTCTTTCACTTGTCACATTTGTGGAAATGAGTACACAAATAAAAATTGGTCCCACTGTTTGGGTCATTTAACAGCGAGTTCCATACAAAAAAACCGATTTAATCCACCTAGCAGTGAGATGAGACATTTCTTACACATTCACACACTATTGTATTAGTTTGCAGAACTCACGAGAAGTAAGCACCCAACTAGAGGTGGGATGAAAACAGTTTCTAATCTTGCACGAATACAATCTCGAATAAACTGAATAAATTATAGAAATCAACAAAACGACCGAAATAAAAAAGTAAAGCAAAAAACGAAATAAGAGGTTTTTAAATTCATAAAATGAGTAGAAAAATTAATGTAAATCAAAATTATAATATACACGAATCAAATTAGATTAGGTTATTAAATAAAAATTAAGATTATATTTAGAAATAGTTATAAGATTAATAGAATAAATTGACTCATACTAACAAATTGAATGAAATAAAACGAATGACTGAACATTAAATGCATTAAATTAAAGAAATGAATAAAATGCATCTAATGAATCAATTGAATCAAATGAATTAAATGAATCAAATGAATCAAATGAATTAAATGAATCAAATGAATCAAATGAATCAAATGAATCAAATGAATCAAATGAATCAAATGAATCAAATGAATCAAATGAATCAAATGATTTAAATGAATCAAATGATTCAAATGATTCAAATGAATCAAATGAAACAAATGAATCAAATGAATCGAATGAATAAAATGAATCAAATGAATCAAATGAATCAAATGAACCAAATGAACCAAATGAATCAAATGAATCATATGAATCAAATGAATCAAATGAATCAAATGAATCAAATGAATTAAATGAATCAAATGAATCAAATGAACCAAATGAACCAAATGAATCAAATAAATCAAATGAATCAAATGAAACAAATGAATCAATTGAATCAAATGAATTAAATGAATCAAATGAATCAAATGAATCAAATGAATCAAATGAATCAAATGAATCGAATGAATCAAATGATTCAAATGATTCAAATGATTCAAATGAATCAAATGAAACAAATGAATCAAATGAATCAAATGAATCAAATGAATCAAATGAATCAAATGAATCGAATGAATCAAATGAATCAAATGAATCAAATGAACCAAATGAATCAAATGAATCATATGAATCAAATGAATCAAATGAATCAAATGAATCAAATGAATCAAATGAATCAAATGAATCAAATGAATCAAATGAATCAAATGAATCAAATGAATCAAATGAATCAAATGAATCAAATGAACCAAATGAATCAAATAAATCAAATGAATCAAATGAAACAAATGAATCAATTGAATCAAATGAATTAAATGAATCAAATGAATCAAATGAATCAAATGAATCAAATGAATCGAATGAATCAAATGAATCAAATGAATCAAATGAATCAAATGAATCAAATGAATCAAATGAAACAAATGAAACAAATGAATCAAATGAATCAAATGATTTAAATGAATCAAATGAATCAAATGATTCAAATGATTCAAATGATTCAAATGAATCACATGAATCAAATGAATCAAATGATTCAAATGAATCTAATGAATCAAATGAATCTAATGAATCAAACGAATCAAATGAATCAAATGAATCTAATGAATCAAATGAATCAAATGAATCAAATGAATCAAATGAATCAAATGAATCAAATGAATCAAATGAATCAAATGAATCAAATGAATCAAATGAATCAAATGAATCAAATGAATCAAATGAATCAAATGAATCAAATGAATCAAATGAATCAAATAAATCAAATGAATCAAATGAATCAAATGAATCAAATGAATCACATGAATTAAATAAATCAAATAAATCAAATAAATCAAATAAATCAAATGAATTAAATGAATCAAATTGATTTAATTCATCCAGTGAATACAATGAATCAAATTAATGAAATGGATCAAATGAATAAAAAGAATGGATGAACAAAATGAATAAAGTAAAAAAATAAATGAAATGCATAAATAAAACAAACGAATCAAATAAACAAAATGAGCTGAAGTGATAAAATGAATAAAAAGAAGAAAATGAGCAGAATTTAATGCATTGATTAAGATGAAAAATTGAACAATGGTAAAAGGTTATAAATTAATATAAAGAAATAAATTGAATCAAATAAATTATTTGGATGGAATGATTAAAACTGAAAAAATAGTCAGATTATTAAAATGAAGAAACTGAACAAAATGAATAAACTGGGAAAAATGAATAAAATGCATACAATGAAAACAATGAATAAAATAAGTTAAATGAATGATATGAGTAATATGCACAAAAAGAGTAAACTGATCAGAGTGAATCCAAAGAATGAAACGAATAAAATAAGTAAAATGAACGCAGATTAACAAAACGAATAAAAAGATGCGGAATGAAATAATTAATTAAAAAGAAATGGTCATATATTTGAAGCTAAAAATATTTTTGAATAAAAAAAATGAATAAACCGGATTGTACGAATTTGAGAACCATTGCATCAGAAAGTTTTGAAATGTTTTTGAAAATCTCATCTTCTGAGAAAAGGCTAATAAATATGCAATGGACGTTCTAGAGCTTTCATCTTTTTCTGGTTTTATTCTTTTGTTTTCATGCTTTTTTACTTGACGGCTTCGTTTTAAGATTATCTGGTTTTTCTACTTTATTGTTGGACCTTAATTAGTTTTCAGGAACCTGGAACGTTCAATTTGCTTTGGAATTCGAAGTTTACTTTTTGGTCACATATTCCCGAAAAAAAGATTTATGTACAGAATAGAATTTACAGATTCAGTATTTTAACGCGCAATTGAATATAGTAAAGTGAGACAAGGTCGCATATGCTTTCAAGTCCCTTGAACAGAGAACGACAGGGAGAATGCGATTCGTGAATGGGACAGGTAGATATTTCAAAGTTTTTATTTGCATTGAAGTAAATATTGTGAAATGTCTAGGTTATGTCGATAGTACAAAAGCCGTGCATTCAGTTGAATGCAGACTGCTTTCCACTCATCCTTATAGCTTTCATATTGTTTCGTTCAAAATTCTCGTGCAGGAAATATGGATCAAAAAGTCCTATGCAGACCAATACTGTGAAAAAGAAATGGTTCAAACTACTCAGTATATCCAGATATAGACGACGATAAGTTAGAAGACACATTGTAGTTGCATCCCCCATCGAGAGTGGGTACTTTGGGAGACTTCTTTTCCTGGATCTAATTTGTGGATATTTTTGGTCTTTGATCCGTTATTTTTCATGAAAGTTCGTACCAATACAACGAATGTGCAGCTGATACAACTCATGGTTCATTCGCCTGCTCCACGTTCCGTCTTCCATCTGCACGCCACCATAGATGGTACGCAAAACCTTTCGTTCGAAAACTCCAAGGGCGCGTTGGTCCTCCACGAGCATAGTCCAGGTCTCGTGGCCGTAGAGGACTACCGATCTAATCAGCGTCTTGTAGATAATCAACTTCGTGCGCCGGCGAATTTTGTTTGACCGGAGCGTCCTCCGGAGGCCAAAGTAGGCACGATTTCCCGCCAAGATCCGTCTCTGAATTTCTCTGCTGTTATCATTGTCGTCGGTTACCAGTGAACCCAAATACATGAATTCGTCGACCATCTCGATTTCCTCACCGTCAATCCGAACTCGGGTGGGAGGTTCACATTGTCGTCTTTAGAACCTCTCATGTATTTTGTCTTCGAAACGTTGGTGGCAAGTCCAATCCTTCTGGCTTCAGCTTTCAGTCTTTGAACATATATTTCATTCAAAATTCAATAGAGATACGAATAGTTTAAATATTTCACGTGGAATGTCTCTTTTGAAAATTTTCATCGTCAAACTTTCATATTACCCAGTTAAGCCAAATATTTTTCTGATATAGCCATGAATTTCCTTAATTATAGTGTAGATACAGGCTTTGAATAGAATTGAATTAAAGTTGAGTTCATGTAGCAACAGACAAGACATAGTTTTGTTTTCTCAAACCTTCGAAATTACAATTAATAAATATTTCAGATTGGCAGAAGATCTTATCCCACAACTTAGAAATGGATACAGAAATAGTTAGATAGATGCGATAGAAGAGAGACAGAGAGCAAAAGAGAGAGAGAGAGAGAGAGAGAGAGGGTGGGAGAGAGATGGAGGAGGGGGGGCGTGTGAGGAATGGCAAATGATGGTTAATGCAGTGACATTATTTTTATAGGTATATTATTTTGATATATTGATTCTTACATTCTTATCATAAATAATGTAAGTAGTAATTTTTGCGCCATAACCAGTATAACCTAAATCTTGCAAAAGAGATAAATTTTCGCTAGATTTTTGGGCTTCAAACATACAGTTGCTTTCGGTGACGCCACAAGTATAATTATATTAGAAATCTTTTATCTCACTACTAGGTGAATTGATTGTTGATCTGTGTATTGATATATCATCCAACATTTACCTCATGATTGAACGCAATGCCTAATCCAAGGAATACATACTAGAACTCACTGTTTCTTTATCAACACATTATTTTGTCTTTGAAGTGAACTTATATATTGATTTTTGAGAAATAGTTAATTTATTATAAAGGTAATTCACAAAATGTTCTCAACATCGAATTCCTTGAATCACGTAGATGTGTTTTCATACCCCGATATTCAAAATCGGTTTAGTTTTGCCCCTAAAACACCAGTAAAGCAATACTCTGTATGAAACAATCTCATTTTTAGTTAGGGGAAATTGGTAAGCGTGGACTAAAAATACAAAATGTTCAATATCTCCGCTGCTCGTGCACGGATTTAGACAATCTATAGCTTGTTAGAAAGGTATTTCTATTTATATGCAGTTTGTGGGACGATATTGTATTGTTTGAAAGTTATTTGCGAAAAACCTGCCGTGTTTTGACAAAATCGCCCATATCTCAGAAAGTAAACAACATATCGAAAATCAAAAATAATAGTGTCAAATGGCAACCTTAGGCCTATCATTTGAAACTAATTTCATTAAGATCGGTTCAGCCATTGCTGAGATAATTACATGACATTTTGTACATACATACATACACACATACACACACACACACACATACAGACATTGTCTCAATTTGTCGAGCTGAGTCGATTGGTATATGAGACTCGGCCCTCCGGGCCTCGGAAAAAGTTTTCAAAGTTTGAGCGAATCCTATACATTTCTTTTGTAAGAAATGTAATAAAAATCACCTCAAAGGCAGGATTCGAACCTGCAACCCTTGGGACTCCGGTTCAATGCACAAGTCCAGGGAAAGACTATGGTAACTTCCCAGGAAGAACACATGATTTTCGCATTGGTCGTACCCTGCCTCTAAAGCGAGATCACAAACAACCGCATTTGATTTATTTAAATTCCCTGCTAGATACCAAGGCCACGGTTTTTACTATCGTCTGGTGTCTAATTTTAGTTCATTACCCACTGGACTTCGGTGGGTAACAGGGTTAATAAAGACTGTCGATTTCTGGTCACTGGCTCACTTAAAGAGGTAGGACACGAGCGAACCCGCTGTTCGAATTAAACAAATATTTTTTTTTTGTTTTGACGGTTGATCCGTTACTAAAAATTAATAAATACACATTGACCTCTAGAAATTTGAACGGCTTTTTTACAGTCCTTAGTGGATCAAAACGACTTGTTTGTTTTTAAATCCCAACGTTTCGACGTCTTGTTTGCGCCTTCTTCAGGGGAAACTTTATTGCGGAGTAACAGAGTAGACGAATTTTATATTTAACAATTACAATAACATATTACAAGAACTTACAAAAACTGATTATCGTTCCTCGTTAATATCACTGACATGTAAGTGGATGGTCAATATATGGGGATTTTGCTTCTGGCACAAACGCTACAAATAATGCACAATAAATTTAACGAGCTACACATAAACTTTGACTAACTATTTAAACTGAATCTGGACTTACTGCAATAACGATGAAATTACAC
The DNA here is from genome assembly GCF_030247195.1 of Topomyia yanbarensis. Taxonomy (NCBI): domain Eukaryota; kingdom Metazoa; phylum Arthropoda; class Insecta; order Diptera; family Culicidae; genus Topomyia; species Topomyia yanbarensis. Next base: position 26,945,836 of record NC_080671.1, read on the forward strand.
ATTTGGTTAAATATTCTTTGGCTATGATCGATCTTGTTTAGAGCATCGGCTATCTGTTGTGGTGGTCTTGTATTAAATTACCTTCATCACATGTACAATTGACTCCAACGAAAACACACTGACAAGTAGCGTACGCAAGTACACATCGTGCAGTGGTGTAGCCAGGAATTCGCTTTGATATTTCGAAAATGCTTAAATTTAATGCGAGTTCTTGAAAGTTCAGAAGCATAAGCAGTATAACAGATGCCATCCCAATCTACAAACAAGAGTAATAATTTTCAAATGCTCATAAAAATCGACCCTGACGTACTAGAGATAGACCTATTAAACTTTCTTTTGTTGCATGCTTTTTCCTACTCTTCCCGATCAGAAACACATAACAGAAACATTTCAAAACTATATCTCGCACTGTTACTTGTTATAATTTTCTGTTATTTTAACTACTAACGACACCAGATTTATGGCACAGCTTACTACGAAAATTGCATTCTGTTATAATCTTGTTATTTCATTCTGATCGGGTTACCTGCCCAAACTAAAGTTCAGCCATTAGTTAGTGTTTTTAATCATTGAACGATGTTCGGAATAATAATGTTCTTTATTCAAGTGCTTTTTGCCTTTGCCTTACTCACCTTTCAATTCAATTATTTTCTGCCGTTCTTCACATGCTTGTGACAATATCTAATGTCTTTATTTAATATATTGTGGTATACGAGTTGTACGTACCTTTACTGAATGAATGTCTAATAAATGTATTGTTTCTTCTTTTGCTATATTTTCTCGGCGACACTCAAAAGCCCACGGGAAGATGCAAACAGCCACACGGTTACAAACACGCATTAGTGTAGGCGAAATTACAAACGAACTAGCATACGCGACATAAAAAAGTCGACGCGACCAAAAGAACGCGTGCAGTAACATACAAATTCTCGAAGATTTCGCGATAACGCAAATCCAGTCACAAACGTGACCATTCACGCATACCTACGCCCACGATCTCGCAATTATATAAACGTCCCGGCGATTAAGTCTCACTTACAAATTTATGTTCGCTGTCTCATGTGCTAATAAACAAAGGCCCACTCTAGCGCGATCATGAATCATACCCGTCCGGGTGCTAACATTCTAAAATTCGGACTCTCAAAATTTAACATCAAAATGATGACTCGGGCGACAATTCAAAAGCCCACACGAATATGCAAACGGCTACTCGGTCATATACACGAACTCTAATACGCAAAGCTATATCGTTAACGTGGAAACGCTTGTGCCCTTTTCGATTATATAAATCTGGCCACTGAAGCGATCGTGTAATCGGGATCATCCGCACACACCTACGCCCGCGATCTCACATACAAAAAACGCTACGACAATCAAGTTAATATGCTAACAATTACGAATATATACGAATACTACGATCTCAAATGTGATTATAGTAATACCCGTTCCCACACTATTATGAATCGGTCATGAACGGAAGCCTCTAACTTTGCTCCTAGTAGCCCAGGTCCACGCCTTTCATCTTCGTGTAAAACACCATGGCAGGATACTCTACGAATATGGGGAAAATGCTGCGTGATGCTTGCGAAAACGACAATTCCCATATGTATATGCGAGTGGTTACACGGTTATACACACGAATTTATACTTCCTAAGCATGCATGCAACACAAACACGCCCTCGCGATCATACAATCGGTCAAACTTAGCACGATAATCCAACTCTGGTTACAAACGCGAACATGCAATTGCATTGATTAAGTGAACACCTACGAATGTATAAATGTCTCAAGTATTTACAGTAGGTTTTCAATCAATAAATAGTTTTGAGGATGGCTGAAGAATAAGTAAGCTGAAACGTTAACGACAGAAAGAGTTTTTTTTTGTAATTTTTGACTGACCAACATCAACATAAATCTACAAACAGTATCGAAAAGTGGTTAAAGCTGAAAACATGAAAGAAAAACAAGTACCGTAAAACGGGGTGACGTTGATCATCGGGGTGACTTTGATCACTCGAAACTTTTTTCGTAGATCGCTTATTAAACCAGAATAGTCTACCGAATCATTTTAGTTTGAAATTATTTTTACTCTAAACCTATTAAATACTGGTTTGTTATACTTTTTGAGTATTTTGTTCGGTTTTTGGGTACAAAAACTACAAAAAAACCGAAATTTGACTTTACCTTATTTTTACGAAGCTTCATAAAGTGTCTATTTTTTATAAAACAAATAAATCTCAGATTTGAGCAAGAGTAATAAATTACAAGCGAGATTTTATTTTCCTTTAGAGTGGGATGTACCAAATTTACTTTTAAGAGTTTGTTTATTTTAAATACATTTTTTGTGAAACTAGTTGGCAATTATTTCAATTTTTTTTAAGCTAAAACTCGCAACTTTTTTTTATTGTTCAATATTCCAACGTGTTAAAATGGATGAAACATTTTGTACATTGATAAAGCACTGAAATAAAGCAATTTTAGCAGTTTTAAAGGTTTTCAGAATCTTTTATTCTAATTATACGAATTTTGGTTACTCGAATTTTACAGTACATTGAATACTTTGTTTAATACCAATTAACATCTATTTAACAATGAGTATCTTTTCAGAATTAGTTTAAACAAACATTTGAATGAAAAACATTGACATCAATAACTTAATGTGGGTGAACATGCAGGTTATCAAAGTCACCCCGGAATACGAAAACGGACATCAACTTGAAATCATTTTTGAAAAAATATCTGTAAGCGGACAATTTTAGGTAAAACCATCCAATCTTGTTCTCCTTACATCAGTACATGGTTTAAAAATATTAAAATTGAAAAAAATGTGTAGCGTCTAAAAATATGCAATGATTACTTCGAAAAGTGATCAATGTCACCCCGGTTTACGGTATCTCAAGTGAAATTGTACAAACTCGCGTTCCCAAGCGAATCTGAATCAGTCACTTCCGAAAGCCCCTACCTGTTTGCAGCCCTAATGAGTTTGCAAAATGAAACAAAAGTGCCCGTGCTACGGGATAACACGATTTCGATCAACTTTAATAAAACTATTGTTAGACGTACAGTTCTGGAAGGGGAGCAATTAGTTAAAGTTAAAATGGAGCTTAATCTCGCTGAAGTTACGTACATTCAGCTACATCACGTTAAAAACTGTGTTTTGATCACGCTTAGAATTTTAGCACAGGCAGAAAACTGAATTGAAAAGAACAACATGCAACACGAGGTCGAGTTTAATAACACCAGAATCAAGATCCCGGTGCATATGGAAAACGACATGGTGGACGTACGTATCCATGATTTAGCCCCGCGCACTAAGAAAGATTACATCAAACAAATCATGTCGCAATATGGAGAAGTAGAATCTATTACGAATGACACCAGGAGAAATTTTTTCACCGGTATTCCCAACGGCGTTCATATTGTGAGGATGCGAGTGACTAAGCCAATACCTTCTTACATGACTATCGAATGCAAATCACCGAAGGATGGCTTAACCTATAAGCAAATAACGCTACTCACATATCCCGAGCAGACCCCAACATGCCAATTCTGTAACCACATAGCCCACTACGGAAAAACATGCGCCGAGACAACTAGTCAAAACTCATCTACTACAGCCATCTCTAACAAGCAGCCACCGACACCTTCAGATAAACCAAAAACAACGATCCAATTAACCAATAATGCAGGTACAACGACCACGACAACCGCTCTCAAACCAACAACTAGCATCGCCAATAAGTAAGAAAATACCGATGAAGACGGATTTACAACAGCGACCCGTAAGAACAAGAAACAAATAAGAACCTCTGATCGTGAACAGCAAGAAAGCAGTACCGATGATGACATGGACGGGAACGATAACGCGAGAGAAGGCAGACTGAACGACCCCCAAGCGGCTTCACCGCCAAGGACAAGGATCTCAACACGCAGCAGCAAACTGCGTCAGCAAGATCTGGTGGACCGACATTCTTATCATTTTATTGTTTTATTTTTACTTATTGTAAAAATTTAAAAGACCCACGGCTCAGTTGTGCTAACGCATTGAGCCGTTTCAAATAAATCTTTAGATAAAAAAAAGCATTTACTCCCGCGGTCTCGCACTACAACACTAGTTTACAAAAAAAAAATTGTTTTTTTTTCAAAAGAAATGGTTTAGAGATTTTAAACGAAAATTATGCTTGTTAAATTTTGCTCGCTTGAAACATAAATTAATTGATAATTGATCTACACATACTGCTCTATTACGTCGTTCAGATTTTAACATGAGATATTGACAAATAACTGCAACGAGTATCCAGAGCATGCTTTTTCAAAAGAATCTCGATAACACTTCTTTGGGGAAGAAAATTGATTTTTTTACGTGTTCAGTGACGTCAAAATGATTTTGAAAACATGTTGTTTCTTAGCTTAACGTGATTGCCCCGAAATTTATATACTAGTGTAATTTTATAAACGCAGTCCCATGTGCGAACATACAAACGCTCGTTTCCACGCGATCATATAATTTCTGCGTTTCCCACATTGAACCGTACACTCAATATCACAATCATAATCACGGCCCGCTACAATTCATCTTAAGCAGTGTTTGAGCGTGTGACGTTTTCATCCCGTTAGCAATTGTAGTGGGCGATTTTGACAGGGAGACCTTCTGAAAACAGAGCTGTACAGCTCCAGTTGAACCACTCTCAACAAATACTACGCAGTTTAAAATTATAGTGTTTACAGTTCGAATAGAAAGTGTCTTGATGATAATCTTAAGCTAATTTATAGATAAACATTTCGCCACTGCCGTAACATGAAATCCAATCTACCAATGCGTAGTTCAAGATGTGCGCAAGAAGCACAGAGATTGTAGTACCAAAGTTTTGTTTTTTTTCTACTATTAAACGCATCAAAAAACCGAGAACCTAGTGAGAGCCCCAGGAAGTATAACTTTTTAAGTTTGAAAAGCTGTAGACCAGACGCATTCGGAAAATCTGCGTTTGTTTCACCCATTCCAGCATGCATCAGAATCATGCACACCTTTGACAATCAGATTGCCAATTGTGTTATCAGTTTGCCCCCAACGGGCATTTGATCGGGGCAGAGGAATACATACCACGTCTCATCCAAACTTCAATCACATTCCCTTCAATCTGTTTCCTATCCGATAAGTTTCTCTTTAAATATCTACCCATAGAACACTGCGAATCATAATCGTAGACCTGATCCCGCAAATATCCAAAAAAAAAATCAATCAGCCTTTTTAATATCACTATCTGTTGAAGCATCCCTTACTCGCAGTTCAGTATCATTCCCCTCCGTTAAAAGTCCACTATTAAAAGCCATCCTCCACTGGACCGCTGCCAGCAGAGAGATTTGAGGTACGGGGATTATGGCATTTCAATTTCCAACTGCTTGCTAGCATCCTGCTCTGTTCCGATTCGATTCGATGTCCTACTTAACCCGTGACACTGCATTTTCTAATTAAACAAAACCTTCAAATTTAAGCCAATGTTTTTCATTAAATATGCATTAGGTGGAAAATTTTGCTTCGGATTTTCGGATACATCGAACCCGATACAATCTCATACTTCCTGTAAACTTATTCGACCACCACGGCATCACTGAGTAATCTCAATCAGTGCAATCATTTACCGTCGAATCCGAAATCGAGTGGATTTACAGCTCTCATTCCTTGCAAGGAACTGTACCGAGCAATCCGATTATTGATGCTTTTTTGGGGGGGAGCATCATCTAAATCGTGCGTCCATTCTAAACACATTTACTTCAAACCGGTCGTTACCATACCAACAAATCCGATGTTCTGTGGAATGTCCTACCCCGGTCCTAAGGCAATACGAGAAAAGACGAACCAAAACCATCCAGCTAAGTTTACTGCCTTTCCGACGTTTATTACAATCCGTCCGCCCGGCAGTGTACATTGGAAGCTAAAGTTTCGAATTCGCAAACTTTAACTCGTGGAGAGGGCCAATTGCAGGAAAAGGCAGACACTGATTTCTTTTTCAATTTACGACCTCTGCAGTGTGCGTCTATCCTCCTCCCTGTATACATTCAGGATCATGCTACACGTTCTACAGTCGTATTTCCCCCTCGCTTGTTGTGTACCGAATAACGGTCCATTGGAAAACCCCGAGCAGGCTTCCGCTATTTATTATGAGTAAGGTAATGGTAATGAAACTTTTATCTCTGGTACGGAATTGAAATTGAATGTATAGTATATCTGCGAAACTGCGAAGTGCATCCGTTTGTAGGCCCGTTCGGGGAAATCATACATCGAGATCTGTAATTTATGCCCTCTTGACATTTTGGGTTCCGGTCTGCCACATCGAACATAAGAGTTCTTTGGGCAGAAACGGCTGGCGATGATTATAAGTCATGCGAGGGTGACGAAATCGATTACGGTCAATAATTACTGTTGAACGATATGTGTGGGTGTCCCCTCAAAGTGTTATAGCATAAATTCGAATAGTTTGTGTTTCTAGATATCTCGAAGCTCTGGTTGGTTTTTGTGAAACCGCCGTTCAATGTGAATAGGTATCTAGAACGTAAAACGTAATAATCGGAGATTATTTCTAAGCTATTCTGTCTTAACATTTCATTTTATTTTCAATTCGAAGGAAAACGTTTTAAGATTAACGTTTCGAAGCACAATTTGTGACCATGAGCTTCTGCAACTATACCAATAGCTTGAGTTTATCAAGGAATTTGCGTATCGGCTTCGTCTCATCAGTACCTTGGCAGACCGACTTAGTCACCAGATAGACCAAAATCCAGTATATTTTGCATAATTTGATCATAGGAACTTTTGTATTAAACGCGAACTTCTAGTTTCATAAAACAACGATCCCGCAAATGTTTGCGATGTCCTATTCGAAAGCTGCTAATGTTATCTTTAAAATGAGCCTACGATAGTCTTGCGAAAACTTGCGATAAGCAGTCAAAAAACCAAATTCACTACAAATACTAATGAAAAATTGTTTGAACTGTAAGGGCAAAACATTTATTTGTGAGCCACTTTAATTAGTAGTAACGGTAATTATTAATATATTAAAATATGTAAAAAAAGGAATTTGGAGCGCGGACATTTAATAAAAATTATCCACCTTAACGACAAAATAATTATTTTTGAGTCACCCTAATGAAGGTTTTTCAAACTAGTTTTGATATAAAAAATGACAGCGCACAAAAATTACTGCGCAAAAATCCATACAACAGGTTCGATAAAATAAATATTTTTGAGCCACCCTAATGAACAGTATATGCTTATTTTTAATACGTTTTAATAACAAAACAAATTCAGCGTACCAAAAAACATAAAACCAATTTATTTAAACCGATACAGCAAAGCTTTGACTTTGACTTATTTGGCACCGCTCGATGCGTTAGCTTAACTGAGCCGTGGATCTTTTAATATTTAAAATGTGCAAATGTAAATAAATAAATCAAATTTGTTTACATGTCCATCGGATCTTCTGTACGCTAGAGCGGTGCAAATGCAAGTTTTTTGTGCGATAATGCACCAGGACAGGATTTTGGAAATTTAAGCAAAAATAAGAAACTTAGGTTATTTATGTCATTAAAATTCCAACCTGAACCACTGGCAGAAGTCACCTGAAGATATTGCCATTTTCAATGTTTTATTGAATTTACAAAGTTTTATTTAGATAAAATGTATCAAAAAATTGGATTTATTGTTTATTGCATTCAGTTTTGTTTATTTAAACATTTTTATGCTAAATTTGTTTAAAATAATTAGCACAATGGTCGAGAAATTCCAAAAATGATCATTTTTAGATATTTTGAGCTCTCATCACAAAAAAAATCTAAATTGAAAACACGCATTATTTTGCATAAAAATATGAATCTTAAATCAGTACCTAATTCGTCACCATCGGGTAGTCCTTGACATCTTGCGCAACTTAGCTGCAGATATCAAATTTATAAGCTGTCGTAATATATAGATATTGAAAAAAAATTTACGCTCACTAGCGCCGCCTGGTGGCTGGTAACCAACTTAATCATTACATTATCAGACAGCCCTTGCCTTCGTCAGTAATTTTGCAGAATAAATTATTTTCCTAAATTAATAAACATTCGAGCTGGAATATCACCAAACATGTATTGGAATTGTATTCTCCCTAGCGCAGCCTAGTGGCTGAACACTGAAATTATTTATTCGCCGTCGGGTAGCACTCGACCCGCTGATGAATATTGGCGAAGACACCAACCACTCTTTTAAATTATCGCATTTGAGAGACACAGAATTTGACAAATAGTACAAGCTCACTCAATTTCATAATCGTTCCATAATCGCGTAACCTTTGACCTCGTCTAGAACTTTGTCGAAAACACCATATTTCTAAGTTATTAGACTTGTAAAATGCATATTCTATAATGTACTGAAAGCTGGTACGCTCACTAGCGACTATGTGGCGAAGTATCCCAAACTAATCTGTCATAATCTGGTAGTTTTTGATTTCTTGAGCGACTGTACTGAATACAGTACTTCTATATAATATTTTAGCCAACCATGATTTAAATGATTTTAACATTGTATTTGCATTCGCACTAGCGCCGCCTGATGGAACAATTCTGAGTAATTATTACCACCATTCAGCATTGACTTCATGGACAAATTATCCTGAGAGCCAAAATCATCAAAACAATCAGTGTTTCGATACATTTCATGTTGAACCCCTCCAATGGCAGTTGCATTTACGACGAAAGTTCCTATTTATTTACTATCTTTTAGAGCCCTTGGCGGCAAAGTTTTCAACTACAGGTATACCTCGATTTAACATACATTTTTCGATTCAATCATGTATGTTAAATCGAAACACAAAAGAAATATTTGTTTTCGAATAGAATTATTTTTTTTGTTCATCATACGAAATATTTACGAGGATATTACTGATTGTATCCACCTAACAGTGACATAGAAGCCACATTCACAATCAAACAATTAGACTGTTCTTCTGAACATAATCAACATATTTATCTTAACCTTGCCAAGTATTCGCCAATTCTAACAGATATTCATACCATAAAGTTCGTCGCAAAATTTTCTCAGAATTCAGGATAACTTATAAGAATAGTGTTATTAGTAGTACAGTATTAGTTATTTTTTTTCACTAGATTCTTCCTAACATCAACAAAGTGATTAACCATTGTGTGCATGAATAGCACGATGCCTAACTTTAGTAAGTAAGAAAATTTGTGTTTCTATTTTGTCTCATCTTTATCTTGGTAAAATCCTGTGCGTTAGATAATCGCAGAATTCAAAAAGAGAACACTACTTGAGTTCACGAGCAAACGACTAGTCACGAAGTTTTGTAAGCACAGGAGTTCTACTTGCTGAAAAAAACAACCAAATCGAGCCATTGTAGCGCTGTAGTCCTTAAAGAAAAAGTTTGATTAAATCATTTTGTACACGACCGATACATTTAATTACAATACAAAAAATATTTAAAAAATTTTGTTTAAGGCTCAAGTTACCTCAAGGCTTGGTAGTGTGCGTAAGAAAAATTGTGCTCAGCTTTGCCACCAGATTATCCATTTAAACCTTTTCAAAACTCTAAAAGAAGAATATCAGATTTATTAGATCATCACGATTCAATTCATACAAAATTCCTGCTGGAAAAACCATCGGCTTAGCTGAATGGTGCTTTTGAAAAAGTGGCTGTGGTTTTTTCATTGCGCTGTTGTGTTGCGTACCCCAGCACGGTGTGTAAGTGTGACCAAAAATCACAGCCACTTTTTCAAAAGCACCATTTAGCGAAACCGATAGTTTTTCCAGCAGCTATTTTATATGATTTCAATCGTTGTGATCTAATAAATCGGCTGATATTCTTCTTTTCGAGTTTTGAAAAGGTTAAATGGATAATCCGGTGGCAAAGCTGAACACAATTTTTCCTACCCATACTATCCAGCGTTCAAAACTAACACATGCTCAAAAAAGGTAACTTGAACCTTAATCCTTATGTACGTGGAGGTGGAATTCGCTAGAATGTTGATGTCACTATTATCGATCTCCAAAATAGCCGCGTAGCATGTAATGGCTAAAGCCAAGAATTGATCCACTAGTTTCCTACTCCCACGTTGTAAAAGGCTACAAAGAAGGAAATCTTCTTTTCATTTTATTGGATCTATCTTCTTTTTCATTTATTGGATCCACCTCCTAGATTTCTATTTAAACGTGAACCTTTATTATGGTACTCCTGGGGACCATGTATCCAGAGTCTTCGATCATCTTGAAGCGTACTCAAATGCCAGTACAGTTTATTCGAATCCCAATCTCTACTATCGACCATTCTCTACCCGTTGCAGTTGTTGAGAGTAATATATACAGATATACAAAATACGCAGTAATATAAAAAGAATATAATCACAATCAATGTCGGACTAACATTGCTTTTGTGTGCTTCCTCTGTTTACATTAAGTAATGACCGGCACCGGTATTGATACAGCCCCAATGCCTATTAGTGGGACTCACCATCCGCCAATATCTCGTCACCGCCCTATACATTCCATCAACCAGGCAAGTTATCTATTTTTAGCTTACACACAAAAACCCATAAAACTATTATCAAGAAATAACTTGAACCACAAATTCGTGTATTCATTTTGTTGTGCGGTATCAAAATAAGAATGTTTTTCTATCTCAGAGTCTTAAACATAATCTAGCGAAAAACGAAAATAAATTATGTTTCTTTAAGCATTGGAAGCGGATCATAGAATAAAATTGATATTGATTCTTAACATTTCGATTTAGTAACATTGATAATGAAAAAAAATTAAAAAATTTTGCATGTATGTTAAATCGAGGCAAAAATTACGTTAAATCGAAATATGTTAAATCGAGGGTATGTTAAATCGTGAGTATGTTAAATCGAGGTATACCTGTAATTGGATGTTCAATGGCTCTATATTGTAGATCTAAGTAGGCACTACAACTTCGCCAAAGAATGTATACCGTTAAATGTTAACACAAACCGATCACAGCCCCAATTAGTCCAAAATCCTATAAGCTATGGGATTCCTACAACACGGGCACCGCGCAGTAAGAATCCACGTAGCATGAATCCGCGTAGTAGGAGACCCGACTGTTATCATTGAGGAATCATCGTAATGAGAAGTAAATTAATTCGGATTAACATTCAAAATAAATTCAGCGTACCATGAATACAATTAAAAGTTCTATTCAACCGGAAGGACGAAAGACTTATTTTTGAGCCACCCTAATTAATAATAAAGTTAATTTCATATATATAAAAAAATGCACAAAAAGAAATTCGGTGTACAGACATTTCTTCAAACAAAAATATCAACGGTAAAGACATATTTAAATAATGTTTTTGGGTCACCCTAATGAGTAACGAAGGCCTTTTTTGCAAGTTTAACAAAGAATAATTCAGCGTTTCAAGATTACATAAAATCATCTTATTTCAACCGATATGGCAAAGTTTTGATTTTTTTTATATTTCCTTTATTTGACACGGCTCGATTCGTGAGCCTTGAATCTTTTAATATTTACAATGTATAAATAAAAAATAGGAAAATTTAATTTAATTATGTGCCCATCGGAACTTGTGTACGCGTTTTATTATATCGCGAAAAGGTCTACTTTCTTGTTGGAGACCCATTAGCTATCTCTCTTGATTAATTGCTTTCCTCCATGCTGTCCTCACTATTAATATTGTATCAGTTTTCAAGATTAACTGGCTTGGATTGTTTGGTTTACCAACAAGTCAACTTCAACTTCCATCAGCCAACCAGAACTTCTGTGCACACTACCGAGCCATCACTCGGAACAAGCCAATTGTTTAGGCCGTCACACAAGTCGTTTAACTTTTTGTTTTAGTGTCCAACTGGCGCCAATTTTGTGCTGATTTGGACGAGTTGGGCTCCAAGTCGGTGTTATTGATACAAGCTGCGTGTTGGATTTTCTAGCAGTGGATATTGTTTCATTGAAGGTTTTCACATGATTTTCCACAGATTGTCTTCTTGTTGCAGGACTGGCACGTAGAGGTCCGTCCTTCATATGTGCACAGCACGATTTGAAATTCGGTAGCACCTTCTATTTCGCATTGAAATTTTGAGGTAAAAAGGAATAGGCTTCGTCACTCGCATTCTCACGACACGAACGCGCATGGAAATATATGGGAGAAAAATTCTCCCGGCTTCAAACTTAATGGATTCCACCGCTCCGTATTCCGACATGATGGTTGCTAGTGCGTGGGGATAGATCATGCGGGCGCACATCAATCTTATCGTCGTCCATATAAATTGGTATCTTGATTCTAACATTGACCAGAGTTTTGAACGTTATCTCTACAGCATCAAGCGTGTAGTGAAATTGAATGACTCCCGTAACTCTGTGCTGCATTTGCATCTATAAGGGGAGGTTCTCTCAGATTTGGTCAAAAATACATCGAACTTTGAGATTTTTTCGAGGGATAATGAAATGACATAGGAACATCCAGTTTTGATAGTCATATGTGTTAATTATTTCTGAATACGTTGAAATTTTTATCATACCGAAATTCAAGTTTGCAGCTTCTAAATAATTGCTACCATTGCTATTTCTTAAAATTTATAAAATTCTCGCCCACAATCAGTTTTGACAATCAAAACTGCATTAGTTATGGAATTGTCGTTTCGATTTTTGAGCAAACCCCCAACTGCTGTCCCTCAAGAAAAGGAGTTCATTTTTAAGCTAATATGAATTAGTGAAATAGGGACGTTAACACGCAAATGTGGTTTTAAACAATTTTCTCCCAAATTGTGCTCCACTAAGGAGAAATGTAACATAGTGGATCAAAACTGGTTGGAATGTAATTTCATTATTCTAGAAAAAATCTCATTTTTGACGGAATCTGAAAGAACCTCCCCTTAATAAATGATCCACTTCGCGAACACTAGGGCGGATTGGACAGCATTCAAAACAAGCGGTCACTGTATTGAACCGAACATTGTTCAAGTTATGCTGATGAACCACACGCATAATGATAGAAACATTTGATACAGCAACGATGAAAATAGCGATACGGTAAGTGTAGCCAGCAGATTGTAGGTAGAAACGATTTGTCCGTTAGGTACACTGCACTGCAAAACGATTTTAGCTTCCAACCTGCTCGAGGTGCGAAAGTAGACTCAAAGTTTTGACTTTAGTCCATTTATTGGTACTAAACCGAGTCACTGTGTCGTGCTTCAGCAGATCCACGCATGACCATCTCGAATCGGTAACCACGCCGTCGATCTCAACTATGTGAACGGGTTTGTAGATGCAGTATTCTTTGAGCACAAAACTAGTCGTCAGTAATGTCATTTGCTTTCTTTAGACAAAATAATACAATTCTGAGCTTATCTGGACGAACTTTCGAAATATCTGTCAAGGCTGAATATTTGAATATTTTAGAATACTTAGCGGATTAGCGGAAAGAAGATCAGTTATGGTCCGAAAAAGTTCAGTACCATTGAACCGTGCTTCAGTAGATCCACGCATGACCATCTCGAATTGATGACGACACCGTTGATCTTAGCTATGTGAGCAGGTATGTAGACACGGCAACCTTTCATTAAAAAAACTTGTCGCCAGTGATGTCACTTTCTTACTTCGAGATATCTGTCACGGCTGAATGTTTCTGTGTCAGTTTTAGATTAGAGGGCTGCAAAACGGTGAGTCGACAACCTGGAAGGAGCGTCCAACATAGCTCTGGTCCTGCAAAGTCCCTACCTCATGCTTCCTTGGATCATATGATTACAACGACCGCCAGCTAAGGGTTGTGTGCTTAGCTGGTAGTGTAGAAAGAAAAGAAAAACAAACTATACTTTTGGCAACCGACCCGGCTACGAAATAAGGACAATGATTGGAAACTCGGAACATGGAATGTCAGGACTCTGAATGAACCTGGACGAGTGAGTCTTTTGGCTCGCGAACTACAGACGGTTGGAGTGAGCGTGGCTGCGATTCAGGAGGTGCGGTGGCCTAGCACTGGAGAACGTGAATTCAGGGCGGTGAATCCCATCGCCAACACTTCCTTCAAATACAACATCTACTATAGCGGCGGCGAAAAGGCAGAACATGGAGTCGGTTTCATAGTGATCGGTAAGCAGATGAAGAAAAACCGGAAACCGGTTAGCGAGCGAATCTGTGTATTGAGGGTACGGGGCAAATTCTTCAACTACAGCTTGATCAACATCTATGCACCGACAAACGATAAACCCGATGACGTGAAGGACGCGTTTTACGAGTTGCTCGACAAAACCTACGTAGAGTGCCCAAAGCATGACGTGAAAATTGTTATCGGGGACGCCAACGCTTTTTCCGTCCAATCATTGGTAAGGAGAGCCTTCACTCTGTAACCAATGACAACGGTTTGAGACTAGTGACCTTCGCTGCAGCTAGAGGGATGGCCATCAGAAGCACTTACTTTGCACACAAAGACATCCGCGAGCACACCTGGATGCACCCGAATGGCGAAACTTGCAATCAAATAGACTATGTCCTGGTAGACGGCCGACACTTCTCGGATGTTATAGATGTGAGGACCTTCAGAGGACCAAGCATCGACTCTGATCAGTATCTCGTTGTCAGTAAGATTCGAGCACGGTTATCAACCGTAGCGAACTCAAGAACTCAGCGACCGTTGCGTTTCAATATCTAGCGCTTCTCAGCAGAAGGTGTGACGGACGAGTACCGCCAGAAGCTTGATGAGCGGGGTAAGGGAAATCAACGTAGACGACAACCTCAACAATCTGTGGGAGTCAATCCACAGAGCGGTGAGCACAGCAGCGCGAGAAGTAATAGGTATTGCTCAGAGACGACCCAGAAACGGTTGGTTCGATGAGAAGTGCCAGAGAGTGACGGATGAGAAAAATGCTGCCAGAAGCCGGATGTTAGTGTCTGGTACCCGGCAGAACAGAGAGCGGTACAAGGAAGCAAGAGAAGCCAAAAAAGAATTCACCGCAGATAGAAAAAGCAGTATGAGGAGAACGTCATTACTGAGGCGCAAAACAGTATGGAACAAAATGATGTGCGGAAATTTTATGTAACTGTCAATGGCGTACGGAGGAAACCAGCGCCGTCTGCCGTCATGTGCAATGACCGTGAAGGTAACTTGCTGACAGATAAAACCATGGTAGCAGCCAGGTGGAGGGAGCACTTCGAGACATTGTTGAATGGAGAGAATGTTAGCGCGTCAACGAACAGAATAAGGATAAGTGACGATGGACAAGCTGTGGAGCCTCGGACGCTAGAAGAGGTGAAAAAGGCCATCAAAGAGCTGAAAAACTGTAAGGCTGCTGGAAAGGACGAGCTCCCGGTCGAACTTTTCAAACACGGTAGTGAGCAGCTGCACGAAATACTTCACCGTATTCTTTTGAAGGTATGGGAAGAAGAAGAACTACCTGCTGACTGGCCTCACTTGTCCCTTATACAAAACTGGAGTTCGCCAATTATCGAGGAATATCGCTCCTCAATTCGGCGTACAAAATCATGTCACGTATTCTGTTCAACAGATTGAGGCCGTTGGAGGAGTCTTTCGTCTGCGAATACCAAGGCGGTTTTCGTAAAGGCCGATCAACAACGGATCAAATGATTACCCTGCGACAGATCCTAGATCAATTCCGGGAATACAACTTGCAGACACACCATCTGTTTATTGATTTCAAAGCGGCGTACGATTCAGTGAAACAAAAAACGAGTTATGGTAGATAATGGTAGAACATGGTTTTCCGACGAAACTGATTAGGCTGATTCGTGCAATGGGGATGAGATTTCGACGTCCTTCGTAGCCTGGCATCTGGCGGCGTCGCATGAATCACGAGTTATACCAGGTATATAAAGGAGTGAATATTGTCAAACTAATAAAAAACGGCAGGTTGTGGTGGGCTGGTCATGTGGCATGAATGTCGGAAGAACGACAGGCGAAGATAATATTCAGTAGAGAACCGGGAAGAGGCCAGCGACTCCATGGCAGGCCGCGTACACGATGGCTGTTTGCAGTGGAAGAGGATCTAAACGCACTCAATGTCCAGGGTGACTGGAAGAGATTGGCCCAGGATAGGGTCCAATGGAGGAGAATTCTTCACTCGGTGTAGATTCAACGAAGCGAATTGTTGCCCATCAAGTATCAAGTAAGTAGATTAGAAGAAAGAAGATCATACTGAATATTTCCCAGAGGAATTACCTATGCTCGAGTTTGGAGCACGCCGCAAAGATAAAACTTACAGAATACGAAAGAAGAGACAGAATTTACAGGAGACATAATAAAGTGAAAGACGAATCATGGGATAGTAAAGCAAAAAACTTCACGTGATATATGGTGATATATCGTAACCAACAATCCGATAACCAGCTTCTAAAAATGTCTTCTCAGTATACTGGTTTTGCTATTCAGTCTCCTGAATAGAATTTTTGAGTTTTTTCTATCACCTGAAGTTTTCTAGCATCAGAAATAAATATAACGGTTGTGAAGGAACAAATAGAGGCGGGCTGATTTCTCAATAAATCGTCTGCTCATCAAATTGCGTACAGTCTCTCGAAACGCTCCTCTATTAGTCGCTTTCACACATCTGACTTCGAATTAGATTGCAGACAACTCAGTAATGAATTTATTTTTAAGATTTGAATGAGTTAATTCAGCTCTATTTTTCAACGGTACATTTCGCCCTCTGCATCGCAACAATACTTTGACTGGTTGTCCTAATTCACGAATGAACATTGTCCTATCGAATTGCAGGTCTTGCCCATCCAGTTCGAGTTGTCAGTGGAATGTTGGACAGCTTTTGTTGTGTTCACATTAGTTATGAGCTTTTCGGTTCGACTTCGTCTCATCAGAATCCGATACTAACTTAGTGACAGGACTAAGGGACCATTCATAAATTACGTAACGCAAAAATTGCCCAAAATAGACCCCCCTGTCCCCCTATGTAACAAATTGTCACAGATTTTTCCATCCCCCCTCCCCTGTTACGTAACAAATTCCAAGAAAAAAAATTTTTTTCTTCGGCGGAAACATGTTACGTAACGATCTAGTTAACACCCCCTCCCCCCAATGTAACAACTTGTCACAACTTGCCGTACCCCCTCCCCCCCCTAAAATCGTTACGTAATTTATGAATGGTCCCTAAGCTAGTGCCGGATTGACGCTTACTTCAAAAAAATGAAAACACTATTTGTGTTTCTGAGCAAACCCCTAGTCCTACGTGATGTCCCGCAAGAAAGCACAGCATAGTGCATATTGCATTGGCCTACTACGCAAAACGAAGCTTCGATTTGATTAATTCTCATCAGCTTAATTAGAACTCCTTTTCTTGTGGAACATCATGCAGGACTGGGATAGTATTACTTAGAAACAAGCTGAGATGTTGATACGTATTTAAATGCAATCCAATCACTGTGACCCGAGTGATCGCCGAAGCAATATAACATCCTGACTAATGATTCCCTCATCAATCGAGAAATTCGCGTTTTTACTACGTCTCATCAGTATCGTGGCAGACTGACTTGGATAACAGAAAGATATTTAATCCAAAAATGTATTATGCATCCATAAAGCGCACAATACCTAATGTTATCTAACTCTTTCACCCTCAAAAGGGCAAAGTGTCCTGGCCGGTTTCAATTCTCAAGTTTTAATTATTTTGTAAATAGAAATAGAAATAATCGAGGTAAACAATTAATTAGTTTTTTGGGTTTTGGTGTAAGTGCCAATACCTTATTTAAGACTTTTTGGTGGTATCGAACGGAAAAAAAACAGTACGAAATGGTGAGTTAAACGAAAGCAGTTGTGAAAAAAATATTCCCGCAGAGGCAAGATTCGAACATGTAACCCTTGGGACCTCAGTCCAATGCACAAATTCGTATGCTATCTCTGAGTCTCCTTTAGCTCTGTCACCCCCGACGTCCGAAGGGCTAATGAACTAAAATCGATATTAAAAACCCAGGCCGTAGTATAGTAGAATGATAGCGGCGGTTTTGTGTGATCTCTCTCTCTCTAGAGACAGTGGTACAACCACTGTCGCCAATTCACAGTGGTCCAGAACGTAAATTTAGCAGGAATTTACACTTTTTGCTAAAACTAAATGACTTAGACTTACAATATATTTAGGAACGTTGTTATGCATTGCAAAGCCCTTCTTTTCGTTTAAATGGAAGTTAGGGTGGTTCTAATTTTAGCAAAATTTCAAATTTAACTTTTTAACGGTTTGAGATCGAGTTTAACCGTCTTTAATGAAGTTGCAAAATAATACATTTTAGACAAATTTGCTGAAGACACACAAGCTCTATCTTTTATACTTTCCATTGCACGAGAAATCCAAATGTAAGCTTTAGGGTGTTCCTTAAAAACGGTTTTATTTCTATAAATTTTCTAGTTTTTATTTGACACTAAAGTAACCTTGAGGATTATTTTAGGGCACATAATTGCCCTAGTAACAATTAAGGTTTTATGGTAGTTTTATAGCCTCTCATAAAACTTAGATTACACTTGTAGCGTGCTATATAACTTCAATTGTTACTTTAATGGCTTGAAACTGCCAACTGCTAAACTTTTTTGTTTCAAAGTTATGAGAACCTTTACATAAAAATATATATTTTCCAAATAGCACTATCTTCGAGGACATGCTTTGTAGTATACACCACAAAAAAAGGGCAAATACGATGTCTTTTCATTCCTTGCAATATTTACTCAAAAAGCAGCTTATTTTTAGAAAAATATTTATATAAGTTTCTAACGGAAGAAGGTATAGGTTCGGTATATCGAGACAAACAGTTCTCCTCCAAGATATCTAAAGGTATTTCTACAGTCACCTTAATGCATGAGCAAAATGGCAAACGTTGCATAAATAAAATCATTTTTCAAGAAATACCTTAATTTTTTGGTAAATTTCTTGTGAAGAAAAGTACAAGACACAGAGTTCCAGTGTCTTCGACAATTTTCTGATAGACTACGAAACTCTATCTCAAGCCATTAAATAGTTAATTTTTTGATTTTAATAAATTTAAAACCACCATACCTTCTATTTAAAATAATAGAGAAGTCTTGAAAAGTACAAAATTTTATCATGAAAACGAAATTCTATCTGTTATATTGACCACCGTGAAAGTAATTTAAATATACTACCAAGGGCGATTTCATGAAATACCAAATTTTTAAAATAACTTTTCCAGTTTTCATTTTTACATTTCTTATAAAAGAAATGTATAGAATTCGCTCAAACTTTCAAGATTTTTTCCGAGGCCCGGAGGGCCGAGTCTTATATACCAATCGACTCAGCTCGACGATTTGGGACAATGTCTGTGTGTGTGTGTGTGTGTCTGTGTGTGTGTATGTAACGGACAAATTCTCATTCGTGTTTCTCAGCAATGGCTGAACCGATCTTATCCAAACCAATTTTAAATGAAAGAACTAAAAAACAGTATGAACGCTATTAATTTGTTTTTGATTCTGATGTTTAGTTTCCAAGATATGAATGTTTGAATGCGTAAAAATGGCATTTTTTGCAGTTTTTTAGAATTATCTGCCGAAATTGACAATATAGATTAACAATTTATATATTTTTAGACAGCTTTAACGAATACCTTTCGAACAAGCTATAGATTGTTGAAATCGGACTATTATCAAAAGAGATATTTAACATTAAATGCGAATGAAAGATTTTTATCATTTCCCATTGCCAGAAATATGACCAAAAACATGTAATCTATTATTAACGCCAAAACGGTTTATTTTAGGTCAATAGTATCTTCGGAGAATTTAATGGAGGCAATATGCCCTTTCTTTTGGTATTGTGCTTTTGCTGATTGATCCCCCTATGAGTGAGATATTTTCACAAATTTTCTTGGAAGTGATTATATCGAAATGATGCCTTCTACAAATTTGTAGCTCTTACTTTTGCGAATAACTTTACTGAAGACTTCAAATATCTATTTTGAATACTTTAAAAGTTATGGCTTGTTGTTTGTGGATTACTCTTTGTCGCCTATTTATTGTTCAATATAGAAATAATCCATTGAAATTAGCCAAACATTATTACGACAAATCGAATTTTGTATTTCATTTTTCTGTCTACAACCGCTAGAAATAATCACCGAACACTTCCAAGTTGTCTGGAAGGAACTTGATAACTTATCAGTGCAAAAATGTTCATTTGTGCGAACCTTCTGACTGCAATTTTTCTAACTTATGACCATCGGATCGATCTGAAACATATCGGAAAATGAAAAGCGAAATAAATAACTCCAAGCAACGGCGTAGCCCAGAGAAGGTTTTGGGGTTTAACACCATACAACGCCCCCCACCCCCCCCCCCCACCCCACCACACCCAAAAAAATATTGGATTAAAGTTGAAAATTTATTGATGCAGACTGATTTAATTCAATATTACAATAACAATTATCTGATCCGTAGATTGATAACCTGTTGTTGTAAACATCATGAGGACTTTTGATAAATTGTCGAAATGGGGTCCTGATATGTAACTGATCTATTGGTCTTGATTTCACAGTTGTCTAATAGCATCAATATCAAATTCCTGCCTGAAAACATTCCAATAGGAAATTCCAGAGTTCTGTAATCAATCATAGTCCTCAGATTTATTTTCAAATTGATCTCGTTTTTGTAGAGATGTACTGTAATAAGGGTCTTTATTTAATAGGAAGAGAAGTTAAAATTGATTTAATGTCTATGAAACATAGAACTGCTTACCAACAAAATGCATAACTTTCAACATTTGCTAAAAATGTTCTTGCCTTTCTCATTCACTCTAAAATTCGTCAATCTAATCCCGACCCGGAGGGCCGAGTGTCATATGCCAATCGACTGAGTTCGTCGAGATCGGAAAATGTCTGTGTGTGTATGTATGTGTGTATGTGGAAAAAATGTGACCTCTGTTTCTCAGAGATGGCTGGACCGATTTGCACAAAGTTAGTCTCAAATGAAAGGTACAACCTTCCCATCGGCTGCTATTGAATTTTTTATTGATTGGACTTCCGGTTCCGGAGTTACGAGTTGAAGAGTGCAATCACACAGCAAATTCCCATATAAACTGAAATGAAAAATTTTCAAAATCAAATTTGTATTTTTGATGCCAAATGACTTTAAAATGCATGAAACATTGAGATGTTTGACAAAAATTGACTTTTTTTGGACTTTGGTACATTTTTGTCTTTCTCATATAGAAAGGTTATGCAATCACTCTAAAAATCGTCAATCATACCGGCCCGGAGGGAGTATGCAGTGAGGGGTTGCTACTTTAAAATTAAAACTAGTTTAAAATTTCTTAACAAGTTGAAAATTTTCGGCGGGACCTGGACCTCCCGGATCTTTCTCCATGATCCGCCGCTGGTTTCAAGCGATGTTTCAGTATCACATAGTATCTCAAGATCGTGGCTGTCGATCCATTGTATGTATGTGCAAATCGTACTGAACATGTAATATTCATTTCCACCATTGTATTGAACATAACCAGCCATGGAATCGTAGTCTGGACAAATGAGACAAGCACAATTGCACCACTAGATGGATTAAGACAGGTTTTTTTGGGAATGCGTCGAGTTGAGACGAAAACGTAATATGATTAATAACGAGGATAACACTTTCCGAATGTAGAGAGAAATTTATGAAAAATAACGATTTCCATTCGATTCTAGAAGGTTCTGATCGATTTTGATGAGCATTTGATTTTTGTTGTATGACCAATTATATGTGTAGGTCAAATGTTTAAAATCAGTAATTTAAGGTCAAGATAGCATCATTTTGAAACCGCCAACTTTGGAGGTTTAGTATCTTCGATGAGTTTTACAAACGTTAAACAGCGCATCATTTGATAAAATAATTTGGATGGTATATCGTCCAAGAAGTATTTATGGTGATTTTTCTCAGGTTAATATTCATGACTACAATAAATTCTCAACAAATTCGCTAGACACGAACTCTGTTACTATTTTCTGAAAAATTAATTCTGCATAATTTTAAAACTTCAAAAATTACGGTTTCGGAATTATGCCGTTTGGACAGTATGATCGATTTTCACCAAACCCCTACCAAACTGAATTTCTGGCTACGCCGCTGACTTCAAGTAAGTAGAAACAAAGTCCTTCTACACTCGTTCACGAGAAACTTCTTCGAATGCTGAATATCTATTATAATACATTGAAACCCTGATTTTATCAGCCAAATATGAACATATGTTTGATGGGCTCTAGCAGACGAACAAGACTGAATTCGAGTAAATCCTTTCTTGAGCATGTTTTCCTTATCATGAAGATGGAAATATGCAAAAATAAAAAGTTCATCATAATCAGAAATAGTTATCAGACTACATCAAGGGACGGGAAGAATATTTTAACAGCTTCAGTTTATTATAAAGAAAAAAAATTGCTCGATTTAGTCAATGTCCCCATTTTGTCAGCCTAAAATACACCATGAGACTGATAAAAATGGGTCTTTATTGTATGTATTATTCACTGTGTTTCACATTAATAGGTACATTTCATTTTTGGGGATTTTTTATTGTATCGAACTACAACAATTTTTAGGTAATTTTCAAGGGATTTTTTTTATAGACTTCTTCCAAAATTTGCGAACCTATTCCAATTCGTATACCAATTAATTGGTATACTTAAGGGTTAATATGTTACAGATAGAGAAAATACTGAAATTTTCAGCTTTTTTCTTACACAATATTACGAAAGATTATTAAACAATTTTTCTTAATAAGTTTGTGAAAATTATAAACTATTTGAAATTTTTTAATAGTATAATTTTTTTTTTATTTAACCGTGATTTTTTAATAAATAGTGACCATCGCTTCACAACGTAGACTATTTTTCATGGCTTGCGGTGAGCACGATCTCTCGAATGCTGAACTGAAAATTATGGAATAGAAATTAATTTTTAGTTTTCTTTAAAGATTAAACTCGCCTCGCAGATAGCTCTGAATTAGACCCGCTGGTGCCCTAAGACGATTTCGCTAGATTTTCAGAGCACTGTGCATACAGTGCATTAACGCAAGTGACGGAAGGTTATCGAAAAGTTTCGTGAAAATGAAAATTCCAGTAATGATGATGATTTTCCCAAACGGTTAGTTTTCGAGAGGTTTTTATTTGTTCTTTGGCATTAGGATTAGCGATAATAATTCAAATCAAGGATACTACTGGGAAGTCACCTTTGCAAAGAAGAAGAAAAAGTCGATGTCGAAGTAAAATTTGGAACTATGCACGCATGCACTTCAGAGATAGCGTGATATCAGGAGCTGCGATTTCATTTCAACCCTTTTTTGTGAAAATGGCGATACTTACAAATGTAAACATAAGGCTTTTTTCATACATGCGAATGAGGGCTTTGAAACGCAACCAATTAACCTAAAAATTTTGATTCTACGATATTGCTTTCTTAAACTACAGCAAAAAATACAACGGGCGAAACTGTATTTTTGTTTGTTTATTTAAAGTTTCGCCCTCCACGCTCCATGCAAAAAACAGGGCGATACTTTTTTTGCTAGCAGTTTAGAAGCGAAACTGTCATTTTCGTATTTTTTTGAGGATTATCAAGCTGATACCAGCTGTAAATAGTAACAATGATCGCTATTGAAAAAAACCCGGACGAAATCGGTGGTGTAGAACGGTAGTTATTGTAAAAAAACGTAAGAACGATACTTCAATGCTGATAGGTGGGACCGAAAAAGTAAACAATCGCTAAAGGGGCGATACTATCATTTTGTAAATTTCAATAGCAAAAACAAATTTTAATTTAATAATTTCAAATACTTTATGAAGTTTTGGGTTTCGATCACTGAATCATGCAATCTAGGATATAAAAAACACAATAGTTCTTAAATAGGAAATAAAAGTCTGGAAATATTCACTGTTGATTTTCTTTGAATGGTATCACTGCTAGTATCACCCTTTTCAAGAAAAAGCGTTGATTTCTCAGTCGTGTTGGAAATTTGAGTAAAGTATAAACTTCAAATCGATTAAAAAAAATCGATTTTTTTTGGCTCAGTACAATATATAACCCCTTTAGGAAAATTCAGTTTTCCCACCACAATATAGATATTTTATTAACAGAGCATTAACAACATTTCGTTGGTATGTCTATTTTATGGGCCATTTTTTCGCTTTCCCATTGATTTGGTTTGAGATTTCTAGCACTGATGTTGTCCTATGCTGATTTGAGCGATTCTCTGAGTCCTGCCACTATCCCATGTAGTATGTGTTATCAAAAACATCGCGAAGCATAAAGTTCTAAATGTTCTCAAACGATATAATATCCGAAGAGTGATAAGAGTTATAAGAAATGTATCATCACACTGTTAGGTGGATTAAACACGTTTTTTCTAACATATCATTTACAAGTTTTTCAGAGTTATTAAAACGAACATTTTCTTCTATTACACCAAAACTCCAGTTTCTATTATTAAAAAGATATAACACTTATAATATCAAATACTGATTTTTTGAACTCAATATTGTGAAATTTAAAAAAATATCGTATTCGCCATTATTTGATCAATTATTACTCGAATCATGAGTTTATATGTATTTGAAAACCAATAATCTTTTGATACATCAGTTTTAAGTCAATACAGCAAGAGTTATTAAAATCAACCGCTTTTCTGAGAAACACTAAAGACACATTTCACGCACTTGTATCGCTTACCTCATGAAAATAAATCTGCTAATATAAGTAAAAGTTGTTCTGAAATATGTTGGTATAGGTTTAAGGCTCCCAAATCATAGATATAAAGAAATTTTTTAAAAGAATTTTATAACAGTCGTCAGTGAAAACCATACATACAAAACCATACATTTATGACTCGTTTTTAATAATTGAATAGATTTTTCCGTACCACACCGGTATGTTCGTAATAAATTTAATTTGGAGTAATCTTAAATGCCATTTTATTGTATACATATTGTACAAAGATTTTATCTTTGGACGCAGATTTTTTGAGTGAATGGATCGCCGGATAAAAGGGGAGCAAAAATTGACCAGTTTTGCGTTGTCCCTAACGCAAAAATCATGTTTTTTTTTTCAATTTTTCACGAAAACAAAGCACGCTATCTATTCAATATTATATCAGAAGCTATTAGTACTCATCAATACCTTTATAAAAATGTGCTATTTGTATATACCAAACTTTGAAATCGTTTTTTCACAGGGGTGCACTGAAGTGTTGTCCCCTAACGCTTTCCTTTACAGTACGATAAATCCTTCTGCAGAGTTACTTTGGGAGCCTACAGAACAAGATATAGACATAAAAGATATAAGCAACCTATTTCAGAAATAGCGCAGCCATGCAGTGGTATGAGGGGCCTAAGGGGTGGAGAGAGGTAAGGGGGGGGGGGGGTTATGCCATTAACGGGGGGCCTACCTTATAATATCGCAAAATAATCGAATTTTTATTACATCTATCAATGGATAAACTATCTAAGGATAAATCAACAATTTCAGAACAGTGTTCAAAGATATAGAATGGAACGTAATAGAATGCCAAACAAGTATGGGAGCGCACGGAAGAATTTGGTCATAGGGAATAACACTCACTCGTCTTTCTTAAAAATCTTTCAAATTGGCGGGATAATTATTGACCACTTGGAACAAACAACGGTTTGTCTTTTCGGGATTGATTTTCTTCTACATGAACCAAACATCGTAAATTAACACAGCTTTTTAATGTTTTCATAGCACGTTGAAGTCAAAATTTTATCCTGAGGATGCGTTTTTCTCAGAATTCGAAAATAAAAGATACAATTTCACGAAATTCTCCAGTTTTCTATCATTTAGATAATTCAGTGACAAGCCGGCCAGCTGACCCATAAGACCGCAATTGAGTGCAGATTTTTAACGATTTTTTGTACTGTAAGATATCTAAATTTTCGAAAAGCTGCATCTTTCCCTTCTTTTCCAAAAATCACGTAAAACGGCTGCATTTTAATTAATTTCCGCAATCATCACTATTAAGTCTTCTTGCAGATCTATGAGTGGAAAAGGTTGAACAAACGCCAGTGGTTGGTGGAAGGGCAAAATTTTATTTCGAAATGTTTACTGCAACCGTATTACTGGTTTTTTCGCGACATTATATACAATACGTAAATATCATAACTGCTTGACTGTGTTTAATCGTTTGACAGTCTTATCTTTGCTGAGTTGCTTCAGTGTCACATTTGTTTATTTTTAACGCAGCAAGAAAATAAATATTGAACCACCCTAATGACGTTTTTGATCTGCCCTAATCAACAGTCAATGTTATTTTCAAGATTTTATGATGTCAAAAAATAAAGTCAGTGCATTAAAATTGCTTGAAAAAACTTATTTGGACAACAAAATAAAAATTTGTTGAGTCACCCTAATAAACAGTTAATTTTATTTCATATATTTTCCGATATCAATAATGTAATCAACTTACCAAAACTACGTGAAACCACCTTTTTCGAACCATTAGAAAGTGGCGATTGTGGTCTACAATCTCTTCTATACCGAGCCACACTGTGGTGTGCGGTGTGGCATGTTCTCAATCCATATTAATTTGATTGATCTAAATCTCATTTGTCAAACACATGAAGGTGAAACTAGAAATACATCTAGTTTGGCATTTCAAATCTTTATGTTGAGTAATTTAATAATACTTCGATTTGTTTGAGCTTCAACAAACGCTTGTCATGTTAGGGGACAACACTTCATGTTTGTGTTCATTTTGGTGTTGTCCCCTAACGCAGCGTTTGCAACGGCCGTGAAGAAAATTTCATAAAAGCTCGAAAATCTAAGTATACAGTATTGTTCTGTGACTATCGATGACCAAATTCCTAGAACAAATGGATGCTCTAAAGTTTGAGATAGAGCAGGTTTTTTGATAAATACAAGTGTAGGTTGGAAAATCAATATTTTGCTCTGTTGTTCCCTAACGCGACATTTTCACCTCTCAGAATGAAATAACAACCTGAAAAATATCGAACCCATAACATTAACGTTGAGTTAGGACTTTCAAAGTATTCAATTAAGTGTTTTGAGCGTACATCGAAGGATTTTTCAAACGACTTGATGTTAGCAGTTGCATAATGCGTGCAACCGTTGTCTCCTAACGTTGGAATGTGTCTAAACAACACCTCGGCCTTTGATTTTAAATTTGATGTGAAATGGAAAGTATGACAAATAGAGCTTACACGTCTTCAGTAAACTTTTCTAAAATTTGTTCTACAACTTTGTTGAACGTACTAGCTAGAATGATTAAAAAGCGATTTTTTTTATTTTGATAAAACCACCACGCAAACTACAAAAACTTTTCCAAAGACTTAATAAGGCTAAGTTTTGTAATTTTAGTGAAATCTTAAAATTCCTGATAAATTTGCATTCTGGACTACTGTGCAATGCGATAATCATGTGTTCATCCTGGGACGCCATCATGGTGCAGCGATAGTGTATGGGTTTGTGCAATGGGCCGAAGTCCCAAGGGTTTCGGGTTCGAACCCTACCTATGGGGGATTTTTTTTCACAATTGCTTTCGTTTAACTCACCACTTCGATCTGTTTTCTCTGTTGGGTATCATAAAAAATGATCGAACGATCACTGATAAAATGACGGAAAAGAATATTTCAATTTCACTGGTTCTTGGCGGTGATACTTCTTGGAGTCACGATTTTAGCTCGTCTTTTTGAGGGTTAAGGAGAACTATAGCGTAGTGGCATTCGCTTGCTATCCGAAACTAGCTACCGATTTCGCAATGTTTCTCATCAGCAATCAAAAATTCTGTACGTGCGGGCCGTCATTCGTGACCGGTTGTTTGGTTGGGAATACGAGTGGATTTAGCATCATCTGGCAGCCAAGTCGATACTGATGAGACAAAGTGGTAATACAAATTTCTTAATATTCTTGTTTAGGAGTTACCACAATTTGCTCTCTCATGTTACCTTATAATATTTTCCCTTAATTCATTCAAATTCAACATAAATGTGCTAAGAAATTCTTGTCAAGTAATCCATTTTTGAATCATTTCATAACAAAACTCTCCGGTTTTGGAAGTATCAAACAAAAATAGCACTGTTTTGTGAGAAAGTCCGCAACCCATGTGGATCGACGACGCCAAGAAGCAGAAGAATCATCCTCCCACTGAAAGTCAGCCCAAAATCGCGTGGTATTCGCTTCCAACAACCAGCGACGTATCGTTTGGCAGCTAACAACCAAACAAACAAACAATCGAACTCTAAACAAGGAAGTGTGTGGTACGAAACTATCATCACGACACGAATCTTCCTCCTATTCTCACAAGCAAACCCTCTGGTCTATCCAACGCCAGCAGTGTGCAGATTGTCATCTCGTTACCGGAACCGAACACTCTCAGCCCAGCTCACGTGCCCGCGATTCCCTTCGAGACAAAGCAGTAATTATTCCACCATCTGTCGTCGTCGTCGTCGTGCGCCCGCCATACAACAAACGTGTGGTTTTTGCGCGAAAGGGCCGCCCATAGCTCGGTATGCATTCTGATGCCAGCCTCCCACCTTCAGCATCTCTAGCTTGAGCACGTCGCGTCGCGAGATGAGCTTCTTAACTGAGTCCCACCGAAGAATCGTGTGCGTAGGAGGTCACCAGCTTCCCGTGCGAATGGATTTTATTATTTTGTCATAAAACTGAACCACGCAGAGCTGCTGCCGTTTCGATTTTCAAGCTGCGCAAAACCAATTATCCTATAAAATGCAAATCCGTTACTCTTGAAGGCTGCTGTGTATTTGCATCATGCACTCAGGTCGGTCGATTAAAGCGGGGGCTCCCCTTCGGAAAACAAGACTAAACAACCCGATTTAAATTTTAAATTAAACAAGCTCTTTCCAGCGAAGGGTAGGATAAATTGCCACGCATCAATTCGAAAAAGTAGTAGAATGAACTTATTTGAAGTCATGTTCGGTTCGAAATCTACTTCCCCCTACGGTTGCGAGGCGATGCGATGCGGTGCGGGTGCAGTCACCGCGCGGTGGAATTACTTTTAATTTAACGCCTTGCTGCCGTCGGAATTGGTTACGGCGGCTTGAACTACTTACCGGTTCTACCCCCTTCTCGTCGCCAGGAGCAGCATCCGAATGAGTCCCTTGTCGGAGAGATCACTTGCATTCACGGTCGCGATGGCGACATAACCCCCACCCCGGCAGGTAGAAGGAGGGAATTTATGAATGTTCAAAGCTGAAGAAGCTACAAACCTACCAACCGGCGGCGGAGCGACTGTGCCAAAAAAGGGACGCTTCTTGTACAAATGCGGATGTGTTGTGCGCCACGTTTCGAGCCGTGGCTGATGTGGGATGATGATTATCCCCGCATGGTGTTGATTTATGAACTCGAATAAAGATGACTCGCTTTTTGGCAGAAGCGAAGAAATATTATACCGGCGGTTCTGTAATTTTCGAAGTATATGAGCCGTGCAGAAGCGATTTATTGTGTGCAATTCCGAGGGGTTGCCGGTGCAGATTTAGAAATGGGGGAAGCCTCAATTGTAGACTGTGAGGGTCTTGTTTGTCTAGAGATGATGCAGAAATAGTTTGCTCGGTATGGGTAAAGTAGAGGATTCTCTTTACTTTGGGATTGTGTTTCAATGCTTTGGCATGGTGCGTACCACACCCAAGCGATTTCCACCTTGGGACCAATAATGTTCCGAATGCCTGCCACTCTACCAAGTACTTTGTCTTGTCGGAGTTCATCGTCAGTCCGATCCTCACAGCCTCACTTTCAACAAGTGCAAATGCCCCTTCCACTGCTCTGAGACCAACGCCAATAAGCATGTGAGCTAAGAAGCATGTGAGATATCGTCGTGATGGTTCAATTTTGGTGCACATCAGATCTTTGTTTCAAACTGTCGAGCGCTATATTTAATATTAGTTTGAAGAGTACATCACCCTGCTTGAAAGCACCTAACATCACAAACGAGTCCGACCACTTTTTAACACTTGGATTTTACCTATTCGACGGAATACGAATCTGCTTAACCAGTTTTGTCGAAAAGCCATGCGCTCAAACATTATCTGTCACAGTTCATTTCGTTTCACTGAATCGTACGCCTCTTTGAAATCCACAAACAGGTGGTGGTGGATACGCTTGTTGTATTTCCGGCATTCAACTAGAATACTAGAATCGCTGGGTCGGCTGTTGACTATCCTTCTCGAAACTCGCTTTGGCATTCGCCGACAAATGGCTCAGTCTGCTAAACAGAAAACGGGAGAGTACCTTATGGGCAGTATCGAGGAACGTTATACATCGATAGTTTGTGATCCTTATTTTGGGTAGGGCATATTTGTGTAAACTTGAGACAAAATATGAATTGAACAAGGCATTGAATTCAACCTTGGAACTTATTGAAGAGAGTGAGGATAGCTTGGATTTTAGAGGAAACGGGTAGTACCGTTGAAGTCTTTGAAGAATAAAATGTATAAATTAAAAGCGCGTGCGTTGATTTTATCCCTACGGTCAATTATATCACTATACTTGTGGTCAATAGTAGCGATAAGAGAAGTTGAGTCCTAAATTAGGTTGTCCAATCAATCCTAAAGTAAACGGATTCTTTTCTGCTGTGATAATACTAATCATGGAAAGTAATTTTGGCAGTGCAGTCACGTGTACATTGCTTCGATTATTTATTATCTCCGGCGTTAGGCGCATTCAAAACAAACCATGACTATCGATTATTGCAGAGCCCTGAAGGAGTTTTTATTGACTGCTCTGCCTAAATTATTTCCCTGCATCAGAAAATAATACCTTACCTGAATTGGCCCAGTAGAAATTGGAAAAGGAATATAATATGCTGTTGCCTTTTTGTGTTTCGTTTATTGCTTAGTTAAGTGTGCTGACTATAAGTTTGGAGGTACTTAACGCTGCAATTATTGGTAAACCTAACATCCCGACCAAACGAAAAACCCAAAACCATGCTCCAATTTCACCACCACAGCTTGGTATTTTGATAGCGTTATAAATGGGATCAACTCATGAAAATTCCATCACCATGGTCCCGCAGATCCCATATAAAAACTATATTTGGTGTGTTTATAGGTTATTGAGACCATTTATTGGTGTTTTGGTGGTTGTAAAATTTGACACGGACCATATTAATGGTCCTTTTATTTTAAATCCAGACGTTTATTCTACTACTTTAACAAACTTCAAATGTCAACCAATCTACTTTCACAATTAACCGTACTGCTGCTACACTGTTAACCTCAATATGAGCAGTTGCTTGCAAACTAAATGTCGTACAAGAGGGATTGACATCATAAATCTGTCGCCAACCTGTTTGGACGACTCAGTGCAAAATTCCGCAAGTATCAGCATATATCTCGGGTTGGATAAACGCAATGCTTAGTAACCGCATTCTTTGCTCGTCACTGAGACAGGCAGAGATAAAGATGCTGAGCATTGGCGACTGTCCTCAGGGTGGTCTTCTGTCACCTTTGCTATAGAACCTGGTTACCGGCGACTTGTTGAGGAAACTCAATGAGCTTGGGTTTACAGCCTGACGGTTGCAAAATACTGAATACTAGACTTTGCATCGGAACAATTTTTGATTTAATGTAACAAGCATTAAAAGCTATCAAACAGTGGCGTCGACAAGTTAAATTATCAGTTAATCGAACCAAACATTCACGAAGAGGCAAAAACAACCTGGGTTCGCACCCTGCAGCTCTTTGACTCTAAGCTACTGTGTCCGGATCAAGTCAAATACGTTGGAGTTATATGCGTGCATGGCCTTCGGGCAGTGCAGATGACCTTTTAAACTGACGGCTCTCTTATTGAGGTACGTGCTGGTATCTACTATCGTGGAATGAGATTGGAGCAGTTTTACTCGTAAGGAAGATGCTGTACTGTATTCCAAGCAGAATTCTTCGCGAATATGTACAAGCTACAATGAGCCCTTCAAAAGAGCTTGTCCGGCAAAGATATAAACTTCTGCTCTGATAGCTAGGTTGCAATAAACCAGACCAGGCGCAGAGATTTGCTTTGTTGGTCCGGAGACGGCTTCGTTCATTCCAATAAGTTGGACAAAGGAAAAGATCCAGTCTTGCTCTTCAACCGAGCACTGCAACTGTTGGCGCTATCTTAAAACGTTTAGTCAAACAAAAGCTATGCCCAGTGATTTCAAAAACCCTCTTCCTCTTTTCGAAACACCACTGTGATACGCTGATCGGGATTTTGGCCGGCCACTACAAACTCAATTATACTTTCTCCCTGCTCCTTCTTTTTCCTTCCGCTTAAGTAAATATGAAGTAGAAGTAGAAGACAAGACAAAAATCCTTTTGACCTTTTGAGCCAATACATATATTCTGATTCCTGATTTCCACCAACTGTATTTTGAAAAAAAAAAATAACGTAGCTTATCATAAACGCAAGCGGGCATTAAATTATACAAAAAAAAATTAAAAATACCCATTTGCTGCCGTACACTTCACCGTAAACACGTTGCCATTGAAAAATTCATCGTTTTTAATGAATCATACTTTATATTTTCGCATCGTGAAGTAAGTGGAACGATGGCTGTTACATTAAATGACAACATTGAAGCAATAAAAAAATCAATCAATACTTTCTCTTGGTCAGATGACATTACTTTTAAGTTAACTACCAAGAATCGCTATAAATTAGCTTCGCAACTTTTAGAAAAAAAAGTAAACATAACACAATCCCCTCACCCCCCAAATTTAAGACACTGATTTTCTCTGGTATAAAGACTCGCCACTTCTATCGTTTGTTTACCACAGCTTATGACAGTATCATTCCAATCAAAAGCACTCAATCCGAAGAAAATATCTTCGAATCTTTCTCGAACGAGGGCCATTAGCAGGTCCCGTTTTCGATTGGAATGACACTAACAGATAAATGGTAACAACCGATAAAGTCTATAACAGCAGGTCGCATCGTTTTTAAACAGAATCTCCAACTAACACCCGATTTTTAGTAGGCGTAAATCCATTT
The DNA here is from genome assembly GCF_030247195.1 of Topomyia yanbarensis. Classification (NCBI taxonomy): domain Eukaryota; kingdom Metazoa; phylum Arthropoda; class Insecta; order Diptera; family Culicidae; genus Topomyia; species Topomyia yanbarensis. The sequence goes on from NC_080671.1 coordinate 26,978,792, forward strand.
CAGTCCACCCGAGCATTAGAAATACCTATATATAAGTATGTTGTCAGATACCTTAGTTATAAAAAACGCATCACGTATATGAGGACTATGGAACGTGTATGTACCAATAGGCTCATTAACCAACGTACCTATAAAACGCTGAAAACATGCTGGCATGAGAATTTCAACCCAACGCACATACAAGCATAAAAATAATCCGACTCTGGCTCACAAGCAGCGTACGCACGTTGCATCCTGCAGTGTTGAACTCAATCCGGAACTACCCTGTCCTCCCACATTTCAGATCGTGTGTACTTGTCGCATTTCTATACTCGTTCGTGTATGTAAGATTTCGGATCAAACAGCGTGGTGAAGAGCGCACGATGGAATTTGCACACTACGAAGAGGTCGGTGCATGTGGTACTGACATTCAAAAGATTCGTAAACTATTTGGCTATGTGTGGGTTGATGCCACCACTGCCAACCGAAGGTCCACACCGCTTGTTGTACCGTCCGGACATTATAGTCATGATGTTGCTCGTTTGGCACGATAGCAAGAAATTGTTAAAAATAGACAAGCGGAATCTCTATTTATAATCTTTCATTTTACTGAGCCACCTATCAGGAATCAGAATATATTGGCTCAAATGGCACGTTCCCCGTACATAGTCGGGGATTTGTGCCACCTAGGCTTCCTATTGATGGCTCTGGCTGCAAAAGCTGCTTCATAAATGGCAACTTTCCCTTTTTCGTGAACTTTTCAATTTTTCAGATTACTTTTATCGCATAAATATTAAATCATTACCAATATTTAAGGTAGGCCTGAACCGGCTGGTGTATAAAAAATTAAAATCTATCTAGTAATAGGGAAGTTCTAAGTGTGAATACCTTACATAGTTTCGTTACGAAATATTTTAAATTTTAGAATGACACCTAGCCCCAGATAGTGGTGTAAGACATATTTAATGTCAAAAAATCAGCTAAGCTTCCACTTATTCGAATGTGAATTGTAAGGTTTTTCTTTTGACTACCATCACATTCTGTACAGGTCTACTTTGTTTGCCCCGGAACATCAGGTTGAGCTGCCTACTCGTTTACCTCAGTTGTTGGATCTTCTTCAGGTTTCGTATGGCAATGGCCCAACATTTCTCGAGTGGACGAAGCTCCGACGAACATCCGCTGCACATTGTTGGTGTCATACCACTCCATGGCCTTTCTTCCGTAATGGCTGGATGACAAATATGGTCAAAACAGCACGAAACAAGCGTTTCACTTCACTTTCACGTGAATTACGTAGTCGACGAACCCGGTTTCAATAAAAAGGTCGCTTTTCAAACCACAGGTATAAAGAGCCTACCGAAACAGATATTTTTTAGCGAACTTCGTCATTTTTACATTCTTAAAAATGTTTGCAGCCCGAGGCTCTAATTGATGCCGTTGATTTTTCGTTTGCCATAAACTCGCCATAAATTGTGTTCTTATCCTATCGTCATTATTTGTCTTCTTTCCCCGGTCCTTGACACAAATTCTGCTACCCCGATGTTGGAACTAAGCTTCTTTTCTTGTAGGACATCACGCATGACTAGGGGTTTGCTCAGGAACACAAATTTTACCTCCGTTGTTTGGAGCTAGCGTCAATCCTCCGGCGCTGGCTTAGTCCCGGCACTAAGTTAGCGTCGGATTCTGATGAGACGAAGTCGAAACGCAAATTCCATCAATTATATAATTTGGAATATATTATCCTTGTTTAATCGCTCAATTAAAAATATCTCTTGGTTTTAATGACACCCCTCCCACACTTTTTCTTAATAAAAAGCAATTATAAGAGAAGGAACAAAGGGGAGAGGAACGATCAAATAGATTGTAAGAGTAATCATTGTTTATTTAATTTAAAAAAATGTTTGTGCTAGTTTCATTCGTTTAATTGGTTGAATATATAGTGTCCCCTGAAGATGATGCAAATCCTGCATCGAAACGTCGGAATAATCTCAACTTAAGTTGTCTTAGTAATTCAAAGACTAATTAGCTGAAAAAACTTCATCTTTAAAATACATTACATTCGCATGTTTTTTTTGGCACAGCTCAATGCGTGAGCTTTTCGATGCCATGGGTCTTTTAAATATTTACAAAAAATCATTTCCGCAATGATCATCATCAGTGTCGCCTATTCATACTTTGTCTCAGCCGATTGTTTTTGTTTGCCTTTTTGGTTTACGGCTTACGATTGCGAAACTATCCTTTTTGATCCTTTATGCCGCCACTGCTAGTTTTTTTGTTTGAAAGCACCCGACGTCGTTGCTCAATTAACCCTCTAGTTCCCAACCCCGCCTCTAGTGCGAGTTACAGGATATTCGTTGTAGAATATTCAAAACACGAGTATATGGTGTCACAACTACAAAAACTTCTTCACAATATTCCATCCAATAATATAAATAAGAGATTTCTTGTTGATATAATTTTTTTTTTTTTTGGAAAAGTGGAATAAGTTAGTAAGTAGTAGTAGTCTACTGCAGCACTGGAATTATGTTGTGACCTTTTTGGAAATATTAATTATTAGCCAAAAAAATATGAGCCCCTAAAATTGCGGTGTTGGACATTTTTGAGGTAGCTTTCATGAACTGGCAACATATTTTTCGGTTTTTTCATTACAAACTCTATTTACAATAGAATTTTCAAGCAAAACAAAAATGTGGGCACTGCACAGTGGGACGTGCCCGGACTTAAGTCCAGATATGAAGGTCACGCGATATGTTCATCAATATTTTTCTTGTATTGGCCTCTGTGTCGGAGACAATTTGGCAAGATTTTGAGCTTTTTGGATGAAAAATGGATTTTTCATAGCTTTTAGAAGGGCGCAACTCCAAGGTTTTTCGCATAATTTGCCCACAGGGACTTTATCCGGTTATTTTAGAAGAAACAGTTGTTCTTATGGCATAGGTTGTTTCAGCAAAATTGATTAAATTACATCGTAAAATTACAATAAATGTGTTACTAATTTGTTTATTTAAAGCTGTTTGTCGTTATAATTAACAAAATACGAACTTTTAAAGCCAAAACAACAACGACGCCCGCGAATGCCAGCTATCGCACTATACTCATTCGAAAGCTTTTCATTTTCTCTTTCACATGAGCCCATGGTAATTCTGCGAAAACTTGCGATAAGCAATCAAAATTTGAAAAAACTGCAAATGGAGACGCGTTGTTATTATTGATATCAATTTTCAATAATTATTTTAAAGCTAGAATAATGACACAATTGCAATGCAATTTGGTAATTATTTTTGACGGCTTAGTCAGTCTTTACAGAATTAGTAGAATGCATTTTAATTTTTGTCCGACGTTTGGGTGCTGTTTAGAAACGTCGGACAAATGGTAAAATACGTTCTACTAATTCATAATAATATATGAATAAACATAAATGTTTTTATCGACATTAAGGTTGAACAGAGAAAGCGCAATAATCGAAAACGAAAAAAGCAGTTTTTTTCCACACCGTGTGTTAGATCTTCATAAAAATGAATCAGCAGTACTGTAACAACATTCTACATAAACTGATTGATTTTTAGGAAGATCTAACACACGGTGTGGAAAAAAACTGTTTTTTTCGTTTTCGATTTTTGCGCTTCCTCTGTCCAACCAAACTGTATCTGTTTAAATTATCGTTTGCTCAACCTTTTGTAAATCAATCGATTCAGCATCTCAAACTAATCCAAGTAAAATAAAATCTGTTTGAATAAATCATATGTGGTGTGATGCGATATTAAGCCATCATCATTTTAATACTTTTCTAGTGTCTGCGAGTAGACTTACACACCTAGAAAAAATAGTGTAAATTTACGTCTCCTAACCATGACATATACGAGCATCAAAAATGACTTAGTTTTACGTTTGATTTTAATTTTACATGACGTTTAATTTCGTAAATAATGTAATTTTACTCCACATACAGCGTTTGTTCTGAATGGTAGAAAGTGTAATTTTAAGTCATTGCGCATGTAAAGTATATGTTTCATGTAAAATTAAATGGAACACGGTAATGTTCTGTCATTTCGTAAATTACGGTTTGTTGAATTGTGTCATGTTTGCAATTACGTCAACGATAAAATTCAGATTTTTTTGGTGTGTATGGTAACCCCGAAATACTTTAGCATATAACATTTACTCAATTCCTGTACCCAAAAAAATCTGTTTGAAGTAGTCAGGTGTCCAAAAAATTCGAACTATGACGAAAACAACATTATACGTCAGCCAATCTACTGGTTATTTTTGCTTATCAATTTACGGCAAAAATAAATTCATCGTTCTAAAGTTATTCAAAATCATCTTATTTGAATCATGAAGATATAAGAATCATGTTAAAGCACCATTAGGGATAGAAATTAACATTTTTGATAACAGACATAAATGTGGCGTACCAAAATTAGCAAAAAAAATTAAGAACCTTAACGACAAAATAATTTTTTTAGCCTCCCTTACGAGCGTTTTTTATAATTTGTTTAAATATTAAACAGAAATGCAGTGTACAGACATAACTGCTAAAAATATTAAATGTTAGGAAAAAATAATTATTTTTTTTCTAATATGTTTTAATATTAAAAAAAACTTCCAATTCATGGAGTGATTAATCGTAGACTTGTATCAGAAGTGCAGTGACGGTACACAATAACTCAGTTTGTACGCTGAACAAATAGAAAAGGAACGAAGTAAATCTTCAAAGGACGAGGCAAATTGTCAGTAAGAAGTTGCATCGCAGTTGCAATCAGTGAAGATTTACCTCAAGATGGACAAGATAGACGTGTCAGTTAGGTGCTCCTAGCGGTCGTTCCCGATATTAACGTGGATCATATCAAGAAAAAAAAAATGGAAATTCTCCAACTCAAACTAGAGGTCATCTACCTGATGTCGAGGCACAACGAATAACTAGCCAATCGTTCACTTGACAGCGCTTAAGATCCGAAGCATTATTGTCCCAAGAAACAACAACAGGCTTTAGAATTTGTCAAGATTTCATGAGATCACCTGGCACGCAGTAAGTAGTATCTCGAATCGGTCTGAATTCACGAAGATCAAGCAACCAACAACGCACGGAAGCGGCATTAAAACAGTTAAACAGTGCAGGATATTGGACGGATTTTTCTTACTAGACGCCGGTGAGATCGTTTCACAATTTTAACTACCTAAAATGTTACCTTTAATTACCTTTAAATGTTACTTAATGCTATAACCAAATTTGAATTTTTGGTTTCACCTGCATTAGCTGAAATACTGATCATCTGGTTAGATTATTCTAATTATTTTCGTAAATATTAGCTTAGTTTATTTCGTCACGTTGTGCTACGTTATGACAAACGCCATTTAGCATTTTTGAATATTTTGAAACTTGTAAATGGGAGAAACAATTTAGAGAAGGCAATTGATGCTTCTAACTGTCCTTTATTGGTCTCTTAATCATCACGAAGATCGCTTGTCTAAATTGCGAGTTTTTGCTACACGAAAGTAGCACTCACACAAGCCATAAGCGCGTTTTGTTGACAGAATCTTTTTGACGTGTCATAATCAGGTCATAAAATAAAAATTTTTATATACAAATAAGGCTTCAATTATTAACTTTCATTCATAATTTGGTCTTGATACAATCGATGAGATGCATTATGAAGGAAATTGGACAAGGCATCAAAACTAATAATTTGTGGTTACACTATTTCCAGTTACTAAAATCGCTTTTTTACCGCCATACTTGTATTTTTATTTAGAAAATGTTTGTGCCTTTGTGTTCCACCGACCTTTTGACACAGAAAAACATCTACAATTAAAATATAACTTGAGCCAATCCCAAGATTCAGAGATTTGAATCAAAACACTCACAATTTCTCATAAAGTTTTTTACTATATCTCAGCAACCAAGCAAAATTTCAAAATTCCGGAAACGCAACTTAGTAGAGATTTTTCAGACAAATAACATGACATATATAAATCATTTTACTCTAAAATGGCGTTTATGATAAGATAGCACGACAACGACGATGTATGATTTCCGTCGGGAGTGTCCATTTTAACATTGTTCATTTCAAAATTCTAGAAAAGTTAATTTTATCGTTAATGTTTTAGTTTCAATAGAGATAAATCTGCTGCACTTGCTTTTATTTTTTCATCTAAATTGAATACTACATGTAATATAAATCAGAAACCCTGTAAGGGTTTTTTGTGACACTTTTTAGTTCCACTATCGCTTGCATGTGTGACAGACTACTTGTGTAGATCATAAGTGTTATATGGCACCAATACTCCACAGGGGTGGTGTGTAGAGGTACGCGTATATGTCGCGGATGCAAGTCGTGGTGGAGTCGAGAAGTGTTACAGGAGAGATCCTTGTGATCCTATGTGAAAATATTCCGCTAAGAGCGAGTAAAGGCGCTTTAACCTAGGCTTATTAGCCAGGGCATGGTGTAAATACCTCTGTCCCATCCCAAAGAACCAAAGGAGTGACATTAACCTTCTTAGCCAAGTCACTCCCAACGATTTATTATATCCCCTTCAAACTGAAACGGTCGGTACGGTTGTCCTCGTTTCTTCCTCCTTTAAGATTCGAAAGAATTCGTTAATCAAATTATTCATTAAATGAATATTTTAATTGCCGTCTAATTTTGAAACATCTTCAAACCCAACTCAGCACAGTAGGCCTGGCCGTTTTAATATTTGCGTCATGTGAAAATATGCTTCAAATATTAATATTGACAAGAAAAACACTACAGACTTTCTGCAGTGTTTTCCAGGATGCTTTTCAATACTGGCTGTGTAAGGGTTAGAATAGAATAGAATAGAATAATATGTTTTAATATTAAAAACAAATTCCTCGCACGATCATTACAAATCAACAATTTTATAAACAATTACATCAAAATAATAATTTTTGAGCCACCCTAATGAGTGAGAATTTCGTTTTTTGGCATGTTTTAATATAAAAAAACGAATCTAGTGCGCAACAGTTACTTTTAAAATAATTTATGAACCGGTTCCACAAAAAAATATTTCTGAGCCACCCTAAGGGACCATTCATAAATTACGTAACGCAAAAATTGCCCAAAATTGACTCCCCCTCCCCCCATGTAACAAATTGTCACAAATTTCTTCATCCCCCCCTCCCCTGTTACGTAACAAATTCCTAGAAAAATTTTTTTTTCTTCAGTGAAAACATGTTACGTAACGATCTAGCTGACTCCTCCTCCCCCCTATGTCACAACATGTCACAACTTGTTGTACCCCCTCCCCCCCTAAAAGCGTTACGTAATTTATGAATGGTCCCTTAATGAACAGCAAATGCTTATTTTTAATGTATTTTAGTATCAAAAACGAATTGTACGTGCCAAAATTCCATAAAACCGTCCTACTTGAACAAATACGACAAAATTTTGACTTTAGTGCACCTTTTGCTCTAAACCGAGCCACTGTGCACTGTAGGGTTAACTGTGCTTACTCCTCTGATGGACGCGAGGTATTTCATAATGTCAATTAGTTACAGAATATGCTCCTGAACAAACACCTAGTCAAGTTTGATGCTCTGCAAGAGAAGGAATTCTAATTAAGCTGGTGAACACCAGTGAAATCAAAACGTTTCTCAAAATCACTTTAAAGTTGTGCACAATTCTTCTTCGTATCATTCCCGAAAACCTACGTGAGCTTTTTACAAAACAATATTATTATTATTATTCTTCCAATAACTTGTTAGCCGATTTTTTTTTAGCGCGAATCGGGATTTTGGCTTCAAAGTGCCACAAAAAACTCATAAATGGATAAATAAAATAAAAAAACCTCCGTAGTTATCTCGGGAATTATGATGGGTAAACACGCTACAAAATTTCGAAACCATTGGTCCAGTAAATTTTAAGTTATGTTGGGTACCATAAATCAAGTTTTTTTTTGCGAAGTTCCTTCGGAAGTTCACTCGCTTGATTCTGCGTTTTTGTTTTCAATGAAAATTTGAAAAATATGTCTCCATTGTGGTATTATTATTTGAATTGAACGAATAAACAAATGCTCTATGTATCGGCAATATATATTTTTAATGTGTCTTTTCACCGAACTAACCTTCTCCCTCTTAATCTTCTTAGTGAAGAAAAAAGGATTTACCCTAATTTGTCTCCTTAGGCTAAGCCAATATATAGTTAATATAGCATAGTGCATAATGTGTAGTTTGCTAACAAAAATTACATGTGGTAGTCTGATTGTCATAATATGTCATATTATGTAGTGTGTGGTTTGAGCATAGGGATTACCACATTCCACAAAGAAAAGAATTGAACAGATAAGCCGCATTCTTAACATTCTAACACCGTTAGGAGTACCAGAGCGGAAAATCCTCAAAGTGTGTTTTTTTAAGGGAGATGCTCCATGAATGGATCGTGGAGGGTACACGGACCTACGTTGTGAAATATTTTAATTTCTAAAACAAGTCGCCAAATATTGTCATTGCATCATCCAAAAATCGAATAGTACTGTGCTTCGTATTACTACGATTGTGTAGCAAGATAGAATACATCCTAGTAAAAACTCAATGGAAACAAATGGATTAATCAATTTGCACATTGTCGGATTTTAATGTTTCATATTCCACTCGTCAGTAACTGACACCAACTTGCTGTCAGATAGAAGATCTATTAAAACTAACACCGAATTGGCGTCAGTTAGACACTAAATCCAAACAGTCCACACAAGATGTGTGAACGCCTAAAGCTTGTACCGAGTGATGTCAAGTTACATACTCGCATGCGTTTGGCTCTCAGGCCAAAAGACAGTTCGTTTCCGTCAGCGACCCAAAGCTTCTATGCTTGGCTAACCGAGACATCTTTCGTAACAAGCCAGTTGCTTTAGGCGTTCACACATCTTGTGTGAACTGTTTGGATGCAGTGTCTAACTGACGCCAATTTGGTGTTAGTTTTGATACATTGTCTAACTGACAGCAAGTTGGTGTCAGTTACTGACGAGTGGAATACGAAACATTAAAATCCAACTTTTCTCCGAGTATATTTATTCATCGTTGAATTTGATTCCGTAGAAGAAAGCAGCTATTACTCTTCTGAATTTCTCCCACTGTACTTACCATCTACCTTTTGCGTCATTCCAACAGTATGTACAATGAGCATGTATAATTACCAGTTTTCAATGTTCTCTATTTGAGCTAGCAGTTTGCCATTTTAGCCTCTGTCATGTTATTTTCATGTACACATTCCTCCCATCTCGCTGACTAGCAGCATCTGCCATAAAATTCAATTTAATGTCAAATACCACTGAACTGAACCACCATTGCTGCATGGAAGCCGTTCCCAATTAACGCAGCGATGTCCCCTTTATGTAAAAAAAAAGAAGAATTTCGCAATGCAACTTCACATGCATAGTAAATTGCAATTAGCAAAACTGATCCTTTCGCACCGACAGAAATGCAACCGCGCGACCTCAGCGGCGACAACGACGACATGTAATAATAAAGATACACAGACTGACTGGTGCAAGCCAACTGACCCTTGCACACCTGATGAGGGTGCAGATTTAGCTGCCCTTGGCCACACCAACTTGATATTCCCAGAAACGCCCCAAGGCATATTTTTTAAAATAATGATAATAATAATAATAATGACGATGTTAATGAGTACTGAAGGCGTCACATCTATAGGGAACGGGGGGGGCAACCCGAAATGCCAACAAGGAGCAGCATTAAAATGGCCACTGTGTGTCGTCTGTTTGCCGGTCCACCTCGGGTACAGGTCAGGGCAAATGGGCGGCAATCGTGTTAATTGATTTCTTTATTTTGCATCAGCGAGGCTGCCAGAGTGCAATCAGTTTGCCGTGAGAGCAGTGACGCGTCTAAATATAGGCATGACCGGTACGCTGCCCCGGTGAAGGTGCGTTACGTGGTGGCGGTGGTCAAATTTGGAGTGCATCTATTGCATTTAAATTTTGCTGGAAGGGCAATGAAAACAACTTGGTAATTTTGTAAAGTCAATGATCAAGAAATTTTAGGAATCTTATAAAAACCGTTTTTTTCAAAACAATCCTCAGCACTACTCACCGAGGTTGATGTACACGCAAAGTAATTATCGCTCCGATGCGGTGAGTCAAAGTCATCAACCCAGTAGCAGCCGGCATTCCTGTGAAAAGCATTATTCTACATGCCTCCACCGAAAGTCTAAATATTTATATTAGTGACCATATTTGCTTATTATATTTTCCAGTTACCTTCGGTATTGTGCGGCGGCTTTACAGCAGCCAAACTCACCAGCGTCATTAGGAACTCTGCAATGCATAGCTAGCTTGCGAGAGACGGTATTAAATTTAATTGCATTTTAGCAGCGGTAGCGGCAGCGCCGACCGATGAATCACAGGGCGTGAGCGACTTCCGGTAAAAAGTGACACAGGAACAGGTTTCCGGACGGGCGCCGATTCCCGGCCGATAGTGTATAGTTTCGATTTTCGTTGGAAATGGCCAGAATGGAAAATGCCTAACAATGCCGTCGTTGTGAGTTCGCGTTCCATTGAAAGGGGTTAATTGTTTAAAATTGTTTGAAAGCGATTTAATGGTCGGGTTCGGTCGAGGTCCCGACGGCTTTGTTGGAAGCTGTTGTGAAGTATTGTTAAAAATGAGATTGTGAATTATTGGGACATCGGTTAGATTCTTTTGCTTGGTTAGGCGTTTGAAGAAATGCGGTTAAATTAAGTGAAAATCTTTTCTGTGATCTTTTTATTATTTATGCTGCACCTAAAAATGGAACATTTTGGATTATCTGTGGACTCTTACTTTATAATGCGGTAAACTATTGCTTTCTTCGATCCGTCAATTGCCCTTTAATTCAACACTCATTTATAAAAAAGGAAGAAAATTTACAATTCTTGTTACTACTAGCGTATGAGCAAAATGATTTTGAACTTCCGTTGACATTTCATTTCATTCCCATTTTTTCAAAAGTTGTTCTACTGGAGCTGTAGAGCTAGGTTCTCGGAAGGGCTCTCCGTCAGAATCACACACTACAATTGCAGACGAAACAGGCAATGGCGCCCACTAAAACACTGCTTTAGGCCAATTGTAGCGGGGCGTGATTCTGAATGTGATATTCACTCAGGTATGTGCGGGCGTAGGGACTCGCGATAGCGTGTATCATCGCGAAGGGCTCGAGCATTTGTATGTTAACGTGTTTGATTGCGTGTGTGTTTGTATGTCGCGTGTGCTAACGTGTATGTAACTTCGCGTGTATAAATTCTATATTAAAATCATGTGCCTTTCGCACATGATTTCGAATGATCGCGCGCTGACCGTGATTAGATTCACTTCATTTTTCGTGTGCGGTTCTGTTTCTAGAAAAAAAGTGGGTTCTTCCATATCACTAGAGTCCCCAGTCATTTCGTGTTGTATAGTGGACACGAGCTTGATTTTTTGATTGATATAACTGAATGTATGGACCTAAGTTGCTAGAATAGCGGGAAAAGATTTTCGGACGTGATTGATTCATGATCGCGCGCGTTTGCGGGTTCGCGTTTAAGACCGCGTTTGTAACTTCGTAAGTACTAAAAAGCTCACATTATTACCGGAGTGTTATAAAGTTTGCGATGATCGCGAAGTGCTGCAGCCTTCGTATGTTGACATGTTTGTCGCGTGTGCTCGCGTGTATGTTAACTTGCGTGAATAAATTTGATTTTGTATTTATGTAGCCAATCAGGTGTGTTCTTGGATGGCCACGCGGACCGTCGTTCTGATATTTAGTTTTCGGTGTACGGATCACATTCTGACAGGGAGTGAGTTACCCCATATCACTAGAGCTCCCGGTCATGTTGTCCAGTGGATATAAGAGCCTTATTTTTTTTAATTGGTCCAACTGAAGACATGGACCTAGACTGAAGGTACCGAGAATAGAGACTTCTGGAAGTGACCGATTTATGAATGCGCGAACGCAGGAGTTTGTAGGTTCGCGCTTGAAACCGCGTTTGAAAATTTATAAGTGCTAACACGTTCACCTTATCACCGGGATGTTATCATGTTTGCGAGATCGCGCGTGTAGGTTGCGTGGATGATCGCGAAGGGCTTAAGCATTTGTATGTTAACGTGTATGTGACTTCGTGTGTATAAATTCTATTTCATAAACGTATGCCCATTCGCATATTCGCGTGCTTTTAGATGATTGCAAGGACCGTGAATCTGATACTTAATTTTCAGTGTACGGGTTCAGATGCTAGAAGAGAGTGAGTGCTCCCATTTAACTAGAGTTCCTGTTCATGTCGCCATGGAACGTGTTGTCTAGTTGATATGAGCGTATTTGCCCAATTGGTCCAGCTGAAGGCATGGACCCAGGCTTCTGGGATCAAGGGTAGACCTCCGGACGTGACCGATTCGTAATCGCGCCCGCGAGGGCATTTTTGTAGGTTCCCGCTTGATACCGCGTTTGAGAATGTGTGAGTGTTAAGATGTTGGCTATCACCATCTTTGCTGACCCAGCTGAAGGCGAGAGTAGAATGGCAGTATAGGATTCGAAAAGAAGAGATAAATGACAATATATGAGAGACGCAATAGATAAAACAGGTACAAGATACAGCTAAAGTTATGATCATAACATGAAAGACATACATTAGTACTTCAAACACTACTAATACTTGAATATCCAACCACCACACATAGCACATCCTTTCTCAATTATCTATTTGTTACTTGTTGATTGTTGTTTATGAGCTGGTGAATAGAGGAATGGTATAGAACAGACAAAAGGCTCATATCAGCCCTCCCGGCCTCCTCGACACACCACTATCGAGGCGTATTGTAATCAACATCTTGAAGCGGGCTTCTTATATAAATAAAATCTTGCATCATAATGATTGGTGGATTATTGACATAAGAACTAATTAACCTCTAGTAGTAGCACTTGGTGCAAATAGAAAGCAAAAAGGGCGAAGGGTCCTTATATTTAGATAATTCTATTTAGTCTATTGTGGCCTGATGATGTTTACAATACCGTCAATCCTCCTGCGAGAGGGATAAAGAAATAGATATTAATAGATAATAGAATAGATAAGATAATAGATAACACAGAAATAGATATTACATGCATCTAAACTACTTTTAGGTGTTTGGTGATGTGGTTCACGTGGATTGGATTTCTTCAAAAACTACGTGTTTCAGTTTATTAAGCTGATCTAGTTGAGCATTAACTAGTGGCTGAACAGTATGTTTAAGAGAAGGTTCCATCCATAAGAGATTGTCATTTCTGTTTCTGAAAACAGCGAATCCGATTCGTTATAAACGAGTGTTACTCGCCATCTTCACGAGCCAGAGCGACAGAGCGATTTAAGAGATAAAAACACCCACCTTCAGTCTGATCATCTCTTATAGATGACAGGTCATCGATCCGAATCGAATGACTTGATCACTATGCTCAAGATCAAATGAGTCCCCGAACAACCGAACCCCCATTTGAAAGTAGAAACATCCATATCAGCCGCCCGCCAAAACACTCGATCGAATGATTATTAGTCATGAGATTCAGAGGTCACTCGAATAATGATTTATTTTCCTGTATATAGTTGGCATGTGATGTATAATAATAAAATGTAATATATGCATTTAAAAGCTCTTAATGAATATAAACAACGCACACATTCTCGTGATTCATGATTGAGAAAGGCACAATTGCACCGCTAGGTGGATTAAAATAGGTTTTTTTAATTGGTCCAACTGAAGGCATGGACCTAGACTGCAGGTACCGAGAATAGAGATTTCCAGAATTGACCAATTTATGAATGAGCGAACGCAGGAGTTATGTAGGTTCGCGCTTGAAACCGCGTTTGAAAATTTATAAGTGCTGAGACGTTCACCTTATCACCGGGATGTTATCATGTTTGCGAGATCGCGGGTGTAGGTTGCGTGGATGATCGCGAAGGGCTCAAGCATTTGTATGTTAACGTGTTTGTCGCGTGTATGTGACTTCGTGTGTATAAATTCTATTTCATAAACGTATGCCCATTCGCATATTCGCGTGCTTTTAGATGATTGCACGGACCGTGAATCTGATACTTAATTTTCAGTGTACGGGTTCAGATGCTAGAAGAGAGCGAGTGCTCCCTCACTCCCTAATTTAACTAGAGTTCCTGGTCATGTCGCCATGGAACGTGTTGTCTAGTGGATATGAGCGACATATTTGATTGATCTAACTGAAGGCATGAGGCTAGGCTGCTAGGATCGAGGTTAGAGACTTCCGGACGGGATTGATTCATGATCGCGCGTGCGGTGGGTTAATGCTTGAGACCGTGTTTGTAAATTTATAAGTTCTAAAACATTCACTTAATTACCGGGGTGTTTTAATGTTGGCAAGATCGTGGGCGCAAGGAAATGTGGATGATTGTAATTGCATGTTCGCGTTTGTGACCAGGTTTGTGTTATCGCGAAGGTCACGAGCGTTTGTAAGTTTAGAATGGGAGAGATTGTGAGTGTATAGGAGAAAACATGCAATTTATTGTGTTAGTTGTGTTGTGTTAGTATGATAAGATATAGTAATAAAAGAAAAATAAGTCAAGCAAAGATAGATGGAGGTAGAACACAAATAGAGATTATTTTTAAAATTACTTTTTAGCGTTTCGGATTCTCCTCATCAGTAACTAGCACCAGTCTTTGGGCTAGTAAGATGATAAATCTAAACTAGCACCATAACTTATAACTAGTGCCAGCTTTGGTGCTAGCTTAGATTTATCATCTAACTAGCCCAAAGACTGATACTAGTTAGTGATGAGGGGAACCCGAAACGCTAAAAACTAATCCTGCACGAAAAAAAAACAATTATATTTTGTTGCATAGATTATTTTTAGTTTGCATGGGTAATGTTAGGGCAGATTAAATCTAAAATATGGAAGAATATAGGTATTTTCTACATTATTGATATTATTAGCTATTACATGCATCTAAACTACTTTTAGGTGTTTGGGGATGTTGTTCGCGTGGATTTGATTTCTCCAAAAACTACGTGTTTCATATGTTGGGCTAGTTGAGCGTTAACTAGTGGCTGAACAGTATGCTTAAGGAAGAGGTTCCATTGCCTGCTTCAGCGAATCCGATTTCTTATAGACGGGTGTTACTCACCATCTTCACGAGCCAGAGGGACATTTCGAGCGAGTTAAGAGATACAAACACTCACCTTCATTCTGATCATCTCTTATAGATGACAGTCCATTGATCCGAATCGAATGACTATGCCCAAGATCAAATGAGTCTTCGACCAGCTGAACCAATAAGTCGAAAGTAAAAACACCCATATCAGCTGTCCGCCAAAACACCCGATCTAATGATTATGAGTCAAGAGATTCAGAGATCAAAGAACCAGCACTCGCTCGGATCTCCCACTCTTATCCACCACCCAAGAGTACGCGCCCTTAGGCTCATCACCGAAGCCCAGAGTATTTCATGTCTTTTCCATTTGATACTAATAATATTGGATTGTCGAGTTAAATTATATCGCAATAAATCCCAATCAATAAATTTTGACCCAACTTCTCACTGTATAAAACTGTCTTGTCTGCAATTGTAGTGAGTGATTCTGACAGGGAGTCCTTTCGAGAACCAAGCTCTGCGGTTTTAAGTTTGCGGGATTTACGTTTCAACTTCGTTTCCTCAGAATCTGTCACTTAACCAAGGCTGTCGGTAGTCCAAAATTTGAAAACACCACTACTACAAATACACACCAAAACGACTTCTAACTTTCGATGTCTCGAAAGAGAAAATATTCTGTTCACTGGCGAGATATACAGAAATCGAACCTAGCAGTGTTTCCAATTTTCGACTAGTGTCAGTCTGGTGTCTTAGTCAAGTGTCACATTTGTAGTTGCTTTAGATTGTTTTTCATATCTTACAGAATAATCAAATAATGATTTTTGTGTAGTTAATAAGTATCACTATCTAGTGATTTATTTATTTATTTTTTTCATTTTTCATTTGTCCTGTGTTGATCTACATGAAATGTTTGTGTAGGGTGGTAAAAATCCATTACAAAATTCACTTCAGCAGCTGACCTCAAATCCGCGTTAAACCCGAGCAGAAGACAGTTAAATCGATCGAAAATGGTAGCTCTGCTGGCTTACGCAATGCCAAAGTTCTAAGACCATATCAGAGGAATCTTGCTAGCACTGCTACAGTTCTGTTAGTCCAAATGCTCGTACAAGGACACCAAATGGTTGCTGAAACTTCCGGGACAGATCAAAAAAATGAAAAATACAGTGCTCGCAAACAATATGGATCAGAAATCTCGTTGCCGATTCTTAGTACGAATCCAAGATTTCTATTTGCCTGTGCCCTAATGTGAGAGTAATGGTTTCGGAATATTGGTTACGAGTCCAGGAGTACACCAAGGTCTCTGATAACTGACACTCTCTCTAGCGATTGCCCGGCGATGTTGTAGCTTCAGTGAATGGAAGTTTTTCTGTGTGTGAAAGATATTATAGAGCATTTGGACGCGCTAAGAGCCATTTACGAAAGAGCTGCGATTACACCACATTACAGAAAGCATCTAGATGTCGCTGAAGTTCGATACAGTCCTCTATCGACCGCACAATACGGAATAGTTTGAGATCATCAGCGTATATAAGTTTGTTCCCTAGGGGTATAACATAGCAAACGTCATTGAAGAATAATGAAAAAAGTAACGGTCCGAAATTACTTCCTTGAGATACACCCGACAAGTTGATAAAGCTATGTGATCCGTTGCTTCCTTGTTTCACAGACAGAAAACGAGATATGATTCTGATTCCTTGCGAAATTTGATGGGCGACCCAGCCGCTCAATCTTTGCCAGTAGAAGAGAGTGCTACACGGAAAAAAATTTCTCCTAAAAACGTGAATAAAGTTCCATGACCTCAGGAACAATCACGTTTTTACGTTACGAAAACAGGACCATGAACAAAAATCATGTGTATTATAATTATGTTCCAGTTTCAGCCAGCAACGCCCAAAATAACGCTTTGTTATGATATTTGTTTTTGTTTTGTGAACTTCAGACACGGTTTCTGTTGTACCATTACAAAATCAATTTTCTGTACGTGAACTAGTTCTCAGCTTTATGAACATTGTTCATAACACCAAAAGTAGAATCGTGATTTTATTTATAGCTTTTGGAAAACATATTTACGCGTGAACTATATAACGAAGCCCGGAACATTATTCATGAATCCTTTCAATCATCGTGAACTAGTTCATGATTCCAAATATAATAGTCACGATTCAATATATGTGCTCGTGAAATAGTTCACAAAATCACACAATGTTATTCATGTATACGTGAACTGATTACCGATTTCTAGATAATTAGTCACAACTCACCATTCATGATCATGAATTATTTCACAAAACCATGAAATAATTTTTATATATTCGTGAACTAGTTAATGATTCCTAGTACAATAGTCACGACTTACCATTTGAGCTCGTGCAATGATTCACAACATCGAAAAATATTATTCATGAATACGTGAACTGATTTATGATTCCTAGCGACTGACTCATCATGAAATATCATTCATAGAAACGTGATTCCTAATATAATAGGCACACCTGACCATATGTGGCCGTGAACTAGTTCACAAAATCTGAAAATATCGTTCATGTGTTCGTGAACTAGTTCATGATTCCTAGTATAACTTTCATTCATGGATTTGCGAACTGGTTTATGACTCGTAGTACATGATTCACGATCTATCTTGAGTGCTTGTGATATTTAGAAGACATCCGTAATCATTTTCTATTTCATACAACTCTGCACATGGTCGTGGAATTTTCACGTGAACTATTTCACAATATTTGGGTTTTATCGTGAAATCGCCGTCGCCAGTGGGATAATCATATGTTCTTTCTGGGATGTCACCATACCCAGGGATAGCATAAGGGTTAGTGCATTGGGCCGAGTCTCAAAGGTTGCGAGTTCGAGTCTCGCCTCTGGGGGGAATTTTTTTCACATGATTGCTTAGCTTCACTCACCATTTCCGATCGTTTTCCCCCGTTGGATACCACCAATCCTAAATAAGGTATTGGCACTTAAGTCAAAAGACCAAAAATTGAATTATTAGCATAACTAGAAGCATTCCACGCGATTATTTATTCGCTACTACATCGGGCAAATTACGTGGTAATGTTCCTGTGATAATGGAACTGTCTATATCTCTTATATAAATAAAACAGCTTTAGACGTGTATTTCATTTGTTTCAAACCAACTCCGTTTGCCTCCTTTCGAACCACTCGCCAGCCAGCTTCATATATGTAGCTTATAAAATACTAATCTTTCCATGCTGTTGAACTTTCTTCGGAAAAGTTATTTACCGTGGAAAATGGAACGTTTGCTTGCTTATTTGTTCGCCAAAGCAACTAGCAACCGGGAAAGAGGAAAAGCATCTTCCATGGAGCAACAATCCAGGAAAAGCTTATGAATAAAATATTTCTATCCGGGCCCTTGCAGGGGTGGGCTTTCTCGTGGGTTTTACGTTAGAAAAATGGAGAACTGTGAGCAAAGTGGCATTCGTGTGGATTTAGGTTATTATTAGTGAGAGGGAGAGGCCGGCTACCCGGAAAGTGGAGGAATTGGTGTTTTTATTCATAGGGAAAATAGGTCTTTTGAGCCACCAAGAGAGATAATATCCGTGAAATGCTGAGATGTTGTCAACACATAGTCAAAATAGCACCATGCTATGGCAAAAGAGCAAAGTTTTCGCCTAACATTCCGTTGCAGAACTTGACTTTCCGTTTCGACAGATTTCGCAGCGGATTCTTAGTGCATAGGACATAGGACAGACCAGCTTATGAGACCAGCGCCTTACTCTCTTAATCGCGAAACCCAGGCGCTATTGGGAGTTATGCAAAAAAAATCGGGCGTGACATTCTTTCCTATGCGATAGGACCAAACTTAAAGTTAGTATTTGGAATTTCGGAATCTCCTAGCATCAGTAACTAGCACCATCTTGGTGCCTTCTAGATGCTAAATCTAAACTAGCACCAAAATTGGCACTAGTTAGAATAAATTAGTTATGGAATTTGCGTTTTGGCTTCGTCTCATCAGAATCCGACACTAACTTAGTGTCAGGACTAAGCTAGCTCCAAAAAACGAAAACGCTATTTATGTTTATGAGCAAACCCTTGGTCCTGCGTGATGTCTCGCGAGAAAATGAGTTCTGATGAAGCCGATGAGAATTAATGCAATTTGCACTATGCTACATTTTTTCGAGAGTTGTCCTACTGGAAATGTAGAGCTAGGTTCTCGGAAGGGCTCCCCACCAGAATCACTCACTACAATTGCAGACGAGACGGGAAATGTCACCCACTAAAACACTGCTTAAGGCAGACCATGATTCTGAATGTGATATTCATTGTACGGTTTAGAGATGTGCAGGCGTAGGGACCTCGCGATCGCGTGTATCATCATGAAGGGCTCGAGCGTTTGTACGTTAATGTGTTTGATCGCGTGTGCGTTTGTATGTCGCGTGTGCTAACTTGTATGCAACTTCGCGTGTATAAATTCTGTTTTATGACCGTGGATAATTTCTCATATTCAGGTGTGTTCTTGGATGATCGTGGACCGCAAATCTAATACCTAATTTTCGGTGTACGGTTCAGATACTAGAAGAAAGTGAGTTCCTCCATATCAGTAGATTTCCCGGTCTTGTCGCCATGGAACATGTTTTCTAGTGGATACAAGAGCTTTCTTTTTTTTTAATTTGTCGAATTGAAGGCATGTACTTAGATTTCTGGTACCGAGGATAGAGCCTTCCGGAAGTGACCGAGACGTTCACCTTATCAGCGGGATGTTATCATGTTTTCGAGATCGCGGGTGTAGGTTGCGTGGATGTCAAACAAACACTTTTATACGATTAGAATCACATGATTTCGAAACCGTAACCTTTGCAGGTTTAGTATCTTAGAAGAAGTTTTATTATATAACATAGCGCATTACAGGAAAATATTATTATGGTGATTAATCCCCCTAGAAGTAATCACGGAGAATTAATTTTTCAAACAAACTATTTCGAGTCTTGGTGTTCTCACTATTTAGAGAACAATTTTGTTGAAGACATGAATGCTATATGTAGCCGGGATCCATCACTTTGAGAAAATGTCAAAAATCAAACAAAAAAGTTATAGAAAAAACCCTCTCGAATTCGATGTGTACTCAAATTTTGCCCAACAACTTTTTTCTCTTAACAATGAGACATTTTACATCCTCGACAAAATTTCCAACTGAAAGAGTAGACCTGAATTCTCAGACGCAGCTCTGCTGCAGACGAGACGGGAAATGTCTCCCACTAGCTTACTACTTAAAACCAACTGGAGTGGGTTGTGATTCTGATGTTTGAATGTACATTTGAGACCGCGTTTCTAACTTCTAACCGAAGGTATGTTTAAGCTTGTAACTGTGTCGTCAATTCACATCATCGGCGTGTGAATGATCTCGATTGCATGTTCGCGTTTGTGACCAGGTTTGTATTATTGCGAAGGGCTAGAGCGATTGTACGTTAATGTGTTTGATCGCGTGGGCGTATTTATTTTGCGTTGGCTAGCTTGTATGAAATTTCGCGTGCATAGATTTGTGGTGGTGCTCGTTTGCAAGTTTTAGTAGTTCGACAGCTACAAACCGTGAAAGTGGAGATCGAAGCTCTTCAGGAAGTTCGACGGCGCGGTATTGAAGACCGAAGTTTTCGCACAATGAACCCTTCTGCGGGTACCTCGTTCAAGTACGACGTTTACTACAGTAGAAGGCATAATACAGAGTGGGTTTTGTAGTGCTTGGTAAGCAACTGTGATGGATCATTAGATGGCGACTGGTGGGTGATTCTAGCTGCGTGTTGAGGATAAAGGGCAAGTTCTTCAAATATAGCTTAATAAATGCCTTTTCACCTACCAACGATAAACCCGATGATGTAAATGATTAATTCTATGAGCGTCTAGACAAAACCCACGGAGAATGCCGAAAACATGAGTCATCATCAATGACTTCAATACACAGAGCGGAAAGAAAGAATTCTTTCGCCCGTTATTGGCATGGAGAGCTCTCACTCAACAATCAACGACAACGGACTAAGGTTGACTAAATTTCGCCGGAGACAGAGACATAACTATCTGAAGCACCTACTTCGCCCGGAAGAATTTTGGGATGCACACCGGAAATCGCCCAAATGGCGGAACATGTTTGCAAATCGACCATGTTTTGATGAACGGTCGACATTTCTCCGCTGTTGTGGACGTCAGGACCTTTCGAAGGCTTATCCGGTGGTGTGAAAGATTGACGTAAGACTGTCCAGCATAACTGGTTCCAGGCGTGAGAATACCACGCGTTCAAACATACAGGGACTATCGGCTGAAGGTGCTGTTGAGGATTACATCCGAAAGTTCGATGAACGCAGCGTGGCAACATGAGGGGTCACAGAAGCGTTGAATACCACACGTGGAAACCAGCGAAATGGTTGGTTGCACGCTGAGTACGAAAGATCGACGGACGAAAAAAACAAGGCCAGAAGCCGAATGCTTGCAGCGGCTACATATCAAAATTGGGAACGCTACAGTCGGGTAAGGTCGACCGAGAAAAGAACTTCATTGGCGTACGTAACGTCGGTACGACGAAATGGTGGTGCTCGCTGAGGCAGAGGAAAGCTTTGAGAGGAATGACGCGATTCTAAAACATGATCAACAACATGAGCAAGTACCCCGATGTCGGTCTTTATGCACGACCGGAACGGAAATTTATTGTCAGTTTGTACATGAGTGGCTGCCAGGTGAAAGGAGCTGTTTGGATGGCCTTATAATCTTCCGGAAAGGCTACAAATTCGAGGCTGACTACCGAGGCATAAAGATGCTCAATGGCGCTTACAAGTTACTCTCTCGTGTTCTGTTTAGCAAACTGCAATCTTTCATTGGAGAATACCAAGACGGGTTTCGAGAAGTACGATCAATGACAGACCAAGCGTATACCCTGCGACAAATTCTGGATAAATTCCGAGAATACAACTTGCGGACTGCAAGGCGGCGTACGATTCAGTAAAACAAAACGAACTGTGGCAGATGTTTGAACATGGTTTTCCGAATGAACTGATTAATCTGAACGGAACCATTATCGCGAGGTCTCGTACGCTTTTTGGCTTTGCGAACGACGTCAACATCATTAGCGTTGGTCGCAGAGCAGTGGAAGAGACAATTTTACCTTTAAACGGGAGACTGCAACAATCTAACTGTATATAAACTCTGACAAGATCAAACACATGATAACTGGTATAGGTTGAATCATTCGGACAGTGTCGATTCCGGTGTGGAAATGGAACTGGGATAAGGTTGTCGACGAATTTACATATCTTGGAACACTAGTGACATGTGATTATAGTCACGAGGTAAAATACCTTGCTGTGGCTGCTAATAGAACATTCTATGGATTACATAGTCAGCTAAAGTCCCGTAAGCTTGTTGGAATTCAATATTTCGTGTTCCACTCGTCAGTAACTGACACCAACTTGCAGCCAGTTAGATGATATATCCAAACTAATACCAAAAAGGCCCCAGTTAGACACTAAATCCAAACAGTTCACACAACATATGTGAACGCCTAGACCAACTGGCTGCTACCGAGTGATGTCTCGATTAGTCAAGCACAGAGGCTCTGGGTTGATGACGAGGATAAGCAAAGGAACTCTTGTCTTTTGGCGTGAGATCCCAGCGTCTGAGAGTAACCGAGACGTCACTCGATACTAGCCAAATGCTTTAGGCGTTCACAAATGTTATGTGAACTGTTTGGATTTAATGTCTAACTGGTGCCAATTTGGTATTAGCTTTGATATATCGAATAACTGGCAGCAAGTTGGTGTCAGTTACTGATGATTGGAACAAGAAACATTCAAATCCAACTTTTCTAAGTTAGGTTCAATCATTTCTTTTTTCGAAAAAATCGAATCTTGCATAATCACGGATAATTTTTTCTCACCGTGTATATTTTAAAATCAATATTTTGGCTTGTGGTCAAAAGTGCGGAAACGAATGATGAATGGCATTTGGAATCGTTTTGTAATTGTAATTCCATTCGTGGACATACGAGTTGACTTTGAGCTTATTGGCTGACGGTTCCGAAAGTCCCAAAGGGGTAGTTACCAACATACTGCGATTCAAACCAGATCACTATGGGTATGAAGTTTCTCAGCATTTATCGAAAATTCTGTTTATTGAGAACAACAAACAAAATGTTTCTTCAGCAATCACGAAAACTACCACTACACTCATATGAGATCTATTACAGTAAAATCAGTCTAAGCATGGTGAAAGTCACTTTGCTCACAGAACAACCGAATCCGATAGTGCACTTGCACGGAAGAGCGAAAGTTTCCTGGCTGAATGCATTTCGCCTTCGTGCGTGTAACCTGACTGACTACATATATTTTCCGCATCACACTGAGTAGTTTTCCTCGGTCGAGCGAGATGCAATTGTAAAATGCGAGGTGGATTTATGTTCCAGTAGTTTTGTAGTCCACTAAAGCTCTGCTGATGGTTGTTTTCCTTCGGTTCTATGGCCGCTGGACGTCCGATGGACGTTATTATTACCATTATGGTGTTGTTCATAAATTATAGATGCACCGCGCTGATAGGATTGTATGTTACGGATATGTTTCTCGGACTTGGCTCGCTGTAAGGAAACGGCCGCTTTTGATGCAGATTGAAAGGGAAACAGTAACGCTGTTAATTTGACTTAATAGGGCTACGGAAAACAATGGCTCGAAATGTTGCTTGCTTTCTTGCGCAAACATCGTAAGAGAAACTCGATGATGAATGGACTCAGCAATGCTTTGTTTAGGAACATCCTTTGTGCTGGCCTGGTTTGCCTAAGTATTTCAACAACAAACATTTATCCTTTCACGTTTCCATAGAATGAATTTGGGCTATTGTCTAGATTACAATATTTCATATCTTGTGACACCTGGCGACCATTTCCGTGCATAATTTCAGCAATATTGTACCGCCTATGCTCCCCTTAAAATTAATTTTATTAAGAATGTTTAATTAGAAACATTTATTGCCTACCCTGCAGGCAGCGAAAGGGGTTCGACCAACCAACGAAACGAACGTGCCACATGGTGACGATCCGCGTCGGTCGCCCAGCATCCCTGTGTATAGTCATTACACAACATGAGGGTTTGGTCATACATCACCCCACCTCAATCCAAGTGACCGTGGTCGCTGCGGGCCTGCCTGAGCCTACTGAACTGTAAAGCAGCAGCACAAGTGCCAGAGACAGTCATTCTGCGGTTCCATATGTTGAATCCCTCTGCACTCTTCGAAAGCCGGACGGACGGTCGAAAGCCGGCAAGGCCGAAAGGGAGCGCAAGCAGACGGTGGATTAATTTTATTAGTAATATTAGTTACGATGACAAATATATGTACAGCACAGGCAGTCTGAAGCGGGCATACATACATATATAACTCGAGCCCAAGTTATTATTATGAGTCTAAAACAAACACTCGACACATGTCTTGCATCAGCACTTGCATGGGAAAATCCGGAGGGGACGAACGGAAATCGTCATCGCAATCGGATCCAGATTGGGCAGTCGTGTGTGTGCATTCGGGTAATGACGATTAGCTTCGTTAATGGTATTATTCCCTGGCTGGACGGCCGGCCGGGAGGCTGCCTTCGAATCCGGATTGACTGGCCCCGGATGGGAAATGTGGGCTGATTGTTTCTGAACGGAGATTTATGGGCTAGCAATGATTTCATTCTAGTTGGTTTTGAATTTCATTGCAGTTCCTGGGGGAGGATTTAGAGTTTATTAGCTTCCTCGAAGAGGGCTTATTTTCAATTGCAATCATCCATCCGAATGTGAGTTGTCTGTAGTAATGTACCTTATGAAATGTTGGATCACGATTTCCGGATTAACGAACTGTGATGAATGAAATTTAGAATTAGATGGAATATGAGAGAAATCGCTAAAGATAGTAGGCGTTGTCCGGGCTTTGAAAACACTGAAACGCTTAAAAAAACACTCTGGTTTTGAACATTTTGAACCATTTTTAACAAGATCGGTCTAGTGCTAGCCCGAACAAATTGTAAATCACTGGGATGGGAATGGCGTGGTTGGTAAAGCGATTGCCTTGTACACAACTCACTTGGGTTCGATTCCCGACCTCCGAACAAAATCAGAAAACTTCAGCAGTTCATCCTCTGGCTGAGTCTGGCTCGGTTGTACATTGGGAATCTTTGTGGACCTCGTTTCCTTCGATAGTGCTGCTGTTTCAAATTTCCAAATCCAGAAAGCACTTGCTTTGGTTTACTACGAGCACTTTTTGATTTTATTTCAAACATCACTACCGACGATGTCTTATGTCATACATTAGGGACTCTTTCATTTCCTAGACCCGCCAAGTTTGTTTAAAGAAGGATAGGGGTCGTCCATATCACAATAACACAAAAGATTAAAGTCTAGTTAGATATTTTGGCATGATTGCATAAGATCGCCAAGGGCGTTTTTTTAAAGATCGTTTGATTTTATATTTGCGCAATTTGGACGCGAGATGTGTTGAGAGATCATCTGGAGTCTAGCCACAATAGAGACACTTTTCAGCATCTCTCGTGCAACCTTCTTCTTCGCGAGACTTTCCGCACTTACCGCACCGTGCCTTAATGTCACAGTAGGGCCGTATGACGAAATTTCTTACATTTAAGGCAATTTATGATCGATTAACCTTGTTAATATAGATGCATCTAGGCAGGGCTGACCCGGCGAAAGTCACCCTCTGCTCGTTGTAGAATATTCAGAACATGATTGTATGTTGTCACTTCTACGAAAACCTCTTCGCAACATTGCCATCAATCACACAAATGCCTTGTGTACTTTATATCATTATTTTGAATGGATCCGACGTCAGAAAAGATGGAAATTTAAGGAAAACGAGAAAAAATTATATTTGTAAGCTACTAACTGGTGGCACTCCACTATATTTCATTTTCATTTTGCAGCGTTTGGTGGGGCAATGAGAGCGCAACCCGAGCAAAGTCGAACATCAAAATTACAGCAAGTAGACATATTTTGATATCAGACATCAAATTGAAATCTTATTTTGATATCGGTTTAAATTTTTTCAGACGTGACATCATATTTTGATCTCATTTTGATGTGCTTACATGCTTTGCGTTTTGTAGAAAAAAAATGTTTGTTTCTATTTCTTTGGAAAACATCAAATTGATTACATATTTTGTTATCAATGAAATATTTCAACATCTCGATGAGTTTTCAATTTGCTTTCACTGATAGCATAAATAGTTTTCTATTTGATGTCATAGGACAATTTGTCTGCTTTCGATTTTGACCTTTTAATCGTTAAAACGACCAAAACGATAACAACCTGAGCAATCATTACCTACAACATCACAACATCATGTTTGGCTCTCAATTTGTTATCAGACTCTGCTCGGGAAGTCAGTCCAAAGCCGACGATAGGAGAGGTAATGGCAGAATGGTCATGCAGACCACAAAAACGCCATGGGAGAGGATCAGGGTGTGGGTTGGGGTAGGGTTGATGAATTGATGTATACTTGACGAATAATTGCGCTGCAGGATGTGATGAAAAAGTGCATTGAACAGTATTACTGTTGGCTATTTTGAAATAAATGTATGTTTCTCCATAAGGTTTGATATAATATAATGTATGTATTTGTGATTAAGTGATGCCAATTGATAAGTGTTAAAAAGTTCATTTTATCCCGTGCTTTTATCAAGTTTGTGAGACCGCGACGGTAGATGTGCGTGGAAGATCGCGAAAAGCTCAAACGTTTGTATGTTCACGTGTTTGTCATATGTATATTCGCGTTCTTGAATGATCGCGCGGACCGTGAATTTGATGCATAGGTTTTAATGTACGGTTTAGGTACTAGAAGAGTTCCCCCGTAACACTAGAATTCCCGTTCACGTTTCCATGAAATGTGTTGTCTAGTGGATATGAGCCTCATTTTTTATTGGTCCAACTGAAACATGAATCTAGGCTGTTACGAACGAGGGCAGGGACGTGAGCGATTCATGATCGCGCGAGCGGTGGTTTGTTGGCGAGATCGCGGGTGTAAGTATGTGTGGATGATTGGAATTGCATGTTCGCGTTTGTGACCCGGTTTGTGTTATCGAGAAGGCTATGGGCGTTTGTATGTTTTGAATGAGATATTGTGAGTGTATAAGAGAGAATATGCAATTGATTGTGTTAGTGAGTGTTACTATGAATCTTAGATAAGATATAGTAATAAAAGGAAAAAGAACATGCCGAATTAAAAGAATAAAAATGAAAAGAAATTAAGTAAAAGCGTATAGATTGACTGATATTTCTTTAGTAAACATGAGTAGTGGAAAAGCAAACTAATAGAAGTAAAAAAACAGACAGATGAAGTAAAAGAAAAAACGGGAGAGACGTATCCAAAATTGCTTATATTTAGGTACATAGTCACATTATTTGATGGTTTGGTTCGCGTGGATGATGGTTCTTCAAGATTACTAGGCAGATTTTGAACATTTGACATGATATGGTTCCAATACTTCGAATAGTGAATTGAATGATATGATTTAGATTGTATGTAATGAACTAACAACCATAGGATACTGCATCGGTCTGGATCTAGTTGAATTGACAGAAAAAATAATTCAATCTGCCAGTCGTCAGGGTATCCCTTCGCTTCTATCCACCACCTGAAGCACGCGACGTGTAGCTATTAGATTCTAGGGACCAACAGAATCCAAGGTCTTTAAGGTTCAACTGAGAACGCCTCAATAAGCGGTCATCTTGGAAAACGAGAAAAGCAGTTTTTTCTCACACCGTTGGGAACATCTTTATGAAAATGAATCAATGTATTCGGGACATTGATAGAGTATTACTGATTGATTTTCTTGAAGATGTTTCCAACGGTGAGAGAAAAAACTGCTTTTTTCGTTTCCTAAGATGGCCGCTTTTCCAAGCTTCCTCAGTAGAACCTTAAACTACAAATCCGTAAGCATAAAAATATGCAGTCTGAAGCCCACGGGTTAATCGGTGGCACTCCACTATAGCTCTGATATTCTGTTGTGAATTTACGGGAAATTAAAGTTATTAGCAAAAAATCCTAACATGTTAAATGAAGGTTTTGGCCATTTCGGATTAAGAAAAATCCCTAACCTTCGTGATCTGGTAATATTTTTCGGTTTTCAGTCCTTGAAACGGCCAATTCCATCTTTCGGCGCTCAGATTCTACTCGGTGACCACACCGTCAATTTTCCTGTCTCGTGATGGTACGTATACGCAGTACTCTGACGTAAAGAGTTTCGTCTCCTTCTGCAACCGCATTTGCTTGCTTCAGGTCAGACAAAACACCGCGAGCTTGATCTAGCCTTTCTAATTTCGGTTACCGCTGAATACCGTTCTTCGTAATTTGTATTACATTAGGTGTTAAAGTTTAAGACCGGAGTACGACAACACAATGGCCAATCGATCCTTCTTGGTAAGCCTTAAAACAAAGCTGGTTGGGTGGCTTTAAGTAGGGGAAAAGGTCGTAGTTGGTGAGTACAGATGCAGTGATGGTAATTGGTAAAGAGGATCGATATTTTATGTTACAGAAAGGGGAAACTACATTCAAAAAAGAACACACTGGAAGCTACAATTATGTATCTTTCATTCTACGATCACCGATATGAAGCGAACAGTTCATCACCAGCCAAAAGCAACAGGCCAGCCTAACGTTCCGTCCGCATTTCCCGCCAACTCTTAGAATTTTTTTTTTCTTGGTGAGAATCACAAAACCCTTAACTTTAGCGAACAGCGCAGTGATGCTAAGCTGGGAATGCTAGACCAGAAATTCACTGAATAGTCACCGGAAATTTGACGGAAATCGCCTAATCTAAAAAGTTTCCGAAATAGCATCAAACCATGGTGGAAAAAAATAATCAGAGCAGAAACGAACTGCCTCGAGCGAGAACTTGCCTAGTGATGGCAAAAGACCCCTTTCTCTCAGTCTTTATAAAATTCTACTATCTGTATTCCTCGATTAAGTTAGTCTCAAAGTTTAAAATAATAAAAAAAATGAATTAAAAATTATAGTATAATTTCAAAAAACAATCAAGTTTAGAATAATGTAAAATTGTAATAAATGAACTAAAAATTAAAGTGCATGGAGTTTGTTTTGTAAACTGTATGAATGATAAGACCAAATTTTGCGCATTAAGGCACAATGCATCTCTGGAAAGTTTAGTTTTTAGTGTTTCGGATTCTCTTCGTTAGTAACTGATACCAACTTGGAGCCTGGAAACTTGTGAGAACTATATTATCCCACCGTTTGACGACCTTGATTGACTGACTGCTTAGCGCGCCGAATTATGCTGTACTGTTTTTGTAGTGGATAAGCAACAAAGCAGCAGAAATTGGTTTCTTGATAGCTATAAGAGTTTTTTTTCTGCTCAGGACGAGATTAGAACTGAACTGGACTGAATCATATGAAAGCTTACCATTGAAAGTATATTTTCTATTAATTTATTTTGCTCTGGCGTGTTTTAGTTTTTTTTAGCAAATATTTCCCAGTCTGGGTAGTTTACCGGTACTGTGGGCTTCAGTACCGCAGAACCGGTTCTCGCTAAAAAGCTAGGAAACTAGGAACTTTAAGTTCGAATGGGGTTGGGACTGATATTATGAATATACCGGAGAATATGAATTTAACATCACACCGATTTGGGCTGACCCAAAAAAAACTTTCTCGAACTTTAAGTCAGTATATCAGCTACAAATAAGCAGTCCCACGGGGAAGTGATATAAAAACACGCTGTTCTTCTGTAAGCTACATTTATGCATGGTGCTTGGCGTAAAATGGTTTACACTGATGCTTTGAAGTAGTAATCTTATTATTTGCACTTGCCATGCTAGTTCGATAAGCAATGTCCAAATCGACTAACTGAAACAAAATGAAAACTTTCATCACGCAGTATTTGCGTTCCAGAGTAGAATCAAGACAAAATCTGGAAGTGATAAAATCCGGTCTTCGCTGTAATATATTTTGAAGCGATTTTGTTGTGTGGTCTAACTGGAGCTGCTTAAGGCCAATTGCGGTGAGCTATGATTCTGATCGTGATACTGAATGTACGGTTCAGTTGAAAAGTTCATGACCGCGTGGGAAAGAGCATTCGTATGTTCGCGTTTGAGACAGCGTTTATAAACTTATAGATGGTAAAACGTTTACCCAATAACCGGCGTAAAGGATCGCGAATGGTTCGAGCGTTTGTATGTTACCACGTTTGAATATATGGAAATTTGAATGTCGCACTTGTTAGTTTATATAAAACTTTGCATATATAAATACGATTGCATAACCGCGCCGTCATTTGCATATTCATTTAAGTGTGTTCTTGAAAGTTCCCGTGAACCGCGAGTCTGATATTTAATTTGGAGAGTACCGTTTAGATGTTAGACGATAGTAAATTCTCCCATATCACTCGAGTTCCCCTAAAGTTACCCTCTCCATATCACTAGAGTCACCCTAAAACCTGTTGTTTAGTGAATATGAGCGCATTTTTTTGATAATGGTCCAACTGAAGGTATCTTCAGTTTGTATTATCGTACTTGACTGCGTTTATAAATTCACAAGCGCTAACGCACACAATAACAGGGGCGTTTTTATGTTTGCGGCATTATGGACATGGATGACCGTAAATGCATCCATTGTTGTATTATCGCACAGAGGTCGAGCGATTGTATGTTACTTCACGTGTATAAATTCATTTATATAACCGACTCATCATTTACATATTCACGTGGGTTTTTTATTGTTCGTAAAACGCGAAGGACTACACACGTACAAAGCCTAAAAGGCACCAACTCGCAATGAACAGCAGAATACAGTGGGGAATTCACATGCGCGGCAACTCTATACTCAACTGTTGACGAAGTTACATTGTCTCGCCATGGATGACCAGCCTTACGCGAAAGCAAATATCCAGCAGCTTCCCTGGGCACTATTTTTTCATTGCTCATCATAAGTTCGACGTTCCTGATGAAGTTAGAAAATAGATGTCTAAGTTTGCTAAAAATACATGATTTGGCAAGCAATTTGCTCGTGGGGAAAGTGAAGCACCCCATTTGTGACAACCGAAACTGTCAATGGGTAAATGTACTTGAAAGAATGCCTCCGAATGCGTTTATTTCCGCTCATAATGGCCCTACAAGACTTTGTGAACAGTGTTGAAAAGAAGGTACGTATGAAATTGAGTAAAACGAACAAAGAAAAAGTTCAATAATATATTTTGTTTTATTCCCTGAGAGTTTGAAAACGATCCATTTCTTTAGACACGATTTCTTTAGATACGATTGGATCCCGTACGCACTTTATTCAGAATCCGGAATTCGGGACTTTTGAATCGGTTTCCTTCGGAACATCATAATTATCATCGTAGCCGAAAATCTGGGTGTTCCGGATCATGACCAAACGCATTTTAGAATCCTAGGTTACTAGATCTTGGGTCGCCTCCACTTTTTACGGGGCCGCCAAGTATTGAACATAGAATTCGTCTCGCAAACACATCTGCTTCCTTCAACACCCAAGTTTCATGGCCGTACAGAGCAACAGAGAGTATCTGTGATTTGAATAGAGTTTTGTGAGCATCTGTAGGCTACTATTTGCTGCCGCCACAAGCTTTTTAACTAGCGGTTTACATGTTTATCACATACCCCTAGTGTTCCAAGATTTATGAATTCATCGACAACCTTGTACCATACCCCAACTTTTTTCATCTCAGAAGTAACACCTAGTTGGTATTTTGTCTTGTCAGAGGTTATAGTCAATTCGATTTTGGCAGAATTCATTTTTATAGCCACAAATGCCTCTTCCACTGCTCTGCGATCATCGCCAGTGATGTCGCTGTCGTACGCGAAACCAAGAAGCATGTGCGATCTCGTGACAATGGTTCCGTTCTTTTTCCCATCAGATCTTCGTATCGTACCTTCGGAAAATAGATTTGAGAGTGCATCGCCCGCCTTCAATCTATCTAACGTCACAATAGTCAGACATTTGTCCGACTATTTTGATGTTTTATTTTGGCCCACCCAGCGTTAGACGAATCAGTTTATTCAGTTTTGTCGGAATCACATGTTCAAGCATTTTATGTCGGAGTCACTGAATCGTATGCCTCCTTGAAATCCACAAACAGATGATGACTACGTAAATTGCCTTCCAGGATCGTTGATCAGTTGCTGATAGGCTTTCTCGAAACTCGCTCAAGTATTCGTTAATAAAGGATTCAGCCAATGTACCCAGTCTGCGTTATGCAGCAGTGAGGATCGTTATGCCTGTCCCGATCACACAGTGGATTCTTTCGTACAACAGGTCACTCTCGACTTTTATAAATTCGGTGTGGATCCAATCTTCCCAACAACCTTATCGTTTTCAGTTCTCGGATAGTTTTTCGCGCTTCGTTTAGTGTGGGTGGATCCACAGCTTGTCCATCATCCGCAATCAACATTCTGTTTGACCATTCAACAGCAAATCAAAGTGCTCCTTCCATCTGGCCGTCAACAGATTCCCGTCCCGGTACGATTAACGAATCGTTTGTAGAACTTTTGCGCGTCATTCTTTGCAAAACTTCTCTCGGGCTTTGCGACTACCACCTCATAGTGCCCACGATTCTTACACCGATGAAGTTTTTTCTAGGTCGCCTTCAACTCACTATATCACCTATTTTGCCGTCTAGCCGCTGCAAGCATTCGGTTTTTGGCCTTAATTTTCGCGTCCGTCGCTCTGTGACACTCAGCGTCGAACCAGTTGGTTTCCACGTGTGGTACCCAACACTTCTGTGGTTGTACTGACCGCTTACTGGCTCTAGTTCGATTCGCTCATCGAGCTTTGATCCTCGATAAATCTCTCAACCAGTAGTCGCTGTATGTTTAGTCGCTTGGTTCTCTCACGCCTTGAATCGGTTATGCTGGATAGTCTTACACGAATCTTACCAACAACCACATAGTGGTCAGAGTCAACGTTCGGTCCCCAAAAGGTCCTGACATCAATGGTATCGGAGAAATGTCTACCGTCCAACGAAACGTGGTCGATTGCGAGCACTTTTCGCCATTCCGGGGTCTTTAAGTGTGCTTCCAAATAAATTGTAAAGTGTGATGCTTCAAGATACTGGGTCATTAGGCCGAATGTCATGCAGCCGAATGGCCATTAAGCCGAATGATTATGAGCTGAATGATCCAAAGAGAGAACCAAATGGAGTAGTTGAAGCGGAACACCAGATTCCAAATAATGAAGGATGAATATGCGCGATTTTTTAAAATTTGAAACTAGATATTTAGCATACTTCCGTTATATATTTAACTACATATTTAAATAAAATAAATAGTTTATTCACGATTAATATAGGTATAATTATATTTAAGAGGCAAGTAAACCAAAGCTGATTAGACAAGTTAAAATTAAACAACGTACATCAACAGTTCAAAACTCTTATCAGACGTGACATTGGCGAGAAGCCAAATACTCAAGTAAAGAACGAACCAGGGCGATTATTAAGCAGTAATTTATGAAATGTGAACAAATGACAATTTGCTTTCAAGTATGGCATAAAGATCTGTATGAGATACTAACTCTGAAACATTTGCTACTTCCTGTGGTATACCACAAGGGAGCCACCTTGGATCTTTCTTATTCTTATTTTACATCAATAGCGTACATTTCCTTTAATCTTTCCTACGCCATTGACTGGAGGTATACTTCACAATTTGTAGCCAATGTGATACACAGATCCATGATCATCTTCATCCGTAAACGAAACCAAATAACATTCTACCATTTGCAGCACTTGTTTCTTGCAGCAAATGGTAGAATGTTATTTTGTTCCACTTACGGATGAAGATGACCATGGAGCTGTGTACCACATTAGCTAAAAAGTTTGAAGTATAATTACAGTCAACGGTGTAGAAAAGATTCAAGTTAATGTACGCCATTGATGTAAAATAGGAATGTGAAAGGTCCGAGATAGCTTCCTTGTGGTACACCACAAGGAAGTGTTTCAAAGTTAGTATCTCATATTTTCAAAGACATTTAACGATCAACCATGATAAATTTGGGCCCGTTTGATGTCTGTTTCCCATTTTCTGGATAATGAAGTATAACAAACTAGATAGGTGTTTATGTGCCTAAGAATGAACCAGTGTTGGTCAACGGAAATTTAATATGAGGTACAGCGTGAAATATAATCTACAATTAACTACTTCCATTTGTTTATTTACCACTTTGTTTTCAATAATTTTGCTCGTGATTTTCATATGGCAATATCTATATCACTGTTCGACAAAAAAGCAACTTGCGTGCACGGTGACCGCATTTTGTTTTACGAAAAGTAGAAGGCGAATGAGGAAAAATTGCGTTTCCCGATTGTCTCTAGTACGTCAGAATCAGTTTGCATGAGAATTTAAAAAAAATGGCATGAGCTGTTATAAAAATGCACTAGGTGGCGTGTGATTGATAATAGAGCAAAATCAAAAAATGTAAAATAGTCGGCTATTTTTGGTACATTTGAGTGTTAAGTCGAATGGAGTAATTAGATTTTATATACAAGGTAGCCTTTTCCAGTTATGCCCTATAAGAGTCAAGAATACTGAAATAATTGTTCAAAAACATTTTTTGACGGTCAAGATCACAAAATTTCAAAACTATCTATCAAGTGTAGGGTTCCTAGTACCGACTCTTTTTGGTGAGAATATTTTTTTTCCAAAAAAAAAAAAAACAAAAAAACACCAGAGCGAAATAAAATGTTACCAAATATACTTTTATTGGTATGCTATTATATGCTTCAGTCTACCTTCTAATCCCGCCCAGAGCAGAAGTAAAAAATTACTCTCTTATAATAAACAATACAATAAACCAACCAATAAATTTTTACTACTTTGTTGCTTATCCACTGCACAAACAGTACAGTATCGTTCCTTCGGTAGAGTAATGATATCAGAAAACCACACCTCTACTACGAGAATTATAATTGCGACAAATTCGTATTAGACCGAATGTGCGCTTGGTGTAACAGTTCCCAAAGGTGAACCTGGAAGAGGCTACATAGTGGGCGTAATGTAGTACTGCCAACGTTCACATTCCCGGGATTTTCGGTACTACAACCCTAGTGAAGTAGGGGAACCCGGGGCTATTCGGACCTACTTAAGCGAATCGTCCTTCTAGGTGGATAGATATGAAAAAGTTACCGGTTAAAAGTCCTAATTATTACTTTGAAACCTCAGCTACATTTTGGTGCCATAAAATGCTCATTTACACCATTCAATAGCAGCACTGGGCGATGATTTGCAAACCTCTACGTTTTTTCATCCCTTTACAATGTAGAGGTAATTCGGACCTCCCTACGGTGCAATTTAGACCGTCATTTTTCTTTAATTTTTTTACAATGTTTGCCTATAAAATATTTATAAGAGACACTCCTTAAGAAACAAAAAAAAAATTGACTTGTAAAAACTTAGTCTGGTATGTCGATTGGTGGCCCATGTATTTTCTTTGCTGTGGCGTGTGTAATGGTGTGCGCAGCGGCAAGCCGCTGAATGGTGGTTGACAGAATAGAGGGTCCGAATAGCCCCGTAGGCTCATATCGCACAAAAGTGGTGAGCGTCTCGAAAATATCTGTGTTTTTACCCAAACAAAAATCATTCCATAAAATAGGAGCCTCTAGGTTGCCAAAACACTCACCTATTATTTTTTCACTTTTATTTGTTGATTTAATCACGGTTTTTCCATTATAATGATTTTTGTTTTGAGAATGGCAATACAACGAAACACGTTGTATCTCCTTTCTACAAAGAACAAAGAATCAAATTCAGCTCTCAAAAATAATGTTTCAGAATAGCGGTTCCACGAATATGTACGATAGTCAGAAAGTCTGGTTATTTTCTGAAAAATCGAGGAGGTCCGCATTACCCCCACTGTCTTAATGGCCCCGGGTTCCCCTATCTTCTAAGAAGTTTTAAAACATGATACAGCGATTGTTTTGAAAACAATAATTTTGGTGAGCGATCTCCCTAGAAGTAATTATGGAGAATCAGTTCGCCAAAAACAACATCATTTAGCGACCTGGTGCTTTGAGCAAAGTTATTGAAAGTGGTAGTAGATACAACTTTGTTGAAGACATATATACTCTGTATATTCAGGTTATTGGGTATACTATGTTCTTTGCGAAAAAAGCTCTTTAAAGTAAGTTGTTCTAATACTAATGTTCACGATAACTCTTATGTTTGTTTGACCTTCTAGGACAATAAAACACACATGTTTACGCTTGGTATGCGCCTCTAAAACTTAAACTAAAACTGTGCTGAACGATATGTCTTCAAGAAAGTTGTTTCAAAAATCATTCTAATTGAGTAAAGACACCGAGTCTCTAAATAATACTTTGTGGGAAAGTTGTTATAAAGTTATAAAACTTCTTGTAAGCTACCAAACCTCCAACATTGACGGGTTTGATCCATGATTTCATGTGATCCCGACCATAAGACACTGTCATTGTAAAGTCAAGAACACTGTATTTTTATTTCAATATTCTTATCATTAGAAATGGACAATTTGAGAACGTGACCTACAAAATCTAATTACACCATTCAACTCAGCATTGAAATGTACACCACAGCTAGCTGCTTACTTCACTTTTTTTCTATTTTGCCAATTTTCAAACACACATGGTGGCAATTTTTAAATTTGATAATGCGATAATATTTTCAAATGATCATAAAACGGAATACTGTTTTACGAAAATTGCTTTAAGTGTATCTTGCATTGAGGTATCTTACCTCGTCATTCACGGCAAGTGCACTCCTTTTGCTGCCTAGGCTGTATTGGGTAAGTTCAAAGGCAATGAGATATGTCGAATATAATTTTGGATATACATGCTTTAAAAATCCTTAAGGATTATATGCGTTATATTAGCGTATATAGAGTTGGCAATAATGCTACATTTTACCTGCACGATGCAGCTTGATTACATTGTAAATGCGTAAATGGATTTCTATGTAATGTTAGTGCCAATTTATGGCCAATATAGTGCAATAACTCAATACTTGTGCATAAATGGGTAACAGGGCATCATCCGTGGCCAAACGTTCGTATTGGAGGGAGGGGTGGTTGCCGGTTTGAATTTAGTTGCGTTTAGTTTAGTCGGTTGAACGATACTGATAAGACGAAGTCGCAACGTTAATTTTAACTGACCAAAGATTTAGGTATTGTGCGTTTATGCTTAAAATTGATTGAATTAATTTTCTCCTCTCGGAGAGATATAACAAACATGTAAATTGATGAATTCGGAAACAAAATAAAAAATTAGAAAATGTATGATTCATCAGTATTGCTTGTCAAATGTGCGCTTCGGCTTATTAATTCAAATCTAATGATAATCAACAAAATTATATTTGATTTTCAAATTTTTCTTTATAATTATGGTGATCTGAAAAAAGTCTTTGATGTTGACGTAAGGTATGATGGGTAATTCGATGGAAGATTGATGAATGATGTTCAGGTTCATCTGAACCAACCTTGATAATGAAACCACTAGATCGATCAAACAAAGTGTAAGTTGTTTGTACAAAGTTTAACCATTCACAGCAAGGTAAAGAGCGCCCGATAAACTTTGCACATATCTAGGAAACATGCCCAATCAATCCATATGTCGCTCGTTCAAAATCCAAGCAACGTATGGTTAAAAAAGAAAACGCGGGACCTATTTTTATAGGCTCAATGCCTTCGATTTGGTCTCCGAGGTGCCCTACATTGACGGCTCTGCTTGAGATAGACAAGAAAATTCTCCACGTGGTTTTCGAAAGATTTTCTGAAAATCAGGTTTTGCTTTATTTGTAGAAATCATACACTTCAAAATTTAATACAAAATTGATGCACATTTTTCCGACTGAATGGTGTAAGTCCGTTCAGTATGATGCAATACGATCGCATTCAAAAACTCTACCTGCTGTTTCTGTTTCTGAAATTTTAAAAAGGGGCCCCTATACCGAAACGTTAGTCGTAGCCACTCCAAAATCGTGAATATATTGTTTATTGCTTTGAAAGTTGGAGTTTTGATGGACTTCGCTATCACACTTTTTGCACAGTTGCCATATGAAATGATAGGAAATCAACAAAAAATAACTTTTTCCATCAAATATACTATAAAAACAGCGAGACTGGCAGCCATGTTAACCTTCCAGATAGTAAAAGTAGGAAGAAGTGTGTTTCTGACACTTTCCAATGTCAAAAATCTGTCAGGTCAAAGGAGGTGCACTTTTGATACATCCCACTTTCAAACTGTGCAGTTCGATTTGGTGTGAACTGTGCAACACCTTGTTTGAGACCCAAGTGGATATAATGCCTAGACGGCCACAACCCAATTGATTTACAGCATACATAAATATGTGCCCATAACAACACCATAGCAACCAGCCTAAAAGACAATTGTCTTGTTCCACCGTCACTACACTCAAAACGATGCACAGCCCAGAAAAAGCCACACATTGGTACAAGCCGGCACTCGGAAAAGCCCATTATTACCATCCAACCGGTAGTTAGAGGTATAGGGTTAGTCTAGCTCTTACCCAGGTTCCCCCTTCCAGTCACAGTTTGTGGTTCTGGTGCCCTTGTTTCCCCCGGGTGTACATAGGCACAGCACAGACGGCAGTCTATTTTTCCATCTCAGTGTTTGTGCCGCATTCGAGCCATAAATTAGCCAAACTGGTTTCCCGACGAAAGGCAGTGAATTGTTTCCCTGAGATCCGGAATAGTGACCACCACCGACCAAGGCATTCCAGCTATGCGAAATGTTTCATAATAAGATCTTAATTATAGATAATTGCCTTTCCCGGAGAGTTCTGCCCCGGCTGAATGGTTACGGTCTCGTTCCGAGCCGACTCGAGATGGAGAGCGGGAACGGGAGCAGAGTGTGGGTATAATATAAAGATAAGAACTAAAACTTACCTATCATTGTGCAGGCCGGACCGGTGATCGAGTTCCCGGACAGCTGAACGATGGCCAGGAAGAGATCGCCGATGAGAAGACACGCGACATAGTGCGTCTGACAGCGCCAATGCAGGACGTGATGCTGAGAGGTCACCAGGTAACCGGTGGCCAACGTGGCCGCCAGGAAGATAACCGAAATCAGCAGACCAGCCGAATAGAGGGCGAACCGAAGGTCCTGAAATGAGAAGGTGAATATAAATTTATTACCAAACAGTTGTCATAATTCATTACAATTTAGCAGGTCTAATCCCAAATTTGCAAACATTTACGCCGAACCGAAGCAAGGTAAAAATTCTCCACTTAAGAGAAGTGCCGAAAATTAATTCAATTTTCCCTCTCCGGCGCTTCAGCAACGCGTGTCCGCGCCGCTGGTTTTGGCAGAGCATTACAACCAAACGACGGAAAGGAGTCGTAGTCCCCCTCGAGGGATTTCTCTACCCCAGGCAGAAACAAAACCATTTTCACCATAGCGAACATCACAACATTCACAACAAACCGGAGAAGTGCAGGCAGAGAGGATAACATTATGTCGAAAAGTGTTGACTTCCACCAAAATGCCAATACGGCGACGGATGATGATGATGATGATGGTTATCAGAGATGAGTTGAGGATGATGCTCTTCGTCTCGGCCCTTTCGCTGGAGTAGTCAACAGGGGGGGTGCCATAATTGAAATTGATTTCAGTGAAATATTTAAAAGGTTCAATTTAGCGGAAACAAGAGTGGGAAGGCTTTGCGTTGTTCGCTGCTGTACGTCAGAATCGGCAGTCGAGAGGTCGGGGAGATAATTGGGAAGTGAGAAAATAGACAACAAGATAGTGAGAGCAGAAAATCTGGTAATTTGATCCCGTTTGCGTTAATAATGATCGACTTCAGGGGATTTTACGAGTGGATGGTTTCGCTTTCTTTGAATGAAAGCAAAAGTCGATGTTTGGAACAAAAGCTTTCAAGGCTTCTTTTGTGATATGATATTTTATAAATCTGCATATCTGGTTGTATTTTTAGGATTTGTTGGAACAAAAAATGTCGAAGTTCCGTAAATCGATGGAAATATGAAAATGTTGCTTTTTTTTCGTAATATTACTCGTGTTTCTAGGAATGACAAGATTCTTGTTTGTTGTTTGTTTATTTATTGAAGTTTTAACTCCAGAGGTCATTCGTCTTTTGGCGACAGGATTATTGTCCTTAATATGTTGCAAGATTTTCGTGTTTCTTGGAAAATAGTATTATTCATTGTTTATTGTATTCTATCTTAGTTCTCCTCTAATTATACAAGAAAACATTTCCCATGCAATAGTTGCTGACTAATTGTTTAAAAAAATATCAATTGAAAACTATCAGTATATTTAAAATGTACATTTGGAATTACTTCAAACCTGTTCATGAGATAAATGTTGTATCAACAGCACATATGATCACAACAACAAGCATGTTGTTTGGTCATGCGCACACTGTCATGGTTATAGATACCCTTTAGAAACATCCTGCCGGACGATTGCTATCCCTCTCTGAACTCATCTCAATTTCCCATTCAAGCCTCGGTTATACGATTTTTTTTTCAAGATGATGGGCCTTTTATTTCGAAAGTCTCTTCCTATATAAAAATTTACAAAATATTTTTTTTCGAGAACCGATGTCAACTCTGATCTTTAGCTGCTGATACGTAGTTAGAACTGTGGTACCGGTAACACCGATACAGAAAGTCGCGAAAATGCCGTCCCATTTTTGGTATCGAAATAGAGATACTGGATGCCATCGGTATGCTCGGTACTATGCAAAACATTTAATAAAGAATACATGTATTATTTTAATATATGTAACATTTCAATCGTTTCAAAATATCCCTGCTAACAAGGTGGCGTACGAAGTTTGATTCTCGTATTGTAGTAAATTTGAAAGTAGTCCCAACTAGCATAAATTGAGATCTTTTTGTAATCTTTCATAAGCGACGTTGGTTCACCTGTGTGCCGACATAATTATTTTGTTGCTTAAGTTACGTCGGTAATCAGTAGGCTGCTAAATCTATATCTATTATAGAAGGAGTACTGACTTAGCAGTTACCATTTTGGATTTAGTAGCCGCACGAATGAGACACTTCGAATGACATTTTTGGAATATGCTGACAAAGCAGAAGAGGCAGGAGCCAGCAAGAATCCATCCCTTGCATGGTGGGTACCGTTGTAGAGTTCACTACCCTGTATTGAACTCGATAGGTGGTAGAAGCGAGGAGCCAATTTACAGCAAACAAAGAATACCAAGTATAAATGCGAGCAACCCATCCAACAATTGTTCCTAGGTACTATATGTGCAGGTCTCACACAATAATGCACGGAATCACCGATCCAGTATAAGAAAACCTAAATATTCAAACACAGCATCTGTCGACTCAAAGTGTAAACGAAGGGCAACCAACTAGAAATAATCCGAATGCAGCGTGGTAGCACGACCTTGAGACTATCACTGTAATAGTCACAGAGAAAAACAGCGCGACAGCTGTTTCGAAAACGCTACAAACTAGAAAAATTAAGCTAGGAGCCTAATGCTTGCAACGGCTACACATCATCGATATAGTGCGCTTCAGGAATCAGGAAGCAGTAGCGTACATTCTCAAATAGCACGTCCCCCATGTTGATCGGAGGTTTGTGCCTTGTCCTGATTTGTCTTCTCATCATTTCCTAATGGGAAGGATTACGGAAGTGTTAAGGTTACGGATAAAGAAAATAATGACACAGAGAACATGGACAATACGGAAGTATTCTTCGCCAGTGCTGCAAAAAATTCAAAATCGAATGCCTATTTCTGCTTGTATTTACCGAAACCAACGTTCAGATTCACCGCCTCCCTCATTCATTAACTTTCCAACTGACTGAAATTTTATGCAGAATCGAATGTTTGAATGCAGAGGAAACATAAATTCTTTCATCAACCAAAGCATTTATTTGTTATTATGTGGAAAGTTTGAAGGCAGAAGTTGGCATCTTCTACATTTTCGAGCATAAGTGAACTGCGTAATCTATATCTGGTGCACTTTTGCTCAATAATCCTCCTCAGAGCTAACATAGAAACAAAATTCTGAAACCGAACATATCCGAACCTGAATGCGCTGTGTCGGGAGAACGAATGACGAGGGAAACGAACCAAACATTTCATTCATCGCGCCGGGCATGAATTGAATTTCGTTTTCTTTCAAGTTCATGCGTGGATATCAAGTTTTTGGAGCTATGTTCTTCACTCCCAAAAGAATATAAGACACTTGAGCCCCCGAGGAATATTGTCATTCAAATTCGTCTCAAACTATAGCTGTTTATCACACTTGGTTAGGAACAATATACTATCATTGAGTTTCGGCTCTCTGTGCATAAGTTCAGCTATGTATGGAGAACCAAAAATCCGGATACGCTATTACATTACTGCAGAGCAGTTACATATCAAATGATATGAAGTTCCGTAATCGGATTCACAAAGATCACACGTATAATACTCAGCACGCTGAATAGCAGCTATGGGATGAATTTGCAATGACCAGTCAGTGCCGTGGCTAGAATAATACAATTGTACTTGGAAAAATGCAGCAAATTCTTTGACATTTTCGAAGTCACACTCGGCAGTCTTTGTATGAACGCAAATTTTTAATCCACGCCTTTTTGT
The DNA here is from genome assembly GCF_030247195.1 of Topomyia yanbarensis. Lineage (NCBI taxonomy): Eukaryota > Metazoa > Arthropoda > Insecta > Diptera > Culicidae > Topomyia > Topomyia yanbarensis. The sequence goes on from NC_080671.1 coordinate 27,021,423, forward strand.
TTGGATGAAGCCTAAGAGAGAATCATGTGCTTAATCCAACTTATCGAGTGGTTCTGGATCTGGACCAAAGAAGTCAGTCGCAGCGCCAGCTCTAGCCAATTCGTCCACTCATTCATTTCCAGTAATAGCGGAATTACCGGGTAAACATAGAAGGTAGATAGCATTTAAAATGCTAAGTTCTTCGATTTGAGTTCGACATGCGATTACTAATTTGGATCTCGAATCTGTCGAACTGAGTCAGGACAACCTGACTGTCAGAGCAAAAATAGTTGTTTTACCGCGAATTCCCAGTTGACGTACCGATTGTACGCCACATAGAATCGCAAAGATTTCTGCTTAGAATACGGTACAGCATCTATCAAGCGAATGAGATTGGTCTAACCTCATTTCACGACAATAGACATCAGCACCGACTCGGCCCTCCAACGAAGAACCGCCTATGTAACAAACTACATATTCTTCAAGTTGTCGTTCCATCCAGCTAGACAGCCGTACCTCCCGAGGAGGAATTCTGACATTGAAAGTTTTAAAAGGAAAACTACATGTGAGTGTAAGGTCACTGGGAGCAAGTGTATACTCATCCCAAGTAACCATTTGGGGCTCCAGTTCCTCTAGAGCAGCAGTTGGTATTGTCGTGAACGTACCAGTCATCGCCATCAAGACTGTTCCTGGTTAGACGTGCAAAATATGCCAGGGATCCGATACCGAGAATATTTCAGATAAAGCTGAAAATCCCAACAACTCATTTCTTAGTCATCTACAGTTGTACTACAGCTATTTGTGGATCAAAGAGAACATCATCTGGTTTAAAATGTTCCTAAAAGAAAAGGCTTACAATTGGGTACAAAATCGAGTGATGTATTCTTCGAGTGCTCCAGGTATTGTTGCAACATGATAGATGCTTTATGGATAATCAGAAAACATCGTCAACTCATGGTTAGGGAAAATCAACGTCTTCCCTACATGGTGGGAAGGCAAACTAAAACCATCGTCGATATCTCCGCTACAATCAACGCTTTCAGTTCGCCGAGAAGACTTTCTACTACCAGGAACCATGGAAGGTGTGACAGCACTCCTCCTTAAGGGCAGTCTCTACTAGTTCTGATGGTTATGACCTCGCCTCTCATTGACGCTGTCATAGTCCAGCATCACACAATTTCAACAATCCATTCGACAGCACACCACTCTATCCTCTTCGACTCAGTCGCACGTCAAGTCGATTCGAGGACCGTTATATCGCAAATAGACTGAAGGTGCACAACGCAACAAAATGAAATCTCAAGTTGTTAGTCTGTAAGTATCAGGAATAAAAAAAATTCTAAATAGCTCAAACCCAAAATCGTACGAACCACAGAATGCCTGTTTATCTACCGCATCAAACGCTCGACATGGAGGTGTTACTGCAACTATACACACACTTTTACGTAGACTGCCTATCAAAGCACACCACGAAATTATCCAAACCATTCTGATTGGTACGAAGCAGGCAGGAGTAAGCGTTTGGTCTAAATATCAAACAACAGAAACAAGATTCGCCGATAACAGTAAAGACCCCTAGGAAGGATCTTATGTGGCGGATGGAAGACACGCGAATCCGTCACGGCTGAATAATGTTCGTTTTATGTATAGGGGAACTGGGCCAATTCGGACCTAGTTAGGGGATACTGAGCTATAGAACTGAAACGTGTCAACCGAATCACAAATAAATATTTTTTGTTCTAAAAGCCTGATCAATTGCGCACATTTTTTTCTAAGGCGCCTTTATCCGACCTTTTAGCGTATTGTGAATAAACGGTTTTGGGCAAACGGACATGGAAGGTCCGAATTACCCCAACCCTGTTCCAATTCGGACCACCCATTTCTTTTCGATTTCTTGCAATAGAAATGAATTCCTATTTTGGCCTAAGTAATAGTTGATAGTCTTGCCTTAAAGAGAATTTAATAGAAAGATATTATCCGGTAGATCCAAAATCACGATAATGTACTTGATTTAATTAATTGTTGTTGCAACAAGAATCTTGTTTTCGGCTTACACATTTAAAAAAAAAAGCGCTCCGAAGTTACATTCGCTCCTAGCGCACGGACACGAAAACTGAGAATCGCAATATTTTGTGAGACAGAACAGAGCTATAAGACATTTTCGTGGCGAAAATGATATATACGTTTTTCATAATATTACCATAGCTGAGAAACAGCTGGGGTCCGAATTGGCCAGCGGTTCGAATCGCCCCACTTCCCCCTACAATAGACTAGAGTGCTCCTATGAGAACCTGGCTGGATTTAAGTAAAGCATCTTTTGCAGTAGCGCCGTAGTCTTCAATAGGAAAATAATGTCACGAAATCCGAGTTTAATGGAAATTACGAACTAATCACCTGTTTGTGGATTTCTAAGCACACTGGCGGCGTTCACACTGGTTGTGTGAACCGTTTGTATTTAGTGTCTAACTGGCGCCAATTTTGCTGGCAGTTTGGATATATCGTCTAACTGGCAGCAAGTTGGTATCAGTTACTGACGAGTAGAATACGAAACACGGAAGTTGCAAAAACCGCCATTCTGTGCTTACTTCATACTGTGACTGGAATGTACACAAGCTTGCGAAGTTTTTCTTATTTTTGTATTATGCTGCTGCACCATTAGACATAAAATAAATTTTAGAAAAGTTTGTCAATTGTTTCAAACAATTTATCATTTTTAAGATGACCAATTGAACTGCAGTCTTACAGTCATCCAGTCTTCCAGTTTTCCAGTCATCCAATCTTCCAGTTTTCCAGTCCTCCAGTCTTCCAGTACTCCAGTCTTCATTCAAGTTTGTTACTCGTTACTGATACTTTTTGCATGTACCAGGCAACTAGCAGTTGGGAAACTGGATTTCTAAGCAGCGTACGATTCAGTGAAACGAAATAAATTGTAACTGATAATGGCTTTCGGACCAACATGATTAGCTCTTTCAAGATCGCACGGGAACATTTTCCGGCATGACAATTCCGAGAGCAAATCGAATCCGATGATCCCATAACGATAAGAAGCAGACATCTGATGTAATTCGAGATTATTGACTCTTGCTAGGAGGCCATTGAAATTCATAGCAATAGAATCCCCGAAGTGAGACAAGTTACATAAATTTTAGGTTTTTGAGAATCAGATGCACGGATGAGGTCCCATTTAATTGGGTCTAAAAATGGATAAGGTCCCCATACCAACATATTTGAAAGTGTCAAAATCATTCGGAATATGTCACAGGCATGAGTATTTCAGATTGCCCGGTTACCTACGGGCCTATCATCGGGTAAAAAATTCTGAAGTTTTTCCTCAGGGTCCTCACTATGTCGACAATTTAATACTAACAAAAACAGTGCATTGTTAAATACACTTCGGACATATCATACAAAGTCTACATAAGACAGGCGTAGTTTGGAATGGATTTGCATTACATTTACCAATTTCCACATCGGCTGAGTCTCTGAAAACTTTAGATCAAACACAGTTACCTAACCGACGTTTAGTAGCAAAATCCAACGATGCTGTTGCGACACGCTATCAGTGTCCATATTAATCTGGAATCTTCCTGATTTTGCAGAATCGGACAAACGAGATTCATTGCTAGATTTTTATTTTTTTTACTACACTGAAACCTCTATTTACAAACTCTTTTTTACGTCATATTGGATTCACGGAACTTTTTTACGAAAATACGAAAAAATGAACTCTTTCTTACGAACCAAATTCGTAAAAAATGTTTGAATACATATAGTACAGTATGAACTTGTATAAACTATACATATTGTTAGCTAACTGTGATAAAAGTAGTAAAAGGTATTTGCGGAATAAGGATGGCGAGTAGATGACGGCAATTGGTGTTTGAAGCCATTTTGAAATTCAAGTAGCCGACTTCTGTTCTAGATAAATTTTCTATAACCTCAACAATATCGGCATTTTCGGAATGGGGTTGACGAGTACGTTGACGGAAATCGATACCGGGAGTCATTTTGAATTCCAAGATGGCAAATTCCGGTTAAGATATCTCTATAACCTCAAAAATATATAAAACCTTTAGCCTATAAAATATTTTCCAAATCGGATAATTATAGAGTAGATATAGGTACAGTGATTAGTGACGCGGATCTAGAAAGTTTTTCTCAACCGGACGATACTATCGTGGCCTCAAAGTGACGTCACTCATCGATTTCCGTCATCTACTCGTCAAGCTCGTTCTAAAAAGACGAATATTATTTATTAACGAGAATATTATCCAAGCGGAAGTCGCCATTTTGGATTTCTAAAAAACGCTGAACATCAATTTTCTTCAACTGCTTCTCAAGCCCTTTTCAAAAAATCCCAAATTGGGGTTATCAAGAATAATGCTCAACCGGAAGTTGTCAACTTGGATCGAACAAATTTAATTTGCAACCCCCCGGCTAGTTTCCAGTGTATTTCTGCAGAGTGTCATCTAGAACATTTTAATTCTTTAAGGATCTTTTCTTGAAGTTATAAAATTGATTAATTTTGTATGCCTAGACCGATCAGTTTATACAGTTATTACTCTCGCACTTCCGTGTTGTCGCCATAAATTGCAACTTTTCAGTATGGCAAAAAAAACCATGCAACGTTCTGGACTACACCAAATCGAAACGAGAAGCCAAATGCCATTGCGAAAGCTTCACTCACCAAAACGTGTTGCATCGGGCAAGATGGAACTTGCATCAAGGTCGACTTCAGACAACTGGCGCAAAGTCTAAGTTTGCTGCTCCAAAAAATTGCCGAAATAAGTAAATTTCTAAATTTGCCAAGAAGTCTCTGACGTGGCAAGAGAAAAGTTATTTTTTTAAAATTAGATATTTTAGAAATACATTCGTTAAGGAAAATTCTCTCAATATTTTGTCAAGATCGGAGCACTATAACTTGAGTTACAGCTAATTATAGACCTCTACCGGTCCAAGTCGGTGCGTAGTGTTCGATACGTGGGACCGTTGGCTCGCTGCACTGACCGTTGAACTCAATTATCTCGGAATTTTCTTTTTTTTAAATTCCTTTGCGGCGTTCACGATATCTCAGGAACAAATTTACTGATCATTCTGAAATTTACACCAGTTGTTCCTTATTCTATCAGCTACTTTACAAAAAAAACTTTCATTTGAACAACCACTTAATTTTTTTCAACCCGGAAAACTCAATTTGTGCTGCGCATGAAAAATAAGTTGGGCAATAATGGATTAATTTGTTAAAACATGTAAACAGTAAAAAAATAAATAGTGATAGTCTGTCCGATCCCACAGGCGCGACTTACCGTTGCGCGCGAAGATCTTCTTTCGCATCGGGAAAATATTTGCGTCCACACGAAGCTATTTGAGACCCAAAACAAGATGATTTGTTAGTAAACCGGTGTTCGTTCTTTTATGTATAAAGATAAAATAGCGAACCGAACACAGAGGCGACTTCGGCCACAAACTAATTATGTCGGCACATAGCGAATAACGAGAACTAATCCGATTTTTTATTTTTTTATGAAGTGCTCTAAAAAATATGTTTTCCGTAATTTTTCGCTCATTGTAAATTCTCTGAAATTCAATTCAAGATCGTTGTAGTTATTCGTTTCACAATATCTCCCATATAAATTGCATATCGTTCCTGAGTACCCCTTCAATTGTGAGTGCTCAGTATGGATTGGAGAACCGGAGACAAATAACAACAATTTTACTCTAGTGATTTTTCGTGTACTTATAGTACGCCATTCTATTCATCACTCTGTTTTTAGGAATCATGTTATTACCGGATAGATTTCTAGAAACGATGACCTTTTAATTCTCGCCATGCCACTTATGAAAAAAAATTCCCAAGGAAAAACTTTAGACAAACTAATTTGCACATGAGGGCACAATACTTAACTTAGAAAAGTTGGATTTAAATGTTTCAAGTTCCACTCTTCAGTAACTGCCACAAACTTAATGTCAGTTACTGACAAGTGAAACACGAAACAATCAAATCCAACTTTTGTATGTTAGGTCCTCGTGTGCTAATTGATTTATCCATTTTTTTCCTTTGGGAAAAAATATTGCATACTCGCAGGCGTTTGGCTCTCATGCTTCCCTACAGTCGTCAGCTACCCAGAGCTTGGCTAACCGAGACATCACTCGGTATCAGTCAACTGTTTGCGGCGTTCACACTGGTTGTGTGAACCGTTTGTATTTAGTGTCTAACTGGCGCCAATTTTGCTGGTAGTTTGGATATATCGTCTAACTGGCAGCAAGTTGGTGTCAGTTACTGACGAGTGGAACACGAAACACGGATGTTGCAAACAATGCCATTCTGCGCTTAATTCATATTTTGACTGGAATCTCCACAAACTTGTGAAGTTTTTCTTATTTTTGTATTGTGCTTCAGCTCCATCAGACATAAAATAAATTACAGAAAAATTTGTCAATTGTTTCATAAAATTTATCATTTTTAAGATGACCAACTGAACTGCAGTCTTCCAGTACTCCAGTCTTCATTCAAGTTTGTTACTCGTTACTGATACTTTTTGCATGTACCAGGCAACTAGCAGTTGGGTAATTGGATTCTGAGATGATTTTTAACATTTATTGGTTTAGTTTTCGATAAAAATACATTAAAAAAATTCAGTTTGCGCAAGGAAAAGCTTATTTCAAACAACTTTTTACATTTCTTATAAAAGAAATGTATAGAATTCGCTCAAACTTTCAAGATTTTTTCCGAGGCCCGGAGGACCGAGTCTTATATACCAATCTACTCAGCTCGACGATTTGGGACAATGTCTGTGTGTGTGTGTGTCTGTGTGTGTGTATGTAACGGACAAATTCTCATTCGTGTTTCTCAGCAATGGCTGAACCGATCTTATCCAAACCAATTTTAAATGAAAGAACTAAAAAACAGTATGAACGATATTAATTTGTTTTTGATTCTGATGTTTAGTTTCCAAGATATGAATGTTTGAATGCGTAAAAATGGCGTTCTTTGCAGTTTTTTTGAATTATCTGCCGAAATTGACAATATAGATTAACAATTTATATGTTTTTAGACAGCTTTAACGAATACCTTTCGAACAAGCTATAGATTGTTGAAATCGGACTATTATCAAAAGAGATATTTAACATTAAATGCGGACGAAAGATTTTTATCATTTCCCATTGCCAGAAATATGACCAAAAACATGTAATCTATTATTAACGCCAAAACGGTTTATTTTAGGTCAATAGTATCTTCGGAGAATTTAATGGAGGCAATATGCCCTTTCTTTTGGTATTGTGCTTTTGCTGATTGATCCCCCTATGAGTGAGATATTTTCACAAATTTTCTTGGAAGTGATTATATCGAAATGATGCCTTCTACAAATTTGTAGCTCTTACTTTTGCGAATAACTTTACTGAAGACTTCAAATATCTATTTTGAATACTTTAAAAGTTATGGCTTGTTGTTTGTGGATTACTCTTTGTCGCCTATTTATTGTTCAATATAGAAATAATCCATTGAAATAAGCCAAACATTATTACGACAAATCGAACTTTGTATTTCATTTTTCTGTCTACAACCGCTAGAAATAATCACCGAACACTTCCAAGTTGTCTGGAAGGAACTTGATAACTTATCAGTGCAAAAATGTTCATTTGTGCGAACCTTCTGACTGCAATTTTTCTAACTAATGACCATCGGATCGATCTGAAACATATCGGAAAATGAAAAGCGAAATAAATAACTCCAAGCAATGGCGTAGCCCAGAGAAGGTTTTGGGGTTTAACACCATACAACGCTCCCCACCCCCCCCCCCCCCACCACCACACCCAAAAAAATATTGGATTGAAGTTGAAAATTTATTGATGCAGACTGATTTAATTCAATATTACAATAACAATTATCTGATCCGTAGATTGATAACCTGTTGTTGTAAACATCATGAGGACTTTTGATAAATTGTCGAAATGGGGTTCTGATATGTAACTGATCTTGATTTCACAGTTGTCTAATAGCATCAATATCAAATTCCTGCCTGAAAACATTCCAATAGAAAATTACAGAGTTCTGCAATCAATCATAGTCCTCAGATTTATTTTCAAATTGATCTCGTTTTTGTAGAGATGTACTGTAATAAGGGTCTTTATTTAATAGGAAGAGAAGTTAAAATTGATTTAATGTCTATGAAACATAGAACTGCTCACCAAAAAAAATGCATAACTTTCAACATTTGCTAAAAATGTTCTTGCCTTTCTCATTCACTCTAAAACTCGTCAATCTAATCCCGACCCGGAGGGCCGAGTGTCATATGCCAATCGACTGAGTTCGTCGAGATCGGAAAATGTCTGTGTGTGTATGTATGTGTGTATGTGGAAAAAATGTGACCTCTGTTTCTCAGAGATGGCTGGACCGATTTGCACAAAGTTAGTCTCAAATGAACAACCTTCCCATCGGCTGCTATTGAATTTTTCATTGGTTGGACTTCCGGTTCCGGAGTTACGAGTTGAAGAGTGCAATCACACAGCAAATTCCCATATAAACTGAAATGAAAAATTTTCAAAATCAAATTTGTATTTTTGATGCCAAATGACTTTAAAATGCATGAAACATTGAGATGTTTGACAAAAATTGACTTTTTTTGGACTTTGGTACATTTTTGTCTTTCTCATATAGAAAGGTTATGCAATCACTCTAAAAATCGTCAATCATACCGGCCCGGAGGGAGTATGCAGTGAGGGGTTGCTACTTTAAAATTAAAACTAGTTTCAAATTTCTTAACAAGTTGAAAATTTTCGGCCGGATCTGGACCTCCCGGATCTTTCTCCATGATCCACCGCTGGTTTCAAGCGGTGTTTCAGTATCACATAGTTTCTCAAGATCGTGGCTGTCGATCCATTGTATGTATGTGCAAATCGTACTGAACATGTAATATTCACTTCCACCTTTGTATTGAACATAACCAGCCATGGAATCGTAGTCTGGACAAATGAGACAAGCACAATTGCACCACTAGATGGATTAAAACAGGTTTTTATTTTGGGAATGCGTCGAGTTGAGACGAAAACGTAATATGATTAATAACGAGGATAACACTTTCCGAATGTAGAGAGAAATTTATGAAAAATGACGATTTCCATTCGACTCTCGCAGGTTCTGATCGATTTTGATGAGCATTTGATTTTTGTTGTATGACCAATTGTATGTATAGGTCAAATGTTTTAAAACAGTAACTTAAGGTCAAAATAACATCATTTTGAAACCGCCAATTCCGGAGGTTTAGTATCTTCGATGAGTTTTACAAACGTTAAACAGCGCATCATTTGATAAAATAATTTTGACGGTATATCGTCCAAGAAATATTTATGGTGAATTTTCTCAGGTTAATATTCCTGATTCCTGAAAGTCTCACCAAATTCGCTAAAGACACGAACCTTGTTACTATTTTCTGGAAAATAATTCTGCATAATTTTAAAACTTCAAAAATTACGGTTTCGGAATTATGCCGTTTGGACAGTAAGATCGATTTTCACCAAACCCCCACCAAACCGAATTTCTGGCTACACCGCTGACTTCAAGTAAGTAGAAACAAAGTCGTTCTACACTCGTTTACAAGAAACTTCTTCGAATGCTGAATATCTATTATAATACATTGACAACCCCAATTGTATCAGCCAAATATGAATTGCCAAATATGATTTTTTTATTGCATCGAACTACAAAAATTTTTAGGTAGCTTTCAAGGGGTTATTTTATAGACTTCTTCCAAAATTTGGCGAACCTATTCCAATTCGTATACTAATTAATTGGTATACTTAAGGGTTTATATGTTGCAGATAGAGAAGATACTGAAATTTTCAGCTTTTTTCCTACACAATATTACGAAAGCTTATTAAACAATTTTTCCTAATAAGTTTGTGAAAATTATAAACTATTTGAATTTTTTTAATAGTTTAATTTTTTATTTAACCGTGATTTTTTAATAAATAGTGACCATCGCTTCACAACGTAGTCTATTTTTCATGGCTTGCGGTGAACACGATCTCTCGAATTGCTGAACTGAAAATTATGGAATAGAAAATAATTTTTAGTGTTCTTTACAGATTTAACTCGCCGCGCAGATAGCTCTGAATTAGACCCGCTGGTGCCCTAAGACGATTTCGCTAGATTTTCGGAGCACTGTGCACCCAGTGCATTAACGCAAGTGACGGAAGGCTATCGAAAAGTTTCGTGAAAATGAAAATTCCAGTAATGATGATGATTTCCCCAAACGGTTCGTTTTCGAGAGGTTTTTATTTGTTCTTTGGCATTAGGATTAGCGATAATAATTCAAATCAAGGATACTACTGGGAAGTCACCTTTAGAAAAGTCGATGTCGAAGTAAAATTTGGAACTATGCACGCATGCACTTCAGAGATAGCGTGATATCAGGAGCTGCGATTTCATTTCAACGTTTTTTTTGTGAAAAGGGCGATACTCACAAATGTAAACATAAGGGTTTTTTCATACATGCGAATGATAAATAAATAACCCCTTTAGGAAAATTCAGTTTCCCACCACAATTTAGATATTTTATTAACAGAGCATTAACAATAATTCGTTGGAATGTCTATTTTATGGGCCATTTTTTCGCTTTCCCATTGATTTGGTTTGAGATTTCTAGCACTGATGTTGTCCTATGCTGATTTGAGCGATTCTCTAAGTCCTGCCACTATCCCATGTAGTATGTGTTATCAAAAACATCGCGAAACATCAAGTTCTAAATGTTCTCAAACGATATAATATCCGAAGAGAGTGATAAAAGTTATAAGAAATGTCTCATCACACTGTTAGGTGGATTAAAAGCGTTTTTTTCCTTGAAAGCGCCCAACTTGAATTTTTGACGGTAGGTAGGGAACATAATTACCTATCTTGGAACAAAATTTCCTCCCAATCAAAGATGAGTTTTTTTGTAAATCAACTTTAAATTTTTAAAATCGATTTTTTCAGTGTAGGAGTCAATGAAAAATTTCTAATATTTTTATTAAAAAATTTAACTAATTTTGTGAAAATCATTTGACAAAAAATGGTAAAAAAATATTTGACCCTTTTCAAAAGACAGACTAGATCATTTTTGGAAAAACAAAGTATTTAAAGTGGCTTTTTGTGGCATTTTTCATTAACATCTGAGGTGCTGCCAACATTTGCTCGAGTTGGCGCGAAATTCGTCTACATCGTCTAACTGGCAGCAAGTTGGTGTCAGTTACTGACGAGTGGAAAACGAAACATTCAAATCGGCACTTATTTTTATTCAGTATCAAAATGGGTCGGTATTCCCGGGATTTTCGGTAACGGTACTCACGATGCCACGACCATAGTTACTACTGATTGCAACTTTAGGTTCATCGAGGGATCGAAAGAATATAGCTGAAGGGGGAGAAATTGATAGGAATTGATGTAAATAGATTGAAATCCAAAAAAGAACACAAAATCAAGCGGCAGTTTTTCCTATTTCTAATATAAACTTGAACGGACATTGTGCTCAATATATTCGAAAACGCGTTAACTATAAGTTCAAAATATTTTATAGAAAATTTTATGGACAGTACTAACTTTAAAAATGAATCACCTTGGCTATGCAACTAATATTTTACGATCTTATTTTATTTTGTTTGCAGTAGTTTTAATTTTATTATATTCAGAATTGCACATTTGCTTTGATGGCATTGTAAGGGAACACGTACCAACCAGGAAAGTAATCCACTGGAGTATATAATGCGCGTGGGGAATACGCATGATCTTGTCTAAGTGAATGATGACTTTTGAATTATGTATGAAGGTTGAGTATTGACAAATCGCAAGAACAATTCAAAATCAATTACCGATTTTCGGTAATCATATCAGCACGAAGAATAAATGTTTTATTGTCATATTTATTGGTTTATTTAAATTTGCATTAAATCATCAATCAATTATAATATTTGTACTCTTTGTATTGAGTATTTTCATAAACTTTGGAGTAATGCATATACTATATTATTGTCATGTTCACTATATTTCCTCGTGAGTATAAAAATATTAAAGCTTGATTATTGACACAAAAGGTGACAAGTCGGTTTCTTTTCGTTTTTTATGTCTCCAATCTTGTTCTAGTAATTAGCGAAAAAAAAAGCGCTCAGTATATCTGACACATAAAGTTAATCGTTTCAGGTATGTCGGTAGTCCTTATTTCATACCGTTTGAAATGCACTTCAAATAGCATAACAACGCGCGCGAATGATGATATAAGAATCAATCGTTCGCGGAGAAAGAAATCAATACATATTTGTCATTAATATTTAATAATAATTCCCAAGTTTATACACGATAAATTATACTTGTGTTATGAAACCTTAACATAGGTATATCGACAAATTTCTAGAGACACTAAAAGAAATCGCTTCTCATTATATCGTATTGTTTTTGGAATCTCGTGTTTCGCTGTAATGAAGAAGCAAGCAATAATAAAATCGTTCACCTGCCGTTTGATTTGTTTAAACGGTTTTGTCGGCTGTTCGGAACTGAAGTTCCTTGTTTTACAAACCTAGCATTTCCAAATTAATTCGACATATGATAAATTTATCTCAAGTTCTCGGCAGCCGGCTGCTCAGAGCAATAACCACATGTTAACACTTCTGAGAGTTACATAGATCATATCACTTATCATGAATCCAGATTTGTGTAATTGTTTATGATTTGTGTGTTGACTAGCACCACCAAAAGAAACCCAAATCGCCATACAATAAACCATCCTACCTGATTCTTTATCGGCACCGAATCCGGCTGCAGGTGCTCCACGCAAGAAAACACATAAACCGTCTTCCCGTCCAGTGCCTGCTCCAGACAATACTCATGCGAGGCAAAAATCTTTCCCGAATCGATCGTAACTGAACCGGTATCCTCCTGAAGATTATCCGGATTGAAAATACCCGCAATGGCATGTTCTTTGCAGTCCGGAAAACGGAAACTCAAATCCACATGAGCTGAGGATACGATCCTGGCGCTATAGCTAACATGCGATTGATCCAGTTTGACACAGGTCTGATTTTCCTTGTCGTAGGCGAACGCTGGACCACAACAGCGCCACACGGAGCTGGTCTTTTCCGGTGCCTGCAGGGAATCCATTCCGTTATCCCGAGAGCACACCAGAGCAACTTTCTCGTCAACGCAATATTCGGGCGAGGAAACCAGGGCATGTTTTTGGCTCAGAAACAGAGATCCGTTACCCATGAGCAGGATTTGGTCCGTTGTGTAGGCGGTAACCTTACATCCCTCGGGTCGTTTGTTTTCCAGAAATTTCATGTGCACCGGAGCATTACCGACATCGGTGTAAATTTGATTTTTCGCCGGGAGAAAAACTTTCGGAACCCACTTTTTAATGCCGCCGGCCACGCACAGCTGCTGTGCATCGTCGTAGTATTCGCCAACCCGGCAGCACTTGTTGATGTACACCGGCTGTCGTTGAGCGGCACCAACGGAGACGCTGAACAGCACCAACAAAGTGCCGGCCAAAAGTAGGCCAGACATTTTTGGCAATGCACTAACCGCAAACAAGTGCAGCCTTTTCTCTTTCATCTTGCTTCGTTTTCTTTTCCTTTCTCTTCGCGATAACGTGCCGCACTTTCTCGAACTTGACCGAGTTCAAGCAACTTGAACTGAACCAGAAGGTCTCGCTTGAATTTCCACTGTTGCGTACGTTTTTTCTCCCTCTACTCTTCTCGCGTTAATTGCAACAATTCACTTCACGCACCTTTTTTTTCTTCTCTTCAACCTTTTCCGCCACTCGTTCCACTTCCTTCGCGGCGCACTTGACACTCAACATCTCAGAATTTCTACCACCATAAAGCACTTGTTGATTTTTTTCCCTACTTTCCACTAGCTACTGCACGGTTACTGCTTCTCTTCTTTTTTTTTAAATTCATACTCAATACCTAAAACGGAAAGAAGCATTTCTCCGTTTCCACCAGCTGCATAGTGTCCCGCGTCTCACCGCAAACCCGACGTCACGTACCACCTACCGCAAAAGCCACCCGCCGCCGTTGGCACTGGTTTCCTGCGCGGTAATTAAACAACATAAATCAGCCTGGTCTAGCTGACCATATACAGGGGACATGCATTCGAATCCCCTGACTTCAGCCAGTGTTCAGTTCTTTTGCGGCAAACTATAAAAAAAACCACTGGAAGATAAAGAGAATAAAAAAAAGTTTAGCATTAATTATCGGTTCGGAAAAGATTTTAACTTGCTGAAAAGTTGTGATTCTCTGCACCAATTAAAACGGCTCTAGCTAGATCTTATGACCTGACACGTCCGGCTTAGATAATCCCTCGCCGGTTACCGGCTAGTGAAGAGAGAAAAAAAAACCCTATTCAACCGAAGAGATGTTAACCGATCGACTAGTGTGCTAGGACAGAACCGACGATTGCACTGATAATTGCATTTTATATGGGCCAATGCACTGCCGAAAGAGCGAACTACTCCTGGCGTGCAAATATGCAAACATGCCATGATGGCTAATGTCGTTCGCCGTTCCGTTCCGTTCGCCGAAATTTCGCTGCAATCACAACAAGCCGACAGCAAGGCGTTCGTTCTGATCGTGGTGAGTGAACCACTACCGACGACCACCGTCCGTCCGGTGCACGCGCAGTGGCGCTTTTCCGGATCGTCCCGAACCAGGTGGCTCCGAAGGACCCAGTAGTAGTGCGGGGGCGGCAAAAAAGGCTCCGAAATGCAAACAGACGTGAACAACTAGCCAAAAGCTCTCTGTGTGAATGGAGAGGAGGAAGCTCGCTCCGAGCTCGGAGGGCCCAGGGTGTTGTTTGTTTTAATTTGGCCCGAATTTGGGTGTTGAAGCGTGGAAAGCACGATGAAGATATAAATCTACTTTGTGTGGTACGTTTCCTGGCTGTTTGAGTCCGTACAATTTGAAGCTTTGCCTCGGTTCGGTTCGTTAAAATCTCAAACTGCAATAAAATATGGGATGATTGGAAAATAGACGGGATATATACGTCATTTCAATGCTTGATGATGGTGTCATCGGCCGACCCAAACTTTGATACTGCTTCATCATCGAGTGAATGAGATAAGCGAATGATGACTAACCCTTATCAGTCAGGAATCTTATTTCACGAATTATCGTAATCGAATTATGCCTTGTCATTTTTTCTAAACGTTTTTCTAAAACGCTGAAGGACAAGACAGACTATAGAATTTGTTGAATCAATTATTTCTGATACTCATATATCAAATTGCCCGGATGGTTACATATAGGTAATAATGCACAAAACTAATATAATTCGTGATGTTTGAGTTTTATTTATATATTTATTTATTTATTCTTCAATCAATTGTAGACTACATTTTTTCCAGAGTTGTCCTACTGGAGCTGTAGAGTTAGGTTCTCGGAAGAGCTCCCCGTGAGAATCACATACTACAATTTGCAGACGAGACAGGCTATGTCGCCCACTAAAACACTGCATTAGGCCAATTGTAGCGGGCCGTGATTCTGAATGTGATATTCATTGTACGGTTCAGGTATGTGAGGGCGTAGGGACTCGCGATCGCGTGTATCATCGCGAAGAGCTCGAGCATTTGTACGTTAACGTGTTCGATCGCGTGTGCGTTTGTATGTCGCGTGTGCTAATGTGTATGTAACTTCGCGTGTATGAATTCCATTCTATAGCCGTGTGCCTTTCGCATATTCACGTGTGTTCTTGGATAATCGCGCGCGGACCGTCAATCAATTGTAGACTACATTATACACATATTAATTGCTTATATACTATCCTTTATACTATTTCTATGTACTATGATGCCGCAAAGAGTTAAAAAACTGTTTTAACTGTTTTAAACTTGTGCGGGGCATGGTAAGGTCAATACTTTCACAATGCTCGTTATACACAGCCATCATCTGGTTTAGTGGTCCGAATTTAGCATAGTCTGTACGGTGATGACCTATCGCGAACAAATTTCTATTGCGTAATTGACGAGTAGGAGCATATAAATTTAATTTTGACAATATGTAAGATGAGTCAATACGCTGCATGACTATATCGTTTAGAAACGAGATCATAGCATAGTCCCGACGTTCTTTCAATGTTTGAATATCTAACAACATACAATGTGCTTCATAAGATGGAAGAGGGAATACTGTCCATCTTAACTTGCGTAGTGCATATAAGAGAAACTGTTTTTGGATTGACTCAATTCTCACTTCGTGTTTTTTTATGAATGCTGACCAAACAATACTATAATATTCTAAAATAGACCGAACATATGCTACGTAAAGAGTTTTAATTGTGTAAGGATCTTGAAAGTGATATCCGAAGCGTTTTATAAAATTAAGCATATTACTAGCTCTATGAACAATTGTGTTGTAATGTTCCACAAATTTTAATTCTTTATCTAAGATAACTCCTAAATCTCTTATTTCATCACATTTCTGAACGGTTTGATTACCTAATGTAATTGACACGGAAGCCGTGATTAGTTTTCTGCTAAAAGTCATGAGATTACATTTTTAAAATTTAATTCCAGTATACATTTACAACACCATGTATAAAAGATTTGTGTTTCATTGTGAAAAACATTATAGTCATTATTATTTCTAATTTCTAAAAATAGCTTCATATCATCCGCATATATGAGAATTTTAATGTTTTTTTTAAAATAAGAGAGATGTCGTTGACATATAAAATGAAGAGAAGAGGTCCTAAGTGTGAACCTTGAGGAACCCCCGAAGTAACTTTAATTATATCAGATTTCATCTCATAGAATTTTATCTGTTAAATACGACTTAATCCAATTGAGGAGTCTCATCTCGATTTCCAATTTTTCAAGTTTGAATATTAACATGGGAACGTCCAGCTTATCGAATGCTTTGCTGAAGTCAGTGTAAAGAGCATCTATATGATTTCCTTTGTCCATGGCATTTAACGAGCAATCAACAAATTCTAAAAGGTTTGTACTAGTTGAACGGCCTTTAAAAAACCCATGTTGTGAATTTGTTATTTTTTGTTTGACTTGGTTGAAAATTGTTTTATTTATGATGGATTCAAAAAGTTTGGGAAAGTAAGACAGAATGGCAATTCCACGATAATTGCGAATATCAGATTTTTAACCCGATTTATAAATAGGTAATCAAAAAGATTTTTTCCAATCTTTTATTGAACAGCCAGAATAAAGGTGACGTAAGACCAGAGACCAGACAAGATATCTTGAACATTAATGTGACTGACACCAACATCCCTTGAATAATCAGGAAAATAAGAAAAATATTCAAAGTCACGATCATTGATCAGATTACAAATATCTTTTGAAGTTTCACCCTCTTTCCCATCTAAAGACATTTTTGATGGGAAGTTGCATGAATTCAACTTAGTTTCGATGTAATTAAAAAAGTTTTTTGGGCATGACTTGATCTCATTTTCAGTTTTTGCATTATATACAGTTAGTGCCGAAGAAATGGCCAAAGTTAGTTGGTCACGAATGTTAAGGTATTTTTCCAAATTATCCTGATTATTGTGTTTTCTGTAAATTTTATGAGCTTTTTGCTTCCGATTTTTCAAATTAATAATTTCCTTGTTGAACCAAACTGGATTTTTGGATGCATGATTTCGTCGTTTTTTCGTGAGTGGAACTACCTCCTGTATTATTTGCCATAAAATATTATAAAAGATCTCCACTGCACATTCAATGTTCTCTTAATTCTTTAAAAGGGACTGCCAATTAGCACTGCTTAAGATAAAACTCGGGACCTTAGCCGCGATCGGTCGACTGTTTTGGAGCTCCTCGCTAGTCGGTCCAAAATCGTAGTTTTTCGGTACGAATTATCAAACAAAAGTGTTTTTAAATACGAAGAACGACTCGGTGAACAGTTTTCGTAAATCGGAAGTGGAATTCAGTGATTTTTTAGGAGTTTTTCATCCCGGCGTAAAGTGATTCAAAGCCACACAGCATTAGTGTCAAAAGTGCTCCCCCCGCAATACGGGCCGCCTATTCCCGACGCGGAGAAGAAAAAAGTGTTTTAACAACGTAAATAATAATAGTGGAGATCAAAAACTCACAAAAAAGTGTTTTTTCCCAGTGATAAATCTTTCCCAAAAAGTGAAAATTTTTCGGCGTCACTTGGTGAAAAAAGTGGCGATTCCAAATTATCAGCGCGTCACCCGTAGCTATCGCCCGATAGGTGTCGCACCAATTTTTTAGTTCCACATCCGGAAAGCTGCAGGTCAGTTTTTCTTTTTCTTCCGACATTTTCAAACCTTTTTCGGGTCAGGCCACGTGCGTGGCCAGTGGAGTCTTCTGTATCAGCTGCATGCATACTGTTGTTGATAAATTGCGCTGTACTTGCAAACGTGAGAAAGAGAAAGGATTGCTCGGGCTGTTTGATCTGTGAGAAAGAAGATTTTGAAGATATCTGGAGAAGGTTTGGAATGGGACGAAAAATGGATAAGCAAGTATCAGTCACTCGCGTAAGTAGGAGATGAGGAAGGAAATAGAAAAACTGGTATATTTTTCTACAGACATTCTAATTTATATATACAAAAATCAAATAAATACACTAAATACGCGTCGATTTCTTACCTCATGTAAGAAATCGAAAGTCTTATTGTAATGTTATAATCCATTTGATACAAACATTACAGTAAGGCGGGGCTGGTTGATGGAACGATGACCTCGGAACATGTCTGGCGCTGTACACGAAATGGATCATCGGAAAGTCAATTGAGCTAACACCTACCTAAATCCTTGAACCAAGTTATTTGCATGGATATGTTAAAATACATGCAAACATCTTTTTTCTGTAAATCACTACCAGCTAGTGGGAGTTGGGATGGTTAACATACACACACACACTGCCAATTAGCACTGCTTAATTTATATTTAATATTTTCATAATTTGCTTTTCCATAATCGAAGACGTCCTCGAAGTCACAATCAATGGAATTATGATTCTTGTGCACAAAAATAGAGAATTCTATTGCTGTGTGAAACGTTTGATTTTTCCATAAGGGAGAATGAGATTCATCAACACAGAAATCTTCATTAATGTTTGTTAATAGCAGATCTAAATAACGATTGTGTTGATTTTTTATATGGTTTGTTTGATTTAGTCCTAGCAATGCAATTTTCTCAAACATATATTGTAATGTTTCGTTTTCACCAACGACAGGAAGAAGAATGCTCTCATTTTCAGAGTCAGGAATAAAGTCTAAGTTGCGCTGATTAAAATCACCATAAATATGAACTTTAAATTCTGGAGGAAAATTAGAGATTATTTCTTCAGCTGCTTGAAAGAAAATTTCATATGTTGATTTGCAAGCTAGATCCGGTGGAACGTACACTGAGACAAAAATGTGGATTTCATCAGTGATATGTGCTTTAACCCATACATGTTAAAATTCTGTGGCTTTCGAAGAAGTTGGTTGTGATTCGTTATGCGTAAAAATATTGTTTAAAACTATTGTACTGTTACCAGCTGCGTCATGCTTGTCCTGGTCTGCCTCTGAGAAGTGCGTTAAAATTGGCGAAAACACGAACGTTCACAGGAGCAAGATGAACAATGATGTTGATTGTTATGGTGATTGTTGTTAAGACCATTGTTGTTTCTACTGCAATTGCTGTTTCTGTTGTTGTTGTTGCTGTAACTGCTGTTTCTGTTTTCGTTGTGGTTGTAGTTATTTCTGTTGTAGTTGTTGTTGTAGTTGCTTATTCTGTAATTGTTGTTGTTATTGCTGTTACTGCTGTTAATGTTGTTGTTTCTGTTTCCGTTGTGGTCGTTATTGTTTATGTTTTGCCTGTTTCTATTGAAGTTGTTGGTGGTATTATTGGACTTGTAGCTGTTGTTTTTGTTGCTATTGTTGTTGTATCTATTTTGGTTGTAGTTGTGATTATTGTTATTGTTGTACTTATTGCGGATCCTGTTCTTTTTGCACTTGCTATTTTTGTTATTGTAGTTGTTATTGTCATTAATAACATAAAAAATCTGCGAACCGATCAAATTTTGCATATCTGAAAGCCAAGCATTTTGTCGTTTCGAATTCGTCTCTTCAGTATTTGGTACTTGACTAAGGCACCAGACTGACTGAGATTTTAAATCAATTTTTCTCCTCAGGAAGGAATTTAGTACATCTGAGTGGTATGGTAATCTTTAGTCGGCGATGAACAGTGCACGATGAAACATCCATTCATAAATTCATGAAAAAAGATCACGATTTCGTGAAATGAACGATTTACGAAAACCGCGTCCGAATTCCTGAAATTATGAATTTCGAATAGACGAATTTCGCGCCAAATCGTATTCGGAGTTGGCAGAACTCTCTCAGATTTTAATGAAACTTTCTGTACATGAAGACTTTGTCACAAAAAGCCACTTTGCATACTTTGTTTTTCCAAAAATGATCTAGACTGTCTGTTGAAAAGGGCCAAACTTTTTTTACCAATTTTTTTCAAATAGCTATAGTCTAAAAATGACAAATCCTACAAAAATATGTTGTAGGAGTGGTTTTCGCCAAATTAGTCAAATTTTCGAATAAAAATGTTGAAAAAATTCTTCATTGACCCCTACACTGAAAAAATTGATTTCAAAAATTTAAAGTCGATTTACAAAAAAAACCGATTTAATCCACCTATCAGTGAGATGAGACATTTCTTACACATATCACTGTTGTATTATTCATTAGCTTGCCGATCACACGCTAAATTTAAAAGCAACTAGATGTGAGATATGCACGAATAACGCTTCGAATAAACTGAATAAATTAAAGAAAAAATAATAAAACAAAACAAAATTTAAAATAAAAAAGTTATTCATAAAATGGATAGAATGATTAACATAAATCAAATTAATAAAATAAATAAATCAAATTAGCTCAAATTAAAATTAGACGATATTAAAACGTAATGAAATTAAGAGAGCAAATTAAATTGTTTCAGGATAACAAGCTATCATACAATAACATAAAGGACTGGCAAAACCGAATTGATAAAATTAAGAAACTGAATAAAATATGTGAACTGGGAAAAATTAACCATTTAATAAAATGATCGAAATAAATAATATGAATAAAACCATAAAAAATTGGAATAATAAAATAAATAGGGTAAGGTGGGGCAAATCCGACCTAGTAAATGGTTTGGGCTGTAAAATGCTCATTTTACATCGGATCAAGTCGTTTCTTATACCAAATTAAAGGTTAGACTTCTGGACAACCTTCAATGTATAGTATTTTATTCCTATCTTGGGAAAACTTTGAGATACCAGTGTTTTACGAAAACGTTCATTTTTGCTGTTTTCAAAAATGGTGGGGTAAACCCGACCGCCTATGTTTTTGGTTGATTTAGTATAGATACTACCCAAATTATATGGATTTATCATTGAAAATAAATCAACGAATGTTATGTTATGTCAATCTTGGAATGTTCAAATCACGAGCAGTAGTACGTAAAGATATTCCCATTTTTCTCGGAGCAATTACTAGACGAATACTATATTCATCACGTTTTTGTATCTTTCGTTTGTAATTATGAACCATTGTGAAAAAATAATAAAAAATAACAATAAAAATATATTCCAATTTCATAAATAATCATTTTCTTAGCAAAAAAGCGGTCGGATTTACCCTACTATTTAGAGATCGGATTTTCCCCACCGCGTCATTTTTCATTACGATGCAATTAAAAAAATGATGAAAAGGTTGGACTAAATTCATCTATGCACTTTGTAGGCCTTTAATCAAAAAATTTAAATCCACTTACACTTTTTATGCTTTCACTTTAACAATAGGAAATATCCTGTAGTCAAATCAAAAGTTGTGAAAACAACAATAAGGTTTGAGCATCTCAATGTAGACTAGTAAAATGCTGTCATACCACCATTATAATTATTTTCGATGCTCTACACGACAACATTGATATTAGTTCGCTTAGCGCTTTCGATTTTCGATAACAGAGGGGGTCGGGTTTACCCAACGGTCGGATTTGCCCCACCTTACCCTAATATGAATAATATGGATTAAATTAACTCTTTCATACCTAATTATTTTGTCGCATCTATAGGGTTCCAAAGCCGTTTTTATTAAAAGTGTTAGAGTAAAGAAACACGAAAAACCTGTTTTGATCAAGATAGATGCTTCTCTAGCAGTGTTAGAAGCTGCTGAATTTTTACATACTAATCCTTAATACACATCTCCTGCAAAGTTTTGAATAGTTTTGGGCAGAAAAGGTAGCCGAAAGCAGTCCAAATTAATAAGATTTATCAGTTTTCAAAAATATTTGAAGAAAACGAAGATATATCAAAATATAATTTTTCACCGATAACTGAAAATGTCTCTGGCAGCACTGCTCTAGTGAAATCCAATCAAAACAATTGCAATAACTTGAGTTCTACGGATCTTTCTTGCAACTATTAGCGCTCAAATAAACGGTGATTGTCACAATTATTAGTTTTACTTTTTTGTGAAGAAACCTTGTCCAAACCCAAAGTTATACTGCCCATGAACGCATATTTGTCCCGTTTTCTATCTTTATGGGACTGATTTGCGAGCATGGGCAGTAAAGCTATTTGAAAATGTTGTGTGTGTGTGTGTGTGTTAACCTTCCTATCTCCCACTAGCTGGTAGTGATTTACAGAAAAAAGATGTTTGCATGTATTTAAACATTCATGCAAATAACTTGGTTCACGGATTTAGGAAGGTGTTAGCTCAATTGACTTTCCGATGACCCATTTCGTGTACAGTGCCAGACATGTTCCGAGGTCATCGTTCCATCAACTAGCCCCGCCTTACTGTAATGTTTGTATCAATTGGATTGTAACATTACAGTAAAACTTTCGATTCCATTTAAGCAGGAAATCGACGCGTATTTATTATAATGGTTCAATTTGTATATATATAACATAACACATGTGTACTAGAACTTACCATTTTTTCAGTTTTCTACCTTCAAGTAAAACTATTTGAAAATGTTGTTCATAAATAACAGTATAAACAGAGAGTTAATAAAATCAATAAAATGAATGGAATGAATAATATAAACAAAATAAAGAATTTTTATCACAATAAAAATGTTTTCTGTCTATTTATCATTTTTCATTTTGTTTGGTTTTAAGCAGTTAAATTATTAAAATGAAAAAAATCAGCGATATTAAAAAGTAATATAATTAATAGAAGAAATTATATTGTATCTAATTAATGTTCTAGGTGAAATGAATAAAGTGAATGACTGAACAAAATTAGTCAGATTATTAAAATGCCAATTAGTCATCAGAAAATCTAGAAATCAGGAATTTGTTTTGGAATTAAAAGATATCTTTTTGGTTACAGACATCTGAAAAATGATTTTGTATAGAATGGAATTTTCAGGTCCAGTATTTTAACGCGTAATTAGAAATAGTAAACTGAGAAAAGGCCACCTGTAAATAGTATTCATTCGCATTGAAATATCTAGAAAAGAGTGTCAAGTGTCCAGGCTATGTTGGCAATTATATTATTGTCGATGGCATAAAACTCATACATGCAGTCTTTTTCCACCCATCCTTATTACTTGCGAATTGTTTCGTTCGGAACTCTCGTTCTGGAGATATGGGTTAATGAGTCCTATACAAAGCAATACCATTGCAAAGAAATGGTTCAAACTACCAGAATAAGTACTTAAATTCATCGAAAAGCCAGTTAGTATTGAAAGTGCCCTTGGACTGCTTTGAGACACGAACATTCTTGAAATTGCATGTCGTATTTTTTCGCAAATAAATATGCTTTTAGTCACAGTGATCATGAAAAATGTATATTGGGGTTTTCAGTACAACTCAGTGTCAGTTGTGAGGAATGGTAAATGATGGTTAGAGCTGTGACATTATTTTTGTTTATAGTGCGAAATTTTGATTCCTTAAATCTTTATTTTCAATAATGCAAGTGATAAATTTTCACTACAATTTTGTTATTCAAAAATACAGTTGCTCTTGGTGATGCTACGAGTATAATATGAATATGAATTATATTAGAAATCTATTTTCTCACTACTAGGAGGATTACTTGATGTATTCATATACCATCCAACGTTTATCTCACGAGTGAACGCATTGCTCAATCCAACGGGTAAATTCATCAACTCTGGACAATGAGGGTGGATGTAGCGTAGTTGGTAAATCGATTGCCTTGTACGCAGCGCACATGGGTTCGAGTCCCGACCCCACACATAGGGTTAGAAATTTTTATAAGAGATTTTTCTAACCCGAAGAGGCGAATGACCTTAAGGTTAAAACCTCTATAATCGAAATTAAAAAACTCTGGACAAATTTGCGCATTGAAGTGAATTTACACATTATTTTGTCTTTGAAATGAACTTGCTTATTAATTTTTGAGAAATAGGTAATTGATTATTAAGTAAATTCACAAAATGTTTTCGGAATCAAAATCCTTGAATCACGCAGATGTGTTTGCATACTCGGATATTCAACATCGGTTTAGTTTTGACCCTAAAAAACCAGCAAAGCAATACTCTGTATGGAACGGTCTTGGCTTTAGTTAGTGGAAATTGGTAAGCAAAGAATGAAAATACAAAATGTTTAATATCTCCGCCGCTCGTGAACGGATTTTGACAATCTATAGCTTGTTAGAAAGGTATTTTCATAAACTTTTTGTTTCTGTTTATTTCACACTATATAGTTGCCTTGTTCGAATGTTATTCGCTTCAAACCAGCCCTGTTTTGACAAAATTACCCATATCTCAGACAGTAAACAACATATCGAAAAACAAAAATAATAGTGTCAAATGGGAGCGTTAGGCCTTTCATTTGAAACTAGTTTCATTAAGATCGGTTCAGCCATTGCTGAGATAATTACATGACATTTTGTACATACATACATACACACATACACACATTGTCTCGATTTGTCGAGCTGAGTCGATTGGTATATGAAACTCGGCCCTCCGAGCCTAGGAAAACGTTTTCAAAGTTTGAGCGAATCCTATACATTTCTTTTGTAAGAAATGTAAAACATTTTTGATTTGGATGAAATTTTGTTCCAAGATAGAATTGAAAAATTATTTGCTAAAAATACCTAACCCCTACTCAACGTAAGGGTTAGGTATTTTTAGCATAGAATGTGAATGCAAAGTTTGAAAGAAATCGGTTAAGTAGTTTTTGAACGGCAGGTAACACCGCAAATCATGTTTTTTTTCAGAGATGTTCTGCAAAAAGCTTCGTCACCGAGTCGCTTGTCGATATTTTTGCATAGAAAAATTACTGCATGTTATTGAAATGATACACTATAATGTACAAAAGTATTGATCAATTCGTTTCATGCAAAGTTCTAAAAAATTCGCAAAAAAATGTTTTTTCTTTCACGCTGAAACCCTTACCTCCCCCTTAATGCAAACTCCTTCTGTTTCAGGGGCGGTCCAAAAACCTCACAAAACTTAAGACAATTTTGTTGCAATTCAGAAAATTTTGGTGAAAAATTTCAGAAAGCATGTTTCGCTATTTGTAGGGCAGCTGAGCGAAATAATTTAATAATATAATATTTGCGATATTCACGGAGGCTCCAAATATCTTGGAAATGCTCAACGAATTTTGATTGATTTCTGCGGATGTAAGGATATCTCCGAAAGCTTGTGGTACGTAGTTCAGGGAAGCTTTACAAGCTCTGTCAATTTCATGGTGCTGCCAACAGTTGTTCGGCGATATAATCTCCAAGAATTGTTTGTGAAGTTCAGGAAAGTTTTAGGTGCTTCTACGGTGATCTACTTACCTCGGTGAAGTTTTCCAATTTTGAAGGCATTTGAAGTGGGATGCTTTGCGAATCTTAACCAATACAGCAAACATAGCTCCCATAGCTTTTTATGAAATTTACAGAACTCGTATAAAGTTTGCTCAAGTTTTCAGAACGTTTATGCGGTTTGAAGAACTTTCCTCAAGTTAGCCGAACTTGCCCATGGTTTGCAGAACTTTTCTGAAACACACATAGTTATCCATCCATTATATAATTCGTAAAGCACTCTTAAACTGTACAGAACGTCCTTCAGTTTGCAGTTTGAAGATCATTTCTGTACTTTCCTAAATATGGTCGAATTCTCTCAAAGCTCATTAAACTTTCCTGAAGCAGGCAGATCTATTTTTTATCTTCCCTCAAGCATATAGAACTTTCGTATAGATATTCCCTGGAACATGTAGAACTGACAAATCTCCTTTCCTGTAGTTTACGGAGCTTCCACAAGGCCCTAAAGCCGCCCTAAATTTCACAAAACTTTTCAATTTATTTTTAGAAGTTCTCTGGAATTCGTAGAACTTTCCAATAGCTTACAGAGTTTAAATGCGATTCCTAAAACTTCTGTCGAATTTAAAGAGTTCCCCTGAAGATTCGAAGACTATTCTTAAGCTCACAAAACTTTCAAGGGACTTCTTTATTGTTTACAGATCTTCCTTAAATTTCGTGCAAAGGTCCCGGAAGTTCTTTGAAGTTTGTAGATCGTCCCCATTGCGCATAAAACTTGTCTGAAGTTCGCCGATGCTTGCACTGCCCTGAAATTTACAGAACATCTTCGAAATTAACAATACTTTCTCGAAGTTTGTCGATTTCTTTGAGCTTCTTCCAAGTTTTCATATTACTCTGTGTAATACTTTCCTCATATTTGCATACCTCATTTATTGGTTTTGTTCTTGCTTAATTTTAGGGTTCACTTGTTTTATTAATTAATCGCTGATCGTAATTATCATTTATGTTTTTACTTATTTTAGGTATTATTCCCTTTGATACAAGTGGGTTTTTTCTAGCGGACAACACGTCGATTGCAATCCAGGATCAATATGCAATTTTACAGATGATTGGTAGAGGAAACTCGTGAGCTGAAAATTCCATTTTGAACGGTGCGCAACGACTACTGCGATCAGCTGGTTTGTCGCGCGGATGGCCCGCTCAACTAGCGTTGCCTGGTACGAAGTTGCTGTGATTTCAGCTGCCGAGCATGGTGAGAGAACAGTTTTTTTTTTATTTCGATTGTAGATGTCTTAATCTTAGGACCATTTTTTCGGGTTAGAAAATCTCTTTTAGAAACATCTCTGGCCCTATGTGCAGGGTTGGGATTCTAACCCAAGCGATCTGCGTACAAGTCAACCGATTTACCAACTACGCTATGCCTGCCCCCAGAAAGCAGATTATTAATATTAAGATTTTTAGTAGTTTTGTTTTTGTTTTTGCTCGATCTCAGTCGGATAACTACGAGTCTGTTCATCCGCATGTGTGATCCAATGAATTCATCCATTTAAAAATCGATTGAGCTCCCTTTCCTTCCCAATGAACTTCACTCGTCTTACTCAAATTTCAAAGGCGCGTAGTGCTCACTCCTAAACCCCTGTTAAGTCTCGCATCAAAGCTGATCCAGATGTAACGAATATGGACATTTGCGGTCTTCTTCCGACTCATAGAAAAACCGTTGAAAATTATACAAATTGCGGAGACCTGACAAAACGGTATTCTGCCGAGACCGTAATAACGTAGGTGAGACAGAATAAAGTTCGCGTTGGATTGTCTAGCCTGAAGCAAGCAAACGCGCTTGCTAGAGATGAGCTGTTAACGCTAGAGTACCGCGTATATGTACCTTCACGGATTGGAAAAGTTGACGGTGTTGTCACAAAATCGAGTCTGACCGTATATGACTTGAAGAAGCACGGAACTGGTCGTTTCAAGGATTCTGCACTCCAGCCAGTAAAGATAATTGGGTGCGATTGTACTCGTTTTAGTTCGATGAGGATAAGAAGATACATCCCCCATTAGACTCCTTTCGGGAGACTTTCGCCAGATCTGCACTGCTAACTCACGTCTATATTGACAAGGTTCGTCCAGGTCACAAACTGCTTAAATGCAAACAGTTGGGTACGGTGCAGTAAGGGCGGAGAGTCCGATGAGAACAATGGTTTCAAGAAAGACACTGAAAAGTGTCTATTTTAGTTGGTCATACTCCGCATGATCTCCGGCGTACAAATTGCGAGGGGATAAAATGAAGCGATCTTCAAAAGATCGCTCTGGACGCTTCTATGTAAAAATGCTTAAAAGAGCTACCATTTATCCAGAAAAAAATTCTATTGATCGTTTCTCGTCTGGTCAGACAAACTCTGATGACCTCTACGAAGAATTTCGAAGGGGGTAGAAGACCGAAAAATTTCGAACGGTAAAAGGTTTTAAACAGCAAGTTGAAAAGCTTGCTTCGTGCGAAAAAGACAGGTTATTGGCGTCGGCTTGTTAAAGGCTTATCGAAAGAAGTATCGCTATTCGACGCGATAGACTTTCGACTTGGCACGAAAAATTTGCCCGCACTCCGTTCCCATGCAAGAAATTGTACGCGACGTGTCACAGGGACACAACACGATTGACCCACCTTTATCGATGAGGGATTTCTTAGTAGCACTTATGTCGTGTAAAAACAATGCTCCTGAACTAGACAGAATCAATTTCAGCTTGTTGAATTCTCTGCCTGATCCTGCAAAAAACGCTTGTTGATTTTTTTTTCTCGATAGCTTTCTTGAATAGAACATTGTTCCGCGTGAAAGTGATCATCATTCAAAAAACCGGGAATATCGCTTTCCGACCACAACTCCTACTGACGAATTGAAATGCTCTCCTGTATTTGGAAACAGTAAGAATTATCATTCATTGTTATCAGATACTCAATTTGGATTCCGAATAGGCAAAGGGACGAACGATTGTCTCGCACTGCTATAACCAGAAACTAGCATACGCTCGTAAAGATCAAATGACGTCTGTATTCATGTACATTAAGGGGGCTATCGATTCGATATCAATTGAAATTTTGTCAGATAAACTCCCTAAAAACGGACTTTCACCGATTCTTAGCAACTATTTGAAAACCTTGTTGACAGTAAAGCACATGAATGTTTCTCATGGCGTTTTGGCAACCTCTCCAACCAGCTACACGGATCTGACACAAGTTTTCGATCGTACCATCCTTAACAGAATACTTAAACATAACCTGGTTGCCAAAAACCGAGCAAGTAAGCTGTACGAACCAGCTCTGATCAAGTATGATGGATGTAAAATACATCCATTATATTTGATCAGAGCCTTAACTGTTACACGATGAAACTTAACTGTTAGTAAAAATTGGCTTTGGGCAAGTCCCAAGTCAAGCTTACTAAATGAATGGCAGATACTCTAAATAATTGCAAATTTGCCTTAAAATAGCGGATAAATTTACTCACAAGTTGATGATTTGGCAAGGTATCTGCAGTTGTGAGGATTGTCTTTATAAGTAAATTCGGCTTCTTCACGTGAAGTACTGATCCGACAAAGCCTGCTGCCATTACAGTCGAGGTATTAAAATGTTCTGTCGACCGGATTGAAAAAAGTATTGATCCATCTTATAGGCAAGATTTTCGTTCCATCCAAAATTGTGAAAATGTGCCAAAAAAGAAGTATTTTTTCCTGATTTGGAGAAGTTGTGGAAAAAGATGGCAAATTAAGTTTACAGCATTACTGGGCAAGAATGGCTGGGAGAAATTCAGCAGAAAACTAGGAGAATTCATCCGATAAGCTGAGAGTTATTTTTCCCTTGCAACTTTATAAAAAACTTTCAACCTAAGGACTTGAATGAACGCTTTGCGTTTAAAGGGTCCTAATAAACAACAATCTAACAACAACTTTCAACCTTAGCGTTTTAGAATGTAATTCTTTCTTGGAGAAGTGTCCCATTTTGAGTGACTAAATTTTAATTGTAGATTAATTTACTGATATTATTGAAAGACCCGATTTAATTTGAAATCTTTTCAACAGCTCTTATAATCAATCGAAATCGCTGCACCTTGATCATCAAATTCTAATCAACATTAAATATTCAAGGTCAAAGCCCCTAGTTTCCTTCTACACCAACAGTGATTTGCATGATACGTCGTCGGACAAAAACGATTTTCATCAATTTTACCATCCCATAAATTCACTGTGGTGAAATCGAAAAAAAACTGTGAGAACCATTTCGGTTCCTTCTTGACGTCACCTTCTTCTATCTTTCCCATCACCCGTGCTGGCATAACTACTTTGCATTTCTCGCTAAAGCCGGTTCTGCTTTCTTTGCCAACCGATTCTAGTTCCGCGCGCTCTATAGCAACCAGTTATTTTCATAAACACGCACACACTCGCATGGGGCAAAAAACAAAAACAAAGCTGACACAGCCGAAAAACGGAAAACGACAAACATCGCCAGCGATCCGGATCCGATTCGGTACCTATACGTCGGTTGGTCTCGGGTAAGCCAGGTGGTTGAAGTAGGGAAGTAACAGCGCATCACCACCCCGCGGAACTACTAGAACTGAGTGATCGCCTAACGATCGTACCCGCAATAAATAACTGTCGAAGCACAGTTGCGTTTGTCTCTATAAATGTGTGTATGTACAATGTAATGAATGCAGCGACTTAAGCCGGGTGGTACAGTCCGAAAAAAAGAAACAAAACGGCCACCACTCGGATGGTTTAGTATTTTGCTGACTGTGCGATCCCCTGCGAGTCCGAGCTGTCGAGCCTGCCACAACGTAGGTAGAGGAGGTACGTGTTTGTGTATGGTTGTTGTGGAAAAACGGACGGTTAGGTGTATCAGTTGCGTGGCGTGTTGATAGAAACACATGTTTATTTTCATTCCTGCAGTCTTTCGAGTCCGCACCCGTTGTTTGATTGGCTGAACCTAATCAACGGGGTGGGCAGGGGGAAGGGATTGCACCGGGAGGAGATCCGTTTTGGTGTGTGACTAATTAATTGAATTATGTGAGTGCGCGTGCTAGCGAACGATCGCCGTTATCGATACACCGATTTACAGCAATTGGGGACAGCCGGACAGGCCGATCGAATGGACGGATCTAAATGCACATACATGCGTATACACGTGTAGAGCAACAATCAATGACAATAACCTTTCGGTGTTTTGGGGCTACGAAATCGAAATGAGTGAGGTAATCGATGAGGATCGATAACTTGTTTCTAATTTGAATACTTTTGGGTTAAACAGATATTGAATTCTGATATTGGTAGGGAAATACAGCAATTGCCAAAATATGATTTCTTGGGGTCATTCAACTCAAATTCTTGTTCAAGTCAAAATAGAAGAAGTTACCTATGGTTTGTTTGTAAGCACAACTCTGCTCAAAAACTGATGTACATATTCTCAGTATTAGATCATTTAGAAATTGAATACTTTCAAATATGCGTTTTTTTCAACCTTTCTTGTAATCGATAAACTTTCTTATGATGAAACTAAGGTAATAACATTTTATTTCATTAAACTAACTGATACAACTCATTCATCGATGTTTTGAAGAAATTCTCGTATTTTTCTGTTGATGACGGTCATCCGCGGGTATACTTCCGAATTCATAGTCTTATTGGTCACGATTTTCTGTCGCCAGACACAGACCCCGAACTTATCCACAAAAACAAACTTGAATCTGACAAATTATTTTCCAAATCTGTCAGAAACCGCAGAAACATACCCAGAACATTTTGAGACTAGTCCTACTGGAACTGCAAAGCTTGATTCTCGGAAAGAGCTTCCCATCAGAATCACTCACTACAATAGCAGAATAGTCGGGAAATGTCACCAACTAAAACACTGTTTAAGGCAACGTAGAGAATCTGCACACAGATGTTTTAATGTTTGCGAAAACTGGGGCACAGATGTGCATGTGGATAATCGCAATTATATTCGTCTTTGTGTATCAACGCGAAAGTATCGAGCGTTTGTATGTTGACGTGTTCGTGTACCTTCGCGTTTATTACTTCAATCTTATAAACGTGTGGCCATTCGTATACTTGCGTACATTCTTGAATGATAGCGCGGACCGTGAATGTGATACTTAATTTTCAGTGAACGGTTCAGATGTTAGAAGAACGTGTATCAACTATATCACTAGAATTCCCGGTTATGTCGCCATGGAAAGTATTGTTTAGTGTACATGAGCTTTATTTTTTTTTCTATTTTTATAAGATTGGGCCAACTGAAGGCCTGTACCTGGGCAACTACGACCGAGGGAAGGGACTTCCGGATGCGACCGATTGTTGATCACGCGAATACTGGCATTTGCAGGTTCGCGCTTGAGACCGCGTTTTTAAGTTTTTTTTTTCTCGGGAGTTGTTCTACTGGAGCTGTAGAGCTAAGTTACCGGAAGGGATCCCCGTAAGAATCACATACTACAATTTGCAGACGAGACAGGCAATGTCGCCCACTAAAAGACTGCATTAGACCAATTGTAGCGGGCCGTGATTCTGAATGTGATATTCATTGTACGGTTCAGGTATGTGCGGGCGTAGGGACTCGCGATCGCGTATATCATCGCGAAGGGCTCGAACATATGTACGTTAACGTGTTCGATCGCGTGCTCGTTTGTATGTCGCGTGTGCTAACGTGTATGTAAGTTCGTGTGTATAAATTCTATTTTATAACCGTGTGCCTTTCGCATATTCGCGTTTGTTCTTGGATAATCGCGCGCGGACCGTGAGTCTAATACTTTATTTTTTGGTGTACTGCTAAGATGATAAAAGAGTGTGAGATCTTCCATATCTAGAGTGCCCGGTGATGTCGCCATGGAACGTGTTGTCTGGTGGATATGCGCTTTATTTTTTGATTGGTCCTACTGAATGTATGGACCTAAGTTATTAGGACAGAGAGTAATGGTTTCCGGACGTGACCGATTCATGAGCGCACGAAAACGGACGTTTGTAGGTTCGTGTTTGAGACAGCGTTTGAAACTCCGTGAGTGCTAGAACGTTATTCTTATTACCGGGGTGTTATTAAGTTTGGGCGATCGCGAACGAAGGTGTGCGTTGTTCATCGCGAAGGGCTTAAGCGTTCGCATGTTAACGCGTTTGTCACGTGTGCTCGCGTTCATGTGACTTCGCGTGTTCAAGACTGGATTTTGTAACCGCGTGGCCATTCCCTATATACGTATGCGTTCTTGGATGGTCACGTGGATCTTCATTCTGAGTTAGTTGGTGTACAATTCACATTCTGACAGGGAGTGAGCTACCCCATATCACTAGAGTCCTCGGTCATGTCGCCATGTAACGTGGTGTCCAGTTTCTTTTTTTAGTTGATCCAATTAAAGGCAAGGACCTAGTCTGCTGATGTCAAGAATAGAAACATCCGAAAGTGACCGATTCATGATCGTGCGACCGCGAGTTTTTAGGTTCACCGAGACCGCGTTTGAAAATTTATAGGAGCCGAGACATTCACTTTATTGCCGGGATGTTATCATGTTTACGAGATCGCGGGTGCAGGTGCCGTGGATGGGCTCAAGCATTTGTATATTAACATGTTTGTCACGTGTATGTGGCTTCGCGTGTATTATTTCGATTTTATAATGATGTAGTGTGTATTCCTGTTCGATCGCGTGCGAACCGTGAGTCTGATGCTTAATTTTTAGTGCATGGTACAGATGGTAGTCCGTTTCCCCATATCACTTGAGTTCCAGATCCTGTCACCATGGAACGTGTTGTTTGGTGAATATGAGCGTCACTTTTTTGATTGGTTCAACTGAAGGCATTAGTCCAGATTGGTAAAACTTTCGGACGTGACCGTTTCATGATCGCGCGAGTGGTGGGTTAATGTTTGAGACCGCGTTTGGAAGTTTAAAGATGCTACGTTTGCTTATCCACCGGGGTGATTTCATGTAGGCGAAATCGCGGGCGTAAGTATGTGTGGATTACTGCGATTGCATGGTCGCGTTTGTGGCCAGCTTTGTGTTATCGCGAAGGACACGAGCGTTTGTACCTATATGAGTATAGATAGCGTATAGTAGATATACTAATAAAATGAATCATAACATGCCGAATAAAGAAAAAAAATGCAAAGAGCTTGATTAGAAGTGTATAAATTAACCAATACTATTTTGGTATACATAGATAATGGAAAAGCAAACTAATAGATGTACAAAAGGAAAAACACATGCAACATGCAATCAAACTCGTCTAAATGCAGCAAATGTTGTATATTTAACATAAACGACAATTGCATGCTGTTAGACTTTCATCATGCTATGCTGGCCGGGAGTGGATGACTCACGTACGTTGGTAATTGTACCCTAATTTATCCAATCCGAGTTTCCCGAATGAGTAGAACCAAATGCACAAAATGATCACAAGAAATATTAGCCACTATTCTATCATATACGCCAGTTCTGCATCCATTCCCTGACCCCATTGTCAAAAATACACAGACGAACACATACATAGATAAATATACGACTAGCACATTACTATTGTACACTAGTATGAAAAACTACGATTATTACAAAGCGATAACTATTAGGTTTCTACTTCTTCTATTTTAGTAAATTAATTTAACTATTAAATTAATTTAATTAGTAAATGCACGATGACGAAGTCGACCGATACATGGACACACAATGACTCCCACTGTGAGCCCCGTCCACGAATACCGCCATCAAATTGTAAAACAATATTTGCAAACACGGCACACAGCAAAAGTCAATCCACGTTGACCCGCCAGTCGGCCACGCCACCGCACACAGACCAGTGGTTGAGCGTTGGTATGCGCAGGTGCAGAGTATGAAGAAACATAGAACATAAAAAAGGCGCACAAGCCCTCTCGATCTCCTCGATGCACCACTATCGAGGCGTAATGAAATAACCATCTTAACGCAATTGTCTGTGTCAGAGGTTCTGTAGCACTAATGCACGCAATATGCTTGATGATGTTTACAATACCGTCAAACCCCTCAAGAGGGAAAAGTCACAATGAAAAAAGTTATATTGAAAAAAAACTAGACAAGGTTGCCATGGAAAACTCTTTATAAATAGATAACCTTTAGTCATACAAGCTCAAATTCTTCAACAAAATTCTTCCCTACGAGCAATTCTAAAACTTTGTCGAAGACAACTTTCTACCTAAGTTATTTTTTTAGTTCGATCATAGTAAGCAATGCCTCATTTTAATTTTTATCAGATTGTGGGGAATATTCATACGCACAATTCCTCCAAAGACGTCTGTGAATGTATTCGATGGTTTAGTCTCTAGTGAATTAAGTTCACGTTTTTGGCGTTTCCGACCAACCTGTTTTTGTACCAGTGCTTCGATTAGATCTGAAGGCATGATGTCGTTTGCCGAGACGCCCGTTTGACTATAGTTTCGTGGACAACCATCGGTTGACTATTCGTTCACAAATCATGTATGGCTCGTTGAGATGATTGCACGGTATGCAGTTGGACCCGGGTCACTCGAGTTTGGCTTTAGAATTGGTACGATTATTGCAGTTCGCCAACAAGGTGAGAATACGCCAGTGCGTCTTCTGTTGAAGAGTTCCAACATGACAGTTTTCACCGACAATGGCAGACGCTGAAGCATTGGAAAACCGATGCAGTCCGGATCTGTTGAGTGCCCACAGCATCCCAACAGAGGAAGAAGCAACTCGGTATTGTTCGGCCTTTTCCTTCATCCTTTTAAATATTGGCGAGTAGCTTGATGTTATCGATCTTTTGCTGTAGCGTTGTACCAGTTTTTCAACTACTTCTTCTGACTTACCCGTATAGCCACTGGACTGTTTAATGACAGTTAGGCGATGCTGACGTTACCCTATCGTCGTGTTCACCGTCTGCCACATCTCCCACGTAGTTAAACTTGGAGATATATTCGCGACGAAGTCTTCCCATGATCTTTCCTTGGTGTCATGAATTGGCTTTCTTGCCCGTGATTAGATCAATCCTAGTGTGCGATCCGTCGTTGAGAATGAGCCGTTTTCTCAGCGATGAAGTGGCCTAGTGCGATAGATTTCGTAGAACTCCAGTAAATGTGGTAGGACACGCACTGGATCAGGAAATCACCCAGCTGATCTTGACACTCTTGAGTATTGGGAGGGACGTAGATGACACCACCGTTATTTGTTATGGCTTCTTAAAGAAACACACAACATTTTTCTGATGCAAGTTAATTTAGCTACATCACTGGTAAGTAGTGTCGTAGAGTTTGTTACGAGTGATTGTTATAATATGGCGCTATCCGCTGCTGAAGCTCTAAACTTTTGAGTGATAAGTAATTTGTAGGGCCAATTACACATTCCATGACAAATGTTAGAATCAAAATACCTTGTATATTTTGTTTTCAATTGTGTCTTGTAATTCTCAATCACTCACGCGAGAAGCTTATCCGATGTCTCACATTTCCGAGATAAGATGAGTCACGAAATTCTCCGGCTCCACAAATAGCGTGAGAAAAATTTTCCCGATAAAATTTATCTGATTTTGCCTTCTCACCGGAGAAGGTGATAATATTTTTATTTCGTAAAAATCAATAAACGTGTCAAAATATACACTTCATTCCCAAAAGCGGCGACAAAGAAGCACGATAGACTTGTTTTTTCGTGTTGTGGCATAGCAGCAGCAAAGCAGTGAGTGCAAAAGGATACCTTGATAAACTCATTCGCTCATTCTCCAGCGGTTTTATTTATCCGGAGAAATAACACGATGTGTGAGTAGTGCCAATAAATGTTCGTGTGAAAATGTGAGTATTTATTGTCGAACTAGCAAATTATCCGGATGCATTTACTCATATGAGTGATAAATGCAATTCATGTGCATGATGCGAAAAATTATTAAATAACGTAAAAAGTCCTTTTGAAATCCCAAGACAAAAAAATCTGACCTGTACTAGAATTTGATAACGAGAAAAGCTGTTCCACTCTACTAGTTGGGTAATATTTTCAAAACTAGCTATACGTTATCAAAATTCAACAAAAACAGGCACTATGAACAATAACAATAAAGGCACTACTAGCATCTTCCTCAATCTAATGTTTACTACCAAATATTTAATATGGGGAAACTAGTCCAATTCGGACAAAGTAATAGGGTTGGGCCTCAGTTGTATGGTAAGACGTAAATTTGGCCGCATCAAATCAGCACAAACCGTTTTTGGCTCCATTTAGGATCACAAAACACTGCACAAAATTTGTGGTCAATTAGTTAACACCCTGGGTAGCGCATTGCGTTTGAAATTTGTATGGGAGTTCGCATGGGAAAACATGTTTTTTTTTCATATTCATTTCTAGAAACTCCAGATTTACCTGAAGAAAGCAACCTATAATGTATATTAGGGTGGGACAAAAATTAGATTCCAGGTCCGAGCAACTTGTTAGGTACCATTTGGGTCCTAAAATAAGTGTGCAAAATCTTAGCTCGATCCCTGATACTATATTTTTGCGCCCACTGTTTAAAGTTTGCATGGGATTTTGTATAGGAAAATTTACTTTCACAAAAAAGAAACAAAGTCTCGAAAACCACGAAACGATCTGACGCTTGAAAAAAAGTTACTAAGCAGAAACCGATTGATGCTCTGACGATTGATAAAATATTCATTTTTTCTAGCACCACTGCTATTGGTTGTCCAATTCTACGTAATTTTGTTTCAATCTTCTCTTAATGTGTCTCAATCATTTATCTATGCTCTTTGGCCACTTTGCAAGAGTTTCGAGGGATGAATTGAGGCTTCTTTTGTACAGAATAAGAGAAAGTTAAAAATTTTGTATACAATTCGATCGTCAGAAGCAGTGATGCTATGAAAAGTGAAATTTTCATCAATCTTCGAGGCATCAACGGTTTTTGCTTATTAACTTTTTACACAAGCATCAGATCGTTTTGCGGTCTTCTAGACTTTGTTTCCTTGACAAATTCTTTATAAAAATCAGAAATCTGTTTATTTTTAGGAGGTAACGGGCGACTCTTGGAAGAATTAATCTGCAAAATGCAATTTCGCCATTCGAAACTTTAAACCGTGGGCGCAAAAATACAGTTTCACCTATCGAGCTAAAAATTTGCAGAGTTGTTCTGGGAGTTAAATGGGACCCAAAAAGTTACTCGGAGCAAAATTTTATTTTTTTCATATAACCATGTCCAACTCGAATGTATACAGGGTGTTTGGTTCATGATTAAGAACCTCTCGAGGGGTGATTGACTGTCATATTTGGAGAAAAAAATTGTTCTAAATATACCATCAGATCTCAACCGTTACTAAGATATTCAACTTTTTGTACAAAAACTTATCATTCTTAAAATACCTCTAGCTCGAAAAATATACTTCGTATTGTAAATATTTTAGTTCCATTGGAAAGGTGAGAAAATTTCCTATTGAATAATGTTCTCATATCTTTCAGTTAATTAGCTTTAATTACCTTTTAGTTGTAAAGTAGTTAAAAGTTGGCGTTTTTGATGAGGTTTTTATTAATTTTCTCAATATAATGAATTGTTATTATAAGATTATTTTTTATCCAAAGGTGAGGGTTTTAGGACGATTCATAATTTGTTCTTCAACATCATATTCCTATCTCTTCTCGTTTCTTTGAAATTTTATTACCAAACTTCTTTAATCGACTTGCAAGTGCTTAAAAGACTCTAATCTAAAAAATATGCTTTATATCGTTATTTCCAAGGCTTCATTGAAAAGGTGAGAAAATTTGCTATCGACGTATGTACAAATATCTTTTAGTTAAGTGTACTAACTTACTTTTTACTAGTAAAATAACTTAAAATTAGCGTTTTTGGTGAGTTTTGTAATTATTCTAATTATCATTCAACTAAATTTATCGTTACTATTGTTCATTTGGTGCTCCTTAATATTCTCTATAACTTGTTATTCGACACTTTATCCCTATCGCTTTTCATTTCGCTGTAATTTGATAGTTAACACAGCATGACCGCACCACAAATGTAGTAGGTTCGAAATCGTTGTTTTTGCATATGAAACGAGGTGATAAAAATGATTTTGCTTCGAAACTAAAATAGATAATTGAATGGAGTCAAAGAAAGGATTGTAGATCTTGCTGAGGTGCAATAATTCCGTGATAAAAATGGTGATGTTTATTATTTACTCTTTTCAGAAAATAACGAAAATGCTAATAATAGCACTAACTTTGAACTAATTTACTTTTAAAAGAATGCTAAATTCACTTAACTGAAAGGTATTACTTTTTACACATTACACACATTTTACACACAAATACATTTTTCTCTACAAATTTTTTCTGGCTTTTGAATAAAAATAAGAAAAGGTACAACATGTGACATACTTTTTCAATAAGAGCTAGTATTAGTCAAAATGAGATATAGATATCCAAATTAAATAACCCAAACACATGAAAACAAGAAAAGATAAATGGATCATGTCAAAGAACAAATTGTGCAGCGCTTCAAGACTAACAATCTGAATTATTAAAATGGTGCTGTTAACTATTAAGATTTCCGCGAAATGAACGAAAAATCGATCAAAATTGTTAAACTTTAAATAAATTACTGTGAAAAGGTTACTTAACCTCATTAACTAAAACATGGACATCATTTCATGGGAAATTTTCTCACCATTTCAATGGTTCTAAAAGATTTGATATACAAAGTATATTTTATTAATTATAGCTATTTTAAGACAACTAAGTTTTTAACACAAAAAGTTCAATAACTTAGTAACAGTTGAGATTTGATGGTATGTGTAGAATGATTTTTTTCTCCCAATGTGACAATCATCTCTCGAGAGGTTCTTAACCATGAACCAAACACCCTGTATACATAATCCTGGATATACTTAACAACCTTGCTGAAGAAAGTATAGTGCTAAATGGTTCCTGAAAAATGCTTTAGCTTTTCAAAATCGGATGTTTCGAGTTAAATGCAACATCTCAGTTTTTTTGACAACACCTCCAGTGTACCAATGCACAGTGGAAGAAATACGACCAAAAAGGCATTTAATTGGAAGTCGTTGGAAAAGTATAACAATATATACCAATAGTTGCGGAATTTAAGAAACAAAATGCAATCTCTTTTGTTTACCGCACGCAATTGTGGCCTGAGATATAGGGCTTTGAACAGCCGGAACATCACCTGTTTTTCATTAAATCAGACGTCCAATTCAGAAGTCGCAGCACAAGTACAATTAGGCAGCGAAAGTTGCGGAAAACTCCATACATTAAAATGCGATCACATCACATTCATCGAAAGCAACTGTGGCTGGAGATACACTCAGGTTTTTTATGCGGTTTTTTGCGCGGAATTTTACGCGGTTTTTTTTGCGCG
Source organism: Topomyia yanbarensis (assembly GCF_030247195.1). Taxonomy (NCBI): domain Eukaryota; kingdom Metazoa; phylum Arthropoda; class Insecta; order Diptera; family Culicidae; genus Topomyia; species Topomyia yanbarensis. The sequence goes on from NC_080671.1 coordinate 27,061,468, forward strand.
GATTTTGAAATTTACGCGGTTTTCATTTGCGCGGCCTGTATCCCCCGCGTAAAAAAACCTGAGTGTATTGTGCTTTGAAAATCCGGGGCATTACCAATTTTCATCAGATCAGAGGCCCAATTCGGAAGCCGCAGCAAAACTACAAAGAATTATACACTTAAAGTTGCGAAAAACAATATTGTGTGGTGAATTTTGCTAAACAGCATCAGTAGATCTACCACTCGGGCGGTTTGCAGCAAAAAAAAGACACTTCTCCCTCCTCTTCCAATGTTTTCAAATTACACCGTACCGGAAGAACACCGACACGTTGAAATTCACACTGAAAGCGAATGATGCATGAATAGAAACGAAATACCACTTCTCGGCGATCGTCACAATTTGCAATGATGGAAACAGCATTTCGTCGTTCATGATCTAAACCGCAAAAATTGCTGTTTAGCGTTGTTAGTGATTGGGTTACAAAAAAATAATCCTTCCAAAAGAGTGCACTTCAGACATACCGAGTTTCAATAAACGTGTCTGATCAGTTTTCGCACGCAAACCAAAACTCCCGCAAAACCTTCATTCAATTCACTTTGCCGTCAGTCAAAAAAAAAAAACAAAGTGACATCGTTCCGAGCGGTAAATGAAAACTAAACCAACTTGACTTAAACCGCAACCGCAATCCGCTGCAGCCGAGTGAGTGGACGGTTGCTGCATTTTTTCGCCCGGCTTTTCGTATAATGATGAATGTTGATCAATTAAATACGATGTCGTCCGCCGTCGCCGTCGCCGCCGCCATCTATGATGTGGGGTCGGTCATCAAAATCGTCACCGTGTGCGGATTTTTTTCCCTCTTCTGCCTGTCACCAGACCGGGGACCGAGTCTCAAGGTTGCATCATTTGATGACAGAAGTCGAGTTGAAGGAAGGAAAAAATAAACCGACACAGATTATGGTCCCGACGAAGAAAAACAGTAAAAACTAGCAGCACGCAAGAATTGGACGGAGAATCACAACTTCTTCATGTATCTGAGTCCTGATGATGATTTTGATCCGTTTTGTATACGAACCTCTCGATTTCTCCCCGTCCCTGTCGTTCACTCGTTCGTTCCTTTGCACTACACACCGTTCGTTTTTTGCTTCACTCTTATTTCGAGGTATTTTTTTAATTTCTCCTTTACCATTCCTTCAGTTGAACTTCTCTTCTTTGTTTACAACACATTTGATCACGATTCAACCAGATTCTTACCGGTCCGCGATCGTTTCATTTACGATCCGCGCTGTCCGGAACCGCCCACCAAAGGGCACGTTTGCGAATCACACACACACACTCTGCCAGCTTGAGCTGCTATTGTTCCGGCTCAGCTCGTACGAACAACCGAAATCGGAACAGGTCACGCACCAATTTGTCAACAATATTATGATAATAAAAATACCGGCTGCGCGTGGCAGCAACTATAATCGACAGACGTAAAATATAACACTTCCAATTCCGGCAACACTCAACTACGAGCCATTCAACACGCACATCCGCGACGACGAAACGAGCGCAACTGAAGAGAAAACATTGCCGCCGCCGACGCCACGCGCTGCTTCACGGGCGAACGAACACGAAGAACACGAAGTCGGTAGCATGCCACGCACACTGTGATACACGGCAACCCGAACGAATCGTAAACAATCGTGTAGCTACAGGGCCGGCGGCCGACTATTGGACCAACACCATCGTATCGCCGGCGGCTGAAAACGAGTTCGCGTTTCGTTCGTTACTCCGGTTTTATGTTTTGTTATTTTATGTTGTTGCGAAAATCATCTGCTGCATTTATGCTGTTGTTCGGTGGATTGAAACGCAAGGCGATAGATGTGTTCACACATACCATCACGGTATGGGTTCGGTGCAGAAAGTTTGCCTGGTACGAACGGCGGCGGCGGGTTTTCATACCGGAAGTGTGTTTGCGGATGAAACGATCTTTTCTGGCTCTGGTTGATGATGCGTTACAAGCGAAGTGCATGAAAATGCACGGGTGGAGGGAGATAGAGAGCGCTAAAAGATATTGAAAAGCGATTTTCCCATTGTTTGGGTGTCTGCGAATGCCGGTACCTGGCACGGGTTGGGCCGCGTGTTATGCTATTTATGTTCGGGAAAGAATGCGCTTTCTAATAAGAAGGCAGAGCATGGGAATAAACTCTTGCGATTGTACTGTGTAGAAGCTGACGATGCACTGACGAAAGAAAGAAGATATAGAAATATAATTACAATTGGTTTTTTCTTTCATATTGGAAAACTGCAGAATTGTGGTCTTTAACTGGTAATCGTTGGACTTAACTATAAAACAACGTAATGTATACAATCGAATACGACTGGAAGAATGGATGCTTATCAAATGTGGACAGGAAACTGGAGAAACTTCAGCCACCTAAAAGTCGGGATTCCATTTTTATATAGGTCAAAAATGACAAACAATCTGTAACCGTTTGTTACAAAGTCCTCTGTTTATTCTAAGTATGTGCCTAAATGTTTAATGTACTGTCACGTTTCTAAACAATATAAGGGTTAATTGTAATAAAATAGTAAATAACATTTGATATTTACTAAAATAAGATAACGAAAGGGGGAGGAAAGCTGTTATACGGCAGGCGAAAAATAGTACCGTGACACACCCAAAATTCGCCCCCAGAAAGCCGTGGAAAACCGCCAAAATGCTTCGCTATCCAAGACTTTTTTGAACTACTTGAGGAGCCCACCAAATTTCAGCATTAATCTGTCGTTCGTGTGCTCAACATCTTGGAAGAGGAGTGAGTTTTAAATAAGGGTGAAATTAACAGTGAGGTGTGATTTAAACCGGTATTCGTTCAGGTAATATGAAGGTTGAAATAAAGCCTGATGGGAGCAGTCAAGGGTTTAACAAATACCCGTCTCCTGACCACCCTCACAGGACCTTTAGCTTTTTGGTATTCTTTACAATTTTCCATGCCTTGGGTGACACGATTATCCTCACCCGGCAGCACATGATTCGGCTTAGCTAGCCCTGGATGCTCGCTACGTCTAACCCGAAAAAGCCTTACCGCTCTCGGTACGGTCACTCCGATATCGTCCTGAGCCTGTCGATACACGTCAATGCGGGAAGACGCCAGCAGCCCCCATTAAACTCCACCTACGCCATCAAGAACCCGCCGAACCACCAGCAAAATAAAAAGAGCAGCCACCAGTGTCATCAGTTCCCGAACTCCATCATCACCAGTAACTTCCTGTAACAGTAGCGGTACGTACTGGTGTGAACCCACAACCCACATACACACTCACACACAAGCAATAGTTAAATAAAAGTAAATATTTTAAAGTTAAAGTTTTCATTAATAAATAGTTTCATTTTGTTTATATCACAACCGAGTTTAGTCAAGTGATGGTACCCTGCACAGTTGTTCGCGAAACTCCTCCGATTTAGAGGTGTGCGCCGATGCATTTTTAATCGGCGGCGGCGTAAGCGACATTTTTGGCCGGCGGCGGCGGCGTTGGCGGCGTCACGCCGTTGGACCCTATCGGCGGCGGCGCGCCGGCGTGTGTCGGCGTGACGAATATTGACGCCTAGGTAACTAAAAAAAATTCTTAACAGTACAATTCCTTTCCCAAATTTTCGGTTGCTATTGTAACAGACTTCACAGCACATACAAACAAACGTTACAGTTTGAAGAAAATCTAAAAAATCATCGTCCACGATGTACTAGCGACATCTGTTGAACACATTGCACAAAATGTAATTCTCGCAACCATATCAATTTTTTTTTCAACTGATGCTCCAATAGTGACCACCCTGCTTGCCAAATGCAAGATAATAAATGAAAGGTGGATCTATTTTTACAGTTGTAAAATTTGAAGAACGAAATAGAAAAATTGGCGATGTCGCATACTACGACCTCGCATGAAATAATGATAGCAATGGACAAATTTGAAGAATGCAGAGTAACGACTGTATTTCAATAACCCATAATAATTATTTATTGTTCTATATTTGGGAAATTAAGCAACGGTAAAACATTTTTTGTTTTGTCTGAGGAAATTAATTGTTGTTGTCGTTTCATTGTTTTTTGTTTCTATTTAATCATCTTTACCGTAAGCCCGGGGACAATTGACAGCTCCCATATATTGAATTCATAAGCAAATTTTGGGGTGATTTGGTGATGTCATGGCGGCTCGAATGGAGCGAAATTTGAAAAAGGCGCATCCCATTTATTATTTTCCATATCTGTGGAAAATAATCAATTTAAGCATTTCTACCATTTCTTTTTGCTGCTAGAATTCTAATAAAACACACATTCTATTCAAAACGAATGGTGGTGATGTACTTTCATTGGCCAAAATGTTTTTCATTTATATTTCTCGAGATAAAAAGCACCAATGATTTAACGGTTTCAAACTTCACACAACAAGAAAACCAAAACATGTTTAGGAGGGAAGAGAGCCGGTTGTTAAAAACAACGGCTTCCAGCTAAATATATAATAAGATTTATGTAACTTTGCTGACGGTTTTCAGTTAGGGATAAATTTATTCTCTAATAATAGTTTTCTTTATTAACATTTTGGAATAAGCTTTTTCTAAATGTTGTTCTAGCCGCATTGACGGCGTTCATAACATACGTAACGAAACACGCTTTTCTCTTGAAACTTTTTCGTTTCGTTGTTCGTGGTACTCATACAGAGAAGGCATACTAGCGCCACCACCAAATCGGTGGTGCATATATGAAACAAGAATTATCTGTCAAGTTGTCCCTGGGTTGTTTACCGTCGCTCTTTTAGAATCCCGCAGATATCAGGAACCCTAACACGAGGCGTTATTATTGGCATTACTGCGCAGAAATGTCACTTTTAATGATCGTGTAAGGACACCTTTCAAGGTAGACACATTACTTCATTTTCCAGGCAGGTGTTTACTTTTACTTCTTGTAAGTACAAAATCGCCAATGATAAGGAATACGATTCTCTGGCACTACATTTTCTTACAACGTACGGTCTGCTTCTATCTTGAGTGCAAAGTATGCTCGATTTGCTGGAATAATACAGATCTACACCCTGACGAAACCTAAATATACAGTTACTATCAATCATAATCATTCCACGACTTGACGTGTTAGCTCCTGTTAGGTCGAAACTGATCACTAAACAAGTCTGATAGAAAATGATCTGAGCGTTCTCTAGTTTTTGTAGCACCTGCACCCCGCCAATTTCTCCAGCAGTTCCGGGGACCAACGAATTCTAATCCATTGCATACATTCGATACACCGAATCAATTAAATTACTAACGTCCTGTTATGTGCTTACTCACCGATCGGCATCGTGTTGTAACTTAAGAAATTGTTGTGAACAACTGCCACCTTGGACACTTCGACAAGAATGAATTTCACATTTCCTGCCCATATTGTTTGTTTTGGTTTGCATGAGATTAAAAAGACTAACGTTTTCGGGTGAGTGCGGAAACTAAGTAACGCAATTAGCTCTGTGTCAAAATCTCACTAACGCCACCGATTTGTAATTGAAATCGACCGTTTTTTCTACGAGTGATGAAAAGTGATACCGGGCCGGTGCAACTGACACTGAAAATCTTTCTTGAGTGGGGCTAGATCACACGATGAATAATTTATGAGACTAGACATCTTACCCTCTGCATCTCCACATCTGTGCACCAGCGTCGCGAAAAGTCAAGATCACTTTGCTCAACTATTCTTCGGGAAAAAAAATTTAAAATAGGTGACGATTCAATCAATTATAAATAAACCTCGTATTGAAAATAAATGTTGTGTTTTCACAAAACTAGTTCACGTAAAAAAAGACATTATACTGAAATGTTTAGTAGGTGGTTGTGTCTGAATATGTTTAATATTTTTATGATTCTAATTCATAACTCGATGAAATATTGATTTGTATTAACTTTATTGACTAAAATAGTCAAGAATTGAACGACGTGCAACGATTTTCGTAAATTCTCGTCGTGTTATCGTGATATTTTAGTCTTGAGCTTACCGTTGGATTTTTTACATAGAGTCACGTGTCTTATAGTTTTCTAAATTGTTTCACGGACATGAATTGTGGCTAGGTAATGTATTTTGCTCAGTTTCATTTAATTCCGAACATTTCTCTGAATTTTAACAAAGGAATAATAGGGTTACAGGTCCTAGTAATGTCTTTGTATCTAATGCTCGTGCCTATGAGACTGGTTGCTAGCAGTTGTATACAATAGCTCACATAGAAATTTCAAAACCAAAAAGCAGAGCGAATAATCCATGAATGATAGTCTGAGTTCCTTGTAATTTTTTACGTAAGTATAATAAGATTATGTGGAAAATTAATTACTTCATGAATTACATCATGAACAGTTTCACGAGCTCGACAGGTGAATCGTGTGTAGCATATTAGGAATTAAGAATCGGTTAAAAATCAATGAATAATACACTGCGTTCCAGTGAAATTGATTACGTGCAAAGATTAGGATCAGGCACATAATCGTAAATTTCAGGCACATATATCTTGAAAGTGGAAGTTTTTTTTTAATTTGTGGACCATTTCACGCACACGAATGGTGAATTGAAACTTATATGCTCACAATCATAACCAGTTGACGAAGCAAAAATGGATCTTTGAATTATATAACGAGCGTCGTGTAATGGTTTTCGAGAAAATATCAAGATTATTTTAATTTTGTAATCCAATTGACGACCAGTAATACCAAATAATGATCAAGATGTGATAAATCATCAATCAGTTAATGTCGTATATTCGGCCCAAGGACAATGTTCTTAGATTTGTGGATAAAATTATGAGTCAACAATTTTAGAGTTCGCGAATTGTCGGCGCGCACAGGTCTACTCCGATTAAAGGGCGAACACGAAATTATCGCGACACCGAAAATGTCATGCCAATTTTCTTATAATGTTTAAAATAAAACCAAAATTTTAGGGTAGTTTTATACATATATTTACTTTAAAAATCAAGGGCCTTATTCTCACAGTCACGTCACCTAGTGACTAGAACAAAATTTACTCTAGTCACTAGGTGACGTGACTGTGAGAATAGGGCCCCAAAAGAAAAGTTAATCGATGGAGCCTTGAGTGTAAAATTGAACGCATTTTCGCTTGATGCCCTCCATCAAAGTCTTTACAGTGTCATCCGGTACCAGTTTCTCACTTTTTTTTTCCATTTTCTTAACATGTTCTTCTCGTCTTTGACTGTCTTCTTGCTCTTCCGAAGTTCCCGCTTCATCATTGCCCAGTACTGCTCCCCCGGGCGCAGCTCCGGACAGTTTGGCGGATTCATGTCCTTTGGAACAAAATGGACAGAATTGGCCTCATACCACTCCAGGACACTTTTAGAATAGTGGCATGATTCCAAATCTGGCCAAAATAGCGGAGCTTCGTCGTGCTGCTGCAAGAACGGTAAAAGGCGCTTCTCGAGGCACTCAGATTTGTAGATCTCGCCATTTACTGTGCCCTTGTCACGAAAGGCTCACTCCTCAGTCCGCAAGAGCAGATGGCCTGCCAAATGAGACATTTGGAGGCGAACTTCGACATTTTCTTCTTCTTAAATTTGTCGTCCCCATAGAACTTGCTCTTGCCGGTGAAAAACTCCAACTCCGGATTTTGCTTAAAATCGGCTTTTATATACGTTTCGTCGTTCATCACACAGCAGCCATATTTTGTCAACATCTTCGCATAGAGCTTCCGTGCCCGAGTTTTAGCCGTCGATTGTTGCCGCTCATCGCGGTTTGGGAAGTTCTGTACCTTGTATGTATGTAGTCCAGCTCTCTCATGTGCATTCTGGACGTAGCTCTGCGACATGCCGATCTTTTTAGCCAAATCACGGCTTGAAACGTTGGGGTTTGCTTTAATCATCCGCTTCACCTTTCCCTCCGTCTTTTTGTTCTCCGGTCCCGGTTTTCTTCCAGCTCCTTTGCCGTGGTTCAACGTCAACCGCTCCTGAAACCGCTTCAACACTCTGGAGACGGTTGAATGGTAAATGTTCAACATTTTTCCCAACTGCCGGTGCGATAGGTCATGAAATTCCAAGTGTTTGGAAAGAATTTGTTCTCTCGACTCGCGTTGGTTCACCTTCATTTTCGTTGAATCGAAAAACACGACTTCGAGTTTGACAGCATGTAAACAATACACATCAATGAGAAAGTGTGCAAAATTTGGTTGACTTTTACCCAATGGTAAAAAGTTATGCCCTGTTGAATGTGTCGCAATAATTTCGTGTTCGCCCTTTACCCAGTAGTAAGCCGACGCTGGGACCCAGTTCGAGGGGGTTCTTGCGAGTGATATTTACCGGGATACGCAGTAGCATAGCACGCAATGCAAAGTATTCTGGAAAGCACTTGTGAACATATTACAGCATATCATATGACACAAGTATTAAAACGACCAACTGCGTGGAGTTTGTTTTAAAGATGATTCTAAATTATACGGCAGTAAATTATTCATTTAATGAAGAATTTAAAATTTGACGTAAGAAAATATCCCAAGTAACAATTGAAGTTTTATGGCATGCTACAAGCGCAATCTAAGTTTTATGAGTGGCTATAAAGCTACCATAAAACCTCAATTGTTACTAGGGATCTAAGTCCGCCTTCGATCCCTGCCTACTTCGACGATGTGATTCGACTAATATAATTATATTTAAATACAGAACTTTACATTTTCCGCTAATGAGCAATATTTAATGGAATTCTCAGCAGCTATCATTTTGGTAAAATTATGATCTGATATCTTTCATCATTTTTTTCAAGCCATCTTAAAATTGTCACTTTTTTAATGCAAGCGTTATACGATATGATATCTGCTTAGCCCAGTAAAACATGCACAAAAGATAAAGCCGAATTTTGTGTATCGACTCCGTCTCATCCAACCAAACCACCAGCTAGACTATAAATCCACGACTTGGCGGTCCACAGGACTTGCTTGTATTCTGCCCTTCATGCACAAATTGGTTCAATCCAAATTTCATTCTCAGGGAAATAAGCACAGTGGTCTGCCCCTTATAATGTACCCCAAGTAATTTAATTTATGGTACATTTGAAGATGCATTCAAGACTCGTTTCTTAAAATTGAACAGAAAATCACTCTTTGTAGACCATAAGCTGCTCTTAAACAAATGGTGCCAATACATAAAAAGGTTCTCAAGAGTATTTTTTTACGGCTCTCTTAAAACTTTCAGGTTTTATTGAATCTTGTCTTATAATGATGTTCGAAATCTATTTAAAACTATGATAAGACTCCCAAAAGTTTTGATAGTTATGATTTTACTCCTCAAGAACACTTCCAGAGTCTTTTAAAACTGCTCATAAGTTCAGTTACTTTAATGAAAACTGGAGTTTTATAGAAGTTTCTTAAAAATGTTCGTTAAACACTCTTAAAAACTATCAATCATATACAACTACATGTCCTTGTCAAAACCAATGATAAAACAAGATTTACCTAGTCATCTTTAATTAAACTACCATTAACCACAAATAAAAGCATTTAGCATTTGGACTGTTGCTTATAACATATCATAAGTTGATTTACTCCGCAGTTCGTATATAAAAATGTGTCAGGACTTTATAACATAAAAATTGTGATTGAAAAATAAATATGGAATCAAACTGACATTCTTTTACCCATTTTTTTGTTAACGACTTTTGACTTTTTAGCTGTTGTAACGGCATTCAATTTGCAAGGGACTGGAAGGTGAAGTATACTTTTCAATATTAAGAGCCATAGTACTCAAGGGAGAGCAAGGAGTATAGAGAAGCGTGGAATAGGGCCATAGCAAGCTTATAGTTTCCCGGCGACTTAACCTTTTGTCTGCTACCTCAGTAGTCAGGATCTTTTAGCATTAGAAATGCGAATCACCTGAGTCTGCGGCATGTCCGGACGAGCGTAAAGTAACTTTGTACTTCAGCCTGTCGCAACCGGCATGTTGAAGGAAAAATATGACCAAACCGGTACGTTTTCATAGTAATTCGAATGTTTATGCATTGAACAATTCAATGTTGTAATATTAATATGTATTAGTTAATAAATTTAAGTAAGCTAAATTTTTTATCCTTTAACAACAGAAAACAGAAAGGATAAAGCATTGATGTTAGCATTAAAACCCGATCATCGCGCATTTAGGGAGAAATTGCAAGTTTCAAGAGTAAATAGTTGTCAGTTTATAATTAAAATTATTGAGGAGGTTACCCAAGTAACAATTTAGGTTTTATGGTATTTTTATAGCATCTAATAAAACTTAGATTGCACTTGTAGTGTGCTATAAAACTTCAATTGTTACTTGGATAGGATGTTTTTAAGATAAGTATGGATTTACAAATAACTTTTCAAAGATCGAGATTCAGAAAAAAAATACTGAAAAGCGCTTTTGGAGTTTTAAAACGGTCTTAATCTACCAAACAGTGTGATGAGACATTTCTTATAACTCTTATAACTCTCACATCTTACATTATATCGTTTGACGTCATTTATTTTTTGATAACTTATACTACAGGGGATAGCGATAGAGCTCAAAAAACGCTCAAATAAACATATGACAATATCAGCGCGAGAAATATCGAAATGTCGTAAATGAAATTTAAAATAGAAGAACAATCAAATGGTTACTAATGCTTTGTGTATACTATTCTCAAATTCTTCAATCAATGCCTTATGCATGAAAAAACTGAATTTCTCCTATGCTTTGTTGGGCCAAAACATTATTGCATTTATTTGAAGTACTTATCTCCATAGCGTTTTCTCAAATTTTAATGGCGTTCTGGGAACTACAACTGCAGCTCTGTATAACACGCTACCTCAACGCGATTAAATATGCGATCGTGGGCAGTATATTAGAATGTAAAAATCGGACTAAGATCTTTCCATAAGGACCATAAAAATAGCTTAAGAAGCTCTCACCCGAAAAATTCGGCAAGCAAGAACCTCCTTCATAAAAGCCGTTTAAAAACAAATAATTCATTTACGGGGAAATTCTTATATCATTACATTCGAGTTTAAAAATCGGTTATATAAAACTACTTTGTAAGAATTGAATATATCCTGTTCCGGTTTTTATATTGAACGGTTTTAAAACAACTTTTATTTCGAAGAGATAAATTTATCTAGAAATGTTTTTTTGATATTCAATATAGTGTGCAGAGCGTGCACATTTTCATGAAAAAATAACCTCTCGTTATACGACCATTTAAGAGTTAAACTTTTGTACCTTATGAGGAGCTTCTTCTAAAACATTAACAGCGCCACCAACTGTAACCACATCACAATTCAATGGAGCTTGAAGCAAGCAATTACATACAAGCGCTCCAAAAGAAGCTTTTCGATGAAAGCACCAGACACGTATGAAAAATGCTTGTAGCAAAGACACGCACCAGTATGCTTTCATCGCATTATGTGCACTAGTGAGAGCGTCTGCACCATGCATGTCTGCATGCCGCTAACTGTGAATTGTCATCGACGATGTTTTTTTTTAAATTTTGTTTGTTTTTGCGATTCCAACCAGAAACTAAAGTTATGACGCAGTGGATCCAGAATAAAATTTCGCAGGGGGTATGAAATTTCGACTTTGAATTGAACATTGTACAGTACGTTATATGCATTAACTGCATTTCATAAAAAATCATTGAAGAATTTGGTTGGAAATGATTTTCAGTTTGAAATTAATTTAAAATTGAAACTAATTTAAAATATCTTAACAACGAACTTGAATCCGACTTTGATGTAATGCATAATGAGATTGTAACGACAACTGAAAAAATTAAAAAATGACGATTATATGTCAAGTCAGTTGTTAAATAATGGAGCCGTACACTAATTACGTAAGGCTTTTTTAGAACTTTTCAACCTCCTTCTGGTTTTGGAAAATGCCACGAAATGGGTGGAAATTGAAATGAAAAAAATAGCTCTGACCAGTAATACATTGGTATCACCACAGAAAACAGACGTTCAGACTCGATTCGAAACGTATGTAAATACCCGCTACTGAAATTCCGAATAAATAAGATCCTGAAACACGCTTGGCAAACGCTTGTAGATGGCGCAATGCAGTTAGAGTGCAGTTGTTAAACACGTGTAGCAAACAGTTGCGCAGATGGCAATAGTGAATCACGAATTTCCAACGTTTTTCAATTTGAAAGTTTACACAGGTTTTTTAAAAAAAATTGTTCTAGCCTAAATGTCTGTTATCTGTGGCATCACGCAACGTTACTGTTACAGCAGTTGTTGTGTGCAAATTATACTTGCGAGCCATTATTTTGAAAAACTATAAAAAAATAAATAAAATAATAACAATAAGCAAAAATAGGAACGTGTTTTTACATTTCTTACTTTGTAAACAATTTTTTCAAGGCCCGGAGGGCCGAGTCTCATATACCAATCGACTCAGCTCGACAAATTGAGACAATGTCTGTATGTGTGTGTATGTATGTATGTACAAAATGTCATGTAATTATCTCAGCAATGGCTGAACCGATCCTAATGAAACTAGTTTCATATAAAAGGCCTAACGTTGCCATTTGACACTATTATTTTTATTTTTCGATATGTGGTTTACTTTCTGAGATATGGGTCATTTTGTCAAAACTTCACAGGTTTTCAATAAATAACTTTTGAACAAAGTTGTCGCATAATCTGCGCATAATTAGAAACCTTGTAAAATACGAACAAGCTATATATTGTCAAAATCCGTTCACGAGCGCCGGAGATATTAAACATTTTGTATTTTTATTCCTCGCTTACCAATTTTCACTAATTAAAAAAGAGACTGTTTCATACAGAGTATTGCTTTACTGGTGTTTCAGGGGCAAAACTAAACCGATTTTGAATATCAGAGTATGAAAACACATCTATGCGATTCAAGGAATTCGATTTTGAAAACATTTTGTGAATTACCCCTATAATAACTGAACTATTTCTCAAAAATCAATATGTAAGTTCACTTCAAAAACAAAATAATGTGTTCATAGTGATTTTTTTTTCTAGAGTTTATGTAATTGTCCCTTGAATAAGGCGTTCAATCGTGAAGCAAATATTGGATGGTATATTAATAAACAGATTATAAAGTAATTCACCTAGTAGTGAGATAAAAGATTTCTCATATAATTATACTCGTGCACTACCGCAAGAAACTGTATTTTTGAATCCCAAAACTCTAGCGAAAATTTGGCTCTTTGCAAGATTTAGGTTATATTGGTTATGGCGCAAAGATTACTACCTACATTATTTAATGAATCAATATATCGCATAATCTATCTATATCTATATATATAAAAATCAATGTATGTTTGTATGTATGTCCGCTAACTACTTCTAAACTACAAGTCCGATCTTGGTGAAATTTGGCATACGTATTCTTTTCCCCAAGAAGATGTTCATGGTATGGTTTTTTTGGGGGGGGGGGGGGTTGTTTTTAGGCAAAGAATTATTTATATCTCCATATTTATTAGTATTTGATATATGTATTTCTCCCACTTAACCAATAATTGATGGGAGTGGACCACGAAATGGGGGGGGGGGCGAATAATGTAGTAATCCTTATCTATTCATTCAATGTGATTATTAGCGATGAATTCAATTTTGACATAAGTGTTCCTTCCACTAAGGAGATGGTCATGGGGTGGTTTTTGTGCTCAATGGGGAGGGTGAGAAGTACCTAAGCCAAGGAAAGGGAGAGGGGGGGGGGGTGTACTGAAGAACCCTTTTTAGCTATATATATATTATATATGATTTGGCATAAGTATTTCTTCCACCAAGACGGTGGACATGATTGTTGGTTTCGGAATCTGAAGGGGAGGGAGGGTTTTTGATGCAATATTTATAAATTACGTCAAAAATTTAAAATTTTGTTGCATGTATGTTTACCAGAACATTAATGGAATGGCAAAAATTTATTTGATAGAGATCTATTACGCGAATGACAATATAATACTGATGAATTGCATGAATTTGTCGAAAATTAAATTGAAAATTAAATTGAAAATTGCACTTGCGATCGCTTCATCTGAAGTTAAATCAACATTGCTGGATGATGGACGAACAGCTCTGCCCTAAAATAACTACTAAATCTTGCGCATGCGGAAAACGTTACTTACAATATCAATCAAAATTCGGGTATAAGCAAAATTCTGGAAGAATGCAACACTGTTATATAGGACGAATTCACGATGACCCATAAAAGGAACCAATCGAATAGTTGGTGGCGTTGTCGGCGATATTCGTCAAATTTTACCCGTTAGTCGACACCTACTGATGAAATCAGTTCTTGCTTAAGGGGGTAGGATTATTGTTGAAAAAATATCGTGCTTAAAAAAAATTGGCGATACCGAGAGTCTATTCAGACAATAATGCAACATTTAAGCAATATTTTTCTTAATGTTCACCGCAAAATATTGAAAATCTTCAGGAGACACCACGAATAAATGCGATGTACAGAATAACTTTATATCTACTAAACCAAATTGTTTGAAATATTGCACAGTTCTCCTTCATATCATAACATCATTAAAGATCATAACTTTGTTCACAAAAATAAGTTTCATGATTTTTTTTAGCGAAAATTGCATTTTTAGCTGCAGAATGCTATAAAAAATTCAAATATTAGGAAAAAACCTGTTTTAATCCACCTAGCGGTGCAATTGTGCCTTTCTCATTTCTCTAAACTATGGCACGGAGGCTTTTTATGTTCAACATAATTGTGGAAATGTCCATTACATTCTTAGTACACTTTGCACTTATATACAATGGCATGCCAGCCACGAACTTGATGAGCTACGTTACGACGGTGAAACACTTGAAACAAAAAAATATCATACTCCATTAGCCTAATCAGCATTAGATCAATGTTATCTGCTTGCTAACTCATTTTGTCATGCGGGGGTGGGTATGTGAGGAGGGCGAAAGTCCCATGAACGAACGACTCCCCAGCTTAAATTGGTATGCTTTGTGATATAGTGGTGGTTTAAAGATGATGGGGTTGAAAGGGAGGGGTATGAGGGCTGGATGGGATGGTGGTCTGAGGGGTGATTTAAAGAGATTTTTAAAGGAGGGGAGTAAACAGTAGAGGGGGGGGGTGTAACCCCTCTCCGTAAACCATCAACTACGCCCCTGTTAAAATTCAGAAACCTTATGCGAGTCGAAAAAAAAATTTGGCCCTCCGGGATTAGGTTGATGTTTTTCAGAGTGATTGCATAACCTTTCTATATGAGAAAGGCAAAAATGTGCCAAAATCCAAAAAAGTGAACCGTCGTCAAATTTTTTTTCCAGTTTGCATCAAATCTCGACGTTTCATGCACCTTGAACACATTTAGCATCAAAAATAAAAATTCTATTTTCAATTTTTCCTATAGTTTATATGAGAAATTTCTGTGTGGCCGCACTCTGAAACCCGTAATTCCGGAAACCAGAATTCCGATCGATCCAAAATTCAATAACAGCCGATGGGAAGGTTGCACCTTTCATTTGAGACTAAGTTTGGGCAAATCGGTCCAGCCATCTCTGAGAAAAATGAGTGACATTATTTGACACATACGCACATACATACACACACATACACACACAAACATACACACATACAGACTTTTTCCGATCTCGACGAACTGAGTCGAATGGGATATGACACTCGGCCCTCCCGGCCGGGATTAGGTTGACGTTTTTCAGAGTGATTGCATAACCTTTCTATATGAGAAAGGCAAAAAATAAAAGCTTCGATCAATACCTGGAGATATGTAGAAGAACTGTACAAACCTTGAAAACGATTGGTTCAATATATCTTGATTTATGATTTACACCACAAAGCAAGTTTTAAACGAGATACCTCCAGAGATTTTCTGTCACTGGCTCAATTTTTAGTATTCTGCTATGATATTTGAAGAAATACTGTTCAATTGTTCAGTAAATATATGAAAAGTGAATTAATATACTAACACTCTCTGTATCGCCAAAATATTTTTTTAAATGTGCCATTTTTTATGAATTAACTTTACCCACGTCCGCCAACACTCCGTTATGTCTTCGTATCATTGGAAATATGTTTCGAAAACAGAACTTTTCACTATATGTGCATACTTTTATTGAATGATTGTTATAGTCACCTTCGTAGGTCAATTCGCCAAAAAAGTGAGACATATGGATTGGGAAAATGTTAATCGATGCAACAATAAATTGCACAACATTTCCACATGATTTTGTAACATAATACAATCTGTTGAAGAATCAATCGATTGCGTAAATTGACTTCAATTTCAAACACTACTCCATCCAAAATAAAATCGATGGTAATTCTGTTACGCATATAAATCTATGGATTACCGTATTGAATTATTTAATTCAGTCGATCCACCATGCTTTCCGGAGTAGTGGTTTTATACGTTACCAACCCAGCAGTCTCCATCAGACGAAGGTTTTTATATTTAATCGAAAAAATAAAGTTCGTTCTACGAATTTTTGCGATTAAGGAAGTTGCTTAAGGTGTAAATTGATAAAAAATATTCGAAAATTGACAATAACTTTGTTGTTTCGAGAGCTACAGATTCATCGTTGTTATAAAAATGTATATTTTATCGCTTTTAACAACTTTGTAGAAGACACTTTTAATAATAAAAAGTAATCGTAAAAGGTTATATTCGAAAACTGTTTTGAAGGGGTCTATCCCAAGCAAACCTACATATCTTGGTACTGTTACTATATAGAGCTTTAGTATCTTCAGTAAAGATTTTCACAATAATATTTTCTAGAACTTTACTGAAGACAGTGAGCTTCTAGCTAAATTATTTGGGGAAATAAATTTTCTATCTCACTTTTAGGGGATTAATCACTCAATTTATTATATCAAAACATGCATCTATTTATATCCAGAAAATTCTTTGAAAAAATCCATTATCCAAAACCAATGGATCAGGAGTTATTAAATTTTGATCGTGAAAACGTCGTTTTGCAACACTGTGCACCGCATGTGTTGCAATTGAAACTTTGTGTGCCTATTATATTAGTTACTGCGCAACATCGACCCACCACAACTGTGCTTTGGTTGAAAAATTTCATTTAAGCGACCATTGTAGCTAGAAAATATAAAGGAGCAGATGTACGTCGAATTCGAATGATATCAAGGGATTTCAAACGATTGTGTGTAGGAAAACAGAGCAATTAATTTAATTGTGCTCCAGGTGGTCAAACTAAGAACATTGTTTATCCGCGAGCAAAAATATTTGGTATTTTTAGTATTTTTAAAATATTTCGTTTAGTCCTGATGGGTGTAGCGAAGCGCACCGGGTTACAGCTAGTATACCTATAAAAATAAGGTCTCGACATGAACCATCATTTGCCATTCCTCACATGCCTCTCTCTCTCTCTCTCTCTCTCTCTCTCTTCGTGTTCGTGGCAACTGTTACGACTCACATCTATCTTGCTATTTCTCTGCCCATTTCTAAGTTGTGCGATAAGATCCTCTGCTAATCTTTATTAATATTCAAGCTAATTTCATGTGTGCGATGGAATTGTGAAGGTTTGAAAAAACAAAACTAACGCTGTGAACCTATTATTTTCTTTGCATTTTAGTGTAGAATAGACTCGTGGAAACAAGTTTAATAATACATCCTACATGGAAAATAAAATATTTGTAGTCCTGAGAAAATTTGCAAAATATTTGCATTATGGTAAAACTATAACTTTTTTCAAGGTGAAATCGGTAGTTCGAAACGTTGCACTATGGGTAGACAGATGACCATCGAAAACTACATCAACTCAAATTTAATTCAGTTGTATTCAAAGCTTGTATATCTATCTATCTATCTATCTATATATCTATATATATAAAAGTCAATGTTTGTATGTATATGATTTATGGACTCCCAAACGGCTTAACCGATTGCCGTCAAAATTTATACATAGTAAGCATTTGTTCTGGGGCGTGTTTGTGTGCTATTGGTTGGAGATTATCTGCCCGCCAGATGGCGCTTTAGAACAAATTGTGTTTTCCTCATATTTCGTTGATAGTCGCAGCAACGCGCGATGGGTATTAGCTAGTCTATCTATCTATCTATCTATCTATATATATATATATATATATATATATATATATATATATATATATATATATATATATATATATATATATATATATATATATATATATATATATATATATATATATATATATATATATATATATATATATATATATATATATATATATATATATATATATATATATATATATATATATATATATATATATATATATATATATATATATATATATATATATATATATATATATATATATATATATAAGTCAAAGTTTGTATGTATATGATTTATAGACTCCCAAACGGCTTAACAAATTTCCGTAAAAATTTGCACACAGTAGGTATTTGGTATGGGGCGTGTTTGTGTGCTATTAGTTGGAGATTATCTGCCCGCCAGATGGCGCTTTGGAACAAATTGTGTTTTCCTCCTATTACGTTGGAAGTCGCAGTAACGCGCGATGGGTATTAGCTAATAAATGAAATTCATGGCTATCTCAGAAAAATATGTGGCTTAACTGGGTGGCTGGACGGTCCACGTGCAATATTTCAACTCTTCGTATCTCTATTGAATTTTGAATGAAACATATGCTCAAATATGTCATGCGAAAACCAAGATCACCTTTTTGTGATAAAATTATTGGAAATGCACATACGTTGTATTGGTATGAACTTTCATGAAAAATAACGGATCAAAGCCCAAAAATATCCCCGAATTAGATCCGGGAAAAGAAGTCTCCCAAAGTCCCCACTCTGGATGGGGGATGCAAGTGTGTCTTTGATAAATTTGATTAATTTGATAAATCTGATTAATTTGATTCATTTTGTTCATATCTTTAATTTTATTCATTTCACTTCTTTCTAAATATAGTCTCAATTTTCATTAATTGAGCTAATATAATTTGATTCGCGTATTTTATAATTTTGATTTACATTAATCACTCTACTCAATTATGAATTTGAACACCTTTTATTTCATTATTTGCTTTTTTTATTTCGTTCGTTTTAATGATATTCTATAAATTTATTCAGTTTGTTCGAGATTTTATTCGTGCAGGACTAGAAACTGTTTTCATTACACCTCTAGTTGGGTGCCTACTTCGCATTAGTTCTGGATGATCCAGCAGTGATATGTGTAAGAAATGTCTCCTCTCACTGCTAGGTGGATTAAATCGGTTTTTAGTTAAAATTTTGATAAATCTGTTTTCAGTGTAATTATTTTGTATTAATAAAATTAAACCGAACATATGTAATCTTGAAACGTTGGTGAATACTGTTGTAAATCTAGTTCGAAAAGAAATTAATGTCAACATAATTCTGTGTACTTATATCATATCACACTTTCTCCCATATTAGAAACGTGTTTATCGCTACTTAAGAACTTCCAGAACTCCCCCTTTCCAGCAGTGCACTCCGTACGATGTTTATAAACAAATAATCCACGAGTGATGATAATGAACCCGGGCGCCTTCCACGGTCAAAAGCATAACTGTTTTCCCCTCTCCGCTATGCCAGCCTACTTAGGTACAAAATATCGTACCACCTCGCCGTCGTCGAGAAGAATGCTCTTCATCATTCAACATCCCACCGAACTCCCCCTTTTCCAAACTTTTCCAAACACAAATTGTAAACCAGAAATCCGATCTGACATTGCGCACCGTCCGAACGAGGGACCTCGCCAGCCAGAACCTCTCTCACCCTACGATACCGACCTGTTCTGTTCCGTTCTGTTCCGATCGCTAATGGCCAACTTGTCGGCGCGTAGGTACTGAAATGGAATGAAGGAGGCAAGTGGCAATTGAACGAACGAACGAATGTGTCTATACGAAAATCACCGCTTTACAGACCGGCTTCCGTGGACCGTGGGTTTGACAATTATGCCAGACCAGAGGGTCCGGAGTCTGGTGTGGGGGGACTGGAAGACTGGCAACAGCAGTAATTCATCTAACTCAATTACAGAGCAAATCGTATTTGATGGTTCTCCCTCGGAATAGAAAGGGGAATATTTGAAATTTTTCACCTAGCCCAGACTTTACTGTGAGTAAAAAACATGCTTGTCGTATATGTGCTATGAATTACGCTGATATTTGGGTTATATAGTAGGGTGGTTAACTTTATTTTTCGAAGTGAAATCTATTAATTCTTTCTATGATACCAAATGCATCCCTGTTGCTGAAATTTATCCTCAGAGTAGGGTAGTGAACTTATTTCGGACTGATTAGAGAGGGCGTCGAACTATTTTGTTAATTTCTCGATCCATAATCGACAGAAACAAAGAACAAAGTTGTAAGATGCTGCTCCAACCAACAGTTTTAAATGGGTAGAGCGAGAAAACGAATGGACAATGAAATCAATACCCTAGTACATTTTTGAAAAAGATTCAATTAATTTTTTTACTGATTATAGAGCCATTAATTTTAGGTGATGTTATTCGTTTCTTCTCTCAGAAAAGGTGCGACGGATGGTAATAAACACCCAGGACGGTTCCGTACCCTTCAAAAGGATCTATAACATAACCTCTATGATAAAAATAGAAAACAATGTTCCTTTTTCTAATTTCAGAACAACATTGGCAGACAGTACTGCTACTTCGATCTGTCGTCGGTACCTACTAAATAGAAATATTTCCGCGTTTGTACTTTGCGAGGGGAGTCCCGGACGCAGTCCTACGGTAGCAGTAGGGTCGAAATGCGATTTCATTTTCGATGCAGTAATGCAGTACAAGGTTGTATCCGGTTTCAAGCTCCAAGCGAAGATTTTTTCCCGTTATTTATCATTCGGAAAATAATTCATATAATAGAAACACCATTTCCACTTTAACATAATTTATCTGATTATGTACCAGGTAATAATATTTTTATGACGAGCAATTGCATTAAGCAGACGTTTAGTAAATGAATGACCACAATTTAAATTTTATTGATCCACAGAAACCAAAGCCAGCAGTGCCAATTTGCGTCAACATAAATAACAAGTGAGATATCTGATTTTTAAAACACGCCCACTGAGATCCCACATTTTCATACAACCTTAAGGTGAAGATATGTAAAAGCCACGTTGCTAGGCACCGACTCGCTTGTTTACATTAGCAAAAACTGAAATCTGAAGTGAAAATTCAAACGCACAAATGAGAGTTTCCGAACATTTTCCTTTGGTCATCTGCACATTGGCAGAAAATTTGAAGTTTTGTTAGTAAACGATTAAAGTTTCGCGAGTGTTTTTGCAGTGGCTTGAGAAAAAAGTGCATTTGAAAAAGTGCAATGAAAACGAGAAGAAGAGTGTTTCGAAAAGAAACCCCAAATGAAGAGGAATGATATTTTCGCACAAAATAGGAGCTACAGACGGCATTCCGTCAAAAACTCGGATTGATTGCATAGGAAAATATTCTAGCTTCCTTAAGTAGCAGTTTCGTGGCACACCAGCAAGGTTAGTGTGTTGAAAAACGTATTTTTATATTTGTTCATGTCAGATACATGGTTAGGCAGGGGAGAGGGGTGTGTGTGGCGTAGGAGCTATGTTGTGGCTCGCATGTATAATGTCCTTAAGCCCAGAAGTCATTTGTTTGCATACATATCTGCGGTGGAAACAGTTTTTCTTCTAAATTGAAATGAACCACTCAATACTAATTCGGCTGGATAAGCCTATGAAACGTTTTGAGGCTTGAAATTGGAGAAAAATAAATTGTTTCGCAATTTTAGTATCTTCCTGTGCAGCCTATACTCTAATGTCAACCCTGTCCCTGCCCGTGAAGTGAACCGTACCAAGCGAAAATATTTAAATTTAAACCCCACCAAAAGGCGAATCTGATCATCCCATGTACGAATTGTACCGAGATACAAACCGATAAAAAACATACACGCCGTATTACTACACACACCCCTCCAATCCACCCGGGAGTTTATCGGCGGGAATGGGTTCTTAACAGACGACCGGCCGACCCCGTAAAAACGTAGTTTCTATGGTAACCGCCGGAGAGTACGAGAGAAAAAAAAACCACACCGCAAACACTATACCAACGTCATCGTTGTCCTGCACCAAAGCAGAAGCACGGAAATCACTCGTTTCAGCTGATGACGGTTGATGATGTGCCCAGCAGGCGGACGCGCAGTAGTAAAAATTCATTCATCTTTTCTTTCGGTGCGCGATGGCACCTACTACAAAGTGCGTGCCACGCATGTACCCGGAAGCTGGGTGGTGGCGGCGGCGGCGATAGCCAGTCTTGGTCGTACGCCTTCGAGATAGACAATTTGCACAGCACGCGGTACCACTGATACCCGGGCGGGGACCACGGGCTAGTTTCCGTTCGCTCTTCACTCGGGAAGGGTCGAACTGCAAGATTTCGGGTTTAGTGCGGTGGGTGGTGAAGAATTCGGTGATTATTGGTGTGTAGGATTGCAGGATTTACTGCTGTGGAGATTTTAAGTAGCCTGCGGAGAATGTGAGTTTCTTTGATGTGAGGAAACGATTTTTCCGTGTGAGTGGATACAGCACGTGTCAAATTGCTTTGAACGTTTTAGACGGATAGATTTGTTTTTATTCTGATACAGCGACAAACAGAGTGCGTTTTGGTGTTTTTCTTACCTTCCACTATTTTTCTCGCACTATAATTAGGAGTAACCTAATGGAAAATCAGCAGGATGTCTGTGCCATGTATTTTGATTGAGGATGTATGTCTGACGTACGTTGTGAGTGGAGCGTAAACAAATGTCAAGCTAATTATTAGAACTTGCTGTTGCTGTTGGAGCTCAATGTAAGCAGAGTATTTTTTTCGTTCATTTCTGAATCAGTTTGCAGTTTCCGCTTTGTTTATGCCCATGTGTGGGAGATAAATTTATGAACTAAAACAGCAGGCTGTGGTTGTTTACATAAGTTGGAAGCATCTGGTTTTAAGGTAGCAGTTGTTCTGGATCGTTGAATCTGCAAATCACTTACTTTGAGATACTCAAAATTTCATTATGGAAATCTAGAACTTATTGTGGTCTAGTGACTTTTTGTAACATTTGTAGACAGCAGACAAGAAGGAGCTAATACCAATTCGACCAATATTAAAACCAAAACAGCAGACCGACCATTGTCAGTCGCCCACCCTCCATCGTTCGGGGGGAAGGTTAAAATATATGGAAGACAGTAAGTGTTAACCACCTTTAAACCTACTTTACGGAAGAACGACGATTCGCCAGACTTTTTCATAGATGTCGCGGAGTTAGAGATTTAGAAGGGTTCAAGGTCTAGGATTCGCTCCAAACAAGCGATCGTTATTTAGGATAATGTGCATGTTTTCTCCCTATTAGTCAACGGTCCGCATCATTTTGACATATAAAATGTCTTACTGCCCTATATGGTGCAGGGTATCATTTTAAAATCTAACATCAAATTATGCCACGTTTTTGCGTCACTATTTTGAACACTAATATCTGTTATTTATGAATGAATTTCCACCTTTTTACTACCAAACAATTCGGAAGTAACTGAAATTATGTTCTATTGCTCTATAGTTTATGTACTTTAATAGTACACTATTGAAAAATTCGTAAAAAATGAATAGATATCGGAAAATGTGAGAACTGCCATAAATGAGTTATTCCAGGCAGAGCCGTCAATAGGGAGCACCTAGCAACTCAATCGAATACCACAAGATTATAAATAGAGGTACCGCGTGTCCGGTTGAGTCATGCTCGCATGCCGAGAGAGCAACATCATGACTATATCGTCCGAACGGTACCACAAGGGGTAGTCGTTATGGCTTTTCTGAAACCCACACACAGTTAAACAGTGTACAACTTGCACGCACTACCTTGATGTGTGCAAAGTTTATCGTGCGCTGTGCGAGTTGGAATACCCGAAAATGGAAATGCGATGGGTTCGAGTCATGTACACTAGAGTTGGGCAAACCGATCCAGTTTGGTGTCCAATTTACTCACAAAAATAATCGATTCTTGATACAGAATAAAGATGGGAAAGATTAAAGAAATATCTGTTCGATTTTGATATGGAGTAGACTTTTTAAATCTATTTATACAAATAAGTGATTATGTCGTCTATTCTCAACCACCAAAGGCATCAGTCACAATACCAGTGTGCTCTCCGCTGCTACCCAAGCCAGCGCAAACAGTTGCTTTTTTCTTGTGTGCATTGTCTGAAGAACAAAGTGAACCGTTACTATTATTCTTGTGATATATCAAGATGACTGAGTCTCATCAACAAAATGTGAATCTTCGGCCTAACAAGGTGGCCATTGACTTCCGGTCTTTCCGTATAAGCCGAGTGTTGGTGATGTGGAACATTTGCTGAAAGTGAAAATGCAGCTTCGGTTTTCGGAAGTCAGCTTCATCCAGTTGAAGCACGTCAGGCACGCGGTGCTGATAACGTTCAACAAATTCGACAAGGCGAAAAAATTCATTTCGCAAAACAACTTGAAACACGTGCTGGATTGTGACAACGCTAAAATCAAGATCCCTGTGCAAATGGATAACGGAAACGTGGAAGTTAAATTACATGATTTGGCACCACGTACTTGCAATGTGGCCATTAAAAGATTAATGTTGTATTTCGGAGAAGTGAAATCTATTACGGAGAACACGTGGAGGAACTACTCAAATCCAGGTATCTCAAATGGTGTTTTTGTGGTGTGAATGTGGGTAGACCAACCCATTCCCTCCTACCTTACCCTGCAGTACAAAACAGAAGGGGGTGATACCATTATACAGCGAACTCTATGTACATATCAAGGACAAACTAACATGTGCCAGTTCTGTAAACAAACGGCACATTACGGACAACTCTGCCCAGAAACCGCTAAAAAAAGCTCAACAACAGAAAGAAATGCCAACACTAAGTCTTCAATATCATACCTTGAGCCACAAACGGTTGCCAAATTTGTGGCTGCTGTTCAAGCAATAATGACAACTGCGAAAGCCGCGTCAAGTACCACAAACTCAACAACTAATACCATCAATGAGGGAGCTACTAGCAATGACGGAGGGTTCACGCTCGTGACCCGAAAGGGAAATAAGTTAGGAACAATACCTGATCGCGAACATCAAGGCAGTAACCTCGATCATGACCCGGACTTGTGCGACGACAACAAAATTATGAATGACCTCCATAATACAGTTGAAGTGGATGCAAATATTTCCCCGACATGAAAACGGATCTCCGCGCGCAATGGCAAGTTGCGCGTACGGGATCGATAGACTCTTAGTATTAATTGTTTATTATTTTTATTTTTTAAATCATGTAAATATATAAAAGAATTTTGACAATAGAACAAAAGCCGTCGATTACAATGCAGTCTCTTTCTCATAGCCTACACATTGTTTCGTTCGAAATGCTCGTTCTGGAGGTATGAATTAATAGGTCCTATACAAACCAATACCACGAAAAAGAAATGATTCAAACTATCAGAATGAGTATTTAAATTTTTAGTAAAGTAAGTGGTCATTGAAAGTGTCCCTGGACATAATGGCTTCTTTTGAAAAATGCACATTCTTGAAATTTTAAGTTTTAGTTTTTTTTTCAAATAAATATTTTTAGTCACATTAATCATGAAACAGGTAACTTGAAGTTTTTAGTACAACACGTTATCATTTGTTTGCTATAAAGTAATGTGTATGGCAAAAATGTAGTCAGATCACCTGTTTGTTCAATGCATAAACTCTGATTGTAATTCTCGCTCATTTACTTGCAGAATAAGGAGTTCTCAAACGATAGTGCATTGAATTACCCAGCGCCTCTCCATGAATTGTGAATTCCATTGAAACTTCAATTGAAGCGTTCTCAGCGTATGGCAAATATGAACAACTGAAACCTGAGTTAGAAGAAACATTCTACTTGCACCCACATCGAGAGTTTAGCGAGTCTTTGGGGGACTTTCTCTCGAATCTAATTTGTGAATAATTTTGACGTTCATCCGTTATTTTTCATAAAAGTTCATACCAATACAATAAATATGCATTTTCAATAACATCAAGCCGGTATTCTTAGTTCTTTTAGCGAATTGTTAATTCTCAATCCTCATACATGATTAAACAGTCATCATTCCACTCGGACAAGACCATGCGTATTCCCTGCGCACACTAAATACCCAGTGTATTCGTTCCCTAGTTTGTCGAATAAACTCTAAACAAACAAAGAAATTAGTTTGCTCAATCCAAAGAATGTTAGCTCGATTGGCATCACCCGGTGGATACGTGTTCCCTTTCAACGCACTCAAATCAAAGAACATTTAAAATTACATACGACAAAACATGTGCGATTCTTGATATAAGAAAATGAAGACTTTTTAGGTATTTGCAATAAAATAAGATCGGAATAGCTTAGTCATTCGTGTTTTCCCTTTGCTCATTTCATGTGAATTCCAGCCGCAAATCTTTAGCTGTATATTCATGAAATCAATTGGCGCTATATGTTCGAAGGCGACGGAGGGAGCATTTATTCAAGAGACTGTGTATCAGGCTGCCAATGGAATGTATGGGGTAAAAAAGAACATCGAATTTTAAGACCAGACACACTTCGAAAAAAATCAAAAAAATTTCACATGTGGAAAAACCCTAAAGAGTCGTTGAATATTCAAAAATCGAATGCATATTTTGCAAGGTAGTCATTATAGGCGATGGAAAATGTTGGAGTTCCGTTGAGATTTGAGTTTGGAACAGCAGCTTTAAATTTTTATGATGCCAAATGTCCTCAAAATGCACGAAACATCGGATCTTGAGTCATCTATAATTTTTTTCGTTGAGAAAAGTCTCTGTTTCTTTTGATTTTTAAACCGTGATTTAAAAAAAAAGCCATGAACAATTTTTTTCGCATTAGTATCAAGTATCTACATTCCGTGCGTTTCCCTAATATACAAAAAATCAAAAACTGCATTTCCAAACTCAAGTCTCATTTTAGTCTAAATTTATCAATGTCCCAGAAAAGGCAACTTTTTCGAGATTACACTAGATTACCAGATCTCGATGTTTGATGACATTTATAAGAGTTTTTTTTTCTTCCGATTGAGCTCAAATTTTGCATAGGGACTTTTTTCGAGGTGTCAAAACTATTGAGGTGTATCCGGTTTGAAAATTCATGATGGTCAAAAATCTTGACACGCTACCGTATGTCAAGACCAGTACACTGAAACCTCCATTTACGAACCAAACCGGGGGTTCGTAAATTGAATTAGTTCGTAAAAAAAGTGTTCGTTGTTTGGGATTTAGTTCGTAAAAAAAGTTTGCTTCACATTCTTATTAATATTCGTTGGTTGAGCAATATTCTCGATAACCCTAACAATAAAGGGGTCATGCATAAATGACGTAGCATTTTGGGGTGTAGGGAGGGTATACCAAATTTGTGACGAAGTGTGACGAGGGGGAGGGTAGGGTCAGAAGTTGTGCGGCGTAGCATTAAGTTTAAAACCCATTGTTTAGAGAAAACAATTTAATGATCCTCCATTCCCAAGAGAAATAAATTTAAATTCAAACAAGTTACTTTTGATGCGGTTTTTCATGAAGTAAATTTTACGATTCGCGGAATTACAATTTCGCAAAAATAAGAAAAGATTTTGTATGCGGAATTAACTTGCTACATTAGTTAGTTAATGTTGCTAACTAGTAGACTTAGTTTGGAAGCTGAATTGAATTTTCAACTCGGATTCAACCAAACAAAATTTAGTAATTTAGATGAATCATTGGCAGTTGCAGGATTGTGAACTGAGAGAACTTCTCTTCATGCTACCCTTGACATATAAAATTCAAAACAAAACTATCAACACTATATTTGTCGTGAAATGAGCTTATTTTGTACGCAATTTGCCGTTATAATGAAAATGTTGGTAAAATTCGTCAAACATTTTGAAAGGACATGTATTTAAAATAATTGAAAAACATATGTAATTTTTTTTCATCCCATGGCCGCTTTGCATGGGACGAGGGGGAGGGGGTAGGTAAATGCTACGTTATTTACGAGGGGGAGGTTAGAATTTTGTGACGAAATGCTACGAGGGGGGAGGGAGGGGTCAAAAATCGCTGAAAAAAAGCTACGTCATTTGTGTACGGCCCCAAAGGTATTTTGGAACGGACTTGACAAGTAGAAACTGAAAATGAGCAATTGGAACACTTTCGAAATCCAAGATGGCGACTTCCGGTTGAGCAATATTCTCGATAACCCTAACAATATGGGTATTTTAGGAATGGGCTTGCCAAGTAGATGCTGAAAATGTATAATTGGAAACTTTTTCATGTTCAATATGACGATTGCCGGATGAGCGATATTCTTGATAACGAACAATAACCCATATTGTTCGTTATCAAGAATAATGCTATTTCCGTCATGCACTCGTCAACCCTATCCCGAAAATACCCATATTGTTAAGGTTATAGAGAATTAGATTCCAAAATAGTTCAATACATCGATGTCCGTCATGCACTCGTCAACCCCATTCCGAAAATACCCAACTTATATTAGTAACAATTAACTAAGAATACATAAGTATATAACTTCATGCTGTAATATACGAACTCAAACTTTCCAAAAAGAGTTTGTTATTTCGAATTTAGTTCGTAAAAAAAGTTACGTAAATCGAATATTACGTAAAAAAGAGTTCGTAAACGGAGGTTTCAGTGTATACGGTTCACAGCATTAGATTTGGATTACGAGTTCAAGTGCCATCACGAAATTCCGGTTATGTCTCAGACATTACCCACACATCTTTTTGCACATATGCGTGCTAGTGGATCGAAGATGTTTACACATTTTTCGTGCCAGTTGCTAAGAAAATCGCTAGCATCCAGTCACGCAACAATGGAGAAAGCTGACCACATTTTTGCTTTACTATCCTGTGACTTGTCTTTAAGTTTATTATATCTCCCGTAATTGCCATCTCTTCCTTTGTGTTCTTTCAGTTTTTGCTTTGCATCAAGTGCTATCCCGTGTATAAAAAACTGTCCTGAAAAAACTGTGCCATCAAAGACTCCGATTTCCCGTTTAAAACTATGTACGTTGAACTCGATCAGGCCATATCTGATCCTCTTTTGGAACTTCTCTAATGATTTCGAAAGAATTGATTCAGAAATATTCATCAGCGACAGACATCTCCCAAGTTCGCCCAGATATGCTCAGAATAGTTATATTCTATAAAAAGCAAGCAAATGGCGTTACTGGCGACAAGCCGTTTATTACTGACGACCACGTCTACATTCCCGCTCACAAAGTTGAGTTCGACGGTGTAGTCACCGATTCGAAATGGTCATGCGTGGATCTACTGAAGCGCCGAGTTGGCTTTTTCATGAGCTCATTGCTCCAGTGAGCAAAGGTTTTGATTAAGAATAGCACTGGGGACAATTTAGTGTCTCCAGGACTGCCTTGCGTATAATTATGTCTTCATCGACAAGAATCGTCTGCCTGTTCGGTTGTTTGTGCAAATGGGCCATCTCAGCAGTACAAGTGAGTGACAATTGCTCAGAGTATCGTAGGGATGACTCTTGCATTGTGAATGCTGCTATTGTGGGGACAGTCCTCAGTCATGGCCTATTACCACGCCCCATATACTTTTGCAGAAAAAAAAACTAAAAAAGAGCATCTTAATACACCACCACAAATCATTATGCTTTCTTGGCTAAAGGGGAGTGTGACTGCGTTAAACCCCATATGGGGATATCTTTTATTGCTCCTGCGATTCCTTGTAAAACAGAGCCGTCTTAGGACCACTCGGGGCCCCTGGTCACAAATGAGCTGAGGGGCCCCTATAATTGAACAGGTATAAACTGCTGTAAAGTAGGATGATCTTTAGATTTCCATCACTATAGGTGGCATTGTGAATGTTCAGGTACCGTCGAAAAATGAAAGTATATTTTGATAGATCATAAAAAGATATTATCGAAAGTGGCAAATGGCGTAACACACTATATGCGGTTGTGGGAGTTCGAACTCAGCTGAGCTGCGTACAGTGTAATGGACTTACTAGCTGCGCTATTCCCTCCCCATATGTTATAATCTGACCTTCATAGTTGTAAGACGTTGTTTGAGGCTGAAGAGTGCCACCGTCAATAATGAGGAATGATGGAGTAAAGTGGGTTAAACGTCAACACTACAATGTCGGCGATTCATTCAATAATTCAATATACCAATAAAATTCAACTTGATAATAGAGCTTGAGCTTGTGCGACCACCCCTGGCGGCTACTCCGTTATCGATCGGGACTAGCTGAAGTTGTACAGGGAATCAGTAGATAATTATGCTTGGGAGTAGCGAAACATCTTTCAGTGTGCAACTTCTGGTAATCCTAAAGTGTTTCTGATCAATCCCGGCGCCGGCCAGGCCCGAACGTAGATCGCGAAAGGAAAGGGAAGGAATGGTTAGTCCGATACTTGCTTTTGCTAGAGGCCGTATATACTACTGCGCAATCCACAAGTGTCACGGGAGGAGGATATTTTTGTTAGTAAGAGTATAGAAGTTGGATCTACTTCTTCTTTACCGATGCCAGAGAGTTGATTCCACTACCTGGACTAGATAACCAACGGCTTTACTGCCCATGATCGCAAATCAGTCCCATAAAAATAGGAAATCCCATAGAAAACGGGACATATATGCGATCATGGGCAGTTTACTTCCCTTCCGAAGGAAGACGTGACCATAGATTTTTTTCACCTCAGAAAAATCTCAACGACCTCGGCTGGAATTGAAGCCAGGCCAACTGGAATGAGTGGCGGCCACGCTTACCACTCAACCACCGGCGCGTCCAATAAAATTCAACTTGTTAATAGATTTACAAAAGTCACATTGATTCGTACAATGTTCTTCTTCTTCTTAGTGTTCCTGATATGCTGCAGCTGGAAAAAGTCAATTGCCAGCTTTAAAAAAAAGCAACATTAAACTTCATTTACAGATGACAATATTGAATATTGCAGCTATTGAAATCAATCGATATTATGTCGAATCTAAATGCGAGACTCGAGGTTCATTTTAGAAATTCGCATTTTTCGTTGCAGGAATAGAACTACAGTGAAAACCCGTTTTTATCAGCCCCTAACTTTGTCAGCTTTCGACCCGATTTCGTTAGGCAGCCAGAGTTATGAAACTATGTACACGGAATAATGTTAAATATTTTCATAGCTTCGGTTTAAAAAAGAAAATAAATAAATATGTTTTGTCATTGCCCCCATTTTGTCAACCAAAGTTACACCAAGGGGGCTGACGGGGCTTCGATGCATTCTCTTCATACACAAATTTTTGGTGAGGTAGATTTTTTCAGTTCACAGAGGTTAAGATAGCAAACAAGTATATTATAAGCAATACATATTCATATTTTCATATTCAACGAATTAGTATCTCAGACGGCGCTGGTAGTTAAGTGGCAAGTCTAGAGTTTTGATGGTAGAGTCGCTTCTCTGGTGTCGGTGAAAGAGACCGAAGGAAAAATAAATTAGATAATAAAAATTAGCCTTTTCACCTTTCGAAAATACAAATGCTCGATACCTTCATTGTTACGTAAACAAATAATCATAGCGTAACATCAAAATTACTCGAACCTGTTAATATAAGCAACATAATTCATTTCAATAATTCACTACCACAAATTTTATAAGTTCATTCATAGTCTTAAAGATAAATTTACGGAAATGCAACTACCAACGAAGCTCATCAAAGTCGAAAAGCAAATGCTATATCACTTAGACTGCAATATTATACAAACTCAAACATAAATGAATACAAATTAAAGTTAAAAAAATCACTTCAATACCAGTCACGTAAAATAGTCGAAATAGGAAACACATCAATTGCACGCTGCCCTGAGGCACAAATCCTCGACTACCTACGGGATGCGTTCCATTTGAGCCAGTATATTCTGATTCCTAACGGCCTAAAATATTTTCGATAAGGCGGAGTGCCCTACAAAAAAAACATTATTGGTACTGTAGCAGACTACGACGGCATTGTGGAAAATGCCTAATCTGGCCGCAAAAGTATCGTGATACCTCAAGAAGTCCATTTTTAGAGGTTTTAATGTAGATTTGTCGATTCACAATCCCTGATGTGATGACGAAATGAAAATTTGCCACATGCGCGGATCGCTTGCCAAACAAGGATTGTGTACCGAATTTCGACATCTTCTTCTTCCACTTTCTGTACAGTTTACTGGTGCATATTTTGCCACCTTGCTGGTTGCCGCTCCTGCTTGGTGCCTTTCGAACTTTCTATACGTGTTCGAGAAAACATTTAATTGTTTTTGTTCAAAATGAATTGAAACTTCAATCGAAATGTTAGATTGACGTTTGAATTGGTCCTATACCATCCTGGTCATACAGTGCCTCGTTTCCTACCGCTACCATAACTTCGCTTGATTGTCTGACGCTCTTAAAAAGTCACATGGGTTAAGGTGCAATGTGCGAATACGAGCAACTGATCCATTTTTACCCACACGCTAAAGAGTTATAAACAATTGAGTGCTACTGTTTTTTGTAACATAGTCTTCAGAATGATTCTATACCCATCCTAAGTTGGGGGGCCCTAAAACCCGGGGCCCCTGGCTCTGGCCCAGTCTGCCCATGCGTAAAGACGGTACTGTTGTAAAGGCTTCTATTGTTCTCTCGAGAGATCGCCAAATATACCAGCTCAAGGAAGCTCTGGCAGCTTCTGGTCTTATAAATTTGTGGTCAATCAAGGATGTTCCAGCAGTTGCAGAAACTCAAAACATCTCATGTAATATTTCAACCAGAGATTCAATTTTGTGTAGAACTGGTTGGTCTTAGGTTAAGCACCAACATCTTTGTATTGGTACGTACGATTTGCACATAGTACATACAATGGTTCGAAAGCCACGATTTTGAGATACTATGTGTCGACACTGAAACATCACTTGAAACCAGCGGCGAATCAAGGAGGAAGATCCGTTAAGAAATTTAAAACTAGTTATAATTTTATAGTAGCAACCGCTCACTGCATACTCCTACCTAAGCCTATACAGGCCAAAAAAATTTTTGGCCGGGATTAGGTTGACGATTTTTAGAGTGATTGCATAACCTTTCTATTTGAGAAAGGCAAAAATGTGCCAAAGTCAAATAAGTCAACTTTCGTCAAAAAAAATTTTTCGACCTTACATCAAGTCTCAACGTTTCATTTTAAAGTCATTTGGCATCCAAAATACAAATTCGATTTTGAAATTTTCCCTTACTACCGCCTTTGAGAATTTTTCATTTCAGTTTATATGGGAATTTGCTGTGTGGTCGCACTCTTCAACCCGTAACTCCGGAACCATAAGTCCAATCCACAAAACATTCAATAGCAGCCGATGGGAAGGTTGTACCTTTCATTTAATACACATACAGACATTTTCCGATCTCGACGAACTGAGTCGAATGGCATATGGGATTGAGTTGCCGATTTTTAGAGCTATTACATAACCTTACTATATGAGAAAGGCAATACCAGGAAACGGCACTTCTATCCTGACTTATTTCATAGAACAGATCAAGATTTCAGTGCCCTCCTAGCTTTGGCGCCTTGGCAGGATCCAATCCGGCAAACCGCAAGCTACCGCCCTGTGGGTGTCATTTTAGAGATCATGTTATAACTCTTTAAAATGGAATAAGAGCTTAAGAAAATAATATTTTAATTGAATTGTCTAGGATTCGCATAAATTTAAAATTATCTTCTGTCTGATTCTGACCCCTGATTACTGATTTCCGATACATAATCGACGGTTTCACATTCCTATTAAGGCATCAGTTACTCTTTCTGTCGCTACCGACAAACGCCACGACCAACCAGCAGAAAAACGTGCAGACATCGTGTCACCACCTGCGACCTAACAAAAGCAATTCCGTTAGTGGCGTCTCGTGCGCCAAGCCGGTACCAATTTGACAGCCCTCGGCGTAAGAGAAGATGTCTTAATAAGGCATAATTTCTATCCGTTATGAAGTCACGTGCGACGGGATGACTCCGAGTAAGATTTACGTTAATATGTTTCATTGAACATTAGACACAGACTCCGTCTGTGTGTCTGTCGCATATCCACTGCCAACTAAGCGTGCTCATGACTTGCTTTGATTTATGCTCTTTTGTAGACTATGAATCTTTTTTTCTCCCTACAGAAATTGTCATTGTTCCGACACATGATGCTAGTCTTGAATTGGAGGGACTATTATAAACCGTTTTCATCATTCAATATATTAGCTCTAGTGTGTCAATTATGTGAAGCTTGGCATTGAGCTTGGGCGATCATTCATCGAGCATAAATCAGCACACCAACACCTTGCTCGGCCATATGGGAACTGTTGGGCGTTCGCCCTTTCCTTATGAGCTGAGGTATTGTCACCTTTTCTTTGGAACCGCCACACTTCATAAGAGACACTAGAACGGAGCTATTGATGAATGATAATAACAGATATATGTGCAATCAAACAGCATAGGCCTTTGCAAAGTGTGTGTTCGAAACGTCTGAGAGGAATATTTAATTGGAGTTCCAAATTTTAGTTTATGTGGCATTGAATGGGAAGTGCTTTGAAGGAACTTTTTTATGGTTTGTCATGGGGAAGGGACCATTCCAAACTCGAATGTACCTAGCGAGTGTAAAAGCAAAAGTCGCCGCTTTGAGGTTTACATATTCAAATGCTTGAACAATGAAGTGAACAATCATGATTTATTACAGCAATTATAAGTATTGGAGACCACCAGCAAAACTGATAGCGAAAATGTACGCAATATATCAGTTATAGCTTTTGGATACGGAATGGCAACGGAACTACGTATATGAATTAAGAATTTACGACCAATCCATGTTCCGATTCATAGTTAATATTACATCACCGATACTTTTTGCTTTACGACTCTTTTTATATTAGTGATACAATCGTTTTTCGGCATTAGAATACTAATGACCCTTTGAGGAACAACGCGTTCGCCCCCTTCCCAACGATACGCCTTTTTTGTCACTTGCACAATATCGTCACTCAACGCCCTCATGCCAAGTGACGCCTGTTTTCTCCTACTTAATTGACCGGTTAGGCCAAGCTAATGGCTCCTTACGCCAAAGTTCCACTTCATAGTTAAGAGTTCATTCCTACATATGCGGAGATGCAAATACAACCAGCAGAACCAGAACCGGCGGCATCCCACGAAAAACATCCGACTAGACTGCATGCAGTACAGAGTTTTGGCTTGGCTGCGCTTTGGGACTACTACTAAGTGTAAAGTGAATTTACGATCGCCCAGTCAGACTCGTGTCGTATGATTGGATATTTTTAGCTGCACACTTGTACCATTTCGGCTAGATCTGGGAGCGACAGTTGTTCTACTCGAACGCGGCCGTAGAATGTGTTGTGCCCACTCGGAGTTAATGTTTGCAGTTTGTAAAAAAAACGCATTTGAGCATTCTTCCGTTTAGCCACTTGAAAACCAACGGTATTCGGAACACGAATTCCCTGGGGAGCGCGAATGGAATTTGGGAATGACAAATTCGATAAAATAATTCCGGTAATTGAGAGAAGATCAGCGACAAACATTCCTATTTTGAGGAAAATTTTTGTAAGCATCTGAGTTGACAAGTCAGTTGCTACACATCTGTCATGAAATCTATTGTCTGTACCAACAACTAAGACAGTATTCATACCACGATTACCTCATTAGTCATTCTAAGCAACGGCGATAGTTGCGCTGTGTAGACACCAATTTCCAGTATGTAAGCTATAAATGTACCCAAAACTTAGTACACGACTATAATTATTGTAATCACGATCGTTTCAACGTTACTTCGATCTGTTGGCGCTGTTCAATGCTATTAAAATATCCAATAATAAACATATGACTAAGACACAGGCAATCTAGCAGGCCATCGAAAATCGAAATAAGGGAACGTCACGCAGCAAACGGTTGGTACCGTCTATCCAGGGTGTCATTTATGGAATAGACGCATGATATCAGCGCCATTGTTATGATCTGCTTTTTAGGAGCTACTGAAATTAGTCGATCGTCGATCCCTAGATAGGAGATTTATTGCCGATTGTTAATCGGATTAATTAGCTGGATTAATTGGGGATTGATTATATTCCAATTTAAAAGAATTTTCGTAAAATTCAATTCATGCACTAAATCGCAACGATCTAATGAGAATTAATTTAAGATTATGGAGATCAGACCAGACTAATCTATACACTATTCTTAGTTTCACGATTATTCCAAAGCTACAACCACAAATAAAAGGGCGGTTCAGCACGAAATTGAAATGACCTACGACTGTCATTTCAGTGCACTTTTACGCTACCCAATAACGGGTGTTCAATAAAAAATGAGAATGATTTCAATACCTTTCTGTAATTAAAGTAATGGCGTCATTTTTTCTCTCCAAGAGAATCGCTCACTGGACTCCCTAGAAATGGGTGTTTCTTTTCGCTTGGGTGCTGTCAGTTCAATCAAAGATGGCGTTGAAATAGCACGCACTTCGCGAGCGTGTTGTACGGTTTTACGAAACGCATGGTCATCGTGGTAAAAAGTTTACTGTAGACTTCTTTCGAGACAAAAATGCGACCGTGAGTACAGTTTATCGAATCCTGACATCCCTGAGCGTGGAGCGAAAGGCCGGAGTGGTCGTCCAGCGAAGATAATGACGAAGAAGATAAAAGGAAGCGTTGAAAAAGCTGTTCGACAATATCTTGATTCACCGAACCCTCAAGATGGAGGACATCATCTGTCCAAAGAAGACTCGGTCCCCCGAGTAAACGGACGAGTAGATAGCGATCGTGAAATCGCAGTGCCGATGGATGACGAGGAACTACCACGGGACGTCGTTCGTCCTGGACGACGAAAGTTACTTTCCGCTCTCGAAGACCCACATTCCAGGAAATGACAGCTACTATTCCAGCAACAAGTCGGCCACACCCCCCAAAGTTAAGCATAAAGTTGAAAAAAAGTTATTCTGTACATCGCCATATCGGACAGAGGGATTTCAAAGCCGTGATTCAAACTGAGCGGTCTGGCCATCAATCAACAAGGGTACCTGGAGGAGTGTCTTGCGAAAATTCTTTCTGCCGTTCTCAAAGGAGCATCATGCGGATAGGAAGTACGTCTTCTGACTGGACAAGACGTCTTCCCATTACGCC
The DNA here is from genome assembly GCF_030247195.1 of Topomyia yanbarensis. Classification (NCBI taxonomy): domain Eukaryota; kingdom Metazoa; phylum Arthropoda; class Insecta; order Diptera; family Culicidae; genus Topomyia; species Topomyia yanbarensis. The sequence goes on from NC_080671.1 coordinate 27,098,554, forward strand.
AAGAAGACGCTGGAATATTTTGAGCAGAAAAAGATACCGTACGTGTCGAAAGAAAGGAACCCGACCAACTAGCCCCAGTGCCGTCCCATTGAGGATTTTTTCGGCTCCGTCAGTGCCCTAGAGTACAACAATAATTGGCGGGGCAGGGATACGAAACAGTTGACCACGGGGATCCGGAATTGTATCCGAAAGATGGGCGTCAGTGCCGTGCGGTGCTCTTGTGAGAGCATCCGTGCCAACCGAGTTCGACTCAACGATTCCGGTGGAGCAAGGCGTCCCATGCGCTAGTGGCATGAAGACCCGCATCTGGTGGTATCGCATCACGATCTACTCTGTCAGTTCCTGGCGAGGGATCTAGTCGACGGAGACTTCCCCGGCGAACTTCTTCTGATACCGATCCTTCTTTTGTTTTCGCCATATTTCTCTCGGGCCAATCGGTAGGGTGGCGTCGGGTTCGCTGGCGCCTCGAAGACCCATCCCTGGTGCTCTGACGCGGAATACTCGACCAGCCCTCGGTGGTGGATGTGGCCTACTCTGGCGAAGAGTTTCAGTATCTCCTGGCGTGTCGCTTCGAACCTCGGACATGCGAATACCACATGTGCTATTCGAATGTCCGAGGTTCGAAGCGACACGCAGGGAGATGCTTGTAATAGAATTGCCAGACATGAATCCGGTGATACAGATTTTTACCGCCCGTCTCCTCGATGTTTTCGCACTGGAGCTGTGTCTGGTGCAAGTTCACCTCTCCGAGCATTCTATTGACCCACGCCGACAGTTTTGAGATGAGCCGGTAGGTCCACCTTTTTTTCCTATTGTCCCATTCCTGCTGCCACGTCACCGTCGAATCGATTCTCACTATTTTCCTTACGTTTCTGGTGTTTCTCTGATTATATCACTCGATATCCTTTGTCAGCATGACGCAGATGGGGATCAACCTGGCGATAACGCATACTGCCTCCGACGATATTATTATGTACGCACTCGCGACTCATACGACCATCAGCCGGAACGTCCTGTTCAGCTTTTTGGGGTTCTGCTTAGTCTTCAGCGCCACACCCCAGGCAGGTACCCCGTATCGCAGTATCGATGACAAAACACTAGCTAGCAGACGTCTCGTGCTGTTTCTCGGAACGCCAATGTTTGGTATGATCCTCGCTATTACGTTCGCTGTCTTCGCCGACTTTTCGGAGGCGTAGTCGACGTGGTTGTTGAAGCTCAACCGGTCGTCGATTATCACCCCTAATTGCTTCAGTGCACGCTTCTATGCAATCACATGCCCTCCGATGTCGATCTGCATCCGCTGAACCGCTTTGCAGTTGCTGACCAAGAACACCTCTGTTTTGTGGTGAGCCATCTACGGTTTGACCGCCTTCATCCAGTTCTTGATCTCGTCTATTGTATCCGTTACAGGCACCTCCACTTCTTCAAGTGTCTCACCCATCACCGTTAGCGACACGTCGTACGCGAAACCCACGATTTTCACTTTCCTGAGCAGACGCAGTGTCAAAACCCCATCGTACATCCCGTTCTAAAAAGTTGGGCGGAAATGGAGCCCTGAGGAACACCAGCTGTGACTAGCATTGACTTCTGCCTTTCGCTCGTCTCGTACGGCAGCACTCTGCTCTGGAAGTTGCTTTTGAGGATCTGGCATAGACAGCCCTCATGGCTTCCAAGCTGGCGCTGTTAAATGCATTCTTCACGTCTATCGTGACCGCAGCGCAGTATCGATCTCCTCTTCGCTTCTGTTTAGATGCCTTCTCAAAACTCTCGAGAACTATTCGAATTACCTCAACGGTCGATGCTCCTCTGCGGAATCCGAACTGCATCTTGGACAGACCGCGCTTGCCCTTCGTGCATATCGTCAACCTGTTAAGGATGATTTTTCTAGGAGTTTTCCGAGTGTATCCAGCAGCTATATAGGCCTATACAAGGCCGGATCGCCCGGTGGGTTCCTCGGCTTCGGTAGCGACACCAGCTTGTGTACTTTCCACATTTCGGGGAAGTTGACTTCATTTAAACACTTCTGCAGAACCATCCTGAACATGTCCGGATACGCCAGGATCGCAGCTTTCAGCACCACGTATTCCATCAGGACCGGGGGCTCTTTTTGATTTCAGTCGCATCAAGGTCGTTAGTCACTTGTTGATCGTGTCGGTGGCCAGGTAGTTGGGTCGTGCATCGGGATGAGACTCTCGGTGATTCTCTTCAGCGTACCCTGGCACATTTCAGCTGGTGTCGCCGGGCCCTTCAAGTCGCCAGCACGACTCGGTACGCGTCACCCCAGGGATTGGAGTCTACTTCTCGGCACAGCTACATGTGGCAATCTGACTTGCTCCAGTTTTAAAGTGGCCCTAGCTTCTCGAAACGCCGCTCCTCTCTATCTGGCACCGATACAGCTCTATGATCCAGCCGGCATTGAGACAGGCAGTGCTTAGCGTACTGAGCGTTTCTTTTCACCAGTATGCTAAACGTCGTCTATTGCGTGACTCCAGTTGTCGCGGCATTGCAAAGCATTGTTGTGTAACAAGCCATCAAAATTATTTTTGTTAGATCAGCCGCATCCACGTTCTCGGTGTCGCTGTTCGGCCGAAGTGCCTCAACGAAGAAGTCTTTGTTGAAGGCTATCACCTTCCATTTTCGGTAGCGAATCGTCTAGTAGTAGTTATGTGTGTACTTTTCGCATACTCTCCCATCCAAGGTCGCCGTCAGTTAATATGACCTGAATGTGACATCGATGAGATACTCCCTCCCGTCTCTCCGAAATGCTCTAACGCAACCTTCATTGCACAGTCGGACGTCTAACTTCGCCAAAGCTTTCTGCAGGATATATCCTCTTGTGTTGGTTACTCTACTGCTCCACTCATATTACCGCCGAAGTTCCGCAGGGCTCGATCCTAGGTTCGGTATTATGGATCCTCATGTATGACGGGGTTCTGAGACTGAAGTTCCCTCCTGGGATCAAGGTTACGACGTAACCTTGGAGGTCTATGAGGAGGCAATCCCTGAGGTAGAACTAACCGCAGAACACGCAATCAACACAGTGGTGGGATGGATGAGCGCGAGAGGCCTGGAGCGCATAAGACGGAGGTAGTTATCGTCAACAACCGCAAGTCGGCACAACATGCAGTTATCCATGAGGGAGAAGTCGTGATCACTTCACAGCGGAGTCTGAAGTCTCTCGGAGTCATCATAGACGATAAGCTGACCTTCGGCAGCAATGTCGACTATACGTACAAGAGAGCTTCGACTGCTGTTGCGGCATTATCGAGGATGTTGTCCAACAGTTCAAAGGTGTGCGCCAGTAGACGTAGGTTACTGGCAGGCGTTGCCGTATCTATCCTCAGGTACGGCGGCCCGTCGTGGTCAAGAGCACTGAAGGTAACCAGTTGCCTGCAGAAACTGGAGAGCACGTACCGCGTGATCTGCCTCAGAGTGATATCTGCTTACCGCACGGTATCACACGTTGCATCCTGCGTGATAGCGAGCATGATGCCAGTCGGGCTGGTCACCCTGGAAGACGAGGAGTGCTTTGAGTTACGTGGCAATAAAAGAGCCTGCGAGCGCATCAGCGTGGCTTCGGTCGCCAGATGGCAGCGTGAGTGGGATAACTCCTTGAAAGGTAGGTGGACCCACCGGCTGATACCTAGCATATCGAGCTGGGTGGGTAGACCCCATGGGGAAGTTCACTTCCATCTGACACAATTCCTGTCAGGCTATGGCTGCTTCCGACAGTACCTCCACAGATTCGGGCACGCGGAGGTCCCCGTTTGCACTGACTGCCCAGGTGTCGACGAAACTGCCGAGCACATACTGTTCGTATGTCCTCGCTTCGACGTCGAAAGAAGAGCAATGCTTGACGTCCGCGGCTGGGACACAACCCCTGATACCTGATATTCAGCGGATGTATCAAGCGATGGAGAAGTGGAACGCAGTCTCGACTGCAACCACCCAGATTGCCTGTAGGCTACAGGGAATTTGGCGCACCGAGCAACAGACGACGGGCTGGTGATTGGTTAGTTGGAGCGGAAAGGGACGAGCGCAAAAAAAAAAGTAAGTGAATGATCTGTTCATGCTGAGACAGGTTTGGCGCAGCGACTGGCAACCGCGTAAAAGTTAAACTCAGCCACGCGTGAGCGAGAGTGAGTGAGTACATCAAGTACAGCCATCTCCTCATAAGTAATACCGAGTGGTAGTCCCTGAGGGGAACAATGGCGATGCCCAATGGAGTTTAGTTGGTATTACCTAGTCATGGTGTCAGCATGAGAGCCCGACACTCCAGTACACCCCGTGTGGTAGCTTGGCATCTAGTAATTGCACGTGTACTGGGTTAGTGCGTAAATTGCCTTCTCCATTGAAAACAAATGCAGTTTTTCGTGAGATGATCCGTCTCCTCGCATTTCCTGCACATCTTGGATCACTCCGGGCCTTTGCAAACCCCAAACACTTGAATCATTTCTCCGCTTGTTTATTCACTCTTGGGGTGACTCTAAATGGGCGTCTCGCCAATCCAATCGAAACGATTCCGGTAGAGCAGGGCTTCCGGTTCGCCGATGTCTTGACGACCCGCGACTGGTGGTGTCTCGTCGCGGTCTATTCAGTCTAGCCCCGGCGGTGAATCTAACTTCCGCCGATGGAGAGTTCCCTGGCGAAGTCATTGGTTTTAGCACCACAACCTCTTCTGCTCTTTGGCTCCCTGTCCGGGCATTCGAAGACCACGTGTTCCGGTGTCTCAGACACTCCGGGCAAAGGGGTGACGAAGCGTGTTCAAACCGATGCAGGTACTTCCAGAAGCATTCGTGTCCCGACAAAAAGTGCGTTAAATGGAAGTTCACCTCTCCATGCTTCCTATGTACAAAGCGGACACATTTGGGATGAGTCAGTGGGTCCACCTTCCTTTCTCCGTGTTGTCCAATCCTTGCTGTCACTTAGCCAACGAGTCCGCTCGGACCAGTTTCCTTGCATTACGTGCATTTAACCGCTGGTACCATCCCACGTCATCGAGTAATGCAGATGGGAATCATCCTGGCAATTACGCATACCGCCTCCGACGATATCGTTCTGTACGCACTCGAGACACGAACAGTCATTAGGCGAAACGTGCTTGTCAACTTCGTCCGGTTCCACTTTGAGTTCAGCGCAGCAGCCCAGGCCGGTACGCCATACCTCAGTATTGAGGACGAGACACCAGCCAAGAGATGTCTTGTGCTGCATCTTGCTCCTCTGATGTTCGGCATGTACCTTGCCAATATGTTAGTTGTCCTCACAGCCTTCTCACATACATAGTCGACATGGCTGTTGTAATTCAATCGATCGTCGACTATTACACTAAGGTGCTTCAGCGCACGCATCGATGAGATTGAGTGTCCGCCGATGCCGATCACAACACGCTGGATTTTTATACAGTTGCTGACCAGCACTACCTCCGTCTTGTGGTGAGCCAGTTGCAACTTGACATCAGCCATTCAGGTTTCCGTGATACCAATTGTGTCTGCCGTACATCTCCACTTCCTCGAGAGTCTCGCTGGTTATTGTCAGGACAACATCATCTGCAAAGTCGACAGTCTCCCCTGGCGGTTCCAGAGTTAAAACTCCGTTGTACATTATATTCCAGAGCGTTGGGATGAGTATGGAGCCCTGAGGTATTCCCGCCGTGACCCTAATCAACATCTGTCCCATGTTCGTCTCGTACACCAGCATGTAACTTCTCAGGACCTTGCACAAATAGTCCGGGATCCGCATTCTGTGCAGCGTTATGGCGATCACCACCCTACTGACACAGTTGAACGCGGTCTTCACGTCGATCGTAACCACGGCGCAGTAGCGATTACCCCTTTTGCTTCGATGCTTTCTCCGCGATGACTGTGCGGATGACGTCCACCGTCGATATCCCTTTCCAGAACCCGAAGTTCCTCTGCGATAGTCCATTCTTACTTGCAATGTAGTTCGTCAGCCTGTTGAGGATATCCCTTTCCAGAAGTTTACCAAAAGGGTCCACTAGGCATATAGCCCGATATGAGGCTGGGTCTCCTGGTGGCTTCCCTGGTTTTGGCAGCAAACACCAGCTTCTGGATCTTCAATCTGTCCGGGAAGTAGCCTTCGTCCAGGCATTTCTGTAGAACTATTCTGAACATGGCCGGAAACGTCAGCGATACCGTCTGGACCGGGAGCTTTCTTCACGTTCAACCCTTTTGCCACTATAATAAGCTCGTCGTTGAAGACTCGACTGCACAAACATACGGTATAGGCGGATACGGTCGGGTCGTGCTTCGGGGAAAGACCCTCCACGATAGTTTTCAATTTGTCAGCGCACATTTCAGCTGGCGTCGTTGGACTTTTCATCTTGGTCATCATGACACGGTAAGCGTTGCCTCAAGGGTTAGCGTCTGCTTCTCTGCACAGCTTCTTGTAGCAAGTGGACTTCCTAAGCACTATCTCGCGTTTAAAAGCGGCTTTAACAGCCCGGAATGTCACTTTACACTCTTCTCTGACTGCCTCAGATCTTGTTCGGAGGATGCTGAGTCTTTCGTACTACCAATAACCCGGATGCCGGTTGTTCCTCGACTCCATTTTTCTCGACATTGATACGTCAAACGCCCTTGCTAATGTTTCCGACAGCTCATTGGCATTCGAAATTGGAGCGAGGCTGTCAAGCTACCCCACTCCGTGGCCCAAGCGTTAAAGGCTCCTCCAATAACAACCAGCGTTCGTCCAACTAACAAGTCAATTAGTGCGTCCAGCATCCGATTGTACTGCTCTGGTGTCCAACGGTGGGGGAGCATAACAGCTACATACGAATACGTCGTTGATCTTGGCGATCACAAAGCCTTCGTGTGTGGAATCTCCCACCTCTTGGACAGGGAAACCGCTCATCACTTGGATTGCCGCCATCTCTGCATTATCGACCACTCAGTTATCGTTATCGGGAAGAACACGATACGGCGCTGCAATAATTGTAACGTCGCACTTCGTTTCTTGATTGCCACAACAGTTGCTGTGCACAATCGCAATGATTGAGATTAAACTAGGTTATCTCCATCATCATTGGCCTGCCGTTTTGTACTCTGGGCATTAGAAGCCTCCCGTCGTGTGGTCCTTTCCGCCTCCCTTGTCCAGAGCGTGCACTTCGGTTGATTTGTGCAGTCTCTAGCAATGCCCCCGTCCATTCTCCTCACATTTTCTTCACAGATCAGATCTACCCGGGCCTCTACAGTTTCTTGCCTGATGGTCGAAAACCAGGCACCTGAAACACCGGTTGTTTAGTGGCTCTAGGGATCAATCATAACGGGTACACCACGACTTTAATCTTACCGGTCGGCATAGGCTGGTTGTCTACTATCTGTGTGCCACTGTACGCATTTCTCAACCTGATTGACATCTGCTTTTTTTCCAGGTTACATTACTCTATTGGTGCGCCCCTCACTTAATCCTCCGTTGTAATCTCGTTCAGATTCCTGCACTCGACCACCGCTTCTTGAACTAATGCTCTAACGTTCATATCTCCTTCCAACGCTTCTGTCACGAGCTCCCGATGGGTCGAGCTCTTGATCAATGGATCCTTCTTCAACGCAACTTGAACAGCATCTCAGAGTGCGTTTGGTTCTTACTACATTTTCCCCTAGCTTCTCCAGCTTAGGGTCCTCTCTCGCCCTTTTGAAGATCGCAGCGTACGTCACGCCGTCGATTGCTTTGACGACTAGAGCGTTTTCCCTAAACCTCTCCAGGTGCGGCCGAAGGTGTTTATAAAGAATTTGATTAGAATTTCTTACCGACTTCATTTTACCATACAAAATTTAATAATTTCATAGAATCATTTGCAGCTGCGGAATTGTGAATTGAGGGAACTTCTCTTCATGCTCCACGACATACAGGGTGTTTGGTTCATGGTTAAGAACCTCTCGAGGGATGATTGACTGTCATATTTGGAGAAAAAAATCGTTCTACACATACCATGAAATCTCAACCGTTACAGAGTTAGTGAACTTTTTGTGTTAAAAACTTAGTTGTCTTAAAATAGCTCTAACTCAAAAAATATACTTTGTATTTCAAATATTTTAGATCCATTGGATAGGTGAGAAAATTTTCCACTGAAAAATGTCCTAAATGTTTCAACTAATTAGGTTAAGTAATCTTTTCACAGTAATTTATTTAAAATTTAACAATTTTGATCGATTTTTCGTTCACTTCACAAAAATCTTAATAGTTAACATCTGTATTTAAATATTTCAAATTTTTAGTCTTGAAAAGTTGTATAATTTGTTCTTTGACATGATACACTTATCTTGTCTTGTTTTCATGTATTTGGGTTATTGAACTTGGATATTTTTATCTCACATTCACTAATACTAGCTCTTATTGAAAAAGTATGGCACTTATTGTACCTTTTCTTATTTTTATTCGAAAGCCAGGAAAATATTGCAGAGAAAAATGTATTAATACCTTTCAGTTAAGTGAATTTAGTATTCTTTTAGAAGTTAATTAGTTTAAAATTAGTGTTATTATTAGCATTTTCGTTATTTTCATAAAATAGTAAATAATAAACTTCACCATTATTATCATGGAATTAATGCATCTCAGCAAGTTCTACAATTCTTCCTCTGACTTCATTCAATTATCTCTTTTAGTTTCGAAGCAAAATCATTTTTATCTTCTCGTTTCATATGCAAAAACAACGATTTCGAACCCACTGCATTTGTGATAAGGCCATGCTGTGTTAACTATTAAATTGCAGCGAAATGAAAAGCGATAGGGATAAAGTGTCAAATAACAAGTTGTAGAGAATATTAAGGGGCACCAAATGAACAATAGTGACGATAGTAGATTAATAATTAGAATAATTACAAAAATCACCAAAATAATTCACCAAATTTTGAGTTATTTTACTAGTAAAAAGTCATGTAGTACACTTAACTAAAGGATATCTGTACATACATCGAAAGGAAATTTTCTCAGCTTTGCAATGAAGGCCTGATAATAGCGATATAAAGCATATTTTTTTAAATTAGAGTTTTTTAAGAACTTTCAAGTCAATTACAGGAAAAGTTTAGAAGTCAAATTACAAGGAAACGAGAAGAGATAGGAATATTATGTTTAAGAACAAATTATGCATCGTCCTCAAACCCAACTTTTGGATAATAGATATTGCTATAATCATAATTCATCATTTTGAGAAAATTAACAAAAACCTCATCAAAAACACTAACTTTTAACTACTTTACAACTAATAGGTAATTAAAACTAATTAACTGAAAGATATGAGAACATTATTCAACAGATTTTCTCACCTTTCCAATGGGACTAAAAGATTTAAAATACGAGGTATACTTTTTGAGTTAGAGGTGTTTTAAGATAAACAAGTTTTTTACACAAAAAGTTCAATAACTCTGTAACGGTTGAGGTTTGATGGTATGTGTAGAACGATTTTTTGCTCCAAATATGACAGAAAACACCCCTCGAGATATTCTTTCTCATGAACCAAACACCCTGTATAAAATTCAAAACAAAGCTATTAACACTATATTCGTCATGAATTGGGCTTATTTTGTACGCACATATATTTGAAAGAACTGTAAAACACTCTAGGACGGTTTTGTTGAGTACATTTATATCCCAGAGGTATTTGCATTCCCTGTTATTCCGTTACGGATTATTTGAACTGCCAGCAATCTTTAACATAAATCAATTTGATTATTAAACTTCCAACCTATTTGTTTCACTTGACCAATTTGACAGTGCCCGCTTAAAGTTTATGTGGAGAACAAATGTACCTCACAAAACCGTTTACGTTAGAATTTTGTCATGGGCACACAATTAGGTAAATTTATTATTTCTTTAAAGCAAAATATCGATTCATAGTAAGCGAGATAATTGTGTAAAATTGTATAAGCTTTAACATTGCTGAATTTCTTTTTTTTCCCTTTTTTTATTAACGACTTATAGTGAGTCAATCTTTTTTCCTTTTTTATATTATAACGACATATAATTAGCAAGGGACTGGAAGGTGAAGTATTTTTCAAATATTAAGAGCCATAGTACTCAAGGGAGAGCAAGGATTTGAAGTAAGAAAGTTTAGAAAAGCGTGGAGTAGGGTCAATGAACAAGCTTAGAGTTTCCCGGTTACTTAGCTTTTTGTCTTCTGCAGCGCAGTAGTCAGGATCTTTTGGCATTAAATGCGAATCACCTGAGTCTGCGGCATGTCCGGACAAGCGTGAAGTCAATTTAATGACCTATGCTGTCGGAGCCGACAAAAAGTTAAGTCACGGAAAACTTCCACCCTAAGCATTGTGCGACGATGAAACTCATTGAATGAGTTAGTTTTTGCCCTCACTAATTGCCATGCCGGGGTGTTTTATTTCATCGACTCTTGTGTCTGCCTCAACAAGTTGTGCATATAGTCACTGTGTGTTGATTGAACACGGCGTCGGCAGCTTTCACCCAAAGCTGCTGGATGGATCCCCATCGCGGTACATTTTTTTTTCCTTTTTTTATTAACGACTTATAGTGAGTCAATCTTTTTTCCTTTTTTATATTGTAACGACATATAATTAGCAAGGAACTGGAAGGTGAAGTATTTTTCAAATATTAAGAGCCATAGTACTCAAGGGAGAGCAAGGATTTGAAGTAAGAAAGCATAGGTCATTAAATTGACTTCACGCTTGTCCGGACATGCCGCAGACTCAGGTGATTCGCATTTAATGCCAAAAGATCCTGACTACTGCGCTGCAGAAGACAAAAAGCTAAGTAACCGGGAAACTCTAAGCTTGTTCATTGACCCTACTCCACGCTTTTCTAAACTTTCTTACTTCAAATCCTTGCTCTCCCTTGAGTACTATGGCTCTTAATATTTGAAAAATACTTCACCTTCCAGTCCCTTGCTAATTATATGTCGTTACAATATAAAAAAATTGCTGAATTTGATATAATAAAGCTACTATAGCAAAGTAACTAGAACGTTGGCAGTTGGTACGTTATTTGCAAGAAGGAGGTTAGAATTTTGTGACAAAATGCTACGCGGGGGAGGAGTCGAAAATCGCTAAAAAAATACGTCATTTATATACGGCCCTCTAGTAGATGGGACGTATGAAGAAACCGAAAGAAGTCAAAGAGATTCAGAAAGTACGACTAGATTTATCGGCAGTATAAAAAACACTATAAAAGATAGGCCGGAAAATAATGGAGGAGCAGTATTAAACACATTAGTAGTAGAGGAAACTACCTTTTCATTGCAATATAGGCCTGCTTAATTTGTGTCCCAGTTTTACCTAAGCGTAGATGCTACAAAGTTTTTGTTGAGTATCTTTCAAGATGAAGGACTGGACCTTTCAAAATATCGTTCTACTTTACTGAAAACCCCAAAGCATAAATTTGTCCCGAGAAAGTAGCTGTCAATTCTCAAGCTTTATACATGATTCAACAGTCATCATTCTTCTCAGACAAGACCATGCGTATTACCCACACACATTGATGCCCTGTGGATTAGTTCCCTAGTTGAGTAAATGAATACTAAACAAACAAAAAAAAGTAAGTTTGCTCAGTCGAAAGAAATGTCGGCTCGATTGGCATCATCCGGCGGATACGTGATCTCTTACAATGCCATCAAATCAACGAACATTTAAACATGTGCAATGTCAAAAATAGTAAAACGAAAACTATTACTTCTTTGCAATCCACCTTCCGGACTTCTTCCGCCACCAATATTGTGCATAAAGAGTTTTATTATGATGCTTACCTACTCGGTTTTTACATTTCTTACAAAAGAAATGTATAGGATTCGCTCAAACTTTGAAAACTTTTTCCGAGGCCCGGAGGGCCGAGTCTCATATACCAATCGACTCAGTTCGACAAATTGAGACAATGTCTGTATGTGTTTGTGTATGTGTGTATGTATGTATGTACAAAATGTCATGTAATTATCTCAGCAATGGCTGAACCGATCTTAATGAAACTAGTTTCAAATGAAAGGCCTAACGTTGCCATTTGACACCATTATTTTTGATTTCCGATATGTTGTTTACTTTCTGAAACATGGGTCATTTTGTCAAAACATTGCAGGTTTTTAGTAAATAACTTTCGAACACAGCAATGTTGGATCGCAGTAGCCATAGGTACAAATTAGACGCGGATTTCTTTGCTCTCGTAAAAATTTTCCAATAACATCCAAAAAAATTTCCCTTTTAATTTTGTTCGAACAGTGAAACATTCTCGTAGAAATCGAAATTCTAGAAACGATATTGTGAATAAAACCGTCGCGTTGAAAAAATTTTGGTGAAAAGAGAAATCTCAGGTGAAAATTGCGTTCTGGAAGAAATGATTATTCCAGGTGGTTTATATTCAACATGTGTAGACAAGCAGCATTGGAAGGGAGGAAGGTTTTTCCGGAAACGGTTCTAAACTATTTAGAACAGCGTCAGCAATATGTTTGCTCTTGCAAACGGATTTTGTTGTAGGTGGTAGTACCAAGAGGCTGTAATGCGGAATAATTGGCTAGTCTGTATTCGGATCACCGCAATTTCGCACTCGTCAAATTTGGCCAACTATGTCAGTGAGATCGTTTTAAATTATTATTGTTCAAATATTCCCACGCAATATTTTTGTTTTTAAAAATGCTTGCAATTATTTCGGAATAAAACTAATGTGCTCCTGAAAAGTGCTTCAAATTTCGAAATTTGACAAATTTGAACAGTTTCAGCATATGTTTGAAATGTGCTTAAAAGTGTTTTAATATATCGAGGTCTTTTGTGTACGCGGTTTAATGATAAAATGCAAAGTTAGCACAGTATGGTTGTGAAAAATTTGAAATAGGTGTAGGCTAAGTTTACACTGGAAGAATAGTGGTTACATCCCGAAGGAAATCAAGTGACTATTTGAAGGCAGTTTCCAGTAAATCGACGGATGAATTGCTGTAGATCCCGTCAAGATTACAGATAAGTGCTAGTTTTCCAATTTGGCTTATCTTTCCGTAATACAAGATATGTTGTTTTTGCATAAGAGCGCTTAGAGAAAACCAGGTTATTGCTTCAAATGGACGTTTTCGGTAGAATTTCGGGTTAGAATTCTATCCGATTTTTAGTTCATTGGCGATGAACCTAGGTGCAAAACTGATTTAATTAAACAGTTTGACAGTAGTTGGGTTCAAAATCACTTTCTGCCTCAAGTAGAAGGGACATCAGGTTTAAGGGAGGGGGAAGGGCTTCAGCGTAAAAAGAACACTTTATGCGTTTTTTTTTTTTAAATTTTCAATAATATTCTAAAAACTATTTCTATGCAAAAAATTCGGCAAGCGACTCAACGACAAAGCTTTTTGTGGGCATTGCAAAAACACTCATTTTCGAAATCTCAAAGACCCCCCCCCCCCTTTTCATATTGTGAAAAATGTCAAAGTAAACTTAGATGCCAAATTTCACATCAGTTGGACAATTTTAGAACCCCGTGCATTTCGCTTGAAGTTTTTGACATTGGTGCTGTGGGAAAATATGAGGAAAATATATATTAAATGCCATAACTTTTAGAGTAGCACTCAAAACATTACAATTTATACCTTGTGTTGAAAAAAAAAACATTCTTAGCATTTCAATGAAAGAATCTCTATTTCCCAAAAAATGGAGGAAGCTGGAGTTTTGGGGCATTTTGTCCAAAGAATTCATAGCCATTCTACTCTATGCTGCAAAACATACATTTTTTGTGGTTTTTCTAGCGTGAGTAAGTCTCAGAGATATGACGGCTCTTTTGCGGCCTTTGTCGGAGTACGTAAAGTTGGGGTTCTGGGGCGTTTTGTCATTCATATCGGATTTAGTCGTTTTTTCGTGCATGTATCTCTATTATACTTCAAGCAATTTCTTTTGAGTACCTTGTTGAACGTGGAAGGTTATCAGAAACAGAGGAAAAACTGATTCGTTGCCTATAAAATTCAGAAGCATTGGATTTTTTTTGCCATTTAGTCTAGAAACCTAATTTTTTTATCAAATTCCCTAATACCACAACTTTTCGTATTGTTCCTGAAATGAAAGATTTGCCATGTGTGATTTGCCTGAAATTAGAAAATTGAATAATTTATTGTTAAATGGAGTTGATATGTGGTATTTGATGATAAAATGTGGAATCGGGACTGAATGTCAAAAGGTCTAGTGCATCTTAGTTTTAGCGATGGTAACTCTACTTTTATTTTTTTACTTATGATCTTTCACGTTCAACAGGGTACATTTAATAAAATTTGATGTACAAACAAGTAGAGATGTATGCACGAGGAACTCATATCGAAAGTGATAGGATGCCCTTGGCTTCCCGTATTCTGGCAGTGTTTGCGGGTGTTCCGTTCGGTTTCTGAGACTTTTTCACGTTGGAGGGACAGCAAAATATTTAAAACAGAGTAGGGAATGGGGGATTTTTGGGACAAAATGTCGCAAAAAGCCAACTTCATGTATTTTTCGAGAAACAAATACCTTTCCATTAAAGTGCTAAATTTCCATAAATTGTAATTTTACGAGTACTACAGAGCGAGTAAAGGTGCTTTAACCTAGGCTCATTAGCCAGGGCAAGATGTAAATACCTTTGTCCCATCCCAAAGGACCAAAGGAGTGACATTAACCTTCTTAGCAAAGTCACTCCTAACGATTTATCATATTCACTTAAAACTGAAACGGTCGGTACGGTTGTCCTCGTTTCTTCCTCCTTCAAGATTCAAAAGGATTCGTTAGTGAGATTATTCATTAAATGAATAATTTAATTTAATTTTGAAACATCTTTAAACACGAACTCTGCACCGTAGGCCTGGCCGTTTTAATATTTGCGACATATTACTCATAATATGCTTCAAATATTAATGTTGACAAGAAAAACACTAATGAATAACTGTAGTGTTTTCCAGGATGCTTTTCAATACTGGCTGTGTAAGGGTTAGAATAGAATAGAATAGAATAGAATAGAATAGAATAACTTTCGAACATAGCAATGTTGTCCAACATCCCGAGCAGAATTAGATACCTTGTGAAAATACCTTTCGAACAAGCTATATATTGTCAAAATCCGTTCACGAAGGACGGAGATATTAAACATTTTGTATTTTTATTCCTCGCTTACCAATTGACATCTTTTAGGGGCAAAGCTAAACCGATTTTGAATATCGGGTTATGAAAACACATCTATGTGCTTCGAGGAACTCGATTTTGAAAATATTTTATGAATTACCTCAATAATGAATTAACTATTTCTCAAAAAACAATATGCTCACTTCAAAAACAAAATAATGTGTTCATATTGAAATTTTTTCTAGAGTT
The DNA here is from genome assembly GCF_030247195.1 of Topomyia yanbarensis. Taxonomy (NCBI): domain Eukaryota; kingdom Metazoa; phylum Arthropoda; class Insecta; order Diptera; family Culicidae; genus Topomyia; species Topomyia yanbarensis. The sequence goes on from NC_080671.1 coordinate 27,113,823, forward strand.
CTTGTACTTATCCCTTGGGTTAGGCGTTGCGTTCAATCGTGAGACAAATGTTGGATGGTATATTAATACACAGATCATGAAGTAACCTAGTAGTGAGATAAAAGATTTCTCATATAATTATACTCGTGGCATAACCGAAAGCAACCGTATTTTTGAATCCCAAAACTCTAGCGAAAATTTAGGTCTTTTTGTCATCCTGATATTTTGAACCATTTCTTTTTCACAGTATGTGTTTGTATAGGACTTATTTATACCTATTTTCTGAACGAAAATTCCGAACGAAACAATATGCAAGCTATAAGGATGACTGGAAAGAGACTGCATAATAATCAACTGAATGCACGCCTTTATGCTGTCGACATAGCATAGACACTTCACACTATTTATTTTAATGCAATTGAAAACTTTGAAATATCTACCTGTCTTTTTCATCGCATTCTCCCTCTGTCGCTCTCTGTTCAAGGGGCTTGAAAGCCATAGAAAATACATTGTATATTAATTAGCCTTTTCTCATAAGCTTGGATTTTTAAAACAATTTCGTAACTTTCTGATGCCAAATTCGTATGATCCGGTTTATTCATTTGCATTATAACTTTACATATATGATCATTGCATTTTAATTAAATATTTCATTCAGCATCTTTATTCATTTTATCCATCTGCGTTCATTTTATCTATTTTATTCGTTTCATTCTTTGGATTCACTCTGATCAGTTTATTCTTTTCGTACATTTTACTCATATAATTCATTTAACTTATTTTATTCACTGTTTTCATTTTATGTATTCTATTCATTTTTTCCAGTTTATACATTTTGTTCAGTTTCTTCATTTTAATAATCTGACTATTTTTTCAGTTTTATTCGTTTCATCCAAATAATTTATTCGACACAATTTATTTTTTCCATTAATTTATAACCTTTTAACATCTTTAATTTTTCATTTTTTTCAATGCATTTTATTCTGTCCATTTTCTTCTTTTTGTTTATTTTATCAATTCAGTTCAGTTTGTTTATTTGATTCGTTTGTTTTATTTATTCATTTCATTTATTTTTTATATTATTAATCTTGTTCATTTGATCCATTTCATTCATTTAATTCATTATATTCACTGAATTCATAAAATTATTCATTGGATTGTATAGGACTTAATCAAATTGATTCATTTAATTCATTTTGTTTTTATCTTTAATTTTATTCATTTCATTTTCATTTTTTTATTTATTTCATTCAATTTGTTAGTTCGAGTCAATTTATTCTATTAGTCTTATAACGGGTGCGCGACGTTAGGCATAAGTACGATAGGTATAATGGACGTTAGACATAATGGACGATTGGCATAATATACATTAGGCATAATGGACGATAGACATAATTCACAAAAAATATAAAAATAATTGCAAGGTTTTCTTTATGTAAGAGATTTCAATATTATGCTCATTTTACGGGTTAGAAGTTTTGATAAAAAAATTACATACCTTCGAGAGACAGTAAAATGAAAAACACCAAGCGAGATATTTATTTCTTACAAGTGTAGAATTTGTTTTATATTTTTCCATGGATGAGCTGAATGTTTTCTTCATTTGAAGCAGGTAAAAGCCTCCTGGAGCTAGGTTTCATTCAAAATCTCTCTCCAACAGGCATAAAACCTCCTTATTTTTACAAACAGGTTGAATCTATTTTAGTTAGGTGCAATTTATTGGTTGTGCGTCGAGTAATACACACAGGCTGTATGCCAAGCGTTCGGTTTGCTTCGTTAATTTGAGCAAATATATCTTCAAGTATACACAGTAGAAAAAAATTATGATCGAGTTTGATAAGCTTCTGTTAAATTCTGTTGAGTGATACTTCAACATGTTAATTTAGGCTTAACGACCATTATGCCAATCGTCAATTATGCCTAACGTCCATTATGCCTAACATCTTAAGGCCTAACGTCCATTATGTCTAACGTACGTATGTCAAACGCCCGTATGCCTAACGTACTTATGCCTAATGGGGTACACCCTCTTATAACTATTTCTAAATGTAGCTTAAATTTTCATTTAATGAGCTAATCTAATTTGATTCGTGTATTTTATAATTTTGATTTACATTAATCATTCTACTTATTTTATGAATTTGAACATCTTTTATTTCATTTTTTGCTTTATTTTTTTATTTCGTTCGCTTTGTTGATTTTCTATAATTTATTCAGTTTATTCGAGATTGTATTTGTGCAGGAGTGGAAACTGTTTTCATCCCACCTCTAGTTGAGTGTCTACTTCACATGAGTTCTGCAAACTATTGAATGATCCAATAGTGATATGTGTAAGAAATGTCTCATTTCACTGCGTTTTTCTATAAGTTTTAACCTAAGGCTCGCGTGTGGGTTATAAAATTTGTGCTATGCTATGCGATCTCCTGGTATAACTTTAATGAGAAACTGAAAAATAAACAATAATATTTTCAAATATGACACTAATACTGCACATAAGTAGGATACGACATACGCGTATCTGTCACAGATACAAATAAATAGTGGAATAAAAAGGTGTTACAAGAAACCTTACGGAATATAAGTGATAAAAGGAAATTGTTCGGTGAGCGCCTACGCACTGTAGTTCATAATTAATGGGTATGGTGCAGATCGTATTTCTGATTTGAAATAAAACAAAAACAAAAGCACATTCACGCGTTACGAGATTAGCTAACTGTCTCATCAAGTTGTACACAAGCAGGAATTTATTCGGTGAGGTCATAAACATCCTCTGCATATCAAATAATACACGTCCTCCTGTTTCCACACCAGTAATTCAGACCAAAAAAATAAATACTCGACTAGATATCCTTACAAAGTTTGGTTAAAAAATACAATTCTGCGCAAAATCGTCATTTACTGGATATTTTGTATGATAGAAGGATTATTCTTTTCAAATATTTGAAATCGCATCAAGGGATCTAATCACCTACAAAAATATTTTTATAAAAGTTTTAAGAACCTCATACTACACGATTTTACGAATTTTAGAATCTTGCGCTTGGTCAAGTCTCCCCAGGTTCCCCCACATTATTTGCCACTGTCCGCTCTATCGACCAAACGTCTCCATCAAGTTAGTCTTAATTATTTTCGCAGCTGCCCGGCGGTGTGGTGCGCATGTCCCCACGCACTTGATTTAGAGTTGGTCAGAAGTTCACATAATCGTCTGCTGGCGGGGCAGAGACAGACTCCCATCGACCAGCTGATTTTAGTTTCAGCTGTTCGTTGGAAAAGCGCACGCGAGTAAGAGAGGAGAGAGTTAAATTGAGCGCCGTCTAGGGGATATTAAAATATTATGTCAATACAAATAGAGAAAATTAATTACCTATCTTATTAAATCTGGTTTTGTATTACATATGAAAATCTCCTTTTGAACATTATTGCAACGATTTAGAAATTTCGTTGAAGTTACGTATTATACATGTAGCCCCATTTCGAATTGCATGGCACTTGGAATAGGATCGAAAACGAGGGAAGTAACATAGAAAAACACAGAAGCCCCTTCCGACTTGACTTTGGTGGCGATTAAACAAATTCAGTAAACAGTAGGTATTTTATTTTAGTCTTGATTGTGCCGCGTTCTAGTCAGGACGTTCTGGTCCGTGCGGTCGTTTGCGTCGTTCGTTTCACAGGCACCATCATCATAAACTAATCGCCCGCGCAAAACCGTCGTCACCGGCACCACCGGTCTCTGTTTCGCAGACGCCGGCAGTCTATCCAACCGGGTCGCGGATCGAATCACACCGAGTTTGGGCGGTTTTTGCGGTTCCAAAGAAGAAATCCCACACGATGTTGTTGTTGAGTGTAGTGCGCGACATTTCTGCCATGAGTAGTCCTCCTATGGGATCGGTTGAAAGTCAATCTGATCGCGAAATCAGTGCACTGTGAAGTGGTGAAGGTTTTTTCAGAAACCCTCAATAATTGAATCGAAATAGGTACCACCTACCTACTTACCAATCAGGTGATTATTTTAGTTTGTTTTCATTGCTCCACTGGAGCACTTTGCGGTTATTCGGCGGACAAATTGGGTCGTTGAAATTTCAAACCAAAACAGTACCGCCCGCAGACCTTGGCGGGCCAAAGGCCACCAAAAAACGATCGAGCGACAGAATTATTGACTCTATAGACCGGACGGTCAGACTGTTGGTGTGATTAACGAGGTGTTAAATTAAATTAACCAGAAGAGTGTGCCACATGTTTTGTTTTACTTGTTGCGATTACTGTGTATACTTGGAAATGGATGTTTTCTTGGGACTGAAATTCGAGTTCGGCTATTAAAATGATGAATGTTGTCTATGCATAAACCATGAGAACTTTTTACTAGTTGAATTCGAGGAATTTTCAAAGATTTGTTGTTGGACAAAATACAATAGAAGAAGGAAATGGCTTCATTTAAATCTTCCGCTACACAAGAATATCATTCCAAATACAACGGAAGAATTTTCTTCTACTGGCATATCAAATGGAAAGCCCCCCTCCGTATTCCGAATAAAATCTTTTTGTTCTAATTTCGTTTAAGAAACACGAAATAATACGTCAACTTGACGAATCCGTAGATTTTTCCTAAATTTAGAACGTGTGAACAACAAAACAACTCGAATAATTTGTAAAGTGGGGAATTCTAGGAAGATCCGTCCGAAAATTATTAAAATCGAGACCAACAATCTTCGATTCCGATGAAACTTTACGCGTTTCACCGACATGTAAGACTAAACATTTTTCACAGTCAATGAAATCATTTTAACGCAAGAGAATTTTTTTAAAGGGTGTAGAAGTTTTTTCAATGAGCATTTTCAAAAACAAAAATCTTTCGATTGCCGTATTTTATTCAGAAAAACTATCTATGAACGATTTACAGGAAATGAATGCTTCTATGCAAAAAATATACATAGCGCACATCTAGCTATGCCCCTGTTAAAATATTTAAAACCTATATAAGTAAAACATAGGGATTATGTTAACGATTTTCAGAGTAATTGCATAACCTTTCTATACAAGAAAGGCACAAAACAAATTTATGTTAACAATTTGGTAAAGGGTATTTTTTGGCTTATCAGTCGTCAATAAGACAGCGAAAACAACAATATTATTTTTACTTCCAACGTTTCGATGGATTTATTTTTAATCCGTGATAAAGGGGGAATAAATCCATCGAAACGTTGGAAGTAAAAACAATATTGTTGTTTTCGCTGTCTAAAGTGAAAAATTTTAATTGTAAGAAACCGATTTCTTTATTTTTTTATTTTTGTCAAAAAAAACTACTAAAAGAAAAGAAACACGCGATGCAGGATGGAGAACTTATCTGTAAAAAGTTTTTCTGACGATAAATTTATACATGTATTTGGTTTTCCCCCAAAGTTTTAATCCCAGGGAAACTTATAGTATAGTGCAGCGTTGCACACCGCGTCGCTCGTTTCCTCAGTTTCATAGAAAAAGGGACTGATAGGTAGCAGTAAGAGCACACTACCTCCTTCAAAGTATAACAAAGATCGTGGAGTGAGCTAGATAGATAATCATCGAGAAGACACTTTCGCAATATCACCAAGTTGCCAGTATCCCAGCTAAGCTCAACCAATTCTGCACTAAGTTGAATCTCCGGTTTTTTTTATTTCGATTATAGAGGTTTTAAACCTTAAGGTCATTCGCCTCTTCGGGTTAGAAAAATCTCTTATGAAAAACTTCTAACCCTATGTGCGGGGTCGGGACTCGAACCCAGGTGTGCTGCGTACAAGGCAATCTATTTACCAACTACGCTACGCCCACCCCCTCTAATCTCTGGTTAAAATGTCTATTAAAGTTTTGGAGTTTCTAAAACCGCTGGAAAAACCGTATTTGATCTCGTTTTTTTTTAGGATCAGGTGCTTTTTGCTTGGACTTTGTGTCAGAGATATCTCGAGTTGTTATATTTGTCGGTCTCAAGAGAAAAATTTCAGCCTTTACAAGGAATCTCATTCGCCTATGGTTTTTAGGATCAGGAAAACATGACCCATAGTAATAATAATTTGTCGTTATGATTGGCGTAGCTCTGCTTAGCATTTCTACAAAATAGTGCTTAAAGCGTCTTTTAAAGGAACGCTGACGATTGCTTCGGTGCTATTTATACGCGGGCCATGGTAATAGATCATATTCACTTTCCCCACAGCATTTACCTTTTCCAGCATTCACAATGCAAGGGTCATCCCCATGATTCTCTGCTTAATTCTCACACCACGCGTTATTGCTTCAATTGACCATTTGCTTGTATTTAGAGCAATGAAACGCAGAAGACGTAATTGGGTCAAACAGTCATACCAAAGGTTACCCGATACGAGGTTAACGGGACACAAAATTTTGTCGCATCCAGTGTGATTACCATTCAATATCTTCACTCAATGAAACAGGGGATCTTCGAAGAAGGCAACATCGTGCTTCAGTAAATCCACGCATAACAAACTCGAATCGGTGACCACACCGTCGATCTTGACTTTGTGATTGGGTATATAGACGCGATAGTGCTTCATAAAGAACTTGTTGCCAGTAACGTCATTTGCTTGCTTTAGATAGAATATCACAATTCTTAGCTAATCTGGGTAAATTTAACGGCTGAATATCTTAGCTGGTTATCTTTGATCCGAAAGAAGATCAGATATGGCTCGACCTCGTTCAACGAGTGCTGCTGCAAACTATTCATTTAGCAAAGCTCGAAGAACAGCAGAGCTATGGCATTAGCCAACAGCTCACATACATTAACATCGATAGAAGTACAAGTGCTACTTGCCTTGAACTGCATCTCACTGACAACTGTCTCTCACGTCTTCTTAAGGTTTTACGTAACAATCAATTTTACTGTTCAGCAAAAAACTGATACAGTAAATTCACATTAAATTTTACTATTTCGAAAAAAATGTATGGTAAATAATCGATTTTTTAATGTTAAGATATATTTACATTCCCCCTTTTTCACTGTAAAAGTCTATTTTACATTTAAATTTACTGTAGAAACGTTATAGTTTATTGGTTTAGTATTGTAGCGAAGCACTAAAATTTACTGTAAATTAATGTAAAATTACTGTCACAGTAAAATCATGATTTTGTTACTGTACATTTCTATTCGGGGACTGCCTAATATTTTTTCTCTTGGGCGGAGCTCTAGTGTATTGGAAGGGTTCATGTCCTTGGGCACCATTTGTACGTTGTTCGGGCATACCACACCACATCCTTTTTTCCGTAATGACGGAATGGAACAATTATGTTGTTTAAGACGACAACAGACATTTTTACAGCACATACATTTTGTAAGTAATTGTCCCGTTTGCTATGTAACCTTCAAACCACAGGAACAGATGGCATGCCACACGAATTATTTTTTTGCGGACATCAACAGCTTAATATATTTGAAAATCTCTATCACCATGCCTCTTCCAGTCGACGTACAATATTCCTGTCTAGGAAGCTGTTCAAAGTCTTGACGTAGGTTTCGTTATGCTGTACTTTGGCAGCATCTTCATGTACAGCTTTCGCGATCGTTCTGGGTCGACTTTTTGTTTATCGTCACGATTTGGAGTCATCACCTTCTTGTCCTTCTTGTAAGTCAACCGTACAGCCCGTTTTCGTACTACGGTTGAGGACAACACTCCCAGCTAGTTTCGTGATTCACGAGCAAAATTATGCTCCATTGCTCCTCCTGCTTCAATGCAACTCACAACTGAAGAGAAAATTTCAAAATCATACAGTAGGCTTGATGCTATATATCTATAAAATCTATAAAATAAGGGGTGTCTAGGATTTTAAACACTTGATGAAAAAAGTACGTCAAGTTTAAGTTCACCAATTTTCGATTGTAACACCCTTTATTATCTTTCTCCAGACAAAACCATTCTAGAGCCCCCACTGGGTTTCTGCTCTCATGTAGTAACGCTAATTTAACCGTTGTGTATCCGACGCGGTACCCGGGTACCTTTTTAAGTTTCAATTAATTAAATTCCTATGTTTTATCCATAGCTTGAAATTTAAACTTTGTGACATCTTAGAACTTCACTAAGTTAAGCTTTTGGGTTAATTATATTGTTGATATAGTAAGGGTGGGAATGAGGAGGGGCTCCTGAATTTTTTTACTACGTAACAGGCCGACGTGGGTACCCGGGTACCCACAAAACTAAAATGCCCGTAACTAAGGTAATATCCAACCGATTTCGATGCTTTTGGCCGGTTTGGATTCAGGAACTCATCCACTTTTGGACTTTGTAAAAACGAATCGGGCTACTTCATTCGGTTCCCAGGAATCCGGGTTTCCGGAAGCAGATTCCAGTGCTGGGGTACTATTTGCGAACTTCAATGGAATACTAGTAATATGGGTATCAAAATTCATGAAATTGCATCAGTAGGCTGTATCTCGTGGTTTTGGAACCATTTGGTGATTTGACCCCGGAACGGACATTCCGGAGCATGTTCCCGTGGGGCCGTGAGTGGCCATTCCATTCCAATTCCATTTTTCAAATTGCCATAGGGTCCCGTAACAATAAAAAACAGACTTCCGAGACAATTTGAAGAGTTTTGATACTCATATTGCTAGTACATTATTAAAATTTACAAATCATATCCTAGTACTGGAACATTACTCCGGAAAACCCGGATTACCAAAAACCAGATCCATTATTTCGATTCTATTGTACAGAATCCAAAAGTGGACGAGTTCCTGAATCCAAAATATCTAAAAGTGTCCAAATCGGTTAAAGGAAGCCATAGTTATGAGCATTTCAATTTGTGGGTACCCGGGTACCCTCTTTGGCCTGTTAAAGGTGTTTTTTTGTTGGACACATAACTGTTAAATTGCTATAACTCCTTACTAAAGTTCCCTAGTTACAATTGTGGTTTTATGATAGTTTTATAGCCACTGATAAAACTTAGATTGCACTTGTGGCATGCTATAAAACTTTAATTGTTACTTGGGTTGTATCTCCGTGCCGAGGACTGAATTACTAGCAGAACTAAAATATGACAGTCACGCATGCCCCGTCTACGTAGCTTTCAACAAAAAAGTCATGGCAAAGCCACGTGAAATGTCTCGTGCATGTGTACTTGCGAATAGTGCTATTTACGCAGGTCGCGAAATATGGCCGAAAAGGGGTACCACTCCTAATCGGTAGTGACGCAAATGCCCATCTTAAAATTCAGGACAGCTTAATATAAGAAATCCCCCAATATTTGCACGATTCGGCAGGGAAGAGACGTAAGGTGTAACTCTGTGCTCTGACAATATTATATGTATTATTGTATTATGCATGAGTTGGCAATTTGGTTCGTACCGACCGAGTTCGAAACGTCAATATCTGATCATAAATACATAATTTTTGATTATTTAAACGTCTCTCTCGATAGCTTCACATATCGTAATTTCACTTTCCAGGCTGTACGGAGCCATCACCGATGACTATCCCTAAGTTCTTAGAAGGAAAATATAAATTCGTAAATAGAATGAAAATGATCGTGCAATGCACGAGTTCACTCGTCGTTTTCTGCAACGAAGTATTTTCATGCATTGCAAATAGTGCGTTTCGTTCATTTCATGAATAAATAGCCGTGAATTTTACATATTTGGTGTACATTGCACGAATGTTATCGTTGATAACGAAATTATTTTTCGTTAATGAACCGAAATGGTTCGTTATTTTAATAAATGTTTGTGTATAGTACGAACGATTTCGTTGGTCGCGCGAATTCATTTTCGTTCGTCTTTAAAAAGTTTTCGTATTTAGTTACATATTATTTTTCAGTCGATCTTTAGAATCGATGTTTGACAACACCAACTTTTGTAAAATTAAAAGGATCGATCTGACAAAATCGATTTTATTTCGAATTATTTCACGGAAAAAAATCCGTTCATAAATTCATGAAAACAAGATCACGATGTCGTGAACTGAAGGATTTACAAAAACTGTGACCAAGTTCCTGAAATTATGAATAATAAACCTCGTATTCATGAAACAATTTGTGTTTCCAAAAAACTAGTTCCCGTCGAATATATACATGGCGTTACATTCGAATATTTGGTAGGGTTACTGTGCTTGTTTCCAGCACATGTTTAGTTTTTGTTGCGATTCTTGTTCACAATTTGGGGATACACAGCCGACAGTTAAACGATGTTCATAATCGCAGAAGCTTATTCGTGATTTTTATGATTTCTCATCAAGTCACCGTGATATTTTATTCATGAGTTTGCTATAGGATTTTTCTGTCAGAGTAGCGTGATTTATGTTCATGATTGCAGGATCTTAGTTACGATTTTCGTAATTTCTTCTCCGTGGAATTTTAATCAGCAGTAGAGTGGTTCATGCTCATGATTTCAGGACATTAGTCACGATTTTTGTGTAAGTAATGTGATTCGTATTAATGATTTCAAGATCCTCGTCTCGATTTTCATAATTTCTATTCACGCTATCTTGATATTTTAGTTACGAGTAGAGTGATTTAAGTTCTTGCTTTTAGGATCTTAGCCACGATTTTCGTAATTTATTTACACGTTATCATGATATTTTATTCTAAAGCTTACTTTGACACGAAATGTAACTGATGTTTATGACATCAGCAGTTTAATCATGATATTCGTAATTTCTCTTCGCCTTATCGCGATCTGTTGTTCTTTGGTTATTATCGGTTTTCGTAGTCAGAGTATCGCGACAATATAACCAGGAACATAAATGTGTGACCAATAAGCGGGTTCTTGTTCCATGAACTATATCACGAACACGATTTTGTGCCTCTATAATGTATTTTTGCATAGTTTTCTTTTTTTGTTGAGACATCACACTGAACCTTGTCAAATGAATAACGATATTCTAGGTCCTAATAGATTTCTTATATCTACTGCTCGTGCCACTTGCTGGTCGTTAGTAGCTGGACATTTATGAAATTTCGCGGAATAGTGCATGGAACAAAATTGATTCAACGAATTATACTCTAGATTTTGTCAAATAGTTCCCGGGAAAATTTTATGGCCATGTTGCATGAAATTGAAAATGATTAGGGATATCTTCTAAATATCACATACGCGCAATATAGATCCAAGGACAAGTACTAGAAATCATGAACTAGTTCATGAAGGGGACGGGCATAGCGTAGTTGGTATAGCGATTGCCTTGTACGCAGCTCACCTGGGATCAATTTCCAACCCCGCACATAGCATTAGAGATTTTTCCAAAGGAGTTTTCCCTAACCCGAAAACAGGCGAACGACCCTAAGGTTAAAACCTCTATAATCAAAATAAAAAAAAGAACTAGTTCATGAACCTATGAATATTTCATGATTTTGTGAAATATTTTGCGTGCGCAAATGGTCAGTCGTGACTATTGTACTAGGAATCATGAATAAGTTCTCGAATACATGAATAATAGTTTATGATTTCGTGAACTATTTCACGACCACGAATGGTAAATCGTGGTTATCATACTAGGAATCATGAACCAGTTCACGAATACATGAATAATATTTGTTGATATTGTGAACTATTTCTCGAGCACGGATATTGGATCGAGACTAATATATTAGGAATCATGAATTAGTTCACGAGGATTGTTTGGATTTATGAATAAAATTCCTAATTTCGTGAAATAGTTCACAAAAAAGTAACCAGACTGTTTTGATTTTGTTAACTAATGTTCCTAAATCTATGAATAACATCATAAGTCAACCATTGGTTTTATGAATCATGTTCTTAAAGTTGTGTACTAGTTCACGTACAGAAAATCAATTTGGCAATGAAATGGTGGAAAATATCACTTAAGTTCACAAACTAAAACAAATAAAAGCGATACGCGGGCGTTACTGAAGTGAAATTGTATATAATTATAAAAGCTATTGATACTGTTTTCGTAAATTAAAATCGTGGTTGGTTGTTCCAGAATTTATGGAACTTAATTCATGATTTTGGGAACAATTTCTTTCCGTGTATTAGTAGAATTATCTCACATCTAATAAACTCTCAGAAATATAAATCTTTCGCAGTAGTTCAATCTATCAACTTCGAATATTATAACAGAGAATCAGAAAATTCGACAAATTATTGAGGATTCCTCGATATGACGAATTCTAGAATATTTCATGATTGTCTGTTACATATATTTATTTTAAATTTGATTTAATCTTAAGAAGGAAATTAATAAATATTATTACATTGAAGTTATTAGCTGTTTCAAGCGTTATATTTTAATTGTAACAGCAAATAATATCACCAGTTGGGTTATGTATATATTCAGAGATTTCTATTTGCTTATGAATTTTCTTTCAGCATACTCACAAATATTAATCTTTCAATAAATTGAACAGGTCGCCATATTACGTTTTGGAACATTCTAAAAAAATTAATCAAGTATCTTCAAATGTCTTGATTATCACGAGAATTTGCTAACTCGATCATTTTTTGAGAGGAACGAAGCACCGACGAACACAGCGAAAACATTAAAACTTTTGCGCATTCAAAGCATTTGTCAGTTCAACCGTAAAATATCAAACTTGTCTTACCTGAAATGGAAAGATACAACAATCAAGCAAACTTAAACATTTCTATGCGGGGGATTAAATAAAAAAAATTAATACTCTGGTACACAGAAAAAAATATTCTGAAATTAGTCCCAAGAGTTGCAGGCTATCCTGCTTATGAGGAGATTTTTTTTTTTCATATAATTGTTTCTGTTTAACTCTCAATTTCGCTCTGTTTTCCTCGTTGGATACTACCAAAAAGTCTTTCTTTTAGCTCGATGCACGGTTGTACACTCAAAAAAATTATCACTTACTTATCATATGCAAAAACATATAAATATTTTCCATAATACTTTTCACGTCAATATTACATGTTTCACACATAGATGATTTTATTGTCAATCTAATCAAAATCAGCGTCGACTGCATGTATATGTTAAGTGAAAATCAGCTACTTTCCATCGGAATGTCACATACTTTCTAGTTGAAATTCATATGATTTTTATGTGATTTTTTTGTGATAATTAGCTGCATTTAAATGCTTTTCTTATGTGTTTAAGAAGAGTGGAGCAAGTAGAATAAATATACAAACATTGAATTAAATTGAAATGTATCATGTATTAACTAGAAATATTTACAATAGCATAAATATTCCGAAACAGAAGGGTATTGTCCTATTGTTTCTACCATCGTTTCCAATTGTGTTGGTGAAATCAATGAACTATTGCGCTGCTTCCATTAATTCCAATAATGCTGCAATATTTTATTCATTTCCGGATTCTGAAATGTAATTTCGTTTTAATGGTATTGTGCTTAATGTATTTAGTATTTTGAACTTACAGTTAAATTCCTGCAGTAAACTATTCAAGAATCTCTGGTCGTAATTCAGGCGCCTTGTGCTGGTAATAATCTCTATTGAATCTGTTTTTTCACATCGTTCGTTCACATAATAATCACATGCTTTATATATAACAGTTTAAGTATGTGACAATCACATAGAATCTATGTATTATATATTTGAAAGTCATTGGTGTCTTGTTTGTTATTCATCATTGTAAGTATGAATGTTAATTGCTGCATATGAATCTAATGTGATTAGCTATTTTTAAAATTTATGTGCTTTTTCATGTGAAATGTATGTGAGTTTTTGGCTCAGTGTAGATAACACTCCTAGCTTGCTTGCAAGCTCTTGGACGTAGAGTTTGGAGCTCCGCTTGAAACAGCTGGCCACTATTTTCGTAATTTTTGCGGCCTCCAGCTTTCAATTTTCCCCGACCCATTCATTCTTTCTAGATATCGTCAAACGTTTTCCAAACACTTATATTACGTTAGTGACAGTAGATTTGTCCACATTCAACAATTTCGCCAACTTGGTGTGCGATTAGTTCAGATTTTCGCGAGGAGCGAGCAAAATTAAACTCGGTTCCACCACTTACTTCGATGCCATTTTCACATCCAGGGTTGCCACTATTTTTCGAAGAAAATCTGGCAGTTCAACTAAAAATGTCCGGCAAAATCTGTCACTTGACAGCGTCCTCAAAGTCATCGAAATTTGACATACATTTTGGTCTTCATAGAACGTGAATTAATCGAATATGACTCAGATTTCCAAAATTTGTGTGTAACAACTTCTATAATTTAAAAATCTGATAGAACAAGAGATTTGACTTTTTTGCTGGAAGATTTAAAAAACTCTACCTGTTCCAGATAAATCTGATATAATGGTAAAACCATTAGAGAGTAACGTAGATTTCAGAAATCTGGGAAAATTTTAAAAATCTGGCGAAATGTCTGGCTTGAACGAATATCTCTGGAGGTGGGAAAAATCAGGAAGACTCCAGATAAATCTGAAACATTGGCAACGCTGTTCACAACTAAAGAGCAAATATCAAAATCAAATAATAGGCGTGATGCTACATACATCCATCTTTGGTTTTGGACCAAGTAATTATGTATCTGAATCACAACACCTTTCCCCATTTGCTGTTTAAACGGAATTTCCTTTGCAGGATTGTACATAAAACATGCAAAAGCGCCTAACTAGTCTGGATTGTGTGCTGTTATGGAGAATTCAATTAATTTGCTCCTTCTCATGCCGATAACAAGTGACATTTGGAATGGAAAAAGAATGCAACGTCGTTTCTAGAATATGGTTGAACTTTTTTGATCGTCGAAAACAGTACCAGAAGTCGACGTTCGTAGACCTGCATCAATACCGAATAAATATTTTTAATAGAATCTTGCAGAAACACTAGTTGCATTCGAACCAACAGCCTCAATATATTCTGCTTTCCACTCCGGTAAAATATCTGACAATACCCAGCCACTTTTTCCTTATGACAGAAGGATTATGAGCGCTAATTTCTTTTTTCCTCTAATACGTCTTTATGAGCTAGTGTGATTTGGCATCAATCCAAAGATATCAATCTACTTCTTGAAATCTTTGATCTATCCTATCTTCGGGGCCTCCAAAATCCCACACTACCCATGCGTGAAAAGTGTTTATTTTGAATTACCTTCATTTTATCTGTAAATACCCTGAAAATGAAATTAATTTTGAGCGTCACGGATTCTCCTTATCAGTAACTAGCACTATCTTGGTGTCAGTTAAATGGCAAATCCTAACTGGCACTAAAATTGGCACTAGTTAGACGCTCAATCCTAAATCCAAAAAGCCATACGTCTTACATGAACATCTGGCTGGTATCTTTGGATTTAGGATTGAGCGTCTAACTAGTGCCAGTTAATATTTACCATTTAACTGACACCAAGATAATGCAAGTTACTGATGAGGTGAATCCGAAACACTATAAACAAATTTTATGTTGGGTATTTATCTTTTTTGCATACTTTAAAATAAGATATACAGAAAACCAATGAATTTTATGTTTTACCTTGAATTTTCGATCACTTTCACCCACTAAAATGTTATCAAGGAACGAACTTCGATATTTCAGAACCGTAAATAAATGAAAAACCCGCACCGCGGATTGAAATACATTTTATTTTCCCCGTTTATTTCATATAGCATAACTAAACAATTTTATTCCTTTGTTCAGCGATGGCAGTTTCAGAAAAATCACTGAAAGCTATAAGAGGCCAATCAGGATTATTTGTTTAGATTCTTCAACATCGGAATATGATTAATTTGAAAGTCTCCCCCCATGTGTGGCACATTCTCCATTAACTCAAGAATGCGCCCTTGCCGGAGATCTACCGTCACTAATTCATTTCCTCTCTTCCAGAGCTCAAAAAATATAAATTCTTGAATCAACTGTTGTATTTTTAGCATTTTTATTGCACATTCAACAGCTCGAGCAGAGACGGAAAATCACTCCTCCCTCCTGTCGGTAACAGATATCGCTATCGGCACTAATGTGTGGTACGTTCGCTAAGAGCGAAGCAAAGGTTGGGCCGTGGTCGGTTCAAGAAGGGCACACACCACTAGTCGGTGGGACGGGGTGGGTGCGTTCGAGACTGCGGTCCACTTCCACCGCACATAACGATTGTGAAAATGCGTGAAAAGTGAGTTTGACAGCTCGTATAGTGCGAGCGTGTAAGATTCCATTTCGGAATGAGTAATGGTTCTCCGGATTCACAATAATCCGAACATGCTTTGGTGGGAGGAGGGGATGCGGTGACGTCTTATAACATCCATAAACATCATCACCGTGGTTTGAGTTCACTGGCACACGACATTTATATGTATGGGAAAAAGACCTTCACCTGTCCGCGCCTCCTCTTCTGCAGCCAAAATATCATAATTCAGATTGAATCAGAGATGCCGGAAGCGGAGGTTACGGAAAGTAGCGAAACAAGACTAGATCGAACATCGAATCGGTCATCGACACTTTCCGGTATCGCGACACAGTTGCTAATCGATGGCCGACGGCTGAAGGTGTGTTTGATTTTTCGGTTTCACCTTGACTAATTGTGCGCCAATGCGTGTAAACTGGCTTTTTTTAGATGATAAACGCAACAGTTGAACATGACAAATTGGCAAGGGGTTTCACTGCTCACTGTGATTGGTGGCTATGTTCATTCGATTTTTTTTGTACGACGAATTCGCAATATCCGCGCAGATGAATAGGTGCTCGTCATTTGCGGAAGTGACTTAACAACAACACTAGTTGAGAAAGATACCAATTGATTGAATTGGGAGACTAATTTTAATCCTATAATTGAGTCTAAACGTCTGTTATCTGTGCTTGGATTAAACAGCCCAGACCCGACCTAAACTTCCATCTCACTTGGATAATTAAGTACCACAGTACACTTCAGACAGTAATGCCAATCAATTAAATGTTGCCAGTTGATATCACCCGACGAAGTCCAAGCTCTTGACGCTTGACAGAGTATTTCAACAAAATACAGATTGCTTCCCATGCTGACTACTTCGGATGACGATCGGTCCATGATACAGAGCTGCTGTGTGCGAATTAGTTCCTTCGCGTGAGGAACTGGACTGACGTAGGGTGATGAGCCTATTTTCACCATACTAAGCAAGGTGCCTCACTAATTCGGTAATTTCTTGCCTTACAATCAATGGAATGCGGAAAAATTGACATCAACCGCTTTGCTTCGTTGTTAAGAACCAGTATAATAACACAAATGCGTTGAAATCAGTAAAATTCTAGTGTTTGAGCACAATGAAAACTCGAATCGATTGCCCCTATTGTTGCGCTACCATTTGACTCAATGCGTTGAACAAAAATGGCAGACACTGCTCTAACCAACGGCTTCAAATGGGTAGGGTGATAATAGAAACATAGCGCAAATAGGCTCATCACCCTACATACCTAGATGACATTTTTGTCACACGTTACCTTTTTCGTAGGCTATTGCACGCGAACGATTGGCAAAAAACAACACGTTTTTTTTGTCCGTTCTCGTTCGTATGATCAACGCATTAATGGGCATGATCAAGTGCGGATGTCGAATTTTGTTGTGATTTGTGACATGGCAGTAAAACAGTGATGCAATACAGTGATGTTGGTCGTCCGAAAACGGACCGCAGATAATAAATATTATTATGGGCAGCTTATTGTATTTTTGCAAACCGGTGATCCTTCAATTAGCTACTTAATAGCCATGCGTCGGAGACATGAAAAAGGACTGTTTTTTACGTTAACGATGTTGAAGATTAATGATTCCTTCCGTTTTTAACTAATTGCAACATAACTTTTTCCATATTTGCAGTAAAATTCGAGCCACACCCAACGTTATCTCACGTACTCTTCGTGACGCGCCAATCATCAAAGTAGGCCCAGGCAGTCACCGCAGCCATCTCAATCTCGATTTCCGACTAATCGTTTGTTTTTGAACTGCACCACCGACTGCTGATTAATCCCGGTGGTAGATACTGCCATTCGCCAAGATTGAAAACTAGTCGAGAGCACGCGAGAGCATCGATCAGTTCAGCAAAATCTGTCGAATCATCAACTAACTGATCAAGCGGGAACAAAAGAACGAATTAGTAAGATTAATTAACGACGTAACCTCAATGTGGAAGTCATATTTTCCAGTGTGTCACCCCACCTCATCAGCCGTGGGTCGCAGGTGCAGCCTTCACTCGAATACGCTAGTAGTACAAAGAACTTCCTTCAGATGATTGGGACAGCGACAACTACTAGCAACTAAATGGTGGAATGGCAATCAAATCGATGGTTGCATTTTCGACGCGCTCCAGGGAAGACTCATCGATGATCGTTATCGAAGTTTGCACTCACAGCCTGCTGATTAGATAGCATCCGTCGGCGTCGGTTGGACTCAGCTGTCGATATTTTGTGCGCACATTTGTCAAAACAAATAACTGCTGCCTGGACATGACCTTGTTCAGCCTTTATTATGGAAGGAAAGCTGAAACCTACGCGGATCGTTCCGGCGACTGCCAACGATTTGGTGAGTGTTTTCGGTGCTGCAAGCCCTGCCAGAGGGCGTTGCGAGGCGTGGACCGAAAACGAAGTTGGCGTTCCTGCGAGGGTAGGTGAAAATGAAAACACACCGGAGGAGGACCCCAC
This sequence comes from Topomyia yanbarensis, assembly GCF_030247195.1. Classification (NCBI taxonomy): domain Eukaryota; kingdom Metazoa; phylum Arthropoda; class Insecta; order Diptera; family Culicidae; genus Topomyia; species Topomyia yanbarensis. Next base: position 27,132,314 of record NC_080671.1, read on the forward strand.
GGAACCGTTCATACGGAAGGGCAGTGCGAGTGAATCCAGTATCGAAAGTGATGGTCGGCTTTGTGTGAAGGCCAAAGGGCGTATCTATTCGATTGATGTGGAGAAGAGTGGTGCGAAGGAGGAGCGAACAAACAAGATACGTAGTGATAGTGCAAGCAATCGTAGTGCCAGTAAAGTCAGAGGAGGTCCTCATCGTGATACCAAAGTAGTGGATAAGTTTGTTAGAACGAACCGAAAGCGAAGGAAGCGGAAAGATGTCAAAAGTGTGCTGGTCAAATTGAGCCAGTGTTGTCCCTGGGCGGTTCCATGGAGTTTGCTGCTAGTTAGTGCAATACAGGTGAGTCTTTTCTGTATGAAAAGCTATATAGGCTAATTATCTTATCTAGTAATTAGATATCTTTGACGAAGTGTTTTATAAACAGCCATACTTTTGTCTAAAATCAATACTATGAAGAGCCTATTTTGGCTCTATTAGGTAGGATGCCTCACTATTTCATTAATCAATCGCCCTACAATCGATGAAATTTTGGTTGTTATGAAAATCGGAGTCTTCCGACCACAGCTGCAGATTTTCTGCCAGATTATTATATTACCGATAAACTGGTCCGCGAAAACAAATGTCATCCCTGGAAACATTTAACACGTGTCCCGGAAGCTATTTGTAGTTCAATTTGAAATTCATTTCATTGTCCATAACGACACATCTGTTGAACAGCTAGTTATATAGCTTTCAAGCCCGCGTTTTGGCTATAATGCTTTGCTTTATGGCCCTTTTCGGTATCCTTATATTCGGCGCTTGAATAAACCTTTTCAAATGCGTATGTTTTCGGTGCAATGTACAATGGGTCCAAACTGCAAAATGGGGGTTTTTTGATAGTGCTAGAATTATTGATTTTGGCAATATATATATTTGGGAATATTTTTTGAAAGAAACCACTCCTTCATTTTGTGTCACAATCGATGATTAAGAGCATCTCAAACGCTAGATCTAAATTCCAGCTACATTTTATACCAGATCAAATATTATAGATCTGAAAAAATAAATCATAAGATAGATGATTGTCACACCAATAGATCTAAACGACTAAAGGCTGTCTCATCTAGACATACATTCAAAGTGCAAATTAGTTTACATGGCTGGGGAAGTAATAATTTTAAGTAAATAAAACAATATTTTAAGCTATTGCAAATATCCACACTGTATTTTACGCGTATATGCTAAGATTCGACGAGTCTGCGACCTTTGCTGATGTTATTTAAAAGTTAATAACAAAACCTGACACTTTGCAACTAGAGGAACAATGAATAACCAAGCAGTTCTAGGATAGACACTTTGTTTAAGGACATTATACATGCGAGCCACAACATAGCTTCTACGCCGCACACATCCCTCTCCCCTGCTTAACCATGTATCTGACATGAGCAAATCTAAAAATACGTTTTACATTTCTTATAAAAGAAATGTATAGAATTCGCTCAAACTTTCAAGATTTTTTCCGAGGCCCGGAGGGCCGAGTCTTATATACCAATCGACTTAGCTCGACGATTTGGGACAATGTCTGTGTGTGTGTGTGTGTGTGTGTGTGTGTGTGTCTGTGTGTGTGTATGTAACGGACAAATTCTCATTCGTGTTTCTCAGCAATGGCTGAACCGATCTTATCCAAACCAATTTTAAATGAAAGAACTAAAAACAGTATGAACGCTATTAATTTGTTTTTGATTCTGATGTTTAGTTTCCAAGATATGAATGTTTGAATGCGTAAAAATGGCGTTTTTTGCAGTTTTTTGAAATTATCTGCCGAAATTGACAATATAGATTAACAATTTATATGTTTTTGGACAGCTTTAACGAATACCTTTCGAACAAGCTATAGATTGTAGAAATCGGACTATTATCAAAAGAGATATTTAACATTAAATGCGGACGAAAGATTTTTATCATTTCCCATAGCCAGAAATATGACCAAAAACATATAATCTATTATTAACGCCAAAACGGCTTATTTTAGGTCAATAGTATCTTCGGAGAATTTAATGGAGGTAATATGGCCTTTCTTCTGGAATTGTGCTTTTGGTGATTAATCCCCCTATGAGTGAGATATTTTCACAAATTTTCTTGGAAGTGATTATATCGAAATGATGTCTTCAGCAAATTTGTAGCTCTTACTTTTGCGAATAACTTTACTAAAGACTTTAAATATCTATTTTGAATACTTTAAAAGTTATGGCTTGTTGTTTGTTGATTACTCTTTGTCGCCCATTTATTGTTCAATATAGTAATAATCCATTGAAATAAGCTAAACATTATTTCGATAAAACGACTTTTGTATTTCATTTTACTATCTACAACCGCTACAAATAATCACCGAACACTTCCAAGTTGTCTGGAAGGAACTTGATACCTTATCAGTACAAAAATGTTCATTTGTGCGAACCTTCTCACTGCAATTTTTCTAACTTATAACCATCGGATCGATCTGAAACATATCGGAAAATGAAAAGCGAAAAAAATAACTCCAAGCAACGGCGTAGCCAAGAGAAGGTTTTGGGGTTTAACACCGTACAACACCCCCCCCCCCCCCCTCCACAACACCCAAAAAAAATATTGGATTGAAGTTGAAAATTTATTGATGCAGACTGATTTAATTCAATATTACAATAACAATTATCTGATCCGTGGATTGATAACCTGTTGTTGTTAACATCATTAGGACTTTTGATAAATTGTCGGAATGGGGTCCTGATATGTAACTGATCTATTGGTTTTGATTTCACAGTTGTCTAATTGCATCAATATCAAATTCCTGCCTGAAAACATTCCAATAGAAAATTCCAGAGTTCTGTAATCAATCATAATCCTCAGATTTATATTCAAATTGATCTCGTTTTTGTAGAAATGTATTGTAATAAGGTTCTTTATTTAATAGGAAGCGAAGTTAAAATTGATTTAATGTCTATGAAACATAGAACTGCTCACCAAAAAAATGCATAACTTTCAACATTTGCCAAAAATGTTTTTGTCTTTCTCATTCACTCTAAAATTCGTCAATCTAATCCCGACCCGGAGGACCGAGTGTCATATGCCAATCGACTGAGTTTGTCGAGATCGGAAAATGTCTGTGTGTGTATGTATGTGTGTATGTGGAAAAAAATGTGACCTCAGTTTCTCAGAGATGGCAGGACCGATTTACACAAAGTTAGTCTCAAATGAAAGGTACAACCTTCCCATCGGCTGTTATTGAATTTTTTATTGATTGGACTTCCGGTTCCGGAGTTACGAGTTGAAGAGTGCAATCACACAGCAAATTCTCATATAAACTGAAATGAAAAATTTTCAACATCAAATTTGTATTTTTGATGCCAAATGACTTTAAAATGCATGAAACATTGAGATGTTTGACAAAAATTGACTTCTTTGGACTTTGGTACATTTTTGCCTTTCTCATATAGAAAGGTTATGCAATCACTCTAAAAATCGTCATTTTCGGCTGCACCTGGACCTCTCGGATCTTTCTCCATGATCCGCCGCTGGTTTCAAGCGATGTTTCAGTATCACATAGTATCTCAAGATCGTGGCTGTCGATCCATTGTATGTATGTGCAAATCGTACTGAACATGTAATATTCATTCCCACCATTGTATTGAACATAACCAGCCATGGAATCGTAGTTTGGACAAATGAGACAAGCACAATTGCACCACTAGGTGGATTAAAACAGGTTTTTATTTTGGGAATGCGTCGAGTTGAGACGAAAACGTAATATGATTAATAACGAGGATAACACTTTCCGAATGTAGAGAGAAATTTATGAAAAATGACGATTTCCATTCGACTCTAGCAGGTTCTGATCGATTTTGATGAGCATTTGATTTTTGTTGTATGACCAATTGTATGTATAGGTCAAATGTTTAAAAACAGTAATTTAAGGTCAAGATAACATCATTTTGAAACCGCCAATTTCGGAGGTTTAGTATCTTCGATGAGTTTTACAAACGTTAAACAGCGCATCATTTGATAAAACAATTTTGACGGTATATTGTCCAAGAAGTATTTATGGTGAATTTTCTCAGGTTAATATTCAGGACTACAATAAAGTCGCAACAAATTCGCTAAAGACACGAACCTTGTTACTGTTTTCTGGAAAATAATTCTGCATAATTTTAAAACTTCAAAAATTATGGTTTCGGAATTATGCCGTTTAGACAGTAAGATCGATTTTCACCAAACCCCCGCCAAACCGAATTTCTGGCTACGCCGCTGACTTCAAGTAAGTAGAAACAAAGTCGTTCTACACTCGTTCACAAGAAACTTCTTCGAATGCTGAATATCTATTATAATACATTGACACCCCAATTGTATCAGCCAAATATGTATTGCCAAATATAATTTTTTTATTGCATCGAACTACAACAATTTTTAGGTAGCTTTCAAGAGGTTATTTTATAGACTTCTTCCAAAATTTGGCGAACCTATTCCAATTCGTATACCAATTAATTGGTATACTTAAGGGTTTATATGTTGCAGATACAGAAAATACTGAAATTTTCAGCTTTTGTCCTACACAATATTACGAAAGCTTATTAAACAATTTTTCCTAATAAGTTTGTGAAAATTATAAACTATTTGAAATTTTTTAATAGTTTAATTTTTTATTTAACCGTGATTTTTTAATAAAGAGTTACCATCGCTTCACAACGTAGTCTATTTTTCATGGCTTGCGGTGAGTACGATCTCTCGAATTGCTGAACTGAAAATTATGGAATGGAAAATAATTTTTAGTGTTCTTTACAGATTTAACTCGCCGCGCAGATAGCTCTGAATTAGACCCGCTGGTGCCCTTAGACGGTTTCGCTAGATTTTCGGAGCACTGTGCACCCAGTGCATTAACGCATGTGACGGAAGGCTATCGAAAAGTTTCGTGAAAATGAAAATTCCAGTAATGATGATGATTTCCCCAAACGGTTCGTTTTCGAGAGGTTTTTATTTGTTCTTTGGCATTAGGATTAGCGATAATAATTCAAATCAAGGATACTACTGGGAAGTCACCTTTAGAAAAGTCGATGTCGAAGTAAAATTTGGAACTATGCACGCATGCACTTCAGAGATAGCGTGATATCAGGAGCTGCGATTTCATTTCAACGTTTTTTTTTTTGTGAAAAGGGCGATACTCACAAATGTAAACATAAGGGTTTTTTCATACATGCGAATGATAAATAAATAACCCCTTTAGGAAAATTCAGTTTCCCACCACAATTTAGATATTTTATTAACAGAGCATTAACAATAATTCGTTGGAATGTCTATTTTATGGGCCATTTTTTCGCTTTCCCATTGATTTGGTTTGAGATTTCTAGCACTGATGTTGTCCTATGCTGATTTGAGCGATTCTCTAAGTCCTGCCACTATCCCATGTAGTATGTGTTATCAAAAACATCGCGAAACATCAAGTTCTAAATGTTCTCAAACGATATAATATCCGAAGAGAGTGATAAAAGTTATAAGAAATGTCTCATCACACTGTTAGGTGGATTAAAAGCGTTTTTTCAATACACTAACCTTGCCGGTGTACCACGAAACTGCTACTTGAGGAAGCTAAAACATTTTCCAATACAATCAATCCGAGTTTTAGACGGAATTCCATCTGTAGCTCTTATTTTGTGCAAAATTATCACCCCTCTTCACTTGGGGTTTCTTTTCGAAACACTCTTATTTTACTTCTTCTCATTTTCAGAACACTTTTTCAAATGCACTTTAAGCACACACCACTGAAAAAACACCCGCGAAACTTTAATCGTTTACTAACTAAACTTCAAATTTTCTGCCAATGTGCAGATGACCGAAGGAAAATGTTCGAAAACTCTCATTTGTGCGTTTGAATTTTCACTTCGAATTCCATTTTTCCCACTGTAAACAAACGCGTCGGTGCCTAGCAACAAGCGTGCGTTCCTGGCTTCCACATATCTTCACCTTAATTCATTTATTTAACACGGCTTACAGCGGTAGCTTAACAGAGCCGAGGATGTTTGATCTACGTACAATATGTAAAAATTTAAAAACAAATGCTATTGATTATCTATTGGATCTTTGATGCACGCAACTTTCTACTGCGCGCGGAGACCTTCTTTCATGGCGGGAACACGTTTGTCTGCTCGCCTACTACGTCATGGGGGTTATTGAATTCTCTCGGGTCTTTTATGTCATGTCATTTCATCGTAAAAGTTGTCTTCGAGTCTGCGCAAGGTTGATGAGCTGTCTGATTACAGTACTTGCACGTAGGAGTTTGCCTCTCATGGGTGCATAACGTAGTTTGTTTAATAGTGGTTCCGTGAGTTTTAAGTTTTATGGAAAAGTGGGATAAAATAAGTCTTTTGACCCACATCTTTACTACAAGAACACCGTTTAAAATACCCAGAAAGAAATTTGTCAAAGCATGAGGTGTAACGGATTTTACTTCTACGTATTGCGATATGCATTCTGTAATTAGCTCAGGAGGGGCACGCGACGACAAGTCATGTAGTTTTACCTCTATATAGTCATTTTCTATATACACGGTAATCTTAATTCCAACGTAGTCACTTTCAACCACGTATTTGAAATTGTTCCACAAAACGCAACGTTTGGCTTGGGCTTATTTTGTATTTATATGATGTTATATCAATTAATTTGATATATTCTGATCAACGATCCTTTTCCATAACAATCGGTTCGCGGCTGCCTCTCTTCACCCATGGTTGCGTCCGATAGCTTCTAGATCTTACTATGCTATATTTATCCTTAGTGGAGAACAATTTTGGTAAAAACTATGTTTTGTCCATTAAGGAGAAATTTTTTTAACACTATCTTTGCGCGCGAGGAGCACAAAACTTATAACTAAATTAGTTATTGAATTTGCGTTTCGACTTCGCTAGCTTAGTCCGGCGCTAGCTTAGTCCGTTAACTAAGTTAGTGTCGGATTCTGATGAGACGAAGTCGAAACGCAAATTCAATAACTAATTCTAGATCTTGCTGCACCTGGTGAGCTCACCGAGCCCGCTGTGCTCTGCGTCGTCTTTGAGCAGTACACAATTTTAGCAGGGTTCATCATTCGCCTCCACACACCGTTCTCCTGCACGCCGCCAAAGAGAGTCCTAAGCACACGGCGCCCGAAGATTCCGAGTTCTTGCAGGTCCTCCTCGAGCATAGTCCAGCTTTCGTACCCGTAGAGGACCACCGATCTTATTAGCGTTCTGTACATGGTAAATTTAGTACGCGGGGGAATTTTTTTGATCGAAATTTCTTTTGGAACCCATAGTAGGTACGACTTCCATTAATGATACGTCTTCGGACTTCTTGACTGTTATTATTATTAGCCGTTAGCAGAGATCCAAGGTATATGAATTCCTCCACTACCTCGAATACATTGCCGTCGATCGTAACACTGCTTCCTAGGCGAGATCTTTCCCGTTCCGTCCCTCCTATCAGCATGTACTTTGTTTTAGACGCGTTCAGCACCAATCCAACTTTTGCTGCTTCTCGTTTCAGTCGGGTGTAAAGCTCAAGCCGTGTTCGTTCATAATTTTCTATAGCTCTGTGCGGTTGATACTATCGTACGCCGCCTTGAAATCGACGTACAGGTGCTGCGTTGGGACCTGGTATTCAGGGCATTTCTGGAAAATTTGCCGTACGCTGAAGATGCCTATTATCGAGCGCCCGTTAATAAAACCGGTCTAATAACTTCCCACGAACTCATTAGTAATAGGTGATAGGTGTAGGAAGATAACCTGGGACTTTGTATGCGGCACTCACGATAGTGATCGCTCTATAGTTCTCCCATTCCAGCTTATCGCCCTTTTTATAGATGGGGCAAATAACTCCTTGCTTCCACTCCCCCGGTAGCTAGTTCGGATTCCCGGATTCTGACTATCAGTGTGTGCAGGCAAATAGCCAGCCTTTCCTGTCCCATTTTGATGCGTTCAGCTTCAATACCATCCGTACCAGCTAAGCTGTTGAATGTCATCTTCAACTTACCTCAGCATGGAAATAGGCTGGTTTCCATCGTCCGCCGTACTGACGTAATATTGTCTTCCGCTACCTTGGCCTTCTACATCCGATTGCCATTGGCGGGATGCGTTGAGCTTCTGATAGAATTTTCGGATTTCTTGAGAGCGGTACAACTGTTCCATTTCCTCACACTGCTTCTTCCAGGCGGCGTTTTTTTTCCTTCTGGAAGTCTATTCAGCCGCGTTCCATGCTGCAGCATCAATGCCCGCGCTGCGTATTTCTCTTCTAAAAGCCCTCTACACTCCTCGTCGAAACAGTCGTTCCGTTGACTTCGTTCCACATACCCGACGACGCTTTCAACTGTGTTGTTTATGGCTGCTTTAATCATTATCCAGCAGTCGTCAAGGGGGGACCCATCGATCGCATTCTCATTCGGCAACGCTGCCTCCGGATTCTGCGCGTATGTTGTGACGACTTCTGATTGGTTTAGTCGCCCAAGATCATACCGAGGCGGGTGTCGGTATTGTACATTGTTAATTACGGAAAGTTTTGGGCGCAGTTTTACCATTACCAGGTCCGAGTCAATGTTAGCACCACGATAGGTTCTAACGTCGATAATATCAGAGAAGTGCCGTCCATCAATCAAAACATAGTCGATTTGTGGTTCAGTCTGTTGTGGTGACCTCCAGGTCACCTTGACCGCCCATCACGATGAAGGCTGTTTCCAGCTCGTGTGTATTGCCAAAACTCTAGTAGATTGTGTGATTACCTCTAAACCTTCGCACCATTGATCTTTTCCAGTAAACCTCCTGCAACGCTACTATGCCGAACACGCGATCCTTCAATGTATGGGTAAGCATGCCGGTGCTTTCGATGAAGTTGACAGACCTACAGTTCCACGTCCCGAGTTTCCAATCGGTAGTCCTTATTCTTCACCGATTGTGCCGGTCCGTATCTGTATTGTTTATGGGTGGCTTACAAGGCCTTATGCCAACTCCCTAAAGTTTTGGGAGAGGGGGCATGGTGCATAGTTTAGCTTAGAGTTTAGATGATCAGCCGCCCCTAACATGGGAGACAGATGCTGTTGCGGGCCGCTCCTAACATGGAGAACAGACGCTCCGCTCCAGGTTTACCGAAGCAACCCCCCCCCCCCCTTCCCTGTCTACGTACGACCATGGTGTTGGTTACCCGATCTCCACTATAATTGCTCGTACTCCGACCAATACCGCGTGAAGGTAACTCCTGCATGGGCGTAAGCTAGGTCCACGCGTGGGGACTATTTTATTCATTCAGATACACAATAACCAGCCATTTACCAACCGTAGATGATGATACTGAAGATAAATAACCTCCGTAAGCCTAAGCTCCATTTTCACCTCCAGAAGGTATTCCACTTCACGTATTAAGCAAAATTTAAAATCAACGAAGCACCGGGTCGAAGTAGCGTTTCCTCTGTTCTTCAGAGACAATGCACACTAGAATGAGAGGCTGGTTGTGGTCGCTCGGATCCGGCGGCTAGTTGTCGAACCGATCACTTCGTCCTTACATAGAACTACATAGAGCAATGACCTGTCAATAGGCCAGTGGTTGATTGAGAACGGGGTGTTCGGGCGTCAAAGCGGTTACCGCTCCACTTATCCCTTGCTCCCAGTCATCGAGCTATTCCTTAATAAGGTTCAACTGAGAAAACTTAAAAAGGCACAACATACAAACGCACACGCGATCGAACGTACAAACGCTCGAGCCCTTCGCGATGATACACGCGCTCGCGAAATCCCTGCGCCCGCACATATCAGAACTGTACAGTGAATGTAACATTCAGAATATCGGCCCGCTACAATTGGCCTTAAGCAGTGTTTTAGTGTGCGACAATGCCTGTCTCGTCTGCAATTGTAGTGAGTGATTCTGACAGGGAGCCCTTCCGAGAATCTCTACAGCTCCAATAGGAAAACTCTCGAAAAAAATACAATTAAGACATTTAATTGCAAGCTGCTAGTTGTTTTGCATAAATTGCCAATGTATAATGTCCAGCAAATTGTAATACATCGCCAAATGGTGTAGTCAAGCGAGTCCTTCACACATGTGCTTCCGATTTCAAATAGCTCAGTCCGAAGCAAAACAGCAAATCTATATAAGACATTTTTTAGTTGTAGAGCTCAGAGAGGAGAATTCCAAAAAAATGAAAATTGTTTCCAAATGTTATCCGCATTATGAATCAGTGATTACAAAAGTCAACAACTCCGTCAACGGAGTTCTGCATCTACTGACCTAAAATAGTCTCTTCGGAGTGAAGGAAGATGATTTAAGAAATAATAAATAACGGTCCATTTAGGAATACAACCTTAAACAAATCATGAAGTACGAAGCATTCCTTGCTGTAATTGAGAATAAGCGCTCAACCCGCCCTGCTCGGTCATTCCTTATTCTCGGTCAGAGCACTCTTGACCCTCAAACAACGGTACGTAGCTATTAGGCCAGATTACCGCGTGCTTGTTCTGTCAGTATACTGCTAACTGCGGATACTATAAAGTGGATGCAGATTTTCCAATCCAAGAAATGATTTGTTATGATTCTATTTGTCATTACAATATGTGTAATTTTAGAAAGATTGGGTCATACATAGTATGCTGAATTATCTTTAGACAGTAATGTTTTATCACTTTAAAGATTTCAATTATTAATTACCCTAATGTATAACTCCATCTAAAATCCGTACAGATGTGGTTGAAGAATTTCTAACCCATTTTGAATGAGTACGAAATATTCAATCCAAACCCGATGATTCGAATGGTTTGAAAGATTTCATTGCACGCCTCACTCTCTGAGGTTTGACTATTGCTTTTGACCTCCGCGGTACATCTCGATGACAACGGTCGCAACATGTGTGCTGAGAATATTTTCTCTTAGATGTCAAAGCGGTCAAAGCGACCTTGTGCTGGGATCTTATTTGATCCTTTGTCTCTGCATCTTTGGCCGATTTAATTTTATTATACTTCTTGCCCATTCTCGCAAGGTTATTTTTCCACCAGAGAACTTCTCATTTTATAGTCCGTTTGGTTAGTGGACAGCTCTCTTCATACGCAGTACAGGGATGCCACATTGAAATCTGTGTTTCGATCAAAAAAATCTTTTTACCATCTGTGATGACTAAAACAGGAAAAAAATCTGTGAAAATCAGTGATAAATTTGCAAAAAATCTGTGATAAATAACAATATTTCTAAAATCTGTGAAAATCTGTGAAATTTTCAACAAAATGCCAAAAATATGTCATCTGTGAAAATGAATCTGTGATCAAAAATTGTGAAAAAAAATCTGTGACATTACAGGAAAATCTGTGAATATGGTAACCTTGGCAGTAGTCGCGCAGTCTATAAGTTTCCTGGTACCTTTTGAAGATCGTTGGAGTCTTTGACATTGATCCAGAAGTCTTCAAAACACCTCCTTAGAGACTGTATATACGTGCCCTTCGGGACCCCAACAGCTGCATGGGTTATTCTCGCGATCTTAAGGCCAAAACAAATATGTTCCGATAAACGCGGCTACTCAGACACATACCACTTACTAACCGTAGAACAAAGCAAATCGTTCAGTCCAGAACCTATTCCCTGTTCAAAACCACATATATGTACGTGGGGCTGTTCCCTTGATTCAGAATTCGCAAGTGAATATATGAAATTCAAAGAGATATTCACCACATTATCTCGTGTCACTAGTTCCCCATATCAAATAATGAACATTTGCAGTGCAGTCGATGATTGGTTAAATATTCCGCGTCTTGCAAGCATAGCTGGAAAATGTCATGGTTATGACCAGTCATCTGGTGACTGGTCGCATGTTTGCTCGTGACATGTACAAGTTGCGGATTCTTGCGACATGTGACACAAGCGCGTGTACTATGACACGATACATTTTCCCCGTGACATGTCATAAAATTTGTACATGTTTCAAAACAAAACTGGTTTGTCAAGCGGCTGTACATTTACTGATCTGTGACATGTATGTTCGTTTGCGAACGGTCGCGACAATAGAAAAACAGGTTTGCTTGTTATGTGACATAGTTTTAGACATTTTAAACGCACATTAGGAAATAAATGCGTCAAAATCGAAAAATTTTCAACTTTTCACAGATAAACATTGTTTGTTATTGCGAGTTACTAAGAGTTGAAAATCAATAGTTTTAGACATTTTAAACGCACATTAGGAAGTAAATGCGTCAAAATCGAAAAAAATTCAACTTTTCACAGATAAACATTGTTTGTTATTGCGAGTTACGAGGTGTTGAAAATCAATAGTTTTAGACATTTTGAACGCACATTGGGAAGTAAATGCATCGAAATCGAAAAATTTTCAACTTTTCGCAGATAAACATTGTTTGTTATTACGAGTTGTTTACTATTTTTGCCTGCAACCGCCGGCGCGGCCCGGCGCGGCGGCGCTGGGCACACCTCTAATTTTAAACGCATTTTTAAATTTCCATTTTGTCGAAATTACTTCCCGTTGTGCATTTGAAATGTTCAAAACTTTTGATTTTCAAGTCCTAATAACTCGGAAAAACAAGCAACATTCATCTGTAAAAAGTGAATTTTGCGATTTTGACGCATTTACTTCCCCATGTGCGTTTAAATTGTTCAAAACTAGTGATTTTCATATCCTAGTACAGTAGGATTCCGTTTTGGCAACAATTTTATTTTTTTGCTGTTGCCAAAACCGGAACCGTGCCAAAAATTGAACCTTGCTTTTAAAGTTTGGATTTTCAATTTACGACTTCAAAAATGTTTCTAGGATTTTTAACCATGTGTGAAATGGAATTAAATGAAAGGAAAAAATAAGAAAATTCAATTTTATTCATATGTTTATCAAATTCAGTCTTCGCACAGTGATCACCTTCCATAAAAAAAAGTCGGTCAAACCTCAAAAGGGATCCGAATTTGATAAAAATTTCACATTGGGGTAATTTTATGTCGCTGAATTCATGTTTGGTGTTAATTTATTATTTCTTTTTACCAGAAAATTTTGGCACCTAGGGAGGTTTGCAAATTCAACATTTACGAATATAAAGTGCACTATATCTGAAAATGCATTTTCAAAAAGACATCGTAAACTATTTGGGAGCTATCAGTTTTGTATTCCTAAATACGGGCTTTCGATATGTATTGCAAATTTAGTGCCAAGTTTTGTAGTGACGTTGTATTATGCGGTGTAGCGCATTCATCTGCATTCGACTATAAAAATTGATTCCGTCACTGCTACCACTTGTATTATAATCAATTATAATACACATAAACAATCATTTCTATGATTAATATGACTCCCATGTTTGGAAATAAAGTCAAATGTAATGTCAATTGATACAAAAAATATCTATTGCACATTTTTAAATGATTTATTATGTACAACAAGAATGTTGACAAAAACGGAACCCATTTGTTGCCAAAATCGGAGTGTGCCAAAATGGGAGCATGCCAAAAACGGAATCTTACTGTAACTCGAAAAACAAAAACAAAATTAGCGAAAAGATGAAAAAAAATCCATTTTGACGCATTTACTTACTAATGTGTGTCTAAAAAGTCCAAAACTATCGTTTTTCAACTTCACGTAACTAGCAACAACAAATAAAATTTTTGTGTGAAAGTAGATTTTTTTCCATTATGACGCATTTACTTTCATGTGTGCGTTTAAAATGTCTAAAACTATTGATTTTCAAATCCTCGTAGCTTGCAATAACGAACAATATTTATCTGTGAAGAGATAAAATTTTTCAAATTTTGACGCATTTACTTCCCAGTGTGCGTTTAAAATGTCTAAAACTATTAATTTTTAACTCCTCGTAACTCGCTACATTTATTATCAAAAAGTTGAAAAAGTTCAAAATAATTGAATTTATATAGTGTCTACCATTCCGTTTATCTGCCACTGCACGGTACTTAAACGATCAAGAATAAGATACAGGTAAAACTAGCAAACCATAACAAAATGTTCATCTTTGTACAGGTTCGTATACTTTGTGACTGGTATCGCCTTACGCGCGACAGGTAAATTATCCTCATGACCAGTCTCAAGACCGATTACGCATTTAAATTCCATGACATGTCACGAGACCAACCATCGAGGCTTGGAAGCTAACCTGTTTGAGACATGAGACATTTTCAGCAGAGCGTGAATGTACGGGTGGCTTGACATGTCGCGAAAAATGTACACAGGTTCCAACTATGCTTGCAAGAGTCAACCAAATTTGACGGATTTTCCCGTCCCTCTAATACTGTTAATACTGTGGTCGAAGTCTGCTAACACGATCTTCTGCTGTGCGTGGTTTTTGAATTAATCCAACTCTCCAGTATACTAATTTCAGCTCAGACAAGGCAATCTCAATGGAAGCTACAATTGAGGAAATATACACAATATGAGGAAAGATACCTAAAATGAAAAATATATATATTTAGGAGTCCTACTCCGTCTATAAACAAATCGTATTGGATTACTCTGAATAGATAGCAGTATCCCCGATTACTGAACCAATCAATACCTCAAATCCAGGACGCTAACATGAATCAACGGTGTATTTATACCAATTCCCTTACTACCCACAAGAGAAGACCTACGACTGAAATCGCAGCAGTTTTATTTTCATTTGCTTTGTTTCACCAATTCGTCACAATGCATGTCTATTCTAAATACTACTTACGTAAAGTCCAAAAACAGAACCAATTTCATCTAACACCGTTGCAACAGTATGACTGAACGAGGACCTTCAGTAGGTCAAGCATGAATGACAGCGATGTTTCCAATTTCCTCTACTAGCTTCGCGGGTTTGTCGCTAATACTGGTGATCATCGTCTGGCTGTTGTGGGTTTGGGATTTACTACCAGGGTACGATGGCTCGAAGGAAAGAGAATTTATGAACCTGACACCTGTTGTTATGCTACCCGTAGACTAATAGTGTATTTTTCTGGTTTACACAGGAATCTCGGTCACCCGACCAAATATGTCCCGTGTGCTACATGTTCCGTACAGTCAGTGACACACGCATCTTATTATCGTTTGCCTTATTTTCCTTCATGGTTAGTGGGCGATTGACACAGTTTGTTTTCCATTTTCCACCACTTTCCTGTGTATTGTTTTTCAACTAGTGGCAACTGATTCTACATGTGACATCAGAATGAAAATCGCTGCTACATATCGAATTTCTTTAAGCTTTTGGTTCATGAATTTCAGCAAATCGATGCTCTAGACTACAATTACTACCAAACGAAATTGAAGCATTCTACGAATTAGAAAATGCTTCTTCAAGTAACAAAAGCACTAGTCGTTTTACATGCTCCACGTACCAGTTATGATTATAGAGATTATATATTATATTAATCAGACTCATGCAAGGCCACAAATTTGCCACTACACCTCTCCCAGAGGTACAAAGCATCGACTGTACAGTACTTACACTAGAAGTGTCGCAACACCTCTGATTGTCAAAGTACGCAATGTGGAAAGAGCCGGCAAAAGTAGAAAAGCAAATTGAGTTTGGCGGGTAAATCGATACCATATGGCGGGCGCAGTTTGCCACACAGGTGGTGGTTCTTAGCTCTTATTTGCATCAAAAGCTACGCAATGCTGCAAATGTGCAATTATTTGTAAACAGAATAGAATAGAGGTGCAGTGAGTTGGTTGGATAAATACGAGCCTGTCGCCAGTTTGCGGTTCCGTTCCACCACATGCCAAACTGTCAATAGAGGGCATCGCGAGGCGAACGTCACCGCAACGGTAGTGTCGATGATAGACAAGTTACAAATGAATGGTCGCTTTTCTATCAAATATGTACCTACTCGAGGCGGCTGGTGATGGAGATTTTAAAATCTTGATTAGCTCCGTTGTTTGCTCAATTCTTTAGGGTCGGTAACGACCAATATAGAATATAATGGCAATTATATACAGAACGAGGAATTAAGATCATAAACGGAAACAATCCTCCTACTTTTCAACTGGCGGTAAATTCATTCCCTGGAGGGTGAATTATACGTAAGCCACTAGTAATAAATTGTAAAACTTGTGTATATCTTTTCAGTTGGCTGTTGTTGAATAAATACAACCCGTGATTCAGATCCGCTGCATTAATTTAAAACACACTCAATTCAGTATAGAAATTACCAAAAAATAGGGTAATCTGATAATATTAGAGCTAATTTTTCGCAACTACTTATATAGGGTAATGAATATACTTTGGGCCGGTTAGAAAGAGTTCCGCAATATTTCGTTAATAAATAATGAATCACTATAATCGCTTAAATGGATTTAAATTAACACTGCAATATCTTTGCTTCATTTTTAAGAACCAGTAAATTATCAAAAATGGCGTCAAAATTGTGAGAGGCAATGAAAACTCAAATCGAGTGCTTCGATTTGTACCCTAACACTGCTCTAATAAATTGCTGCAAATTGTTTGGCTGAAACAGGAATAGGTTTAAAATGGTTCCATCACTCTATGTAGTGAGCATATGGTACAGGCTCCGAAAGTGTGTGAGTGACAAGCTATACTTGTCATTTATTAAAACCTGTCGATGTTTTTTTGAATTTGATCTGAAGATGATTAAAAGATCGCAAAGAGATAAAAAGGCAATCAACCATCACAATCTAATTTAAAATTGACCACATTATATAACCTATATTTTGGTTTACCACTTTGAGTCCAGTTTTTGAACAGGTTAAATAGTTTATTGTTTGATATCGCACATTGCGTTAGCTTGCCTGAGTGTGAGACTTTCTTGTTTCCACAGTTTGTAAATCAAAACAACCGCCTATATTTCTTGTCCGTCGGATCCTGATACATACCTTTTTATTTTTCAAAAAATCAGAATTATTTTTATTGCTTTATCTGAAAATACAACTGCTTGAGAATATTTTCCCAAATTTTTATAGAGATCCAAGAAATAGATCGACAATTATAGCGCTTCCAAGCGCGCTTCGTCGTCGTCAGTGGTAACCTGAAATTTTAATTTTTTTCATTGATCGCAATAATTTTTTCTCGTACCTTAACAATTCTTTTTTTAAGCTTAAATTTTTGATTTACAGATGAGAATTTATTAGTACAATCTTTAGAGCTTAAAACAGCGATTTTTTAAGGAAACCGTTTCCGAATGCAGGAAAAAATTATTATTTATTCAACTAATCGATAAGGTACGAGGAATACTCGTATACAAATGAAATTTTTTGAGTTTTGGGATTTTAGTTGGTCTATTGGTCTTTAATCGCGATCACCGCAAACCTCCTAAATAAAAAAGGGTTTCGGGAAAAAGGCCATAACTCCGCCAATCATCAATATATTTTTATAAACTTATATTTGTTTATTTCACTGAAAAATGTACTACCAAAATATTATAGGTTTGATGTAATGAAATCATTGCTTTATGCCTTTATGTAAATTCAAACTTTCTTGACATTTTTCGCACAAAAAGGCAGTTTGTTACTGCGTGTTCATAATTTTTTTCTTGGTGGTGAATCATTAGTTGCGTCATTCACTACAATTTGTATCTTATTTTTATGAGTCACTATGTAAATCCGTCTTCTTCGGTGTTGGCTTCTTCGTTAGCAGTGCAAGTTGTTGGTTTGTAGGTACTAGGTGCAATCCTTTGTCAGTGAATGTTAGATACTTTCTGTTCTGTTCAATTATTGGTGTACTGTGTACTGGTGTCTGTTGCAGTAGATGAATTTTCTTTAACAGCTGCGTATGATCTACCATGATGTGACGCCCGGCTATAGAATTAGCATGTAGGGGTCTGCCATGGGTGCGTAAACAGCGTTTCTTTAGTATATGTAACTCCCTTGGCTTTTATAACTGATATTGCATAAAAGGAAAGCTATCAGTAAACAAGTATTAACAGTTGTGTGTCCAACAAAAACACCCTTAACAGGCCGACAAGGGTACCCTTGTACCAGCAAATATAAATGCTCATAGCTGTGGTTTTCTTTAATCGATTTAAACACTTTTAGATATTTTGGATGAAGGAACTCGATAAACGGATGAATGGTTCTGGTAATCCGGCTTTTTCGGAGTAATGTTCAAGTACTGCTATGATTTGTAAATTTTAACAATATCCTAGCAATATGAGTATCAAAACTTTACAAATTATCTCAGAAGTTTGTTAATTATTGATATGGGACCATATGGCAATTTGACGTCGGAATGGCCACTCACGGCCCCACGGGAAGCTGCTCCAGAATGTTCGTTCCAGGGTTAAATCACCAAATGGTTCCAAAACTACGAGATACAACCTGCTGAAGAATTCCAAGAATTTTGATACCCATATTGCCAGTATTCCATTGAAATTTACAAACAGTATCCCAGCACTGGAATATGCTTCCGGAAATCGGAATTCCCGGAAACCGAATTAATTTTACCAAATCTAAAATTGGATAAACCCAAAACATCCAAAAGTGTCGAAATCGGCCTTAGTTATTGGCATTTCAGTTTTGTGGGTACCCGGGTACCCTCGTCAGCCAATTACGTAGTAAAAAAAGTCAGGAGCCCCTCCTCACTCCCCCTTACTATATCAGCAATATGAAGATCAAATAGAGTTCATGGAGCAAGTAAATGAAGGCGGTCACTTTTTCATGGATATTCCATCAAGATAAAAGCTGATGATTAAAGGGGCTTTGAATATGAATCTCGGTTGCGCTAGATTCAACTCAAACTAGACATTTGAATTGTAATTTTGTAAAAATATTAATTTGACACGGCGCAATGCGCTTGTCATATATTCACAACATGTAAGATATAAAATAATCCGATTTATTAATATATTCTTATACGTGCTACCTATTGGGGCGCGTGGAGATCTTTTTTCGCCGCGGGATAACATTTACTACGTCATCTACCGCAGCGTGGTGGTTGTGCGTTTTGCCCTTCATGCTGTTGCCGGACTCGTCTAAATCATCATCACTGCTATTGTTTTGGTGCTTACGGTCGGATGTATCTGTCTGTTTCATGTTCTTACGTGTTTCAATCGTGTAATCGCCTGAGGCGTGAATCTTTTCATTAGTGATATTGGTTATTGGTTTTGAGTTACTAGGCGTAATCGTAGTCATTGGCTCAGTAAGAGATTGCAGATTGGCGTAAAATATCGAAGGCTGTGCGTTGATTTTTCTCGTTGTTGATGAGTTTTAGCATTGAAAATGTTTTACCCACTCGAATGGGGCTAGGTGTAGCTTAGTTTAGCTTAGTTGACCGCCCGTGAGTTTCCCGTGATTGATCATTGAAATTGCATATTGAACCAATTGTGTGATACTTGGGAGTAGTACATCACACTCAACGTGCAACCTAAAGAGACTAAGATTATAGTATAATCTATAACGTAGATGGCCACTAGGGTGGGACAAAAAATAGATTCCAGCTCCGAGCAACTTTTTGGGTACCATTTGGGTCCTAGAACATCTGTGCAAATTCTTAGCTTGATCCCTGAACCTATATTTTTGCGCCCACTGTTTTAAGTTTACATGGGATTTTATATGGGAAAATTAACTTTCACAAAATAATTCCTCCAGGAGTCGCCCGTTGCTTCCAAAAAATAAACCGTTATGTGGCTTTTGTAGGAAATTTAACAAAGAAACAAAGTCTCGAAAACCACGAAACGATCTGAAGCTAGAGAAAAAAGTTATTAAACTGAAACCAATTGAAGCTCTGACGATTGATAAAATATTCATTTTTTCTAGCACCACTGTTGTTTGTTGTCCAATCATATGCGATTTTGTTTTGATCTCCTCTTAAGGTTCAAGTTACCTTTTTTAAGCATGTGTTAGAATTGAACGCTTGGTAGTGTGCGTAGAAAAATTTGTGTTCAGCTTTGCCACCGGATTATCCATTTAAACCTTTTTAAAACTCTAAAAGAAGAATATCAGTCGATTTATTAGATCATCACGATTCAATTCATGCAAAATACCTGCTGGAAAAACCATCGGTTTAGCTAAATGGTGCTTTTGAAAAAGTGGCTGTGGTTTTTTCATTGCGCAGTTGTGTTGCGTACCCCAGCTCGGTGTGGTAGTGTGATAAAAAATCACAGCCACTTTTTCAAAAGCACCATCCAGCTAAGCCGATGGTTTTTCCAGCAGGTATTTTGCATGAATTGAATCGTGATGATCTAATAAATCGACTGATATTCTTCTTTTAGAGTTTTGAAAAGGTTTAAATGGATAATCTGGTGGCAAAGCTGAACACAATTTTTCTCACGCATACTACCAAGCCTTGAGGTAACTTGAGCCTTAATGTGTCTAAATCATTTATTTATACTGTATGGTCACCTCGCAAGAGTTTTGAGGGATAAATTGAGTCTTCTTTTGTACATAATAAGAGAAAATTAAAGATTTTGTATATAATTCGACCGTCAGCAGCAGTGATGCTATGAAAAGTACAATTTTCATTAATCTTCAGGGCATCAATCAGTTTTTGCTTAATAACTATTTCCAAAAGCATCAGATCGTTTCGTGGTCTTCTAGACTCTGTTTCCTTCACAAATTTCCTATAAAAATCAGACATCTATTTATTTTTAGGAGGTAACGGACGACTCTTGGAAGAATTAATTTGCAAAAGACGTTTTCCCCATACGAAATCCCATGTAAACTTTAGGCCGTGGGCGCAAAAATATGATTTCACCGATCGAACTAAAAATTTGCAGAGTTGTTTTGGCAGCTAAATGAGACCCAAAAAGTTACTCGGAGCGAAATTTACTTTTTTTTTCTTAATATAACCACGGCCCACTCTAATGGCCACGCCCATGCAGGTCAATTTTGGGATGGGAAGGAATGTTAGTTCAATACTTATGACCGATATGACCGAGGAATTCTCTGCATCATCCACAAGCGTCGCAGGATAGGATTGGTGTTAGTAGGTAGGAAAATGAATCAGGATATATCTTGGTAGATATTGCGATTTAGCTAAGAACTCACGCGCTTTGTCTTTTCATTTTAGATCAAAGTTTTCAGGCGTGCGACCTCCAGTAGAAATATGAATGCCGTTCGAATAGGCATTTTAACAATTACTCTTCCGAGGGGTGTTTTATAAAAGGATAAAGCCGCGTGGAATATAATAGAGGTATCTATTCATCTATAGAAAATATGATCCTTGCAATATGCATGAAAGCCGCTCGCGACTAACCACCGATATTGCTCGAATCAATTTGAACTGCGAACAGCCGGCCAATTTTTTGTTAGGGGAACCTTTGCCACTGCGACCACTATTCAGGTTATCTTTTGTGGCTGCCCCTGTTTGCTCTACATGTTAAAAATTGCCCAAATCCAATGTAGTTGGAAGCGAGTTGTTTGTTTGTCCACATGTGTCGTCCCAACCGGGTAGTACATTATAATTATTAATGTAGCTGTGGATCCGTTTGGGACAGGTATGCCATATCTCGCGAGGCGTCACAAGATGCCTTCCGAAGTATCGATCCTTTCGAAGAAATAGTACTGCACACTGGCAGAGAATATGTTCCGAGCTCTCGGCCCCGTAGTAGTTACAAAATCGACAAATGTCATCTTGACTTTTGCCAATTTTTTTCAGATGATACTTAGCCAGACAATGTCCCGTAAATAAACCTGTGATTATACGTGAGCCTTTACGTTTTAGATCCATTAGTTTTTTGGCTCTCGTTGTATTTGGATGTATCAATTTCTTAGCTTGTCGAGCGCCTTCTACGTTACGCCAGTCGTTTAGTAGTTGGTCTCTTGTCCAAGCCGAAAGTTCTAGTTTAATGGCACAGGTAGATATACCTAGAAATGGTTCTGGTCCAACAAACATGTTTGATGAACCACACCTGGCTAATTCGTCGGCCACTTCGTTACCATCGATTCCTTGGTGGCCAGGTACCCAGAATATCATTACTTTATTCCGAGTTGCCAGTTGTTGTAATGATGTGATGCACTCCCAAACCAGTTTGGACTCACATTTCGACGACCTTAATGCCAACAGTGCTGCTTGGCTGTCCGAGAAGATTGTAATTTTTGCATGTCTGTAGTTTCGTTTCCTACAGACCTCCGACCAGTGTATATTGCATATACCTCTGCCTGGAAAAATGTAGGCTACTTTCCCATTGATATCGCTTCTTTAATTCTTGGCCCATAGACTCCCGAGCCAGTCAGCTCACCCATTTTAGAACCATCCGTATAGAATGATATTGTACCTTGAGGCAGTATAGGACCCCCTACATCCCACATCTGACGATCCACTATGTGGACCTCATATGAGATATCCAAGTTCGATTTAGCCTCCATTTTATCTTGAACTGTTGTCAAGACAGGGTTCAGTTTGAGTTCCTTTATGATACTCAGGTGACCATTTAAATCCCCATCAAATAGTGGTTTACCCTTTAGCACTCTCAGAAAGCCAAGTCTCGCCTCCCTCATAACATGTTTGTGCAATGAAGGTAGATGAAGCATGGCTTCCATAGCTGTAGTGGGTGTTGATTTCATAGCGCCTGTGATAGAGAGGCAGGCTTTAGTCAGTTTAGCTTGGGCGGTTATTAGCTTAACTTTGGGCCACAACACAATGGAGGAATAAGTTAATCGTGGTCTGGCGATGGTCATGTAGAACCAGTAAGCCAACCTCGGTTTGAGACCCCAAGTTTTCCCGAAGAGTTTACTACACGCCCACAGTGCTGTTGTTGCTATATTACGGTGTATGTTGTCAGGTGCGAGTTCCAATTCAGTTTTTTTGTCTAGGATAACACCTAGGTGTTTCGCTTCTTCTGCGTAGTTGATTGTAGTTCCACTGAGAGTTGGGGGAACTAACTTCAGTTTTTTCCTATTAGAAAACGGCACAATGACCATTTTTGCAGGGTTCACGTTGAGTCCCTCTTTGACGCACACTGTCATGATGAAGTTTAAAGCTAGTTGAATCCGATCGCTTAGTACAGATTCATGTTTTCCCCTCACAATTAGGACAATGTCATCTGCATAAACAACAATCTCGAAACCCATTTCAGTCAGATCATTGAAAAGATCGTCCACCACTAGTGACCAGACCAGGGGTGATAGCACACCTCCCTGGGGACTACCTCTACTGGCTGTTGTAGTTGCTTTCGTGTCTCCCAACGTTGCTGTGATCTCTCGACTCTTGAGCATTGCAAGAATCCAGTCCTCTATCGGTTTTTCCACTCCTCTTTTTGCCAGGGCCTTGTGAATTGATATGTAGGACGTATTATCAAAAGCGCCCTCGATGTCAAGAAAAGCGAAAATTGCTATTTCCTTGAAATCGAGGGTTTTCTCAATAAGTATCACTAAGGTATGTAGGGCTATTTCCGTAGATTTGCCCTTTGGATATGCAAACTGGTACTTGTTTAGCGGAGCTTTCGATAAGTGCTCCGATCGAATATAGTGGTCCAGCAGTTTTTCCATCAGTTTTAGAAGTGTTGATGTCAAACTAATAGGTCATAACAGCCGGCCATCGAGAGTATTGCTTCTTATTAACACTTCAATGATCATTTCTAAAGTTTGCAGTACAAATTAAGCGCACAAAAAGTAATAAAGATATCCCAAATGAATTTGAGAAAATTCACTGCTAAATTTTAATGGCAAGTAGGTATCTCCGCTCTCCCTATCAGACACGTTTCCATAATTGGGTTAAATGCCAAATTGCAAACGACACGTTTATTATGCGTAATAAATATAATGAACACAACGGCAGGGGCTCTTGATCCATCGGCGGCCCAGAAGGAGAATGGATGGGAGAAGAGCAATACTGGCAAAGACCGACTACTATGAGCGGTTCAAACTCGAAAGAGTGACGCAGAGTACTGCACTGGATGACTTTGAAGAAAGGACCAGGAGTGCGATTTTACGAAGCTTTAGCTTCCGAAGGCCCTATATTTTCTGACAGAGTGAATTTCTGGAGAGATGAAATGTTTACCACTGTTTTGGAAAGCAAAAGTAGTACAAAGCTAGTGTCAGACCTTCATGAGACCTCAAGAAGTCTTTTTTGGAGGTATTCGTCAATGTAGATTTGTCGGTAGACGTTTCATGAATTAATAATAAAAAATTGGCTTATTTGGACACATCTACAGATCGCTTGCCACAAGAAAACTTTTTATGCAATTCAACAGCTTCGTCTTAGGCCAATTAAAAAAATTTCCTGCATGAAAGTTTGCATTTTTCAAATATGGTATTTGAACCAAAGATTTAAAAGTTATACCTTGGCGTGGAAGAACCGGTATATTAACATATACTGTTAATATGAATCAGTGGCCGAAACGTCGGGCAGTAGGTATACAACTGCCGTTCTTATTGCTAGACCGCAAAAGCTGAAAATCCATATCAAATTCTATCCGGTCGTTTTCCAAATTCCAAATTAAAATTATAATCAGAACGAGCTCACCGACATTCTCGTCCAATCGTCCGAATCGTCCTTGCATATGTTTACTGCCACTTTTCATCACCTCCTCCATATTACAATACCATGTGTTCTTCAGACGTTCCACGTCCTGCGAAATTTCAGCTAGCTTATCTTTAACAAAATGAGAAATCAAGCGGTTTTCCCCGAGTACCGTCCACGAAGAGCTAAAACTTTCAGAATATTCCTGAGCACAATATTTTCTTCGCCAAATCTCATTGACTCGGGAGTCAGAATTCGTTTGATTCAAACCTATTTATTTAGAAAAAAGTGGTATTGTCAATCCTAGCTTCTACCTTTTTAGGAAAATTGACAAAACGCAAAAAAGTCGCGTTCGAAGCGTACGACTACTACGATTATCGATTTTCTCTATTGTACGAGAATCGCCATTTGTGCAGCAAAACTATCCGAGAATGCGTTGTAGGGAAATAATTCTTTTTTGCTCAAAACATATTTATGGTAATTTTAAAAAAACTAAAATAAATACAATTACAAAAATCTCATTTTGAAAAGCCTAGTTGGTAGTGACATCCGATGGAAAGTAAAGATAAAATCACGACTGTTAGTCCTACGCCTACTGTGTATGAGTGTACCTATATAATTCGTGGGTATATGGACATCTCAGTAAATAATAATATCACGGTTTTTCGGATTAACGGTGTTTTTAGTGCGGAACGCATTCCCTGTATACACATGATTTTTTTTATTTTTTTTTCCCAACCCTGGTTTTCTAGGCTGTTATTGTTATCACCAAATTAAAATTTATTTTTGCATAGCACGCTTGAGTGAGAAGCCTGGTGTTTATACTAAGCATACAGTACACTAACCAATTACAGACATTCAATTTGCGTATAATTTAACTAACTTTAATCAGGTCAATATCTAGCATCTGTGTTTTGTTAAACATGGCAATCACCAGGGATAAAGAGCTCATTTTTGAAGAGTTTTTGTGCTCAGTTTTCCACAAAACTTTTTTATTATATTATTCGTTTATTCTATTCGGTTCAATGCATAAGCTAAACTGAGCTGTTGGTCTTTTATATATATTGATGTAAACAATAAAAATGATAAATAGTTGTTAATGGATATCCAGCAGAGCTCGTGCGATCGACTGGCGATTGCGGATGGATACCTGTTTACTAGGCTGCGAAATATTTTTCCTAACCAACAGCGTCTTGGTGAACCCATTTACGATTCATGGAGCCAGTTGGTCAGAATTATTGAACCACTATTAGAGCGTGAAAATTAATACTCCAGTATAAACTCAACACTAGCGCTTGAAGGCGAATTCGAAACGTTTTTTGTTGCCCGGTTAATTAAAACTAGGTTATATAAACCGTAATAAGTCATGTTTTCGGTAGCTAATTTTAATTTGTTTTCCAATTAGATTTCATGTCATACTAAATACGCATTAATTTCTTGGACACGCATTCGGGGCAAGGAATGGAAAGTTTGTTTATAGTACAGATATAATATTGGTACACGAGCGGGGCTTGCCAACGGGGAAATGTCCTCGGAATGTACCGTTAGGTCTTTGTCATTCTGAAACGGGTCATTAGAAAATCGGTAGAGCCAACACCTACTAAATCCCAAGATTAAGTTATTTGCATGGAATGATTGAAACATTTTCAATAAAACTTTTTTTAGTACCGGTGCGGTCCAGGAGGATTTAGAACGTCAACACACACAACGATGCTTGCATCCTTTCTCATCGGTCGGAACTTACTTAAAAAGCTACGGTACTATTTTTATTTCTTAGGCACATTGAAAACATTATGCGTTGATTTGTGCTCAGTGGTAATAATAGTAGGTAATAATGTTGAATAATCCTTAAAAAAAAATTTCAACCTTTCTCGGAAAGAGTCACCAGAAATTGCTATAAGTTCTTAAAAATACAGAGCTTGGATGTGTCGAGAATCTTCTGCAGATGTGAGTAACATAATTTTCCGAGTATTAAAAGACCTTCTTGTGACACTAGCAACAAATCAAATATTATCCATTCTCAACAGCAATGATATTAATTTTATCGAATATCGTTCCATGTAGCACAGAGATATCGTCCGTTTATTTATCATAATTTTTAGATTGCAATAATAAATCCACAAGTGAATCGTTTCAAATTTGCCAGTTGTGATATATTGCATTAAGAATAAAACCATTCCATTACCATATGATCACTTCCACAAACAGCACCGCAAGGTTTGGCTTCCGAACCCTAGAAATTTGATGTACGATGGAATCCAATGGAGCAGCAATGGGTGTAAAATTTTCAAAATTAGTTTAACGATGGAGAACCGTGGTTTGTTGTTGCAGTGGCCGCGCCTGGCACTGTCAGCGTTTGTACGGAGAGGCAAGGTATTTTATGGCCTCGTAAATTTGCATACACTCGTTTCGGTTCCCTTTTCTTGGTTGCCATCAAATATCCGTACATGATTTATGTATTTTCGTGCGATTCTCTGACTGAAGATTGTGAAAGTCACGGAAGAAAGCTGCTTTTTTCTCAGGGTTGTGATTTATATTCGTGCATTCTTTTGAACTGAAAAAGAACTTGTTTGTAGTTTTTACAGGTTTGTAAATAATTCATCGAAATTGTGCGTGTCTAATATACTAAATTCATTAAATTTGATTCAATTCTTTTGTAATGTTCGACAGAATAACAAAAATCGCACCAAAGCTCATGCCGTCTTCTTAGATATAGGAAACAGAACTAACGAGTGACATTTTGAAATGGAAAATGATTAATAATAAAAATCCGTTTCCATGTCAAAATTGATATTCCTATTTTTAAGAAAAATTTCTATGATAACAAATAAAATTTCCAGGGCTAATCCAGAATCTTTTCTCATTTTCTTTTACAGATATGTACATATATTTTAAACCAAGAAAATTTGTATCGGCTGTTAATTTTCTCTCCAGTTCGCCAGTTTGAGGTAGGTTAGAATTTTAACACAACCATTGACCCAATTTTGTTATTCAGTAATAACCCTAATGTTCGGTTTCATTGTTCCATCTAGCTATGGCGCTTCGTGACGTACACTTTCCTACACGCCGGCGCTGTCCATTTGATGTTAAATGTCATCATACAAGTAAGTATTATTAACAAAAGTTTAAACCACACTAATAATTGCAGATAATGTTGGTGTTCTCCTTTGCAGATAATAGTAGCTTTTCCCCTGGAGACGGAACAGGGTCATGTGACCGTGCTGTTGGTGTATTTCGGGGGCGTATTGGCCGGTGGACTGGGAGCATCCGTGTTTGAACCGACGCTGATGGTCGGTGCTTCCGCCGGAGTGTACTGTTTGCTGATGAGTCATATTCCGCACATTGTTATGGTAAGCATCAACATTCCTTGAATTTCATATCGGGCATGAAATTGATAATGATATGTTATGTTTATTTTGTTTCATGAGCAGAGTCACTCAAGATGCGCAATGTTGTTTTAAAACAACATCCTGAAAATCGTCTAAAATTATCGCATTAACATGATATAGTTTGCTATCCATAAACTGGGAAAACCAGCTTCCGACCATAACTCGTATCGGTCGATTGCATGCTTTCATGTGTTCGAAACTCTTGAACAAATTTATCCTATGATGCCGTAACAATTGGATTGATATGGACTGATTATGTTTTGTGTTAGTCTTAGATGTAATTTTTGCTGATTTTTTTTTCGTTTTTGCGCAATATCATGAATTTTTGTAATTTATTTATCAAAAGGCATAATAATATTCCAGAAGAATTATCAGCTTCTTTTGTTGCATTGAAAAAAAATTCTCTAAAAATCGCACTAATGACACAATTGAACAGTCATGTATCTTCCAATGACCAACGGTTTTTAAGCGAGATTCATAAAAACTATAATAGGCTAATCTATTTCATTTCACCTTTCTTCCAGAACTTCCAATCGCTGTCCCACCGGTACTTCCGGCTAGTAGCAGTACTGCTACTCTGTGTCAGCGACGTCATCTACTCCATCCGACACTGCCTAACCAAAGGAAATCTCGCTCCGAGGATCGGAGTCGCTGCACACGTGAGTGGTGCCATCTGTGGCCTTCTGTTCGGCTTCATCGCCTATCAGGGTGGTAAAGAACTGTGCTTCCGGGTGGCCCGATACACCGCCGCACTACTCTACCTCGGCTGGATAGTCGCAACGGTTGTTTATAATATTGAGCGGAGGTTTTGAGTGATATGGTCGCGATTTTGCATTTTGTTTAATTTAAAAAAATTGTGTTCGTCGATATTTATATTAGCTAGTTGGTAGGGTGACCGAAGGCCAAAAAATACTTACACTTATAGAACAATCAAAATTGTACCTAACTAGATAAAGGAAATAAATTATTTTATTGCAGTCATTATACAACAAGTAAACTAAATGGAAACAGTATTTTTGTGATACGTTTGTTGTTTTATTTCCAATTGTTTTAAATAATTACAACTATATACTAAGCTTCCTAAATAGAAATTATTGTCATGACAATCTCTGAGGAGAAAGAGTTCATACTCAAAAATTGGGACTGCTTGCTCTCTGTTGTTCCAATGTTTCCTTTGGATGAGAAAAGCTGACTCTAACGTGTTTAGATTATCTACTAAAACGTATCTGACTGTGAAAAGGCACTTATTTTATGCAGATCCGGAATACTAAAAACAATTTCTGATCTCGAAACGAAAAATTTCAATTCCTATCAATTAGAGCAGTAATTCAAATCTCGTCGGTTATCCTAGAGCAGTAGTCGTTCAGACGAAACACTCTACTAAAATATTCTTACTCCTCAGCGTCATTCGTTTATTTTTAGCAACGAGTAGTAATTACAAAAGCTAACGTGTAGTACCTAAGATAATTAAGTACGGTGATAATATCTCCAAACTTCCTATATTCCTAGATTAGCGTCGACATGTTAAAATAATCGCCGTAACCGTTCATTACGACCTACAAAGCCACTTAAAGTTACTAAATTAATATCACTAAAATCACAGTTACTCACACGCGCACACTCGTCGCGATCTCACCATGAACGCACACACACACACTCATCAACTCACACTCCCGTTAGCAGTTAAGTGGCGTACAATTAACCCCCACTTCGGTACACTTACACTCCAGGCACGGACCGGACAGTTCGGAAATTATTCGGCCCACCCTGTACATCCGACCGTAGATGTTACAACCGGCCAGCTTCAGTATGCCGACCGTGTCCTTCAGGCTGTACACCTTGGACTTCATCGTTATCTCCGCCGTGCCCTCGGAGTGATGCTGCTTCAGTTTGTTAATGTCGACCGGATTCACCACGTAGGTCGTCTCCGAGTGGGGAATGGTGTTGGGCGGTCCATCCGATATGACCTGATAGTGTTCCACGTCCGGATCGAATCCGTACCGGTCGATGTCGTTTTTGTACTCTACCTCGGTGTTTCCGGTGCCGGTGTGGAAGTTTGGCGGTAGGAACGGAAGATCCATCAGTGATGGCCGGTACAAGTTGTTGGGACCATTGGAGGCACTTTCCACTTTCAGTACAACCGTTCCGTCGTGTTGCTCCTCGTCGGATGATGGTTTGACGTCTCCCAGTAAACTGACTGAGGAATCGTAAACTCCACTGATTCGAGATGGGATCGTCCTGAATGGCTGGACTCCATCTATGTAGACGGGAGCTGCCGTGGTAGAGTTCTTGATCGCATTATCATGTGGTTGTTCGTCCTCTCGGAATAAATAACTCAGTACATTCTCCAAGCTAAACATACCGCTTGGTTCCGGTTCGGATGTGTTGTGAATGTTTTCGGCCGTTTCTAACTCCGTACCGGTAAACGAGTGGTTTGTTGGGCCGTATCCAGTCAGAGCCGCCGCAACTTCATTTCCTGCGGAATGATCTTCCACCGAATTTTCAATCGTTGAAAGATAGTTGGCATCCGTGGTAATGGAAATTATCTGTTTATCGTACTCGGCACTGTCGACGTTGTCGTTATCCAGCAGATCGTCCAGTGAAGAGTAGTTGTTCTTCGCTACCGAGTGATAGACAGAGAATAGTTTTTCTTTGTCTTCGATTAGACTGATGAGAGGCGGTGGCGGCTCTGTTCGAATCACGTCGATGAATGGGTTTGCTGGGGTTACTGTAAGATTAAAGTGGTTATCAGAATGAATTATTGGGGGTTATGTTGGTAAATATTACCTCGGAATTTGAGAGCTGTAGTGTTTAACGGTAGCCTTACAGAACGATCTTCGGTGGTCAGCTCTATCGGGGAGACGGTTGTCGCATAGGGTTCATAGTAAAACTCATCCTTTATGTGATCCTTTGGGAGAAATCCACCTAGAGATAGACAATTTTTCTAATAAGTATATAAGTAGAGAAAATAAAGCTAGAGATATTATTGTTCTAGATTTCTCATACCTTTTCCGAAACAAAAAGAAAAACTGAGCGATTCTATTCTATTCTATTTTATTATAACCCTTACACAGCCAGTATTGAAAAGCATCCTGGAAAACAGTGCAGTTAGTCTGTAGTGTTTTTCTTGTCAATATTAATATTTGAATCATATTTTAATATGTCGCAAATATTAAAACGGCCAGGCCTACTGTGCAGAGTTGAGTTTGAAGATGTTTCAAAATTAGACGGCAATTAAATTATTCATTTCGTAAATAATTTAATTAACGAATTGTTTTGAATCTTAAAGGAGGAAGAAACGAGGACAACCGTGCTGACCGTTTCAGTTTAAATGGAATATAATAAATCGTTGCGAGTGACTTGGCTAAGAAGGTTAATGCCACTCCTTTGATTCTTTAGGATGGGACAGAGTTATTTACACCTTGCCCTGGTTAATAAGCCTAGGTTAAAGCGCCTTTACTCGCTCAAACAAAAGGTAAAACTATGAGCGATAAAATAAAAGTAAACCTTTTGTTTGTAGAATGAAGTTTATTTATTCGGTTAGAGTAAAATTGCCTCCTCGCCTTGATTGATGCGTTTGACGATATTGTAAACATCATCAAACAAATTTGTGCATCAGTTTTAAAGAACCTCTGACAGACAATTGCTTTAAGATAGTTACGCCTCGATAGTGGTGCATCGAGGAGACCCTAGAGAACATATGAGCCTTTTTTATGTTTTGTGTTTTTTCATGCTCTGCACCAGCCCAAACTAACGATCAACCACTAGCCTGTGCACGCTGGCGTGGCTGACTGGTGGTTCAGAGTGGATTGGTTTTTTCAGAGTGTGATTAAATGTTTTTTCAACCTTTGTAGAGCGCGAATCTTAAGAATTAATAAGAAATTCTTTCCATACAAACGAATTCAATTTTCTTTAGTTCTAAAGAATTTAATTTTGAAATTTTCCCTTTACTCTGCATGAAGTACAGTCCAGCCTACTATTGGTGTCAACCAGCCGGGACTGCTGGAAAAATATATCGCTGAGTAATTTTACCGAGAGAGAAACATCTGCAGCGACAACGCCGGTTCTCCACCTGGAGGTTTTTCCCTGTATGGTCAAGTGTTCGTGAGCGAACAACCACAATAAATTGCATATTCTCTCATATACACGCACAATATCACATTCCAAACGTACAAATGCTCGTGGCCTTCGCGATAACAAAAACCTGGTCACAAATGCAAATAAGCAATTGCGAAGTTCACTCCTGATACCGCGTATGTGAATTAATAAATACTAAAACGTTCACTAGTCGTCGGGGTGTTATCTTGTTTGAAAACTTAGGTGTGCGTGGCTGATCGCGATGGACTCGACCGTTGTATGTTAACGTTTTGGTCGCGTGTGCTGGCGAGTATGAAACCCGTGTTCGTGCGATCATGAATCGGTCACGTCCGGAAATCTTCCTCCGTCTTAGCAGCTTAGGTCCATACATTCAGTTGGACCAATAAAAAATGACACTTATATACACTGAACAACACGTTTCACGGTGACATGACCGGGAACTCTAGTGATATGGAGGAACTCACTTTATTCTAGTATATGAACCGTACACCGAAAACTAAATGTCATATTCACAGTTCGCGCACGGTTACGAAACAGAATTTATACACGCGAAGTTACATACATGTTAGCACATGCGACATAACATAACATACAAACGCTTGAACTTTTCGCGATGATACGATCGTAAAGTCCCTACGCCGGCACATATCTCAACCGCACAATGCACATTCAGAATCACGGCCCACTGCAATTGGCCTTGAGCAGTGTTGTAGTGAGTGACATTTCCCATTTCGACTGCAATTGTAGTGAGTGATTCTGATGGGGAGCCCTTTCAAGAACCAGGAGGAAAACTCTCTATAAAATATTCGATTATAGTAAAAAGGCTAAGGGTTTGATTCCTGAAAGTAAACTTGAACAATCAGGGAATTTCAGATAGTTTAAATTGATCTGGAAAACCTGTAATTTTTAGTGAACTGACTGACAAATCACGGAACGATTTCAAATCGACGTTAAACTATTCTTCACAAATAAACGGAGAACGGTATATACCTAACTTTTCTGAGATAGGCATACGTTTCTTATAACATTTTTTTAAAGAATGTCCAAATTTAAGGGGGTGTCTGGTGTAAAGTGCTCAAACCGAAAGTTATTTTGTTTTACGATTTTGAAGGCAAGGCACTTTGTGTAATGTTAGATTTATTTATTCATTTATTATGAACAAAAAATATTTTCAGTCCCGCGGAGCATTCCAAGATTAGACTCCAGCCATTTCCACGTCGAGGAGCACCGCGATTTGAAAAGTTTAGACTAGAAGTTACTCGATGAACCAAAAAAATAGAAAAAAAAACGATTTTCGAAAAATGGCTTCATGAAAACCGAAAAATCCGATATTTTACTGTAAAATTCGTTCGCTTAATAGGGAAAATTGTTTTTATTCAGTTTTCTGTGTTTCATCGATAGGCTACATATATTGTGAATTCTCATAAAAAATCAAGCCAATTCGCCGTTTATTTCGCTTGGCCACCGAGATTGCGGAAGACTATTCAAGAGGTTCAATACTAATAATTTAGCGAATAAAACAGAATTCGATTTGTTGCCCACTATGGCGCCTTTAAGAAGCATCGCTGCAAAACCCAGTTAAAATAAAAGCCTCTTTTTATCGTATTATCAGTGAGAGAATTGAAAGCCATTCTCACAATGACATAAATATGGATCTTTCCGCGCGAAATAATCAAGGCAATGCATGCGATCGATCTTCATAGATATGATTTAATTTTAGGGGAATCGCTCAATATATAATTCAATTTTTTTGCCGATGGAATCGCACATCGGTCCATGAGAGCAGCCCCGTTTTTGACAAATTGTTTAAAAAACTTGATTTTCTTTTGATTATCATATTATAAATTTGTTATTTGGTCTAGAAGCAATCCGCGTTAAGGTTTTAAAGAAGATTGGTTCAGGAATCTAGAAAAAAACGCACTCGCGTTTAGCAGCAGTGCTGCAAATAAGCATTTTTTCCAATTGAAAATTAAAATTATCTCGCAACACGGATGTTGTAAAATTTAAAGTTCTAATGACGTTGTGTTACTTAGGCATTTTTACATAAAAACACGCAAAATATCAATATAATTTGAAACCATCCGGAGATACAAGGTCTTTTAAATATTGATTAATGAAAATGCAAATTCGAGTTATTTCCTTCGAAGCATTATATCTAGGGATCGGAGGCGGTGGTCAAATATTTTCGCCCGCGTCCATTACCACCTATTTTTATTGGGTGCCATTTAATATTATTTAAAAAAAGTCTTCATTTTCATTTCATTGCTTTCAAAATTGCACACTTTTTGTCATGTAATTTTAAATAATCGTTGATTTGATGACATCGTAGGGAAACACGTATTCGCCGGGCGATGTCAATTGAGTTGACAGTTCTTAGGACTTACCAAACTGATTTCTATGTTTGTTTAATGTTGATTTGACCAACTAGGGAACTAATCCACAGCGCATTAAATGTGCATAGGGAAAACGCATGGTTTTGTCTGAGTCGTATGATGAGTTCAATCATGTATGAGAATTTAGAATTGACAATTCGCGAGAATGATAAAAAACCAGTTACCAATTTGCTTCGGTAATATCAGCACGACAAACAAATGTTTTGGTATCACGTTCATTGATTTGTTTTTAGTTCATGAAATCTTGATCATTACATGTTTTTCTCATTGTATTAAATAATTTCAAATACGTTTGTGTTATTTACTATATAAACCATATTCCATAATAAGCTCGATAATATTATAGCTTAATTTTTGTGTTATAAGGCGACAAAGCCAAGAGACCCTTTATTTCTTGGGTCTTTTGCATATTCTGGTTTTGATATGTTGTTGTTTTAGATTAGTAAATTATGTTATTCCTGTTTTCATGCCATAAGATGCGACAAAAACAGTACTCTCTATATTTCATTTCTTGCTTCTTTTAAACTTCCTATTGTTT
The DNA here is from genome assembly GCF_030247195.1 of Topomyia yanbarensis. Classification (NCBI taxonomy): domain Eukaryota; kingdom Metazoa; phylum Arthropoda; class Insecta; order Diptera; family Culicidae; genus Topomyia; species Topomyia yanbarensis. The sequence continues at coordinate 27,167,056 of NC_080671.1, forward strand.
TGTAATAAATTAGTAAATTAGTTCATGATCAATTCGTGATAAACCTACTTGCCTCTCTTTCTAGCTGTTGGGATAAGTGTCGGTACTGTCCCGGCCAGGACCAGCGCGGGGGAGAAGAACATTTAGCAATTTCGGATGGGTGGTTTGAGATTTTTCCCTGACTGCTGGAGATACAGAAAGCGGAATGGCGAAGGTTTTCTAGTTCCATGATTCTTGTTCTCGCAGGTTGTGAGAATGAGAGGGGGTTTTGGTACTGAGAATGTTGTGCTGGGGCTTCCTTCGAAGGTCGCAAAACAAAACGTTTCTTTCAAATTACTTCTCTTCGAAATATATTTTTCCTCTCAAGGTTCCATGTTACCGATGTTGCATTCAAAATTCTGTTCTATGGATTCTTTGAACAATTTTATCTCAATTAAATTTGTTGTCGTTTTTAGTTTCGTTGAAAATTACGAATTTAAACACGATCGAAAGACTCTCCCTTTAGAAACATTTAAGATCAGTGATCCTCATTTTAGTAGCCACGGATCAAACTTCTTACCTTAATTATGCATAATCAGAATATTGAAAATAGTGCCTGCTCGTCCATTTTGCTTTGCACCTTTCTTTCTTTTACTTAGTTGAAGTTGGTGTAAAAAATGTAAAAATCTTCAATAACTTTGAATCGAATGCGTATTTTTACATTCAGTCTACAACAATATTATGTGGTTTTAATACCGCCATATTTGTCTGGAAATCGATTGCACGAAAAGTCACAGTGGAAAAGTTTTATTAAAAATGAAGGGGGTTGCCATAGAAAACAGTTTGTAAATCGATAACCTTTAGTGCTACAAGATCAAGTTCTTCAACAAAATTCTGCATTATAAGCATTTCTAAAACTTTGTCGAAGATACACACTTTCTACCTCGACAGTATAAAAAGCTATTTTTGGTAGTTCGATCATAGTAGGCTACGCCCAATTATATTTTTTTCAGATTGTGAGGAATATTCATACGAACAATTCCTGCAATGACACTCTGTGAATATGTTCGATGGTTTGACCCCTAGTGAACCACGATTACTGTGGGGCGCCACGACCACTTTTCTCTTAGATGGGCGGGAATCCATCTTCAAAGTCTCGCTGGTGACAAACATGTATTCTAGAGTACGCGGAGACTACGCGCATAGTGAAGTAAGCGAAAGTGAAAGTTGATTTTTTTCCTAACTTGAATATGTAGGAGTCAACAGAAACATCTACGAGCGCATGCGACGCAACCAGTTGTGCCGATACGCTGATTCCTCTCTCTGGGATGATGCCTATCATATCTACAAGACTCCAACGACGAAGCACTGGAGAAATATTCTAAAATAAGGAAAACTGCAGGACTTCTCTACAAACTACAAAGGTTAGTGCTGCTGCCAAAAACAGGTAAGTGTCCTAAGGATCCTTCATCCTACAGATATGTTATATTTACCCCAAATGAGAAAAATTAGGATGAAAACCAATTTTTCTCCATTAAGAAGAAAATTGGGTTAAACCACATTTGCGCATAAAGGGTACAAAACCTATAAGTAAATTAGCGATGGAACTAGCGAGTGACTTCGTCTCATCAGAATCCGGCACTAACTTAGTGACAAGACTAAGCTAGCACCGGATTGACGCTAGCTCCAAAGAACACAATTTGTGTTCCTGAGCAAACTCCTAGTCAAGCGTGATGTCCCGCCAGAAAGTCAATCCGGCAATCCGTCACCAAGTTAGCGTCAGATTCTGATGAGACGAAGGTGAAATGCAAATATCATAACTAATTTAAACCAATATGTTTGCTGAATTTACTCGGGAAACTATTGGAGGGGGATATTTCCGAAGAACGATTAAGATTTGTAGAAGAACCTATACAGATTCCCGAAAGCGAAGACTGAATATTAAGAAGACTGGTAACTCTGTCCAGAATCTGGAGACAATAACAGCAACGTACTTCCCATAGTGATGCACTCACACATACACTTTTACATTAAGCGTCCTACCTTCCTCCAATAGAGGCGCTGTAACTTCTGGCGCTTCTCGTTTGTATGGGGGAAGGAAAGAGATATCAGTCTTCTTAATATCTAGTCTTCGCGGAAAGGCAAGTGGATGATATTCGAACAGTGATCAAATAAAAAGAAACAAGGAAACTGCGTCGTGACAACTGTAGACATCAAGACCAGCGGGAGGGTTCCAGGGTGAGCATAATTTTGAAGAATTATTCCCAGAACCAAATGCGAGTCAATGGGACAAACAGGGAGCAGAAATCGTTTAGAATGACGGCAGGAGTCTCACAAGACTCTATCCTGGGTCGAACGCACTGAAAAGGAATATATAAAGGCATGCTGGCGCTTAAACTGTCTAGAAACGTAAAGATCTTCGAATTTGAAGACGAAATCGTAATAACGGTACCTACTGTGATAGACGCCGGAACAAGTGAAAATGTGGACGATGGAGGCGATCGAGTAGCACCTACAACATGTTCTAGAAAAACGACAAAAGTTATTGGTTGCATTACAATGACAACAGAATTGCAAAAAAGACACGACTGTTGCATGTGTGAAACACAGCTGCTGCACGTTACATCTTATTTATTTGTATTGCTAATGTTATCTGAAACAATCAAATTTAACACATATTATGGATGTTTTTTGCAACGTCTTTGTGACTCTACTGCACAGCTAAAACAATTTTGTTGCAAGCATCATCGCGAAAACTGGAAATGGCATTATTATTCAATTTGTCAACAAACTTTATTCTGGATACACTTAGAAAACTTTTACTCAACTTGAGTTTGTAACATAGTAGAAATGAAAACGACCGCCATATTTATTGATAGAATGAATTGTTCCTCGATAAAAGTTGCTGACGAACAGTTAATATGTTTACATCTTATGATCAGAACCAAAAATTATTGAATTGATTACTCTCGAAAAAAGCATATTTGAACACAAGAAGATTATAATTATAATAATAATAATTAAAATTACAATTATTAAGAATATACACACTATTGAGCTAAATGTAACCATTACATCACAAAAATGTATAGTTGGTGCGAAATGAGTACTGAAACACAACCGTTAGGGTATCCCAACATGCCATAATGTTAAAAAAAATCATCGGGCTCACTTCTGAAATGAAAGGTTAGGGTATTAGGAGCACTTTCTTCTTCGGAGTGAATTTGCTAAAATGCTCCCTACTGGTGGCGAATTTTGATTTTTTGAAAAATGGGCCGATTTTGGGTAAAATTTCAAATGCGTGCCTCTTGAAGTGTTCCTGAACGACCTAAGATTTTTTCAGCATTTTTTTATTTTCTGAATGTCCTAATGCAGAAGTTTGGTTAGTTAGTTTGTACAAATTTTGAATTATAAGAGCGGCAGAGCCATTAAAACTTTGTAAAAAGTGAAATTTTTGTTGTTTTTCAGTAGTTTTTCTTCAAAACTGGGTATCTACAAAATTTTAAAAGTAAAGAAAACACTTTATATAGTTGAGCCTAATACAGAGGCGTAATTTTGCAGAAGAAAGTGTATAGCTACGGCCAACGGGGTATGAGTGATTTAAGTTTTTGTTAAATAACCTTTTGACATTTTCTGATATTCATCAAAAATAACTCTGTTCTACAAAATAAAACAACTGAAGTGTGTTTAGTCCGCATATTATTTTTCGGAAAATAGAAGGAAAATGATGAAAAATGGCGTTTTTCGCTTGTCTCTAGCACATTAGATTCGGTTTTTATGAGCATATGACGATTTTTTTTAAATTATTTTGTATACTAATAGCAACCTAGCGGGTTTGAAAATCACTAAAATTAAACAAATATGTCTAGTTAATGGCAAGTTTGGCGTACATTTGAAGGCTGAATTGATTGGCGTATTCACATTTTGTATATAAGGTCTTATTTCCATGTTAGTAACTTTAAAGTGAAGCAAAATGCAGAAGAGTGAGGTGAGTGTTGAAAAACTGATATTTATTGTCACCGATAACATAATTCCGAAATAGTCGAATTTGGGGCAAATATCATCGAAATAGTTTTACAACAGAATACAGCGCATTTTCTGACACAATTATTATGTTGAAGATGCCTCCTAGAGGTAATTATTGAGAATTAACTCTTAAAAAAATAATTAGAGACTTGGCGTCATTAGCAAAATTATCATTATTTTTATAAGTTAAGTTACAAAAAATCATCAGATGCTCATTAAACCTCGTCCTGGCATATTAAAGACGTACAAAAAACGTCATTGTTTATCATTTTCCTTCTATTTTCCGAAAAACAATGTGTGGTCAAAGCACATTTTAACTGATTTATTTTTTGGAACAGCATTATTTTTAATGAATTGCTAAAAATGTCAAAGGTTATCTAACAAAAACTTAAATAACTCATACCACATTAGCCGTAGCTATACACTTTCTTCAGTAAAATTACTCCCCTTTATTCAACTATATAAAGTGTTTTCTGTACTTTTAAAATTTTGTAGATACCAAGTTTTGAAGAAAAAACACTGAAGAAAAATAAAAATTTCACTTTCTACAAACTTTTAATGGCTCTGCCGCTCTTATAATTCAAGATTTGTACAAACTAACTAATCTAACTTCACCTTCGAATCTCCAGAAAAATAAAAAAAAATGCTGAAAAAAATCTAAGACGAAGGGACCACTTCATCAGACATAAATTTGAAATTTTATCCAAAATCGGCCCATTTTTCAAAATTCGCCACTAGTAGGAAGCGTTTTATCAGATTCACTCCGAAGAAGAAAGTGGTCCTAATACCCTAACCTTTCATTTAAGAAGTGAGCCCGATGACTTTTTTTTAACATGATGCCATTTTGGGACACCCTAACAACCATGCTCTGCTAAGCCCCATGCATAACAGACTCAGATATCACTCCGTTAAAAGATCAATAACTTCTTTAAGCAAAGTCGGATTGACTAGCAGTTTTCGACAAAGTTTTAGGCAATTCAATTATCTTTCCTATTTTCACATACAGTGATAATTTGTTGTATACAGTGCCACCTAGCGGAGAACATTGATCGAATAGCTGGATTTGTCCGATTTGCTTGAAATTTGGAGCAAGTACTCCGGGTGGGACTCGAAATTGGCTCAGGGATGGGCCGATGGTGGTCATTTTTTTTTCTTGTGATTCTAAAGTACAGGTGTTACTAAGAAAATTAGCAAAAATGGAAGGAGTAAGTGAGAAAGCCATGCAAACAGCGATCAGGAAGTTTGGTGACAATATCACGAAAACCGGTCGAAAAAGGGTCCTGCCAATCTTCGTTTTGATCATCGTATACTTAAGTCAAATGATCAACGTACTAAAGAACGTTTGAATCGACGAACCTATACGAAGCAGAAAAAATCGCAATGCAGTACAGAACAAAAAGCATCAATCAAGCTTAGAGTACGATACGATGCTTTAACTTTGGCGAACCATCGCATAAGTTAGCACTGAAAATGTCGCAGACCTCAATTATATACTTTTGCAACATGATAATTGTTCATTAAGATATTCGTATAGACTATTTCTTGTCAGATGGATTATCTAACTAAATAAATAAAAGATGTACCAGACATTACACACCCATCATTTCTGTAAATGGCTGTGAAATAAATATAAATAAGTATCTTATAAAAGTTGCTAAGGTGTAGCATCCAACCATACATCAATTGAAGATAGATGACCATATTTTTGGTTTACAAACTCCTCTCTAGTCTTCTAATTTCTTATATTTTCCTTACTTTTGTCTCTTCTTTCGCATTCTTTAAGTTTTCACTTTGCGCTGGGCTGTAGGCCTGCACTTAAATTAGTTCAGCTGAAACATACCATGCTAATATCGTAATAGATATTGAACAAGATTTGTAATAGAACACTTCGACCATATTGACCATATCTGAACTTCAATCCGATAAAATATAATCTGCAAAGTATTGTAATGATTTCCAAATAAGCTCGAAATTGTGATAGGAGTCTAAAGCAAGAACATATCATTACAGCTACAAATATTTTCTTAAGGAATGCCGCGTCTCCATACCCGCTAACATAGTTGAGATCGACGGTGTGGTCCTCAATTCGAATTGGTCATGAGTGGAACGACTGAAGCACGGAGTTGACCGTGCTTCAGTCGTTCCACGCATGCTCCAGCGAGTGAAGATTTTGAAAATAAATCACACAAGACAAGACAAAGTTGTATGACCCTTCAGACCCGCACTGGATGACTTTTGGCGTGACTGCTTTGCCTAATTACATCTTCTTCGACAAAGTTCGTCGGCCTGTTCGGCTGTTTGGACCGTACGTCATTTTTTGCACTGAATACAAAAGTTTCGGCTCATTGTAGTCCTCATCAATGAAAAACGAACTTCTGTACGTCAGTTCAGTTGCAATTTTCATCTTTAACGGCACTTTAAAAAAATCGATTGATCTTCCGTCGATCGTGAAATTCTAATCCCATTCTAATATCAAAACAATACAAATGCCCTCCCTTACCTTCAGTCCTAGTAGGCGGCGAAAAGCCGCTACCCACCGCCGGCAGCTTCTCCTCGAGCCGGAACAGTGCATGCTCGGTGCTGATATCCTGCTTCGCACTGTAAACAACCGGTTCGTACTTTTCCTTGTGGTTCGAATAGTACACGTTCTTCTCCGGATACCCGACGCCGTACTTGTCGTACACCGGTACGTACGTACCTTCCTGCGGTGCTTCGTACTTCGCCGGAATGAACTTCTTCAGCTCGTTCTTGAACAGTTCCTGCTTCGAGTGGATATCATACTTTGCCAGTGCATCCGTGTCGTAGTCGTAGTCCGAATCGTTTATCATGTCGTGCTTGTCCCGAATGATGTGGGCATTGTACTGATTATTTTTACCTTGCAGATCATAGTTTTCCGTTAATGCAGGATAGTTCAACGACGGATCGTAACTGTACTCATACTTGGGCGGTTTGAATGGAACTCCCGGGTGCATATCATGGTCACTGAGTATTCCATATGATTCGTAACTTTCGGTAATGATTGGATAACTGGACGGGGTCGGCTTGTAGAAATCGTATGGTACAGCTAGTGGAATCGGGGCTTCGTTCTTCTTCACAGCATCAGCCGGGAGGAAAGGTATAATCTTCAAATTCGGAAGACTTGGAGGAAGCGTAGGTTCACCGTAGTCCATGTTGATATCTGATTCAAGTATCGAGGGGATGCTGCTCGGTCGATGGAATTCTCTAATAGGAATTGGTTTTCGCGTTACTGGACGAGGTTCGGTTCGGTTTTTGGTGTTCTGCTTGACAGAATCATTCCTAGTCGATTCGAAGATATTTGACAGTTCCGTCAGCAGAGCCGATAAAAGATTGTTCTCTTTGGTGATCAAAGGTTTCGTCGCGTTCTTTTGGGTAACTGGCTTGGGTTTTGGCGTTGTCGTAGTTACCGGAACCTCTGTTACAGTTTGTGTGACATTCTCGTTAAATGCGAGTTCGGTATCGTTCACAGTCTTAAATTCAAGTTTATCTTGATCTGTAACAGCAGTTGTTGCAACTGTGCTAGTCATTTCTGCATCCTCTTTTGTGGTGGATTCTGAATCATCTTCACTTTCCTCCAAGGTAGTCGTCTCTAAAGACGATTCAGTTGTTACCAATTCCGACATATCCTCACTTCTGGAATCGGTTGTTGAACTTTCTTCTGTATCAGTTTCCGAAGTTGTACTTTCTAGCTCAAATTCTTCAGTTGTCACCACATCGCTTCGATCGGTGATCGCTGCTTCCGTTACCGCTCCAACCGTGGTAGTTGCAACAGTAGTAATTCCTACTGGTCCGATGATCACTGTCGTTGGCAGTTTTTCTGTTTCATAACCAACAAATTTGTCATTGGGTCGCTTTGCGGTAACTGGTGTAATCGGCAAAGGTAACTCAGTTTTTGCTATGCTTTCGATCTTTGCATGTAATGACTGCAGGATAGATTCTACGGCTGACTTGTTAACCGTATCGTCTACCTTTACGATTACTTCGATCGGTGGTTCGGTTGTGGGTTTTTTCGTCAATGCAGGGTCAGTTGTAGTTCTGATAGGTTGTTCTGTTTTGGGTGTCATTTCAGATTCCGTCACCATGATTTTGCTAACGTATACTTCGGATGCCCTAGTAGAAGTAGATACTTCTGACGATTCCAAGTCCGTGAGTGAGTTAGAGACATCCGTAAGGTTCTCCTTCAGTAACGAATCCGATTCCAAATCTTGGAATGCTGGTTCGCCTTTGGTTAACTCGATCGCGACTGGGATTGTTGTATTTGACGGTTGAGTTGCTCGGGCGGTTGATGTTGTTGGTGCTTCCGTCGTAGTCGAGCTGGTAGTTGAAATTGTCATCATTGTTATAGATTTAGTAGGCGATGCCGTCGTAGTAGACGATGTCGTAACAGCAGGCGATGTTGTTACAGTGGACGAAGTCGTTGAAGTTGTGGTAACCGGTGTCGTTACCCTGGGCTTTGATTTTCGAACAGTACTCGCTCGTAGTATGGGTGGAATAGTAGTTCTCGACGGGAAGTTGAAGTCTGGTTTTTCAATGTAGATTGTTTGTGGTTCTTGAATAATCTCTACTCGGACGGTGTGAACCTCGGTTGTCCTCTCTGTAGTGGGAACCAGCTCCGTCGAAACAGATGTAGTTGTATTAACCGTTACAGATGAATTTGTTTCCAGCAAATCATCCGAATTGCTGTCGATGAACTCCAACCCTGCCTTCAGAAAATCGAAAAAGCTCTTTTCCGAAGTACTGCTCACCGGAGTCGCTTCAGTAACCTGTATTTCGGTAACGTTTTTACTCTCCTCCTTTGGTGCATCGGGATCTGGGCCGAACAGAATGGAGAAGAAATCGAATGACTCCTCCTCATCTTCGATTTTGCGAGCAAACGTTTGTTCTGGAATAAGATTGATGTTATCGAATGTTCTATAAAATTTTCGATAAATTATATCATAACTTACTACAATCGTATCGTACTGCACAGCACTCGCCACGAGGAACCCTTGGCGTGCAACCCTTAATAGCCGGAGCACATTTCTTCGGCGTGCACTTCCTAGCGCCCCGAATACAATAGCAAACCTCGCACGGATCTTGCGAAGTAATTCGTTCCCCTTCCGGGTAAGTCTTCCCGTTTACTTCACAACCGTTGTTTCTATAACTTTTCTGTTCTACCGTTCGCAGATAGTGGCGATTGTTGATCCTTCGCACCGGATTCGGTGACTCGGTTGAAGTAATTTCGTTCAGTGGTATCTTGCCGGTGCAGTCGTACCGAATCGGACAGCAGGCCGAGTCGATGAAGATCGGCGCACATCGTGGATTTGGCAAGGCACACTTCGGTTTGACACACTTCTGGCGCCCGTTGATGCAGTAGCAGTAGGAGCACAGCGAGGATGTAGTCATGGCCGACCCCGATTTGTAGACGGTACCATTGACGATGCAAGCTGGAAAACGTACGAGATTATAAATTGGTGCTCATTTCGAAGGCGAAAATAGCTTACCTCCACTTTCCTCTACGTCGTCGTCATCTGATCGTCTTAGCAGCGAATTTGGATTGGACAATCGATCTTCGGCAGCTTTCTCGTAATAATCCAGGAAATGAATCTTCTTACGGTCCCCGTTATTTTTGTTGGCTAAATGGAGCTTCGAGCACTGAAGATAAGGGCAGCAGGCTCCACTCTTGTGCACGAGGATGCAACCCCGTGGCGGTGGGATTGGTTGTTCTTGAAAGAAAAATAATTGAAAATCTTAGATAAAGCACTTTTAGCTAAAGGAAATAATGTTTACTTTCACATTTTGTTAGTAATTTTGATAAGATTAAGAATATTTGTCGAGAAAACTATTTTCACATTGTTTTCAACTCTTTAACCGTGGTATAATGCTTATGTAATGCACTGTATGCGTGAGTATACTCAAAAAATCTTCATTTGTTTACAAATTCACCGAACAATAATCGTTATTATTCTATCATATATTCTGAAGAACCAACAAACACCATTTAGTTCGTTCAAGTCTTAGCTTTCGCCTGGAGCGGTTGTGTTTGCTAGCAGATAATAACAACACAGGCTGTTTTTACCATTTTTTGTTAACCATTTCTTGTTAACGACCTATTGAGTCAATTTGTCAACAGTTGTTACGGCATTTAATTAGCAAGGGACTGGAAGGTGAAGTATATTTTTCAATATTAAGAGCCATAGTACTCAAGGGAGAGCAAGGAGTTGAAGGGAGAATGTTGAGAAAAGCGTGGAAGGATCATATATGCAAGCTTAGAGCTCACCGGCGTCTTAACTGTTTGTCTGCTACCGTAGGAGTCAAGATCTTTTTGCATTAGAAATGCGAATTACCTGAGTCTACAGTATGTCCGGACTAGCGTAAAGTAGCTTCTTACTTCATGCTGTCGGAACTAGGGTTCGTCGCGGTTGCGGTATTTACCGCAACCGCGCGGTATGTACCGCACCCGCACCGCAAAAACTGCGGTGCGGTAAGACACTTTTTCTTGCGGATGCGGTGCGGGAAATGAGCATTTACCGCGCGGTATTACCGCAACCGCGCTTAAAAAAATAATTGATAAGTCTGCAGTCTGCATTAAAAAGTGAATTAAAACTTTGACTTTTACCATTTAAGCACGACGAAACTTATTACCTTACAATAGGGAAACATAATAAACATTTGATTGCTCTAATTTCCATGGACTTGACAATGATTGGAAAATAAATCCGAATATAATCTGTATTCGACCTATCGCTACTTGATTTTTTACATTTTGTTTATTCTAATATGATAAAACAATCTGTTACTAAGAAATAAAATCTATAAGCTATGTCCAATATAATTTGGCATCAGTATTTTTACGACATATTTTGAACACTTTTAAAAATTTACAAGCGAACCTTTTCAAATATATAAAATGCACAATACAATCATTGAAAAACAATTGAATTGCACTGTCAAATCCAATTTAAAAATGCATCATTTCTCCCGATTCCTCTTGACAATCGTGGAATTATGAATCGTTTACGATGACATTTTCTCAACTGTGAATTTTGATTAAATTGGAGAACTTTTGATTAATTTGGAGAACTTAAAAGTTTTCCTATTGATTGCTGCGGAAGAAGGTTTTTGTATGTATAATGATGAAGTACATGTAGGGTTCGCAGTACCGACCCTTTTTGTCGAGAACCGGTACTACGGTACTGAAGCCCTTTTTTAAATTCGAAAAGAGCTTCAAAATGAAATTGAATGCTGAAACTGATGACCTTATTCTCAGATGATTGATTTGTGCTGATCAAAAAACATGTTTATTGTTTTTAATTGATTCGGAATGGCATGACTCATTTCAGCAGAAAATATTTTTCGTATGCGGCACCTTCTTTTATTTCGAAATCTAGGCCACTATGAAATCAATAACTGCTAAGCGGTGCGACTTTTATCGACTTTAACAGATGGTAAAAGTAAGAAACACTATTAATAACAGTAAATCAAAGCGAGAATGGCAGTAAATCCGAGCAGGTTGCTCGCTTTTCCTCTCTTGATTTGCTGTAAATTGGTTTCGACCTGCATACCAAGGCTCTTTGCTTTCCTGTAAACTATGGAGTTTTGCTGAATTTTCCTATCACTAATAATCACAAATCGCCCCATTTGGAGTAGCTCACCAAGTCTAAAATTGTTAGCTGCTAAATCGCTGTTCTTTATTTTATACATAAAGGTTTAAGAGCAAACCAAAGACATGATTTAGACCATAGTCTTATTACGTGCCACGCAGTAAAAAATGGAAACCAATCAGAATGTCGCTAATAAAAAAAATCATAGCAAATTTTTACGTCTCTTACGCTAGATGTGAATATTATGAAATTTAGTACAAGATCGTTAAAATTTAATAATAACAATATAAAGAATTTAAACATTCCGTTCAGTACAACGGGAGCTAGTAAGGTTTAACTTATAGAAGGTAAGTAATATGATTAAAAGTCATCTTGCAGACCGATATTTTGAAACATGTCCCCCTAGAGAATCCACATATTTTTCATAAAAAAATTGTATGGTACCGAAAATATCGGTACTGGCTTTTCTTCAGTACCGGTATTACGGTACCAAAAATGGGTCGGTATTCCCGGGATTTTCGGTACTGGTATTACCGGTACCACAACCCTAAGTACAGCTACATTTCATATGATTTCAGTGCTATGCTAAGATTTACCTTGTTTCGAAAGTATTTATCTCAAAATGTACGGAATTTTATTGATAAAACTTGCAAAGTGTCAACTTTTTTAATTTTTTAATGAATGTTACATTCTGAGGAGTCCGTCAAAGTTAATGTACGTGTAAATAAGAGTAATATTTTATTATATTTGGTTATTCAAAAAAATTAATAATTTTTCAACACACTTTTCAAAAATACAGAATTTTACCGCATTTACCGCATTACCGCGCGGTGCGGTGCGGTAAATGCAGTGCGGTTGCGGTAAGCGGTGCGGTTTTATTATTTTTTTGCGGTTGCGGTGCGGACTATCCATTTACCGCCCACATCCGCACCGCGACGAACCCTAGTCGGAACCAACAAAAAGTTAAGTTACAATAAACTTCCACACTAAGCATCAGCAGAAAAGCTATAAAAAATCATAACAAAAAATTAGCACGAGTGCTTTGCAGGTTCCATAGGTTAGAATTAAGCTATTCTTGAGGGAGAGGTCTAAGCGCTCTTATGCAGAAATAATAAAAAAATGTTACTTTTAAACACTCAGGAAAGAATTTTGCTATTATTTTGACTCTGACTCTGACAGATAATTTTTTAACCTGGAGGATCCGGGAAAAGGAAACAAATCTTCTATTCTCAAACTGCCAAGCAAGGCATTTAAAATGTCACCTCCAATAGATCAATCCCTTCCGATTTTGGAAATGTACTATAAGTCATGCTCCACCCGACCTACCTAGGAATCCAGCGGACATCGTGATGCAAGGACGAACTCGCTGGAGTTGTAGCAAGGCCTCGGCAAATAGAGCTGCTGCTTCCAAGCAGAGCAATTATTCACAAGGGATGGGTACTTGCGCAGTAGGAAGTTTGGAAGACCCTTTCTTCGAAAGCGAAAGACCAGGGTACAGAAACCGTGTCCCTCTTTACACCGAAAAGGCCAAGAGCTTCACCAGGTGATCCGAGACCAGGAAGTTCCAAGGAACACAAGCAGACTCCATAGTGGTACGCGTAGCGAACGAAGCAGCCGCTAAAGTAAGTAAAACAATGAGAAATCGGCGGCAGTACAAAATGGAAGGCGAACAACAAGGATAGGTCCGAAAAGCGAAATCTCTTCAAGGGACGAAACAAAAATGAAGCACTCATAGTCAAAGCTGATAAACAACTGGACAATGCGTAATATAGACCCGGTGGTTCGCCACAGTGGTCCTTAGCATCTTGTCCAGTAACTCCTATCCCTACCTCCCCGTGGTGCCAGCTGCGGTACGAGTAACCATAGGAAAGATCGGGTAACCAACCCCGGTGGGACCATAGTGATATGCTGATAGGGAAGCGGGCTCCTCTTTTCGGAGGGTGAGTCCATCCGAGCGTCTGTTCCCCATGTTAGGGGCGGCTCAAAACAGCGTCTGTTCTCCATGTTAGGGGCGGCTGATGTATCATCCTCGTGTCAGCGTGGGACTCTAAACAGAGCTGACACGATGGTCCTCCGGCGAGACAGGGAGTTGGGGAAGGCCCAATAAGCCTCCCTGGAAAACTAAACGTTACGAACAATGCAGAAGAAATTACGAATTGGAACAATCGGCAAAGACCGCGACGAAATACGGACTACGATTGAAAACTCGGATCATGAACGTAGCACTGCATGAACTTTGCTTGACAGGGCAAAAGGTATGGAAAAGCGGGCATCAGGTGGCTACTTTCTACCAGAGCTGTGACACCACCAACAAGCTGGGAACCGGCTTTATAGTGCTGGGCAGGATGCGTCAACGCGTGATTGGATGGACTCCGATCAACGCAAGGATGTGTAAGTTGAGGATCAAAGGCCGTTGCTTCAACTACAGCATTATCAACGTACACTGCCCACACGATGGGAGCCCCGACGACGAGAAGGAAGCATTCTATGCGAAGCTGGAGGAGGTGTATAACGGCTGTTCGCAACGGGACGTGAAAGTAGTCATCGGTGATATGAAAGCTCAGGTAGGACGGGAGTAATGTTTAGAGCGGTAATCGGGCCAAACAGCTTGCACACCGTATCGAATGACAACGGCCAAGGATGCGTGAACTTCGCAGCCTTCCGCGGCATGATAGTTCGAAGTACTTTCTTCCCCCGCAAAGATATCCACAAAGCCACCTGGAGATCACCTGACCAACGAACCGAAAACCAAATCGATCACGTTCTAATCGACGGGCGATGCTTCTAAGATATCACCAACGTTCGTACCTACCGCAATGCGAATACAGATTCGGACCATTACCTAGTTTCAGTATGCATGCGCTCAAAACTCTCGACGGTCTACAACCTCGTCGTAGTCGAACGCCAAGGCCCAACAACGCGCAACTTCGGGACGGTGGGGTTGCCCAAAACTACGCACAGTGGCTGGAAGCAGCACTACCCACGGAAGAACAGCTGGGCGCAGCTACTCTTGAAGATGACTGGAGGGAGATTCGTTCCTTCCTGCTATAGCGGCACTAGGTACAGCGATTCCGAATCGAAGAAACGACTGAGTCGATGACGAATGTAAGCAGTTAATAGAGGAGAAGAATACAGCACGGGCAAGGATGCTGCAGCACGGAACGAGACAGAATGTGGAGCAATACAAACAAACACGGAACAGGCAAACCTCGGTTATCTGGAGAAAGAATCGCCAACAGGAGGAACGAGAGTGCGAAGCGATGGAACAACTGTACCGCGTAAACGGCACACGGAAGATCTACGAGAAGCTTCTTACGAACGAGTGTGAGGTGATTGAGAGGTGGAAGCAGTACTATGACGAGCCTGCCCGTGATCTCCAAGAAGTCAAGGAGGAAATCGGTCGAACAACAAAGCTGCCGGTGTAGATCAACTACCCAGCGAGCTATTGAAATACGGTGGTGAAACACTGGCTAGAGCGCTGCACTGGGTAATCGCCAAAGTTTGGGAGATTCTTTCGAAGGAGTGGATGGAGGGTGTCGTTTGCCCAATCTACAAGTTGGATTACTGCAACTACCGCGCGATCATACTACTTAGCGCCGCCTACAAGGTCCTCTACCAAATTCTTTGCCGCCGATTGTCACTAATTGCTAGGGAGTTCGTGTGGCACTACCATGGGTTCCCGCGCCACCACGGACCAAATATTCGCGATTCGCCAGAAGTTCGGCGAATACAACGTGCACACACATCATTTGTTCATCGATTTCAAATCGGCATATGACACAATCGATCAAGATCA
Source organism: Topomyia yanbarensis (assembly GCF_030247195.1). Taxonomy (NCBI): domain Eukaryota; kingdom Metazoa; phylum Arthropoda; class Insecta; order Diptera; family Culicidae; genus Topomyia; species Topomyia yanbarensis. Next base: position 27,182,437 of record NC_080671.1, read on the forward strand.
GCTATGGCAGATAATGCACGAGTACGGTTTTCCGGATAAGCTAACATGATTAGGCAAAGCGACGATGGATCGGGTAATGTGCGTTGTTCGAGTATCAGGGACACGGCAAGGTGATGGTCTATCGTCCCTGCTGTTCAACGTTGCGTTAGAAGGTGTAATAAGGAGAACGGAGATAGACACGAGTGGCACGATCTTCAGGAAGTCTTTCCAGCTTCTTGGCTTCGCCGACGACATTGACATAATGGCACGGAACTTTGAGGCGATGTCGGAAACGTACATCAGACTGAAAGCTGAAACCAGCAGGATTGGACTTGCTATCAACGTTTCGAAGACAAAATACATGAGAGCTTCCGAAATGTGAACCTCCCATCCCGAGTTCGGATTGACGGTGACGAAATCGAGATGGTCGACAAATTCGTGTATTTGGGCTCACTGGATACCAGCAGAGAAACTCAGAGACGGATCTTGGTGGGAAATAGTGCCTACTTTGGACTCCGGAGGACGCTCTGATCGAACATAATTCGCCGCCACACGAAGTTGATCCTCTACGGCCATGGATTATGCTCGCGGAGGACCAATGCGCCCTTGGAGTTTTCGAACGAAAGGTGTTGCGTACCATCTATGGTGGCGTGCAGATGGAAGACGGAACGTGGCGCAGGCGAATGAACCATGAGTTGCATCAGCTACTGGAAGAACTACCCATCGCGCATACCGCAAAAATAGGACTTCTGTTAGACACTCGGTTTTCAGAGCGATTGCCTAACCTTTCTTTTGAGAAAAGCAAAAGGTTTAAATGGGAAATTCACGTGTGATCGGATTCTTTTGCTTATAACTCTGGAAGCCGATTGATATTCGGTAGCAATCAACGGGGGATTTTATACCTTTAATTAAAAACGTAAAGTGTGATAATCGGCTCAGCAATTTCTGAGAAACAGATGTGAATTTAATTTCGGAAGTTGGCCACCTCCTCGGATCTTCCGGAACTCTTTTCATTGGTCAATGTGATCAGAGAGACTTTAACGTGCAATTAATGATCTGGACCAGCAATTTCAAGCAATTTAGAACCCATTTCAACTGACTTTTTCATTATTTAGATATAAAGGTTATATCGATTTATTTGGGTATTTCGCATGTGACCGCATACTTCAACCCATAACACAGGAACCAGAACTCCGATAAACATGCACTTTTATTACAGTCAATAGGAATGTTCTAGCTATCATTTGTGGAAATCGAGTCAGACACTTCCGAGAAAGTGAACCTAGCCACTTTCCCGAAGTTATCAGTTCCATCGGAAATGGCCAAAGCGGTCAAAGTGTGTTCGTTTGGGCGTCAGCCAGCTGAAGCTATATCTCAAGTAATTTGGAACATATTCTATTAAGTTTTGCGTCTTTTAGATAACATGCCGATTCTGATTTATATGGAAATTTCATTTGGAGCCGTAGTACATCTGATATAAACCACATCAATACCACGCAGTTTGATGTGTTTAACTTCGGACTGAGCTAATTGAACTCGGAAGTGTATGCGCCGAGCATTCGTTTCTCTGTTTTGGTTCAGCATCCATTAAAATAGGGCTGACATGACACAATCTCAATCTACGAAAATCAAGTAACAGTATACCAATAAACCACGTTCCTGATATGATAAAACAGGACAATTCATAAGACTTTCTGACTGTCGCATATATTAGTGGCACCACTATTCTAAAACATTAATGTTTGTTTTAGAAAGGAGATACAACGTGTTTCATTTTTGTCATCCTCAAAACAAAAATCATTATAATAGCAAAACCGTGATTAACATAACAAATAAAAGTAAAAGAAATTATAGGTAAATGTTTTGGAAAGCTTGAGGCTTCTATTTTATGGCATGATTTTTGTTTGGGTGAAAACACAGATATTTTCAAGACGCTCAACATTTTTATAAGAAATGAGCGTACGAGACTATTAAGACCGCCTATTCCATCAACCACCGTTCAGCGGCTTGCGTCAGCGCACACGATTGCACACGCTACAGCGAAGAAAATACATGATGCGTCAATCGACAGCTGTGACTAACCAGATTAATTTTTTAACACAATTTATTTTTGCTTTGCTTCCTAATGAATTTCTCCAAATTAAGATTTCATAGGTAAACATAATTCCATTGTAAAAAAGAATTTAAAAATGATTGTGCTGATCAAAAAAAAACATTTTTATTGTTTTTAATTGCTTCGGAATGCCATAACTCATTTCAGCAGAAGATATTTTTCGTATGCGACACCTTCTTTTATTTCGAAATCTGGGCCATTTTGAAATCAATAACTGCTAAGCAATGCGACTTTCGTCGACTTCAACAGATGGTAAATGTAAGAAACCCTATTAACAATAGTAAATCACAGCGAGAATGGCAGTAAATCCAAGCAGGTTGCTCGCATTTCTTCTCTTGCTTTTCTGTAAATTGTCTTCGACGTTTATGTCGTTTAACTACTATTCTCTAATGCATACCAAGGCTCTTTGCTTTCCTGTAAACGATGGAGTTTTGCTGAATTTTCCGATCCTAAATAGTTACAAATCGCCCCATTAGAAGCAGTTCACCAAGTCTAAAACTGTTAGCTACTAAATCGCTGTTCGTTCTTTTATAGATAAAGGTTTAAGAGCAAACCAAATACAGACATGACTTAGACCATAGTCTTATTACGCGTCACCCAGTGAATAATGAAAACCAATCAGAATGTCGCTAATAAAAAAATCATGGCAAATTTTTACGTCTATTACGCTAGATGCGAATATTTTGAAATTTAGTACAAGATCGTTAAAATTTAATTTGGACAAAATAGTGCAGGAATTTAATTATACCGTTCGGTAGAATAGGAGCTAGTAATGTTTAACATCTTGAATTTTTATGATGATGGCCCCACCTCATTCCCCCACAAAAGTGTAGGGTACCGGTCAGTGATGCAAATTTGCATTTTCAAATGCCAACTTTCAGTTCAATAAAAACCCAACCAGGATTCAAATTCAAAGCCTCTCTTAGTCATTCACTTTCAAGTTGGCGGGATTTTTATAACCGTACGTCTTCAAATTGATGCTTTTTCATTCACCAACCAAAGTTTTCATCTGCTCTGTAGAAGCAAGTTTAGGTTAAATATTGGCTTGTTTTGTATTTCAAGCTTACATGAACAGTAGAGTAAGGTGGGGTAAAAGTGCACGTGGGGCAAAAGTGCGGATAGGACTTTTAGAAGCACACAAGCGCTAGAACCTGGCAGCTATGTATGGATTTAGTGTATTATTAAGTCAACTAATCGCACATATAAGCATGAAAGGTTTGAATATAGTGGCTTGAAATTAAGGGGAAAGGACCATTTTTCGCTGATTTGATATTATTTTTTGAATTTTGGGTATCATAAATTAGCTGTTTGAATAAATCAGGATCTATAAAACTACAGTACCCTAAAAATCTTCAACATATGGTTCGTTGCGAGATATATTTGATTTGATGAAAAAAATTCAGTAATTTTCGTAACAATTAAATAAGTTAAAAAACTGACAGTGGGGTAAAAGTGCGCATAGCATATCCGCCCCAAATCAAAAGACGCAAGCGAAGCTTGTTATATAGAAATTGAACTAATTCTTCCATGATTACGACTGATATGAGCGGTTTAGGAACAAAAGCATCAGCAAAACTGGTTCCAAGGAAAAAATATAGTGTGCCGAAAGCTCAGAGTAATTAAAAAAGAACCAAAAAACTATGAATATGTAAATAAATATGTAGTTCCAATATAAATAAAGGGCGAACACGAAATTATTGCGACACCGAAAATGTCATGCCAATTTTCTTATAATGTTTAAATTCAAACCAAAATTTTAGGGTAGTTTTATACATATATTTACTTCAAAAATCAAAAGAAAAGTTAATCGATGGAGCCTTGAGTGTAAAATTGAACGCATTTTCGCTTGATGCCCTCCATCAAAGTCTTTACAGTGTCACCAGTTTCTCAGTTTTTTCCATTTTCTTAACATGTCCTTCTGATCTTTGACTGTCTTTTTGCTCTTCCGAAGTTCCCGATTCATCATTGCCCAGTACTGCTCCATCGGGCGCAGCTCCGGACAGTTTGGCGGATTCATGTCCTTTGGAATAAAATGGACAGAATTGGCCTCATACCACTCCAGGACACTTTTAGAATAGTGGCATGATGCCAAATCTGGCCAAAATAGCGGAGCTTCGTCGTGCTGCTGCAAGAACGGCAAAAGCCGCTTCTCGAGGCACTCAGATTTGTAGATCTCGCCATTTACTGTGCCCTTTGTCATGAAAGGCTCACTCCTCAGTCCGCAAGAGCAGATGGCCTGCCAAATGAGATATTTGGAGGCGAACTTCGACATTTTCTTCTTCTTAAATTTGTCGTCCACATAGAACTTGCTCTTGCCGGTGAAAAACTCCAACCCCGGAATTTGCTTAAAATCGACTTTTATATACGTTTCGTCGTCCATCACACAGCAGCCATATTTTGTCAGCATCTTCTCGTAGAGCTTCCGTGCCCGAGTTTAAGCCGTCGATTGTTGCCGCTCATCGCGGTTTGGGAAGTTCTGTACCTTGTATGTATGTAGTCCAGCTCTCTTCTTTGCATTCTGGACGTAGCTCTGCGACATGCCGATCTTTTTAGCCAAATCACGGCTAAAGACGTTGGGATTTGCTTTAATCATCCGCTTCACCTTTCCCTCCGTCTTTTTGTTCTCCGGTCCCGGTTTTCTTCCAGCTCCTTTGCCGTGGTCCAACGTCAACCGCTCCTGGAACCGCTTCAACACTCTGGAGACGGTTCAATGGTGAATGTTCAACATTTTTCCCAACTGCCGGTGCGACAGGTCAGAAAATTCCAGGTGTTTGGAAAGAATTTGTTCTCTCGACTCGCGTTGGTTCACCTCCATTTTCGTTGAATCGAAAAACACGACTTCGAGTTTGACAGCATGTAAACAATACACATCAATGAGAAAGTGTGCAAAATTTGGTTGATTTTTACCCAATGGTAAAGAAATTATGCCCTGTTGAATGTGTCGCAATAATTTCAAGTTCGCCCTTTAGCATATTCGCAAGAATTCTTGTTGTGATCTACCCAACTATGACAAATAATGATGTTACCAGGGGTGACAGTTTGATCATGAGCCACATTGTCTAAAAGATGAAACATCCAAGTTTGTTCAACATAATGGAAAACTGAACAACATCAACCGAGGCAGAGGGACGGGTACTTTTTAGTTATGAAGGAAGAGTAAGAGGGGATGGATATCCTAAAATTGATTAGTTTAATTGATGGGCGGAAATAAATCGGCTATTTAAGCTGTGCGCCCCGACCATGGGGCAAAAGTGCGCATTTGAGTATTCATAAGAAAATAACTATTTCTCGGATTACAAGCAAAACCAAGAGATATCCAGTATTACGTTTTGAAGATGTGTGTTGTTGTTCTAGTACCGGTATTACCGGTACCACAACCCTACTTTCGATTCCTTGCCACGAATGCATGTGCAAGGAATTGACGCGTATTTAGTGTATCATAATTTTACTTTATTATTACTTTATTTTATCGGTGCCATAGGGTTCGCTATTTCTACATGGTACAATATCAATAAAAATGTTACAGATACTTAGCAATATCAGTAGTCCATTCCGATACTAATGCGTATTTAAATCGGCTGTTTCTAGTCAGGCGACCGAGCTTCGTTTTCCGTCCATCAATAACGGGGTAATCGAACCACTGAAGTAATCCTTCCGGATATCTTGAAGTTTCTCTTCTAGCCTGAGTGAATTCTGTTACCTCTTACAGAAAGAACGATTGAACAAATAATCCTTCATCACGATGAACATCAGCACTCGACTTTTCGCAAATGAACCGTTTAAAAATTCTCCTTAAGCCACGGTTTAAAAAATCTTGGACATTTCTGACAGCAGCAAAATTTTCACGACCGCTTGAGACAAAGCCTACTTTTCGAATCAAATATGATCGTAACGAGATAGTGAATGCTTTACACTGACGTCACAAATGAACTCGATGTTCATTTTTGACAGTTCGCTTGTACTGTTTACATGGACTTATGTCGTTTTCGATTAAGACCCTGTAAACTAACCCAGGTTAGTTGCTTCAAACGAACGTTTTTAATGAAACTGAGTTGGGTTCTCGCCAAACAGCGGTGGTGTGAGCGAACCCGAAATATATTTCAGGTTGGGACCCAACTCGATTTTCAGTTCAGTGGCGCATATCCTAAGTTCGAAACTGGCTTCAAACAAGCGGTTTGACAGCAGTTAGGTCCGAAACTGAGTTAGTTTCTGCCTCAAGCGAAAACGACATTAGAAAAATTCTTTACGATTTTCTTCGAGCGAATCTAGTCGTCCACAAATTTTTCTAGGTCCATGTAAACAGTACTAGTCAACTGACAAGAAAAGTGAGGTTAACTGCGTCAGTAGAAAACCTAATATAGCCATTTTCTTCTAGAATTTGAGCTAATTATTAAACTGGGCGTGGTGACTGGGTTACTGCGACCAAAATATAAGTGCACGATACCAAAAATGGACTCCAAATCGAGCCAAAGTGCACTACACCGAAAATGTTTGTCATCGAGCTAAAATATTGGACAATAAATTGAAGAAAAGTGATGTTTTCGTCGATATGATGGATGACAACACTTTACACTATGATACATCGATAATAAAACGAATTCGAGCATTAAAAAGCCGTGTCGTATGGAATCGATTCCGTCGATTGTAGATCAACCTTAACACGACGTTTTAGATCTTGGCATGCAAAACATGGCGGCGTGGCAGATACCTAATGCGATGAACGAAATGATGCCTCGGAATGGTCGAACTTGTTTTGATGATTTCTATAAATTAGAAACTGTGAGCTCTGACAAATACTCTTTGTGCTCCGTCACTCACAATAAATCAGATATTCTCTATTGTGTAAAATCCCATCGTCTGTTGCAAAATATAGTGAGCATGAGAACTACTAAACAGCCTAATAAATATTTTTTTCTGTTCTTCATTTTGAGCTGACTACACTTACATACTTTCAAAATTATTTTAGTTGCCTACTCGACCGAATTTTATTAAACTGCCCGCTATACTCTGATGGTATGAAGCGAATTATATTTCGCATCCCTGCATCTATGGGTTTGCTAACCGTACTGAAAGCGATCTAAGATATAACGCCTACCGGTAGGCAATCGCACATACCACCGAACTACTCATACCAACTTACCCGGACACACCTTCAGCGCACAAATCAGCGTTTTACTCTGGCACTTGCACATCAGACAGGGTTCCTTCGTGGGCACGATCGAGCCCTCCATAAAGTGGGTCCCATTATAATAGCAGCTAGACTCTGTAAGAAGAGAAAAACAAAAAAAAAACAGAAAATCACAACCATGAATGAATAGGTGACAAACGAACGACCGAGTCGGAATGCAAATGGCACCGATCAATCAATGGATCGACATCGCATCGAACCATTTCAGGTGGGGGCAAAAAGCGGGTGGGTGGTAAACAACCGTTTCTTCCCGTACACATGACACTCGACGCGGAACCACATGAAAAATGCCGACGTTGTCCTTCCGCACTCCGGCCAACCCGCTCTGCAGCGGCGAGGCAATCAGCGATCACGACGATGACGATCGATCGTCATAAATATCAGCGCCGCTATTATTGGCTGTCATTTCTGACCCACTGACATAGTTGAACCGGGACCGCAGGTCTGTACGGGCACACTCCATTCCAGACCGGACGGACGGACGAGTAGTTTAGGCTGATATATACTACACATGAGCCGCCATGGGAATAAGAAGTTCACAACCCTTCCAGGTCGGTCGTTCAACGCGCCAATATCCGACCCTGGTCGGTTGTTTCCCAACCAAATTGCCCGTACAGGCTCGTAGAATGATCTTCACAAACGATTCATAAATAGAGGAAATGATGATAAACAACCATAAGTACCGGCGGTAAGACTACATGGCGTACAGTACAGCTTGCAGATCGCGCGAAAGGCCCGAGAGGGGTGTTGGAAAAATTGGTGCGAAAAGAAAATGCGAGAATGAATGAGCCGACGAAGAAAGGCCCTCCTCACGTTTAGGTCATGTGAAGAGCTCTGAGGCATAATAATCGTTTGTTGGGGCGAGGTGCCAGTCGGTACTTAGTTGTTTTTTTTTGCGGTGCGCGCAAAATAAGTGCCAAGTTTGCGCGAACATCGGGTTGAGTATGGGCAACAAATTGTCTCGGCTCTCGACAATGTAGATCAACAGCGGCTCTTCGAAATGCTAATGGTTAGGTTTCACAATGGTACAGGGAAGCTGCATGTTTCTATTTCAAATTGCAATACATGGGTAAGAGCCTCTCACTGAGAAGTCCGAGCAAAAAAATGTGAAAAATTTGATTATCAAAAGTATCTTAATATCACCCGAATTGAGACACTGGCATTAAAAAGATCATTTCCAATTGGCCGACATTGTGTTTATACGAAACATATTCCAAACTCTCCCAAAGATTTTGTTCACCAGGTCAATTTATTAGTTGTTTGGAGAAAAAAGACCTCATTAATAGTATACAGTGATTTTTCCAGGTCACCGCAAAAGATGGGCGCGGTTTTTGATCCCAATTGAAATCGAAATGCCACAGAGTACACTCAAAAAAGCAAATCGAAAAGAAATTAGACTAAGTAATTGGGAGGCGGCGAAGCTCGATACTTGATTTCAATTTTTGCAATCCGCATCTCCGGGCTGCGGAATTGCACCGACAAAAAAATCAATAATCGCAAAAGGCGCTCGATTCGCGCATACTCAAGTTCATTCACCATGGCCGTGTTCTGTTTTGGCCAGAGTGCCGCCACAGTAGAAGCAAACGAGCAAGGATAAAAGCTACGTAGAGCACTACAATAATAATTGCTGGTTTTGTATAATTTCTTCGGCGTTTGACGTGTCCGATCGATGGTTTCGTTGCTTCATCGATGGCAGGAGGAAAAGCTACGGGGTGAACAGAAGGAAATTGATTAATGTAATATAATTGATCTTCAATTTTGGATGTGTGTGATTACTTGTTCATTCTTTAGGTGTGTTTCTGTCTCACACAACTTTATTGATTCCAGTTAAGTTCGGACTGTGCAGCTGTGGAACAAAATCTTGAAATAGTGGTAACCATTGTCAGCGTTTTTTGCACTTTAGAACACCAAACGCATAATTAAATTCACCCAGGTGAGAGCAAATTACAAAAATTAAAATAACTCTATCACAGGCCAAACATATTGTTAATTAGAATTCGATGTTTAGCCCACTGTTTATCGGTAAAGCAGACCTTCCAAAGAATAAACAACATAATTCTATAGTTTGGAGATTTGGCACGGCATGCTTGGGTTGTTCTAACTGTACCAAGAATTATCTTCGATGGAGGCAATTTTCTAGACCCTTAACAAAACGCGAACAGAGCTTGGCTCGTGTATTTAAATCAATCAAAATATTTGTAGTTGAGCAAACGAATACCAGAAGAGGAAAACGAAAACTTTTAACTGATTAACGCCATAAGAAAATAATCCAATCAAACTAACGGTCGTGTTCGGTGTGGTAAAGTGTTTCGGCGATAAAAAAAACCTGGCCACAAAATTTCACTCAACTGCGCGCAAAACGTCAAAATGCATCTTTCGTTTGTAGCTGAGACGAAGATGATCGCGTGCTTTTATTTTTGGTGCCGGCTTTTGCTGGGGCGTAGCTCGCTATTCCGAAACAAATTGCTCTTTTATCTGCTACATAATGGAGATGATGCACTTTTGCCGGAATTGGTGGAACGACCGAAGAACCGGTTATTTTGCCGACTGTGGAAGAGTGGAATTTATGTGACTCCAGCATTGGACAACAGTTGGAACGAGCGCCCACGGAGTTAAGTGGTCGGATGTGTAATTTATAAGCTTTGTTGTGGCCTTTTGTGCTATGATGTGATGAGCTCGAATTGTGGTGGCAGTGTTTTGAAAAAAAGTGATTTTTTGGAAAGTTACTGAAAAATAATTCAATATCATAATGCTTTGCTTAAAATTCTTCACACATCTTTTGCCTTCTGTCTTTTGTCTTCTGTCTTCTGTCTTCTGTCTTCTGTCTTCTGTCTTCTGTCTTCTGTCTTCTATCTTCTGTCTTCTGTTTTCTATCCTCTGTCTTCTGTCTTCGGCCCTCTGTCTAAATTACTTTTGAAATTATGGACCTGGTAGCATTTGTACCAAAAATTGTAAACTTAAGCATTTAGTTTCACATAAATTAATTTACTTTGCGTTGAATACTTTGTGGGAACCAATTGCGAATCTGGTGATCATTCAGATAAGTATATTGTACTGCAGGGTACAATATTTACTGTGATTTCCAGATTTTATTTCGCTGCCACAGCATACACATTCCTTGTTTTAAGTTTTGTTTTGTCTCACTTCTCCAGCTGAAAGTTCCATTTGTCAAATTGATTTCTGACGGACTCGCTGAGTGTACAGTTTGTGGGGATAGGTACCACCAACGTTGCTCCTAGTTAACAAAGGCCATGGGAAATTGGGAGGCCAATAATGCTAGTCCTTGCTTCACATGTGCGAAGTGTTTATAAGGCCAGCCTTGTGACGTACAGGATATTTGCTCGATAGTCATTGAACTGAATAAGAAGATTGAACGACTCGATTCCGTTTTTGAATCTCTGACTGATGCTCGAAAAATCATCGAAATACAGATAAACATCGCATTAGAGAACGGGATAGCGAAACTGATCAAGTCTTCAAACGATGCTCTTGAGATTAAATTGGCTTGCTCGGAAAACAATGTTGCCAAAATTGGAAGATTTGAAACTCAATTCGGCTCGGCAATTTCCCAACAGCTGTGTAATCAGCAAAATTAATCAATCTTTGACTTAATGCAACAGGCATTAAGAGCTGTCGAACAGTGGTGTCGACAAGTTAAACTATCAGTTAACTCAAGCAAAACTTCAATGGTTCTTTTCACGAAGAAGCGAATAACAACCGGGGTTCGTCCCTTGCAGTTCTTTCCCAGCCAACATTTTGATTCACTTTAGTAAGTTGCAATTTGATTAACTATACTCTTAAACGATATAAATTGATTGTATAAAATGCACAGATCCCTTCTATGTGTACAAAAGTGGAGGCCATATACGTACAACAAATCGGTATAGTAGAACTATGTGATTTACGACGAATTTTGATCTCATCAGAAGCATTATACAATCATCTAGCTTTTCATTTTGAGTTTATATATGATCAACTTTACAATCACACATGAAGGTTTATACAGCTTAATGTCCTCAATGATTTATAAAATGAGTTGCATTCATATAGAATGTGATAACAAAGAGTATTATGCAAATAAAAAATCAGGATGAAATTTCCATAATTCTCTGTTAGACACTTGCGCCCAACCACACTGATAGATGTTTTTCATGGGTGAGGTTGGAATTAATTATTAAAATTACCTGCTACCATTTATTTCCAGTTTCGAACCTGAGAACTTCGTATTCCCAGCATAGCCGCTATGTACTAATCTATCTATACACTGTCAAGCAACGATTATTTTTAATCATTTTTATCTCTTTGTGATTACGATCTAGCAATACCATAATCCAATCTAAATATGGTACTCCAATGATACCTTCTATACCTGTCAAATCACAACCGATATTCTTTACACAAGCCATTTTTTAACATTCCGGAAGTCTCCCTAGTGCTCTGAAAATCTAGCGAAATCGTCTTAGCGCACTAGCGGCTGCTCGCTCAATGGGCCATTTACGCGACTTCCGACTTGCGTACATTTTTATTGCTCAAATATTGAACGAATTTAGCAGAGAATTTGTGAAAAGCTATAAAGAGGTGACCATTTTTTTGAACGATTTTGCAGTTTAATCAAATTGCAAATTGATTCTTATTCAATGTTTCAAAATTGTCATTAATATTCCGGATTAACAATTCTGTTTTCAGTTGTAGTGGACTAAACATAGATTTGCATTTTATGTGTACTTTTTACAACAAAGCATAATTTTTGCTTGCACTATTTGTAATCTTGATTTAGACTGTCATTATATGTAATTTATTGTAAACTTTCATATACGATTGCTGGTTTGCTGGGTTGATTCTGAGCTACTGTGTGCAGATCAAGTCAAATACGTTGGAGTCATATTGGATTCCAAACTGAATTGGTCTGCTCACATTGAGTTCAGAGGCCAGAAAGCGTGCATGGCGTTCGGGCAGTGCAGACGAACTTTTGGAAAGACCTGGGTCTCAAACCTAAATACATCTATTGGATTTACACGACAATTGTACGTCCAATACTGTCATACGGATGCCTTGTGTGGTGGCAGAGGGGAGAGGTGGTGACAGTCCAGTCAAAGCTTATCCATCTGTAAAGAATGGCGCTCATGGCGTTGACTGGTGCTTTCACCACGACTCCGACTGCTGCTCTTGAGGCACTTCTAAATATCAAACCATTGCACATACACCTCGAACAAGAAGCACTTCCATGTGCATACAGACTGCAGGTTACTGTGCTTTGGAAGAGTAACAATGTTGATCTTGCTACCAGTCATACACGATTGTGGCCATAAATGGTTACATGGGGTGAACATATTCTTGCTCCCAGCGATATTACACTCACATGTAGTTATCCTTACAGGACATTCTATGTGAAGGTTCCCTCTCGAAAGGAGTGGTTGTCTTACTATATGAAAAGATAACAACAAACGCATGTGACCTTGTAGCACTGACGATTCTCTGATAGAGGGACGTGCTGGTGCTGGTGTCTACTGTCGTGAAATTAGATTGGAACAATCTCACTCACTAGGTAGATACTGTACTGTATTCCAAGCAGAAATCTTTGCGATTATGTGCGGGGTGCAATCGGCCTTTCAACTGAGTTTGTCCGGCAGAGTTATAAACTTCTGCTCCGATAGTCAGGCTGCAATCAAGGCCCTTAGCTCAGACAAATCCCGGTCCAAGCTAGTGATCGCGTGCCGAACCCAAATCGAAGAACTAAGCATTGTCAACACTATCTACCCTGCCTGGGTGCCCGGACATTGCGGAATTACTGGAAATGAATGGGCTGACGAATTGGCCAGGGCAGGTTCAGCGATTGACTTCGTTGGTCCTGAGCCCGCGCTGCTAATTTCAACAAGTTGGATAAGGGAAAAACTACGGTCCTGGGCTTTGTCCGAGCACCGCCATTATTGGAGAAATTTAGAAATGTGTCGCCAAACAAAGGCGTTTCTAGAACAACCGTGCCCAGTGATTTCGAAAAAAGTCCTACATTTTTCGAAGCTCCACTGCGGCATGCTGGCCAGGGCTTTAACCGGCCACTGCAAACTCAATTATAACATGGCAACTACTCAGCGCGCTGAGTCTTTTTCATGTGATCTTTGTGAATCCGACTACGGAACCTCATATCATCTGATATGCAACTGTCCAGCGGTAGCACATAATAAAGTTTCTTGTCCAATGTGGTAAAGAGCTATAGGCTTATTCAAGTTGAACTACTTGTGAGTTTAACTTACCTGTTGTTTGTTGTTTTTGTACTGTTATTTTTTCCACTTTTCCAAATCTACTTCCCCACACCTTCTTGTCCTTTCCTTCCGCTCAGGAAATGATGAAAACATACGGCAAGGCACAAATCCCCAACTACATACGGGGAACGTGCCATTTAAGCCAATATATTCTGATTCTTGATTCCCTGTGGAGGTTTATCATGCAACAGTCCATCGGCCAGTGATGCCAGAACATTCCCCGGTCCGTAACCCTGTTCCAGAGCTCGGATCCAATTCAGAGTTATTAAGCGCCATCACGGCCAGTTTTGATGTTGCTCGCTTATATCGTCCACTGTTCGTGTGTTTCCAGGATTGGCGAATTCAACCATCGCCATACGCGATAACCTTCTCTAGCACTCCGTAATCTATGTTTTAAAAGGGACTTCAAGAGTACCGTAAAACCTGAATTGTTACTTGGGATGTGAGGAGCCAAGGGGAGATTGAACTTCCGCTTCGTTCTCGCACTCGCATTTCCGATTTCTCGGACATCTCCCACCAGTTCCTTACTGGCCCTAGGAAGTTCGTCCCATTGTCCGACAGAAACTCCATTGGCCAACCTCGGCGACCAACGAACCGGTTAATCGCCATCAAGCACGACTGCGTAGTCAGTCCGTGAGCCACCTTCAGGTGCACGGCGTGGGTTACCAAGCAGGTGAACAGTGCGATCCATCTCTTCTCCCTTAGGCGTCCAGTAACATCAAATGGGCCCAAATAATCCACACCCGTGTAGTTGAAAGGGAGACGATTCAGTGTTATCCGCTAGCAGAGCCATTGGTTGAACTCGAGGATGACTTTGATGAACCTTACACCATACGCAGAATGACGACAGCTGCGGAATGTAGAACAACTGCTTCAGCTCGTTCTTCGCCGCCTGTCGTTATCCGTGTCCGCTCTTCCCGTAGTAATACTGAACAATCAGCTACGTGATTCTGTGCTGATGTGGACGAATCTTTGGAAAGCGTAGATCGAATGACGGTAAGGCCGATGACAAGCTGAAGCGGAAAGCGAAGCGTTTGCGGACGCGTCTGAGCACTTTACATAGTGTTTTGCCGCGTTCGCCCCGCTTTTACTATGACAGTATTATGCGTTCTACATGCACATACCAAAGAGATAGGTCAAACGCATTCGCTTCGCTTACCGCTACCGCATCGCAAATCGCGTAAGCATGTCATCGGCCTAACTCTACCTTCTCAACTCTACTACAACTTGTTTGTAGCGGCACTGATCCGACCGAATCTGAGACAGCACCACTTCTGCTTCGATCCAGAACACTACTCTACTGATCGTGATGTTGTAATTCCCCTCAATTGTTTGTAGCCCCTAGACTTGCTCAGGGTGGTGAAATAATGCTTGGGTGGATGAATTGGTAGCAGTCGCCTATGCGCTAGAGGGAACTCATTCATTGAGCGGGGGGGGGGGATCAAGCAACACACATGCAAGCACCGATGTTGCAAACCAACATAAGGCGGGCAAAGTGGAAACGCTCACTGCAGGTTGCTCACAAGCACTACACTGAAACAAAACTCTGGTGGAATAACAATGACGAGGGCTGATAACTCCTTTTTGAGTTCGCAAGCGAATATTAAAGCTAGTGGTGTAACTTGCTAATAAGGGCCAATACTATTTGAACTAACTCACGGTGCACTTCGGTAACATTATGGATTTATTCCTTATTGCTAACATGAACTCTATAACCTACGTGACGTCACTACGTTCTACTTGCGGTTTGGGTTTTAAGTTATGCTGGTGTGCTAGGGTGATCTCGGGCTAGGTTTCCGGGACTGCTGTCGACTGCTTGTAGTAGTTGAAGTCGATACTGGATATTAGCGTGTCGTTACGGGAACCGATGTAGTTGTCGTTTCTCGGAGGCAATCACGTGGATGTGATGTGAAAGCTGCCTTGTCGTGACGGAATTGACCACGTGGTGTAGGGCCGAATTCCATCAGCAGGTGCGATATTGCTCTCGTAATAGCGTCTGAGAGCCGTGTACAATCTGTCCGCTGGTCCTTATATGCGTTGAGTCTTCTTCGCCGTGATAGATGGCTCATTCAGATACGGTCTCTGATGATAATTTCTGTGAATAGAGCGACTTACGGACGGAGATCCGAAGCCCGAGATAAAAAGGTTCACTGGGAACCTACCCAGCAATATTAGAAAATCGGCCACATTCCTTATCGACCCTAACCTCTACCAGCATTTTATAACGTTTATATAAATTACCTTTTTATCGTTATTACACTTTTTAATTAGCTTTTAACAAATTTCGTGCCTTTAGCTTTAGCCAATTTTACACTATTAGATATAAAATTTTAATATATATTAATTTTAATTACCGAAACTGTACATATTTTAGCACTTTAACTACCTCTTAAATTTTTACTTTTAACACCGTATGTATATGTCACCTCCTTTTATTCGTAACAATTTTATTCTTAGACTCAAAAATATTTTAAGCTGTAAATAGTAAGACAATTATTAACACTGTACACTACGTTTTTTTTAACAAATAACCTAACCAGAAAATTTTAGAACCGTCGCGCACTTCTAACTTCGTTGGTATTCACGGACAGAAAGAAGGTTCAGTATTTTGGCTGAGGAACTTTGACAATGATTGTGTTTCCGCTCAGCAGCCGTTATTTGGTCGCTTCACCCGTGGATTGCCCTCGGCGACTGATACCCTAACCCGCTGTAAACAAATGCCACTCTTGCTGGAATGCGACTGTGAGTACCTTCGGTGGTATGGAGAGAGGATTTGCTAGTCAAAGTGAGGGTCGGACTTAGGGAGTGGGAACTCACAAGCGAGTCTAAGGCTCATTTCATTGTGGCAGAGCCAACAATTTGGAATGGTAACCGACGGTTACATGTTCGTACTAGCCTTACCGCAAAAACTGCTGCCAGGAATTTTAGTCGCGAAATCGACAACTGCTTCGACGTTGCTGCCTTATAATTCGACTCATCACTAGTGAACACATCATTCTACCCCACACGATTGCCCGGAAATATGCCACGCATCCGTACACCGTCTCACTGGTATTAGCAAAAATGTGAAGCTGGACTTGTCCCGGTTGAAATGCACTGCGATATCGACACTCCTTTCTCCTATCTGTTCGAAAAATCTAGCAGGAATCAGTAGCGTCTAGCTCAAATGGCACGTTCCCCATGCTGATCGGAGATTTGTGCCTTGCCAAGAATCGTCTTTTCATCATTTTCCTGATGGGAAGGATTGGGGAAGTGGTAAGGTTAGGGGTAAGGAAAATTACGACACAAAACAATTAAAACAGAGCATTCTGCATTACTACAGGGCAGTTGCATATCAAATGATATGATGTTCCGTAATCGGATTCACAAAGATTACATGAATAATACTCAGCGCGCTGAATAGTAGCCATATGATAATTGAGTTTGGAATGTCCAGTCAGTGCCCTGTCTAGAATACTGCAGTTGTGCTTGGAAAAATGCAACAAATTCTTTGACATTTTCGGACTCACATCCGGCAGAAAAATCTTTGTTTGAACGCAAGTTTGCAAGCTACGCCAATGGGTAGCATGTTCGGATGCAGCCAAAGAGCGAATTTTGTAACCAACGAATTTAATCGCAGCACCAGCTCTAGCCAATTCGTCCGCCCATTCATTTCCAGTAATACCTGAATGACCAGGTACTCATAGGAGGTAGATAGCATTTAAAAGCTAAATTCTTCTAGATATCCAGGTTTGAGTTCCCAAGATTTGCCGAAAGCCCGTCTACATTGGCTG
Source organism: Topomyia yanbarensis (assembly GCF_030247195.1). Classification (NCBI taxonomy): domain Eukaryota; kingdom Metazoa; phylum Arthropoda; class Insecta; order Diptera; family Culicidae; genus Topomyia; species Topomyia yanbarensis. The sequence goes on from NC_080671.1 coordinate 27,199,750, forward strand.
AAGGCTATGCAAGCCTCCTTTATCCTGAAATCGATGCAAGCTGTCCAATTTTGTTTTGAGTCAAATATTACCCCAACGTACTTAACTTGATGTGCGATAATAATTTCAGCGCCAAAATACTGCATTGGACGAGCTCCGGTTGTAATCCTTCGTTGCTTGAAAAGCATCATTGATGTTTTATTTGGATTAACTGATAGTCCAACATGAAGACACCGTTGCTCAACAACACATAAGGCTTGTTGCATCAAATCTAAAAGTGTGTTAATTCAAATACCGGTAATTATTATATGCTAATCATCGGCGAAACCATACGTCAAAAATCCAAGCTCCTCTAGAAGCACGCATAACTCGAAGCGTACAAGCCTCTTGGTATGCAGCTACTATGAGTGAGCTTGTTTTATCAATCGTCAGAAAATACTCATGAAAAGTAGTCGCCAAGCCCTCTTCGTAGAGGTCCCAGGTCGTAGATTTGGGATTACAATATGGGACGATATCTAGCGAGACGTTTAAATGATCAAAGACGATGTACTTATGATCAGATAATGACGATTCGAGCTCGTTTGGTACGAGCCAGTTTGTAAACTCATGCGTACTACTGTCAGAGCAGAGAGGTACATCTAACACCCCTTCTCTGCCAGCTCGTGCAAATGTCCATTAATTCGGTGCCTCTCAAATTGTTATCTGAGCTGCCCCAAATTATGTAGTGGGCATTTGCCTCACTGCCGATTATGAGAGGAAACCCATTCCTCCCACAGTATGATACAACCCTTTTGAAATCATCAGAAGGTGATGGTTCAATATGCGGCAAATATGCCGAACAATAGACGTATTTCTTGTTTATGTTGTCAACAGTCATATTTACCGTGACAGCACAAATATCGCGAGTTGTGAAGTCGGATATAAGACATGCGTCAATAGTCACTATTCGCAAGTATACATGCACGAGGCATTTCACGTGGATTTGTCATACCATTTTTGTTGAAAGCTACGAAGACAAGGTTAAGTAGCTTTCCAACATAGAAGTTTCTTTAATGGAAATACGGTTCTTCAACCAAAGCTATGGAAGCTTTTCCTTCCTGCACAAGGCGGGATAGATTCATAGATACTGCACGTTTATGCTGAAGATAAATTTGTGCTACTCTAACCATACTCGATTGCAGCACTACATATTCCATTATCAGCACTTGTACAGCAACTAGAAGATATCTAACACGTTGGCTTACAATCGCCTATAGCGAACCCCGAAATGGGTATTAGGGACATAATCATCATTTGAATCCCACGATTTGCGAAGAAACAAACGTCCACTGTGTCGGAAATTCGCTTAACACAGTGTAACAAATTGATTTGTTCCATCTCAATTAACAAAACTACCTTACTGTATACCAGTTATAAATTTGACACCCTAGCGGACGATAGCTGAACTAGAATATAGAAAGCTCGATTATGGCAACTCTTACACAAAAAAGCCTACTTGTCTGCGTAAAATTATTCTCACTTACGCTAATCGCGGGAAAAGTGGAACAAATGAAAAGTCCGAACAAATGGAAATGATCAAAAGGGAACAAAAGGGATTTATTCAAAAGCCAATCAGAACAAATTACGCGCGAACACACGATACCGCCAAAGGGTACGCATGAACAGATTCCCGATAAGCTCGTGACTTTGGTGGAGACCGTTCTGGAGATTAGTTGCGTTTGAGTAAAAGTTTAAAGTTTGCGTTGCGCGTGTAGAGTGTGAGGCAAAATTTTAGGTGCGAAAACCGTTTAATTGGTTTAGTGAATTGTGTGAACTAAGCTTTGTGCTAATCAGGTGACGCTACCCATTCAACGTGGGTGCTAGTTCTGGGTGAAGAACGCAACATCGTGGTCGAATCGCTAGTTGGCAAGCCGTTGGATCTCCACCAAAACCTACACGGGGACACATCTACCCCAAGGACTTGGCCGTCGTCATTTCTGGCCTACGGTGCGGCCTCCTAGCCTGATCGACCCGACAACAGCGAACTACGCTACTGCCACCCGAAGATTCTCGAAAACCCAAGCTCCGAGGGATTGTCATCGTCACCCTGCCGGCCGGCATCACAAGTAAGCTCGTTCCGTTACGGTTGTGCGCACTCACTAGAGAGAACAGAATAAAGTGTTAGCGATAGTAGATTGGCCAATTGTATAGCACGATTTTTCGTTCACATCCGGTAGTCTTGGTTCGTTGTGATTTACAAAATAAACGCGGTATTGGTTTGGGAAGCTATTAAGAAGCGTTTGGATTCTTGCTATTTTGTTTCTTTTTTTTTACTCAAGCTAGACTAATCTATCGTGCGCCTTCACTGTGGTTTCGAGATTTCGTCCTGATTCGCGTGATCAAAGAGTATACTGAACTACCGTAGGTTAGAGTAAGATCGGGAATACCTAACCCGCCCGAGTTAAGAGTCTTTGGCCGGACACCATCTGGTACAGTGATCCTTCTTAGGAAGGTGGCGCTTAAATCACTGTAACTTGGTAACCGTGTTACTTCAATTTCGGTAGTGAAGTCGCGAGGTTATGCGTTCAGTTGAGAGGAAGAAAGAAGCCGGTTACCAAGTTACAGTGATTTAAGCGCCAAACGATCAAAAAAAACTGTTGGAAATTGTACAAAATAATATGAAAAACGCCTATAATAAATATTCCAACAATTACAATTTACGATCTAATGCTAAACGTCAATTTCAAGAAGGGGAAATTGTCTATAAGAAAAATATTCATCAATCCGACAAAAGTAAAAATTTCGTTGGCAAATTTGCGAGCAAGTTCACTAAGGTGCGGATAAGTAAAATAATGGGATCAAATACATTCACTCTGGAAGACCTAGACGGGAAAAGAATTCCTGGTATTTACCATGCATCATTTCTAAAAAAATCTTAAAACTAAAATTAAAGCTATGTCGGTATGTGCCTAACTTAAAGCAGTACAAAAACAAAAGCAAACTAAAGCTAACTGAAATACACTTTGTGGTCATCGATACGCCTAGATCCAGTCCAACAGTACTTCCAATATGTAGAAGAAACCTAAAAAAAAAAAGAAAAGATTAGACTGGATCGAAAACAATATACTTACCCGATGTGAATGTCGATACAATAATCCATCCATCGCGGATCTAACTCAAAAAAAAACAAGAAAAAAAAACAGGATTAGTCATTGTCCCAATAAACGGTTTTGTTATAATAGATATTAGTAGGTTACGTTAGCGTCAGTTAGTAAAAAAAAAGCAACTAGAATATTAAACGAATACTTATCTCTATCATAAGTCAGCAATTATTCGACAAAAAAAGCTCCTCCAGTCATCAGATGTCCAAGAGATCACCGTCATTTTTGGCATCATCATTCCGCAACATAAGTCCATCGTGGATCTTCTAAACATCCGTTCTATAAAACAAACGAAGATATAGAACGGCACAGTTAACTTTCGCATAAATTTATCGCGAAAAATAATGATTTTACTTACCTTTTCAACAATAATTTAGCACCTGGTTAATTTTTCGACCGCTATCTCACAAAACTAAACTACAGCTGAACAAATTTTGACAGCTGCTGAATGCAGTTCAGACATGGTTTCGAGTTTCGAAAGCATTACGCCTGCCAGTATGCATTGCCGATACAATAGCCCATGTGTTTCGAATATAGGGTAGGGTGAATACAGCGAGTGTGTGCCTGAGTTTAGGATAGTGTTTATTTTTTTTCCCACAAATTGGGAAGTAAATAGTTTTGGTAAGATAATTTTCCATAAATATATGGAGTAATTCGAATAAGTTTGGAAATGATTTTTCACATATATGTGAAGTTATGTAGTAAGGGATAATGCAATTTTCTTTCATAAATGTATGAAGTTATGAAAATTTGGTAGGGGGAAATTGCCTTGAGCGTTAACGCAGGCAATGTTAATATCAGTATAAAGGGGAATGAATGTTAATTTAGTATGAATGAGAGATTCGAAATCACCAATTAAACATCAAATCGCAATAGTAGAGCAACTTGTCGAATAATTTGTACAGGTTTAGAATATTGTACATATTACAAATAAGAAACGTTAGAATCATAAAAAAATATTTCATATAAATATTTTTTTAAGTTAGCATGGGCGAATGTAACAAATTGATTTGTTCCATCTCAATTAACAAAACTACCTTACTGTATACCAGTTATAAATTTGACACCCTAGCGGACGATAGCTGAACTAGAATATAGAAAGCTCGATTATGGCAACTCTTACACAAAAAAGCCTACTTGTCTGCGTAAAATTATTCTCACTTACGCTAATCGCGGGAAAAGTGGAACAAATGAAAAGTCCGAACAAATGGAAATGATCAAAAGGGAACAAAAGGGATTTATTCAAAAGCCAATCAGAACAAATTACGCGCGAACACACGATACCGCCAAAGGGTACGCATGAACAGATTCCCGATAAGCTCGTGACTTTGGTGGAGACCGTTCTGGAGATTAGTTGCGTTTGAGTAAAAGTTTAAAGTTCGCGTTGCGCGTGTAGAGTGTGAGGCAAAATTTTAGGTGCGAAAACCGTTTAATTGGTTTAGTGAATTGTGTGAACTAAGCTTTGTGCTAATCAGGTGACGCTACCCATTCAACGTGGGTGCTAGTTCTGGGTGAAGAACGCAACATCGTGGTCGAATCGCTAGTTGGCAAGCCGTTGGATCTCCACCAAAACCTACACGGGGACACATCTACCCCAAGGACTTGGCCGTCGTCATTTCTGGCCTACGGTGCGGCCTCCTAGCCTGATCGACCCGACAACAGCGAACTACGCTACTGCCACCCGAAGATTCTCGAAAACCCAAGCTCCGAGGGATTGTCATCGTCACCCTGCCGGCCGGCATCACAAGTAAGCTCGTTCCGTTACGGTTGTGCGCACTCACTAGAGAGAACAGAATAAAGTGTTAGCGATAGTAGATTGGCCAATTGTATAGCACGATTTTTCGTTCACATCCGGTAGTCTTGGTTCGTTGTGATTTACAAAATAAACGCGGTATTGGTTTGGGAAGCTATTAAGAAGCGTTTGGATTCTTGCTATTTTGTTTCTTTTTTTTTACTCAAGCTAGACTAATCTATCGTGCGCCTTCACTGTGGTTTCGAGATTTCGTCCTGATTCGCGTGATCAAAGAGTATACTGAACTACCGTAGGTTAGAGTAAGATCGGGAATACCTAACCCGCCCGAGTTAAGAGTCTTTGGCCGGACACCATCTGGTACAGTGATCCTTCTTAGGAAGGTGGCGCTTAAATCACTGTAACTTGGTAACCGTGTTACTTCAATTTCGGTAGTGAAGTCGCGAGGTTATGCGTTCAGTTGAGAGGAAGAAAGAAGCCGGTTACAACAGCAAGGGTAAGACCCACGAAACTCCGTGCACGACTGGCATATTTTAGTCCTGCCAGCCATTCAGCCCTCGGTACGGAGAAACACCTTGACTTAAGGAGGTTTTCAGTCGCCTCTTACGACATGGGAACAGGAACCCCGTAATCAATTCTTGGTTGAGACACTTCAACCCGCCGGATGCCACACGGCCTCTAGGCTGGTTTTGTCCGGAGAAAGATAATAGACTGTTATCAACCTCCTAGTGGATTACAGCCGGTATAAGCTCCGTTCGCCATTGAGAATATTTAAACCCCCTCAATTTTAATCATAGCACGGGTCGTACGACACTATGGAATTGGGTTTCCCTGTTTGGTGGGTTTTTACTACCGTAACAGGAAGTCCGTAGTGTAATTCTTAGCCGGTTGAAACGACTACTATCGACACTACACGGCTTATCTAGGTAGGCTGTTCGGAGAAGGAAGCTGACATTAAAGGACAGCTTCCATAGATGGCCGAACAGCCGGCCCGGTTGAAATGCACTGCGGTATCGACACTCCTTTCTCCTATCTGTTCGAAAAATCTAGCAGAGTTCGACAACCAGTTTCTTTTCCGAAATCTTCCACTTGATGGCACTTCACGATGACTTCTACCGCTTCAGGGCACAACTCCGCAAAATCTGCTGCATTTACATTCTTCACGAATTGAGCTGAGCTGGGCGAACTCGTGGAACCAAAAGTAGTAACAACCATGACGTACACTTGCGGAGCATCTTCACTGTTCGCTCGGAACAAGAACCTCTGCACCTGCGTATCCTCCGATCTGATCCGGATTACATGATACATTTCTTGAAACAGCTCTTACCAAATGCTACTGGCCGTTCCCGAAAATTTCAGATTACGCGGGAAGTGGAACTAGCAAATCCTGGCGTTTGAGTAGCTCTGAGTTAAGAGTGACTGCGTTCACTGCACTGCACGTGCTGCTGCATCCCAACTCAGGTGCACCTTACCTGGTTTCTTCGGATTCATCACGACATTCAGCGTAGGTGGTTTTCCTGCAAGTCTGAATTCCTGTCCAGCCTTCATCCGGCGTACATCCATCGGATTGCTGTCAGGGAATCGTCGTGCGTCTTTACGCCACAGTAACCCTGTTTCGAAGCGATACGCAGTGTGCGCACCCGGTTTTCGGCTCTCCGAACTATACAATGCCCAACCAATCTTTGACCGCACGGCAATCGGTTCGTTTGGCTTAACGATCCGTGACTCCAACGGCGCAAATAAGTGGACGTTGCCTAGCCCGAGTAAAGTTCTCGGTTTTCTCAACGGGCAGCCTTCTACCGGAACGCCACCTAGATGGGAATACTTTTTCACCACATCTGCGAATCGTACGTTCTGCTGCGGTAGCACCAACTCAGATACCGTTCAAGTGTCGAACAGAGAAAACTTCTCCTTCGAACCCTTTACCGACAACATCAAATCCACCTTCCTCGAATCGATCTCAAAGCGCTTGATATTTCACGTCCACGTCACCATCAACGGCTCTGGAGTACCTTCTGTCTTCAGTCGCCAGATCGCCTACCAACGTAGCCGACGATCCTTCGACGAACAACGCAGTAGAATCGAGCTGTCGTTTGCCGACGTAAAGTGTCACCTGCATCATACGGAAAATCACCGCAATATTTACTTTTTAGGTTGCATTGGGCTCTTCCTTCTGCAACCACACCGATTCCTCCACTCGATGTAAAAGAGGATGGCCTCCACGACAGTTTTGCATCAAGCATGGCATCTTCGATGCGCATCGATCCGAGTAGGCTCTGGTGCGAGATGGACGTGAGTTTTCAATTGTCGCGTTTTTCACGAGCAAAAATTTCCGTCGAATAAATGCAAGATAGTTTTAAAAGTGGTGCATGGAGCTATACTAGCCAGTGAATAACCACCGGAGCACAGTGGTCAAGTCGCCTGTGTGTGAATCCTCGAGATCCTTCGATGACTTATCAGTGATAGTGGCAGGTTCTGCTGCCACCTTATTGGCAACAGAAGAGAAAAGGTTGACTGGCCCAGGGCCACCCTTAGACCCGATGCGATTACAATGTGCAACACTGATAGTGGCTTTTCGCCGGAGAGCTCCCACACAGCAACAGTAGTAGAAGTTTGCAGCTACCATATCGTCTTCAAAGTCTTCATTGGAACGGAGCATCCAGTCACAATCGACGCCGACACGACAGCAGGAGCAATGGTGATGACACTATTAAATACTATGCTGGCTTTTGTCGAGTCCAACAGATATGCCGGCTCTGGTGTTTCGTCGCCGGACATGGTCCCTTCCAAAGCATCTCAGCAGTTGCCGACAAAATGAAAGGGGTGACATACACCAAAACTGCCTTAGAAATCGAAACAAGGAGTATGTCTTTTTGAAGTAGGATTTTCTTAGTCTCCAGATTTATTATCGGTGAACTCGTTCTGATTATTTTATTATGCAAATATTACTATATATTTATTGATATTTAATCCTTCCCAAAATTTGGCGTAAACTTGATTACGTGCTTCTGTAGTATTTCTCTCAAAAGTCATACCTACCATACCTACCAATAGTAGGAGTAACACTAACCTTCTTAGCAAAGTCACTCCCAACAATTTATCAAAACCCCATCAAATTGAAACGGTTGTGTACGGTTGTCCACGTTTCTTCCTTATTCAAGGTTCAGAATAATCCGTTGATTAAATTATTCATTGAATGAATAATTTGATTGCCGTATAATTTTGAATCATCTTTATTTTGTACGCTGCACAGTTGGCCTGGCCGCTTTAATGTTTGTGTCATATTCAATATGTACCACAAACATTGATAATGACAAGAAAAATTGTGAACGAATGTCTGTAATTTTCCAGGATCCCTACATGTATTGGCTGTGTATGTGTAGACTAGACTAGACTAGAAGCATGACATCTTCGATGTGCATCTACTGCTTCCGTGCTTGTTCATGCAAAGACGACATCGGTTTTGTCGTTCAACCTATCCCAACCTGGCGGCAACGTTCACTGGCTTGAGCTCCTCACAGCACCTGATGAGATGATCCGTTCGTTTACACATCCAGCATGGCTTACTTATTGTTTCTCTTAAATCAGAATTAATCTGGTCAGCGTCATAAATATGACCGAACTCCTTCTTTCAGGAATTTCCTTGCCCCATTTACGAAGGCTCGCGCTCGCTTAGTGACAACGTCGAGAACTTCGTCACCTCCGACAAATACGAAACGATATCATTATTGAAGTTCGTTAAGATCCGCAACGGACTGTCCATCTTCCTGCGCTTAAACCGAACCCAACCCAGTTTGTAGCTCGATGGCAACTTGTCAACCGTCTCCTGTACCGGGATTGGGTGGTTTAGGTGGGCGTATAGTTCAGATGCTTCAAGGTGGTAACTGTGAAAAGATGCATATTCCGGTACGGGGGGTAAAGCAATGGAATATTCAATGCCACGGGTTCTCAACCCCCACAGTAACCTAACTGCTTCACCGTTATCCCGAAACTGATGAACGTCTCGAATCAATTAGCTCTCGGTGATGGTGCGTTTCTTACTTTCGACAGCAACGATCTGTGTAGCTTCTCCGGTTTTTCAAACAGATTCCGAAGAGCTCTGATCACATCCGGAACAGAATCCGGGAGCACTAGCCGACTCCTGGCCGCCTCAAGTGTCACTCTGCAGACAGTCCTGCAAACGCTTCAAATTCTCTAGGTTTGAGAATTCACAGGTAGCTGTCGTGTACTCGAAGTTACAGATAAACAGCGCCCAAACTTCTGCATCTCCTTCAAACTTGGGAAAGTTCTGAGAAACCGCTTTGTGAGCAGCTTACTGATCTCTTGTGATACTACCAACAATACACCCCAGCCCATTTCCTTCTCCGCACATTAGAAGACTGTTGCGACTGCATCTACTCGACGGGTCCACCGAAACCTCACCTTAACCCACATCACATAGACTTCGACACCTGAATGCCGACCTTCGTCGGATACGGGAATTTATCAGCCGTCTGCCGATATCCTTGCTTTGGATATGCTCCGCGATAATCCAGCACCGAGACTTTCGCCTTCTGTTCCTATTTGGAGGGAGAAACACCGCCGACAGCTTGGCCCTTCAACACTGCCGTCGAGCTGTTTCCGAATAGCATCCTGCTTCTTACAGAATTCACTGTCTGCGGCCAATTGGCAGTCAAGTATTTTCTGTGCATGCTCTATCTGCCGCTGCTCCATTTCTCGCTGCACTTGTAGCTACTGCTCGCGCATTTCCCACTCTAGCAACATCCGCCTATCGCTCCAAGCAAGCAACGTCTCTTCCGCAACTCCAACTGCTTTGCAAAGGCCATCTCCATTGCTAGCTGTTCCTCTTCCAACCACTGCTCCGTCTGGTCTGAGAGGTCAAACTCAACGATCAGACCCTCAATCGATATTCCGGACGGACTTCTTCCCGCGCTTCTTAGCCGTAGTCTCTGGAACTTTAAGACACCTAGCGCTTTGCGAAGAGCATCGCAGACAACACCAAGCAATGTTCGCCTGCTCTTGGTTGACACCTGCGCTTCGAACGAGAAGTTATCCTGCACACTATTCAAAAAAAATAATCCAACACTTGTAACACTTTCTTCCCAGACAGGTCCGATAAGAGAGGGAGGCAGCCAGGGCAATTGCCCTGGGACCCGGGTCGTATTTGGGGCCCGTGTTTTTATTTGGAAGATGGGCGAACACGTCCGGTCTTCATAGAAGAGCAAAAAAATAGCAATAGTAATTTCTTTGTAATCATTCGCCCTATTAAATTGTTAGATGATGAAAGCGTAAAAAAATGAAAACATTATTTGATAGTGACATTTGTTAAACCAAAGGTTCTTAAAGGAGTTGTCTACTTTGTGTACAAGTTTAAAATACGAGTTTTATTGCTTGAATCGACGGAATACACTACAAAAATTGAGAAGCCAATTTAAAGTATTTTTGAAGTAAGTAATAGAGCGTCAAACAGAAATGCGAGCCAACGGACAAACGCATCCGTCCTCTTCTACGTTCGCTTCTTTGCTGGTGATGCCGGTTGTTGGCTTGGAGTCACTGGGTGTGATTATTGTTAAGTGAATATTTGTTTCTGTCAGACTCGTAGGTACTTGTTTTGTAACCGTTTGTGGTATGGCATAAGATAACGGTATGCTGTTTAGGGTTATAGTAAGTGGGCTTTTCTTAGCTGCTTTTGCACAAAGTTTACCGTGGTGTAGTGTCTTTTTGTAGAATTGTTGCATAACCAGTACTGCCCATATATGCATGAGAGTCCCATATTGAAAAACAGCAAGCCGAGAAAAACGCTGTTCAAGATTTGCATTTTTCATTGAGCCTTATGGATGGGACAACCAAGTTGTGGTATTTTTTCGATATTTTCTGAACAAACCTGGTGATCTTATTTGTGTATTATGATTCAGTGGTGATACAGAATACAATCCAACAGATATCTCATTTTCGACAAAATTCCATATGGGACTCTTATGCGTATATGGGCAGAGTATTACTCTGTTTTAATTGTTTTGTGTTGTTACCCAAGTAACCATAAGCACTAATTTAAAACTCTAAATAAGCTATAAGTCAGCGATTCCGTTGCTTACTAGTCATATATAAGTACTTTTAATGCTTCAATGCACCTAAAATGTAAAGCATTAAATCTAGCACTATATCGACATACAAAACATAGACATAGTGCTAAAAAGCTTTTGAAGGTAAATGCTATGAAGTTTTTATAGAAAACTCTAAATGCAAATATAGTATCTTCTTATACTGCTTTGAGACATCGAACAATAACAAATATACGTATGCGTCACCTAAACTAAACTCGTGTGCCTTCGTGTAATAAATGATGATGCAATAAACTTAAAATCAAAATGCAAATACTGCGCGGTTTTTGGAAAAAAATGCAATTGCAAATATAAGCCACACTAGACGTTTGCGTAATATCAACCAAACATCTAGGTAGAGTTAGCATTAAACCAAGTATACATGCGTATCTTTTTACAGATCAGTAATCAAATGCGTACACCAAATTGAGATGAGGTTTTCGCCAGCGATCGAATCCCATTTCTAAAGGCACTAAATCGTCAATTTAGTGTCTTTCAAACAGTCGACATGTGAAACAAAAGAAGCGAGAAAGGGTGGGTACGTTATCGAAAGTTATTTTTTCTTTTGCTGTGTCGATAAAGAAGAAAAGAGTTACTTTTGAAAAACACGTAACTATGTTAACATTGTTGACTGAAGAATAATAGAATGATAAAATTTAATACGAATGACAAAAGGCCCTATAACCCCAACTTCTCGTATTCGGACAAAGGTAAAAAAGGCTCCGTTCGATTTCTGAGATTTTTTCACATTAGAAAAACTGCAAAATATGTATGATTAGCATTACGGAGCAGAAAAAATATTCAAGATAAGGGATTTTGGGCCAAAACGGCTCAGTATCCCACTTTCCCTTATTTTTCTAGAAACTTCATTCAAATACTAAGGTTATTTCCTTTAAAAAGAGGTATAAACTGTAATTTTCCGATTGCTTCTTCAAAAGTTATAGCATTTAATATATTTTTACTCCATATTTTCCCATAGCACCAATTTCAAAAATTTCCAGGGCAAGGTGGGCGGGAGTCTGGAATTGTCCAAATGATGTGAAATTTGGCATCTGAGCTTACTTTGACATTTGTCACAATATGAGAGGGGGAACCTTTGAGAATTCAAAAACAATTTTTTTTGCGGTGCCCTACTGTGGATGTGGCAATATGAGTCAATCGGTGACTAATAGAAACCAGAGACTCACGAGTTTGCCATGGCTGAAGAGGTACTAACTCATACTGAACTAGAGGACTTAGGTTTTAAAGGGCAGTAATACAAGCCTTGGGGCCCGACGCGGCTCTCGACGGCCCTGTTCCCAGATATGCCTAACGGTATTCTTGTGGTGAAGATGCGGATCGAAAGACCTGCTCCCTCTAGTTAACTGTACAACTCAATCATAGCTAAACGGCACTAAAAACTAAAACTAAAAACAAACCACGCTATGCATCCATGAAAAACAGAGTCGTATGTATGTACTGTAATACGGCCCATGGAAACCTTCGAATAAGATGAGAAGAATGCATCACAACCGACTGCCCACTCATCTACGGCAAACCAATCCAAAACACAGTCTTCAATATTATTACATGAACCACAAACTGTTGCCAAATTTGCGGCATTTGTTCAGACCATAATGTATCCACAAGAAAATACTAGACTAACCATCCAGAAGTCGCGCAAATGGCCCACTGAACGAGCAGCCGCTGGTGTGCTAAAACGATTTCGCTAGATTTTCAGAGCAGCGTACACTCAGTGCACTAGCGCGACTTCCGGAAGGCTAACAGATAACCAAAACTAAGATGCTTTCTTCTTGACTCTATCAACTTTCGATTCGTTTTCCTGATATAGTGTCCGCACGATATCACAACCCGGTTAACTGTTCAATTTTCGTCGTGTGACCATAATTATATTCACAATCGAAATATCTATGCAAATTTTATCAATCAGCAGCTGCGGCCCCTTAATCAAATCAAATCGCTTCAACCCTCCCCAAACATCTTTCTTGTCGTCAGTCGGTCAACGAACCACTTCATGGGCCTTCTCTGGATAAGCGAAAGTAAATATGAACGATCCAATGCCGGCTGGCAAGAACATATTTGTCAAGTGACGTCAGCCGATTGGCCACTTCCATCGGATTCAAATCCAAATTAAGAGGGAGAAAATTTGCGGGTTCACCTCAAACGTCCCACTTTTACGATCAGCTCGTCGACTGCGGCAAGAGGGACTACTTGATCCGAGTTATTTTTTTTTTTTCTTTGTCCAACTCCGGCCACAAGTGGTCTGAAGGGGAGGGCAACGTGAACCGTACCCTCGAACCGTTTCTTCGGAGTGAAATTTGTATACAATCAACCAACCAACCAACCAACCTACCAGGCAGCTGCCCACTTCATTCACTTTCATACGGGCAATCAGGAACCAAGACTCGGTTGGAGGACCCATTTCAGCCCACCATATCGCAGAATTTAAATGCGCGGTTTGTTTGTTTTCTTTCCCATTCACGCTGAGGGTTGTGTTTCTTTTTCAGCGAGAATTTGTTTTGAATTAGGCTCGCGTTTCATCAATCAATCGAAAATTGAAGTTTTCTGACTTCTTGCTTCTACTACTCTACACTATGTTTGCTTGCCATTACGGGATGAGGCGTGGATCGCTTTTGGAATGGCTACCTCAGCACAGAAGAATAAATACGACTTCTGTCGATTTGTTGACTGCCTCTGCCTTCACTTCTTCGCTCGGTTCCAGGAAGTACCGACTGATGACGTGTGAGAATAATGGGCCATTTGACGATCTATTAACACGCTTTAATCGATTCGTGCTGAGATGTGCTGCCTGTCTTGGAAGATCGTGTAAAGATTGATGATTCGTTTCGCCAAGAATTGAAATGCGAATGATGGATTTGAGCGTGACCTGTTTCAATGGATTACTGTAGAAACAAGGTGTTAGAATTACAGTTTTATATGTACTGTTAGAATTTCATATCTCACTGAATATTTATTGGAGAAATTTGGTCATGTGAACTGAGATTTTCCACTGGCCTTTTAAAGTACAGTTGTAAATTATTATATCCACTATTAGTCTCAATTGCAGTGTTGTCAAAGTAAAAACGCAATCAACGCTATTTGATACGACCTTTCTTATAATTATTCATTAGTCGCATTAGGCCATACATTTTCATTGATTATATTCCACCGTATAGTCGAAAGAAATTGAATTGGCAAATTAATCGATGTGAATAGCATGAAAAGAACCGCGTACACAATCATTAACGTCCCGGTCAATAGAAAGCGAATCCCGTGTCCCGGTCCGCCTAACCCGCTTTAGCTACGCGCTTAAGACTGGAACTAAACCGCTGTTCACGACGAAAGCCAAAGCTTCAAATAGGTCGTCCTAAGATGAGACGCTCGCTTGGTGGTCATGTCCAGACCGGACCGCCCGATTCTGCTAGTAATCAAGTGGTAGTTGCAGCATCGACACCGAAGCGGAAAGTTTAAACGCTAACAAGCGTTTAATTAATTTAACTACACATGTGAGCAAATGCTCCGTTTTTTTTCGCTTGTGCTGCTGGTTGTTACGTCTCCCCCTTCTACTTTTGTCGGTCCGTTCCTGCCGCGTACGCGATTACACTGTATAAATAACGGGCGTTGCTCTACGAAACTTGTTTCGATAATCAAGCTTTTCATTTCACTATCTACCCTTGGGCAAAGTACTAGTCCGCTTTACAAGCACGATTGCCCTATTTATGGCCGATCAGGTTTTTTCTGCAAGGCTTGGAAGATTTACGGAAAGGGATAGTGTGTGGAAGTAGTGATTTAGCTTCAGCATTCACGTTAATTACTGGCGATTCTTGTTAATCAGTTACGAATTTGAATTGGTTGGGTGCACTATCAAAGAGGTTTGGGAGCTTATGCGAATAATCTCGATTGGATTATTTGATTCAGATCCTATTTCATGTGAGGCTTTCCTAAAATCGTTTGTGTTTTAATAAAAATTTCCATTCTTTCTTGAATATTTTTCAACTAGGGTTAATATGCTAGTAATGGACCCCGCAGTAGATGATGTTAAGAATTTCAATGAATTTGGATAAAACTATTTGTATTTTGAGTTCAATATTTTATCATTTGATAAAACTTAAAGTCTTTTACACAACATTATGAAAAACTAAGCCTAGTTTTCACTAGGAAATATTGATAATGCAAACTGGATTCCGTATTACTATAATGGACCCTTTTTCCTATAATGGACCCTGGGTCCATTATGCGCATTATGGACCCAGGTCCAAACGTCAAGTTATGTAAAGAAAAATATGATTAGATAAAAAAAAAAAATTATGTTGAAATATTTTTTATTAATGGGGTAATAATGGAAAGAAATGAGCCATTGTTAAAATACGACGCTTTTAGACATTTCTGAACTGCCTTGCTACGCATAATTATCCCATGTCCCATGAAATCCTAAAGAACGTGAGTCCTAGAATAGTTGTTACAGTTTAAATTGTTCCAAATTATATGTAACAAAAAATACTGCCCATGATCGCATATCAGTCCCATAAAGATAGGAAATCCCATAGAAAACGGGACAAATATGCGATCATGGGCAGAATACAAACGCAGAGGAATTATTAAATCTAAAGTTTTAATATTTCATCAATGCTCAAAATCTTTGACGAAAATCATTGGGTCAAACTACTGATTAATAAGGTGCTGGATCAAATTCCTATTTTGCGGGCGAACACCACTTCAAACTAATTTCGATCGTGAGAATAACTACAGACCTGCGCCGCAGGTCTTGTATTACCACATAGGAGATAACAGTTGGATTGTAGCATTTTTAAATTAAAGACTAGACAAACATGCTGTTATTATTAATTGGAAAATCTTTAGCTTTTATTTATTAAACCATTATGAATATTAAAATTTAACATGTCTTCAAAACACCATCGACGTTGATATTCGTCTTTAAACGTGTCAATTTCTCCTCCAGTTTTGTTATAGCAGACAACTTTTTCATTTCGATTTTCTTCATGCGTCCAGCTCGTTTTTTCTCTGATTTCATTTGCTTTTCTTCACGAGTGTTCTCATTTTCTGCCTGTTTTGCTTGATGAAGCTCAAGCCGCTTTTTAGATGTTAGAACTGCAGGGCTTTTGCATGTTTGACTGAGGGCTTTTGCATGTTTGATTTTCTTTCGCTTTTTCGCCAGTGTTTGTGGTTCGTCGAAGTACGTTTTAGGGGTTTTATCAGTCAGGTTTTCCGTGATTCCTTTCTGTACTGCTTGTTGACTTACACCAGACTCCTCCTTGATTCCATTGAATGGAGTTACAGCTGATTGATGAAATTGGAAACCAGTATCTACTATATCTTTGTTAACGTGTTCGTCAGAGGATGCTGTATACAATTCCGCATTATGCAGTTGAGGAAGATCATCAGCATCCACTATTTCCGAGTGTTGAATAATCCTTAGGGACATAAAAAGAAAAATAAATCAATAATTATCTTTGCATATTAACAAACTATGATAACATACCGACAAAAATGGACGCAATCTGATTTAATCTGGAGCTCCTGACCAGAAAGAGAGTTTGGCGTATTCATAGAAACCGTACACACGTCGTTGAACGTTTGTACTTCGATAATCAACTGATCAGTTTGAGTTGTTCCATCTGTGCGATCTGCTCTTACATTTTCTGAAGTTCCATTACTCGCGTCTAATGTAATCGGGGATTTGAAAACATTCAGTTTTTCAGAATGTGCGGCAAATTCAGTGACGCAGATCGATTCCTCTTCGGGCATGTCACGTTCATCAAGCGGTGCCAGTATTGTTTTATATATAGAACATACAATTTTATCAGCTTCGTTTGTGAAATCATCCATTTCGACCTTTCGATACAACGCCGCTTTTCTGACAGGAATTAGGTTGATTGCGTTTTGAATGTCTTGACAAGATATTAGGACGCTTTCCTCGCCACCAGATTTTTCCTGTGGTATTTGATGATCGTGCTTTATAGCAATGCATTTCGAGTAATCGACTGCATCTGCATTGAATGGATAGAGACCACAGACTCTAAAACCATTAATAACCGTTTTCGATTTGAATGAGAAAATACACCCGAATTCATCCAACCTAATAGTTTTTCCGGGATGCTCAGCTTGCCAAATCCGGACCTACAAATTAAAATCAATTCTATAGTCAAAAAGGTAAGCTAGTATAATTTAATTTATCTGATTAGTCCAGCTTGCTTTGAGTGACCTAAATATTGCCACATCAGCCGGTTGCAAAATGTGTGTAGAATTGGCATAAAGTGAAATGAGGAGTATGTCCATTTTAACGCATTCTTCAGCTGTCTCAAAAGGAGTATGACTTCGATGGCCATCAACGAACAAAACTACCGGTAGTTGTACCTTCTCACGGATCAAATATGGATGAAAAACGTTGGTTATGTATCCCATGAAAGCTTCCTTTGTCATCCATCCGGTTTCGGATTTTCCGACACTTCAACTTGGAGGAAAACTCTTGGCAACTCTGAGAGGAATTCTTTGATATGGAAGCACTACACATGGTGGTATTGCCACTCCGGAAGCCCTATAAGTATTCAAAACCGTGATATTTTTTTTGGATCCTGTGTCAATCGCGTACACATTTTTTTTCGGATTTTGAACAGATGACGGCCTTTGTTTCAGGGTCCAAACTGAATCCAATTTCGTCTCCGTTAAAAACTCGGGTGGGATCACTAAGAATATCGTTTTGCCCTTCTTAGACAAGAATTTCATACACAGATTGAAACCAGTGGCGGATATTTTCCTCCGTAACATTTGCAGATGCTGCGGACACAGCTTCAGGCTTCCGTATGGTCAAATCTGGATGACGTTTCATGAAGGCTTTATACTACCTTTGTCCTAGTATCAAAATAGTTATATTGTCATTTTTTAATTGAAAAAACTTCAAGTATTTACCTGCATTCATGTTGCAACTCTTCGCACGAGGATACTTGCTGAGATGCTACTTAACGGCAAGAATCAAATGTTTCTTGGTTATCGAATAGCCTTTCCGTGCCATCCGTTTTATCCATGCCACTATTTCGTTTTCCTCCACGTCGGAAAGTGCGGTCGGTGGACCTTTCCTTGTTCTTCCGGACCAGTTTTTTCCCAGGCGATACTTCACGGTAGAGTGTGGAATATTATATTGTTTGCACACTTTCTTTACAGGAACGTGGTTCTGAATCGCTCGAATGCACTGTTGAATGGCAGCATCTGTATATTTATACGTACCGTGATTAGTTTTTCCCATTTTGTTGCTAATTTTTACATTGGTCGGGCACGAACTACAAAAAGTGTTTGTTTACAGCACTACAGGGTTGCCAAATATTCAATAAAGAGATTCCTCGGAAATTTGGTCGATTGTTTAATAGTTTTTTTTATGTTAGTAATTGCTGTTAACGAGAAACAATTATAAAAATGTGTGAGAAGTTCATAATATGCAGGCATTTAATATCGATTAATCCCTTAATAGACCCTCAGAATTTTGATAGAATATTAGAATTTTGTCAGTTGTTGATATCAAAATCGTAAACTGTAATGTTATTAGTAGGAAAGAATGAGTAGAACAATGATTTTTCATATACATATGGTTTTTTACAAGAGAGCAAAGGATTTTTCTCCAGTAACACAATTTCTTACAAGCCCTGTGCCATGCAGCAGTGAATCAATATTGATTGTAAAGACCGTGGTTTTTATAAAAAATCGTCAAAAATCTTATTTTAATCTCTGCCTAGTGTAGAGTTACTGTCACATTACCAATAGCAAAGGTTGAAAACAGTGATTAACGAGAGAAAATTTAAAAAAAAGTGTCAGGGGGTCCATTACACGCAAAGGGTCCATTATAGGCAAACAAACCCTACTTTAAACATGTTTTCATTGTTTTATTCATTTTGAAATTTTACAGACGGACTCAAACACTTCTTTCACTCCTCTACGATTAACTCCTTTATATGTGATATCAGTTCTGTTCCGTTGCACACCAGATCTTCGTGTCGCACCTTCAAGCGTATCGTCTAATTCAGCCAGGCATTACCTTTATCACTCATATGAGTAAATGAGTCCGGATAATTTACCACTCCGACAATAAAAACTCACATTTTCACACGAGAAGTTGTTGACACTTACACAACTTCTCCGGATAAATACAACGCATTATTTCTCCGGAAAAATTAAACAGCCGGAGAATGAGCGAAGGAGTTTATCATGGTATCCTTTTTGCGCTCGTTGCCACGCTGGTACTATTCCAAAACACAACAAAACAAGTCTAATGTACTTCTCCGGCGGTTTTCGGTGAAATGAAATGTATATTTTGCAGCTTTAATTCATTTCCACGGAAATAAAATTTTATCACCTTCTCCGGTGAGAAGGAAAAAATCTGAAAAATTTTATCGGAAAAAATATTCCCGCGCTATTTGTGGAGACGGAGAATTTTGCGACTCATCTTATCCTGGAAAAGTTGAACATCGGATAAGCTGCCTCTCGCGTGAGTGAGTGGGAATTACAATGCCTGGATTCAATACATCTACGTCACAAACGATTCGGATGCCTCTTCTACTATTCTGACACTCGATTTCGACCAATTCACCTTCACACGAAGCAGCCTAATCAGTGCTGTCGAACTTGTTTATATGCAAACGCTTTCTGCAACAGTTTATTTTGTTTCACTGAATCATACGCTGCCTTGAAAACCACAAACAGATGGTGAGTCCGTAAATCGGATTCTCGAAATTTATCCAGAATTTGTCGCGCGGTAGCCATCTGTTCCGTCGTTGATTCACCTTTTCGAAAGCCGCTTCTGTATACGCTGGACGCAGTCTGCTAAACATAACACGGAAGAGTACCTAATAAGCGATATTGCTGGTTGTTAAGCCTCAATAATTAGTAGACTCGATTTCGTGAATCTTCTTCTACACTTATAATATAACTTCGTAAATATAATGAAATTGATCATGAAATGCACGAATTCATTCGTTGTTTTCTGCAACGAAGTACTTTCGTGCATTGTAACTAGTAGGTTTCGTTCATTTCATGAAAAAGAATGGCCGCTTGGTGAACGAAGGCTTTCGTAAATTTTACACGTTTAATGTACACTGCACGAATGTAATCGTTGATAACGACACTAATTTTCGTGAATGAAACGAAATGTTCCGTTTATTTTAATAAACGTTTGTGTATAATACGAACGATTTCATTACTCACACGAATTTATTTCGTTCATCTTAGGAAAGTTTTCATATTTATTATTTTAGGATCGATGTTTGACGACAACGATTTTTTAACTAACTAAAAGAATCGATCTGGCAAAATCGATTTTATTTCAACCTGCTCACCTGTATTGAGGACTAGAAAGATTATGGTGTGATGAAATTGACGCTTGATGAACACAAGTTTTAGAAAAAATTTACTTATCTGGTGTACATGTCACGAATGAAACGAAATGATTCGTTTGTTTCAATAAATGTTTGCGTATATTATGAACGACATGTTCGGTTTCAGAAGCAAAGTGAATTTTGTTTCTATGCTAGCACTGAGAGGGATTATTGAGCAAAAGTGCACCAGATATAGATTAAGCATGTTCACTTAGGCTCGAAAATGTAGAAGATGCTAACTTCTGCCTTCAAACTGTCGACATAATAACAAATGAATGCTTTGGTTGGTGAATGAATTTATATTTGCTCTGCACTCAAGCATTCGATTCTGCATGAAATTTCAGTCAGTTGGAAAGTGAATGAATGAGGGAGGCGTTGAATCTGAATGTCGGTTTCGGTAAATGCAAGCAGAAATAGGTAACTGATTTTGAAATTTCGTGGCTCTGATTTGGTGTACATTGCACGAATGTTGTCGTTGAAAACGACATTATTTTTCGTGAATGAAACGAAAAGTTTTGCTTATTTTAATAAACATTTGTGTATATTACGAACAATCTCGTTGGTCGCACGAATTCATTTCGTTCATCTAAGAGAAGTTTTCGTAATCAGCTTTCATCGTTCATCTCTCGTCATTCTCAATTAGTTAAATTTTGTGAGGAGTAAAGTGCATAACGTCAAAAGTTAATTAAGTAGTTAATTTCTCCGGGTAAAATAGTGGCCCTGTAACTAGAATCTTCATCTAACCGATAGCAGCACAAGAAACCATACAGCATGGCTGTTAAAGCAAGCACCGATGAAGCTCACTTCCAAACCGAACTAGCCGCAGCAGGAGGAAAATTGGTCGTTGTGGATTTTACCGCTGCTTGGTGTGGACCGTGCCGAAACATATCGCATTTGTTCGATCAGCTTCCGGCGAAATATCCAAAGGCCGTGTTTCTCAAGCTGGACGACGACAGATGTACCGAAACGGCGCCGTCCCAGGGCATGTCGACCATGCCAATGTTTATTTTCTACCGAGCCAGAACAAACATTGACAGGATGCAGGGTGCAGACATTAATGGACTTGAAGCCAAAATACAGAAACATTACGTCGCCAGCTTGTATGAATCTGGAGAAGATTACGGTCATGGAATGTTGGACTTGAACACCTTCATCCAGAAGAACCAGTGCGAATGTTTGAACGAATCGAACGACCACCCGATGGTGAATGCGCTCAGTTCCAGCGGTGGTCATCTGGTGTCCGAACAGTTGATCATTTCGATTACCTTCAATCAGCTGGTCAAAATCAGTGCCATCAAGTTCAAAGCACCGCCCTGCCACGAACCGAAAATAGGTGAGAATCTTTATCAATCAACCAAGTTTCGGTGCAGGATCTGGTACTGGGGCAGAAGGATCTTGTGTCGAGATCGCCGATTCCGTTGCACTTCGTTAAATTTCAGAATGTGCAGAATATGCAGCTGTTCCTGAAGGATAACCATTCTGGTGACGAGACGATTAAGATGGATGACTTCCAGCGGGTGGCTGGGAAGAAGGGTGAAAGCCACTAGATTGTTTGAGCCGCCGGGAGAACGATGGTTAGAAGGCGGTGGATAGGTGCGGTGACGAATATGTTTGATCGTATATTTTAAAGGTTAACTTGTTCTTTTTATAAATTGTTCAATAAAATAATGAGCAGTAAAAAATGGCATATTATTTTGATATTGCTCCGGTAGAGAAAAACTCTATCTTATTCATAAAAAACCAACGAGCAGTTCGCGATGGCTCAGCTGAATCCGTACAGCTCCGGATTCTGGATCAACTGGAAACGAAAGAGTGAACCTCCAGAACGGAAATCTTCCTGAAACCGGCGGGCACGGATACGGCTACTAAATAGTCAGACCGAGACCGTCGTGATGAATTGTTGACGTATTCTACCTCTATTGAAGCTTTTTTGACGTTGACGGTTTGACGAATAGTACTCGTAAATATTATAAAGATGTTCGTATATAGCAGCGAACAATTCGTTTGCCGAATGAAGCTGTTTCGTAATAAGCCAACGAAAGTCGTTTCGTGGTATTCACGAAAAATTCGCAATAAAAATAAAAATGTTTCAATAGAACTACGAACGATTCATCATATGTACGAAAAAATTCGTATATTGTATGAAAATTGTCTGTACGAAACAAATTCCTGGCGATTCACGAATATATTCTATCAGTGTAAATACGGCATATAAAGTCAATCAACCAATCCATTTCTTCTTCCACCCAGATTATCGTGATCACGCAGTGAATTGCTCCGTGCAGCCGGTCACTCTCCACAGCTTCAATTCTTGTTCTGTTTTGAGCTTTCTCTACACGTTTGTTCAATAATAAATTAAAGTACTCCTTCCGCTTGGTAGTCATCCCTGTACGATCTATCAACAGATTCTTGTCCTTGTTGATGGTTGGCATCGCAGCGATTTTTTAGCTCATGCGTCTTTTCTGGCAAGGCGTCCATCTGCCCCTACGAGTACCTTTACATCGTTTCTTGCGCCGAGGAAGTTTTTCCCTTCCATTCAATTCCCTGTTCTAAAGTGTAGCCGTTGTGAACATTCGCTCCTAGCCCGGTTTGCTCGCCTGTTGCCACACTTTGGCAATTAATGTCGAACCTGCCATTCTACTGATTTCCTGACTATACCACTCCATACTCCGCCTTCTCACCGCTCGAAATATCGAAAAATCACCGTGATAGGCTCCGGGTGGTGGTAAATAATTTAAATCAGTCAAATGATATTGCAGGCTACGGACCCTTTACGAAAGAGTGCAGAGTATATGTACCAGCAAATCGGGTGCAAATCTGCGGGGTCGTTTCTGATTCGATTTTTAATTGCGCGAAATTGCTGACACATGGGATAGGCTGTTTTAAAGACCGCATGCTTCAGCCAGTGAAGATATTGGAGCACAAACGTTTGTATTCAGCATTAGTCGCAGTTAACGGGAAGAGGGCATAGGTCAACTCAGACTCCTATTGGAGACCTACGCAGGATCTGCTCTTCCCAAATACCTCCTCTTTGGTCAGGTTCGTCTCCCTGTTCGCCTTCTTGTGCCACGAGTAATGTAACTGTACTAATTGCAAACAATTGGGACACATAGCCTCTCATCATAGCAATAAGGCCCGTTGTGGGAAATGTGGTGGAATCATGATTCCTGTGGGAGGGATATTGTACTGTTTGGGATATCCACATGATTTCCCGACAGGTCCACCGCACAAACAGCGCGAGGAGAAACCTTCAGGGACATTCTAAGCGATCTTTTGCTGAAATGCTAAAGATAGGCACGCCATCGGACCCTACGAACATCTTTACTAACTTGTCGATCAGCTCAGTACGTAGAAACTGTCGCAAATGGATTGGAGTGTACTGCATGCTCAAGTGAGTGTGAATGCTGCAGTTGCCCTCTACGCGCGACTACTACTGAACTGTTTTGAGACCTCAGTGCCTAAATTTCAGTCTCCTAGCAAGCCGCCCTAGTCAAACAGCACTCTTCGAACGTAGGGGAGCCCGGGGCTAGTTGGCGGTTGGGGTAAGTTGGCGGAACCCCCTTTTCTCCGTTTCTATTAGACATAAAGCGCTGTCTCTCGTTGTGTACCTCAAGTAATGTGAAACGCATTATCCAATGTGTTTTTGTTTCGAAACATTATGTTTTGTAAAAGCTGTGGGCGATATTGCGTTTTTGAGCATACTTTGTAAATTTTCATAATTTTAAACATGTTGTGTTATTTAAGGTGGTTTTCAACCTATTCCCCGAACGATTATATTTTTCGATAGGGCGTGAAAAGAGCTTTCAGCATCCGTATAGATATTATACCTATTCATAGCCAAAAGTATTTTTTTTAAATCCTTTTTATAAAATATGGATTGCTTACCCCATACATACCGCCAACTTACCCCGAGCCTGGGGTAAGTTGGCGGCTTTTCCGCGTCACATGGTTTTGTCTCTAGAAATGAAGACAACGTATCAAACATTTTAATAAAATTCAAAGATGCCAACAGTCTACCCTGTCATGCAACGTGTTTTATTTTGCAAGATCTACCAAAATCAAAGCGGTAAAAAATGAAAACTGAAAACACCGCCAACTAGCCTCGGTCTCCCCTACTCGAGCAAAAACCCTACGTGCGTACACAAATCCACGGTGTCCTCTTTCTAAGCGCATGTTCACTTTAGCCAGTAATGAGTATCGTTGTTACAACACCCTTCTGTACAAACGCTATGTAAACCGCATCCATAATAATCTACGCCGAAACCCGAAGGGCTTTTGGTCATCTGTCAACACGAAGCGAAAAGAAACTGGACTTCCATCAAGGATGCTTTACGATGGCGAAGAAGCTACAACTGTGGCGAAATGTACGCTGTTTGCCAGATTCTTCTCGAGTGTTTTTTCAGCTGACTCGCCAACCGCAATCGAACTCGAAAATGCTTCTCGTGAGGTTCCTGCTTGTGCTGTTGATATGGATGTGTTTACTGTCTCTGCACAAATGGTTATATCTGCGGCCTCAGTGCTATACCTTCAACTGCAAATCAATTGAAAAAATGTTCGGACTTACCTGTAACACCACTTGCATATACTTTTAACCTATCGCTTCAGCAGCAAACGTTTTTTTGAGGATTGGAAATGCTCAGTAATGTTCCCGGTATTCAAGAAAGGCGACAAATGCAAAATAGAGAGCTACCGCGGAATCACTTCGCTAGGAGTCGAATCGAAAGTATTTGAATCTATCATCAACGAAGCGTTGTTTTCTGCTTGTCGACACTACATCAGTACATCCCAGCACGAATTTTTCCCCGGACGTTCGGTCGAGACGAATCTCGTCTGCTTGGCTTCGATTCTACCTTGTGCACCGTGAAGTCGTTGTTCAAATTGGCGATATTGTTTCAGAATCCTTTTTCAACACTTCCGGAGTTCCTCAAGGTAGTACGCTAGGTGCACTACTTTTTTCACTGTTCGTGAACGATGCGGTTTTCGTTCTAAGGCGTGGAGGAAAGCTGTTCTTTGCCGACGACTTACAATTTTTTTTCTTGTTATACGGAATGAAGCCGATTGCCGTGAGCTACAGCATCTTATCGACACCCTTTATAGCTGGTGTGTAAGAAACATGATGGTCCTTAGTGTTGCAAAATGTTTTGTCATCAGCTATTATCGAACGAGAAATATGTAGCTACAACGCGAAGGATCTAGGAGTCATTCTTGATGAAAAGCAAAAGTATACTCATCACGTCGCAGCGACCATCGACAAAGACAATCGATTGCTGGGATTTATTTTCAAAATTCCCAACGAATTTGGAGATCCTCTATGTTTCTAGGCTCTTTATTGCTCGTTGGTGCGCCCGCAGTTTAGTTTAGTTCATTTAGACAAATTATCACTTGGACTTTTTTATACAAATATAAATAAATAAATAAATAAATACTGCCGAAGGCGACTCTGATGAACCCCATGAGGGAACATCTTCAGCTGCGCCTAGAAGCAATAGAAAAAGGAGAAACATTTGCTCTTCTAAGCTTCGTTATAAAGGCCAGAATGTGTCTCTTCAGTGTCCTGCCAAAAAAAACTGCTCGAGGAAGTACTGGTGCAAAACCGAAACAAGTAGCTCCTGCGTCTAGAAAACGTGAGGACTTGCGGCGACATGTAAAACCCCAATTGTTCCCATATCTCCGACAAAGAAAGAAACCAGCGCTGGCTTAATAAAATTCTTTGACATTGAGGACCATATTTTTATAATTTTAAATATTTCTGTCCCTTTCAGTGATTCTATCCTTCGATTTCTAATACATCTAATACTGCAGAAATGGATCTCAACTTTCACGATTTCAATGATATTCGCTTGGATCGAGAAGACTCTTACGGAAGAGTACTTTTGGGGATCAAAAAGTGCTATTCTTTCAATCGAATCGACCTCCACTCGGCACCAGGCGGTGAAGTTGTCGCTTGCCAAACCAGAATTAAAGCCACACAAAAGCTACCTCCGGAGGAAGAGTACGTGTGCCTGGCTGGCTTGGTTTTCGACACCGCGATTCAAGCGCAGACTGAACGCGAACCAGACGTTTCGCGGACGACCTCCCAACACATGGTGGGACAAAGAGTGCTCAGACGTGTACGTGGAGAAGGCCGCCACGTATAAGGCCTTCCGGGACGACGGAATACCCGCTAGCTATCGACAATACGCGACGTTAAAGACGCGAATGAATAGTTTGATCAAAGCTAAGAAACGGAGTTAGTAGCATCGGTTCGTTGACGGACTAACGAGAGCAATATCGATGATCACTCTTTGGCACGGCCCGACGTATGCAAAACCGAAACAGTACTAACGAGAGCGTGGAGTATTCAAACCGTTGGATATTCGGTTTCGCCTAGAAGGTTTGACCGAATTCCGCCCTCCAAACAGAAGAACCACCGCGCCGCATCCCCTCACGATAACGCGAATGAAACACCGTTTTCGATGGTGGAATTCTCACTTGCTCTCGTATCATGTAACAGAACCAGGGCCAGACAGAATCAAATTTAACTTGTTAAAGAATCTGCCAGACTATGCCAAGAGACGCTTATTGAATTTATTTAATAAGTTTCTTGAGAGTAATATGACAGGAGACAAGTGAAGGTCATCAACAATCCAAAACCAGCCTCCGATCACAACTCGTATCGACCGATTGCAATACTGTTCTGCATACGAAAGTTGTTCGAGAAAATGATCCTGTTTCGCCTCAACAATTGGGTAGAACCAAATGGCTGTTAGATACACAATTTTGCTTCGCCAAAGACAAAAGGATAAACGATTGTCTTGCATTGCTCTCAAGAGAAATTCGAAAGGCCTATGCTAACAAAGAGCAGATGGCATCATTATTCTTGGATATTAAGGGGGCTTTTGATTCTGTTTCTATCAATATTCTTTCTTAGAAGCTACACCAGCATGATCTTTCGCCGATTATAAACTACTTTTCCAAAACTTGATGTATGAGAAACACATGCATTTTTGCATGGTGATCTATTGACATCACGAATTAATTACATGGGCCATCCCCATATTCTTCATATTATCCCTACCATATTTTTTTTCAATTTGTTTATTTGATAAGGCACGTATGCGTTAGCTTAAAGGTGCCATTTTTTCATTGTTTTACATTTTGAATTTGTTAAAACTAGGGGGTTACACATTTCAGTATTATTTTGTTTTATATAATGAAACTGAAAAAAGGAACTTTACAGCTAACTTATACATATAAAAGAGGGTATAATATAACATTCGTAAGATTTGGGGGACGGGTCATTTTGTGTGTTCTTTTTATAGTAATTCACTTTATGATTTTTAGAAGGGAAATTGTAGGAGAAATTAATTATTCACTAAGCGGAACATTTGACAAGCTTATTAACTAGAAATAACGAGAGAGAGTAGTTCAAGATTAAGGGGAATTAATTAGGGCTATTTTAAAGTAGTGGTACTGTTGTGCATTTCTTAACGAGATTAAATATTGATCAACTAAAACTAGAAGATAGGGGGGCACATAAGTTTTGGGAAGATATTCAAGGGGAGAGGGGGGTGAAGTCATACATCTGTGTATCAGAGACATGGGAGAGACGGTGGACAAGGCTGACAGGGGGGAGATATAAACTTTCAGTTTCCGGCATCAGGAATCAACGGCCAGGATTACTGTTTCGAATGGATGCATCAAGTATTGGGACGCCGGGCGGTTTTCCTCGATCCGACAGGGGTTCCTCCAGACGATTTCGTAGTACAGCTCAGATACGGATCGGAAACACACCGCGTTGCGCGTGTGATGTTGTACTGTAGGTCTCGTGTTGTTGGTTCATTCGACAGATGTTTTGTCTCGTCTTGGAGTCGTATCAGACCATCGTTGGGGTACGGTAGGCGGAAGAGGGTACTTCTGGGAATGATAAGAGAAAATATAGGGGCATTTAAATTTGGATATTGATGGTTTTGAGGAACGTGTATATAAGGGACATGTAGAGAATATCGCGGCTTGCTAGTACATCTCGAACCGGGACATTGGGTGATCTTCCTCGGGCCCGAAGGGAATCGAATAGTTGAGATCTGGCAGAACAGTACTCGGTGCATGCCCAGACAACATGTTCGATCTCGTGATAACCGTCGCCACAAGCGCAGATATCGCTATCCACGAGCCCAATACGCCACAGATGTGCGTCTAGCGTGTAGTAATTGGACATGAGCCGAGACATCACGCGAATGAAATCCCGACCCACATCAATCCCCCTGAACCAAGGTTTCGTCAATACCTTAGGGATTATCGAATGTAGCCACCTTCCCAGTTCACCATTGCTCCATGAAGTTTGCCAACTTTCGAGGGTTCTCTGATGAGTAATACTGAAAAATTCGCTGAAGCTAATTGGTCTTTCATATATGTCACCTTGTAAAGCGCCCGCCTTAGCTAAAGAGTCCGCTTCTTCAATGGAATGGAGCAATGCGAGGGAACCCAAACTAAGGTAATCTTGTACGATCTTACAGACAAAGCACGCAGGCGCTCCAAGATTTTCCCAGTTGGACGGGTAGGAAAGCCTTTGAAATCGATTACTGCTGTGTTGATGTTCCACAGTCACAGGTTTTGTTCCTTGAATTCGTTCATTTCTATAGAAGCACCACATACTAGCATAACAAAAACAGGAACAGATCCAACATGGTTTGATTTGAACAGTTGAATGCATACAATTTCTCTAATCAAGATTCAAATAAGTAGGTTTAGAAGGGCCCGTCAGTAATAACAGCCTTGGGGCCGATGGAGCTCTCGACGGCCCTGATTGAAACCTTTCAAATGACCAGTTCAAATGTATGACCCATAGTGGAAATCTTTTTACTGGCAAACCCCGCTAGCCTCTCATTCAAAGACTTCATCTATTTTGACCAATTTTAACACACACTGGGTACTGGTAAAGTTATTAGTAATTGCTATATGTGCATTGGCTTAGTGATGACTGGCTCGAGGAGCCGTCCGACCGGTCATCTACCTCCCTTATATCTATGGAATAGAACATAGGGTAATCATGAAAGAGCTGTTTAACCATACTCCACAATCAAAGAGCATCGACTTATTCCAGTTGGCTTCCTATTCTACATGTACAATGGTGTACGTAGACAAATAAAAAACGAAAAGCTACGAAAAATTGGTGTTTATCCTTTTCTATGTTCTTATAAACATGACGTTCCAATGAGATTGAAAGATTTCCGAGTGTACGACGCACATGCTTGCACGCAATACTACTTGAGTGAAAGTTTTCTTGGATGACTAGGAATGACTGGTTCAATTGTCAGGAAGCACCATCATTTTTAACCGGACATTTCACGTAGTGCAACCTCATTTTCTCGAATGCGAAAAGCAAAAATCCATGAGTTTTAATAACTTCTCAGAATGGCTGTTGGCGGGTATTGAACGCCTGTAAGATGCGAAAATGTCTGTATAGCTAACATCACGGAGCATTGGAAAAGATATCCCAATTGAACACAGCTTTTGCTGCCGGCTTTCAATGCAAATATTGCAGTTGTGCATTTTGCAAAAGCACTACAGAAAGTGGGTCGAACCATACCCCAGTATACTATAAATATATAGGTAGACAACATACATCCTCTGAAAAACAAAAACCACAACAAACTCGCGAACTTACACAGACATAGCGTGTGATGCTGTGCAATCATTCGATTAATATGAAACTGACCGCAGATGCCGTCGGCAAACGTAACTGTTTGAAAATTCAGCATTTTCCGGCAATGGACAGGTTTTTTCTCCTTCTTTTCATTCCCGGCTACAAACTTGCACGCACACTTCCCTGCTTCGCGAGGTGAAACGTCTATGGCAAATCGGGCGAGATGCTCCGCTTCATTAGGGCAGAGCTGGTTTTTGTTTTTGCGGGATATGCGATGATGAGTCGATACATTTTATGATTCGTTCGATGGTGTTTTTGGGCGCAGTTTAATTTTGAAGGTTACCTGCGTCCTATATTTTCTGATGATCTTCTAATGGCTTTCAACCGAAACCATGTTTTCCATGGATAATCGATTACTTCGATTCATGTGAGTGCAATCGTGCTTAGATATAAACGTATGTAAGCCCTAATTACAGGGCAGTTAGCAGATTGGAAATAAGCACACACGATGATGACTAAAGCAGATCTATTTAATTGTACAAGCGAACGATTGATTGCAATATTTTCTGATCGTGTATTTATTTAAAAATGGGTTTTTCCTGTGTGAGTTAAAGAGAAATACCGCCACACTCTAATAATGATTACACATCACAGACATGTAACTGATATCACAAGTCATTAAACTGAAAAATTATTAGTAAAATAAAATCACAAATCTTCAGAGATCTCTGCCAATGATGGACCAAACCGCTGCAAGCATCAGTATATTAGCCATGGGTAACATCCAATTCTGCCAAAGAAGCTTCTTTCGATGGTTTCCAGCAGCAGCAATGGAAGCTTTCGATTCGTTCCGTGAAGCAACCACCCGGTGAAACTGGTTTTTCTACCGGCAGCAGTTCCATTGCTAAAACTGTTTGTGCAAATATGCGAACCTTGCCCGTGACATTCGTTCGACTGGCATGGCAGCCGCGACGAAACAATTCAGTTGAATGACCCCATCCCGCATACCGTAGCGTAGGCAGCCAGCCACAGAGTTCGCTTGCTGTTTATTTTCTCTTTGCGTATCGCCCGCGAATATTACACGCCCACCGTAGTTGGCCACGTTCCCCGTTGACAGCTGATGGTGTTGTTTACATTGTGTGCCTTGTCCGTCGTGCGGTGGTGACGTGAAGAGCCCCAAACAAGTAGGTTAGTGGGAACTACACCATACCAATTCACTGTTCAATTAATCCAGTTTTCAAGTTTGCTAGCGGATAGGCAAAAGGAAAGGAAGCATGCTGACTGCGTTCCACAATTGGATTAATCAACAAGTTGGCGAGTGCAAAGAAATCGAATTTGCACCGGTTCTCAGACGCCCAGCTGAAACACAAGCTCTGATGTGCTCTGTGCAATTTGGATGCGATGCTGTGGTGTGGCTGGATGGACAGGGAATGGGATGGGGTGTCTCTGCGTTTGCTGGACCCGAGTAGAAAGTATGGATGAAGTTATTTTATACCTTGTGGCAATGAGAAGTGAATGCTGATGATGGGACCTATTGTCTCGTTGTCAATAGATATTCCAACACAGCGGAGAAGAGTGTGAGAGTCGTCATTGCAAATGAACTAATAAATAAACAACTAAGCCGCACTCTGCTTGGTCAAGTTGATTGGGTTATTAAATTTAATAACGGCCATACCTAATACGACGTTGACTGATTAGCGAATGAAGCTCTGTATTCAACTCATTTCTAAATTATCAGACCTAAGTTTTTTAAATTAATTTCAATTAACACGGTTCATTTGGGAGTTTAACAGAACGGATGGGAATTTCATATATTACACAAAATAAAATAGAATTATGAAGACTTAGAGTAGAATAAAATAACAAATTAGAATTATTAAGGAGGGCTGCTGAAAGCTTTCCCAGTTCAAAGTTTTTCTGAAACATGCGTCAGAATGATTAGTGTTGGTGAACATATACCGCTATACAGCGTGGTAATGATGATGCGATCGACTGGAAGGAACTGTCGTTTTTTTTTGTTTTGGAGTATGAACTAAACATTTGAGCATTTGAAGCATTAATACATCAGAGCAGAAAAATTTCAAACTCTAATGATTATTTTAACGATTCAATTTTGAAACCTACTTCATTCATAGTCTTCCAAGCTGACTGAAGCTTCAGGCAGGATCAAATGCAAGCAGATTATTGAAAATATAGCTTCATTCACCAACCATTTGTTATATGTTATATAGAGATTAAAGACAGAAGTTAACCACAGTTAACCGCAAGTTGCTTTTCGGAGGAAATTGTGCAAGGAGTCTAAAAAAAATAGCTTTAGCGGCAGTGCTGCCAACTATTCTATTTTAGGGTAAAAATTAAAAGTCTATTTTCTCGTAGTACATAGATTTTAATTTTGAAAATTCTAATTTCATCGTGTTCCTCAGACATGTTTATATAAAAAAAACTCTTTTAGTCTCAATATAATTTGAGCTAATCCCGAGATACACCATTGCGAGGGAAAAAACACGCATTTTACCATTCTCAAAATTCCATTTGAGTAAAGCCATGTCAAGTGATCCTCGAATTTTTCGCAAAATTACCGATTTTCATGAGATATATTTTATTGTATAGGGATTATGGTGAATAGCTTTTGGTATAAATATTTCGTTAAAACTCCTTTTTTTTATTAATCCTTAAACTTTATTGCATGATAAAATTGTAAATTTCATATCTTAAAAACTACTGAAGATAATTGAATGAATTTTTGTACACTTATAGAATGATATTTATACTATCTCATAAAAATATTTCTACTGTATAATTGTCTGAATAACGGTACTTTGCATCTATTTAAAAATTTCAATTGTGTTTTTTCTTGTGTTCTTCACGCCAAAAAACTTTAAAACTCACATCAAATTACGCGTCAATCTTTCACCTTCAGTAATCTGTATTGATAATTTATCATTTTTGTTCCTATCGAGAGTTATGGATGATTTTGTAACAATGCGCTCTTTGAACGCACGGCTCACTTTGATGCAACCCGCGAGAACTTACATATTGGCAACGCCGCACGTCTCAACGTCAGAATGCGCATCGCTTTGGAAGAGCGTATCTCTTGTTCAAAATTGCTATCTCTGATATAAGAGTAAAAAGACAAGCTTTTCTTTACGGATTATTAAAGGTGAATGTCTTCCGAGTAATTTTCATGGCTTTTAGCGTGCTTATATGTTTCCGGAGTTATTTAATTTTCTGTAATTCAATGTCTCGAACCGGCGCGCCGGATATTGACAGCCGCTGTGTCAACTTGAGCAGTGGGCATGTTTGAATCTGCATGGACACGACTTTTTTTGCAAATTGACATATTTCACCACTTTTTATCGTCAGTTGGTTCTGTCTAGGTGGTAGCACGGTATATTTGCTCGAAAAAAACATTGAATTGTTTTTATATTATCAATATGGGTCGACCAAACGAATGTTGTATTTCGTCAAAAAGTAGCGATGGTTTTGAAATAAAGATCAATGATGATTCACTGAAATTTAATGAAGTAAATATCTTACTAGAACATGGACAACCACCAATTAACAGAATTATCAGAAGCAATAGGGATAAAGAAAACATGCCTATATCAATGCGATTGGAAAACAGATTTAAAGTAAACTTTTTTCACAAGACACATCGTTGTATTTTTAGGAAGATCACTCAGTAAGCATAAAAACGAGAAGTAAAATGATGTTGTCCTAAGATGTTCCATGTTCCTGTATAATGTTGTAGACTAATATTGCATTTGGATAAAACATAGATGTACTAATAGCGTTTTAGTTTTTACCTGCTGCTACACCGGTGTAGTGCAAAAAAGAGATAGACTGATTACACTCAAGTTTGAATGAGTGTAGCACCGACCACACCGATGTCGTGCACTGTCAAAAACGAAAATGCCATAACAAAAGTGTCTTTGAAGATGGCAATGACATAAGCATATTACATAAGTTAAGTTTCGGTTATTTACAATACAGTTTAATTTCTAATAACGTTAAATTGTAATAAAAAAGTAATCATTAAACAGCTATTGTATTTGTTGTGAAAAAATATAAAAGTATCTCGAAATATCCGGAAAACATTCACCTTTGATAATCCGTATAGAAAAGTTTGTTCTTCTGCACCAATCTAGAAATGTGGTTTCATTTAGTCATGCGATGCACACTTCCAACGCGATGCGCATTCTGCCGTTGAGACGTGCGGCGTTGCCAATATGTAAGTTGTCGTGGGTTGCATCAAAGTGAGCCGTGCGTTCAAAGAGCGCATTGTTACAAAATCATCCATAACTCTCGATAGGAACAAAAATGATAAATTATCAATACAGATTACTGAAGGTGAAAGATTGACGCGTAATTTGATGTGAGTTTTGAAGAACACAAGAAAAAACACAATTGAAATTTTTAAATAGATTCAAAGTACCGTTATTCAGACAATTATACAGTAGAAATATTTTTATGAGATAGTATAAATATCATTCTATAAGTGCACAAAAATTCATTCAATTATCTTCAGTAGTTTTTAAGATATGAAATTTACAATTTTATCATGCAATAAAGTTTAAGGGTTAATAACTTAAAGAAAAAAAGGAGTTTTAACGAAATCCCTATACAATCCCTATACAATAAAATATATCTCATGAAAATCGGTGATTTTGCGAAAAATTCGAGGATCACTTCACATGGCTTTACTCATTTTTATCGACATCGATATTGAGAAAATCTTGAAAATCCCATCCGTTCTGTTAAACTCCGTTAAACGTGTTAATTGAAATTAATTTAAAAAACTCAGGTCTGATAATTTAGAAATGAGTTTAAATCTTAAACCACCCAAAGCTAAACTTGAGAGAATCTGGCACGGTAAGGTGTTGGGCAAATATCTTGACTATTAAAATCAGTAATGTGAGCACAGACCATAAAATCATATATGGCAGAATCAGCATCGTAGAAGGTGTAGCTAACAGTAAAGGTAACCATTCACAGGACCCAGCAACTATTGATTTGGAGAAATGGAAATATCGCTTCTGAAGAATGAAGAACGACGTAAATATGCAGAGTCACTATAGATACAATTTAAATCGACGTGAATGCTGGAAGTACAACAGATGTATGGGGGTCGTTCATCGAGAAGATTAAGATAATAGCTAGTAAAACGATATCAACAAATAGTAAGATACCAAACACACCCCGAAGACGGAGAGCTCTGGCAAAAATCAAGAAGTGGTCATTCAGATCAAAAAGAGATCCATTCAACATGTCGGCGATGAACAATCTTAAGGATTCAAAAAAACTATAACCGTCTCAATAAAGAACACGAGGAGAAAGAACAAGTGGACTTTTTTGAAAATCTGCAGCATTTGAAATTGGGAGAAAGAATTAATTAGACGCATGCATACATGAAAAAATATCGAAAAATCAACCGCGCGAAACAAAAACCTTATATACCAATGCAAAACTGGATGACAGCAGATACTAATGAAATATTGCTTCCCCAAAGGATGTCCGGAACTTCTTACGCGACCGAGGAATATCCTGATGTTTGCATTATTGAATCAATTATTAAAGAATCAAGTAACGGAAAAGCCCCTGGATTGGACAACGTAAACATGGAGTTGTTGAAATATGCCTCAGAAAGCACGATGGAAGAACTTAAACAGATCTTCAAGAGAATATGGAAGGAAAACGTAATTCCACTCCAGTGGAAAGAAACGCTACTAGTTCCAATCCCAAAAGTATCGCAAACAAAAACCGTCGGAGATTATCGTAGAATCTTGTCTAAGTAGTGTAGGCTATAAAATATATGCTTCGTGGATCCTGAACGAATTAACAACAAATACGACTCCAATAGGATCTCATCAAGCTGCATTTCTGCAGGAAAGGTCTACAATGGATCACGCATTCGTTACAAAACGAGTTTTGGAGGAAAGATGGAATGCCGGTGACGATACAATCATCATGGCTCTTGATATCAGCAAAGCATTTGATATGGTATCTCCTCAAAAGATCCCCGAAATACTTAGAAAATAATGCGCGCCTCCTCATTTGATTGCAAGGGTGGTGGAGTGTATAAGAGAAGAATCCTTCCCGACCTTGTGGGATGGGCAAAGATCTCGAAAAGAAAGTCGCCGTATGGGAATCAAACAGGGATGCCCGCTGTCTCCATATCTGTTTGATCTAATTATGGAAGATGCGTTGCAAGCAGCACAAGAAGAAATTGGCGATTTCTTTGTCGTCAATCAGCAACAGTCTCTAAAATTCCCAATCATTCTAGTGTATGCGGACGATATACTCATCATTGCACAAACTAGAGAACAATTAGACAAGATAATCCCAACATTAACAAAGCATCTGGCACAAATCAATCTTTATCTCAATAAAGAAAAAACCAAAATTTTGATTCGAACACCTTTAGGAACACCACCGACTCAAATTTGTGTAGGGAACATTACATACAATGTGTCTAATGAAATCATATACTTGGGGATTACCATTACCTCGACTTTGTGTAGATCAAAGACTATGCGAGCGCGCTGTAAAAAAGCGGTGAAGGCATCAAAGGCTGCGATAAATTTCGCTAGAAGAAACAAACCGTCAATTGAAGTAGGGAAGATACTTTATGGCTCAGTAGTTGCCCCCACTATGGTGTACGGCTCGCAGGTATCAATTTTGACCAAGAAGAACCGAGTCTCAATGAGAAACTATGAAAGGCAGATAGTGGAAAAATTGGCATCCTGCTGCGTGAATCGTGATAGCAGAGTAACACTTAATCAAATTATTAATAAAAAAAAATGAGATACTGGAGTCACATAATGAGAACGGATGACTCTCATATCCTGAAATTAGCTGCTAAATATAAAAGACCGTACAAAAAACGAAGTAGACCGGCATACACGTGGTTAGATCTCATCAGCCAGAACATGGATCGGTATGATGATCTGAGCCGCATGGAATGGGAACAGTTAGCCTTAGAAAAAGACAGAGTGACTCGAAAAATA
Source organism: Topomyia yanbarensis (assembly GCF_030247195.1). Classification (NCBI taxonomy): domain Eukaryota; kingdom Metazoa; phylum Arthropoda; class Insecta; order Diptera; family Culicidae; genus Topomyia; species Topomyia yanbarensis. Next base: position 27,236,732 of record NC_080671.1, read on the forward strand.
GAAGAAATCTACACAGCTTGGGAGTCTACCGATTCGGACAACACCGCAAACTAATGAAATACATAGAACATTGTCATTTTTATAGTAGATGTTAATTGTTTGGTAGAACTTCCATTTGAGACTTGGTTTGAGAAAATCGGTTCAGTCGTCACCGATGAACCGATGTGACTTTAATTGTGGAATATGCCCGGAATTCCGGACTTCCGGAATCGTCGATAGTGGACAATGTATTCAAAGAATGTTTGATTGGCAATCAGTGATCTAGATCTGCGATTAGAAGTAATTTGGTGACCATTTCAATAGTTTTTAGCCTTTGAGTTATTACGATTGTACCGATTTATATGGGAAATTCCAGTGTATCCTTACTAACACCCCTGTAACTCCGGAAGCAAGAGTCAGAACCGAATTAAATTCAGCAGCAGTTAATGGCATTAATGTATCTTTCATTTGAAGTCAAGTTTGTAAAAGTCGGTAGAGAATTCGTTGTGGAATGGGTGTGACATTAGCTTAGGAACTTGGCGGGTTTCCCGTGGGCGTCATGAACCGTCATAGGTGGCCAATGTGGTCAAAACTGCTTTGATTGATCATTAGTGATCCAGACCCGCAAACTAGAGCAATGTTACATCAATTTTAATATGTTTTACATCATTTTAACATCATGGTGGTACCAGTTTATATGGGAATTTGCTGTGTGACAGCACTCTTCAACACGTAACTCCGGAACCGGAAGTCGGATCAACTAAAAATTCAATAGCAGCTTATGGGAGCGTTGTATCTTTCAGATGAAACTAGGTTTGCGAAAATCAGTTCAGCCATCTCTGAGAAAATTGTGTGAGTTTGAATGACACACACATACACACACACATACATACACACACACACAGACATTTGCCGATCTCGACGAGCTGAGTCGAGTGGTGTATGACGCTCGGCCCTCCGGGCCTCGGTTGGAGGGTCGATTTTTGCAGTGATTGCATGGCCTTTCTTTATATGAGAAAGGCAAAAAGGTCACCACATCTTGTTTTCAGCCTAAATTGTACGTTTTCTGTGACACAGATACATACAGATTTTTAAATGGGCCGCGCACAGATTTTTTAAAATATCACATGGTATCCCTGGTGACAGGCGCCGTTAGGCAAATTGCGAGAAGGGCGAGATTGAATGTCTTGAGTCTTGTGGATTGTGAGGGTAGTTTAGACACTACGGTGGACGCTTCTGACTGTTATGTGTGGATCCCTAGGGTGTTGCGGGGATCGCTTGACTGTATTGAGAGTTTTTGCTGAATGTGTGAACGGGCGTACCACTCACGCATACCATGGGTGTGCGCTGGTGGCAGGGTTTGTGTGACGGCATCGTGGTGCATGGAAAGTTTTCTGTACATAGAAGCAGGGATGCCATTATGCCAGATTTGTCTGGCACAGCCAGAGTATTTTGCAGTTTCCAGACAGGAGGACAAACCTCTCATTCTGCCGGATTTTGGAATTGTAGAGGTGGTTGCACACACATTTTGGAGGCTTGGGCATATTTTCCCAAATTTAACGAAAATGGATTGAATTTTGGTGACTTTGAGGTCGCTGCTAGGTGGCAAATTTTGCCATATTTTTAGTTGTTCTCCCGGATGTTCTTTGAAAGGTAGTGGCAGCCCTGCATAGAAAGTGTCAATTGTTGTGTTTTATTTGTATCGACTTAGTTTGGTTTGGGGGAGGTTGGTGAGATGCGTTTCAGAGGGGATTGGTCTGGGAATCTGGAGGAACGGTTTTTGGTTACGGTGTTGCCGAGTATGCAACGTGTCCAGTTTTGGGGCTAAACTGGATTTTTATCGCAATTCGTGTGTTGTTGCTTGCAGGTCATTATGTCATTGTGTTCCACCGATATTCTTATATAGAGAAACATTTCTAGTTGCAATGTAGCTTGGGCCAATCTCAGGATCAAGTGGTTTGGAGCGGGAAACTCAAAGTGTCTCTTCACGTTTCTCGCTATGTCTCAGTGGCCATGCCGAGTTACACTTATGTTTTTGCACGTACTTCCTTATCATAACTAGTAGTTCGCATAATAATAAATTATTCGCGCGGAAGCCACTGCTTAGAATCGGCATTCTATTCACACATCCATCTGCCGTGGAAGTATGTTACACATCCATCTGCCGTGGAAGTTATGCAATTAGCACATGATAACATTTGCGATAGTTGCGTAGATCATATCAATTATCAAGGTGAATCCCGATTTATGTAACTATTTATCCCATCCCACTAACAAAACCACCTTCCCGTGGCAACCGTGGAGATGCAGAGGTATACACGGTCTCCATAACAACGGTTGTTACACTAACATTCCTTCCCTTCCCCGATGACTGTAAGGACGTGGCCGGCGCCGTTCTTGACAATTCAAAATGTTGAACTCTCGAAACGTGCACATTGAGAATGGATAGCTACTCCCAGGCCCCATTCGTTGGTTCTCTGTGCAATTTCGCTTGTTCTGGTCAATCACGGAGTAGCAACTACGAATTGTGCGGTCATCATGCTCGTGCTCGTGCTCGTGCTAGATGTTAATTGTTTGGTAGAAGAAATTGTTGAATGAAGAATACACGCGAAATGTCACCCAAACCAGCATGAGAATAGTAAGTATTGGTAACATATTTATATAATCTCCAGATCACATTTTTTCGCCTTTTTGAAATCTCCGTCATCTATGAAAACTGTTTCGGTTCCGAGCGTTTTCCTTAAGTAGGTGATAGGACTATTATGAAATAAAAACGCTTGTAAGGACGTGGCCAGATGTGTGGAGTTGAGCGGGTCTACGTCATTGTAGATTGTGGCGAAGTCTGATATGACAATGGATATGCTCAATTCTGCAACTCCATCCTACGATTTGTGCAGGTGTTCATGCTATGCTATGCTATGCTATATCTTGACTATTAAAATCAGTCTATTCGAAGGGCCTACGATTTAGTTCTAGTTGTGTTAGCATCCATAGAAATAGTCCCATATCCAATCGTTGATGTTGTCCTTCCAAAAGAAAAGTATTCACATCAAGTCAAGAGAAAATGCATATCTCTGCATACCTACCGTATCTTACGTATCTTGTTTTTCTCATTATTTTGTTAGATTTTCCTGCGGATAACTAACAATTAAGCGAATAAAAAAGAAGTCTATTTTTTTATTGGTCGACAATGACTGGGCAGTGCGTAAGCCTCTTGTACCTGAAGGCATAAAATAGACCCCACTTGCGGTCCTTAGCCTCCTGCCTAGTAACTCCTAGCCCTGGACTCCTCGTGGCGTCGACGGGGATACGAGTAACCTTAGTGAAGATCGGGTAACCAACCCCGGTGGGAACTTTGGTTGTATGCTGGCAGGGAAGGGGGGTTACCCTTCTTCGGAAGGTGTAAACCTGTCCTGGTGTCCAGGTGGGACCTTAAGCAGTCCTGGCACGACGGCCCACCGGCGAGACAGGTGGTTGGCGTAGGCCCTATAAGCCGCCCCTTAAAAACCCACATAACGAACAATACAGAAGAGAATACGACCCAGAACAATCGGCAACGACCCAGGCGACGAATAAAGGATCACGATTAGAAACTCGGAACATGGAACTGCAGATCGCTCGGCTTCGCAGGATGTGACAGGATAATCTACGACGAGCTACACCCCCGCAACTTCGATATCGTGGCGCTGCAGGAACTTTGCTGGACGGGACAGAAGGAGTGAAAAAGCGGGCATCGAGCGGCTACCTTCTACCAGAGCTGTGGTACAACCAACGAGCTGGGAACCGGCTTCATAGTGCTGGGCAAGATGCGCCAACGTGTGATCGGGTGGCAGCCGATCAACGCAAGGATGTGCAAGTTGAGGATCAAAGGCCGTTTCTTCAACTACAGCATCATCAACGTGCACTGCCCACACGAAGGGAGACCCGACGACGAGAAAGAAGCGTTCTACATGCAGCTGGAGCAGACATACGACGGTTGCCCTCTGCGAGACGTGAAAATTGTCATCGGCGACATGAACGTACAGGTAGGAAGGGAGGCAATGTACAGACCGGTGATCGGGCCTAACAACCTGCATTCCGTATCAAATGACAACGGCCAACGATGTGTGAACTTCGCAGCCTCCCGTGGAATGGTAATCCGAAGCACCTTCTTCCCTCGCAAAGATATCCACAAAGTCACCTGGAGATCACCGGCCCAAGTAACAAAAAATCAAATCGACCACGTTCTAATCGACGGTAGATTCTTCTCGGACATCACAAACGTCCGCACTTATCGCAGTGCGAATATAGATTCGTACCACCACCTGGTTGCAGTATGCTTACGCTCAAAACTTTCGACAGTGCATAGCTCTCGTCGAAGCCGAACGCCGCGGCTAAACATCGAGCGGCTACAAGATGGCAGAGTGGCTCAAGAATACGCGCAGCAACTGGAAGTGGCACTACCAACGGAAGAGCAGCTAGGCGCAGTTGCCCTTGAAGATGGCTGGAGAGATATCCGATCCGCCATAGGTAGCACCGCAGCCACTGCACTAGGTACGGTGGGCCCGGACCGAAGAAGCGACTGGTACGACGGCGAATGCGAGCAGTTAGTCGAAGAGAAGAATACAGCATGGGCGAGAATGCTGCAACACCGCACGAGGGCGAACGAGCCGCGATATAAACAGGCACGGAACAGGCAGAACTCGGTTTTCCGGACCAAAAAGCGCCAGCAGGAAGACCGAGATCGCGAAGCGATGGAGCAGCTGTACCGCGCTAAAGACACACGGAAATTCTACGAGAAGTTGAACCGCTCGCGCAGGGGCCACGTACCACAGGCCGACATGTGCAGAGATACAAACGGGAATCTTCTCACGGACCAGTGTGAGGTGATCCAGAGGTGGCGGCAGCACTACGAAGAACACCTGAACGGCGATGCAGCAGACGACGAGGATGCACGGTAACGCACCTGGGAGCACGCGCGGAAGACATTACACTACCGGCTCCGGATCTCCAAGAAATCCAGGAGGAGATTAGCCGGCTCAAAAATAATAAAGCCGCTGGGGTTGACCAAATACCAAGCGAGCTACTAAAACACGGTGGCGAGCCACTGGCTAAAGCGCTGCACTGGGTGATTACCAAGATTTGGGAGGAGGAGATTTTACCGGAGGAGTGGATGGAAGGTGTCGTGTGTCCTATCTACAAAAAGGGCGACAAGCTGGATTGCTGTAATTACCGAGCAATCACCCTGCTGAACGCCGCCTACAAGGTACTCTCCCAAATACTATGCCGTCGACTATCACCAATTGCAAGAGAGTTCGTGGGGCAGTACCAGGTGGGTTTCATGAGCGAACGATCTACCACGGACCAGGTGTTCGCTCTTCGTCAAGTACTGCAGAAATGCCGCGAGTACAATGTGCCCACACATCATTTGTTCATCGACTTCAAAGCCGCATACGACACTATCGATCGAGATCAGCTATGGCAGATTATGCACGAGTATGGATTCCCGGACAAACTGACGCGATTAGTGAAGGCGACGATGGATCGGGTGATGTGCGTAGTACGTGTCTCAGGGACGCTCTCGAGTCCCTTCGAATCACGCAGAGGGTTACGGCAAGGTGATGGTCTCTCGTGTCTGTTATTCAACATCGCGTTGGAAGGTGTAATAAGAAGAGCAGGGATCCGACACGAGTGGTACGATTTTCACAAAGTCCGTTCAGCTACTTGGCTTCGCCGATGACGTTGATATTATTGCACGAAACTTTGAGAAGATGGAGGAAGCCTACATCAGACTGAAAAGAGAAGCCAAGCGCGTCGGACTTGCCATCAACACGTCGAAGACAAAGTACATGATAGGAAGAGGTTCACGAGAAGAGAATGAGAACCGCCCGCTTCGAGTTTGCATCGGTGGCGACGAAATCGAGGTGGTTGAAGAGTTCGTGTACTTGGGCTCACTGGTGACCGCCGACAATGATACCAGCAGGGAGATTCGTAGACGCATCGTGGCAGGAAATCGTGCTTACTTTGGCCTCCGCAAGACACTTCGGTCGAACAGAGTTCGCCGTCGTACGAAGTTGACCATCTACAAGACGCTGATTAGACCGGTAGTTCTCTACGAGCACGAGACCTGGACCATGCTCGTGGAGGACCAACGCGCACTTGGTGTCTTCGAACGGAAAGTGCTTGCGTACCATCTACGGTGGAGTGCAGATGGAAAACGGCACATGGACACGGCGAATGAACCATGAGTTGCATCAGCTGTTGGGGAGCCGCCCATCTGTCATACCGCGAAAATCGGGCGACTACGGTGGGCCGGGCACGTAGCCAGAATGTCGGACAATAGCCCGGTGAAAACGGTTCTCAATTGCAATCCGACCGGTACAAGAAGACGTGGCGCGCAGCGAGCACGATGGATCGACCAGGTGGAAGACGATTTGCGGACCCTTCGCAGACTGCGTGGCTGGCGACGCGCGGCCATGGACCGAGTGGAATGGAGGAATCTTTTGTATACGGCACAGGCCACTTCGGCCTTAATCTGTTAATAAATAAATAAAAAAATTTACCCGCTGCACCAGACGCCCCCTTAAGGGCACGGCAAATAAGTTAAGAAGAAATTAAAACAAAAATTGGAATCAGCCGAAAGATATTTCGGCAATCCTAGTCATTGCAACAACGTTTTTGGAAAAACAAGATTTTAAGAAGATTAAAAGATTCACGTTTAAAGCTTCGCGCCACGCCCTCCGCCCACGGTGAACAGCGCCATAACTTTGCTTCTACTGCTTAGACCTCTATAAAATTTCAGATATATTCTTAAGAACATATACTTTAAAATAAAAGAATAAAAAGTTCGACTTTTTGACCGACCTCATCATATATAAACCCTTATCGCAATAGTCCGAAACCCAATAATAGGCTCCTTACGCTACATGTAAATAAGCAAATCAATTGTAAAAATATTTTAAAAGTGCCAATACACAACATGTGGCTTAATTGGATCAAAACTTAGTGTGCCTTGTCTGTTTTTCAAAAAGTGTGATATAATGGAGATGAAACCATGATATAATCGAGGGTGATATAAACGAGTATTGATATAAACGCATAGTGATATAATCGAAACATTACTGTAATGCTATATTTCTCTGTGTTGGAGAAAATTTTTAGGTAAAGAACTATTTTTCTCCACTAAGGAGAAAATTGTTTTAATCCGTTTTGCGCGTAAAGGACACGAAACCTATAACTAAATTAGTTTTTGGAGGCGTTCCAATTCTTCTCATCAGAATCCGACACTAACTTGGTCAACGGACTAAGCTAGCGCCGGATTGACGCTAGCCAAAAAAAAATGTTTTTAGCTGCATGTAAGATATCTTACATGCAGTCAAAACCATTGCATGCAATAGTAGATCGAAGTCTAATAGTTCTCCTAATAATACCAACACTGTAACAATAAAAGCTCATTTCTCTGCTTTGGATCAAAATAGTATCGATTTTCACATCAAAATCGGTTTTCAAAAAATCGTTATAGTAGTGCAGTAGTGACATCCATATTTATCCAATGCAAACACAGCTTATCTTTTGCATACAATATCAATCCATTCATGTAAAAATAGCTTCTAGACACCGTATATAAACGCACGCAAACGTCGGACAGCGACATTCTAACAAAATAGACCTATAGTGAGTTTGCAATGTTTCCTAAAATGTATATTTTTTGTTAATGATCTCTTTTAAATAAATAGTTTCCCTTGAAAAAGGCCAACACCATAAGGCCGACACGTCGGGCAGTAAACAACCATCGTTTTGCTCTAAAAGACTGAGAGAGCCGTTTTCAAATAACTCTAAATACATGAATAATATTTTATGATTTCGTTAACTATTTCACGGGCACGGATCTTGGATCGTAACTAATATATTAGGATTCATTAACCAGTTCACGAATACATGAATATTTGATGATTTTGGGAACTATTTCACGAGCGCGGATATTGGATCGTGGCTAATATTTTAGAGATCATGAATTAGTTCACGGGAATTGAATGGATTCATGAATAAAATTTCGAATTTCGTGAAATAGTTCACAAGAAAATAACCAGAATATTTTGATTTTGTGAACAAATGTTCCTATATCTATGAAAAACATCATGAGTCAACCTTTGGTAATATGAATAATGTTCATAAAGTGGTGAACTAGTTCGCGTACTGAAAATTGAATTAGAAATAACTTGGCGGAAACCGCGACTGAAGTTTACAACAAAAACAAATATTTCCACTAATAAAAGCGTCATGCGAGCGTTACTGCAGGGAAATTGAACACAACAAGGCACTACAAAATAAAAATAATTAAATGTACTTTTAAAGTGATATAGGAAAGGTTGTATGTCTGGTCAAATACAACACAAAACCACTTTTGATCAATTTAATATACCCTCAAAATTTTGATTTATGCCAAAAAATGGATTTTTCGGAGCTTTCGCACATAATTTTTTTTCCGCGGTCATTTTTCAATGGATTTTAAATTTTTTGAGTGTTTTTAAAAGAAGAAGAAATGATCTTTCCAACGATATGCTAAGTTATGTTCTTTTGTTAAAAGTAATACGCGGTTTTGGGACAACAATATGAAAATTACCATTGTTTTGCTATTTATTCATTAAAAGTATAAAAATTACTCAACCTTTTTTATTAGAAAGCGTCTTTGTTTTAATAAAAAATTAAGGAGAGCATTTAACTCTGTATCGAACGACCTATTTATGATGAAAATCGGTTGAAAAATGGCAGAGTTATTATTTTTTCCAAATTAGTAACTTGCTCGCATGAACTTTTAAGGGGACGGTCTCATATAAAATTTACCTTTTCCTCTTTCAACTTTCGATAAGACGTTCGATAACTTATCAAGCTGAGTGATTCCTTTCGTCCTTGGAGTTTTGGACTTTCACAATGGCTATCCTGCCAGGAGGCCACTGCAAATTAAATAGAAATCTACTATTCAAAATAAAATTATGGAAAAAAACAAAAGAAAGGAATCACACAAGCAAAAAAATGAGAAACAAAGAGCAACGTAGGGAAAACCATATGGAACTAACTGAGGTTAGGTTGAAAAAAGGCACAGAAACATTTTGAGGGGATCGGGATGACCGCGTTTCAAAAACAAGCATTAACCTTCCGGCAGTCGCGCTAGTGCACGGTGTCCGGCCATTAAGCCGAAGGCCGTTAGGCCGAAGGTCATTCGGCCGAAGGACAATAGGCCGAATGCACATTAGGCCGAATGGACATTAGGCCGAATGGACATTAGGCCGAATGGACATTAGGCCGAATGGACATTAGGCCGAATGGACATTAGGCCGAATGGACATTAGGCCGAATGGACATTAGGCCGAATGGACATTAGGCCGAATGGACATTAGGCCCAATGGACAGCAGGCCGAATGGACATTCGGCCGAATGAACATTAGGTAGAATGGACATTGGGTCGGATGTTTAATAGAGGGAAAGGGAACCGAAGCTTATCCTGCACGGCTTTTGAGTTCAATTTTCGCATTTCGATTGAACGAATCTCTAATTGTTTTCATTGTTTGAATATTTTTTTTTCAAGTTAAGTTTGAACATGCGGATTGAAGCGATGTGGGGTAACCACGTTAGGTGTTATAATTTATTTTTTACATTACGTCAGCAACAACGTCTGCCCATTAGACCGAAGACCGTTAGGCAGAAGGATGCTAAACACACAAAATCTATAACCAAAATAATCTTTTCTATGTCAGTTTAATCATTCATGCATTATAAAGTTTTGTGTAATGAAACATTGGCTTTAATCCAAATTTCTGCTTAGGAAGAAATATTGTGTTACATATTGGCGACAATTCCCATTATTAGAAATAACTATTATTCTGTTATTGTTCTGGAAGTAATCTTAGATATGCAAGATCTTTCAGCTTTGTGTATATTGTTGAATAACAAATATTTAATATTAATATTGAATCAATTAAACTATCACATTCTGAACTGGATATTTGGTGGATAATAATAATAATAATAATAATAATACATTATATAAAAAGCATAATAATGTTAATTTATTATAAAAAAAATCCACAAGGTGAATTATTCAGATTTATAATAATATTTCAAAATTACAAGTTTAATTATTGCAAATATAAAATATAGTACATAATCCAATAATTGTGCTTAAATATTATCTAGCGCTATACGTGTGTTTTTTAATTCTTTCGCTGGTTTAACGTGTTTAGATTTCACCTGGCTCCAAATGCGGTGATTTTTAATGTTACGGGTTTACTTGCATTCACAAAGGTTGATTATGAAATTAAACCCAAATAGCGCATCCAAAAACACCGATTAGTAGGCCATGCGAAACTTCATAACCATGCTATTTATTCTGTCAACTAGTCGTCTTTTCGTAAGATGTGTGCAGCTGCTAATCGACCAGAATTGTTAAAAAGTTCTCGTGGAGGGGATATTTTAGCTTGGAATGGATACATTTACCATAAGAATAATCGTGTGAGTATTTGTTATAGTTCAATATCATTTATTTTTAATAAATGCGCTCGATGTTTTCTGTAGGTCGATTCTCAGTTCTATTGGGAGTGCTGCATTCGCCAGCATGCTAAAGTTGGTACGAAAAGCTGTCCAGCTCGTCTCGGTATTAAACGATGTGCAGCAGGAGATAGTGGACCTCCTTCGCGAATTATTCAGAAGGTAGCAGCCGAACACTCAGTAACCGTCCAGCATCGGATGTCCTATGACGCTCAACGGAAAATAGTCAAAAGATCAAAGCCCAAAACACATCCTGAACCAGAAACAATGGCAGATTTTATTGTTCCGGAAAAGCTACGGCTTGCACTGGATGGATTACCCTTTTACCGTGGAGATGCCGAAGTTGATGGTGAGAAATCAATAATTTTTGCCACTGATCAAGGCCTGAAGCGACTAGAAATGTCCAAATATTGGGTGGCCGATGCAACTTTTGACACTGTGCCAGGACTGTTTCGACAGCTATTCACGATACACTGTAGCATCGGTCCCGAACACAGTAACACAATACCTATTGTTTTTGTTTTGATGACAGCAAAAACGGAAAACTTGTACCGCGAAACTCTGGCACAAACTCTCACAATTTGCTTCTTTGTCGGACATTGAATTAGCTCCTCCTGTAATTTTAACGGATTTTGAGAAATCGATGCTAAATGCTTTCGAGCACGAATTTCCGGAAGCTAAAAAAGTCGGTTGCTTTTTCCATTTTTCTAAAAACGTATGGAAAAAAAATACAAACATCCGGTCTTGTTCCTTTATTTGGAAAGGACGGAAACAAAATGTATGAAGCATACAAGCGAATTCAGGCTTTGGCATTTTTGCCAGCCGCCGATATACCACGTGGATTTTCCGTTGTCGCTGAAATCACTCCAGATGAATTGCGTGTTATTTTAGATTATTTAGAGGTAATGTACGTGCTGGGGAGGAAAAAAGCTGGTAAAAGACCAAGTCGTATACAGCCTTTGTATCCACCAGCACTGTGGTCTGTGTACCAGAATGTTGTTGACGGTCTACCTAGAACCACAAACCTGGTAGAATCGTGGCATAGTAGATGGTCCAAGCTGATTGGAGCGCACCACGTGAAGACACATCGAATCATCGAAGAGATGCGGCTTGAACAAACAGCTGAAGGTCGAGCGGCAGTTTATCTCGCTGGTGGTGGAAATAATAAGCGCAAAGAATATCAGCTGAAAGACGAACGCCTTCAAAAAATTGCGCTGAACTATAAAAACTTTGAAATGGTTGATTACCTTAATTCGATTGCTTCTATCTTACATATTTAGTATTAGTGAAAGCTATCCAATATTGATATTGTATTACCCTTAATTCATTCAATAAAATTATTTTGGAAATCGTGTTCGACTATGTTATTGCGGTATTATATACCCAGATATGTTCCATTATTAGCATATGTGGATTATCTTAACATTCGATCGTTATTTTTTTTGTGATGACCAACAAGTCTTTCATCTTCTTTCTCTTCCATTTTGAAAGAAGATGAAATACTTCTTTCTCTTCTATTTTGTCTCATCATCTTCCACTATCTCTTACTTTTCTATACTTTTCTACACCCTCTCTAAAAATCTCTTATTATTAATTTAAATCATTGATTTTTATCCTTCTTTCTAACATGAGCTATTCTTTCAAATTATATCATGCGCATTTCACGATTTCAGTCCAGCCGGTCAAATTACGGAAGTTAACCCAGATGACAATTCACATACAAAGAACCAAGATGGATTTTAAAATTACAACTGTTACTAAAATTCATTCTCTTTATTTCGATTATGTTAATTAATGCGGATTACTTATTCTAAAAGTTGTCATTGTACATGCCACTAAGTCACTCAAAAAAATTGAGAAGGCAACAGAACAAAAACGCTGTCGGGTCAAATATTTCACCAGTATAGTATATTTATTTATTTACCTTTTTAATTTTCTACTGCAGGTAGCGAAGCCAGTGTAATGCGGCTTTGCCGCATAACCGAGGCCAAGGATCCGAAGCAGCGCAAAGTTGCTGAGGATCCGCCGGACGAGGTGGCCGCCGACCCGCCGTCGGAAGCGGCGGCCCCTTGCAAGCTAACCTGTGATCCACTCGTTTGCCCGGATTATTCAAACATATTTGCTATCCATTAGTTTAAGTCCGACGGAGCGGTAGCGATGTCGGTCAGCATCCAGTTTGAAGCGATGTGGCGTAGCCACATTAGGCGTCAATTTTATTATAGTAAATATACAACGAAAAATAGGGTGTAAATATGCTAAACATAATTACTTACCTGACTATAAGTTTAAAAAATCTAAAAAAAAATAACCCATCATTGAAAACTGATCATTCTTCTCAGTCCCAGCCACTTCATTTATCACTCTCTATGGTTTATTCGGCCTAATGGCCATTCAGCCTTTTGCCTTCTGATGAATAACCATTCGGCCTAATGTCCAATCGGCCTAAGGTCCATTTGGCCTAATGTCCATTCGGCCTAATGTCCATTCGGCCTCATGTCCATTCGGCCTAATGTCCATTCGGCCTAATGTCCATTCGGCCTAATGTCCTTCGGCCGAATGGCCTTCGGCCTAACGGCCTTCGGCCTAATGACCCAGCATCCCATTAGCGCGACTTCCGGAGGGTTAACGTAAAGTAGTTAAGCGGATCAGAACGGTCGCGCTAAACAAAAAAAAAGAATTTGTTTCTAAAAATATTTTTAAAAAAAATGTAACTGATTGTATGATACTCCTTTTTCGTTTTACCACTTGACCAGGTAAGCGGATCTGGATGACCGCGACGAGTATGTTGTTTTGATAGCATGCCACAAATCTACAGCGGATCGGGATAGTTGCGGCGAAACATATTGATTGTTGAATCGGAAAACTAAGTAATTAATTTGAGCGGATCGGGATGACGGCTTTAAGAACAACCGATTATTGAGACTAAAAGCTAATTCATTTATGTGGATCGACATGATAACGTAGAAAGCCACTATTGAAACGAAAAGAATTAAGAGAATTCCTGACACACTTGAACCACTGAATGTTCTTTAAAAGGTTTTTGATTGATAGCACTGATACTGTCTAGGTGTTTTGCACTGGTACTGGATCACTGGTGCAATCCAGACCAAATCGAATAAATCCTTGAAAGTATACGTGTAGCTCTCGAGCTGTCATTGAAGAGGTAATGCTTGCTTCTTTGAATTTGTACAATTCGAAGAATTAAATGAATAAATTTTTACATGTATACTTTAGATTAGTTTTTTGATAAGAGTTATATTACCATTATATAGTAAAATCTGGGATTAATGAATCTTGAGAGGTCTCAGCATTCATATGTTTGCCACCACAGTAAAGAAACTGAAGGAAAATTTGATGCTATGATGTTATTATTCTCATGGTGCCTTTGCGGTTGAATTAAGCAGTTTCAGGCAAAGATTTAACTAAGTTTATATTTCAATCCAATGTAAAGTAACAAGTACGGTATGGGAGCAATGAGAAGGACAATTTGAAGAGTTTGAAAGTTTTGGGAATAGTGGGATAAGTGGAAAATTAGTGCTTCTACAATAATGGTTTGTTGTAGGTATTTTTAGACATGTCAGTAGATTCTTATTCGCATTCAGCAGGTTAAAGACAAAATAAACGAGGTCGGCTGCAGCGATATGATAATTACAAACCGTTCCTTAGAACCGTATTCCAGAATCTCTGGAATCATTCATATTTGAATGGATTGGGGTATATTGAAATGTTTCCCGGGAAGAGGGCCCATATAGGTTATATTGTTTCGTGTTCAGATGTCATCATATGATTTTATTCCTCATAGATCATCGAGTTGATCTTTTCGGCATACTGCATAACAGTAGTTAAAAAAATATGCTCCACTTTGGGAACCAGATTCAAAAATGTTCGTAATATTCATAATCGTACACATTGTCGTACGAGAGGAATTTAAAAAAAAAATCTAATCTTGAATACAGGATTCTAGATGCCAAAATGTATAATTAAATAGATAATCGCCTTGATGTTTAAAAAATGCCAAGAATTATTTAAAAATATTCTTCGGTTCTGCGAACCGTATTCCAGAATAGCGTAGTATAACAAAAAGACCGCACTTATCATGGGTGGCTGATATAGTGAAATTTTAATAGCATAGTATAGATCACATAGAATATTACTCCATTTAACGAAATCTTTAATAAAATAACCTCCATTTAAGCGCTACTGCTGTCTTAAGATTTATGAAATTTTCTGATATTTTTTACGAACTCGCCATAAGCGGAATTGCTAGGAAATAATACAAAGTTCCATTAAAACGTGCATAAACCGTCCGATGAGAAAAATTGAAGCAATAATTTTAACTGAATGCTAATCCCACACATTCAAATATAAGTGGCATCTAACGAACTCTTTCGCTGGTATATAAAGTACAATCATTAGTGGAATCGCGCAGAATTAAACCCAATTTGCGAAAAACGGGCCAATTTTCAATGCATCGAGAGACCCACATCCTATAGCCCCAGTAGGAAAAACAGTGCGATAATAAGTGTATTCATTTTCATACTAACGAACCTTAAATAACAGTAAAGGCATAAAGTTTACGATTATGATGGTTAGATTCCAGCATGCAATAGCAGGCAAACCCAAATTTAAAATGCAACACACGCTATTACCGGATGGGATGTACCGATCGCATATGAATGGTTCAAGCGCACCAACAATAATAATTGTAGGTGCAGAAATATGTTTGTGCTAAATACCCGTATGCTGGTTTGGATGCTCGTGTGCCGGTGTAGCAGGTTCAGGAAAATGTTGGCACTGTTAGTGAGGAGATTGGCTTAACTCATTAATTCATCGAACATATGTACTCGCAACAACCTTTTTGATGAACTGATTAGTTTTGGTATTTGTAACCTCAAATTCAAACCAGACAGACATGACAGACTGTTATAGAACATGTTAAAAAAACGATCCCCAACTAAGTTGACAAGCGAAAGTCATTACGCACGTAGAAATGAAAAAGACGTTCAAGCTATCAACTACAACCAGCTTGTCCCATATTCCAGCGCACGATTCCCGCTGTCTTACCACACGTCACACACAATCCGAGCCACGATTCGAAACAGGTTCTCCGAATCATTTCAAATTCAAAAAGAGGTGGAGGGCCTGCTTGATATTTCACCCGTCAACCACCTTTCTTCACCGCCATTGGAGTATATGAATGGATAAACAGCCAACCATCAGCACGCACGGGAATGCCGCAAGTGTCCAGTTCATGTGTCCCTCGTTCCAGTGAGCGACCGTCATCCGAGATCCGTTGCTTCCGATATAAAACCGTCGCGTTATTCATAATGCTCCGGACCGAGAGATATGTAGGACTTGAGATTAGCATTGAAAATATCACCCGCGAAGGAGTGGTCGCCACCAGCACCGACTGCCCGTGTGGGATGGGCAGAAAGCAATTTGCACCACCAATCGGTCACTTAGACCTATATACATATGTATAGGGTGCCATCCAGAGATCCAGTGGTAGTAAAAGTGGGCTAATAAAACACACATCAGTATTCCAGACTAACTAGGTATAATTTTCCCGGTTTCCCATCAAGCAACAGGGCCACTTTCGGTTCGCCATCGCTTTCGATCTTGATGCGCGTGGAGATGCTGTCCGAAGCCATGAAGAACTAATATTTATGGTTATTACGGGTAGGGTTGACCCGTTTTTTACCACCTGCGCACCCTGGAAACGAATTGGTATGAAATAGATTTTTTTATTGCAAGCAAATCGCGATTTTTGGTCTAACTGGGGTAAGCATTGAGCGATGAGATGCTCTTAATATTTAGGTCCACCGCAAACGGGTTCCAGGTTTCATTTCTTATTTGCGCGTTCAAGTCGTTTGAAATTTCTTTCCGACAGAGCATTACCGATCTGTTGTGTAGCTTTAGGAAAATATTCTATTATGCAAAAATTATTTAATTTAATTTCATGTATTACATCGACATGTTTCTTCACTGAATAATATTCAAAAATCATTACGACTTCTCACACACCCACTAAAGGCATACATTTTCCGAGATTTATTTGACTTTTATTTGAACGAAAAACTTGAATGTGCTGTGGCACTTCCTCAAGAGTCGAGACTTGAGCCGTACGAAAAGAACGCACTTGAACCACGAAGCGTGGCTATCGTTTGGTTTTTCTTCATTCAAAAGATATGCCTTGCTTCCCACCCAATTTGGTTTACAGATTTTGGTATTGTAAATTCCTATGTGCTTTAGTCGAGTTGTTTGCACGGCGAAAAAGAATAACATGCGAACACTTCCCCAAGAAAACCACTCAATGGAAGCGCCAATTCCGGTCGGACGCTTGACGAACAAGGGTTTAGTGAGAGAGCAACATAAAAAAGCAGCTTGTTATTTTTCTCTGTTTGAAGAATAAATTTGTAATCCCAACCAAAACAAATGATTATGTGTGAAACAAATAATCTTCTGAAAATTTAAATCAAACTTCTTATTCATTTTTCAGAGAATTCATAACCATATTCATAATTCAGATTTCTTTATTTGCTAGAGCACATTATGGAAATTGGGAATTAAGGAATCCTCTACTCTAGAGGTTCGAAATTGAGTTGGTTTTTGGGAAATAAATTGCAAAGTAACTAATGAATATATTTTGAATTTTCATTTTTTATTTCGAAGCTACATGTTTTGACTTTTAAATCTAAATTTTTAAGATCAGAAAACAAACATTTACAATCTTGCAACGTGATTGAATACATTGATATTGGAATTGCTGCCGTGTAAGACTTTTCATAAAAATATTGATCTGACTTCAATATTTTTTAAAACTATTCAGTAAACACACCGCTATGTTTTCCTTACTTTCTTCCATAAATTGTAGCCTGCATTCATTGCAATCGATGGATGTATAAATATGTATATGTCAACACTTCGAAGCTATATGCTGAATAAATGTTTACCACGCTTGCCTGCCGCGCTTCCAATTCATTATCGTTTGATAATGCGACAAAAACTGCAACCGCCATGTTGGTCCATGCGGTTTCGCGGCAACGTAAGTTATTTACGCCTTCAAACCCTTATTCCAAATCCGCGCGTAGTGAGGAGTAGCTTAGTTATTTTTTCTCGGCGTCATGTTGTTAGGTACTATAAAAGCATAAGAGTCCCATATGGTCTTTTCGTCGCTGTTGTGCTATCTTATGACAAGCGCCATTTAGCACATTTCGAGAAAAAACGATTTTTAAAGTTTGACATTGAATATTGTGAAACTTATAAATAGTAGAAACAATGCAATGAAGACAATTGATGCTATTGATCTATTCTGTGTTAATTTCTCAAATATTAGGAAGATCGGTTGACTATGTTGCGAGTATTTTCTAAAAATGTAAACAAAAGACGAACTCACACGTGTCATGTGTGTGTATTGATGACAAAATTTGTATGGCGTGTCATAATCGTGCATGGAAAATTTTCCATAGAAAAAAATCATCAATTATTAACTTTTATTCATATCTTTGGCTTCATTTGGTCTATAAACAATCGGTGAGATGCATTTTGAAGGAAATTAGCCAAGGAATCTATCAAAAATAATTATTTTAGATTACAGTGTTGCCAAATATGCTAAATTTCCAGTTTAAAACTAAACTGCATTTTTTTCACACTTCGTGTGTTTTTCTTTTGAAAATAATTATGCCATTGTACTTCTCAGATAGTTTTACACATAAAAACATCTTATGCATCACAATAATTTGAGCCAATCCCCAAACACAGTCATTTGAAGCAAGAAATTGAAAATTTCTCAGCACGTTTCTTGCTATATCTCAGTAACCAAGCAGAATGTCAAAATTCTGAAAACGCCACTTTGTAGAGATTTTTTCGACACGTAATGTGGCATATCTAACTCAGTTTACCCCAAAATGGCGTTTGTCATAAGATAGCACAACAGCGACGTTTCATGGATTACCATGTTTGTTTAGAAAATATCGAAAAAATACCAATACATGGTTGTCCCATCCATAAGGCTCAATAAAAATGTAAATCTTGAACAGCGTTTTTTCCACTTGATGTTTTTCAATACGAGACTTTTATGCTGTAATGGGCAATATATGTGATTTTTTTTCGATCAAAGAAGGAACAAACACCTTTTTTTCAAATTGTTATAAACGATCGTTCAAAAAATATGCGCAATAATATCGTTTCGGATGGAAAAAAAACCAAGAACATTCTGTGTCTTACGACAATTTCATTGCTGTTAGTTCGTTAAAATCGGTCAAATAGTCACTCGTAGTATTTTTTAACCAAACGCACAGTGGCTCAAAATAGCGTTCTGAGGTACTTAATTCATTGGAGTCAAAACTGTCAATATTTGCGATTTCACATTTTCTACAATGTTTGTGTTTTTTTCTAAATTTAGTCAAGGTATTTTTATCATTACAAAACACACAACTTTTCCGAAGAGATCAGATAGCTGTGAATGCTGTGTAAAGACTTATATCTGATTTTGATTTAATTTAGGCCTGTTTTCGACCCCGTGTAACTTCACTTTCGACAAAAATTGTAATTATACTATGAATCGTTCTGATAGAACTGGGTTTTACCTACAAAACTAAGGTAAAATGTTTTGTCCATAAGCACCCGTTCAAAAGTTATACACTGTTGAAATCTTTATATCTGGCCCTCCTGAAGTCGCGTTAATGACTCACTGAACGAGTAGGTGTTCAAAAACGCTTTCGCTTGATTTCCTGAGTGGCGTGTACTCTGTGTACTAGCGCGTCTTCCGGGAGGTCTTTACACAGCATTCACAGCTATCTGATCTCTTCGAAAAAGTCGTGTGTTTTGTTAATGATAAAAAATACCTTAGAACAGCGTTTTTCAACCTTTTTCGTTTCATGTACCCCTTTCAGAATATTGATCGCCATGATGTACCCCTTCCTGAAAATTGTTTACCATCATTACCATGTCACAAAACAATGATTTTCAATTGTACAAAAAGCATAATTTTTCAATCAGAGACCTATTGCTGAGCACTATCAGTAAGCATCTTAATTCTAGACAAACTGAAACAAATATAACAATAAACATCCAACAGGAATGTTAGGATAACAAGATAAAATTTGCCGTACATAATTCACCCCCTACAATAATCTAATTTACCCCTGGGAGTTAAGTCACCCACGGTGCCTTATTGTTAACGCGAAAAATCAGAAACAAAAAACATAGAAAATGAAGGAGTTCATCATAGAGAACATCTCATATCTAGATTACTATGAGTGACAGAGACAACATGTATTCTGCAAAATTTATAAAAATATTCTCCTCTACAACTTTGTCGAAGAAAGTTAAGCGCTATCTCTTTCGATTCAAAAGTTAATTTTCTTTAGCCTACTACGATCAATTTAAAACAATAATAAAAAAATAATAATAATATTGCCAAAAGATGGCGCTTTTTGCATACACAAACATTATAGAATATGTGAAATCGTTTATATGGCCAGTTTTGACTCCAATGAATTAAGTACCTCAAAACGCTGTTTAGAGCCACTGTTAAAATGGGCTAAAAGTGACAATATGGCGGCAAAAAAAAAATTCACCGCACCCTTCTGGATATGATTTTGCAATAGCAAATACTTCCGAACAATTGGATCTTCCATCGAAATTATAATTTCACCAAATTTGAATGGCCAGTTTGAGAAATGTTGACTCCATTGCGAAAAAAAAACATTTTCTAAATTAGTTATAAAAATGCGTTTCCTCTCATAAGAATTTTTTCTCCAACAAGGAGGAATATAACATAATGCATATTGGCTTGCTGGGTCAAAGCAAGCTTCGGTTCAATAATTCTCATCAGTTTAATCAGAACTCCTTTTCTTGCGAGACATCACGCAGGATTGTGGGTTTGCTCAGACACACGAATAGTGTTTTCGTTTTTTGGAGCTAGCGTCAATCCAGTGCAAGCTGAATCCTGTCACTAAGTTAGAGTCGCATTCTGCTGAGAGGAACTCGAAACGCATCTCCATAACTAATTTAGTTATAGGTTTGTGCCCTTTACGCGCAAATGTTGTTTCAAGCAATTATCCTTAGTGTAGAAAAATAGTTTTTATCTAGATTTTTCTCCTTTAGGGAAAAATATACACGGAACAAAATCCATTCATAAATTCATGAAAAAAGATTACGATTTCGTGAACTGAACGATTTACGA
This sequence comes from Topomyia yanbarensis, assembly GCF_030247195.1. Lineage (NCBI taxonomy): Eukaryota > Metazoa > Arthropoda > Insecta > Diptera > Culicidae > Topomyia > Topomyia yanbarensis. Next base: position 27,257,424 of record NC_080671.1, read on the forward strand.
AAACCGTGATCAAATTCCCAAAATTATGAATAATAAACCTTAAATTCATACAACTATTTGTGTTTCCAAAAAACTAGTTCGCCCCGAATATATACATGGCGTTACATTCGAATGTTTGGTTGAGTTACTTACTGTAGTTCTGTTATGAGTTTACTGTCGGATTTTTCTGTCAGAATAGCGTGTTTTGTGTTCATGATTTCAAGATCTTAGTCGCGGTTTTCGTAATTTCTATTCACGTTATCGTGATGTTTTAGTCACGAGTAGTGTGATTAATGTTTATGATTTCAGCATCTTAGTCACGATATTGGAAATTTACATGCACGGTATCGTGATATTGTATTTTTGTGCTTACTTTCGAATTTGTCACGTGGAGTGATGTGACTCATGTTCTTGCTATCAGTAGTTTTATCATAATATTCGTAATTTCACTTCGCTTTATCGCGATATGTTATTTTTTGGTTACTATCGGATTTTTTACTTGGAGTAACGTGACGATATTAACGGGACCATATAATAATATGGCCAATTCGCGTTATCTTGTTCTATGATCTATATCACGAACACGATTTGTAACTCTAATTGCTCAGCACAATTTTTGTTTTTCTGTCCAGACATCACACTGAACTAATCAAATGAATATCGATGTTTTCTTATATGTAATGCCAGTAACTATTACTGGTCGCTAAATTGATTCCAAGAATAGCACTCCAAATTTTGTGAAATAGTGAAAATTTCATGACCATGTTGCATGAAATTGAAAATGATTAGGCATATCATCACAAGCACACAAGATCGACCGTAAATCATGTACTAGGCTTCATAAACCAGTTCACGAATATTTCGAATAAATATTTTACGAATACGAATGGTAAGTTGTGACTATTGTACTAGGAATCACGAATTCATTCCCGAAAACATGAACAATATTTCATGATGTCCTGAAATATTTCTCGCATCATATGGTCAGCCGTGATTTTTATACTGGGAAGCATGAACCAGTTAACGAATGCATGAACATTATTTAGTAATTTTATAAACTATTTCACGAGCACGAGTAGTATGTCGTGATTATTATACTAGGAATCGTGAACCAGTTCACGAGCACATGAATAATATTTAATAACTATTCGTGAATTATTTTGTGAACTATTTCACGCGCATGGATGTTGAATGGTGACTAATATATTAGGAATCATGAATTATATCACGAGGATTGAATGTTTTGATTTTGTGAACTAATGTTCCTAAATCTATGAATAAAATCGGCCAACCTTTAGTTTTATGAATAATATTCATTAAGTTGTGAACTAGTTCACGAACAGAAAATCGATTTGGTAATAACATGGCGGAAGCCGTGACTGAAGTTCACAAAACAAAAATAAAAATTTCCACTAATAAAAGCGTTATGCGGGCGTCACTGAAGAGAAAGTGAACATAATTATAAAACACATGATTTATGTGCATGGTTCGTAACGTAAAAATGTGACTGCTACAAAATTCATGGCACTTTATTCACGATTTTGAGCTTATTTTTTATCAGTATCAGAATGAATTTTTCAAGTTCTCAAAGTCCTTCTTCACATTGTTTGTCAAAGTAAACTCAGATGACAAATTTCACATCATTTGGAAACGTTTTGAGCCCCGGTGGTGGCAGTTATTGGTTGACCATTTGATTGTGTTTTAGCAATGTACTTTGATGACAATTTGTTCGTGTTGGTTGAAGTAGGTTGATTTTTTTTAGCGGCTTCGAGGCATGGATTTCCGTAATGTGCCGTCTAGTTACAGTATTGGCACGCGCAGAAGTCTGACCCGGGTAGGTACACAGCGTTATTTTCTTATAGTCTTGTTGTCTTCCCCTCCTTTGGCTTCCAAAGTCAGATAGTAAGGGATAGATTTGGTCAACCGCATTTTCACTACACGAACGCCGTTGGGAATTTCAGCGAAAAACTTTTTTAAGCATTATTTGTAACGGATTTCACCTTTCCGCATTTCGAAATGAAAATTTTAATGTGCGCCCTTTACATGTGAATGTGGTTTAAAACAATTTTCTCCTTAGTGGAGAAAAAATATTTTTTAGCGAAAAACTGACTCGAAGTGGGGTGTTCGTGCTGTGTTGAGTTAAAATCGCTTTACTATCCCGAACCTCGAAAACAAGGTAGCAACTGCAAAAACGAATGAACAATCCTTCCCGTCATATAGGATCATAATCTATTTATTCATTTATTTATCCAGACACTTGTCTGTATCAAAACGCAAAGTTTGGCACTGGTGCAGGTCCAGACCTCCGCAAAGTTTGGCACTGGTCTCTAGATCTGGACTATGGGCCTGGCTGGTTTCTATCAGAATTTCGACAAACGCCAGCTTGAATTCCGTCTGGTTTGACTCAGTACTAATACAATTACAGAAATAGACCAAATTAACCGACATACGAGCAGAGCCGAAGTTGACATATACTGAAAAACTGTTTGGTTGTGTGATGCAAATACACGTGCAGTTCTTTTTAGCAGTTTGTCATTCCACCGCTTGTTACCTTTCGAGGTAGATGGTTTCATGATCCTAATGTGCATTTATATGGTTTATTATACTAAAGGTAATAGAATCTTACACGAAAGTAGCAGAATCATTCCTGTCGGATTTTTTACATCAAGAATAAAATAAATGACGAATGATGAATAAAGAATGAACTTAATTTTCAGAATAAAGAAGAAAATTTCAATATTCTTCACTGTTATATTAATCCCTCTCCTAGGTTGACGGATTTGACGGTATTGCAAACATCTTCAAGCATATTTGAGCAGACACCTGCTTTAAGATGGTTATTGCATTACGCCTCGATAGTGGTGCATCGAGGAGACCGAGAGGGCTTATGGGCCTTTTTTATGTTTTTTTTGTGATTTCATACTCTGCACCAGCCCAAACTAACAGTCAGCTAAGAGCCTGTGCACACTGGCGTGGCCGATTGGCGGGTCGCCGTGGATTGACTTTTTCTGTATGCTGTGTTTGCAGACATTGTTCAACAGCTTAACGGCTGTCTTTTTAAGCACGGCTCGCAGTGGGAGTCATTGTGTGTCGATTTATCGGTCGACCTCGTCAACGTGCACAGGTGCATTAAAAAAATAACAGTTGAACCCTATTAGTTGTGTTGTGTTGTAATAATTGTAGTTTTTAGTACTAGTGTAAAAATGTTATGTGCTAGTCGTATGTCTATCTGTGTATGTGTTCGTCTGAGTATTTGTGACATATGGGTCAGGGAATGGATGCAGAACTGGCTTATATGATAGAATAGTGGGTAATCCTTCTTTGGATCACTTTTTATCGGTGTTCAATTCGTGCATTCGATTCGACTCATTCGGATTGGATAAATGAAGGTACGATTAATTTACCGACGCGCATCAATCATCCATTCCCGGTCAATTGTCGTTAATAGTAAATATATATCCTTTTCTGGCATTTAGACGATTCCAAGAAGTTTTATTGCATGTTACATGCGTGTTGTTTAAATAATTCTCAATAACAATACTAACTCTTCTCTTTATTTCATTTTGTTTTATTTATTTTTGGTCTCATGCGTCACATTCCTATGATGACCTCTCCGAGTTCATTCATCAAAAAAGGGTAACATTGTTGCCAACAATGACTATTCGCTACCATCAGACGTCGCCAGGTTTTAGAAGAATTGAGATATACTCTCATACTCAATTGAATCAGATAAGTAGGAACGACCAAAAACTGCAAGTAGCATATTACACATGTCTTATTTTAACACATTAAATATTATTTGTATTAACTTATTATTTACAGGTAACACACATATCTCAACACACAACACTTCCCATACACACGTAAACATTCAAACTCGTAAATATACAAATGCTCGACAGGTGACTGGGCCAGGTGCATTCACTCGTAGGATCTATCATTTCGATGATCGCCTCGATTCTACGAAACCAGTGCACAATTAAGCTGACATAAGCTAGTCTCGTCTGGTGAATGCATGTAACCTGGAAGCCCCAGACACGACAGGACGAGACGGACAATGCTATGTGTGGTGGTTGGCTATTCAAGTATTGGTAGAGTTTGAAGTACTAATGTATGTCTTTCAGGTGATGATCATAAATTCAGCTGTATCTTGTACCTATCTAATCTATTACGTCTCTCATATATTGTCCTTTATTTCTTCTTTTCGAGTCCTATACTGCCATTCTACACCCGCCTTCAGCTGGGTCAGCAAAGATGGTGATAGTGAACGTCTTAACACTCACACATTCTCAAACGCGGTCTCAAGCGGGAACCTATAAAAATGCCCTCGCGCACCCGATTGCGAATCGATCACGTCCGAAAGTCTATCCTTGATCCTAGAAGCCTAGGTCCATGCCTTCAGCTGGACCAATTAAGAAAATACGCCCATACCTATTAGACAATACGTCTCATGGCGACATGACCGGGAACCCTATCGATATAAACGATCCCACTCTCTGCCAGAATTCTAACCGCGCGCCGAAAATTTAATATCAGACTCACGGTTCGCGCGACCATTCAAGAACACACGTTACAAAATCACGTCAGCGCACAAACGTTAGAGCCCCTCGCGATTTTCCAAGCAACCTACGCCCACGAACTCGCAAACATGATTACACTCCGGTGATAAGGTGAAAATCTCAGCACTCATAAACTTAGCAACACGATCTCAAGCGTCAACCTACAAACTCCCGCGCTCGCGCCATCATGAATCGGGATCGTTCGGGAGTCTCTATCCTCGGTACCAACAATCTAGGTTCTTATTAATGAATAAAAAAAATAATAAAATTGAAAAATAACTCCCATATCCACTAGACAATACGATCCATGGCGACATGACCGAAAACTCTAGTTATATGAGGTAACTCTCTCCCTGTCAGAATGTGATCCGTACACCGAAAGCTAAATATCAGAATGACGGTCCGCGAATATATGAATGGCCGCAGGGTTTCAAAATGGAATTTATACACGCGAAGTCACATACACGCGAGCACACGCGACAAACACGTCAACATACGAACGCTTAAGCCTTTCGCGATCATCTGCGCATACCTATGCCCGCGATCGCGTAAACTTGATAACACTCCGGCAATTGTGTGCACGTTTTAGTACTTACGAAATTACAAACGCGGTCTCAAACGCGAACCCGCAAACGCGCGCGATCATGAATCGGTCACGTCCGGAAATATTTAGCCTTCATTCTAGCAATTTAGGTCCATACATTTAGTTGGACCAATCAAAAAAAATAAAGCTCATATCCACTAGACCACGCGTTCTACGGCGACATGAATGAGAATTCTAATGATATGTAAGAACCCACTTTCTTCTGGAATCTGAACCGTACACAAAAATTTAAGTATCAGATTCACGGTCCGCGCGCGATCATTCTAGAACACACGCGAATATGCGAAAGGCACACGGTTATGAAATAGAATTTATACACGCGAAGTTCATACACGTTAGCACACGCGACATACAAACGCACACGCGATCGAGCACGTTAACGTACAAATGTTCGAGCCCTTCGCGATGACGATCGCGAGTCCCTACGCCCGCACATACCTGAACCGTACAATGAATATCACATTCAGAATCACGCAGTGCAGTGTTTTAGTGGGCGACATTGCCTGTCTCGTCTGCAAATTGTAGTATGTGATTCGTCCATGCTTCGGTCACTGAAGTTGCCTTGTAGCTTTTGGCTATTCTATTCATTGTTTCCTTGTTCGTTGGTGTGTGTTTTTGGAGTAGTAAAAATTCTCTTATCCAACTCCATCATATCAGGAATGTTGTGCCCATATTGTAAAGGCATATGTTTTTGCCTTTCTCATATAGAAAGGTTATGCAATCACTCTGAAAAACGTCAACCTAATCCCGGCCCGGAGGGCCGAGTGTCATATCCCATTCGACTCAGTTCGTCGAGATCGGAAAAAGTCTGTATGTGTGTGTGTGTATGTGTGTATGTATGTGTGTATGTGTGTGTGTATGTGTGTGTATGTGTATGTGCGTATGTGTCAAATAATGTCACTCATTTTTCTCAGAGATGGCTGGACCGATTTGCCCAAACTTAGTTTCAAATGAAAGGTGCGACCTTCCCATCGGCTGCTATTGAATTTTGGATCGATCGGAATTCTGGTTCCGGAATTACGGGTTTCAGAGTACGGCCACACAGAAATTTCTCATATAAACTATAGGAAAAATTAAAAATAGAATTTTTATTTTTGATGCTAAATGTGTTCAAGGTGCATGAAACGTCGAGATTTGATGCAAACTCGAAAAAAAAATTTGACTGCGATTCACTTTTTTGGATTTTGGCACATTTTTGCCTTTCTCATATAGAAAGGTTATGCAATCACTCTGAAAAACGTCAACCTAATCCCGGCCTAATTTTTTTCGACTCGTTTAGAGTTTCTGGATTTTAACAGGGGCGTAGTTGATGGTTTACGGAGAGGGGTTACACCCCCCCCCTCTACTGTTCGCGCCCCTCCTTTAAAAATCTCCTTAAATCACCCCTCAGACCACCACCCCATCCAGCCCTCATACCCCTCCCTTTCAACCCCATCATCTTTAAACCACCACTATATCACAAAGCATACCAATTTAAGCTGGGGAGTCGTTCATTCATGGGACTTTCGCCCTCCTCACATACCCACCCCCGCATGACAAAATGAGTTAGCAAGCAGATAACATTGATCTAATGCTGATTAGGCTAATGAAGTATGATATTTTTTTGTTTCAAGTGTTTCACCGTCGACACGTAGCTCATCAAGTTCGTGGCTGGCATGCCATTGTGTATAAGTGCAAAGTGTACTAAGAATGTAATGGACATTTCCACGATTTTGTTGAACATAAAAAGCCTCCGTGCCATAGTTTAGAGAAATGAGAAAGGCACAATTGCACCGCTAGGTGGATTAAAACAGGTTTTATTATATTTTTTGTATATTTTCCGAAACCCTACATCAATCGTTCACCTACACGATCTAGTGCCTAATACTCCAAGAAAAAAAATTATGGTGCACACCTCAAGACAAGTTACTTAAACCCGAACTTTTTATTCTACCAACTTGCCAAAAAACTCGCTAGAAACTCCGCTTGAGACGAAAGAGGCTCATGCTTAAGAAAGTTCTCAAAAGCGTTTTCCGAGGTTTTCTTAAAACCTAATTATTCTATCGTAGATAACAGACGATTAGGGTCTTATTGAAAATGTTAGTAAGCACTTATAACTAACATTTCAAATAAAGGGAGTTTATTTTTTCTGTCGAATTTCAAGCTTTTTATTGAAATCTGAACAGTAAAGATCTCGTCTCGACGTTTTGTTTGTTAGAACTAGAAAAATATTCCGCTTAAAATCAGTAAAAAATCATGGTTTTACTGCGATATCAGTTTCTAAATTTGCTGACTGCATAGCTGTGAGAAAATTACCCAACTAAATTGAGTGTGCATGAAGTTCCACAGTTGAGGTATCAAATAGTAGAAGTAAATATAACAACAGCAACAGTTTTGAAGCTGAGAATTCTTGAACAGATTTTAAATCACAAACTGATGGCTGAATTCCTAGGCGGATACGTAAAACTGTACATGATATAGTATTTTTGACTCTGCTGTGCGGATTAGTTCCTTAAGACGAATTTATGTAAACTCCATATAATCATGAGGATTCCATATAATCATGAGTCATGTTTTTTCGTTTTTTTTTAAGGTTTTTGGAACGTTTCAAACGGAAAATAGACAAAGAAAGAATGACCAGAACGGTGAGAATGAAGCTACGGTGAAAATTCACCCTTTTATTGTACACACTGAGAAAAGATATATCCTCAAGCAGGAATCGAACCTGCGATCTCCCAGTCTCTAGTCAAGTGCATTAATCTCTCCGCCATCGAGGAAGGGTCAACTTTTGCCGTATTGTCATTTTCACCGTTCCGGTCATTCTTTCTCAATTTTCCATTGGACAAGTTCCTAAAAACAAATCACAACTTATTGTATTGAGTTTTTATACTCAAATTTAGGTTAATAGTACTCAAATATTACTTCAAATCAACACCAAAAATCAAAACTATCTCTCGGGGTTTTTTTGACAACCATAATGAACTACCCAAAATATGTAAAATTAGCCTGTTTTTTGGTTTGTTTAATTTTTCTGTGTATCAAACGGATTTAAAGATCTAGCAATAATAACTATATTGATATAACAGACGAGAAAACTGTTTCTTGGGTTCAAAACCGTTAAAAATGTTCCAACAATAAAAAAATTGTAATCATGGAAGTAGGGTTTCTGCAAGTTATCGTACGTCAGAAGTGCAAGAATTAGATTGAAAATCTTTGGCAACGCTAATTCTAACTAACAATTTCAAATGGGTAAAAATACGATAAGAATCAGAATAAGAATAAAATGGGTAAAAATACCTACATACAAACCAAACAGTCTGGATTTATACTAAACTGCCAAATTTTTTAACCTCGGTTTTTTTTTTCTTTTTACTATATTAATATAACCCAAGACCACGCACACGGACATTTACAATGGGATGACCCCTTTAATAATCGCCAACCTTTCACAGCCAACTCGTATCAAGTTCTAAGTACACTGAAGAATAAGTTTTCGTTGCACTACTAGGTAGAACCGAAATCTGAGGGAAATCTTTTCGGCGAAAGATAAAAAGCAAAATTACTACCTTCCCAGATCTGACTCTGAGCGAACCCGAAGAATAATTTGTTGCGAGGAAAATTCTCTGAAGCGGAAGATTCTCAACAAGCGATGTGTTCGTTACATTGCAGAACATCGTCGGATGGTTCGAGTACTATTTTGCTACACACCACGGTGCCGCAAAAGCACATGGACGCACAGCAGCAAAACAATACAGCACTGGCATGTGTTTATTTTTTTTCTTCTGAAATAAATAGGTGTAAACGAATGTGAAGCTAACTCTCTGTTACAGATGGATGTTGAAATGTGGCTCGAATTAAATTGTTTAACTGTCGGCAGAACTGTGCTTTACACGAGTGTCCAATGGTGCTACAAGAAAAGCAAAACATCACCTGTTAACACCAGTGTGTAAGATATTTCTGATGGGGGCTAGCGGATTTTAATGTTAGCTAAGGGGAACATCATAAGGTAGAACCAGCCGGTATGCTATAAAGCATTTAATTAGAATAGGTTTTAATCGGCACTGCTTTACCGTTTCCTGCAATGTGCGTGAGAAAGCTCTCCGCGTTGGACAATGTAATTCCTAGCACGTTCAAGATTCATTTGAGTCCAACCTGTTGCGTTAGTTGAAATATTTCCTTGTATTTATTCTATCTAACCGATGAATATTCAATTTTTGATTACAGTAAGTTCATTACTTCATACGAAGTTGGGAGAAAAACGAAACAGTCTGATAATTACAAGGTCAGCGCACAGCAAAATGTACAACAGATGCTGTTATTGGTTCCGATTCGCGTTGAAAAGCATAAATCAATAAATAAATTCAAGCAACATTGATAACGTGTGAACTACAATCATTCGTGGAATAATTTCCGCTTTAGTCGAACGAGACAAGCTCGTGTTAAGGAGAACGAAACAGGGCGGACAAAGGACCCGACGATTATTATCCCCATCTCTAGGAATGTTTCAATCAAAGAGCCTTGCTCACCGCCCTTGTTAACTTTGTTAAGTACCGCAGCAGACTTCGAGTCCCAAAAGAACTCCGCCGTTGCTATCCCGACCGGTCGAAAGAAACCGCCAACCAATCCGCCAGTGATATCTAGCAGTGTCCAGGGTAGCAGGTGAATTGGAGAAAATAAAGGTCGGGAAAAACATATTATTTTGTTTACCTTTTTTGTTTGTTTACGAAAATCCAAAACGCTTCTATGCCGCCCTGTCATTTAGGGTCTGCTGGACAGGTAAATATATGAACCCAAGTAACCCCTACTTACAGACTGTATATAAAATTTGCCTGGTTTTTGGTTGTGTACCATCGAAGAAGATGCAGGCGGGCGAACAAGAACTGACTGAAGACCTACGACCCAAGACCGAGCCACAATGAAGCCCTAGGTACATTCAGCCATGATTCGGAGCCCCGTATTGTTCGGCCATGATGATAATGATGATACGTCCAAATATACTGCTTTCCTCGTCTATTGAGATAACTTTATGAGTTCTGTTTTTTTTTTATTCAAATCGTTTATTTGATAAGGCACGTTGCGTTAGCTTAAAGGTGCCAATTTTGTTTTGTTTTACATTTTAAATTGCTTAAAACTAGGGGATTACATATTGATTTTTTTAAAAATGAAACTAATGCGATTTTATAGCTATATCTACACAAGGGGATAATATTGTTTTCGTAAGATTAGGGGGGTCATTTAGTTTTTGTGGCAATATGGTTTGACATTTTTATCAGTGAGATTATTGGAGCAAATAATGTTTAATTAAGGGGGACAATTTTTTACGACTAACTTAAAACTAGGAATAACTAGAGGGCATGATTGAATTTTGTAAAGATTCGTAATTATAGTTATTTTTGTGGGTAGTAGAGTTGGGCAATTTCAACGAGATTATATAATATAATAGTTAAAACTATTTATGAGTTCTGTTATAGTTAGGGAATTCTGTATGTCCAAGGAACAAGCATCTCTATTCTCCTCAATCAGTATTCGTGTGAAGAGTACGGTGCTGATTTCGTTCAAGAATATTTTCTCATGCGTGTTAGAACAGTCTTCGGATGCATAGACAGTATAGTGAAACAACAAAAACGCCATAGTGGGTTAGCCCCTTTAAGCCTTTACACCTTCTAGCATTTCTGCACATTCATTTGTACCAACCGTGCTCTAAGACCATTTTGTTCTATTGTGGTCGGTCAAACCGACTAGCTCTAGAATCCTGCGATAAATTCATTTTACCCATATCTTCCTATATTACAGAATCTTTTTACTTCCTTCCTTATCAGCGCGTGGTGTTAAACTCGCGCTATGATGACAGATCCCTTAAACTAAGTTTCCCCGGCTCTTGATAGTAAAATAGATTAACAAGATGCGTTTATCTAGATTCCGCCAGACCCTGCTGATGACATGGCTAAAATGCCTCGAAGGAAGAAATATTCTAATAATACGAATGATCGTTGCATGATCTTCTTCCGGACCAAAAACGAATCATTAAACTTACTACAAATTTCCCAACAATTGAAGAACCTTTTTTCGACTGTGGCCAAAATAACTGAGACCGCCGGGGTAAGCTTAGAGTTATAGTGGTAGCCTCTAAACAGACAATTGAGATGGCTTCTTCCGAGTATTTTACGAAAGAATACCACGCATATGTGTCTGCTTACAAAGTTTGGATAGATGGTGTGGTCAACGATGAGAGCATTTATGGCTGGTTTCGAGACCAGTAAAAATACTGGATTGTACGCAATTGTATTCAGTATTAATCGCGGGGGATGGAGCGAAATCCTACCCGCAATTAAATTCTTTGCGGATGGCACTTGTTGGATCTGCCAGTTGAAGCTACATTCTCTTGCACAAGGTTAACCAGCGTATCCATCTGTTCGTATCGTGGATCTTTAACTGGTCAAACTAGAAACAATTAGGACACACAGTTACCCACTGTAACAATAAGGCCTGCTGTAAAACGTGCGCCGAGATTCATGTGGATGGGATGTACAGGAAAAAATGCTGAAAAATGTTCATACTGTGGAAAGAATCTGAATAATATCACAACATGCTCCATGTACAAACTACGCGGGAATAAACCAAAGCGGTCCCTCAAAAGCGAATTTTTACATTCGTTTTCACCATTTGTTTCATCATTCGCTTTTAAAGATCCCGAAAGGGTATGCTTATGACATTGCTAAAATTCTTCGAAGAAAGAAATAATTAAAGAATACGAATGGTTCTTGTGTAGTCTTTTTTCCGACCCAAAAACAAACCGTTAAGCGGCCCTTACACGTTCAATATTTTTGTCAATACTAGAGAGTATTGACAAAAGTATTAAACATGTAATGGAAAAAGTTGTATTGACGATGTGGATTTCAAACGGGACTGAAATATTGTAACAATATCGTCAATCCTGGTATCGACAACAATATTGAACGTGTAAGGGCCGCTTTAGACGTACAGCAAATTCCCCAACCCCCGCGGAAACATTTCATGACCGAGATCCCTGAGGTCTGCCGTGATAAACTTAGAGTTTTTATTTCGAATATAAAGGTTTTAACGATTTCACATTTTTTTCGGATTTGAAAAAAAAATCTTTAGCAAAATTTCTAACCCTATGTGCAGGATTGAGAATCGAACCCAGATTAGTTGCGTACAATGCAATCGATTTACCAATTAAGCTATGCCCGCCCCTTGACTTAGTGTTATGGTGGCAACCCCATTGGATGAATCAGATGCTTCTTCAATGCATTTTACAAAAGAATACCACGTCTATGTCTCTGCTCGTAATGTTTAGATAGATGGTGTGCTCAACGATGAAGGTTTGTTAAAACATGGGGATCACTGCTTTAAGAACTCTATATCAGCCAGTGAAAATACTGGATCGCGGAAGAGAGAAATAATGGCCGAAACGTCGGAAGAAGAGAACATAAGGAGTTCTTTATTAAAAACGGACTGAAACGACGAAGCCTAATCTAAAGAAATAAAACATAAACAGTCGAAAACACAGCAAAGGAAAAGGGAAGTTAATTCTACCCCCAACCTTCGTTGGATCCGCTTGTTCGAGCTACATCCTTCTTCACAAAGTTTGTAGGGTCGTCTGTTTGTACCGTTGGTCATCAACTGGCTTCGTTAGAAACAAGTGGTTCAAACAGTCACCAACTGCAGCAATAAGAGTGATGGTTCTTGCAGTAAGTAAATTGAAATGTATCCTGGCTGATGAAAATATGTGTTATATCTAGGTATAACCTATACGCGGGGCTAACCTACAATGTTCACTTTAGAACCGTTCCAAGCGATTTTTCACAAAAATGCTAAAAAAAGGAACGCTATCGCCCTCAACGAACCTTCTATGCTCTCCTGTTCCTGTTAAGCTTGGCGGGTCAGTGGGAGGGAGGGAACATCTACTCTCAGGAGGGAACATCTAAATCTAACAAGAAATTAGAGGAAGATGAGAAACATTTTATCTAAAAAAATTCTTTGAAAAACCATAAGGCATCCGTTGACGGAACTTCAAAACTAATATCTATTGGAAGTGCTGCAATAAAACCGAAACAAGTAGCTCCTGGCCTATGAGGATTATGATCAGACAAGAAATTGCCAGCATTTTCCAGAGCACCCAAATGTTCCTTTCCGAGATATTTTAGCCATTGTGAGTGCGATATTATAAACTATCGATATTACTAATCCTCTTAAAAGTCTGTTGTTAGCTTTCAAATTTCTGTTCAAGTTAACTGCTTCTCGAGATGCTTGGACACCCGCTAGTTCGCCAAGAAATGTGATTACTGGCGCCGGTTCGTTGACGGGTTAACAAAAGAAACATCAACTAGCACGATAGTAGGATCCCAATAAAAGTGGCCATCCTCCATTATCAAAACGGACACAACAAAAAAAGCTTAGCACCTCGAAAACGATTCCTATACAAAATTTGAGCTTAATAGAACTTAATTAAGGAGTGCCGCAAAATCGTTTAAAAAATTGCCAAATGTCTTAGAAATGCATGAAACATCGAGATCTGGTTTCACCCCTACATTTTTTTTGAAAAGCTTTTTTTAAAATTGGAATGAGACATGAGTTTAAAAATTCAGCTTTGATTTATTTCATACCAAAAGTCTTATGTGACGCTACCAAAACTTAATACGCTAGAAAGATTTGACAAATTGGAACCATTTAACCGTACGCGTACCGCATCTCATTTATCACTCGTGTTTTTCTTTTTAGCAAGAAAGTAACGTATACTTTAGCAATAGTGCAAGCTGCCGTGATTTCTTCGTTTCTTTCAATCGGATGCCGATCGCTGGTATATCATTTATTGACAATCAAACACATAAGTATCTATCAATTATTGCTCTTAGATTTTTTTCACACACGGAACTACCCAAGTAACCATAAGCATCAAAACATTGCACAATATTGGCTATACATTTGCACTAATTGCATTAACAATTAAATCAAACCATTAGCATCATAAATGCATACACGCACATCCGAAATATAGCATTATCGCTTGCTACATATAAAGCTCATATAAGGCGTACATGCTTCAAGGATCTTTAAGGCAAGTATGCGTTTCATGTGCATTTAGTGCCACTACAAAGCAAATAAAAAGCCTATACAGTGCTATAATAATGCTGTGGGCTTATTGGGTATGCAAGTCCTCTTGAAAATTGTATTCGGCATATTTCATTTCATTCGAACATATGCAATATGGCCTAGGCAGCAAAGCCTTCACACTTACCGTGAGGGACGAGTCAAGATACCTCTATTCGAGACTTACTAAAGTCAATTTTCTTAAAACATTCATATCGTGGGAAAACGAAATTCCGATAAGGATATTCATTACATTGGAAGGGAGTCAATCACAGTTCCAAACAGTACTTTTATATTTTTCCTTTTTGTTCATCATACCGAAATGGAAACAGAAAAAATCGTTGCAAAACCACATTGCGCAAAATGCCAGCCAATTAAAGCATTCTAATAGCATGACATTTGTGCACTGGTGCTATATAATAGCATTAGTACCGCAAAAACGGGCTGTTAATTACTGCAGAATAATATCATTATATTTCGCCTTTTCTGCCATAATACTAATATGAAGAGATGGCTTTTGGTTATGGTTTTCATACAACAATACCTCAATTTCGTCTAATACCAACGTTTCGAAAGTGGACGCCTTCATCTTCAGGGCAAAAAAATGGTAACAGTATTGCTCAGTCTGGTTGGGATGTGCGAAGGTTTCTTCTGTTGCGTTTTGTTTTTACTGTTTAGATTACCAAAATAACTTGACTAAGATAGTACTGTTACCGTTTTGCCCTGAAGACGAAGCGTTGGTATTAGACGAAATAAAGTTAGTTTCGTATGAAAACAATGACCAAAAAGCCATCTCTTCATATTAAAAACAAAGTGGTCGTCCTTCCTACCATGACATAATACTGGCATTATATCAGAATATATGGCTTGGCAGCTCTATAAGACTGCCCTATATGTATATCTAAAGCAGATATTAGGCTACGTTATAATGCTTATCAGTTGCTGGGGTACCAGCAGCATGTAAGCCGCTCTCTATGATTGCCAATTGATGTTCATGGAAGTATACGCAGGACCCGATGTAGCAGTAGAGAGATATCATGACATTTCAGAGAGCGACTAAAATGTTGCAACTGGTTGCATCTGGCAAGCCAATTTGTCCACACACAGCTTGGAGGTAGTCGCGTGAACGTGGCCTTGAAAAGTAACGATAAATACGTTTCGACTCTCGAATACTTGAGCTTGGCTGCTACTCCGTTACCGATCGGGACTAGCTGAAGTTGCACAGGGAATCAGTAGATAATTATGCTTGGGATTGGCGAAACATCTTTCAATGTGCAACTCCTGGTAATCCTAAAGTGTTTCTGATCAATACCGGCGCCGGCCAGGCCCGAACGTAGATCGCGGAAGGAAAGGGAAGGAATTGTTAGTCCGATACTTGCTTTTGCTAGAGGACCACGCTTACCACTCAACCACCGGCGCCGTCACGTTTCGACTCTCGAATACGTAACGAAATATTGTCTCCCGTTTTATCTGGTATTCGTTATACAGAGAGGTAGAACGAAGGAAAAGAATTCAATCAATGGAAATCGAACCAATCTTTCACATATTCCATACACTGAATACAAGTGCTTTTGAAGTTGCGATCCGATCCTCTAAATCCGGTTGAAATAAAACGACATTTTCGAAAACACCTTACGTCATCGCAGTTCGTACGGATTTGGTGTGTTAGATGTTCAAAATTCGTTTGAAACTAGTATAGTAAAATAATCAAACAAACATTGTAGCTTTCTTTAAGATGCACAACATATATTTCTTTCTTGCTGACGAGTGAATAATTTCATTTCTGCATAGCATAGTATAAGGTTGGGGTTGGTACTAACAATTCCAAAGTAAAAAGACATCGCTCCACGCGAATCTAAAGACTAAAATGCTCCAGTAATGCAATAT